>NC_051192.1:44734011-47234011 GCF_015220075.1 Falco rusticolus
TTGCAAAGGTGAGAGGAGAGGCAGTTCACTGACAGAAGGGTCCTGCCCTTTCAGCAATCAGAAATAAGTAAGCATGGACAAAAATAATCAGTGTACTTTTTATATGGTCCATAGATAGCAGTGCTCCCTTTCTTGATCAGTCACCTAGTATTATATCCTCCCTAGCACAAAACAATCCCTGAGGATTCTTCTGGGGCCACCTGAACTTCTAACATTCAGGGCAGATGTTAAATGCAGCAATTTAATTCTGAAATTCACTGTCCAATGTTTTAATTGGAGTGATCTGTTTGAATTTTTTAGAAAAGGAAGTTTGGGTAATGGGATGCACACACAAATTACTTGCCTAAAACTTCAGAACTACAATTATACAAATTATTTTTTTCTCACTTTGCTATTATTTTTTAAATAATTAGACTATTTCTTTATAATTTGGATCCATGTGACAACAATAAATACAAGGTCCAGATATGTCAGTTCATATATCATAGCACTTTTAAATTCCCTTTTGAGGTTAAAATTTATTTCTGTGTCTAACTTTTTTTCTGAGAGCTTGCTTCCTTGTAATAAAAACTAGAAAGCACGTGTATTATATTCTGCGTGCCATTAAGTGGAACCTAACAACCACAGTAGATTTTTCCAGTTGAATAAACAATGGCATTCCCATTTTATTCAGCCAGTTTTAAGAAACTAAAGCTGTTGGTGCATTTCAAATACTAAAAATGTGTGTGGTTATTTTACTGGAGTGGAAAAAATCTCTGGACTGAGTCTAATAGAGGAATAGAGATGGGAGATTTTTCGAGAAAAAATGTAATAGAACAACAGTGTTTTGCGTCTGGTTGCTAAACTTTGTTTACATTTTCTTTCATTTTTGCAATTGATGGAGCATCATTCTGAAGGTCTAAAACCCCCTTGTAGTTTGATATGAAACTTTGACCACATCTCTTTTACAGTCTGAAGTCAAGGATAAAGAACTGAAGTTGGAGCAGCTTAGTTCCAAAATTTCAGATCTCAAAGAACTAACCCATAGTCAAGAACCTCCTGCAGATCTCCAGGTAAAATAAAGATATTGGTAATCCCAGGTTGTGCTCAAATAACTAAGAGATGACTCCTGAAATTCTCTCTCTCTTGTATTGCCTTTTTTTTTTCAAGGTGACAGATACAGTTACTATTTAGGTGTATCATAATGATTCTTTGTTCAAATTTCTTCAGTTAAATGATTTTTTCTGAAAAAAAAAGTATGCCATAAAGTAATTGAACATTACAGTTGTAACAGTATTTGTTTACTAAATCGAAATAAAGAGTTTATAAGGTAACTGATCATATATGAGACAGATGATATTATCTACACTGCATAATGTTAAGCCACATCACATATGAGCGCATACACAGTTTGCCTCTTTGAAAGGATTATAATGCAGTAAAATACATTAATTTGCTTTATCAACCCAAAAGTATTCTTCATTTGATTGGAATTAGTATCCTGAACCAGCTGTTACAAGAGAGGGTTAATATACAAACACTGAAGGTGAGCTGTTGAACTTTTATTATTGGCTAAGTCCTTATTTTTTATGTTATAGAGCAGATGCAGAACCAAATTATGACTGTTTTGGATGTTGGTTTTCAAATGGAAATTGGTATGTGAGATTATTCACTCTCAGTGTAAGAAGTTTCAAAAGATAAGCTGAACTTTTGCAATTTCCACAGGCAAGGAAATATCTCCATAGATATTTATTTCAAAATCATTTATCATATTTTAACGGAACTTAATATAACACTCAAGCCTTGTCCACATTTTATTGTGACAGTACACATAAGCCTAAATTACCAATCAGATAAGGGTCAAGGGTCCATAGTATAAAGAAATGCAAATTATGTGGAAGTGCTTATGTTCTCCTAAATTCTCTCCTTTACATGAGAGGTTCAGAAAATTCAAGTTTAAACATATGTTTCATAATAAATATCTGTCCACTTACAGAGTGAAACAGAGCAAATTATTTTCTAGAATATTACTGTTAACCAACACACACATATTTCCAACTACTAAATATGATAAATACAATGAAAAATTTAAAACATATCTACAATGAAATAATTTTAGTTGATATATAAATGCAAATTTGAAAATAAAGCCTCACAAACTAAATATAAATCCCCAAATTATTTGCCAACATTCAAATGCTAAATAATTAAGCTCTAGTATGAGCAGCTCATATCCTAAGGACATAAACAAATCCTTAATAGAATTTTCAGTAATTGCTCATTTATAAATATTACCCTATTATGACTGATTTACTTTTTATTAGTAATATGTGCACAGCTAACATCTACTTTAATTTCACATATTGCTGTCTTTCAACATGTTAATGGGCAATATTGTTATTTTTGTATTGTCTTCAATTTTAATGTGCCTTACACTGAGATACTTTAAGCCTTAGTAATCTTAAATCTCACTAGTTGATATTTCTTTTTATGTAGCTAGTTGTGATTAGGTCATGATCTGTATATACAGCAAATTAGTAAAGGAAAAATATCAACTGTTGAATTTTTCAGAGGTGGGTAATAACCTCAACAGTTTGCAGTCTGGCTTTTTATAGATTAGTATCCCTTTGGATGACCGTATATCTAAAACTTAATCCTGATTGGTTGACGTTTTTAATTTATGTAAGGATCTTTAGTTACGAATGCAAAGAGAGCAAAATGATCACTGTATGTCACTTTCCTGCCTTCCATTTTTTCAATAAACATTCACCATAATAAATGTTTTATTTAAATGCTTTAATACATAACATTTTGCTTTTAGTTTATAGAATCAGATTTGAGACAGAAGTTGGAACATGCCAAAGAAATGTCAGAGACGGCAAAAGAGATTCTGAAAGATTTCGGTACTCAGAAGATGCAGTTACAGAAGTTTATTGATCAAACAACAGACTTTTTAACAAAAGTGGAAGAGACGCTGTTAAGCTGTGCACGTAACCTGGATCCTGAAGCTCTAAATAAAGTGAAGGTCAGTGCTGAAGAAGATGAATATATTTTTTCTTATACAGTGATCTTTGGGTTTTTATCAGTTTTTGTTAAGCATTATACTTAATTTTCATTTGATAAAATGTATGTACCTCCTGCACTGCTACTAGAACATTAGCAAATAATACAGTTAGACTTTTTAAGAAGTTCCTCCAATGAATAAAAGTTCTGATTTATTAACTTTATACAAACCTTTCAGCAAATGAATAATATGGTCTTTGTTGTGACAAGAACCGCTCTTGTCACATTGAACTCTTTAGTCATTACTCCAGGATGTTTATAAGTCCCTTGACTCCCTTGCAATATGAGCTATGAACTTATAACTCATCACAGTAAAAGACCCTGAACTGAGCTCAATTTCAACACAAAGTTCTACCTCAGAAGTCCTCCTCAGTCCTCATGTATAGCAGTTGTTTGTCTCCATCCTAGAACAATCTTGATTACATACGATTATGGACATCATAACATAATAAACCACATGGAGATTGTTGCAGCTTGAGCACGTTAATGTTGATACAATAGCTAATCCAAATTTAATTTTCAGATAAATGTTGCTCTCTAGTCAAATGAAAACAGATGAAAACTCCCTTTCATTCACGAGTCCTACCAAATACAAATGTATTGCATCTCAGGTGTACCTTCAGACGTTGCTGAAAATACTAAAATTGCTATTCAACATGCCTTGAAATTTATCTTTTTTTAATAGAGTAGTAAAACATGAGAAATAGAACTTTTCACATTTTTGTGTTGGCTTTTTAGTTTCAAGGATTCATCTTGCTTGGAAAATTCAGGAAATGTGATCCAGTAATTCTTCCCTTCATTGTGTCTAGGACTTGCAATAGACCATAGGAGGAAAGAGCATATGGGAGGAGCAGGAATGCTTGAGGAAAAGAGAGGCTCTTTCGGTTCTTTGTAAATGCCATATTTGTGTTGCAACTTCATTTTCAGGAAATACAAAAAGACCTTCAGCTTCAGCAGAGCAGCATTGAGTCTACCCGTGAGAACCTCAACAGCCTCTGTCGCAAATACCACTCGGTAGAACTGGAAAATCTTGGTGGCACTGTCACTTCATTAATAAATAAGTATGAAGCTGTGAATCTGCTCTGTTCCAGAACACAGGCCAGCATGCAAGAGTCCTTGGAAAAACATTTTCTCTGTGAGTCTTCAGGCTTGTTAATATGAGCTGTTAGTCCGCAGCCATGAATCATTCTGGAGTCTGCTGGAGTTTGCAGTGATGTCACTCACTTAGTATTACAACTTTATTTTTGTATGGAGCATTTCAAAAAGTCCTGTTACCAAATGTTCATTTGATAACTGCAACAAGACAAAGCATTTTACAAAAACAGAATTCAGCTTTAACCACGTAATATACGTGATAGACAAGCTCAACTCCATCTCTCTTCACTCTTAGTATACATCTCCATTGCATACAGACTTGGTGTATTTGCCATAAAGAGATGTATATAATCAAATGGAGATGTTTATAAAGTAAAAGTCTCAATCTGAAGTATTTCCTGTGCTCCCTGGGTAGTCAGTGGAGAGAAGTAAGGAATTTTTAATCTTAAATATTAAGATACTAATTTAGACATTATCTAATAATAATTTGGGACATATCATAGGCTGAAAATGCCTGTCTTTTCCCAGTGCTTATAAAGGGGAGCTTAGTGCAACTGTTCAAATTTGGATGTTTACAGTGGAAACATCTAACTTCTGGGGAAATCAATCTCAGTCCCCAAGGTCACTGAAGGCAATGAGACTTACCCTGTTAGCTTTTACACTCTGTTTCTGAGGGATAAAAAAAATGTGGAGGACAGCTGTATAGTACTGTGGATAATGCTTCTTCTTAAAAACATATTTTTTTCTCTATACTTTTTTATCAAATAAGATTCTATGCAAGAATTCCAGGAATGGTTTTCTGGTGTGAAGGCTGCAGTAAAAGAATCATCTGACAGGTCTGGAGACACCAAAGCCATAGAGGCAAAGCTACATGACTTGCAGGTATAGTGAACAAATTAAAAATTAAATAGTAATTAGCAATTTAGCTATATGTAACCAATTATATCTCTAAAATAATTTGTAGATGCTTTCTTATTTACTGGTTTTGTTTCCAAAAAGTAATGTAAGAATGGTTTAAGACAGCAATATGTCCTGTACAGGAAGTACAGTGGAAACTGTTCACTGTTCTGAGAGATCAGAATTTAATTTCTGAAAGGTTCATGTGTTCTTGTTTCTGTTTTTTAATCTTTTTTTCCTTTACCCCCTTCTTTCTTTTTCTATTCCTATTTTTTCTTATAATATTGCTTATTCAGTTTTTCAGGTTAACACTGATATGTCAAATCTTAACTGTGTAGACTTTTGATGGGACAGAACACAAATACCAGACACCTACTGCAAACAGCCCTAATTCCTGAAATGTGTGACAGCTTCAGGACATAACTAAACTATCCAGAGAAAGACAGGACTGCCTTGGGACCAAATGGGAAAACTGAGCTCTGTGAATTTTAGCACCACTTAATAAAATTTTATTTGAACTGTTTTCTAAGAATTTTTTCCATAGCCAGACATGGCTGTCATCTTGTTGGGGAAATCTGACCACTTCTAATAGAAATATTGCTTATCTTTAGTTATTAAATCTTGCATGTTCAAACTGTATTCTTTCGTTACACAGAGTGTGCTGGATTCTGTTAGTGAGGGACAGAACATGTTAGATGCTGCCTGCAAGGAAGGAGAAGGTTTGTATGCTTGCTTACCCAAACCATCTGTGAGCCATATTCAGGAGCAAATAGCGAAATCTAAGCAGAACTTGCAGGAATTCCTCAACCAGTGTCTGAATGATAAGAAGGCCCTGGAAGCTTGTGCCTCACACCTGGGGAGGTGAGTAACACCAGTAGTCAAAAGCTATTGACTGCATGAAATTGTCCAGCTGCAGAAATACAGGGCACAATCTGAAATGATTTCCAGTTACTCTAGTCCTGTTTTCTTATTTCTTTGCAAATATTAAAGAGAAAATGAAGTTCTTTGCTGAAAACAAAGCAACAGGTCTTGCTCCAAGGGTATTGATTTGGTTAAACAATGGAAGATCAGGGTCTTATATGCGGAAGATCTGTGTAGCTCATGCAATCCCAAATCAGCAGTTGGGACCTCAGTAATTTAAATGCAGTTTCCTGAAAGGAAAATGTGTGATGAATTTCCAAGTTCTGCCCTGGGCTTTGAAGATAGTACACTTTTTACACAGCATGCATCTGTCCTGTCCCATTCCAGATGGATGTATTTCTGAAGGAGTTCATAAGAAAACACCCTTAAATTATTACTTGGGGCTGGAATTTGGGGAGTTCCAAATATTTTTAGGTATAACTAGATTCAAAACTGTGGCTAGTTAAAAGCAAAGTTAGTGTAGCATTAATGGGTAAAACAGCAAGATGAGATGTGTGCCTTCATGTAAGGAAAAAGTCTTCACACTTAGGGCCAGAACTTGTTTTGCTGGATTCTGAGTGCTCAGGATTCCAATTACATTCTGTTGGAGAGATTGAAAGCACAATGCTTCAGGTATTGTAAGTGTCAATACTGAGTAAAAGCCCATTTGAAACCATCTTTTAGTCTTACACTAAATTATAAGAATTTAGAAAAAACTTTATTTTAGTTTGACTTTATTGAATCTAGTAATAAATAAAAGCACTGTCACTTTAAATTTTGGAGACGTCTTTTCTCACTATTCATGTTCCCATGATTTTGCTGAACATTTTTAGAGAGCTGCTGAATATTTTTAGATTAGTAGTCACCGTGGAGTTATGTTTTGTGTACAACTCTTATTCTTGAAGCATGAAATTGATACCTACCTTTATTTTCCTGGTCTTGTGGATATTGAAAGAACCAACTTAACTTCTTACTAACTTGACTCCACCTGAGAAGTATTTTTAAGGGAGTATTTATCTGTTCTGTAGCTTTGAAGATCAGCACAAAAAACTTGGCCTGTGGCTACATGACATGGAAGAAAGAATAAGCACAGAAGCACTCGGAGAGAGCAAACAGCTTGTTCCTGAGAAGAAAAAGGAGGTGCAGAAAGTGGAAAATTTCCTGGAAGAGTTACTGAATTCAAGGTAGTATGAAATGCATTTCCTAAAATACTCTCACTTTTTTCTCTGCTAAAGCAACAGTGAAACTAAAGTGTTGGGGTAAAGTGTGTTTGTGAAAGATAGAAAAAGGTATTGTAATATATTTTGTGAAAAGAGGCTGAATCCAGATACTTCCAGTTTTGAGGGAACTGGAATTTGAAGCCAGGTCCAAAATTTGATGTTGATACATTTCTTATTAGGAAAAGTTTATCTTGCTTCATTAATAAATGGAAACTGAAAAATAATAATCATCATTTAAAAATATTAAAAATATTGCATGTAAAAGTAAATCTTAAAAATATTGCTTGTAAAAGCAATAGTAAAAATGAAACTTATCATTATATGCATTTTAAAATTTTCATACTTTCTGTCCTGCAACACTCAGAGCCAACCAGGTTGGAGAAAACCCCTTTCTCATATAGCTGGTGTTATAAAAGAGCTCAAATACCATCCACATTGCCTGTGGAATCTTTTCTAGAATTCAGACTTAGCCAATTGATGATGGACTAATTGCTTTTTTTAGTACACAGTGGTTTTCCACGTTCTTTTTTTATTGTTAGGTTGGTGAAGATGAAACAGAAATAGTAATCAGTTTTTCATGCCTCACAGCATGCTAAGGGAACACCTAGTCACTGCCCAACCCCTTGGGACTGATGCAAGACATTTTGGTTTGGTGTAAATTCCCTGTATTCACAGGGTATCGGGAAGGGTGATCCAGTAGAGATTTACTGAGTCTGCATAAACCCAGAGTTTTAATCCCTTTTACTGACCCTTGTACTGAACCCAGAGTCAGTGTCTAATCCTGGAGAAATGGCCTGACCTTTCCATCATGCCTTCCTACCTGTGTCAAAGACTATGAACTTCTCTGAAGCTTTGGGAGGTACAAAAAGGTAGCAGTTCACATAGAACTGGAAAGTCTGACAGTGAAAAAGAAAATTAAGTTAGCTTTTAATTTAAATATGCAACACAAAGGTTTTGGTGTGATCATTTTGAATACCAAAATCTGCAAGAAATGGCTCTGTACACAAGTAAAGATATTAATCAATACGCACTGCTTGTATTTCCTCTCAGTCTCTCCCAGATCATTTTTCTGTTAACTATGAACTCTATCACTGGTGGAGCAGGTGGTTATGTCAGCAGCCTTCATAACTTCTGATAGTTGCTATAACAATATCATATGCTTTCTGAAACTGCTTTTCAGTCTCATTATTTTCTTTCAGGGAATCTTTTGATAAGCTGTCTGAAATGGCACAGACTTTAAATGAAGAAGGCCATGGTGCAGGGAGGGAAGTGCGCCTGGCTTCTCAACATTTCACCAACTATCAAAACATGGTCAAAACTGTCAAGGAGAAGCTGCGAACATGTCAGCTTGCACTCCAAGAACATCTGACTTTGGAGGAGGCATTGCAGAGTATGTGGTCATGGGTGAAAGAGGTTCAAGATAAACTGGCATCATCAGAGAGCACTGTTGGTAGCAAAGACACACTAGAGAGGCGACTGACACAAATTCAGGTAAAAAAGGATACAGCTAGAGGTTTTGTGTCAAGGTTAATACTGGGTGTGGGCCACATCTGTAGAAAATGAATATTTTCATATTTTATTCTTTCTATCATTATGGAGGAGAGGATTAGAATTGAAGGTGATCTTGACAAATTGGGAGGTGTGCTATGAAAAACAGGATGAAGTTTAATGGAGCCAGGAGCCAGGTATTACATTTAATAGGGAATAACAAACTATGAATATGTGTGTTCAGGTCCAAAAAAGCTTTCTAATGGAGCCTTGGGATAATTGACACAGAGAGGCTGTGATATATCTGTCACAGGATGTCTTCAGGAACAGGTTGGATTAAACATCTACTGGGAAGGTCATCAGTGCAGGAGATCCCACCACGGGCTTTCCTGAGATTTTTTTGTAGCTATGCAGTGCTGTCTTTCTATGCAGTGCTTGACCTGCTTGTTATCTACTGCAATGTGAGCAATGTTTTAGGATCACCAATGCAGTGAAAAACCTTTATGGCTGTGAGAAAAACTGCTGGATCACTTGCACATAGCAAGGGGCAGGCACTTACAAGAAAATGTGCCTAGGAATTCATACTGGGCATGGCTGTCAAGAATAAATGAGCTCAGAGAAGATGGTGTCCGCTATTGAAAGAATAACAGCTTTCACCTCAGCAGGTTACATTTGGTATTTTGCCTTATTTTGCCTCACAGGAGATCCTGTTACTTAAAGGTGATGGTGAAGTTAAGCTGAACATGGCCATTGGCAAGGGAGAACAAGCACTTAGAAGCAGCAATGAGGAAGGACAAAAGGTGATACAGGCTGAGCTACAGACGTTGAAGGATGTATGGAATGACATCATCAGCACCTCGGTGAACTGGCAAAGGTAAAACTCCCTGGAAAAACACAAGTCAGACCTTCCATCTTTGCTTACAAAGAGTGGTACCTTACAGGACATAGGGGTCCATTCATTCATTACTGGTATGTAAGGGAAAAGTTGCATCATCAGAGACAATCAAAATTACCTGAAAGAGCTACATCCTTCTGTAAAAAAGATTAGCTGACCCCATCAGATTAATTTTCATATGAGATAGTACTTGACAGTAATTTAAAAATAAATAGAAATCACACAAATTCATACAGAGAAAAAGCTAGAAAGAGCTTCCTGAGTTATTGAACCTGTACTTGGGCAGGACCAAGAACATGTGACAGATACTTATCTACCTTCACTATACAAAACTCTAGGAAGGTTTCTCAGTTCTGTCTTTCATTATGTTTTTTTTTAATTAAAAAAAAAAACAACCAAGAAAATATCCTAATATCCACTCCAAATAATCTTTCTTGCATATTATATTGATTTCTTCTTGTCTTAACCTCAGTAGAAATGGAAAGGTTTTCTTATTGCCTGTGTGAGAGCATTTTACGAATTTGAAGGCTTCCATCATCTGCGTTTGAGAGAGACATTTTTTTGGTTTCTCAGTACTAATACTTTCTGGACCTCTTTTATCCTTGTTTCTTTTCAATAGATTGCAGACTGTCAATAGTTTGTCTACATTTTTCTTAACAAGATAATAACTGAAACTGGACTGATCTTTTACTATATTTGAGACCATATTAATTCTGAATAGTGTATCAGCACTTTCTGTTTGCTTCATATAACACCCTTCTTAATCCACTCCAGAATAAGATTTTCCTTTCTTTCCAATAGTATCATATTGCTGAATTTTGTTTAAATTTAAAAAACTTCCTTATCCTCTGCTCTCTCCAAATCCTTTTCAACATTACTAAGCATAGGCAGTTATCTCTAATTTTATATTTGTATATCGACCTGATTTCTCCTTCCTAGGTAAAGCATTATTTTCATCATCAAATTCCATCTTTTTAAAATTTATTTTGAAGAACATCCGATATACATTTAAATCCTGTCATCCAAACTAGCTGCAGCCACTTCTTGGTTGTTTTCATTTGTGGGTTTTACAAGACCCCTCTGTTCCATCATCCCAGTCATTACTGGACAGAAATGGGCCCTTGGCAGACTTCTGCATGATCCTTCTTCCTTAGTTCTCTAATAAAAGCTAATTTCCCCTGCATCAGAAAACTCATAGGTCTGCATCAGAAAAGTCACAGATCTGTAATTTAGATAATCTGAGTACTAGGACATCGGGGTCCTAAATGTCAGCTGTCAATGGTGGGAGCCATGCTGTGAGTAAATTGGAGTTTTTCAATTGAAAGTGGTGCCACTTTCTTACTTCAAAATTGTAATACAATTGTATGTAGAAAATTATAATGAACTGCCTTTAAGTCTGCATTCTTATTTTCACCCAATTTTTGTCATAAAATATTATTTAGGTCAGGTTAGACCATTACATTTTGAATTAAATCCATACCACACTTATGTCTATCATAAAGTTCAGTGGAATGAGAATTACATTCCTCAACATAAATCCCAGAAAAATATGGTGGTCTGCTAGGAGGAGCAATATATAACAGAAGAGAATATTTCTTATAAATTGTAAATGGACTATTTATAATTGATTTGTTCTTCCAAAATTCACCAGAATATCTCTTAATTGTCAATAATTTCATAGACTGCTGTACATTTTATTGCTCCGATCATAAAGAACTCCAGTAACGCTCTATATTTTACTTTGCTGGACAGACATTGAAATGTGCTTTTCATTATTCTGAGATAGACAGATAGCTCATGTAACCTGTTACAGGGAAGCAGTTGTATCAGGTTATTACATGTAGTATCCCAAAACCACACAAGAATTATTCTAGAACAACTTGGATGTAAATTGCATAGAAAACTAAAGCAAGACTGAGGAAAAAGCACATTCTAAACATGCTATATATGGCTACATATAATGTAAAAATTAAGGTATAAGCAGGCTCCTTTTTTTTTCAAACTATTCAAAAGTTCTCATCTGTACTGTGTATGTTTCTTTTAATGTAAGCTGCCTAGATTCTGTCATTAGCCAGTGGAATGAGTACCTGGAAAAGAAAAACCAGCTGGAGCAGTGGTTAGAGAAACTGGATCAGAGAGTGGAACAGCCTTTAGAACCACAGATTGGTCTGAAGGAGAAGTTTGCTCAGCTGGACCACTTCCAGGCTATTGTTTCTGAAATCGAGGATCACTCTAGTGATTTACAGCAACTCATTGAAAAGGCTGTGGAACTGTATGAGAAAACGGAGGATAATTCTTTTGGAGAAACAGCTCAAGAACAACTAAAAATGCAGTTTAATGACATCACAACTGTAGCCAAGGTAAGATAAAGGAAAGATCTCCATTTTAAGTAAATGAAATGTTTGATGTCTGTATATATAGCTACAGTTTTGATTTTTGTAATTTTTTAGTAACTAAAGGATTGACTGTATTTGAATAATCTTGCCTTTTGTTATGGTTGGGTGTAATAAAAAAGTTGGATATAGTTTATTAAAATTCACTGGAATGCAAAAAAAGGTCTTGGGAATTGAAACTGGTATGGTTATGAGTTTTTAAAACTGAAGGACATATATTTTATTCCTAATATCATATATACAATGGTATTTCTGCCATTCTTCCAGGTTTATTTTCATCTAATTCTTTTTCATTCATTCCTAGCACTTCTTTTTTACCTAGAAAAGGAAGAATGAAATGTCTGCCTGAGCAGAAAACATTATCAGAAAGAGAATCCTATTTTCAGAAAGATACATGCCCGTATTTTGTGTTGTTTCAAGCCACCAAGCACTGCACATGCCATATGAGTTTTCTGTTTGGTTTCTAGGGAAACATACAGGAGCTCACTGAGCCTTTCTGCCAACCAGATCATGAGAGTGACACTAGCTCTGTGTTACAATCTTCTCAGCTAATGGGAAGGTTTGCATCAAGAAAAGGCCCCATAATTAGAGCTAATGCAAGACTGAAGTAAACACTGTATATAAATTCAGTAATCTGATAGAAATGTGATTCAGGTTTTGAAGTGTTGGGAATAGTGCTGATTGCCTGTAGGTAGTTCATCTGTAGTCTGTAATAAAAAAAAAAAAAAAAAAAAAGTAGGAAAGTAAAGGATTAGTGGAAGATCTAACAAATTATATGTTGAGAAAAATGTTAAACCTAGGGCATATGAATTCTGTAATTATCATCTATTCAAACACTTTTTTCTTTTTGTGATGAACTTTTGCTCTCTCTGGTTTTTTTTTACTGGAAATAATGTGAATCTGGTTTCTAGAGATTCAGCACTGTTTCATCCTTGTGTAACTCTGCTCCCTTCAGTGGAGCTAAACCTGGAGCAATACAAAGATTACTGACTCACTCAGTACAATGCTTTTAAACTTGCGTGAAAAGAATGTAAGTCAGCATGGCAGTGTTCTCCTAAAATCAGCATGCATCGATAAATGTAATTTCTTAAGCAAGACAGCTTTGCAGTCATTCCCTGGGGAGAGAACAACAGTGACTGCCACTGACAGAAGCCATTGCCACCAGAAGAGACCAACTGAAGTTGCACTTTGCCTATATTCTCTCTCTCTGCTGGTGCTATATTTTGGTGTAAGCAACGTGAAACTGAGGTGCTAGTGGTCTAGTTGGTCTGACACATTCTGAGAAATTATGATGATCATTTTCAGAGAGAACAGTAGGGCTTATTAATCTAACTTAATTTTTAAAACCATTAGTTGAATGTGGAGTTATATAAGTTAAAAATAGCTGGAGTTTGATTTATAAGTGGATAAGTTTGAAACTGGTTTAAAGACATTTAGGACTAGATTAGAGTACCTACACAGGAGTAAAAAGCTGTTTGATTAGCTGAGTTCACTTTTGGTTAGTTTTGATAAACATTTATGAGTGTTAGCTCACAAGAATGTAATAATAAATCTATTTGGTCAGATCAAAGGCAAATCTAGATCAATACATTGTTTCACCTTTTCATAGCAAGGTAAACTGGCCCCACTTTAAGCTTACGTTAAAAATCTAAGATGGAGCCAGGAAGCTGTTACATGTCTGTGTCAGGGAAAGCATCCTCCAGGGCTGCAAGGCGGGTAGCTGGGGGCAATGACCACTTCTGATCTGATGATTAAAATGGGACTCAGCACCATAAGAACATTCTGCACTTTAGAACAGCAGAAGTGCTCCTT
This sequence comes from Falco rusticolus, assembly GCF_015220075.1. Lineage (NCBI taxonomy): Eukaryota > Metazoa > Chordata > Aves > Falconiformes > Falconidae > Falco > Falco rusticolus. The sequence goes on from NC_051192.1 coordinate 44,747,754, forward strand.
TGTGGTTTTCATACAGGACATCTCTGTGACTCTGCTTAGCATTTACAGAGACTTGGTGCTTCTAACTTTCTGACAGCATGCTGCTCCCTGGGAGGACTCATGGGTTATCTGCAAGACCCTCTCCAGAGTGTATCAGGAAAAGCATGCCAGAGTTGCATAGCTGCAGCTTTGATACCTATTAAAGGATACATTTTATGTTAAAGGATGTGTTAAAAGTATATTTTTGCATACTCTTTCAGAAGGCTTCTTCATTTTCTGCTCCAGCAGAATATGCCTGTCCAGACCAACCTGAACCAAATCTTGTGCAGTGTAGCACTGTGTTCTGCTGCTATAAGCTGTGCTCTGTTCTGACTGTGGAGTCAGACCAGCACTCTGTACCTGCATGCTTACAGCCAGGACAGTATTTAAGCACTTTAATGGTCGGGTTTTGTTTTTTTTTTTCCCCATCTGAATGATAGGAGAAAATGAGGAAAGTGGAAGATATTGTGAAGGATCATTTGCTGTACCTTGATGCTGTGCATGAATTCACAGACTGGCTCCATTATGCCAAGGAAGAGCTGCACCGCTGGTCAGATGCATCTGGAGATACACCAACCATACAGAAAAAGCTGGCCAAACTCAATGTAAGATAACTTAACTTTCATGATTTCATCTGCAATTCAGACCCTGTCCTCTAACATAGGCCAGAGCCAAAAAGCTGTGGGATCTTGTTCTTTGTGTATTTGAAATGGTGATTCAGTGAGCTGAAAGCAAGCTTTCTAAGCTGTTTTGTTTTCGCCTCCCTTCCCATACTAAACTCATGGAGTAAAAGCACAGTCAGACCTGAGTTAGCCACAGCACACACGGAAACAATTTGCAAGAGCGGAAGCCCAGTGGCATCACAGAAGGATGTGGCTTAGCTGATTAATGAATACTGCTCTGTCCTCATCCCCGAATATGCTTTCTCCATTTGTCTGAGTCAAAGTCAGAAATAGCCCTTCCTGATTTGCATGAAATGGAGATGCATAAAGAAGTGCAAAGATTGTTCTCCCCAAACTCGGTGGAATGTATGGGCTGCCTCCCTGTGTATACTCTCCCTACCCTGGCATCCGTTCCTGGCATGTGGGTGTCCAAGCAAGTTACGTATTCCTGAGTGCAACATTAAAGCAGACTGCGTATTTTTTTGCTGGTGCCAGATGTTTACATTCAGATACCCACGCTAGCAGCATTTTACTCTGCTTCTAAACATGAGTGTGGGACAGTGAACAGCCTACTAGATGAAGGTTCAGGATACTTGAGATCAAAGTACAGATTTGTTGGATAGTTTTTCAGTCTCCTTTGTGCTCAGCCTCCCCGTGTATAAAATGGGAAAGGGAGGAGATAGTTTCTAGCATGTAAGACTAACGAGGATAACTAACATTACTCTGGCATGCAGTGTTTTTTGGGTGATACTTAAATTCTCCTGCTTCTGAAGCTGAAAACTCCCAAAGTTCCCCTGCAGCATGTGAGACTAAAATAGGGCACTATAGAAAGAATTCGCTTATGAAAAAAAAAAAAAAAAAGAAAAAGAGAAAGACATGTGCAACCAATTACGGCCCATCACAGATCACGGGTAGGCTGTAAAACGCTTTTCCCGAGCGGCACAGTTGGGTTTTAAGAACTGCTGTGAGCAGCTCCGTCCCAGCGTTATGTCAAAGCAGAGTTACGGTTTCCGCCTCTTAACCTAAACAGTATTTTCGGCGTCCAGAAGCTGTCGCGCCCTTGGGCCCGGGCGACCGGCCGGGCGCCGTTCGGTCCGCGCGGGGATTCGCGTCCCCCCGTCCCGCCCGTGGGCGCTGCCGGCGCGGAGGCTGCGCGCTGCCCGCCCGCGTCACCCCGGCCATGTCGCCTTGCAGGAGCTGCTGGAGTCCCGCCAGAGCGGCGCGGGCCGCCTGGGCCGAGTGGAGTCGCTGGCTGCCGCCGCCCGGCGCGGCACGACGGCCGGCGGGTGCCAGCTGCTGGCGGCCGAGATGCAGGCGCTGCGGTCGGACTGGGAGCAGTGGGAGGAGAGCGCCGTGCGGAGCCAGCGCAGCCTGCGGGACGTGCTGAGCCGGATGGCCCTGTCGGAGCAGGAGTTCGCGGCGCAGGTCGCGCAGCTGGAGGCGGCGGCGCAGCGGTTCGGCGCGCTGCTGGCCGCCTGGGCGCAGAGCCTGGCCCCCCCCGACGGCCGGCACACCGACGCCGAGGTGGCGGAAAGCTGGCGCAAGGAGAAAGTAAGGCCACTTCTCTTTTCCTAGCAGCTTTTCGGTTGGAAAGGCACGGTTCCTGTGGGCAGACAGCTTCTGCCAAGCGAGACTATCGAGTAGAAAATAATAAAACGTAGCTGTGAAAAATACCAAGTCCCAACTTTCCAAATTTGTTTTGTAACCGTAATCCTGGCGAGCAGCGTTTACACAAGACGTTGCTCTCCTTGGCCTCAGCTGTACAGGGCTTAGCAGATGCTGCCCAGATCTTAGCTTGCCTCTGGGGAGGTGGGGGAGCTAGAACTCCAGCTCGGAACTGCTCCTCCAAGTTGCTTAGTGTTTCGAGGCAGAGTAGTGCTTAATCAGGGAAATGTGAAACATGTCCTAAAAGCCGAGTAGCAGCTGGAGCCATTTCTTGTAACTTGACAGGACCATTGTGAGCTTCTGCTTTCCATTGCTTGAAATATCGTTCACATTATGGACATTGAGGTCTTGAGATCTTGTCCAATATTTAAGGAAGCTATACTAGAAACCAGTATACTTACTAATGGCTCTGCTATGGAGTGCAGTGGAATTTGGAGAAGTAGGTTGTTTCTGTTCCTGATGATCTTCAGCAAAAAAATTCCACATGTACATATGACACATTATGTATAAATATATATATCACAGCAATTGAGATAGATATCTGTATGTTCCTCAACGTGAATCACAGATGTTGAGAAAAGATACCAAGTATTCGCTTTCCAGGGTTGTGTTGCAATAAAGCAGCTTCAGTAAAGGAAGAGAGGGGGGTGTGATGCCTGCTTTCTGGCCGCTTGCCTGAAGAAATATACGAAATACCCCAGAACACCTTCTCTTTGAACTGAGGTAGTGAATCTCCTTCTCCAGTGTCTGTGCCAAGTTATTTCTGTGGCTTCCCTTTTCACAGAATTTCCTGATACGGATTTATGAAGCCTGCTTGCTTCAGTGCCAGTATGTGTCTGTAGGAGTAACAAAGCTGACGTTACGCTGGAGCAAATAATGGCACAAATATGCAAAGGCTTCCATGTTTGTAAGTTTTTTAAAAAGGAAAGGAACAGACTTGTCACCAGCATGTAGCAACCAGATGTGTTTTATTCTATAAATGGAGAAGTACTAAATTCAAGGATATTGTTTTTATTAGTAGCATATATACTGTGTATTTACTGTAGCTCAATGTAACAACACTTTATTTAGATTAGACAATTGTAAACTTTGGCTAATGAGGAGAATAGAGAGGAATCTCAAGACTTACTATGCACAGCCCTACTATGTAATTTTATTTATAGTAGAGGAAATGTGACAGTAATCCTTCCATTTCTGGACCCCAGGGATAGATCCTATTGTGAATGTAAAATGGCACTGCAGCTTTCCATTTCCATTGTCTCACAGTGATTCTGTTGCCATGTAAGCCAAGGCCACGAACTAAAAATGCATTTCCTGATTCTCAGAATTAGTAAGCTCATTCTGTTACTGTGTTATACTCAAGCTCTGTTCCTTTAGGTATGTGCAGCAGATTTCACACTTGGAATTCAACAAGTTCTTCTGGTTATTTTGGTAATTGTCAGATTCAAAATGAAGTCCAAGTGTCTGCAGCAGTGCTATCAGTGTTTCTGTATGGAAAATTGCCATAGTTAGATGCACCCTGTACTGCAGGTTGGTGTGCCTGTTTGTTAATAGGTTTATGACTAAAGCCATATGTCATCAGAATGATCTTATTATTAGTTATTAGTAGTTATTGAAAGGGAAAGATTTCATTGAAAACGGGCAATTGTAACTATGTGCTACTTTTAGGACTTTTTTAAAAAAAGGCTGTTATTATTTCATTATGTTGATTCTTGCCCCACACAATTTGTGACATCCTGTGTTTAAGTAACAGCCAGTGTTGTTCTAGTGCTTTAAAAAAATATAATCCTGTGTGTAGTTTAACATAAAGTAAGATAAACAAAAAGTAGTTAACATTTTTTTCTAAACATCATTGTGATTACATAATTACTTAATTCAAACACTACTTTATATGGCATTGAAACAAACTGCAGAGTGACTGTTTAGAGTATCACAGAATCACAGCATGGTCAGGGTTGGAAGGGGTCTCTGGAGATCATGTAGGCCAACCCCCTGCTAAAGCAAGTTCTCCTACAGCAAGTTGCACAGGATTGCATCCAGGTGGGTTTTAAATGTCTCCAGAGAAGGAGACTCCACAGCATCCTCTGTTACCCTCAGAGTATCTTTTAATTATGGTTGAACAGATTTCTGATGTATGAGTGACTCAAAGCAGATAAAATCCGTAACATGACCATGAATAATGTAAATCAGAGGAGTCCTGAAAATCTGCCATAGTAAAATATATTTCCATACTCACAAGAACACGTGAAATTTTATACACATAATACATCTGTAATATCTCTAGATTTAATTTTGCAGGGCTTCCCTGTGATCGATAAATGCAAACAGATTTCGGTAATGCTAATATAATCAAGCTGTGATTATAGTCTAAACCACTGTTATTCACAGCCAATACATGCTTGTAATTTTATTTTTCCCAGAATGGATTGTTGTGGGTTTTTTCCTGGCAGTTCAGATACTACCAAGAAGCAATCTCTCTCTCCCCGCCCCTCCCCGTCCCACCCCCCCAGCTCAAAAGTGCATGACATAGATCTTAAAAAATTAATTTTATGGTTCTGCAGACTTTTTCAGGAAAAAGGATATGAAGCAAGTGCAAAGTTGCTTGTGAGCAGCAGATACGTGAGCTGAATCGCTGGCATCTGTCCCTTTGCTGTCCTTACCAAGGCTGTTGATCAACTTGCTAGACCCTTGCTAGTATTTATTTTTACTTTTATTTACACAAAGAGATATCTGTTTATTTCAGAGTTAATTAATACTTTATAGTGAAAAATCTCCTCAGTGGGCATCTTTATCTCTGTAGATTGTGATATTTTGAAAACCTTCTGCATATATTTTTGTGTGCATCATTTTTATCTTTCCTGAATGTTCAATTTTGTTATTGCAAACTAATTACTATGTATGTTTTCAGTCATCCTTTTTTTATATATTCAGAAACATGATGTGGAGACCCCCTTGCCCACTTCTATGTCCTTGTTCAAATCTATCGTCACTTTCATATGATCTCTCTCTTAAGTTTATATTGTAAATTTCTTCCCAGCTGGCACTTAGATTTAGCCAGACTAATCTATACCTGCCAAAGACTCTGGCTCGCCTGTGTTGTAGAACCTCTGCTGTGGTGAGTGTAATGAGCTAGAAGATTCTTTTCTCCCTGGTACTTTAAGGGAATGTCTGAAGAATTTATTTTCTAGTCAATGCCAGGTCTACACTGCTCCTTATGCTGGAGTAGCTGGTGGGGTTCTGCAGTGGAGATGCTGTGGACATCAGCAAGGCCTGTTTTTGTTGGAGTGGTTATCACACCTTTCCCAGTGACATAAGCTAGGCCAACAAAAGCTTTTTTTTTTTTTTTCTTTTTTGGCTTATCTGTCTCCAAAGCAAGAGTCTTTCCAGTGCAGCAGTGACAGGCAGTAACCCCTTTACCCTCACAGGATTGTGAGCAGCTCTACTTTTAGGTTATGAAGCCCTCTGTGAAAGAGCTGAAGCTGTTAAAAGATTTGTGCGTAAATTGTTTTTTTGGATACAGCTCAAAACAGTTTTTATTGAAACTAAATGCTCAATTTAAGCCAACAGACTAATTATATTTATATAAACATATATTATTTGCTATTCCCTAATGTACTTTTATATGTATACAGCTAACTGACAATCCTGTTGCTTGTTTATTAAAATGAAATTTATATAATAAGATGTTCTTTGAGAACATTTTGACTTAAAGTTGAGGCTTCCAGAAATACAGTCTCTAGAAGCTCAGAATTTCAAAATCAGCTGCTGTAGGCTTGACTGCTAACACTCTTGAAAGTGAATGTGCACAGATCATAAATGAGGTTGAATTTAAGTTCTGATAATTTTTTATTCAGAAGATGATTATCTTTTTTTAATTTACTCACCAATATTATTTGTTTTGTTTTAACAGGAAACATTGGATGCTTTGGTAAAGTCTGAACATTTGACAGATGAGATCAAAACTCAGTTAAATGATCTTTGTAGATTTTCCAGAGATTTGAGTACTCATTCTTCAAAAGTTTCAGGGTTGATTAAGGAGTACAACAGGTACACATTCATCTTGTTTATAGTTAATCCATTCGGGGGGTGTGTGTGGGCATGAGCTGTCTTCTAGGGAACCATTAATTATAATTTTAGAATTAGAAACAGAGGGTATGCAACGATTAGAACTGTTATTTTGATTGTGGTGTCAACAGAGGTTGTAAAAAGTTGCAGTTTGGGCTTTTTTCTACGCCACTAAACTCAGCTGAAACTAATGTGTATCCACACCTAACCTATTACAAGTGGAAGCCTTGTAAGAAACTGATGTAACAGCTGTGGCTTTTTGTTTGATGGAGGAACAAGCTATACCAGCTATTTAAGATCTTTTTCTTCATTTTGCCATTCAGTTTACTCTGACTAGCTGGTTCCCTGAAACAGGGGAGCTAGTCATTTGCTTGCTTTCTTGCTTTGTCTTAGGTCACTGTAGGTGATAGGAGTGTGACACCTGCATTTCAGACACAAGAGCGTTGTTTCTTGCAGGGGTTTATAGCTTTTGGCTTTTGTAGGTGGAGAAGAAGGGTGTGACCATTCAGATTGATCCCTTCTAACTTTATAAATTTAACTGAGCCACAGGAGTTAGCACTGTAATTGCTGTCGTTCTGCATCCTGTCCCTAGAAAGGGGCTTGCAGAAACGGTTCATGCTTAGGTGCACTGACTCACGCTCTGGAAACACTTAGACCTGTCATATCCGTGACAGTTACATCCCAATTTACATGCTTCACTTTTAAGGAACTGAAAGCTTCTAATGGATTTCCTGGTGCCTCGGTAAAGTGCTTAAATTTGGTGGGAGGAATTCAGGTTAATCTAACCTTACCACTGCAATTTGAGAGAGCTAAGTAATAGCACTGTCACCTAACCAAGAGTCCTGCCTTCCCTCCCTCGCTCTCTTCTGCTTCCCCGATGTGACAAACCCAGCCTCTGCCTGCAAGCTTCAAAAGGATGTCAGAGCAAAGAGCAGATCTTGCAGCAAAGATTTCGGACAGCTTTCAGGGACTTCCAGCAGTGGCTGGTCAATGCAAAAGTCACCACAGCCAAATGCTTTGATGTGCCTCAAAGTATCAGTGAAGCTTCAGCAAGTCTGCAGAAAATACAGGTAACTATTGCAGTAAAATATTACACTGAGAGAGATCCAGTCGCTTTCATATAAAGCTCAGATTGAAATGTTTGGTTAATTACTATTTGTTGTTAATGTTGTTATTGTCGACACTAAAGGTGACTAACTGCAAGAAAATAAAATCTTATTCTTTTTCTTTTTTAATCCAGTTTGTTTAGTTTAATTGGTTTGTATGTAGTCATTGCCTCTCGTAAGGTGCCTCTGTTTGTTTCTTTTTTAGAATAGGAAAAAAATGTATTTAAAGTAAAATCAAGATGATATCAGAACTGGGATATAGTACCTGGAATTATTTCAAACATATAAATATCTTTCCTCATTATGAAAGTAGAGCCCTTACAGTGCAAGAACACAGTTAAAATTATGCAGTGTAAGCAGGCATTTAAAAAGTGTATTTTTCACTTAAAGCTAAAAGAAGCCCTAACAATTCTGTGGAAAGGAATTAAAAGTTTATTTTAATAAAGCAAGTGGAAGAAATACTCTCATGAATAGAATATTACTATAATTTTAACTGAACATAGCAAAGTAAGAATTATGCAATGAGACTGTTAAACCTCCAGTTAGGTAGTATAATAAAAGAAATTCATATCTGTTTCTCAGAAAATATCATAACCCAAATCACTTCCTCCTCCTTTTGGTAAATTCACTTTTCCTTGCTTAAATGGTTTATTTAAGAGCATAAATAATACTGTATTAATATATAAAATCTTTGACTACCCCAAAATGAGAATGTGTTCAGAGGCAATATAAGGGAAAAAAATCCTAGCAGTTTTTGACATTAAATATGAGTGTTTTATCAAGGTTGTTTTTTTTCCCAACAGTAATAAGATTTTTTTCTTCATCACTGCAGCCCCTTCATAGCACAAGACCTTACTTTGTTCTTCTCCTCCCTGAAAGGTGTTTTAGATAAAATAAACTTTTTTTTTTTTACATGTTTTTTACTTTAGGACTTCGAGAGATGTCTTCATAGCCTGCATAAACTTAAAATTTTATTTTTGTTAAAAGTTAATGTTCTGTCTGTTAGCACATTTGACGTCATTAAATCACAAGGCAAATATCTTTGATTTTAATATAGCCAGAACTTGAACCAAGTATCTCAAAGCTAACAGACCCTTTGCATTCTCTACCAAGATTTCTACTGTAACACAGAATTAGAACCTGACTTAGTAATTTTTGTATCAAGCCTGTTACTTCTGAATATGGATGTCACCTTATGATGATGAATATAAAACTATTTGTGTATCACATAATCATGACAGTAACAGTTTAAAATACTGGTATTTAAGACTGCTAAATTCCTAAATACTCACAAAGTCTTTGAATAATTACAAGTTCTAGGAACATTATCCTAGTATGTTAAAATTTAAAAATCTGACTGTTTCTTTACATTTCTGTATAATTCTTGCATGGGCATTTCCCCATACACTTCTTGCGCACAAGCATTGTGCAAGATTTCCATGAAGAAAAATACTTTCAAACTGGAAGGGTAAGTTAAGGATGTGGAGGGATAAATCACACAGTTCAGGCATTGCTCAGGGTCTGAGCATCAGCCCACACCCCTACACACTCATTGGAAGTCCAGTGTGGCTGTCACCCATGGGCAAGGCTTCAGTCCTGTGTGTGCCTCAGAGTGGGCCCTGGCTCCTGCTGGTATCTGTGTCAGGATGCTGGTTCCCTGAAATGAAGTTTTTACCACTTCTGTACCATGGAGATTTAAAGAAGTGTAATACCCAACTAAATGACCAGTAGTTGTCTCATGAAATGCAGAATTTACAGATAATCCTAGAGTCTTAAAATATGCATTATTTAGACACACGGCACTTCTGGATTGAGTAGATGTTGTCCCTAAATTCCATAAATATGATTGATATTAAAATGGAATGTACCAAAAGATGAATTAGCATGTTAATGAGCAGAAACAATAAACTTTTACCACTGTTGAATTTTCTGGGAGCTTACCATTGACCTTTATGGGGACCCAAAGTTCACCAATTAGCTTCTTTTATTACTGTTTTTAGGAATTCTTATCAGAAAGTGAGAGTGGGCAACAGAAGCTAAACCTGGTAGTGTCCAAAGGAGAACTGCTGTGCTCCGTTTTACCAAAGGAAAAGGCTAAAGTTATCCGGGACAAATCTGCTACTGCTAAAGAAGATTGGAAAAAATTTATCACCACCCTCCACCAGAAGGAATCTGCGTTGGAGGTATTGAACGAGTCACAATGGGGAAAGACTGGATCTAAATTTACTCTTTGCTTTTTGTTTTAAACAGCACAGTTTAGATTTTGTATACAGCTGTGACTGTTCATGAAGTGGCAGGACTAACAAATAGCTGTTTTCAAGAAGTCTTATTCTTCCACTTACATTTTACTTGTGCTTAGTTACATCCTTATGACTGATTCCACTTAAATCAAACTGCAGAAGGGTGTTCAGAGTAACTGAATGTAGCAAAGACAATGCTAAATTGATTAACATGAGTCTCATCAGATGTACTGGACTACTAAAACACATTTTCTTTTTAAAGGACTGTTTTAGCACAGATTTCTGACACTATTGCTGATTGAATAGTCTCAGTGCAGTGGGTAAATTTTGTCTGACATCGTAAACTGGTGAAAAGTAATTTACCTGAGCACCTTTTAAAATAAACCCCAGTGCCTTTCTCTATTCAGAACTCACAATTCAACCAGCAAAGAAGGTGGATATCTTAACAAACATCATCTCTTTTAAGGTCATAGGTTTTAAGGTCAAAAGACCTTAGCTGGAATTCCCTACACAGCATAGGAGAGTTAAAGTTCCTAGGCATTCTTGTTTCAAACCCAGTGCTGCCTAGCCAGCTGAGAAGAAGTTTAAATAGATTTGATGCATCATGTAGGAAAGCCTTTCAAAGAAAATTCTCAGGTAGCAAAGACTTACCTTTCTTCGTCTTAGGGTTGCCATGGAAAGAGGATGTTCTTAGAGGTTAATCTTTTTAAACCAAGCATTTTTCAGTCTCGTAGGCTTAATTTTTCATTCTGATGTTTAATTTCACTGATAAGGCTAATAGCTATAAAGAAAACTAAATCAGCCTGGGGAAAAAAAACCCCATAAAAATAACTAGGGCACAGGAACTATGCTGCTCAGGTTTGTATTCCATATGCGTTATTTCAGATGCTCTTTTTTTTTTTTTCAATCCTGTAGAATAAGCCTACAAGAAAAATAAGCAGGCACTGAAGGAATGCCTATATATGCTTTTATGCACACATTTTTATAACTAAAATTTTACACTAAAAAAATGTAGTTAGAAACGATCCCCAGGATTTGGTATGGCAGCCCATTTAAGGAGGGGTCAGTGTGAATGCCTGCTGTCATATGTTAGGTAACTCGTATCCCAAAGTAGCCTTTCCTCAGGCTACCTTAGTTGTGTGAGACATACATTGACTCAAAGCTCATAAGATCTGTAAACCTTTCAGTCTGGAGGAAATTTGCTTCAGCCTCCCCTCAACTGTGTAGACATGTCCTCTTTTTTGTCTCTTAAAGAGGTGATCTCTGAGACTTTTCTTTCAGTGTCTGTGCAATGGGAAGGAACAGAGCTGGTATAGTTTATTTGAAGATTTGTGTAATATTTGTCTGCAATTGTTTATCCTTTTTGTGGGCTTCCATCTGTGTGTTGTGCATTACAGTTATGTCCAATGCAGTGGGACTGTTGATAGAATTGTTCATGTCTTCCCAGAACTTAAAAATCCAGATGAAGGACTTTGAAGCAACTGCAGAGCCTCTGCAGGAGTGGCTGACCACAACTGAGAAGGCGGTACAAGGGAGCAGCAGTCGGCTCCATGATCTTCCTTCCAAGAGGAGAGAACAGCAAAAGTTGCAGGTAACTTCTTATAAGCCTTTTTTAACACAACCAGACTTTTCTGTCCCATTCTCCTGGTCTCATTGATTCCTTACAAAAGCTTGATCATTCTAGCATCCTGACCTCTAAATAAGATGAGAACTGGTTTCAAGGGTTGCTGTCAGTGATCCTGTTCCATCAGGTTTTACATCTGCACATTTCTTATGACATGCTGCTTCATTGCTGTAGCTGTGTGGTGTGCCTTTCTCAGCAAGCTTGCCATACGTCGCTTCCCTTTTTCATGGGGCCTTCATGCTTCTCTATTTCCTGCTTTCTTGCACCCACTCTTAATATTAACGTGCTTGTGCTTTACAGTCTGTCCTTGAGGAAATAAGCTGCCACGAGCATCAGCTCAACAGGCTAAAAGAGAAAGCTCAGCAGCTGTGGGAAGAGCAAGCTGTCAGCAAAAGCTTTATGCGCAGAGTGTCTCAGTTGTCTTCTCAATATCTTACCCTAAGCAATCTGACAAAGGTAATGCACCCAGTGTATGAGCTTTTAAGCAATTCATTTGATGTACGTGGGTAAAAAGAAAGACTGAAATGTGAAACACTGCAGTTGTCTTGCTTGTCTGCTCTGTGGTATGTCTGAGCTATCTTGTCTTTCACGCTGGTTTTATAGAGTGGGAAGTAAGGACCTGGATAATACCACAAACTGTAAACAGAATGGAATAATGATTTTCAATTGTTTTTTAAATGTATTTTGATTAAAAAGTTTGATTTTGATTATTTCAAGCATTGAAGACATTTTAGTTTTTTAAGTGGCACCTGAAAGAACTATTTTTCAAAAGTTGGGGAAGTTATTTATTTTTTAGAGAATATAGACTACAGAAAAGTTATTACTTCATTGCATCCTATAATGATGATTGATTATTTGGATTGTAAGCATCTTCATCTAAAACTAATAGATTGGTCTTCTAAAAAAAATGCCTCTCAGGCTGCTTTTGAAGGTTCAAGGGGAGGCCAAATTTTAAAGCATCACACTAGGAACTGAGAGTTTAACCCAACTCTGTTTTGCTGAGTGGTGCTTGACACACGTTACCATTTAATAGTTCTACTTACTACCTCTTATCTGTGTGAACAGATAAGAAGGTCTTTGTATTAGGACTGTTTCACAGTCCTATAAGTTCGTGTCATGAAGGAGGCTTGATACTGAATTAGGCTTATAGTGACTACTGTAATGAGAATAATTAAGGATATAGGAAGTGTGTTATGGGATAACAATTCAATTCAGAAAATATGTTTGGGCAATTGCTAGCCTGTTAGTTTCTACTTTTTCTGTGGACGCAAAGATTATAAAGCGTATCTACAGCTCTGTGACTTCCTGAAAATGGTTGTATTACATGGCCATAAAAAATTTTCATGACTGCAGAATGAGAAAGGGAAAAAGTTACCAACATTGATTTATGTGAACTGAACTTTTAAGTGTCAGGATTAGAAGAAGGAGTCCAAGGTAGAGAATACATATGATCCAGCCTGTAAGAGGAATCCTGAAATTCTTTGGATAGCCATGAACGCTTGAGAAGGGTCACTCTCAGTAACTTCCTAAGCCTGTTTCAATGGTTTGACTTTAGTTCTCTGTCACTGTGTGAAATACATTCTGCTTTGTGTTCCTGCTCACATCAGGCCTTCTGGCAATGTAACTTGAGCATTTGTTTTTGATTTGTATGAGTGCTAGTCATTTTTCAAAAGAATGGTTATACCAGTGGGAGTCATTGAGGGAAATGAGTCTGTCTTTTCCAGGTATCAACAAAGCAATGTTGCTGCAGTAGCATAGCTTCACAAGCTTAAATCTGTCTTGTGCACTGACGGCCTTCACAGGTTACCTTCAGTTGCATCACTGAAACGGAGTTTAGGTGTGATACCAGATCTTAAAGGTTTTTTCCAACCAAAATGATTCTATGTTTAAGAAAAAGTGACAGAAAACTCTCATCTACTTTGGATGAGAGGAGACAATCAGATGAAGCTTTACATTTAGAAAACAAAAAAAAGGCATTTCTGAAATTTTCATTTGTATATTCTGTTTGGACAACTCATTTGTATGTGCGTGCATGCAGATTTCATTCCATGCTCAAGTAAGCGTACTTGTAATTCAGTGTACGAAGAGGATTTCTGAGTACAGTGATGAAACTCATTCTAAAGTCTGTAAATCAGCCTGGGGAATAAGCAATCCTTTGAGTAGCGCCTGGTACTAATTGCTGTATGAATTGCAGGAGAAAGTTTCCAGAATGGATAGGGTCGTAGCTGAGCACCAGCAATTCTCACACAGTGTCAAGGACCTCCAGGACTGGGTGGCTGATGCAGTTCACATGCTGGATTCCTACTGTCATCCCACTGCAGACAAGAGTGTTCTGGACAGCCGGATGTTAAAGCTAGAGGTATGGAAACAACAGACTCCAAAACCTGCTGCTCTTAGATCTGTAAGAAGAATGTAAATATAGGATAATTTATGTTAGTTGTTGCATAATAGTGTAACAATTCAGACGCTGATTTGCAATTTACTCAAAAATAAATCTCTTTATAGAGGAAAGAGCTCAATATTAGAAGTTTTCCCTAAGAAGGCTATAGGGAGCTTTATGACATGGAAAACTGCATATATGCAAATTCTTAAAAAAAAATCAAAAGATGTGTGGCTGATGAAGGTTAAATGGAAGAAGTAGGATATTAACTTCTGTTAGTTTAATATATTATTTCCTAGGTCTTACAAGTGATATGGATGATTTGGAACAGCTTTTGCTAAAGTTGTTTGCTTTAAAAATGGTGACTACAGTTAAGAGAATAGCACCTATTTATATCACTGCACAAAAGGTGTTGAAGAGCAGTACTCAGAAAATAGTTTTCATATTATTGAAGTCTTCAGATTTTGAGCTGTGGCCAAATATAGACAAGTCCTCAAAATTATAAGGATACATCAAAAAGCAAGAGATTATACCAAAAGACTAAAATTATGTTTTGCCTTTTGCTTGTTAAGTCTTTCAGGTTCATGCTTTGAGGTTTTTTTGTGACTTCGCGTAGTGTTAGAAGCTGTTAGTTTGCAACTGCACAGCTCCAGGAGCTGAAATCTCTAAGCTGATGTTGCTGATAGTGTACTGAGTTTGTATGTTGGTACCTTTGCATTGCAAATAGATTCTAGAGTTGTAGAACTGTATTTCAGCCATGTAGAAGAGCTTTGTTATTACATCTTGTTTTTTCTATGAATGAGTCCTCCTGTTTTCCATCTAAATGACATTCCCTTTAGAACGTCAGCTTTTCCACACAACAGTAACATCTCTGATGTGCTCTAAGTACCTGCATAGATTCCACAGAAAATTCCCTGTCAACTAAGATATATATTTCTTTTACTGCCCTAAACCAACTCTTTGAAAGTCACTTTTTCCTTGTGAATCCCAGCTAGTGAACCCCACTGTCCCTTTTCTAATTGACTGTACAAGCTGCTAAATTTGATGAACTCATTTTCCAGTAAAGACATTTAGTATATTCTTGCCCAGTTAATGATACAAGTGAAATAATATCTACTTACTTTGTAGGGACTGCTAGCAGTGAAACAAGAAAAAGAAATCCAAATGAAAATGGTTCTGACAAGAGGAGAATCTGTTCTGCAAAATACTTCTCTGGAGGGAGTGCCAGTGATTGAACGGCAGTTGCAAACTCTGAAGGACAGCTGGGCTTCCCTTCTGTCTGCTTGTATCCAGTGCAAGAGGTAAAACGTGAATGAGGTGCAGGGTGAAGCTTAGCAATAAAGCGCTGTCAAAATTTTTGAAAAGTTGATTCCCAGAGTTTCGTTATTAGAAGAGTCGAAGTCATATAAAATGACTGCATGTGCCTAACATTGCAGATCTAGAGGCTGTGACATATTCATTTGAAGTAGAAAAGGGGCAGGAAACCGAGAGATCTAAGCTTTGCTAACACTTATTGTCAATATACTATTAAAAGTGGATTCCATCTTCGTGTCTTGTCATAAATTTTACTTTGAGTTGCACCTGATGCCTTGAATTATTCTCAGAAATGAGAAGATCTTGTCACAGACATTAATGGTTGCTCTGTCAAGTTCCTGTCTGGTTTTCCACTTGCTAGCATTTCACAGAAGGTACTGTAATTACAGTGGCCAATAGTGATGCTCAGAGTGATAGAATAAAGTAATACAGGGGGGAAAAATGCAGCCACCTTTGGAGCATCACTGGTTGCTAATATTTCAATTTAAAACAACAACGGTAATTAAACATTAGAATGCAGCAACTTAGAATGTATGCAAAGGGACAGAAAATTTATGAATAATCTAGATCTTATGCTTTCAGTTGCATTTCATTTACTAAAGCCAGAACCTGTCAGCTAGCTACATAACTTACAGACCTCCATAGTATTCCACATTTAGAAAACTTATTTTCTCTTTATCTGCCAAACAGCGCTCCTAGGTAAAACCTGTAGGGTTTTACCAGCTCTGTCTCAGACTACTCTAGCTTGTGATATATTTTTCTTTTAAATATAGTTTAGAATAACTGTATATGACTATATCTCACTGCTTAAATAGCACGAGAACCTCCACTGTCACAACAAATATGTATTTTTAAATTGCAGTCAACTGGAAGGAGCTCTCTCCAAATGGACAAGTTACCAGGATGATGTTCGTCAGTTTTCCAGCTGGATGGATAAAGTAGAAGCAAGTATGAATGCTTCTCAAAGGCAGTATGCTGAACTGAGGGAAAAAACAGCTGCCCTCAGCAAAGCGAAGGTGTGTTTGCTTTACAACAAGCCAACAGCAAGCCCATATCACCTTAACAACAAAGGCTAAATAAGTGCAAGATTAATACGTGGTCTTGTTGTAATGCTACCCTTTCATAAATGTGTTCTTTTTCTGTTTTGCAGCTACTCAGTGAAGAGGTGTTGAGTCACAGTAGCCTGTTGGAGACTATTGAAGTGAAAGGAAGTGGGATGGCTGAGCATTATGTTACTCAGCTTGAACTCCAGGACCTTCAGGAGCGGTATAAGTTCCTCAAAGACAGAACGAGGGTACGGTTTTCCTTGATAGCACTCCCTCTACAACATTTGTTGGCAACAACAAAAAAGAGAAAGTCTTTTCACTGACTGTTTATTTTTCTGTTAAATAAGGAGTAAAAGTTTGGGGACGGTTGTAACTTAATGCAACAGAAAGTTATTAGGGTGATTTATCAGTCTATCTTCCCATACCACTGAGCTTCAGCTTTTTTCAGAAAGGTTCTAAAAATCTGAATCTGAAAAAACTGTCAGGTGAATAGGTGAGGAATTCCATGTCAAAAGTCTCATTGACTTCAGTGCAGATATGATATTACCCATTATGACTGAAAAGCTGGGAGTATTTATGAATTTGTGATTAACATAAACGTATGTATTGCAGTAAGTGCAACCAATTAGGCAGCACAACCACAAATGGTTGACAACTACAGAAGCTTGTTATTGAACACAAAACTTATTAGCAAGTCAACTGACTCTACTGTCGAAAGACCCAGCGTGATAAGTACTGCATCTACTGGTAAGTGTTAGTATTGTAGATCTGGAAAAGATCAGGGCATAGACAGATAAAGATCAGGATGGGGCTTAATTAAGATACAAGGTAAAGAAGAAACAATAAAATACCTGGTGATACATTTAAAGCTAAATTATTATCTCCAGTTAACCCAAATTCTTCTATGGTAATTAAATAACACCTAGTGTATGCTCAGACAGGCAACTTCATGACAGCAGTGTACTGAATTTTGTTGTCTCAGTGATGTCTTTATCCTGTGGAAAGGGCCGAAATTCAGTTTTTCAAACATAAGTGATTCACCATTTTGTGGTACTGTCTTCCATAACTGCAAAGAATACAATGCACAGTCTTTCTTTGGACCTTCTGTGAATAAACTCACTCCGGTTTGCCAGATAGATGAGTAAGTCCTGGGAAGTGCTAGTAAATACCAAGTATTCTTGTTAGCATGGGGATCCTCTACCTTTTTCTCTTTCACAAAGATATACAGACTGCCTGTATTTGGTCAGCTTGAGCAACAGCATGGGAGCAATGAGAAATGGATAGTAGTTACCAGAGGCAAGAATTGTGTACCTCTTTCCCCATGTAGCAAGAAACATCCCTTCTTTTTCTTCCCACCTAATACCCTAGATGACTTTGGTCTTTCCCAATCCCAGCTGTGGTGATGATGTTAAGTGTCAACAGTGCATTCAATCCTTAGAAAGAAATTTAAAGTTCAAAGCCAATAGCTGGGAAGTAAGGAATGGGCAAATCCTTTAATAATCCTTTGGCCAGATGAGAAACCTGACAAGCTTCCCCAAGGGTTTGTAGTCCAAGCCTGAGCAGACCAAGCCCTGTAATTCCCTGCAGCCACTGTGAAGAGGCAAGAGAACTGTCTCTCTTTCCCTCTTCCCACTACTGGGTGTGGGCAGGCCTTGTAAAAGATGGATAACACTCCCCTTTTCTTCCTTCCTCCCGCTACACAGACCTGTTAGAAATAGGTAAAGGCGACAGTGCGTTCATGGCTACTGTTTATGGAAGTGTTTTTCTTTTTACGTAGCCTGCTGCTGTGGGATGTAGTCTGCCTTGCCTCCATCCGAACTCAATTCCCTGTTCCCATCATTTCTTAGAGGATGTAAATTACTTGTATTATACTTTTCTTGTGCTTAGAAAGACTAGTTTTACACTAACAGATGATGCCTTTCCTGCTGTATTCCAGATATGGTAATATTTTATTGCTGGGCTGTGAAAGTACTGTAACTTGCTCGCCCACGTACGAAGCAGACTTGCAGTCAGTTTCTCACTGTGCTCTGGAGGAACTGCCTGTAGAGGGCTGGGGCACTCTTCAGATGTGAAGGATACTAGGTAGTCTCAATAGAAGATTAAGATTTTGCCATTGGCAAAAAAAAAAAAATCATGCAAAGAAAAAATAAGCCATTTCTAAGCTCATACTCTTATTAATTACTTTAGGAAAGTTAATTTAAATTGGTATTAAAATTAAGAAGGTCTTTTGTTATTAGACACTAAGGTGTGACTTAAAAGTGATTCCAGATCAAAACTTCATATCCCAGAAGTCACAAACTTACATGAAGAATCTTTTATGAAGAATCTTTTAGGATATGTATCTGTATCCTCACATTTGCTCTCTTTTCCTGTAATTGGTTAAATCATCCTGAGAATCCAAGTACCGTTGAATTCTAGGAAAGCTCAGCATCAGATACAAAATCTTCCCCATGATGAAAGTCTAGGTTTTTCATTTTCTTGGTTTGATAATACAGTAAGATGTATATACATATATGTAAATATTTTAACAAGCAGGAGGCAGTAACAAAAGCTGAAGGACTGCTTAACTTACATCAAGAGTACCAAAGAAATCTGAAGGCTTTTGAAGCGTGGCTGGAGAAGGAACAGGAACAACTTGATTGTTTATCACATCTTGATGGTGATGCCCAGAAACAGGAGGCAACACTCCGAGACTTACAGGTACATAATGTGTGACATCCTAAGTAAAAAAAAAATTAAATAATAATAAAAAAATAATCCTACTTTTGAAATAACAGAATAATATTAATTACCAGACATCTCTTTTTTTCATCTCAAGAACAGCTTGGAATCACATTATATGTAAGTACTTTGCCACTCAGAAGTAGTTCCAGTAGTGTCAGTGGAAATTATTGTCACTTATTTGCAGAAAAAGGTGTCAGGACTTGAACAAAATCTCCAGGCATACTAATACTTTCTTGCAAGTATTGAATTTGTTCTGGATGTTTACCTGTCTCTTCCTTTCCCTATGTTTCATAGAATATCAAAAGTATTGTTTTCATTGGGTTTTCATCTTTTATTGCTTACAGTGCAGATGCATCTGCTTTCAGGCAGTTCCAGTCATGTAAATTAGCTCCCATGGGAAGGTTGAACCTCTAGTACTTCAGTAATTTCTAAGTTATGATCTTAAGCTGACTTAGAATACTCTCATAATTGTTGTTGAATTAGCAAAAGGTCTGTATTTGAGTTATGAAATATTTATTACTGTATTCAGGATATTGAGAAGGTCTTTGTATGATCAGGGACTCTGCATATATGTCTTGTTATTACAGGTTACTTTACAAAATCTGAATCCATTTTGAAAATCTGAATATATACTCAAATATAAACTAAGACGACACACCGTGGTATTTTGTTAAGGTAATTTCCTGGTTATGTGTCAACCATAGATAACTAAAGGGAATATCTAGATAATGTGAGGTAACTGCTTTTGTCTTAAGTAGAATCAGGGCTTTGTTTGCCACGTGTGAAAGCAAGCTGTTAATGTAGGGTATGTATCCTTAACTGCCTTCACAGGAGCTGCAGGTGCACTGTGCAGAAGGACAAGCATTATTGAATGCTGCTGTCCATGCCAGAGAGGAGGTGATTCCCTGGGGTATTCCCCAAGTAGAAGACCGAGCCCTGGAATCATTACGGCAGGATTGGCAAGGTTATCAGCACAGGCTTTCTGAAGCAAGAAGCCAATTAAATGCCACTGTGAGCAGACTGAGGTTGATGGAGAAAAAATTTCAGAAGGTTAATGACTGGCTAACAGATCTGGAGGAGAAAGTTGCTATCAGGACTGGGAGGCAGTCTGGTAGAGCAACAAAGGAGATGCAGCTTCAACAAATGAAGGTAAAGAATGTAGTTAAGGCATTCCTTAAACAAAATATCATGTGAGGTTTCCACATCAGTTCCTGGTTGCACTGTGAAAATGACAGGAACTTATTGCAATTTATTGAGTTACGGATCCAAGAAAGTTTCATGTCTTCTGGGTCCAGGTTCCTCCCATTTAGTGGGTAGAGGTGTGGCTCTACCAATATTGAATTCTCATGGGGAAATGTGGAGTTCATATGCTCTGTGGTATGTGAAGGCATAACCGAGGACAGAGGCTGGTCCTGGAAAGTGTTAATGTGGTAACAAGAGTAAAATGTGCCCGACTGTACAGTGAAGTCTCTGCTGTGTTGATGTAATGATTTCCTTTAGTCACTGCAAGGAGAAGACATAGTTCTGAATAAGCACATAAACACAGGAAGCGGATTTGAAGAGATTCAAGGTTATGCTGTATAGTCACCTTTAAAACTTTGGGCAAATTCTATGGGAAGTCCAGGTTGCACATCTATTCTTATCTGGGGGGCAAGTATTGAATCTATTGTAACGAAATGCAGTCCATATGGTATGATAAAACTTTTAGCATATTCATGACATTAAAATTCATCAGATTCTGTTTTGTTTTCCTATTGTAAATCCTTGTTTACAACCATGTATTTCTTTTTATTTTCAATGATTTCCTGACTTAGTTACGAATTCCTGTTGTGTTTAAGATGTTTGAATCAGTCATATAAGCTAGATAATGTCTTTGTCATAGAAGTGGCATGAAGAAATTACAGTCTACAAAGATGATGTGGAGGAAGTTGGGGTATTGGCTCAGCAAATACTAGAGGGAAGTCTCACTGCAAGTAGAATGGGAAGCCAGGCTACGCAACTTACATCTCGCTACCAAACTCTTCTTCTTCATGTCTTGGTAAGTAATGAAAATTAATTAATTGTGCCACCATAAATTGTCATTTAAGAAGTAAATATAAACAGAGTTTCTTAATTAGACTTCATCGGAGTTTATTCATTATTGTAGACTCAATACAAGTCACATATATATTTCATATATATATATACACGCATATATGTAGATTTCATTGGACTAAATGTATTAGAGAGCCATAATTGGGATAATGCCTTTCCAAAAATATACATTAATTGTCAGATGATGTTACTACCTTTTTTGCAGTTGCAGGAGAGAAATTCAGAATTCAGTATGTTTGAATGCTAAATGACTTCTAGATAAATGTTTTCATGTTACTACTGAAACACAGAGTTACAGGGGAAATTTGAGTCGATAAGGTACAATCTTCAGGTTATTTTAAGTAGTAAGTGTGTCATAGTACCATAATCACCAGTCACAATTCAATTTTCAAAATACAAGTACCTTTTCAGTATTTAGTATTAATTCAGTTTTAACACTAGTGATTGCTGTATGTATGCTCTGACAAGACCCCAGTGAGAACTTTCCACTAGATATGACAGTACTCAAAACCTATGTGTTTAATCTTAGTATATCAGGTTTTATTAATAAATAGCAATTTAATGTAGTCTTTAGAGAATAGCAAAGTTAAACATCTGGGTGGTTCTTGTTTTCTTCCCCTACCCTCCATATTTGTTTGAAGGAGCAAATAAAGTTTCTGGAAGAAGAAATACGCTGTATGGAGGAGTCTGAACTGGCTTTCAGTGCTTACACAAATTGGTACAGAGCTACTAACAAAAACTTCAGAAATGTGATCACCAAGTTTGATGTGGTTGATAAAACAGCAATGGAGAAAAAAATGCAGAAACTAGAGGTACAGCTTTCTTGTGTTTCTTTTCACCACAGAGAGGCTATATTTTAACATGCATCTTAACAGCTGCTCCAAATTCTGACTTTGCCTTGCCCAGAGAAGCTAATAGGATAAAGGCCACCCAGTATAAAACTTTCTGTTCTAATGTGGTATACACATTAGATCACAATTTTGTTGTTGAAGTTAAATAATACAGTCCTATCTTTATGTAAGACATGTTTGTATGCGTTTTGTTTTAGTTTAAAACTTCAAATAAATTCCCCTCGCAAGGCATCCTGTCATGTGTATTTTATACCAGTATACACTGTGGCAAGAAGTGCTTCCTATTTCTTCTCATTTAAATAAATCTGTAGTAAATCTCACATTTCATCTCAGAGTTGTAGATGAGTTTTTCTTATGTTCTGCAGCTTAAATATATTACACTAAAGGAAAACTTTGATCTGTTCCAAAATCTGGAGTATGAATCCTCTCCTGATAGCCCTCATTTTCTCTGTTTATCTTCACAAGCCCAGTGCAGAAGTATTTGCTTTTTCTGCTTCCTTCTAGTTTACCACACTTTAACTCCAGGCAATTTTGTAATGCAGTCTATTCAATTTCCCTAGCAATTCCTTCTGTATCCTTAGCAAAATTAAAAAAAAAATAAATAAAAAATAATCATTAGCCTTTCACTGGCAGTAGAACTACATTGAATAGATAAAAAAAGGGAAGTGCTTGCATATATTTTTCTGTTAACCAACACCTCTTTCACAGCTGCTATTGAGTGATATGGACATAGGGCACAGTTTACTGAAATCCGCCCGCGAGAAGGGGGAGCGAGCTGTGAAGTACATGGAAGAAAATGAAGTTGACCAGCTAAGAAAAGAAATTGGAGATCATGTGGAACAGCTTGAAGAACTGGCTGGCTCTATCAGGAAAGAGCACATGACTTCAGAGAAGTGCCTTCAGCTGGCAAAGGAGTTCTCAGACAAGTACAAGGCACAGACTCAGTGGGTCATGGAGTACCAAGCCATGTTACGCTCTCCTGTGGAGCCAAAGAGTGAACTTTATGAGAAGAAGGCCCAGTTGTCCAAATACAAGGTAAAAAGCGTTTATCATTGTACTGTCAAATCGATTTTGACCTGGTGACTTGCAATACATCCTCTGATACAAATGCCCATTCAAGTTTCTTCAACAGATGTATGAGATGTCTGATCTGGATGTCCAAATCAGCATCAAAGTGAAAACATACATGACACCTGCATCTACAAAATAGAGTGAGCACCTGCATTTCAAGTGCTGATGTCCTAATAAGGCTCCCATACCATAAAATTTCCTGTTAATGGACAATTCTTTTGTGGGTACACATATGCATAATTTCATTGATATCAACAGAGTTGACAGCTGTTTTAAGCAAGGATAGAAATCAGTTGGTCTTTCTTCACTGCAGACATTGCTTCTGTTTGCCTTGGCTTAATAAGCTTTCTGGTTAAAGCTGGATGTCCCAGCTCAACCAGCATCTAAGGCAGTCAGCTGCTATAGCCTCCTCTGTTTTTAGTTAGGATTTAAATTAAGGTTTGTTTTTGGTTTTTTTCCAGTCATAAAAATGAGTAGAAAAAATTGACCGCAAACCCCATTGCTTCTTCTAATGAGGTTTTTGTAAAATATTCCAGGATTACAGATGTTTCATAAATTGTGTACTGGGCCTGGCTGGGATTGAGCTAACTCTCCCCATAGTAGCCCATACAGTGCTGTGCTTTACATTTGTGGCTGAAGAGTGTTGCTAACAAACCAGTGTTTTGGCTATTGCTGAGCAGTACCTGCACAGCATCAAGGCTTTCTCTCTGAAACTGCCCACTGCCCCTCGCCAGCTTCGATACTGAGAGTCATATGTTATAGCTACGTGTTTGCTTTCTACACATTTGGGGAGCTGGTACCTCACTGTCATTTGATGGATGGTGGGCATATGCCACGCTGACAGAACCAGTGGCACAATGACATGAGATCAGACTGCCTGCATTTGAGAGTACAGTTTTACATGCTCGTCTGCATACTGTCTCATTAAGGGGATGGCTTTGGTGGTACTTTCCCACCTATTTGCAGAATTTGTTCCTCTGAACAAGTTTTATCCCTAACACTTGCCTCTTCACAGATATTAACTCCCTTTCCTTCACCAACTCCAGATTATTAGCCGTGCTACTAGCCACTCACAAAAGGAGCAATCGCTTTTAGATGCCTGCAAAGCTGTTACCTCAAGGCATGGCTGAGAAACAGTCTTGTACTGGCAGCAAAGCTATTCTCATCTGGAAAACATGATACATGCTATGATAGAAGGCCGTGCATCAGGTCAAAGGAACGTTAGTGAAATAGATCTTCAGTGTTCAATAGTTATATTTTAATTATTGCTTGCATTGTAGTCTATACAGCAGACTGTTCTGTCCCATGAGCCTTCAATAAAATCAGTGATTGAAAAGGGAGAAGCACTTTTTGATCTGGTGAATGATGTGAGTCTAAAGAACAATGTTCAAGACCTTCAGAGCAGTTACCAGGAACTCTGCAGCACAACAAAGGTAAACAGTCAGGAAGAGAACTCTAGGTTCTTTCAATTTACTATATTTTTTACCCTCTTTAAGAAGTTGACTGTTTTCTTGCTTCATGTTGTCATGTCACAGCCTGTGCACAGAGCCAGTTAAATTTAATTACTTTTTGGTTGTGGGGTGGTTTGTTGGTTTTTGTTTATGGGTTTGTTGTTGGGTTTTTTGTTTTGTTTTGTTGGGTTGTTTTTTTTTTGGGGGGGGGGGGGTGGCAGATTCTGGATTATGGAAAGAACTTCTACCTACATAAATCTAACAAGAGTAGCTGAAATAAATTTTGAGTGTGACAGATGAAGTCCTTGTAGAATTAAGGGGAAATATATCAGTGACTAGTTTGTACTATTGCTACTATTTCTAATTACTTTGAATAGATTTTTAAATACTTTATTTCTTGAAGGGACAGATGGGTACCCTTATGTTATACCATTTTGTCTCTTGTTTCTGCTAGATCTCACACAAACCCTGTTTAATCTAGTTTAGTGTTGAATGGAAGTCATTGGAGAAAATGAACTGCAAGATGGATATAATTTAATTCAGCAAGGATGTTATTAATTAACATTGATTTGTTAGTCCATATGTATGTAGTACTTTGAATGATCTAATACTTCTAAGTACACTCTAAAGTATGATTATACCTAAAGCTCTTAATAGCTTACACTCCTAACAAGGATAAGCTCTGCAAACCATGTTAGTACTTATGTTTGACCAAAGTACATTTATTGCCAATCCGTCCACCAATAGCAGATGATTTTATTTTTTTCACAGTTGGTTTTTAGTTTACAGACATTCCTCTGGTCTATACCACAAAACTGGTGTCTGTTGCATTTAGATGTAATGTTGATGACTTAAATGTAGAGAAACTTATGAAAAATCTTAAAAAGAATAAATAGATTTTAACTCAATGTGCACATCCTTTATTTGCCTACCACAATCACAGGCAATATGTATGTGCAAAGGCTGTAAGCAGCAGGCACCCAACCATAACATCTGGTAGGTCATGTGCAGTCTCTCAGAGAGATAGTAACTGTTTCTAAGTGAATGTAGTTTCAAATTGGTAAGTGTTCCTTGAGGTAAGGAGGTCCTCAGTGTTCCCTCTGTCTTCAAAGTAATCCCTTTGACAATGTCCTCCTTAACAGTGTAATCATGTGAGAGCCTCTCACAGGAATATAAATTTAGAAGATATGCTTACTCATGTTTTCAAGCTCTTGGTGTTATTTTTGTTTAAGGTCTTTTTGTATTCTTATGATTACCTGAATATTTAATTTTTATTTTTGTGGACCTGCAGGCATACGTTGAAACCTTAGAGGTGAGAGTGAAAGAACATGAGGATTACAATAGTGATTTGCAAGAAGGGGAGAAATGGTTGTTACATATGTCCAGCAGGCTGGTCAGCCCTGACCTTATGGAGAGTAACAGTCTTGAAATAATCACTCAGCAACTAGCTAACCACAAGGTGGGTTTCTGTTGAGTAAACTTCCTTTGTCTGGTAAACCAGAATTTTTCTTCTTTGCTTTTCTGTCTCCACTCCAGAGCTTTAGTTATTTTTCATTCACCTGTTTTATTCCTCTTACTGCTGTGTAAATAAGCATCAGTGTCATTAATGCAGTTAATAAATCTACCTTGTTGTTAGCACTATTTCTTGGATGAGACTGCATCTGCTGCACAAGAGCTTTGTTGTACGCTGTCAGATTTTTGCTGAGATGTGCCAGGACATAAACCACAAAAAGCAGATTAGGCTTATTTTACTTCTATGGCATTTTTTGCTCTGGTACTTCTAAGAATAAAAAATATTTTATAATTTCAAATACTTGTTTCCCCTCTATTAGGTTTTAACATTTCCTCCATTGCTTTTATTCAAGGTATTGTTATGGTTGCTATTAATGGTAATCATTCACTACATCAATAGCTGATGGTTTCTAGAAGATAAACGAAAGAAAAATTCAACCCTCCCCACCGGTCACTGAAACTGAGATTCCAAGGGCAAATGTTGAACTCTTAACTCATTGTGACTAGTGTGTTATTCTTTAAGTAACCACCTTGGATAAAAACTGGGCTCCATCAAAGTCAATGGAAAGAACTGTCTGCAGTGAAAGAGCTAATGGAAAAAGATATACAACATCAGATTTAGTCATTACTAGACACAAAAGAAGTTGTTGGAGCCCTGGAGAGTGCAACAAAGGAAGATTAAGGGTAGTTTTGGGGCATGAGCATATAATGTTTACACATTATGACAGTGCTACTGATGTTTCTGTGGGATATCTATGTACAGACTTTTGACAGTGATTTTACAATGAACATAAACTCTGATAGCTCGACTGTAAGAATAATAACAATACACATTGTCTGAAAACTTTTTTCTAAATCCGAAGACAAAGAGTGTTTAAGGGAGGGGAAAAAACCCCCTCAATAAAAAAAACAAAAAAATGCCAGCTCATTTAAAAAGCTGTAATGCAGAACATGTTTTAAGTTCAAAATATTTCTGCAAAAATATTTTATCTGTTTCTTAGGCTGTTATGGAAGAAATTGCAGGATTTGAAGACCGTTTGAACAACCTTCAGAGTAAAGGAGATTACTTGATCAATCAATGCACAGAACATCTTCAAGCAAAATTTAAGCAAAACATACAAAGCCATCTTCAGGGGACAAAGGACAGCTATTCTGCCATATGTAGCACAGCCCAAAGAGTAAGGCTTGTTTCAAAAATGTTTTTATGCCATGTAGGAATAACACGCATTATTATTTCTGGAAGTACTGGTTTCTTTTAATGGTGTAAACCTCTTTCTACTTAAATTGTTTCTATTTAAATTGAGCCTACAGGTTACTACAGGTCACTTCATCATTACTGTGCTGGAGTTCCAATTCCTTGTGATCTGAATGTTACAATGTTGTTTGCAGCCAGTAAAACTAGCTGCCTATCAGTTTTTACCTTAATCTCTACGCTCTCACTGCCTTCACGTTACAGTAGCTTCCAAGCACCTGCAGCAAAGAAATGAAACTATTCCTACTTCAAATACTAGGGAGCAAATTGCACTCTTAGTGTCAGTAGTTTACATACATACATAATGGGTCTTAACTATGCGCTAGGAAATGCTTGCTCTCTTAGTAAAACCAGAATATACAGTTAAGAAGGGCTAGCTGGGTCATTCTGTTAATCCAATTAGGAGATCAAGCTAGCATAGTCTAAAAAAACCCAACAAAAACAACGACCACCACCAAACAAACCCAAGCAAACAAAACAAAATCCCCAAAAGTACACTTCATAGTCAGTAAGATTTGTAAAAGTAGTAAAATCTCATACTAGATTGATGGCAAAATGTTGACCAAGAATACAGAAATAAGAGATAAGGGTCTTTGTTTATATCTTTTTTTTTAATTATTTTTTTCTCCGGAAGCTGTGTCTTAGGTACTGTCCCATCTTCTCCACAAATTAGCGAGATGCCGTGAGAGCTTAAGGAGCTTTCATCTCTTGGTACTTTTATGTACAAGGGCTAAAATAACCACAGTCTTAATAATTCTGGCTCATCTGCAGTTTTCAAGGTGGGAGAGGCAATAGCAGTGTTTGAAAATGCAGTGACCTTACAAAATGTTTCTTTTAGGTGTACCAGAGTTTGGAACATGAACTCCAGAAGCATGTTAATCATCAAGATACCCTACAACAGTGCCAGACTTGGCTGTCTACAGTGCAGTCAGAGCTAAAGCCAGCTACCTGGCCACCTTTCAGTCTGGCAGATGCAGTTAAACAGGTAAAAGTTCAGCACTTGGAAATGCTGTTATCTGTAATAAAGTGAGTTCAGGTAAGAGCTTCATTTTAATAGAATTAGGTATTCTCAGAGGGCTGCATAGCCACGTTGTTTATTCCCAGGTCCAAAAGGAATACCTTAAGTGAAAAATAACCATAGGTGAAAAATCACTCAGGGTTTTTGCTAGCTCTGCTTAATGCTTAGAAGTGTGTTACCTGACAAAAGTTGGCTAATTAGATAAACCTGCTCAGATACTCCACATATGTGCTTAGCAGAGAGGTTGTATGTTTCTGCTTGTCCAATTGCCCATCTGTCTATTAATGTTCCTGTGTGAGACCTGGTTTCATAGTACCATGGACAGAGTCTGTTATCAGACAATTAAAACAATTTTTCAACCTAAAAGCATAGAACTGCCTCTAGCCCACATTAGCCATTAAGAATGGTTTCTTTTCTTCTTGGTTATTCTTAGTAACAATGTATTTTATATTGCATTTGTACCTTGTTTTTAAATTAAAGCGGTATGGTACTAAAAATGCTGGAATTCAGGGCTGTCTCATCCACCACGTGGCTTAATAGAGACCTTGAAATACTATAGATGGCAGCTCTGCGAGGCAGGGGGAGCAGGGGGGTGTGACAGTGGGGCCAGCAGGGCAGCACCTTCCTGGTGACCTGCAGATCTGCAGCACACAGGTGAGGAAAGCAGAGTTCCCCTGGTGTCAGCCACCATCTGGTGATCACCAGGCAAGTCTGTAGTGATGAGGCCAGCCCCAGGTGGAAGCAGGTCGGGGCAGCAAGGCGAGGCCAGCAGGATCTGCCAGGCACAGATGCACCTATAGCGTAGCTCAGGTGATGTCCATGGGTGGGTGAGGGCCTGAGCTTACACACAGCTCTTGAGCAAGGGGGAAGGCTTCTGAACACCTCTCCATTGGCCAGGTCCCAGCTGAGACTAGTCAGGGCTGGCCCTGAGCAGATGAAGGCAAACCCCAGGGAGAGGGGGATAGAGGTTGCAGAGCTCTTTGGCGCGCTGAGGGCCTTGACTATCCCTGAGGATCAGGGTCCTGTTCCAGTGCTAAACTGTTCTGTGTGAAAAATAATTTCCCTCATATCTAGGAAGAATTTCCTTGTTGCAGCTTGTCACTTTTCCCTCTAGTCCTTTTTCGGCTCACCTTGGCAAAGAGTTTGGCTCCGTCTTCTCAGTACTGCCCCAACCTGACCCCTACCATTTTAAGTAATGGCAGACCGCAGTTAGCCTCTCTTTTCCAGGCTGAACAAGCCCAGTTCCTTCAGACCCACCTAAATGCCATATACTACAGCCCTGTATTCCCCTGGCCCTTTGCTGGACTTGCATCAGTTTGCCATATCTCTTCTATGGGGGAAGAGGGAAACTGGGCCAAATACACCAGGGACAACCTGACAAGTACAAGTACAGGAGAGTAATGGCTTCCAACAGCTTGCTGTCTGCATTCTTGCTAACACAGTAATTTGGGGTTGCTGCAAAGGCACACTGCTGTTGTGTTCAGCTTTTTGCCCTCGAGGACCCGCCACTGGCCCTCTGCGTTAGGTAGGCACTCATGTCTCCTCCCTGGGACTCAAGGAGGTGTGTTATCGCCCTGCTTGTCAACACTAATATCACCATTTCCTATTGGGATGTGGAAACTCTTCATAGGAAGAGGTGAGCTCCTACAGGCAGTGTTGAGAGCAAGGATCCTCAAAAGCATCATGTTGTCTGATCTTGACAATCGTAGATATTGGGGACATTGGGAGGGTTTCAGAAGGCGTGGGAAAGCTTTTTGTGCTGCTAGAATGGATTCCTCATGAGCTATCAGACACTAGAGAATTTTATAGATATAGGAACATGACACTGTATTAATCAGATAAAGCCCTGCTTCCCATTCACCTAGGGAAATAAAGTCACCTTGTTGAAACTGGATGTATCTATCCAACACTTTATAAAGAAAGAAAGAAGTTAGGTAATGCATATGTCACTAAATACTTTTATAATTGGATGATAATCAAGTTTTTAAGAATTACTCTCTTCCATAATTATCATAGAGTAGCCTTAACTAATAAAATAGTGTATCTTTTGGAAATAATAAACTAAAGTACAAATATTAAAATGCATGACTGTATTAAAATAAGAGGTTACTTCCACAGTCTCAGAGTTTATTTGAGGACTGTCTTCCCTCAGGTAAAACATTTCCGGGCTCTGCAGGAGCAGGCCAATACATACTTGGATCTTCTGTGCTCCATGTGTGATCTGTCAGATGCCACAGTGAAGAGTACAGCAACAGATATTCAACAAACGAAACAAACGGTACAAGATAACCACAACAACCCACTTTTAATCCTTTTTAGAGCTTTCACTGCCTTGATCTGTCCTCTATTAAAAAGGTCATATTGGGTAGTAGCTTAAAAAAATGTCATCTTACTTTCATCTGAAGTATTTCTTTTAGAAATAGTTTTTTCTTTCTGCTTTTATTTATTATTTCTTTTTATTAAATCCACTCAGTGCTATCCTGGTAGTAATGCAAAAATACATGATGTAGTTTGCTAAATGTACTTAGGCAGTGTTACAAGATGTTGGTCTAAAGCCACACAAATAACATTCTGTGGAAAAAAAACTGATCCAAATTATTTGTTTTCATAAAACACAATTCAATATATTCTTCTCTGTACTTATTAAAGCTTAGACATATTTTACTGTTATTTATTCAATAGTAGACTGAGGTTCTTATTAGGGTATACTAATACGTTAATTATAATAATCATAAAAAATTATGATGGTTCAATTCATAAATCAGAGTGCATCTATTCCAGCATATGAATTTATAGAAGTGTCCTTCAATTTTAAGCTTTAAAGAAGCTTAATACTTGATTTTAGAATAAAACTATAAACATAAGTTATTTTAAAAGAAACATTATAAGCATTCCTTTTTTATAAGTTGTTATAAACACAAAAACCTCAGTTTCATATACAGACACAACCAAACTTTTGAAACTACTTCTACAAAGGGTAAAAATCTAATATATACAGTAACAGTATTCCATACCAGAGGAGCAAATTGTATAAATCCATGTAATCCATAAAAACATGGCAGGCCAAATGCTGAATAGCTATAAAGCATTCCAAACATCAGAGTAAGATTGTCCTTATATATAAGTAGTAGTGAAACATTTTTGAGAAATCACAGGTGGTACAGTGCTGACATATACTAAGCTCCTTGAGTTACATATATATGTTGAGTGTCTAAACCTTAAAGGTGCCCTACTGCTGTATTTGGAGCAAAAGAAGCTCTGTTACTAGTGGTTTAAGGTGACTGATGGGCTCAGATCTTTCTTCTTAAGCATTCTTCTTACTGGCGTTTTACAAAAGACATATAGGCAGAACAACTGGTATAAGAAAATCAAATGAAAAGTGTTTTGTTTAAGCTTTTATTTGGTCATTATGAAGGCATGTAGGGTGCAGTCCAGCAATATTCTTGGCATGCAATAGACGAAATCATACAGTTGATTTAAGCTTTAACAGAAGACTGAGCTCACTTTGAAATACACACACTCATAAACAAACTTGCTTCTCTCAAGGGTGAATGATGGTATTTTTTTCCCCACAGCTTTCCTTTGATAAGTCTGATTTTTATGACTTTTGAAGCTTAGGACTCTTCCTTTTTGTGGGTGATATTAGCTCTTTCAGAATCTAGTGCAGAGATCTGCTTTACTACAGTATTATGCTCAGAGGAAGAATGGTACTCATCTTCCGTTCTCCAAAAATGGATGCATTAAAGCATTCCTACTCCTTTTAATTTCTTTTCTTCTAGATTGAGCAACAGATAGTGCACTCACAGTACTTGGCCCAAGGCTGGGAAGAGATCAAACAAATGAAGGCTGAACTCTGGATATATTTCCAGGATGCAGATCAACAACTACAGAATTTGAAAAGGAGACGGGCAGAGCTGGAGATAAACATTGCCCAGAATATGGTACTTCAGGTTAAGGTAAGGAGACTTTGGTTAAGAACAGAAGGTAAAGAAGTTTCTCATCCTGTGGCTGATGCTATTATGAATCATGTTATATGCAGCATTACATACAATTGCTAATATGTTGTGAGCAAGAGCAGAGAATACAGAGGAAAGAGTGTTTCCTTATTGATGCTACAGGGTGACACAGAAAGCAATGCAATGTACTTTAATATTTTTCTGGCTTTGTCTTTCTGACAGTAGACAATTTTCAGCCTACTGTTCTGATTTGCCTTTGCTTTTAATAGGCAAGTTGCTGATCACATTGGACCTAAAGACCTGCAGCTTGTGCTTGCTGCACAATCTATTCAAAATCTATTTCAAAGTTAGTCTAGAAAACTATTGAATGTTGTTGGACTTTGAAAACTACTGGAGAATGGCTGTGATAGAAACCTGATTGAATTTGCCCTAAATAATGAGACAAATGCCTTCAGATCTTCAGTCATTCATTACAGAAGAGAGACTTTATATGGCCATTCTGCACACATCACAAACATCAGTAAAGTAACAAGAAGAAACAGGAAAACAGATTATTTCTTTAATAAAAGATGAAGTGCTTGGGGTTTGCATTTTTTGTCTATGCTTAGCTTGGATTCTTTTTCTGATATGACAGAAGTTAGGCGAAAAGTACTTCCTCTTCAATCTCTGTTTTACACAAATGTTTGAATGGTTACAGCCCTTGAAGATAGCTCAGCGCAGTGTGGACTGAAAGCTGTTACACTACCTATTGTTAGAGTCCAGGAAGAAGCAGGAGCCTGTATTTCTTCACTATTTCAGTCAGGAACTTTGTGTTATTATGAGAGGCAGGAACCTGCTGTACTGACAGATTTGGCATGATGTGTATTTTTTCCTTGAATTTGCACTGTTAATGTAGGATGCTTGGCTCCATTTGAAGCAGTGACAAAGAGGAATGAGGCAGACCTGGGCAGCAGCATCTCTCCTCCAGCACCCCTACCAGCCCTCAGTGAAAACATGTCATCCCAGCAAAGTGCTGGAGCTGGGCATGGTTGTTTAGTTACAGTTACTGGAACTAGAATTCAGGAAGAGATACTTATCCTAGAAAGTGTGTAAGTGCTGAAAAATATTTGGCTGGTCTTAGTTGTCAGTATATTGTATGTTTTTTGGGGTTCTCTGTGACTACCTATTTGGTAAGAAATGTGTATGCAGGTGGACTCTTTATTTACTGGAATTAAGTAACTCAAATAGCAATCATACCTAGATAATCGTTGGCTTTTTTTTCAATAATGACAGTGATAATGGTTACTATGATAGAAGTAGGAACAAAACAAAGTATGGATGTGGGGGCTTACTGACTCATGGACTCTGCTTCCTAGTTTTAGTCTCTAATGAAAAAGGAAAAGGAAAAATGTGAGCTAGAAACAGTACTGGTAAAATGAATTCTCTTGAGACCCAGCCTATCTTGCATGTTTCAGTGTATGGTGGGAGCTAGTCCAGAACCCTGGACAGCAAGGTGTGACTTGATTGTGATTTCTGTTTATCACTGGCACTTGGTAACTCCTCTGGTTTGCTTTCATGTCTATAACCAACCTGTCCTCACCAGAGAAGATGGCGGAAAAGGTTAAGCAAGGGGAGAAGGCACTTCTTCCAACTTACATCTGCACAGCATTTACCTGGGCAGATAGTTAGTCCTTAAACAATTTATTTATTTCAGACTTTTAATTTAAATTCCATCTTACAATTTTGAGTAGATGTCACCATATTGGTTTTGACTTGTATCTTTTTCAGGAATTCAGTCCTTAAACAATTTATTTATTTCAGACTTTTAATTTAAATTCCATCTTACAGTTTTGAGTAGATGTCACCATATTGGTTTTGACTTGTATTTTTTTCAGGAATTCAGTCAAAAGTTGCAGTCTAAGCAGTCAGCTCTTACATCTGTGACTGAGAAGGTGAACAAACTAACCCAAGGACAGGAATCACCTGAACACAAGGAAATAGGAGAACTGAGCAGCCAGTGGCTGGACCTCTGCCTTCAGGCACACAGTTTGCTCCTACAGAGGGAGGAGGATCTGCAGAGGACGGGGGACTACCATGATCGCATGAATGTAGTCGAAGTTTTCTTGGAAAAGCTCACAAAAGAGTGGGACAACCTGGCTAGGTAAAGAAGGAGTAGCATGCACAAAGCTGACTTTGTGTGTGTATGCTGAAAGACCTGTTTACAGAATACCTCTAAGCTTGATCCACGAAAAATCCCTTTTCCCATGCTTAATTAAAAGCAAGCCTCCCTTATTACTTATAGGACTATTACTTTTATTGAAATAAAGAGAATTTGAGAAGCCAGATCTTCAGTGTTTGTCTTTAAGGCAAGTACTGATTGATCTCATCTCAGGGTATAATATTTTATGATATTTCAAGAATTTTGACTCCTTCATTTGTATTTATTGTTTCATGTGTGTTTTCCACTGTGATATTGCGTTTTATCTGTTAGAATATTATATTAAAGCTTAGTTGCTGCTGCTAAATGATTGCAGCTGCTTTGTTTGTATAGCATAAACACACTGGATGTGTGTAAACTCGTGAGAGTCTATTACTGCTGCTGTCACTGTCATGGAACATTATTTGTTCATATGTGCAATATAACCAGTATGCTCTGTAAGTATTCATGTTAATTTGTGTGGTCAGCCTGATGACCACGTTGTAGACAAATGGGAGAAGAACAAAATATTAAACTTTTAAATTAATATTCAAGACTGGTACCTTCAAAAGAATCTGAAAACCATAGGTATTTATATCATATTGATTTCAGTGTATAGTGGGCTTATAATTAATCCTGACCTCTTTTAAAAGTCTCTCCTGAGATAGGATCTAATAATTTCTGTCCTGTCCATTTTGATAACAGATCTGATGCTGAAAGTACAAACATGCACCTTGAAGCTTTGCAAAAACTGGCACTGGCACTGCAGGAAAGGAGATTTGCTCTGGAAGATTTGAAAGATCAGAAACAGAAGATGATAGAACATCTGAATCTTGATGACAAAGAATTAGTAAAAGAGCAATTTGGTCATTTTGAACAACGCTGGACTCAGCTGGAGGACCTTGTCAAAAGGAAAATTCAAGTTTCTGTTTCAACCTTAGAAGAGCTCAGTTTGGTTCATTCCAGATTTCAGGAACTAATGGAATGGGCAGAGGAGCAGCAACCTAGTATCTCAGAGGCTCTTAAACAGAGCCCTCCTCCAGATTTGGCTCAGAGTCTTCTCATGGATCATCTTACCATTTGCAGTGAGCTTGAAGCCAAACAGCTTGTTCTGAAGATGCTTGTGAAGGATGCTGACAGGGTGATGACCAGCCTAGGGCTCAATGAAAGGCAGGAGCTGCAGAAAGCACTTTCTGATGCACAGCATCATGTAGCTTGTCTCAGCGACCTGGTTGGCCAGAGGAGAAAGCACCTGAACAAAGCACTGTCTGAAAAGACCCAGTTTCTCATGGCAGTCTTTCAGGCTACAAACCAAATTCAGCAGCATGAGAAGAAGGTAATGTTTCCGGAACACATTTGTCTGCTGCCAGAAGATGTGAGCAAACAGATCAGGACTTGTAAGAATGCCCAGGCTAACCTGAAAGCCTATCAAAATGAAGTCATGGGGTTGTGGGCTCAAGGAAGGGATTTAATGAAAGAAGCAACAAAACAAGAAAAAAGTGAAGTGTTAGGTAAACTGCAAGAACTACAGAATGTGTATGACACCGTTTTACAAAAGTGTAACCAGAGATTGTTAGAACTGGAGAAGAACATTGTTTCCAGGAAATATTTCAAAGAAGACTTGGATAAAGCTTGCCATTGGCTAAAACAAGCTGATATTGTCACATTTCCAGAAGTCAATGTGATGAATTCTAACTCTGAACTCTACAGCCAGTTGGCAAAATATCAACAGATTCTTGAGCAATCTCCAGAATATGAAAATCTGTTACTTACACTGCAAAGGGATGGCCAAGAAATCCTACCATCACTTAATGAAGTGGATCATTCTTATCTCGATGAAAAACTTAACATTCTCCCTCAGCAATTCAATATTGTCACTGCACTGGCAAAAGAAAAAATATATAAGGTTCAGGAAGCAATTTATGCCAGAAAAGAGTATGCCTCTCTGATTGAGTTGACAAGTAAAGCTCTGATTGAGCTAGAAGATCAGTTTACTAAGACCGACAAAGCTCCTGCTGCTGTTTTAGTCAAAGAAGCTGTGTCACTCCAGCAGACCTACAGAGATCTCTTAGGTGAAGTGGTGAGCCTTGGTGCAGCTGTGGATGAACTAAACCAGAAGAAGGAGGCCTTTCGAAGCACTGGCCAGCCATGGCAACCAGATGAGATGTTAAAACTTGTCACGCTGTATCACAAGTTGAAGAGGCAAATAGAACAGAAAATTAACCTGTTGGAAGACACAGTAGAAGCATGCCAGGAGCATGAGAAAATGTGTATGCAGTTTGAGTCACAACTAGAGACTGTGAAGAAGGAGCAGATTAAGGTAAATGAAGAAACACTCCCAATAGAAGAAAAGTTGAAGATATACCATTCTCTGGTGGGCAGCTTGCAAGACTCTGGGAGTCTTCTGAAGCGAATAACTGAACATCTAGAAGCCCTTTCTCCTCAGCTTGACTCATCTGCATGTGAGGCAACAAATCACCAAGTGCAGTCTTGGCAAAAGAAACTAAAGACTTTGCATGCTGCCATTGGTGACACCGTGATGGAGTGTGAGAACAGACTTGTGCAAAGCATAGACTTCCAGTCAGAAATCTGCCGCTCACTTGACTGGTTGAGATGGGTGAAAACAGAACTTAGTGGAACATTAAGTTTGGACCTCAAACTGCAAAGCATTCAAGAAGAAATCAGAAAGGTTCAGATACATCAGGAAGAAGTGCAGTCGAGCCTGCGAATAATGAATGCACTGAGCAATAAAGAGAAAGAGAGATATATGCAAGCAAAAGAGCTGATACCTGCTGACCTGGAAAACACTCTTGCTGAGCTGACAGAACTAGATGGTGAAGTTCAAGAAGCTATACACATGAGACAGGTTAGCACACACTAAGTGTCATTAGTTTCTCGCTCATGAAGCTGAAGAAGATGGCTCTGTGGCTTGATGTTTGTAATCATCATAAAAAGATTGATTTTAATAATCCTGTTTGGTTTTATTAATGACTTAGGTTGTGGCCTGTTGCTGTGGTTGACTTGGGGGGGGGGGGGGGTGGGGCACGGAAAAGGCTTCCTTGATATGAGTTTACACCTGTGTGCAGAAATGCAAACTCACTCAAAATCTGCTTCCATATAGTCTCTTCAGACCTGTATTTTAAATAATAAAGGGAAAAGAAAACAAGCATGGGGAAAATCCAGACTCTTAGCAGAGGATATTTTTGTTGCTGCTGTGGATTTTATATCTGTGGCCCTCTGTATAATTTTCCCTTTTATTTCAGGCTACCTTGAATAAATTATATAGCCTCTGCCAAAGATACTACCAAGTGATGCAGATAGCAAATGACTGGCTTGAAGATGCTCAGGAATTTCTACATTTAGCAAGAAATGGTCTTGATGTTGAGAACTCTGAGGAGAACCTAAGGAACCACATTGAATTTTTCAGCACAGAAAGTCAGTTCTGTAATCATTTGAAAGAATTGCATGGCTTTGTGTCTGAGATAGAGCCCTTTATCCAAGACACAGCAAGAGAGCAGCTGATGCAGAATGTAGCTGCACTGGAGGAAAAGGCCAAAGGGACAAAGCAAGAAGCCGAAACCCAGCAAGAGCAGTTGCAAAGGTATATTAATGTGGGTTTTTTTCTTATTTTCTTTTCATTTTAAGACCTTCTTGTTGGTAATGAAAGAAAGAGATCACAGCGTTGATTTTATTTTGTAAAAAGTTTGTGCTACTGATGAGAGAAGTGGATATTGTGATTCAGAGCACTGGGATTCTGTTCTCTACCACTGAGTGACTAGATGTGTGATACTGAGGAAGATGATAAAATTATGTAAAGCTTGGAACAGCACCAAGTAGACGAGGGAATGACTGTCCCTTATTTCACCTGGCACAAGACCTATGCAGAAACAAATGAAATTGAAGCAGACTTTTTGAAGTAAAAGGAAATAGCTTTTTAACCAGCATAACTGTGTTAATTACTATTTCTGAATGCTCTGAATTCCAAAAGTTTGGTTGGGTTTAAAACACAACCTAGGCAAAATCACTGAGGAAGAGTCAAACGAGCAATTAAATGCCCAGCTATATCTGTAAGGCATAGCTGAAAATCAGGAGCATATGCTTCTATGTATGCTCTTTCCCAATAACCTGTCTATTTTTTTTGGAAAATACTGTGTAACAACAAAACTAAAACTAAGAAGTTACATTGAAAACTAGGTGCAGCAATATTCCTGATTTTCAAATGGTTTTATATTGCATTAAATTGTTCTTTCTGGAACTGTATTTGTTTAAGGTATGCTTCTGAGTGGCAGGAGTACCAGACAGCGAGGCAGAAGGTTATTGAAGTGATGAATGAGGCTGAGAAAAAATTATCTGAATTCTCAGTAGCTAAAGCTGCTTCTTCTCATGAAGCAGAAGAGAAATTGCTAACACATAAGGTAAGGTACTGAAAATCATGTGAAATCCTTTTCCTTCAGTGAAAATAAATGTGTATTATGTAGGTCCCTACCTGTGGAAACCTTAATTTGAGTTTTTAGAACTTTTCCTGTAATGCTTACCTGTGTCACAGCGCAGCAGGAGGTGTTTTGTGTTGTGCAGAACACCCATTTTATTTGTGGGGTGACTGAGACAGGTATTTTTAATCACTTCTCAGCTTAATGTCTGTCTGTGTGTCTGTGAGTATAGAGAGCTGGTAGGATTCCGAAAAGCCTTGGCTACATAAGCCCCAACATTGTGTATCCTACAATTCAGATCAATAGAAGCATTCATCTACTCTGGATCACATGGAATATTACTAGGACAGGAAGGGTTGGAGTTTAATATTAAATGTTACTTAGTGTAAAAGAAAGAAATGTGACTGAATTACTTTCCTCTCTAGTATTTAGGGTGCTAAACCATTGCCTTAATATAGGCAGTTAGTGACACTCCAGACATCCTGCCTGATCTCCAGCTGTGTCTCTGTGAATGCAGGAATCTCCCCTAAGGGTAACGTCTTGTCTGCCAGCTTCATGAGAACATCCTGATACTCTCAGACATCTAAAATGGCATTAAAGATAAAAATGACATAAATATATGCTTAAATACTGAATTCATTTTTAGACTCTAATAGAAGTCAGTCTTTGCTATGAAAGGGTCCTGTATACTTATTTCCACCCCTTTTGAGGGGCTAGAAAAGAAGAGAAAATCTGATTACACCAGATTTCTGTGGCTTCCAGAGCCTTGCATTTTAGACCAGGTCCTTCAACTAGCTGTAGTTAATATATTGCATATGAAAAATAAAGTGAGACCAAAGCACCTCACTCAGCATAGAGTACCTCCTCTTCGTCTGCAGTGGATACAGGTGGCTCATTTGCCTGCAAGTGTGTTGAATAGTTCTGAACTGTGTTGTAAAAGAGGAAAACAGTGCTTATTTTTGCTTCTTCAGACTCTTGTGTCTGTAGTGAATTCTTTCCATGAGAAGATCACAGCCCTAGAAGAAAAGGCTTCACAGCTGGAAAAAGTTAGCAATGATGCCAGTAAGGCAACTATAAGTAGATCCATGACAACAGTTTGGCAGCGCTGGACACGGCTCCGGAATGTAGCCCAAGAACAAGAGAAAATTTTGGAAGATGCAGTGCAGGACTGGAAGGGCTTTAATGATAAGGTAACTTCTGGTCTTGGTAAATCCTCCTTTGTCAACTGTACCTAGGTTTTCACTCATTATACTGCCTTATTAATCATCTTGCGGTAGACGAAGCTGACAGCAGGAATAACGGTGATTTTTGTCAGGTCATAATAAAAAACAGCTATGGAAAACCTAGGTTTAGAACCACTGCCTCCAAGGTTTGCGCTGTTCTATATGCATATGTGTATAGTAAATACAGAGTTGGTTTGGTTTCTGATGATTCTTCAGAATCTTCTCCTCTGTGTTTCCCTTCCCCAGATGCTCTGTTCTAGATTGTCAAACGTTTTTCACCCCCTTTTATTTTCCCCTGAAGAGTATGAGTTTGCTATTTCTAAGTTTATGCAGTGATACTATTGCCTGTCACTGCTCACTGATGATGTGTCTCTTTGTTTTCCTTATGTCCTACCTGACTTTTTTTATCTGTCATTGTCCATTATTTTATGCTCAGATTGCAGGTTCTCTGGGAATGGGGATAAGCTTTTTGTTAAATGTGTAACTTGTGCCAAATATGGGTCTGCCCTGCGATAGACCTTTAGGTCCTACGGCAATAAAGATAATAAATGCTAAAAAATATGAGGGGCCAATCATCACTTGACAGAAATGTCCCTTAGCAAGTCCTAGTCTGCTGTGAAAAGCTAGGGCTAGCTGGCTAGATCTAGCACGTTAGAGCATAGATGAATATCTGCTGTAGGCACTGCTGTACAAGCCCTGTACCACAACTGTTTTACAGCATGTAAATGAATAGCACTGGATTTAGCAGCTTTTGGTATCAGTTGTACTAGCTTCTTTTTAATTTCATTACGCCAAGACTTCATCTCTTTCCACAGATTCAGAAAGCCACTATAGTAATAGATCAGCTACAGGGTCGCTTACCAGAAAGCTCAGTGGAAAAGGCATCCAAGACAGAGCTCCTGGAACTCCTGGATTACCACAGCAGTTTCCTTCTGGAGGTGGACCACCAGCTGTCATCTTTGGGCCTGCTCAAACAGCACGCTGTCAGCATGCTTCAGGATGTGGAAATAAAGCCTCCATCTCAGGAGGAGCTACCTCTCATGCAAGAAATCAAAGCAATGCAAGATCGGTGCCACAAGTAAGGCAATATTTTGAAAGATTCATTAGAAAAATGGTACCTGACAATTCATTATTCAGAGTTCATGTATCATTTTTGTTATCGTTAACAATTACCATGCTTAAAACAATTAGTTATTTAATGTAAAGTAAGCACCAGTTAAAATTATCTTTAATTAATTTTCAAATATATTTTCACTATTATTTTTTATTCCCATCAGCAGGAGTATGCATTTTATAATATGTACTTCCTGTCTTCCGTAGTAATAGTAATTTATATAAAAGCTGTATAAACTACATGAAAGCTACAATTGATTTTAAACACTTCCATTGCATCTCACCATTAACAGTGGTCTTTTATCTTTTTGTATCCTAAGTTCAGATTAGTTTATCACTTTGTTCTGCTGTTGGAAGCACTTAGGTACCAAAAGTAGGTATCCTATGAAATTTACAGGAGAATTTAGTGCATGTCCAAATGAGACATCTTAACATTTCACCTTGTGATTATATTAATGTTTATCTAAATCTAAAAAGTTTCACTGTCATGTATAAAAGAGGAATTTTTATGGCTGAGTTTCAGGACTCATACCCACCTCATAACTGCACCAAGATGCCATTAACTGGATCTGCACAGTGGGAAGAGGGAAAGAGACAGAGAATGAAAAAAACTGTAAACCCTGCACCTAGCCTGTGCAATTCATTGTGTGCATGCATAACCGATTACAGTAGAATAGGAATCCCTGTAGAAAATGCGTAGTTGTTAGCACTTTGGTAATTCCCTTCTTCCCTTAGAATAGATTTCTAAGAAATAGGGTCTGTGATGATCTCATGCTCATGTAAATAAGGCATGATTCAACTATGAAAGGTTAATACAAACAAACATAAATACGGGAATATCAAAGTAATATTAATGTCACATACATTAGAGCTACAAGTAGTCTGGTAGATCTTTCACAGAGCTGCCATCTGAGAAAGATTCTATTTTTTATATGAGATCCAAGTTCTTGAGGGAAGTGCAGGAATTCTGTCTTAGTGGAAGTGTGGAGTTAGGTCTCTGGATAAAATGGTGTCCTGGGGTTTGATCCACACCCTATCCTAGGCATTCTGCCAATGCAAATCCTATCAATAAGGCTGGAATTTATCTCATGTTGTTTTAGATTATAGATATCTGCATCTGAATTGGTTAATTCTTATTGTCTCACTGATAATTAGTGGAGAGAAACAGACAGGTCTAAGATGCAGTTTTTCTGAACTATTTTAGAAGTCTCTTTCAGAATGATGAGGAATCATCCTAAGTAATGCCTTAGAATTGCCTGCTTCCTCCACTGACAATAATGGCACTCTGTGGTGATGAGCTCAGATGTAGGCGTCTGTGCTGTAAACACATTTGTGTTTCTTCAAAAGAATTGTGCACTCGATGTCAAAATACGTAAACTGCTAATTAAAAGGAATGAACTGAAGAACGAACAGGAGGAATTTGTGTGCTGCTTTAGTAGTCTGTGGCAGTACTGCCCCACTTGTTATTACTCTGGATGTGGGGCTATCAATGATTATTATTTTTTCACAAAGCAATATTTTAAGACATTGCTTAATTCTTCACAAATAGTTACCATTTCTTTGTTTCTGAAGTATGCAACAGAAAGTGAAAAAAGGTGTGAAGATGGTGAAACAGGAGCTGAAGGAGCGTGAGGAGGTTGAAGCAGAGATTAATGTTGTGAAGTCCTGGATCCAGGAAACAAAAGAATATTTGTTAAGCCCTGATGTAGAAGTGGATACGCAACTTCAGGAGTTGCAGGTATATCAAACTTATCAATTTTTGAATTACAATATTTATCTTCGTTGTAATCTGCTTGTGAGTGTTAATCAGTTCAAAACCACCAGAAGTTCAAATTAGACAATATCCATTAGTTTTTGAGTAAGCCACTAGAAAAATTCATAAAGCATGAAGTATCCGATGGGCTGTAATACTTTAAAGGTACTTAAGATATATAAGTAAATGTTTGCATTTGTGAAATCTTACATACTAGCATATTGTTATAGTAAGTTTTCTCCTC
Organism: Falco rusticolus; assembly: GCF_015220075.1. Taxonomy (NCBI): domain Eukaryota; kingdom Metazoa; phylum Chordata; class Aves; order Falconiformes; family Falconidae; genus Falco; species Falco rusticolus. Next base: position 44,790,742 of record NC_051192.1, read on the forward strand.
TAATCTGAAATATGGGGGAACTATAGCATGTGAATGGACAGAACGTGACATTTCTATCTTGACCGTTTGGGGCAGGGAGGGAAGGAACAAAATAAAACTCATTTCACTGGAGGTGCTGAAAACTTAACGTTTTCTTTATACATGTGGTCATACAGAAGAAGATAACTGGACATACAGTCATAAATAATAATCCAGAGAATCACAAGCTAAAACTCTTTTTAATGAACTAATTAAAAATTTGAAAGCAATTAGCTTTTTTATAAGCTGCATGTAATATCTGCATTTGCTAAGTTTAAGCAGACATGTTTTCCCCATTCATTTTAACAATACTGTTTTTCTGTCATTAGTCTCTCCTTGGTGAAGTAACTACTCATCGCCAGGCTGTTGAAAAAATGGCTGAACAACAACAGAATAAGTACTTGGGGCTTTACACCATTTTACCTTCTGAACTGTCTCTTCATTTAGCAGAAGTTGGGCTGGCCCTTGTAACTGTACAGGATCAGGTAAAGTATAATAGATAAATGTTTTACAGATCTATATCCCTTCTTTAGACTTTATACCTTACTGAAATACGATATCCAAGTGTGGTCAAACAGGGACAATGTAGAATAGTTTCATTACCTTCTTCCTTTGAATTAAAGTAAGTTCAATAAAAGTTAATTTCCTTTCAGGAAGAGAGATTCCTGGTTACTGAATTTAATTCTTATTGTTGACAGATTCAAACCAAAGAAAGAGAAACTCAGCAGATCAAAGCATTGAATCAAGAGTTTGGTCAGAAAATCCAGGAGATAGCAAATGAACTAAACGTCATTCTTTCCAAACTGAAAAAGAAAACAAATGACATAGCACAAGCTAAACTTGAACAAAAGGTAAGAGAAGGCTTCCCTCATAATGAGTTACACCAAATTGAGACACTCACTTCATACCAAAGTTGTATTTGTGAAGACTTGCATGACACATTTTTTTAGCGTAGTTCAACAGAAGAATGGCCAGAAATAAGGGTTGACTTAGGAGATCTTTTATGTTCTTTGCAAACTAGCCCATACAGGGGCTAGAGTGAGTAAGAACTTGGAGGAAGTAGCTGAGAGTAAAACCAAGTTGGATGGACAAAGTTATGCTGTTCCCTCTAGATAATGAAGATGACTGCAGTCTGGGAAAGCCTAAGAGGCTTCCAGACTGCTCCGTGTCCCAGCCTGTACTACAAAGATGATTCTTTACAGTATACCATTACTTGTGAAAAATAGAATTTTACTTAGCCAGTACTCCAATTCATGCCATTTCGTGCAGTAATGAGGTAAAGTACTACTGGTGCATTTAAGGGTAATGCAAAGAACTCCTGGTTCTTTTTGTAGTTTTTCTTAATTTTAGGTGTGTACCACACTCAGAGAAGCTCATCCGTACTGAGGTATAATGGCCAAGTTAGGATTATCATATGAGAGTAGGGTGTGTGTGTGGGTTTTGGGGTGTATTTTTGTTTGTTTGCTTTGGCTTTTTAACTAATCAATTTGACCACATTTGGTCTGAAAGTAAGCAAAGCATACCAAGAAGGAGATTTGGCATGCCTGGCATATCAAAAATTACCTGTTTATTTTCATGAGTTGCTCTCATTATGCTCCAAAGTACCATTTGTTTTGCAGGAGGTGTCATTGAAATATGTCCCTTTAAAATTTGGTGTATCTCCTTGATTCCAGTAATTAAGCAGAAAGCCAGTGAAATGTGCTTTGCCCTGTCACACAGACAAAAACTCTGTCACTGAAGATTTAGTACTTTTCCCTCAACTGCATTTATGTCAGCACACAGCTGGTACTTCTGAGACTGGGTTGGCTTTGTTTACAGCCGTAAATACTTCTATATTAACATTGAAACTGGTTGTGAAAAATATAATAAAAATCTGTTTTAAATCCACATGACCTGAGTCAAGTGGATCCTTCCCTCACTTTTAAACAACATATAAATTCTGCATCATTTCTGGAGTAGAGACATATATTTATGCCTGCCTGAAATATGTGTGTCTTTGTATTTAGATGAGTAGTTCAAGATTTGTCTTTATGTCTACATGTAGACAGTTATGTCACTAAGTTAATGGAATAATATTTATTTATGATAACAACTGATTGCAACTTACACTCTAAGGTGTGTCTGCCAGGACAGCCCTAACCTGAACAGCTTGTAGCTAGAGCAGTGTTCTGAATTTATTTTTGTCTAATGATTGCAATTTAAATTTCTAAAAATAATTGGAAAGGGGCTAGGGTGTTTGATGAGACTTATGTATATTACAAAAACAGTGAATTGTTAACACCTTAGGTATAGAAACCAAACACAAAAAAACACCAATACCCCCCTCCCCAAGAAACTGTAGCTCACAAGTATGTTATAAACTTTTTCGCTTTCCTTTTTAAACTTTTCAGGAATTTTGTAACTATGATAAGAAAAATTGATTTTAAAATCAGTTTCTATTGAAAAAGTGTAGCATGATCCCGACTGCTCCTGTATCAAGATCAAGCTATGAAAATTCAAGTTTCAAATGAAAATGAAAGTTTTTATAATGGATTCATGAGTACTTACGTATTTCTGAGTTTCTAAGGGTACGTTTTAAGACAGTAACAAAACAAAATCACTTTCCAATAAATAAAAATCCTTGCCATGGCAACGTGTGCTGACTATTCATTTCAAAACCAAGCACAGATGACCAACAGTTAATGTCACTCTGAAGTGACTCAGTCTTTTGCTGTGGTAGGGAAAACAGTTATCCCTTTCAACCAGGAAGCCAGAGAAGAAAGAGTAATGGCACACATTTAAGAGATGACCAAACATCCTGCTGTTCTGCCTTCCTGCTTAGTCAAGCATTGTTGCTTTCCAGCCAGATTAAAAATGGAACAAACCATGGAGACTTTGGACAGGGTATGAAAGTTGGACTAGAAATAATAACCAGAAAGCTCACACTTCCTGGATCACTGATTTTCTTGTCTATCTAGATCCTCGGTGAAGAGCTGGACAGCTGCAATATAAAGTTGTTGGAATTAGATGCATCAGTACAGGACTTCGCAGAGCAGAATGTACCGCTGGCTAAGCAGCTGGCTAACAAGATAGGGAAACTCACCGCATTGCACCAACAGACCATACGGCAGGCTGAGTACAGAGCAGCCAAGCTCAGTCAGGTATGATCTCAAATCCTTTCTGCTGTTCCCTTTGCAGAAGCAGTAGGAGCATGCAAGCTTCTCATTTATTTTCCTGTAGTTATGCAAGAAGGGGCATTCCTTGACACATCTGCCTATTATTAGTCAGGGCTTGCATCACACCTCAGAAAGGCACATCAGGAGGGTGGAGTTATTCTGTGATGCTGCATTAACACATTTTTTTCATGAATTGTCTGCTGGTTGTTGTCTTTGGTGCCCTGAAAAGATTGTAGAGTTTCTCACAAACAGCAGCATGCCAGGAAACACTATCTCGTACTTCTCAGGACCTCTGTCTTATCACTGTTACCTGTATTTGCAGCACTGAAAAAAAAAAGAAGTTGCTTTATTCTAGTCACAATCTATAGAGGGTGAATATAATGTGTAGATTCAATAGAAAAGCCCAGGTACAATGGCCTCAATTATGCATGTTTATGAAATGCTTCAGCATTCATAAAGATGCTTCCCCGCAGTTCAAAGCCCCTGAAACTCTATCTTATGTATTTTTTACTAGTTCTTGTTATCCCCCAAAAAAACTAGCTAAAAGCGAGGAAATGGATTATCTATGCTCCTGCAATCAATACCTGGGTAAATTACGAGTTCTTTTTTTCTGCATACATAAAGAAGCTTCTGTAAGGCTTGAAAAGCGTGTTACATTATATTTTCAGTTTCCTCTGAAAAATTGTTTTTAAAAAGAAGTAGAAAATTACTATCAAAGTAAGGGTTCAGTCAAAGGTACTTGGTGAAGTGATTTAACCATTAGGATATTTTTGTTCAGCACCAAGAAATCCACTTCCTAGCAGAAAAAATTATTTGTAAGGCAAACTGTATGCAAATACAGTTCAGTCACCTAGGTTTTGACCCATCCTGCATACAGGACAAATGCATGAAAATCAGTGAAATTATTCCTTCTAAGTGAGAATAAAATTGGAACTAAAGAGTACTTTGCTAAATAGAAATTGAATGAATCAGCAAGGAGAAAATTTGTCCTGTATTTTGAAATAAGTTGCAACACTTCTTTTTTTGGAAATAAACTGAGTGGACAAAATAGGTTTTTAAAAAAGGTGATTTGGAGGATGACATGGAAGGAGAGAAAAAAATAAGGAATGACTTAAAGGAGGCTTGCAGTGAGTCAAGAAGGTATTTTGGAACTTAGTGTGAGGCTGAAATATGTGCACAAAGTGTCCCTTCTAGGGATATATTTGAGCATCAATGCACTCTCCCAGTGACCTACATTCTTATAGTGCCTTTTTTCCCCCTGAAATAGGTATGCTTGTTACTGGAAGCAGACCTATTTTAACTCCATAAATACAGAAATAATTACATTATATTCAACAATAAGAAAAGTTGTTAAAACAATCCAAAAGTTAAAAACAGTAAATGAAATGAAATTAATTTTATCATTCTCTAAGAACTGTACAGAATTACATTTTAGGCTTGAAGTGGATTTTTCTTTTATACCCAGGCTGCTTCACACTTGGAAGAATACAATGAGATGCTGGAGTTCATATTGAAATGGATTGAGAAAGCAAATATCCTAGTGCACGGTAGTATAACATGGAATTCTTCGTCTCAGCTTCGTGATCAGTTTAAAGCATATCAGGTGATTATATGAGCTATGAAATTTAAAGGGCAGTGTATATAAGAAGTTATTTTCTAAGCAGTGAAGTTTTATTTGCCACACTTTTTTTGCCTCCTTTCCTTGAGGAAGAATCTTTTAACATGCTAGATTTCTATCACTGTTCCCCCAAGTCTGCAAGATGATTAATTTGTTTTGGGAAATTATTTTGAAGACTGAAATTAGGAGATACTTTTGAATAAAATGACATGATTGAAAGTTGATCTCAATGTTTACTCAAGTACATTGACTTCATAGTAGCTTTTGGTTGAATACTGTGTCTGTACACTGATTCAACTACACTGAGTACCTCATTGCAATTAACATTCTAAAATTTTAGTTGACCAAACACAATTTTCACTTTGGGGGGTTGTTTGTTTTTTCTTTCTCCTTTATGCTAAATTGGAGAATCCTTTTTTCTCATCTGATGAGTTTCACACCAGATGTTCTCAGACTGACACCCAATGGATGGGTTTTTTCCAGTTGCTTCCTGAATGTCTCACATCAGGGTGATTTGCTGTCCGTGTGACAGTGCGATTTGTGCTGGGTGTGGAACATGCAAATGTGGATGTTCATTTCATCCATCATCAAAAAATCAGTGGAGCACTTTGATAAGGTTCAAGCTTGCCCAGTGTTAAGTGACCACATGAAACAAATCAAAGTATCATAAGATGATCGTGTCTCACTAGTGCCAAAATCGGACTGCATTAATTATGTTTTTTATATATTCATCAGTTAATTGTCAGCTACCTTCACTTACACTGCAGCAGTATAGTATGTCACACTTTATTATTCTGAATAAGAACCTTCAGACAATTTATCCTCAGGATAGCTGGCAGATTGCATTTCTTGTTTTGTTTTTTTGCTATGGCTTTTTCCCTGCATCAAAATTTTATGAGGATATGGGCTTAATCAATGTCATCCCACAGAACCCTTTGGTAGCCATTTTTTAGGAAGCATTAATGACTACATCCAATTGCTTTCTGCTGCATCCTATTAGGTACATCAGGTTTCCAGAACAAATCCAATCCATAGATTATGACCATTTTATTTTTGCAGGCAAGTGTGTATAGCAAAACACTAAAATGAATGTCTTGGTAACTACAGCTGCTGAAGCTTCATGACTTAAGCTTTTGTTTCTCAGTCTCCGTAAGCTAAAGCACTTAAGCAATATGCTTAATTCTGAGTGTATGCTGAAGCCTTACAGGAAATCTTTGGAACCTAATTATATGCTTACAGACATATAAGAATTGAGGACTTCAAAGGACAGGAATATAATTAAAATGTATTTAATCTGAAGCTTAATTCTGGCATTCAGTTTGTGCATATCTCTGTCTAGGCTATGCTTGATGAGTCTGGAGATATTCATGGTGATCTTGAGGCCATGAGTGAGAAGATTGAGTATCTGTCAAGTGTATACTGTACTGAAGAAATGTCACAGCAAGTGCTGGAACTGGGGCGGCGGACAGAGGAATTACAGCAAGTTATCAAAGTGCAGCTACCAAATCTCCAAGATGCTGCGAAGGTATATAAAAGCAGTTCTTGTAATGCTAGCTGACAGCTATGGTGGTGCATGCATCGTGTTTCTGAGACTATTAGCAGTGCAGATTATCTGTGGTCTATAAAGAGCATGATTGTGTTGTCTAAAGTTACATGTCTTGTGCCATTTGAGATACTGCCTTCTGATGCTGCTAGATGGGGGCAAGATTTCTGCAGGTTGTGTCATATCTGCCCATTCTGGATGGATGTATTGGGGATCGTGGCGTGTCTCAAATAACACCTATGTTTAGATAATTGAAAAATGTCTGTGTTGGAAAGTACATGACATTTCCTTTATTTTTCTTTTAAAAGATATTTAGAGCTTGCTATCAATTAATTCAGATCAGTACTGGACCAGACCAGGATTCCATACTGTAAGACCTGCCTCTACAAGAGAGTGCAATGAAAAGAGTGATTGTGCTTATTCATGTCCCTAATATTTCTGTGCAGATATTCCATATGTATTTATTATTAATGTAAATGTGTGTAATGCCTGTGCAGTGACTGAGGGCATGGTAAACTTTAAAAAAAAAAAAATCATACAGTAATTCAGGAAAAAATATGAATATAGGAGTGATGTAATTAGTATATTTATAGGGGTTCTTCTGCTGTCAGCTGCTACAGTTACACACTACTAAACAGAAAACCAGCAAAATGAAACTTGAAAGAATAGGCTATCACCAACTGTTAGGATGATTGCAGCTGAGGTTAAAAATGGTCCTTCTCCATTTTTTACTCTTATTTCACAATATTTATAAGACAGCAGAAATGCTCCAGCTGCAACAGCCTTAACAGTGTAACAGAGGTTTTGAAGAAGACTTCTTTCTATTACAAAAGCACAAATCAGTAAACCACACTTGGAGCTGAAGGCTTTTATTATTATTTTTTATTATTTTTCATGGAACAAACCAGAGATTTGTGTACAAGTAAACATAGTGGAAGTTAAATTTACTAGCTTCAGTTCTCAGAGAAATATTGGAACAATTGAATAAACTATTTGTAAATTCCTATAAGAAAACATGGTGATGAACAGAAGACAACAAAAATTTATGAAGGAAGAAAATCATATCAAAAGTGTCCAATTTAATGTAAATGTAATAGATTTGTATATAAATGTACGGTATGTCATCTAACTTGATTTTAATAATTTTCACATGATATTGCTAACAAAGTTATTAAGCTTTTCTAGTTGAAAATACAATAAGTAGGTGTAAAGCTGGCTACAGAAAACTTACCAGGTGTGTAATTATCAGTGGTTCACAGACAGAAAGGAGGGATACATCAAGTAGGGTTTTGCAGGGTTCTCCCTTGGATCTGGTACTATTCAGTATTTTTATTAATGAGTTGTATGATGGTTTAGAGATCATGGCTTTTGGGATGCTTAGACAACACCAAATGTACAGGGTCTACCTGAAAAAAATTAAGCTGCTATTCAACAGACAGGTGCAAATTGTTATGTGTAGGCAGGAAGAACCAGACATGTGCTCCTCTGAATGAGGAACTACTGGCTTGGCACGCCCTGTTGAAAGGTGTTAAGTTTAACAATGTGGATCACGGAAATATGACTAAACACTGTCACATCATTGTAAAAAATCCAAACACCATACAGAAAATAAAGTATATAATTGTAAGGTATGTGAAACAGTCCTTTTGTTCTACCTGTTCGTCACCAACAAGGTTACAGCTTTGTCAGATTTTGCACTTGAAGAAAGATGTGGACCAGCTGGGGAAAGAACAGAGGGTAGTGATGGTTTTGATATGTAGAAAGTATGCCTGTAAAAGTATTATCCTAACATGATGAATTCAGAATAAAATTCATTTCTTCTTCATGTCTGTTGTTAATGGGATAGTAAGTAAAAGATTGAAATGGCAACAAAAGATGACTTCATGTCAGACCATCAGAAAAAGCTTTCTACAAAAATAGAGTACTGAAGTAGTGGAATATGTTTTCTGTAGACTTAAGGGGGACTCCACTGCTAGTGGTCTTTAAGAACAGTCTAAAGATCAGCCAGTTGTGTCCTGTCTTATTACAGGAAGATGACTGGAGGACATCTTGAGTTCCTTTCTAGGCCTCGAACTTTATGAAATTAGCTTTATAAAGTACATGCTATATTTGACATTGAGGAAGTATTTAAAATAATAATTGGTGTGAGACCTCTTTTTCTAGACTGCCATATGACTGGTATTTTTATCCAATATGGTAAACATCTAAAATTCATTGTTAAAAGTTTGAATTAGTTTTGGCATTATATGTAAGGGACATAGCTACAAAATCCAGACGGCTGTATTTATAGTGATTTTTTTTCTTTTTTTCTCTTTTTTTTTTTTTCTTATTTATCCCTGAATCAACTGTGTTGTGTGTTATAGGACATGAAGAAATTTGAAGTTGAGCTGAGAGCCCTGCAGGCTGCTCTGGAGCAGGCCCAAGCCACACTGACCTCTCCAGAGCTCGGGCATTTGAGCTTGAAAGAACAACTTTCTCACAGACAGGTAAAAGGCCAGGAGCTCAGAGTTAGCTCTTGAGTTGTGTGAGTTTACACAGAAAATAATGAATATTGGTGAGACTGATTGTGGTTTTTCTTAGGTGGGTCATTGTTTCAGAGTCTAGCCCAAAATTACTGCCGAGGGAATAAGGGATGGAACAGGAAAAATCATTCCCTCAAAGGGAGTGGTTGAAGTATAATCCATTATGAGTCTGTCCTTAGGTTGATGCAATTCAGAGAAATCTGCATCCAATCCAAGCTTAATCCTTAGTAATAGTAAAGCTCAGTTCTTGTCCAGTGTTTTTCATCAACAAGTTCTTAAAGTAGTACTTCAAAAGGAAGTCTATAGATTGTTGTCACCATTTTACAGATAGAGATGCAATGAGAGGCTGTTGCTAGCTCCCGCAATAGTCAATTGAAAAGCTAAGGAAAATTCAGTCTTCCTTAAGCCCAGTTACACTTTTGTATGTTTAGCTGAATTACCTCCATAAGGTGTTGCTGCTTTCTGTGTTGCTCTTGGCCTACTGTAGTAATTTGTCAATTTGATTTTTTTTGGTCTTGGTCTTGTGACAAGAAAAATAACCCAAATTAGAGCTTTCTGAGTTGCTTAAGAAATATTTCTTGCTGCAAGCTAATAGAGATTTAACTGTCTTAGTGTGCCAGTAAAAACTAAGTGTCAACAGGTCCACTTCAGGATTAAAATCATATGGAAAAAACATATGGATGAAAGGTAAATTTGCAGAGCTTCCCTTTTGGATTAAAATATGTGGTCTTTATTCTAAGCACTTGCAGCCAAATTTCAGAATGTGGCACTGAAGAGTGTAAGTGAAACACATCACTCACTGTAAGAGTAGAGGAACATGGAGTTTACATGGTTGTTTACGTGTGGTCATTGTTCTAGCTGTAGCAGGTCTCACAGTATGACATTCTTTTGTAGAGAAATGGGCAATAGCCCCTGCCCACTTTTTTCACCAAACCAGAGAGGGGGTCTTGGAGGGTGCCTGGCTGGCGTGCAGTCCCCAGGGTACCTCTAGGTGCCCACTGCACAATAAAGTCACCCTTTACCAGCAGTATGGGGCCTGCCAGAGGACAGGCCTCACCAGTGATGTCTGAGGAATAGGTCATTATACGAAATCTCTGGTTACATTATCCTCTATGTGTCATGAAGGCACAGAAATAAAGAGCAAACCACAGTCCTCTCACCAGCATGCACATCAGACCCACTTAGATATCTGTCAGCATATGGCATAGGGGAAGGGAGGTGACTAGTCTCTTTTTCCCTGTTTGGCACATACTTGTCTAGCTGATTTGTATCTATTGAACTTAAAATCTTTTTCTAATGTGCTAAGGTCCTTTTCCTCAACGTCACTTTTCTTTTGTTTGTTTCAATTGTTTTTCTATCTGTGAATACATTAAACTCCCCGATGAAGATGAAAAGAATGCTGACCAAATCTATTCTCCACTCATTGCATTTAGAACCTTCTCATGCATATGAACAGACAGCTTGAATGGACTTTGTGAAGGGAATAGAGACTATTAACAAAGGCATCCAGTGCGTGATTATTCAAAGGAAAAGATTTCTGTGTAGCTGTGTTTCTTTCTGTTTGATTACCTTTTGAATTTTAAGCAACATTTTCAGCCATGGTTTGTATTTCCGAAGGAAGGCTGTGAATGCAACGGGATTCATTTACTGGTTTGAGAATGTGCTTCTGTGTCTCAGCAAGGAGTTCCGCTTGGATTTTAACATTAAAATATGTGTATGCATAAATGACATCTATTCTGCTTTGATTTGTGGATTTTTGTAAAAAATTTTTTCCAAACATGTTAACAGAAATGTTTTGTACTTATACACTAAGAAATAGGTACTACTGTGCTTTTTCATGAATTATTTTTATTCCTATTCTATGGGCTTTTTGCTTAACAAATATTTAAAAGAATGCTTATTTCAGAATGAGCAACTCCAGAGAAAGCATATCCAGATCGTATTCAATTTAGAAAATAGATAGTCAAATTTGTTTGGTTTAGTGCTTGAATTGATCATTATTTTTCTTTCACTGCATGAAATGCTCTGGGAGTTCTGCAAAACTGGCTTACTGTGGCACTGACTAACTTTGTTTCTAGCATCTTTTGTCTGAAATGGAGTCACTGAAGCCAAAAGTTCACGCAGTCCAAGTATGTCAGAGTGCCCTGAGGATTCCCGAAGAGGTGGTCACTGGCCTGCCAATGTGCCACAGTGCCCTCCGGCTTCAGGAGGAGGCCAGCCGCCTGCAGCACACTGCCATTCAGCAGTGTAACATCATGCAGGCAAGTATAACTCCAGCCCATAAATTACTCAGAGTAACTTGAACAGTGCCATACAACTTGTGATGAAAACAGAGAATTTCATACCGCTGTGCATTCCTCTTTTCCATGTTGTCCCATTAGGGAGTTCCCCACTAAACCTGCATGGTTTTGGAGGTTTTAACATTCACGATCATGTTAATTGATTATTTACTCATCAGACTCATCTTGGTTCCCTTCTCTTGCTAAGTTTTTTTTAATGCTGTTAGGGTTAACTAAACAAATAGCTAATATATAATTGTATGCAGATTAATTTTATAATATATATAATCAGTTAACGACACTAGTATATTGTTACATCAACTGTGTATAATGATTGCATAAAAACTACTGAGTTAATGAAATAGCTTTCTAGGATAAAAATAATGATATTTTTCTCTTTATTTAAAATGTGTATTTTCTTTGTCATTTTGGAGTCCATCATCTTTAAAATTTGCATTTTCAAATTTTGCTAAATACAAGAAACCGAGGTTTAGTTTGATTGTTTGAATTCATAATTAAACATGTACAAGGTATTTCCAAAAAAGAACAGAATAAGCTTTTCTTTCCTGCTATTTAGCGATACAAAAATGCATAGTGAGCTCGGGTGCAACCACAGAGCTTCAAGTTACATAAAATAAATGTCACACTGAAAAGTTTTAAAAACAACTTAGACAAACTGCAGGTGAATTTATAATAGAACTGATGTTACACTGGTAGGATAATGGTCTGAATCAATCTTCATAGTTATCTCCCAGTTTTATTTTCTGTAAAATCTGATTTTTTCCTATAGTGTTTCCACTTCATAAATGGAGACTTGAAGTGTAAAAGCAGATGAAAATGCTTTATAGTAAACCCACGAGACTAGGCAATGCTATCTTTTGGTGGGTATGTTTTGTGCAGACACTTGTGGAAGAAGTAGTTCTAGCTCCTTCTATTGGGTGTCTAAAACATCATGTTATGTGAACTGTTTTTTGGAGATAGTTAAATAAATGAAACCATTGAATTCATTGCAGTTCACAATATTTCTGAATGGACTTTCTCCTGACTGTATTCGAGCTTTGTTTATCCAGATGCAAGTGCCAGTTAGATGTATGTTTGCTCCACTTTAGAAGGGGGATCAGTCATCCTTGGACTAAGTAATTATTTATTTTCATGTACACACTCAAGTTATTTTTTTTTCCCCTCTCTAGGAAGCAGTGGTTCAGTATGAGCAATATGAGCAAGAAATGAAACATTTACAGCAAATGATAGAGAGTGCCCATCGTGAGATCCAAGGCAAGCCAATAGCAACCAGCAACATACAGGAGCTCCAGGTCCAGATTTCACACCATGAGGTAGGAGAGCCAAAATGAACATGGGCTCAATGGCAGTTCATTGACACCCAAAAATTTTCTTCATAAGCAATGGTCATAAATTAGCTGAGTAGCTTTTGAGACTTACTCAACTAGCCTTGAGCAGATAAGACTTAATACGAGATAGGAAAATCATGCTATTAGTATAGTGTGGAGTATTAATTTGTTTATTCAGTTAGATACATCTTAATCTCCAGGCAACATTATGACAAACAAAAGCACTGCACAGTTAAGGGACTTAACATAGGTACTTGACTGAGAAATGTCCCAGAAGTCAATGTTAGGTGATCACTTCTAGTTCAGTGATACTTACATATATATAAAAAACTATATATGTATCTATGTATATATATCCTAAAGCACTTACTCATTTCCATCCTAGTAACATTTTGTGAAAGAACACCAAGGAACTTGAATCATAGGAAAACCACCGTAGATTTGGAGGAAAACTCTGTGACATTTGCTTCAAAGGCTTCTTTTAAAGTAATTGTTGGGAAGAGTTTTGTCCTATGTAGTTACAGGTCCTGCCCTCAAACTCATTGACCATTAGCCCTTGAATGAGTTGGAATAGCCTCATGGGAGCTCCTGCCCTTTCCCTTTCCCATGTCTTCTTTTTATTTCTTGGGATAGAAAATGCACCACTGATCTCTCTGTGTCACTTGGCACCAGATGGCACCATTTCTTTACCTTTGAATTACAGCATTTATGCTATTATGTAATGTAACATAATGTTATATGTGTTGCTCATTTTCTAGCCTGTTACAAAAGTTAGTATCAATGCAGAGCAGTTTGCTTAAACACTTCTGGGTTTTTTAGTACTGAATTAATAATGCTACTATTTTCTATTCAAATGTTCTGGAACAGCAAATGCAGGAGAGTGACTTCAGCCGTTACAGGGTAATATTGCTGCAGGAAGGAATGATGCTGCAGGGAGAAATGAATTAAAAATGGGGTAGCATCTGCATTTGAACAAGTTCAGTAGCTAGGAGGCTTCTCAACGTCTGCAGGAAGACAGCAGCTTTACTCTTGCAATGTTAGAATCAAGCAGAGTGGACAGGTTTCATACTTGCAAGCTTTCCGCATTTAGGGGTAAGGAGTTTTGAAAGACTGAGAGATGCATATTTTTGTCTCATATTTTGTCGTCTAAATACCCGTGGAAAATACAGCATAAAAGGGATATATTGAACCCTATATTATTGTGCTGTTTCAAAAAGCAAGTCTGTAAAGATGTTTGAGTGTTATTAATTTAAGAAAACATCAATTACCAGGTTCCCTGTTGAAGCCTGCCCAAACAAGAACTTAAAGGGACATTTGTAGTAGCTATATTTAGAACTAAAATAAGAGGAAGAACGTAGAAGAAAAGGATACCCTGATTTGTAGGAAGCTTGTGTTACGGTGCATATGTGTGTTTACTGAATTGTGTTTTTTTAGTCTTTCAGTTAAGAACGTGGGCAAGTATCTCTATACTTGTGAATTATTTTAATGGATAATACAGTACCTCATAGGATATTGCTTTTATAAGTCACTTTATTTTTTTCACAATCATATTTTTGCCTCCTTTTCTTTTTCTTTGTTTTCAGTTGAGAAAGGTATGTTAGGTACTCAGTGCATTGGACAATAATGTCACAAATGTTATTGTATCTTGGTAACATTGATGGAGTTAAATCAGTATATTGAATGACAATAATTTCCTACTGGACCTCAGAGATGTCATTCATTGAGCATTAGTGAATGAGTGGTACTTGCCAAACAGAGCAGATAACTATTCCAGCTGCTAGACATTGAAGTTATGGCTTCATTTGATTGCGGTTTGGTTTTCAATTGATCTAGTTGATGTTTTATACTCAAGACTTTGTTTAAGGCTTCGAGCTCCAAGAGAACTCCTTTTGTTGCTGGTATGACAGTGACCAGGTACCGCTGAAACCCAGGCAGTAAAATGTCATCCTCAGTCTTTGTGCTGCTTCCATTTCTAACTTTGTGTTTCTTTCTGACTTTACTGCACTGTGATTTTAAGGAAATGGTTTCCTGAAAATGTTACACAACCAAAAAAAATGTTTTCATGTTACCAGCCTGAAGCAGTAATCTTAATTACTTTTTAAAATATATTGTAATTATTTATTATTATAGCTACTCAGTCTTGCAACTTCTGTTGCTGTTTTTCCTTGAAAATTTGTAATTGTTGAAGAAATAAAAGCAGATATAAAAACAAAGCAGAAACATATTCAAATGCATAATCACTGATTTAGCAGGCAAGCTTATACAAATGCTGTTTTAACTTTCTAGATCAAAATTCTATCATGTTATGGAGCCTCTAGGGAGACAGGAACAATAACTTTGGCAGAAATGTGAAAATCTTCCACCATTTTTTTATTTTAAGTGTATTAATTTAAAGCTTTGAAACTGGACAGTGAACTGGGCAGCAGTACAGGGTAGGAGAGAAGTCAGTTTCTAAGGCTATTGTTTTCCATCTTTCTTCTCTGATTAAACTTAAACTTATGATGGTGTTTGGCCATGCAGATAGACCGTTTCATGGCCATAGAAAACCAATACTTTAAAAAAAACCTGTGCTTTAGGTCAGATTCCCCAGCTTTTTTTAAGAAAGTTTAGTACGGAGTGCAGCTCAGCTTTAACTCTGAAGACTGACACAAAACCAAAATAAGATTAAAATACAGCTTATCCAAACATTGCAAAAAACAATCCAGCCTGCATTTAATCTTATTATGTGACTGTTCCTATCACATTTGATCTTGTTAGACCCTGTGAGTTATTGTTTGAACAATTCATTCTTTCTGGCGAGCGCTGAATGGGCTTTTTTTTTTACAGCTGCGGTTACCGCATGACCTCATTTCCATGGCACGCTCCGTGCAGAGGAGCTTCGTTTTCCTCAGAGAAATGGAAATAGGACAGGGAAGAAAAATAGGACAGGAAGAGGGAGAGACGTCGCCCTTTGCAGCAGCCTGGAGCCCACAGACTGTGTCAGGCTCGGGCTGGGTGCAGGCGCGCCTTGTCCCGCCCTCCCCTCCGCAATGCACAGCGCTCTCCGCAGGCAGCGCTTTCCGGCGCGGCCCCAGCGCGCCGCGCGCTCTCCGCAGGCAGCGCTCTGCGGTGCGGCCCGGCGCAGCCCGCCCCTTCCCTCCGCGGGCGGCAGGCTGGTGCGGTGCCCGGGGGCAGCGCTGGGATGGGCCCGGCTGGGCCCGCCGGGGAGAGCGCGCCTTTGCCACGAAAGCTGAAATGCTGCGGCGCCTGTGGCCTTTATGGGCAGGCTCTGCATTAGGGGAAAAAATATGTTTCCTCAGGAGCTGGCTCAGAAGATCAGAGGATACCAGGAGCAAATTGCTTCCTTGAATTCGAAGTGCAAGATGCTGACAATGAAAGCAAAACATGCCACCATGCTGCTGACAGTGACAGAAGTGGAGGGGCTTTCAGAGGGAATGGAGGAGCTGGATTCAGACCTGCTTCCAGCACACCCCACTCACCCCTCGGTGGTTATGGTAAGGAATGCATTACTCTCCATACAGCTTATCCGAGCTGCTTGCTGCTGCAGCGTTGCCATGCTCCTGTGTAGCAAATTGCTGCAGCTCACAGCTATATTTTGCTTTTGAAATGGCTGAAGTGTGGCAAATCAAACAAGTTGCAGCTTCCCCTTACTGTATTTTGCTTTATATGGGTTTTCAAGATTGTTGATAAAGGATGAAGTAATTTAACAGACGAACAGCGGAAGTTGTCTGTAACAGGATGCAAATAAAGTGCTTTTTTGTGGCTGTCAGCATGCACGAGCAAACACTAAGAAACTACTGAATTGCAGTAATAAGATAAAACCAGAATAAATATTATCTTGCAGTGTGTAGGGTTTACACACCATGTTTTTAAATCTCTTAAGATGTTGATGTGATAATTGACATTATGCTGCTATATTCTCAGATGGGAGTGTTGGAAATGAAAGCTGGCAAAGTACTGCCATAGGCCTCACATTTGGATTACTCTGCTTTTGTTTGTTTCTGTCTGGGTCTCATTACAAACATACTGCTGGTGCTGTTGGGATCTGAGTCAAAATAGAGTGCAGATTTCAGGATTTATCACTGTATAACAGCATTGGGGAAGCAAGAAAAGTATGTTGCTACTGTATTCTGTGTATTCTATATTTCAAGTCTATTCCATGCTGTTCTATCCAGGCCTGGATACTGAGGCCAATGCAGCGTTATTTTGTGGCTCTCCATAGTACTTACATATGAAACAATGATTATATTAAAAGACGTTTAGGCAAACTCTATTTGTTATTATTAAGTTCCTTGCTATACATTTGCTTTTAAATTCATCAGGGTACACGGGAGTGTGTTCATACTGAAGTATGACAAGTAAATGAGACTATTGATTCAATCAGATTTTTAAACTGGTAAATGTAAAAGCATGAAAAGGACTAAATAATGTCATGGTAGTTCTGGCCATGTTTGTGTTTCTTGTTTTGATATCAGTATAAGTCAAACCTAAGCTGAGGTAACTGATTTTCTTCCTGTGCTCTGGGGTTGCTTTTCCTGTGGCAGATGACTGCTGGTCGCTGTCACACGCTGCTCTCCCCTGTCACTGAGGAGTCTGGGGAGGAGGGAACCAACAGTGAGATTTCTTCTCCACCTGCCTGTCGCTCTCCCTCACCTGTGGCTAATACAGATGCTTCTGTTAACCAGGTACCTCCCTCTTGGCATTCGTTCTACTTTTATCTCAGACATGCATGATTCCATTCCACAAATGGTTTATTTAATCCTCTGGAAAAATATTTACATATAGCTCCAAGGAACTGAGGCTTAACTTCTAACCTAACTGAACCTTCGGGTTGTAGTTCAAAATGGATACAGACACTGACTTCTGATTCAAAAATGTATAAATCTGGTTTTACAGCTATTCACTGTTCTTAAAAATAAATTTTAAGTGACAATTACAAAGCTCTTCCATGTGACTACTATTTTCCATTTATAACTTAATTTTCTCAGTAGTACTCAATGGAATTTTGCATCCTGAGAAAATATGCAGTTTTGTGCCCCCCTTAATAAAACATTGCATTATGTCCATATACGTCTGTCTTACTGTACATTGTAGTGTTGAAGTCACTATCTGATACTTTCTACTTAATACCATTTCAAGTATTAACTTTCATGTATTTTTTTCCCCATGTGGTGTTCATTCCATACTTTCCATGACAGTCCATTTTAAGTGCTAGTGAGGTAGATCAGTGAAATCACTGAAGTTAGATTTTTAAATCAAAACTGAGGGCTCTTGCACTTTTAATGGGAGGAAGTGTGCATCAGCATTCATTAAAAAAGCAAGCAGTGAACCAGCATGCTGAGCATCATGCATGTGAAAGCACACATAAAAGCTTTAGAAGTTAAGTTTTAGAAGTTTAGAAATGAGCCTTAGGAGTAGTCACCACCTCACTGAGCTCATCATGTTGTGGGTTTTGTGGTTGTTTTCTTGGTTTTGCATTTGTGACTGCTTCCAAAATCGACCACTGCAGACTTCAAGGGTAGAGTGTGTTGCGTTGCATTGCTGAGTAAAATTAGGAAAGTCTGAACAAGATGTCTGTTGATTCCTTCCACTGATTTCAAGGATGCATATGTTGCTATAGAAGTTGCTAAGTATAAGTGATTTATATTCATGAGCTGATGTGAGAAAGAATACTAAGGTGAGATAGTAAGAATGGTGAAAAAATCTTCAACAGCTCTATAAAAATTTTATATAATGCATTATAAGGATTTTTCTGGTGTTCCATCATTTCAGATAATCAGAACTTTCCCAGTAAAATTTACTTATAGTTGAAAAGCAGCTATACATTTCAGCACAAAAATCTCATGACAGTGTTAATCGGTGAAAAAGGATGAAGAGCAGCTTGCTTCCTAATAAACAAGACCAATGTCAGTTCATTACATTTCTCTGAAAATGTAAAACCAAGCTAACAACTCCAGTAACTAATAATAAGGAAACCCCAGTGAAGGTGCTGTTGTACCATGAACTGACACTAAAATGCAGGTTTTAGAACCTGTGATTTACTAGGACAAAATTGAACAAAAAAATGATGTCTTTCATGTAGCAGAAGATCTTAAATTTGATCTTTAAAATATCATAAAATTGATGGTGTTATAATAATCTAAAAAAATTACAGATGAAGGTTTCTTCAGTGTGGTTAATGTTGAAACAAACTGCATGTACTAAACAGTAGGCGGAAGAACATTCCAAAATGCAGTGGTTTACTTACAAAATACTTAGGTTCATACTCAGATGAGACTAAAACTAAAGAAGCTATGAAACTACCAGTGCTGATCACGATGAGTGCCCAGGGAGACTTCAGGAAAGAAGGTTGGTTAAAAAAATATATGCTAGAGATTAGTGAATTAGAAGCTTAAATGTAAGTTGAAAATATTTTGTATTCAATGAGACTCAGCAAAACTGATTTCGAAATATTTTGGTTTAAAAAGTAGCCAGTGTTCAGAGAAATAAATTCTCACAGGAAAATCGTCTGCAAAGTACCAGAAAAACATGTGAACAGGAACTCCAGGAAAAAAACTAAAAGCTCTTAGGAAGTAAGGGTTGAGGAGGGAAAGGTTGGGTGTTAAGACTGTTTTTAAATTAATCCCTAATAATCTTTATACAGTCTTTCATCAGGGTTTCATAGTATCTCTTAATAGTGAAATGCAGTTAGTCTGAATTCAGACATCTGTGCACTATTTTTACATCACTAACAGGTAATGATAATATAAAACCAGTGCCAACGACATATTAGTGAAAATACTGGCTCTACGTATTGAAATAGATTAAAATAACTATAAATACAAGAACATGAGAGTTCTAGCACTAGTGTAAATTAACAGTTGCCCAGGTTGTTTGTTTTATACTGGAACTCCTCTAAAAATAATGTGATGGTGGGAAATATAAAAATGTTAATTTTAAGAAGACTGAGGAATTTCATAGTATATAATATTTTGGCAATAGATAATAGTCCTTCAGTTTATTCTGATATATATTTCATATATATATGATATATATAAAATAACAGTTTATTCTGATATATAGCAAAATCAGACACTTCATCTGTGCTGTAGTACTGAAGAAGAATCCTTTGGGGCTAAAACTTCTCAAGATACAGTTGATTAAAATTTGGCACATTTTTTAAAACTTGTTTTCCAGATACACAGTGCAGAGCAGTTGAACTGGAAAACCTGAAGTGTTGACACAAAGCCTTGAAGGCCACAGCTAATTGTGTAATTCAAGTCTTCAGCACTGGGTCGCTGTCAATGTCTTTCTATCTTCTTCTTCTACACAGCCTACTTAATCATTCTTTTTCCTTCCCTTATGAAAACCCATCTAGGGTGCAACAGTCCTTGTTAAATATCTTCTGGAATCTAAACGCACCCTTTGCCCTTACATCCTATTGAGTGCTGTTCATTGGCTAATTTTCATAAAAACGTGCATTAGATGTTAGGGCCTTTATAGGGGCAACAAAATCTGTTACTTCTAAGAACATCTGGATTCACACCACCATCATGTGAAAGCTCTGCCAAAAAACCCTGCAATGTTCTATGCTCCAGAAAGTAGCTGAAAAGATGGGGAAGGATTGCTTTTCCCTCTCTGTAATAGCAAGTCCTTTATTCTGGAAACCGTGATTAAGAAGTCTCAAAAGCACAGCTTTTTTGTTGGCCTTGAGAGAGGACTAGCTAAGGGATGGAGAGTAGCTGCAGACAAAATGAGAAGTTGCCTGCACTGGTGCAATTTTTCACTGCAACTTGGAAAGATGGCTTGTGATCAGAGAAAAAATCCTGAAATTGCAGTACTGAGTGCTGTTCTAGGCTGTTACTTATTCCCTGTTGGCTCTTTGACATTATGAGCACTTTCATCATTAAATTTTTCAAGTTTCCCAATTATTGCCTTTGAAAGAATTACCTTCTTTGACACTTTTGGTCAGTGTGATGGGAGTAACCTGGCTTCAATGCTTTTCCAGAGCTTGTTTGGTTTTGTTCACATATGATATTAGATAACGTATTGAAATAGCATTGGGAAATAAAGATTCTGCTCCAAATCAGGATCCTAATTATACTCTGAGCTCTGCTACTTCAGAAGTAGTCTGGTTTAGTACCTAAACAGAATTGCAGAATGGTTGAGGTTGAAAGGGATGTCTGGAGGTCATCTGGTTCCAACCCCCTTCCTCAAGTTGGGCCACATACAACAGGTTTTCCAGGACTATATGCAGGTGACTTTTGAGTATGTCCAGGGATGAAGACTGCAAAAATTTCCTGGGCAGCTTGTCCCAGTGCTCAGTCATTCCCTCACAGTAAAAAAATCTTTCCTGATATTCAGAGGGAACCTCCTGTGTTTCAGTTGTGCATGTTACCTCATGTTCTGTCACGGGGCACCACAAAAAGATCCTGGCTGTACCTTCTTTGCACCTTTCCTTCAGGTATAGAATAGAATCACAGAATCCTTTAGTTTGGAAAGGACCTTTAAGATCAAGTCCAACCATTAACCTAGCACTGCCAAGTCCACCACTAAACCATGTCCCTAAGTGACACATCTGCAGGTCTTTTAAATGCCTCCAGGGATAGTGACTCAACCACCTCCCTGGGCAGCCTGTTCCAATGCTTGACAACATTCTTGGTGAGACATTTTTCCTAATACCCACTTTTAAACCTCCCCTGGCACAACTTGAGGCCGTTTCCTCTTGTCCCATCACTTGTTACTCAGGAGAAGAGACCAACACCCACCTCACTACAGCCTCCTGTCAAGCGGCCATAGAGAGTGACAAGGTCCCCCCTGAGCCTCCTTTTCTCCAGGCTAAACACCCCCAGTTCCCTCAGCTGCTCCCCATCAGACTTGTGCTCCAGACCCTTCCCCAGCTCCGTTGCCCGTCTCTGGACACGCTCCAGCACCTCAGTGTCTGCCTTGCAGTGAGGGGCCCCAACCTGAACACAGGGTTCCAGGTGCGGCCTCACCGGTGCCGGGTACAGGGCGGCGATCACTGCCCTCGTCCTGCTGGCCACACTGCTTCTGACACCAGCCAGGACACTGTTGGCCCCCTTGGCCACCTGGGCACGCTGCTGGCTCATGCTCATGGCTGTCACCCAGCACCCCCAGGCCCTTTCCCACCAGGCCCTTTCCAGCCGCTCTGCCCCAGCCTGTAGCGCTGTGTGGGGCTGGTGTGACCCAGGTGCAGGAGCCAGCACTGAGCCTTGTTGGACGTCATAGAATTGCCCTCAGCCCATCGGTCCAGCCTGTTCAGGTCCCCCTGCAGAGCCTTCCTGCCCTCAAGCAGATCAACACTCCCACACAACTTAGTGTCATCTGCAGACTTCTTGAGGGTGCACTCCATCCCCTTGTCCAGATCATGGATAAAGATACTGAACAGAACTGACCCCAGTACTGAGCCCTGGGGAACATTATTTGTGACCGGTTGCCAACATGATTTAACTCCATTCACCACCACTCTTTGGGAATTTGTATCTATACACATTTAACGTTTGCAGTACAGCAAATGGTCTGCAGTCTGGTTGGTAGACACAGCTCTGTAAGCTGCCAACCAAAAGGCACTTAGTTTTCGCTCAGTCACGTGGCTCAACATGCTGAATTTTCCTCCCGATCATACAGGGTCAGGAAAGAAGAAATTTGAAATGATTGGAGGAGGATTTTCTAAGTACACTTTTCAGTAGTTTATAAGCAACTTTTCATGCAAATATTGTGATAACTCATAGAGGTCCCTGAAAGGAGGGCTTGGGCCAACCTAACAGAAATCACTGGAAAATCTCTTACTAATTTCACGGGCAGCAAAACTGTGTCTTAAAAATTCCATCACGAGCATTTACAAATTCAAAATTATTGAGGAAACTGGACAACAGCTGCTGTGTTGCTTGGTCTGGAGCATAGTTCACCAAGTGGGGCTACGAAGTCAGAAGAAGGAAGACTGCAGAATTTTTCACCATCCAAATAGGTGTAGTGGTAACAGTCACACATGGTTTCAGTTTTCAATAATCCTTGTCATTAAATCTGCTTTCTTGACTTAAATGTAGATACTGTGCATGTTTCCTTACTTTTACATTTTCTATAGACCTTTTTCATTGTCCACCTGCAATAGTTGAAGGAATTCCCGTACACTAAGTATAGAAATTTTGCTGAGAAACAGTTCTGTCCTGCATTTTCAACAGTAATTTGAACATTTGCCAATTTTCCTTAGCATGTTTGGTCTCTTCTCCCACTGTCTTTTCTAAGTTCAGAGTACCCGTTTGTTTGAAGGCTTACTATAAGCTAGTGCCTCATATTCTTTCTTACATCATTGACTAGTCCTTCAGCATATTCTTTTTTGGTTCTTCTGTTGCCTTCTCTGTGCTAGTGTTTGTTAGAGTGATATTCTTTGTCATCTACAGTACCATAACCCACTGTCTGTTGTGGTGGGTTTCCCCCATGTGTAGTTGTGATGATGCTACAACAACACTCCCACTTGGACCACTCCCCTCATGCTTTTCCATGTCTGTCTAGAGTTGCCTCCTGTACCTCTGAGCTAATATGAACATGAAAAATTTGCATCCACAATCTTCATTATAGTGAAGCTCCAAACCATACTCGGTATACTACTATTAAATACTTATTTATTGTGTTACTCAGAGTTTTCCTGGTGATTTTTCGCTTTGTGGGTTTTATTTTCATGGATATATGCAGTAGGGCAGTATGTGGGGTGTGAGGTGGCGGGTGTTTACACAGTGTAATTTGTTTAGAAAGTGCAATAATGTGCTTCATGCTTTTAGGACATTGCTTATTACCAAGCCTTATCTGCTGAACAGTTGCAGACAGAAGCTGCTAAAATTCAACCCAGCACTTCAGCCTCCCAGGAGTTTTATGAACCAGGCTTAGAATCAGCTGCTAGTGCCAAATTAGATGATTTGCAGCGTTCTTGGGAAACTCTGAAAAATGTGGTAAGTCTTCATCTGGAGGGTTCAAAATAATCAGCTAGATTGTAAGGAATAAGATGTAAAGAACTGGCTTAGCTAATATTCTTCTCCACAATTCTTGGTTTTCAGGTGGTAACAAGAATTAGTTAGTTGTGATGGGATATTATCTTTGTTCTTTGTTTGATAGCCTGTGCAGGGTAGACCTCCATTAAGAAAAAAATCAGGTCATTAATGCTGATAATTACCTTCAGAAACATTGGCTATTGTCAGACTATATTCCATAACCTAACAGGGAAGTCCACTTATGCCAGATGAGTTGGCAAAAAAGACCCAAGAATCCAGTTTCTCCAAATACTGAGCCAACTTAACGCATTTTCGCATAGTAGTGCGGTGTAATCGTTCAGTGATGTATGAAAATGGTCAAAGTTTTGATTGTATGCTATAAATTTTAATTCTTTTGTGGCATAGTAAGAACTGTGTTTCTAGCAAATAGTGTACATCCATATGTTTCAGTGCATAAGATCTAAAAAAAGGCATGAGAATGTGCCTAGGTTTTCCCTGCTTATTAGACTCCATTTTTTGCAGTCACAGAACCTAGAATTTGGCTGATGATATTTAAATAGATACATATTTTTAATATTACAGAATCATAGAATAATTCAGGTTGGAAAAGACCTTTGAAATCATCAAGGCCAACTGTTGAATGGATATTTTGTTTTTATGATTTATACTCTTTAAAACTTTAATCAAGTTTTTGGTTTTAATCTCGTAAGCCTAGGGAAGTACGAAGATGACCTCGTAAGCCTAGGGACATATGAAGAAAAAGCAGATTCTGTGTCAGAGGTCAGAATGTATATTTTCCATTCCTCTTCAGATCAGTGAAAAGCAGCGCACACTCTATGAAGCCCTTGAGCGTCAACAGAAATACCAGGACACACTCCAGTCTATATCCACAAAAATGGAGACTATTGAGATCAAACTAAATGAAAGTCTGGAATCAGCCAAAAGCCCGGAGAGCCAGATGGCCGAACATCAGGTAGAAACTTAACATGTGAGAAATAGAGGGAGGGCATGCGTTATCTGTGTATCTTTAGTTCCCTTTTTTTAGATAGTAGTGTTCTTCATGGCTGATGACTCAAAAACATGTATTAGTTGTATGAACCTTCTCTCTTAACTGTGTCTTGCCTTTCTGGACTTCCTGCTGTTCTAAAGATGGTGTAATGGGGATTCTTTTAAGAAGTAGCCTTTTAAGAAAGTAAAATAGACCATAAGAGTTTGTCCTGGCAAAATTTTCACCAAAATCTTTTTTTCAAGATTGCGTTCAGTGGCACCTATTCATGCTGTTCTTCAGCATCAGTGCTACTAGTGTATATCGACTATGTATAATGTTTCTGTGTTTACTAAGATCATAACCGATACTGATGCATTGTAAATTGATCTAAATACAATCTTTGCCTTGTTAAACAAAATAAACAAAATAAACCAAAAGACACAAAAAATTGCCTCTCAAGGGAAGTCTTGAGAAATGATGCTCTGAATAATAAAAGAATACTTTATCCAGTAACCAATCTTGACACATGTCCAAGTTGTAATCCTCTAAGCCTTCTATCTGATAGCTTGAAACTATCTGGTGGGGCCAGTTCTCATTTCAGTAGGAACTCCATGACCTGAAAAGGGTAACATTTGGCTTTTGCAGTACTGTCTGATGTGCTGTGCATCTAATGTGTATGTATTATCAGGCATGAAGGTAAGGCATCTTCTGTAAGGTATTGGTAATGCAGCATCATTTTGTAGGTATCTTGGAAACTTTTTTATAGGATGAGAATGATAGGAGGAACTTTTACACCATGGAGTTAATCTCGATGTTTTCATCTATTGCTCTATGTTCTTTTCCAGTTAATAAGTTTCAGGATGGAAGCTAATTCATTTCCCTGTTTCTCTCACCGCACACTCGCTTAACTAACATTATCTTCACTGTATGTGCTAGAATACCCTGCAGAAAAATTGATGGAAGAATAAATCTGTATGTATAATGTTTTCAAAAGAATTCCGTCTCATGATACATTTGAAATTTAAGATAAGTAATGAAATCAGTTTTTCAGTTATCAGATGCATGGTCCTAGCTTAAGCATCTAAAAGCAGGACCCAGTCCTTCCGAATTCTGACTCTACCAAACCAGCAGTGATATACAGTACTTTGCTTTCATCATGCTCCCTTGAGACAGTCATCTTGAAATTTGTGTTAAACCTGTGCCTCCTGAGGCACTTTCTTCTCACTCATAAATGAAATGAATACTTTCTCTGCTCTCATTTCTAAATAGGCTTTGATGGATGAGATTTTAATGTTACAAGAAGAAATCACTGAGCTTCAGACATCATTAGCCCAGGAGCTAGTTTCAGAACCACTGGATGCAGAAGCTGCTGATCAGCTGGCATTGCAGTCCACTCTCACAGTCTTGGCAGAACGAATGGCCACTATTCGAATGAAGGCATCGGGAAAACGACAACTATTAGAGGTACAAGAAAAAACCTTTTGGATCACATTCCAGATTTTGAGAGCCACTTTTGGCAGACGTGTACTTTCAACAAAGTCCATAGTCACCATTGAATGCTAATAATTTAAAAAGTCATTTTCAGTTCTGCTCATTTCTCAGAATTCCTTTGGCTAATAACTTACATTCTTTTCTAGCAAGACCCTCATCTGATGCTAGGTGATAACTAACCAGAAGGAACTTGGAAACACACTGTAGGTGTCATATTTTGGGTTTTTTTAATATCCACAAGAAGAAGTAATGAAGTGCAGGTATTAAAAGTCATGTTATCTGCAGTAAACTTTTGAAGAGTCACATGTCCAAACTGGGAGACCAGAGAAGGAGAAAGCTTAAAACAAGAAATAACACCTCTTCCAAACTGTTGCATTGTTGTCTACACTCATCTTCCCAGTGATTCACATGCAAACTTTTATTATGGAAGACGCACCCCTTTATTTCTTTGTCTACCAGCTTTACCAAAAATCCTTTAATACAAAGGTGATTTACATACAGGAATGTTGTGTATCTTATACAGGTGGGAAAATGCAGTCGTGCTAAAGCTGGCTACAGTTTGACTACTTTGAACACTGCAGGGCAGCTTTACTGCTGTACTACTAAGAACTGCAGCAGTGCATTCACAAAGACAGCAACTGCTGCCTTCATAATTTCCAGCATCAATTGATTCTGAAAGACTGAATGAGAACTGGCCCTATGGATCTAAACCATGGTGCTTAGTTGCCGACTGGGGTTAAACCATGACAGTGGGTCACAGGGAAGTCCCAGGGTGCATCAGCTGCATTAGTTCTGTGCAGTCACCTGAAATAGTGAATAGGTCCTTAGAAAATGTCTTTGTTATTCATAAAAAATAACACTAAGTTTTTCCTTTTTAGAACAAAAATAACTTTTACTTAAAAGGGAGTGGAAGTAGATCTTACTGTTTATAGCTTGCACCCCGTAAAGGATCCTAGAAACTTCTTGATAATATGTAGGAGGGGATGTTAACTAATAATTTCAAGATAATGCATGAATCAAATATACTACTCTTAACTGTGGTTAGGATTCTGACAGTTGCTTTGATACAATAGCACAAGTATGCCCCAATAATCCTGGCTAAGAAATAATGTGTACTATGTAGACAATATTCAGTAATTTTACCTGTGCCCTTTATAGCTCTGATTTCACAGATAAAATCTTCCAGAACACTGCAGGGCTGTAAATGTAGAAATACAGATAGAACAGGTAATGAAAACGTTTTGTTGTAGAGGGTGTGGGTTGGTAATATTGTTCTTTCTATGGACCTAATTTAAATAACTAGAGCTTGAGAGCCTTGTTCAGCTCTAGATTTTTGAGACACTTAACTATCATTGTTTATTAAATTATTCTAACATGTAATTAGTAATTTTTCCTTTAAAATTCAGAAAAGCTGTGCAACCACTTTCCTGTGAGGGATTTGCCCTGCACATACTGGTCTGATTTTCCTTGTAGAAGTGTGGTAGGTTGAACCTGGCCAGCAGCCAAACACCCACCCTCACTCCCCTCTCCTGTGGGATGGGGAAAAAATAGAAGGCAAGCAAAAAGACTCATGGATTGGGATAATGACAGCTTAATAAAGTAAGGAAAAGCTGTGCATGCAAGCAAAGGAAAATGAGGAACTTAGTCACTACTTCCCCATCAGCAGGCAGATGTTTAGCCACTTGCATGGAAAGCAGGGTCTCAGCACACGTGACAGTTGCTTGGTAAGGCAAATACCATAACCACAGATGCCCCCCTCTCCCCTCCTTTCTCTGAGCTTTTGTTGCTGAGCATGATCTCATATGGTACGGAGTATCACTTCAATCAGTTTAGGTCAGCTGTCCTGGCTATGTCCTTTTCCAGCTTTTTGCCCACCCTCAGCCTACTGGACTTTGTGAGGCGCAGTTGGAAAGAAAGCCTTAATGCTGTACAAGCACTGTTCAGCAATAGCCAAAACACTGCTATGTTATCAGCACAGTTTTAGCCACGGTTGCAAAGCACAGAACTGTACAGACTGTGATGAAGTTAACTACATCCCAGCCAGATCCAGTAGTCTTTTTTTTCCCCTTGTTCCGTACCATTTGCAGCATGCTTAGGTTCCACATTGTCTGATACATCTAAGTATCATCCTCTGGCCATCCCATTCTACCTGTTTCTTATTCCTGAAATCCCCTCTGCTCTTTCTAGAGCTCTGTATCTCTCTTGTACTGGGAAGCCCAGAACTGGACGCAGCGTTCCTGGTATGGACTCACCAGTGTTATGTAGAGGGGAAGGATAACCCTCAAACTGCTGACAACACTCCTTCTAATGCAGCCTGGGATACCATTAGCCTTTGCCACAGGGGCCCATTGCTGGCTCGTGTTCAATTTAGTATCCACCAGGAACCCCCCAGGTCCTTTTCTGCCAAGCTGCTTTCCAGCAGATTGGCCTCCAGCATATATACTGGCGCCTGGGATTGTTGCTCCCCAGGGGCAGGACTTCATAGTTCCCTTTGTTCAGCTTCATGAGGTTCCTGTCAGCCCATTTCTTCAGCCTGTCAGGGTCCATCTGGATGGCAGCACAACCCTCTGGTGTTTCAGCCATTCCTCCCATTTCATGTCATCCGTAAATATGCTGAGGCTTGTTACTGGTCTCTCACTAGACTTTGGGCCACTGATCACCACCCTTTGGGCCCAGGTGTTCAGCCAGTTGTCAAGTTCATATGGAACTACTAAAGAGTGAGCAAGCCTTGCTGATCATTCCCTGTCTGTTAAATGGATGGACCAGCTGACGGATGGCCCAGGGAGTCTGTGTTACTGCGGTGCCCTTGCTGCAGCAGCCATTGGAGCTTAATGTCCTTCCACACCCCACAGCCCAGGAATCCTCTGAGAGGCCAGACAATATAGGCAGCTCTTCAGTCTTCTCTTCACCCATGGTGGCTGCACCGAAGGTCCACTGGTTCTTTTGTTGGGTCCTTGAAATACCCTCTCGCACCTCTTTTGAGAGACAATAAGGCTAACAGCCTGCTGCTGTCAAAAAAGGCAAAGCTGCTGTCCTTTCCGTGCAGCCCACTCCCAGCTTGGTGGCCCCACGCATCTTTCTCCCTAAGCAAACATTGCTGTGCTAGCTGAGCAATCTGAATCGGAGGTGGGGGGGAACCCAAAGGAGAGCAGCAAGAGGAGGCAGAAAAGGCCTCATCTTTAGAGGCTGTAATAGCAAAGATCTAGTGAAGGAAGTAGAAATACAGTGACTGAACTGAAACAGAATTTCAGTCACCAGAAAAGCATGGTCATCGATTCAAAACAATAATATTTTGTAAGGGTTTCCAACTTACGAAAGACAGGGCTTATTATGGCATAAATACTATATAGAAGTTGTGAGAGACAGAGAGGGAAAAATTTTTAAAAGTGACGGTTGTGATGCATTTCCTTTAAAAAGTAAAATGCAATTTGTACCTCTAGGAAAAACTGAATGAGCAGCTGGAAGAACAGCGGCAAGAGCAGGCTCTTCAAAGGTACCGTTGTGAAGCTGATGAGCTTGACCACTGGCTACTCAATACCCGAGCAACGCTGGACACTGCTCTGGTTACTGCTGAGGAACCTATGGACATGGAAGCACAGCTGGTAGACTGTCAGGTAAAATTGCCAGTCCTGTAACATTGAGATGATCAGGCTGGACATAGCTTCATCTGAACGAAGAGACAAATACGGAGCATTAATCTTAAGACCTTTACTGAGTGGGATGTGCGAACATGTTAGTGGGGAAGAAGTTTCTGAGCTTGTTAGCACCTCATACATGCTCAGTTAACGTCATCCGTGAATCGTGAAATAAAATATAGCCTGTTCCTCATTACTTCAGTTAAAGACTAAAAACAGTGCTTTAGGCAGCAGATGTAAACGTAGCAGTAGGAAAACAAGATATCCTGACTGGAAGACCGCTGGAAGCTCCGCAACTTTCAGAGAGCATTTTGGTTTCGTTTAAAGGCCTAATACTTGCTTCACTTGCAGTTTTTGCTCCACTCAAGCTAGTCGTTGAACAGCTGACTTGATAGGTATGAAAACACCTGCAGTATACTTTCCTACTCCTCCTTTTCCAGCTGAATAACACACTTGCATTAGTAGTGGTGGCTGGGGCAGTGTAGTGCTTTCTTCACAAGTAATCCCTACATACATTCAAAATTGAAGTATAATAATGAGTAGTAACTGTTTTTATGAATATAATATTATTCAACCCAGAATACCAAAACAACTGAGGGAAAACATTTTGCTACAATAGGAGTAATTGCATATACTTTTCCTAACAAGACTTGGATCAGTCATAACATCCAGGTTCTCAAATTAATGGGGATCTTCCATTTTTAAATGAGAGTTTAGAACTGTACGTTCATTATAATTTAAATTACAAGATAGACAATAAACAAATGGACAGAATATCCCTTTTCATGCTGAAGAATGAGTATCTGGAGTATTTTATGTTAAATGGGAGTTATGTTTCGTGTAGGTCTGACGAATTAAACATCTAGTTAAATTTCCACTGACACTGCTTCATTATTGGAGTTTTCAGTCTGCTCGGTCTCAGGTGTTCTCTCATCACCCATCCTTGGAAGCTGTTCTGTTGTATATGGTTAAACCCTGTGAACTTAAACAAAGCAGCAATTTTTTTTTAATAGTCTTTAGGAAACTCAAGAAGAACAGTTAACTTTGTGGAAAAGTTAATACTGCTGTTCTTTTGCTGGTTCTTAAAAAATTAACATGGTAAGTCTTATATAAAGTCCTATATTTTTTCCATTTTTTAGAGACTTTGCCATTTTATCCTGCACTAATTCCTTCAGGAGAAATATTTGTATGTTTTCAGTTGATAGTTCCTATGGAAACAAAAACGTGCTGTCAGAATAGAATTGTAGGTGCTTTGAGTTTTGAAGATGAAAATATGCACTGTGTGTAATACGTGAACAGTTAATAGAATGTCAGGAAAGTAGCTTTTGAGAATAAACATGCCAGAGATTTGTCACTTTAAGTCTCTCTTTAGACTAAAGAGGATTATACAGAAATCCTTAAGTCCATCATGCACCAATCAGAAAGAGCAAATAGTGAGAAGAGAAGCTTACTAATGCAACTGGAGCAACATTTGGCAGGAGGTAGGAAGCACTTCACTAAGTGTACATGAAAGAAGAGGAAAGAAGTAACTCTAGCTGCGTGCTCTGTTCCTTGTCATTATGGATGTCAGTCTAGCATCTTAGCCACCCTTACCTTTTATCTGAAAATAAAGGGAATCTCCTCTAGAACAAATCCTTTGTTTCAAATAACTTTTTACTTTCTTATTTTGAAAAAGGTTGCAAACAGAAATGGCAAATGCAAACATTTGCAAGCATATTCCTAAGGACTCTGAAAGGGACTGGAAGGCAAAGCAATGATAATCTGACTTGCCCTTAGCTTGGCAGAGGGTGAGGTAGGCCACAGGTCGTCTTGCCAGAAAGAGTGACAGATGCTCGAAAAATGTATGAATTTGGTTCTTTGTTTTTGCTGCTGCAGAACATGCTGGTTGAAATAGAGCAGAAG
The DNA here is from genome assembly GCF_015220075.1 of Falco rusticolus. NCBI lineage: Eukaryota > Metazoa > Chordata > Aves > Falconiformes > Falconidae > Falco > Falco rusticolus. Next base: position 44,822,227 of record NC_051192.1, read on the forward strand.
GTGGTAGCCTTGTCAGAGTTGTCCGTGCACAACGAGAATTTGCTTATGGAGGGGAAAGCTCACACGAAGGATGAGGCAGAGCAGCTGGCTGTGAAGCTCAGGACGCTGAAGGGCAGCCTTCTGGAGCTGCAGAGAGTGCTCCACGACAAACAGATCAACATTCAGGTAAGTGGTTTTTCCAGCTGGCTTCATGGTGGACAGGAGTTTGAGGGATTTCATAGCAGTTTTATGCATCTAGGGAAAGGAGTAAAAGTATTTTACTGATTTAGTTTGAGCTATTCATCTTTAGTTAGTAAATGGAATTGCATTCTAAAATAAAGAACTGCCTAGCAAGATTTAGCTTGTTGCTTTCACTTTTTTTTCATTGTACCATTTCATGATGAAACTACTCGAACTTTACTATCTTCACTGAAAGGACAATAATGAAGTAGATACATGATTAGCTTGGTCTGGATATTCTTCAAGTTCTCAGTCCCTTTAGATTGCATGTGCTCTGGGGCAGGATCCCTCCCCGCGCAAAAGAAGCCTAAATACATGCTTTTCTCTGTACAGTGTGCACAACACAATGACAGATAACAGAAGGTAGTGACATTTTTTTAAAATATGGCTAATACTTAGTGGCATCATTATACCATATAAATAAAGATATATTTAACCTCAGTCTTGTCCTATTAGCAGCGCTGGTCTGTTTATTGCCACTAGTTCATTTTATTTAACAGTTGGTTTTGGTCATTCTTTAGGTTAAACTAGCGTGTGGAGAACCGAATACATACAAGAAACCCAACCATGTAATGTGACTCTCTGGTTTTGAACTTGCTTGCCCTGCTGTGACTCTGCCCTGCCTTTCCTTTTACTTCTTTTCTGGGCTTTGCTGTGCAAATTAAACATGATAAGCTTCAAAGATTTCTAGCAGATTAAAGCCTACTGTGAGGTTAGCTTGAAAAGTCACTTGACATGCTAAGAACTATTTTTAGTCCAAAGCAACTGGATAACTACAAAACTTAACTTCACAAAAACCTCACAACAAACACACACACACAAAAAAAAACCATGGAAAAACTCCAGGTATTTATTCCTATTGCCTCTAAGATGAAGTAACTTTAATGTTATTCTTTATTTTAAATGTCATGATTAGACAAGTGAAAAGTGTTGTCAACAGCATGTAGGCATATAATACTGTATTCTAATATATTACTTGTGAAACAAAAAAGCATCATGAACTGTTTCGCTTTATTTTAAAATATGCGTGCTGCATTTTAAAATGTGCTGCAATTTCAAATACAATGATGTGAATTAGTTTGAAGTTTTAAAACAGGTTCTTGGATACTTTTCTAATATCAAAAATAACAAAAACATAATTTGCAGATGTAGAATATGAATCAATTAACATGCTACATGCATGCAAGACTTAAGTTTCATTATGAATTGCGAACCTTTTTTGGACTTTGCATATGGATTGTGGAAGAAAATAGATATAGGCAGTATAACATCCTCAAATTTTTACTGACCAATTCTTTTCAAATGAGAAAATCTACAGTGTCTTTTCACAAAGAGTCAGGCATAAAGTATTTCTTATGGATGCTCAGAGCATCAGATGCCCCAAAATACCTTAACTCTTTCCACTGCCATTATTAACCCTGAGAAACTTCACATGCTAACAGCACTGTTGCTCATGCATGCAAGAACCTCAGACATATACATGTCTATAGATGTACTGGTAACCTTGTAATTGCACAGAGGCATAGACTAGCCTGCACCCAGAAGAGGAAGGGTCCTTCCAAGTTGCACTGCAAGACCAAGAACGTTTTAGACTAAGCTGTACTTTCCTTAAAGCAGTATTTCAGCATATGTGTTATTTATGTGGCACAAGGCTTTTTAGGAGTTGGTGTGAGATTCTGTGACTTCCTTGCAGCAATTTCCATTTTCCTTCTAATTTTAATTAATGAATGTCCCTAATGATATGGAAACAGTGATTTGACCAGCTGTTTTATTCATGGAGTAAAGCAGTGAAACTTATCAGGAACCTGCTGGATCAGGAGAGTTCCACGCTACGTTGATTCCAAATGTAACATTTTGCAAGCACTTTGAAAGATATACAAAACATTGCTTTATTACTGTTAACTACTAAATTCTGTGACTTGGGGGCAATAAATAGACTCCTTATAAAACAAAGAAGTAGAATGGATTCTGCAGTAAAAAAACAGATAGTGTTTCTTTACTTTTTATTACAAAGTGTGTGTGTGTGAGGGATGACTTCAGTTCCACAAGAGGAATATGCCCAATATAAGTTTTACAATTCTGAACTCCTTTGAAAGATCAATTTTATCACCATTTTCTTTAGGTTTTCCCAACTATTTCTATGCTGGAGTGGATAGTTCCCAAGAATGACAACTTCAAGCATTAATTTCCATGACTGTTTAAAGGAAATGTAATGCAGTTCCTTCAGACAAAATTCAAATAAAAATGGAAGTGCTTTTTTTAAACTTAGACTCTCTGATTTGAGAATGATAAAATCTGGTTCACAAATAATTTTGATCTAAAAAGTGTGCACAGTAACGTATTTGCAAAACCTCATTGCATCCACAAATGCCACAATCCCTTTTACACTCTTTGATATTGCAGGAACTATATGGTTATGCAGGTTTACTATATGTCTTAACTCCAAAATTGTAGCTTCTCAACCCTCTTTTCAGAGGAGACTCAAAATCTAACTGAAATCAATCAGCCTGCCCAAATGCAATGAACTGGATACTGTCCTCAAAAGGAATTTACAAGTTGAACAGCTATTATCCCTAGAGCATATAAAATGAAGCAGATTTTTTTTTTACAATTTACAGAAGTATTTTCTTTTTTTCTCATTTTTAATAGAAAAATTAGAATTCCAGACCCTCTTAATCCCTCACATAATATTTTCTTTGCCTAATCTGATACCCTATAATGACATTGTTCACACTCCAGCCACATCAGCTTTTATAGAAACTTGTTCCTATAAAGTATCACAGTTTACCTGCAAACTGAATCCTTAGTGAAACAAAGCTGTTTCATAGAGGAAGGGGTAATATGGTTCTTTCCAGCTGTAGATACCTGCTTGCTTTTTTTGCTCTTACGGCACAAAAAGCACAAACTACAGTCATTGTGTGCCTGCAAGTAATATTAAATAAAGCTAGATAGGTGTGTAGATCTAAGTAGCCAGGCCTACAAGTCTGCCTTTAACATTAGGCCTAATGTGTTAAAATTCCTACATTTTAATACATTGGCTGCTAAAATAATTTAAATTTACAGCCAACATGGACTTCAGAAATCAAGAAGTTGCTAAAGCAGTTTTTGGAACTATTAAGGCATTTGCTCTTTTTTGCTCTGCTTACATAGAAAGCTTGTCTATTCACTCATGTTGGAAAAATTTAATGATAGAAGTATGAAGTGAAAGAACTGTTGCTTTTGCTGTTCTATTATAACATTCTCTGGTTTGGTCTCTCTTATGGTCTTTACTGTTTGTATCATACAATCTGCTGCTAACTGACTGTGTTTCTGACAACCATGGGTAGAATTATATACTTATCGATAAGTAGATTTTGACCAGGATGACAACTAGCATTCTCTCATTTTTAATTAGACAAGAAATTGGCTTTAATTAGACTAAAAACCTGGCAGCAGCAACCCATGGATTCCCATCATTGCCAGTTAAAGATGCACCCTCCTTCACAGGTCAATGCTATTTTTTTAGGAGAAGCATGACAGTCTTCAGAAAGACATCACTCCACGGTCTCTGATCTCTGGTCTCTTACTCTGCTAAGTACAGTAGTGCATATTTATTGTTACATTTTTAGTGGTGCTTTCTTGCTAATAACCAATGACCAGTAGAAGTCAGCAATCTAAAAGTCATTGCTCACTTCAGAATTTATGTGAGCCAGCAGCTTGGGAGGTGGAAAGTGGCACTACCTGTGGTTCTGACTTACGAGCTGGACCTGCCAGTGCTCTAGCAATATAAGACATTTTGTAAAATCTGTATTTCCTTCTCTTAAAGCAGGGATCATTACAAGAAAAGGAGGAGAGTGATCTGGATTTTGTTTCCTCACAAAGCCCCAGTGTCCAAGAATGGCTGGCACAAGCAAGAACCACTCGCTCACAGCAACAGCAGAGCACCCTGCAGCAACAGAAAGTCAGTGTTTTGCATTTCTTTTACTCCCATGTTTCGATTGTGCTTACCACTGTAGCTGAGCCATTCTTGTTAGTATTTCCACTGAAATCTTACTCGGTGCTTTTGCAATGGTGCATATGAGCTCACGGTTTTATATCTGTGAAAGCCAGGCAGGGTAGAGGTCCTGGGTGACCATGGTCAGCTCACTTAATCATTCCATTGTCCATTAGTAGAATTGAATTGAATCAACCCTTGAAGTTATTCCAAGGAGATGATGGTATTTGCTCAGAATAGTAATCAACATTGTCTTTATAGAAGCAAGGATACACAGATTGCAAGGTATATTGGGTTGTATGATACGCAGACATCCTCACTAGGTTAGGTTCCAGAAACTGCATGGCATTAGTCAAGTAGTTCAACAACCCAGTTTACGTACCCAATTTTTCTGTGTCCCTCAGTGGAGATTTTGCACTGCTTTTGATGCTCAAGCCAGCCATATCAGAAATAGCTCAGCCATTGCATGACAGACAAAAACAATCTGTTTGAGGTTTGTTTTGGGTTTTGTAACTTGCTATGCTAGGAGCTGGAACAAGAACTAGAAGAGCAGAAGAATCTACTTCGGTCAGTAGCATGCCGTGGAGAAGAAATCCTAACACAGCAAGGTGCTCCAGAAGGCCTGTGTACAAGGTGTGCTTTCATGTGTTCTTCTGTGAAGTAAATTTATGTAACTGTGCTTTGTCAACCTTATGTTTACATCCCTCTTCTGCATATAATCCTCTAATATTTTTTTTCCATTTTTATATTGCACCTAGGATACTGGAGTCCTGGCATATAACTCAGAGGTCTGATAATATAGCTACACAAACTGTTTCGTGCTAACAGATCACCTATCAAGCATCACATTAAAATTAGAAACTAGTAGGATTTATTAGACAAACAGTGGATCAGTTAATATAGCTTCATGGTCCAGCATTGCTGTGTGAATCATAGCTGATCTCTAATACCTTGTCTGCCTTTGTCACTAGATCTTCCCAGATGAGATACTCATTGCTTAATTTTATTTTTCCTGCAGTTAGTAAATATTTTTCTTTTTGAGGCCTTGTGTATTTCAACTTTCATCTCTGGTCTATTTTCTTGCACACTTTCCCATTTTGGAGGAAAGAGATGTCTATAAAAGCCTCAGCTCTGACTGGGAGAGACTTCTGCCCTAGAGAAGGCAGAAGAAACCTACTGTCTTCTGCTGATGAGGACCTTCAGGGAGTGAGAAGCTCAGGGTCTAGGGAAGAGGAGGCCAGGGTGAACATTACCTGCTTGAGAATCAAGGAGCAGTCAATTGTTCAGTTAAAATACTTCCTTGATGTATCTCAGTAGTAGTGAGCATTTTTGTGGCTACTCCAGCATGCCAAAGTCTAGAACATGAAGGTAGTTCATGAAGGGGCAGAACCAAGACTTATGCATAGGGAATGTAAGCTAGACTCAGTAGGTACTTTTCCTCAGCATTTGTGTTAATTCAATGTGATTTTCTATTATAATGCCAGAAAGTACCTATCTCCTTCTGTTTGAGGCTTCCTTCTGTCACATGATGTTATACTATAGAAACAAACACAAAAAAAAAATCAAACAGAAAAAAACTGTTTACCAAAGCTAAACTCATAGTCTTGTACTGCATTAAAATATCAGGGTATGTCTGGCATTTTGAGAGAGGAGGTCAGGAAGAAGTCAGATAAAATATTTTCTTTTGTGCTTTGAAGTAAAGCTTGTTTAAGGGTTACATTTCAATGTAGTGTATATTCAGTCAGGTTTGTTTTGGTTTTTTTTTTTTACTTAATATGGGTACTTGCAACTCTAAACAGTTTCTTAGAAAGTGCATTTTATCCCATCTGGCAAGAACAACTCTCTGTTACAAACCAGCCTTCGTCTTACTATCCAAAAAAAACCCCAAACCCAAGTCAAAGCTTTAAAAAGTACCACTTTAAATATAGTATTTCCTAACTGAAAGAGGAAATAAGCACCTTATGCAGTTGAACTTTTGTATTTGTTAAACCTTTATGCATCTTCCTGTTCAGTGAGAAACTTGATACGCTCTCTGAGGAATTAGCCTTGGAAGGTGAGAAACCACCATCTGAAGAACAGATGAAGGTGAAATGGGAAAGCCTGAACCAGGAATTCAATACCAAGCAAAGACTGCTCCAAAAGGCTTTGGAACATGAACATCTGGTAGCTATTTTTAATTTCTCTTTGCATTTTCTCTATGAAAGCGGTTGTCACAACATGAGATACATTATGTGCATAGTGGATGCATTAAGATGATGTAGTTAATGCAAAGAATATGGAACAATTTACTTTTGTGAAATCTTTAAAAACTATTAAACAATGGCACTAGCATCACTCTTGTTCAAAGTAGTTTCAATTGCACTACCATTCAGGTGAATAAACTAGAAAGGAAGAAAGTTCAAAATTTTGAACTACTAATCTAACCCAGGTAATTCTCTTAACAAATCATCCCTCTGGAATTGACCAGTACTCTGGTAACAACTTAGAGGAAAAACTGGTATTTTCAGTTTGAATTTAAGGGTTACATTCAATTCTTGATCTTAGTGGGTATGTGACAAAGAAGCAAGTGATTTCAGCCACAGAAATTTTACTGAAAGGAACAGGGGTTAATCAACTAAACCAGAGACATTTCAAGATCTATATTAACATACATCCTTCATTTTATTGTCAATGGACCCAGGCCCACTATTCTTTATGTTACACTACATTAAAATCATCTTCCAGAGTTCTTAATGTCTTGTATTTATTCAACAGTAATTAATAACTCTTTTGGTAAAAACAAGTCAGTGCTAATTCTGGCCACAGGCATTTATCCCGCACTTCTAGTAAACCTCTTGTTAAGCAATCTTCTATTCAAGATATTCATGACAGAACAATCGAGGGAGGATCATGAACATTGTTTGGTGGTATCCTCAGTCAGCAGTAGAATCTGTGTAGCTGAATTTTATGTCCTGTATATGGTAGAAGCATCCTAATTAGTAATTTTCTCTCAGCAGCTTTATAGCAGACCAAACAGACTGATACCTGGAATGCCTTTGTATAAGGAGGAAAGACAGGATGAAGATAAATCCTTAGTGTCACCAGTATTGGTTGAATTGAATCAGGCCCTTGAAGAAGTGTCATCTGAGGTAACATTTCAGTTGGCTTTACACCTATCCTCTACATCTATCCAGAGTAACATTTACACTGAAAACTCTAGCTCCCACCTGAAAATCCAGCCCTTTCCCAAATATTAGACATTAGAAAGAGTATTTTGTGCTTCTGCTCTGGACTTCTCTGGTTCCTATCGCCCAGGCTGGACGGGTGGAGGAGAGCGTGCATCTTGAACAGAAGCTGTATGATGGTGTCACAGCCACATCTGTGTGGCTGGATGGTGTGGAAAAGCAGGTCTTTGTTGCTACACCTCTGTTGCCAGAGGAAGAAACAGAAACATACCTCTGCAAGCAAGAGGTAAGGAATCCATGAATATGACTTTCTTTAAATTGCCAGTAAAGGGTGCATTTTACATAGTGTTTAGAAAGTAAATATTAGCATCCTGGATGAGTGACATGTCACTGTCATAATCTCTATGTAGTTGCAGTATTCTGCTACTGGTAGAAGTAACTTCACTGATTGTGTAGGGAATGTTGCAGAAAGCAGCACTGATGCAAATTTTGCCTGGTCAAAAGAGAACTAAACATAGAGCCTTTTGTTTCACTTCTTTGCTAAGTATTAGCAAACACCACACTGTTGAAATTGAAATGAAGTGGAAAAGAGGGAAGACTGATCTGGGATATAGAAACAGTACAAATTCATCAACATGGAAGTTGGGGGTGGGGAAGAGGGAGGGGAAGGGAGGGAGCTAGGGGGGATGGCGATAGGATGAGGGCTAATGGTTTTAAACTAAAAGAGTTTAGATTCAGATTAGAAATAAGGAAGAAAATTTTTATGAGAGTGGTGAAACACGGGAACATGTTGCCCAGACAAGGTGGTAAATGCTCCATCCCTAGAAACATTAGGTTGAGTGGGACTGAGCAAGCTGATCTAGGTGAAGATGTCCCTGCTTATTGCAGTTCAGTTAAACTAGATGACCTTTAAAGGTCCTTTCCAACCTAACCATTCTATGATACTATGATTCTACATCATTTTGTTCCAGCACTTGTTTTCCTCATAGCAGTCTGGAGTCTTTTTACTATCAGAAATACTACAGCTGCACAACTTTGTTGTGTGTGAAAAAGCCACTGTATCACTGCAGATACAATGCACTGCCAATGGTTACAGTAACATGTCTGCCTGCTTTCCAGAGTGTCTGATTATCACTTTGCTTTGTTTTCTACAAAATCAGTCTCTCGCCAAAGAAATCAAAGACGTAACTGAAGAAATGGAGAAGAACCAGAATTTATTTGCTCAGATATTTCCTGAGAGTGGTGATAATAGGGATATTATAGAACACACTTTGGATAGTCTCCTGAGAAGGCTGACCTTACTGGAGTCAGTAGTAAACCAGAGATGCCATCAGATGAAAGAACGGCTCCAGCAAATAGTGACTTTCAAGGTATGATGCCCATGTGAAGGCAGTAACAGGGGTACATGTCAAGTGGGGATATAAAGGATGTGATTCTCAAAGCAATGAGAATTTTTGGTACCAAATCAAAAGCACAAGATTATCACAGGTTTTTACTAGAAAATCAAACTTGTACTTAGGCTATGCAAAACTTGGCACCCAAGTCGTGATCCAAAATTTAAACTCTCTGCTACAGGCCTTCTGCAATTCATGCAGTTATTGTAAAGTGATCATTCATCCCGTGCTTTCTCACCCTGGTGGCATATAAACATAAAAGGAAGTTGTGGACATCTGTTATCAAACGCAAAATCAACTTAGAGTTCCACTCTATCCATCTTATAATTTCATAAATGATAGAGAACATTGTTTTTATTAGCTGGGATAAGATAGAAAACAGAATAATGATTCCAACCTTTTGGACCATCTTTAAGCTATCCCGTTACTGTATAAGAGCTTGTATCACAAGCTGTCTGTGTTGGGCGAAGCAGAAAAAATGAAGATAGTACAGAAATGTGCACTTTTAGAAATCTTTTCAGAGTTCAAAAATGCTTTTACATCTTACTTGGTCTCTACCTTGTCTACTATTATTATCATATAAGGCCTCTAGTATGGTTTAGTACTATTGAAAAAACAAATTACAACAAAAAAAGGATAAATAAATCCCTGGTGTCGTTAGGTTAGGATCATCGTTTCATAGGTTGTTGCTCAGGATTTCTCTCCAAACTCCATAACCTTTCCTCTGCAGCAGATAGGAAAAAAATATTCAACATTTTCCAATGAAAGACCTTCCTTTGCTGAAGAAAGCAGACATGTTGATTAGAATCCTGTGCATTATTGTTACACCATTAACATTTGGTATTTAAAAGAATTATTGCAAAAAAAATCAGTAATGCACCCTCTATATAATGCTGAAAGTCTTAGAATAATGTGCTGATATTTTTCTGTTGAGGTGAATGCATGAAAAAAAAAAGAATACTTGATTGTAGCTTGGAAAAATTGTAAAGTGTAATATTTATGTGTCTAGTCTGATAAGGTACTCTAAAAGCTGTCATGTATAGTTAGCCCTGTAATATGTTGAAGCATTGTTTACTACTTTGCTATTATTTGCTCAAGTTTGTGATGAAAAAAGCTTGTCTTGAAAAGTAAAACCTAGCTTTTTTACAAGTGTATGTGGTTAAATAAATTACACAAGAATAACACAGTTTTGTTAAATGAAGCTAATAACCCTTACTAAATTATTTATCTAATTGGAAGGCAAAAGCAGAAGAGTGTTCACAGATTATGTTTTGAATAGGAGTTGCTTTAGCTTTTAGCTCATACATACCCAGTTATGGATTTTCAGTGATGTATGTTTTGCTTTGGCTAATTATGATGCTTTCAATGTTGAAAATTTTTATGCTGTAGTGCTGACATAATAACATTATAATGTTTTACAGTGCTTTTGGAACATAAAATATTTTCCAGTTGGTTTGTGCTGTGCTTGGCTATAATTTGTTGTTGTCTCCTGTAGAATGATCTGAAGCTCCTGTTTACGTCACTGGCTGAAAACAAATACTTAGTCCTGCAGAAACTAGCAGAGGCAGTTGAGAGACCAGAAACAGAACAAATGCAGGTATTGCCAAATGTCTGTTACCTGGGGAGGGGGGAAGAGGTAAAATTTCTATTCAAAGTATTAAAGACTCTAGAGAACAGTTGCTTTTTATGGGAGAACATATGTGTTCACATAAAGTGTGAAAATTAGTACTTCCAAGAGTGTACTACACATGTTTATAAATAAAAAAAACCCAAAACCCAAAACCAAACAGCACAAAGTGTCAGTCTTATCTCTTCAGCTGACCTAGTTATGCATACACATTGGGCAGTATTTGAAAGAAAGAACACTTTAGTGAACTAAAAAAAGTCTAATCTTTAGCTAAATTGTTTCTTTTACACTTTATTAAAAAACAAAGGCACCTTCTTCTTCACTGTTTTATAGTAATGTCTTGATTGTTAGTCATTTTAATTTAAGGCAATAATTGTTTTTTCTTCATCAGGAATTGCCTGATGAATAATTAGTTATTAATAGGGCAAAATATTTTTCTTGTTTCTGTTTTGCCAATGAGGAAAGTGAATGAAGTGTGCTAAGGGCTACATTCTGCAGAGGTTTCTTGTTACTCAAGAGCTACTGATGTCTGATGCCAGGAGGTGACTGAGAGGGAGACTCATCCTTCAGCTAGACATAAATACTGGGCTTTATATACCTGATAATCAAATTCTGAAGAATTTTGAGGCTCCTGTATGAATAAGAGAGCTGGCATGACATGTCTTTCTTTTCTGTCTTCCACGATGCAAAAGATTGGCATAAATTTATCTCTTGTATGATTAATTCAGCTACCAAATAGGAAAACAATGTGGTAGCAAAAAGCAACTGAATTGATTTGTTTCTGAACATCTACCTTGCCTGATAAAACATTCAAATTTAAAAGCATTGCTGTTTGTTCAACATGTTATTAGGAAAGTAGAAATAAGGCCCTTAATCAGCCAGGTAACTTAGGTGCGTGAAGTGTAAGTTTAGTGACTTTATTGTGTGTGTTCTGCACTACTGGTAGTCAGGTGCTCTACTCACATACATAGTTTAAGCATATTTGGATAAGCAGTTTCCAAGACAGGGCCTTAACAAAGGACTTTAACTACAGGAGTCTACCTTGTGCTTTTAGCTTTGTTACAATTTGCATGCGTTACTTCAGTAGAGGCTTCTAGGTTGAAAGACCTACAAAAGCTTGTAGCTTCCATTGGAAAAAAATCAAGTTATCACCTCTTCCTGTCCTGGTCCTGAAAGGGAACTATGCACAGCTCTTCGCTATGGTGTATGTCTTCTGCTGTGATGGTTGGTTGCTTGGTGCTCAGATATGACAGGAACGAGTGTTAATAAAAAGAATGCTTTAAAAGAAGGTGTTAGAATAACTAATAGTCCTTTTATGACTCTACTATGTAATTAAAAACATGGAACTTGACTGTGTATGATACTAAACCAGCTTGTTATTAAAATAATAATGCCATATTGTATTTAAGAAACAAGCTGGGCTCTCTCAGCTTTGAATTAATACTTTATAGTGTCCTTTAAATTTGAGCAGATTGAAGGACTGAATGTATGGCAACTACAGCACTGTTACTGGACCTTGAAAATAAATGATGTAATTTTCAAATACAGGTCATACTGCAGGCAGAGGAAGATTTGAAGGACCTAGATGTCGGAATCAACGAATTAAAGAAGCGTGTAGACAAGCTACAAATTGACCAGCCTTCTGTGCAAGAGCTGTCTAAGATCCAGGTATGGTTCATAAGTTCCATCCTAGACCTGTCTGGTGATATCAAAGGTATTAGTATGCTCCTTTTTAATGTTCATAATACAGTTTAGGAAAGCATGTTTAAAAGCATTTCAGTGTGTATAAAAGATTATTTTCTATCTGATTCATGTAGTTTTTCTACTTTTGCATTTTCAGATTTTCTAACATCTATTATTAGCAGTGGTAAGCATAAAAGCATATGGAAACATGTTTTCTTTCAGGTCTTGTTGACTTCCTGTTCAAACAAATAAAGTTAAGCATGTAAACATAAATGTCTGCTGAAGGTTGACCCTTGTTCTTACCAGTGTCTCATGTTCTGGGGTTTACTTCTCTCTCACATCTGTTGTTGTTAATAATAATAATAATATTTGTAAAGAAAGTGAGAGAGAGGGATTAAATGGGATAGATAGCTCAGTGTGACCTTAAACTGGAAGTGTTCTACTTTTACTAGAATACCTCTCATGTTCCTGCATACCTTAAGATAGATTTGATTTTGAACACACCTAAGTAGTAGGACTCTCTGAAGTAGATACATGTGGGCAATTGAGCCAGAACTTCTATAAGGCTGTTGAAACTCCTGTGAGCAGTTTGGTGCTGATGCAGGGGAATGCTTAAGGAGAGATCAAGAAGGTTTACAACTGAATTTTACCCTTTATAATGACATGATAATAAATTGGAAGCAAAGAAGACAGCTTAAAATAGACCATAAACTTATTAAGTGAACGAAATGGTTATCTCAAGTAAAAATGAATGGCTAAGAGTTTGTGCAAGTGTGTCTTTTGTCCAGTTCTTTATCCATTTGTTCTTGGAGCCTCCTGCTGGGTTTTTTTTCCTGTCAGGTTATGTGTAGATATCCCACTCCCCTTGATTTCAGTCTTAGAAAAGCCTTCCTTTTGCTTTTTTTGACAGTTCTGTTTCTCACAATTTTATCTTTAAAGCTAGGGGAGTCGGCTGCAGTCTGAGGGTGGGTGCTTTGCTGTAGCACTGGGTGGTCTTATAGATACTTTGGTTTTTTTAGTGTCTAGATGTCTTTATCAAAAGTATGGGCTTATCCTCACAGTCAGATGTATGTTCTGAGAATACAATTCTCAAAACCAAAACAGGAAAGTAATCCTGTTCAGGTGAAGAAAAGCATCTGCAGGTTGTTCTCACTTTTATAGTTGAGATATACAAGATGAGTAATAGAACACAAGAGATGATGAGATTCTTCCTTTTGGCTCATTTGTAATTTGGCAGTGTGGTCACACTGTGAAATACACACTGTGCTTTTTGTATGCTTTACTGCTCTATATAAAGTATGATATTGCAATTTTAGGCCTGGTTTGGTTTTTACTACAAGTTGTATGTATCTAGCTTGTTACCAGTAAGCTGCTGGGGCAGGGGAGGGAAAAAAATCTGGCTTTCAGATGCCTATAGCCTGTAGCCATGATGGAATCCGTCCAACCTTCTGTATTATAAGATGCAAAGTGTAAACAGCATCTGCAGTGTGCTGTAGCCACACAGTAGTCTGGTTCTTGATAATATAAGCCTAATAACCCTACTTCTTTGCTGTATAAAGCAAGCCTTTGAGATTCTGCTAACTTTGTTCCCAAATGCATTCACTTTGAAAGAGTGGCAGGTCTTGCTTGTTTTTTCTTTCTTTAAATGGCGAGTTGTTAATTTATCAATGAAGTCAGTATATCTGCACAGTCTTTTTGAGCTGGGAATGGATATTATTCTGCTAGTACTCACTGTAGGGACAGTAAGGTTGCTTCTAGGAAAATATGTGTAGGTTGTGAAATAAGAATTACATATAAAAATATTGCTGCTCTTTGCCCCTAAGGATAAGTATGATGAGTTGATGATGATCATTGGATCCAGACGGAGTGACCTGAATCAGAATCTGGCTCTTAAGAGGCAGTATGAACGGGCTTTGCAGGACCTGGCTGACCTGGTAGAAACAGGCCAAGAGAAGATGGCTGGTCATCAGAAAATGATTGTTGGTTCTAAGGAAGAGGTTCGATCACTACTTGACAAACATAAGGTAAAAACCTGTGACATATTTCAGGACTAATCACGATCGTTAAGCTTGAACACAGCAAATTGCTAACCTTCTGTTCCTAAAGGTTCAGGAGCTTTTCAGAATGGTGGACCAGTATTAAATCAGGATATATTAAACCTTACCGTATTTTAAATTGGAATCCATTAACTGTTCTGACTGAATGACTTTGAAATGCTCTGTTGAAGGTGAACCCGAGTAGATTGCATTTTCTTCCTTATTCTAATAACAAGTTATTATTCTTGTCCTGTTATGCTACAGAGCAATTTCATCCACCACTTTATTTTTTTCGAACAGAAATTTGTTTGCTAATAACACCCACAAAATATAACATAATTTTTCCATGTTTTTTTACTAGACAGGGGTTTTTTTGGTGGTATATATCTAATTTATGCTATTTTTGTTTATGGAATGAGAGTTTGGGTAGAATTTGTGTGGAAAGAATGACTTTTTTCTTTCTTTAAAAAGGCCATTGTCCTTCTTAAAATTGTGTGCTAGATTTTATGAGATGTTGGTGGAGGTAAAAGTTTACCTAATTCTGTGTCTACAGATACTTGATTGTACTGCTGTCATCTTAAAATGTCATTTTAGTAGTAGTGAATTGAGTAACAATTACAGTTTCTATTTTATATTCTGTCTTTACCCTGTCCCTCACACCCAAATTTCTCAGGAATATTTTCAGGGGTTGGAGTCTCACATGATCCTGACGGAAACACTCTTTAGAAAGATGAGTAGCTTTGCCCTCTTGAAGGAGACTCAGTCACATTCAGAGCTAATGACACAAGCTTCAGCTATATTAAAACTGGCTCATAAACGAGGTGTGGAGCTGGAATACATTCTAGAGGTGAGAATTTCTCTGGTCTTTTCTGTACTGCCATTGTGATTAACCACCAGGATATTCTATGATGGTGGTTTCCTGGTGCTTGGACAGAATTGATGGATGTCAGTGCTTTTTGTCATACACACAAGGCACTGATAGACTATGTGTAATCTTTGCTATTTAACTGCAGTGATCTTCAGGTGACACAATTTGTGTTCCTTGAAGTTTAAGAGCTGCTTAGCTTTAGCTAACAAGGAGAACATGACAGTTTTATCCATGTGTTGTAATCAAAAGTTGAGCTTGACGTAGAGAAGGTGTCTTATCATAGGTTCACTGGATATTTGTACTGTTATTTCTGTACATTAGCAACCATGCAGCTATAGGATTTCAGATTGAAAAAGTAAGTAATAAAAATTATAGATACTTAGATTCAATACTTATCATATACATGGATAATTTGTGCTTGCAGACCTGGATGCACCTGGATGAAGATTACCAGGAACTTACTAAACAGCTGGAGTCTGTTGAAGGTAGCATCCCCACTGTTGGTTTGGTGGAAGAGACAGAGGACAGGCTTACAGACCGGATTACACTTCTTCAGGTTGATGCTTTTTAGACATTCTTTATGGAAAATTTGGATGAAAGGGACCTCTGAAGGTAGTCTAGACTAGCCTCCCACTTGAAGCAGGACAGTTCCCATGGGCTGGATCAGGAATGGCTTTGGAAACCTCAAAAGATGGAGACCTCACAGCTGAGCTGAGGCCCAGTTGCAGTGCTGCACCACCTCCTGCTGAAAGGGTTTTCTGTAATGCCCAGTCTAAACCTTCAACTTTTAGTTTGTCACCATTGTCCTTTTATATATTGTGTGGCACTACTGAGGAGCATTTACCTTTGCCATCTTTTTAATGCTTCTCCAAAAAGTTATAGGCCTTTGTTAGACACCCTTAGCTTCCTGCTTGCCAATCGAAAACAAGCACACGTCCCTCAACCTCTTTTAAAAGGGTGCGTGTTTTAGGTCTCTAAACATCTTAATAGCTCTACACCAGACCCTAACTGCTTCATTCTTCTTGAACTCTGGGAGAATTGGATGCACTACATCTGGCCTCATGAGCACCATACAGATGAGGATAATAAAATAACTTAAGTCAGTTGTTCACAGTCCTAATGTAGGCCAGTGCTCTGGCTTGCCTTACTCACAATGTCTTGGTTATGGAAGATGACAGGTTAAATACACTAACCATTCCCATCCTAACCTGTAATGAGAAACAGGGTAAGTCTGCCCAAGTTGCAGAATTTGAACGTCTTGTTGAGCCTCCTAACATTTCTGCTGTCTCCAACCTGAAGTTTATCAGTGTCTCTGGACCAAGTCTGCCATTTTTTGTCTCAACCACTCCCTGCATTAGTGTCATCCACGAATTGACTGAGGGACCACTCTCTGTCATCATCTGTGCCATTAATGGATCACAAAATGGTTGGGATTGCAAGAGACTTCTGGAGGTCATGTAGTCCAGTCCCCTGCCTAAAGCAGGTTCACCCAGAGCAGGTTGCACAGTTTTGCATCCAGGCGGGTTTTGAATGTCTCCAGAGAAGGAGACACCACAGCCTCTCTGGACAGCCTGTTCCAGTGCTCAGTCACCCTCAAATTAAAGAAGTTTCTCCTTGTATTCAGATGGAAATTCCTGTTTTGCAGTTTGTGCCTGTTGCCCCTTGTCCTGTCACTGGGCACCATTGAAAAGAGCCTGGCCCCATCGTCTTGACACTCTACCCTTAAGATACGTGTAGACATTTGTAGGACCCCCTTGCAGACTTCTGCAGGCTAAACAGGCCCAGCTCTCTCAGCCTTTCCTCACAAGGGAGATGATCCAGTCCCCTCATCATCTTTGTAGCCCTCTACTGGACCCTCTCCAGTAGTTCCCTGTTTCTCTTGAACTGGGGAGCCCAGAACTGGACATAGCACTCCAGATGGGGCCTCACCAGGGCAGAGTAGAGGGGGAGGACAACCTCCCTCGACCTGCTGGCCATGCTCCTCCTAATGCACCCCAGCATCCCATTGGTCTTTCTGGTCACCAAGACACACTGCTGGCTCATGGTCAGCTTGCTGTCCAGCAGAACTCGCAGGTCTTTCTCTACAGGATGCTTTCCAGCAGGTCAGCCCCAGCCTGTGCTGGTGCAGGGGGCTGTTCCTCCCCAGGTGCCAGACTTTACACTTGCCTTTGTTGAAGTTCATTAGGTTCCTCTCTGCCCAGCTCTCCATCCTGCCCAGTCTCGCTGGATGGCAGCGCAGCCTCTGCTGTATCAGCCACTCCTCCCAGTTCTTGTCTCACCAGCAAACTTGCTGAGGGTACTCTCAGTCCCTTCATCCAGGGCACTGGTGGATAAGCTGGACAGGACTGGACCCAGCACTGACCCCTGGGGCACACCGCTGGCCACAGGCCTCCAGCCTGACTGTGCTGCTGGTCACAGCCCTCTGAGCTCTGCCATTCAGCCAGTTCTCAACCCACCTCACTGTCCATTCATCCAGCCCACACTGCCTGAGCTTGTGTGTGAAGATGTTATGGGAGACTGTCAGGAGCCTTGCTGAGGTCAAGGTAGACAACACCCACTGCTCTCCCGCCTCATCTACCCAGCCAGTCATTCCATCATAAAACACTGTTAGGTTGATCAGGCATGATTTCTCCTTGGTGAATCCATGTTGACTACTCCTGATAACCTTCTTTTCCTCCACATGGTTTGAGATGACCTCTAGGATAAGCTGTTCCATCACCTTTCCAGGGATGGAGGGAAGGCTGACAGGCCTGTAGTTTCCTGGGTCCTCCTCCTTGCCCTTTGTGAAGACTGGTGTGACATTGGCTTTTGTGCAGTCCTCAGGCACCTCTCCTGTCCTCCATGACCTTTCAAAGATGATGGAGGGTGGCTTAGCAATAACATCTGCCAGCTCCCTCAGCACTTGGGGGTGCATCCCATAGGGGCCCATGGATTTGTGGGTGTCACGTTTGCCTAAGTGATCTCTAACTCGATCCTCCTCAAACAAGGGAAAGTCTTCCTTTCTCCAGACTTCCCCTCTTGCCTCCAAGGTCTGGGATTCCTGCGGGGAGGCCTTAGCAGTAAAGACTGAAAGAAAGAAGGCGTTCAGTAACTCTGGCTTCTCTGTATCCTTCATCACCAGGGCACCCACTTCATTCAGCGGCGGGCCCACATTTTCCCTAGCCATCCTTTTGCTACTGATGTACTTGAAGAAGGTCTTTTTGTTGTTCCTGACATCCCTCACCATATTTAATTCCAAATGGACCTTACCCTTCCTTATTGTATTCCTGCATGTTCTGACAGCATTCCTATATTCCTTCCAAGTGGCCTGTCCCTTTTTCAACATTCTGTAAACTTAACTTCTTCTGTTTGAGATTTGCCAGAAGCTTCTTGCTTATCCATGCAGGCCTTCTGCCCCCTTTGCTCAATTTCTTACTCATAGGTATGCACTCATAGGTATCCTATCTTGAGCTTGGAGGAAGTGATGCTGGAATATTAGCCAGCAGTCTTGGAACCCCCTACGTACAGGAGTCCTAGCACATGGGACATCTTCAAGTAGGTCCTCGAAGAGGCCAGAGTTGGCTTTCCTGAAGTGCAGGGTTGCAGTCCTACTTACTGCCCTGCTTCCTTCATGCAGGATCCTGAACTCCACCATCTCATGGTCACTGCAGCCAAGGCTGCCCCCAACCTTCACATCCCCAACCAGTCCTTCTTGTGAGTACAAGGTCCAGGAGCACACCTCACCTCACTGGTTCCTCTGCTACCTGTGTCAAAAAGTTTCCATCAGTGATCTGCAGAACCCTGCTGGACTGTGTGAAGTTGTTCAAGGTGTTTGGGCCCAAATATCAACAATCTCTGGAGTATTCCACCTATTACAGTCTGCTAGCTAGACATGAAGCCTTTGATTACTCGTGTCTGAAACTGGTAGTGTAGCTAGTTTTCAACCCATGTAACAGTCCATTTATCCAGCCTTCGTTCTCTCTGCTTCCAGAGGAGGGTCCTTTGGGAGATGGTATCAAAGGCCATACTGAAGTCAGTCTTGTCCACAGAGACAGTAATTTTGTCATAAAAGGCTGTCACATTAGTGAATCCAAGCAGAATATTCCTGATAAACTTTTGGTCCTTTTTGTCCTTGAAAATGGATTCCAAGAGGATGTGCTCTGTGATCTTTCTAGAGAGCAAGGTGAGGACAAACAGTCTGCAGTTCCCCAAGTTGCCTTCCTCCTCAAATGCAACAAAAACTAGTAGTTTAAATATAGGTTCTCTACCACATCCTGTTTTTTCAGTCTGTTGTCAAAATGAGAATTCTTGTCTAGTGGTTTGTCTTTGTTTCGTTATACACCAGACACTTTGGTTGGGTTTTTCTGTTTTCTTCTTGTGTTTTACAGAAAAATGTTTGCTAGGTTTTTCTTGCCAATTACCTTCTTGTCTACTCTGAATTTTTATGTATATTGTTCTTTTACCAGGCAGCTTTCTGCTTCTACACTGGTATGAGAGGAACTTAAGCATTCTATTGTGTGTGGGTTTTATTTTGGTTTTGTTTAATGCTAAGCATTGTTTGTGTTCATCCTGACCCTAAATTAGTTTCCCTTTTTTGTTTCTCCTGTCAGTTACATAAATTATGTTATTAGGTTATTAAAATCCAGATTCTCAGTCTCTGCTAATTTTTAATATTTTTTTTCTTTCCCTGTGGCCACATTTAGGTTGAAAACCCATCTTAATTGATTTATTACTGTCCTAGATTTTTTTTTATGTTACTCTCTAGGAGTTACACATTTATTTGTGTATGTAAGTTACAGTAAGTACACACACAACATGACATACATAAATATAAAATTATATTAGTAGAGCTCCATTTGTGTGAAAGCAAAAAAGAAGAGGGATAGAAAATTTATGTACTCAGCATATGACTGGTAGTTTTGTATGCTTTACCTTGAGATCTTCAGATAGTTTCAGCAGAACTGAGAAATGGAAATGCACTTACATTTTGTGGTCAAGTTTAGTCAAATATACAGATGTTTTTAAAATCCATACTATTTGTATAATGACAGTGGAATTTGGCGGGAATATTTGCCCACATACACAAAATCTTTACCCATCCACAAGTGACCGTGTAAATGAAATCTGCCTCTGCTCCAGATTAGATTTAGGTTCACAGTATTAGGGGACCTTGACAGGCTTGAGAGGTGGGCCCATGTGAACCTCCTGAAGCTCAACAAGGCTCCAAGTAAGGTCCTGCATGTGGGTTGGGGCAATCCCAAGCATAAATACAGGCTGAGCAGAGAATGAATTCAGGACAGCCCTGAGGAGAAAGACTTGGGGATGTTGGTGGATGAGAAGCTGAGCATGACCTGGCAGTGTGCACTTGCAGCCCAGAAGGCCAACTGTGTCCTGGGCTACATCAAAAGACACGTGGCCAGCAGGTTAAGGGAGGTGATTCTGCCCCCCTACTCTGCTCTCATGAGACCATACCTGAAGTACTGTGTCCAGCTCTGGGCCCCCCCAACAAAAAAAGGACACAGACCTGTTAGAGCGGGTCCAGAGGAGGGCCACAGAGATGATCAGAGAGCTGGAGCACCTCACCTGTGAAGACAGGCTCAGAGTTGTTCAGCCCGGAGAAGGCTCTGGGGAGACCTTACAGCAGCCTTCTAGTAGCTAAAGGTGGCCTGCAAGAAAGCTGGAGAGGGATTTCTTACAAGGGCATGTAGTGACAGGACAAGGGGAATGGCTTTAAACTGAAAGAGGGTAGATTTAGATTAGATAGAAGGAAGGAATTCTTTACTGTGAGGGTGGTGAGGCACTGGAACAGGTTGCCCAGAGCAGCTGTGGATGCCCCATCCCTGGAAGTGTTCAGGGCCAGGCTGGATGGGGCTTTGAGCAACCTGATGTAGTGGAAGGTGTCCCTGCCTATGGCAGGGGGTTGGGACTAGATGATCTTTAAAGTCCCTTCCAACCAAAACCATTCTACGGTTAACAGCCTTTCCTTTTTCAAGTACCTTTTTTGCTTTCTTGTGCCGTAACAATTGGCTTCTATGTTCCGCGGGATTTGAATGGGTGGGGTGATCTTTTTTGTAGCCATGGATAGCAGGAGGGTAGGTCAGTAAGAAGTTAGATGACCAGAGAGCTGAAGATAGGCATTTAAAGTGCTGAAGAGTGGGCACTCTTAGGTTGATATTGGACACCTTAAGCTTTGATTGCAGTAGAGTTTTCAGGAGATGGTAGGCTAAAATCTGATATTTTAATTTATTTTTCTCAGAAATGTTGCTGTCACACAAAGTTTATTTTGAAATTGTTCTTTTCAAGTGTAAAGTATCTACACCAAGGAGGTGTACACATCTGCACATAAGGAGGTGTCAACAGGCATATTGAAGTGAGGGGGTTTGTGACAGCATGTTCAGATTTTGAGCAGGTTACCTGCATGATGGTTCTCAGGGAGTTCCAGAGCTGGGGCACAGGGAGAAAATGTGATGTGCCGTGGTGACATTGGTTACGCTAAAAAATACAGTAAAAAACCCTCAAATGTTGAGAAAGTGTAGTAGCAGAGACGTGCAGAGCTGTCTAACCATCTGCTCTGTCATTACAGCATCTGAGATCTAACCTGACTGAGTACCAACCTAAATTATACCAAGTACTAGATGATGGGAAAAGGCTCCTTTTTTCTGTTAGCTGCTCAGATCTTGAAAGTCAACTGAACCAACTAGGAGAACACTGGTTGAGTAACACCAGCAGGGTTACCAAGGAGCTTCATAGGCTGGAGACAATCCTGAAGCACTGGACAAGGTAATGCTGATGTAATGGACAATATAAACTTCTTCACCTGCACTGTTCAGGTCAAAGTCATTCTGAACGCAGAACTATTAGAGTCAACATTTAAAAGAAAGCACTTTGAGATGTATGTGACAGTCTGACTACTCTACATTATACTACTTCTGTTCCATAGAAGTGCTATTGTGCTCTCTCATTTGAAATGAAACATGTACTAGATAACAGCTGGTGGAAGTCAGAAGATGTCTTATTTAGATGACTAATTTAGAAGCCCCATGTGCATGCAGGTTGATGAGAAAAGGTGTATGCTTTGCTAGAGTAGCCTCAGCATGTTCTACTACTGGCTTCTTGTAGGTCTGTGTCATTGCATATAGGAAGGGGAGCTTTTAGCTGACTTTGCAAATGTTAATACGCTACTTTTGAAATGAATTCTCTAAGTAACATACAAGCTTTGTCTATTATTCATAATATCCCTGGCTTGTTGGCTCACTAGCCTTTCAAGAAGATACATAGAGGTTTTGTACATGTATAGGTTATGTGGAGACACTCCTATTCTGACACTTCATTAATTGCTTGGCACATGAAATGATATGGATGTAGTTTCTGAAAAAAAAAGCCAACAATCTGCTCTGAGATACCTTGTGGTAAAGCTTTTGGAAGATTGAGCCTTCTAATGGAAAGCAAAAATCTATTTATGTGTGTGTGGTGGGATGCTGTTACAGCTTTCCCAAACAAATTTGTAGCCTAGTTACTAGTCCTTCATTAAACTCACTTGTTCCTAAGAGGCAAAAGGAAGGCACTGTTAGGAATTGTGGTTATAATGGTTAAAATAAGAGCTTCCTGATACCATACCTCTTTTTAAAATTAAGTAATGTTTTTTGAAATTTGATAAAGGAAAGAAAATACTTTTATCTGGCGTACCTCAGTTGGAAAAAAGAAGTGACAATGACTATTTTAGTTTTCTTTAAACACCTCTACAGGTATCAGAGTGAATCAAATGAATTGACACATTGGTTACAATCTGCAAAGGAGCGACTTGAATTTTGGAGCCAACAGTCTTTGACAGTTCCTCAGGAACTAGAAACAGTCCGAGACCATCTGAACTCCTTTTTAGTAAGTCATTCCTGGACCTAGGACACCTTTTTCTCTCCAATTACAAATAAAAAGTTGAACAATCATATGGTTATGCTTTTTCTCATTATTGAAGTAGTGAGTATGCAAAAAAAAATATAAATCTGCTTCTCTAGGTGAGCTGTCCTTCAAAAAACTGGTATGTATGCACATTAAACACTCCCTTGCTAAATGCAATGATTGTAAAGCTTGATGATGATTTTGAAAACAGAAAATGGTTTTATGACTGAGAACAATTTTTCTTTTCACCTGGTCTCAAGTACATCTGGTAGACTCTAATAGAAGGCACATATTTTTAAAGGGAAGGGAGGATATTCTTAGCTTTCTGAGGTAAAGCTTTCAGTACAATAAACAAGTACTTGATTATTTCCACAAAAATTATTTTCCTTACAGGAGTTTTCAAAAGAGGTAGATGCTAAATCATCACAGAAATCTTCTGTCCTAAGTACTGGAAACCAGCTCCTCAGGCTGAAGAAAGTGGATACAGCAGCATTGCGTGCAGGATTGTCCCACATTGACAGTCAGTGGACAGAGCTGCTCACACAAATCCCAGCAGTACAAGAGAAATTACACCAGGTAAGGAAGGCCAGTGATGGCCTTCGATATTCCAGAAAATTCAGACCATACAGTTGGTGCTGCCTTTGAGAGATAGTCACTTCCTTCCTCCATTTATCCATGTGAGGCAAGATAGGAACAATGTTACTCCTGCTTTAATGTGGAAAAGCTTACATTTATATCCAAATCCTGCCTACCCATGCTGTCTAACACCAGTTGATGTTAATTTCAGACTTTCACTGTTACATTTGTTAAATCTTAACCAAAGAACCGATGAGGGCTTTTTCATCATGTTTGTATGCTTTTTGAAAAAAAGGGAGTTCGTGTCCCTTTGCCCTGTCAGGTCTGGATGGTGGTTTTGTTCAAATTGAATAGACTGCGTTCAAGTCTGTGCAAGACAAAATAATTCTAAGAACATTTTACAAGATCCCTGATAGTATATGTAGGAGCAGGAGGGATTTGGTTGTGTACTTCTGGGGTTTTTTAGTGCTGTAATACTGAAGTTAAAGAATTATACTGGTCTAAAAGTTGGTTTAGTATTTTAGCTGAGGAGGTTATCAGTGTAAGCTGTTGCTTCAGTTTATAGTTTGGGATGCTCTCAGAGTTAGTAATAGCATGATTTAGTGGGAGAGAGGAAGGGAAACAAATGTTAACTAAGTCTATTACATTAAACAAATTAATGTCATTCAGTAGTTTTCTGATCTGCCTTGTAATGCAAAATACATATCTACCTTAAAATGTCATAGAAGACATTTCTGAGTAACTAAATGTAAGCACACACTACTGTATCAAATGGTGAAAGTGAGTCTTTTAAGAAAAAAACAGGTACTATTCAAAATGAGCCCATTTAGAAATCACCACACAAGACTAGTAGTATAAAATTATTTTACACGAGTCTATTCATTAGCCATTTAGAAGGACAGGAAAAGCATAGCTTAAAGTTGATGTTCTACATAAGCCAGATGCAAAATTAGGAAATGAGAATGCAGAATCTTTAGGAAGTCAGAAATGGAATCTTTGAGTTTGTCCTGTTTCCTTGTACAATGAAGAATGGAAGTAAGAACCCTTTAATGTAATATTTCCATATTAGGATGCATGCAGTTATAAGATATATTTCCTATTAAAACCTTTCTTCTTTTTTTTTATAAACTTCAGTGATATGTTACGAATGTAGAATATATGATAATAAGAGCAGGTAAAGGAAGTGTTCTATGGTAATGCAAAGCAAGGAATTCTTATCCATTGTCTTCACAACATGCATTTTAAGTCTCTTATCTCTACAGCTCCAGATGGACAAAATTCCGTCTCGCCATGCTATGACTGAAATTATGAGCTGGATTTCCTTGATGGAAAATGTCATTCAGCAGGATGAAGAGAATATAAAAAATGTAGTAGGACAGAAAGTCATTCAGGATTACATCCAGAAGTACAAGGTACTGAGTGGAAATGTTACTGATTTCCCTTTCAAATCATCCCCATTAAATATATATACATATGTAGAATGTAAGTGGTTGAAGAAAAGAAACCAACCCTTAGATTATGGACTGGTTAGAATTGTACAAAAGTTAAATTTGGTAATATCTGATACTGTGGAAAAAAAAGCCAAAATTACTTCTACTCTGCTGTTTAGTTATGGCAATAATATAATTTTTTATATGCTTGCCTTAATTTCCAGGTAAATCCAAAGCAATATGTACATGATTAAACATAATTAGATCTGTCTTTCATCCCAACCCACAAAGCATTTTGCAAATTATGTAAGTTGTTTTATGAATTCTCTGTGTAATACCACCTTCTCCTCTAAATGTAGCCTGTTCTTGAATGGAAGGTGGCCAGTGGTTTACAGAGCAAGGTAATTTTGATCAGTATCTGAAGCAAAAATTAAAGATGCTGTGCTGTATCTTGAGATAACTATTGAGCAATATAGATATGCCACAATTTCACTTCTTTAACTAGATCAGTAGCAGTAGTGCTCTTAGCTAGATCTTGTAACAGATTTGCACACAGTGACTCTCCTCTCAGGGTCAGTTTTGTTTCACTAGTCTCCTGAAAAATCACTTCTTGGCTATTATACTTTGTATGCAAGAATATATTCCATGTTATCTGTTTTTTGAGTTAAAATTTTTAAGACTAAATAAAATGAAAAAAAAATCAATATATAGCCAGGCTTTCTTAAATCTGATCCTTGAGACCAATATCCATATGCTTACAGATTTATTTATATTGGGGGGGGGGGGGGGGGGTAGGGGGACAGAGGGAAGGCAAATTCTTTATTCCAAAGGCAGTGTATTGCTGCTTTACTTCTCAAAATTTAGAAAAAAAGTAACAGTGTTTTTGATTTCTTGTCAACTGCTAAAAAACCTTTTAGCTAAACTGTGGTAAAGTTGTAATTTGTGAACGTTTTTCCTGTTTTGCAGGAAGGTGAGAAATTTTGGTACTCATGTTTTGGGTTTTTTATTCCCTTCTTTTTTACTAGGGTTTCAAGATAGATTTAAATTGCAAACAATTGACAGTAGACTTTGTGAACCAATCAGTGCTACAAATTAGCAGCCAGGATGTTGAAAGTAAACGCAGTGACAAAACTGATTTTGCAGAACAGCTCGGAGCAATGAACAGACGTTGGCAAATCCTGCAAGGCCTGATAACAGAAAAGGTAAAGAAAAAACCAAAACCCTATCTGCTCTGTAGCAAACTTTCAAAATATGTGGAACTATAAGATTATAATGGCTAGAAGCCTCTGCAGGTCATCTGGTCCAACCACCTGCTCAGACAGAGCTAACTTTACAATTAGATCAGATTTCTCAGGGGCTTGCTTAGCTGAGTTTTGAAGATCTCCACTCTTCTCCTTTTTGTCATGCATCTGCAAGAATAGTCTGTCCATCTTCACCATACCTCCCCACAAGGGGACTGGACGGCACAATGAGATGCTTCCTTTGCCTGCTTTTTCCCCAGGCTGAATGAAGCCAGCATCTCCTTGCATTTCACATGCTCCAGCTCCCTAATGACTTTATAGCAGTTCACCAGTCTGTCCATCTCTCCCTTGCACTGGAGGGCCCAAAATGGGTCACAAGTGTAAAGGTGAAAGAAAGAACCACTTCTCTTGACTTGCTGGGTGCACTCTCAATAGTCTAACCCAGGATGCCATTGGCCTTCACCAGCACAAATGCACACTGCTGATTTATTAAGTTCAAGTTATTGCCCACCATAGCCCCTAGGTCCTTTTCTTCTATCCAGCCTGCTGCCAGCCTGTATTGTTGCTTGAGGTTATTTTGTCCCAGGTGCAGGACTTGAAATTCAGCAAAGGATTGATGAGGCTATTCCTCCATCTTGAATTTTCTCTGAATGGCAGCCTTACTTTCCAGCATATCAACTACTTCTCCCAAGTCAGTGCCATCTAGGAATCTGCTGAAAGCACAGTCCATCATGTTGTATAGTTCATCAATGAAGCTATTAAACAATATCAACCCCAAGCCTGACCCTGAAGATGCGTCTTGTAAGTAACTGCCAGATAGACGTCGAAATGTTTACCACTAACATTTAAGCCTGATGACTGGTCAGTTCATTCATTTGTAGACCTCCCATCCAGCCCATGTCTCCTCAGTTATGCTAA
This sequence comes from Falco rusticolus, assembly GCF_015220075.1. Classification (NCBI taxonomy): domain Eukaryota; kingdom Metazoa; phylum Chordata; class Aves; order Falconiformes; family Falconidae; genus Falco; species Falco rusticolus. The sequence goes on from NC_051192.1 coordinate 44,849,231, forward strand.
CGTATGCAATACCAAAGTCTTGCGAAAGCCAAGGTAAACAGCATCTACTACTCCCCACTTGTCTAGGGTCAGTCATATGTATCATCGTTGCAGAGGCAATCAGTTAGGTCAGGCATAATTTGCCCTTGGTAAGGTCATGCTTGTTCCTCCTCCTTGTTCTTCATACATGTGAAAATGGCTTCTGGTAGAATTTGCAGTATAACCTTTTTCTAGTCACCAGCAACTTCCTCCAACCATCATGACCTTTTAAAAGTGATAGACAGCAACCCTGAAATTACATTAACACCCTTGGATACATCCTGTCTGGTTCTGTGGACTTTTATATGTCCAGCTTAATTAGCCCCTAATTCTTTCCTCCTCTACCATGACTAGTACCTTAGGTTGCGAAAATTTGTTAATTAGCATGAAAACCTGGGAGGCATGAGAGGAGATCTTATCAGAAGGATCAGAGCAAACAAAGCACTCTGTAACTCGGACTATGCTGTGGATTCCCAATAGTTACTGATGTACTTGTGAAGAGTGACAAGAAGGGCTTCGGTCCCTCACTAGTTAGTTCCAGCCAAGATTTTCCTTTCCTAACATCAGCATCAGCCTGTGTGGTCATGCTGTTCTTCTAGGCCCGTTCTTTGTAATCCACTTTCTGTGGATTTGTCTTTTTTGTGACTTGAGGAAGTTGTCTTTGAAGATCACCCAGCCTCCTGGACTCCTTCATCCTTCAGTACAGCTTGCCATGGGGATCATGTTTATCTGAACAAACCAAAGTCTGCTATTCTAAGGATCTTTAGTCTTGCTTTCCTTACTTCACACGTAACTGTCGCATCATCACTGTGGCCAAGGCTGCTGTTGACCATCACATCCTCAACCCATCCTAATTAAGATTACAGCTAATTAAGAGGGCTTATTCCCTAGTGTGAAGTTTGTCGTAAATAAAGTGAAGGCTTTTTATGGCAATGCTGCTGCTTTAAAATTATGCTCTGTTATGTCTGTCTGTCTTTTTTTCCTAAAAATACAAGTGCTATCTCATTTGCTGTTGAATAACACCTAGAACAACAGAAAAATCTACATAACTTTAAAGCAGGCAGTTGAAAAAGGAGGTGATACAAATCTTCATCTGTTTTACCACAGTTATAAGCAGGGAATATAAAATATGTGTTTGCCTGCTTAGTTTTATTTGGAAAACCCTTAGGTACTTGATCTCTGAAAAGAACTCCACTTCATAACAGTGTTCTGCTAAAGTGTTAACTTCTTTCAGTATGTCATAATATTTTCATATGTTATCTCTGTATAATTATTTCTAGATAAAGCAAGGTTTTCATTATAAAATTTTTTACAAATAGCAAATACACTTAAATTTGAATGCATACACTGTTTTTAAATTCTGAAAGCATTGAATTCCAAGAAGGCCCTGGTCAGCATTGGTCTCCACTGATTTATTTAATCGACCCAACAATAAAGGTAATAGTATGAAAAAGTATATACTCATATTTCTTTGCAGATCCAGCTGTTGGAAAGTCTGCAGGAATCCTGGACAGAGTATGAAAATAATGTGCAGTGCCTAAAAACTTGGTTTGAAACCCAAGAGAAGAAGCTGAAACAGCAACAGAAAATTGGAGACCAGGCTTCAGTACAGAATGCTTTGAAAGACTGTCAGGTAGTATCCCTTTATAAATAACAGTACTCTTCAACAGTTAGAAACCACGCTTGATAAAACTGTAAAGTCTTCATATCCGTGAAGTCAGTGACAGAACTGCCCTTCAGTGAGGGAGAGATTTCATTCCTGAAGTGCAAGCAATAAGAAAGGAAGTACAAACAATAATATCCCAAAGATGTTGAAAACCAACCACAGTTGTCATTCTTTTTGCATTGTGTATTAAAGCATGGACATTTCCAAGCATGCCAGATTACTGAACTAGAAGGTTGTCAGAGCAGTATGTTCTTATTCCTGTTCAGCCAGCCTTACAGAACTTGATGTCGTGAACGCCATGCTTGACTATTCAGAAACTTGTTTTTTCTGCCTTATCACTACTTTTCCTCCACCCACCACTCTTTTTCCTTTCTTTTTCCACCTGATTAAAAAAGAAAATGCTAGAATTCAAGGAGACTTTATGCTTTTATTCAAAATGTGTTAGGAATCAATTTTTTTCAAACATTCAACTATCCAGAGAAGAAAATAGTGCTAGATTCACTTTTGCTTTTGAAAGACTGAAGGAGAATCATAATTATGATGGGCAGAGACAGGATGAGGCAAAGTGCAGCTGTACATAATGCTCATAAGCTCAGAACCACCTCAGTTTTTGATGTGAAATTCTTACAAGGACTACGTAGCAGTGAATGGGGTATCACAGTTAACTCTGAACATCTTATTCAGAATAGTTCATATTTAAATAGTTAGAAGCTTGCTTCTGGAGCTGCCAGGCTAGAGTTCAAGCTTATAGGTGTCTAGGCAAAACAGATTTTTCTGAATTTATAAATAAGGCCTCTACATGGTATCAGGCATCAGGTAATTTTTGCTCAAAAGTATCTTGTTCTACCACACACCAAATAATAAATTTCACACCAGATCAAATGTGTAATTAAACTCTGTCAGAATAGCTCTATGACCAAACTCTTGGTGTTCTCGTCCTCTTAAAAGGGAGGAAGTAAAGGAAGCATGTTTATCTTGGTGCAGCTGTCTTTCCTGAATGCATTTAATGAATGGGATGAATGTGATCTACCTTTTAAGTCTTAACAAACAGAACAACTGGAAATCTATTCAAATGAAATGCATACAATAATTTCTGTTCACCAGAGTGTTAAACCCATCTTTGTTTCTTTAAAGGCAAATAATTGGTTAGGCCAGATATGTTAGAAGTCGCTTTTTTTCAAAAATTCTTGACCTACGTTTTCAAACTGGTTACAGTGCTTAGTTTCAATTCAGGTACCTTTATGGTTTCAGCACAATAAACCCATATGACTGAAGCAAGGGTAATTTAGCGTAGCCTGACATAATCAGCAGGCTGTGCTTGGCTGGAGTTCAAAGCTGAATCTGATTTATCACCTTTATGGTTCCTTTTGGTCAAGGAAGTTAGCAAATACACTTGAGGAGTCAGTTTTGAATGGCAAGACTTTGATCAGCAGAGAAACAAATTGTTTAAGAAGTAACTGTGTCAGACACTCCCAGGTATCCGGTTCAACTAGTACAAAAGTTGCAGTTTATTTATTAACTGATGTTAGTTGCTGCCTAGCGTCATATTAATAATTAAAGGCAACCATTTTTTCCCATCAGAGATCAGAAACAGTAATGTGTCTTTAATGCAGTTAAGGGTTTAAAACAGTGAATAAGAAACCCCTTTTCACAGAGAACCAGAAATATTTGCTGTTCTTGGTGTTTGAATCTTTTGCCTGCTTTAGATTTTTAATTTTGGAGCATCCTTGTACAAACTTAAATTACTTTTTTAGTGTTAAAATCCACTTTTTGGAAAGTCAAATTTAGTATGTACAACTTAGAAATGTTTGCTCTGTTGGCAGCTGGTAAAAAAAAAGGATGTATTAGTCCAAGGCTGTAGTCTGGGACAAGGTCATGGCTAGAAGTTTGAAGAAACATGAAATAATACAAAAGAAAAGGCTAAGAATAAACAGTACAGCAAAAATGTTCCACATACACATATATATTAATAGCAAGTGTTTGCCAAGACTGGGCAGAATTTTGTTCCAAATACCGTCCCCACTTTCAAAAATGTAAAGTCTGTTATGGCAATGGCTCACTCGTCGTTTTTCAGACTCATAATGAGAGTAATTTATTAAAAGTCATGGGTTTTCAGTTTGCCCAAGGTTGCCTAATCTCTCATTTAGAAAAGGCTTGCAGAAAAGTAAAATATAATGTGAGATCACAAGATGTACCAATTAATGAAGGGGCATCACAAAATTGCTCACAGTCTACTTTCCATATCACACTGACTACTTTTATCTCCAGACAGCTAAATGCAGATTTGTGCTGGCCTGAAGCCTACAAGCCATACTTTCCCCCTCTACTCAGACTCAAGTGTTTGCACCACCTGAAGATACACAGCTTCCATGAGCCAAAGCATTGTAGGACTTGCTTGGATCTCCCTGCATTGTGCCGTGAAATGATATAGGTAGTTTCCTGGCTAGGAATGAGCTTATGGGAGCATGCTGTATGACTGATAGTTGCTCATGAAGTCCTCTTGTCCTCTTTTCTTCCTTTTGCAATTTCATTCTTTATGCTACTGAGGCATGACAAAGATCACAGGCTTTGTAACTGGTGAATGTTGCATACCAGAGTTTCTGCACTTCACTTGTTGGTAAAATGAGATAAAACTGGCAAGCTATGAATCAACATTTCCATAACCAGTGTAGGGTCATCTTAAGTCAACAATACAGACAGCACTTGCCTGAATCAGCAAAACAAGCCACTAACAAGTTGTTATGTCCTCAGTGTTTATGTACACAGCCCTGTTTTCTTCACTTGTTTTCACATCAACTGTTAATTTTCTTTCCATTTTCTTGGGCTAGTGTGTTGGGAACACTGAGCAGAGCAAAATGCTATTGAGATCATTAATGCTTCCCAATGGCATGCAATCTTGAGAAGGCAAAAAGGAAAATTCCTGCAGCCTGTTACTTGTTGTCATTGGCTGGACTCCAGTGAACTTGTTGTCTAGAAAAGGGGAAAGCTGTCTGTCCTCAGGCAAGGGACTGTACTGGGACCTGGCAAAGGATTAAAGACTCTACTTCATGTGTGGAAGCATGGCAAATTGACATCTTTCCCTAGGAAGTCACTTTGTCCTTTTCCTTGAGTGGCAAAATTCATTTTTTTCCAGAGGCTTAATCCATCTTTGGACTAATTAAAAAGCCCTCTCAGTGTTCTAGGGTAAACTAAGAAACACAACAATTTTCCCATGTATTCAAACTGCTGTCCTATTTTTAATTAGTTTTGGACTCTTACATGAGAGCAGAATACTACACAGAAGTTTAATATAGAGGACATGCTTCTATTTAAATTAAAGACAAACAACTATGCTTTAAAGGGAACATAAAACATTAAATAAAATTGCTGATGAATTATAATTCTCTTGAGAATAAAAAGCCAAAATATGCAAGCATCACTTTCCTGTTTTTTAAATTAAGGAGCTTATAGACATCTTTTCTATCTCAAGGCATTATCTAGCCAATTAAACAAACAAAAGTACTCAGATGTCTTCTTTTTCTTTTCAGGAATTAGAAGAATCAATAAGAACAAAGGAAAAAGAAGTAGAAAATGTAGAACAGAGTGGTCTTTCTTTGATACAGAACAAGAATGAAGAAGTCTCTTCTGCTGTCATGAATACACTGCAAGAAATTAACCATTCTTGGGCCAATTTGGATCACATGGTAAAAGAATCATCAAGGGACAAATTATAGCTCCAGGAATAGGACATGGATGAGAGGGAGAATGAGCAGTTTCCAGCTAGTAGATTTCTGCTGTATTGTAGGGGAAGAGATTTTGAACTGTGTCCCTATTTCCATCCATCCCCAAGTTTGTGTGTTCACTCCACATAAAATGAGTATAATATTTCCTAATTCAAGGATGCTTTTAATTCTTGTAATTGGAGCTTTTTGGATGCTTCCTGATATTTAGTGGAAAGGTACCAAATAATTTGTAAGGAACTACCTTTTCAAGCACACAGGTCTCAGAGAATAAGGAAGAAATCAGCATTAATTGTCATCATCCAAAGTTTGATCAGCATCAGTCTGCCTTCTCAGGTGGAATGCAGTCTGTTAGGACTAGCTTATCTGCTGACTTTCATAGGCTGATTTGCCTGTCTTAGGGATATGTGTTTCATAGTCTTAAGCAATTTCTCTTGATCCTGCTTTGGACCAAAGTAGAATGGACTTGATATCTTCTCAGTCCCTGACATCCTATCTTTATTAAATGAAGCAGAACTTTAATGCTGTGTCAGCCCAGCTGGTGGTTGTGCAAAATCTTTGTTCTCCAACATGTTTAAGATTAGGCATATAGAACAAGTATCTGAGATCAAAAGGAAGGAAATAGTTTAAACAAAACCCAAATATCTTGAATGCTTTTCATTTACTTTTTCTTCCTCTGTCCTCCTAGGTTAGCCAACTGAAGATATTGTTGCAATCTGTTCTTGATCAGTGGAGCATTTACAAAGCAGCTTATGAAGAACTGAATAGCTACCTGACAGAAGCCAGATATTCTTTGTCTCGTTTTTATCTTCTTACTGGTTCTTTGGAAGCTGTGAAAGTCCAGGTTGATAACCTTCAGGTGAAAAGAATACCATGCTTCTTGGCATACTAAGGATAGATTCAGGGATTAATTTTGTACTTATTGCATGGATGCAGATAACTATACATACTGGTTCATAAGAAATGGAAGTACAGACATACTGGCACATTAAAATCACATGATATTAAGAGAACACATTATCAAATAGCCATTGCACTTCTCATTTTGCAGAAAAATAAAATAGTGATAGTTGTTTGCTGTTTAGATTTTTGATGCTGTTCTTTAAATTTGAGCTGTGCTGTCAAATTGTTAAAAGATTTAAGTTGTGCTAGTGACCATTAAAACTAGCTTCTCACCTGCTTCATCAGGCTTCTGAGCTACTGGTACATGTTGAAATCGCATTTTAACACACATACCCCCAACCCTGTGGTTACAGTGGATTGGAGATCAAAGAAAATAATGTTCCAAAAGCTGAGCTACTTAAATGTTCAAGTGATTTTCCACTGTAATAGAAGTGTAAAATACAATGAGAGTCCTGTTATAAAATTATAATGTAATATTAATTGAAATAAATTTATTTTAATAATTAAAATAGAAATTATTAAAATCTTTGTTCTAGTACATAGAATAACCTTTTATTTCGAAGAAAATTGTCTTTGGAATCAAAAATAATTATGCAAACATTTCCAGGTGCTTAAATTAACAAGAAATTGTTTTGTTAGTATTTGCCAGCACATTTAAGTTTACATTAACATTTAAATATTCTGTGTGATTTGAAGTCAAGATATATATACAGCCAAATTCCCTAAGCATGAACAGCACTTTTCAAAGTAAAATTTAAAGGGCATCCTTTAACGTGCTTTACAGCCACTCTTCTAGGTTGTCATTTTTTTACATGTCAGAGAGGAAGAGTCAGTAAAACAACAGGCATAGAAAATTACATGTATTGCTTATGAAGATTTTTACTATACTGTTGAGGTTTGCTGGGCTGTTTAAACTCACAATATGGATAAAAATACTTAAGAGTAAAAAAACAAAAGGAGCTTTTTCCCTGCCAGCAGTACTTCAGAGTGATAAACAAAAGACCAAGAACCTTATTCTCAGAATAAATCCTTTTATACTGTTGCTTTTCTCAACTTGTTCTAAACATGAAAATGTTATTAAATGTATTTTCTTCCATTTCTGAATCAGTTCCATGCACTTACTCCTTCTGTGCAAGAGTACTTGTTTAGAATAGTTTCTTTTACAAGATTTTTACATTTTGTGAAAAGATTAGGTTAAAATTTGATTTTCACTACACTGGTATTGAATCAAATGAATCTAACAACAGCTGTTACATTATAAACAACCTTCTATTTAAATGAAACACATAATACTGTATTCAAAACTGTGTATTGTAATTGATACATAGTATTTTGAAATGTTTCTACATCATGCAGTTGGAATACCTGATGTATATATTTTTTTTTTAATTATTCTATCTGTTTTAGAGTCTACAAGGTGAATTGGAAAAGCAAGAAAACAGCTTACAGAAGTTTGGTTCTGTGACCAATGCACTGTTGAAAGAATGTCACCCACCAGTGACTGAAACACTTACCAACACTTTGAAAGAAGTGAATATGAGGTAGAAAATGTCTGTGTGTTGAACTTTACTTTCAGTGGTAAATAGGCATTTATCTATTGATCCAGTTTTCCATCTTTTCTGTTTTTGTTATAATTTAATTATTTTGTGTTTTGGGAGTTTTGGGGGGCTTGTGGGGCTGGGCAGAGTTACTCCTTTTGCCAAGGGCTGGAGCAGAACTGTCTCATTTACTACTGCTAATAAAAGAAACATTATTTTCTCAAACAGACCATTTGGATGTTACTATCAGCAGTTTTGCTGTATGCAGTGCTGCCAACTGAGATTCATAAGTATCATGCTGGAAAATAATACTGCACTTAAAAGTGAGAATCCTGTCTGAAAATTGTTTGCTATGCATGCACCAGGTTCCCCAGATTTTAGGTTGCTGTTTCTAGTTGTAGGAGCAGCATGATAGACAAGAGGGTCTGTGCCTTCACCAGTAGTTTGGCAGACAGCTTCCCCAACTTTAATCCAGACCAGAACTATTTTAAGGGTTTACACAGAGAAGCTGCAGAAAGGCGGGATCCAAAAGCAAAAACTAGTTTTGTGAAAAGTTAGGGTTATTTTGAAAACACAATCATGCCAAATTTATTTTAATCTGCAGTCCATCCTGTCCCAGAATCCTGAAGTGGAGGGAGGAATTTATCACCTAATTTCAAAAACGATACTGTAGGATTTGACAGTTTCAATGATGAGTGGTGAAATTCTCACTTCATCATTTTTGTCAGGAAATAATGAGGTAATTTGATAAACAGCAGCACATCTGAGAAAGTACATGTTTCTGGTTGCCATTACAGCCAAGAATTCAAAGGGTGATTAGATTTTTAATTGGATAATAAAATATAAAGAGTTTTAATAGGTCTTGGGAGTATTTTAGAAGAGAGTTACACAGAGCTTTATGACTTTAAATATTCTGTTGGGGTTTGGGAGGAAATTGCAGCAGAAGAAATGGTGTCTTGTTTACACCTGTTGTGGGCCTCTTAGACCCTTGCAGAAATCTGGTACTGGCGGTTCATGGTCAGTCACGAATGCTCTGTGCAGTGAACCAAAGTGTGCTGAGTGGAAATAGCAGGAGGTTCACTTCAAAAAGTGCAGTCCAGCTCTGACCTCAAGCATTAATATACAGCATCCAAGACGTAGCACAGATCAGACCTGCTGTGACAGGTCAGAACGGCCTGTCAGCATGTTTCTTGCATTCCTTTTTGTTTTCCATGAATGTCTGGATCTTGATTATTACTAAATTTCTTAAAAACCAAAAGTCCATGGGAAACAGCCAAGAGGAAGAGGGGCAGGGATAGTTCTTGTGGTCTCCAAGGCTTTGATGATTCACCCAGTCTCTTCACCAGGTGGAACAACCTTCTGCAGGAGATTGCCGAGCGGCTGCGCGCGAGTAAGGGCCTCCTTCAGCTGTGGCAGAGGTACAAGGACTGTTACCAGCAGTGCTCTTCCACAGTCCGTCAGCGGGAAGACCAGACAAACGAACTCCTGAAGACTGCCACCAGCAAAGATGTTGCTGATGATGAAGTTACTACTTGGATTCAGGACTGCAATGTATGTTTGGTTAAGCTTTGCAGGTTTTCACAGCTTTGTGGCCTAAAAATCACAACAGGCTCTCCATTACTAAACTCTATACTTGGTGTATTGGAAACTTGCGTACAAACACATTTCTTTTTAGTGATGCATCTCAGGCACAGGAGAGAGCTTTATGCCTGCTACCCAAATCTCATGAGTTTCTCATACTTCTCTTGTGATCCCTCCATTATTTGTGCTGGTGTTTCAGAAGCTTGTATCTGAAGTCCTCTCTGGAGAAGGTGGACAAGTTATATTGTTTGATTCAGTCTGAAGTCCCTGCTTATTGAAGGGGTTTTTGCTTGGGAAGACATCCCTCCCAAATCTACTGAGTTCCTTTATAATAGAAAGAAACAAAAGATCCTTTGATTATATTCCCACCAATCAAGGCTCTTCAATTTTTCTGAATGAAAAAAGACTCTGTATGTTCCGGGGGTATCTTTATCCTTCTTTATGGAAAGGCACCGTTCACTCTGAAACTTCGAGATTCTTCCTTTTCCAAGACTGTATCTCAAAGCAGCAGGATAGTTTATCTTCTATCCATGGTTACATTTTGGTTCTTTGGAGTTTAAGTTAATGTTAAAGTGTTAATTGTCTTAGTGTAATCGAAGCAATTGCAAGGAGAAAAATGGAACACATTAATGAGCTTTTCGAGCATTTGCTGCCATAGCTGTCTGGACTGGCAATCCAAATTATTCAGTTCAAATAATTTCTTAATTACCTGTTGTCCCATATTTTAAGTATTATGTTAAGCCATTTAAAAAAGTTGGGGTTTGTCCCTCCTGGTAATTCATAGCAGGAAGAAAAAAAGGAGGTCTTGTCAGACCTGAATTGATCCACAGTGAGAGCTGCCACTGCTTAAGAGCAGCATGGCAGTAGATTCAAAAAGTTTGTTTCGGCAAATATTGCCTCATCAGTAACTCAGTCTTGCTCAAAGGTAGCTGAACAGTCACTTCTTTCTGTTCCTTTGCGCACAGGTATTTTGACATGTTTTTGTTATTCTGCACATAATTTTCTTTTCATGCAGAGTGTGAATGAATGCTCTGACATTGAAATACAGTAGCAAATACACGTTTTTCATATAGTGGTAGAGCGCAGTCATTCCATTCCTCCTTTAAATCAGGGGAGGATGACATCAGCAGAGTGCCAGGCTAACTGTTCATATCTTTATTCAATGTATCGCGACAGGATGTACTCACAGATTTGAAAACAGCACAGGAGTCACTGGTTGTTCTTCAAGAACTGGGAGAGGAGCTAAAAAGCCAGGTGGAGCCTTCAGCAGCTGCAGCTATACAGTCTGATCATCTGTCTCTGAACCAGAATCTCTCAACCCTAGAACTGGCTCTCCGCAAGCAACAGGCTGTACTTCAGGTATGCAGAGAGTGTTTTCAGCCCTTGAATGTGATCATCCTGTGGTACCTGGAAACACGTATATTAGCTACAACTGCCTGGGAAAAGAGGGTGGTCTTGTTACTTGTTCATCAGCATTTCCTAGATTTCCATGGAAGCCAGAGCTGAGAGTGGAAAATATGGTCAAGTCCAGCATAGAGACCTTGTGAGAAAGTCCAAATTCTGGGAATATGATAGCAAATCTTATGGAGGAAAGTGTCTATCTGGAATGCCAAAGGGACCAAGCTTTCTACAGATAGTAATAATGCTAACAGATGGATTTACAGCTACTGCACCCCTGAAGAAAACCTCTTTCCAGCTAGTTCTTGAGCTCTAAAAAAAAATGAGACATTCTGAATAATTTTGTAGAATTAATTTTTATGGTTCCTGTTAATGTCAGGGGCCAGGCTAACACCTAGCATTTGTGTCAGAGCCTGTTTGGTAGATGTTGCTAATTGTGTGTCATCAGGGACTAAAGAGCAAAAACATAGCAGCAGAATGTGTTCCATAGGAATTATATGGATGGTGAAAGCAACAAACGTAGTGACTTCTGTTTGGGTGACAAGAGGATTTACCCAAGAAATCCAGTGTTACTTAGAACGTGCTTATAACATCACGGTGCTGCGAGGGGACAAAACATAAGAGTTGTTTTCCATTTCAAATTGCAATAATAGCAACTAGTGGCTCTCTCTGCTGGCAATAAATTAAGGAGACGAGTTAGTTTCATAAAAAAGAACTTTAGAGAAGGTTATCTATTTCAAGGCAGAGATATTTAACGCACTTTGTTGCAGTGTTGCCTTTTTGCTATGATCAAAAATCCTCTGTTCTAGCCTAAAAAAACCCCAATCATTCCACAGTCTGTAAGCAAAGCAGCAGTTAAACTTGCCTCTAGCCTATACAACTGTTTTCAAATCTATGATGAAAATAATCAGGAGCATCATGTCAATATGGATGCTGTGTGGTCAAAGTTCTTAACGGTAGGTCCTTTTCTATTCAAGGCTGGAGTGCTGGACTACCAAACCTTTGTCAAGAACTTGCAAGTCCTTGAGACCTGGATAACAGAAGCAGAAGAAATACTGAAAGGACAGGATCCCAGTCACTCATCTGATCTCTCAGCAATACAGAGTAGGATGGAGGAACTCAAGGTGACTAAAAAATGCAGAAAGTATTGATTTATTTTTTTTTTCTGTTAGCCTGGTTATTTGTGGTACAGTGTATGCACAAATATCATATATGCTTTCTATACATGTTAAAGGCCTGTCAGTCATGCAAACTGTAAGACTGAGAACCTAGAAGTTTGATGGCAGTCAAGGAGTGATTGTCCATGTTACTTTGCCCCTGAGTAAAGAGGAAAAGGATGGACAAAAGTGTTTAGAATAAAATTAATATAAATTCAAAATGGGAATTGGAATTTTAGCAGTTTGTGGAAGTTTCCTTCATTTCGTTTTCTCTCTACTTTTTTTGAATTTGTGCAATTCCTGTCTCCGTGGTATTTAGTTTAGGGATGAAGTCGTGTATTAATTTTGCATCTCTTGATATACTGAAGAAACATTCATACTGCTTAGTGTGTGATCTCCATTTGAGCTACTTCACTCTTTTTTTTTGGTGGGGCTTCCCCCTCCCGCCCCCTTCTTCTTTCAGATGCCCTGACAGGAAGTTGATGAACTTTGCCAACAAGGCTGCTTTTGTCATATAATCTTCCATTATTTTTCTAACAGGGTTAACTATATACATAATTCCATTTTGGGCATGCTAAAAACCAGAATATTTTCCTAACATAGTGAATAAGATATTTCTGTAGTGTGAAACAAAAAACTAAAAATAAAAAATTGAATAAGTTCAGTGGGAATTCGCCAGCCTAGCATTCAGGCTAAGAAACAGGTAAAAAGAATCACTTTTTTTGACAATATAAACATATGGCTTCAAAGACTAGTGTACTTTTGCAGCTCTGAGCAGTAAATCCCCAGTTTAGCAAAACACTTCAGTGCAATTGAGTTTACTTCTCTGTGCACATTTAAACATGAACCTAAGTCTTCTCTTTGAGACCAGAGGCTGAAAACTGGAAGGGCAATTTTTCCCTGGTATAGGGATTTCTTGCCACTTGGTGGCAACCAAGCTGTTCCAAATTTAACTGAATGCTAGTTCGTAATGTTGCAGTCTATAACAGTGTCATTACTGAACTTTCTAGTTACTGCTTTTGTTGTTTGTTGCAGAGTCAGATGTTGAAGTTCAGCAGCATGGCCCCAGATTTGGATCGTCTTAATGAGCTGGGTTACAGGCTTCCTCTGAATGATAAAGAAATCAAAAGGATGCAGAATTTGAACAGACATTGGTCTCTGGTCTCATCTCAGACTACAGAGAGGTTCAGGTGGGGACAGTTAAAGATTGTTGGATGGTTTTCTTAGATTACAACAGCTATATAAAAGTATACCTTTTGCAAAGAGAATGTTTCAGATATTTCATTAACTAAAGTTCCTCTTCTTTGGTGTACTTATAAGTAAAGAGCAAAGCCAGTGAGCTGAGATGTTGGTTTTGCCACAAATTACCAGAATTTGAAATGAGGAAGGCTGTTACTTTACGAAGTGTTGACTAAATAAATTGCATGAGGCAGCTGATTGGGAAAAATGTTACCATCTAATCTGGAATTCTGCTGGAAAAAATAGTGCCAAGACTCTCAACACTGTGTGAGAGGAGGAGACCTTACCTGAATCTATCTATCTTTCTTTCAGTAAGCTGCAGTCTTTCTTGCTGCAGCAGCAGACCTTCTTGGAGAAATGTGAGACTTGGATGGATTTATTAGTTCAGACTGAGCAGAAGCTGGCAGCAGAGATTTCAGGAAACTACCAGAGCCTTTTAGAGCAACAGAGGGCACATGAGGCAAGTCATCCTGTGTATTTATACATAACTGTAACACATACTATTTATACATAAATGGAATTCACATTCTTTTGTGGAGTAATGTGATAGTGTGTCTTGAATTGAATTACATTTGCCTGCACTGTCTGAGGATATCTTAACTTAAAACAGAAGCATGCAAATGTGTCAATAATACCTGATTTGGGGGAGGACTTAATTATCTGTCTGCATTTGTGTATAATGTATCAGTACACCTATGAGTGCTTGTCCTCTACATTTAAGTCTACTTCAGATTGGTTCGTACCAAAGAAATCAAAGTTGTTATTAGTTTTCCTGTAGAACCTAACTATTCTTATGTGATATGGCCCTTTGTCTTAATCCTAACTGGAGAAAATCCCACTTAGTCTGATTTTATTTGTTCTTAAATCACCTACATCTACATCATCTAAAGAATATGTTAAAGGAAAACACTTCTGTCAAATACAGAGTTACACAACTTATCATGGGGCCTCCATTTAATAACATCTACTTGGAGAACAAACTGATTGGATCTTCACTGTGTGCTGGAATAGTCTGTGGTTTTGTAACAGATCGAGAACTAGCCCAGCTTTTGCATCAAGGAAAAACTGATTCAGTTTTTTACTAGTGAATGCCTTTTTGGTTCTTCGGTGAAGTCTAGTGATGCACATTTTTTCTCCACCCAGATTGTTACTGCCAAGAATTCTGGTAAAGATCAAGTAAGATAAGTCAATTTTCATACCAAAGCTCCCATGTGGCCACAGTAGTTTCAGTTCCCACAACTTTTTCAGCTGACCTGCCCAGAGATTCAGGCCAGATCACACAGAGAGTCATGTCCTTCCCCTCCTCTTGCCTTGTATCTCACAGCACAGCGTTTGGATGAATATTTGATAGCAGAAGGTAGTTCACAACTGTATTTGCTTGCTTTAGCATACATTTGCTTAAGCATTTAACTGTGTTTTCTTTCACAAATGTCATCCATTTAATTTCCTCTTGGTGCTGCCAGCATTAACTGGACAGTGTCTTTCTAAGTTGAGAGATACATCTCAGGTCTTTGAGATTTGAATGTCTGGAAATCATTACCAAGTGGATAATGTCCTACTGTTGTTCCAGTCATAGATTTTTTGAAGGGGGTTAATGGCAATCTTCTTGTATTCAGTTGTCGTGAGATCTCAGCTTAATTCTCTCCTGCAACCTTGATCTGGGCAGTTAGCTCAGATGGGTGTTACTCAGGCGCTCTGTTGGAAGTTTTTGTTATTACAGCTATAAAGTCATCTCTCAGCATTTAGAGAACTAATACCTGATTTTCTAAATACTGCAACTCATCCTAAGAAAATGTTGTGAACTGCATTTTTTTTTATATATATATATTTTTTAATACAACTTTTTGGCATTTTATATAGTGTAAATGTATTAAGTACTCGGTGTTCTTTGCAGTGCCTTCTGGTACTCATGAAGAATTTTCTTTCCATGTCGCTGCTGAAAGGGTCAAATCTAAACTTTTTGAAGTGAATTTCCAGATTGTTTTGCTTTGTATTTTTGAAGATAATGAGAAAATGCTCTGTTTCCACATGCGTTCCCAGAATGTCTCCAGCTCTGTTACCAGCTTTCTGATCCTGACTCACACCTTTGCTGGTGTTTATTCAAAGAGGACCCCAGCTACCACAATGGGTTTATTTAGAAATAACTTCCCATTGCAGTTTACAATTCAGCAACATGGACATGATACCTTTTTCAAATACCTTGCACTAACCCTGCCATCTGCATCAGATAAGTCTGTCAGGATGATCTTGTAGTCATTCTTGTGCTATTCTCCATATCCATTTGCAAGCCTGGTACATTGCTTTGGACTCCCGTGCAGTGGCAATGTGCTGAGACAAGCATTTGAGAAAGTGCTGGCAGGGGAAGGGGACGTCCCTTGCCAACTCAATTACTGAATTTTTTTCCAGTATTATGCATTCCAGCACCTACCCTGTTTTCCTCCTTCTTTAAATTGCTATTTCTGTGGTTCATGGTGATCTACATATAAGAAGAAAGTTGGCAAGTGGTCCCACATAATGGAGTATCCCTCGTATGTAACGAGGCAGTGTACATGCAGAGAGCAAGTGGGCGTTAACAGAAATTACTCTTCTTTTGGGTAGGGCTTGAATACCTCCACTCTAAGCAGAGTTCTTCATGCTTGATAAGCTTTTGTTTTACCTATCCTCTTAAAAAAATACTAGAATTGTCACTTTTGGTGGTTTGGTTTTGTTGTTTGTGGTTTGTTTTTTTTTAACCGGTTGTGTTCCTTTTAGTTTCAATCTGTAAACAATGCTGGTAGATGCTGTTGCCTCCTGTGATTCATCCATGCCCCTTAACTTGTCAGAAATAGATGTGGCAGGAAGTAAAATTTCTGCCTTCTTGCTCAGCTTTCTGAAATTCTCAGTCCCGCAGTATTGTGGATTTTTTCATGAGATAATAGTGCAGATAGTTTTTCTCTGGTTCAGGCTCAGTCATTCACAATAGCCAGGGTATTCAAAATACACTATCAAGTACTTCTGCAAGGAAATTAGACAGCATTGTTTCTTTCTATGGGAAAATTAATGACCTGGGTAACATTTTCAAAATTATCTCAGTGGTTCAGAAAGGCAAAATATAATTTTGAAAAATTAGTCCATCATCTAGAAGTCCTAAGCTACAGACGATGTGCTTGAGGGATTTAATTGCGCAGGTACCAGTGGGTATTTTGCTGGTAGTTGTAGATGCAGGAATTGCTACATCACAGTCTGAGCTGGCAGCAAGCCAGATGGCAGGTGTGTAATCTGGATTTGGGGTATAGTGATCTCAGTTCAGGCAAGCATGAACTATCGACTGTAAACACCGTCACTAACAAAAGAAAAAAAATACCAAGCTTCACACCAGTATACTCTTTCTTTTAATCTCCCTAAAAACTTTTTGAACATGGAGTGGGTCCAGTCCTGAGCTGATGCCTAGGTGTACCTTCATCAACATAAGAATATTCCTGAACATCTTTATCTAGAGACATGGTCCATTACTAAAAAAAAAAAAAATATTTTGAAAAATAAAATTAAGCAGTATATATTTAAGTCATCTTTGCTTAAGTAGTGCTTAGGTATTTTATTGTCTTAAATAATTTAAGTAATAAGGGAGTTTTAAAAGTATTGTGAAAGTTTATTGTGACTAATGGAAAAAATTGGAAAATAAATTGGAAAAATGGGAAGTGGAAAATTGATTGCTAGCTTATATACATGGCTGACCGTTTCTTTTAAAGTTCTATGGGCAGCATAAAATTGTATCAAAAGGTTTTATAACACTATCACACACAATCTGTGCATAAATTCAGTCTAGCAAGGTAAAGGACTATAATACTCTTAAGCATGTCAGAAAATAAAAAGTGTCCTTTCTGTCCATGCAACCTGTCTGGATTTTGTTGTAAATTATAGTGTCAATCACACAATTGTACTGAGAGACATAAAACCTAGCTCCTGTTGATATTATTTAGCTTTTTAATAGTTCTTTTTAAATCTCAAGGAATTCATAATAATTACTAGAAGCAGCAAGTAACTCCAGCAATGAGATTTTTAGTTGTTTTTCTGTTTAAGTCTATGACAAAACTATTGAATAAATTCAAAATGAGAATAAATGCATGAAAATTCATTTTTACCAGTGCATAGGGATCAGATAGTATTAAAATATAAGATCTTGTTTTAACATCCTTGTCTCCTGTACAACAGCTTTTCCAGGCAGAGATGTTCAGCCGCCAACAGATTTTGCATTCAATTATCTCTGATGGGCAGCACCTTCTAGAGCAAGGACAGGTGGATGACAGGTAGGCATTCCTGTATTTTTCTTGCTGCTCTTTATGTGAAGTAATACTTAGACTAGTGGGAGGCTTCCAAACAAAGAAGGTAGCAGATGTCAGGTTTCAGATCATGGTCTTCTGAGACAGAAGTTAGTCACTGTGGTTAAGATATTAATTAGCCAGTTCTTAAATAAGACAGTGTTCTTTAGCACGCTATGGTGTACGTGAATGTGTGAATGCATTTGGGAATACAACAGCCTTGAGGCTGCTTCTCTTGACAAATATTTGCCTTGGATTATCAAGCATGTTGCATATATGTCTATTTTGGTGTACTTTCAAAATGTCACTTTCACCAAAGGAGCCTGCAGTGACAGATTCAGTGAGTTACACTTGATTTATGCCAGCTGGGGTTTTCCTCTACCAAGAGGATTCCCTACTGCCATTTAAGAACACCTGCAGCCTAAATGTGATAGAATAGGAATCCACTGCTGTCGAACTTGTGATCAAATGAGTGACAATCAGTGAAACACCAATGGCTTCACACTTGTGCATATGCACTGACCTTTCTAAGAGTATCATGGTCCTAATACAAAATTAACTGTTTATTGCAATGTGAGAATTCTGTTAATGCTGTATCTTATGCCTGCTTTGAGCTCTTCAGTAAATCTGGGGGTAAACTATGATTTTCTATGAATTTGGCTAATTCAAACTGGTAAAACCTGTGGGTTTTCTTTGTATATTTCTGTGAAGAAGGTAGAAGAGTTTTTGTGTTAAGGGTTTAGGGCTTTTAAGGTCTCAGTAATTGGAGTCCTTTGATTCTTCTAGTACATGAAGTGTGAAGTTCTCATCTTCAGTCAGCTATCATGAGACTTCAGTGCTTTTCTAGTAGTGTTTCATAATTGACAGCCAGAAAACATGTTCCCTTTCCCTTCAGTTTATTGAACAAATAGATCAAAGTATGAAGGTTACTATGTATTTTCATTGATTGATTGATTTATAATAGGGATGAATTTAATCTGAAGCTGACTCTTCTAAGTAATCAATGGCAAGGAGTAATTCGCCGGGCACAGCAGAGGAGGGGGATCATTGACAGCCAGATTCATCAGTGGCAGCGCTATAGGGAGATGGCAGAGAAGCTGCGCAAGTGGCTCATGGAAATATCCTGTCAGCCAGTGAGTGGGCTAGGCAATGTTCCTATCCCATTGCAGCAAGCCAGAGCACTACTGGATGAAATGCAGGTATGTCCAGTGTGTTTGAAGAGAGGAAAAAATTCCTGCCTTTTTTACAGCATTCATCATTTAAAACATTCTTTAAGATGTATTAGATTCAGTCTGTCTGCTTTGCAGAAAGCAAGATTGGTTGTTAGTTCCTTTTTAGAACTGGCGTAGCCTTAGAAGCAGCAGTGCGTGATGGAAATGCAGTTACGAGTTCATAAACAACACACAACAGATAACTTACTGGGCCCTTTCTCTTCAGCCTTCTTCTGTTTTTGCGTTGTAACTAATGTCACACTGAAACTGTCTACATAAAAAAACAATGATATCCTGTTTGAGGAATGTATTCTAGCTAACAAAAAAGGATACCTTGAGTGTCCCATCTTCATGTGAGGTTAACAGCATCTATTTAGGAGCTTGGCATCTTCAAGCTTTTTGGCTGGAAGATAGATATAATAATAAAGCTTGAAAGCATAATAGGCTGTAGAGGTATTATTTCTGTTTAAGAGTAATAGAGATACCAATATTGATGGGGAGAAAGAAGTCTTCCATGTCTTTTTCCCCTTGGAAAAATTTTGTAAAGTTCTGCTGCAGTAAATGATTGTGAAAAGGTTAGGGTAAAGCGTTTGGGCAGTTGCTCATGCTTAAGCCAAGGTATGCAATCCATTGAAGTATGGGCTTGAAAATGAATTATACTGAATTGCTAATTGTAATTAAAAAGACAGAGCTGACAGAAAACTTAATATTTTCAGCTTAAAGAGAAAGTTCTCCTAAGGCAGCAGGGTAGTTACATCCTCACTGTGGAAGCTGGGAAGCAACTGCTGCTCTCTGCTGACAGTGGAGCAGAGGCAGCCCTGCAGACAGAGCTTACCGAAATTCAGGAGCGCTGGAAAATAGCTAGCACCCAACTGGAGCAACAAAAGAAACAGCTTGTTTTACTACTGAAGGTGAGTGTGTGATTTCTTCTTTACTACTTCAGCAAGTTCATGATTTCTCACTTAAACTCAGTTGAAGAAAAACGTTCTCAAGGGATCAGCACAAATACAGGAATTGCATATACACTCCGTGACCTCTTGATTTCATTTCACCACCTCTGAAACTAGAAGTGGTAATTCTTCACAGTAGGCTGGTATTTTACTTGATATCTGTCAGAACACTGCCAATAAAGGCTATTCCTACCATCCCTATTTTCAACATAGAGCAAAAATGTATTTTATTTTGCACAATGCTGGTTAATTTTTATACATACTTGTATTGGGTTTGCATGGCAAAGTTTTGGTAGTGGGGGGCTACAAGGGTGGCACCTGTGAGAAGCTGCTAGAAGCTTCCCCCATGTCCGATGGAGCCCATGCCATCCAGCTCCAAGCCAGACTCACCACTGGTCAAGGCTGAGTCCATCAGTGATGGTGGCAGCTCCTCTGTGATAACATATTTAAGAAGGGGGAAATAAAAACTGCACAACAGCAATTGCAGCCAGAGAAAGTTGTGAGAATATTTGAGAGCAACAACTCTGCAGACACCAAGATCAGTGAAGAAGGAGGGTGAGGAGGTGCTCCAGGCACCGGAGCAGAGATTCCCCTGTGGTCTGTGGTGAAGACCACGGTGAGGGGACACGGTGAGTCCCCCTGCAGCCCATGGAGGTCCACGGTGGAGCAGATAGCCACCTGCAGCCCATGGAGGACACCACACGAAAGCAGGGGGTTGCCTGAAGAAGGTCACAGCTGGACCCTGTGGGAAGCCCATGGGAGCAGGCTCCTGGCAGGACCTGTGGACCCATGGAGAGAGGAGCCCGGACTGGAGCAGGTTTTCTGGCAGGTCTTGTGAGCCCGCAGGGGACCCACACTGGAGCAGTCTGCTGCTGAAGGACCACACTCCATGGAAGGGACCCACGCTGGAGCGGTTTGTGAAGAACTGCAGCCCGTGGGACGGACTCATGTTGGAGAAGTTTTAGAGTACTGTCTCACATGGGATGGACCCCACACTAGAGCAGGGGAAGAGTGTGAGGAATCCTCCCCCTGAGGGGGAAGGAGCAGCAGTGACAACGTGTGACAAACTGACCACAACTTCCATTCCCCATCCCCCTGCACTGCTGGTGGGGAGGAGGTAGAGAAAAGAAAAGCAGGAGTAAAGTTAAGCCCAGGAATAGAAGGTGGGGGTGGGTAGTGGTGGTGGATGGAAGATGTTTTAGGGTTTGGTTTTGTTTCTTATTATCCTGCTCTGATTTGGTTGGTAGTAAATAAAATTAATTTCCCCAAGTTGAGTCTGTTTTGCCCGTGACAGTAAATGGTGAACAATCTCTCCCCCTCGATCCGTGAGCCTTTCATTACATTTTCTCTCCTGTATCCACTTGAGGAGGAGGAGTGACAGAGCAGCTTTGGTGGGCACCTGGCATCCAGCCACAGTCAACCTGCCACAATACTGTATTGAAAATTAGGCCTGCCTTATTCTCTCTACATGCCAGTGTCAAGATCTGTCTGGCAAAGTAGTATTCTGTGTTTCCTTCCAGTGTCTTGAGTATTTGCTAGTTTAGATAAACTTCTGTGATCTTGGAGAAGAGAGCCTTGAACTTTATTTTGTTGTAAGCAATGTCCAGAATGTGTGCTGACCTCACTTCGAGTATTGAAGGTGATAGGCTGAAATTTAAATTTGGTCTGTTTGTTTTTCCCTTTTACTCATTCTAAGGAGGATAATGAAAATTGGACTTACATGAATTACTAGAATAGGGCAAGTGCTTTTAGAATAGTTTCAGGTCTAATAGAAGTACAGAATTATGAACACTTTAGTTTTGCTTGTAAATAGCAAGAAGCAAAGCGGTCCAAGCAAATGAAATACTATTTTGGAAAAGTTCAGATAAGTAGATTTTTCTTCCTTTTTCAGGCATTGTTCCTCATACCTCAGCTTCTAGTGGAGGAGTTATGTCAGGAAATTTTAGTCATGAAAGCCGTTACCTAGGGAGACCAAAGGTTTCTGTGGTGTTTTGTCTCAATGAAAATATGGAACTTAACGCTTGAAGGTGAAGAAGTAGGGCAGTTACCATGCAGTTTGCATAAATCATCTCATAGATACCGAACCTTCATTACATTACGCTAGCTTGATCTTAAATACATGACTTTTTAGTGGTCTTCTGACCAAATGGGAAGCACAAGTGTGTATCCTAGAAGTGTATGTGCTGTATTAGGAACGTCACCAACTGTTGTCTTGTAAGGCCATATTACTCAGGAGAGAAGAAAGAAGACACTAAAGAGAGGATTTTTTTGCAAGACATGTTGTTTGTAATTCTTCATCCTGAAGATGATCATGAAATACTGGCATAGATTGGAAAAAAAATGGAAAGGAGAAATACAGAGGCAGTGGTAGGAGAATATCTTGAAACAGAAAACTAAGAGAAAAAAGAGAAACATGTTTTGTATTTTCTGGTATCATACAACTGGCATTCTTTATGGGTTGACTGGCTTATTAGAGATCTGTCTATGAGTACCTTTTTAGTAGGCTTTAACAAGCAGGTAAGGCAGGTAAAACCTTACTGCCACATGACTATTGGTACAGTTTAATTGCATTGGACACATTTAAAATGTTGGAAAGTATACATATACTAAAGCTGGGTGTAGCTGCTGTAATCATAATTTAGAGGAGACACTGCAGGTACTTCAGTCTGACCTGAATTTGCAGTATCCCTAACCACTTTTTTTTTTTTCTGGAGATTAATGCACCTGAATGGAGCTCTTGTCAAAGAACAATGGCATGTTTAATACAGGCATTCAAGAAAGGAAGTGCAAAATAATTTTGGCAGGAAGATGCTTTTCTGAAAGGATGGAGTTGGATCTAGACAATGTTATAACTGGAGGCTTTGGCTTGTGTATTTCTACTAGCCGAGACCTACACATAAAAATTTGTGTGACTTAAGCTCTGGGACTATGAGTATTAGAGGAGGATTTCAAGGCATGTTGTTATTATTATGAATTTTTTTTCACTATTTAGTGGTTAGTTAAGCAAATCAACTGACATAAGTATAATCCAGATCTGAATTGAAGTCTAATAAACATTCTGCCTTCAGGACTGGGAAAAATCCGAAAAGGGCATAGGAGACTCCCTGGAGAAGCTAAGATCATTCAAAAAAAAGCTTTCTCAGCCTTTGCCAGAACACCATGATGAGTTGCATGCAGAGCAGATTCGTTGCAAGGTAAAGCGCTTATTCTCTGTTGGTTGTTGTCACATCTTTGCCTGCCTTTGTGCAGTAACCTCTTCCATCGTTGATAGGCTTCACGTTAGTGACTGTGCAAACCAGTCAGCTATCCCTGTGATGAGAAACTATCAATGTTAACATTTGGACAGCATAATACTTGAGCGATCTCAATGAAAATCCTGCAGGATGAATGTAGATCTGATCAAAGTGACATCAGAACAGGATCTGAAAAGTACTGTATACGTACTAAATAAATAAAACTGGTGTGCTTTTTATTATAGAAGTTCTAACTTCAAATTTAAACTCGGTATTTAAACTGTTGGTTTAGTGCTTATTTTTAAGGCGATGTTACTGTGGAGAATCTAAGATAACACTTTTTTGCCTTATTCTTTGCAGTTCAGAAATGGATTAGAACTTACAATATTTTCAATACATAGAAGTCCAAACCAATACTTGAAATTCTCAAATAGCTTTGAACTTTAGAGAGATTTGAGTAGGATATTAGTTTGTGACTACTTGCTACAAGGCTGATGTATCATTCACTGTTGGGGAGTTACCTCTCTCATAACTCTGAAAATATTGGTACATACGGGTTTGGTGTTTTCTTTTTATTTTAAACAGGGCTGAAACAGTCTGCTTGAAATGGTGGGTCTGCTCAGATACGCCTTTAATTCAGTGGCATAACAATGCTTGTCTTTGTGCTTCATCAGCACATTCACATTTTTACTTGTTAGCAAACCAGTTGTTTTTGCTTGTGCACTTCTTTTAAGGAGTTAGAGAATGCTGTTGAAGGATGGACAGATGACCTTGTACACCTCTCTCTGCTGAAGGACACCCTGTCTATACATATCAGTGCAGATGATATCTCAATCCTCAGTGAGCGCATAGAGCTTCTGCAGAGGCAGTGGGAGGAGCTGTGCCACCAGGCAAGTATAGTACTGAACACAGATATGAGTATGCAGGCTACAAAATTGTTGGGAGAAAAACTGAATGCAGGTGTCAGCTTTTAGAGAAGATGCATGTAGGCACAATGATATTCAAAACTGAACTCTGGCTGAATCAAGGAAAACACCCGTTCAAATGCCAAATGTTTCCTTTAGTCACTGCTAGTGTTTCTAGATCTCTTAAACTTTGTCATGGTCATGAGGTCATATATAAGCAGCCTTGAAAAACCAACAAAAAGTCACGCTATTTGCTGTGGGACTGCGGCATGGCTGGCTGGGGAAAACACAGAAGTAATACAGTTACCTGTGCTTCAGTGGAGGAGCTGTGCACAGAAAGGCTGTCCCCTCCCTGCTCAGCATTAGTCTGTTGTACCTTCAGTTCTGCTGATAGCTTCTGCCCCTTCAGATGTGTCTGCATTCCTATTAGTCTGAGGGTGAAATGAGCTGAGTATCATTTCATTTTTCAGGTATGTCATGCTATTAGTATTTCATGCCTCCATTTTGCACTTAGAAATCCAGGTAGTAGAGTCTCTTGCACCCAGCTTTTCAAATAACCCTGATGTTATTTATGTGGTTCAGTAGAGACTGCAGTCCAGATATACCAGGGCTAACTTATGAAATAGTTACCTCATATAAGGTACCTGTGAAGGCTTCAAAAACACCCCAGAGTCAGAAAAATGCTTCACAATTAACATCACAGAACTTGTTGGGTTAGTTGCATTTCAGTGAGCCAACGTAGATACATCTAAACCATGGTGTAGTCACTGCATGTATGTTTATGGTAAAGGAGGGAGCCAAGTAAAGGAGTTTATCTTAGTTTTGTGTGTACTGAATATTTCAGGATGTAACCTAGTGCAACACTTTGTTCAACCGTTGCTTATTTCCGGAAAGCTGCCATCAAGTTTAGAACTGCAAAAAGGAAATGTAAGATCATGCGTATGCCCCTCTTAAGCCTAATATGGTAGTTAAAGAACACATCGCTCTTGTTTATGAAAGAGCAGATGCAGTCTTCATCTTCGCAGCTGAAATGCTGATACAAAGTCAGAAACAATGCAGGTTACAATGGGGAGGAAGTAAGTAGCTGTACAAATGTCTGAAACTGGAGAGGTGACTGCTGCACACCCTCTGCTGCTATTTTGATTTCAATGTCCATCTTTGTCTGTCCATTACTATTCATAGTCTGTGATGCTATATACCACTGCTATAGCAATTTCTTCAACATAGCAATGTTCTCCTTCCTCATG
Organism: Falco rusticolus; assembly: GCF_015220075.1. Taxonomy (NCBI): domain Eukaryota; kingdom Metazoa; phylum Chordata; class Aves; order Falconiformes; family Falconidae; genus Falco; species Falco rusticolus. The sequence continues at coordinate 44,874,294 of NC_051192.1, forward strand.
TATTAACAATAGCATTTGCCAGTTGGATGTTTTATGCCTATTCTTTCCTGTCAGGACACACCTCAGTCCTTTGAAATTCCTCTAGGTATCCTGCCTGTTTAGGAGAAATAACTGTCTTATGAAATGAGTGTATTGGGACTCAGGTAGAGAATTGCTTATGAAAAATATAGTGTATCTTTGATTTAGCTTTGTACTTACAAATCATGCTTATGCAGAAATTACAGAGTGTTTTGGAGTTCACCATATGTTATGTATATATCTTTTGGTTTTGCTTTGGTCAAGCATTTATATAATCCTTTTTTCTTTAATCTCTTCAACTAAAAATAAAGTATTAATGTACTTAACAGCATTTCATATGTGAACAAAAATAGCAAGGAATTTTATTTTTATCTTCTAATGAAACCTTTGGGTTACAGATGTTATAGAACAAGATACTGACAGGCTACTAAGTGTAACACTTGGATGCCTCTCTCTGTGTGTAGGATGTAGCTAACAGGAAACCTGAGATTAACACATATCTCTAAACTCACAGAAAGTCACACAAAACTTTTGCAGTACAACTCCAGCTTATTTTAATGGCAAGTAAGTGGCTGGAACACTTTTACAGGGCCAGAGGAATTCACACTGAAGCAGTTTTTCAATCATCTCTTAAATACATTTACTAGTTTGTTTTTATTTATACTCTGCAAATGCTTTAAGGTTTCCTTACGTCGACAACAAGTTAGTGAGAGACTGAATGAGTGGGCTGTCTTCAGTGAGAAGAACAAGGAGCTCTGTGAGTGGCTGACACAAATGGAAAGTAAGGTTTCTCAAAATGGTGACATCCTCATAGAAGAAATGATTGAGAAACTGAAAAAGGTACACAGTGCATGTACACTTACATGCTCTTCTTTAACTGCTTGCTTGTGTTGTGTTGCAAAGAGGATACTGAATTAGCTGAAATGGAGTTTTTACCTTACAGTGATGTTTATAAGTTCCAGTAGGACTGTGTGTTTGTGCTCTCTCACTATCAGCATTTTGCTGTCTTTCTTGAGGTAGGACCTCCCAAGGGTACCAGAAAATTAAGTAAATGCAAAGTCAAAAGGTGTCTGAATGGTTTACTAAATGTCCAATCAGAATTGCCTGTAATGAGTTTAAGCATAGCAGATATATTTATGGAAGGTGTTGTGTTTTGGGTTTTGGGGTTTTTTTTTTCATCCTGATGAAGTTTTTCATGGTTATACATCTAATATTTAAGAGGTTGTTTCTCCACGGTACCAATTACTAAAAAAATAACATTCACATGTATTGTTTTAAGGTTTCTTTAGAGTGTAGAGCAGAGTGTACTCAGAATAAGTACCTTGAGTTCTGATTGCTCTTTACTGTCCAGGATTATCAAGAGGAAATTGCTGTAGCCCAGAAGAACAAAATCCAGCTCCAGCAAATGGGAGAGCGACTTGCTAAAGCCAGCCATGAGAGTAAGGCGTCAGAGATAGAGTACAAACTTGGCAAGATCAATGACAGGTGGCAACATCTTCTAGATCTTATTGCAGCCAGGTAAAACAGTTGGTTTATGTCTACATGCTATGTGGAACAGATTAATATGCTGGAATTTCATGAACTTAAAATCTTTTTATTGTCTGCCTTTTCGTCATTGACTGTGAAACGAGCTTATTCTTAACCATCAACACGTTTCTGTGACATTCACCTTCCTGTTTCACTTTACATTACCTGACATTTCTTCAAGAAGAGTCAATTCAAAACATTTTCTGCTAGAAAGACACAGGATCGGTTTCAGTCAGATTTAGTGAGCCTTCCTCCAGTAGCATCTTATTTCAGATGAGTGCTTAAAACTGGGCACAAATGCAGTTTTTCTAAATATTCTTGGCAGAGGAATTGAAACAGTGCATTTGTAGTTCTGGATTTTGAGAAGAGCAGTTCCAAAACTGAGTCTTAGTTTTTCTGCCTGATGATTTTTTCATGGATGGAGAAGAGTAACTGCAGGTAGACATGCACAGTGGGCTTAAAGATTCTTATTACTCAAGGTGAAAAACATAACAGCATTTTTCATAACTTAAAGAAATAGAGGATTTTTGTTTGATACATGAAGAAACCAGTTTATTTGTTTTCAATACTTTCTATTGAGATGTGCTACAGGCTGCTGTTAACAACAATGATTTTGTCACAAGTTTGCACTTCATAAAATGTACATACACTTTATATTTTATGCTTCTGTGATGTAAGGACGTACGAATTAGTAATACTTTAGTCCTGTTAGCTGCAAAAGGGTTTGTTTAGTTCCATTGTCTTTTTTCATCTGTTCTTTTTTAATATGGTTTTACTGCATTCCTGCTCTGAAATCTGTAAGCATGGGAGCAGTAAATTTTATGTAAGCAGAAGCATTCTGGTGGCTCCAGCTCCTTTTATAGTAGTTCATTTTAAAGTAACAAACACTGTATGTTTCTTACAGCACAATTAAGTCAGGAAGTGGTGTGTTATGGTTAAGGAGCCTGCTGGTTTCAGAGGATGTGATACATCACCAGTAATTGAACATGAAATATATTTGCCGTATTTTTGTGTTTGTCTTTTGAAACACCTACTTGGACAAGTGTTCAAATAATACCTTCAGGAAGTTTCTAGTGAAAAGTGATTGTATTCAGAAACTGCAAAACACATCTTTAAAAGATCTGTATCGTCTATTCAGTATTAGAAGTTAGAGTCCTCTATAGGGTCAGGATCCTGTATCATTCTTGGAGTGGGGAGATATAAACTGCAATATTATACACTTAAACTTTCTCATTCTGTTATCATGAAGCAGAGTGTCAAGTCCTAGTTCTAAACTAATTTATATAAAATCTTTATTTACTTTTATTTCCAGATTTATTTTTCAACTTGGCCTTCTCAGCTAACTTGCTCAGCACTATTGTATGCAGTAAAACATATAACCCTTTCCATCCTAGTGCTTACTGAAGTGAAAAAAAACCTCTGCAAAGTTTGAATGTTGCATTGCTGAAGTTGGGAAGTAAATGGTGGAGAGATTTGATTCTAGGTTGTGGTTATTTTGCTAACTCAGCTGTAGTTCAGGCTGACAGCAGTTAAAGCCCAAGTTGTTGATTAATGTCTGTACAAAGTACTTGTATTGCTGTCTAATTCCCACTGGACAAAAGGTTTGCATCCCCCAAGACAATTTTTAGAAGGCTCCAGAGGCTCTTCAGAATATGTTGTTACATATTGTGGTGTGTTCCTGCTATGGTACTTTGGAGTCTGGAATATATCATATAATACGATTTTGGCTGCACTCAGCAAGTAAATGCAGATTAATTTTTCTGAGGTTGAGAATGAAATACATCTTTTCATATTCTGGATCCCTGACAGCATTAATAAATGATCAGAGCCAGCGTATTTTTCTGCAAAGCTACAGTCATCCCTTGCCTAGGGCATTTTTCTTAATGGTTTGTTTCCTACAACTATGAATGAACAGAAAGTGCTCTGTGAAAATGCTTTAGTAATATATTATGGTAATATGTGTCCAGTCTGAATCTTTACCTATTGATTTCATGCTCTGCAGTGGAACTTCTCCATTCACCTGTAAAAGGCTCTTTCTTACATTCTGTTTCCTGACCTATGTTTTTTTAATTGCCTCTCCATTCTGAGGAGGTCTCTAACTGGAGAAGAGGCAGCTACAGAAAGGTAGCTGTGTCTCTGCATCAGTCTCATCTGTTTCTGGCCTTCTAGAACATTTTATTCCTTTCCGATGAATTTTTCTGATACGTCAACGCAGTGCAAAAAATGTTATAGATGTGTACAGCCAGGAAGCAGTGCTAATACTGCAACTGCTCAGGCTTTGCAAAGAAGGCTTTGTTGTGTGTTTTCATCCCTTCCCCTAGCACTCACGGTCCACATTCCTGGAGATCAAGTCTGGCACATGTTGATGAATGCAAGTTTTATTTAGAAGCATGACCACTTGTCACCATTCAGTCTCATGTTATCAAGCAACGGCTGCTAACATTTGTTTGGCATGCAACATTTTCTGTACAGTACTCACCAGCAAAGAGAAGTGTTTCCCCTTTCCTCCCCCCGCCCAAAGCACAGTGTTTGCAGGCTTTTGGAGTGGAAGTTCTTCTTTTTAATGCTGGAAAATTTCATGGTGGTGGCAGAGGACTTGCGTGCTGTGAGGATGGCAGAGGACGGCAGTGTGGATTCAGATCTCCCAGACTGTAATTGTGATATCACAAGGCAGGCAGCTATTTTTGTTTGCTTTTGATTGATACAGTTCTTTCTGAAGTCTTGTCTTGATGAGAAACTAATTGAAATATTGATATGTAGAAATCACTGCCTTAGCTAGAAATTAGTGTTTTCTGCTCAGTTTAAAAATATTTACAGTGGTAAGAGCATAATTTGTTTTACAGCTAGTACTTTTGGATCCCAGAATAATTTTTTGCTACTGATGCAGACTTAGAACTAGTAAAACTCTTTGCTGTCTGGAAGAAGCTGTATACTGGTTTTACTGCTGTTTTTAAATACAAGAGCATGTACACACATGAGAAAAAGCAGACTTTGTATTTGTCTGCTCACTGTTTGTGTCATCAAAGGGGCATGGCTACAAGCAAAAGGCAGAGAAGGAGAGAAGCTCTAAAGTGTTTCAAACTTATTGAAGCCGGTCTGTACTGTACCTATTAATGACTGTTTTGTTACTGCATGTAATACTTGAACTCAGCCTACATCATCCTAGATTTTTGATTCATCTTCTCTTTATCCCTATTCATGTTATCTTTTCTAGAAGTTTTGTTTTGTCCAGAGTTCTAGAAATTTGCTCTTTGAAAGGAGAAACTGTGGTCTGAAGAGCAAATATAACTGACAGTACTAGTGTCCAGCTACACAATAGTACTGTGCTTTGACCAATAGATCTTTTTTATTCATAAAAAGATTATTTTAAACTGTTTTTTTAAAAACACTGGTTTTAACAGTGTAATATTTTTCACTATTTCATAGACTGTTTGTTGAAACTTTGTCTCCAGTTCCAAGTAGATATTTTAAAAAAAAAAAGTGTCTGCTTTCTACTGGCTTTGTACAGACATAGCTAATGCACTCTTACTGACTTTTTTCATGTGTTTTTTTAAAGTTTAATATTAGTAACCAGCTGTCTAAATTACTAATGCAATAGCTATGAGCTCTATATGATGCATAGTTATGCATTTACAGAATTGTTCCTCTTTAGGTTGAAGTGGAATCTAAGGCTGTATAATTTGGGACTAGATAAATTAAAGATACTTGGGCTTAATTTCAGCTCTGAGTTTTTCTCCCACTGCCTTTTCTTAATGTAAAATAGATATTTTAAAGTTATTACTTTCTCGGCATAACCAAAGCACAGTAATTGGAAAAGGGAAACATAAGCATCATGAGCCCATTCAAATTTTCAGATAAGTTTTTGTCAGTAAACAATAAAAACAAACAATTGAATTCTGCAGTATTTTCCCTTCTGAGAGTCTTAAGTATTTCTAAAATGTAGGAACACTGGTGCATGTGTGTTATATAAAAAACAACCTGTAAAGCAACCATGTTATGGGTCCAAGCCTTTGATTTCCATGTGGACTCTTGATTATGAAGGAGGGGAGTTACCTCGAGTCTCTTGCAGTAACATGCTTAAAGCTGTAACAAAAGCACGAGATGATTATTGGAATAATTAACTGTTTAAATGAAATCTTGTAAATGGAACTTCAAAAGGGCAAAATTGCGGTTGGCTAGGGATCCAACATAATTGAATGGTTTATAATTTGTCCTTTGTCTCTGAGCAGGGCTTTTAGTTTCATTAGCTTTCAGGCCCCACCAATTTCATGGAAATACAGGATTTGACGTGCTGTATTTTTAAGAGAGACATAATTTTGTTGCACACACATTATGTAATTGTTTGTACACAGGCATAATATTCAGTGAGATGAAGACCATGGGCATCTTGCCTGCTAAAATTCAGAGGAAAACTCTTAGACTTGATGGATTACATCTATTATTTGTTTGCAGATATGTTTTCACAGTAGCTGGAGGCATAACACTGTATTGCAGTTCAGCCAAAAAAGTAAGCCCAGCATACTCCAAGAAGCACTTTTTTATTTGCATCTATTTGTACCATGGGCAAGGAACCTGTTATGTTAGACTCTGTACCAGAAAAGAACAGTCTTAGTAAATGCAGTGGGGGGCAGGAAGGGAGTTGTCCTTTTTCTTGGGGGGGTGGGGAGTGGTGCTTTTTTTAACTTTTGGTATTTAGGTGCAGGGAATTGCAATGGTTTGGTGGGAGGGCAGGTTTAGCAGTAGGTTTTGGTTGGAGTGTTCTTTTACTGTGTCACAGTTCTTCTTCCTTTGGTAGCTTAGGTTATGTGACTGAAAATAGCACTAATTGGGCCAGGGTTGTTTTTCACTCGTGGCAGGGACGTATTCCCATGCAGTCTGCCTGAGGCAAAGAGGGCACTTTCTAAATGACGGGGCCTTTATCAGGTGTTACGGGCAAAATGCAATAAAATCCGCCACAGGGGTTAGGGTACTATACAATTACAAACAAGAATAACCTGGTCTGCGACTTGGGCTTGCAAATGATAGAGTAACATTGCTTCTACACAGTGATGACATGACTCATTGTTCCTTTTCCTGCTCCAGCATGCCTGCAAAGGATCAGCGGCATCCAGCCTTCGAAATCTAAGCAGAAAATGGGCAGGATTTCACTCCTCTTTAATTAATATCAGAGACTGGAAAGCTGTATGTGAATTCCAGAAGAGTGATAACCAACATTTTTGCTCACCCTGTGAGCAATGTTCAGTTGGTCCAAACCCACAAAGCACTGCCTGTACAACCATAGGTGACAAGGAGATGGTGCCCCCAGGCATTGATTGTTCTCCTGGTGTCTCTCCAAGGCTAAACCCATAACTGTGTTTTAGGATAACTGGGGCAGTCTTTCAGCATGATTGTGTTGATTTCGGTCCCTTCATATCCAGATTTTAAGATTACCCAGATTTTTTCCAATTACCAAGATTTTTTTTTTTCAGATCACAACCCTGCAGCTGTTGGTCATGAGATTCTGGCAAGCAAGATGTGTTCAAGCTGTTCTTAAGCATGTTTGGTGCTAAAGAGCCATAGTTTCACCATCTGTGATCTAAAAAGAGGGCTAGAAAGAGTGAAAAAATTGAAAGATTTAACTTTTAAGTTTTTTTAATTGATGATGTTAAGATCTCTGCATTTCTCTTTGGTAAGAGAAGGACACCCATATTAGACTCTTAATGGTCAGCTGCAACCACTGCTTTAAATATGGAAACACTTGATAAATTTGCTGGTTAGTACTATGGAAAAAATGTGAATTGCCCTGTTTGAATTACAGGGTAGTCAGGTGGCATTTTGTTTGTTTGATGAATCTGGCAATCTTGTATTTTTCAACCTGATCTAGACAGTCTATTCCCAGGTGCACTAATCTCTTCCAAGGTTTCTGATATTGAAACACTGAAGTGAAAGAGCAATAGAAGCATAAAATGGAATGTTACTCAAAATTGTTTGTAGTACTACTTAAATGGAAGAAAAAAAAGCAAGCTTAGAAACAATTTCAGAATCCACTAATGTACGTTATGTAACATGGGAATAGGAAGGAGGGAATTAGAATTACTCAGACATTTCTGCAGTTGAAACAGGCTGAAGGAAAAAATACCAAAGAGAGGAAGAAGGTTTAGTCAAATTTTTCTCACTGTCTAAGCTTGATGTTCTCTTAATTAAAATAAATCCACTATTTATTTTTTCCTGGCCAGTTTCATCTTTTTAAATCTGAACTAGTCCATTAAGACCAAGAACAATTTAAAGCAGCCCTTGGGATTCAGGATTTCTCACTAGTTCTTAGCTGGATTTCTCCCTCTAAAACTTACTTATTCAAGGACAAGTCTTCACACTGGAACAGGTTGCCCAGAGAGGTGTAGATTCCCCATCCCTAGAAACGTTCAAGGTCAGCTTGGATGGGACTCTGAGCAGTCTCATCTAGCTGAAGATGTCCCTGCTTATTGCAGGGGGAGTTAGACTAGATGACCTTTAAAGGTCCCTTCCAAGCCAAACCATTCTATGGCAATGTTTAGAAATCACTGGGGTGAAAAAGACCTGTTCACTCAGTGCACTCCACCACCAGTACTGGTTAAATGGCTAAGTAATTTGTAGCCTAAGAAGAACTTTTGTCATCTGTTGGTCAAATGCACAACTAAGTTACTTAGAATGTTTTGGGGTTTTGGTGTGTGTGAGTTCATTAAAAAAACAGAAGTTTACCTTTCTTAACAAATATTTAACTCAACCAGTAAAGGTACAGAAGCTTTGAAAATGCTGCATGACATCAGTAGGCTCTTATTTTTTCTTAACTGGAACCTATGAATCCAAGACTATTTGCACACATAATATGCTTCCGTTACATAATAAAAGAAAACTACACAACAGAACTTGCCGTCAAAGTTACATTTCTCTAAAAACTTCCTGAAATGCATGCTGTGGAAATTCTCCTTCCGGGTGTAGTTATGCTGCTCTTTGATTTTCTTTACAGGGTAAAGAAGTTGAAGGAGACCCTCGTTGCAGTGCAGCAACTGGATAAAAACATGAGTAGCCTGAGATCGTGGCTTGTCCACATTGAGTCAGAGCTGTCCAAACCTATTGTCTATGAAACTTGTGACTCCGAGGAGATACAAAGGAAGCTAAATGAACAGCAGGTAAAATACAAACACTTAGCAGGTGCACGATGACATGGGGAGAACCAAAGTAGAGTGTCCTTGGGCTGCCCATACCCAGGCTCAGTGCTGAGAGGGCATGAGGCAAAGAAGTGTTTAAATATCAAGGCAAGTGGTACTTACTGTGTCACTTATAGAGCCTTCTGCTGGCTTTGACACCGAATCCACCAGGAGCTGATTGACCTTTCCGAGAAAGGTAAGGCATCAAGAGATGTAACCTGAACGAATAATTGCAATTGTTTTTCCTTTGGGGTTTGTGGTTTTTGTTTGTTTGAATTGTCTCTACCCAGAGGCAAAACTGACACCTATTAGACCTTGCAAATTTTGCACATGCTTCGAGATTACTATTGTTTAGCAACCTCTCTAACTCAGTTTTATTTTGCAGCTTGTTTGGAAATCACTTTGCACGCAAAGATGCATGAGCTATACATGTGAAGTTGAAATTGGTTGGTTTGTAGGACACATAGCCTTTATGAATGCTAGAACAAAATAGTCAACACTGGAATGGGCAGAAAAATGTTAAGTCAACCAGGTTTTGGCACTAAAACCAATGTTACTTCTAAGAAGTAACACACAAGTGTTATTAATGAGTGGTGTTTCTGAGACAATAAAGTGCTGGGCAGGGCTAAACATTGCTGTCAACAAAGCAGATACTTGAGATTTTTTACTAGCATTCCTATGCAGTCATCCTACAGTTTTACAACCACTTCTTAGGGGACTTGTTCTGGGCACAGAGACTGGTGTATCTCTGCCTTCTGCTGTTTCCTTGTGGTGATCCTCATGCAGTCACAGTGTGCAGTGATACTCTGTAGAAGTGCGAGTGGTTTAATTTGAACTCCAAAAGAGAGAAACAAGTTAATTATCATGATAGGATGCCATGTTTGGAAATTTGATGATGATTTGATTAGATAACACTGCAAGCCATGATTATTATAATAATAAAAAAAAAAACAAACAAAAAACAAAAAAACCCACCACCCATCTTCGGTGTATGGCAAACAGTATTTTTTATTAGTTGCAGGCTACATCACTATCCACCGCATCTCAGAAGGCCAGTACATTGGCCATCTTCTCAAGTATTTCATCCCTCTTTCTTATTCCGTTAGTGATCTTACGTTCTTTTCCATGTTTGATCTTCCACTGAGGTCATTATATTCCCTGCTGATACTGCTACCCGGTGTTCATATCCAAAATTATATTAAAAATATTATACTGTGAAAGATCAAGGCCAAATTCCATGTCTGTAACTCTGTTATCTACCACTTCAGCCAACAGTCAGTTTTGCAGATTTCTGGTCTCTGTAGTGAAATTAAAGATACAATGGAAGCTGGATATCCTGGGGAAGATAGGGTAACTTCACTGCAGACTTTTCCTAGGGTTGCTAACTGCATTTCAAGGATTACTTATTTGTTTACTTTCTCAATCTGCTACTACTTGAAATGCGGAAAAAAATGTGTTTGCTTTTGGGAAAAAAAATCTGTATGTGGGTGACAGTTGTGCATAAAAGTCATGTTCCTTTGTGAACTAACTCAAAGGCTAAATGCTTTCTAATAAACACAGATCATTTTAAAATCTGGGGAAGAAATATAAGGCTATGGAGAAAAAACAATGTAAGGCCTTTCTTGTAGAAAGGTTCTGTAGGTAAATAAAAAAGTTTAATCCTTAGGAATCCTCAGGTCCATGAACTGGGAGTTCTCACTACTGCTGTACTCCAAAACAGCAGGAAGGAGATTGTGTTACCTGAACTTACTTAACCTCAAGTCTCATGGCTTTCTGGAGTTTGTGTTCAATAGAGTATCTATTTACAGTATCCATCCTTATATAACATTTCAGGATGGGTAGAAAGAAGAGTAAACACGTGGACACCACAATAAAAGAGTGTTTTCCAGGCAAATGAAAGTGAAAGGGCCAGCACTGAGAAAGAAAACATTGTGATTTTCCACTTGATGGTCTCATTTTTCAGCTTGGTGGTCTCATGTAGAAGTTCACAAAATAGCTTTCTGTTTCATAGATGAGAAAAGGAAATAAATTACTTCATTGAGTGCAACCCCAGTTATCACAAACAATCAAATCAGCTGGTTGTTACAAGTTGACCTTGCTCCATTTGAAATTTGCTGAGGTTTTTAGATTCTACATTCAGATCTCATTTCCTGCTGGAATGCATTTTCAGAACATCATACTGCTAGTTTTAAGAAAAGTTCCTCTAGTTAGTCCTTAAATGTATGTAGAGACAATATGTTGACACTATATTTCCCTTGGCATGTTATAGTTTACTTCACTAGCAAAATTATAAAGAGCAGTCCTCAAGCTGCCAAGTTCTTGTTCTCCTAAGTAAACTTCCACATCTCTAACTCTAGTCTTAACAGTTCTTTTCTTCATCTGAATCAGAAGTGAACATAGTATTCTAGATGCAACGTATCACTTTTTGATGTAGTCACGTTAGTACTTCTTTGTCACTATTGGAATTGTTGTTGTCTTGGCTTTGTTATTGTCCATCCTGATTTTTCCATCTAACATTATGATGATTCATTGCAAACATAGGCAGAAGTCAAGCAGGGTTTCTTTTCCTTGCGCTGATCCAACAGCAATAGCTAATTACTTTTATGGCTTGTCTTAATTTGAACCTGTAGTTCAAAACGAGCTGAAACGTTGCTTCAAGATGAAACATTATCAACAGTGTAGAAAAGCCATTGCAACCAAGAAACCAACAGGAGAGATAACACTGATCACATATAAGTGCTAAGACAGTGTAAGTGCATTTTCTTTAGTTGTCCTGAATTTTCCTTTTCCATTTCCAATGAAAATGCTATAGAATTGGAAAGTTCAAGGAAGAAAAATCTCCTCCTAGAGATGCACTGTTCAACACATGCTGCTGCCAATCTCCATGTCAAGCATGCCACTTTGCAGCTAGCTCACCTGAGGAAGAGTAGGTTAACAAAGGGTACCTCCACCGAACCTTTACAGTAGATAAGAACGTATTTTCTTGTCACACTTCTCTTACTAACTGCTGCTTTACAGTGTGATAACGGGAAAGGGCTTGGAATAATTCCACCGTTCATTGGTGATGTTGATTAAATGTGTGTGGAAGATGCTCAGCTGAGAATGCAGTGCTCTGGCAGTTTGTCCCAGGTTATGGTTTGGTGTTTGTAGTCCCTAGGGAGCTGTGCATGCTTCCAGGGTCTCCTGGCTTCATTAATAACTTTGCAATACCACTTGCGCAGATGCAGTCTCTTAATAGGTATTCATTAAATGTGTTTCTCCCATTCACAAGATTATTAAATCTATTTTTTAATAAGTAGCCAAGAAAGGCATTTGTAGTTATGCATGTTTTGCAATTTCTCTTAAGAATTAACTTCTTCACTTGCAGGAACTTCAGAGGGACATAGAGAAACACAGCACTGGAGTGGCATCTGTTCTCAATCTGTGTGAAGTGCTTCTTCATGACTGTGATGCTTGTGCCACAGAAGCAGAGTGTGACTCTATCCAGCAGGCTACACGCAATCTGGACAGAAGGTGGAGGAACATTTGTGCAATGTCAATGGAAAGGCGACTTAAGTAAGTCTGAAGGGCCTACAGGTTATTATTTCCTTCCACGGGCACAAATACAGGATGGGATATATGTTATAGGGTTGCAGTACTGAAGAAAAGGGTGTAGGGGTCAGGAAAAGGTCAACCACTGAATGAAAAACAATAGCTGTTACTGTGTGGGGGAAAAAAAGAAATTCCAGATTGCATTTGTATGCACCTTTATACAAGGTACAGATACCAGTTACCAAATTTTGCTCACAAGGCCTTTGATGGAATGATGTCTTGTTTCCCATGGTCCAGAGAAATTATGAGAAAATAGAGAAAGCTTAGATGACAGCAGTGAATCCAAGAGATTTAGAAAACATGACCTAAAAGGGGGAGTTGTAACACTTAAGTTTACCACAGAACTACTGAAACTTGGGGAAACTAGTTACTGAATGGTGGAATGTTATTCCAGGTGTTAGTTTTCATGCACCTGATGTTCCTCTGCAGTTTGTCTTATGTCCGATTTTGTTTATTTGAAAGAATTGTAGGACTTGACGCTCATATGGAATTTCCTCATCTGCCCACCTTAGCTCTGCTGAGCAAGCGTGGGCTACAGCACCCAAACATCTTGGGTGTGGTCTGGTTTACTGCTCATGCTTAGACCATCTATACCCTGCATGTCCACGGTATCCAGATGATTCATTGTTTTCTATTTACAGCTAGGATAGCACGGGTGGGTTTGATAGTCATAGTGATGTAGGCTAGATTGTGCCAGTGCTATGTAACCAGTAGTAATACATGTTAAACTTTTTGAACTCCTCTATTTGTGAAGATCTTGCCTGTATCTTTTTAAGTTATGAATCTAATTTCTCTGATGTTTACATAGTCACATCAAGAACTCTAGGTGAAGTTTATGACTTCAAAATGCTGAATTGAACTTTATATGATCTTTGGTTTTGTGGGATATTCTTAATGTATTTAGTAAAGGTTTTCTTTATTTTGTGCAAAAAAAATGTTGCTGTTAAGTTGTGCCGCCTTATATCCACAGACTGCTATCTTTGACTGATTTTATAATATTGCTATGGTAATTCTTGTATAGTGTATATATATAAATACAGCTTATAAGTTCTATTTTTGACACAGTTTGTCTTGAAAATGTACAGCTCTTCATACCATTGTGTCCAGCAAATGAATTCAGAACTATTTTAAGTTAATGTGGAATAGTGCATTGAACTCTATTTTACTTTCTTGCAATGCACACTTTATGCAGATTTGTAAGTTAACTGAGGTATCAGTATTTAAAATCTTTATTGTACTAGAAACAGTTATTCATGTTAAAAAGCAACTTTCCAGTTGTCAAACTTAAGGTTAAACATCATTGGCAAAGCATAAATTTTGCATGGATCAGGTCCTTTTCAGACTTGCATATCTAAGATTTGGGAAAGATGTATTCTGTATGTAAAAACAGACAAAATTCTGCTTTAATACAACCTGTCCAAAAAAAGAGCTTGTTATTTGGAGTCAAGTGATGCTGAAGTTCTTGGGATTTTACAGTCTCAGTATCAAGCCAATTTGATTTCAGGGTCAAGAGTCAGACACTATTTTTACATATTCAACTGAAGTCAAGGGGTGTTTTTAAGTGTTGGAATAACTTTTAATTTTTTTAAATAGAAATGTTTACAGTGTATATTGAGAGATAGCATTTTACCACTTGTTGGTGAATGCAAAAAAAATTTCATATCCCTTTGCAATGCAGAATAATGACTGAGAACTTTAAAATACATCCTGCAACTTCTTAAGCATTCTGTAAGAAAAAGCTCTGCAGTTGAAGGTAGCATGGAATTTCTAATCTCTAAAATACTGGCTTAGGTACCTACCCTGTGTCTGTATTTCAGAAGTGATTTGGCATGTGCTCAGATTTTTAGAGCTCGTATTGCATACTTAAAACTTTCTTTTTATACCGATGCCAAAATTAGATGCATTAAAAAAAAAAAAATGCCATCATCTTATTCTAGCTCAGTCTGGAATGAGCCAGCCTTCCCTGTGGTCTGTTTATCAGCCTGGCTGTCTGAGTTAGATTAAAAACTGGTTATTGTCTGATGCAGCGCTACTTTGCTGTTGTAGACGATTAGTTAAAGTTGTGTAGATCAGCTGGCCTTCAGTCTGAGCATTCCGTAATTTTCCATTATCTATTGCAGAATTGAAGAGACGTGGCGGCTATGGCAAAAGTTTTTGGATGACTACTCTAGGTTTGAAGACTGGCTAAAAACCTCTGAGAAGACAGCTGCTTTCCCAAGCTCCTCTGGTGTGCTTTACACGGTTGCTAAGGAAGAACTGAAGAAATTTGAGGTGATTTATAATAGTCGAAATGTAATATCTACTGATCACATTACAGAAGCCAGCTGGTGTTCTTCCTTCCCATACACAAGTCACTCAGCAGAGACACTGTATTAATATAGAGGAGTTGATGATTTTGTAGCAGCCTTCAGTAGCAAGTTTCTAGGATGAAAATAAAGTGGAAGGTGGCAACTGAAAATACTAATGAATCAATCCACTCTCACTTGCTTTGTTCACCAAAGTTAGCACCTTTTTTATTTCTGCAACTTTTAAATATGTTTAGTCAGTAGGTGCCCCAGAGCATTCATAAATCTCGCTTCACCAAGCACCTCTTCAAATGCATGCTGTATGTTTTAGCTTTTGCTTTGGCTTTATCCTTCCTCTTCATTCTGTAACTCTCTGAAACCAGCCCTCAGAACTCTTTTTGTTCAGTGTCCCCATTTTAGATCCATATACCTCAAATTCATCTTTGTGCAAATATTGTTATATGTCCACATGATATCCCCTGTGACTTAAAAGTTAAGTGCATGCTTCAAAACTGACAAGCTGTCACTTCAGTCAATGCTTAAGAGCTTGTTACATAACTCTGTTGTGTCTACTACAATGTGGTGGCTTGTCTAATAACTCAAATGGCATTTATTCCCGTGTGTAAAGCACACACACATGTCATGTGGCTGGTCACAGGTGAAAATCTTTTGCTTAGCTTCGTATTTGCAAGGAGCATATCAGGACAAGAGAGGAAAATAATTCTGAAGAAAGAGAACAATTTAGGCAATTCTGTAAAGTGCTGTAAAGTATTTGCTATGGAAAAGAAATGCAAATTTTAAACAGTGTCTTAATACCAGTTAATACTTTTTGGTTCAACAATTAATTCAAAAACATAATGAGAAGCACTGGTTGAAGTTTTATAATTGACATTCACATTTCTGAATTTAACAGCCAGGTTTTGTTGTTAAACACTGCTAGACTTCATTATGGTGAGGTGGGTTACCATAGTATAAAAACATTTGCTTCCTGGACACAAGTCTCAGACCTCCTTCCCATTGTCCCTTTTTTTCAGTGATCAGGATCTAAATCTCTTGTTTAGTGATGAGAAACAGTACCAAAAATATCTTGGCTGTCTTTTTTTACAGCTAATCTGACTGCCCAGTCATTGTCGTTGAACCTCAGCCTTCATGGTGACATTCCCTCTCCTGCAGACTTGTGGACTTTTTACTGTCTACAGTTAAAAAAAAAAAAAAAAGCCCAGCAGACCATGCAAGACCCTTTCAGTTCCTGAGTGCGGAGGTCAGAGATAGATCTTGCTAACTTCACTGCACAAAATCAAACTCCTTCCTCTCCAGTACTTTCTGGAGAAATGAAAAGAGTTTACAGGGAAGAATGCAACAGATGCATTCTTGTGTAGCTGAGCTGAAAAAATGGAAGACAAATACACAGCTGTTCTTTTGCTGGACAAGTCTTGGTAACAGGTGAAACACAACTGCACACTTGTAGGTTTCATGATCCTAGTAAATACAGTCAGATTTGTGCCTCTGATATGAGAATTGCCTCCTTGTGCAATTTGAAGTGAATTCAGTTCTACTGAGTTTTCACTCCTGTTTGCTCAGTGTTGATTGCTCCCTACCCAATTTAAAGGCCATGTAATGAGGGGAATAGGTATAACTGAGAGGACTGTGACCTTGATTTTTTTTTTTTTAAGTAGCTTTGTTACTTTTGTCTCTGGTATTACAGCAGAAATGTGCTTATTTTATTTTTAGCTTTGACTGGTACAATATAAAGAGTATATATTGTTTATATAGAAATCTCATGTGTTAGCTGATTTTAATGAAAATCTCTGTACAGAAAATCTATCATACTTCTCCTGTCCTTAGTAAGGGTGGTATCTGATTTTGGAATTGATTCACTGTTTGTTTTCATTGTGAGATACCAGAAAGCAAGCTTATAGAAGTAAAATGGAAGCCAAAACCTACTTATATTCAAAAAAGAGCTGGTGTAGTCTATGTTTTTAAGTCTTCCTTTGATCGATTGCTTTTCTGTTTCTTTGACAACATAAAAAAAAAGTAGGGTTTTTTTTAAATTATTCTTTTTTTTATTTGTTTTTGAAGGAATCAATTCAGTCAGCTTTTTACAATATGCTTTCTCCAGTTTGCTTTGTGATTGCTAGTCACAACATGAAACTCATGGGCTAAGTCACCTATTGTTGCTGCTCCCCAGCTGGGTGACCGAAGCTTTTCTAACAGTAGAGGAAGCACTGAAAGTACATGGTGCAGACACTTGTCCAGCCACAAGTTGGTAGGGATGTTCACTAAATCTTCTTCACATTAAAATTTTAAGACAAAACTTACTTATATACCAGTATACTGAAAGTAAAAAGATGATTCCTTCAGTACCGTTTTTCACTATTTTTGGTAAAAGTATAAACAATTGCTCAAACGTCTTCAATGTTTGCACTTCAGCAAATTCAGTGTGTGTGAGGAAATCCAGTGAAGCCACAGGAATCTTGGATTTCTGTTCATTTTAAAAAAAATACTTCATATTCATTGTTTGTATTCTGTTCTCAGATACGAAGGCATACAATTGAGTCAAAAGGGGAGTCTTTTTTTTGGTGTGCTGATTTGCCATTTCAATGGGTATTCATGTTGCAATTTCTCATCCAGTGAATTGTGTCAGTTTTGTAAAGTCTTTTCCTTTTTTGCTCATTTTAATTAGAAGGCAGCCTCTCATTATGATAACCCTCAGGAGGTGTCTGCATCCATAGCAAAATCTTTCAGCTAACACAGGTCAGAATGTAAAAGCAGGGTCAGAATAAAGGGAGGCAGTAATATATGTATCCTGATTTCAGTTATTAAAAATCTGATGGTGTCTTTTGTTCATTTGCTTTAGGCCTTCCAGAGACAAGTGCATGAAAGTCTGACTCAGCTGGAGCTGATCAATAAACAGTATCGCCGCCTGGCCCGAGAGAATCGCACTGACTCTGACTGCAGCCTTAAGCAGATGGTTCATGAGGGGAACCAGAGATGGGACAACTTACAAAAGCGAGTTACCTCCATCCTGCGCAGGCTAAAAGTATTTTTCCATTTTTTAGCCCTTCAAGTTCACTACTGTACTTACAAAACAGGAGTGCTCAAGGAGCTTCCTGGTTTAATGCATTTGCAGTGGTTTTGAGGGGATTTCTATCTTTGGAAGAGGAAGGGAGCTCATCAGTCTACTTTGCCTGAGGTAACCAAAGCATGAAATCTGTAGGGAAACGCTTGGTGACCTCAAACACCACCTCCTTCACAGAAGATAACTTTCATAGGTCAGCTAATTGCAGCTGTAGATGGTGTTACTGAAAAGCATGTAGAAAAGGAAAGATGGTGTACTGAGTTGGGCATGATAGCTGTTTCCTCAGAGAACCACTATTGCTGGGGGTTTTTGAGTTGTTTGGTTATTTCATGCTACTCCATTTTGCACTCCCCAGCATTTTATTGGCCAGCGTGAGGAGTTTGAGACAGCACGTGATAGCATCCTGGTATGGCTAACAGAGATGGACCTGCAGCTGACCAACATTGAGCATTTCTCAGAGTGTGATGTCCAAGCAAAGATAAAGCAACTTAAGGTAAAGAATAATTGAATGGTAACAGGAGGAGGGATGAGAGAAGGAATAAAAACATTCATGATGGGAAAAGAATTTAAGAAACAATATGCAAAAAATGCAGCTCAACACAGTCCCTTACTGGCAGACTGAGACTTTAGCCTCAGAACTTATGGGCTGTCAGGTTTCAATATGTACTTGTCTGCCAGAGTAAAAGATCTCTGAGCTGTGAAATTGTTCAAAAAAGCAAGGGTGATAGTCTCCATTCCCTAATCAAAAGAGGAAATGTCAATAAAAATTGTTGATGTCAACTCTCCATTATTGCTGACACCTAAGAATTACATTTGTCAGCCATTTCTGCATCAGAAAAGTCATTATCTGGAGAGAAAAATAGCAAATGTCATATTATCCAAAATTCCAGTGTGTTAGTTTTAGCATCTGTGTTCATTCTAGACATTTGGTCATGGTCATGGCTTGTTTAGAGAAGAGCTTTCTTTCCAAATACAACAAGCGAGGAATGAGATGGTAAACCAGTAAGTATCACTGTTTTTAAGCTAGAGAGACTGTGGAATGCTAAATTTAATTGCTCACTGTTGCTCATGCCAGAATATTTGGAACAATCCCTGTTAGTTACCCACACACCACTCTTGCTGAAAAATTCTTAAGGTTTGCATTCTTAATAACTTAGGTTGTTACAATGTTGGTTCCATTGATAAAGCATGGGCTTCTCTTTTATACAGGCTTTTCAGCAAGAAATTTCACTGAACAACAACAAAATTGAGCAGATAATTGTGCAGGGTGAGCAACTCATTGAGAAAAGTGAGCCTATGGATGCAGCTGTCATTGAAGAAGAGCTAGATGAGCTGCGTCGTTACTGTCAAGAGGTCTTTGGACGTGTGGAACGCTATCACAAGAAACTCATCCGCCTTCCTGTGTGTATACCTACATACCGACGTATTTGGTTTGTTTGCTGTTTTACAAGAATGAGGAGAGAGAAAGATGCTGAAACAAACTAACGTGAAACTTCTGTAACTTTCCAAAAATCCTGTGGTTTAATTTTGTTACAACCCTGACCTTCTGCCTCCCTTCATTATCTGCTATTTTTGTCCTGTTCAGAAAGCAAACTCACTAGATCTGGAATTTTTGTAAGTCATCATGAAAATCCATGCAAATTGGAGATTTTTAAAACTTTATTAATGGGGGTAGCAGTGTAGTACTGGCAGTAAGAATAAGAACATCTCCCTGCTCTGTCAGATAGCTTCATTGGCTGCTTATTGGGTTCTGTTTGTTTGAAACACAATGGTAAAACGATTTTTCCCATCAGAATAAACATTTGTCTATAGAACTGAACACACAATTGAATAGTGATTTTTGGTAGCTCAACTCCTGTGGAAGGAAAGGAACAAAACCCAGGATTTTTAAAATATGAAAGAATATAATGACACTAGCATTTGTGATAAAGATCACATATACTTCCTATGACTTGATTCCAGAGTTTTCTTTAACTTGATGTCTGCATTGCAGTGGCATCAGTAAAAAGCCTGGAGACGCTTGATGTGAGACTCTGTGGTGCCTTAAGTTATTAAAATGAGCTTGCATTATGAATTTTTTTGTTGCTTTGGTTTTTAGTGCACCTTAAAATAATTAAGGAAAATGCAAAAGAATGCAAAATGGAAACCCCATCACTGTGACTGTTGCTTAATGCTACTTTATTTCGCCAAGCCAGGTTGACCATGCAGTGCCTCTGCGCTTTTCATTGATAGTTCTGTTTGCATTATGCTTCTAGCTGACAGATGACGAACATGACCTCTCTGACAGAGAGGTGGATCTGGATGAATCAGCAGATCTCTCTGACATACACTGGCATGACAAATCTGCGGACAGCGTTCTCTCCCCGCACCCATCTTCCAACCTTTCGCTGCCTCTTTCCCAGCCGGTGAGAAGCGAGCGATCAGGTCGAGATACCCCTGCAAGCGTGGACTCCATTCCTCTGGAGTGGGATCATGATTACGACCTTAGCAGAGACCTGGAGACAGCAGTTTCACGGGCACTTCACTCTGAGGAAGAAGACGGAGGACAAGAGAAGGACTTCTACCTGAGAGGAGCAGCTGGTATAGCAGGTATGGTAGCAAATTGTGCATTCTTTTTTCTGCTAGTAAAAAAAAGCAGATGTTACATGTGTGATTGCTTGGCAAAGATGGTCATGGAAAAGTATTTTAAATAGGCCCCGAAGATTTTGAATAACTTTCCCTAAGTGATCCCAATGGCCTTCTGGCCTTAGACACAGCAATGGAGATTCCTGGATGACTACAGCCTTGGAAAATCTCAAAGGCGTATATGATATGACAGGGAGTTGGCTGTGTCTCTGTGCTTGTGGCCTGCCAGATGGGATATGTCATCTGTAACAGCAATGCGTCGTAAGTTATTCTGACTGAAAGAAACTGTACTGGATATGGCAAGAAGTACAGAATAAACCGGTGAAGAAATGCAGTGGGAGAGACCTGCAGACTAAATCATCACATGCTTAAGTAAATCTTAACTCCATCCTTAGATAGGCAAGACTCCAGCAACTGAGTGTTTAGCCTGAGGAGGGATCTTGGGTTTTGCTCTCCGGTGAAGTTGGAAATCCTTTCTAAGTGTGTGTGCTTTGTGTAATAAATCTTAATGAGTGAAAGTGCCCAAATGCAGCCAGCTGGGGGGGAAGACATACTGGTATATTATATTCTGTTCTTGTGGCTGTCTTTTGCTTTCCAGATCATTGCTCTGAAAAGAATCAGGTTTGCCTGGATATTAAGAGACTTTTGTAGCAGGCTCCCTGGGTTTCAGTCTTCATCTTTTTTCCTTCTCCAGAAAGGATGTTTGCTATTGGAACCATTTATATATTCCATCCCATGAAAAGGACTCCTGCTGTAAGGAGACAGCCATTGCTGAGCTGTCAATTTAGACTGTGCTTTTATTTTTTCAGATGTAGAGATTCCTGAAACTCTTGAGGCCTATGTAACACTCACAGAAAACGCGCTCAAAAGTATCTCTGGTAGGCATCAAAAAAGACTTAAGAACAGTCAGATGCAAATACCACAGTGCACAAGCATAACTTCTTTCTCTTCTCTTAGCATCTACTATACTTTTCACAACTTAAAAAGATAAATATTTCTTACATGGTGGCATTGGCATGTTAACATAGAAGAATCCTGCTTTTCTATTGCACTGAAAAGTATTCTTGGGTGCATGGATGAAACAATGGTGTTTGAAGTACTGGCCCTCACACCTTGGCTAACTAAACTAAACTGGCCATTAGGTTACTCTGATCTTTAGTCTCTGGAGTCCTCAACAGGACTTAATACTTTGTTACATCTCTGAGAGAAGAGTGGTTTCTATAAAGATTAAGGCAGAAGGAAAAGATAGAGAGCAAAACCTAATTGTTCATTTCTGTACTTATATTTTTAACACAGCCACAGCTTGGATTATTACTTAGGTATAAACTTTTAGGTTAGTTGTTGCTTCACGTGATAACAATGCCAAGGTGAGGTACTGTAGTCCAATGTCTTTGTCTTAGTCCTTTATATGGGAAGGTGAATTTTTTTTCACGTATTTTTTACACAAAATTAAACCTACTGTTTCATTTGTTAGATTACTCTCTCAGAGGGATTAAATGCATTTACAAATGCCTTCTCTCATGATTTCACAGTTTTCCTCTTTTGAAATAATTACTTCATCGCAAATTTGAAATAACAATCTAAAGTCTCAGTGTCTGTGGCACAGACCTCAGGTTCACTGTCCATTTTTTTTCCCGCGAACTAGTGAAATATTATTCTGATTGATTAAGAGTATAAATAGTAGCAGTACATATAGAAAAATATATGTAGAATATATTTATATATTTTCTGACCTGTGAAAATTTTGAAAGTAGCGAGGGGAAAGCAATGTTGAGTATTTTCTTCCGACCACTTGGGGTGAGGCAATGTTTTGTATGAAAAAAGCTTAACCATCAAGAGACTCCATTTTCTGTAATTAGGTGGACAAAAGGCTCTCCTTCTTTATGCATGCTTTTAATTGTGTATGAATAAATTTGAACTGTCTTCGTAAACAGATGGAAATCAGGCACAATGATAGAATATGGATAAGAGGGATCTCATGTGGTCCTCTGGGCTTCAGCCTGCTTCAGATTAGAATTGACTGCAACTAATGCATATCACAGAATTCAGCTGAACTCTATAAAGAAAATACAAGATAGTTCTGCTTCAAAAGCATTGGTCTGAGTTCCAAAAGGCTTGGATAAATACCACTTTGCAGATCTGTTAAGCATAACTTTTATCAAACGCCTAGTTGGGAAAATACTATAAATTTTACTGCTTAGTGTGATTCCCTTAGTCAGTCATGGACTACTTGCTGTGGGCCTTCAAGACATCCAGTCATCTATAGACTTTGAGAAATAAATTATAACTGTATTGCTTAGTGTTTATATACCGCTTTTTATCTTCAAAATTGTATACAAATAGGATCCTTTCATGTAGATCGAAATTCCACTATATTTTAGTGGAGAGAAGGAATACAAAGAGAAATGAGGAGAAACCAAATTCTAACGTGGATTTGGATCAGGAGTTTGGGATGTGATGTTTTATTTGAGAGTGTTTGTGAAAGGCAGCAAGGCATTCTCCAAAATCAGTGAAGTTAGAGCACACCTTGCCAAGAACTTTCCCCTTCAGAGAGATGAGGAATTCTCTGAAGGAAAAAAGTCACTTCAGAATAGTTTGCAAGCCTGCTTTAAACTTTGGACTCTTTCATAGAATGCTTATGACAAGCATGTTCATTGGTATAGTCATCTGTCCTCTGAAAGTCACTAACACCCTCTAATGTAACTTGTAATCAGTTTGCTTTGGCATTGTACCACTCGTAGTGCTGCAGTCAACATTTCTCTTTTACTGTCTAATCTAGATAATATTCCTCACATTGATCTGCCTGGGCAAAAGGTAAGAAAAACTTTGGCAAAACTTGAGTGACAGTTACTGTTTTTGGTTTTGATACAGGGGAACCTGGTGCCCTGGAAGCACATATCCGACAGCTGGACAAGGCTTTAGACACCAGTCGTTTCCAAATACAGCAAACGGAAAACATCATCCGCAGCAAAACACCTACAGGACCAGAGCTGGATTCCAGTTATAAAGGATATGTGCGTGAATTTTGGAGCACAAGTTGATTTGCTTTTGAAAGATATGTAACTGTTTCAACAAAGCAATTAGATATTACTGCTTCTCAGACTTACTCGCTCATGTGGTTGCAACCCTTAACCTTAACGTACTATTGTTGTTTGTTATTAGTGTGTTTACAATAGCATAAGATTACAGGAACATGACTCTTGAGGAGTTTATTTTCCTATTACATTTTTGCAAATGTCCAAAAGTACTTTCTCACACGTGTTTTTATCCATCTAATGATGATATATCCTTGTTAAAAATTGCCCTGCTTTTAAGAGCAGGTTTTATAGCTTCATGCACAGTATTCATCTTGCTGAGAATTACAGACATGCATCATGGTAAGCAAGGTTGCATATATGGAATGCATGAATGAAAATTTTCTCAAGGAGATTTTGTAGAAGAAAAATCTCTCTCTAAATCATTCAAATAATTTCATTACCAACAGAATCAAAAGATTAGCTGCTTGCATGCACAGTAATATTTCCACACTTACGTTCATTTTCATCACATCTTCTAGTGGTCTCTGCCATAGTGTCTTAACATTTAGAATAGATCCACCTTAAGTCATCCAGCACAAATGGCACAGAGTCATTTCTGTTTAGTCTGAACTTAATGCTTTAAGCTTTTATTGTGTCCATATATATTTTTTTGATAGCATCAGGACAGATTGTTAAAGTAATAGATTTTTATCTTCACACTTAGACCTACTTTCGGAATATTTTGGAACTTGCATTGTAACTTGCATTTTCTGTGTGGTTAGTCCTGTACAGTGCATATTGAGCTGGGATTTTTTTGTTTGTTAACACAGATGAAGCTACTAGGTGAGTGCAGTGGAAGCATAGACTCAGTAAAAAGGCTTGGATATAAACTGAAGGAGGAAGAAGAAAAACTATCTGGACTTATTAACCTGAACAGTACTGAAACACAAACAGCTGGTAAGTAACATTTAGTTCTTTGGTAGAAAGCAGTTACGAAAATTAGCAAATGTGAAGTTTTTCTGAATAAATACTTGGTATTATTTGCTGACATACCTATTTACAGGACTGCGTCTGTTACCTTGTTCTGCTTAACATCTCTTTATAGGCATAGTAAGGAATAGTAAGTATTCCTTGTATATGCCCTATAGGGACATTAGGCATACAAGTGCATTTTACGAACCACTTCATAACATGAGACGTAACCCTAAGCCTTTCAGAAGTCCCTGTAGATGCAATGCATTTTTGTTGAATGTTTTCCAAAAAAAGTTGTTTCAATTGCTGTTCAAAATGCATAAATCAGTATTCATTTATTCTAATAGTACCTTTCACTTCTAATATTATCTGTCTACAACAGAGAAATCTATATATTCATCTGGTATAACTATTAACCTGACTAATTTTAAGCATCAACTGTAGAACACGAGGTACTGCATTGTAAAAACATGGATTTGTTCCAGAGATTATAAAGGCAGTGTCTGCATTCTTTGCTTGGCAAGATATGCTACCCATGCAGCCCATTTTTTTGTTTTTGGGGTTTTTTGGGGTTTTTTTTTATTATTATTTTAAGTCGGTAGAATGATGCAACTTGCCCTTCTGCCATAGCATTTCAAGAAAAGTAAGAAGAAATAGCCCCTAATTTATTTCTTTTTAGCATAGGTATTTATCCAATGCATCAGCAGTAGCTTAGGCAAATGTAGTGAGGTGTGATTATTAAATTGTGATAGGTACAAATACCAATGAAAATCATACTATATATGTGGCTCATTAGACATTGAGATCCCTTGTCTGATTTGCATTTATGGTAATTTCTGATGTCTTTATACCATCATAACCTGTTTTAGAGACCTGCATGTGTCAGCTTAATTCTGTTCATAGAGGTCTGACATTAGAAAGTGGTAAAATTGCCTGCTGCCTGGAATCACCCAGGTTTGTTCTTTCCCTCCAGCATCACATTCTTCAGTCTAACTTTGTTTTCAGTGTGGTGTTTTGTGGGTTAGGGTTTTTTCATTTTTATGGAGCCCTTTTTGTCCTGTACAGGATTCAACTGATGCAATTGTGTGATGTGGCTTGTGTTTTTTACTTTTGTTGAATTTGGTGTTTATCATTACAGGTGTAATTGACCGATGGGAATTAATCCAGGCTCAAGCTCTAAGCAAGGAGCTGAGGATGAAGCAGAACCTTCAGCAATGGCAGCAGTTTAACTCTGACCTTAATAGCATTAGGGCTTGGTTGGGAGAAACTGAAGAGGAATTGGAGCAGCTGCGCCGCCTTGATCTCAGCACTGATATACAAACTATTGAGCTCAGAATTAAAAAACTGAAAGTGAGTTTTATGTCTCTTTTCCATGAGTTGCCCTGTAAACAGACCTGAGTGCAACAGGCATGCTGTAGAGGTTGCCAATAGTTGCAGCTGATTTGCTCCATTTTGCACATAGTGGGCTACTGCTGATAACTAAGTTACTGGGAAAGTGATTTTATAAATCATCTTTTGGCAGAAAAATGTATCACTGGCATTCTATATAATCCAAAGGAATTATTGAAATAGTAATTCTGGGGAAATTCCATAATTCCAGAATGTATAGATAATTCCTGATGTCAGCCAAGCTGATGGGGGGGGGGGGGGGTGGGGGAAATGGGAGAAGAAAAGAAAAAAAAAGCCAAGTTAAAGCAAATCTCTTCTAGTCAAAATGGTAACAGAATAGGTACTTTACAAGAAATGCCTCACTGGGACATATTTGTGTGGAGGAAGGAGAGAGTGCCCCTGCTCTCACCATTACAACATAGGAAAAATTTGGCGTCATGTGTCACTTTGCAACATTTCTGTTTCTTCTTCTGTAATCTCAGATGCATCAGGATATCAGGATCCAAATGCTGCTTTTGTGATCTTTCCTGTATATTTTACAGCTATAAAGATCTGCAAATGTCATGGTCCACAACTTCACGTTCAGTTACTAGCATCTTACAAGCATGGGCACAAAAATGTGGGAGCCAATGTTGAAATGCACTGTGCTCCCTGCTAGGAGTGAGGTGGACAGGTAGTGAAGACTGTTTCCGGCACTGATCCATCTAAAGCATATTAATGCTGATCTTCCCTCTAATCCAAATATAGCTGCCATAAGTATTACAAAGGTCACTGTGACATAGGACTTATTAGTAAATGCTGTAAAGTAGGTGGAAAAGGGGGCATTTCATAAGAACCTTGTTCTTGTCTCCCCCAGTTTTGGAAAGGCCGTTAGTGCCCTCCAAACCAAAAGAGGTAAGGTTTCTTTTATGGCTTCCAATGTAAACAAATTGGAGTTTTTATACATGTCCTGCTTCTATAAATTGGAGTAGGTTGTTTATACTCTTTGTATGTTTTATTTTCCCTCAGTAAAAGCTTTTAATTTAAAATAGTGTTGACAGCAGTTTCTACTTGAAAACATGCTGGTTTTTATGTTTATCAGCAAAACTGAGAAGTGAGGGCAAAAGTTTTATTGAAAGCTAAAGTACAATTGTCCTACATCTCTTTAAAGTTTGTTGGGCCTGCTCTGTCTTTTAAATATCTGAAACATAAGCCAGATCTTTAAAACTCAGCTATGACTTCAGGCTTTTAAGACTTTACAAGTTTAATTAGCTTGTTCTAGTTTATGCTCACAGTAAAATTTTAGTAGATGTTAAAGAGTGAACATTTGCAGTCATAGAGTGAGCACAGAAATCTCATATCCAGAGTAAAGAGAGTTATTACAGTGAGGTAATATCATTGCATTCTTGTGATGCCTTCTCTGCTTGGTTCTTCTGAAAGTCACATGCCAATTTCCATCCTTTCTTCCCCTGTCCCACTTTGTCTTATTTTCCAGGAGCTGCAGAAAGCAATTGATAACCGCAAAGCGATCATCTTATCCATCAATCTGTGCAGCTCAGAGTTCACGCAGTCTGACAATGAAGAGAGCAAGAAGCTTCAAGAGCGTCTGTCTCAGATGAATGTGCGCTGGGACCACGTATGCAGTATGATCGAAGAGTGGCGGTGCTCATTGCAGGATGCATTAATGCAGTGCCAGGTCTGTATTGCACTTGTTTTAAATTGTTAAGTGTCCCACATACCAAAAATGTAATCTGTATCATTATCTGGTGTGCTCATTATCCAGCCTGAAACACCCATAAACCCAAAATACAGCTTCAGCATGTGGTTTCTGAAAGGTACACCTGCAATACCTGAAGCATGTGTTTCCAGCCCAAGATTTTCCAAATTTGTCAGCTCTGGAACAGTATTCTAATGTACTATTCTTATGCTTCTTTGTAAGTTATGTTATTTAGCCAGTAGTGACCTATTATAGGATAAACGAAAAACCTGAATTTGACTGGAATTTTCTGCTACACTATTGAAATCATCACTCATCACTTGCAGGATTTCCATGAAATGAGCCATGGTTTGCTGCTTTGGTTAGAAAATATTGACAGAAGAAGAAATGAGATTGTGCCCATCAATCCAAACCTGGACTCAGAAGTGCTGCAGGATCATCACAGGCTTCTAATGGTAGGGTTGTAATCACCCTTTTCTCTCCCAAAATGCATCATTAGAAAAACACCTAATCAGATTTATCTTTTTCTTGATGGTTAGCATTGTACATTGCATGCTAACACACAACTATGGACCGATGTCAGTACCTAACTTTGGTAGGAAACACTAACTTCAGTTAGTAGCATAACTCATGATTTAAAACCTCAGACAACCACTAGGCTGCTGCCTGTCTTCCAGTCAGATTAGAAATGTTTATTGCATCTCTTTTCTGTTTCATTAATTTCAAATGTCCAGCTATGTGAGATCTACTTCTTTTTTTCTTTATTTTTTTAACTTCCATTAAAAAAATCTGGTGCTTGCTTTGGCAACAGCAAATCAGACGTGAACTGCTGGAGTCTCAGTTGAAGGTGGCATCACTGCAAGATATGTCCTGCCAATTGCTAGTCAATGCTGAAGGCAAGGACTGTCTTGAGGCCAAAGAAAAGGTGCATGTCATTGGAAACAGACTGAAGCTCCTCTTGAAAGAGGTCACACGTCATATTAAAGACCTAGAGAAAATCCTAGATATTTCAAGTAGTCAGCTGGTAAGTCATGTCTTTTTATTCCTTGCTGTTCGCTGGGCACGTTTCCCACTGTTTTGACTGTCTTTCTCTGATCAGTGCCGTTGGCTGCACTGTTTTTGTTGTTGGCAGTACTTATCAAGATGGTACACATGTAATCTTGAATATCATAAAGTAATCTTAGACTGTTGTGATATGGTGGGGTTTTTTAATCCAGTAATATTTTTGCTATTGTGTGTAGCAATAAGCATTGAGCATCTTGGTTGGTGTATCCTGCCATTACTGATTCAGTCAACTGGCAAGGAATATGAGATGCTGATTCTAGTTGTAGTACTGAAAATTATAGTGTGTCAGTTGTTACAGGACAGGAAGATAATGCTCACTCTGTCAAAGAGGAAAAAAAACCCAAACAAACCCAAACCATAAAATAAATTCTGTAATGGGCTAACAAATCCCTCGGTGCCTCCTGAGCTTTGAGCTGTACTCCACATCTTTTCAGATTATCATGTATCTCAGGGTATTTGAGAGGGAGTTATGCATACATCTTTGTCAACAGTGGCAGGTACAAAGTAACGATTTCAAAGTTCCTCTTTAGTTAACTTTTAAAGTCTTGGATTAGCAGAGTGCGTAAGGCATGAGAACTCAGCTCGTCCCTCCTTCAAGTAAATTTCTGCCTCTTTTAAGTAAAATCTTGGTGATACCAACCTCTTCTTGTAATTAGAGCAACTGTTCTTTTTCTTCTGAAATTACTTCAGTGCAAAATGTGTCACCTAAATCAATTAAGTTTTAACTACCTATTTGCTTTTATTTTCCTTCAGGCCTAACAGAGAAAACATGTAATGCTTAGTCTTAAATTTTGTTACCAAATTTTGTAACTGCTTTATTTAATTTGTTTTGGAAATAATTCCGCTGGGTTTTCACTCGCAAGGGGTGGAGGGTGGAGGTGTGGTTTATTTTGCTTACCTGAATAGCTAGTTGCTGTATTTCTGAGCTCAATTCCTTCTGAACTTCAGGAATTGTCCTCATGGTCCTCTGCTGATGAATTAGACACATCAGGTTCAGTGAGTCCTGTATCTGGAAGAAGCACTCCAAGCAGACAGAGAACGGTAATTTTGTGTCAGATAAATTTTCTGCCACCTCCTGGGTGGGAGCTCCAGATGTCTACAGTAAGCTGGAAGGCCCCCCTTCTCACTTGATAGGAAAGGCAATGGCTAAACCAAGAACAAAACACAGCTGCTTTCCCCAGCCCTGCTGCATATCCCATCCTGCATGAAAACAGAAGTGGTAAATACGGTCCGAAACCAGGGCTGTCAGTGTGGTTGGTTTACCATGGTTTGGCATGTCGTGTCTCTTGTATTTTGTTCTAGTGATGACAGCATCCCGAAGTCTGGTCTTGTGTGGTATAATCAGTCCCCCATTTCTGTTTGGCCTTCTCTTCAGAGCTGCTTCATCGAGAATCTCAATAAGATTTTTTTGTCATTTCTGATGAAGGTTGCAGATGGTCTTATTGAGACTTTGGATGAATGGCTAAGTAGAGCTGAAGGGCATAAAACATTATTCAAAACAGCTAGTTTCACAGGACCTAATCAATGGCTATGATGGCAACTCTGGAGTTGTCTATTTACATTGCTGGCACAAAATTCAAGAAATATAGCAACACATGCCTAGTACTTAACACTTCCATACTCTGAGCCCAAAATGGAACTGCAATTATTTTGTCTTTTTCTGCAATTCTATTGGTTGATTACTTTGCTTTTTTCCTTAGTTCTTAAAAAAATCAGGTTAGTTTTGGGTTTTCTTTTTCATTTGCACTTTTTGTAAAGCCTCTGAGTTCTGTCTTGATAAATTTTATGGCTCTTGAGATCGATTTTTTTTTGTTGTTACATTCACTAGTTTCTTTTTAGATGCTAGTATGAGAATGTAAAGGAATACTGGCTTTTCAAAAGGCGAAAATATAAACCTTAACATTCTATTTCAGAGGTCAATGTTTTTATCTTTTTAATTTAAACTTAAATAACTAATAAAATTTCTGATATCACAGATTTAACTGGACAATACCTGACCATTACAGGAATTGGAGAAGTATTTTACCATAAAATCTTTGTTTAAAGAGTATGTAGAATTATAATAGGTTTCATCCTAACATTTTAATAACCATTCGTCTATCTCTAATTTGCTAGTGTTTATGTACATGATTTTTTAATTTGTTTCTGTTTTTGTCTATAATGTATAGCTAAGTTTTATGATTTCTTGGGGTCTGGTTTTCAAACTTACGGGTTTTGCACCCACAATTTTGGAGTCTGAAGTGATTTTCAGTGTTGAATATACTGATGTTAATAAATAAATACTAATTCCAAAAAATACAATCAGAATTATAATAACCTAACTGCATTGAATATTCCAGCAAATAGTTGTGAGTGCAGGAATGCACCTACAGTTATTTGGCCTTCAAAATTGTGGGAAGGATGGGGGTGGAGAAGAGGCCAGACTCATCACAGGGGAGACCCTTTGACCTTTTTTCCTTGAGAGTATTAATTTTGCTGCATTTGCATTTTGAAATATCTGTATTTGCCCATATTCAACTCAATATTTTTTTCTATTTCGTATTAGGAATTATTTAAGCTAAATTTATAGTGATTTTTTTTAAAATCCAGAGCTACTTTTCAGAAATGTAATTACTAAAGTGTCATTTTTGAGTTCACTGTGTATGTTCCAATCATTTCCATACTCAGCTAGGTGCAAAGAAAAGCCAGTTTCCTTGGTTCATGGGTATTGGTCACTTCATTTGGTTTTTTTTATGTTTCCTTTGCTGCACTTTTAATTTAGTTTCATCAGTAGCTTGTCTTTATTTGCCTGGACTGAACATTCTTCTTTCTTTACCCCCTGTTCATTGCAAACAGCCACGGGGCAAATGTAGTCTCTCACAGCCTGGACCCTCTGTCAGCAGTCCACATAGCAGGTACCTTATTCTCCTGGTTTCCGCACTCTGTTCTAGAACCCCAAGAGGATGATGGAAATTGGCCGTGATTCCTCTCCGTCCGCACCGACTCCATCAGGTGGCCAGGACTTAAACAAATGAAAACTTCCTTTTGTTAATAGTTTGGCAAAATGGGATCTCAATTGCTTCAAATTCTCTGTTAAATAGAAATACTGGCGGATTCTTGATCATCTACAACCTTTTGCTTCCCAGGACTGCCATGTAATCAAGATTAATTTTTCATATGCTTGATCAGGATGACTGTGTGTTTACACTCATGGTATTTAATGAGTATTTTATTTTGGCGTGGTTTGACAGAAATGCCAGTAGATTCATGGCAAACACTTTTTATCATCCTCTTTACCTCTAGATATTAAATTAAGGCAGGTAATAGGCCAATACCATATCCTAG
This sequence comes from Falco rusticolus, assembly GCF_015220075.1. Lineage (NCBI taxonomy): Eukaryota > Metazoa > Chordata > Aves > Falconiformes > Falconidae > Falco > Falco rusticolus. Next base: position 44,906,048 of record NC_051192.1, read on the forward strand.
AATTCACAAAACCCACAGATCTGGATGAGACATACTAACATCATTTTCTTTTTCTTTTCTTTTCTTTTCTTTTTTTTTTTTTTTTCTCCTGAAATGTTTTGTTCAGTTTGTGGGTTTTCAGTATTTAAGACTCAAAATTAGAAGTCAGAATTTGAGGGGTTTGAGACTTGGGGTCACTTTCTTCCCCCCTCCTAAGACGACTGCAATATAACATGCTAACATCGCCATGACTCTTGCCAAGTGCTTGCATCCGTGTATTGCTCTGGGAGCAGCACTGCCCCATCTCTCTGACCAGTAGAGAGCAGGCTTGCAGCTACAGCTTTTTGCTTTCCACCTTGTCTCCAGCAACCTGTCATCTCTGCAGCTAACAGTGCTTCTGCGTTCTTTGTTGTTGTCAGTGTGATGCGTGTACCTTCACTCTTTCACTGATCAGTTCACTAGCCTCTGGAGTTAAGAAGCTACCAAAAAAAACCGTAAATGAGCCTGCCAATATGTGTAACGAGGGTGTCTTCTGCTATTTAAGAATCTTATGCATTGCAACACCTAAAATAATTGGAAAGTGTGATGAAAATATATTTTTCCTTATAGTTAAGCCCTAAATCTCATTTATTCTATATATATCAAGAATTAATTAATTTATCTTTAAAATAACTCCTGTTAAAGTGAAAGATTTGGTGTTGGAAAGAAGGCAACACTAGATTTAATACAGTGATTGAGCGATAACCAAGCAGACAAAAAATAGCTTGGGAGTATTTTTTTTCATGAGCAAAATCAACACATTATTCAGCCAAATTATTCTCAAATACAAATTAAATGAAGACTTAAGACTACTTACCATGCAGATATTTACATAAACACTTCTTTTTAAAAAAAAAAAAGTTTTATTTATATGTGTAGTTAATGACTGTGAGTGACATAGTTGCAACACCACATGGCATAGCAGATAAAACAAGTAACTGCTTCCACTGGTACTAAGCAGCTGCCTTATTTTTAGGGCTTTATTTTTATTTCTTTGAAATATAAGGAAACCACATAGAAAATAGGTGACATATACACACCATCTTTCTGTCTGATGGAGAAAGATATTTAATTTTTTGAACTCCAGTCTGCTATGAAGCTTGGCATTTTGTTTCTTTTGGGGAGTGGGAAAAAGGAGGAGTGGGGCTTTACTCTGCAGCCATTAACAGCTAGGAGGAATGGAGGATGTCCTCAGCAGATCAGCATGCTTGCACTAGCAATGTTGTACTTAAGAAACATATTATGTGCGCTCTTCCGCTCTCCTGTACAGTCAGACCACTTCTGCCAGCCATTTGAGAAGGTTCCTGGTTGTAGGTGCGAGCCACTGGCTCACATTGCAGCTGGCAATGCTTTGCAGCTTTGAGATCAACCTCTATTCTAGCAGCGGCATTGGTGCGGCACCTTTCAGATCAAGTCTTTCCAGCACTGTTTATTAACACATCTTGTAGCAGTACAACACAATGTTCAATTTGTCATTCAGACAAGCGTGGAATACGAATGAGTCACTGCTGAATAGGAAACTTAATCAAATGCGCAAGCCAGACAGGTTGTGGTTGATGTATAATGTGGTTTTAACTGATAAAGTGGTACAAGCTGTCACTGTGTTCTTTAATATTTTGACATACCTCTGATCAGAGTACTTTGTGTTTGATCTTGCACTGGATCAGCAAACCCTGATAGAGTTTAGTATACAGGAGAACTAAAGTTAATTTTAAAAGGTTTATCTTTTAAACATAGGAGGTTGCGAAGGAAAGTTCATTTAAAAATTAGAGGGGTTGTGTATGTGTATAACAAGGGTGATATCACTTTGCCTTCCCCATTATCGTAGCAAAAAGACAAGCACACATAGTGTGATGCTAAGCAAGGTACAAGCTTAAACTAGATGTTATGTGATGGATTTCACTAAAGGCTCATTCAAGAGGTGTTAGTAGTCTTATGTGAAGTGGGAAAAGCAAATCCAAGAAGCAGCTCTCTTCTTTCATTAGTTTGAGCTGTCATAAAGGCACACCTGAATCTGTGCCTGTGGATTTGTTGAAGTGATTAAAATGTTAAAAAGATTAAAATAGTGGTTCAATTTGCTCAGGGCTGTTTACATTGTCTCTCTTGAGCAGCTCTGTCCAAGTCTTGGTGCCACAGTGCCGACCTCCATTTCCCACTCTCCCCAGGCCTCCCCAGATGACTAGCGGGTATTTAGAGGTCACTTGCTGTTTCTGGAGCAGACCAGGCTGCAGCACTCTCTGTGTCTTCAGCCACGAAGTGGCAGTCATTGCCACACAGTAGCTCAAACATGAGGTTTGGGCCTGGTTTGCCATGGTTGTTCTCCCAGTTATCTCCCGCACTGTCACTTAGAGCCTGTTACTTAAACTTCGTATTTAACTGCCTTTGAAATGGACATATTCATCATCTTTACAGGGTAAGCCAAAGCTAAGGCTGAGGTGATGTGATGCTGAGATTTAGGGTGAGAAGTCAGAATACAGCCAAACAAGGTTGCTCCTAGAGAGACTCAGGCCACCAGGAGGAGTCGTTGCCTGCTCTTGTGGCCAGAACATCATACATTCTGTGTAACTCTAGCAACCTCCATCTTAAAAAGTTAGAATCAATGGGAGTAAAAAGTCTTTTAGAAGGTTGTTATCAAATTTAATGTCTCTGATTATCTGGAAGTACAATAATTTCCACCTTGAATGTATTGATGGTTAAATGTAGTAATTTGGTTTTATGCCAGCATTATTCCTTTTACTTTCTCAACTGTTCACCCTCCTTTTTCTGTATTCCGCACTATTTTGTAAAGGATAGTTTTAGTATATCTCAGGTTTGATATTAGTAAGCTCAGCTTGTGATTTCCTTCATAGGAGAAATACTGCATCTTTTTGACTCCTTTAAGCTTGTGTAAGTTTGACTTCATCTTCCAGAATTATGTTAACTAAAATGATACAAACTGTTCTAGGTGAGATCTGACTAGTGCCTTATAGAACATCATTAAAACAACCCTTTTCTCTTCTGGAAGTCTTGAATTGAAATAGACTTCAAAATTTCTTTTGTCCCTTTTCACAGCTATTCACAAGCCACATTACTGGTTTGTCACCATCCTGTGTCAAAGAGCTCTAGTTTCTTTTCATTATCTTCAGAGTGTGACCTTCCAAATTTATAGCAGAAGTTTTTTATTTCTACCCTGTGTACTATAATCTTAAACTCCTTGAGCTACCTCTTAAACCCATTGGATTCACCCACTTCTTTTCCGTGCAGGGAGCCAATCCTATTCTGTATTTGCAAAGACTTCAAACTTCTGTCATCATACAGATGGAATTTGCTGGTTTTACATTCTGTACCATAGTCTTTTCATAAAGATACTAAATCGAGACTCATCCTTGATTAACTCCAATAACATCCTGCTAGCCCAGTAGTGCCTCTTTCAGTGTAAGCCTGTTGTCAGCATTCCATTAGTCACTTTGCCATTAAACTTACTTTATTTATTCCTATCAGCTTCACTAGAATGATAAATTCTTCCATTACAATCTTTCAGATGTGTACTGCAATACAGATAGATTACTTCAACTATATTTTCCTTGGGGGGGGGGGGGGAGGGGCATAATCAGTCGTCTTTAAAAGAAGGCACTTGTCTGAGCTGAAATTAAAGTTCATTTTGCCCATCCACTCTATAGCCTGGTAAATTAGTTTCTCATCTCTTGAAATGCTTAGGAAAGAGTTCCAATTTTATAACATTGCAAAATCCCAAAGTAAGGGTAACTATTGCTTGCACTTCCTAGGTTAATTTATGAGATTTCCCGACATGAAGAAGCTTACTGTTGCCCAGGTCTGTAGCTGCACCTTCCCCTTTTATCTAGTAAGCAGGAGTTGTGTATGGAGTGAGTAGCAGCTGGCCTTCCTTCCTTCCCTCTTCAAACAGGGGCCAGTGTGACAAATGGTGGAGCAGTCAGAAGAGAGACAGCTAAAAATACACGCTCAAGAAAAAGCATTGATTTTTTTCTCCAAAGTATTTCAGCTTTCCCTTTTCCTGCTCTAGTAAATAGGAGTTTTGGCCCTTGTGAGTAGTGAGCCTTTTTCATTAACAATGTTTATTTTTAACCATCTCTCCTTATGAAAGCCATTGGTCTAAGCTGAGCAATTCCAGTTTTCAGCCGATTATGTAGATTACGGAGGTGTACCTCCAATAAACACAGGCAATGCAGCACTCGAACTTTTTAGAACTCCCTCTCTGAAGATGTTTTCATAATGTTTCATTATTTGCTTTTTTAATTCTTTCCAAGCAGTATTAGAGACTATTCTTCAACACCCTACTTCACTGCAGAAAGTGTTTTGAAAAACTTTGCCATGAACCATTTCGATTTTTGGAAGTTTGTGTTCCTTGTTGAGGTCAGTCATGCAGCTTATACATACCACTCTTTTTCTTTTTTTTCTTTTCTTTTTTTATTTTTTTTTTGTAAGACACAAAGCAAGAAGTGCTGGATTGTGCTACTAGAGCAGTAGGAAAAGAAAAGAAAAATTACATGCTAAATTTGCCTGCTCCCTGCTCCCTTTTGATTCTGCTTTTTGAAAATTCCCCTTCTGGCACCCAGTGTTGCCCCAGAGTAACTCTGAGTCAATGAAGAAAATTCTGACTTTGCTCATTATCAAACAGCAGTTACCAACTGCAGAAACATGGCCTTTTTTGATTGGGAGTGATAACATTTTGTACAGTGAGAGCCTTGTAAATAGCTAGACTGTGCAATCAAATGCTTGGAAGGTAATTAAGCACGCCTTGTTCCCTTTGTTCCTACCTCAGTCCATTAACTTTCTGTCTTGGCATTTTCAGACAGTGGAAGTCTTGATCCTAATTGAACTTTAATATGGAATGTTCTGATGCTGTTAAATGTGCCATATCCTTTCAATATGTTCTTTATAGTATGTGATCTTGCATTACGGGATAAGCAGCTTTCCATCCGGGCTGCAGAAACATGGATTCAAACAACATGCGATCTGATGTTTTGATCATCCCTCCTTCCTAGGGTATTTAGGTCAAGTTCATCATTTAGCATACCTGAGTGTTTATGTATCTGTTGGTCATCTAAACTTGACCAAATCTGTCTGGCTTTCTTAGGTCTTCATAGTGGATTGATACACATATATGAGCAAGACAATAAAAATAATCTCAAGCATAGAAAGAATTCTTTTCTGAACATGTGGGAATGGGACCCTTGCCAAGCCTGGCATAGTTTTGAAGATCATATTTTGGTTTTTACATGCTTTCTTACACAGATTCAGATTTATCTGGAAGACAGGATCAAAAGGACAAGGGGAAGGCAAGGAGATGCTAAGGAACTATCGCTTCCTACTTGCTTTAACAGGGAGCAGTTGAACTTAGCCAACAAGCCTGATCTCCCACACCTTCAAGCTGAGACTAAATTCATCCTTATGAGAATTTTTTATCTCTCAAACCCTAGCAAACTATAGATTTTCCCAGGCTTCATAATCATAGCACCCACACAGATGTTTTATACCAATATGTCTTAAGACAAAATTCATGACCTGATGCTTAATGGAAGAGCTGTTGAAGCAAATTATTGGAAGGCTCCAAATTCTTCCATTTTTGGCTAGTGCTAAAATACAATGCTTTCCCATACCATTTAGTTAGCACACTGAGACCATCAGATTTTAACTTGCATAATCACTCTTTTCAATCATCCACTTACTTCAAAACCTATCATCTGTATATTAGAGCGCTGACAGTTTCAGTCAAAAAGGGAAATGTAAAATTTATGTCTTTATCCTTTATTAAAAAATAGATTGGATTTTTATGCTTAATTTGAAGTGTCCCTTTGGAAATGTTTGCATTAGTTCCCGCCTCTCCCCTAGACATGTGATAGATATGTGCCATTTCAAGTCACATCCATAGACACAAAGGAGAAACTCACTCAGAAGGTGATGGTGTCAAGTCAGTTGAGCGAATAGATTTTAACTGCTGATTCAGAGCAAGATTCAAAATACAATGTACTTTACAGAAAATGAGTCCCCGTTGCCTGCATATTGGTGTATTAGTTAACTGAAGATTGATGTAACTGAATCAATGCATTATACCCTTGTGGATACTATATACAGTAATGAATGTAGAAACTTCTGCAAAACAAATGCAACTGGTGTTTTAAATGGGAAGTTTTCCTTTTTAGACAGTGTGCATTGAACACGTGACAGGTATGGCCCAGCTTTTATTTCCCCCTTCTTTAGAGCACAGCGCTTTAAGTGGGGAGTCCTCCTATAATTGATGCAGGGGCTGTGGGGTCAGAGAGCCCATTCTATTGTGATCATCTGGTGTTTTCCTGCCCAGTCTAGAAAGACAGGGTGTCTTAAGATGTTAGGAAATAGCATGTTCAGTGAAAAATACCTCTGCAGTTGTCAGTCAAAGTCTGTACAAGTTATAAACCAGCCTTCAGGGAAGGCTGAGTGCCCAAGGGCAACCTCTGCTGCAGTAATGTTCTAGTGTATTCACCACCTGTCCATCTTCTTTTCTCAGGTCCACAAGAGGTGGCTCAGGTTCCTCCCCTTCTGAGGCTGGGCCAGCGTGGCAGCGCCCGTCCTTCTTCCTCAGAGTCCTCAGAGCTGCTCTGCCGCTTCAGCTCCTCTTACTGCTCCTGGTCGGGCTGGCTTGCCTGGTGCCAATGACCAAGGAGGACTACAGCTGTACTATGGCCAACAACTTTGCCCGCTCTTTCCACCCCATGCTAAAATATGTAAATGGTCCGCCTCCGTTGTGAAGGAGGACCATGAGATAGTGGGTGACCTTGCTGAAGTGTTAGCTGGGAGGCAGGACGGTTTTAAAGGGTGACAGGATTCAGAGTGGCAGCTATACCTACCTTCTGTAGCCACCACTGTGTCTGTATCATTCTCTGCTGGCACTTGGCTAGTAACTCATCAGTATCAGATTGCACAACATATTACCTGAGTAGCATTGATTCAATACTCGCATCCTGGGTACTAAAGGAGGATGTGACATGTGTGAGGAAAATGTCCTTCTGTCCAGCATTCTGGATCTTTTAGTCACTTTATATCCAGGTCATTGCCCTGTACTATGCATAGCCAAGGACTTGATACTGTAGATCCTTTCCTGTGTGCTGCTCTAAATGAGTCATTAGCCAGTCTTTGTTAAATACCCTTTTGGTATCTACAGTATACAAAATAACCCGTGCTAAAGACATTTTAGAGCATTTGTAACATACAGTTTTAAAGGATCTTGTATGGCAGTGTGTTATTCCTCGTGATTTCTGTTTCAGGCATGGTGTTCTAACTTTTGCTTTGGATGCACAAGGTGTAAATCTGAGAAGCACTTTTTTAAGGTTTAAAAAAATGGATGTAATAAATAAGATAGTAAAAGGTTTTATGAGGAAAAATGTTGAATGTCAAGTTAAAAAAAAAAGAACATATTTATGTATGTACAGTTTGCTAAGCCAAGTTTTGTTTGTATTAATTTCTTTGCATTTATTATAGATACCATAAAATATTTTGTCTACGTGCTTTTTAATGACAACTATGGAAAACTAAGTTTAGGATGCGATATGTATAGTATTAAAAAACTAGAAGACATACATATGCTGCACTTCTAAAAAGAATTAAAAGATGCTGTAACGAATTAACGGTATTAGGTATATGTTTGAAAGAGAACATCTGGAGAACTTGGCAAGTGGTAAAATACATGGGAAAGTATCGTGTCAGAGGTTGTGCTAATATAGAAAGCTGTCTGTTTTTTGAATTAATGATTAGTCATTTCAGGTTTTTTTCCTCAAGCTGCTTCTTGAGGTTCATTCTCACCCGTGCATTGTTTCTCTGTGTGTGTGTGTGTGTGTGTTACTCTGTGTGTGTGTGTATGTGCGCTCATGTACAAGAGCTTGTAGCAGTCCACCCTGAAATAGATTTTTTTATGTGTGTGTGTTGGTAACTTCTTAATATACTCCATAGCAGCTTAATACCAAGATAGATGTTTATGTTTTACCAATAGTCTAGTGGAATATGTCCAAAACATAAGTGTAAACGTCAGAAAACCAGAACAAATAACAAATAGAAAACTCACAAATTTTCCTGAAATATTGCAGAAAACTTGCAGTCTGAGCAGTGGCAGATACTTTGCCAAGGTTATCACTCAGAACTCAACGAAAACAGGACTTTTTTTTTTTTATTTTGAAAAAATATGGACCATGGCTCTAAGTTACTGCTCTTTATAACTTTGGGGGTTTTCAGCCATGACACACAATGTGAATTTTTCCTGTGAGTTAAATGTTTTTACTTAGACTATATTGGTCTATATATTGGTCTATTTAGAAATAAAAAAGCCAGAAGAAAATACAAGTACATTAATTACTGTTACATAGGGTTACTTTTCTGGGGTGCCATCATTTGAGCTGGTATGAGGGGAGGGTGGTCAGAGGTAGAGTACCACAAACTGAACTCCAGCATTTGGAGGAGCCAAAAATAAAAACTTCCTTTCCAGGTAAGCAAGTGTAACATTAAAATTTTCCTGAAAAGGACTTTTTTATGCGAACAAAGTATCTTCAATGTCTGAGATCCAGACTTGGACTGACACAGATATGTATTCTTTCCAAGGCTTAGTTTCCTTCAGTGGTATTCAGAAATTGTGCTAGGCTAGATAAGTATCCATAATCACTGATTCTGAGTAGATAAAGATAAGGAGCACACTTTTGGGGTACAAATACAAGCTGTTACTTGTAACAAGCCTGACAGATTCCATAAAATGACCCCTCCTCTCTTTTCTGATGTCATTCTCTTTAGTGATGTCATTTAGTCAATGGCATATTGAATATGTGAATAATTTGGTAGTTCACTCAGATCTATTAGTCCAGATTTTTGCATGCTTTAGATATTAAACCATCGTTTTGGTGGTTTATTTTTTGTTTTCTTTTAGAAGAGAACATAGCAAAGAGTAAATCCCTACATAAGGGAACTAATCTAGTGAGAAATAAGGATCGCAGCCTGACTGTCTCCTGTTTTCCAGCAGACTATTGGTGATCCCATGGAAGTAGATGTTATATAACAGGTAGTAGATAGCCTGTGAGGATCAGCCTATGGAAGAGCAGTGTGTTGAAGGAATCAGGTAATAAGTCACAGGTGAGATCTGTGTTCATCTGTTACAATATTTAAAAACTGAGTGAGTGGCAGGGAGGTTTGAAAGGAGTTGGTTAGGGGTGAGAGGGGGAGTGCAAGGGAGAGAGTTCAGTTTTAATGATGTCAGATTAATTAATAAAGTACTTTATCAAAAGTACACAGGATAGCACCTGGCATGCTTTGAATTGCAACCTGACATTTGAATTTTGCCAGCTATTCTTCCACTCTAGCCCCTGCTTCCCTTGGTTGTTTGAATGCCTTCCCCACTTCCTGGATGCCTAGGGAAGAAAAGCCTGTCTTCTGCAGAAGGAAAGCAGAATTTGTACACCTCACCTGAGCTCCCAGGGGAGTTTTGGGGAGTAGTCACTAAAATGAAGTGGGGGGGGGGTGGTTGCATCTTGTTCATGATGGTCATGCCCTTTTATTTTCTCTCACCTCTTGAAGTGTTCAGTCTAGGGAGTGTGCGAAAGTGATGAACTGCCAGAGGAGGGGAGGTGAAGCTGATTAAATAGGCAGGGGAAAACTGATGTGAAATCGTAGGAACTTTTCATAATTAGTTCCTTAAAGAGAGTTAGGGCTAAGGGGAAAAAGAAGTTACAGTAATTAAGGGAAGTAAAGAATTTGGAATGTCACATCATCAAGTGTCAGTAAACCTTTCAAATTCAGCACATTTTGGGCTGATGATTACCTGTGGCCTTTGTGTACAGTCTCACCTCTGCCTTGCTGATGAACCAGAGGGCAGAGCGTACCTGCTATGCCTTGCCTCCTTTCAGGTGTTTCAAAGCAAAGCTTCTGTTCATGGCCTCAAGCTCTGATCTCTAGCCATAGAGCTAACTATAGTGTCAATGTATTGCCTGTATATTTGAAAGAGCTGTTGGATATAGAGAACTTTCTTTTGACCCTGACTGATCTGCTTACACAGAGCCATCCTCCTGGCAAACTTCTGATACCTGTGAATAAGGCAGTCACAGACAGGGATAGACACACATTAGGAAAATGTCACGGACAGGAAAAATGCCTGTTTGTAAATGCTAAATCTCCCATATCTTTAAGGATAGGAACGTCAGTCTGTAAGCTGTCTCAAGGGAATCACAGGCACTTTGTGCCAGCAGGTCAAAGGATCCCTTGCGTGTCACTGCAGACTTGCTCAGAATTTTCTATCTCGACTCTGGACAAAATCAACATCTGACCAGTTAAAGTGGTTTGAGGAATAGGCTCCTCCAAAAGGAATTTCATGGCCCTGGACCAATTCCATTATGACTTCAAATGTGATTTTGCAGAATCTTGATCCTAAAAACTGGCACAAAGAAGTCAAAATGGAAACAAATGGCAAAGTACTTCACAGGATCTCTGTTAAAGCAAGCTCCATCCCAAGAGCACCAGTGACTTGAAGGTCTAGCTTGAGTTGCAAACCCCAGTGTGACATCAACATATGCATTGATCACTACAGTATGAAGCAGGGTAAATGAGGTACCTGTGGGGGGAAGAAACACACACCCAGAAAGCTGCCAAGCACTGCAGATGGTGGCACTAGCCAGCTGTGCAGCCTGGGCATCTTTCTCATTCTGGTAATGTCAGGCTGCTCTCTCTGCCTTTCTCTGTCTTGTTGGGATGCTGCCACAGAGGACTTGGGTGTGGACAAACGTTTTTAAGAAATGCACAAGTTAAGAGTCTTGAGGTGCCCTGTCTCTGTACTAAGCCTGCAGCCTGTCATCTACCCTCTCTCTGAAGCACCTCGCCTACTTGGGCCCTGCAAACACGAGGCACTGATTTCTGGTAATGTGCCTTGAGCCTTGGCTGCAAGGCATGACGAAAAGCAACACCCGAGCTGCAGAACTCTCGGTCTGTGTTGAAGGTACGTGTCCAAGCATAGAGAAAGTACACTGCATCTTGGGGAATTCTAGTCATTACTGCATGATGTTTGTCACCATTTTCTACTGTAGATAGATGGAGTAGCTACTGTAGAGGTATAATCATCCCTGCAGCTTGATGCTACTTGCAACCGTGAAGCCTGCTTGCTGACTTGTAGTCACCTCGTGATTAGCGGGTGTTTAATGCCATAGTGGAAACTGGTTGCTCAGTGACTCCGGACTGTGTGGTAATATCAAGGCACTATCTCATTATGCTTATAATAATAATAACAGTGCAAAATAATGATGCACTGAACTTACTGCATCTGTTTGTGGATTTTTGTTTGTGGACCATGCTTTACAAAATCTGAAAGCAGACTGAAAAGTAGTATTTAGAGATATCTGACAGTGTTAGGAGTAAAAATGATCTGAAGATGACAGAAATAGTGTGCCTTTCTTCCTTACAGTTGTGAGCATGGTGATACTCATTGCCTATCCCCCACCCTGTTCCAGCAGCAGTAACAACTTCATTCTGCAACAGATCAAGTTTCTCACCACTGGTTTGCCACAATTCCAGCTCTGCTGCAAGTGCTGTGAACACCTGCAGTCTCGCTTTCTTCTCCTACAGCTGGTTATGGAACAAGGACAAAGCTGCTGGGATTGTTTTAATAACAGCCATCCCTGGCCCTCAGTCTTGCGCCATTTGTGTTTGAGAGATCTGTGTACAACTGATGGCATCTCTCAACGTGCTCATCATCATCATGTGCGTCTGAGTGCATCTGTGTGCATTTTCAAAGCATAACAACTGGTTTCTCACAGTCTGCAAACGACAGGTGCTATCAGGATTTAGCAAATGTAGGAGGATTCTGGAAGTAAGAGCAGTGTCAAGGAGAAGTCCAAATTTTTAAACAAGAGAAGAGAGCGTCGATCTTCTCAATTACTTGCACTTCCAGTATCTTTATTTGCTGTTTAAAGCAATGGACGGTGGAAAGGAAAAGAGCAGGAAATGCCACGGTGAGGTTTGTGTTTAACCTGGGTGGTCTGGCTATAAAATTGTTCAACCCTTGCAGCAGTCAATTGCAGAACTCATCTAAACCGATGTTTGCCTAAGTTGGGGCGGCGGGGGTGGACGGGTGGGACTTGGAGGGAGGAAGTGATTTGTCTGTTGGCTTTGGAGGAAGAATGTATCTTTTATATTCACAGAGTTCCCTACATAAGGGAACTAGTCTAGGTACTGGCTGGCTGCTTTTAACCTTGATAGCAATGTTGTGAAATGTGCTATAGCCAACCGGATTCTATTGTTGTTGCACTATTTGGCCATAATTAGACCTAGAGGGACATTGATGTGAAACCTATTTTGGGGAGAAGTTATGCTTGTTTTAATCATTTTTAAAACATTGGAATAGTATAATAATATTCCACAATAAAGAAATAAATAGGTATGATTTAGAGAATTATATAAGCGAATTAATTTGTCTTCCCAAAAAGCATTAGATAAAAATCTGTGAAACAAGGTAAAAGGAAATTAATAACTGCAAGCTTAAGCACTAAAGACTTGTCATAGACTAAGGCCTGGCTAAATGATAAAAATCTGAATTATATTAAATGATTGCTCTAAAAGCAGACAGGAACTGAAAGCTGTGACTTCTGTTTTGTGGTGTTGCTTAATACGTCATTCAAAAACTGAACTGGTCAAAACTGCTTGATTCAGTAAAAATCCATTTAAAGACCTGAGATACAGCAAATGGATTTGACCATAGTGGCACATTTAATTTTTGGAAGAGAGAGGAGGCTTTAGGAAAGCCATTTGTCCATTTCTTGTATCAGAGGTAGCCTTGGGGAAGGAGAGGTGAGCCACTGAGCTCTTCTGTGTCAGGGATGATGCGGATGGGGATGTAGTTTGCACAAAGGTTACTCTGGTCAGATTCTTTGCATTTTCAGGCAAGTTATAATTCCTGGGAGAGTGCGGTTACTGATATAATTGTGGAGTTTTCCACACCATTGTTTTTATAAAGGATGTTTTATAAAACAGCTGGAAGGAAAGCTACCAGAATCCACTTTTTTTTATGTGAGTGCTCACAAGCCTGTCCAAGAAGTGGGACGTTCGTGTCTGTAGTATTCTCTTTATAAATAATGCAAGCATTGTCTGAGAGGCTCTCCTGACCATTGAGCTGCAGCTTAAAACACATGGTTGTGATTTTGATTCCTTTGCTAAACTTGAAGCATTGTGCAGGCAGGTGTGCAGACGGTGGGGGCAAGGGGTAAAAAAGTACTGGAAGAAAGCATGATGCTGTAGCATTTTGGTTGAGATAGATACAAAGAAGACGTTTTGGGAAGAAGTTTCTTGTCCTGTTTTCAGATTTAACATAAGCAAAAGATAATCCTGCAAAGGTAGATTGGAACTCAAACTTTTCTACTTTCATACAAATGACTAAACTTTTCAGCTTTCATGTGCCCTACCGTGACTCTCGCTGCAAAGTGTGTAGCACTTTTTTGCTTACCTCTACAGTATAACGCACTTGTTTCACCTTTCCATAGATACATAGGTTCTGAAGTGGTGAGTGGAAAATTGAAAAGACATCTGACAAGAAGCAAATCTTTCTCTCTTAGAGACGAGCACTCAGTCTGTGTGTAGAGGAGCTAAGTATCTTACAGTCCCAAGCAGGTGTTGCAAAATCTGGCTAAAAAAAATAATCCTGAAAGCACAACCTTTCCTCACATGCACGTTTTTCAGCTGTTTTAAATGGTAACATACTGGAGTGGTACACAAATGCGTAGGAATGGAAAACAACATGAGAGAAATTTTATGTCCCCTGTATGCCTGCAGAAGTGAAGGCATTAGCAGAATGACACTGAAATACTGCAACACAGAGATCTTACGAGGGACATGAGAGCTAGTTAGTCTTACTTCTGCTGAGATAGTGCTGAATGTTTTTATTTTGATGGTCAGTTTTCCTGATGACTTCATGAACATTTTTATACTTGAGTCTGTGTCTGCAGGACGCCATGGTGAGTGGTAGTAATTGGAGCCTGGCTGAGCATTAGAAAAACCATGTATACGGTGCCCTTCCATGGGCATTCTTTCTCTGTGAACACACTGATGAGTGTTATTTTAAATGTTTGGATTTTTCTCTTCCCTTCACTGTGTGGGTGGTGGAGACAAGCAGTGTAAGGCAGAGGAAAGAGATTTAAGACTTTTCCAGCCTAAAAACCAGCTGCTTCATGGGGCTTTTAATGTGGCAGTATCTGGATGAAAAAGAAAAAAAATAATCCAGCATTTAGTTTTGAAGAGTAAGCATGGTCACAAGGTTTTTAAAGAGGGAGGGTGCCCCACTGGCTGTGAACACCAAGTTGTAGCCTGTGAAGAAGCTGGTGTCATTGCACAACAAGGGAATTGCCTTAATTGACAGAAAAGTAAAAGTGAAATACGTTCTTTGATAATGTCTTAATTATGTCATACCTTTCTAATTAGTTAATGGAATAAAACAGACTGGAACAAGACGCGCATCACCTGTTAGAAAGGAGAGGAAGCAGGGGTGTGGGGGGAACCCAACGCATGTGGCTGCGTGAATGTGTATGGGCTCCCTCAAGGCAGTAGGCAGCTCCTCTGCAAGACGCTGTGTGTGTAGCAAGGGAAGCGAGAGCGATGGGCCCGGTAAAGGTGAGCCAGGAGTTTCGTCTGCAAGAGCTCTGCAGTGAAACGGAAAGGTATGTCCTTGCTGTATGATTTCTCAAATTACTTCACCCAACAGACATAAGAAATCGGGACTGAAGCTGGAGTCCCTGCTGGATCCTAGCTGTGGAAATGTGCCCAGAGCCTGGCTGTAGAGACCCTTTTCCTGGTGGGTTCCTTCTCTGGGGGGTCTGAGCAAGGTGACATCCATCTTCTCCCATCACAGAAGACATGTGGTGGGAGGGGATGAGGAGGGAGATGGACTTTTTTGTAGTTCTACCCACTGACAGGGCAAGAGGCAGCGGGCACAAATTAAACCACATGAAATTCCATTTGAGCACAGGAAAACATTTTTTAGTGCGAAGGTGGTCAAACACTGGACCAGGTTGCCCAGAGAGTTAGTAGAGTCTCCTTTTGCGGATATTCAAAACTCGATTGGATGTGGGCTTGAGCAATGTTCTGTAGATGACCCAGCTGTGAGCCGGGAATTGGACTAGGCAATCTCCAGCGGTGCCTTCAGCTCAGCTGTGATGCCATGTGGTCAGGTTGTGCTCCAGAAAGAGATGGCCGAAGACTGCCTAATCTCAGGTATTGCACAATCTTTCGCCTGCCTGTTCAAATTGTTACTATTTTTTCAGGTGTAAGTATGCCTAGACTTCAGGTGCTTAGTTTTTAATTTAGGAGTGTCAGGTCTTTGATTTTTTCCAGAGTATTCTGTTGTCCAGCTGCTTTTTGGATTAAGCCTGTGAATTTCCAAGCTTTCACTTGGGAAAGAAGTGCCATTTTACTTGATAGTAGCTAACTCACGGTAAGGGGCAGTCAACTACAGAAGGCTAAATTCACACCATTTGTCTCTTCTACCATAATCTGTTTCACTATCCAAAATAATGAATGTAAAACATATAAAATACCAAGGGCATTAAAGCATATGAAGTAATAAGTACTTACGTGGCTTCCCTGGTGTCATTAGGAATACTGGAGATCAGACCTAACACATTGTTGGCTCTAGATATGACCACTCTGTGATGCTTTTTGGGAAAGATGAAGAAACTAATTAAGTAATGGTTTTCATTTAGATGCACAGTAACAGACACATTCTGTTTCTGTTAAAAAAGTGTTCCATTTTGCTGGCTACTGGAAAACAATAAGCAGAGAAGCATATTTTTAAACTGCAAAAGATAACTACTGAAACAGAGTGCTTTGGTTAAATCTTTATTTTCAACATCAAATACATTGATAAAAATCTTGCACAAATCAGGTAGCCTACTGGATTTTTCATCTAGACTTTTTTAGAACATTTTTTAGGTGCAAAACAAAGAAAAAAAAGACTCACCAAAACAAAGACATCAATAACTTTATATGCATCAGTGAAAGAACAGAATACTTCCACAAATACATTGTGGAAGCTGAGCCTATACCAAAGAAAGGACTTCCCTTTGACAGACTACATAGTGCACACAAAAGCATTATAGTATATACAATAAGTTGATACATAAAGTGGCTTGTTAACGTGAGTCTCATGACCAGCAGTCTATCCCTTCATTTCCTGATGGGCACTTTCTGAAGAAACAGACTTCTAATTATAGGCACACAGGAGTACAGAGCATACTAATTTGCAAGATGGCAGCATATAATTTTTTTAAATTTTTTGTTTGTTTCTTTAGGCACATTCAGATGCAAAAGATTTTTTTTTTTTTTTTAAACAGTGCAAAAACAAATACCCTTATGGGCAACAATCACTTTGAAAACAACTTTCAGTATATAAAGCAATCTACATTTGAAAGATGAAAGTGAATTGCGAATAGAAAGGGTAGTACATTAATATTAGGGAAATATTAATTTAAAATTCTCAGATCAATTTGAGATTATACTATAGTTGCAGGTGACAGCAGAGACTAGTTTGTATTATGATACCATTGTTAACATGACCCTTCTTTTACATGTGTTGAACTTCTGTCTGTAAAGCTATACTACAGTCGTAGACAGCATTGAAAACAGCCATCTTTTTGATCAGTGTGTGAAATGCACGTCACAAAGTTCAACTGAGAATACCTTACATATAAAATCACGTTAGCTTTAGGTTTGGGTTGCATTCTTCAATGTAAAGTAGGGTATTATGTACACAAGCGGCTTGCTGTGTTCCTACCAAAGCCTGTGATAAGACTTAGGCCCTAGTGAGGCAGAATTTTTCCTTTGGTGGTAGTTTGTTTCATTTTAAACACTTGGCACAACTCCTTAGGAATCAGTCAGCATCAGTTGGAAAGAATGGATGCTCCAGTACAAACCCTGGCTTGGATGAAGGGTGTGGTTTGGCTTCCCCCCCTCCACCACCCCCAATTTAAAGTCCAGCGGCCTGCTGAAAGTCCTTGCAATATCCTTGGGAGCTCGGTTCAGATGATTTTTTTTTTTTAATATATTTTATAAATTATTAAACCCCTCAGTGTACAGGAGAAAAATCAAGAGATGTCACTGAAACATAATAGTAAATTTACCACAAACACACACCAAGAAACTCTCCATTAAATTGTTTTACCCCAGTAAAAATCCTGCTTCCCCAACTGAGAGTTTTACCTGAGACAAAGTCTGCAACATGGCTCAAACCACTACAAAGCAGAGTAGCTTTCATGTATTGTTGGAAACTTGGACACCACTAAGTGCTACACATCACACTATCTCCTCTCCGGCCTCCCAAGCTTTTTGTAATAATTCAGTAACAACCATATTCTCAAGCAAAGCAAGTTCATCTGGTCTATTTCTATTTGGCTTGTGCTGGTATTACGTTGCCTATATTTCTGGGGGGGGGGGGTGTTGATTATTTTTTTTTTTTACTTTTTCTTTAGAAAAAGATCCACATAAAAACATTATAAAATAATTCTTTCATTAGGTGTCCAGAGACATCACTATGAGTGTTTTGGTAAAAGCATAATTAGCTGCCTTGAATAGTTCTCTTTGAATTTTTTTTTAATTTTTTTTTTTTTGTACATACTATATACTATTATTTAATATCCAGCACCAGGTATTCAGGTAGTACTGGCTTGTCAGCTGCAAATATAAAGTATATATGTATATATATATATATATATACACACACACACATAAAATAGCATCCTGTGAATTAACAATTACCAAAGGTCAGGCACAATTCTTTGCATACATGAGAGAATAATTCAGAATTACATATGAAAAAGTTGTCATTTTTGTATCATAGGCTTGGTTTAATCAGTTGACTAGCTACATTCAGCTGTATGATATGTGGACGATCATAGCTGACTGTGGGAAGGTTACTATATTAAGGTGCTGTTTCAATTAAAGTCTCATGAACAAGTTAATGACACAGATCCTGAAAATGCCTCAAGGTAAATGAACCTATTACTGGGAATCCTTGGGTGCTCTTCACTGTTGTCACCACAAAGATGAGAGGACTGGTCAAGTCCAAATTACTTCCTTACAAGGGCTGAGCCTAGGAGAGCATTCATAATGAAGACTGTGAGCTGACTGACTATTCCAAGCCACATTTTGATACCCTTCTGCCTGCCGCATACCACTTCAAATGACGCTAAGCCGGCTTCACTGGGGAAATCTGCAGAGTGTAGTGGTACTTGCCCTGTGTAAGTACCATCAGAATCTGCCCCTCTGTTGTGAATTTCTCTCCATGAACTACTTTTTTTTTTTTTTTTTTTCTCCTCTAGGCCAAATTTACATTTAATTGACATAACGAACTGTTCTGGAATGTAGGAAGGGAGGCATTCATGTAAACCAATTTGCCTTGCAGCTTATGAGCTTGATCTGTGTGTTTGGTTGTGGAGAACACCAAGTTTCGCACACAATATTTAAAGAGCAGCTCTAGCGTACACGTGAATGATGATGGTGTAAGCACATAAGTGTAACTACAGGGATTCCTGTGCTCCACTCAGATGTTAACATGCACTTGTTTCAGGGCATTCATGATTTTTCTAACACATTTGAAAACCAGCAACTAAACAAAACAAAATGTGCATTTTTCTTTCAAGGCATTTTAGGAGCCTTCCAAAAGCCCTTAGGTAAAAAATTTGCACACACACAAACACACACGCTCTTACTGAATACACAAAAAGACAATTCCTTCACCACATTCAGAAAAAAAAATGACACTATAATATGCATCAATAAAAGGCCTATTAACTTACAGTGACTGCTTCACATGTTTAGGCTTGCACAGTTTCCAAGGAATCTTCTCAAATATCGGTAACATCTAGCTTTAGAATTTTAAACTGCACGTATCCTCAGGTATGTACATGAAATTGTTATAGACATCACTATGTACATTCAATAAAGAATCAAATCCTTGACTTGGAGCACAAACATCCTATGCCTTGCTGCCTTCACAACTGCTACATAACTCAGTCTCACTGCACACGGACTCTGCTTGTGTAACAGGGAGCGTGATTAGACATAGGCACTCCTGTGTGGCATTAGTTGCATTATTTCCTATATTTAGTTACTACAGGATCTTTCAATCAACATAATCTAACATAAAGGTTTCAAAGTAAAAGCAGTAAAAGAAGCATCTCTGAACCCTTCTCTAGCACTGTGACCAGCTGCTGTGAAGCAGCCTACCCACGTGCTATGAAACATTCTTACTGGTAGGGTGGTCACTTCCAACCAGCTATTGGAATAGTCCCTGGTCCATGGTATCTCCCAAACTGCACCTGTAAACCAGAAGTGCAGACAGCACAGGCAGAGTTTATCACTAATAAAATATCCCTGTCATATGTAAGAATTGTGTTCCAGTAGCCAGCAACATTCCCTGACATGTTTAATTTCCTAGCATAGAGGCAGTCAAACAGCAGCACTGACTCCTACATTAAACAGCACATAGTATGGATTTCTTCAGTCTCTCTACTTCATGGCTTGCTGAAACTCATGGTGTTAGCAGACCTTTTATATATTTACAGTTGGTCTGAAGAAGCTGACTAATCTTTATGAAAAATATGTAAATACATACATGGAGAAAGCCAGATTTATTTTCCTGGACATGGAGTTCCAGAGTCTTCACCATGTCTGAGACTCGTTGCCCAGATCTGGTGTCACAGGTGAGCTGGCTCTTAACAGTGATTTCTGAGCATGCCCCAATGAGAACCAAAGAAAGCCAAGGCAATGCAAAGCCTGCTGCTCTGGCTGTGATGCCAGTTCTCCCAATCACAGCGAGGTCACACTCTACTGAGTGGGATGGAACCATCCCACCCAGCTGTGCCAGTCTTGCACTGGCATCTGCACTCCTTGGTTTGTAGCACAGCACAGCAAAAGACTGAAGCAAGGTCTGCTGAATCATGCCATGTGTGTGAAAACCTTTTATTGTTAAGCCCTGGTGATTTTTGTTATCATCTGTCCTGATTTAAAGGTAACTATGTTACCACTGTTTGTCATGTTGCCCTTGATTTACAAGCTGCCAAGCAACAAAGCGATTCAGCTTTGTAAGATCAGACAAGACAGGATGTACACAATGCAATTCTGCTAAAGGGTATGGTAAGGGGACTTAAGCCGGTACGATCTTGAAAAGGAGTTGTCTGCCAATACAAGCCAGCGAGGTAAAACTGTATTATTCTCAGACAGGGGTTCCTTTCTACTGTAGAAAGAAGAGGGGTGGGAATCTACCTAAACTACCAAGGCAGTTACTAGCACTGCAGTTTCACTATGGCACACTAAGATGCCAATCAACTTTCCATTTACCAACCCCCTACCCCCCCCAAAAAAAAAAAAAAATCATCCAGAATCTCTACCAAACTGCTTCGAAGTTTCAAGCAAGTGAAGGATTAAGTGAGCTCAGAACTTGGGGTGGATGTCAACAAAAGCTGTCATTTACAAAGATACCAACATGCATGGGTGATAAAGCCTATTAATTTATAGTAAAATGAATGTTCCATTTTGATTAGGACTTACCCAATTTACATGCAAAATTAAATAAAAACACTGCAAATTTTAAATCAAGCTAGCCTGACAATCCTTGCTGGCTGTCCATAGCAATGAAATGTCTTCTGTTTAGGATAAGCAATCAATTTAGGCAAGCTCTTGACAAACACTGAAATGGAAAATGCAGGTGACTTGTCATTGGAGTGTTTATGTAGGTGACACTGTAGATGAAATGAAGCATGAAGTAGGTAGTACGCTGCTGGGTTTCTCATACCATTATATATGCTGCTTTTGTTTATATTGTATTCTGCACGTTCTCCTCTTCTTTGCTGTTTATATAAAAAGACTGCAAGGAGTGAGATGAAGCTGATGCAGCTGTCAGCTGGCTCCGGTTCTCCTCTTCCATCGACGCAGCACTCCTGGCTCCTGGGGCATGCAGTCGGTGAGCGTCCAGCATCTCCAGCAAGAGATCATAGAGTGGAACTACATTTTTACACTTCATATTATACAGATGCTCCATTCCTTTGTTGCTGTGGGTTGTAAAGAAACAACAGTTACTTTCCAAATATGCTAAGGGAAATAAAAGCTGTCAGCTAATATAAATTAAACTTTGTACAGAACAACTAATTTGACAGCGTAATTGCTGTACGCTCCTGCTACAGTTAGCAGAAGAAAGCACCTTCAAAGACATTTCAGACTGCCCACGAACAAGCTGCCTTCTAAAGGTGGCTCTTTTGCTCTCCTCTGCCTAAAAGGTAGCTTAGAGCACATGGGTTCCTAATTTAGGCACTGTGACTAAGTGGATGATGGGATGAATCTTTGTTTTCCCATAATAAAACCTAAAATACCAGATTTTTTTCCCAGAAAATAGCCGAATTTCTAGCAAATGCTCACTTGCAATAGTATCCATTCACAAAGCTATGGAAACAATAATTAACTTCACTCTGCATCTGGAACTTCCTTAATTGTACAAATTCTTGAGAAAAACAGAAATTATGATTAACAGGAAGACAAAGCAACCCCATAAAAAGACACAAGTAAAAAACCCACATACACGCAGCCCCTGACTTTTTCCTGAAGACCTGTATATCAGCCCAGCAGGTAAAAACTGCATGTTTCAGCTTTAGTAGCTGTGAGATGGTGCTTCCTCTAGTTTTAGTTTTATTAACTGAAACAACAAAAATTAAAATCTGTGTAACATGTCTTGTCCCTTCATAAAGATAAAATTTGTGCTGTGTCTTTGTATAGACTTGTCATGTTATTGACACTCCAGCCGCTGAACAGCTACCTTGAGAGGTAACTGTGTCTGGGAGAGTCAGTGTGCAACTACTCCCAGAGTGCCTCAGGCACCTCACCTCGAACTAGCAAAGGGCACGGCCCTCTGCACTGGCGTTCAATAGATCTGCATTTATCCTCACCCATAAAATTCACACAATTATCCTAATCTCTTCTCTAAAATTATTTGCAATCAAGCCACTTGTGAAAAGTGGCTACATAAAAGTGGTAGTTTTATTAAATCTCATCTTATAGGAGACTAAAGTTTGCAGAACCAGGCAACTGCTACATTAGTATTCTACATGGTACTTTTCAAAAAGAATACAAGATGCACATCACATTAAAAGTAGATTCTGACTACAGCACTGTCAAAATAAGAAGCAAAGGAAAACTAGAAGAAACAAATACAGAAAATGTTTACTCTCCTTTTACACCATAATTCAATGTACTGTTTTGCACACATTCCATACATCTTTATGGAACGTAGACTTTCTTTTAACAGCTCTACGCACAGTTCGCACTCCCACCTGTGAAAGAAAAGCATGTGTGTGCATTTGTGAAACCCCTTGCACAGGACCAGTGCAGGAGGGCTGATTGCGCGCTTGCTCTTACCTCATGTGTCTGATGTGAGAGAGGATGAGGAGGAGCTGAGCCAGTCGTCTGTGTTGCTGCTGCAGAGAAAGACCTGACTTAGCCATTAAGTGTATCAGAGTGTCTGTGATTTTGTCTAGAACACGGTGAATATAGTCTCTCTCTTCCAGAGATTTCAAGGTGCTGGAAAGAAAAGTGTATACACCTGGAGTAAGAAGGAGAAAGAAAACAAACAACAGACAAAAATTATTTTGATGGAGTCAGACTTGCCCAAGGTACTCCTCGTGGCTGGCCTCTTTGGCTGTGTTAAACCATGGGAGCTGACTGTGTGTGAACCCGCCTGCTTGCCAGCCAGGTCACTGGTCTGAATGACCCTGGAGCTTGGATTTGGTCGCTGTGGGCAAAGCAGGAAGAGGAAGACGATGCCTCTTCCCTACCTGGGTCCATGCAAGGTCTGGGCCAGGTGGCAGGCAACAACTACAGCCTGCAGCTAGACCTACCTGTAGGCTGCACTCTTCTCTCAGTCACTCAGCTCCAAAATCTTCAGGAGATGCTGTTGCCCTTTGAAAGCTCTGCAATACTTACTGACCAGCCCAGGCTGTCAGCAGTTTTTACAATTTTCGTTGCTGTTTAATATTTGATCTGGGGGGATTTGCTAGTCAATCTAGAACTGAATAATACGTTACCATAAAACATGTAAATAAAATCAGGGTTGTTTACACACACTTGCCTCAAGAAAACCCTCCCAACCAAGCAAGAGCCTTGAAAGCTGTGCTCCTTCACCTGCAAACCTGACTCCTTTAAAAAAAAAAACATGTCCAAAGGAACCTGTATAAATTTAGTCATCTTACATTGCTACTTACTGCTGAAAGTGAGTAGCCTGAAGATTTGGACCAGAAGGAAATTTTGCCAGAAATCAAAACACCTTCAAACTCCCTCTCCAACAGCCCATCTACATCTCCTATAAAGCACTCTAACCTAGGCGTAAGACCTTCTACCAATAGTAATTCTTGAGTCCATGAAGTATATCAGCTTTTTAAATGGGAAATTCTAAACTATTTTGCCTGTTTTATCTTTAATTTGGTCTGGACAACACCACACAGCCAATGTGAATCAGGTCATGACAGCACTGTCAAAATGCATGCCAAAATGCAGCTGGTGCATTCAGCACCGATTTTTTACTCTTCTGGATTGAGCCAATAATTCTAAACAGGTCATGTTACTATCATCCAGTCCTGAGGCAGCAAAAATTTAAGATGTATGTACAGCAATACAGTCAAACTGGCTTCATCATGGTGTGTTCATTGCCCTGTGCCTATACTGTATTTGGCAAAACCCGTGCTTTAGCCCTTCTGTGTCAGCTCACACAGCCAAGAAGACATTTGCATTTGGGAAAAAACTGGTTTCTGGAATTACATGTATTTTTGCTTTTTTTTAAAACAGTCATATACAGCACAATATGCAATGTAGTTTGTGATAGAAACAAAAAAAGACACACAAACACTAACATGCACACATACACAGACATACGTACTCTAGCTTGTTTGTATTGGTTGTAACCTGGGGGTTATGCCATTGGACTTGAAGATAAGATTATTTTGCCATGCATCTGAGCAGTCAGGGAAATTGAGATTTTTTTACCATCTTCTTGGCATACCTCACTTCCTCACATCATCTTGGTAGTTATAGATGTCATGTCCCTGAAGTACCAAGATGATGTGAGGAGGTGAGATATGCAAGTGGGTTTTATGACTTTGGGTGTTATGTACTAAAAAGAAATATAAATTTGTATTTTTGAATGGCAGTGTGAGTGTCTCAGAGTGAGACTGCTTTAAAAAAGCAAAAGGATAACTGAAACACAGCACAGCTCCTGAAAACCATCTGTCAGGGCTCTTAATTTTGGTAGTTAATATTGCTTCAAATTTGATAAATATAGATAGTACAGTGGCCTCTTTTCTCACAAAGCTTTTTATGATTATTATTAGTTTTCCTGAAGTGAATTCACCAGAGAGAAACAGCTCTTGGGGTTTCTCTCAGCCAAATGACTCTTAACCACCCTCACATATGCCTACTAACAATACCAGGCTTTATAGCTTAGCAGGTACCTGTAGGGGCAAGATTCTTAAATATTATTGACAAAACACAGTCCATTAGAAGGAAACATTAGTTTCATAAACCCACAGCGCTTCCAGAGCAGCTTACTTCAGCCAGAGGATGCTATTGTGCCCTTGTGGCAATACCCCTTAGTTTCATAACTTTGAAACCAGCAAAAGAAAAATATCTGTTAGGAGGAATTGTTTCTCACCTAGATCTAGTCCAGAAGCTATTAAAAAGTATAAATCAAAAAAAGCACTCTCCCTCAGAATGTAGAGACTTCAGGCAATTGCCAGTCAATAATTGCCAAGAAAAAACATT
The DNA here is from genome assembly GCF_015220075.1 of Falco rusticolus. Classification (NCBI taxonomy): domain Eukaryota; kingdom Metazoa; phylum Chordata; class Aves; order Falconiformes; family Falconidae; genus Falco; species Falco rusticolus. The sequence goes on from NC_051192.1 coordinate 44,930,864, forward strand.
ATTTGATTTTCCTTTCTTCCCCCCGTACCCGGTGATTGCTCCTGCCCCAGGCCAATGACCACAAATTTCCCCAAAAGAAATGCCAGCTATCCATCTCTCACACACACACAAACATGCACAGGCAGAGTTTTGGAACAAGAGTGAAGAAAATTGCCTTAGCAAATTGAAATTTAACAGTCTCAAAGGTCTTTCCAGGCTCTTAATCTGAAAGCAAGCCTTAGTTGAATAGCTACCAGGTTGTTTTCCAGCTCTTTCTGTAGGTCAGTATTATAAAACAATAGGAGGGAGAACAGAGAAAACACCACCCTACATACAAATAAAGCCTGTTGGTCTGTGCCCATAACACAAAGCTGCAAGCAAAGCAGTGTCCCTTGGGGACTGCAGTGCTACTGTGCCAGCTGTTGGCATATAGTGATGTATTTTTATATCTGTCAATATATATAGTGATATATTTTTGCATATTACCGTGGAAGTGAACGACCTCTGCATATTTTCTGTCACAATAAGCTCCAGTTTGAAATATCTTTACATTTAGAGTTCAGGCTCACAAAACAATACCCAGGACTCTTCTTCTTCCACCGTGCTCCATTGCTCTGGATGTGTAGCAAGCTAGGACAAGCTATGAGCAAATTCAGCTCTGTACCATGCATTTGTGCAATCATCCAGCACCCAAAATAAAGAAATAAATAAAAAGCACAATTTAACAGGAGCTAGAGAAATCAGGAGAAAAGAATAACAAACAGTCACATGGAGTGATGTATCAGGAGGTCTACAGGATGCATAAAATCATCTAAATCTTTTCATCTCTGGGGAGTAACCAGCTAACAAATTGGGTAAATCAGCCGCAAAGACAGACATGACCTACATCCTTGTCTCCAAAATGAACGCCTGTTGCTTTGCCACATAGCACCACTCCTCTTTTCAGACCCTCTCAAAAGTAAAACCTCTGGCATCATGTTGCCCTTTCATGTTTCTAGTACATATTTTCCAGTGTTAAAAAATATCCCTTTATTATTGAGCTGACTTTTTTCAAAAATATAATTTTGATTTTTAGTCAAAAGATTTATTACAGCAGATTTAGAGGAGCACCTTTTAGTTTGTTATTTAGCTAGAGACAATGCTGTCCTTGTTGTTACAGACATGCTGTCGCCTTGATATCTCAGGAAAAAGTTGGGAGTAAACGTATATTGTGCTTTATAAATAAAACCTTCCATCTATTCCACACACTGTGAGTGGAATGAAAAAAATTCACTTGCATTTTGTCCAAGACCACATTGAAAAGGAGTTAAAGATATTAACAGCCTTGAAGGATGTTGCAAACAAAAAAGGGAAAATAAATGTCCAACAGAAACAACAAGCAGCACTACCTCATGTGAAGAGACTAACAGATGTCCAAGGATTTAATAAAGAAATGTTTGTGTACACTCAGTACATTAAGTCCACACAAAGCTTTAGAATGCAAATGCAAGCTGCTTTTAAATATGAAATGTAGCATAATGAGTCCAAATTGTTTAATTAGTCCACTTGTTTAAATCATTTTGAGATCAGCTGGTTTCATTGTATGCATAAATAATACAGATAGCGTAAGGGCCAAAAATTAATTGTGTGTTTATCTGCCATTTCTTTAGTAGAGCATTTGTGCATATTTACAATTTACATGTGCAATCATATTAAAAAAATCGGGTTAAGGGAGGCTTGCAGGTCGTCGAGTTCAACCTCCTGCTCAAATAACAGTAACTTCAGGGTTAGGTCAAGCTGCCCAGAGCTTTGCCCTGCTGAGTTTCTCCAAGGATGGAGATCCTACTATCTTTCTGGCCAACCTGTTCCAGTGCTTAACCTCTCACTGGGAAGACTGTTCTGTTCATCTGGTCAGGGTCTCCCTTGCTGTGGTTTGCTTCCCTTGCAGCTTATCCTTTCCTTGTGCACCTCTAAGAAGAGTCCGGCCCTGGCTTCTCCCATAACCTGTTCATCAGCTATCTGAGGATTGTAGTTAGACCCTTCCCTTGTGCAGGATGAACAAACCCAGCTCTCTCAGCCTCTCCTCAAACACCACATATATTATGTGCTTCAGAGCACATATTTCATGTGTATTCAACACTTTACCTAAGGAGGCTGGCTATATTCTGTGAAGAACTCATCTCCAGAATACATTCTCAAGTATCTGTGCCAAACGACACTTGCACTTAAACTATTACACATGCTCCAAACCAAGCCACTTATCTCTGTAACGCAGCCTAGCCTCCTAATTTGGCATCTAAACTTGCATCCATATTCCCACTACTTAGTAGTTAACTCCTCCGACAGTAATAAAATTATTTGGTTATAAGAATGCAAAAAGTGAAATGTAAAATTATGTTTATGCATAAAGGCAGTTACAGGCAATACAGACATGCATTCTATGGCCATATATACATACACATTCAGTTTACAGGGTACTCAGACATACTACAAGTGCAGCATGCAAGCCAGAGCAGTATACCATGATCTGCATAAAAATGATATAAATTACTTTTGTCATGAACCTGTAACAGCTCAACTCAAACCACGCCCTCTGATGTATCACTGTCAAAGACTTCTGAGCAGCTATAAATTTTCATTTAATGTAAAAAAACCCCTACAACCAGATCACACCCAAAATCAGTTCAACTCTGACCTTCCACCACACAGAGCACCTCTGATATGATCCTTGAAGGAATGAGGATCTAATATCTCCTAGCCTCACTCACTGGTCTCACCTCTCTTATGTGCAGAAGGAGATTAGCCTGTGATTATCACTGAATTCACTTGGTATATTTTTTTGGACAATTTTTCCTAAGGGATATCTTGAAACAAAAAAAATCCCATTAACAAAGCGAGATGTGCTTATAGGATAGCTGGTAATGTCTAGCAGAGCTTTGTCTAACTAAAAAATTTAGGTTTCTGGATCAATATTAAACACAACAGTGGCACAAAAACTCTCAACAGCATGGCTTGAAGTCTGCACGTTCAAGATATGAACATCTAATGTGTTTTATTCAAACTTCTGACTCTATTCTTTTTTCTAATTCAATATTTCTATAAATCAATTACATAACCTAGATTAATTTAAAAGGATAATAACATTGAATAAATAGCATATATTAGCTAAAAATCTGCAGGCACATCACTTTTCAGGAAGAAAATTTGACTCTAGGAAATATTATGTTATAATTATCAGGGCAATATAAGGAGATTAAAATGTCAAACAGTAATTACAATTGTCACACCCTTGCATCCAAGATAAAAACAATAGGCCTTAATTCCTAATATGCCAGGTGCTTGCCTCAGATGTCATTTTTTGGTCATTAGATGACAATCACAACAAAACCTGAACCACATTAATACCTCCTAGATCATAAATAAAATCTTTACATCTGATTGCATAAATAATTTTGCTTGAACACTTTTTTTTTTTTTAATGAGCAGACCAAGTCCAAGTTCCCGTAAGTGAAAAAGCACCTGATCAGTAAAGCAGTCTTCTGTGTTTAGTCTTTAGTGGGAATTACCTGAATTGTATTGCATACAACTTGGGCAACTGACCTCTTAGACCACCAGACAAAAAGAACATGCAGCCTTCCACATATGTTTTGTCTACAGGCTGATACCATCTACAAGTTCAAACCCAAGAGGAAAAGGGGAGAACAAGTGAGTAAATCATCAGGTCTGGGAAACTCTGGCATCTTTGGCCAACAGGTAACAACTTAGCAGAGAACTGACTCGAATTCTGACTTTGGTGCCTGTGTTATTATTTCAGACCTCTATCATTTCCACTAGAACACAATGGACCTCATTTCTGCATTTAAAGATAAATTGTGTGGAGGTTATTTTCCATTTAAAACTGAAAAGGAACCTCTAGTATGCAACAAATTTTCAGTCACAAGCCACAACTTGAGTCTGCTTATTTCAGTCATCTCATGCATAATTCAAGTCAGCTAACCTTACGTATTATTTATATCTATACATACACTTGTTATCTAGTCACCTATTTTTGAAGCGTACTTCAGAATGAGTTTTACAGCCCCAAAATACTTATCAACTATAAAGGAAGTAGAAAGTGATGACACCAGTTTTAGATGCCTGTATTTTAATATAAACCAAACCATGATAAACTCAGCCACATTTTTGTCATTATTTCCCTTTATTTTGCCATCATCGAAAAAGGAAGGTGTAGATTTACGAGTAACCATTGCCTTTGGATGACCTAAATGTGGCTCCGGCTACCCCAGTGTCTTGTAACCAGAGCTTTAAGACCCTCCAGCACCTAGCTCAAAACACTGCTCTGATTGCCCTTCACATCAGCTGCATGCAGTGGGTCAGCTACGTACTGCATTAATTTGCTGGGTCCCATCTACACCACTGAACAGGCTTGCCCTCTTCCACCCCTGCCTCGTGGTTCTGCCTGCATCTATGGTGACAGCCCGCTTTTGATTGCTGCTGTCTCAAAGTGAAAATGTCATCAGTGACAGCAAGCAGCATTCAAGCACATGCAAGGAGCAACCGCAATTATCCAAGGGACAGAAAAGCACACCACTTACCAGAATTCAGCAGGATGATGGACTTAAGGCACACAAATTCCTCCCCTTGAAGGTTCATCATGCGAAACCGGGCAGCAGTAGCCAGCAGCATGTCAAAGATTTCCACCATGCCCTCTACGCATTTCCCTTGATTCCTGCATGAAGGGAAATCAAGGAGGAAATATTCACAGCTGTAACCTGGTGGCAGCATGAGGTTTCTATCACCCTGGATCATTCCTCTCCCATTTGATTTCATTAGTTCACTAGCTAGCATGTGACTTCCCACTCCATGCTCACTTGGTGAATCTGTTTATCTTTGTGATTATATATATATATATAAAAATACTGTGTATATATTATATTATTATGTATATATGTAACTATGTTTATTTCTGATAATTACATGTGTGATTTCTAAAGTATAGTTCTCAATATCCCACATAAAATGAATAGATAATTAAATACTACAGTCCCCCCAAAAAAGTTGATTTCATAAGCTCATCACCAAGACATTACTGTGGTGGAACATAAGAGCTTGGCTTAACCAAACATTTACATTGAGAAAAGACTTCTTTAAAAAATACATTTTGGGGAGGGGGGGTGGGTGTTTTGTGTGTGTTACTTTGCTTCCTCTTTCCTTTTCCTTTAACTGAAATAGTCCAAATTCTTTGCATTTCTCCCTCCCTAAAGTTTTGTACTTGTTTCTACCTTGCCTTGTAATCTGCAATGTTCCAACATGCTTCTCCCATGTTTCTTATATCAGCATAATGCCTCCTGAAAGAATAAGCTTATTGATGAGCTCAAGAAGGATTTATGAGGCAAAATTCTTGCCTGTATGACTGATTTAAACTATCCCTTCGCCTCACAAATCAGGTAACTTTTTACATTACAGCATCAATCACAGCTAAAGTTTGGGAAATCTTAAAGTTTTAATTAGTAATGGCAGTTAACCACTTCCCTCTGCTCACAATTCTAGGTATTCTCTCTCACTAATTTATATCTTGCATATTCAAGCTCCAGTTCAAGAATTAATGCAGATTGCTGTTATTTTTAATGAAAATTTAGTCTGTAGATTTTCTGGTCATAGGATTTTACATAATTTATATTGCTACCTTTTACTAAAAAATACCTAATTTTACTTCTATTAGAACTCCTTGAGTGAAACTTCAACCTGTAAGAAAAGTGATCAGATCTGCTGATTAAGAATATACTGTTTTTTAGATATGGCTTTGAAGATCATTGCTATAGGAAAATACAAAAGAAATTTCAAATAATCAGATGGCTATTCCACCATAATGTGTAGCGTAAACATAGATTAAGCATCTTCCTAATCTCATTGTGACAAAACCAACACTACCAGTCATGACACACCTGACTCGGACCTGATACAGTCATGCTGTTGAGACCCTGTAGCTAATGTCTAAACCCACGCCAGACCCTCAGACAAAGCAGTCATCTTTCTTTTTGACTACATCTTGAGAAAATTCTTGCACTTCTCAGTCATGTCTAAACCTAAAATTGAGTCAAAGGAGAGATGGTATCTGTGAGCACTTGTATACCGATCTCCTTTGAAGTTCAAATCCCTATTCTGCTTAATGTGGTGATTGTACATAGATCTACACCTCCCTTCTCCCAGAGCAATGCCTATGAACCAGTGATTATAGCACATGACAGAAGCTAGTTTCATCTGCTTTCAGAGATATTTAAACAAAGCAGGACAATATCAAGAAAACCAAATTAAATACTCCCTTAAACAGCGAGTAAATTTTTGGTTAAAATACAGTAATATTTGGAAATGTGGGAGCCCAAGCAAGTTTCCCAATCACTGTTACAACAGCTCATGTCCTCTGACTTTTCTGTGAGAAAGAGGTGATCTCCAGCCTTGGCAACGGAGCTAGTAGAAAAGTATGTTTAGTAAGGAGGATGGGTTGCTCCTTGTCACCTCTGGTCCCTATAGGCTACCAGGCAGGTGTATGCTGAGCACTCCTGAGAGTGCCTAGTTCTCCCCATGCATTTCACTAGCACTTAGCTCAGAACTTGATTTGGGTTTGACAATGCAATTCTATGGCCTTTCGTGGCTCTTAAAAATTTCACTGAAGAAATGGTGATTCAAACTATAGCAGCTTCTTGGATATGACCAGCAACACTGATAATTTCAATATCAGGTTCCTACAGACGATGATAAGCAGTGCAGTGTAGAAGGTCATGGACAAAAATCTGTTTTAAGATTAGCAGGCAGGCAGACTCCATGCTATGTTCCATGTAAGGTATGCGATGCCTTTTGCACCCTCATTTACAGTGCCCTGACCAATGAGCTGAACTAAAGGAGGGATCTCAGCCTGGTCTACCTGAACCTGGCTTTACTGAAATTCACAGTTCTGCCTCTTTTTCCTGAAGGCTGGATCTGGACTCAGATGGGGAGTTTTCAATGCTTTGATGACCAGTCAGTTACACTGTTCAGTGCTGAGTGTGGAGACCTCTTCAGCAGTGACCATCTTGCTGCCCTGATGAATCCTGCTTAGGCAGAATAAAGCTGAAAAACTGAACTGGTTGGATTTAAGTATATTCCTCCTCTGTTTGGACATCAGTAAAATAAACAAAGACAGAATCATATTTAATAGCACTACTGTCAAATAAATAAATAATAATATTAGAAACATAATAAATCAGGCACTCAAAGTATAAGAAGACAACCAGTTTCTACTACCTCAAAATCTGTTCTGTCTGCTAAAATTTAAGTCCTATGGAAGTAAAACAAATGTGAATTTTTACAATGGGACAAGTTCCACTGCTTCTGAACCACTATTTTTGCCTGTAACAACAGAAAGATTAACTTTGCATATATAGAGTTAAGCACAGTTTTGGAGGACTAAAAGCCTTTAATAGTTTTGCATTAACATAAATAATTCCCCAATAAAGGTCAGTTTAAGAATTTAGAATTTTGGGATTACACAGAAATGAAAAGTTTCAGTGGATCATATGGCAAATGACTCATATTAAAGAAACTCCACATCTCCACGGCTGGTGAAGACATTTACTTGCTTCCTAAAAACCATCAATCTACTGCCAACCAGTATTCAAAACAGTTCAAAATATTACAGTCTGAACAAGTCACAAAATCTGCATAGGCAAGACCACAACTGAAAAAAACCCTCTAAGTTATTTGTAAAACGAGACCTTTCAAAATGCCTTATGGCAACTCAAAACATGGAAGAGACATTTTGATAGCAAGCAAGAATTATTCCTAGGTGCTTTTTTACAAAAATAGTTCAATAGACTGTGGTTTACAACATCAATATTCCAACCAAGACCCTCTTGCTGACAAGTACAACCTCTGAACAAAAATGTCTAGTCCTACAACATATAGTCCATGTGCCTAAATCTCCACGTGTGTCTGTTTCCCACCAACTGAACTCATATGGTAGTTGATAATTAAAAATTCTGTACTTTTAGGAGATTCTAAATACTTCCTAACCTCATTTACTCTGTTATCTGCTGAGTGTGAAATACCAGGCTACTCCACAAGAAAAAGAAGAGTAATTCTTCAGGTAAAGTACTTTAGGTGAGGTTAGATGCTTAGCTTTATGTATTTATGTGTGCAAGCAACAATCTAGAATTTTCTGCTTTATTTTCAGAGTTAGGCAGCAGATCCAGCTCCACTGAAATCAGTGGGAACTGCAGGAGCTTAGTATCTTTGAAACACAGGCTTCTAATCAAATGTTTTTATTATCTACTTGCAACACTGATTTTCTTTGTTAACCAACAAAAGCTGTCTGAAATAGGAATCTCCAGTTCTCCTCAATTGCCTTCTAACGCAAGCTGATAGTATAATCACATCTTCACATATGTCCAGTTGATAGGAAGGCCTATCTAGGAAGGCCTAGATAACTTTCCTGAAGGACAAATTAGCAACAGATTTGAAAATTATTCTTATCCCACCATCATGCTGTTGTTTTTGTGTACTCTCAGCTTACTGAAAACAAAACAATAAAAGATTGTTTACTGCAGAGTGTCAGACTGTATTCTCAGAAGAATCCTTAACTCTTGGCTATTGGGAAATGTTTAGGAAAGTTAAAGCATGTGAATTAAAGATCTTAAGTTACTGCATAAAAGTACTATGTGCATTAACGTTAGTAAGTCTACAGACTCACAGCATCATACAGGCTGGAAAGCAACTCAGGATTTCTTCAATCCAACTTCCCACTAAAAACAGGATCAGCTCACTCAAGGCTTTATGCAAGTCTGGTCTTGAAAACCTCCAAGGATGGACACTGCACAACCTCCCTCAGCTTAATTATATCCATCATCATGGTTTTTTTCTCCCCTATATCCAGTCAGAACCTCCTCAGCTTCAATTTATGACTCCTGTTTCTCAGGCTTTCACTGGGCATCTTAGCAAAAAGCCTTGTAGATTTTAGGTTAGGCATGCTCAAACCGTATCTCTTCTCCAAGCTGAACAAATCCACTTCTTTCAGCCACAAGGCATGTGCTCCCACCTTGGTGGCTCTCCACTAGGTTTATTGAAATTTATTAACGTCTTTCCTCTAATGAGGGGCACAAAGCTGGATGTGATATTCCAGTGATAGTCTAATGAGTGCCAAATAAAAGTGGATAATCACTTCCCTTGCTCTATTGCCTGCGCTACCACTGATACAGTCCTAGATACTGTTGGCCTTCACTGCTGCCATGTTGCCATACTGGCATACGTACACATTGCTGTTCCCCAGGCAGTTAGGCCCCAGCTTGAACAGTGGCAGTGGATTAAGTCCATCACAGGTGCAGGACTTCACACTTCTGGCTGAATTTCATAGGGTTCCTGTCAGCCCATTCCTCCAGCCTGTCTCGATATGGCAGCTCTGCCCTCAAGCCTACCAACTGCACCCCCTACTTTGGCGTCACCTGCCAGTTTAAAGACTGTGCACTCCATCTCCTCCTCCAGGTCACTGACAAAGACATTTAACAGGACAAATCCTAAGATAGACCCCTGAGTAACTCCAGCTGTAACTAGTATTGAGGTAGAGTGTGAACAATTTTATCACACAAGGCAATCAGGTTGGTCGGGCTCAATATGCCCTACATCTATGCTAATTCACACTCACTATCTTCTCCTTCCTATTCACATAAAAAACTTCCAAGAGAACGTGCTGTATGATTTTCCTCATGATAGAAGTGATTCTGACTGTAGTTCCCAGACTGTCTGTCTGTCTTCTTTTGGAGACGGGCACAACGTATGCCTTTCTCCAGTAATTGAGGACCTCTCCTGGTCTCCACAGCCTTTCAAAGATGATAAACAGCCTCGCAATGACATCATCCCACAATCTTGGATGCAGCCCATCCCATGGATTTGTATGTGACAAGACTTCTTAAGAGATTCATGAGTCACTCCTCTTTTACTAACTCATTCCTCTCCTCCTTGAACCCTGTATGTAGGAATGAGAACTTTTATTTTAAAGTCTTGGGAAAACCCTAGGTATCAGGAATGGCTTTTACAGAAACACAGGACAGACAAGTAAACATTAAGAAGGAAGGATGTTTTGGTGAGGTGAACAGGGACTTAGGGACAAATTTTCCATTCAAAGGGAAAAACCCAAGTAAGCACAGATGCACACATCAAACCAAAGCCTGACTGTGTATTTGTTTACCGTCTGGCTTCTTTGCTCATGGTTCTTCATTTGATGACAAGGGATTGCCAAGAACAGATGGGATCCACCAGACTAAGAGAGGGAAGGTCACCTTCACAAATGGACTTAGTAACTTGGTGAGGAAGCTGCTAAACGAGGCTTGTCACAGGGTGTGCTCCTCAGCCTAAAGGTGGGTTAGGAAACAGTGGAGGTATGATTGAGAAAAAGCTGCAGGGACAACATCCACATCCCCAGTTACAAAGAAGGGTATTCACAGACTTAACTCAAATGCCGGTGCTCTAACACAGAAGGGGAGTTGGAAGTTCGTACAGAGTCAGACAGCTGTGATGAGACTAGAAACACAGAGGCTTGGTGGGATAGTGCACAAATCCGATCAGATAGCACACATGATTGGAGAATGGTCATGGATAGGTACAACTTGGTTAGGAAGGACAAATATGGGAGAGGAAAAACTTGAGCTTTACATAAAGGGAGACCCCTGGCTGCAACAGACCAGAACCAGGTATCAGTAAGGAACCAGAACCACAGATATCAGGAGACTCTGTGTATCCATCAGAGGAGAAATTAACACTGATGACTGGAGGGGAGGGATTGCTACAAACTGTCTGACCAAGAGTATAAAGTGGATAAGTTTTCCTATAAATAAGTCATAGAAGTGTCCCAGTCACTGGTCTACAGTCTTGTGGAGGATTTCTGCATGGATAGATTGCAATCATTGGCTGGAAGGTCAACATAGCGTTGTGCAAGTAATCCAGAAAGTTTCTGGACTGTGTTGATGATCACTTCCCAAATCAAACAGCACAGCAGCCAACCAAGGCCGATGCTCTATTGATCCACTCATCACAAACTATGAGAAATTGCTGGAGAATATGGCCACAGGTAGGAAATCTGGCTGCAGCAGCCATGAGGTGTGAGCAAGCTCAGGATCCAGAGGTAGGCTGGGAATGCAAACAACAGAACTATGACTCTGGGTTTCAGAAAAACAGATTGCAGTTTATTTAGGGAATTACTCAGCAGAATATTCTTGGAGACATGACGGGGAAAAGTGTCAAGGGAATTAGAAAATATTTTAAGTAAAATTTATTGAGACCTCAGGAACGAGCCCATCCCAGTATAAAGGAAGACCAGGTATTTCAACAGAAGGTCTACTTGGTTAAGCAAGGAACCCTTTAGCGAATTAAAAGGCAAAAGAACATACAAGAAATAGAAATAAAAGCAGGCAGCATAGAATTACCAAAGCACTGTTTGAGCATTTATGTCTAAAACCAGTGAGGGTCACAGAGGGTAACAAGAAGGGATTTTACAAGTATGGCAGCAACAAATGGAATTTCAGTGAGAGTGAAGACTTGATGAATGGGGGAGAAAACGTGATGAGTGACTACATGGAATAGACTGAAACACTCCACAGCTTTTCTTTCTTTGTGTGTCAGATTTCACTGGCGAAACCAAGAGAAGCACATTGACTTCTCTTCAAAGGTTAGGGAATTACTTAGAGAATCTTTGAAGCCAAACGGGGTTCATCTCAGGGTGCTGAAATAGTTGGTCAATGTATTCATTAGGCTACTACCTATCACTTTAAAAAAATCATGGGGGTTGAAAGAGGTGCCTAACAAATAGTAGAAGGCTAACTCAGCTTTGACGAAATCAAGAAGGATCCAGGAAACCAGATTGTGCTTGACCAACCTGATTGACTCTATGACGAAACAATTAGTTAAACGATCAAAGGGAAGCTGGTGGGTGCAATACCATTCCACTGTAGCAAGGCTTTTGTTTTACAGCATTCTTATCTGTAAGCCAGGGAAGTACAGGCTGAGCAGACAGACAGACACATAAGCTGGATCACTAGACTCGAAGTGTATCAGTAATGGCTCCACACTTAGTTTGTGGTAGGTAATAAGTACTCCAGAGGTTAACTCTGGAGCCAATGCTGTTTAATATATTTATCAATAATCTGGATGATGATAAAAAGTTCATCTTAAAGTCTGTGGATGATACTAAATTGGGGTTGTAGGGAGGTTCTACACTGTGTAGCGCAACCTTGGTGCTAGAGGGACTCTGGAGGAGTGAACCAACAGAAACCCCACAAAGTTCAACAAGGAGAAGTACAAAATTCTGCACCCAGGGCCAAATAAACCTGTGCATCAGCACAGGTTGGAAAAACACTGGGCTGACCAGGATCCCTCCTGCTGGAAAATGAAAACCAAATCAAATATAAGCCAACAGCATTCTGTCTTTGTGGATAAGGCGAACTGCATGGAAATTATGTTAGGAAGAATGTGGCCAGAACAAGAGAAATTGTTTCTCCCCCACCTCTATTTGGTCCTCCTGAGGCTGTGCCTGTGTTCGGTTTCAGGTGCTTTAGTTCAAGAAGGATGCTGGATGTCTTCTGCTGTTGTGGAGCTGATCAGAGGCATGCAGTGCATGGCCTACAAGGAGGGGTTGAGCGACTGTATCTGTTCAGTCTGGTGAGAAGGAAGCAAAGTATGTAGAGGAGGGGACAGACAGAACTGCAGTCTACAAGGGGCATTACAAACAGGGTATAACCAAACTTTCCTCAGGAGCAGTGAACGCTAAATCAAAAGGCAACTAACTGCTGTAAGCTACAGTGTGGAAAGTTCAGGCTGGATTGTAGGAGGGTGGTGCAACCCTGAAATTGGTACCCAGAGAGGTTGTGTGTTCTCCATCCCTAGAGACTTTAAAGAAAGCTAGACAAAGTCACAGCTGACCTAAACTGTTGATGGCAATAATCTTGCTTCAAGAAGTAGGTTGGACAAAATGATCTGCAACCAAAAGTTTTGTTCCTAAAGTAAATTGTTGGGGAAGTTCCTGAAAGACTTCAGTTTCAGACGGTAGCATTAGAAGCAAGGATTTATTATTGGTGTGGAGCTTTCTAACCAAGAATCCAAACATGCAGTCAGCACCAGCATAAAGAATAAAAGCAATCCTTAAATCATTCAAATAGGGTTTGAAGTACTAATGCAGCAGTAAAAAATACCCATCACCATATTACATCCCTTCATCTTCAGTTTATGCATAAAACTGGCACAGAATATAAAACAGAGAAGAAAAAATAAAATTTAAAAGTTAATCCAACTTTCCCGTACTTCAAAATCTCTTCATGAGTTTAGGCTTGGATTGTATTTTCAAGAAAGTTTTGGAAGGAGAACAGTCCTTTCTATTCATTATAGCCTATTCATTCTCAGTGCATATCTTGGCATTCTATCCTCCTTACATCTCATACTCAAACTTTTATTATATTTCGTTATAATTTATTTCTAATTCATTAACTTATTCAGTCATGGCATAGGCAAGGAAGAATGTCTATCTGGCCAGAAGTAAGGACAGAAATTCAGAGGAGAAAACCTAAAGTGACAGCATGTACATTTTTCAGAAAGTTACCTTCAAGTAATAATTTTGCTTTCTTTTTTTTTTTTTTTCTTTTTTGTTGGGGACAGTTTGCTAAAATATTTTTCAGTTGATTTACAACACTGTTATAGTAATTATTTCTTGTTCTTAAAACAAATCCAATATTTTTGGCTACTTACTCAAAAATATGTGCCATTAGTGTCAACGAATGTCTGAGACTCACAGCTGGGCGACTGAAGTAGTACTGGACTGGAATTAGCATAATTCAACATGGGATCAAGTTCTTTTTCCTTCAAGAGTTTTTTGAAATGGACGTTTGCCAAATAAGAAATAAAAATGAAATATCAGTTCCAAACATAATTTTGAGGGAGGAAAAGAGGCAGGCTCTCTTTGCCTTCACTGAGCTGGGCTGTTAGGTTTATACCTTTTCACATAACCTGCCTTTTGAGTTACTTCTGTTGGCACCGTCACTTCCCCAAAATACGCTGAACAAATGTGGTTGCCCGTGCACCAGCAGTTTTCACCCAGCACATCTCTCTCTTTTCTATAGCAACAAAGCAACAATTAGGATTGGGTCTGAGGTTCAAATAGGCAATTCCTACCTCCTCCAGTACTGACACAATTACGAGCCCACCATCCTGCAAGGTCTGCTGATCTTTTCTAATGTCTCTTTTGGTTGCTCCTTGACCTAGCTCTGAACCAAAAGCAGTAGCTAATTCACACATCAAATGAGAGATGTTAAAATAAAGACAAATAAAAGAGCAAATCCAGGAAGATATGGAATATATAAGACAGAGCAGAATCATTACATCCTGTGTTATTTCTGAAGCACTAAAGAATTGTCAAAGCATTTTAATGTTTTTTTATGTTCTTTCCATTAGAATTTTATTACAGGCTTTATACATAGCTGGTGCCTGTCTTCAAGACAAGAGATGATTATTATATACATTAATGTGTTCTGTATGCACTAGTTCTTAGTAGACATTGATAAACACTTTCTACTCCTGTGTAATGTGGTGCACTAAAACAACTTAAGGAAGCAGGGTCTCAGGAAAGCTCCATCTCCAAGGCCTTAACATCCATCAGGATGCCTTAAATACTGCCAGATAGGCACTGGAGGGCTACTCAACTAACCGGAGGATTCTTCCTTTTCTACACTATTTTATCAATAACTAAAAGATGAGGACATTGTTATCAATCAGCAGTGAGATGTTACTTCAGACCATCCCACATTTAACCAGTAGCTCTGGAGATTGTGGAAAAGGTTAGGGAGAAAGTAAGCAGAAAAAATAAAATTAAAAAAAATAGCCCTCAAAGCTCTAGAACAAAACAGCAAACTCCAAACAGCTGGCAAAGAGGAAAGCAGAGACTACCATGAGTAAACTAAACCACAATATCGAATGCAAGGCCTGATGATGAAGAGAAATACCTAGCTTATTTATTGTTGTGTGTCAGTACCCATGGGGTTAAATAGCATTTTGCTATAAAAAATGGCCATTTTGATCACAGTTAGGCTCAAAACAGTATCTTGTTGGGTTTTCAGTATCTCCAAGGACTAAGACTCTACAACCTCTTGTCCTGTAAATGACAAGAATCTTGTTCTGTCTTCTTTACTCCCCTCCACACCCCACACCCCCCAATCAGATAATTATACACATTGATCAGATCCAAGCCTCAGCTTCTGCTTGCATGAAGGATGCTCCAGCCCAGTAATCATCATTATGGACCTTCACTGGACTCCGGTATGCACATGTTTATCTTGTATTGGGGCTCTCAGAACTGAATACAGAACTCCAGATTTGCCTCAGCATGGCTGAGCAGTGAGGAAGGATCACCTACCTCTAGCTGCTGGTAATGCTTTTCCTAATGCAGCCCAGGAGGCCATGGGTCATCTTTGCCATGAGGGAGCATTGCTGGCTCAGAGAACATCTACTTGTGCTAATTTCCCAAAAAAATGTATGGAGCTTTCTCAATCAGGCTGTCCTGTAGGCACATCCATATTTATGTGCATATACATACTTAGGGGGCTCTCCTACTACTATGATATGTTGATTACAACATCTCTCCTGTCCACATCACCCTGAACCCTTTTCTTGCCAGCCCAGTCTACCACTTTCCTCACTTGATTGTGGGTCATCATCTCTCTCCCCTGTTGTTCCTTGTTTAAAGCTCTCTCACCAGGTTGGCCAGCTGGTGGAAATTATGCTTTTTGCCCCATTTGATGAGGTTGATCCCATCTCTTCCTAGATATCCTTGATCCTGGGAGCAGGTTTCTTGATCATAAGTTGAATCCCTGTTGTTGACACCAGCTATGCAACCAGTTGTTGACCCGCAGGATCTGTGTACTCTTCCTCAAGTCCTTTCTCCTCAGCTGCCCCAGTGGATTGACCGCCTGGGCTCCTACACCCTTGACCCTCACCCTCAGAGCCATGTAGTCATGACTAAGTGTCTTTCCTGACTAGATCAAGAGGAATCATTTACGTAGGCAGATAAAGTAAGACCACACTACACATTTCAACTGTGGTGAATTGGGTCTGAGACTACTAAGTACCCTTTTAATTAATTTTTTCTTGGTAAAATATGATGTGAAATGGATCCACAAATATGTCAGATAGGAAATATCTCTAAAATGCTGCTATAATAATTCTAAGAAAACAGATTATTTTTTTGTCACATGTGACATTTAGATTAGAAAATTATTATGAAGGCTCTCCATTTGGGAATAATAAAGTTACAATAACTGGCTGAAAAAATGTTATTCTTGTTGACAGAAAAGCCTTTTTCAGTTTAATTTACATTCAGACTTAATCACCTTAAAGCCAAAAATATTTCAAAATTCACTTCATGTCAGAAATGCAAAGAAAGGTTAATTTTGGAAAGATCATCATCAGAATTCAACATGACCTAGAACTGGGGCCTGAGCTTCCAAGGTCAGAGTGACTAGATGAACAAGCAATCTTAGAATTTGTGTAGGGGCTATCCTGAATCCAGAAATTATTTCATTCTTTATGAAAACCTTTGTTCTGTGCCTACAAACCCACCCAGGGAACCTCTTTCTGCAGCAGCTGAAAATTAGGAAGATCATAATGAGAGGGAGTAATTTTCTTCCTTTTCCTGTGCTTTTCTGAATTCACCACTTTGAGCATTACCCAACACCTCCCCAAACTCTGAAGGGGTCCTATTGATTTATGTTTAGGTTGTTTGAATTACATTGCGTAGGTTTTGAATTTTGCTCCAAGGCACAGTAAAGACTGATTTACGTTAAATAGAAATTATTCCTTTTGCATTGTTTAAGGTGTAGAATTCTATTGCTTGCAATATTTTTTTCATTCTATGTGTTCAACAATACAATAATACATCCCAAAATCCAAGAATGAAGTGAGGGGTGAAAGAGAAATCGAATTCTTTCAGGAGATTCCTTAACATTCTACAAGTGGATCCATTCAGCTCTATTAAGTAAGTAGCCTGCTGACAGGATTACTGTTTGAGTTGGGTTTCCATCAGAAAATCTATTGCTATTAAAATGGGATGAAAATGAAATGCACAATTGTTTTCCAGATTTATTTTGAAATGCAAGTTTGGATATACTTGTTGCCTAGGGGCGTTTTCCCTTTGAAATAAACAAAACCAGCAGGTCACTAATGAAGCATTCTGAATCAAGCATCTGTGACCACTTTGCTTCCATTTTTCTAATAAGTCAATGTTAATTAATGCATCCACGATTACACAATGCCAAAAGGTCTTCTACATTTACTCAAGTGACAGACAAGTGTGATGTCCTCAGACATCTGAAACATTTCACAAGGTGAGAGACTAGCAAAGCATACTTGGATTTCATCCTGATGCTCTTCTATTGTGTCTAATCTTCTGTCTATCAAAACATTGGAAAAACCTATTTGCACAGAAAACTTAAAAGATTATTTTCAGATGTGGTGAGAATTTTTCAGACCAAAGCCATGCAAACAGTAAATTATTCAGTTGTCCAGTCATACAGTGAATGCTGCAAGTCTTTATACAATTGATCCTAGCTGCAGTTTAAAGAGATCCATGGCCTCCTACCATCACTGAATGTGAAAGTCAGTAAAGGGAAAATTCTTCAATTTCTTCCAAAAGAATGAAAGAGCTCCATCAAGCACTGGAAGAGGAAGTGAACAAGAGTCTCAAGAAAAAAACCTGAAGAGCAGGCTAGATTTCTCCATATAAAGAAAGAAAACCTGGTAGGATTATGGACATACTGACTACATTTAACTGAAATTTTGTAGGTCCCTAGACTGATATTTTGCTGCTAGACTTTTTTTTTTTTTTTTCCCCTAATCATGATAAGAAAATAACATTAGAACATAACATTAGAGCAGCCATACTGGCTCATATCAAAGTTAGATTTCACCTTGGGCTAGGAGTATAGGCATTTTGATCTGATTTCAAGTGGTTACCTCTAGTGCTAGATTGGAAGAGATAATAACCTGTGGATTAACATACATTTTCTCAATGTGCTCATGTCTTTATGCAATTCCTATCATCTCTGGTTTGTTTCCCTTCTTCTAGTGAGCATCACAGGCAGAGAAGTAATTATACTTAGTTACTTTATGTACAAAGGCTCATCTCTCTCTTTGATTGCTTATGCAAACCCTCTGGCTACCTTTCCTGTTTCTTCAATAGTCCTGTTAAGATAAGGAAAATCAAAAAAGCACAGTTTCCCAAGCACAGATGCAGCACGGATTTAAACAGTGGAATAGCAATGTCCTGTTCTGTTTCTTTTTCCAGTTGCAATGGTTATTGAGGGGAAAGCTGCAGTCTATTTACTTTTCAATGGCTAGAGAGCCAGAAATGCTGGATCCATAGAACCGAATACTGTTAACAGTGAGATGGAAAAATCAACTCAGAATGCAGTTTATGAAGACTAAGATTATTCTTCTCCTATATGCATCAGTTTACATTTGTCTAAATAAAATCTGGATCTTGTTAACACTTTTTGGAAATCCAACAAGATCTCCATCATCCACTTGCTTGTTAATTTCTTCAAAGAACTCCAACTTATTCATGACGTATGGCTTCCTCTTACAAAATGTATGCTCTTTACTGCTATGCCATGTTTATTCGCACCTCAGCCAATTCTTTTCTTTAGGTGATGTCCCATCAGTTTCCTTACAATTGTGCCCAGGCTTACTGGGCAGAAGTTCCACCCACCTTCTTAAAATGCAGCACAGTGTTTCCCATTTTGCTGATGCTGAGAAGGTTTCGGGTGAAAAGTCACCCACCTCAGTCAGCAATTCAGCTATTTCTATCATGAGTTTCTTTACAATTATGTTTCAAACCTTTGAGTAACCTCTGATCAGCATGAAATTTGAATGCAACAAATCCTTTAAAAATACAATAAAATATTATTTTCTTATTCCCGAAGAAACAATACATTTTCTTCAAAATTATAAACAGCTTATTGTCAGGCAGGCCTGACAAATTTCAGACCTGGTTTAATGACATTTTTAATGTCTGGTTTCTTGGGAACACTCCAGACAGGAAACATCTGGTTTGTCCCATTAGAAACTTAAGCCTTTGCTTCTAGATTAGCCTTATACAAGATATAATTTTCAGAAACTGAATATAGAAGATTTGCATTTATTCTGGGCTTTCTTTAATTGTATCAGGTACTGTACATTAATTGCAAGCACTGTGAGTGTGCCATTGTATTTCCCAATTGGGCTTATTTTTCTAATCTATAATTATTGTCATTTGAGCTTTTTAAATAGCATCAGTTGTACCCTGCAAAAATGTACCAGTTATATGTAATTGGCAGACTGCTAAAAGTCCTGATTTTGAACCAAGACTCAAGTGTGTAGGTAGTTTGTTAATAGAATAAGCAAGGGTGCCTTACCCCAGATATACCCTATCTAATTACAAGGCAGAGTAGGAATAGGAAGGAATAATGTAATGATATTCTTCCATACAGAAGGCAGTAGTCTACACATACTGGCAGCTTAGTTGGTGTGTAATTTTTTTTTATGGGTAAAGCAAAATTTTAAGAATTAACTTAAAATTAATAATAAAAGGGCTGCTTTACAGGTATTTTCAAGGAGTCTTCCAAGTGTGAATAGTTACATAGGAAAGTTATAGAAGTATTTATTTGAAAATATTACAAGTAGACTGTCATGGAATGAGAAAAGACAGTCTCTAAAAGATCTCCAGAGACAAGACAAACTCATGTTTAATTTAATATGGGCCAAGTAGAAGGAGTGAGCTGGGAGAAGAAAAATCTTATTTGTTCAAATCTTTTATTGCATTTCAGACAGATATGAACAAGACAAAGCTCTATTTATCTAGCCAAAAGGTAAAAAAGTTGCATAATAGAACTTGATGTTGCCTTTATGTACAGATGTATACAAACAACTATCTGTCTCCAAGATTCTAGACAGAAAGATTCTGTTAGAAACAGGGGAAGCCTGAATGTAAAAAATAAAAGTGATGTGCATATCAGAGAGGATGTCTGCCACAGAATGATCAGAGAGAGCTAGAGGCATATGCAAAATGTGGTAAAGCTCTATATTAAGAATACTAAATTTGCACTAAGTCCAGAAAAACTCAACTTAGGGGCAGGTCTAGATTTTACCTTCTGAAGCTGGTGACTCTGGGTTATAGACAGTAGCTAAATTAATGTTTGCAAATGCTGTTAAGCCCATAGATGAGGTAACAAGGAAAGCATGATGGGAATTCAGGACAGAATGCTGTGGATGAAAACATTGAAAAGGAGTATCCTGTAAAGAATATGCTGATGGGTAAGGAGAAAAGAACAGATGCAAGGAAACTGTACTAGACCATCCATCTTTTCCATTATTTTAGCCATTCAATTAGACAATTTCATCATTTAGATGAACAACAATAATACATTTAAAAAAAAAACAGAAACTTTTTTGCACTCTTGTGGTATTTGCCCAAATACTTTCTGCAGTGGAAGGACTCCACTGAGTTAAGCAGGCACTGTCCTGCCCTCTCAAATCTGACAAATATAGGGCAAATATACTTTTGCCCTATCATGCTCTCAAAAGGCAACTTTCCTGAGTCTAATTAGCACATCAAACTACTGTTAGCACTAATTAACTAGTAAATCAGCAAATGGTTAACTAATTAACATATCGGTGCTTCCCAGAGTCAATTAATTGGTTATTTTAGTTTCAGTAAATATCCTTACCAAGTAGAGTGAGGCAAGTGTACAATACTTTAGAAACACATTTCTTATTTGAAAATGAGATGTAATAGAGCTATACTTCCAGAAACAGCCTTGTTTGAAAATCAGAAAACAAAGAAAAAAGCCTGTTTTTATCATGAAGTTAACTCTTTTTTGATGCCTAAAGTAATATGTGGTTCTAGTCATTAAATTGCTTTCTTTAATCCAGCAGACTTGGCTTAAACTGTGAATCAACTGCTCAGAGTCCATTTTATTCAGTGCACAGAGGTGTTTAGTTGAGGAAGACCAAAGTTTCAAATGTTTCCTTAGCTGTATTTCTTAGTTAAGAGGAGGAAAAATGGTACTCTGGCTCTGCTCTTCAGTTTTCATTTTTTTCTCACAACTTGTATTCTGGAATGTGTAAAGGAAGTTTGTCTTATGCTATAATTACTTTCCTAAAGTAGTAAATTTTACTTCTTAGGTGCGCTAAGAAATTATTTTTAAACTGTTCTGTTTTCTTGAGAAGACTATACTTATATTTAGGCAGCAGGTATTTTCTGTATATGAAATGAAAATGTGTTTTATACATATCTAGTTCCAAAGCTCACAGGTCATGTGCTTACACAAGTGGAATAGGGTTTTTTCCTAAGGCAATAAATGTTTCGCTATTCCTGTGAAATATGTTTTATTATTTTATACTGTTAGGCATTAGCATCTGTATTTTACTAAAATATAAAAATTAAATCTTGTTTCTTTTGCAAATAGAGGGCAGAGGAACCAAAGGATTAACGCTGCACAAATGCAATCATAACTCAGTACCCTACTGTTGACAGAGCAACGTGCTCCAAAGATGTTTCTGATAAGGAGAGTTTTGATTCATTCACCTAGCTAATGGTTGCAGTAGCTGAAGGCACTGCCCTTGACTTTGTATCGCCATCCCTCTGCTGCAGCTCACTGCCTCGGCAGCTACATGATACCAGAACCTGGCAACTTTTAGCTGCCTCACCACATACTCAGCTCACATCTCCTTAGCTCACCCTTTCCTCCACCTTCAATTCAATACCAAGATTTCAAATTCTGCACTGAAGTGACCAGCGTGCACACATAAGCTCTCTCTCTTGTGCCAGCTCTGCTGTGTGGGTGGTAGTCTTCAGCTAAAGATTACCAATACCTAGGATGACTCTACCTTAACTTTTCCTAGATTAGCCACAGTCATTTACCAACCCCCCTGCTTGCTGCTTATATTCTTTCAACATTCTTTCCTAAGGCTGAAATTTTTCATGACTGGAAAAAAAAAAAGAACTTGAGTTTGCATTAAGATAGTTAGAATATATGCTAAAAATCTGTCAGTCTTCCTGCTTTCATTAATGATGGCTATCAGCTAGAATCCAGGATATTGTTGTAGAGCAGAGATGCATATTTTTTCTCTCTCACTTAGAAATACCTATGGCATATTGGCAAGACTGACTAAAAAAGGGTTAGGGCAGCAAACAGGTATGTGTTTTACATACATGACTCCAGTTTTCATTCTAACCAAGAATAACTTAGAAGATTTCTGGTAAACAAAAATAATTATCTGAATTAAAATGAATAGGGTTTAGTATTTAATCCTAAATATAATTTAGTTTTGCAACAAACAGTACAGATTATAAGAGAATTTTTCTGCTGCCTTTGAAAGTACTTCCAGCAGCAGGTGAATTTCAGATGTGTTACTTGTCTAACAAATGACTAACATCACATTCCAGAGCATTTCTATGTTTTTTAGAGTTCCTTTTCCACTCTCACCTATTATAACCTTGTTTAACATAGGAAGTACCGTCAAATTGTAGTATCAGTGAGATGACTATCAGCTAAAAATGAATCTGATTGCAATAGAAATAAACGAACTTCAATAAATCACAGTAATGTGCAGACTGACCTGTCCAGTAATAGGTTAGGTGCAAATAAAAGCTTTCCTGGGTGTTCCATGGAGCGCCAGACTAAGCCAATCATCAGTATCTCTAACCAGGCACATTCCAGTAGATGGACCTGATCATGGAGTGTTAAATCCACAAATCCTGAAAGAATAAATAGGAGACAGTAAAAAAACCCTCTAGTTTTGTAAGTAGAACAGCATTATTCAAGAGAATCAGGTTAAAAGGTGCATTGGAGCTGTATAACCAAAAAGAAGAAGCGATAAAACAGGCATTTGTTCTCTTCACATTTGAGCTAGTTTTGTCTATCGTTAGGTCCACTTTGGTTCCATCCTACAGAACAGTCAGCACTTTCCAGCCCCCTGGTTGTGTCCTGGCTGTACCCTGCCCCAAAAGCAGGGCAAGAGCCAGGTGAGCATCTCCATCCCCATACCTGTTGCTACTAGCCTGGGAAGAAAGGGGCAACTGTTTGCTCCAGTGCCACGCTGCCTGGGGCATGATGGAGGGAAAATGGAAAACAGAAAAATCCTCATAAAATGAAATGATAGCTGTAATCACCTAATCCTAGACCACTTTTCCTGGTGGAATGCTGGTTTACAGATTTGTGAACAATTCACCATACTGCAGGAGCTGTATCTGTGTGGAAGAGGGCCCAATACAGCATTTCAAACTAAGTAGGGAGCAGATGCTGATCACTGCACAATCACAATTCACTGATGAACTACTTGTTTATATTTCTATTGGGCTATAGCACCTGGAGGAATGAGGTGAACCTGTATTACTCTGTATTTAAACAATGCTAGCAACAATGAATGCAAAATGAAGAGATTGCTTCTAACAATACTAAAATATGAATATGAAAGAATAATGATGAAGGTAGATATAAAAGCATAATGACAGTGGTCATTCTTGTGTTCATTCTCTATTTGAGATTCTCACTTTTCATAAATGTTAATTTCAATCCAAAGATACAAGTGAAGGAGAGATTGCATAATACGGTTTATTGATCCTAGCAGAACGTATTCTTTCAAATTAACATGAACTTCCTAAAACAAAATATGTAGAAGTTCCCTTAAAATACACTTTATCTTTTTATTCAGTGTTTCTTTTACTCAGTGTTATGAATGAACCACTTCATTGAACTTTGCCTTTTTTCTTTTTTTTTTTTTTTACAAGTGTAATTGATTCATATTAGTCTTCAGAATACCAGTGATAGGGTAAACTACCTTACCAGCCCAGTAAAGGGCAGTGATTTTGCTTCTGTGTTGTGTCCTCACTACAGACATATACCAAGTCAGTACTTAGAAAATGTTATGTTCTACAAAACATTTGTTAATACAATTATTTTTAATTGAAACATCTGAGAGAGCTAATCTGTCTGTTCATAGAGAATCATTCAAAAACAAGGAAACAGCTTTGGCATGTCTGAAATAAAACTCATCTACCAATCATTAGGAGTGAATTTAGACAGTTTCAGTACCTGCTATTTTTATGAAAGTGGTAACTATTAGGAAAAAAATTGTCTTTTTCTGTATTTTTCCATATTACCAAATGCAAAAATTACTTTCAGACTTCACAGACTGATGGAATGGCATTTGCATGAGCCACCAAACAGCCTGAAACAATAGAGCTGAAACTTAAAAGAGCAACATTCTTAACTACAGTGTTGATTGCAGCACTCAAGAATGAAATTGGCAGAAAGAAACTGCTGTCTCTATATGGAGAACAAACAATAAACATAATGTTTTCTGTTAAGTATTCCCTTGGTACGTATGATACATAATAATATAGTGGTTTTATATATGCTTGAAGAGTACCGCAGCAATGCAGGGACACAAGTCCCCATGTGCTGTTTGAAGTTTGCAATCAGTGCAATACAAGTCAGTTACATTGCCATCATTCCGTGTGGCTGCACACTATTCTGTAGCAGATTGCTTTGATTGTTGCAGGAAAAAATGAGCTTATTACAACTGTGGTGATTCACTTTCCTGTAAAACTCTGCTCATTCTACAATATTCTGGATGTCAAAATGCTTTGCTTTGTTCTCCACAGTCTCGATCTTTATTTTTACTACACCTATTCTCAAAGCCCTTTTCATTCCCACCTTTTTGTTAGCTCTATTTGTCCACATCCCTGCACATGAAATTTCAGATTGCACTGAGGCTAAGTAATCTTTACAAAAACTAAACAGAGAAATTAAAAAAGAAAGCTAATAAAGTACCTCAGTTGTATTGCAAAGGAGGGGTATTTTGTTAGCCTGCTCTGAGAATAGAAATACACTGCTCAACAATGTTAACATCCTTTAAGTACCTGAACTTGAACACTTTGAATTAAAAAGTCCTACAAGGATTGGCCAAGAAAATTATTGCTGTCTGGAATATTAACTCTGATTTCAATGAGGCTAAGGAAGTTCCCAAAAACTAGGATTAAAGAGAAAACTGATTGTGACTCCATGGTTTAAAACATTGAATTATCTGTTAGCCTGATATCTACAAAACAGCTAACACAAACCTTGATTAATGCAGGTTTAAAAGTCTGTAATATAATAATACACATAAACAGTAATTCATAAAATATGTATCAAATAACCTTGGTTATTTGGTGGCTTTTTAGGTGACGTTGTAAGTTTAGTTGATAAAAATAGCTTTGATGAACCAGACTTCCACAAGACATTTGGTTTTGTATAAACATGCAACAAATTAACTGAATTAAAATATTTTAAATGACACATCTCAGCATGTAATGCTGCTCTATTTCTAAAGGAATGGCATACCATTTACTTCTTTACTTTAGACCAGCTGTTAATAATGATATGGAAAAAAAAGAAATCATGATTCAGATGTCATGATGGCATGTGGGAAATAATGCAAAAAGCAGGTTGAATATGTGAGCAATCTAAATCACTCACTAGCTTAATCATAAAAATACAGACAAATGTTTGAAACCAAGAACATTAAGCATATATACAAGGTGGAAACTATAGCAGCTATGAAGACGAGTTGGAAACAATGAAGAAGAATGAGTCCAGTTTGAACTTGCAGTGGGAAGCTACCTCTAATAAGGCTGAGAGAGTAAGAAAGTTAAATTACCTCTGCGTTACCTGAATCTGGTAACCAATCTTCAAGCAGGATGAGAAGTTGGACAGAATGGTAAAGAAACATCAAAATTAATACAGCATGGAAAAACATGCCTTCTAAAGAGGAAGAAGAGGACTTTAGTTACTCTTTGTGAGGCTAAATAGGTTAAAGGACTGCAATGAGTAAATATCTAAAGAAAAAGAGAATGGCATTACAGAAGGTAATGGCATAACATAAAGAAGCTCATGGTAGAAGCTAAACACGCTCCAAGTCAGACTACAAATGAGGGGTCATTGTTAACAAAAAAAAGTAGTTACCTAAATGACATACTAAGTTTCCATGAATTTGCTATCACTAGAAACATTAATCAACAACTAATTATTATTTTTAAGACTTACTCTCGTTCAAGCAAGCTAATTCTGAATAATGTTACAGAAAGTTAAACTAGATTATGAATAAATCATTAGTCACTTCATCAGAGCAAGCTGCACTAATGTTGCTAAAATTATGTGTAGATGTGCACTGCATTCTCAAATATCAGTGTTCTTTTAATGCTGGTGAGTTTTGAAAGAAAAAGTATTTTTGAATTCTAAATGTTTGGTTATTGTACTTTAAGGAAAAAGGAAGACCTTCACTGTTGATAAATGAATTAATTGCAGTTTACTGATAAAACCTACATCTGATTCCCCACACCAGACTGACCAATTGCTTGACTTTATGAAACATATCAAAATCCTTGCGTGCCCAAAGTATACAGGATCTAGACTGCCATTAAGCCATTCATACATCATATGCTTTGCAGGAGAAAGAACTTTCAGAATGAGAGCCATGGCTGGATCATCCCTTTTTCATATACAGATAAATTAACTATATTTGAGTGATTGCAACACAGAAGACAATAACTGTTCCACAAACTCTTGTATATATATGGCAATCTCAACTTCTGAAAAGCCAGAAAGGTCTTCTGAGCACTCAGCTAAGAGTAGGTAGAAAATAAATTTGTTATGTGTAGAACACAAAACAGTAATGTTCAAACTAAACTGGTTATCCTTTCTGATAGAAAGCAGCAGTATGTACTGTATCAGTAACAATGCAATACAAATCTCTCTCCTCCAGACAATAAGACACCGTGAAGCAGCAGTGGGTCCATGGAGAAAAAGCTATAAAAAGCCCTATTTTGGCAAACATGACTCTCTAGAGGTGACATTAGACTTGGGAATCCAAAATTGTATGACCCTACTCTCCTAAAAAAGGAAGGCAGCAACCATCTACAACAGGTATAAGCAAGTTTCTTTGTAAACTGGGAATTTGGGCAGTTGCCTAAAGGGAATGGTTGTCGTGAAAGAACACAAGGACTGCTAGAAGTAGTATTAGATAAAACATAGACCCTGACAACAACAGAGAAGTGGTTTATGTGCAAGATGGTCTGCTTATAGTAAGGAACAAAATAAAGCTTAGATGGTTTTCATCTTATTGCTACTGTAACATAGGTTGTGAACCCTGCAGTCCTCTGAAATAACTAACAACAACATATATGTCAAATTTTACCAATCATATATTTTTAAAGTAATACATTCATCATTTATCTTAGTGACTTTTGACCTAATAAGTAGATTTCTATTTTATCAGAAATTATTTCTCTAGCAATTAACTTTCCCTGAGACCAAATATCCAGTGTCATTGCAGATGCAATCCTAAAACAGGAAATCCTCCAGTGGGTACTTAATGTTATTTAAGGATCATTTAATTATCATCATTTTACAGCTTCTACTAATATTCTTAAGACACAGCTACAAGGTATCCAGACTATTCCTCTTCTCAATACAAATGATAAAGCAGTCTTCTTTTTCATCTGATCCATATGTTCATACCATACGTCTTAATTACCACAGAGGGTACCTGAAATATAAATTTCAGCCAATATTTGCATGACAATAAACAGCATTATGCCACAGAGAATGACTCTGTCTCCAGGTGCTTTGAAGGAAAGTAAAGAAAAAGCAGTAAAAAGTTTTAAAAGCAATAGCAAAACTCCATCTAGCAAAATATCCCATTTACAACAGCAATTGATACCAGATGGTTATGGGAAAACATACAGCAGGACAAACATATGCTTTTACAGAAAGCGTTCTCAGGCTCCAGTGGTATGTGGCTCAGGGACTTTTAGAGCCAAAGATGGTCTTTTTGTGCTTAATGTCCCTTAATGTTTTTTGTCCCAAGTTTGTCCATATGCTTTTTGAACCTACTTAGTCATTTAATCCACTTCAGGTTTTTTATATACTCTGGAAATAGTACTCTCCAGTAAGAAGTTTCACACTCTGAGTTAATTCTAGAAAAACTACAATCTCCTGTTGTTCTGGAAAAAAATCTCTTATTTCCATTTGATGCACCTAATTATTGTATTGGAAGACACCATCATTTCCTATGTCATCATCTCACTCCTAATCTTCTCTTTTTCCAAATATTTTTAGCATATTCAATCATTCCTCACCTAAAAGTTATCCTGTTCACCTTTGAACTCACTTTGTCCTTCTTGGAGCATTTTCCAGTTCAGCTATATCCTTTCAGACAGTAAGCTAGGACTGCATAGTTTCTCAGTTTGCCCTTGTCTTCATTACCTTAGTCAACAATGTAATCCATATTTTTAATGACAGTTAGTCATGCCTTTTTTTTCAGCTAACTTATGAGTATGCTGAACAACATAGGCCTAACTATTGAACTGCAGAGGTTATTTCTTTCCTAAACACACTGCCTGCTTGTCTGGAATGTCTTTAACTTGACAGCAACAGAATATTTTATAATATCCCCTGTAGCAAAAAAATATCAGATGTTATACTACACAAAAATTTTCTGGGAAATCAGAACATTCCTACATCGTATGTCTCAAATTTGCACAGATGAACCACTATTTTTTTCTGTCTTAATGCACTGTTTTGAAAAGTGGCAACAACCACAGCAAAAGGCTGTTATTTACAACTCAATACAGTATGTCAGCTATGCAATGGTCATGTAGGCCACATGCAGAAAAAACCATTAATTAGGTTGGTAAAGACAGCAGGGAAGCAGTGGTGAGTGCTACAACCTAATAGCTAGCAACCATTCAACAAAGCAACCAAATTAAAAGAGGTTTATATAGACAAAAATATCTAAGTAGATTGAATGGACAAACAGAAAAATAATTCCTACAGCAAGCTCTGTTCTCAAGAAACAGCCAGAAAGAGGAAAACCAGCATCTGTTTCTCTTAACCTAAAGCAAGTTGGAGGGCCAATAGCTCAGTCACCACTGTTTGATCAATGCACAAGATATCTGCTTGCTGTAGTGCTACAAGCTCAGTTCCCAGCCTCTTCACTTCAAGCAGAGAAGTGAGACAGCATCTACGCATTTATCTAGCACGTAAGATGACATTTTGGTCTCAACTTAAATGGATCACTCAGCCTCCTCAACTCTTAAGGCTAAGCTCTGAAAACTCTTAGCTAAAAGGTAGATGAAAGCTAAGAAGTGGCTAAAACTCGCACCTTGACTATAGCCTTGTCTGTACACAGCAACAGCAGGGCAAAACAGAGGTCAAGGACAAGTGAATCAGAGAATCACAAGCACTGTTTTTTCCATTAGTCTCAGTATTCACACAGATATTTCTATAATGCTACTTATTCCTACTTCTTTCCACAGGTTTTCATAAAATAATATAAGAAACTTTTATTAAGTTTTCTTCTGAGGGCACTTAAATTATTGGCTTGTTTACACAACTCCAGTGTTTTAAATCAAGACCTATTTTGAAGATCTAATGTTTGAATGTATAAAATACATTTTCAATCCAAACATTTTGCTAAAAAAAGGAGTCTCATTCTTTCATTTTTTTATAAAGGGACATTACTTTTGTTTCTGTAAGTGGGATCGGAAAAAAATTAGCTGCGATTTCCTGAGTTTTAGGGAGGAAAATCTGAAAGGTAAACAGCGCAAGTGGCACACTTGTAAGAGCCTCTAAATACTCTGTCTGCTTTTTCAGAATTCTCTCTTTTTGCTGCCTGTGTAACTATAATATAACAGAATATCAATCCAAACTTATACACTGTCTCCTCTAAGTCTAAACAGTCTGTCAGAAACAAAATGAGATGAGATCAGAGAGAACAGCATCTGCTCTTAATTACTGTTAATTCCTTTTTTACTTCATATTTGCCATTTTCAGCTCTAATGGTTCTAAACTTCTTTCTGAAAAATAACAATTACAATTTACAGGCATAAACATAATGTGAATTAGGGATGTTTGGGGTTTGGGGAAAAAAACCCAAAAACTCAGAAGGACCATGAGGCCCCACTTTCACAGCCTGTGTTCATACTGAAGGTCAAGATCAAGCCAGCTTTTGCCCTTCTCCGCAGGAGGTTTCTGTCCTCCCTGAGCTCACCCTAGGAGACCTGCCTCATGGTTCAATAGATGTACCACCCCTGCCAGACTCCCCACCTGAAGCTGTCCCCTGGAGTGGGATGCCGCAGGGGTGTCACATTCTTCACTTTTATTTCAGGTCCCATGTCTAGGACCTGGTCGGTTCTGCTTCTCCCTAAAAGCTGCAGTGTGATGATTCCAAAATGTGTTTCTCAGGTAAATGAGAACAATTTTGACTGTCTTCCAGGAATATAGAAAGTTAGCATGACTTCACTCAATGCTTTCCACTTGCACAAAAAGTGCATACTTTTTCAGACCTGTTCATTCTATATCTTTTCAGGATGAGGAGACAAAAACAATCCTGAGGCTATTCCTGGTCCAAATAACCAATGCCTTGTTCAGGACAGGAATCTCTCCTTCCCTCTTCAGGTACACACCAGCCTAAGCTACCACTGAATGTCTCTTGCATACATCAGATCTAATAAACACTGTCCTATTTCAAATTTCCTATACCAAAACAGCTTGTAAGGAAGTTAGCCACGTGGAAGCAGATCTACTCAAAGTCAATATCTCACACCAACACAATCTGGATTTAGGGCTGTGGGAACGCTTCAGGGGTAGTGACAGGTAAGCACCACTGGTCAGACATACATTGTCTCCTCCTGACAAACCCTGGCCACATTTTTATGAAATGAAATACTGCTGGCTTGCCCAGGAGCGACATCAGTAGGCCACAGCAGGGCAGCAGCTTGGCCGGCACTGCTCCGGGGAGGGGGGGCCCGCGGCGTGCCCCGGCAGGGCAGGGGGACACCCAGCCTGGGAGCTGACCCCTAGCTCGGAGCTCTTGTGAGCGCTGGGGACAGTTGGGTTTCTCACTGAGCAGCAGCTCGAGCAAATCATTCTGCAGGATTTGATTGATTGGGAAAATCTGTCCTACGGTGGTGGGTGGCCAGGCCATGTGCCCAAAACCCAAAGGAGGTTCCTTCCTCACCCGGCGCTCCCTGGCGGGGCGCAGCTTGGCGGGGTGGCCAGCTGTGCTGCGCTGTAGCTCCGGCCGCGGCTGTCACACAGCACAGGCAGATCCACGCCGAGTACTTTTCTGCCCTGCCTTTCCTTGCATGTGTAACTGCGTCTGCCTTGACTAAACCACAGGTTTTTATTTTGCAACTGTTTCACTTAGTTAACCAAAGATTATTCCAGAAAGTGCATTAGCAGTACCAGTTAACACAAATACATTGAGGCCTTCCATCAGGGAACATAATAAAAGTAATCAGCACTCACATAGCACTTTACATTTTCAAAGGGCAATAAAGCTATTAAGTATTATTAAATGTATTTTATAGATAGAACACAGAGAGGTTAAGTGCCTCATCCAGGAGGAGGCAGGATTAGAACGGAGGTGTGGCAGCTCTCAGCGCACTCGCTAGTCCTTTCAGCCACAAAAAGTCCTTGGGGTGGAGAAGCCTCCTTGAACTCAAGTGCAAGTTGTGTCTCTTGCAAATCAGTAAAAGGCAAAAAAGACCCTGAAGCAACTGAACTTTCCTCAAAGAGAAAAAGGAAAGAAAGCCTTACCCAGTTAGAGTTGGGGGGGCGGATTGTTTAGCGTGTGAGCAGAAAACCTGGATGCAGGGAAGTAAACAAGAATTAATTCTTAATTGGTTTTAAAACAGTCACTACTCTAGGCAAGGTAAAAAAATCCTAGGCCTAAGCTTTCTTCCCCTCTAAACAAGCACTTTTGGAAGTTATTAAGATAACAACAAATCTTACTGCTAATAATAATTATAACGATAACAACAACAGCAACTACTGTATAAGATTATTGATAGGGAAGGCTGACTGCCAGTTTGCTAGCGAAAGTTTATCATACTGTTTTCATAAAGCAAGAAGGGAGACATATACATATTTTCTGTACAAAAACCCAAGCACTTCAAATAATTAAAAAAAAAAAAAAGTTCATTATTACAGAACAAAACCCTTTAGCAGTTGTTTAAAGCATGTTA
Source organism: Falco rusticolus (assembly GCF_015220075.1). Taxonomy (NCBI): domain Eukaryota; kingdom Metazoa; phylum Chordata; class Aves; order Falconiformes; family Falconidae; genus Falco; species Falco rusticolus. The sequence goes on from NC_051192.1 coordinate 44,962,935, forward strand.
ATTATCATTCATCTCTGGGCTGTAACGCAGAGGTCTGAGACTCAGGCTACACTTTGATAACAGTAAGATGCTACTTTTTGGTTCTTTTACCACTGAGAGCTGTGCTACTTCTAAGGGAGTTCAGGCTTGCAAATAAAATACACAGGACATCGCATTCTGAGAATGGGACGACAGCAGCAGCCATTCCCAGTGATCTTAAGTGTAGGAATGGACTGTCAGCTGCATGTGAAAGCCTTTCTTTTGAAGGGCATGCCCTGAATCTTTCCCTGCACAGGTGAAGAAGGATACTATGCAAAATGCATTAGTTGCTAACCAAAATACTGTCTCTGCAACAGTTAATTACATTACGCCAAATTTATGCCAGTATGCAGGCTGTTTGCAAGTAGGTTTGAGGTTTGTTTTTTTTTTTAATTTGTCATTTTTGTAAGAGGTCACCACTATGCAAAATGTTTCCCATCAAAAGCAGATCCAGCTAAAATCATTCATGGGGCTGGTTATGCATTCTTGCCTGACTTTTACAAACTCAGAAGACACTCTCATAAATACAAGCTGTCCTCCCTACCTCATTCTTTCCCCTCCTTCCCCTCCCCACCCCACCAGGGCTGCTATTCTCTTGGTCTGTTCTGTTGGTTTAAGTGTTCAGCCAACTGATGAAATAACCCGGCAGAAGGAGGAGCGTGAAAGCTGAGCAATGGGCAGCTAGGGAGCACCAGCCACCTCAGATGGTTTATGCTTTGTGTAAACCTGCCCCGGGACTTGAGGTCATGTGCAGCAAGACTTGGATTTTTTTGTATGTTCAGCTGCACCCAAGAGACCATGAGGTTTTCAGCATTTACTTGACCTCCTTACTAAAGTACCAGGCTATGCTCCAATCACAACCTAAATCAACCGTAAGCAAGGGATAGTTATGTGGCTCTTGAGAAAAATTGTTTGAGGCAATAGGTCTCTTTAGGTAATCACTTTTTAAGCAATCATAGATTTTAAGCAAATGTATAGTCATTGGAAGGGGGAAAAGGAAGCAGACAGAAGTAGACTCTCACATCTTTTCAAATGCCCTCAACATGCCCCTGAGAGGTTCACTTCAATAAATAGTTATCAGGGGAGAGGTTTAAAACCAAAAATCAATGTGTGAGTCTTTCCATTTGTTTTTCTCATTTACAGATTGCACCTATGTGCTTTTGCTACATCCTTTTACTAATTTCATAAGCATTTGCATTGGCAAAGGCACACTGTCTTGGGCAGCATCGCCCACCTGGCATTTGCTGCAGCCCTGGAAGACAGACATTGCTAGAGGAAGAGGACTCTGAAAAAACTCAGAGTAGGCAAAGGCAATGCAGATTTGTCACACAGTCTAATGGCCATAGGGGTGACAGTATAGGGGTGGCAAGTGAACAAATCTCAGTTAATGTGATCCTGGACACCTACTCTGCCACAGCCAGCTCACTTCTCTGCACTTCATTTTTTCCACAAATGTTAGGGTATAGAAATATTTCCATAGTTCTATTTTTTATTCTTTTTATTACATTAGTTATAAGAATTATATGAAAGACCTGAAGGTCGTCATAACACAAAGAAGATGATATTGGAAAAGAGATAAAATCTCCTTTGCAAGGTAACACAAGCAATGATCAGCTTCAGCCACACTTCTCAACTAACATTATCTATTTAAGGAATTAGAAGCTAAAATTAATGATTATTAACCCTATTATTTCTGACTGCCCTAAATTTCTGGGTTTATGCTTTTGATTATTTCAAATAATTTTGTTTAATGCTTTAAGCATTAAAGTTTCACCATTTCAATTTGTAGCTCCACCCATGTCTGGAAGCTTGAGAAATATCACTTTTGAGTTTAACATCTTTTTTAACTACAACAACTTTCATGTGATGAAACTGGGAGGGCTACCCTCTCCCCTTCTTCATTCATAAAATCCAGTCAACAAAGCAATAAGCTTTCTGCTCCACAGTCTATTCCATCCCAGGATCTACTGTACCCACCACTGAACCAATTAACATTCATTGCAGCAGCATCTGGAACTAGCAGAAGAGAGGATTATTTTGCAACCAAGGAAAAGAGGGAAAAATACTGTCAAGTCTGTAGTGAACTTGAAGATCAAAACTGCTTCAAGACTACAAATAGAAATTGCTCAGAACATAACGTGCTGTACCCAATAAATGAAGCATAACCTCAGAGTTCACGGTCTGGTCACTCTTTATAGCCATTAGGACATAAAACTAGCTTGACTAAGGCACCTGCATCCATTTTATTTCTTCAGATTATTCACTTTTGGAGAAGTCTTATTTTTGTCTATTGCACTTGTATGCAAGCAACAGAAACTATGCATGTACATGTACAGTTTCGTGTTCATTACACCGGCTGGTACCTACACCAAAACAGAACCACAAGCATATATAAATGAGGCTCAAATGTTTATTTCCCCTCCTATTCTTTTCACCCCTACATGACTGGTTTGGAACAGAACACAATCTCTGAAAAATTATCCAAGAAATTGTAATGACACATCAAAGAGAAGAAAGACAGCAAAATTAATTGCAGCAATTTCCTTTAACCACTACAACAACAAGAGCATTTTAGCAGCTGCGTGGGAGTGTCATCATATGACAGAGCAATTACAGGGAAAGAAAGACACTGGAATGCAGCTGGCCATTTGTATTAATTTTCTTGTCCAGAGAAACATTGTAAGTTGGCAAGCAGCATGTTTCAAAAAACCACATCATTCACTTAGGCCCCTTTTCTTCCACACTCTTCTTCAATGGATAGCAAACCTGAAGTACACTTCAGCATCTGCAAAGCCTCAGGCAACCTCAGGATGGACCAGGCTCAGGTGTGCATACACAACACAGGTGTTGGCCTTGGAGAACCACCACCTTATACTCAAGCTCCTATACTGCCTGCTGAGACACATGCTGAAGCTCTAGCTGGTTGGAAGCACTCTAACAGGGCATTTTACTTTCAAAAGTGGCAGTTTTATGATTTTAAAACACTCTGGAGAACATGTCACATTTCACAAAATTAAAATTAAAAAAATAAAACCAGGCTGGTTTCTATCAGGGAACATAGACCATCCCTCTCAGCTACCTCACCTTAGTTTTCAGCACTCCACCAGGCACCTATTTCTACTCAATATTGTGAAAGGTACCTAAACTTCTAGAATAACTAGGACACATTTTTCCAGAATTGTCTCCTTTTCATTTTAAACAGGTGACTAAAATATTCAAAATCTTAATTAAATTTATTTTGTCATATTGGATAAAATGTTTCATTTCACCTGAAAAAATTACTACCTAGCCAAAAGGTCAAAAAAAATGACATTTTGTATTAAGGGAAAATGATTTTTTTTACTGTTTGGATCTGCCACAAAACAAAGAAATTAATTATTCACACAACTCTGATGGAGACATCTGGAAAAGCTTTGGAACAGTGTACAAACTCATCCAAAGTAACCGGACCTATAAACCCTATTTGTCATCCTTTGTCAGGATGGAAAGTTGCATGGACTTTCATTACATTAAAAAAGAAATCACAGTAAAACTTTTTAATAAGTACCATAGCAGCAATTATAGATCAAAAGAAAAATGTGTAACTTAAAATTCAGCAAGTTTGCCCTGGAATTATCATTTGATATTTTTTTGAAAGTGTTTACAAAAGTGGTAGTTTTCATCTTTCCCATTTACAGATAAAATTTGATTTATTTTGTTTCTCTTTTTTCTTTCACTTGCATACGGAATGTGAGTTTGACGGATTCCTCATGGATGAGAATAAAACTTTTAGCTTGAATCAGGAAATAGATCCAATCCACTTCACACAGTTCAGACATAGGCTAGGAGACTGTTTTATGAATAGCGTCACCACACTGACCCTCAAGGTGCAATTTGGTTCATACATAGAGGACTTTTTTCAGGCTGAAAGCTCCTGTCCTCAGAGGCAGAACTGTTTGATGTAGGAGCTCTGAGGCAGCAAATATTATATGACTTCACCCAAATGATGTTGTCCACATTCGATGATATCCAGAAGGTCCTTGGGTTCTTATTAAATACTTCTACAGCTCATGTGTGATTATAAACATCTAGAAACACACTTAAATATAGTCCTACCCCTATTAACATCAGGCATTCTCAGCCTGCTCAGAGACTCGGAATCCAGGAGACATAACGTCAGGCTGGCAGCTTGTTAAGAAGGTGAACACAGCTCATCAGCATTACACCAAACTATTTCCAACATCCCATTACTGATTTATTTCAGAGCAGTTTCTGACAAGCTGATACTTCTGTCTCCCACCTACTTGAAACCAGCACTTAAAAGTTACTCTGCAACATTACATGTAAATAAAATATCTCCTAGAAAATCTGGTAACAATTATTCACTGTCAGCTGAAGAGGAGCAGATCTGAATTCATCAGACTGCAGTGATGGATTTTTATCAAAATCCCTCAGAAGCCCTACTGCTGATAAGGAAGGTACAAAAAGCCTCATCTGGGGTTTAAAGAAAAGAGCAGGCTGACTGACCTGTCTGCTGAAATAAGACAGTAAGGGAAACGTGTTGATGCTGCCTGGCGGTATCTCATTCAAATGCCAGGATCTTTCTTGAACACTTAATTAGAAATTGCCTCTTCAAAAAATAACCAAAACCAAATGCATAGAGTGGAACAAAGGCATAAAAATAGAGAAAAAAAGAAAGAGAGCTGAGAAACGTGATTTCAAATAAATTATGCATTTTAATATACTGCACTATTTCAGACTTAGTTATAATTAATTTTTCCTTAGACATGCTTAGCTGTATCAAAGCTTGCTTCTCAGAACAGCTTTGTAGAACACCTAGATAAAGTAGCATGTAAAACTTCTGCAAGATATAAACCACATTTGTGAGAAGAAAGGCATACTGGCAAGGCATAAAACAAGAGCATAATGAGCATTACTAAAAAAATAGCAGATTTAATTCGTATTTATACCTGTATGCTAAGAGTCCTAAATCAGGCTTTTTTTTTTGTTTCATAGCAGGGCTAATTACTGTGCTTCACAGCTTTCCCATGCAGCAGATAAAGTTCTGAGATGGATGGGTACACTGTGACACATTGTAATAGAGTTATACAATCTAACAGATCAAGGCATTGGCACAGCCAGGAGCAAAATTGGTGTTTTCCCGTAGTAAAGCAACATTCTTCCCAAAAGGCCTGGTGTAAAAGAACATAACCTTACATGTGTACCTGGGGGGGGGGGGGGGAAGTGCATTTGGTATTCATATCAGAGTCAGTGATTCTCCATAGCTGGGTTTAGATGAATACCAAGCAGAAAGAAAGTCTGCCGTATGATGCTTCTGTTACTTCAGGTCGCTATTTACTACCTGTACAGTACAAAATTGGCCCAAAGAACTTCCAGAAGAATTTACTGCCTTCCTGGAAGACAAAGACAGAAGAACAACTTTTGAAAAATATGCACTAGAATAGGCAACCAGTCACAAAGTAACTCAGCAAAAAGAGAGCCCCAGGGTTCCTCTGCCTTCCAAACAGCACACTTAAATAACAGCCAGTCTTTGCCTCCTGGGAAGTAAAGTCTCTTGCACCCCAGAGAAGGAAGCAAACTAAAGAGACTCCATGAACTAGGATTCATCTTGAGTGAAGGGGAAATTACCATGTTTTCTCTTCCCTTTAACTCTCCAGCCCCTCACAGCTCTGGCATAGCATGACAGAACATATTATAGATAGAGCAGAAATAAGTGAAGTAGAAGCCATACAACATCTACTTCAGCAGACAGGATAAAGGCTGTAAATGGTGTCAGTAACTGGAAGATTCTTGCCTTTTGTACAGGAGAGACTGGGAAAGACCTCTTTGTTGAAGTAGAAATAAAGAGAAACTAAAGTAGAAAAAGGCTTTAGAGCTCTATGTTACTATTGACACTACAAATACATGTGTTTTTTTCTAGCACACTCATATTAATACTTGCCTCTCTGTTCCCAGTATACCATCACCCTCACATTTCAACTGGCTCAACTATTTTGTGCTGAACTGAACTGGGGAAGTCATGCAAGTTATAGGCACACAAACACACAAAAAATGGTTTTGTTTTAATCCAGATCAATTCCTCTGCTTGCACAACCACCCCAACCCAGGGGGAAGCGGGGAAGCAGAAAGATAGGCACCACTCTAGCTGGCATTGCAGCTGGAATAATTACTTGTGAAACTACAATCCCACAAAGTATGTCCTACAAATGTATGTGAAACTCATGAGAAATACTACCTTTGTAGCAGTCAAACGAGATTTCTGAAATAGGTCAGATGTACTATATTCATTTATAGTAGTTATGGCAACATTATGATTTTAGCTTTATGCTCGTCAGTTGTTTATAATACAATGAGCATACCCAGTCAGAGACTGTTCAGTGTTTTAGTGAACACTTGAATCACTTGCCAGCAGCCTGTGTAGCCACTTCTCTATTTGCAACCATGTTTTCTGAGGGACAGCAGCTGTTGCAGAAGATCCTTCATTATTAAGCTATTGATAAGATTTAATATTCTCTAGGAAATTTACAATTAACCTAGTATGTCACATTCCTTATCTTTGTGAATCAAGTAAAATAAGATTTCTTGAATTTAAATTTTCTAATCACCTCAAACACTCCAGAATGTAATTTAACAGGAACACAATGTATTTTGCCGAGAGTCTAAATAAGATTTTGAACGGTACTGTTCCCTTTGTCTATATATTAACTTTGATTATGAGTCTCATGACTTCCTACTAGACTAGCTGAAAAAACTCCCAACCAAAATTCTCAAGCTGCAGAAACAAAAATCACTGAAATTCCTGCCAACGAGCATTTTCTTTTCCTGAGGTCAGCCTGCTCGTAAGGAATACCAGATACGCGGGAGAATCCCTTGGTACCCCCCAACATCCTGAGCAGTGCCCCTTTTGGATCAGAAAAGGGAGCAGGACACTAAGCCAACCTCAAGATCTTGATTCCTCCCTCCTGTTTCCAAGACTCCTCTGTTTAAGAGACCTAAGAAGCTTTAGGTCTAGACCTGAAGTCTATCTGCAGTGATAAATAATTCATCTCCTTCTCCCTGCTGAGGACTGTGGTGGACAGCTACATTTCTTAGAAGGTACTGAACTTCCCATAAGGAAGAGAGAAGGCAATATTTTCTTATGGCCACTCTTAGCTGAGAACAAACTCCTGGAGGAACAAGGCAATCACAGATTTCTCATTCCCCATTCCAATGTAGGATGGGATGTGCTTTAACTTGCTTTCATTACTTAAATTCACAGCAGTCCTTAACTAACACGCAGACAAAACAACATACTCTTTACACACGTAGTTCATTTCCTGGAGAGATAATCAAAGAAAATAAATGAGCAGCATAACAGATGTGTCATATAATGCACCGCTGCAGTGATACAGACAGGGTAAGAGCCTATCTAGAAAATAAATCTTTCCTAATTATTTCTATGTATCTTAAAAAACGTCTATGTATCTAATATGAGATTTTAGTGAATGAGTCACTTGAACAGAAAATTAATACAACTGATATTAAAATAACCTCTAAACTGGAATTACAGCTGATTGTGCTCAGAGATGTAGTACTGGAGAGAAACTAAAAGAAGTAGGCTGAAGTTATTAAACATCAAGTAAAAAGGGCCAATTTATGTGAGTTATGTGAACAGGGAACAATGGATATGTGCGCATGCACATACATATCGCATCAGTGCTTTCCAACAATCGCATATTCTTTTTGTAAATTATTTTAAGAAATAAATTAATCAGGAGGGATCATTACTTACTGTTTACTTAGAGCAGAAATTAACGAGCGTTTCTTGGAAAGCTCCAGGGTTCAGCATAGCTGAAGACTCTAAGACAGACATGTTCATCCAAGAGTGTAAATTACTTATCAGCTAAAGAAAAATAGCAGGAAATGTTTTTATAAAGGGATCATTTATTTTAGAAAGAGAATATTACAGTTTAAGTATTTTATTTCCTTACATTTTGGCTAAAACTATAAAAATTATTACTGTGGCTGCTCATTTTTGCCTCTTTGTTTCCAAAGACCAATACAATTTCATCTTCAAACATTTATTATCAAATAAACTTGGATGTTATTGAATGCCCAATAAGCTCAAATATGTAAGTAGTTCTTGTTGGGTGTTATTACTCATCTGCCACTATATTACAAATAGGTAAAAAATATTACTTACACTAAGTCAAATTTTGTTAGTGAAGATGTTTGTTCTTTGACATACATGGTTGGGAAGCCCCAAAATTCAAAGTTTTGGGATTAAAATATTTCTATCTCTGGAAAGTTCTGAACAGAATAGGCCTTGTAATAGCACTTTGGGTCTTGATTTTAAAACCATTGTGTACATAAGGAACTTTACATATGTGGAGTAGTTCCATAATCTTAATAAATGTATTTAGACATGTGCATACTTCTAAAAACAGATATTTACAGGGTAAATTTGTCTTAGATTTAAAATTAAATTTCAGCACATACTCTGTTCAGGGATATTTAGGTGGAGAGACGTATTTGAGGTTCATCATTCTGAAGAAGGCTGGTTTTTGAAAACATCATGTGGAGTAGATTACTGTAATTACTGTGCTGATCTAATAAATGGATGCCTATTTGAATCATTTTTCAAACTGTTCATTTCCACAAACAAAGGGAAGTAAGACATCTCTGGGAAAACAAATACTATAGCATTTAAAAAGAAATACGGGGGTTTTCCAACAATTACTGATTCACTAAACAAATGTTATGAAGGATGTTGTTAGCTACATTCCTTTTAACCAAACCAAAACAAAAAATTCCCAGTATCTTCTTCCTCTGGACCTCTTCAATGTGCTTCTCTACTTTTTGTCCCAGTTGGAGCCTCCTTGATGCTGGTCAACTTGCTAACCCTAGAGTTCTGATGCATTTATCTCCCCTTCCATATCCCCAATTCTAGGAACAACCTAGAGTATGGAAACCATTGCATTAGGATACCTCTTAAATTTGCACTATCACAGTTGTTATTCAGATGTTGATCCTTTTTTCTCCTGCTGTAATGTTTTCCCAGTCTTCAGCTAGTGAAAGCACTCTCTCTATTTTTGTTCCTATAGACACCTGCAGCCAAAGTTTATGTTCCTTTCTGAACACTTCCACTTCACTGTTCCTTCTTGGCTCTGGCTTTTCCTCGTCTGACACAAGCTTCCAGTGTATATAACCCTGTCCTTTAGAATCAGTGTCTTCCCCTCAGTCTCTCACTTTCAGACCATTAAGTCACATGGTCTCATTCTTTTCTTTCATTTAAATTCCTCTACAGGAGAAAATATACCTCACTGTGTTTCAAAAGCACTAAAAGACAATTCTATAGATTATAAAAATAAAAGCTACTTGCAAGAGTGGGTCTGTCTCATACAGCACCCAGAAGCTTGGGGAGGAGGATGGAAAGAAGGGGTTTGTTTGGTTTTACACAATATAGAGATGAAAGTCTAAAGATGTTTCCCAGACTAAGAAACCACAGGGATGGAAAGCTTTTATTTCAAATCAAATATTTTTAGCTTTGCTGACCTGCATAATCATGCAACTGCACGATACTTCTCAGTCTGATGTTCAAATTCAAACGGTGATTACCTTATTCCACTATAAGGACTTATCTCTTATGTGGTAATAAATTCAAAATTCACAGAAATTAAATTAACAAAAAGCAGCCATAAATTAAGATCCAGATGCTTGTTATCATTTCTCATTTGGTTACAGATCTTTTTGCTTTCCCTGTTTTTCCCCTACTAAGTCAAGGGAGAAGCTAGAGTATCGCTTCAACAGATTAAACTGATAAGTGGAAGGGTGGGGGTTTTTATAACATTTTACAAAAATCCACAGCAATCCCATTGGTCAAAGGAGAAGAGACTATAAAGCAGATATTTTGAAAGGTTTATCAAAAATTATTACAGGAATTGCAAACCATTCCATTTTTTTTAAGCCAAGTGTAAATTATTGCCAAAGGGATCACTACACTCAGAATCTCAGAAGCTCTGTAAACTGTTTGGCACCTAAAGGGTTAGTAACATGCACCACTCTTGTATAAGACTTCTTTCCTTCTCCTGCAAGCTGACTTTTTTTTTTTTTCCAAGGTTTAGAGTCTCTGAAGTGCAGTGTAAAATTGTGGCTATTGTTGGCGTCTTTACACACTGTTCCTAATTTAACAAACAGAGCAGTTTAGAAGGTCAAATAGGAAAACAATATCTTAAGAAAATAGCAACTTCTGTGGCTTTGAAATAAAAAAAATAACTGTGCCAAAATGTTTATCTCCTCGGTTCATGAAGCCATAAAATAAGCACAGCACCGTGAATCATCTCAAAACTTCAAAGCTTGTATGCCCAACGTACCATTTTAGGGCTATTAAGTTGTACAGCTACTGTACTTGTAGTAAATAGTTATACAAGATTGTAGCAGCAGTGCCAAAGATTTCACCCTTGCAACAGAATTTCCTTAAAGCTACACCCTTTACCATGAGCCTACTGTATAAGCTTGTAATGATTCTTACCATTTCAAGAGCTTCTTCACAAAAAAAAAATATTGATAATTACATTGAAAATACCGCCTTCCTTTAGAGAATACAGTGCTCCAAATATAGATATTAAATGATATACACAGTACACAGATGCTGAAATACAGTAAGTTAATTCCTCTGACATATCTGCATTTCTTAGAAAAGCTAAGTAATGGTTTTGCTTATTGCATCATGAAAACCCTCTAAACTATAAAACTTCATCCTACGAGACTGAAGGTGGTACTATATCTGCAAGATGTTATGTAAACCAAGAAGAAAATGGAAAACTATCTTTCAGAAATATGTGATTCAGAAATGAGCAGAACATTTATTAATCTATGCTGATACCTTGCTTACATGTGATTTTTTTGTGATTTATCCCAACTAAATGGTAAAAGGCTCAATTTACATGTCTAGCCCATCACAATCTGTTAGCGCGCACCTTGTGCATCTGCTTGCTATTCTAGCTGGCTGGGGTGATCAGAAGGCACCACTGGTATTTCACAGAGGCCATCTGGGAGGACTTAAGCCAAAATCCCCGTTAGGTCATGTAAAGAACAATCCCTGTGGGGCATCCTGAATTATTTGTATATGTCATAAGACACTGTGCGAGATTTTTGTTCATGTAATCTGGCAAACCCACTTATGTCTGTGGCCAAGGTTTAAAGGAAAATTAAAACAAGCTTTTAGGCCCTTGGCATATTATGAATTGCATTGTCATGGGAGAAGTTTGTTATGACCTCAGTTAACAATCATGTCATACTTAAATATTGAAGATCATTTTATAAGGCTATGCACAGGAAGCTGCCACAATTTCTCTTTTCCCCAGCAATTTGTTACACCACCAAGATTGCAGAGTCAATTTAAGCAAGCTTGAACTAATGCTGAAAAAATTGCCTTAAACATTTAGACCAGTTGCCACCTTCCCAATCAGGACATGTCTGCAAAGATGCCTCATTTTGGACGTTGTCTTCAGTGTGTCTTTATAACAGATCTCTGCCTACATTATACTACACAGTCCATCATAAATTGTTTTCATTACTCCTTTTTGTAGAATAGATTCGCTTCTATCTAGTACATCTTTAATTAGCTGTTTCTTCTTCCATGCCCACTTATTTACATCATCAGAAAGACTGGCTGACCAAAACAGTATCTTTACTAGTTACTTTGACACACTCCCCCTTCTTTAAAGCTTGCACAGCAAAATAAAATCCAAACATGTCTCTGAAAGTCCTTACACTTATCTGTAAATTATATCTTCATTGCATTTCTGCTCTGTTAATACCAGGTTTTTTCCTTCCCCAACAAATATGCTTTCAACCTAGTCATTTTTATTGACTTTGCTTCTTGCTTTCCATCAGCTAAGTGCCTGCATTTAGCTAAAAGAACTTGTGTGATGCTTCCAAGGCTTGAGAGGTGTGCATAGGAGAGGCTGTTTCCTGCAACTGTTTTTTTTTCTACTGGTAAAAAGCACATTAGTTTTTTAGAAAAAGATGTTTTTACCCTTAATTTTGAAACTTGAAACCTTAGTAGATTAGCTGAGAAAATAACTCAGTGAAATCCCACAATTTTATTGTATAGAATACTTTACCTGACAGAAAAAAGGTTATTCAGTTATTCTGTTTATGTATAAAGTATATGAAAATCCTCTCTAATTAAGCAGTATTGTATAATTCCTAGTAACAATGGAGTATTCAAAGGCAACATACTGTGGAGGTGAAAATACGACTTATATTGCCAGATATATTTCTCTTAATGTACATTTATTGCCAGTACATTCCAGCAGCAGGAAACAGAAAAACAGTCCAAGCAAAGGCCGTATCTTTGAAAGGTGATCAGTACTTCTAAGATTTAATATCAGCAACTAAGAACACTCCACCTTTTCTAAGGACCAAATGAGAGATAAAAAAACCCAAAACAAAACCCAAACCACATTTAAGCACCTAGCTCCAAAATTCCTACTCTCAGAAGACCCAATTTTAGAAGCAGGTAAACAGTTGAGCCTGAATTCTTTTAAACCAACTTTCTAAATTAATTTCTACTTTTGATCATGCATACCATCCTCCAACCCACAGCACCAAGAACCAGCTAAGTATCCAGCACTTTCAGAATCCCCAGACTATTCATATTCTGTCTCTCCTGCTTCAGGACCTTCCTTTGGTATGATTATTTGCACAGTGCCTAGTAGATGAACTATAATTGGGAAGGAAGTTTGGGGAGGTTTTTTAACCAAAGTTCGCCAGTTTTATATCAAACATCGCGTGTTAGAGTACTTACTAATGTACATACATAGAGTCATTTGGTTTAGTTTCTCCTTAGGAGCTATTTTGACAATTAACAGGCACATTTATTAAATGTAAAATACATTGGATATACATAAATAGTTGATAACCTTATAAATTTGATTCTCCAATTTCAGAACCTTGCTTAGGAAATAAAAGACATATTTGGTAAACCAGGCAGTTTTTTGATCATCAGACGTAATCATCTTGTGACAAGCTGTTTTAGATAGATTTCTGAATAAAAAACATATTCAAGTTTCCCTAACAGTATTGTTTTGTGTTTAATAACATTTTCATTAATTATGTTAACTATCAAAATCTAATGTCACAGAAGAAAATTTTTTTCCAGTTGGACAACATAATGAATTCAAAATGTGGTATATCCATGTTGAATGTAGATCAATGGATTTTAACAGATTTAGACTAATTGTATTTCTGAAACCAATAGAAAAGTCATTTGAATTTAGCTGTTTTGATAGTGAATAGCTTTAACACTATAAATAAATGCTCATCTTTCAAAAGCATTTTGTAAAAGCATGATCCAAAGCATACCTAAATTAACAGGAGAACCTGCCCTTGACTTGAACAGACTGTGGATCAGGCCTTAACCACTGTGACTTTGTCAAGAATAAAATTCTCAGGTGATTTCTTAGAAGATACGATGAGAAATGAAACACACAGAGGTTGTCATTGATCATAGCTGGAGCCCACAAAGTGGCATGTGAAAAGTGGTAAAAAGGGAACCCATGAGGACTGGGAAAGAGTCAGATTTTATGGGTTATTGATTTACCAGGAAGAGTCTTTCCAAGTTTAAATGGAGGAAAACAGAAAAATGGTATAACCTGAGTGTAACGTTGAGGTAATGTACTATGTGAGAGTTGCGGTGCTGTTCTCTAACATCCCTTCATAAAGCAGCTACATAATTTTAATTAAACAAAAGGCTACAATAGGAACTTAGACCTCAGAATCCCAGTGAATTATAAAGTACAAATTACCATGTATGCTGGTATTTTTACAAAGCTAAAAGTACAGCACGTGCAATAAATTTCTAATAAACATTAAAATTTTAACTTATGAAAAGTAGTCTTGTAGACTGAAATTTAAAAGAAGATGGACTTTAATTACAAAGCTACTATCTCATTTCATTTACATAAATTAATTAAACCACATCAATGAATGTGTAACATACTTTCAACCAAAAATGTTACATACTTCCCACAATTCTGTAATTCCCTTCTAGGAAAGATGAGTCATAGCTCACCAACCATTATGCACCAAAATGATGAATATAGAAACATCTAATTCCAGCAAGACAAAATTTTCATACAAAAATTGCTGTTCTCTCTCTTCTTCAGACCCAGAATTCATGGAATATCTGTAATTCATGCTCAAAAAGATAAACTGCCAATCAAATAAATAATACTAATACTTAGGGATTTAGTAGTGATTCTGAATTTATGGCTTACTTTACAGACATGAGAGTAAACTTTTCTTTCAAGAGAGATCTAAATAAGTAACATAAATTTATTAGAACCAATTGGTCAGATTTGGCTTTTAGTAATCTGTTTTTACCTTTAAATTTGCTGGGTTTTATCTGAAAAAAAGGATTTGCAATCAGAAAACTGCCTAACATTCTATACTGTGGGGAAATATCTTCTCTTAAATAAATCTTTCTTCAAAAGTCACTTACATTGCATTATAGGGTTTTTATCAACTAATTTAGCATAAAATTTGTGATATTTTATGTATTTATACTTGAATAATTTGCATGAATCAGAACATGTAGTGTGAAAACTAGTGTCTCTTTTTTTTATTGGTTTGCCACATAAAGGTTTCTATAGTCCATTGGGTTTGGGTTTTTTTCCTTACCTGGAACTCTCTTTGCCCAGTTGATCATGTGCACTAATTCTCTGTCTGCAAGGTTCGTCAACAGGGTCATCATAGAGGCTTCATTGAATGGTCTATTTGGGTCATATTCAGAATAAACTATGGGTGGCTCAGCTTCCAGCAAGGCACTGACCATCTGTTCTGCTGTCAGGGAGAGGGCTGGGCTGCTCTTCTTATGTTTAACCACCAGTGGACTTGTCCAAAGGGTGGGAGCTCTCAGCTCCGTAGAAGAAGCTTCCCCGTTCCTGGAATCCTGCTCCTCTCTTTGACGTTTTTGTTTCATCACTCGCCCACCTCTGCGGTCTTTCCGGATTCCTAGAGACACACAAGAACATAATGAACTCTTTTCCTTGAACATATGTATCACATACATGTGGCTTCAGCCAATCAGCAGCTGTTATCGGTAGGCCCAGGTAGCATTAACTCTTGATTTATTTTCTGAAGACTTCCTATATATGGAATCTTACATCAGTAGCTGGAGAGAAAAAGAATTTTTAAAAGTATACTATCAGGAATACTGCACTCTTCCCTAAAATTCAGATCAGTTGGGCTTATACAGGACTCTAGTGACACTGTATAACTGCCTTAGCCCCACAAAGGGAAGTCAGTAATTGGGAGTAAGTATTCATTACAGCACAAACTTCAATGTCCCAACCTCTAGCAGACAACTATTCTAAAAATGATCAATGATAACTTAATGATCTAGGTGGGCCAGATGGATCACAGAAGTAGCTCTCAAAAACTATCCAAGAAAGTTTTGCTCAAGTTCACTAATTATCTTAATTAAACATCATCCTATTATTGAGCCTGTGATCTTCATAATTACATAAACACTATTAAAAAAATCCTATTTTAAGATAAGCTTGTACAGCAATAAAGAATGTCATATAAGTCAATAAACAGAAGTGACAAAACAAAAGATAATTGCAACCTCAGAATCTAATGTGGGAGACCCACTGTCAAAAGGCTGTAATAATGACAACAGAAACTGTCTTTGTTATTACCGCACGTTTCTGCAATGTGCTTAGCACCACATGACCCTGAACCTTGGGATATTATCAAGTCAGCCACATCAATTAGAACAACATAAGACCTTACAGTGGTACAAAATCTCTCTTTGTGGAAAGGTTACAAGAAAAATACAACGATAAAACCCACGTGGACTCCAACCATAAAGGGAAGATTAAGTCTGTGAAAGTGGAGGAGGCACAGGCATTTTAAGGCTGAGTTAAAAACTTAAATCAACCATCAAATGGGGGCAAGGGGCAAAGAGATAATAAGAAAGGCACACAAGGAGTTGATCTATGAGGAGAAGGCAGCTTGTGATGGGGCTTATTCTGAAATTCTCATGCAATATGGAAAAACATCACTAGTCCCAGCTTGAAAATCAAAAGAAGAATCTACAGAGAAGGAGGAGGCAAACTATTCAAAAAATGGAGAAGAGAAAATGATTTTTAAAAAGCAAAAAACCCCCCCAAAACTTAGTTTTAAGACCTGCCAGCACTTCCAAGTGATCAATACAGGGCTTTTTCATAGGTAGAGGAGTGAGAAACACCATCTTTTCTTCGCGTTTTTCACACCACAAAAATTTAAACATTTAGATTCCCAGTCTGTTAGCAACATCTTCATCTCATATCCAATATTCCTTCATATAATGTTGAATCATATCAACAGGTGTTCTTTCTCAATCTCAAAAGAGCGGAGAGGATCTTTATATCTGTTTGCCTCTTTCTTTGAATATAGTGATATTTTCACCGAATTAGTATTTGAAGATCAATCACTTTTCATCTAATTAATTCAAAATGTAGGCCTCCAGATTCCATACTATTAATCTTTCCAGATAAAGTGAATTCAACAGATCTTTCATCACTCCTACTGCTTAACCTCTTTATATTTTCCCATTTGTTAAACTAGTTGCAAACCAAAAGTCTCAAGTGCATTCCTGCTGCCATTTTTCATTCAGCAATACCAGTTTTTCCTACCACTAAGCTGTTTCTGTTTGGGAGAGGAGGGGGAGATTCCTGCTATTAAGAAAAAATGCAAGACTTATTTTGGAAAAACATTCACTGTAGGTTATTCTCATCACTAGCTTACTTTGTTGCAGTACTGAATATCGTGCATGCTATATCTGTAACAGATATTTTTGTTGTATGCTTTATATCAACGTAATGTTTTTTAATTAAAATTGCCCTGTGAAAAATGCAAACACAATCACGTGAACCAAGCCACACATACACACTAAAGCATTGGTTAACTTTTTCACATCCCAAATTCTACAGCTGCTCATCCAGCAATTTCCTTTTGAAGAGAAATTTCTTTGGGGAAATTTGAAGAGAATTTCCTTGGGGCCTGTGCTGTTCAACATACTCATAAATAGATGGACTCAAAATTGGCATAATTCAGAAACAAGATCTTGGGGTTAGAATAATACTATAAAACCATCAGATAAGTTAGTTTAGAAAGTAAATAGAAGTCTAGGAGTTACTAGGAGAGGAAGGGAGGACAGAGCATCTTCATAAATCACAGATTTTATTAACTCATGAGACACACTACAATTAACAGTGTGTACAGTTCTGTTCTTTCCATTTTCAAAAGAGATATAAAAGAAATGAAAAAAGGGTAAGAGAAAAACAAGTAAGATGACCCAAAGTGTAAAACAAGTTTGGTGCAAGAAACAGCTAAATTGACTAGGTCTCTCGGCCTGCCATCCAAATGCAAGACTACAAAATCAGGAGTAACAAGATGATGAATAACAAGATAATATGAACACTGATGTTTTTCTTCTAATACAAAATTGTATCAAAAGAAACTATCCCATACAAGGTTCAGGACAGACAAGAAGAGGTTCTCTTTCACACCATGCAGAACCAAAGCTGAAAATGTGAAACAATTAGAAATTGGTATATATTAGAAAGTTGTAGGCCAAATTTGATAGAGAAAATAATTCATTAAGAGGTAATAAACACAGATAGGGTACCTTTGGCTTAAACCTCCATGGCATAGATTACTGGAAGATCAGAAAGATTTATTTTGGTTTTGCTTATTACCTATGGCAGGCCTGCCTTATTAAGTAAAACACAGAGGTGATGAGAATTTGACATAACAGAGGGAAGGTGGCAATGTAAGCATATTTAGCTGCTTACAAATCAACTAGATTCTAACTATGTTTTATTTTTAATTCACCTGCAAGCTTCCCACTGGCTTTTCTTCATCTTGAAAAAAGTGGTGCATAGAGCAAAGTTGAACATAACCAGTTTGGAGAAGATGCCCCCACAAATTTATTTTTACTTTTTTATTTCAGGCTTTTTAAAAAACTGCCAATGAAACATAGTAAGCCTACACTGGGTTTTGTAGCAACCAGATCTGAAAAAAAAAGTCAATAAGAGTATGCATTCCTTCTGCATCACATCAGCAGCTTTTAGGATAACAGACAAAAAGGTCTTTCAATTTGTATAAGCATCATACTCATCAGAGATTTCTATAAATTGCTACTAAATCTTCATCTAACCCCTAGATGGACAAGCGACATAGTGATTTTATTATTCATTTTCTTGGACCAAATAGGAATGAGTACCTCTCTGAAAAATGCAAGTACCTCCAAATCTCCTTCAGCTTAATCAAATTTTATCTCTGTTAAAAAGAGATAATAGACATGCACAGTCACTAATTCCAAAACCAGCAACTCCATCAAGCTACAGTTTCATTGCCAAAAGTGCAACGATCCTGTAAAGTTCTTTTAAATATACGAATGCATTAATTTTGATTCCACAGTTCAGCCAATAAAGGAACCTGAATTGTAAAATGTTATGAAAAACAATATTCTACCAAAAAATGGAAGTACTATGTATGTTGCAAAAGCACTAAAACAATTTCCACTTGAGTTTTAAAACTACAAGAGCCAAGATTTTTAAAGATAGTTTTATAAAGCTTCATATAGAAATTCAGTCAGTCTTTTAGATACAGAGGCAAGTTTCAAAACTGCTGAGCGATTATACACTTCAACCAGCAGAACCTGATCAGCAATACAATTTCCTATGGACCATGGAGGCAATGTTAACCAAATGAAACACTTCACTAGTGTTTCCCCATACGTGATTAACTCCCCCCCCCAAAGAAAAAACACCAAAAAAAAAACCCAACCAAAGACCCACAAAACAACCCAAATCCAGATTATTTTTTAAAAATCCTAAATTAAGAATGCATTGTATGAATATTGAATCTCAACCATCCAACAATCAGCTTCTTCCTACCTATGCTAAGAACAACACTCCACCTTTACATACTCAGTATTATCTAAAATATTCAAGAATATTTGGAGGAAGAAGAGAACAAATAGAATAAAATTTGCTTTGCTCTATATGAACGATAGAATTATGCATTTTAAATTTAGAGATGTATGTGTAATCTCAAATTTTGTTCTATTTAAATATATGTCCTATTAATTGTTTTATATAATATTCTTCGATTTCTTTATTATTAGAAATTTTGTAGGAATATTTGTCAAGTAAAGAATGTTCATTGGTTGCAATAAATGGGAACAGATTCGATAAAACCCAATAAACTTTTCTTGGCACTAGGACTGAAAAAAACCTGGTTATTTGGTAAAACTGAAAGAGTTGAGATACTTTTATGTCCTTCCTATTGTTTACTATTCTGGAAATCCTAAACACAGCAGCTATTGCTTTTTGTCTTGTTTGCAGTACCCACTTGCTATCTGGAATACTTATTGTGCTATTTTCATCAACAGGATACAAAAAATGCAATACCTTCATCTTCTCTTTCCCCCATACACACAACATCCACTCTGCTTGTTCATGTGAGGGGTGGGTATCAGCACAGAAAGTGCATCTGCCTGTCATTGTAAAGCCTGCTCCTTTGCAGCCTGTTTACTAGCCCATCTATTCATGCTCCATTTCAGTTTTACTGGAGTTCCAAGCAGCTTTCCAATAGCTGCAAGCAAAACCTGCAGTAACACTATTTTCTACAGATAGTACCTTTCTTTGAAGGTTAAAGCTCTCAGGTGAATTGTGTATTTAACCTTATCTTGGTTTACCTGCAAATGCAGAAAAAACCCAAACCAACCACATTCCCCAGTATTTTTGGAATGAAACCTATCTCAATAGTCTACAGAGGCCTTAGTCCTCTAACCATGTTTTCATATACAGATTTTCAGCAAGTCATTTTTTTATTATCTGTATCAGTGGCCATCAATCATTGAGAAGGCTTCAGGCATTTTACATGTAGAGCCCAGACTCATGAAAACAAACTCTCCTGGATATGCAATCTCCTGGATCACCTCAGAAAAGGTGAGGTGTCAGCCCTGAGCAATGCCCACAACCTAAAAAACTTTGGACTTTAAGTTTCTGTTTCAAATACATCTCTGTGCTTCACCTTGTAAACAATCTGCAGAATCAATTAGTAGTCTCACAATACATTTTTAACAGTGGCAAGAGGAACAAATCTGCAGTTTTGTGGAGGACAAAGGATACTAGTAGTATCATACTATAAGGTGGTTCAATATAGGTCACGCCAATAATTTCTGTATTTTCTAACATGAGAATTTCACTTTGCAACTTTAAACAACCATTAATATAAATCATGACTATAAATATCATACACAGAAAATTATTTTCCATCAATTTAATTGTAGCTGTCATTGTGTAACACACATTAGTCACCTGACAACACTGTTCTAGTTTGGGAGAGGACATAACTATTGTATTTTATTGAAAAATGTAAGTAGGCGGAATGCAATTATGCAAATTTTTAATTTAGGCAGGAACAGTATCTCTTGTCTTCTATTAACTGATAAGGATGTTGTAACTATGGTATTTTTCTCAGAATATCCCACTCAGTAAAACTGGCTCAGTCCAATACTGTTTACCTTAGAAGAACCTTACAGCAACATGAGACTAAGATTACGTAAAATAACCACCTTCTTTCAAGAAATCTAGAAGTTCATTAGTATTGTGTAGCTGGACCATCAAAATATATTAACTTTTGATGCAATTTTCTGGTTTTTAACTCTGCCAATAAATGTGCAAAAGCACAGCAGTCTCTCCAAGATAGGTGCAGGAAGCACATGCTGCACAAGCAGAAGTGGTGGCACATTTGGCTTCAGAATTCCAGGTCCATACAGTGAAATGAGACAGTATTTTATCTTAGAAACTGCTATATAAGTTCTTTTGGAAACAGGTCTTATTTCACATTTTATTACATATGTTTTCTATATGTATAATTAAGATTCTTTGCCTCCTGAGAGAATCTTTAGGGAAAGAAAGATAAGCAATGAGAGCCCTCACTCAACCTCAGGAGATGATATTTGCAGGAGAATCACAGGAAAAGCAGAACAGATAGAAAGCAAAATTGAAACAGCTAGAAAGAGAAATGATGGAGATCTGAAAAGGGGAAGACAACTGATGTGGGAAATTGGATTAATTAATGTTTCTAAGATTTATTTAATAATCAGAACATAATTACTGGATTGGGAAGTAATTCTAATTGCTGCCTGCATAATTTTTCATCACTTTATACATTTGCAGAGGTGATGTACTCCATTCAGGCTAATTACTATTTTTTTTTTCCTGGTGTATCTTTCTTCTTTCAGAATGAAGACATGGTATTATTTTTGCTTTTTATGCAATGACTGGGACAAATAAGACTGTCTTTACAAAACCTTTGCTTTAAGATATAGCCAGTGTATTCATGTGTTTTTTCCTTACACAAAATTTAACTGCATCTTTTCCGTGCACTTGCTGAGTTTATACTGCACTACAGTATTTTAAAATACTAAAAGAACCTTTAACTCTAATCCTTACTTCTTTTCATGGGCAATGCCTTAACAGAAAGAACTAGTTAGTCACTTATCGCTCTTTATAGAAACACAGATTAGGGGTGTATTTTTTATTTGGGACTCCCGCCCCCATATGATCTGCAGTAAAATTGGTAACATTTTTCATTTTTCTACAGTAAAATTCTGCTTTTAGCAGTTTTCATAGTTGTCATAACATATATCATCCTAAACATCATATGAGTAGAAAAAAAATGTGATTCGTCATAGGTTGTATCCATGATAAAGCTATGAGATGTCAGGTGCTCTCTTGCTGGAACACATTTTAATCTCTTTCACCTGAAGATCTCAGGGCTCTTCTATACATAATGGTTTTAACTTTCCAACAACCCAAAACATTAAAATCAATGTACAAAGACTTAAAATCACACAGTAAGCAAGCAAGAAAATTAAAAGCAACACCTTAATCACCACTGGTAAACCTTACCCATCTCATGTTAGTATGCATGTGTGTATGACTTAACAAACATTTCAATCTTAAAACTCCAAGCACACAAATAGTTTTCTTTTTCTAGCATGTGCTAGCTCTGATGCATGCAAACAATCAGGTTATTCATATATATAGTCTTGGCTTCACATTGTGATTCAGTGACAATAGAAAGGCTCTTTAACAAAATAACAGAAGATGGTTTTAGTATTACTGTTTACATATAGTCACAATTTGAGTAATGGCACAGTAGGGGTTTTTTTAACCCAGGGAAGAAGCTCCTACTTAAAAAAAAATTGCTCAGAAATGCATTTTTAGTTTTGAAGATTTTCTTCCCTATTTGTGGCTTCCTGATAATGCAGACTTTTTCCTTTTACTGCTTCCCTTTCCATTTCAGCAACACAGCTGCTGCAACTCCTAGGAAGAGCAAGTTCAGAACAGAGATGGTGGAAACATTATGGGAAAGGACAACCTTACACACAGGAAAAGGGTGCTACACCTAGGTTAAACAGGGTTACAAAATTAAGGCATTTGGCTCATAAACAAATTGGAGGAACAAAGTCAGAATGGCAATAAAGACTGAGGGTGGTGTGGGAACCATGCTGAAACTCACGGTAGCAATCAACAGTTTGTGGCCATACTCGGCGGGGGGGGGGGGGGGGGGGTGTGCACGGAGGGGGGTGTGGAAATCATGGCAGAACAGAAAAGGAATTAATTCTGTCTTTTTTCCTAAGAGGACAAAAAAAAAGACAGATCTATGATTGGTTTTGGTAACAGCGATTGGTCAATGCTTTACCAGCTAACCACCGAGGCTGGACCAACCTTTGAACCCAAGGGTCTTTGTCCACAGTTCTGCTCCTCATCAGCAGACCCCAGGTGATAAGTGACATCTGACACATCTATACACACGCACAGCCTTGCAGCATTAACAACCTGTAATTTTGTCAGTTTGTTAAAGGGGTATTTCAAACTTGCTTGGAAATACCTTCCTTTCTAAACAATTTTGTTACTCTTCGAGACAGATCTACCTCATCAGAATTATGTTGAAAATTGCCAGAGAGAAGGAATATCTGGTGTTTTGTAAAACAAACCCTGCCTGAGAATAAAAGACTAAATGCATGTGGTAAGTAAAAGATGTTATAAATAAGAAGGCACTCTTCAGAAAGCCAGAGACCTTAGAGCCCAGTTGATGATCAGAGTATTAAAGGAGCATGCAAAGAACAGGCCGTGGCAGAAAAGCCACATAAATCCTTTACACCAATGCTCACAAAAGAAGAAACCAGGTTTTTCTATGCCAGAAATTCTTTATTTGGGGAGTAGGGGAACCTTTCTGAAACTGAAGTGAGAGCTGAAGAGGCTAGAAATCCAAAAGCCTCTCTCAAATGTCCTAATGCAGAAGGCGTTTAGTAAACTGCTAGAGAAGAGCTCTGGGACTCACTTCAGACTCACTTTGGTGTCATTGCTGCCATTGGCAAAAGTAAGTGACTGCAAAAGGAAAACGATGTGAACAAGTCAACAGTTCTCTTACGGGCACAAACCTGAGCATCTAAGCCAACTGGCTTTCAAGTTTAAAAGGTGGATGCCAGCAAAGTAGCTGTCTCCTAATGACCTCTTACAGTGATTTTGCTTTGTGGATAGACCTCATTAGGCATACCTCTGCTGAATTCAATCGTTTTTTAATGCTTCACTGGAAATAAAATCAAATCCTACAGCTGCCTCTAAAATGTAAGGTCAATGTAGCTTCTGTACATACATATAGGTCAGGAATATAATTACATTCTTGATAGATTTATAACAATTAGAGATAGCTGAAGCTATGACTGCAAAGTAGGTCCTAATGTTGTAATGTATCTCAACATGATGGTCCTCCCAAGGTCATTTTGAGAGTTCTTCTGTTTGGTTCTCTTTACATAAATACATTATTTGGTCACAGGAAAGTAACACCACTTTCCAAATCCAAAATTTATTGGTTTAATAAATTACTTCTTTTGAATATGATTGAGACAATCAGCCCCTTTATTTCATATCTATTTCTCTTTCAGAAAATCAAACAGAAATGTAAATTTTGCTGAAAGCCCAGGTGGGTTGGCAATTTAATGAGAAACACTGTCTGAAATCTTCTAAACAAATTAGTTGGAAGTTAATGTTTAATGTTGAACAGGCCTGCCTCAAGTGACAGTGCTTAATAGCCTTGTTTCTGACAAGAATATCTAGACAGTCGTATAAATAAATAACGGATTTGAGTTTGCTCTGTGCACCTGGATGTTGGAATTTTCCCTATTCCTTTGTGGCTGATGAAAGATGTATATCTGTTTATGTGGGTGGCTTGTTTTTTTTCAAAACCACTCTCTCATCCTTTCCCAAACTGCGGCCTTTTTATTCCTCTAGGACTATTAAAAAAGAGGGAAAGAGAAGCCACAGCAGGGGGATTTAGGGCTAAGGGCTTGCATTCAAATATTTTGGTTCGACTCCTGGCTCTGCCACCAGTTTGCTCAGTGATCAAGTCACATTACATATCACAGTGCCCCAGTATTCCTATCAGCTACAATGCAAATCATAAAACTGGTCTTCCATGTAAAGTTTTTAAAGACCTGGTGGCAAAAATATGCTGTTAACAAGCAGGCAAATGTAATTTGGGGTGTCTAATGACTATTCATAATGCACAGTGGGAGAATCAATGATCTATTAATTACAGATGAAGGTGCAAGACATGATTTATCCTAATCTATATTTTGGCATTCAGACTTTGGCATTCATAGCAGGTGTTTTAAAGAGCATCAGAGGACATGTAGAAGAGAAGCAAGAAAAGTCAATTAATCCATCATTCAACTGAATCCCTTTCAGTGCTGACAATCCTGCACAAATCATACTAGGTTTTAGCAACAGTAAGTATGGCAACAGCCATATTTCTAGGCAATATTTACAGTGAAGCCACAGACATTTTAGGGGTCATAGTAAAGCCTTTACAAGAAACATACATCAACTGCGATTTGGAAAAAAACAAGCAATTTTAGGACTATAAGTTCATTAGTGTAATTCTCAAAGACAGTGAGAAATTGTAACTGTTACATTTTAGAAATTAGATAAATTAATTAGGGTATTGAAGCTATTTGTCCTGATGTATCAGGACTGATAGTGCTAGAATTGAACTGTAAATACCTAACCAAGTGAAGAACCAGAAGCTCTAACGTTCTAGGAATTTCTTAAGCTCTGCAAGAAGACACCAACTGCTCTGACATGGATAGGCTTTCTCAAAACCAGTGAACGTACAGTGACACCCTGAGGTACCTGTAGTATGAACAAGTAGCAGAGAGCAGTGGAGACACAGCAAGGATTTCATTTAAAATTAATGAGCAACTTAAATGGGGACTGCCTTATTGCTGTATCTATTCCTAAGTAATATCACAACTAAATTAATTCCTAGTTAGGAATCTTTAAGTATGTAAAGGCCAAAACCCAAATGTAAACAAATACACAGATATAATTAGCTTTACAGTCTTGTGTTCAAGACTAAACCATCAAAAATTCTTCAGGATTAAAATGTTTTTCCATAACCAGCTCTAGAATATAAATAAGCATAACACAGGTTGTCCCATTTACACCTGACTGCAAAAAGTCTTAACCTTGTCTAAATTCAGTATTGAACCTGCTTTGAGCAGGTAGCCCAACAAGAGACCTCCTGGGGATCCTTCTAGCCCAGATCGTTCTGTGAAGTGGAACAGGAAGATAAAATATTCTTAGCAAAATGGTCACAACAATGGTGTCTTTTTCTTATTTTGGGGGCAGAACAGTGGAACATTATATCTTGGGACAATTCAATGGCAACAATCCACTTTGCACGTGTGCAAAGGGAAAAAGAAACATTTCACTAAAAAGTCTGGTTTCAATTCCATCTTCTTTTCCAGGAGGATGTTCTAAACTCACAAAACTTTGCTTCAAGTGCTGTTTGAGTACATGCTTTCAGCCCATCAATTACATCTTAAAAATGTACATTTCCTCATACATTTATCAGGCTCCACCTACACAATTATTTGGCTGAGTACAGAACAGTATGTCTGATAAATGTCCTCAGACAAACCGAAATAGCTTCACATTGTTAATCCATTTCCTTTCATTCACTAATTTCTATTTTTATTATAATATTTCATTAAAAGATAATTACGTGGAAAACTAGAAAGTCTGGAGCCCTTCCAATGGTTGCATCAGACATCAATTTACCTCTGCTTTTGAGAACAATTTCAATAACTCTCTAGCCTTTCAGCAGGAACAAATATAGAGTTCAGCAAGGGAGCATAGCTCTCTCCATTTAAAGACAAAAATCAGCAAGGTTCTTCTCTGTGAGGATGCCAAATGTGTTTTTTTTAATTTTCCCTGTAAAAATTTGTCTTAAATTTCAGCAACGTTGTCCCACTGAATCAGAGGGAATTGCCATGTTGGTACATGGGTAACTGTTTCAAGAGAATGTAAAAGAAAAAAATGAAAGCCTCCAGTCTCTAGGCTCCAATCTTTAGGAGTTTCTACAGGCACCTGACATGTGATTATAGCACATGGTTATGGCAAACACAGGCTTTTATTCCCTGGGTGGTACTGCAGTAATCTCTGAAGGGTTCTCAGATGCTTTGTGAAGCTAACAGGGAAGGATGTAGGCTTCAAATGCACTGTAATGCTGAATTTCATTTTCACAGAAAACAACACTCAGAGTCTTCTGTCTACAACATGAAATTTCAGGCTCGTCAAAGACAGTAAATACCCCTGGTTGTATACAGGATCACCGTCTGGACCTAGCACATGAGCATTCTTGAATGTCACATTTGATAGGACTTGAGGTTGGGAAGCCATCAGCATTTAACAGCTGACAGAATTATGTAGGTCTCAGGGTGGCTAAACATGGACTACCAGGCAAATAACTGTTTTTTCCATTAGTGATCTAGCATTTAACTAGTCATGGCAAATTTTTGCCATAGCCACTAATTTCACTAGCACGCTCTTGCTCTGATTCCACAGAGCAGTTGATGTTAAATCTGCCCCGTCACACATGAAAGGAGGGGAAGAATGTAACATGCTAATAACTAGAAAACTCCCATTTATTTACTAAATTATAAAAATACTTAATTCATAAATAAAAATAAAAATAAAGTGCTTTTGATTTCAGAGAATGAGGTCCTTTGGAGCCAAGTCATCAGAAAGCCATTAAAACAATGAAGAAACTGAAAACCAGATCTGTGTTGGAGCAGACATCACCTGGACCACACATATGGTTGGAGCTTCAAGGTTGCAACTGCTGTAAAAACTCCATTTGGAAACTGGGATCCACTATTGTGTGAAATAGTAAGTTGGAATATGCTTCTCCAAACTAGGACAGAAACAGTCTTCAAGAAAGCATCAGTGGATGATAAATGAAAAGAAGGCATCTGCTCCCCGCTACCCAACCAGAAGAAAGAGGGACATGACAAGGAACTTACTCCATGTGACCGCTTTATACTCACATACAAACAGGGGTGCACAGACTAAATAATAACACATAATTTTAAGTTTTTTTCAGCTTATCCAGAAAGAGAGTGAAGCATATGGACAAAATATAACTGCTATAAATTCTGCCTCAGATGCTGACTACATCAGATTCTAGCAGTCTATCTCGAAACAGCAAAGTAACAGATATAGAAGGAAACACAAACATAAGAGGAGAGAAAGAAAACAACTCTTCAGTACTGAAAGAAGTTTGTAAAAGGTGAAAGAACAGTGGGACCAAAAAAACCCCATAAAACTTACCCAGAAACTCATAAATAAATGTTCCTACAGCTTAGCTCAAGCCACTTGAAGGCTGCATTTTTTCTGAATGAAGCCCCAAAAACGTATTTCAGTTGTGTTCACTTTATTAAAGATAATATATGTGAACTTTTTTATGCTGCATCAAGTGACCTCCTATGAGAAAAACCTAGCAACCATAGCTTATAAACTATGTTTAAAACTAACCAGACTTTTAATGAAAATTTTATCTAGCTTCCCCATGTTTGCTGAAACTCAATAATTAGTATCAACTATTGTTAAGAAGTTAATTGACAGACAAGTCACAAGTTAGTTGCTTTGACAATTAAGAAACCTCAGCTAATTCAGTGTAGAAGGAAAACAGATTATATTTAGAGAAAAGTTACATCTGCTTTACACTATGAATAAAAGGTATATAATCATAAACAAATTGTGGAAATAGATATAGAAGTGAGATATGACACAACTAAGTATTTCTCAAATATATTATAGAATTAATGACTTTAAACAAGGCAAATCCTTCAATATGGAAAAAAGGAGATAATTTAAATTAAAAGATTCAATCAAGAGAACAATGAATTATTAGAGAAAACTGAGGACCTTGCATTAACCACAGCACAAATGACTCAAATATGTTGAAGTGTTATAAGAGATCTATTAAAATAGAAAAGCTTAAGAGATCTCCCCAGAGAAAAGGAAAAAATAACCAACAATATTTTAAAACATTTTAAAGTTAACACTTTAAAAGTTAACCAAATGGCATACCTAGAATATTCACTTAACCTTTATCTTCATTGAGAGAAATGTAAAAATTATCGAGTATTACTAAAGATAAGGTTTCTTTCTCCCACAGTTATGTGGACAATATGGGATTGGTAATGACTCCTGCAGAACCTTGAATGCTATATTTATCCTACATTAACTTCACCTTTCTTGAACACTTCATCTGCAGGCATCCCATATTTATAACCTGCAACTGAGGGATCTTGAGAAATTTTCCCCAGACTTCATAAAATAAATATTCTCAAACCCTTGCCTGTGAACCAGTGATGGACTTCAGTGTATTATGAGTGGTCTTATAGCAGCAGGCAGAATTTATGCACCTGATCTCCTTGTTTGTAAATGGTAACCTGAGTTAAAATAAAACAAAAAAAAAAAAAAAAAACCCACAACACTATTTTTGAACTGCTGATTGTTGTAGTGACCGTAGAAATCTAAACAACATTGCAAAAGGAAAGGATGAAATCCACAGAACTTTCCTGAAGTGAGAACCACCATATGAAATAAAAATTCTAGAACATCTAGAAAGAAAATTTTTATAAAATTGCAGTCTTTTTTTGGATTTTTTTAGTCTACAGAATGCTAATTGAGAATACTGTGCAATATTTATGTCATTGAAACAATTATGTATGGGGCACAGTGAAAAACATAATGCAACATGTATCTTAGAGAATAGAAGTGAAAAACATCAAACTGGTACAGGGGATCATTAACTAAATACATATGAGCATAAATAGGTGGAAATATACCTAATGAAAGATGTAGTATCATCAACATAAAACATAATGATGCACCTTAGCTATGATTTGCCATATGTACAACGGTCAAAGCTAAATGTCCATGGCAAATTTTTGTATGGGATTTCCTGATTTTAGTTTGCTTTATCTGAAACTTTAACTTCTTTGGACCATAACTGTGATACTAATTATGATCATTTTACTTCAAAAATTTCTAGCCATATGCACCATGATGTTAAGACAGAAATAAAATAAAAAACCCCTGCATCCATAAACTAAATCTTATTAAAAAAAAACCAACTACTGCCTTTAAGTACTAGAACTAAAAAGTTTTGACACCTTCCTCCTGCTTGCATCCCAAAGCTGAGATTAACATCATTCTCAGCTCTTGTTTAATCCTTGAGTTAAGGAAAATGCAGATTCAACCTCAAAGAGCAGCAACAAATGGCTAGATTTCATTTACCCTTTTCCCTTTACTTTTTCTCCCAAGATTCCCAGACATAGCCTGCCTTGACCTTGACTGGACTTACAAACAATCCTTTGTTGTGGGAAGGATAAACATGATGAGCTACTTTCTTTTGCCCCAGATTTTTTGTGGAATAAGTAAACATTAGGTGTGCCAGAGAAAGGGACAACCAATCTCTAATTCAACAATTAGCTCCTTTCACACATAAGGTATGGGCTCTAATCTTTTCTCTTGTGAGCACTTAACCAGTTTGCTGAACTTTCCTATAGAAATAAGTTTCAATAGAGCTAGTGTTTACCCTTCATTAATAAAAGCAATATGATAATTTCAATACGCTACAACAAGGTATTCTTCTGCTTTAAAGAGAATGTGAAACTTTACGGTCTCTTGTTCATAAACATTCTTAATTCTGAGCAGCTGGGCTTTTTCAAAAGTGTTAATAATAGCTAACTTCTATCTGCTTTTGACAAACATAATGTACTGTAACATAAAGGAGAAAGCCAGGTATCAGGATTTATCCAAAGTATGTTACAAAAGAACTCTTCACCTAAGAACACATCGTAGCAATTGTTCAATATTGTCACATATTTCTATTTTTTCCTTCAAAAGCGTATATAAATAAAGTAATTTTGTGGTATTCTACTTCATCCTAAATATTCAGTGTCTGATTCTTCTTCTTTGGCATCATTATTACACATGTATGTTTCAAGAAAATGACATTTAGCTCAGTTTTTATAAAATGAGTGATCCTTTAGTATTTTTGAGTGAAATTAATTGACATATAAAATATGTGTACAGTACTGGAATAGAGGAATTGACTTCCAGAATTCACAGAACAAGTATTACATATTCAGAAATTTATTTGAATTAATATGGACTAATCTGAGGCTAACAGTGCTTTCTACACTGAACTGCAAAGTGTTACAAAATCTTGAGTTAAGTTTCATTCATCATGATCTGGTATCTACCACAAGACGCCAAAAAAATATTACCAGAAGAATCCTAATTTCATTGAAGTCAATGCTGCTATTAATTTTCATGAAAATTTGGGCAAGATTGATAAAATGGTATTTGGGAGAGTTTGGGGGTTTAGTTAATTACTCTTTGATTTAATACAGGGGTCCTCAAACTTTTTAAACAGGGGGCCGGCGCATGGATGAAGTGGCAGGAGGTCATCTGCGGCTGCTTGGTTTCCCCCCTTCAACCCCTGGGGGGGGGGGGGGGGGGGGGGCGGGGGGGCGGGGGGTGTGTGTAAATACCGGGGGCTGGATTGATGACCCTGGGGGGCCATAGTTTGAGGCCCCCTGATTTAATACAATTCAGCTTAATAAAATTAGTTCTTTCTTCCTTTAGGAACCATATCAGTTCTCCAATGAAGTTAAAAACCAGGAAGGCAGACACCAGTGCTGAGGATTTGTTGAGCGCTCTGTACGTACCGCCTTTCATCATTCCCACTTCATAGCATTTTCTTAGTCGGCAAGCCTGGCAACTCTTTCTTCTGTTCTTGTCAATGGTGCACTGGTTAGTAGCAGGACACATGTAGTCATTGTGCCCTGTAAAACCAGAAGGAAAGTAAGGACACAGTTACACACAGACATAACAAAAGTCCTTATAATACTCTTGGTTTTCATTGAGTATCTAGTACAGCATCTAACATCTCAGGCAGAAGATAGGGTTACCATCACAATGTATCACAAAAATATTGATACAGACAGTGAAACTAACATCTATTCACAATACATTTAATCACATCTAATCATAATATATATGTTCACAAGTTCTTTAAAAGTACTATTGAAAACACAAATTGTAACTTCTGTAGAATAATTAAAATAATGAACAATTAAAGCAGTCACAAAAGAGAATAGATTGATTTGAACAAGTCCCTTGACTTCATTGATCTTAGCCTGAGAAATACAATGCCATCTGGTCCATGTGCTTGTGTTGATGTTTAACCAATAAGACCGCTCAAAATGGCTAGAGGTTTATAAAATTAAAAAGGCCTATGCATAGAACATTTTTTTTTAATATCTACCACTATCTGGGGCAATTATGAAACAAACAAAAACTACATGAAATAAAAGTAACAACCAATAATTAATTATGCCTCAGGGATAAATCAGTCTCTAATTCCAATTGCATATCTAATGATATATGCAAAAACATTTTGTAATGACAAATTCTTAAATTACCATATGCTGCAACCAAGTTTGGTACTTGTACCTTTGCTTTCAGAGGTCTACTTCCTTACAAATTCTTAAATTACCATATGCTGCAACCAAGTTTGGTACTTGTACCTTTGCTTTCAGAGGTCTACTTCCTTATTTATTACCCTGTACATCTCAATTGTCATTACAAACATTTTCAGCATACAAACGTATTATTTCAGCAATAAATGTATTAAATTTATTACTGCCAACAAGCCTCTATTCCAAATTTCTTTTAAAACATGTGTGCTTAAACCTGCTACAAAATTATTTCCCAACCATAAATGATGTTTAGCTAGGAAAAAAAACACTATCCAAAACGATGTTATTGGTGCTCTGTATTCATCTAAAACCAACTAAGTACAGCACACAATGAAACAATTTTACTGCAGAACTGTTTGTTCTTTCTTTCAGGTCAAGGGATCAGCTTGAGGTAGAGTAAGGTGGAGGTTTGACAGAGGCCTTGGTCTTATCAAATCATCTCTCCTTGACTAGAAATTAGAAAATAGAGTAAAAATTACTATCATGTTACACCAGGAACATCTGGTCTCTAATGCTACATAACTGGAATCCAATCAAAATAAGCAGCCAAACTGTAAACTTTTTAATATGGTGGCAGCTGACTACACATTGTCTCAAATGAACAGAATTATTACTTTTTTAGCTCTACTTGACAGAACAATATAGTACTGGAAAAATCTGAATCCACAGTTTGTTTCAGGACCAAGGTGAAAAGGTAGAACAGAAATACTACCTCAACCACAGCACGAAAGAGCATTTTAATTTTCAGTTCCTTTGTTTGGATACAGACTGTTCTATACCTGATTCAAAAGATTTCACATGTAAGGAAAAAAATATCATGTCAGAAAGAAAACAGCCTCAATCTCACAAAAATGCAATATCTACAGGGAAAAGGAGCAAAAAGGGAAAGCCATGTTTTTAAGAAACTGCACTTCTATTAGGTTACACTAAGCAGCAAAAGATTGTAGCACCTGACCTCAATCACCAGCCTGGTTTTATATGCCTGGCTCTGAAATAGGGTGAAAGTCAGACACAAAACTTTAATTATTCTTTTTCAAAACAAAGACTTGGACAGAGTATCTGATCTTCTTCATAATGAAAACAAAAGGTAAATTCACAAAAGGAGTGAGCACAAGTTCTGAATTCAGCAAATGATTCAGAACATCATTTAGCTGTCTGTAAAATAAGCAGATAAATGTTCCCACTCAGGTCAAAGCTGAACATATGCTTACCACACTGGCTGATGCTCATAAGGTTCAGCTCTCCAAAAAAAAAAAAAAAAAAAAAAAAAAAAAAAAAAAAAAAAAGAAAGAAAGGGTGACTATGCAAAAATAAAAAAATCAAGTGAAATCAATATCAGCAGGGCAACCATCCGTTTTCACAGTGCTTATGTGGGAAATAACCTTTTGTTCTGCTCTCAGCCTAGATTTCCTTATTCAAACTACAAGCATTAGGGAACAGGCATTTGGTTTGTATAACAGTACAGAAAATAGTCATATCTGTGATAGAGCTACAGTTCCTACTGAAACTAACATGATTCATATTATCATATTTTTACACTGAAAAGTTTTATCTTAAGTATACACTTTAAAGGTTAGCATAATTAGTGTGTTTTCATGTGTGTGACCAGCACCTTAGATGATCCATTTTTCTTTCAAAGTGTTTGACAGACTTCACAGAATAAAACCTGTAAAGTTTAGAGTGCACAAAACAGAAGATCTGAATGTGAGTGGTGTACTTTTTCAGGTTATGAATGCCATAGCAATGTCATTGTTTAGACTTTATATTTGCTGTAAATCTAGGAAGAAGACAATGCATTTAATATTTCTCATATTTTTTTGTTTATTTTAACCAGCATGCCTTCAGGGGACTGGAAAAGATGTAATCAATCAGAAGAAAATATTTTATAATTAGACTATACAATAGAAATAATTAACAAATTAATTAGAGAAGAAGAAAGAAACAAAGTGAAGAAGAGTGGCAGGAACCTTTCCAGCTTCTCCACAATACCCTCTGATTTCAAGTATTCAATCACATGAAGTGAGGAAGGAAATTTCCTTGGCAAGGCACAGACACAGGCAAGGGCAGTCTGGCTTTGGGTGGCATGGAAGGGAAAAGGTAGAAGACCAGAGCTAAGGAATAGGTAACACGCAAAGACAAGTTTTATTTTAAAGTGAAATAGTGTAACTCAATAATTCTGCTGTAAAGTGAATTGTCTTTTAATTATTCTACCTTTTATTTTATCCTTAAAGCTCACCTCTTTACAAAGCTGATTCTGGACAATCTGAGTTATTAGAAGGGATTTCTCACTGGTAGGAATCGTCGGCATGAAAGTGGACACATCAGCAGGTGCCCAGCTGCCCTGCACTTTGTTTTCATGGTGTTCAAACAGCAATAGATGCTACAAGAGAGGCTAATTAATCCATTTGGGTAGTTGGTATTACAGGAGTACCAAGAGGAAGAAAGGTCTTCAGTGATCACTGATACTCATAAAAGGAAGCATGTGCCACTTGGACTCTGTGGTCGTTGGGTTTTTTTAAATAAATTCTCAGATGACCTGTGCAAAATTAAAGGCAGTGAGTTTAATAGGGCAGACCCCTCGTTTTAATCCCCCACTATGTATGACTTGTACTGCCATGGACTACAAAGGAAGAGTTTAAAGGAGCTATTGAGGAGCTTGAGGAGGAGTGGTGTGTTTTTCTTATATCTCACACACTGTAGATTTTAAAACAGTAAAAACAATGTCAAATATTTTTATAGCACTTTGTTATATGCTAATATCTTTCCAGAAAAGGGTGCAAAGATCTGGATCTTTTCTCAAAGCACTAATTTTAGATGTGGCAATCTGTATGACAATGACCAATGGTAGAGGGGGAAAGGAGAAGGAAGCAAAGTGTCAACAAGATGACAATGGCTGAAATCAGGATGATTTTGAGTTTATTCTAACGCAGCCTGCCATAATCAAAGCTTTCTCTTAATGCACATACAGTCTGACTTTCTTTTGTCACCATGAGTCATGTTCAGAGACTTATTGCTATCAGTCCAAGGGTTCTGAAGATAGCTATGAAGTATGCACATGCCTGAATCAGAGTGCACAGATGACTTATCTGTGAGGGCTTCAGCCAGCAAAAAAATCCATATTTCTTTGAAGTTAAGTTTAAGCAGAATGTTTAAGCATCTCGGTACTTCTATCAAGTAGTCCCAGCATAGTACATATGGTTAAAATTAGATGCACGCTTGAGTATTTCGTGGAATTGCAGCTTTGAAGAACTCAGTTCATTTTGTCCTTGAGCAGCAAGGGTGAAAACTGGGGTCATATTAATATATGAAGGGCAGTTAACACAGCAATATTTTTTTCTTAAATCTGTAAATAGTTGTGATATTATATTCCAATAACTATCAAGATTATCTTGCGGGAATGATTAGTATAAGCATTATAGAATTTGTACAAAATTCTTTACCTATCTGCATAAGGCATCTGCCATGTTAGCCATTACCTGTGGAAGCACCAGGACCTTCTATGATCTTATTCTGACAGTTAAATTAGCAGAATTTTGTACATGTAGGTGAAGGGAAGGCTAGAGTGTAGACTTTATCTACACCTTAAGGAGCCAAGCAAGCGACAAGTGGGAAGCCTGCAGACAAAAACCAAAATCTTGGAAAGAACAGCCTCAACAGCAAGTGGAAAGTTTTCATAAACAACAAAAAGAAAAGAAATAGCACCTGGACATTGCATATGCTAACCCAGTATGAACAAATGTTGAAACTAAAATAAAAAGTTATACCAACTTAATTTTAAGTTAAAGCGCCCCAATGAAACCACACTGATTGATTTTAAAATCTCACTGTTTCCTAACAGGTTTTGCAAAAGAGCAGAAGGTTAAGTTTAATTTCATTAAAAGAACAGGGACTCAAATTCATAGCTTGAGTACTCTCAGACAAGGTCTTTGCATTTGGAACTTCAGTTCTTACAGCAACTACCCAGCACTGCTGAAATCAATCATTTTCTGTGTTTAAATTAACAAGACATTGCTACATGTGACAGTAAGGAGAAGGGCCTACAAGATTGTAAATATACTTCCTTTTGCATCCAGTGAGGAAGTCCACCTTCTGTGCATAACACAGAAAGAAAGATCACAGAACCACTGAATAGTAAGAAAGGAGGAAAAGCTAAAATCTATATACTCTGTATTATGTCCTTCAGCTGTGTCAGGTAGCTCCCACATTGAGCGTTCACCTTCTCGTGGAATCTTGCCATCATGTATAGCACTGTTCACATGAGAAGTTAATTCAAGCTAAATTATTATGATACCGACTTTTCCTTTAACCTTTCCATACACTATTTCAGCTAGCAGGAAAAATGAAGAATGAGAATGGGCATTACATGAGGATACTAAACATGATGTCATCTCACCAGTTTAATAATGCATGAACATATATGCTGAAAAAGTGATTGTAAAAAAAAATATGATTGTAAAAAGTGAAATATTTAACTTTATAAATATATAAATATAAAAAAATATTTTCTACTCCAGCAGTTGATTTCAAAGTTTTTATTATTGGTCTTAGTCCTAAAATTTCAATTGGTGTTTCATCTGCTATTTCAAGATTATGATATCATGTACAAAGTCTACTTCTACCCCAATTCCATTCCTGTCTTTTTAGACAAGGTAACAAAATAGGAAGTATATTTTCTCCTTATGAAAAATAAAAAAAGACACCAATCCAGATCCCAGACTCTACAAAATCTGGCAAGGAACAAGACATCTAGTTTCTGTTTCCCTGTCTGATAAATCATAATTGTTTTAAATCCTTGGCACATGATTAAACCAACAGCTGTGTTAAAGGGAAAACTCCCACAATGTATTACTCACAACCATCTCAATATGATCCCTCCAGAGACAAAAAGCATTTTCAGAGAGAGTCATAGGCAAGCCATGGCTGTCTTATTCCCATAGACTTTCAATGAAATCTCATATTTTTAGTTTATTTGAGCTAAAATGGGAAGGGGTGGAATTCTACTACAGAAAATTCCCACATATAAAATAAAGAAGCCAAAAAGTTAAAAATATTGCAAATTACTCTCGTGCACTTAAAATCCAATCTATTGTTAGCAACAACAAAATTAATATAACTCTATTTTTATTCCAGGTATAACATTAGATTTTGGATTGTGATGGAACCTATTGAATAAGTTTAGCTTGCTTATTTTATATTTGGATCTTTGGTACCCTTTTTGGTATCTTGGTTTCTAGTATCATAAAGTTTGCGATGAGCTGTAACATATTTATCCTCACAGCACCCCTATAAAGAAAGTTCTGGTATTACTATTTTTGGGGGGCAGGGAGGGGGGTAGCCTGGAGGAACACAACGGAACACAGGATTCTCACTGCTCAGATCATGCAGTGGACGTGGACATTTCTAAGCACAATGAGTTTTCTTCATTGAAGTCTGTGAAACTGAAACTGCAGTACAGTCAATTCCTAGTTTGTTAAATTATTATACTAAACTTTAACATCAGTGTTTTGACAAAAAGCCACTTTTCTGCCTATATACTACTTTCTCATGCCAAGCAAAACCTAGTTATCCTCTTCTTTAATTTACCAATACATTTTTGTGCTCCTTGGTTTGCTTTTTTATACTCTTAACATCATGTATGCTCTGTAGAAGGTTCATCCATTTTATAACCAGAAGGGTCAACAAAGATAATTCAGTCTATTGTCCTGCATATCTCTAACCACAGAGAGGAGAATAACTGTGTTACCCATAACAAATGAACTCCAACTATTTAAAAAATTTGTGACTAAATTAAATCAAATATTTGAGAGAACTACATACCCTTATTCAAAGAATTCTGAAAATGAGATATTTACTACATCAGTTACTAAATAATACCAGCAGTTAATTGCTATGCTAGCTTTTTTATAGTAACTCTGAAATAACATACATACTTCAATAAAGTGTGTATTAGTCTCCTTTTGGAAATAAATGATGTCAAAGATTACTTCATGCACTTCCAATACATTTGTCATTTTAGTCATCCTACACAGTTCTCTCTAGTTTGATTTCCACTTTTCAGAAGTGACTGCAAAGGACAACTTAACCTACAGAAGTCTGAAACTTTGTGCGAGTGAAACTTATGGAGCCAGTTTAAATTAATAAACCACCTGAATAAAAAGAGGTTACTAAAATATCTTTCCCTTCACACTCTGTAAAACCAAGTGGAACAGTTAAGCACTTTCCCGCTGGACAAACAAACATGTTCTCTTGTAATTTGTAAAGGTAAAGCTCTTTTTTTTTTTTTTTTTCCCCATGTGAATATTTTGAATATCTGACAGACTTAGCCCTGAGTTAGGAATAATGTGAGTTTCCAAATGAAATATTCACTAAATACTTGCAAGACAAAATACTGTTTAAGTTTTTTTGTTGCTTGATATAGCACAACAATCGTATTGCAGATGAAGTAAAACACTGTTAGAGCTAATAATACAGGATAAATTAAGTATGATTTCTAAGGGCTAGAGTTTTTTCTAGGAGACAGAAAAAGCTTTGGAGTTGCCAGGGGAAGAACCAGTGGCCATTTATGAAATCAGGTAACAATCAGTGAGTGTTGCCTGCTTTCTGAAGTGTGCTACCCAACTTCAGTAAGTTTTTCAGCATTGCC
Organism: Falco rusticolus; assembly: GCF_015220075.1. NCBI lineage: Eukaryota > Metazoa > Chordata > Aves > Falconiformes > Falconidae > Falco > Falco rusticolus. The sequence continues at coordinate 45,001,556 of NC_051192.1, forward strand.
TGGGGTGACATTTCATATGTCAGCTAGGAAATATAGTTTAGATGATTTCAGAAAACCAGTCTCAGGGAAGAACTATCAGAGTTCAGTGTTCCAATGGAAGCTGATATTGAATAAGGCTCTGTAGTGTTTGTCCTGGATCCAGTTCTATATAGCATTTTCCTCACTAACAGGTAATGGACTGAAGTATTTATTTTATTAAATGTTATTCATTTGTAGATGACATTTATATGTGTTAGAAGACCAGACTACTCTGATAGTCAGACAGAAATAGATCTGAAATAAATGGCAGGAGTCTACAGGATAAGAATTCTAAATTATCTTGGCAAACTGGAGATAGCACATGGGAAAAAACAGCACAAAAGTGAGGACCAGAACAAACCACTACATTAAAATAGGAATAATCAGATGCACAAACCTAGATGGGAAAGAAGTGGTTTCTTCTCTAGAAAAGAATTTTTGAGTTAATTCTGTGTTACACACTGATTATGAGTGAACAGTGTCATGTTTTTGTAAATAAGGCAAGCATTACAGTGTGATGAATGTAGACAAATACACCGGCTGGGCTTGTAAGATAATCCTATTGCTCTGTTCAGTAGCTGTAAAACATCACATAAAAGGAAAATGTGCTTCAAGACAAAAAGAAAAACAGAACAAAGTGGAGAATCTCCAACACAGATCAACTAGAAGATTAGAAGTCTAGAAAAAATATAAGAAAAGCCTGAATAAACTGTTTTTCTTCAGGGTAGATAAAGCAGCATAATTTAATACTATTTTTTTTAAAGTGTGATAGCAATCTTCCATGCTTTAAAGGCTGTTGCAAATGGAAAGAGAATGGCATGATAGACAGGAAAATAAGCAATGAGTTTAACCTGCAGGAAGGAAGATTCAAATTTCACCATGGCCTTCAGAGACAGGGAAAATAAAATATTGGATCATGCTACAGGTTTTTAAGAGGCAGTTCAAACAACATATATAAGGAATTGGCAACAATTGATCCTATCACAGGACAGAAAGACGGACTAGGGCTCTGGGTCTGCTGCAGCCCTATGATTTTCCTAGATCATGAAAAACAAGGAAGTATCTTGGATGTGAACATCTCAAGTCACCGCCACATCCATGCCGAATGCAGCACTTAAAACTTGCTGGAAAAGTACCACATTCAAAATTGGCTTACTAGGAAAAGAGATATATTGACTCTTGCCTTTCAGTAACACACGTTTCTGAAACAGGATCACCACCTATCAGACTGCTGATATTAAAAATGCACATTTGGGGACAACAATAAGAGTTATGCGCTTAACTCAAGGGACTCTACAGAAAAACTACTAAAAACCACCAAAATAAATCAAAAGAAGTTTCAGAAGAACCTGGCTGACCATGGGCTCTTAGAGCAGTCCCAGTGATGGCTAAACTCTGGAGAACTTTCCAAACACACGTTTTCTAGCCTTTGAACTTCCAACAGCCACCTACCTCTCAAACTGGAATAGTGTGCTTTCCACCCTGAGACTAGATACTGGTCTGCAGCCCCCTGCTGCTGGGATTACCTCTGCTAGTTTTACTTAGGTTAACATTTTGTAGTTTTGCTCTTTCTGCTGACAACTCATACAATCCCTGTATGAGCAGTCTTATTATAGGGAGTTTCTGTCCTCTTGGCTGCCGGATTTGTGCAGCATTTGTAGCTGTTATCAAACAGATTACAAAAATACCATGAAAACAGAAGACAATAATGGAAAGTTGAAGGGAAGATCTCAGAAACCTCCCAAATTGACAATATTGAAATTACTGCACTGCAACATTACCTAAACACCCAATTATTAGACATGTTTTACCAGTGAAATTCTCTCCAACTCAGATGAAAATACGTATATATTAACAACCCCTCCTAGCATTGTTTGAATTACATACTTTCAACAAAGTACAGCTCTATCACTGTGAAGTTAAAACAATTGATAACACGTAGAGTTGACTGCCAAAACTCTCCTACTTGATGGTCAGAAGGTATAACTGATAAATAAAATCCATATTCAAGCCACACATATAAAATACTTCCCAGCTTCAATAATTCCTGCACTTTGGAGATCACTATATCTCTGTGATCAGGACATTAATGGCAGGCCTCTGGAATCCCTCAACACAGCTATTAATCCATTCTCAGATGCCAACCTGTTCTTGCTGGACTGGTTCTGTCTCCCATCATGCAGTAATTCTTAAGTGAATATTTGTGAAATATCCCAGATTTTTGTCTGAGTATACAGCTGTGAGAAAAGGCAGAGAAGGTGCACCTGTAAAACATCAGAAGGGCATATGAGGGAGGCAGGGAAATAAAACTGGGGATTTCTAAAGTACTTCAGCAATTCTGAGATCAGGATACCCTCCAATGTAAGGAGCTGCCCTTCATTTGTTTTGAATGCCTTGTGCTTTCACTGAGGATTCTCAGCCCCACACATGTAGGCATTTGTTGGATGTCTGTCAGAGGTGGTATGATGGTACAAGTAAATCCTTCCTCTCCTGTACCCTTTGGTGGCTAGCCAAAAGCCAAGAGAATTAGAAGGAGGGGGAAAGGATTTGTGAGTCGTAAGGGCATTTTTAATTTGTAAATGGTATTTGTAAAGCTGATGTTGAAATACTTCATCCAATTCTGGCATCCAAACTTTACAGATACTATTATGGGTGTGGGGGGATCATGAAAGGTGCAAAAACAAAGGACTCAGAAGACAGAAATATATACCGCAGAGGACTGAAACATTTTAGTTCATCTAAGATATCAAGAACTTCCCACAGGACAGAGATACTATATACTAACTCTGGTTCATGGATGTGATGTAAAACCCAAAGTAATATAAATAAGAAAGGTAATTTTTTAGCAGATTGGAGAACAAATCATTAAAATAAGCAGTCATTGTAAGAAAACTCTTGAGCTCACAGATCAAGGCTGGGCATCTTCTAAAAGGCTGACCTCCATCGTTACCAGGATTTGTACACAGAGAGCATATAAAGTTTATATTGATAAAAGACCAGACTTAATGATCTAATGGCCCTCCTTGGTCTTAAAATCCATAAATATTTCAGTAAAGAAGTACAGTGTACCGTGATGTGACTGCTTGTTATGCTTCTGGATTCAAGTCAGTTGAGCAAGTACACTCCTGAAGGCTACATATGCTGGCCAAAGAGTAAAGTACTCTTCTATCACCAAGCAACACAGTGTTCTTGGTGTCATATGATTTTTCTCTCACATGAAACATTATACATTAATATCAGTCTGCACAAAGTTTTCTCAAAACAAGGTCCCAAATCACTTTTGGGACATACACTAACAAAACAGATTGACATGGGCAGTTTCAGGAGGCAGCTGAGATTTTACACCAGCCATCTGTTATTTAAACAAAATTGAGCAGTTGCACATATTGAGAGACAGTTACTAACTCAGGTTGCCTTTTAAGCTTTAACTGTTTGACAGCAAAGAAAAACAACTTAGCATTTAAAATTCACAAAATATTTCCAGCTCCCCTGGATAAAAATGAAGCTACCCATCTCTGCCTCAGGTAAGGTCCAACGCAGATGTGAGTTTTCACAAAATTTAAGTAGATACTTAGGCAAGCAAGCATAGATACCTCAGATATCACTGAGAACAGATACACAGGGAGGAAACAGATCACCCCATACAGCTTGTTCACGTCTGTACTCACTTTTTCTGGTGGTTCTATTAAAAATCATATAGAATGTTTGACTACATTCTATCAAAACCATCAAACTTCCTTACAGCAATTCTCCTATCAAGTCTCTGATGAGAAGCATAAAAATGGCCTATCATCTCTGCATCTATATAGTTATTGGGAAATACAGGATAGCAAAGCACAAAAGTAGCATGGTTCTCTTGCATTTAAAGAAAGACACACTATAAACAGCAAAAAAGAAGTTTGTGCTGAAAGCATTCTGTGTTACTTTTGTTTATACAAACCAGTCCTGTGTACCTCAATACAGCTTAATCATCTGATTCCCAGGAAACTTTTGTTCCTTTTTTTAGGAATGCATATAATATATACAATGCAGATATAATAATATGTAGTCCACATATTCTTCTACACATACACCTACACATTAGTAGTATTCATTCCTAGATATCTAATCACAAGCTATTTAACATTATTATTATCTGCAAGGTAAATAGCAGGTTTTCTTATGTATTCTCAATCTAAACATCACTGTCATTTTCATAAATTGAACACGTGTTCAATAAGAACATATGATTACTAAGGTAGACATCTCTTCCAGATCCAGTAGAAAATTCAAAAAAATCCCTTAGTTCATCAGGACTGGGCACTATGATCTTAAAAGTTCTTTAGAGGACTTTTGATACCATCTGTGATCAAGTGATCACAATTCTCTCATGAGTACCGATATTCTTGAATACTTTCTTGATATTAGTGGATGTCATTTTCTATGGCAGATGTTAACCACAGAAGAGGTGGATCAACTGGAGAAAGTACAGAGGAGTTTAACAAATGGGATGAGAGAGCTAGAAAGCATGTTCTACTAGAAAGAAGTGGGTTTGTTTAGTCTAAAAAAGAGAAGACTGAGGAAAGATATGATAACAGTCTTCAACTATGTAAAAGGTTGTTGTAATAAGCCTTCTTCATGCCCACAAGGAGTAGGGCAAGAAGCAATGGGCTTAAATTAAAGCAAATACAATTTAGAGATCAAGAAAGGCATTTTATGGAACACTGGAAACTTAAGATTTAAATTTTTAAATACTACCTACTTAAAAATTATGTTAAGTATACAAATGTAGCAAGAACTAAATTTACTAATTGGTATGTACTGTATTACAAATAGATAACGGATGCATTGTGGAGGACCATAACATTTGTCCACATGGAGACTAGGGCAAAACCACCCAAGTGCTGACTGCAGAACCATGGAAGTCATCAAGACAGTAAGATTCATTTTTTCTTCCATAGTGGCCAAAGGCTGAAGATCTGTGCTATGCAATTACTGGATAACTAACTCTTACTGTTGCTTAAGAATATTTAATTTTCCACTTTCTTGTTGACTTAGTTCAGTTCACATACAAGAAGAGTATATCAAAATTCTAATTTTGGTCAGAGGAACTCAAAATGAAAAATAATGAAAAGCACGCGGTAAGGGAGCTGTTCTCCCTACATCACAAGTTTAAGTAAATTATTCTGATGTTAAAAGCATTTCACCCTTTCTCCCTCCAGTGTTGCTTATTATCAACATCTGGCCTTAACCACTTTCTTTTCTAAAAATCATTTTGATGAGTCTGGAAAAGCAGAAATACAAGTAACTATTAACTAAACACCAACATTCAAATCATTTCATCAATGTCTGCCACGCAGCCAATATTTCATTTTTTCCTTTAAGGTGGGGAAAATTCTGAACTGAATGCTGGAAGTCTTATTTAACTCACCTCAGTGTTAGTCATCCAACAAAACAGGCAATAATCACACCTTATGATGAGGTAAGAACTGTTCCTCATAATGTTTACTTCAAAAAAGGAGTGACAGGAAATTTTGTGCCTATATATCACCTGGTGATTTGAAAGGCTGTAGAAATCTAACTAAAGCATAGTGCTTTATTAGTTTTCTGCTTGGAAAGGAATAAAACTCATTTTATTTTCTTCTCAAAAATAAGGCTTAGACACTGAACAGTACCTGTGTTTTCAGTACAATCATACTCACTTCTTACTCACTTTAGGAGATGTTGAACAAAGCAAAAAAATATCCATTCCACAGAGTGATGGCCATTTAAAGCAAGAATTGTTTCAGTCACAGGAATTTACGCTGTTTCTGTTAGATGCCCTTTACTCCACTGGACACCTCGCACAGTACATTTTTAGCCATGACAAGACTGCAAACTGAACTATTCTGTGTATAATTAAAAGCCCTGTTTTGCTGACAGATACATCTGATACTTCATCAAAGAAACATTCCTTTTCAATATTGGTTCTCAAAAGACATCTCACATCTTCAAAGAATTGAGATTTGGATTGAACCATCTTGCTAATGAAGCACTAAATTTAGTAAATCAGTTGACATAAATTCATCGTCATCTGACAGGGAATTCTCAAAAAAAACCCCAACTGTTTTGTATAAAAACTTAATCACAGAAAAGAAAGATACATTGCCTGAAAGAGGGGTCATCTTGATGCAATAGAGATTTTTAAGTTACATTTCTCACTGCCTCTGTGGTCAGACATACCTAAACCTAGGACGACATAGAGAAACTTTTCTTTCCCTTATTAATCTTCGACAATAAATTACACTGTATTTCATACCTGTTGGAAGTATTCATCAAATAGAGCTAAAAAAATACATGGCAAAGCACAGCAGCTGTTAATGAAAACCCAATAAATGTCATTGTCCTGGGCTCAGGCTACAATCCCAAGCAGCTTCACAGTTTCCTTAAGACTAAAGAGTACAGGGGTTTCACTTGAACACTTTATTACCTTGAATACTCCTTTTGAAAAAAGCTTTGCAGCCCTCACAAGACCAGACCCCATAATGGTAGCCTGAAGCGTAGTCGTTACAGACAGCACAGTACCGGGTCTCCTTGGTGGACTCCATGGACAGGGTCCCTTTCTCGTTGGTGCTGGACATCCTTTCCCGGATGCTGTGGCGCCTGGTATCAGAGCTTGGCCTGTTAATAGCAAAACAACAATCATTCTTTCAGCAAGGTTAAGGCTCACCCACTCATACAGATTGTGAGAAAGAAAAGCAGATATAGTTCTGAAATGACAGATGGACAGAAAAATAATCTTTTATCACCCTCTGTCTTCTTCTAGTTGGAAAGGTGTAGAACCAGCAAGATACAGGGGAATTTCTCACAAATAAATCTGGTGTTATTAGGTGTTGTATCTTGAAAAATTAAGAAGTTATTTGATAGTCATAATTTTTCCTCAAGACATTACAAAGGAATACAAAAAAAATCAGCATGCTTTTGTGTATCTGCTCCTGTACAAAGGGTTCAGCCTGACTGCAGTATCAGTAGGCAGTTTGAGAATCTGCAGCAAAAATCACTTAATGTTTGCATCTGAATTTGCAAGTTACTTAAATTATTAACCAGGTTATTTTCAAGCATTATTGCCCAATTAGAGATGCAAACTTTCCTTACATTGTCAAAGACATAGTAGTGCATAAAACAGTCTCTATTCGCATTAGAATACCACTTTAATAAAAAATAAGAAGTGGTTTTAACACAAGAAAAGTCAGAAGGTATTAAAAATTGTTGCTGAAGAATTTTCGGTCCAGTGACATACATGTTACTAGACATGCACGACTCATATGTGCAGTATACTACTGAATGAAAACTGAATAAATCTATAATCTAAGTGGCAATGAATTAACATCTAGTCAATCTAGTGAGAGGTTATTATGGGTAGCTGCTGCAGGTGTGGTAAACAATATTCAAATAGATGAAAGCACATGGAACTACCAAGGGAACCAGAAATTAATTCTGGGATTGCTCCTGGAAGGCAAACAGCTCTTGCAAAACATGCTTTCCAGTAAGAAACTGCACTACAAATTGTCCAGGAGACAAATACAATTGGGTGTGACAGCATCAGACAACCTAAGGCATGAAGAATCCTGCTGTTTACAGTAATTATCTACTTACCATGCATGTTTTAATTGCTGGTTAGTATAACAGGTGGCTCTTATCTCTCCAGAGTCCCAACATTTTCTCAAAGAAACATATCCTGGTTTTGAGTCTAGGAGACCAGGGCGCTGTCTTTCAGATTTCTTCCTACATACCCAATTTTGCCATACTCCCTTCTTCAGCACAGCAAAACTTCCTTTGTTTTGATGAACTGAGGCATCTGGCACCAACAGCACCATCCTGTGCCAAACCAATACTCCCCAGCAGCTTTCTGATTACTCTACATGTGCTCAACCATCTGCTTTCATCTAGCCAAAGTTCTCGGACATCCCCTGCTGCAGTTCATCCCAATGCCCAAAACCTTTCTACCAGCCAAAGCCACCTGGACACTCTCAAACATGCTGCCAGTCACCCCCTCAATACTTTTTATATATAATTTCCATTCCCAAATATGATATGTCTTCATTGAATGGTTTTGAATGGCTATCAGTTATTAGAGAAACATGAGGCTTTACCATGTTATATAGCAGAAACTGCTGCTGGCATCATTCAGGGAAACTGCATTTTTTTAAAACCAAAGTTCTTTACCAAGCCTTATATACCAGCTAATTTTGAGCACTTATTTAAATAATTTTTGTTTCCTTGGGACCTGCACAAGACAGAAAAACTGCAAATGGCAAAGCATTGGCATGGCACAACTCTGGCTTTTTAGTGAAACAGGAAAACTGGAGAATGTCACAATTCTGACAACATGAGTTTAACAAACTAGGCAGGAAAAAAAAATCCTTGTATATTTTAGATGCTGCCACGTGAAAAGGTGAAAACAATATCATTGATAAATCATTATGGGCATAACATATTCTTAGTGTAATTACCCTTTCCAGCTCACCAAACCCAGGTAGCTCTTTTATTCTTCTCCAAGTCCTGAATCTGCCTTTGAATTTGCTTTATCCGAGTGCCTCATTTAATTGACTTCTTTTTTTCTACTGAACACTGATCAAAGCTGTCATTTCTTATCTTCTCCACCCTATTCTCCCCTGCCTGCAACTATCACCTAATCCATCCTCCCAGTATAACTTTTAACAAACCATGATGTGGCTTTTAAATAAACATATATTTTTAGGGGTATAGAACTACAAGAATGTTTAAAATATTTGAGTAAAATAGCAAGCAAGCAAATAACTGTCAATGTAATTTTAACAGCATTAGACTAGTCTGTTAGGTACACATAGCCATCTAATAGATATTTAGAATTTTGGGGTTGTTTTTTCAAAACTGTTACAAATATACCTGTTATTGAAGGTAAGGTTCCCAAAATTATTTTCAGATCAATAGAACTAAAAATAAATTACAATTTTATAAAGCCTAACTTTCAAGTTATTTTTTTAAAAAACAGTAAAAGGAAAAAAAATCAGGTTCCAAAATGATTGCATATTTTTGCATGCTTGTCATAATTTTCCAACACCACACACACACACACTTACTAAAGCAATCCTAGTTTCCTAGTTGGATACAAAAGAAAACACTTCAACTAATAAGTAAAACTCAAATAGAGTAAAGAAATACCAAAAAGGATCAGTCATCACCCAGCCCAGAAAAATTAAATTTTAATCTTTTCAGAATATTTATCTTCACTCAGATCCAGACTAGGTTCACAAATATTTTTTTATTAAAATTTTATTTAAGAATAAGAAAAAATATTGAAAAATAGCCTGGAGGAGGGGGAAAAAAAAAAACTTTTTCTATCTAGAATAGACAAGAACTCTCATAAAAAATGTACTCTCCAAAGAAAATAAGATGCATAGATACTAACAAGGAAGATGCAGTAAAGAGGGACATCTTTTGCCATGCTGCTTGTGGGAAAACTGAGTCCATCCTCAGTCACACAAAGCCACTTTTTCAGGGGGAGGCTGCAGGCAGCAGCAGTGAGACAGCATGCTCCCTCTAAGCACACGCAGGATCCACGGTGCAAGGGATCACAGAGAGACAGGGCAGCAATGCCACTGCTCACTCCTGCCCTTAATGCCCATGCATTTCATATTTGACTTAGACCACCGTTCCTTTCCTGCACACAAACTTGTTACATCGAAAGAGCACTATAAATCTGTTACAGAGACCTTCACAAAGCAAAATGAATCTAAAGATGGTCTTTGCTGGCTTCCCACCCCCAAAATCAGTGCCACTTGAGTGCCACTTGAGCAAGGTTTTGTGAACTGGCCTTGCAGAGTCATCACATTCAGGCTCTTGTGAACCACAGTGGGAAGCACACTAGAACACCCCTAGCCCCATCCTTCTCTGAAATAATACCTTGCCACCCCTTTTCATTTATACAATGAAAATGAAAGCAGGTAGTAAATAAACTCTAGTATGTATTAGAGGAGGTGAGGAGTAAATCTTTTTGAGAAAAGAATATCCCAATAACACAGAGCTTGCAAATCAAAATAACATCTAAATCAAAATAATGGAAATCAGCTGCTAGTTAGTGCACATCACAGACCACTAATGCTGTGTCCTGACAAAAAATAACAGTCTGTTCTTCACCCAGCTTTCAGTTAGGTTTCAAGGGTTAGCCTTCTGGAGAACATAATGCAATAACCTAACCCAACTTTAATAACTGTGGCAAGATCATCATTCCTAAAATACAATAGCAGAACCCTTTCAACAACTTTCTTTGTAATCTATGCTAATTATAACATCAACACCAAAAAAAAAAAAAAAAAAAAGACCAAAAGTTCTGTCAACTAAGTTTATGAAAGAGAAACACAAATCAAAAGGAAAGAAAACCCCAGATAAAGCCCTCCCTCCAAGACCCACACCAAAACAGAACAAATTAGAAAGCAAAAAACCCTCAGAATTTACTGCTCATTTCCAAATGTAATAACATAGCAGACATAAAATGGAAAGTGTTTTGAAACCTACAGAGCAGAAGAAACTTGTCTTCCACACTCACTTTCATGTTTTTCCACCTATGTCGCACTGAGACTGCTCTTCAATAGATCTGTTAGCAAACAAGACACCTCTGCTTTAAACATTCACTCATCACCTGCAACTCTGAATCAGCATAGAGATCATTAACCCCATGTTGACTGTAAGGTGAAAAGAATGCTTACAGGAAGGAATTGTGGTTTTATAATATAAACTCAGGGTTTTATATCACCGTAATCTGACTGTCAGGCAGCATGAATTTAGGAAACCCACATTACAAATCCACCCAACAGCAAGATAAGGCCCACTTTACAACAACCCCAGCTTTATCTGAAATAAAGAGATTTCATAGGTAGTTCTTAAGGGAAAAGTCATTTAAGCAGTTAAAGCAGACACCTTGAAAAATTCTAGTTTTCTGATTTTACTTTCATACAAGAAACTTTAATTTGCAGCTGTTAAATCTTTCTTACCAGAATGGATGGAAGTTCACAGTGTAAAAAGCCTCAAAACTGATGGCCATTTCAAAAGCAGTCAACATCTAGCACAAATGCTTTTCCACACATCGGACTTATAACACCATTCTACTGTTCAATATGAAATTATTTAACTTGCTGTTAGTATGTGATTTACTACATGGGGCAAAATATTTATGAAAGATTATTTGGACAGAATTAGGTCCTTGAAAATACTTAAAAGACATCTCAAGGAGAAGTACTGCAACAAGAATGACAAAGTATAAAAATAAACAGAAAATTGCCCAGTACATTAAGCACCTCAAAACTGTACTCTCAGAAAGCTCCAATGAATCTGAACAACAAAAAAAAACCCATAAGCCATCCAAATTAAAATGTTGGCTTAAAACAAATATCCCAAAATGCCTAGGGTTGTAATTAAGCTAAATACAACTTGACGATGAAGAGACACAGTCTTACACAGAGCTGTATATCAGACAGAATCACAAGATATTTTAGGATAGATGGGACCTTGGGAGGTGGCCCCATGCCGAGGCAGCATTGGCACAAGACAGGCTACAGCAATGAGGGTGCATTCCAACAACGGGACCAGAAGCCTTGGCTGATCCTCCGCTGGTGATGAAGATCAGCTGGGGCTCACCCTGGGCCTGATTGTGAGTGATTTCCGATCTATGGCTCTGAGCACATTTCTCTCACTCTCTTCCTCCCCAAAACAGAATGGTTTTGTCTATGCTACCAAGGGAGAGGGACTCTTGCAGAGCTTCTGCTGGAACCATGCCCCAGGAGAGGATTAGTCAGCCAAACCAAACTGTGCCTGAGAGCGTGAAGCTATTAAGCAGTGAGAGCCATCCTGCTGGTGTTTGCACCCATGCCCTGGCCTTATTTAGGTAACTAAAAATACATGCAGGCCTTTCTTGCCCCGCTATCCTTAGTTTACTCCCTGATCATCAGCAAGTTAATGTCTGGCTGCAGCATTAAAAATGATAGTAATAAGCATTTCCCTTACACAGCAATAATGCCCCTTGCATCTTAGTGCCTACCTCACTAAATGTGATACTTAAGTTCATCTACAATTTCTATATGGGATAAATACAGATGTAAAAGTTTGATACTCCTGGGTGAAAATAAGCTGTAGGCTGAGAAGGAGCTGCCTGTAATTCAGATCTCTAAATGGCTTTCCACCAGGCTAAATACAGAGTGCAACCAGAAAGGCCACCAGAGCAGAACTGTACAGCACCTTCCTTCCCACCTGTGACAGCAATGCCGGAGGAGACCTTCATGCTAGAGAAATCTCCCCTGGTCACTTCATATTCCTTTCATGGGTTTGGCTCATATCTCCCCTTCTTCAGGATGAGTGCAGGGACACCTAAACATAATTACCTATGTAGAAGACCCTAAGCTAGTGCAGTGAATGGACGAGGTGAAGAAATAATTGACATAAAGGAATGAGGAGAAGCAATGTAAAGGACTACTTTAAAAATAACAGAAGATACATGTGAAGGCCAACTAAGAAAAAAAATTTGCAAGGAAACCAACTGAAAGCAGGACAGGTTTTAGTGCAGCAAAAAGGAAAAAAGGATAACTGACATGAGAGAAATTTAAGAAAAATATTAAAAGAAATGAAGTCATATGAAAGTTGAATAATAAAATAATCCTAAAATATTGACAGTATTTTACAATGTCTCAGAAAATGTATTTTATAGTCAGAAGACTCTGGGATGTTTTCTTTAGAACTAGAATAAAATACAATTTTATGTGGTAACTAAAGTAAAATAACTTGGGAAAAATAACCCAGTATTGACCAAGAAATGGTAGTGTTGAGGACAGGCTCTGTCAACGTAAGAACAAAAGTTTATCTCCTTAGGTCACCAAAAGTTCTTATCCAACATGAAATTAAACATTTCTTTTGGCACTAGTTCTATCATCTTCCTCCATCCTTAACTCTGGTTAATTTTAAAATGGGTGATTTAAATAATACATTTAGATATGTCAAAATTAAACCATGCCATGTGTGAAGAAAAATCTCGGAATCTCAGAATCATCTAGGTTGGAAGAGATCTCTTGAGATCATCTAGTCCAACCCGCTGCTCAAGCAGGGTATTCTAGAGCAGGTTGCCTGGGCCCACATCCAGTACAGTTTTGCATTTCTCCAAGAATGGTGACTGAAAAAACCTGTGTCAGTGCTTGGTGCCACAGTAAAAGAATGTTTTCTTATGTTCAGGTGGAAATAGGTATATTTTAATTTGTGCCTTTGATACTATTTTTTTTTTTTCTGCAAGGGTACCTTGCTGGCTCATGTTCAGCTTGCTGGTCACCAGGAACCCAAGGTCCCTTTCTGCAAAGTTACTTGCCAGCTAATTGGGCCCTAGAATGTACTGGTTGGTGCCTGGGGTTATTCCCCTGAAGGTGCAGGAATTTGCATTTCCCCTTGTTGAACTTCATGAGGTTCCTGTCAGCCCATTTTTCCAACCTGTAGTGGTCCCTCTGGATGGCAGCACGACACTCTGGTCTGTTAGCCACTCCTCCCAGTTCTGTCTCATCAGCAGACTTGCTAAGGATGCCCTCTGTCCCATTGTAAGTCAATAATGAATACGCTGAACAGTACTGGCTCCAGTACTGAGTCCTGGGATACACCACTAGTTTGTTGCCTGGTTTCAAACACTAGTTTCAACAGGAATTAGTGGCACTGATTGTGGCCCTCTGGGTCTGGTTGTTCAGCCAGTTTTTAATCCCTTTCAGTGTCCACTTACCTAACCCATACTTTGTCAACTTGTCATAGGATCGTAGAATCATTTAAGTTGGAAAAGGCCTTTGAGATCATTGAGTCCAACTGCAAACCTAACGCTGCCAAGTCCACCACCAAACCATGCCCCTAAGTGACACATCTGCAGGTCTTTTAAATGCCTCCAGGGATGGTGACTCAACCACTTCCCTGGGCAGCCTGTTCCAATGCTTGACAGCTCTTCCACTGAAGACATTTTCCTAATATCCAATCTAAACCTCCCCTGGTGCAACTTGAGGCCATTTCCTCTTGTCCCATCACTTGTTACGCAGGAGAAGAGACCAACACCCACCTCACTACAACCTCCTTCCAGGTAGCTGTAGAGACCAATACAGTCCCCCATGAGCGTCCTTTTCTCCAGGCTAAACACCCCCAGTTCCCTCAGCCGCTCCCCATCAGACTTGTGCTCCAGACCCTTCCCCAGCTCCGTTGCCCGTCTCTGGACACGCTCCAGCACCTCAGTGTCTGCCTTGCAGTGAGGGGCCCCAACCTGAACACAGGTTCCCTCACCGGTGCCGGGTACAGGGCGGCGATCACTGCCCTCGTCCTGCTGGCCACACTGCTTCTGACACCAGCCAGGACGCTGTTGGCCCCCTTGGCCACCTGGGCGCACTGCTGGCTCATGCTCATGGCTGTCACCCAGCACCCCCAGGCCCTTTCCCACCAGGCCCTTTCCAGCCGCTCTGCCCCAGCCTGTAGCGCTGTGTGGGGCTGGTGTGACCCAGGTGCAGGACCCGGCACTGAGCCCTGTTGAACCTCATGCAGTTGGCTGGGCCCATCCAGCCTGTCCAGGTCCCTCTGCAGAGCCCTCCTGCCCTCAAGCAGATCAACACTCCCACCCAACTTGGTGTCATCTCCGAGCTTACTGAGGGTGTGCTCGATTCCCTCATGCAGATCATGGATAAAGATATTAAACAGATAAAAATATTAATCTCTTCTAAATCCATTTGCTAAAGTCAGTATAAATTTGCACATCTTTCAGCCCCTTAAAACTTATTTTTTGACAAATTTAATTTTTTTCTCAGATCTGTCACTAATATTTGCAGACTGGATTAAAGTTTAGAGAGATGTTCTATACACAGTCACTGCACAGTCCATGGCATTTCCAGCCACATTTTCTGGAGGTTCTATTTACGGAAGGCAAAGAGCACCCAGGTTCCTTGTTCACATGCTTGATACATGAATATGGATGTTTTCATTATTTCCCTTTCCCATACTTCCACTCTCGGGGTCAGTTTTCCATAGTTTATAAATGTGAGCAGCTGACCCCCTTCACAACATAGAAGTTTGCTCAACATTCTGAAAAACATGGAAGCTTTCCTTGGGGATGGCAAGGGAGTTGCGGGGTGTGTTTAAAAGAGGAAAGAGATCAATCTATTTGTCAGTTCAATGGGTCTGAAATTTGAATTTATACAAATAAGTCTTCAGAATAAATACTGAGAAATTAGTACTGTTTCATTCTATTAATCAGTGCGGTTGGAATTTAAACTACAACTCACAGGGTCATTTTCATTAGTCTTAAGTGGTGGTATAGCTGTACCTCACTGAGTAGAATAGAACTCAAACAATTCTGAAGCAATGGAAATTTTCTGGCTTTTTTCTTATGCACAGAAGGTTAGTAATTTCTTTCTGTACATAAGGTGAATGCAGAAACACCCACATACATGCTTTATATGAATATACATTAAAAGAAGATTCACATTTTAAATATAGCACACGGCTGAACTGCACCTTGCAAATACAACTGAAACTTTCATTTATCCCTGCTGCGCATATATATATTATCTTCATTTATATGACCATACTTTTTACAAGGCAACAGCTCATCAGTGCACAAAATAAAAAGAATTCTTTAAATGAGCAGCTATTCTGTCTGGTGTTTTTTTCCTGACAGTTCAGTGTCCGGTGCCTTACTATCAGCACACTATCCAAATTCAGCTATAACATCAGAATTAATTTCCTTCCAAGATTTCCCTGCCACTATAGCATTTTAGCAGTTGACAGGTGCTAATGAATGTATTTTTCCAATCCTCTTGTGAGTTGAAAGGATAAAAAATGAGGCTGAGAGAGATTAAGGTCAAAAGTATATAGTGAGTTATGTGCAACCTAAGTTTGTTAAGTACCCACCATTAAATAACATCTTGAATGTTCAGAGTGCTACTTCCCTTGTCTGCAATTGCAAGGTTAAATGTTCAACACTTACATGAATCAGACCGTAGGACTTCCATTCAGCACAAAGAAAATTCCAAAACAACATGAGAATACCTGGGAGGAGTTTGATTTAAATGGTTTCTGAACTTCACAGAAGCATTTGTGTCAGGGTTAAACAGAGAATTTAGTTCCCCAGGCCAGCAATCAGCTGCCTTCACATAACACTTCTTGAAATTTTTGCCTTATTCCTTTTTTTATTTACCAGTCTTTGCAAAAAATGAGTAGAGAATTTACAAAGAGTGACATATTTCACTATATGGGCATGACACATTCCAGAGTTGATCCTTTTCATTTATTGAAACAGCAGCCCACTTATGATTACCTTATAATTATGAAAATAAGTATTATAATAATAATCACAAAGGCACAATAAGACCAAATAAGATTTGCACAGGTCGTCTTAATTTGAGCTTATTAAAAATAAAAGTTTGCAAATGTTTTTTCTGTGTAGCTTCTCACACTGAAGAGGACATCTAGAAAACCAAAAATGTTATCCTTCTGCCTCATATTTATAGTCACAATCAGCAGGGCTGGGACATGTTGGTGCACCTCTCGCTTGCCTTAACGCAGCAGGTGATGGCAGGAGATCACTGCCATTCCTGAGCAGCAGAGGAAGGTTATGAGTGATACCTGCTAACAGCTGTACATTTTGACACTACAAGTCCTTTATTCTACTCTTGTTTGTGAGAAATGAAAGCTAGTAAATACACAAAGGCTGCTGCCACTGCTGTCAGTGGAAGTGTCTGCTCTGTCCTTCCACAGCTCTTCTTTTTCAAATGCTCTTGCTTGATCCACCCAGTTCCTTTTGTCCTATTCTTACACTTAACTGTACCTTTGGGCTTTTCCTTCCAGACTCAGTCTCCCTGTCCAGAAAGGACAAACTCATCTTCTTCTCCAGTGTGTGGCCTGACTCTCTGGCTACTTCCATGCCCAGACTCCCTGCAGGCACCTCACACAAAACTCTCCTTCTCCTTCTATCATTGCTTACTTTCCTTGTGTCCTGAGCAGAAAGGTTCTGCTCTTCTGCCTCACTCTGTACCCTTTTAACCTGTCTGCCAAGATTACTTAGCTCCTGTTAATCTTGATATACAAGATTTCTTTCCTTTGACCTGCCCCACCAGTTCCACAAACACATACTAAGATTTGTAACTGAGGAAGGACTGAGGGACCCGAGAATTGCCATTTGTTGACCATGTATAACTCATTGCTCATAAAAGGACAAAATTATACTTTTTACCAAGGCTGAACTTAAAATCTCTGAAATAATGAGCTGTTCACCACAATAAGTGCTATGAACTATCGACAAAAAAAACCTATTATGTTTCAAGTCAGTCAAAACAGAATTTAAAAATATAAAGTAAAAAAACCAAACAAACAAACAAAAAAAACCAAAACCAAACCATCAACACAATTATTATTTTTTTTATGATAGCTTTAAAGCTATGAAATGTCATTTATGTAAAGGGTCTTGCCTTCTATGGTTTGTACTTCTGTCGTTTCTCCTCTGGGCTGGGACTGCACTTCTTGTAA
Source organism: Falco rusticolus (assembly GCF_015220075.1). Lineage (NCBI taxonomy): Eukaryota > Metazoa > Chordata > Aves > Falconiformes > Falconidae > Falco > Falco rusticolus. The sequence continues at coordinate 45,019,091 of NC_051192.1, forward strand.
GGCAAGCCTTCGTCACAGTAACCACCCTCATTGGAGCTCTGAGGTTCTGTGTGCCAAGACACCTTGCCCATGGGATAAAACAGGGGCCAGAAACACATCTTTGAAGAACTAATTGAGAGATGTCATGCAAGCCATAATATGTGATAAATCCCATAATATTTCTTGCCAGAATTTCACTTCTGAATTAAGAAAAAATATTACCCTCATTAATATTTTGGAGACTATTGAAATCAACACCGAAATCAAATTTCTGCAAAAAAAAGGTTCGGACAACAAAATTCCTCTTTATTTTTTAATTTTCAAGCAAAAAACATTTTCTGTGGGATTTTCATTTTGCAGAAATCCAGTTTTAAAAAGTTTTTACAGAAAGATATTCAAACATCAAAACGTTTATTTTCATGTAATACACAAAGAAATACAAATGTACATAATAAGCAAGAAGAATCCCAAGACACATGCATAGGTACAGTTCTGCAGGGTTAAGCAGGAGCAGAACTCGATGCTAACTACAAGTAGTCAAACTGTCCTACAGTCTCAATGTGAAAGTGACATGAACAGACCTAAAAAAATTACATACTCTTCAATCACTATACACTAACATTCAGTAAAGCAGGGACAGAGTATCGCTGAAAAGATTATATATCTAGACCTGCCCCACTGGAACTTGTTTTAACTCATCCTTACGTTATTTCCAATAATTCAGCCTCTCTCCGTGGACTGTTTGCTGCTTCACTACAAATCGTTCAGCCTAAGTCCTCTCTGCTGGAATCTAAGTTCATTTGTCCTCAGCTCTTTTTAGTTAGCCCAGAGAACAATTCGGCTGCTGCCCTCTCAGTACATATTCTACCTTTGTAAGGCTCCTGCTACACCAGCTCTCAGCCTTCAGCCTTCCTTCCAGAGTCTCCTTCAATTCCCCCATCTTGCTGCTCTCATAAGGACTTTGATTGCCCCTCAGTGGGCATAATTCTGAAAGAGGCCTTGCCAGTCTCTCCTGAAACAACATATTGACCTGTTCATCTGTTCTTCTGTTCACAGAATAAAATTTTACTTTTCTGCAAAAGATTACTGTTGTCTTGTATTTAGCTCATTATCTTCTCTACCCCTTAGGCTATTATGTATTCTACAGTCCTTTTGCCTACTTAGTAATTCCCCAGTTGTACTTGTGCATTAGATTTCTCCATCCCAAAGACTGGGCACCACACTGACCTTTAGTGAATTTGAGAAATATTTAATGTTTCAGATTCTGTTCTGGCAACCAGCGCTAGGAAAACGTTCTCTTACATACTTACCTTTCAGGTGGCCCATTTACAGTTCTCTACTACTTTTAACAATTGGCAGATAACATTTGCCTATTTAAAATTAATGGTACTATTTTATCTTTGGAGTAAAATATCTGCAAATTATTGTTTTTACGTATCTTTTGAATCCCTGATTACTGGATGATCCTCCTTCTCTTTAAGGAACACAAGTGAAATAAATATTTTGAGCCAGTTCCCCAGGATCCAAAATAATGACCAGCCAACTTGCTCAGGGTTTCTCTGCCCGTGTGTACCTCCTGCCAGGCAGAGTTTTGCCTGGGCACTATCTGTCTCTGTCACAATCTCTCAGATCAGTTAGGCAATCCCACAGACTAGTGCATGAAGAGTCATCTGAGGAAAAACATTAACCCACTGTCTAAAAGCATGCCAAATTTGATGAAAAAGCTGCTGAAACAAAGTGCCTCTGGGAAACGCACATATATGATTTTCTGGCAGCAATACTGAGTTGGTGTGTGGCTCTGGGGACAGAAGCAACAGGGACCTGAGTGTGACAATCAGCTGTGCCCACAAGTGTGTCAGAGTGGAGCCCGCCCCCACCCTCACCAACACTCTGGAAACATGGACACCGGACATCTCACTTTAGTGTAAATGGTCAGAAGAATAAAATACGTTTGAAAAGCTGGAAGCATGAACAACATCAAAAGGCAGCTTCAGCTGACAATCTCCAGAAATCTCTACAGCTTTCATGCTTAGAAACATCTAGTCACCCTTGTCTCTACTAAAGCTATGCTAAGCCTCAAAGACCAAGCTGAAAAGTTGTACCGCTGTATATCTCACGTGTCTTACGAATTTTGTGAAGAAGCTGAAGTTCAGCCTTCCATATAAGAATATAACACATCCAGAAGAGGTCTTTTCTCGGGATTTCACTTTTCTTAGCAAACTTCCTTCAGAATTACTCAGTCACTTGGCTATTTTAGTTTTTCTTTTCTAACATTCAGATAAACTAGCACAATCCTACCATCTGAAAGGAAAAGGTTAAATGCACTCAATAGATTGGAAAAGGGTGTTTCAGGAAATGCTGTCAGATTCTTACACTTACCTCCAGACAATTTCAAAGGTAAATGCCAGCAAAAACACAGGAATCAGTCATAAATCTTCCTTCACCATGCCTTTATAGGACTTTTATGGGCTTGTATGTTCCTTTTATTCCTGGACAAGCCCTCTTTCCAAACACTTCAGATGCACACATTAAGACTGCAGTTTAACCAGTTGCCCAAAGCTTCATTAAATTCCTAGGAAAATCTTTCAATGACCAACCTTAAACAAGACATTTTTAAAGAAAAATGCTTAAAAGATATAAATGTTCTCCTTTACATCAACCTCAAAAAATATGTTAAATATGAATGCAGATTGTGTAACACAACATTACAATGTAGATAACATTGTTTCAATCTAAACCAATCTATGATTTAAAATGGCTGTTTTTCTTTTAAATAACATTTTAAACTGAAAATATAACTGAGTACACTGCAATTTGAAAAGAAACTTTTGAAACAAAACACCGGCACAGCCACATATGATCCTAACAAAGAAATCAGAGGGCTCTGGGCCACAAGGAAATAAAAGACTACTTAAAGTAATGCTTTTAAGTTCATCAAAGTGCATGCAGACCTCTTGAACCAACTGATACAAAGCACAGGGAAGAGACAAAAATCTTTTCCCAAAGAGTTTACAGCCCAGGCCAACAAGCCACTCTGGCAGCTGCTAGCAAGAATACAAAAAGACTAGGCAGAGGTGCCAAGCCCAAAGACACTATGTGGGCAGCAGGGAAGGAACTAGGCACTTAGGAAAATCTGACACTTGCACGTAGAAATGCTTGTGTACTTGCCTCAGAAGATGTGGTTTATCAGCAGCTTCTTGTTTGTGCCCCAAAACAGTAAACCCTAGGAACAGAGCCTCTGCAGTCCTTGAACTAAAATTGCACAGTCTAGGGCCCAGCGAAAGAAAAAAAAAAAGAGTTCCTAAACATACAGACCTGTTTGTGCTTAAGCCAGTTTCATCAAATCAAACTACTAATACATGGGACCTACACAATCCCCATAACACAAGCAGATTAATTTCCTTGCAATCCACGGCTAGCCTGCAGTATCAGCAGGAGATGAAATCCCATCCACAACTGGTACACTGTGTGTTGTGGTGCCACACTTGCTTGACAGTTGAAAAGACAGAGGCACCAGCCCTAGCTGATGCCCATGTACAAGGAATGTGCATCCTAGAAATTAAACTATGGCTTGGAAGTCACACGCTTGAAAGTATAACAAGTTTAACAGATGGGACAAAAGCACGTGGCTGAGTGTTAACAATCAAAGGACGGGTGACATAAGCATGACAGAAGGCAAACAAATAGCCCATCTGAAAACACATCGTACTGACCAGTCATTGCATACAAGGGCTGCATTTCACCTGCAGCATTGGGCTACTAAACATGTTCACAGCACTCTAGTACTGTCCGGCCAAAAGAATACCTGTGCTTTGTAGCTTGTTATATACTCTTCTTCTTCTTCTGTTAAGAAAAATTAATAACAAATCATGTCACGTTTCAGCCTTGAGAAGTCTGGACCTGAGTAGGGAAGATGCAAACCTCAAAGTAGCATGCTTTAGTTTGTCCTTTCAGTCAAAATGGAGGCAAGACGGATGCACACAGAAATATGATATCTCACAAAATCCGAGTAGTTTGTGGGGAAACATTGCTCCAGCTGAGGTACTTGATTCATACTTGTTCTCTGGAAAGTGATGAATTCCACTTTGCGTGCCAATTAATTCTTTGAATATTAATGAAGAGTAAACCATGTGATAGACATGTTGAAGTTTGAAACAGAGCAGTGAAGTCTAGCAATGCAAGGTAGCCTAGTCATTAGGTGTGTGCTATCTTTATAAGGCCAGGCCTCATTGACACAGTGAAATAAAATGTAACTTATCTATAATGTTTGTCATAGATGATCTCCAGAAACAGAAAATTACATATGCTAAAAATATAGTTGAAAGTGTAAGAAATAGAAAATAAAATTAATAAGAAAGAAAAGCTGAAGTGATTGTTATATAAAGCATACAATTTGAGACACCTCTGCCAAACTGATTTTCAAAATGATTTTAAAGTTTTTAGATCCTACAGTTCTCCTTCCCTTCAAGTAACCCCTAGACATCACTTCTGAAAATTTAGTGTTAAAGGTTACAACGGCTGTCATTTTTCCTTATGTCTAAGAAGTTAGAGCTGCAAACTGTTGCCACACTGGGCAGTCTTGCTCGCCCTTCATTTCTGGCCATAGACACTTAGGCCCAGAGTAGCAAATTAATGCTGTTCAACACACAGCCACAAAACCTGAGAAAAAGGAGACCAGAGAACACAGGGTGAAGAAAGAAGGATCCCAACTGTGTGGTCACATTGGTTTACTAATGCAGCCACAAGAATCATGACCAGAAATGTGACGGGAAAAACTTTCAGTGGGAACTTTCAGCTGATCAGACTAATGGTTACATTACAGCTGTATAACGTATTAATATAGCGGATTGAAAAACTGGACTGTGTTCTTTTCCTTACTCCTCTGTATCTTCTATTTCCTGCTTGTAGACTGAAGATCTTTCTGTTGTTCTTCATGTGCGTCTCAATCATCAGTACTAACCAAATAGTAAACAATAAGTTTTACGTATCTACATTATCTAAATTATCCCAAAGTAGTTAAAATATTCATTCAGATAATGTCCACAGATAAATTTGCATATGCTGAACTATGCAATCAATAGTAAATAAAGAAAACCTGGTAGGAAATACATTCATATAGCTAACTGCACATAATATATGTTTGCAAAACTGCTTGTTGATGTATTTTGGAAGTAACACGCAGCAATGTGTGAGAAATCAGGTCTGTGAGAAATCGGTGCACTTGCCTTTTGTGTTGGTGATATTTTTGTTTCAAGACATTAAGAGGTTACATTTTGTTTTGGCAAATCCTTGTCATCTAATTGTGTTATTTCTTATTCCTCACTGCAACAGAGAATACGCTGAAGTGCTTCAGAGGTGCCACAATATAGCACCTCATTAATCTCACTTTTTATTGTTGGTAGGCGGTAATTGCTCCCTGCCCTAAAAATTACAAAGGAAGGAAAAAGTCTGTTAGATAGAGGTTTTTTTTCCATGCAGCATTAAATGTACAGTATTATGGACACAGTAGCCACACTTCTGTCATGACATTTATAAACATATTATTAACTATTCACATGTGACACACATAATACCAGTGTACTAGATGCAAGGAACCCCTGCTGAATCTTTTTTCTTTCTTTTCCAGATATGCACGCTTCCTGTAAATGCAAGAAAAAAGTGGAACCTGGGTGGGTGGGTTTTTTTTCTTGCATAATATTCTTTAATGGTTACCTATGGCAAAAAAATTATCTATTTACTCATTTCTAGCCAAAATATTCCCTGTTGCATACAGCTGAATGTTGGAAGTGGATGCTGTACTAAGCTTGGCATGGCAAATCTATCAACCCACCCTGGTCCAACCCAAGCCTCAGCAGGAAAGCAGCAGGTCAGTGGAGCTGAGGCTGGTGGCTGACTACAGCACATCCCTGCGCACCTCTGCTGGCAGCATCTGATCACAGCCACTCTGCCCCTCACAGCATTAGGACTGAGCAGGAGCCAGCAGCTATGACTCACCTTTCTTCAAAACAACCTAACAGATTTTGCATTTCCTCAGACCAAAATGGACCCAAAAGTTTCCAACACTCTATTTCAGATATTACTCTTCCAGAAAATTATTGGAATGAGCAGCAGCTTCAGACACAACACCAGGCTCTCATCTAGGCTTACTGTGGTATAAATATGAGCAAAAATAATGCTTGATTTTCAAACAGTCCATGTATTAAAAATATATATCAGAAGTATTCCATAAGACAAACAGGTTGATATTTGAATTATTGTCCAAAGGCCTCTGTTACTTGATTTACTTCTTTTTTTGGTTTTAATTTTGTTCCAACCTTAATAAAAATACTTAGAAGCATCAATAACAGTTCTAAAGTTCTACTGTCTTTCTTCATATGGCTCCACCTAACATCTCAGGTACTTGTTTTTAAATTGAAGCACATAGCATTAGATAGCCAAGCTTGAAACCATAGTCGCTTGATTTCACATACATATTTACATAGATTTAGAGATGATGAAACTAAATAATTCTAACCAATATCAGTCTGTTTCCAAATCCAGAATCCACAACCAGTTTCAATCAGGTTATCTTGGAAAGTATAATATGAAAAATGGAAAGATAAGCCAACAGCGCAGAGATTCTGACTGAAGATGTCTTAGTTGTGTCTTCATTCTCCAGCCTCAACACTGCTCCACAAATCCCTGTGGGAACTGCCACACCAGACATATTCCTGATTCCTCTTTTCACTTGCTGATAAAATGTGAACACTTCGCATTCATACCCAAGAGCTCAGCTCCTCGCTAGTTCTACACTCTGAAGTACACATCCCACAGGAATTGAACAATGGTACAAGTACACGCACAGCAGCAGGCTCTGAAAAGGTAACTACACGTAACTCTGCATCATGGTGCTTAAGAGAAGGGTTGCTGTTGCAGATGCTAGTGAGTCAGGAGATGAGAAAAAGACATAGGAAAGGAGACATAAAGAGCATCCCACCCCTGTTATGATGCAGCTCTGCAGACCCAGAAAAATCCACCGAACACAACAGACAACAACTCTTAGTTGACTTATAATGTATGTATATAGGTACCTGCAAGTAGGTTTTGGGTTAGATTTGATTCATATTCAAAGCACCTCCTGACAAAAGGTTTGGGTTCTTTTTTGTTTAAGGAGACAGGAGATATTTTTCAGACAGAATTCAGCTAAACCCCTTGGTATATATGTGCAGATGCAAAAAGCAAAAGGCCATATTCTCAGACAAGAAATTGAACTGACTTGAGTTTCATCCTAAGATTTTAAGCAATTATTATTATTATTCTGGGGAAAAAAAAAAAAAAAAACAACCACCAAAAAAAACCCAAACAAACTACTTCAAGTTTAGCAGCAATATTCCTCATGCAGTATTTTATTTCTCCTTTAAAATCCATCAGTTCTTCTCAAAAATACTCTGTGGTAACTACAAGGACGTAATAAGGTAGCCTTGCTGAATTAATGAATCACAATAGTTTAAATCTTTTGTCGTGGATGCAGTATGCTTGCATCATTACAAATTCATTAGCTCAGAAAATGCAGTTGAAATGGGCTCATAGATTGGATCTATGCAAAATCATATTTGATAGGAAATACTCTAGTGGGGTGTTAATTCAGTTCAGTATTAGAATTCAGTTAATATGCAGATTAATATTTGATCTGTGTATCTGAATCTGTACTGAACTTCAAACTTAACTCAGAACCTCTGATTGCAAGTATAAATTGTTTTTCTTACTGCATCATCTTGTACAAGACTTGTTTCTTCTACACAGCAGCTGTGCACATGTCTAATGGTAGAAACACAGCACCTCCTGTCCTCAGAACATCCAAGGATTAAACAGGCAAAGAAGATAGCTTGAGAGTGCTGATAGTATCAAAATGGAAATCTAAGGAATAAAAGTAGCTCTTGAAATAATTTTTCCCTGTAACAATTTTAGTCAATTTTTGTAGAGCTTAGCACAGACCAAAAAAAATGGACAGCTACTGCATTCATTTCCCAGTTGCAGAAAGAGCTGTTCTAAACATTTCTGTAATGATTCATGCATGTAGTAAACAAAACCTCCATTCCTTGACTATGCTGACATGACTGAGGTGTACAGTAAAGCTAGTGAGCTCAAATTTATTAAGCACTGAACTATTTTACTTCTTTTCCATTAGATCTACATTTCTTTTTTCTATTTCTACTTGGCATATTTTAGTTGGGCTAACTTATGTCTAGCATTACACTTTTTAAGGAGTCTCAGTTCTCACAAAAACAGCCTTGAATATCTCCCACACCCAGAGAGATAAATTTGCGGTGAAAACTCTGATTTTTTTATCTGAGATTCAGAATTGGCCATAGGACACAGACCTTGTCCTTGTTTTTTAAAATTTGTTCCTTGATGTCATCAGAAAAGGACCAAGTAGTCAGCAGACAAACCTGAGGAATTTCTCTGGGACAAGGAGACTTTCCCCAAGTAATCTGGTATCAAGCCTACCCTACAAAGACCACCTCCAGACTCCGTTCATTTTAGGCTGCTATGTGACTCAAACATGGTGCTTGTCAGAAGCCATAAAGTGGAGATGTCGGAGACCTGTTATCATTTATTTCTTACCACATCTCCCTCATAATAAACAAGAAAACTCATTTTTCTCTGCTCTCTGGGTTTTAATTCTGGAAAAACCTGGAGGGACAATGCAGAAGTGGGGCCAGTCTCTTAGGCAATGCACCTTTCAGGTTGCTTGCCATTTCCAGATAGGTCCACATTTGTCAACAATAAAATGAAGTAGAGGGGAAACAAGGTATATATGAGTCAGAAAATGGGTCATACATGAAAACAACTTGAAGATATTAATACCTAAAGCTGATATTTAATAAATAATAAAGATGGTGCTAGCCATACACTGATGTTTTTGATTTTCCTGAAAAGACAATCTTGCTCTTGCTAATTTTATTATATTGGGGGGGGGGGGTGTGTGTGTGTGTGTGTAATAAAAAAAGCACACACAGCATTAATATTTGCTCATGTATTGATTTTTGTACTGAAATGCGTGTCTGAAATGAAATCAGCAAAATCCTTCATCCTAAGTAAGAAGGGTCATATCTCAGAGTTCATGTCAGAAGCAAATTAGAGAACATGAAAAACTAGTGCATTAACTGCTTGCTTCTATGCATTCATCCCTTATCTACCTATGAAATAAACAAATGCAAGGTAGCTGAACATGCAATTCCATATAAGGACTGAAGTGGAAATATGTTCATTTTTTCCGAGAAAAATGCTGGGTATGTGTGCTTAACAAGCCTGTAAACCATTTTTGTTCCATTTCAGATACTGTGTTTAGTTATACCATTGCTAGTTTCCAAAACCATTTCCACTGACTGAGCACAATATTTTGGGTTTTCACCCTGGTTCATATCTAGCATCATGTCTTCTTTCTTAATGAAGCCTGCTCTGAAAACAGTCTTGTCAATTTTCCACATGATTTTCAATAGCACTCTTAATTATAACAGTTGGGCACTTCACAGACACCAATTAATGTTTATCTGTATGGGTCCTGTGTGGTAAAGCAGTAGTATCTGCATTTCACATGTTAGAATATTAGGCAGAGAAGGAGAGATACATGCACACAAAATTAGTTCTAGCATGTTTCAGCTTTGAGAAAGCTGATGTTATGAACTTACTGGTGTAATTCCAATATATTTTCTCTATGCACATAAGAAATACAAAGGCTTTAAAGAAATTAAACAATCAGCACCCAAAACAGGATCTCACTGAGTCCTTCTGATGGCAGTTGGTGTTTCAGGAGTGATGGAAGCTCATACCTACAGCACTGACCTCTGCCACTTGGGCTATTGAACATACCAACAGCCAGGCTAATCCATTACCTTCTGGCTAAATCTGTAGTAGATGGAAATCAAACGCAACAGTTGCACATATCTGCTGGGAGAAAGATTGTTCTGCATGGGTCCAGCTCTGTCCTTGTTTCTCCCTCTCAGCCTTTTTATTTCCCCGTGCTCTGCAACATGCACTTGCTCTGTTTCAGTCCTCTTTACAGCCCCTGTCCCCAGTCTAAGTCTCAGTCACCAAGTACCTTTAAATTCCACTCTTTATTCTCCAACTCTGTCTTCTTCCGGAGTTTCTACTTCAGCTTTACTTTTCTGGTCCACCCCAAACTCTTCCAGGTCCTTATATCTACTTTCTCCTGCTGGACCACTCCCTCTTCATCCATGTTCTGCCAGCTCACAACAACATGCTACAGCACTTCACCAGAGAGTCAAGGTTACTACCTTTACCAGACCCACCGGATTTCTTCGCATGTCCCATTCTGTTCTTTAATGAGACCACCTTTATTTACTCCTCATCCCATCTTCCTATCCTGAAAACTTAAGTTTTTATTACATTTTTCTGGTGTGACTTCTGCCAAACTCTTTAGAACTATTACAGATGAAGCAAAAGGACGCTAAAAGCAGAAGAGAGACCATTTTTCTCACTCTCACTGTAGTGAGTAATGGCTGCAAAGACAAACTATAAGATGGGTGGAAAATGACTGGAATATTAGTCTCAACAGATTTTAATCAGCAGTTCAAATTTGGCCAGGTACTAGTAGCATTTCTGTGCAATCAATACTGAGGTGAATATTTCATTAACAGCAATGAAGGGAGAAATGTCACGCCTCAAAAGTTAATGACTGAAATGAAACTGGAAGGAAGGGGCATGCAGACTGGTGGATATGCTGCAAAGCAAAGATGCCCATCAGGGGGACCTCAACAAACTGGAGAAATGGTCCCACTGGAATCTCACAAAGTTAACACCAGAAAATGCAAAGCCATGCACCTGGGATGGAATAACACCCTGCAGAAATACAGAAGGGGCTGGAAAGCAGCTCTGCAGAGAATGACCTGGAGGTGCTGGTGGACAAGTTGAACATGAGTCAGCAGCATGCCCTGGCAGCAAGGAAAGACAAGCACATCCTGGATTGTACTTGTATAAACACAGACAGGAGGCTGAGAGAAGAGTTCCCCTCTCCTTGGCACTTGCAAGACTGCTTCCAGTTTGGGGCTTCCAAGCTGAAAACAGTCTTTGAAAAACTGGAACAAGTCCAGTGGACAGCCACCAAGATGAGGAGGGGGCTGGAAAGAATTACGTATGAGGAGGTGCTGAGAGAGCTGAATTTAGTCTTCTGAGAAGAAGGCTAAGGCAGGATTTTATTGCTGTCTTCAACTATATGATGGGAGACTTTAAAGAAGACAGATCCAGACTCTTCTTGGAGGCACACAGTGAAAGGATGAGAGACATCTGACACAACTTTGAGCAAAGAATATTGTGACTATTCATTAGGAAAAAGTTTTTCACAGTTAGAGTGGTTCAGCACTGTAACAGATTGTCCTGTGAGGATGTGAGGTCTCCATTCCTGGCTATCTACAAAACTCAGCTGGATAAGGACCTGAGCAACCTGATACAACTTTGGAGTTAGCCCTGCTTTGAGCAGGATGTTGACCAGATAACCATCAGAGGCCCCTCCAGACTTACTTTGTGATTCTCATCTCTCAGTAACTTGCCTCAGCCCACAGTAATAATTGCAGAGAAACTCCTGTCCAAAATCCATGCAACTGTACAATAAAGCGACCTTACGCTTTGTCAGAGAGGGATACTTTTATAATCCAGTCAATATATAATCATTGAGAGAGGATGGAGCACGCATGACATGAAATTTCATATAATTTAGTTATCAAATGAAAAAAAAAAAATTCCCCACTGTAAACAGTGAGATGTTTCAAGTGTTTGTAGCTTTAAATTGAGTAAGCTTTCTGGGGAAAAATGAAAAAAAATAACCTTGATTTGACAGTATCCCCACATTACCAAATATCAAAGCTGTATCTGTAATACGAAGTGTCTAGGCTGTCCAATGAAAAAGTTGGGGGCTTTTTGCATGAGTATTGCAAAATTTTCTTTTCCCTTCATGATTATTAGAAAATCAAGCCCTTTTTTGTCAAAATGTTAAAAAAAAAAATTACCTGAGACAATCATCTAATACTGAAGATATGCGCCAAAGCTGGACAACGTAACCAAAAAAGAAAAGTACCTAGGCAGACTTAATAATAAGCAGTGTTACTAGAACCATCTGTAAAAGAAAGGTGAGTTTTGCTCCAGGGTGTTTAAGAATTTCTCTGCAGAATCAGATTTCCACTTTGTTTTGTTTTTTTATTACTTGGATCAAGAAGTAGTGGTAATAGTAACTTAACTCATTTGCATGCAATCAGTTTTAGCAATGTTTGACTCCTTAAACTGGAATATGCCTGGCAGATATTCTTAATGCATGCCTCTTACAATTGTAATAATTTCAATATTGTTGCCACATAAAACTTCCACATATTTTATTTTATAGGGGTTTCTACCTCACCACCTTTTGCCATAAACCTAGTTAGAATGCTCTTAGATATTTAATATTTTGCTGATTCACCATTTCCAGGATTTGCATGGTTTATCTCTTATTGATACCCTTGTAGGTGAAAATTAGGATTATATTTCTCATAGCTGGCAAGACAAAACTATAAATACTTTTCAACCCACAAGTTCTAAATAATCCAAATAGGCAAAACTATTGCAGGGTAATACATGACCTACAGTGGCTCATGCGTTGGTAACATACACTTTATCCTTGCTTGTGTTTAACAATGTGGCCAAAAAGAGAGTATCATTTTAATGCAGAATGGAAGCAAACAGACAAAGCTGTTCTTTGACGTATTAGCTCCCCAAAGTTATCTAGATTTGGCACACACTCTCAGCCATAGTATTCTTTGCCACTGCTACAGTTTCCTGGATACAAGGATTCTGTGATAGGTAATTTGAAACAGGGATCTTACTGTCAAGTTCAAGTTGTAACTAATTGCCAAAGCAGGGAACACTTATTTGAATTAATTTTCTTTAGACACCAGCTGACACAAGTTACTGAATAATAACTAGATATTGCTTGATCAAGATAGCTCAGCAAAAAAAAAATAATATTTTAAGAATGTTTACCAGCTTTATAAACTAAAAACACAGATGACAAGGTATTATGTGACTTATTTTTGCCAAGTATCAGATTTTATAGTACTTGTCTTCAACATTAAAATTAAATGTCGATTTTTAGATTTAGCACCTTCCAAGTTTCCATCTGCTTACAGATAAATTTGAAGAAAAAAGTTTAAAAAAATGGAATATTTTTCATAGATTTATGAATTAATAGATTTTGTCTCACAAACCTGAACTACACTTAAAGTGAAAAAAAAATAAAAAGGTAAATAGAAAGAAAAAAGTAGGTGTTATAGATTCCAATTTTAACAGGGCTATATGTAAAAACTGCAGTAGAGGTTATCTGGAAAGCATATTATGAGTTTCCCAGTCTTGGATTTAAGACTTGGGCCTAAATTTGATGCTACATCTTATTCTGCAGCTGCTGTTTTCTGCACAGCATTTTCCTAATTATTTTTATTTAACACGAGCTGAGATTTCTTCCGTGCTGCAGCAAGTTTTCCTTCCCCTTTCTAGCTAGCTTTGACAGCCCCTTTGTGGCATCCTACAAAGTCTTCCATAGTCATACCTTAGCAACACAAATCAGTACTGAAGTAGCCTGCAGTGATCAAAGCAGTGTTTCAGCATGACAGTGAGTAATAAGAGGGAGGAAAGACTGGAAGTAGCAATCTGTACATTTGCACAACAGATTGATGAGACACTGAAAAAATCTTAAAAGGAAAAATACAGGTTTTCCCTGGAAAATCAGTTAAAAGCAGTTTCCTTATTTAGATATGATGATCAAGATGGAGAAATACACCACTTACATAGCTTATGGATGGGAAGTGAAATGCATGGGCATTAAATGCAGTCCAGTGCTGCCTAGATGCTCACTGCTGTATCACCCTCAAAGGGAGAGAAGGCTCTCTCCCGTAGCTTTCAACAGTTACTCTACAAAGATGATGATGCCTGGGTCCTGGGGAGGTAGGTTTTGACATTTGGCAGCATTGTGAGATAGCAGCACATGGAAACAGAGAAAAACATATTCCACCCATGTTGTCTGATTCTAAATGGGCTGCACTCTTGAACAGTCATTGTAGACTGAAATTCCACCCACGGGATGTGAAGTGGCTACATGCATGTTGACATGGTTAGTCACCAACTGCTTGTTTAAGAAGTCCTTTTAGTTACTTCTGACTTTCAACTTTTAGCGTTATTTTTTACTTTTACTAATAGTTCCCAGAGAGGAAAATGGAGGCATCTTTTCTTATTTATATAGATGCTGGCTGTTGTGTTACTAGTTAAGACTGTCACTGCGATGGCTGGAAGACCACTGCAATTGTTATGTACACCTATTAAATAGGGCTTAAGTTTAGAACAGTTATATATAAGCTCTGGGTTTTCCAAGGACCGTATTTCCTTCTTCTAGTAAAAGGTTAAAATAAAATGCCCAGATCATTCCTGAACCCAATAGTGTTACCAATATATTGTCAGGGAAGATTATCCTGCAGATTTATGATCTTCTTGTTTCTAACAGGTATCACCTAAGTATGTGGTAGGTTAAATCTGGCAAGCAATATCTCACATGTTCATAGTCTTGCACCAGAAGAAGAAATAACTTGAGTCAGATGATGTAAGAACCCTCCCAGCAACTGGAATCTGAGCTTGGCAGAAAAGCAGAAATACCGTGCCTTGCCCAGCATCCCATTGATCAGGGTTCCTAGTAAGCTGTGGTAAATGACCTTTGCAGTTCACTGGAAAGGCCATCCAAATGCATAGGGCTAGTGTACAACCTCGAATGTGACTTCCCTCTGCACGGCAAATTTTACAAACAGCCCCTACAATTAATGCAATAAAAGCAGCACTTTAAATGAGGATGTTGAAGGACAGCATCTCTGCTCTAATCTCAGTTCTGATGCTTGAATAGATAACAGAAAACTCCCTGCAGACAGACCAGGGAGCTCATGATTAGTTTCAGCGTGTCGTTGATTTATTATATCAAATAAACAAAATAACCAAAATCTTTATTTGTTAGAAGAGGTGGATGCAGTTCAGTTGCAGGACTGTTCTCCTCTGTGTTTGTTTGGAGCTATGCCTTAGATCTGGTCAGCCTTTCTTGTTGGTTTAATAAAAAATGCTGGCATTCGATGTTCACTTTGCAATTGCTGGAGGAACTGGTGCCAGCAACTAATGCTTTCCCTATCAGAGTAGATATGGCCAGCAGTGTTTGTTGTTTCACTAGCCTCAGAGTAAGAATGATCAAGGCCAATGACACAGAGTCAATTCCCTGTCTTCCTCTCAAGGGACATACTGCAGTGTCTGTCTGAAGGGAGATTACAGATGTTGACCGTTTTGACTCTTTAGAAACAGGAGTTGTATGGGTGGGATTAATTTCATGTACTTTGGTCATCACTGGGCATCCATATTCACCCAGTAGATATCTGTACCAGAATCAGCCACCTTAGCCATATTTTACAGCACAGAAAGAGAACCTTGCTCCTTTAGAGCCTAATGCACCTGGTCTGTTTTAATCAGGTACCTTAGAAAGAGCCAATGTGTGTGTTCACAGTGCCTCTTTCTCTCTGTGTCTCCACAGACTAAGAGGTAGTCTGTGTGAAGGTCTGATGCTGTTGTCTATGCCACATGTCATTTGAGGTGTTCCAGGTGATGACCCTCACTGACACCCACCTCCTACTCCGAAAAGAATATATCTACACAATAAGTCCTGTGTCATATTTGCTAGCTAGACCCCTCTGACCTTATGGCCTCTCAAATGGCACCAGATGCCTAAGGAGTGGAAAACTGCATAAAGACCTAGGTGTCTACCTTTAAAACAGATGAACCCCATCCACATGGGCTTCCTGAACAACCTTATTTTTTAGCCACAAGTTTTAAATCCACATGGAAAGGACTAGGCATATGGAGCACTTCCTGGGTCTCTGGTTTATGCAAAAAATACATCTGCTAGAGAAGTTAAGACAGTTTTCTTCAATAAGAAGGAAACTTTGAAAAGGAAGCTCAGAGGGAGCAGGTGAGATCCATCTTTGTATTGGTAAAAGGAGGGTGATGAGGAACCATAACAGCTCCTTTACGACTCTTCACCACTGCCCAGTCTTATTCAGGGACACAAGGAGGCAGACAACAAGTGTTTCTCTTCAACAATATGGGCTGGTGACTTTATGGTGCAAGCAAACTTGCAGCAGGATCCGCACCAGCACAGTGTCTAAGAGCTGCAGACACAGCAACACTGGTTTATACAAGTCCCTCATAATAGTAATGTATATCTCAGAACATTTAACGGGTTTATCTTTACAACATTTCCATGAGATAGGATAACTCCATGTTTTCCTGCCTTTCTAATTGTAGTCTTCTATTGCTGTAAAATTGTCAGCGATATCAGTACAAGCTTTGAAAACAGGAACACTCTAAGTGTTCAAGAAACTGCCTGAACACTCAAACTGTTCAAGAGGGGACTCAGAACAGATTGATGCTTTAGAGAAAAATATTTTTTTAAAAACAAAAAAAGCCAAAAAACCCAACCAAAACTCATAAGCAGGCAAAACACTACTTTACATAGTACTCCATGTTATGGAATACCTCACACTACAGAAGGAAAAAAAATTATCTTTGAATTTTGCATTCATTGTAACATTCTTTTAATCTGAAAACCTGGAAAAATCCTCCTTGTTTAGGAACAACTAGAAAGATTCATAATGAATCAGGCAATGTAAAAATATGTGTTAGTTTAAGTAACTTTTTTGGACTGATGGATTTATGAAACACAGCAGAAGAGGGATCAGTCTACACTGGTAATCTTTCTCAATTTTAGCAATCATTAAAAATTAAAGCTGTGACTATATTGATTGGAACAACAGGTTTAAATCACTCAGATTTAATTTCAGTATGATAATTGGGACTATAACTAAACAAATACTTTATTAATCTAAACCTAGATCTTAGGGTACTAGAAGATACTCACAAACTAACTACTAAAAGTGAGGGAGCAGTGAATAAGTTTTTCACCTGGTATTTCTGTTTGTACACTGATTTACCCTGCCTGTCACTCACTACAGACTGACAGCCAACCCTCATCAGGTAGCTGGTAGGTGCAGTCCATTTTTATGGGTTTTTTGGCCAGATTTGGAAGCAGCACTAAACACAATCTACAGAGAGCTGGAAGTACAGGCAGGATTTTACTTCAGATGTGAGGAAATGTAGACTCAGTGGGATGGCACAGGAACATCACACACTGGCAGAACAAAAAGGATTCATCTTTGCTATTGCTTGTAAGAATTTACCAAGGTAAATTAGCTACTGAAAGGCATCTTGGTTTTTCCCTGAATGAAAAAACATCTGCCGAAAAGGACAAGGAAATAACCAGAAATTACTAGAACTTGAATTTAATAGTTAAGGGCAAAGGCAATCTTTCAATTAATTTACTGTAATACCCATGAGCACAAGATTTCCTGTAACGATAATCAACAACTAGTCAGCATTTAATAAAAAAAATCCTATTATAAAAAATGATTGAGAAAATAAAATGTGAGATTTGAAGAGGCTTAAAAACATAACTAACACTATGTCTTCTCCCTTTTACTGGAAGATACAGGCATTTTAAGATAAGGGAAAGGCATTTTAGCTTGGCTCCCTATAAAAACAGCCACAAGGTCAGACATAAAAGGAGTCATGTTAAAGACAGCAGAATTTGAATTAATTAAGCCCCTTCTTTTTTTCTCAAATTCTGATGTCCGTGATTTAGAGACTCCAAGAAGGAAGAGATTGGTATATTTTTTGTGGTTTTTACAAAATCTTTTTTTTTCCCTTTATATATCATTATGTTCTTCAGCTAGATATAGAAACCTGTCATTATCTTGCAATAAGAGACAAAGCCTTTTGGAAAAGGAAACACTATTTGAAAGAAATAAAATCTAACTTCAGAGTTAATACACATGTAACTACACTTGTCGATAGTCAGAGTGATTTTGAATAATTATTAATAAAATCAAGTGACATTAAAAGTTTTCCTTATCACATACATTATGTTTTGAGTTTTGTGACTGAAGATTTTTAACATTTTATCCAAGTATTAACAGAATATAACTTCAGCTCCAGCCTGCAATGATAATTTATTGTCCTAGCCACTTTAATCACTGAATGCAGCATCTGCATCTCAAATCCAGAGTATAACAGGATGATGCAATGCAATTGTTTCTGTCCTACAAGCCAAAATCACAATTCTGTTACACAGAAAGGTAAATGAGAATTACAGAGGAGTCCTTCTGGGTCTGAGGTTACATTACTTATTACAGAAATAGGCAGCCATATCACAAACTGATCATGATCCATTTTAAATTTTGTTAGGGCTTTTGGTTTGAGAATTTTTGCCTTTACCACTCCTACTGGTAGGTCGTTCCAGAAACTCACCATTTTGGCAGTTAAACATCTTCCAATCTACAGCATCAATTTATTCATTGCCAGATTTCACTGCCCCATGCTGTCTTTTCTCCCCAAACCCAACTGAACCCAATGAGATTAGCCTAATGAGTAAAGCAAATTGGAAATTCATGCATTACTATATCTTAAAGAACTTGTTCTTAAGCCCCATGATTAGGTATTTAAATATTTCCCAGACACTGAACACATATACAAATTATTTTTAACAGACTATTGGTGATTGGACTTTTGCCAAAACACAAGAACAAAGACCTAATATTTAATGTTGTGAGGGTGATAAATTTGTAAATAAAATCTTGCAAAAATGAAAAGAAAAAAAAAGCAAAGCTTTTATCAATTTAATTCCAACAGTACCATGCCTGTTAACAAAAGATAATCATAGAAAGCACTTTGATACACATTACTCATTACCACATAAGATAAGCTTTACAGAATTATTGTTGGAAGGGATCATTAAATCATTTGTATAACACTGTATGCAGATAAACCACCTGCATATCCAAGACCATAAATTCACCTAATTACTGCTGCATAAAGCCTCATGAATAGCATATGGCTAAAATACATCTGCAAGGGAAACACCTTCATCAGATTTCTTCATTAAAAATGTCAGGAAATGGGGAATCCAGCACTGGCTTTACATGTTTGCTGCAGCATTTAAACTAAAAAAAGTATGTTAATTTCATTTAGAAGTGCCTCACCTCCATTCACAGTTTAAACATAAAAGGACATTATTTCCACAGTCCAGCTTCTATTTCCAGGGGATTCTTGGTTCTGATTCCTTCAAGTAAAAGTACCCCAACAACAGTACATTTTCTGCCTCTGTATTTTAACTTCACAAACTCACTACTCCAATGTTTACATAGCTAAGGTCAGTTGCACACTTTTCACCATAGGTTTGCACTGGACAGTCACATAGAAAAGACCCTTTAATCTAGCATAAAATGCAGTTTTGCCGTCAAGTACTGGTAATCATTCAAGAGCTTTATGCTCTGACATGTACTCACTCTTCCTACAGGTATTGTATTTGGTTGCACTAAAATGCATTTTGTTTGAACCGACTCAGTTAACAGATCACCGTATTGAACAGCCTGACATAACCGTTATCTATCATTTCACCAGCCTTTACTCCACTTGCTCCCTAAAACTGATTAATCATTTACAAAAACTCCAATCAGCATCTGTTTTTTTGGGCCAGATTCTGCTACCAAATTCTTAGTCAAGGTGAGTTACACTGCTATTCACAGTAACTTATTATATTGTGCAAATAAAATTGGCAGAGTCCGGCCCTCAACGGGTAAAAAATAACTTGCTTTTATTTTTTCAGAGTTGTTCCATTTCTAGCAAACTCACTTGTATCTCTCAAATTAACAGATACAAACAGACTTTAGGAAAACAAAAAATGCATTTAATTGTTCACTTCGATTCATTGAAGCCCAGTATAATAAGCTGACGCAAAACTATGCTATTAACACTGTACAAGCATTAACAGTGCGGTTGTTGGTGTGTTTGGAAGCTGCAGTTCTATCAATTTCTACAACTTCAAAAATTATGTAAATGTTTTCACAACTGACAATACACATTTAAACCAAGGAAAATCGTTCCCCTCCCCCTTTAAAGATACTTTTATCTTTCTATTCCAGAAAAAAAAAACACCACCACCCTTCTATTGAGGGACAAACACATTAAAAAAATCAATAAATCTTATCTTTTGAAATGCAGCATGCCAGATTTATGCCTAATACATATGACTTTCCAACGAAGAATGCAGGTGAATATGTACACAGCTCTTAGGATAGCGCATGAAGGTGGTTACGGCTGATATACTGTCACTGAGTGAACTCTAACAGTTTGATTAGGAAGGATATTGTGCTTCTGAACTACTTCTTACATAAGCCACTTCTCACACTGTAAAGGAAGGCAGAGGGAAAAAAATACCAGCTAAAAGCTGAACAACCAGCCACTTACACTCAGAAATGTGTGATGGTGGAAGTCTGTTTAGTGTACTTCAGACAGTAATTCTAATATATTGCAACAGGGAGGTTGTTTGCCATTCTTTAATCAATTATGATCTTATGCTTTCCCAAGAAATATTTATACTCATCCAATTTGTTTCTCATTTATGTAGTTTTCAAAATGTACCATTTACAGTCACAGTGAGCTGTGAATTAGTTTTGCTTTCTTCTACAGTATTTTTTATAGTCTAGGTATCATGGATAATTCAAGTTAATCACATGGTCCTTTAAGCAAAAAGAAAATATTAAGGCATAAAAATTCCCACATTCTAATTTTCTCGGTATATCTGCTTAAAGAAAGAAGAAAAATTATCTGTAGCATTTACCTGTAGAAGGCTGGAGGAGCAGTTTCCCTCATCCCAAAGCTCCCCTGTTCGTTTTCAAGGTAATAGGGTACCTGTTGGCTGTGATGATGGATGAAGGGTGAGAGCTGGGGCGCCGTTTGCAAGAACACCACTGGGTTTGGTGGGACATTGTTCAGCGAGTGAAATCCTGCCAGACTGCTGGACCCAAAAGATTCAGAAGTAGGGGCATAACTGAGAGTAGTAGAGCTGTACACGGGAGCCGTAGTACCAAAATCGTAAGTGGCTCCTTCTGGGTAGTTGAAAACTCCTGCCTTGCTGCTCTCCACAAACATGTCGCTGAGCGATCTTTCCAAGGGAATCTTCAGCTGAGGTCTGCTCAGTGTCTCCAGTTCAGTGCCTTGAATCTGGTGCAGCAGGGTAACTCCAGAGGTTTTGGTGTGAAGGGTCATGGTCAGTGCTAATGGCAGTGAGCAAGGAACATACCTGCTTTTACTGTCAACAGCGAGATCGGCAGCTGACAGTCCACCTGAAAAAAAATATCAGAACCTATTCTGAGGCTCAGTAGAAATCATAATAAAGCAGCACTACACAGGTATTCCTCTAATCTCTGGGAGGAGGAGGATACAAACAAATGCAGAGTGAGCACTGAAAACGCATATTCTCTCCCTCCCCCTCCCTCCCTCTCTTTAACTTTTAGGAACTCCTCATCCGCACTAATATCCATTACAAGGTGCTGGCCATGAGCCAGGAGCTCTTGCCTTGTGCCGATGTTCGTTTAAACATCACTTCAGGAACAATTCGTTTTGGAGTTATACCAAATAATTGTCCCTCTAAACGTTGCTTCATTCTTACTAGTCATTTAATTTTTCACTTCAGAGTAGCCAGCACTCCGCAGCAACTAACGGGAAAGGACACTTAAATACAACCAGGAAGAGCAGTCCAGTGGTCAGGCAGATTACTGCCTTTTATTTCCTCGGCAGGCTCCCATCTATCAGAGCTTATCTCTCCTCCTGTTTGATTCATTTTCATGTTTGCTAGAAATATGTAACGTGTACATCGTAATGACCCTGGGTAGGACTATGCTGTAACGGAGATAGGGCAAAGCAGAATGTGTGTGTGCAAGCACATGTGTCTGCTTGCGTGTGTGTATATAACAAGACTCAGTCAATAAAACTAATAAAATTAAAGGATATATTGTATTTATGTGGAAGAAAAGGTTTATAATACACTTTCATCAGTAATAGCAACATGAAGTTACTGGAGTGTAATAGTAACATTAAAAAGTGAGAAAAATCTTTAGATTAGCCTAGAAATGTGTCTGCTTCTTTTTAGACTGTAAAATGATTACACAAAGCATCAGTCAGTCTTTGCCACAGAAAGATCCTAAAAGTTAGGAAAAAATTATTTGATTGCATGACACATTAGTTGAATACAGGAAATTATTTTTCCTAGTCCTCTAAACAAAAGCTCAAACTTGAATTTTGAAATCAGAGTAGAAAATCAAACAACCTAAAATAATCAAATGGGATTGACTTAAAAAAACCCTGAAATACGTCTCAGAGTTATATTTGGGGGGGGGGGGAGGAAGGAAGAGAGAGAACATAATGAAAAGGTGTGGCATGCATGCTTCATCTTGCAATCTCATTCCATATAATTTTAACTTTGCACAAACCAGTTCTCCTGAACCAGCTAAATGAAAACCTCCAGAAACTGTTTCAAGCTCTCCAGCTTTACTGCTGTGGTCTGTGGTTCAGTCATTAAAATAGGTTAAAGCCAACTCTAAATGCACTAATATATGGGCTCCAGTTAGTGCTTTGAATACTAGCAATGTCTATGCTATACTTAAACAACACAGTTATTCAGCTCAACCTTCAAAAAAACCAAGAAACCAAAAAACTGATTATGCAGGTCACTGATAGGTGCAAGAAAAGTTTATTAAAAATTGTCTTCTTTCAGTAATAAGACCATGTTTTCAGAACTTCTACTAAAACAGCCAAAGTTATTTACATTTGCAAGATTATTCTGAACCAATATACATTTGTACCTCTCCACAGGCACACAGCTAAGACAGCAGCACACACATAAACATGTACTTGATAGATTTCCTCACCCACCCAGCCACCCTCCCTACCCTGTTCAAATTTCAGATTGTAGACTTTGATCAGAGATAAGCTCACTTAAATAACGCTGGACTAAACATGTTCCCAGTTAAAAAAATAATAATCAGACAATCATACCCAGTGGTTCAGAAAGTCTTCGAAGAGCTATTCTGAAAATATGCCAGACAGTATGAGAGAAAAAAAGAGTGTGTGCATGTTTGCATAGAGTGGGCGAATCTGCAGATGCAGAGACTCACAAAACAGCAAGCAAGCATAGCTCTCAGCAGCCAGTCTGCTGGGCTACACAGACTGAAGTGAGTGGCAGTTATGAGTTTAAGTCACTGTTCCCGAATTCATTTAGTGCTTTGGTAATACATAGGGAAAGGATTAATTTCTATTAAGATGCATAATCTAAGAATTAATGTAAATAATGTGAAGTGAGTAAAGAAGTACCCACTTCTATAAAGTGCTACAAAATGGACTTTACATTTTTATTTAAAGCACTATCCAACATGTATGCCATGTCAGAACTGTTATATTGACATGCAATAAAATGCTCCAGCATAATAGCTATGCAGAAGACTGAAGAGATAAGTGCGCACACAGAGAGTTGACTTTTGAGTACATCCTGTGCAACCTTTTTGGGGAGAGTTGTGTGTTTTCAGGGAGGCAAATATTTAGTTTCCACTATACGCAAACAGCATTAAAACACACTGTAGGGTTAAATAAAAGCACCATCACTTTGCTCTGTACCACTTAAACTAGGGATCCTGTGAGCAGCTTTCCACAGGCCAGTGTGGAAAGTTAGAGTCCTGCCCCCTGAAAGAGCTCAGCAATAGCTAGCTGCGGTATCCCTGCAGCACACAGCCTGGTACACATCTCAGAAGAAAAAATCGGAATGCCACCAACAAGATCTTGGGGGCTGGCTGGGAATCCCTGTGATATAGCATCCTGTAATGTTTGGCTGGCTTCTTCTGTGGAAGAAGAGCAAGAGAGCAAGAAAGGGCAAGGGCGAGGTGGGGGAGTCAGTCAAGCCAAATCCCATGAAGAAGTTGAATTTTTTCATTTGTGTATACTGCAAAAAATCAATTTTTGATTCTGCATACTATATGTGGGAATTTTAGGTATAAAAAAAAGCTATGAAATGCAACAAATTATCAGGAGGTTTATTTTTCTTTCCTGCATGGTGATGACTATCCTGCTTGCTCCAAATTAATGCATGCTGTTAATTCATCCTGCTTTAGAGATGGCATTAGATGTGTCTGTGTGTGGGCTCACCCCCCAGAGAAATGAGACCTAAGTTTCTAAAACCTTATATTTGTGCTTAAAGGCCAGGAATTACTCCACCACCCAGTTTAATCACTCTAATCTATTAGATGCCAAGTTTTACATGTTATGAGCATAGTATGGAAGTGTGAATAGGATGTAGCAATAGTATTTGGTACTTTTTACCAATGGACACAAAGTCTATGCAAAAATTTGACTTTCCTAAACCCCATTTCATGTATGCCTTCAAAAATATGTAGATCTCATACAGAACTGCTTGCCTCATTCACTGTTCATTTTAAAAAACACACACAAAAAACACACATAGTAATGACAGAGTAAATAAAAACATGAATTGGCTGCAGAATCTTCATTTCCAGTGTTAAACAAAAAGTGTTCAAAAAATACTTAGTCAATGGGAAATTTACCTTTTCAGATTTGGTAATTTCTCCACTAATGTGTATTCAAGTGCAACCAAGCTGCCCTATGTATTTATCTCACCTTAATGAAGGCTTAATATTATTTTGGAATTACTGAGCACATACTACAGGAGAAAGTCATCTATCCTGATCTTCCTCAGACACCCGTAAAAAGTAGAGGGAAACAGGTTCTACAAAATCTGAAGATTAGCTAAATTTATATCAGGTATATATTGCTTTTTTGCTATATTTCTGAAGTTTGGGAATATACAAATAAAATTAATGCTAACTTTGATCCATCCAGATTTATGCATACATGGTTATGTATGCATATGTTAAAAAAGGGAAGAAACAGGAAGGAAAGAGAGAATAAAAATTAATGAATACTGAGGTAACAGGAGGAGACAGACCACCTAGACTGGGGAGCACTACAGACATTGGCAAGCAAGGTCAAAGCAGAAATTGCTTCTCCATGCACAATGATTTTTAGTGAGACTGAGATGAGAGAGGAGTTCCTGAAACAGCAAGGATTCAGACATTATATTACTCATGGAAATAAGAAATTAATGAATTAAATGAATGGAAGTGGCTGATTAAATCCTGTGGTCCCCTTTTTAAAATGGCAATCTTTCTATTTTCCTTTCCAAGATATGCCAGAGGTTCCAGTGCCTGACTCAGATTTTCCAGAGTGAGGAATTTACTCTAAATTACACTAATAAAATACCAAATGCAGTAACATTAAAACTAAATCATAGTTCTAGTTCTGTGGCTCTGTGGTTAAATTAGCCTCATCTACAGCAGAAGAATATTTAGATATGTTTCTAAATGCAAATTTTGCTCATTTCGTGTTGAACAGTTTGCTTCTACTTTTTATATTTCTGATTTGGTTATTTGTTTGGGTTTGTTTGTTTGTTGTTGGGTGTTTGGGGTTTTTTTTACAAACTAGAGTGATCAGATTAAGCTAGCAGAGTCATACATTGTGCAGTTTGGCTCAAGTAGACCATCAGTCCAACACCCTTACCAGCTACAAACAGGAGGGTACTGAAACAAGTTTAGGATTCTTATCATAGCAGAAAATATGAACATATTTTCACTTCAAAACTAGAAGATAGCTTAAGAAAAAAAAGAGAGAGAGAGAGAAGTAGCATCCTTCCACTGACTGCAGATAATGTGGCAGCAGCAAAACGGACTCAGAAACAGAAAAAGGAAAAGGATAGATAATGAAATTCAAAATAAAAAATACTCTAACTTAATGAAATAACCAAAAGAAGGTTTGAGGATTTCCAGTGCCATGAGCAACTTTCTGTTAACTAGAAGTTCTGAAAGCCAGTCAGGGAATGGTAATAAAATAAGTGCAGTTTATAGGGACTGGAGAAAGAAAAGAAAAAAAAAAAGGAAAAAAGGAGGAAGAAACAGTCTGAACAGATTCTTGATTCTGGACAAGATAAAATAGCAGTTCGAGGGAAAAGGAGATGAAAGTAAAATCACTGCACAAAGGCTATTCATATTATAGGAATCTTTAAAGACGGAAAAATTCCTAATCCTGTAATGGGCTTTTCTCAGCACTAGTTTTAGTAAGTATTCCAACACAAAATGGTAAACTCAGAACTTAGAACACATACTATAAATTTTCTATAAACCTGCTGACAGTGAGAGACCATAAACTTCATCGCTTTGGTTCCACAGCTATAAAGATAGAAGCTTTTTTTAGCTGCTGCAATTAAAGAAGAATCTATTGCACATAACAGGAGGAACATTATGTTTTTCCAAGATTCCACTGTAACATTACAGAGAAATTATGTTGTGTTTAGTCCAGTAAGGAAACTCCTCAAGATAGACAGCTGGAGAACAGCACCATCTACCCCACTACTTTATAAATCTTCTCTGAAAAAAATAAAAATAAAAATGAAAGCCCTTGATACCACTAGGCAAAGCAAGAGGTATGTCCAAAAATTCCTTAGGCTTTTAGTACAGATAAGTGCTCCACCCTGTTAGCAGAAGTTTTTAACATTTAATGTTTATAATTTGATGCAAAGATGCATACCTTTCCCCCCACCCCCAAATAACTTACCGAAATGAACCATGACACCAAAAGCCTGGACTCAAGATTTTTAATTTAAAATTTGTGGTTTAAGTTGGTTTTACTGGTAAAAGGGGAGTTTCTGTTTTCTCATGTCAAATGTAAGTAGAGAACTTGAGAACATTTGCTCAAAATAGATCTTATTCCAAACAGGGAACTGTGGAATACTATTATTCTGTACATATGTTTATTAATTTACAACATTTAAATATATATTAAGTTTTATCCATACTTTGTATGAAAAGATCTATTGCATATTTTTAAACTAACTGTGTAACCAAGAGAAAAATTAGGTTGGGATGCCAGCATAGCTTTTTGGTAAAGTATTCTGATGCTTTAAATTTTAAGACTCTTTACAGCCATTTATGATACTAGAAGATTTTAGCCATTCAGATGGAAAATTCTCTTGTCAGTGATGAGCTCAAAGAGGATAATTTGGAAGTATCTGAGATAATTGGAAAGAAAATTTTTGCTTTTCCCTCCTTAAAGATTTCTAGAAACCATTTTTTGAAATGAGAAACCCTTTTTGCTGTAGCAAATGAGAGTATTGGAGCAGGAACTTTGAATCTGGCAGAGAGCTGAAATTGTGTGTCACAAAATTGCCTTTTGCTATATCTCTGAAACCCCATCCACATTTGGCCAACTTTTCAGCCCTTGAAAAATTGAAAGATTTTAAGAATAAATATTTCTAAAAGCTGTCTCCTGACTGAGGCTACTCTTTCCCTTCTCAGATCCTAGTCCTGATTAGACTGGGCACAAAACTTCCCAAAAGTGAAAGACATGCTGACATCCAGACGAGTACAGATACATAAAGTTTTCCCCTTTCATAACTCTTCTGGGAAGAATAAGGGTCTGGGCTTAAATGCAGATTATTGTGTCAGTTATAGTACTAAATTTCAATCCCCAGATGTACAGGCTGAATTTCCTGACACCAAAATGGGGCACCATCTGCCTTTTCAATACGGCATTAGACAACAACATATAGAAACACACCCTTTCCTAACAGAGTAAAAGACATGCTGTAATATAACTAGCTTATCCATTTCTCAGCTTTTGGTACCTAAGAAAGATGGGAAAGGATAAGACTAAATAATTGTGCTCAACTCACACAGAATAAATTACATACATAAATTGGCCAAAATACCTGAGTACTCTGGACAAACTCAAAAGATATTAGCAAATACTAATGTTTCAAAGAGAGTTAGCAGATGTTTTCACAGAGGCAGAAAAACAGAAGGAAAAAAAGACTTTTCTCTGCTTTCCTACACAAAACGTTAACCACTTGTGAACAAAGATGTTTACTGGAAGAAAAGCAACAGTAGCATGATTTAACATTAAGTAACGTTCCCTGCTTAATCACAAACACAAATCTTAACAGATAATTTCTCATGGATCTAGCTTCATCTATAAACAGAAAAGAGCTCTGAAATGGAAAGCTGGAGCTTAGTATTCCACGTTCACTTTCATTTGTTGTGTTTATATCAAAGACAAACAGAATGGAGTGACCAATCACCAGACTTAGCATTCTGGAAGCAGCTGAGCAAGAAAACTTCTGAAGTCTTTAGAAGACAGCTTTGAATCTATTGAGATTGACTTAAGGGTGAGGCATCTTCAAAACGATCAAATATTACCGTGTCTGGGCTCCCAAAGAGAGTCAGAAATGAGCCACATGCTTAATCCTATTTATGCAATGATATTAACAAAACTGGCATATTTTTTTTATGAGATATGAAAGCTACGCATAAAATTTCAGCATTGCCCAGCCTGGTAAGACAAATGAAATACAACTTATTTCTAGTTCTCAGAGGACAGTGTGAGAAAACAAGGACTGAAACAAGGTCCTTAAGTCTAGGAGTCTGATGTCTTGGGGCAGAGATGTGGGAAAGGCATGGGTAGCAGGAGAGATTTGAATCTGAAAGAACTCTTAGGAAACCCCTAAAAAAGAATGTTCATAAAAGCAAACCTGCTTCCCCAACCTGACAGGTTAAGCTTTGCATAAGAACTGACACTTTAGGCATGAGTTAAGTGTGTCTCTTAACTAGAAGACAACATGAAGAAGCCTCTCAGATACCATTATAAATTTTTAACCATGATACTTGTATTCCACATTTGTAAATTCTTTATTTAGTTTAACCTTGAAGTACCCTGGGGTCATTTCAGGCTAACTGGCACACACCCCAGTATGCCATCCCTATAGAAGAATAAATCTTTAAATTTACGAAGTACCTTTAGTATAAGGCATAGTGTAACACCGTTCCTCAGATCACTTGAAAGATCGGTCTGTGTTGTTCGACAGAGGTACAACCTATTTGAATGTTATTAATACAGGAATCTATGTGCGAAAAACATCTTCCAGATATCAGGATTAATAAAAAAAAAAAAATCTTTTTTTGACATGGAGGCATGACAGACCATATGAAACACAAACGTTTTTCTTCCCCTTGCCTTTGCCCTCACCTCTTCCCCCAGGGTCTTCCATTGTTTCAGCAGCTAGCAG
The DNA here is from genome assembly GCF_015220075.1 of Falco rusticolus. Lineage (NCBI taxonomy): Eukaryota > Metazoa > Chordata > Aves > Falconiformes > Falconidae > Falco > Falco rusticolus. Next base: position 45,048,189 of record NC_051192.1, read on the forward strand.
ATGTCAGCCCCACTTGCTAATCATTCATATTTCATAATTAATTTGCCTTGCTCACAGTATTTTTTCTCAAGACTTATTTATTGCCAAATGCTTGACTGTGTACTGGAACCACGCACGAGAGCCTCTCAGACTTTTTACATGTTTAGCGAGAGGTTTAAACATGTGCACGCAAGTGGCCTTGTGCAAGCACATCCAGGGGTATGCAAAACATGCACAATGACATTCTCCTCAAGTAAAGTCTCTCAGGTCTCTCCTCTCAAACACTGCATTTTAAGACTACTGTTTCCATATCTCTTGCTCTAGTTTCAAGTTACATTGCAACACATACCTAGGGTCCAGCTCTAGTTTTCTAAAAGACACATTTGCTAACAGATGAAGAACTAAAGAGAAACACAAGGGCTTGGCCTTTTTATAATCTATGTAATTAAAGAGGCCTCAGTTAGGCCTGTCACTGTGAGACTTCCTGTTACCCTTACTCCTTTCTGGGTCTCCCATTGCAAGGAGCAAGCCCAGAGGCATCCTTTGAGGATGATGCTCAGCTTTTCAGTTCAAGACACAATTGGACAAGCCCCTGGGCAGCCTGATCTAAAAATACCTTCTCTGAGCAGAGGTTTGGACTAGACGACATCTTCACATCCCTTCCAATTTATGCTATGATTCTGTGCATTAATACACAGACCTGCAACAAAATACTTAGAAGATATCAGTTACTTTGATGATGGGCTATTTCCCCATTCCCCGCAGATGCCTGATTTCAAGAGCCCATTTCACAGTTTTGACCCTTCTGCTGCTTTTTAATCAAGACATCTGCCTTTTTTAATTGGCCTGCTACTTTCCCTAAATTACATAGGAATTAAGGAAGCTCCGTGGGCAAATTCAGTCTCCCCCTCAATTCATCTTCTCATTGGCCTGATCAGCATATTAGTGTCTTAGTTCCTTGCCATTATCTGAGTTTGAAGGGGGAGGGGGGGAATTACTGGCATCACTGTACCTTCTCAGCATTTCCATAAACTGCTCCAGTCCTTCTCCAAAATAACTTTGCTGTCCATTGCCTCAGTAATGGACCTATCTGTTTTCAGTAGTAAATGGCACACACATGTTTAAACACCCACCAAGACTGAGGTGGTAAGTAGTTAGCCATCTTCAGCCATTTTTTGTGGGTTCTACAAAGCAAAAACAGCTGCATCTTTTGATGGAGATTACTGTCTTCATCAAAAGACTCATTCTGAAGTGTCATTCCATGGATCTAGTTTCATACATACATACGATGCGTGGACATGTACAGTAAAGTGACCACAGTGTCAAAGTGTTTAGCAGGTAAAACCCATCCCCAAACCAGACAACAGCGTGTAATCAATCTTACAGCATGACCTAGTTTCTTCATTCTATTTCTCTCCAGTAATAGTATTCAAATATGCTATGTTGGTTTTAACACTTCACATTTCCTTCTTCGAAGCTGATCCTCCAGTTGCAGGGTCCTTGTCATGAGGCTAGCCCTGTCATCTCAAGAAGTTACACTTATCGTGATCATAAGGCCAAGATAAGCCTTCACCCAAACGGTTTGGAAAAGTCTTGGTGCTTCAGCATCCCATTCTTGTCCACCAGACTCATTTTCTGACATCTTCAGAGAACTGGATTTGCTTTAATTATTCCACCAATCACGGTCAATCAATCTTCTCTGCTATTGCAAGTATGGCTACATGTACCTGTGAACGATTTGCAGTGAGCACATCAAGTCCTCTGATGTACCTCAGCTTCTCTCTATCCAATTACAGATTGTTACAGAGCCATTGGACTGTTGCCAGTGTCACACAAGGAAGGTATGTTGATTTACCTCAGAGCCTGTTCTCGCAAACCTCCAGTCCAAAAGGAAAAGTCCATAAGGCATTCATCAGTTGTTGAACTAATCAGCATTGCTATACATTTTTCTGTATTCTCCCCCTGATGTCAAGAGCTGGCTTGTTGTTGCCACCACTGGTCCAGCAACAACTACAGCCACATCCAAGTGGCTCATTGCTGCCATTGGTCATCCATCTGGCACATAGTCTGGAAAAGCATAGTCAGACAGCAAATGTTCATTTAAAATTATCATGTCCAGCAAGGCTGCAGTTATCCTGTGCATACCCCAAGTGAAACAGAAAATTCAATATTCCAGACATAAAAAGTACATAGGCGTAGAGAAAGATGTTGCGAGTCAATAATTCATCAGGCCTTTGTAACTGGGATCTGTGCTTTCTGTTCTGGTGTACTTTTTTAAATTCTCAATCAGAAATTAACAAAATATTTCTCAATTTAACAAAAATTCAGCCCTTCTAGAAGATAAGTCTCGGTAAGATATTCCCTCAGAAGATACGATTCCATTTAAGTAGCAGAAATGTATCTATATTAGAAGATGCATTTTTGAACTAATTAGCAGCTTCTTCCATAATCATTATAGTAAAGACATACAAAACCAGGAAGATATTGAAATGAATACTTATAATACATTTTCTGATACATTTACACTATTTATTTAAAAAAGTAAGAGACTGTATTAAATATATAGTCCTAAATAAGACTGTGCTATATCTTCTATGGTAATATGAATCAGTCACTGTCTTCAGTGGAACTGATCATGACGAGCTCAGTTAAAAATGAGTTTAAGTGCTTTGCTGGATCAGGGCCCAAGTCTCTGATCTTCACACACATCATCATCTCCAGCCATCAAAGAATTCCAAAAATCAAGAGCCACAGAGTTTATATCTCATTCTTTGGGAATAACTTGCCAGCTTCCAAAATTCTGTTTCTGTGATACAACATATATTCCTTACTCCAGAGAAGAAGTCCAGTTTTAGAACTGACTTAACAAGCCTACAAGCATGGCCAATGGAATCTGAACCAAAAAGCAATGTGAAACACTTAGTTCTGTAATAGTTGTTATTTATGCTCAGGGGTACCCAAGATCACCATCAGAAATTAGGTTCTTGTTGTGCTAATTACAATGTATACTTAGAACAAAGAATGTTTATTTAACAGCCCAGATTCAAATATCTAAGCTTATACTAGTGACTGAAAATAGCACCCTTCAGGAGTTTCTCAATTTCTTCACAAAATTCAAATAGAGCTGATAATGTATCTCCTGCTTCCATTATGAGGTTGCATTGTTTAAATAAAACTGAAGTCTGTTTTCTAATCCCTAAATATGAAATCTTTTGATCAAGCTATCAAACAATTCAACAACTGCAAATACAAGAAACTTATACAGAACTATAGAATTAACCCTAACAGCAATTGTTTAAAAAAAAAAAAGTTTCAAAGAAGGCAATTGCAAAGGACACTCACAAACTAGCCATAACGTAATCGAAGCATCAATATACGTTACAGCTGCTGAAGACTTCAGTTATTACCAGAACAATCACGAGCAACAACAGAATCATACAACTTCAATGCGGTCTAACCAGTGTCAAACAGAAAATGATGTCATATCATCTGCAGTACACAGTCTCAAGGAGATGAGCAACAAAACCCACGCAAAAAAAAAAAAAAAGCAAGGTAGGAAAAAAGTAAGTTTCTGGTTGGTGAAGGCTTTCAAAGTCACTTCTATGCTAGTGTAGAAAGACAAAAACGCATTGTCATCTGTCAAGCGGAACAAATAGGACCTTAGTGATTCAGTAACAGTTGTGCTTTCTTGGCAGATATTAGCTTGTTTAAGGCCGGGAAGATCAAAGGAAGTAACTGAATGCCAACAGAAAAGAAAAAAAAAAAAAAAAAGAAAAGGTCAAAGTTATTTATTATTTCAGCATTCCCCTATCTTTATTTGTTCTTCCACCATTTTCATTGTTTTGTGCAACAAGATGGAGGTCTTCCTGAAACAGAGCAGTCAATAATGTAATGCAATGGTTCTTTTGCAATACAAGATCTCCTGTAAGTTCAGAAACCCACCAGAGCAGTAGGTTTCCTTTTCCTAAGGGTGTGTGAAATACATAGTTCCCCATACTCATTTAGCACAATGATGTACAAGCCACAGAAGTTATTAGCTATTAGTAATGAATTAGAAAAGTTGAAAGAAAGAACAGCAACCACTGGCATTAGAAACACCTAATATAAGAATATTGATATTTGATTTGATACTATAGGAAAACCAGATTCAAAATAACTAGTTGTCATTTTTCCAAGGAAGTGAGGTTACAGCTGAAAAACCTTTAAAAGCTGCAATCACAGGTTTCTTACACCTGTGGTAAATTAATTCAATTTTTTTAAGTTGTTTTTTTGGGGGGTGGGTTGGTTTTTTTATGTTTTGGTGTGGGTTTGGGGTTTTTTTTCTGCATGATAGTGGTGGTTTTTTGCCTGGAGAAATATCAAGAAATTCAACTTTTTACTGTGTAACTAAGGATTAGGGTTATTCCTAACAATCCCCAATTGAGATCTTGCCATAATCAAAACCTCAGCAATGCATCACTTGCGCAACATAACAGAGAAAAGGGGCAGATCTGTACTATGCAAAGACAATTGATACATATAACTCCCAAGCCATCTTTACATGTCTCAGCTCTGGAATGTGAAGAAAGACTGCTGCTAGCGTGGTGTCATGCTCTGAGTGATTAACCCCAGTCTCACGGGCAGTGTAACACTAATATGGTTATATTGCTTTGTATACCAAGTTACTATCTCTGGACTGTGTAACACATTAATTCAGGTAGTAATATTGCATGATTCTACCACATTTCTTCAGATAGGATAGATATGCTTAGAAAGGCCTTTTCAAAGGAAATAAAAAAGATCAGCAGTGTAGACCCTCTACTGATTCTCCTCCCCCGAGTACCAATAGTCCTGGCATCATTAGGCTGGTAACACATTACAGCCCAGAACCAAAGTGGCGACCTTGCAAATGGCACGAGGAAGCCTGAAGCCCCTACAAAGTGGTCAGCATACAGAGATTAGTGTCAGCCCCCCTCATCAGAGGTGGCGAGCCATGAAGAGGTGACAATGAAGATGCTGAAAACATCTTCTCAGGGAAGTACTGCCTTTAGTAAACTACAGGTAGATGAAACTCCAGGCTGCTTCTGCTCTAGTGAAAATATGACATACCTGCAGACTCTCTGCAATTGTACTATTAACTGTTGCCATATCACCTGGAATAAATTTGGCATGTGCCAAACAGCACTACGCCAAACTGAGCTTCTTTGAGACATTAAAAAATTACAGGACCATTCCTATTATTTAGTTTATATCCGTCCACTGCTTCATGGAAACTACTGGCACAGATGCAAGCTATTCCAGGGCCATTGGTCCAGCTGCCTGGGAATAATCTTGGGTATATTTGATTTATGTTTATAACTACAGCCCCTGACTTTTAAGTTCAGTCCAAAAGATTGGTTTGCAACCTGCTTGTTAGGTGCCAAAGTTCAAGAGCAATGCAGACTGTTAAAGCCTGGGCATGCCTCACTCCCAGCAGCTTCAGCATTATTTCAGCATGCACAGTGAGTTGCTGGGCACTTCTGACCTGAAATGGTCAAGGGAGAATACTCCCTTGAAACAAGGCACAGAGGAAGAACATCCCTGTCTCAGTATTCAGGGAATTCAACTTCCTGAAAGACAGTCTGGAAAGTCAATCTTACATACTTGTCAGGATATACTTTTATAAAGGATAGTTTTGCAATACAGCTCAAGTGATTTAGCAGTGAACTGTTGACAAAAGTGGTGGTATCCCTCCTCCTGTCCTTCCATGCTTCCAGTCCGGAGACTAACATTAGCAAAAAGCCTTAGTTGTTTTCTGAAAGGTAAATATTGTGCTGATGCAGCTCTTGAGCCAGCTCAGAAGCTGCAGGAGTACGTGGCCAGAGTGAAGAGAGAGACTACCTTGTTCAGCAGCAGCTAGCCCTCAGATTCATTTAAAAGTGCACTCCAAGAGAACAAATCAAAGCATTAAGTATGCAAATTGCTAAAGGTATATTAATCCACCACACATTCATATTGGTCATGATGAATCAAACAAATACACCATGGATTACTTATACCCATTATATGACTTATTTATTTTCTATTATCTGTCTTGTACTATGTTGTCCTTAAATAATTTTGTTTTATCTAAAGATTCAATGTTTGCAAAAGAAGAATTAGACCCTTCTTAAGATCATGAAGTATTTTGCTTTTCACAGCTTTTATGAGGATGCCCACTTCATTTTTTTTCCCCCCCCACATTTCTATGCCAAAAAACAAGCAGGAATATAAACCATTTTTGAGAGGAACTTCTAAATATTTATAATTAGCCAATATTAACAAAGAATAACATACATAATTACTACTAAAATTATCTAACTCAACTCCACAGTGACACCGAGTCCTGATTTTTTTTCCACTGAAAGAGAAATATTTGTCTAGAATATACACTAACAAATTTTTAAAAGTGAAATAAAACATACTGTTCATTTCAATAACTAAAAATTACAGGTTGAGTGACAGAAAGATGAAAAACTGTTCAACCATAATATTAAGAATATTAAGACTTTTCTTCAGAGTTAGAGGTAGTTTCACATAGGATTTAAAAGGTTGTTGGAGGCAAAATACTATAGCCGACATATCAACACTTTGGTCTAATAGAGCAGCAACTCCTGTGTATGCCTATGTTTCTGCTTTTCAGAGAAAGATTGAATATGAGTAGATCAAATCACAAGAACATTCATTAACACAACATTGAAAGCCTGCATATGCTACTGAAGGAGAAAAATACTTGTCCTTGCCTTCCACCATCATAGGGTCACGACTCATTAACCAGTAGAGCTCCAATGCTGCAGTATGAACTTCAGTCTGCAAAATCTGCACCACCCAGAAAGCACACGCCTGACACGACTACACACCGAGGACCACATCTATACTTTTACCAGCAATCCCTACAGTATATTTCAGTATTCCAAATAACAGAATGAGTATTATTTAGAATCCTACCTAAATAACAGCTTGTGCTCCAAAATGCAGCCCATCAAAAATCCTCACATTTCAGTCTTCAGATATCAAAAACTGCTAGAATGTCTTTTCTAATCTAGTCTGCATCCTGACACATAGTATCCATCAATAAATCATTTGGAAACAGATGTAAAAGTTACCCTTTCCATTCAAAATTTTATCCTCCAGTATTCACTGTTCTAGTTTGGATGAAAATTAGTTTGTATTCTTTTAAAAATATTTCGGTGAACTATTTTTGAGAGACTGATCCACTGAATGCCTGTGTTCTGAAATATATTTACCACGGTAAGGATTTTAGGGCAAGTACCTTGAACAGACATTTTTCTTCCACTCATACTATATATCAGTTTTATCAGTTTTAGAAATAAGACATGAGTTAAATTCATTCATATTATGTAATTTGACTATGCTTAACAACATTACAGCAGCTTCAAGTCAAGTGTAGATGCTATGTGTGCTCAGAGACTACATGGTTAGCAGGTTGTATTTTGGGTGATATACAAAAATGGTTTCTCAGTCCACAATAGATGTTGAACATTGATGAATTATAAAGATATCTCCAACTTCACTGTGTGGGACCCACACTCCAAAAATTTCCAGCATGTTATTTTAGCAGTGGAAATTCTTTTTTCATGCAGACACAACTTATTTTCTCAAGCAGTTCAACGCACTACTCCCCATCTAGTATTCTTAACTTGCTGTTCATTGTTCATGATAAAATAACACAAAATATACTTTTATATAAAAAATAAAAGCACAAACCAGAATTGTATGCTGAATGCAGATGGGTACTTATTTTATCTGTGGTATCCAAACCACATAAAAACACCCTTGATAAAGCTGAAAGGACTTCATCTAAACTTAAGAAGTAACTGACAAATTTTCATGATGAGCATGACTGGGTCCTTACTTTAATCAATGAATAACTAATCCCTGTAAAATTAATAGGATTATCTATTAATAATTTTTCCACAATGTAATGTTAAAATAATACAGCCCTTCTTTTTAAAAGAAAAAAAACCATACTGCTAGGTAATATTACTTTACCCTATTTCTGCTTTGAAATGTTGATTCTGAGGAAATACAGAGCAAATGCTGTTACAGAGCTTTGCTGACAGAATTAGCAGGTGATTTGGTGACATGAATCTCTCACTGATAGCTTACATTCTACATATCTCAGCAAAAAAACCCGCCGTAAAACATACCGTAGCAGTGATGTTTGAACTCCAGAGAAGTTGAATGGGTTTTATTTTTTCAAGTGCTCAGTTTTTCTCTTTGAAGCAATAAACTGTCCTTTATTTTTATGTCCCATACATTGTTAGCAACGGCTAGGGATGTGCTATAACACCTCTATCCAAGAGTATTTGGCTTCTTTTGCTCTCAGGAGTGGAAGCCCATGGCTGAAAACAGAATAACCTTACCATTTTAAACATGTTCTAGATGAACTTGTTAATTTTACAGAGCAGTGATAAAATGTTTCCATTTACACTTCATGCTTTCTTCCTTTAATAGATACAGCAACTTTAAAATCATATTTGGCAAAAAATAAAACAGGCTTTCTATCAAAAGCCATCATATTTCAAGAAAAGATATAGAGGCAAGAACTACCCGATCCTATAGTATTTTATGTTAAAAAATCAACATGGAGTTGAGTGATTAAAAAAATTTATACCTACAAATACTGTAATAAAGAAAAGAGGGCCTGAAGCTTTGTTTGCACTCTACAAAAATCCTGAAAACAACCAAAGCCTTCTAACATACTGTTTTTTTCAACCTTTCTAAAAAACCCCAAACATGCTGATCTTGCAACAGCATTTACAAGTCAACACATCTGACCTACACAGGACAGACATGAGGACATCATATCCAAGCAGTTGAGCCATTTATTTCATATTTTAGAGAAGTTACTAAATAGCATCATGTCACCAGCTTCCTTTCTCCTAGGCCAAAGCAGCTCCATTAACACATCCCTCCTGACTGAAACTACAGCACAACCGACTTGAAGTTTGAAGTATTTTCTGAAGTAGTTTCATAGGCTCTGTTCCTTAAAAACATAACTTGGAAAGAAGCAATCAGAAGAGAACAGTGCAAACCCCAGTGTGAAATTTTAGATACTGTAATCTGATTTCAAAGAGATAGAAGCACATGCAGCATTACAGAAACCAGGCTCCAGAAGAAGTGGTTACTGCCATCAAGACAGAAATGGAAAAATGTTAATTCTGATCAAAATTGAGGCCTAATCATCTCCCAGAAGCTGAAGGCTTGAAAAACACTACTGAAACTATCACGTTCGAATTAACAGAAAGACACATATCTGCAGCTAAGTAGCTAGTAATGCTTGTTTCATATCACCTTGTTTGCTTTCCAGAATCTTTAAAGACCACATGAATTCCTATTTTAACTCCAGCTACGTGCTCAGATCTTGCTCCATTTTTATGTCAATTGAAACAATTGAATAATCCACATTTTAAGGAAACCAGTTGTCAGAATTTTATGTATGAACACAGAGTCACAAAACATCACTAAACTTTTCTGTGTGTAACACATGTAGAGCACTTTGAACACATTAAAATGTTCAGTAGTCTTAAATTTCCATATCTAAATGTTTACAAATAAATTTTTTATTTTCTTTGAAATTCTGGATCAGCTTATAACAACAAAGATAGACTTCTGAATCTACAAATCTTTTCTTGCTTACATCAATATCGTGTACTGACAAGTCTGAAGAAATGAGGAGAGCCAACCTGCACGGATGTCTTCATCAGCATTGGTTAAAGCAATAGTTAAGTCAATCTGCAATACCTTTGTTCTACTGTCTTCCAAGCAGTCTTGCAAAAACTTCAAAATTGTGTCCTTCCCTGTGTATAATCCCAGGTCAAGTTAGCAGCCCTTGCTTTTGGGACTTTAGACCCATAAAACAATACTATACAATCCGTATAGTTAACAATCAGTTATACATAACACTTAACAACAGTTCTTTTGAGTGCAATTCAGTAGCCTAAATACAGACATTTCACACCATTTGGGTCACTCGAGGATACCCAGGAGACTACATGAGGCTGGCTTGTATAACCAAGTACCTGAAGGAGACCTACGAACTCTGGAGCAGCTATGCATGTGCAATTGGCTGTTACATCTCATGGACCATTGTGCTTATATTTATATACATAAATACATGCATAGTATGTGTGTGTGAATATGTGTATATCAGTAGTAACACAATGGCCCATATATGTGTATATCTCTGAGAGGTCTGCTCTGGGGGACAAAAGCTATAAACTTTCTATTTGTGCCCTTTTTATACTTAAAAAACAAACAGCAAAAGATGAGTCAGAATAATTTGCCAGTATAGCTTACCCATAAACAGAGGCATGTGTTATTTATTATAGAGGTTCACTCACCTTAATCTCCTCCCTACCAGCATGATAAAAGGCTGTCCTTTATCTTTTAGGACGTATATGTGTCAAGTTTGTACTTCCAGATGAAATGTGACCTACTGTGTTCAGAAACAGGCACCATAGATTGTGTTTTCATTTGGCATTACAGTCTTTCCTCTGGCATGCTTTATTACCACTTCCTATATGGAACTCTAAATAAATTTCAAATACATTATTTGTATTTAACTTCTACCCCATATACATTAAAGACAGCTTTTATAAACTTGAATTTATGTTTATAGATTGATCACATATCTATATAGACTTATGTATTGATAATAGACCTATCCAACTTAAGATAGTAAGACTTCAGGATTTTCAGAAATGCTTTGGTTTCTGGAATAGATATATTCAATATTAGCTTTCCTAACAGAAATTGTTTTCTTCTTGGATTATCAACACATTTTACTTTAAAACGTAGCAAATTTTGTTAATGTTCAAACTGAAATGCAGCATAAAGTTCTCTTCTGTGGTCTTTTCATTTCATGAATCAAAGGCAGAATAAAAGCATCAACTTTACTTTTCCAGGCTACTGTCAGTGTTTTGCATTGAATTATTCACATCAATTCTTATTTTCTTTGGAGACTTGCTGATCATCTACAACTGACTTGAAGATATGATATTCAAACCAAATGACAAGAAAACTTAATCACTCTACCAGTTCTCCAAAACTAACACAAGCATAGCATTGGAGACACCAAGGAGACTCAGATTTACTAACCTTACACAGTTCAAATTCGGTATATGTAGGTGTACAAAGGTAACGCTTCGTGGAAAACCACACACTGACCAGTTGAAAACTGATACCTAAATTTGAAACTTTGACTCAATAATGTTGTCAAAATAGATTTGCAGATCTAATTACAAGAGCACAGCTAGCTAGAAACAGAGAAGATTGAGGTGACTGGAAGTGGACTGGAGGAGATGTGAAAAATCTGATAGTCACATTGGTTCAGACCCAGGATCCTTATAGCCCTGTCTTCAGCAACCATGGCTACAAATGGATGCTCAGTGAAGAGAAAGAACAGGACAAGTATATGTGCTATTTCTCCTATATACAGGATTTGCTGAGCCAAATCCAGGTCTCCATTCAACAATCCTCAATGGAACTATCTTCCAAGTTGTTTTCATTCTCCCTTCAACCTGTACAAACTGTTTGCATCCATAACAATCTTTGTCAGGGAATCCCACAAATCCCTACTGTATGGGGAATCACTTCCCTTTGTTTGTTCTGAACCTGGTTTATTTAAGTTTCACTGCATGGTCTAGGGGTCATTCTGTTTTTGGAAGAACTACTTAACACTCAGTCCTTATTGTCTCTCTTCATTAAATCTAAAACTGGGATCCAAACGATCCATCAAACCAACTCTGAAGAACCCTGGAGGAACCTAAAGTCATTAAACATCTCCCTGCTTTATCTGAAAGTCCTGGATATGATCAGCTGTTGTTCTTCGGTACAGCACTGAAGCTGTCCTCCCCTAGCAGCTGGGTGCCCAGTTTCATGACTAAGGCAGGCTGGGATATGAAAAAGAGGCAGAACAGCCTTAAAATTCTCTGTGGACAATTTGGAAGGAGAGCTCTAAACACGTCTAACACTTACAGACATACACTAAAAGAAAGCTTAACAAGTGTGAGTTGCTTCTTTGATTTTATTTTTAAATGGTGAAAGTATGAGTAGAAGCAAGAGTCTATGTAGCCTGCTGGTGAGAAATTTCACTGGGGAGAATGAAAACTTGCATTTTGATCTTGCTCCCAAAACTATTCGTGCTTTATTCAAAGTCTGCTTTCATGCAAAACTCACAAAATAAGTTTTAGATTAACACTGTAATGTGTAGCCTCAAAAATACAGGAAGACTAATGATTTCTCTTGAGGTCTATTTGAGTGCAAACAGTTTCATGCAAAGTATATGTGCCATGGAGAGTCTGTAGCACCAAGAGAGAAAAGCAGACTCAGCAACTTACTGGGGATAGGGTGTATAGCAATCCCTTCCCAGTATTAAGAGACAGGATCTGGAAAAATATTCTTTAGATCACTAGTTCAAAATTATTAGATACAAAACAAGATTTATACTTCTGATAAGCCTCTTTGAACCCATCCCTCCTTGAACACATATCTAAGTATGAGGTCAAAGAAACAGTTTCCACAGTCTCATTGTGGTCCTAGATGACAATGATACTAACACATGCAATTCTTCCATTCAGAAGATAGGAAGACAATTACAGAGTGTTCCAATATTTTCTGGGCAGAGGGATTAAAGTCGTACTTTTATACAAATTACAATTTTCCAACTGAAAAAAAAAATAATTTTCACCAGAATATTTATCCTCACTAATGACTAGCTTCCTGCCAAATTTTCAACTAACGGTCATTTTTATTCCTAAATTGCCAGTATAACTTTAATATTTTGGTGATAAAAACAAAGGAATTCTCAAGTGTATCTGCCTCATCACACAGAGCTTAGCTTTGTTTTAGAGTTGTACATGTAATCGCACACCTTGGTTGATATATGATAACAGCAGTACTCCAGTGCTGTAGTACCATGAAAAGCAATGGCTAGATTGCTGCTAGCTTGATTACTTATCCTCACTAAAGCAAGCTGCAGTAATTCATAAAAAACATTTATCCATGACCCTTTTGTGCCTGACACATCCAAAACTTTTTAATTCCTTATGTCACAATCTCATATACATCCTGAATGTGTGTAATATCCCACCCAATCTCATGGTGTGATTTATATGCTAGCACTAAACAGTGTTCTCAGAACTGTTTATAAACATTAAATGTCAGGAATATTTTTTCTTATCCAACATAAGGAAGTTGCATGGCTTGTCCAACACATACCAATTTAATAAGGGAGCAGAATGAAACCTAAAAAAGAGATAATGGCTTCCAGTTTCTTGATCTATGTGCAATTCCTCATTGAATATCATCCACCAATAAAGTGTATGACTCAAAGGCCACTAGTATATACAATGTAATACTGCAGGATCTGAAATTCTAACAAAACTGAGAAATCAGGAGCTAAAATAAGGCAAAGTTTGAAAGCCAAAACCTATTAAACTGATATTCCTGCCAGCCAACTGTGCAAGCTTATTTTTGCTGCTCAACGTTGTTAAATATCAATGGAAATGCTTCCTGTTAAACAGAGATGAAAGTATAGGAGAAGATACTACCATACTATAATCCAGTCAACTGTCTCAGCATTTCACTGATCTATAGCTAAAACATATGAAACTGCGTAAAGAAGTGGTAAGATTAGTCAAAACAGTCTGAGAGCCATTCTAAGTTGTTTAATAAATAAATAAAAAATATTTTCCCTTAAGAAATATTTTCCAGTTGTGCAATTTTTTTTGCGGCTACTTAGCAACAGCAGTCATTTTCCATACAGGAATCCTCCTGGTACAGTGAAAGAGCCCCAGGCAAACTATCATATACAATATTCATTATTCTGAATACACAAGTGGAACAAAGAAAACAGAACAAAAAAAGTACCGAGTTCAAAATAAGACTTTAGGTTTTGACATTTCCAGACACAATTTTAAATCATTAATCATAATTGGTTTTTCTGAATATAAAAGAAAATCTAAAAGTCTGCAAATCACTGACATCAGTCTATTGCCACAGCACTCGGCCACATTAGGAACCACCATGCAGTTCAATAGCTCTGCAACCATTTCAGATAACAGTTTCTACAATCCTAGCTGGAATAAGTGATTCAACATCAAAAATACTGGACACTTGCCTTCCCTAGTGTGTCTAAGGATACCAGCAGCAATAGCACTTTGGGGAAAAAACTGAATGTTTAGAAAACTTAATGCAAACAGAACCATACCACTTCACGATCAAGATATCCGATTGCAAGAACAAATCCATTTGTAGTTCATTATAATTTAGTAGCATTATGGTTACTCAAAGGTGCCAATTAAAATCTGGCTGTACTGTTTAAGGTCCATCTGTTCTCTCTTCCTCTCTTACCCTTTTGGGAGATTGGTTGGAATATTCATAACCACAAGAGTAAATCATGTCCTGTAAGGATGGGTATCTGATTAATACAAGAAGGGGTGCAGAAAAAAGGAAAATGCATTGCTACTATGTAATGACTATGAACATAGTTCAGCAAAATCTTTAAGCATGTACATAAGCTTCTGTGAAAAGTGTTATCAGGGTTTGAAACTTCGATAAAATAAAGATCCTGCACTCTTGGACTTCCCAGATTTCAAGTAATTTTGTATCTGTTTTTCAACCTTTCAGCATTCCTCTAAAATCATAGACAAATGAAACAGTATTTTGTATGCTGCTGTATTTCAAACACTCTTCTGAACCTTCCGCGTTGTTTCTCTGTTTCAGTATCTGAGGATTACATTAGCTCTTTTTGTCACAGTATTGCACAGGAAGATCATGGTTGCTTGGTTCCTTCGATACTCTTTCCAAAAGCCTTGTTTCTTGAGGCACAGGAAAAGATTATAATAAATGTGCAAATACAACCTTTGCTTGGGTCATTCTATGATTCATGCTCAAGGTTCCGCTTCCCTGACTGGCCACAGTGCCGTACTTCTAATCTCATTCCTGGGATCACTGCTAGAGTGATCCAGCCAGCTCAGAGCAAGGACTGCAATTTCTGCCGAGTATCCCAGGAAACACAGGCACAGCTGACAGCCCCATTTGTTGAAGGGATCCTTTTAGATAGAGTAAGTGTGCTTACTCAGTTCAGTTTTCCCCTTCCAGAGTGGCTCTATTCCCCTGAACCCAGGACCTACATTTTCTTCACCTGTAACCAGGCACAACAATGCACGTCTTATCACCCAGGTACACTGATACAACCCTCTCATTAGCCAGGACATGAAATATTTTAAGAATTGTGCCTCAGTGCTGCATGGGTGATATGGGTCCCAGCACTACATGGCATGGATGCAATCAGCCACCCTAAAGAAGGCTGAGTCAGTTCATTGGTATAGTCCACAAAGACAGTGTGAGAACAACCTAAGAGCTTATTTACATTGGAGCAGGTGAATAATTGCACAGTCCGGTACTAATAAACAAATTTACATGGAGGAACGCTGCTGCTACACCAAAACATCTAGATGAATGAAAATTTTCTTATGTACTAATTAAAGCCTACTGAAAAATGGATTAAAACAGCATTTGCAACCAGGTTGAATGAACTTTTCTTACAAATATGTTTGCCTCTACTTGATTATAAGTCACTGTAGATAGGCAAATTTATTATCATAGTCCTTTCCTGGCTTAACTCACTAAATCTAAGTCTCCGAAGGGTTTACTTTGAAGACAATACTAAAGTATTTATTGTCGGAATGGTACCTCAATGACTGGCAGAGAATTAACTGAAACATGTAAAAACATGCCTAGAATTAATGCTTCCAGCAGACAAAGTAGTGTATCACTGCTACAACGCCTCTGCAATCAGCATTTATGATAGAGCATTAGGACTAGAGGTAAAAGTCAATATTGACAATAGAAAGCATGTGTGAAACAGCACATCACTTTAAACTGATTTATTGTGATCTGCCTGAAGACAGTAGTAGTTTATCTTCAAAATTAAATGCGAGCTTTTTAAGACCTTAAAAATGAAAACTAGGAGATAACTCTGGAGATAGCAATCTTGGTTATAAAAGTAGTCCATTTGAATTAGAAAAAAAACACTCTAGAAAAACTGCAAAAGGGAAGAATTTGAAGAACCACAGATAAAAGCTGTCACTCGCTGACAATACATCATAATCACTACTACCATTTGAAACAAAAAATCTAGGGAAAACAAAACAAAAAACAAAAGAACCCCACAGACACGTTTTATTATATAGTCAGAATAACTGTTGTTCTAGGATATAATCCCATGCTATTTAAGACAAATTAGAATAAGGTAATTTTACTAGGGCAGGGAGGAATTGGGTAGGGAAGATCACCCATTAAAAAGCTTTGGGGAAATGACCAAAGGTGACAACAACTCTTTGAGTCAGATTTCCTGTTGTAGACAAATTTGCAGAAAATACAACATAATAGAATGTTCTCCAGGTGATCCACTGCAGGAAAGCAATGAAGCAGAAAGTGGTGGGCCCTGGAGCAGCAGGGTTACAGGTTTTTTTTATTTTTTTTAACAAAAGCAATAAGCTGAGCTATTTTATATAGGAAAATGGGCAACTGTCCAAATTAGGAATAAGTAGATGCAAATTACCTAAGCTTACCTTTGTTTTCACCAGTAGAAAAGCCATGTTTGAGTATGTAGTATTAGGATATTGTTATCACAGTGTATTGCAGGAAATCTGAATGTCATAAAGATGTATTTTAAAACCTACATAAGGACAGAAAATGTTATAAAATTTGAGAAATTATTTCAGGACTTAGCTATCAAACTAATCGCTATGGCTCTGTCCATTTATATCCTAATGACAACAGATGTTAACTTGGGCAGGGTGGGGCTAAGTGATAGCTAACCACTTCTTAACCACAGGTTTGGTTTGTGAAATGAACAGCCTACATACAGGATAAATAAATTCCTAACCTCCAAGGATATTGGTCTGAAACAACAGCAAATTTTAAGTAAAAAATCCTCAGTGAATACATTGTACAACGTACCCTTTTCCAGTGCTTCCATAAGAGGAAGTATAAAACAAGCATAAAATGTCAGACTTCATAGAGAAGGGTAGTCAGCCCTTATCAGTATATGGATATGGGCCAAAAGTCTGAGATGAAAAAAAAAGCATGAAGAGTAAGAATTTGTATAGATTTGGAGCTGTTGAGTGAGCAATGAAATTAAAAAGCTTTATGTTTTCTGCATTAGAGGACTGTTGGCCCAAAAATGACTAAAGCCTTTTTTCTCACTCAGCACTCAATGGATTTTGGCAGATACTTCTGCCGAATAACAATGTTGAGTTAACATCATGTATAATGCCACTTGGAAGAGTGTTTATTACCAGTGAACACCATTTTGAAACTGCCTTTTTAATGGAAATAAATGACTTCCGGAGCGCAATAATAACAACATTTGTTAGTAGAAATGCCAGCCTTATGGGTAGAGGGAAATAAAGTAGCCATTCATGGCTCTTGAGAGAAAGGTAATTGACACAATTGCACTAGCCTAACTGGCTTCTGACAAATAAAGTCTCTCCGGTAGAAATTGCCATGGGAATCCTCTGAAATGAGATTCTACCTTCATTCTCACAGTGCACAAGTATGGATCATTAAGGTAGGGGGAAAAAAACAACAACCCGTAAATATAAAACATTTACTGTACTCACAGATGTCTGTATATAGCACCTTTTCCACAACAATACCCTTATTCTTATTCACAAAGCTCTAGCATTTCAGATGGTTTTAAGAATAGTGTTATTAAGTTGACACAAAGAGAGGTCTAGACTGGCAGTACAATTTGTTTCTCTTGCAAGCATGTTTTGGGCAGCAGAGTGTACTGATGTTATTTTCCTTAATTTCAAAATTAGGCAGTTCTGCCATCTTCTACCTTACTTGACTACCAGTCACTAAAACTTGGCATCTAGCTTTTCATTACCCTATTTTTCTTCCAGGCCATCCCTTATTCACACTGCTAGTAATAGATTAGAAAAAACAGATACTGCCACTAACTCAGGAAACCTCTGAGCTGCAAACTGACGAATACTAGAGGAGCGTTTGGGGGAAAATATTGTCGTAAATTGATTTTGTTCTTATGTCCTTAAATATGCACCCACTTTTACCACTGCTGGAGACAGGACATCATGCTACAGAAACATTTGATCTGACCCAGTGTAGCCATTCTTTCGTTCTTTGAGTCCATTTGAATGTTTGCTTAGCCTAATATCCTACTACTCTGTTTCAGAGAGAAATCTTTGATCTCATGAATAACAGGACAGCAAGGTATGATCAGATTGCATCTTACGCATGTAAGAGAAGCGGTTCAGAAGTGTTCTACATCCATTGATGAAAACACACAGAGAAGAGCGCTTTTAAGAAGCCAGTTATATGGGCAAGACCTATCAGCTTGCAAATGCTCTGAATCCTTTGATGAAAACACAAAGCAGAATAGCATGTCTAAAAAGGCAAGTATATGGGCAAGAACTAGCAAGTTTAAGATGTATTTTTTACTAGTTTATCAAAACCAGAGAAATCTCAAACCAGGGGGAAACATGTCATAAAATCTCCATATCATCCACAGAATTCAGTCTTGCAGATAGACCTTTGTAACTACTGTTCTCGGAGAACAGGAAGAGTCATCTTTCTAGGTTCTGATTTTGTAGCAACCAGACATGTTCGCACGAGGTCCCAAGCCATTCCCTAGAGAGAATATTCTTATAAGCAAGTGTAAAGAAACTCTTTTGTTAACCTTTAAAAGCTATAAACTACTTCCAAATTATTATTACCGTGAGCTAAAAAGTTTTGCAAAGCACGCAATCATAAAGGGCAGAAACAATGCCACAAAAGCAAGAGTATCGCTCAATACAGACTCGATTTCTGAGGCCCCAGCTAAAGCCAGCCATAATTACAGTAACTCATTTCCACAGCTATAGGTGACAGGCAGCCCAAAGTGACCCACGGTCATAATGACATTCGCACATTCAAGAGGACAGAAGACATAACTGCTTCATGTTTGCAAACAGTGCTGAACACTATGATTAAAATTAAACAAGGGCAAATGCTAAGTTAAAAGAAGTGAAATCAAGGGCATAACAATACACAGTTATACGAGCCCTTGAGCACAGAAAAGCGAAATGGCAACCCATCATAAGCGTTCCCTTTATACAGCTAACAGGACAGCTACAGATCCGAACTGGGGTCAGCTCAGCCGTGAGCGTACCATGGGACAGGAACTTGTCCTTGTGAACCTCACAACTAAAAGGGCTGATCTAGCCCACATAGCTCCTGCAAAATCCCTACCTACTTGTTCTTTTGGACTTGCCTAAATAAGCTTTTATGTTATATTTATTACCATGATGTCTGGACACCTTTTAAAATGTCCCTGCTGACCCAAGCTGTATTTTACTTATCTCTCACCTAGTCTCTATCCTAAATTTCTCTTCCTGTGTCTGATAACTGTCTTCCACGTTACTTTTCCCCACCCCCAAGAATTCAGCAGTATGTTCCTCACCCACAATAAAAATAAGGGGGAAGTGAACAAAAGATAAGAGTTAGTAGAAGAGTTACATATTCTCTCTGAAAAATAAGTAGTAACTGCATCACTTAAATAAAACCAAAGAGTGATTGGATTGAGAAAAATGACAGACTACAGATACCCTGAGGAGTTATCCCCCAGGATGGGTATCCAGCAGCACACAGCAAACTTTCCATTATCTCACAGGTTCTTATGAGATGAACCCACATAGATTCCTCCCCATTACTCAGGGAGTCCTACAGATTCCTCTAAAACTAGGAATGCACGTGTTATTTGCTTTAGACACAGTGGTGGAAAGGAAGCTAAAAATACATCCATGTTTCCATCTATCAGTGCAGAATATCTAGTTGATTAACTGGGTGCAATTCAGAAAGAAGCTTGGGCAAATCATTTTCACATGTGACATCTAAGACTCAGGAAAAAGAAAACAGTCATTGTGCATCAGCAGGTATTGAAGCATTAAGTTGAATAGACTGTACTGGTAATACTTTGGCAGAAACTTGATAGTATTACAGTCCCTGGTTACTAAAGCTTATCAAAGGAAAGAGGCAGTATTATTTTCATTTCTATATTTTAAATGGATCGAGATTAAAGAAGTTAAATAGAAATAAAGTTAGCTTTTGGTGATGTAATTCCATTTTCTCTCTGTAGGTGTTCTTCTGACCTTGTTTGCCTAAGTAGCGAGCTTTCCATTTATCCTTCAGGCCTTTTTCCAGCTTCTTCTCTTTCCTAAATTGGAGTCCTTTGAGAACCGTAGTAAAATCTCAGACATTCATGCAGCAATAGGATTATGTCACTATGTTTCTAAGAGTATACATGTAGGAAAAGATCATTTCAGAATTAGAAGATCCACACTGAATAGCGTGTTATCATTTCCCTGCAAGATACAAAAAGGTGACTGGAGATTTGCTGTCCCTGTATGCTAGAAAAGCATAGGAAAAAAAATAAAGGGCAGGGGGAAGTTGGTGGTGGTGGTGAAAACATCCCTCCTAAGCCAGGGATCTATGGAAAATCAGAGCAGGGTGTCTGAGACATAAAGCAGTTAGGAAACACTCATGTTTTTTTTTTCATCCCTTAAATATCCTTCTCCTTAAACATGTTGCAGCACTAGCAAAACTACCAAGCTGCAAGAAGGCTTTTACTATCACATACCAGCCCACTCACTCCTCAGCACCACCATCAGTCTCACACAAGGTTTCAAAAGTTTGTCTACTGTCTATGCTGTTTCTTCATCCTCTTCAGGCCAGTCCACCCTGCTTCTTTTCTCTGCTGCATCCAGATTCTTCCTTCTCCAGGCTCCTCTTCCAGGCCTCCTTCCTCTCTCTGCTTCTCCCAGGGCCTGTGCCTCATCTCTCCTACATCCAGGGTGCTCACTCTCCTCCCTCTGCTTCTTCCAAGTCTCCCTTCATCCAGTACTCCTCTTCCATGCCCCTTAGAGCTATTTAACTACTTAGCAAGAACCAGCCACAGCTGCACATTATCCACATCAGCCACCCCACCGCCCCCAAGCCAGCCCACAGCTGTGTATTATCAATGTTAATTAACCTGCCTTCATTCCTCTATAATTCCTCTACATAAATGTCTGAAAGTTTTCCTAGAAATTAATTGGATTTGATCCTTTGTTTTTCCCTTTAACAATTTCTACATGCAAGATGATGACACGCCATTTCACCAGATCACAAAGCCCAAGATAACACCAGCTTTAAGAATAGATTAACTTTCCCTCACATTTTGATCCACTTTTAATCTCTGATCTGATTAAATCCATTGGATGTCATATACATATACTTTGTCATACTGTCTGAACAATGCAGATAATGCATGATGCTAAGAGGAATAGCTGAACTGAGACAGAGGAAAAATGTCAGTTCCTATAAACAAGTTGAGGACCAGGATTTCAATGATGGCATTCCCTGAATGCTTGCAGTATTCTGCTCAGAATCAGAAATAGAGGTGGAGTACCAATACTTATACCTACTTCAGAATATGGCAGAAAGAACAGAGGTTCCGATTCATTAGGAATTAGGGTTGCTTCCTACAAAAAAGAGCTTACAGCTGAAGAAAAGAGGAACCAATCTGCTGGTGTTTAAAACTAAGAAAGATTGAGTAAACCTTAAAAAATAAAATAAAATAAAAGGTAAGACAAGACCAGTGCAGCAAAAGAGATCGTGCCATACAAGGTAACACCTCTGTTACAGATGAAAATAAGAAAATTCAGCACAATCAGTATCAGAGGATGGAAGCAGTCAACAGCAAGCAAGCTGTGAATTTAAATAGAGTGCCAAGAGAACAACAAAGTTGGTACATGTGCTTCCACATGAATGCTGGAAGGCATAAAAAATATGATGACAGAACTGTAATGTCTAGTCCTAAATGAAGGCATGGACATCCTGGGCATAATGGTAACTTAGTGAATCACCTGTGGTGCTAGCATACAAAATACACAGGAAAAGGTAGAACAACCAACTCTATCAGAAGCAAATAAAGTACCTCTGTATGTTAAAGAGAGCCTAATCAAAAATAATAGATGAGCGCAGTACCTCAAAAAGTGGCATAGACTCTGTAGGGATTGAAATACGTGGCCTAAGCAGGAAGGAAGGAGTGTGAGTCTACCAACTGAAATGATGACATACTTTCTGATATGCTTAAGGACATGAGGCAACATGCAGTAAACGTGATAATAATGTCAGATTTTAGCTATCTTTATGTAGATAAATAAAATGTATCAGGATATAATACAATGACCAAATAAAAGACACCATTAATTATTTTTTCATGGATCAGATAGTTAGAAAGTCCGCAATAAAAGATGTAGTGCATGGCCTGGTTCAAAAATCCTGAATACTGGAAGAGCCCTTCTGTAACAGCCACAATAATATGCCTAGATTCAACATCTCTGCAGAGGTAAGAAACTAAATACACCACAAAATTGTCCTCAGCCTCAAAAGGACATAAAAATAAAGAGCCATATTAAAAAAAAAACACAGGAGGACCTGAGAGAAATAAATTCTTAGAAGTGTCTACTACCATCACAGGAACACAGAGCCACTTAGGAGAGCCTTGAGAAAAGGCAATGGGAATTCAGCAGGGAAGGGGATGTAGATTAGAGGCAAGGCAGCAAACTTCCAAAAGCTGAAGCTGTGTCTAAAGGAAGAACACAGAAAGGCTGATGAGCTCTGTGAGATTAAGTGTAAGCACATAATAAGGCAGGCCAAATAAGTGTTTGGAGAACAGCTAACGCTACCTTTTTCTCAAAACACATCAGGAGCAGAAGCTTGCCAAGGTGTCTGTAGGGCTAGCTGAAGATCAGGGCACAAAACCAGCAAGTAGAGCAAAAAGAGCAATCCATTGCAGAAGTATGTAGAAGTAACTGGAGAGTTTTTAAAGGAAGCCTGAACTTGCTTTGTGGGGGACTCAGGAAAAGATCTGTCTGAAATTCAGGTGACTGTAGAGTAGGCTACAGAAAGATTTGGCAAAGTGAATATAAACAAATTGCCAGAACCAGGTGGTATTCACCCAGGATTTCTAAAGGAACTCAAGAATGAAATAACTAAGTTGTAATAATGAGTGGTACACTCTCAAATCTGCCTTTGTACATTATGACTGGTGAATTTCAAATATGGGAAGTTTAAAAAAAAAATATTGCAGGGTAGGTCTGTGAACCTGCAGGCTGTGCTGGTATTTCAATAGAACATATGAGAATAAAATTAGAAGAGATACCTGCATAAACATGATTGAGTCAGGAAAAGTCAACACAGCTTTTACTAAAGATGACCTGCCTTATTACCTTCCTGGTAGTCCTTGAGACAGCTGTCACAATCTATTTCAGTTTTCAAAACCCTTTACCTGAGGTCTTTTGCCAAAACTATGAGCAACTGCTGAAGCCCTTTACAAAACTGTATGACTGGCCACAAATTAAAAAATTAAGTTCAGAGTAAGTAAAGGTGAAGGCACGTGAGGAAAAATGACCCTATGTATGATGCTGCAATGCTACACACTGAGCTGACCATTACCATGAGTCATGATGCATTTTCCATGAAAATACTAAGCCAGTGCTCAGTTTAGGTCAAAAAAGGCAAATCAAATGTTGGGAATTCTTGGGGAAGGGATAAAGAACAGAACAGAGAACGCTGCCATAAAATTTATGCATAAATCTATAGTTTGTCTATAGCTGGAATACCAGTCACAGTTTTGGTCCCTTCCTCCTAAGCAGGATAGCGAAGGACACAAAAAGTTTAAGATAACCCAGGTTGACCAAAGGTCTGGAATATATGCAGAATGTTTCCTTTGTATCAAGGATGAGGGATAAAGTAAACTGGTATTGCACTCTGAAAAAGAGGTAATTTGGAGGGGTTATAGTAGAGACCAATCGCATCATAAACAACATGGAGAAAATGGGTGTCCTTTGACTGTTTACTCTCTACCAGTACAAGAGCCACAGGGCATCAAATGAAGCCACTAGGAGCCACGTTAAAAACAAGCAGAGATAATTTTTGGTATGACAGAGAGCTCATTGCTAAAGAATTTTCCAGATGCTGTAAACTCACTTGAATTCAAAGGGACACATAGCAAATTTACAAGATCAATCCACTGAAGTTCACTAAATAATCACAAGCTCCATCTGGCTCAGGAAATCCCTAAACTAACTGAAGGCAGGGGGAGTGTTAGAGGGAGAATATGTGTTTACTTTTCTGTCTTGCATCATTCTTACCTTTCTCCCTGCTAGCAACGGAGTTGGGCTAAAGGAAAGAGGAATTGCCTTCTCATCATCAGTCTTTGAGCTTTTTCAGAATTATAACCCCCCCACAGTGACTGAAACCGGGCTTCCAGCACATGTGTAGAAAGAAGGTGCTGCAACACATCTTTTACGTCAATAGCTCTTATCCCATAGGCCTCCAATTACTGCTGTGTGCCCTAACTAGGCTGTGCTGTTAATTTGCAAATAGCCAAGGTCTGTCCAGATGTTGCACAGTCTCAGTACAAAATGAGAAAGAAGAAGGAGGGTATAAGTGACTTTTTCTTTTCGGCAGCACTTGATTGGAGTGCCCCAGAATGGACCCTAGATTCAACACATTGTCTTGGAACATTAACATGCAAATATTATCACATACAGAGAACCATTCTAAATCTATATCTGTTTATGCAAATCCTGTCAAGCACAAGTACCTCTAATAACTCTGATTATTTTCCTTAAGTACTCTGAACAGCAGTGATACACATGAAATAGTTCTAGCTTGCTGCATATGTAATTCTTACCCCTTTGTGCATTTATGCATCTGGCTCTAACAAAACATTATTATTTGATTTAAGAAACATTCTAGTACTGCACTATAGGAAGTCTAGTTACATTGCTGGTAATTAAGGTTGTGCAACAGTTCTTTTCATATTTTCAGCTTCTTATAACAGTTTGGGCTGAAATTTATTGCAGTGATTTGCCATGCCGTACACAGGTTAATTTTTTCCATAGGTAATCTGCAATGTTCCCAAGGACAACACTAAGGAAAGTGAACCATTTTGCCTGCATTAAAAAAATCATTGTCCTTTTATTGACCATCTTGCAAACTTCTATACTTTGAAGCAGAGATGAAAAATATGGAGGAATCTGACCTGCATGTCAGGAGGGTCTTCAGCTTTTCTTTGAAATTCTATTTCAGTTTAGCTGAATTAGATATTTCGTATCAGCTAAAATCTGTCAGTCTAAGAGGAAAATTATTCTCAAATCTCATGTTTTAAGAACATCATTTATTTTCATATCAACTTTCAGCTCAGTTATTCTAGCACTGCCTTTTAGCTTAAATAGCACTACCCATTACGTGAAGATTGCTGCCTTGACTCACAGTGTTCTGTCATATGCTTCATGCCTCTTCCAGACCTCTTCATTTCAAATTACAGTTTATACATTTTCGGCACATCTTGCAGTTCAAACCAATTTTTTAGCACACATGTGACCTGAACAAGGCTAAATAGTATTATATAAAATATAATACAAACCTCGTAGGGAAATACCTGTGCAATTGTATATTACAGGATATAAGAATCACTGAGGTGGGAAGGGATGTCTAGACATTGCTTAGCCCAGCCTCGCTGCTCAAACAGGGTCAGCCAGAGCGTGTTGCTTAGGACTGTACCCAGCCAGATTTTTAATATCTCCACAGGCAGAGACTCCACAACCTCTCTGGGCAGCATGTTCCCATGTTTGACCACACTTACACTAAAAAAAAAAAAAAAAAAAAAATCTCCTATGTTTATGTAGAATTTCCTGTGGTTTATTTTGTGCCCATTGCTTCTTGTCCTGTCACTGGGCATATTGATGTGTGCATGTATACATACCTAAGTATACCTAAGTTGAAGTATGATTTAGTTGCTTTCAGGCAGGGAGACCTCAGTTTACAGGGATAATTGACAATATTTCTTGCTAAGTCCGCTATCTTTCAGTTTATACCATTACAATTCAGTTTTACTGTTAGTAAACTCTACAGTTCAATTACTATAGACCTTATGATTTGGAGAGTTTAATCTTCTCCAATCTAGTTAATACTTCTTTTGTGATTTCCCTCCAGATGCTTCATTTAATGGCAATCAAACTAATGGGGTTTTCTTTGTCTGGCAAATCCGTTGTCAAAGAAATAATCAGATTACTGTGGTACAATCAACTTCTGGTAGATCAGTGTTTCATTATAGTTAATTTTCTTCTTACTAGCTAGTTTTTAATCCTTCTTTCCTTCATAATGTAGTCGAAAGCTCAGCATATAACTGAGGTCAGACTGTAGTTAATCACCCACCACTTTCCTTTTCAAATAACAAATACTGTCTTTGCCAGTATATAATCAAAATATTTACAAGTTGACAGATGATAAAAATATTAGGTTTGGAATCTCAAGAATTTCATCATCCTAATTTAAGTACACTCAAGTGTAAATTTTCATTTCATCTTTGTTGGGTCATTTCCGTGTCCATATACATATTCAGCTATTCTGCCAGTCTCATAAATAGGTATTGAAAACACAGGCAAAGAAGATTTTTTTAATCGTATCTAAACTATTTCCAGCAACATCTTCACCTTCAGAATCTTGAACTAAGAAACCATGTCAGATTTATAGAGGAAGTGAGAACTTAAAACTGCCACTTATGACTCAGGTTTAGATTTGAATATTTACAATGCTTTATAATGTTGAGTGCTGAGAAAAATAAGATCTCAAAAGTCTCTAAATTCTATTAATTAATTTTTATGTGACCCATGAGCTCCAAAATAGAAATAATACTGCCCTCTTGGCCTTGGTGATTTTGAAATGTGTCTTATATTAAACCACCAAAAGTCTTACAAGAAAATTAATAAACTTAATATAAGACACTGTAATATTTTCATGGCAACGTTTAAAATAGGGACTTTGTCATGCATTACATAACAATGACAAAACATGGAATAGCTGTTTATCAGTTACACATCTTGTATTTTGTACCTGAAGAAAAGATTTTATAAGAAATATCAGGCAATCATGTAATTACAATTCTGTCATATACCATGCACACACAATAAAGCTGAACTAAGAATGAAATAGAATTTCTCAGATTTTGCAATCCTCACATTTTTCCTTTGATGTTCAGTATTTATCTGGTGAACACAACACTAAAAAAATAATTAAAAGTATCTTTCTCACTAACAGTAAGGCATCAAGTATAAGCATCCATGCATACTTTGTTTTTTATTTCCTACAATACAGTTTCACAGCTGAAAGAATACTTCAGTGTCAATGGAGAAAACACATTGTTTCCCAGGCAACATGATGGAACATGTGCCAACAGACATTGTCTGACACACTAAGGAATGTTGTGATATCTGCCATTAAATATAAAATTGGATGACAAAAAAAAACCAACTTTCCTTATTCTCATACAAAACAGCATTCCAAAAATAAATGGAAAGAGGAAAACGGAAGGCAAGCGGTGTTTATAGAATAACCCCAACAAACACATTCTTCTTTTAAAAATGTCTTCAAAACTTCCTTTTGACTTCTAGTTAAAAAAAAAAAATACAGTTACAAAGACTTTTTTTCAAACTGCTTTGTCTAGTTTCCTTCTTCTCTTCCTGGGTCCAACCAGGAGGAAAAAAAAAAAATACCTCCAAAATGCTAGGATACCCAGAGGATGTGGTTCAATTCTCCTCTCCAGGAAAGCATTGCATTTATGCTGTGTTCAGGTGCATAAAATAACCGACAACAGAAGACAGCTTTTAGATAATCTGGTGGTGATTTAAAGTTGACCCTTCAAAGAAGAATAATTTTGGATATAATAACAATAATATATTATGTCTAACAAAGGATCTAGAAGAAGCAACTTGCATTCAGACTAAAGACAGTTCAATTGTGGCACTGAATGTAGCTAATCCTGATTGCCTTCAGGGGAAAAGGATCAGCGTAATCATCCCACATCAGAGTTTGCACACTAGAAACACCTTTTACGCCAATATAACCAGAAAAATCAGACACGGATCATTTCTGTACAGACCAACAAAGAAAATCGTCCCAATCTTAGATAACGGCTTCATGCCAAAACCCTTCCATAACCATTTCTCCAGTCATTGCTGCAGTCATCAGCCTAGGATGCTACTCATAGAAGTATTACAGCTTTGTTTTGGCCTTGAAAAAGAAAAAAAGGAGACTAAAGGCAAACCTTTACTTGAAGAAAATATGTGTTAGACTTATAAATTCAGCATGCAACACTGACCATATCCCTCTTCCTGCCTAATTTAAACCTGCAATGCCATAGTCAGCACTTTCCAACGCACTTGAGAGCCCCACTGTCTTCAACAGGACTTCAGGTTGCCTATCTGACCCAGAGCACAAGGTGGGATTTTGACAATGCGGTTCCTTTTCAAAATGCTTATTTTCTGACTTACAAGGTTCTTGGCCTCCCATTTTCTGGTAGCTCCTTCCTAAACCTATGCCACTACTTCAGTGGCACCACAAGAACTGTTGGCAGGTTGCGTGGTTTTCTGATCCGAGGTTAAAATGAACACATACACACACTTCACATACCTTAATTCAGGTTTTTTAAGATCTGTTCCCTGATCTGGATTGCAGTACAGTTCAGTAGACAGTGGAGTCTGCTCTACTGAAGGGGTGACAGTGTAACTCTAAAAATCACCAGCAGGAGGGCAGGAATACGTCAAGTCAACATTGCTGACACACTCTTTGTAGTGTGAAATCACTGTCTTACTTATATTTGTGCAATATCAACATTCATGTAATGTGTCCGTAACCTTTTTGGTTGTAGTCTATTTGTTTTCAAACAGGTAAGTAAATTTTAGTATGTGAAAGGATATTCTTAACAACTAATTTTCTGTTTTATCATTTTTCAAATGTGAAGTAACTCTGAACCCCTTCACACCTGGAATGATTTTCAAATGCATGTGAAAGACATACAAGTCTGTCAAGATCTCTTGGAAAAAAAAAAACCAGAACATTGCAAAACCTCTTGTAAATACATACATACACACACAGCTGTATATGCACAAAGCTAGCAGGCATTATACATGTCTGCAGAACATGCTTATGTGCTACCTTGAAGACAGCAATGATATATGCATTTAACCCTGCACTGTTGACAGTGAGAAATATTATTTTAATGGCCTCCTTTTCCAATAAGATATATTGCTTTCCAACAGTCAGTAAGACGATGTGGCATATTAGAACAGAAAATTGGAAATTATGATAAAAAGGTAATTAAAACCTGGAGGTTCCAGGATTTAATTTGTGCAGTCTCAAATAACCACTTCTCAGAAAACATGGTGTTGGAAAAAAAAATTGGCCCAGGTCTTACTACCTACAAACCATCTGTCTAATCAATTATTAGTTCATTAGAGACTCTAACACACAAAAACAGGTATGATATGCTCTGTGTGTATTTTCTGATGTCTCCTTTGCACTCAGGGTATATGAACGTTCATGTACACTATATTATCACTTTGTGAAAAACTGATCAGGCTTATACATTTCCTTGCTGCTTACACGTGTCTGAATGGTTAGAGCAGGAGAAAAGGAATAACAGG
Source organism: Falco rusticolus (assembly GCF_015220075.1). NCBI lineage: Eukaryota > Metazoa > Chordata > Aves > Falconiformes > Falconidae > Falco > Falco rusticolus. Next base: position 45,077,735 of record NC_051192.1, read on the forward strand.
TGTCTGATTCACTAAACTGCTTTTGAGAACAAGCAATTCAAATAATTTAGTCTTGCTAAATATTTATATTTATTTTCAAATAGTAAATATTTTTTTAAAGAAATTATTTTTTCAAAATCTCTACACACACACACAACTATTTTTTATATATTTACACATATTTATATATGTGGAGTTTATCTGGGAAATAAAATATTTCTCTCCTGTTTCACTCCATGCTGCAAGTTCTCTTCTTTTAACAAAATAAATCTTAGTATCAGTGTAAGGTTCATCGTTTCCCAGGGTAAACTCCCAGGCCTGAGCCTCATTTATCCATTCCCTCACTCAGATAATATGCACATACATACAAATTATACTGGAAATTCAAGGACCTGCCTAAAGCCACATCAGGATTGTATGCACAGGGCATGCACACATACCTACCTCTTCTGCCACTGAAATAATTTATTTAAGAAATGAAACACTCAGAACAGCAAGAAAATAAAAAATACAACAGGTTTTGTGAGCCCTCTATATTGTCTACTAAACCTACATAAGTTATAATGCATATACCTATAGCACCCCCTGGCCTCCAGAATTAAGGGAGTTGATGCAAAACTTGCGACTGCAATTCTTACAGATAATTCCTCAGGAACAAAATGAGACAACAGTGAATTTTCATTGTGTGACCCTTTTGCCTCTATAGGGGAACTCTGAAAAGTGGTTTCTCTGGAGACTGCAATCCATAACATGCAATTATACAAAATATAGGACTGAAGACTTTCTTCATCCAATCCAGAGACAGAGATCCTACTATGAACAGCTATTTTTCCACTTCTTAATTCCAGGCAAGGTTGCAATAACAACTATGAAAAAAAGCAAATGAAGAATCTGTAGGTCTTCCTGATACACAATATTAAATGTTCAGGATAATAGAAGGAATAGTGGGACTGAAAATCTAAATGCTTTGTCAAATAAATTCTGTTTCTGATTCAATCACAGTGAGACTACAGAAGCATTGCTATTTTTCCATTAGTAAAAGATGTTGCTAAGGGTAGCCAGACAAAAGAATAGGCAAGAGAAGGGGGTGGGGGAAAAAAACAAGCAAACCAAAAGAAACCAAGTAAGGATGGCTGCTGGAAATAAAAGAATTCACAAGGTGTATAAAGGGTGCTTTCATCTAAGGAAGAGTTCGATACAGATGCTGTTTTCCAAACAATTAGAAATCTTTTAAAAAGTAGACAGCCTTTTAAATATAAAAATTAATTGAAGACATAATGTTAAAACATTCAAGGACGTGTCTGTGAATAGAACAGCTGTGCCCAGTAATACTCAAACAGCAAGTCTTCACATTACTATAGCACTACCAGCATGAAGACTTCAAGACAGCTGGCAATATTCATTAATTAAAGGCATATCACAGCCATCTAGCACTACCCTTGCCTAAGTAAGAAATAGCAACGTGGAAGGCTCCCAGGAATCACACAAGAGATTACCAGCAGAGCCAGTATTAGAGTGAGGGGACAAGGGTCAGGAGTAGTAAAGAACAAGACCTCGGCACAACCTGTGCATGTGAAACAAACCCAGAAAAATTCACTTCCAAGTTCTGTACTGCAGTCAGACAATTCATCTTCTTCCCATGCGCTGCTCACTTTCTTAAATTATAATCTAGTACAATAACTTGTGTATCTAAATGAATTTTCTGGAAAATAAACTCTGCCTTGAAAATTACTCAAAGGATTGTATCATTTCCAATGGTTAATTATCCCCTTTTTAAATATTTGCACCTTTTTTCCAAGCTTTTGACCTTAATAACCTGCAATCTCAAGACAACTTCTATTATGAAACCATTATTCATATATAGAAATTAATAAACCACCACCATTTATAAGGCTGATTGCTTTTCATTGAAACTAAACCAGATGTTCTGGAGCTCTCCTACAGCTTTAGGGATGATTTAGTCCACAGCTTTTCCAAAGCAAAATCCCTTGGAGCACACACAGTGTGGAGGTGAGGTCTCTCAGCACCAGCTGCCTTGCTTTCTAGGCCTGTTGCTATCCTGCTACAGTACTTGTGAATGTGGGCACATCCACAATACATCAGGTGCAGTCTTTATTTCCAGACCAATCACCCTATATGTGACCAAAATAAAACATGAATTGTTTGTTTGAACTAAATTAACCAAACTGTCCAGATCACCCTAGACCAAGGTCCTCTTTTTCTACCAGTATTTTGTCCTCTATAAACTTTGAGTAATGCTTGGGTAGTTCTTCCCAAATACAGCTTTTTTCTTATTCTCTTGTTGAAATACTTCCTCTACTTTCCATGGTAAAGAGGTGTTTTCTCCATTTTCTCACTTTTGTATTCCCATTATTTCCAGTTTTCCATCTGTGGCAGGCTCACTTAGAAGTAAGAAATATATAGAGAACATATGTGTCTTCTGCTGAATTTTACAAATACTGCAGTTCTTATATCCAACAACATTCAGCTTCCCATTACCTTTACAAGAAACAAGTTATTATGGAACTTTAAAAAGTAATTCAGGCAATATATGAAACTCTCTTCTCTGCCCATACAAAAGAATAATCTGAAAATCTCACATGCATGAATCCAGCCATCTTGACTGTTTGCCTAACTCATGTGGCTGTGTAGGACAAGCTATATAGAAAGGTACCAGGGCAACCCTTTAATTACTTAAGTAAAACACACGGAAATCTACACTGAATGTACCCTTGAGAAACATGATGATCTGAGTATGGCAATACTTTTAAGAGCAAAAGAAAAATAAACTTTCAGGTCTGAAAGGAAATATGTTGGGGGGACAGCAGGGGAGGGAAAGCCAAGCAGCATCTCTCCAAAATTAACTTCTTGATATAAGACATTAACTCTGTGCTAATGGCATCATCATTAGAGAGAGGAATATTTAAAGATACACGCCTGTGTATGTGTGTATATATATATATACACACACAATTATATATACATGTTTGTATATATATATAGGAATATATTCATTATAGAACACAGCCTGTCTTTGACAATATTTGTTCAGACTCAGAAAAGGAAGCAGCTGTTCCCCAAAGAAAAAAATAAGCTGCTTCCAAGGCAATTACAAAAATTGCAGCTTAGTGATTCACTTCTTTCATACAGACTGTGAGGCAGTTTGACTTACTTTGAAGTGAGAATAAGCTGCAGAAATTGAAGGCTGTTAAATTTAGCTAAATTTTCCTTTTGACTTCTTTGTACTATCTGAAAACACTTTTGCAACCAAAACCATCTTTGAACCATGAAATTAATCAAAGTTTCCCAATCCATTCAAGACTGAGAAAAAAGTCAAAAACTTCTTCAGCATCTGGGCCGTTTAGGCATTTCACTGTTCTGGTTGTGCTTCTCCTCCCTGCTAAAGACAACATGTGCAAACCTTCCTGCCACTCACATCAGCTGCAGAGGCAATAGAGTTGGTAGCTGCTGGCTCTAGGGAAACATCCAAACAACCTCCACCTTCAGCAGATCCTGTTGTTGGGAGGAGCAAGGGCCATCCATGAAGGAATCAGGGAGTAGCATGCATGCAGGGAGCTACCATACAAGGCAGACAGTAAAGTCTCAGTCAGTAGTGTCATCAGTTGAGAAGGTGTAGAGAGAATGGAGGGACAGTGCAGAGGCTAAAGCCTGGAGGAAAGAAAAAAAGAGAGCAAAAAACAAAACAGATAGTGACAATGAGAATGAAACAAGCAAGAGGAAAAAAGTGGTGACTGTCAGTCAGTAGAAAGTTCATCAGCAAAGGGACTGGAGTTTCCTCCTGAACCAGGCATCAAGTGGTAAATGCAACCTAATGCTGAGGAGAAACAGTACAGAAACACATGGCTAACAGTGCTGCAGCCTGTGCATTACAACTTGCAACGGCAAAGCTAACATGCTTTCCAGCCCAAGGCAAGCCAGAGCGTGGACCACCAGGGGGTCTTTATAGCAGCACAGGGTGCGGTTCAGCTGAGCCAGCAGTGAATTCTTCCTTCACTTTCCCCTGCTTCCAGGACAAAGAAGGCTACAAAGACAGGCAACATTACCTCAAGTTTTCTTTACAGACATTTGCTATATTACATTCTGCAGAAAGGATGGGCTTGCCAGCAGACTGCAAGAAATCCTTCATCAGGATGGAGGAGACGTGTATCTTGTTTGGGCTGTGCATCACACTGCCTTATAAACTGACCCACAAGTCAAAAACAAAACAAAACAAAACATAACACAGACAGGGAGTTTTCTTTACCTCACAGGCTGAAACATCTGGATCAACTAAGACAATGAAGTTGTTGGTTCAAATACGTACCGTCAACAGAATGGAAAATCAACTTTTCTATTCTGGTTGCCAAGCAAAATGAAGGAAATTGCTGAAACCAAACCACCATGTTGTTTTATTACTTTTATTTTAATTAAGGACATGCAGAGCAGGCTAACATCCTCCAAAATTAGCAGGCAACTTAAAGAAGTGACTTATTTTGCTATTTCAATTTAACAGATGTTCTAGTATGAACAGAACAGCTCTGTTACGAGGAATGAAGGGAGAATGAAGGGAAGAAGAAGGGATAGGGGAGTAAGAGGGAAGGGAGGAAGAAGAAAATGAGAAATGAAAGGAAAAGAAGCTATCATCAAGTAGGAAATAACGTCAGTGTTCTCATTTACCAAATGTGGGTAAGGTTCATGGCTTAAAGTTCATGAGCCTCAAAGATTTTGCAAGAATCTATGAACCCTGACAATGCAGAACAGTGAATGCTTTTTGTATTAGCTCTTCATTTCACTCGTATTTCTTCATGTCCCCACTGAGTGCTTTTTTAGGATAGCAGTATCAACAGTTCCATGAAGGGAAAGGGAACAGGTCATGAAAACATTACCGATCACTCTATCCACAGAGTTTTCTTAATTCCAATATTAAAACCCAGAAATTATACTAGAAATAAGAACAAGAAAGAAAAAAAAAATGGTGTTAATGATTACATACCGAATGTTTCTAGATGTACATATCACTTCAAAAGTATAAATATTTTCTCAGGGTAGGCTGTTTTAATACTAATAGGACACTGTAAATTAGTACAGTGCCAAGAATAGTAACTTTGATAATGTAAATCATTCTTCAGAGCCATAAACTGTGGGGAGAGATGGAAAAGACTGAAAAAGGAGGGCTGGGGAGAAAAAAAGCCAAGAAAGGAAACTGCGTGAGAGATGTGGGATGTGTAGACAAGGTAAGGAAATAATATAGAAAGAGGAATGAGTGATAAGAAAGGGAAAAGCAAGATAAAAATGGTCATAAAAAAAGAAAGCGAGACTAGGGCCTAGATCCAGAAAAGCTTTTCTGTTCTTAACTTCAACTATGTTATTAAATATACAAAGCACACTACAAATAAAGTTAATGATATATTTTGCAAGGCAGAGGAATTAACAATCGAGGAAAGAAAAGTAACAAAGAGCAATACTATCTAAAGAAAGAAGAAAAAAGATCAGCAGAAGACTAGAGTGAAACTAAATACAGAACGTGAGCCATCCTTGTCATAGGGGGCTTTCTGATGCGTTTTCAATGTTAAAGAATCTTTGGATAGCCTAAAAATCATACACAGTAATTTCTCAAATCAAAAATTGCTGGATCCAGTATGGAGAAATTACAAATCATTTGACAAAAGAAAGAGGAGAGAATCATTTAACAAAAAAGTTTGCAATCACATAGATGCAACTGATAACAATTTGACTTCAACAAGGAGTAAATAGCATCAAGTCCAAATCAGATTTATAAATATATATATATATAAAAATATATATATATACACAACCCCTTTCTAATTTTAAAGGGACAGTTTCACACACATGAAAACAACAAAAATTAAAATCAGTTAAGAGCAAATATTTGCCTAGAAAATTAATGGCATTTTTTTAAAAAAATAGCGTACTTCAATGGCTGTTGGGAAAAATTATAATTCATCAAAATACCATGGTTTTAAAAATTAAAAGGAATATACAATTTGGTTCACCTTTGGTTTAGGAGATGAACAAAAAGTGAAAAACTATAAATTTAAAAGTAGTCTGAGATAATAAAACTTCAGGTTCTCAAACCAGGGAGGCACACTTAAATATGTGCAGAGAATATACTCATAAAGTGAACAGATATAAGACAGCATTTCAGGAATTCCAGAAATTTGATAACTGAAAAAAAGGGGCTAAAAAATAATACAGCAGTTCAGGCAAGGAGTGCAGTTTTCTAAAATATTTAGGGGGAAAAAAAAGGAATTCTAATATTGGCATCAGATACTTTTTGAAATGAAACATTAGTATTCTCAATAACAGTAATGCAGAAAAAACACAGAAACATTTGGTAAGTCTGTTCTGGTTTGGGAAATCAAGGGATTATTTAAGAACTAGAGACAAATACAATAATTTCAACCAATAAGGTTATATAAGTAAATAAGCATATTATCTGTGTGTACAGTGATTCCTCTCAAACTAATGGAATAACTATTAACTCAAGATATTTGGCCAATGAGAGCAATAACATTGTGTATTATATTTTGCCTGCTGTAGGGGATTTGATACAATGGTCTGACAATTTGAAGGTAAAAGCATGAAACAAAACTAAACAAATAGTCATATATTAAAATGAAAGAAAACTGTTTATTAGACTTTAAAAAAATACAATGGTGAAAGAGAAACATCAACAACCAAGCATGTACTATTGCAATGCTCAGGCTGTGATTGGAAGCTGTATTATTTTGTATTTTCCTGGGTCATGAATGCACAAATAACAGCAGTACTAACAAAATGTGCAGAAAACTACGATATTTTTAAGAATAATAAATAAAAAAATACTACTTCTAATGAAGGGAAACAACATGGAATGGTTTATAGCCTTCCTTCAGGGAAACAATATAATTTCCACTATAGCTAAACATAAAAGCGTTTATGGGGCAGGAGGAGAGGGGCGGAAAGCAAGCCATTTGCTAGACATAGTACTCTGTCATGAGGAGAACCAATGAAAATTTGGAGCGCTAGCAGACAGCTGAACAGAGGCTACCAATGTTACCCCGTGCCCACAGGGCTAGAATAATCCTTGTGCAACATAGCTCAGCAAGGAAAACTGGAACCGCCAGAAGAGTCACATTTGCCTCTATTAGTCACTGACACACCATCTACTTGGGATAACATATATAAAGGCCAGAAATAAAGAGTGCTTTTTAACAGTACAGATTACCCATTGGAAAACTGCTGTGCATTTGTCCAGATGGATTTAAAGCAATCTTACAATGAAGCAAATAGTGGCTTTCCTAAGCTACCTATAATTTCAAAAAGAAAATTATTTGGAGAGATCCTGTAGGTTGTCCTACACAGCAAGTCAGCCAGGATGGTCACAGAAGATCTTTCCAGCCACATAAGCTCCGAAAACAGGACTGTAAAAGCACCATGTTCATAGTGTGGGAATTATCCATCAGGCAGATGCTACAGCAGAGGTGTTTTCCCCAAGGTTCCCCTCACAAATCCTCACAGCATCCAGATGCCAAGACCAATCAGAGCCAAGAGAAGAACAACATGATGGACTGCAAGATAGTGATGTGAAAAAACTGAGCAGCGCTGCCACCCAAAGCTGCCTACCTCTGCTGAGGCTTTTCCAGCTCATTCAGATGGCTGCAGGTGCAAGAAGAAGGTGACTTTATTTTTACTACACTTTATTGAAATATGCAGAATCCCCACCACATCATATCAGATTCAGTATCTTGGTCACCACATCAATCGGAAAGATATTGTCAGACTGGAGGGTTTTCAGAAAAAAACAACTGAGCTCATAACTTAGCAGCAATTAATAACGTCACTAGGGCACATTTAGCTGGTGTGTTTTAGAGCATTATTGAAAATAAGATAGCACAGGAGATGCATGATACAGCACAACTTATGAAGACACATTTAGAATAAATAACAAGAAACAAAATGTAGCTGTCAAAAAACATCCCTAGTAGCAGGAGATACTCAGCTGTATGGCGGTGCATGATATTCAGCTGCATGACACAGGGCAGGGAGTGGGAGAAGAGGGAAAACTCACTGATAGTGCTTTAAAAAAGCTAGAAAATACAAACAATAATGCACTGAGAGCAGTATGAAAGGGAATACCCAGTGTGCTTTTACTAGTCCTGATTTCTTCAACTACAGTGAGGCTGGTGACTGTATATTCTAAAAACCTCAGAGATGAGACAGACTATGTTGGTAGACACAAAATGGTTCCGTACAATCAAGTATATATCAAGGTTGTGCATGACTGCAAAACAAAACCTTTAGACACTATTAATAAATGCTTCAGGGAGCAGCCAAACACATAACCCACAGATAAGCAAATATTAATGACAGGGTCTCGTAGCAGTCATAAAGCCCTTAAATTAGACATCTATGTAGGAGCAAGCAAAGCCAAAAAATCCCCTAAAATACTGCTTGACTGGAAAAATAGGAATTGCATAGAAATAAAGATGTTGCTATAAAGGGACTAAGTGTACAAATAGAAGAGCAAAATGTTTGTAGGCAGTACATGGAATATATTGAGTGACCCAGAACAAACATATGGAAAACCAGCACAGTTAAACACCAATGTAAGAGGTTATTTGAAGCAACTCTTCAAAAAACTGGTTAGCTTCTTAATGAGGACAATAAAAAAGAAAATAAAACTCTGGCAGACTAAATGCAAAAATGCAATAAGACAAGCCAAAAGAAGTTTGAGAAATAACTTTCAAAGGGGGGGGGTTGTGGGGTTTTTGTGTGTTTGGGGTTTTTTCGGGTTTTGGTGTGGTTTTTTTTTAAATACATCAAGATCAGGAAGCTTGCCAGAATGTCCAGAGGTCTGAAGCATAAAGATGTACAGGAGCACTGAGAGAACATAAGACTACAACAGAAAAACTAAATGAAGTTTTTGTATCTATGCTCATAGAAAGGGCCTTAAGAGAAAATCAAATAACAGAACCTTTCTTAAGGGTGGTCGTTGAAGGATCTGACTGAATGTTAAAGTGTCAGTAAAGGCACTATAGAAAAATTCATAGAGAACAATAAGAAGTCACCAGGACTAACTAGTGAGTTTTAAAGGAATTCAGGGATGAAGTCCTCAATATCAAAAGACAGAAAAAAGGCAAAATCAGATGTCAAATCTTTAAAAAGATTGGGAAATGAGGAAAAGAGAGGTAAACCTAAGTTAGTTGAGAATAAGTGGCCAGACAATTCTACCAGATAATTTAACAGAAACTGCTACAAGGAACACAATTAGAGCATCCATAAATACAATATTTGGAGAAGTTTCATCATGGGAGCTTCCCTAAAAAGATTCTTATTCTGGAATCAGTACAAATGTGAAAAAAAATTAAACTAAGTAATTCAATATATTCTGTCGCCAAGAGATCTCAGAGAAACTGAAATGCCACAGACAGGTCCCATGGGGCTAAATAATTGGCTGAAACGTAAGACACAAACAAATACTAGTGCTTAGGATTTTTTTTGATGGTACTAATGCTTAGGATTTTTTTTGATGGAGGAAGGTCACAAGAGAAGTCTTTCTATTAGTTGCTCTGTTATTTAATATTTTCACAGGAGACCTGGAAAAGAGGGTGCATAGCAATATAACTAAGTTTGCTGATGATACTGTGTTAGGGTAGTAATGGTGAGAGCCAACTGCGAAGATCTGGAAAACGTTTTCACAACATAAAGTAAATGATGAAATGGCAACTGGAATTCAATAAAGATCTGAAGGTTGAAGAGTATACTAAAAAATGATGGCTAAAAATTTGGCTCATTTAGTCAAAAAAAAAAAAAAGAGGGAAAATCTGACTACTCTCTATAAATACATTAGGCATAAACATCAATACCAAAAAGGTGTTTCAGCCAAAGAAAGAAAGCTTGCACTGTAAACAATTTAAGTATGGAAATTGCAGCAAAAATCTGCCAGAGGGGTGAAGCTCCAGATCAGCCTGTCCACAAGAGGAAAAACAGCCTAACTGGGCTTTAAGACAAATGTGGATAAGCACTGTGAACAAATTACAGAATCTGGTTGCTATGACAGTTCAGTATTGGGTTAGCCATCCAACTTTAGGCTATATTCAATAAATGAAACTAGAGCAAAAACAGCAGGACGTAGAAGATGCGCTACGACTTGTGTCTATGCAGAAGCAAGTCCTTGTGCATCACCTATGCAGAAATAAGTTTCTGCTTCATGCCATTGTATGTTTCGGCTTCTCTTTGGACCAAGAAAGGTGACTTGCTTTGCATGCAGGAAGCCTTGGAGGTAATTAATAGTAATTCAGTCACAAGACTTCTGTCACTAGAGACATAATTAGATTTAAAGTATTTTTGAGAGAGAAGGAATGTTCCACTTCTATCCAAAAGGTCTTCTTTTCCCTTTGATCATGTTTCTGTTACAGCAGAGGTAGCTGTAAATGTGGCAGTCCAGTCTTCTGCAAGCAGTTATTTGACTTGCCAGACCAGATCCAGTGCTGAGATGAATTAGTGATAGGTTAGTTAGCTAGCACAGAGAAGGCAATTAGTTAATAAAAACTAGCTGTGTCTATGTTACTGGTTTTGTTCACAGTAGTAGTGAGGTTTTGAAGTGATTTCCCCAAACCTTGCATTGGATTAGCTTGCAGAGCAGCTGGGGTGTACAAAAATATGGTTTCTTTGGGGGAAAATTAAACCAAAATCTCTGCTCCAGAAGCATACCAAAGACACCCCGGCTCCTCACAGGGACATTAAGGTCTGAACACAAGACTGGTTCTTTGGGAAATCTCAAGCCGTGCATCTGGCCTTGTATGCCACCCAGAACAGCAGGCCCTCGCTGTCCCACCCCAGCACTGCCAGGCTTTCACAGGGGTGGACACTAATGGCTAGAAACCCACCAGGAAGGCCATGCCAGGAGGGCAGGGCACAACAGGCATTGTCCCGACGCCCATGTGGGAGGACCTAAACCAGCTCAATGTTTACTAGAAGACCCTGGCTGTTTTACAGTGGCAACAGGTTGGGTCAAAGGGTTGTGTAACACCAGGCAGCTGATATGGGCTCACTTCATAATGTATTACCCAAGCACAAAACTTTTACCTTGAAAATAATGAGTTATCCAATGTTTTGTCTAGTTTTCAATCCTTTAGGTTACCAAAGATCAAATTTGCTGAATGGTTTCTTTTACTCGCCTCAGTTTAATCCCTGAGGGAAGAAAGATTATTTGCTTGTGCCTATTCCTTCTTTAAAATAAAAATAAAATATCATAACTGACTCACCACCTAATTCATAGCTTCTTGAGTCTCTTGACTCAGCTTTCTCTAGGTTTTTCTGTTTTATTTTAGAAGACATTTCCACAAGTACATTCTTCATGTTGCTAGGTTTCAAGAGAAAAAAAAAAATAAAGGAAGAAAACAAATCGATTTTTTTTAAAAGACAGCTCTTTGTCAAAAGTCCAAAAGGAAGTATGAAAGTAATCTTCTGTTACATGTGTGCCAACCTTCCTTTTTCCCTAAATTTACTTTTACATTGTTTGTGATGGACACTGCATACAAAACTATGCTAATGAGCAAGAGCAATGCTTTGTTAAGAGGAGGACTACCCAAGAAAACAAGGTGCTAAGGAAATAATTATGACCTCACATGGCCCATGTCATAAAATTACAAAATTTCATTTAAGCGGTGCTTTTGATGTCCTCCTACTTTAAAGTGTGCGCACATGTATGCATGTGCAAGCTCTTGTGTGTCTAGTACAGCAAAATGTACAGAACCATCACTGAAACGCAGTCATGTTTGGTGCAAAGCAGCTGCTCAACAGGACATAGTGACATATATGGCGGACTGGGACAAGAAGTAAACCCACGAGAAATGTGCCCAGTTTAAATTACAGGAAGACTTCAGGCTGACAAAACAGAACAAACAGATCGGCTGGAACAGGTATTACCACTCCTCACTCTTCTGAAATGTGCCGTCAGCTCTCTAACGACCACATGAAATCAAGGGTTCAGGGTGGCTTTCATATCCCAAATTGTCCAGGCAAGGTGTATACAGAAAGACATATGTACATACAAGACAAGCCTGTACAGAAAACGCCCTTCAGACAAAGCCAGAGGAAGTCAACCCAAGCAGAAACTCAGTGATTTCTTGGGATAGAGGGGACACAGCTTGGCATCAGTTGCAGATATATTTGCACTCTGGGCAGCAACACAGTCTGAGATTAATGGTATTTTGGAATGAATAAGCAGGTGGTTGATTTATAACAATATAGCGAGATGAGCCCGCAAATCTCATTCAACTCCATTACTTCAAAACTGGTGATGCCAGTAAAATGAGACCTGGCTATGAAACACTCTCTACTGTATCACTACAAAACAAAATCTCGGTGACCTTATTTGTAAAAATGCAACCAGTTTATCCACTTAAAGAACATACAAGGAAAAACTATAAGCAGCAAAACTAAAGTTACCCACAAACTTTCAGAGAACAAACAAATCTAAAGACTTTAGTTCTCTGCTGGTTTGGATTTCAAACCAAGTGCTCTGAAAAAAATTGCCAAAATTCAAATCTGACCAGTTTTGGCTTCACATGTATGTTTAGCTGCTATAGATGATATAAAGACTGAATAGATGGTTACAATACTGCACAAACTACCTTGGCAGGTGTAACCTGTAACTGCTCTGCTATTGAAAGCCATAAAAATTGTGAATGAAAGATATTTTTGAACTGAAGGGACACAAAACTAGTAGCTCTATATAGAAACATAATTGGACTCTTGAACAAAATATTTGAAATACATCTGCATAATTCCATACTTAATTCTTTGTAGATAATTCTCCTTTAAATAGTCCATTTTTAAGATAATCAAACATAAGATAAATGGTATGTTTTATTGCCTCTAGGACTGTACTAAAACAGTTATATTTGCACATTAATAAAAATATAGAAAAATCCCACAAAAATATATTTTAAAAAACAAAGATTATTTTCACTTTTAAAACATAACCAAGTATCATCATTTAGACTCTAGAACATAAATGATGAACTGAAAAAATTCTTTCCTTTTCTCCGTTAATCTACCTTCTGCAGTAAGTAATGGTAACAACAGAAACAATCAAAAAAGAAAAAACAAATAGTGAAAACCACCCAAATTATAGGTCTGGGAAATCATAAATAAAATTACTTTTACCGTCTGATAAAAGGGCTTTTTTCAGATCAAAGACATCTTCAAATTCCAAAAGTTATAACACACAAATGCTAGACACGAACAAAACCAAAAGAAATGAATGTATCTTGTAGAGCTATCAAATTGTTTAATAACAGATAATTATTTAAAAATCTTTTCCTCTAGTTTTATCTTCTTTCTTAGCCTAGTTACCAGGCATCAGCTGAATGCTGCCAGACTGAGCTGCTAAACCTACTGGCTCCTTGGAATGTGGGTTTTTTTGACTAAAATTAATCAAAAGGATTATTTTACTCTTGCAAAGCCAAATGCTCATATTCATCAACAAGAAAGAATTGTACAAATTTCTTCCACATTCATCTACAATATTGCCCTCCAAAGGAAAAAAAAAAAAAAAACACCACAAACCACCCAAAAAACTAATTTGGTGGGAAAATATACAGTCATATTTTTAAATTGTGTCTTCTTCAGGAAAAGATACTGTGTTTAAATTCTAATTATCCTATTTAGCCAGAAATGGAAATGATGTTGTGAGTCAGTTGAGTGCAATCCTTCCTACCAAGCCTTTACCTCCTGCAGCCAGCTCACTGCTTTACACAAACAGGGACATGTCCTAGCCTGCACTTCCCCTGGAAGTCTGGACCCATCTACCCAGCACCAGTCTGAATTTATTCACAGCCATATATTTTTGGTTTTGTGTCAGTAATAGCTTTCAGGACAATTATTCATGATTCATCAAGATAAACAATATTTAAGCAAAAACGTCATCTGTAGCATTATGGTAGAAAGATTTAAAATCTTTCCTAAACACAGGTAAAGTTATTACCTTTTGCCATTTTTATTTTGAATTTATATTCATATGTTAGCGTGAAAGGTATTAAATGAACTCTATACATTTTAATGTTTGGCAAGTGCATTTTATGTTTATTTATATATATATATAAAATTAAAATTTTGCTTTCACTTGTCACTATTTTTTTACTTTGATTTACTACCAAATGATCTCACATTTCTCTGCACCACTCACCAAGCCTCTAGAGTACAACTCCACGTACAGTGTATGGGGCTGGGGCTTAATGTTTTCTGTAACCCCCAAGGGCTCTCCTTCCTCCCTTCCTTCCACACACCCTGGCATGGCCTTTGCAAGCTCCTGCACCCTTTCCTCAGCTTCTGGGGATTCCAGTGAGATTCAAGTAGAGTACAGAGACACATGTAGGAATCCAGTCCACGTTGGCTCTGTCCCTTCACTTTCTACTTACGCTTTTCCCACAGTACTGTCATTAATTTTACTTTTAATTTTCTCATTCACTTTCCATCAGCGTCTCCCTCATTCACTGTGCTACACTGTGGTCCCTAAGGAGGCAGTGCAAAAAAGACACGGGATTAGAAACTGCTGCCAGAAGTAGCTTTGAATGGCTGTGAGGAAGAAGTGAAAGAGAAACTCTGATCGCTGCCTGCAGCTGCCTGCTCGTCAGTGACATTTCAGGTGGCATGCATTAGGCAGCACCAGCAAGAGTCGTCACTCCAAATGAATTATTAATGACTGAACTGTGGCAGCAAAATAACAAGATCTACAACATGACAGTGACAGTCTAAAATTAAAATGCACGCATGACCTCTGATCTTCCCGCAAAGTAACAGTCTGTCTACCTCTCCAAATTGGGGCCGAGGACTGGGGGAAATCTCAGAGACTCACAGGGTTGCTGTGGCTAGGAAGGACCTCAGGGTTCCCTGTCATCTAGTGCAACCCCCCTGCTCAAGCAAGGACACCCACAGCAGGTTGCTCAGGCTGTGGCTCAGGGCTGAGACTCCGCAACCTCTCTGGGCAACCTGCACCAGTGTTTGACTGCCCTCACAATAACAAAAGCTTTTTTTTTTTCTTTTTTCCCCTCTTTTTTTTTTTGTTTTGTTTTCTCATGTTCCTTTTCAGAAGCAAAGACAACAGATGAGCACAAATTAAGTAAATAATTCAGTAGGAAAAAAACCCAACTCACCAAAAAAACAGAAAGGAAGGGATAACAAGGATCCTCTAATTTAACTTGTTGTATTTTACCAATTGCAATTTCTCTGGTTACCACAGAGATCAGCACATTACTTAAGCTGGGACTCACGTTCATAAGCCTTAGCTTTCAGCTGTGGGAAACAACAGTGAATCCAACTCTGAGGTGAGGTCTCAAAATTCCTGTAATGTGCATGTCGGTATTGTGCAAACTCATGAAGTGAAGGCAAATAGACAACCCTGGGTTAGTACTTACTTTATCACCTAATGAACAAACATATTATTTTTTTAAAAGCAGAATAAACAATCTTCTTTCTTGCACATGCTTCACTTTATCAACAAACCCAACAATGCCAACTTTCAAACAAAATAAAGTCTGTAAGAGTGGCTCCTAAATTTAATCCAGTCTGCATAATAAGGATGACTTTTTCTTATCGTTTTCAGTTCTGAGTCAGGTATTTATATATAGATGCTATTGCACCTCTGACACTGCAGCAATTCAACCAACACAGAATTTGAGACATCCTTTTTTTTCAGTGCCTATGACAAACATACCTCACCACTGCTCTTTGTATGTTAGTGTAATCATTAAACATTTCTCTATTCAAAATTGATTGGGGGTTTGCGGTGGGGGGGAAGTTCTCAAAGAATCTTTCACTGATGTCTGGTCATTAGGTTCTAGATCAGCAACACAGAGAAAATAAAGACACATGCGGTAATGGTCTCTGCACCTCCAAGTGATGCAGTAAAGAATCCAGGCTACAATCCATGAAAGCAAATCAGGAGATCACAGCTTATTTCATTGCATCTTTTTCACAAACACTTGTTCTCAAACTTTTATATGATATCAAGGCATATCACTTAGGGATCCAAATTCAAAATAATCCTTTGAAACTTAAAAGTAAACTCCAAAGAAAACACATGTAATTTGGAAGAAAGAAAAATAAAAGAAAACCAAACCAAAGGGGAAAAAGGATTTTTGAAAAACCATATCTATCCAAGAAAAAAAAAAATAGTTAAATTAGACAAAACCACTACTCAGTAGTAATTACCAGGTAAATTTTACCTACTAAGTTTAAAGCCTGTCTTAAGAAAGAGAAATACAAGACTCTCCCTTTGTACCAGGAAGAGCCTCTACAATAAAATACCAAACCTACTAAAAGCACGATTTCAATATCATATAGTGTAAGTATTATTCAGCATCAGCTGAGGTCAAAATACAGTATTTCATTCGTACCAAAAAAATTATACACTGCCTCATGTACATGGCTGCCCTTTAATTGTATTAAGTCCTTTCACCATTACATCTCAGCCAGTTGACCAAGGCACCAGCATGTGATTTCAGATCATTTTGTTTACTATTGTCCTTCTACCTAAATGATTGATTTTGGTTAAGGAGCAGGGGTGGTCACATCATTCTTTCTTAACTGCAGCATAGGATTTTTGACACTGTCTATAGCACATGTTAAACAAAGTACTATTACACCTGAAACATTCCTTTAAACTTAAAACATACTTTAGGCAACACTTGGGATGCATTTGGTTTGTTTTCTGTTGCTCTTTTAGGTTTCTCAACTAACTGCAGGACACAGGAAAAAAGGAACATAGTGAGAAAAGTAACGTTAGAAAGAGTAAAAAATAAATCAGATTTTAAAAAAACTAACTTCTAAGCATTTCCACAGGTATTACTAGGTGTGCCCAGCAAAGTTTTGGGGTAAAAGCAGGATTTAAAATTGACTGTGAGGGACAGAAACTGCAAAAAACCAAGAGTTTTTTCTGACTTACATTGATCCCAGCAGGCTGTTGCCATTCCCTCTGCGGGGCTCTCACTGGCCAGGGGGATCACATGACACAGGGAACCAAAATAGAAAAGTCTCGGGAGCAAGGAAGCTGAACCAGAAGCATATTTGCAAGAAAAGACATATCGTGGGCACAAGAACACACCCTTAGCGGCAAAAGGTGATAAATTTAGACAGGAACCTAGACTGTCCTGAAAAACAGGCAATGCCTTGAAACTTACAGCCCGGCATCGGCCACCTTTTCGGCACACGGGAAATGTTCTTTGCTATAAATCTCAGTCCTTGTCTGTACGTAACTAAACCTGGTAACTGCTCTAATAAATCTCAACAAATTACCAGACCTTAAAAGAAAATAGGATCTATTAAAGTTAAAAATAAATCTATTGGAGTTTAAAAATAAACTCCCACTGCTGGAACTATTTTCAAATTCAGGCTAAGGTTTTTAGTAGTTTATTTCCAGAGAGGAAGCAATTTTTTTAAAAGCATACGCTCTTAAGGTAATTGGGAGAGCTGTAAACACATTTTGAAGATGGCTTTCAATTCTTTCACAAGTAAAAAAATATAGTTGCAGGCCTATATGCTAGTAAAACATCCACCATAAATCTGCAGTTATAAATAAAGAGAAGGTTCAGAGAATCTGAAGCAAAAGCTGAACTTATGAATTAGTGACCAAATGCAAGTTCTATACAACAATAAAATATAGTCTGATTTTGAGGTTGCTGTTTAATTATCCCTGTTAGAAGAACAGCTTCTCCAGTGTTGTAAAGCTTGTAGAAACCAGGTTCTAGCAAAATACTGATGTTAGGATAACAGGAAATACATGTTTCCTTTTGCAACAGTTAACTTTTTCACCATTTATGAGTTTATTTGAAAATAGATTATTACAGTTTTATGTTCTATAAAATGTCAAGCATCTCCTTGTTCGTGGTGATGGCAGGACAGTTATTGTAGAAGAAGGCTTTACCGGAAGATGCAAACAATAGTACAAATGAGACCATGATCAACGAAAAGAGAAATACGCTGCATACATTAACAGGAGAAGGGCAGGAAATAATTTCTTGTTCAAATCCTTAAATGCAACCACCCTCACCTTGCAGTTATAAGGCAAAATATTGAAATGCCTGCCCTTCCAATGCAAATGGCTCACAAAGACTTTTGGATAAACAAGAACAGAGAATGCAATGCAAAATCCTTCATAGCAGACTCTCACTGCGCAAGAAAAAATAGAATAATATACAAAGGAATCAAGAAAGCAAATTATTCTCCTTTCATTAAAAAAACACAAAGATAATTTTTCTTTGTAGTGAAATATCTGATTAAATTTCCCAAAAAAAACTTACATATGTATCATAATATATACATAATTAGAGAATATCTTCAATCAAAACAGATGCTGTGATATTACAAAACCAAGATCTATTTTATTCTACAGGATATCCCAATACTTACACTGAATTTTTCACAAATTTGTGTAAACATGGTAGCATAAAAAGGCTCTTTGTACCTTCCCTGTTCCTATTAACAGTTGTGAAAGGAAACATGAACATTGACTCAAAGTAACAGAATAGAAGGATAAACCAGAGCTGTTACCATTGATTATTTTAATATAAAGGAAATCTTTCAAAAAATACTAAATCTGAGATATTTGGATCTTTTTTTTTCCCCAAAAAAAATACATTTTGAGATCTGTAGTGCATATTACTGTGTACATACTTCCAAGTATTTACCAGGTACAAAACTTTTATAACTGTGCTCTTAGAAAAAGCTTTGCATCACTTAAATTGTTCTATTTTGCAGAAAATGTGGCAGACCTGAAGCCAATGGAAGCTTTCCATTGATCAAGATAAGAGATGTACTCTCACTCTGAAATAAGTACAAAAACCAGTGGATTCTGTCACAGCTCTTAAAAAAAAAATTACTAAAGCTTCAGCTACCTCCTGTTCATTGATTTAAGAAGCCTAAAAACTATCTCTTGGATAATTTTTAAATGTAGCTATGACATGCTTTACCATTTTTCAGAGAAAAGAAGGCCTGCATAAGTGCTAATACCTTTCTCAGAGTATTACTGTACATTCCAGACATACTACAACTCATCTTGGCAACCAAGATTGCTCTGTGGCTGAAAACCTAGCTTATTTTATGTTTTTTGACATATTTTCCCATGTTTTGTTTTTCAGATTGAAATTATGAAAGCTGCAAAACACACAGGGTAGGGACTATACTACAATATTGCACTGTGATAACTCAGTGGGATGGAAATGTAATAATATGGAAAATAAACATACAGGCAAAGGCAGTGAATTGAATGGCTAGAGGAACGTCAAAGTAGGGTAGAAATGCACCCTTCTGGGGGAAGGGCATAGCAAGTAGGAAGTACACCATCCACCAGACAAAGAGCCTTAGGTAAAACAGAAAGAGTATCAATAAATCCCTGGAGCTTAATACAGAGTAGGAAACAATTGGAACAGAGTAGAACATCCGTTTACACAGCTGGAACCAGGGCATCACATCTGTGTTATTCTGCATGCATGCTTCCCCCATTGTTCTTAACACTGATGTATATAGAATCGTAGAATCCTTTAGGTTAGACAAGACCTTTGAGATCAGAGTCCAACTGCAAACCTAACACTGCCAAGTCCACCACCAAACCATGCCCCTAAGTGACACATCTGCAGGTCTTTTAAATGCCTCCAGGGATGGTGACTCAACCACTTCCCTGGGCAGCCTGTTCCAATGCTTGACAGCTCTTCCACTGAAGACATTTTCCTAATATCCAATCTAAACCTCCCCTGGTGCAACTTGAGGCCATTTCCTCTTGTCCCATCACTTGTTACTCAGGAGAAGAGACCAACACCCACCTCACTACAGCCTCCTTCCAGGTAGCTGTAGAGACCAATACAGTCCCCCATGAGCATCCTTTTCTCCAGGCTAAACACCCCCAGTTCCCTCAGCTGCTCCCCATCAGACTTGTGCTCCAGACCCTTCCCCAGCTCCGTTGCCCGTCTCTGGACATGCTCCAGCATCTCAGTGTCTGCCTTGCAGTGAGGGGCCCCAACCTGAACACAGGGTTCCAGGTGCGGCCTCACCGGTGCCGGGTACAGGGGGGTGATCACTGCCCTCGTCCTGCTGGCCACACTGCTTCTGACACCAGCCAGGACACCGTTGGCCACCTTGGCACACTGCTGGCTCATGCTCAGCCAGCTCTTAACCAGCACCCCCAGGCCCTTTCCCACCAGGCCCTTTCCAGCCACTCTGCCCCAGCCTGTAGTCCTGTGTGGGGCTGGTGTGACCCAGGTGCAGGACCTGGCACTTAGTCATGCATTGCTTACATAGGCATTCATCAAATAAGCAATTTGACAAATACTGCATTTGAATGCTCAATTTCTTTAGTCAAATACTGACCAACATATATTTATTATTTTATAAAATTTCTACTGAAAGTATATTAGGGACAAGAGTTAATATGTTCACTTGCCATGATAGTACATTACAATTTTCAAAAAAAATAAATTTATAGATAGTTAAAGAGCACCATTAAAATTAGCATGCAGAAGAATTTTACCAATTTAAATTGCTAGAAACATCTATCCCTATTTTACCTTCTTGGTAGGTAGCTAAATTCTTGAGTCAGAAGAAACAAAGTCTTTTTAAAAAAAACAAACAAACAAACAACTGGACTTATTTATGTCCCAGAAGTATGACTAGATTGAATAAATTTTCTGAATTTCTTCAAAAATTAATAGAATACTTAAGAAGCAAAATAGCAGGACCAGTAGTTTATTCCACGTCCATTTTCAAACACAGTATTTGGACCCCTTTCTATTCACAATACTAATACATCATCAAACACACCCAAAAATTTTAAATCTTACCACTATCCCCAAGTTCCCATATGTCTTAAAGGAAAAACTTTCTGTAGTTAGTGGGAATTTTCAGTACAAATATACAGAAATAGATTAATAACATGTTCATCCTTTCTCATGCACTTATTTAAAAAAAACCCTACAATATATTTTAGTCTTAACTAACACATGAACAGGAGTACAACGTATCACTCTTTTTAATCTCTCCTGTGTATAATTGTAATCCACATCCATTTGAACAAAAAGTAGTAATCTTGATGTTAAAATTGGCCTTTAAAAGCTTAAAGATAATCTTCAGTAACAGATGCCCCCCCCCCCCCTAATTTATTGAAATTCATTACATCTCTGCAAATTTACTAGTATGTGGTGATATATCTGATCTAAACACTAGCATACATATTTTACTCACAAACTGTCCTGGAAAACACCATTCTCATGTAAGATATTTAAACCCATTTAGTGATTGTCTATGATTAAACATACCAAGTAGTAATATAAAACTAAATGAGCATATCCCCTCCCTTCTGGAAAAATTTATCCAATTTGCTCTGGTGGAATAATGAAACCTAACGCTCCTACTCCAGGGATGACTGCTTCTACCAAAGAGGTTTTTCTCCTTTAAAGTTCATTCTAAATTTCATCCCAACCAGATAAAACAACCCCTAACAGAAACACAAACACTGAGTAATTTTGTGCTGAAAGTAAGAAGAGAATGGAAACAAGAGATATTTCTTAATCTGTTAATATACATAATAATACTTCACACACTGATGACAATAGCTTTGCCACCACCTTTCAGTTAGTATTCTTAATAGGCAAGCCAGTTTTATGCAGTCCTTATTTCTGCTAAGAGAAATAGCAAAAAGCTGGAAAATGTCAGGCTATGCAGTATTATCCACTGCCTGCTGTGCCAGCCTCCAGCATGTCACAGCTACAATCTTTTCCACAAAATTGCTGCAGACTAGAGACCTACAATTCATATTATTTTTGAAGATTGCTACCAGGTTATTTTTCAATTTAAAAAAATTAAACAAAGTTAAAAGATACATATGCCTTAAGTATTTTAAATGTAACTGAGACTTTAACTTTGGGTTATTTTGATACAACACAATTCCGTGAGATATTTTGCTGTAGTAACTTAAGCAAATTCAGTCTCTGATAAGGAAGGTCCTTACCCACTTCTTTTCTGTCACGCAATATTACTAATCAGTTTAGACTCTGTACAACTGGAATTTAGCCCTTAATACAGCACTAAAAATGCTTTTTCAGAAAAATATTACAGAAAAAAAACACGCACCAAGCAACTACGTACCTAAGAGCCTAGTTGGGATCAAAAGCATTGAAGCTTTTCCAGAAGACTTGAGGCTGCAACATATTTATTCACATAAAACATACTTGTGATCAAATTAGGTTCTTGCTTGTTCCCCAGCAATCAAATATATTATTCGGGCCTCACATTCCCCATATGCCATTCAATAACAATCTCATTGTCATCACTACCACCATCTGTTCAAGAAAGGTCAGGATTTATACGAACAAATTAGTTCCTAGAAACACAATATTAGAAATGGTTTAAATCAAAAGGTTAAACAAATTCATTTCCTTGTTACAGCTGTTGAGCATTAAGAGACAGTCCATTCAAGTTGGTGGGCAGACTCCCTTCTCCTTCAATGGGCTTTATGATGGCCTGAAGAGTACCCAGAAGCTCTTTACACACATTTTTCTGTGTCTTGACACTAAGATTGTGGGTGCCTAATAGCAAATCAGAAATATGTATTGGTTTTAGCAGAGGTATCTGAATTAGGTGAATCATCATGATTCACATTGTATGGGTTTCACTTCTGAAGTGACCAGCAACACAGTATTATTTTTATTTTTCCTCAGTGCCAAGACTTTAATTCAAACCGAAATCAGCTTCATTGTCTTCCATAAAAACTTGATTAGGCATAAACTGTGGAAACTTTTCCTAGTGTTAAACTGATTTTCCAGGAAATACAGTCCTATTTGATTTAGCTAATCTAGAGATCACTTTACCACTAATGGAAACATCCTGGAGGCCTACCCAGTTAGACACTAGACACTTGTGATTTTTAAGTACTTCAAAATCTGAGTACACAATCGGGCACAGATCTTGTTTTCAAACAGTTACAAACATTCAATCTTTGGAAGTGATACAGGAGGGAAAGTCTATAAAGCTGAGACAGAAAAATGTTACACCAGAAATATACATTACAGAATAGAGTCAGAGATTCATTAACATTCACAAAATACGTGTCTTACACAGGGAATTCCTTCATTTCTAAAAGATATTTAAAGAAATGTTAGACAATGTGTTAATATAAAACTTTATACCATTGCAGGAAAAGAGACCAGTTTAAATTTTTAGACAAAGATGATCCACCTTCATTAAATTCTCTACCAAATCTGTGTACATTTATCTTTCCAATATTAGGAACTGTCTGAACTCATGAAGCTCAAACCTGCACTGTTGACCTCCTGCCAAACCCAGGTGTTGTTATGAGTGACAGACTAGTGATAAGTTGAGGTCTTTTCAGCTGTTTCAACACCTGCATGTTAATAATAGGCTATCTCTAATCAAAAGAACATTTTTCAGATATTCAGTTGTAGATACAATAAAGGAATTGACAGACATTAAAGAACACAGATGTTACAGGTGTAAGAATGGAGAACATGTATAAGCAAAAAAGATTTGAAGAAGATAAAATATAAGGAGAGAAACAAAGGACTAGATGGAAGTTCACAGGAATGTATTAAAAAGCTACTGTATTCTGGTAGTCTTTATGTTCCTACATTATTACCTATGCAAGGCTGTTTTCTTGACAGTCACTACAGCTGTGTAGACATGCTCAAAATAGTACTATTCAGGTCCCGTGTTGACAGAAGTGCAGACACAGTAACAGAAGACTTTTGGCGCAAAATCTGCTTTGAGGTCTGGATATACACTACATCTGTAACTCCAAGTAGGCTACGTGCTACTGCAGGTGCATGTGGTCCAGCAGTCTAAAGTTAGTTCACATATAACAACACAGTCTGCAAACCCAGCTTCCCATACAGTACAGAAGAATCCTAAGCAAGATACTCACACAGATTATTCATCTTTAGTGAAGAATTTAAATAGCTTTACAGGAAGACCCTATGGGAAATTCGAAGTATGTGACTGCAATTTTCTAAGATCTATCATAGTCTAAGCAAAGTCAATTTGCAAGAAATTTGCAAAGAATATTACTGGTGCAGATTAGATCTTAATATTTTACCTTAAAACATTTCTTCTCAGACACAGCAGGCAAAACTTGAAGGCCTATTTACTATGATTAAAGTATATATTTTTTGGCTACCATAACAAAATAAAATTAACAAATATATTTTTTCCTCTAATTTTCTAACAAGAAAGGAAGAAAGATAATGGAAAAGTCAGAAAAGTCATCTGTTCATAGGAGTCAAATAGAAGAAATTGGAGCCTAAAAGATGAAAGGTTTGTTAAGTGGCAAGAAAATAATAAAATATAAGAGATATAATAATAAACCTTAATTAGAGTAGGCATCAGAATTCCCAGTTCAGCAATAGGGATACTAACCCACAAAACCCACTGAATTAGTAAGGGAAAGCTAAGGTTTGTCATTAACACAAGTATTTTTCAGTTGAAACTCAAATAACTCTAACATTTGATCACCTGCCCCTTTATATTAGTAGCACAATTTAATAATAGAGTTAGTTTCAATTTTCTAGTCACTTCTTTAAAAAGGCTTAGTGACATCAAGGGAAAATAGACCTCTCAAGTAATAGTTTCTTTTTATGATTTGGTGTGGGATGGAGCTGAGCAAAAAAGAAAGACAAAAGGGAAGATCAAGAGAGTTAGAAAGGTATGGACTACATGTTTGGTACAAGAAATTTAGAGAAAAACAAATGTAATGTCCCTTCTGTCTTCTGCCTTCATTCTTCCAACTTATCACTTAAGTATGTCCACCACATGGAAATGCTGAAAATACTAGGGTGCAAGAAGAAACCATCAACAGATTATCAAAAAACATTTTGTTTAACAGAAAGGAAGTGGCTACCATCAGATATTTGAAAAAGGAAAACATTTACTGTTAATGTCATTAAAGAAGTTTCAAAATTAAAGCTGATTTTCTATCAAAACATCAAACTTTTTTACCATTAATATAACAAAACAGGAAGTTAATGATATTTCATGCTGCTTTTTTCATATTTTAACTGGGGAAAAATTGGTGGAACTGGAATGAATTTTATAAACATTTTTTGAGAAGCAAAATGAGCTTTTTTGCCATGAACTTCATCCTTCTCTAAATGTACTAGCTAGCTAATTCTAGGTTTAAAGTACTTCATACTACACACACTGTTTCAGTACTCATGCAGTTAACCCAGAACAATGTACAGCAAGAAGACAATCCTTGCAGAAGTTGCCTATCTTGCAGTTAGAAAATAAACACAAATTACTCCAGCAATACAGCAGCACATTAGTAGTAAAGCGCATTCAACTCAGGTTGCATATTTAGGAAATTGTCACTAGTCATTAATGTCAGTTAGGTCAAAAGGAATTTCTATTATTTCTATCATTATTTAACTTAGCCTCTACAAGATTAATATTTAGAGAACAGGATCTGTTTAAAATGAACAATCATCTGAGGTTCCAAAATAATTTGGCCAATAGAAATACACCAACACACAGTACAACCTCCAACACATGGCATAGTCTGCAACACTTAGCAGAAAAAAACTTTTGATTTAATGATTTTGATTGTCACAGAATAATAGGAATTTATAAAACATTTATTTACCTGCTTATGGGGAGTCTCCAAAACTCTTTTCTTTCTTTCCCAGCATTGCTGGTACTGCTACCAGCTCTTCTGCCCTTACAGTCAGGGCAGGATGAGTGCAGCAGCCAGGACACCCAGCAGGGGGGACACCTCTCCCACCCAGACCTTCCTCTATTCCTGAGAGGCTGAATTTTCAACAGCAACCCATGTCTCCTTCCATTGGCATGGGGCATATACTTCCACTTCAGATCCACACCCTTTTCAGCCCTATTATTTTTATATTATAGAAGTGGAGTGTTAAAGGATAAGAGAGGGTCTGCAGGCAAAGAACAGTTAGAGGATTCATGGAAAAAAATGTGGTATCTGAGTTTTCAATGGAGGAACTGAGAAAACAGTGAAAAGGAATATCTCTCTCTTCTCCTTCCAAGACTTCGTTCATATTCCCTGAATTTAAATTTGACTTCGTTGCCTCTCACTAGTTGCTTATGTCCTCTTCAAAAGGAGGGGGTGAACTGTGATGCACACTCACGCATAGTACACAGGTTAACCTGTAACTTGCCAAGTCAAACAACCAAACCCCACCCTGTCCATGAATACAAAGATATCTGTGAGCAAAAAGAGGAAATACAATACTATCACCCAGAAACAGAGCTGAAGCAACAGCCTTTCTCCTAAGTGGGATGAGGAGCCAAATGCATGTAGGTAGCCAGAAACCAGCAAACATCCACATTTGTGAATTTTCATACAGGACAGAATCACCAGCTTCAGCTGCACCACATCCGTTTGCTAGCACAGGAAACCATGAACATCAGCAAAGCTCTGAGTCTCCACCTGTAGCTTCCACAGGCCCAGCTCTCTGTGCCCTGGATATCAAACAATATCTAAACCTTTGGGACACAGATGAGCAAAACTGAAAGCACAAGACATCAAGTTTCCCTGTAGCCAGTTGAAGACTGTGGCATAAAATCCTAAGAGTAAGCTCTCATTGCTTGAACCAAACCCTATTTGTAATGATTAGATTTGACCAGTATACTAGCAGTCAGGTGATGCCATGAAATGCTTCTCTCACACTCTTCCTTTTGATAGACTGAAGGTATTAAATTCATTTTCCCTTTGAAGATCAGACAAAATTAATTGCCAACAGCTGAGCCTCACATGCACACGCACCTTAGTGCCTGGTTCCCAAGAAAGTGAGTTTCCAATTGGACACCAGGGATGTCTCCTCCTCACAAGGCAGGGCTCCTGAGAAGCCCTCACGTGTGAGTCACCTCTAGAAGGAGTGATGGAGAGCAAACCTTGTCCTCCATATTCAGAGAAATAAAGGCTGTCAGACAGTAGCCAGGGCAGGCTGTACTGGATCAGACAACTACCCAGCAGCAAGTCTCCGACGCCACCCGTAAGCAAACATCTAGGAAAGAGCAGGAACAGGTAAGCACCCGTGACATCCCCCCATACTTGGCCAACCTCCAGCTATTTTCATCTGTGGAGGCTTCCTGAGCCAGATGCAGCTTCTGTAAACCATAAGCAACAATACATGTATGTCTTTGGGAAAGGTTATTTGAGGAAAAAGAACAGCAACCCAAGGACTTTCCTCTTAGCTCTAGCTTAACATGCTGTATTTTCACAAAGCACACTCTTGAGAAAATCTACAAAAAAAGCCCAAACCTAACAGAGAAACAAGAAAGATAAATGAAAGGAGGTTCTCCTGTCCTGGTCTCAGTCCTGCTTTGCAGAACCATTTGGCAGAAACCACCAGCAAATTTATCCTTAAAAACACTCTATACTTTAATACATCTTAAAACCATTTTTTCCTATTAAAAATAGGGGAGAAAATCTGACAACTCTTTATATATAAAAAAGGATAGAAGAAAAGGAACTGCCTTTATGTTTACTATTGCTCTTTTTTTGAAAAAAAAATTACAATCTTTTCATTTTCAGATTCCATGAAAATATTAACCAAAAAAACAAAAAATAAAAAGGAACATAACAAATTTACAAGGACATGCAAACTGACTTCTAAATTTCTGGGATTGCACTCTTTAAGTGGTAGGAAGCAGTCTCTGCAACAAAGCAATGCATGCTTCTTTAATATGCAAGCCAAGAATATTCCTTGAATCTTGTACTCTAAGTAGTCACTGCTGACAGAAAAGAAAAAATCCTTTTTCTTCATTTGTATCTTTGTGTATGAAATGAAAGTGAATTGAAGGGGGGGGGGGAAGTGTATTAACCTTATTAAATACTGATAGGTTAATTCACACTACATGAACATAACAGCCACCTTGCTCTGAGTTTGTTACACATCTCTGTCCTTGCAGCAATCCCACCAGGCTGCTGAGTGATAAATGGATCCAATGAAGCACAGTTCAGGCAAATTTACTCAATCAAGAGCAACCCTGACACACTTATCTTTACGTAGGACTCTATCAGAGGTAGCAAATCTTTTGATGGTGTGCCATTTGAACCATAACATTACCCTTTCATTTCAATCTTTTTTTTCTCAAATTCAGTTATCTGTTTTTCACCCCAACCCTGTAACAAAATTGTCTGAAGCCTTCTCAGAAACAGATGAGTGCTCTGCAAGAGGGAGGATAACTGTGCGGGCAGAACGCAGGGAGATGGAGGGTTAAGGAAAGGATAAGGCAAAAAGAGAGGCTGATGTAGAGCCCTAAATAACCAGCCTTGCTGCTCCTCAGCTGCCCAAAATAACCAGGTGAGCTTGGTCAGCACTAACTGCAAGACCTTCCTCCAGCAGTAGCCTCTGCCCACTCAGGTATTCCTTCCCTCGTGGGTTGGTGGGTGGCGTTGGCAGCTGCCTTGCTCTTGCAGGGCTCTGGCACAGGCAAACCAAGCAGTGTGATTCACTTTTGCCCTTGCAAGTCTGCACTGAAATCTATGGCTAAATTCTACCTAAAAGATAGTAAAGGCCTAAAAATTAAACTCACAGGAAAACTGAGAAAAAAGGGAACTGCTAAGTAAGCCCTAATGTTTTTTGTTTTGGGTTTTTTTTGGTTTTGGTTTGTTGTTTTTTTTAAGTGTGACCTTACAGGTAAAAGTGAGGTATAGAGTTCAGGCAGGCTACAGTTACTGGGACATAAACTCAGAGCTCACGACTGACTTATTTAGACAAACTGTTACTCTACAGATCAACAAGCTGCCCAGCCTTATGTTCTAACTCATACAGAATTCAGAAATACCGCTTTTGAAATCTTAATTAGCGTAGTAGTAACAGGCTCGTTCTCCAATACTACCATAGCTTATGTCAGACAGGCCAAAAAGCTAAACCAAGAGCAAGGTGCGTGCAACTCGGCAGGCACAGTTAGATGACGTAATTCTGCCCCTATGCCCTGTTTCCTTCCCTTCAAGCATATTTCTTATCTGAAAACAAATTCCTCATTCTTCCATGTTCCCAATCTTTGGGTGTTTTTTCCCCCAGAATTGTCATTCCACATGGCTACAAATCCTAAATAGCCAAAAGTCATATCTTATTTCAAAAAAAGTATGTCCCAGGTTTGAGGTTTTTTGGGGGGTTTTAACTTATTTTCACTTTTTTTTACTTTTTCGGCAAAATTTTCTAACTAATCTCTGCATTTGTGAAGAACAGAAGCTCATGTTAAACAAAAGAGGAACATAATTAATCAGATGACTCTGCCCATTTTTTAATTAACAGAGTTCCCATATTGTGTAACCCACAACAGAAGTCTGAGGTAGCTCACCACAGAGCAGTCTCCACATCTGCCACTTGTCACAAGTCCTACCCTCCTTCAAGTCCCTCCATATCCCATCGCAAGCTCATTCCCAAATCACACTCCTTAAGCCCCTCAGCCACTTGCTTTCCTCTTCCTAACCTTTCCCACACTTTTTGTTTCCTTCCAGCCCATACCCTGGCTCAATTTTTCTCCAGAATCAGCAGTCTGAAGAACTGGTCAGTCTTCGCTCATGGCACGGCTCTCCTGTCCTGAGCTGCCTCCCTCCCCACCCAAGAGAGGGCAAAGCACACCCAGTAACCCCTTGTCCTCTGCCTCCAGCTGCCCGCTCCCCCCTGACCAGCATTCCTAAATACTCCCAGCTCCCTGCCTCCCCTTACCCCCAGCATTACTGAAGGCAAAGGCCATTCCTGGCTTATCTGGGATCATTATGGAGCAGATCATCTTGAGTGCCATCACAGGGCACATACAGAACAACCAGCTGATCAGGACCAGTCAGCACAGGCTTGTGAAAGGCAGGTCCTCCCGACTAACCTGATCTCCTTCTGTGACAAGGTGACCCACTTAGCCGATGAGGGAAAGGCTGTGATTTCTCTACATACACTTTAGTAAAGCCTCTGACACCATTGACCACAGCATTCTCCTGGAGAAACTGGCTGCTCATGGCTTGGATGGGTGCGCTCTGTGCTGGGTTAAAAGCTGGCTGGGTGGTTGAGCCCAAAGAGTGGTGGTGATCGGAGTTAAATCATGTTGGCAGCTGGTCACAAGTGGTGTTCCCCAGGGCTCAGTATTGGGGTCAGTTCTATTTAATATCTTTATCCATGATCTGCATGAGGGAATTGAGCACACCCTCACTAAGTTTGCAGATGACATCAAGTTGGGCAGGAATGTTGATCTGCTTGAGGGCAGGAGGGCTCTGCAGAGGGACCTGGACAGGCTGGATGGGCCCAGCCAACTGCATGAGGTTCAACAGGGCTCAGTGCCGGGTCCTGCACCTGGGTCACACCAGCCCCACGCAGCGCTACAGGCTGGGGCAGAGCGGCTGGAAAGGGCCTGGCGGGAAAGGGCCTGGGGGTGCTGGGTGACAGCCATGAGCATGAGCCAGCAGTGTGCCCAGGTGGCCAAGGGGGCTAACAGTGTCCTGGCTGGTGTCAGAAGCAGTGTGGCCAGCAGGACGAGGGCAGTGATCACCCCCCTGTACCCGGCACCGGTGAGGCCGCACCTGGAACCCTGTGTTCAGGTGGGGGCCCCTCACTGCAAGGCAGACACTGAGGTGCTGGAGCATGTCCAGAGACGGGCAACGGAGCTGGGGAAGGGTCTGGAGCACAAGTCTGATGGGGAGCGGCTGAGGGAACTGGGGGTGTTTAGCCTGGAGAAAAGGACGCTCATGGGGGACTGTATTGGTCTCTACAGCTACCTGGAAGAAGGTTGTAGTGAGGTGGGTGTTGGTCTCTTCTCCTGAGTAACAAGTGATGGGACAAGAGGAAATGGCCTCAAGTTGCACCAGGGGAGGTTTAGATTGGATATTAGGAAAAATGTCTTCAGTGGAAGAGCTGTCAAGCATTGGAACAGGCTGCCCAGGGAAGTGGTTGAGTCACCATCCCTGGAGGCATTTAAAAGACCTGCAGATGTGTCACTTAGGGACATGGTTTGGTGGTGGACTTGGCAGTGTTAGGTTAATGGCTGGACTTTTTTCCAGTCTAAGTGATGCTACGATCCTGCCCCCTTATCAAGGCAGACAGCCCAGCTCCTTTGCACCAATGATGCCCACGAGAAGCTTTATCTTCTTATGCCTGGACCACATAGACAGTGAGTCAGTGTTTGCTGTGCTGTGCATTTGAGTTAAGTCCCAGAGGAGAGAGCATTTCAAGGCAGATCCCAAAGCTCTGTAGCAGAGTGTTCTAGATTTCACTGGGAACAAGGAACTCCTCCTGCATGGGAGAGATGCCTTCAGTGGAGAGAAAACACAAATCATCTGCTTGAAAATCTAATAAGTATGCACTACTGTCTAGTATAAGAGCCTGGATAAGATTAGATATTAATTTAAATTTACTTAATTACTTTTTATTAATTTTAATTTAATTTTAGTTAAAGTATGTAATATTGAGTAGTGGTTCAGACTTAGACTGAACATCAGCAGGGATGTCCAAACCAAAGCTGATACTCAGGCTTAAGCAACATGAAGGATGAGAGTTTTCTGCACTGTGGTCAAAAGACCAAAAAAGTATGGATGGTGCAGGGAACAGGAAGAGGAAAAAGAAGAATGAAAAGGCTGACAAGAATTCTGTTTACTTTAAGCTAATGGTCGAACATCTGTGAGAAGTGTGCCAGGATTTTAGATTAAGCTGAAAGGAGAAAGAGCTGAAATAGGGGGGAAAATAAAATAAATATATTAGTGCTTGTTCTTTGCTCCTCCCCTTCCTTCCACTCCTCCCAGGAGCACTAGAAAATAGTGACAGTGAGGAAAGAATTAATTGCGTGGAGGGTAAAGTGCAGAGAAATGCTAAAATGTTGAAGAATTCAGGGGGAAATCTGTGGATTTTTGCCAGATTTAAGGACATTTTTTGGTTTGCTTTCCAAATGTAGTTGGAGATGATAAAATTGATAATTAGGAAGAAAAGAACAGCTTAGGAGAAAAAGCAGAATGATGTGCTTGCGTAACTGGTAACAACAAAGAATTTTCGAATCCATTAGTCATTGAGGATAATGTTAAACACCAACTATTAGAGATAAACACTTGATAGATTGTACCCTAGGGCACTGTTTGAGCCAGCCAAAGCAATCTTTGGCTTGCTAATGTAGCAGCAGAACCGTTCCAAAAGACACTTGGCACTTCTTGGCATTTCTCGGAAAATTTCCAGAGTGATCTGTGCACACAGAAGTAACCTGATCATACCTATTCATCAGGGATGGGGAAGTAAAATCTCAGAGGACAATATTTGCAGAGAATTTAAAGACTGGTCATTGTACACAGATGTTAATACTTCTCACTTGTTGAAAACCGCGGCAAAGTATCTAGCAATGTAGGTCAACTGCAGTTGATGAGAGTGCTTTAACCCATAAAATAACAACTGTGAAAAGGTTCAAGTCACTCTGCATAATTTGTGTCACCTGCCATACCTAAGCACCTGGTAATAAAGAGTGCACTACTGTGGCCAAGCTTGCTCTCCAACTCACCATGTCTGAACAGCATGAACGCACACCATAGGCTTCTGTACTTTTAGCTACAAGCTCAGTGATGATGACCCTCTACCCAGCACCCAGCAAAGCAGCTGATACTGCAGTAATTGATTCTAAAACACACTGGATCTCAGCTTCCCCAAGGGCACAGGATCACTTTTTTCCAAGATTACAGACTCTTCAGTTCTCTGGTTGTATAATTAGAAAGAAAGATCTGCTGGAAAGTAGGAGGTAAGTGGAAATTTTATAACATCTGTACATGAGTCCAGGCAATGAACCCCACAGCAAATTCTGAGAATTATCCTGTAGAGAAAAGCTTCCAATCTTCTCAAAAAGTTATTAATATCTAGGGAGATACTGAAAGGAAGGATAAAAACAAGCAAAGTACTCCTTCCAAAGAAAGGAGAAAAGCAAGGAGTATTTCTGGTAAACTTCTTGTAAATTTATCTTTATCATTAAACAACAAATGGAACAAACACTAAAAAAATATTTACTGGCTAGCAATAGCTTTATGTGAATCAAACAGTATTAAAATTATAAGAGAAAAAGCTTGCCAGAAATCCCTGACTCTTTCCAAAAAAACAATTATAAAATTAGTGAAAGGAGTGACAGTAAGAAAGGCATTTGATATATTATAAAAATCATAACTTAAAAATTAATTGCAGCTGACCTGGATAGCAACATTGCCAAATTCAGTGAAATAAGTTATCTACAGTTACACTGCTATGACTAGTTAACATTTGGAAAGAACAGAGAATGCAATCTATAATAGGGTCAGTTTTAAGACATTTTACTTAACATCCACAAGACTGAGAAGACAGCATACTTGTTTAATTATTGCATTAATGCCCTTGCAAGCTTATAAAAGAAATATTTTTCTTTAAACCCTGTGTGAATGGACATAGCTCAATTGCACAGTGCAGTTTTCCTGCTGCATAGTGGTGCTCCTCTTTGGATCTGTGAGCCATGCACTAACCTCTTGATGGCAAAAACATCTTGAATTCTCCAGTCACCTTCCATTTGCTTTTGGTTTAAAGATGATTCAGCCCAGTTTGTCCATGGTTACCATCTGCTCACCACAAACTCTGTCAATGTTCCCAGTAAAAAAAAAAAAAAAAAAAAAAAAAGAGGAAAAGAAAAAAGAAAAAGAAAACCAGGAGAGCATCCTATGCTACCTCTAGAGGGGTCAGTATGTACCTGACAGCATTGGCTGCACCCTGCACAGGGTGCCCTGGCACATGGAGGGATGGGAGGAGGGAGGAACTGGCCACTGAGGCATAATGGGAATACCTTGTTGAGAGTACGTCTTTTGGACCAGCTGAATAATGTTCACTGAAAGTCCATGCTACTCCGAAGCCTATAAGATTTTAGCTAACCCAAGACTGCTAAATCAGCAGATTAGCAAAAGCAGATAGCAAAGAGATGCTTTCACTGCGTGGTCTGAGATGCCTTCTGTTCAGGTCAAGCATTGTTCCTCTGATGAACTGTGAGCTTGTAGGGGGAAGGGTTCAATCTTTTGTAGGATGTAGCAACAAACCAAAGAAATACCACATTATATTGCAGACATCTGCAATGGGACAGTATTCTCTTAAGGGCTTTGGGACATTATATGAATTTGGGGGAACTTTTTGCCATAAAGATGTTGACAAGGAAAAGTCCCCACTGGAAGAAAAAAAAAAAGACAGAAAAAAATAGAAAAAAAAATGATGAAATAAAAAAGAAAAATAAAAAAAGAAAGAAAGAAGAAAAAAGGAAAAAGAAAAGAAAAAAAAAAAAGGTGCTAGCATGGGTGACCTACAAGGAAAGATATAAACAGTCACATAATCTATATTGACTAAGTGATGTTTAAGAGCACTTCAGTGGTGTTCAGAAGTTTAAAAGGTACCAAGGAAGAAGAAAATATATTTAACATAATGAAAAGAAGCATAATGTAGTAATAATCCTTATCAATTAATGAAATATTCCTGACTCTGAAGAAGTCTTCCAAAGCAGTCATCAGCCAATATCCTGGGATTTCCAACTCTTGAGCAAGTCAGACACTTAAAAATAATCAAAACTATGGAAAATATGCCTGAAGATACTTAAAACCTTCTGAAATAGCTTTTCATCTCTTAACTTTTTGTTTTGTTCAAAAGAGGACTACATTAATCCTCAATCAGTGGCCTAGGAACAACTTTTTATTATGATATTAAATACTTTGAATTCAGTTATAGGCAGGATTAAAATGTAAATTGCACTGATGCGAGCAGCTTTGCTATTTCTAGGACCTCAAGTTCCAGATTTGAAATCTCCCACAACCTCCATATAGCCACCAACAATCTTTCTCTTATCTCACTGCCGAGGAATAGCCATCCAGAGCTCTGTCTTCTGTCCTGAATTTAAAAATATACTTTTTTCCATGAATTCTGTCTGAATATTCTACCTTGTGCTGTACAGCAGGCCCAATCTGTCAGTCCTTTATGCCAGACAGAAAAAAACCAGGCTGCTCCTTTGAACGATTTACTGCCCTCTCTGAGTTTTCACTGACAAAAAAATTACTTTCTCTGGATTTTTTTAAAGAATCTTTGTATGCAACTCCTCCATACCCATGAACAAGCTTAACGAGCACAGACAAATGCTTTAAAGTGCTATCTCCTTTCCAAGGTCTGAAACACAGATGTCTCTTTTTGGTAATGCTGCATGCCATTGACCTCACGGCAAATTTGATGTCTTCCACTGGTACACCATCCAGACATGAGTTGCTAGGTAAAGGGAGGGTTGTGAGTTTATTTTAGAAGCTAGTTTCAATTCCAGCCTTCATTTAGAGAGTTTATCTTAATATTTTTTCACTTATCAACAAGTGATTTATACACGAAGACACAGCCACTTGTCAGATTATAAAGGATCTACTAGTGAATAAGGAAACATTTTTCTTTTCATTTTTGAAACTCTCTGCGTTTTCCAGTTCAAACAGAATCTTCTTTCCCTTGCCTTCCCTTCTTTCCCGTCCTTTCCTCTGTCATTCTATCTGCATTTTGCAGAGAAAATTTGGGAGAACAGATTAGGACCTACACATATGATATCTATATCACAGTTACACCTAACTGAAATGCTGTCCTTTGTTTGAATGAAGCTTGCACAGAATAAACTGATATGTTTGGGGGTTTATTCTCTTCGGCTTCTTTTAATTTTTAGTGTATGCTTCTTGTTACCTCTTAAACTGCAATACTAACACTTACTGAAGGAGGGACCGTTTTCTTTCCTGATCCACTAAATCATAATGGTATTTAATACATTTCATTTCATTCTGGGCCACCCAGTTTGCCTAAACACTTTCACACTGGAATAGTTCCTGAAAGGTTAAAAGTCAGCCTGGTGAAATAATGTACAGAGGTGCCACTGGAAGGGAGATAGTATTTCTCCCCTTGAGTGGGGGTGGGGGAAAAAGAAAATTTTCTTTCAAACTTCTGGTGAAAAGGCAATGCTGTTAGGAAACTGCCTTGGTTTCTGGTAGCATGACAGCATTGAAATTGGTTCATTGGTTCAGACAGAGGGTCCATTTCTTCTAGTGTCTCATCTCCAGCACTGATGAGAAGCAGATGCTCAGTGAACAATTACATATGACACTTCTGAGTACATTACTACCCTCTAGCCATTCCCATCTCACGGTATTTCCTGAAATGGATCTGGTTTATCCATTTACTGACCTTGGTTTACCCACTTACTAACCATGTATATAATCTTTTCCACATACTTATCAATTTGCCCTTGAATATATGTGAACTATCACATGTGTGAATTATCCAGAACATACTTGGACAGGAACTTCCAAAGTCTATCACCTGCTACATTAAAAAAGAATAAAAAATAATTAAAAAAAAATAAATCCTCTGTTTTGAACCTGGTTTCTGTTAGATTTCGTGTACTGAAAGAAATGATAGTCAATGCCACTCACAACTTTGCAGATTTCTAGCCAATACCCCACAATTAATCTATTTTCAGGCTGATGAGTCTTATCCTAGTTCACTGTTCCTCATTTTATCTCCAAGCATGAAGAAAACCGAGAAACTTTCGACTCTTAAGAGACACTGCTAACAAAGTTCCTTCCCGCAGGTGTATAATTCAGGTTTTTAACCAAAATACTGTTAAGAAAAGATAACTCTTTTAAGTCAGACCTGTATCCGTGTTCTACAGTTCCTTTTACTTTGACCATAGCCAAGGGGCAGATATTCATGTCTATGTTCTATATTATTTTTACATTATGGAAAACTTAACTATGAAGTACTAAGTTATAGAATATAATCAGATCAAACGCACAAACACAAGACAGAATATTTGGCTAGGCAGTCAAAGCATCCCATATATGCATAGAAGCCATTAATTTGCTGTATTTGTCACTGATGGATCCTCAGATGAAGAATTAATGTCATCCAATTTCAAGAAAAGCGTTAAAAGATCAGAATCCGGGGGACTGTAACAGTATTAGAGAACTTGAACAGAAAAGGTGATGAAAAGATAAAAAAGGCTACTAATTGGGTTTCTTTTCTCTGAAGAAGTGGAGGCTGGGAACAGATATGACAAAAATCTTGCAATAAGTAATAGAGCACTATTAAAGGACAGTAATCAATAGTTTACCATGTCCACCATGAGAAAGAAAATTTGCAAAATAACTTGGACTGGATATTACAAAGAGCTGTCTAATAGTCAGAGAAGGGAAGTGCCAAAATAGTCTGTCTAAAGAGATGTGGAATCTCCTTCCCTGAGGGCTCATAATATCTTCCAGGATGGTATGCTTGATCCTTTCCCAGTCTATGGAGATAAGTAAGTAAAATCCCTGTCAACTCTGCACTTCTATGGTTTCCTATTGATGTAACATGTGGCTTTAATGGGACACAGCTGCCTAAAAGCATTTTATGAGTTTTGTTAGCTAGCCAAAGGACCATTATATGGACCTGCAAATAGCAGGAATAGGACACAAGAGCTATTGTTTGTCATCATATGGTTTTATTTGTATGTTACTTGGTTTGAAAAAAATTAAATCTTGCCTATTCATTTTTTGCTGATTCTATTTAAGGCACACAAAGTGCAAAAATAACATAATTGAAGCTTTTATTCTGAATTCAAAATTTCCAAATTGCTAAGTGCATCAAGGGGTTCTCAGCACAGTGCAAACAGAATTTGCTCTTAGGAATAGGCATAGTCACAATTTTGTTCTAATTAAAACATATCTGGGAGTTGTTGTTTCTCTCTGCTTACCATTACAATTACTGTGACTGAATGGGAACTCAAGCTTCAGCATTTTCTCCAAAATTATAACCGTTTCACCTCATAAATTATTAAATCACACACCCTCGATTTGCTTGTGGCAGAATTTGATTTCACAAGCAGAAATATATGAACACTGGCTGCTGCATCTAATGAAAACAAGGCTCATCATTAAAGGCCTTCTCATGACAGCTCTGCAGTGGTAAGTGTGAACGAGACTGTCTCACTAGACAGTAACAGATGACTACCAAAAGATAACACGCTGCTGAACTTTTTTTTGACAATGTAACTTTATTATTGATATGTATGTCTCATTTTAGCTTCCTATATAATTAGTGAAAGAGGTGGGTCCTAAACTACAAACTAAACCCTTTCCATTGAGCGGACAACCAGAGACCATTCCTAATAGGCACCTAAGCTGGGTGTTTTAACTTAAAAGCATAAATCTTCCCCTTCGAGTGCAAGCTGCCAGTGTCAGGTAAAGAATATTATAATACATGAGGGTTTTGTTCTACCAGTGAGCTCGTCTTCTGCTCATTAAGCAGGCAAAATCTTCTAAGAGAAACAGATGCAAACCACCTAGTAAGAAATAATACGAATAGAGGTAAACACTTGTGAAAAATTAGATAACAGAAAACGTTTCATTCTTCACAACAGATTCAAGAAGTAAAATAAAACTATATGCACACCTGTCAGTACTGGGGGAAGGTAGAGGGGCGGGGGCTGAGGAAAGCACCATATTTTAGTGGGTTGTAATTAAATACCAGTCTCGTGGTTAAAAAAGTATTCAGCAGACATCATGGTAGTAATTCAAATTGACATGGTAGCTATACAGAGCTTTTACACACCTTTAGGCAGTATCCTACAGGAAAAGCTGAGTGACTGCCAGTTTCACTCTTGAGTGCTGATCCACTGTCATCCACTCCACATGTATACTATAACATTAATGGACTGTCTTGAGGAGAAAACCAACTAATTTCCTCCAACACAAGAATTAAAAGAACATTATCGGAGTTGCAAAATCAGGCATTTGAAGTAAAGAAACATAAAAGCTGAAACCAGTTGCCTTCATTGTTTCCATTTGTACATTTTCATTGCTACTTTGCTGGATACATCTTAACATCAATTTCATTTTCCTCTTAATTCCAACTGAACTGTTCAGTTTTTAAAATTATTTCTTTCATAATTTGTTCTAAAATCTGGCATACTATTTAGGTTAGAACAAGCAGCTTTTTGTCACCTTCTCCCCTCCACTTGTTTTAAATAAGTGCCCTCTTTGATAATTCTCTAGTGAAAGTACCAGCCAGTGCGATGTATTTATTAAAATCCTTTGCTGTTGGCCTTACAATAACATTAAAAGGACTGTGACATGACCTCCCACAGAGTATTCAATCTCCTATTTTGTGCATGTGTTAGGCAAAGAGGGTTTTTTTTTATTTTCAGGGTGCAAACAAACAAGACCAAAATCAAGGCTGCATGGGATATTTTATCTCTGCAATCTACTCATTCTGAGTCTCTGATGCTGCAGAATTGCTAATGCATTTAAAATAGATGTTGTGTATAGGTTTTTTGGTTTGAAAAACTATTACGCTTCCTTGTGCAAAATTTCAATTATGTGCTGCATTCTGACACCCTCAATTCATGTGAAGAACTAAAAACTACGGATCCACCACAAAGCCATCTGCTGTCCCTTCTCTTACAGACTTTCCTAGACTGGTCCATCCTCAACATAACTCTTCCCATTTTGCCTTTCTTAGACAGTTTTGGACTTTACTGCTTCGCCTTCTAATCAGAATTCATCTTCTCATAGACACTCGAGTGGAAAAAAATTTTTACCTTCCCAGTCTCTCCTGCAAGAAATACCTGCTTAGGCTATATGGCTCACTGGCCCCATTTCTTCTGTTCATACTTCGTAAAATAGCCTCTGTCTATCTACGCCTTCACGCCCTTCCTCATTCCTTACCCTAATCTCTATCCAGCTGATTCCAGCTCCTAAATCCTGGGGCATTTTACCCAGCAGAGTAACCCCTATACCCAGTTTCCACTGCCCCATAAGCCTCCAGTCCCTGTATTTCATGGTCTTCTACAACTAAATCCCTCCTTGCAGTCTCTTGCCTTGGTCCCTTGGCCAAGGTCAGGCTCTCCTCTGTTATTATTTTCAATTTCATAATTTTATATTATAACTTTATTAAACACAGCCAATGAAGGAAAAGTGCCCCTGGTCATAGTGATGTCCAGAGCCAGCACAGCCAGCAGCACCCCAGGAATTCAGTGACAGGAGATGTCTTCTCAGCCCTGCACCGTCCCAGCCTAGGCATGCAGAGATAAACTTTAGGGAATAAGGCTGAAAACATCTAGCAAGCATGAGCGTTTTTGAATTATGTGTTCTTTAAGCAGCTTACAGCTTTGCCAGATTTAGGCTGATTTCACAGAGATAAAAGCTGTACTTTAGCCAATGGCCACTTCTCTTCCAAGTCAAGTCTCCACTCAGAAAGCGCAGATGCACTCAGGCAAGAAAGTTTCCTTTAATGAGGGCCAAGCAGGGCTTGAAAATACCTTTGGCAGCCCACAGCATACGTGAAAAATCCATTAGGGTCCACATTTTCTACATTAATACAAAGCCTACGCTGACTCTCCTCTCACTAATGAGATCATGAAATGATGACCTGCAGATCAAAGATCCCACAGCTACATTTAGAGTTCCACAAAGAAGAGATTATCTTCACTGTGCAAAACAACTTCTCTATTCTTATTTAAAAAAAAAAATCAAGGGAATAATTTTGATTTAGTTCTACACGAAGCATTTAAGCTAGAATTTCCCCCAAAGACCTGCATCAGTCATGCAGCCCAGCATAAGGAGAAGTCAGATTTCAACTCAGACAGTTATAGTTTGACTACATTATAAGCATCTGAAAACAAAGTCTGTAATGGGAAGTGTCAGACAACTTTAATAATAGGTGGGGCTGATATAACCACTTTATCACAGGGAAACACACTACATATGCAGGGAGATCAGCCATAAAATAACCTCCTTCCCGTTATTGCCCTGCAGATCCAGTAGCTCCCACACTTCAAGCCACTTGAATTTTGGCAGCCCAGTGACTAACAGCCAGAAACACAATTTCAAGCTGGTGATAAAACACAAACCTCTCAAAACAACTCATAACGGCTTTTCCAGCTTGTAATTTTTAATGGTGAAATTAACAGTAGTTGCACACTTGCTGCTACATTAAATGTTCTAAGCCATCAGTAATTTCTGGAAAATTCTCCAAACCATTTTCTGATGTACTCAATAAACACACTTTGAATGTAGACAATAGTTATTATGTATTACTAAGGGTAAAGTTATCTCATCGGTACTTCCCCAACCCAGTGCACAATGTAAAAGACTATTTTGATGCCAATGGGTATTTCTGCATTTCTGCAACATGGAACTTCACAAGGAGCTGTACACAATGTATTTTGCTTGAAGTACAGTAAATAAACTGTCATTGCTGCTTTGGGAAAAGGGAACCCTACATCTTCCTGATTATTGCTCCAGAAGCCAATTCTCCCAAAAGCAGACTGAGAGAGTCCTGCTCTCATAGTCTAGAACACAAATGCACAATTGGTGCAGCACAGAAAAAACGTACATTTACTTTCTGTACATATAAATATAGACATGCAATTAAGTCACAGCAGATGTGAATCAAAACAGAAACAAAAAAATTAATTACCTACTTTGACAGATTCATACCTGCAGTCTTCTCATTTTAAAGCAAAAAGCCAGGAGAGAGAATATTCAAATTTCTTGCCCATTTGGGTGGCTTCTTTGCACATGTTCCTGAATTTTCAGCTATGATGGGATCTGCTCATTGGCAGTCACCAAGAGGCTGATATGACCATGAAATGAGGAAACACAGTGAATGAAAAATAAGGTACTAGCACCACCATTTGCTGAGGGCTGGAAAAAACAGTAGAAATTTTAAGAGACCGTGTAGACCTATTTCTATAATGCTAGCTGCTTTTAACTCACTTACCTTTGCAGCTATTGAAGATACTTAATCAAAACATGTTTCAGCATTTATTACTTGCCAGGAAAATCTTAATGAAGTCCAGATGATGATTTTTATTCCCAGCACTACAAATCTTCATGTGTAGAAACAGTTTCACACAAGGGTTTTTTTCATTATTTGAGTTAAACAAAAATATTACTGAGACCTAACCATATACTGGAAGCAAACATACAGCAGCTGGCAGAGATGGCCTGAAACCGTTTAAGGCAACTACTATGCCCCTGGAAAACACATGTTTTATTGTCATCCCTTGCCATCCCAACACTAAGAAATACGGGGTTTCTGTGACATGACTCTGGAAGGGATGAGCTCTCCTCTGCCAGTAGGGCCCTTCCCCACCGTCATGGTGCTTCCATTTCTGCCCCCTGTTTTCTGAAAAAGTTTGCTTCTAAGAAAGAGGAAGTCTGTGAAGCAGAAAAGCA
This sequence comes from Falco rusticolus, assembly GCF_015220075.1. NCBI lineage: Eukaryota > Metazoa > Chordata > Aves > Falconiformes > Falconidae > Falco > Falco rusticolus. The sequence continues at coordinate 45,119,946 of NC_051192.1, forward strand.
GAACAAATCTTGTTTAAGCAATGCATATTCTAAAGTCAGGCTGTGCTCCTTTACTTATTAAGAAACAGATTTTGACAACTGTATTGCAAAGTGCAAATGAGATCAGAACTGACGTAGATTTTTAAAATCTAATTTGCTTCTGCCTTCCCTGCTGTCTGCTAGTTTCATTTTGCTCCTCTTGAGCAACAAATGTAGCTGTTACAGATGACAACCACTCAATCAATTCATAAAAACGGATGCATTAAGCCTTTCACTATTTCAGGGGAAAACTACTGTGAAGGGGAAATGTTTTCATGTGAGACAAAACCAGCTCTACAATTACTACTTTTTTTTTTACAGAATTAATAGAAACATGTCTATTTCACTAATATTTTGATAAGCTTTGCTGTTATCAAGACATTACTGTTGACACAAATGACCTAGTAAATATCTCTTTCAGAAAGTTTTTTAAATCATATTTTTAATACCTTACTCTGGTTCCTCCTTTCTTTATTAAGAAGTAAATATAAAAATTTTCATTGGATTTAGATCTGTGAAAAAGATGAAGAGCAAGAAATACCTATTCCATCTCATAATAATATTATCTGGTATCTGCTCAATGCAAGGTAAGTCCAGAAGAGGATGAAGAAGAAAAACTAAAGTTTATCTTCCCTCACTTCTGAACTCTTTCCTGAAAACTATTCAGACTAGGCTCACCACCCCAAGATTATTGTTGCAAATCTGTAGTTTAACTTCTTCCTCTGCCAAGCCTTCCCACAAAGAACACACTTTTATCATCCAAAAACTTCAAAAAACAGATACCTGAAGCTACCAGGTGGGCTAAGGCCCATGTATCAGCTTGGATTCTGGTGCCCCAGCATCTGAAGATTCCTAAACAATTTCTTACTGTCACAGCCTCAACTTAATCGGGTAAAGAAAGTATCACCTACATTTATTTTTGTAATAGGCAGAACTGAGACATAAAATAAGTGCACGTTAGGCATGCAGAAGAAAGATGAGAAAAAGAGTCCTTAAATGAGAAATATTACTTATGGCCTCCTGTTTATCAGACATCACCCAGCACAACCTTATGGAAGTTAGCAGACATCACTTTGATGTGCACAAGTTAAGGCCTTTGTATTAGATACACAAAAGCAGTCAGAAAAATACTGATATTGTTTTTATACAGACAATGGAAAAAAAAAAGGCAAGAAAGCACAAGCCAATTTTTTTAAATGAATCTTTTGGATCAGGTAGTTTCAAGTATTTTATTTTTTATCCAACTTGAGCAGTTTCATCGCATCAAAATGGATGTAAAACTATGCTTCCTTTTCCTCAGAAATTTTCTGCACCTCAAATTTCCCTCTACTGTGTAATCACTTCTAAAGCCACCTTAAAAACCATCAATTTCTTGGAGAAGTATTGTCAGGCTCTCTATTGTCATTAATGGCTTCAATACACAAAACACTTTTCCGACTTTAGTTTCATCCCATTTCTTCTGGTTCTGTTGTCTGAGCAGTTACTCTTCTTTTAGATATTTCTGGCTCAGAAATTGTGTTTGCACAATTCAAACCAACTCAAATCATAAAGAATTGTGGCATGCTTTCAATTATGTGTTGATTGAACATCCTCACTGTGAGTGACCTTCATTTTTGTCAGTGTAGGAAAGTCCGCAGAACAGATTTCTCAAATATTTTCAAAAAATGTCAGTCCCTGCCCCAAGACACAGCTGCCAGCCACTTTGATGTTTCCCAAATGGCTTGAGTTTTGGCATCACTGGTAGGTGTATTCAGACTCGACTCATTTCAAATGTGACTATGCCATGCAGGCAGTTAATAATCAGTCTCCCCGCTATACAGTTTCACATTTTTTATATATATATATATATATACACACACACACACCAAGTAGGCAGAACACAGCCACATGGCAGTGTATTTTTTGTTTCTTTTTTTCTAATGTTTTTTAGATCATTTCTGTAGCTCTTTCTGCTCTTCAGCAGCTGCACTCTGAAGACTGACATGTCTAACTGTATTGAAGTATAGGTCAGCTATGAAAAACACATTTTAAAACTGCTCAGAGTATATGCACAAAAGATATGGAGGCCATGACACAGAAAAGGAGAGAAGTCCAGGGTTTTTAAATGATCATACTCCACACGACATGCAGCAGTAATATTTTCTGACACCAGTCCAAAACTGCTTTTTTCTTTTCCCTTTTTAGGTTCAGAAAAGTGTGCAACAGCCATCATCACTCTTACACACACGCACTTAGAAGGAAATCAGAAACCAGGCTAAAAAAAAAAAAAAACACTTTAGGAGCTTCTGCACTGCTGCCGTTTTATCTTACTCACTTCAGGATTTTTTGGAGAGGCCACATGCTCTGGGATTGGTGAGGGTGATACAATTGCAATCGGGAAGGTGTGTTAGTCTGAGGAACAAAGTTCTTCTAGATGGATCAGGGTAACCAAACGCTTCCATCACAGCGTGTGGGGAAAGTCCTCATGGGACAGGAATCACGGTGCCAATATCCAGCTTCTCTCCCCACATCCCTTTGGTGACGCTAAGGACAAAGATGGGAAAGAAAGGAAGAAAGATGGCACAAAACCCCAAAGGTCTATCAGACAGGGGAAAACTGGGGGTTTCCAGCTGCCAGGCAAACATCCTCTGTGTCCTCCAAGAACACTGAAGGAAAGAGATTGATGTGATGGCTAAAACTGTAGGCTTTAGGCTCCAAAATACAGCCAGCTTGACTCCTGCCAAGCCACTATAGAGAGGCTGACATCTCCTTAGATAAAACTATAGCTTCACACACACTGTTCTCTCAGTGCCATGTACACATACATGTACAAGTACTGCTGATACATGCATATATACTCATGTATGCATTCATAGCACAGTGTCACTGTATAAACTGGGGGAAAATACCATCTTGCTTGTTTGGCAGCCTATCGGTATCAACATCTTCTCTACAGTAATGCTGGCATTAGCGAAGATTCTGCTCACAAACAAGCACATAAACCAGAAATACTTCTGTTGATCTCCAGCTTAATAAGGGAACAGAAGTAGAAAATAAAACAAGCATAAAAATCAGGATTTAACAAGTGACAATAAACTTGTATTTTCAAGCTACTGAAACTGGCATCATTTGAGCAATGAAAGAATTAGCAGGCATTTTCAGTAACCGTATTTGTTTACAGGAATTGTATAAGCAGATATATTCAGCATCATTAGTGAGAATTTTTGTGCAGTGCTTTCACACTGCGTTTATGTAATTTATTCTGTGAAACCACACATGAAATTCTCATCTCTATTAAAAGATGATTATATCTGATCTTGAAAAGAGTAAATCTTCAGTCCTTTAAGATCTTTGTAAAATCATGAGAGTGGTTTTCACTTTTGTTTGAAAGGGAGAGGCTGGATGTAAAAACCATTGTCCATATAACAGAAGTGACTGCAGATAACAGATGCCAGAACCGTGGAAAGCGAGAGGACAAAAGACATGGCTAAAGGCACCCACAGCATAGCAGGGGGGATCAGCTTCACTCTTTCAAATAATTCTGGTACTTTAAAAAAGAAAAATGGATGCTAAAAGAATAAATACATAATTTACCTGTTAAGACAGAACATCTGGTTTGCATGATAGTTTTTCTGGGGGCTGTGGGTTTCTGAAACTTCTACAAAAACAAGAGCTACATACATCTTGAAATACTGTTTGTTCCCTGGTATGAGGGATGCTACAAGAGACACAAAGTACTCCCTCCGGACAGACATGGCATGGACAGATAGAGATCAGCATGGTGATGCAACTATTCAAGCTGACTCCGGAGTTAAACCTTTGTCCAGCTGATGGTATCACAGGCAATCACATTTAGAGGATGACATTTTTTTAATTCTTCTCTTAAAAGGGATATAAAGAAGACCATGACAAATAAATCAGCTCCCTCACCAAGAACACAAGGGGATTTCTTTGTACGGATAAGTTATTCCTGCACAAAATTCCTTGCATAGGAAAGCTGCTCCAGAGCTGCGCCCTGCCTGTGGCACCCAGCACTGACCCTGCCCTTTGGTGAGCACCAGCCACGAGAGCACTGACTGGCTCTGCTGCAGCACATCCCATGGTTAGGTTTTCCAGGCCAGATCCCTATGGAAAGTTAAACCAGTTTAAAATCTGTTCAAATTTAGGTAAACATAAAGCGGTTAATGTTTTATTCAACAACCTGAAATTTAGATCTCTACATAAAATAATTGCCTATCTTAGAAATAGTCTCCATATCCCTCTTTCCCATCCCTGTCATTTTTATTCAGCCAGTTGAATGGTTGGAAAGAGTTGTTTGATTAAACTAAAAGTAAACAACATTTTAAAGGGGTTAAAAGACACCATTTTATTTAGACCAAGTTTGTGCTGTCAAGATACCTGAAGACCCCTGATGAACAAGAAGTATCACTAGGAAAGTTGATATTAATATTTCCACCATAAAATTTTACAAAAAGGTTTGTAATTGATGCACTACAGGTACATCGATGAAAATGGTGTATTTTCCTTTCAAAACAACAAATACACTTATGACTACCCAGATCATTTAGGTTGTGTGCTGACAGACTGGGTTTTCAGTAGCTGACCTTTATCAGATTGGCTGATCGACAGCAATTTGGTCGGTCATTCTGTTAAAGGCAAATGTGTATTTCTTGGCCCTAGAATAAAAATATTAATTGGTTAATGGTATATCAGGCCCTATTCCAGTTCAATACCCTTTTGTTGTTGTTGCTAGAATCAAGTTTCTTTTTCTTGGTATTTAGCTAAATTACTAGCAATAAAATTAAAGTAAATTTAAATCAGTAGTTGCATTCAGAAAATTTATACCAAAGCTATTAAGTAGAACCCAGTCCTATATGCTATTTCCAACAGGGACTAAGAAATGCATGCTACTCAAAGCAAATGTCTATCCCACTAATAACTGGGCTACTCTTATTAATTCCCACATTTTCTTAGCACAAGGAACGAGACTCTACAACTGAACTCTTTTTGATGCCTTCATGGATACATATCATAGTTTAATGTTTTCTCCAGGTTAAATTCACCTGGCCTTAACAGGGCAAATGTGGATACCCTTGGGATTGAATGCCTTGAGCTTTTCAGGATGTTGCTCTTTCCAGAGGTACGTGCACTAAACAGCTGGACACACTTCTTTGCATCTGATACATGATCTAAACCATATGGCAGTGAAAAAAGCAGCTAGTTGATATATCATGCAAAATATGTTGAATCTGTATTTCTGTGATAGCGACCAACAATTTAAACAGTTTTTCAACCTTTTGAAGCACCAGCTAAGCACCCTTGGAAGGACCAACATGAGACTGTTAGGCAACAGCCTCCAGATCTCACTTTGTGATAGCCACAGCACTGGTAGCATTTTGTCTCATTATTTTTTTGACTGTTTACAGTCAATATTTTCCCATCAGTTGTTCTGAATTTGAAATGTGTAACTGACAGCTGCTGCCTGCTGCCTGAACAGCAGCATCGTGCTGACTTTGTACCTGTTAGCCAGTCTATTTGAGCTGAAAATCCCCACAAATGTGTGTGTCATCTCTGAAAACATATCAGGTAAAAGCTCTCAGTTTTTTTCCCCACACAGAGAACTCCTAAATTGTATTATGCACTGGCATTCATCTTCCTATGTTATTTATTACATTAGTAGCACACTTCCCTCTTTCACAATAGCTCTTCGTGCTAGCCTAGCCAATAAAATATGGCATCTGCAGTAAGCACTCATTTTTGTTTCCTGCTAATATTTACTAACAGTCTAAAACATACAAGTACACATGTAATATAATCTGTTAAAGAAACTGCACTTGAAAATGTAAAGGATTTTACATTTCACTTATTTTGGACTACCTAGCCTTCTGAGCAGAAGAAAGAACACTTAGAAGCAGTTAAATCAGAAATTCCACAATAGCCAAAGTATTTAAGTTAGTGCTAGAATATAATTCCCTTCATTTTTAATTTTTCAGCTGGTCTTGTGGCTCTTTAAAGAGACAAACTCTTTAAAGAGTTACTCTGTTATGTGTAAGACTTTAAAAGTAACTACAAATAAAATACTGAACTACAGCTTCTAACTGCAAGGCTGAGGATAGAAACAATATGGAAAAATACCATTATAGCTATTTATATTGTTGAAAATGTTACCAGCCTTAGACAGATCTCTAACACATTATTACATACTTCCAGGTGGGAAAAAAAAAACTGAAATCCATCCGCTTCAGTTCTGTCCTTGTGGTGGGAATGATCAGATTCTCTCCAGGCACGGACACATCTGACCCACCAATTGTCCTGTCACATCTTGATCACAGCCACTACCACGAGTTCATGTGACAGACTTTTCCAGCCTAATGATGGTTTTGGTAAATAAGCCCCTCCTTTTCTGCCTGTTTGTTACAGCCCACCAGTATGCTCTTTACCAATCTTTTAGCAAGTTGTTACCATTCCTTTACTAGTAGTCTTTAAAGAGAAAGAAGATTTGACCATTACTAAATGAAATGCCTTCAGTGGGAGGATGAAAGCATTTTAAGGCACCACAAACGACTGGAAGATGTCCTTTGTTTCAAGCAGGCATTTTTAGCCAGATTTCAACAATAATAAAGCACCATATGATTTATTTTACATGTGAATTGACTGTGAGTTCAATGTGGCAAACATCACCTTATCCTATTTGATGAGCACACACCACAGTCTTGTGACTGGGAATCGTTATATATTAGAAAACAATTACCACCACGTGACTGGCTGTATATAAGGAATATACATTATATCCATGTGGAGACTTCAGTAATTTGGGTGGGTATTCTGCACCAGCATCACTTTATCACTTTGCAATCTGGTCCTATTCCGTCATTGCACACCTCTGTGCCAGCGCCCTGACCCCTCAGGCCAGCCATTCTCACCCATCCTACAGCATTTATTAAGGGACCAAGCCAGCATTCACTTACCTCCTCCTTGCTGATACTTAGGGGGTTTTACAACTCTTCTTTTTTTTTTTTAAGGCATATTTTGGGGTGAAAGATGCAACCCCTCTTTAAATTGAAGATATTGGGCCTTCTGCATTTTTCCTCAGAGCTCACATTAAAATTATGTTGGTTTTCATGTGGAACTGTCAAAACTGACATCCCAGCTGGAAAATTATGTCAGCTTCCAGGAGAAACAAACACAAGTATATTCTGAGGTAATCAGAATATCTGAAATTTAATATTTGGACTACTCTTACTTATAAATTCAAAGTCCCTTAATGTAGGTAATAAGCAGGTTGCTCCAGCTGAGATGATCCCACACAGGAGAGTTTCCTCTCTAGTGCCAGCACGTCTTGAAGCAAGGCAGGACAACCTGTGCTGCCCAACCCGCTGCTGCCCTCCTCACATCCCAGAGCATCCCTCCCTTCTCTCCAAAGATCAGGCCCCCTTGCCTTCCATCTCTCCTAATGCATTTGGCTTTTATTCCCCCACTCTCCTCATCTGGTTCTTTCACACACAGCTGCTTGGTCCATTATCACCTGGCCATTAATTGCTTCCTGAATTAACCCCCTCTTTGCTGGACATGGCTTGTAAACTCCACTATGAAATATAAACCAACTTCTGCTTCCTTCAATGACACTTCTGCATATAAATACGAAGCTTTCCAGAATTTTCTGAAAATGATTTTCTGATTTAAGAATGCCTGTATTTTTTTTCCTCATATTTATCAGAGCACTCCTTATATAAGCTTGTAGTCATTTCAGATGTATTGAAGACTCTTTACACTTACAAATGCTTACTGAGTCACTTTTTTACATGGTATGGAACTCACCAATACATATTTGCTTTTTTAGAAGATAGATTTCTCTATTATTTGGTCTCCATTTTCTTGTCTGTGACAAAAAAAACCAACCAACCAAACAGAAAAACCTCTTTTCACTAAACTGTGAATCCTGTTTCAGATTTCTTCTCTTAGAAGTATAAAAAGCATAAATACCAATTTTTTTATAAACTGGATTTTATCACATCCTGTTTATATTTCTGATTCTTCTGGCCCCACTGATGTTGATAAACACCCTCTATTTAGGATTATTTACAAATATTTGTGATAATGATATCCAGACATTTTACAAGGGATGGTGAAAGCAATATTAAAATTCCTAAATACAACCCCTGCCTAATTCCAGTCTCCTTTCTACATGATCTAACAAACAGACTGGAGTTTGAGCGATGGCATTCAGACTGCACCTGAGCTGAACTGCTTTTCATATCTTTCATCAAGAAATGCATCTTGTTTCAGTGAAGCAAACAGGTAGTTCCTTTAGCTAAATTGGAGGTTTTACTGTACTGCGGGAAGATCCATGCTCTGTAATAATTTCATGTCAGGAAATGCAGCTGAAAAAGGAGCCCAGGAAAAGCAGTGAAGTGTCAGGTCCAGATGCAACACAGATGTGTGGCCTGGCACCAGGAAAGAATCAGAGGACACAGAGATCCACCCACCTCGCACTTTGCTGCATTTTTCAGCAAGTTAGTTCTCTTTGTTGTAGTTTCTCTGTCTGTAAAGGCAGAAACAATGGGCCAGCAGTCCTTTGTCACGCAATCTGAGATCCTGCCATAGAAAGTACTATGACGGAGCATAGTCTTATTATTAGAAATTAATAAATCAGAAGTAATTATTAATGCTTCCTTTTACTGCATTTTAATATAGTCTAATTATCTTTGTAGCTATTAGTAAGTTATTCTTAAAACATTTGCCAAAAAAATGTGTTTATTAGAAATAAGTCAGCATTATCATTTTGTTATCATCATCAATATGACTATTATTTGTTGGACAACACTGTGCATTTTCTGTTCATCATATCATAGTATTTTTGTATTCTGACACTTTTCTTTGCAATGTTAATTTAATTTACATATGGGCAATGATGATAACAGGTCTACAGGATAGGCACTGATTAAAGGAGTGCGTTACTATGGTATTCATTAGTTAGAGACTTGCTCTCACAGTAGGTTCTCAAAAAGTAACCAAGGTGGTTAAAAGGGAAATATTGGTTAGTATCACATTCAAGTACCTTGTAAACCTATATCATTCTCCAGGAACGTAATTCCAGCTTCCCAAAGCACAAGAAGGAATGGCAGGTGTTTGGGTGGTTGCACTGCTGCTGTGATTTTTCACTCATATAATATCATATGAACACATATTGTCATGTATCTCGCTCACATGATAACATATGACTGTTATCATGAGAAAGATTTTCTTGTTTACCATTGAAGAAAAAGGTCACTAACCTGTGCCTAGCTAAGAAACAGCAGCATGGTAAAACTTCTGTTAACTTCTGACTACAACTGTAAGACAAGCATAGTCTCATTTGTGAAATACTTATTTAAAGTGTACCATGGTGAGAAATTTATTCTCCGAGGTAGCTCAATTTGCCACTGAAAGTATGTGGTCACCTAGAAGAGACTTTTCAGAACAGCTTAAGCAAGGATTCTTTTAACATTAAAAGATTGCAATTTTGGGGATGTGAAAATTACAACCCATCTTAGAAAAAAAATTCATTACAGTGTTCTTTAAGCCAAAAGAAAAACTAGAAGCGAATAACATAGAGTGATATTTCCAAGTTTTTCTAAAGAAAAAGTTCAATAAATTATAGGGAGTCTTTTATGTAACTGAATATAAAATTGTAATACTCTAGTGCTTCATCTACGAAAATTTTAAAGAACTTTCTAAATGTTGGTGGGCAACTGTAATTACCTTCTTTTTAGACAGAGAATAAAAACTTCAATGCTTAACTTTTCCAGAACTGGAGCCTTGGACCATAGAGCAGAAAGGAACATTTTCCTATTACTAAAAAAAAAATACATTTTTCTCTGGCAAAAAAATAGCTTGTACATGTACTTTGGGGGGCTAAGCATGACAGAGATAAAGGCCAAAGTACTAAAAATCCCCATATTCTTACATATTCTAAAATTTGGAATAATTCTGATAATCACAGTCTGATTTATACAAAGGCTAAGCCATTAAACATGTTTGTAACTAAGCAGCTGGCAAACTTGCAGGATTGGGGATGGCAAAGGGGACATTAGTTACTGGAGCACTGGGATTTGTAAAATGGAACAATAAAATACTTGGCATTCATGAAATTTTCTTTTTTGAAACAGTAGTACAAACAGTAATTGTATACTGTGTGAACTACGCTGTTGATGCTGTTAAGGATGTGTGGTAGTCACCAGCAATTTTTTCTTCTTGTAAGAAGCATTAATTTATTAAATTTACTGGTTTGTTTTGCTAAGTGGAGTCTTTGTGATGGTACAACTATAATTATCTTTCATTGAATACACATAGAAAAGACGTTTCAAATCCTGTTTCATATAGAAACTGTAAAACAAATTAATCTATTGTACAGAGGAGTCACAGGATTCTCAGCTGCTATCCAAAGCTGCAGTTCCTCTGACCTTCTGGGATCAATAATGTCCTTCGGTGGAGTGTTTCACCCAGCCAGAGCTAGGCAAACTCACCAAGACACTGGCCGCAAGTCAAAGGCGACATCTTTCTACTCTTGCTTCTCCCACCACCTGAAAGGGAAGGGTTGGGAACTCTACCAGCCAGAAAAGTGACTTTTCTTCACTATAAATCTTATTAATCTAAAAGACCACCTTCTGAACATTGTGCAGTTTTCCAGACAGATTCCTCAGTATTTTAGCTGTATCCTCAGGAACTTGGCTCCTGCAAAGGCCAGGCGGTGGAGGGCAGGCAGGGACCAGAAGCCTTGATGGGGAGAGTCAAACCGCAGCACCCTGCTACCACGAGGTGAAACTGTAGCCTAGTCGTCTGCTGAGTAGTAATGGATGAAAGGCTTCTGGTGGTGGCAGTGCAAAGTGGGAGGGATTTCCCATTGATTTCTCACATTCTCAAAATGAAACAGCTGTTGCCATTACAGTAACCAAGAAGCTGAGAAGTGCTAGGTGACAGAAATCCCACCCACCCACCCCCCTCATTTTGACAGTATTGCTGAAGTCTGCTGGAGGGCAGAAGCCGATTGTTTTAGTTTTGGTTGTATCTGTTTTTCAAACTCATGTTCCTGCATTTCAGAGGATACTCATCCTCATAATTCCAACTGATCTTCAACAGCCATTTTGAATTCTCTGCACCTCCCAAACCCAGATATTAAAGTCCTTCCCATATGCAGAATGTGTGTACATAAACACAGTGGAAGAACTTCACAAAGGCTGCACATCCAGTCTCCTGCGAAATGCAGTGAAATGCTGGGAGTAGTGCTGTCTGTGCAAAGAGATTTGACTCAAGGCAGTACCTGTGAGAGGTGGACAAGGAAGCAAAAGGCACTCGCCAAGCAGTAGTCTGGTGACATGCATCCCTGCTAGAAGGCACTTGTAGTGACCGCAGGGATGCACACAAAGCAAGGGAGTCCCTGCAAAACAAAACACTGTTTTGTATAATCTTCCTGTCACTCTTCCTCCCTCATTTGGATGTGTGAGTGCTGATTTTCCTACACTGTTCCTGGGTTTTCCCCTTACTGCACCCAACAGTCTCAGCTTCAGTCTCCCTTCCTTGGCTTCCCCCCGGTCCTTCATCCTGGTCTATGAATAGGAAGTTTCAAACTGCTCCCATCCTCACCGCTACCCACTGCTCGCTTCCCAGGCTTCACCACTCCCAGACACTCATTCCCACATCCCTACCCAGCTATTCACACCTCTGCTTTTTTTCTTTTTTCCTTGCAGCCCACCTTTCCTGTATATCTCCCATGAAACTTCCCTTCCCTGTGAAACCTGCCATAACTAGCTCCTTCCCAAGTCTGTCTTTTTTCCCTTGTGGCTTTGAGCTGGACGACTCCTTCCACTCCCACTTGTTTCTAATGAAAAGAGCACTGGGAGCAGAGAGATGTGTCAGCCTTTGCTCCAGCCCGGAGCAGTCAGGAACACTCATTATAAGAAAAGTAATTTTACACTCTGGCCTGAATTGCTAGGAATTGCCAGATTTTTATTTATGGATATAGGCAAATTATGGGGTTTCCATTAGTCTTGTTCTTAGGAAGGACTGAACTGTTTTGGCTTGAGTTTTCAAATGAATAAATTCTGTCAGCTGGCATGGAAGACTTCACTCCTGTAAATAAGAGCAAAGCATCACATTGCATCAAAGGCAATGATACTAGTGCTACAGACACATATATTAACTGAAGTCCCAAACCAGTCAAGAATTTCTTAGGAAAACCACAAAGGGAACATTTCTGGAGAAATACAACCTCTTCTTTGACTTTCAAGCCAGGAAGCCACTATAGCTATATTAGAAGTATTTGAAAACACACTGCTTAAGAATAAAAAAGCTGTTGTAAAATATTGTTACCCTAACTGGGGGTATTTGGAATCTCTGTCACTTGCTGGTGCAGGCGTTGCCATTTGTAGACCTTCATGAGGCTGAAAGGAAGCTTATCTACCTTGATTCAAAAACCAGCTAGGCAGCAGTCCTCAGGCACTTCACCAGCTCTCCCTCCTGCTCCAGCCTCTTTTTTTCCCTCTACATCACAAGCAGATTGCCAAGGGCCACTAGCTCCTCTTGTTTCTATCCTGAACCTCATCCACAAGTCCGGAGAAGTTTATAAAGTCTTGCAGTTAAGATTTACCACCAGAGAATTAGTCTGCGCAGTCCTGAACCCATGACATTATTTTCTGTTTAGGTCATTAGTCTAAATTAATCTCTGTGTACTGGTTGCTTTTTCAAATATTTATTCTTTTTCTTATTCCTATGCTCTCCACGGCCTGCTGTCTTGAGCTGTTGAGACGAATAGTTGCTAACAGTAAAAAAGGGGAGTAATCTTCCAGCATATTTTTAGCCACTTGAATCAATCAGTTGTAGGTACACGGCTTTGTGAGATGCATCTCAAATACTCTCTTGTCCCTACCTCGTTCCACAAACCCTCAGGCAGCTAAATGTCATCAATGTGTCATCAGATTTGGGTCCCTATATGAGCCCCACTACTTCTGCATCCCTGCTGTACACTCTCCAACACCGTTGTGTATCCTCTGTTCAACTGTTCTCAAACCATATTCTCAAAGGCAGCCAGACCTAGCTAGAGGTGTCACATGCTGATGTGAGACCGTAAAAGTATTATTCTAAATGTCTGTAATACAAGCAATATCAAAATTATTAGACATTGGTAGTAGTATGATAATCTCAGCACTAGTCTAGCACCTTTCTGCACAGCCTGGCTTGGCCTGATCTCCAAGGAAAGCTCTAAGGGACTTCTATGCCATGACCTGCAAGGTTTTGACTTCTACACTGATGGCCATAGTACTTCTGCTATAAAAACAATTGCAGTCTGTTTCACAAGCATCTGCACCTACACCTGGTTTGCCTGCTGCCATCATTTTACCCTCATATTATTCCTTCTTGCAGCTCCACCTCCCCAGCCACGAGCCAGCAGCTCATATCTGTCCTCTTGCGGTCACGTGCCTGACACAGGCTCGCTGTTTCGTAGACCAAAGCCTTTCTGCTCTTTCTCCCCACACAAGAGCATGCTTACTGCCCCCACCCCAGCAGCCCCAGAAAACCACCCAAAAGGGGTATGAAGCATCTGCAGGTGTCTGCAGCAGTCTCAAAGACTCTTACACGAGACAGTGAACTGTATCTTGGTGTCTGCTGAACTCCACACAATGGTGCAGAGGTCCGAGCACCCTGGCTGTAGAGGAGGTGCACGGCGCAGGGGGAGGCTGCCGGAGCTGAAGGAAAGAAAGCGGCAGCAGAGCAAGAGCATGGGCAGATTTCTCCAGCAGCCCTACACAACCTGGCCGACACTGGGGCTGCCTGCAGGGGATGGACCTGAAACCTCACTGGTGAAGAACAAGGTAGGCCACAGAGATTTCGCTGCAGAGGAGCAGTCTGTGAGAGATCAAGGTGAGAAATACATTGTTGATGACAGCAAATTTTACAGTGGAGGCTAAGAAAAAACAACAGACGACTTCAAAGGTCTGAGAGCTGTCTGCCAGTACTGTACTTCTGCTTGCCCCTTGGGATGCCTGTTGGGTTTATCGTGAGTTTCTGACCACCCCTAAGGGCAAGAAGCCAGACAAAGTGGTTGCCCATATCAATTTATATTGCCACTTTACAATTTATACTGCATATTTTACACTGTTACTGCAGTATGAAGGATTCACAGAAGAAACATTTTAAAATACTTTTCTTAGTGCTTCTTACTTGTTCACTCTTCCAGCTTGAGCCCACGAGGAGCCTGGCCATCAATCAAAGCACAGGTTACAGGCTGTAGATGCTCCCTGTTGGGACCAGAGGTGGGCTTCTTGATCTGCCCAGATTTACCACCCCATGTGCAAGGCTCTCCCTAATGCCCTGCCACAGCCTGCCCTTCCTCACAGTAGGAAAACACGACCAGAAGGGGAAAGGTCTGAGGAAGCTCTGCTGGCTCATCACTGCCTTCTATAGCAGCACTGGGGAAGGGCTTCCAGCACCCCGCAGCCACCACCACGTATTTGTTTCATACCCAGAGCCCCCAGCGCGTGGCCTGAGCAGCAGCGCAGTGTCCCAGCTGGGCAGGGCCGTGGCTGAGGGGAGCACTTGGTGACCGATGGGGAGCCAGGCGGTGGGCACCAGCCACAGCCCCGGCAGCGGGGTGCTCTGCTTGGCTGCGCTGCCTTGTGGGAAGGATTACCCAAGCAGGCAACATCCTGATTTTGGAAGGGGAAACTAAGCTTGTTCTTTTGGAATGAATTCAGGTTTCTTAATCAATGCGCGGAAGAGCGTTTGTCACGACTAAGGTGCGGTAGTGGGAATATTTTGTAGATCGAGGTTCTTTACTCAGATTAAATTGCATTCAATGGCCTATTTAAAAATAGCATTGAATATTTGGTTTATAACCAAGCACACATCTTCCCCACCCAACATACTAACATTCCATTTCCAAATGAAAAAAGCGCAAATCATCATTTCATAAAAACACCTGCGTACATACACATATCCAGGGACCTAATCCTATTCAGCTCCCAGCTTGGTTAGACCTCCCGCTCTCCAGTCCCACCCCTGGCATTACCAAAAGCCATCTGGCAGTTGATTTCTCTACTCAAGACCTCTTGGAAGTTAATAGTTTGGACCCCCTTTGC
This sequence comes from Falco rusticolus, assembly GCF_015220075.1. Taxonomy (NCBI): domain Eukaryota; kingdom Metazoa; phylum Chordata; class Aves; order Falconiformes; family Falconidae; genus Falco; species Falco rusticolus. Next base: position 45,135,056 of record NC_051192.1, read on the forward strand.
TCACACTGTAATCTTCTTTTCCTTGTTTCTCCTATTTATTAAAAATGTAAGTAATCACGGGGGGGGGGGGGGGGGGGGGGGCGCGGAAATAAGGAAACATCTCAACCTTCTTATTTAATCCCTTCTGAAAATAAGTGGTTTTCTTTGTCTCAGCGCTCATTAGTTGACTTTAAAACTGTCAGAAAAGTCATCTATTTTGTTCAAGCAAATTGTCTTGTTTTGTAGAGCTTTCATTTCTGACTCAGTTATTCCTGACTAATTATGAGTAAAGTCTAATAAATTTATCCTTTTTTTCCAGAAAAAACACCCATTGCTGTAGAAGATTCTTACTTGTTTTGACAGAAAAACAAAGCCATCTGAAATCTTCCATTTGAAAAGGATTATGTTTGAACATTCTTGCCAACTTCTATTCTGGCAAACTGTATTATTTTTATTATTTTCCACATAGTTAACTAATTTTGTTTTCTGTGCTTCAGTAATATCAGAGATGCCTTTTCTCTAACTTCATAGATAATTTCACTTCATTTTGTTCCATTCCTCCCCCTTTTTCTTTTTGATGGTAAACAGAAACAGTCAGCATCCGTGTTCTTAAAAAATACTTATACTTCATATAAAAATGTTTGGAAGAATATGTAATCCAGTAGTCCTTTTCTCTAGAAATGTGCCTCATTCCCCATCTACTTTTTTTTATTTAAAAACTGTTATGACTTGGGTCATCTGTATTTCCCCTCCCCTCCACCATCATAATGTACAAAATAATCCAGTAACTTTAGAGCCCTAGGAAAATGGGAGAAAAGTAAGCAAACTGCTTTATGCAGCAACAATAATCTCTAGAGCAATATAAATCAAAAAGTAATTTAATGTGATCTGTCTTTGTTTTCTAATCTTAATTCAGCAAAGTATTTAAATGGGTTTGCACTTAATTTCTTTGAGGAATCATGGTTCTACTACATTAATGTTCTAATGATGGCTCTACTGTGTTTGGAAGAATGTATTACCAACAATATTCCATATAGACCAAAATTCAGTTGCATATTTTTTAATACACTCATGATGTTACAACATTCATTTTTCTATTCACAATTGTGACTTTGTCATTACAATGTTTATGGCATGTAAATTATTTCACTTCGATATCTACAATTGCAATATTTTAATTTGTTGAGTTTTGCCTTTTTTTTAACACTGTCACTCTGGAATAATGAAGTTGTCTTCATTGAAGTTGGTTCAGCTATTATTTTGAGAAAAAAATCTAGCCCTGAAACTGTACCATTCTGTGATTTCACGTTACTTTAAAAAAAAAAAAAAGGTATTCTGTTGATAAATCAAGTATCCTTTACCACAATAAAAGTCATTATGAACAGATAGCAAACTCTTAATCCCATAACTTTATTAATACAAACAAACCTAGTAAAAAGAATCGACTGAGAGGTGTCTGCTGACACAGCCTTAATACACACTTTCAGGTTCCTATCAGACCTATCATGTGTCAAATGCATCTGGGTGTAAAACAGGAGAAAGCATTTGAAATAAACTTTGAAAACATTCATAAGCCTGTTCAAAATTCTTTTTTCTTTTTTTTCCAAAAGGAATACTAGGTTCAATGCTTTGTGAAACTATCCCTAAAAAAGGATTGCAAGTCAGTTTAAACTTTGTTCAGGGGTTAACTAAATTACACAGGTCAAAAATCACCCGAACTTTGTTCACATCAAGTTTCCTCCTTGCTATTTTTTTTTTAATTATTATTATTTGCTTTGGGTAAATGAACAAAGATATCAGTACTCTTCCAAAAGCAAAGCAAACACAGGGAATATTGATAGCCAGCTAAGAGGTCATATTCCTTGATGAACATTAGCATTAATATTTCAATAAATACAAATCCACTATGTAAAAAAAAAAAAAAAAAGAATCAGAGCACCCTTATTCTGCTTTCTGCTCACTTAACTCACAAGGCATTCACCAAGCTTTGTTACCAACTTCATGTGAAAACCTGCCTCTTCTGAAGTAATTCAGAGAACTTTGCTGGTGCCTTCTGTAGGGCTGGAACTTCACTGCTGGTGCCATGGCTGGTCACAGGGCAGCAGGACACAGGGCTGCAGAGCACAGCAGGAGATTTCAAGTCTTCTGGCAGACATTAGAAAATCACCTCACAGCCATAAAATATGTCCAAATATGCACACTTATTTGAAGACTGGCACACTCAGAGACTCTTAAAGTTATGAATGTATTATCTGGCCTAAGTGGACCTAATTTTGTAATGCAATTTATTTACCTTGCAAAATGTGGTAAAATATGCTTTGTATAATATTAGTTAATGTGGATGAAGAAAACAGGTTTTGTTGTTTAGTAATAACTCAAGCAGAAGTGCCTATAGAGGCAGCAAAACACAAGCTGAAACTACTTGTATTTGCTCATGAAGAATTAGAAAATTATTACGGTCCATTTCTAACCTTTAGATTCCAACCAACTTACCATGCCAGAAAATATTTATAACTCAATCTTTTACTTTGAAATTCTGGTGTTGTCCTAAGTTTAAGTCTATATAATTCAATACTAGCTTTTTCCTTTATACCATTTATTAAACTTTACCTGAAAAACAATGTTACATTAAAAAACAAGAAGGGAAATTGATTTTAATCCAGGTAGCCACTGGAGCATAAGAATACGTGATTTACCATATCTCCTCAAATGACTGATTTTGCAAAAGCTTGAGTGTGTTTTGGTTTTTTACTAACAAGTCACTGAAAAATGATTCTTCAGAGGTAAGTAAAATGAAAGCATATAATGCTTTGAGTTCCTAGCCAGATACTAAAATTACCACACTTACTTGAAAAAGTTTCATTTTTCTTAAAATAGTGTGCTCAGTTTTAGTGAGTGGGTTCTCATTTGCTGAGATACTGTTGAAAGTCCACAAATGGTCAGATATAACTAGGTACATCACTGAAAACACAGAATTATGTTTGAGTGTGCTATTAAAACAGATTTATTGTTCGAATTTCTTTCAGAAAAACATGAAGTTTAACAACACTCGGAAAGGTTGATAGACAAGCAGCCTTTATGATTCAGAGGTAGTTCTGGACACCTCATTATTGCTTTTCTGAAAACAGAGACTAGTAATTCAGCTATTTTCTGCAGTGGATAAGCATTTTAAAATAACTTCTTATTAACTCAGAACTGCCACTTACTTCGTGTATGGATTAATTTTCCCAAGGAATACAGCAGCTGAAAGAAAAATTTTCAAGGCATCATGACAGGGGGCAACATGCAATTTTACCAAATATATCTACATCAGGCGTATTACTAGACCCTGTGAAAGAGCCTTTGCTGAAAAAGTGTGACTTTTTGTTTTGGCACAAGAGCAGACTAAGGAAAACAACAGAAGAAAAAAATCCATTGTCTCAAAATCGTGATAGTCCTTTGTCTAACTGTCTTGAAGCTACAAGTCTTTATGCATCAAAGTGCAGAGAGGTCCCATTTAGTAAGAGGAACAGTAGCAGGACAACCCCCACTTTATTTCACCTCTGTCACCCAGAGGTAAAGCACAAGGGATGTCACTGAATCCGACACTGATTAGCAAGTGCTTCCCAAAATTTTGCACTGACCTCGGGTGGCCCATGCCTTCAATGTCTGCAATGAAACTGGAGGGCTATACATTGTTCACATATTACCTATCATTTTCATAACAGGTATTATGCTGCCCAGGGATTTTCTGTTTGCTATTTCTAGGCTACTGGCTTTATTCTATCTATTCAGCTCAGGCTCCCTACTGAAACACTAAAAATCAGCATAAATTGGTATCTGTAGGGTAAGGAACACAAATAAATAGCTATTTTCTATGCATGCCTAGCAGGTAGGGAAGCACAAAAGAAAATGTCACTTTGTTCTATCTTCTTACAAAACGTGTGTTTCAGTGAAGCAGCTGTATGTTTCACTGCGAGTGTTCCTCTGGGGCCCTTGCCATGTCTTTGAGGCAGACACAAGGGAAGTAGTGGTGCTGATGAGCATGAATCAACCCTTCAAGACGTGTGATGATTTCATAGTCAGGAAGAGCCAGGCTGGCAATGTTGAGGCCCAGCATCCGTGAGACCACCTCTCGGAAATCTGCCAGCTGCAAGAGCAAACAGAAAGGAATTACTGATAAATCAAATGCAATCAAAGGAGATGCCAGGAAAAACATACACAGATATGCATAATACAAATACAAGCATTTGTATTAGCAGTGGAAAATATAGGAAGTTCTGCTGTTGCTCAATACAGAGAACTGAAGAGGATGGAAACAGTCTTTTGGAGCAAACTTCAAATAAATAGGTGAGGTGCTGATGATCGTGAACATGAAACAGAGTTTCAAGTATTCTTTGGAACCCTTCACAGGCATATCTTCCCTGCTGACTCAACAGCAAAAACTGACCTAGATGACTGCAAACTATACAGACAAATGGAAACTCTGCTGGGTACATCCCACAGCATGTCCTAAGGTGCTGGTCCTGACCTCAAGCTCCTGACCACTGCCTGCCACTTCTCCCCTCCACTCTGCACTTTCTTGTGGAAACTACAGCAGAAAGAAGTTAGAAGAATGGTGGAGGTTTGGCACATCCTTCAGTCTGGCTTTGACTTGGAATCAAGATGCAGCCTCACAAAAGCTCATTTTTCTTCCGTGCCTAGCTGCTGAAAATATATCATAGGAAGGGTATTTGGTAAAGTAATTAAAGAAACCAGCTTTCTCTGTGCAGTTCCAAATGGACAGATATCCACAATGAATTGTCATCACTAGTGATCCTGCCAGCAACTAGATTAAAAACTTAAGATCAGATGAACATGTATGCTGATTTACTCTTCTCAACTCATTATATGGTTCATTATAAGTCAAACTTCAGTGCCTTTTCAATAGGCAATACATTACACAGTCCTTATCACCAACACACAATTAAAAGAGGAAAATGTTCCTATTTGAGGAAATATGCTTGTCTTGCTACCTATTTGAATATCAAGATCCCCATTCTCAGGCATGGCAGAGACTCAAAATGTCACAGCAACATCAAAACAACCAAGAAGCCAGCTCAGATCTGATGGGCAGCACCGTTACACCACCAAGCATGCTGACGGCTAATGGTAAAAGGGAGATAAACGCACTCCTGAAACACATGCCCAACCCCAAGTATACTGTGCAGAACTCTAAAGCAGTTATAACATCTCTGAGGCAAGCTGCAAAAACCCTGAAACCCTCAGTTCCAAGACTTTGCCAAAGTTAGTTTGTTTCATCCCAATGCAAACCCTATGGAGCTGCCATCATTTCAGAAAAACAAATATGGAAACCAAAACAGTACAGGGCAGGAGGATCTGCGAATTCAGTCCCAGCTGTCTTACCAAGGCAGTGCAATGTCTTGGATGAAATGTTGCAACAATGTAACACTAAAAAAAACAAATCCCCGTATACGCCCTTCAACACCAGGTCAGAAGATCACTGTTTTGGGGCCCTGGCAGTGTGCTAGGCAAGTACATTTCAGCAGAAGCTGAAGATTTTTTTAAACATCTGGATCACAGACAGAACAAGCAGGCAGCAAAGCTGGAATTTGTTTCCATACAGACTTTATGTTAAAAGATCAAGGCAGCCCTCTGCAAAGATCCAGTTTTTGGATGAATTAAACCCCCACAAGACACCTGCACAGCAAATCCAACTGATCACCTGGGAGTACATTAGGGTCTGCGCTTTGCACGAAATTTCTTGTTCTTATATCTTTGCTATTGCAAGCTGTTCAACTTAATTACAACTGTGAGTAAACCAAGTTGCACTACAACCATTGATCAAATGCAATCAAATTAAATTTGATGCACTGACACAGATTATTGATCTGGCAGCATTTTGCCAGAGGGAATAGATACAAATTAAAATGTATACACAACCATCTCTTTATTTCTGATGGGAAAAGCAGGTCACAACTATACCGAATGGACAATAAAAATGTTAAGAATTCAATAAATTTCATCAGGAAATAACCTAAACTAAAAAGCACACAGAGTCTAAGGCATTAATTGATGTGAATTTTAAATTGAGGATTTTTTTCCACTTTAATGGAGTAATACTTAGACAAAAAACAACTTTTATGACTATTATATTGTGGCTTATAAAGTACAGTGCAGACAAAGCTGTAGTCCAGTGAAAATGCAGAAAGAGGGTTGACAACAAAGAGGAATTCCTCACATAAACTGACAAAGAGAACCATCACTCCTGGATGCAAAAATGGCCCACCAGAGGACATCAATCTGAACTTTAAAAACTCCAAACAAAAGCAACAGATGATAGAAGCTGGACAATCTTAAGAATGCTATTGCACGTCTCACATGGAGCAAGTTATATGTTATACTCTTAAGTGAATACAGCGCTGTAAGCACATAATGAACAACTTCTTAAAATCTTGCACTAAAACATACAGGACCTAGAAAAAAATTAGACGAGAAATGTATTTCAGCTTTAAAAACAATGCAACAGAGGCATTAAGAACATAACTGTTCTGCTGAAATACTAGAAGCTAACAGAAGTAGCACCTGTCTATTTAAGGCTTTCTTCAATAGTAGTTAATATTTCTAAGATAATCACAATTTGGAATAAAGGAGAGAAATAATAAAAGATAATCACTGAAGACTCAAAACCAAAGGTTAGTACTGCAGTAAACATTCATGATAAGTTTTCTTTGCACCTTCCATATAGTGAGTAAAATTATATGAAGTAAAAGAGAAGAAATGAATGCAATTTAGAGCATTAACCCAAGATACAAGGAGGGGGGAGCAGAAAAATAAAAAACAGACACTACGTTTTGTTTTTTATGCTGTACCTACAAGAAAGTAGAAGGGGTCTTATTCCAATAGAAAGAAAGAAAAGAGGAAAAAAAAGGGAAACTAAGACTGGAAAAAATCCTTATAAAAAATCACCAAAAATGCAACCAAAACATTGACATTTATATTTTTACTCCAAGTACTACTCCAAATAAGGACTTGAGTCAAATAAATATAATAATAGAATATATTCAGATTTTAATCTGTAGTTGACCTCAATGGTCATATACTGATGTTATCAGTTCCTGTGAACATCCTTTTGTCAACAGTCATTATCCATACCTTTTATCTAATGTTACTAAAATGAATCTGGGCTATGTTGACATTTGTTTATATTCAGAAATACAAATAATGATATATGAAGTCACGAAGGTTTTCTATTCACCCCACAGAGAAAGAAAATCCCATATGGATATCTGTTAACTTACATTTACTCTTGTAAAATTTCAATTACCCGACTAATTCGCCAATACATATCCATTCTAGTAATATCCGCTTTTTGACTTTTCACATACAGCTTCACTTCTCCATGGTTTTCACTCTGCAGTATGATTTAATAATGCTTTGAACATCATTTTTTTAAATGGTTTTATACTTCTACCCAAGAACTGGCACACTTTGCTGTTATTCCCTACAGCCACCAAGGCTGACTGTTAATCCTAAAGCAGACTGGCAGTGTTATTACACCCTGCTTACAGGGCTTCGCTTCTAATAATTAAAATGCTCTGATTCTGTGCATTCTTTTAAATATTAAAATATTTTTACAAAAGGAGCAAAACACAGACATGCCAAAGCTAAATTTTCCTCTTAAACTTAGTAGGAATTAATAGCCTAAAGAGCAAAGAACAATCAGAAACAGTGTGTTAAATCCCAATTATGAGTTCATTTTAAATTGTTTCAATCTGACCTTAATTTCTGACTTCACTTGAGTATGTTCTGCCTTTCCTCATGACAATCAATCAAGAAAAATCAATGTCTTAATCAGTTGTCAGTAACTAAATTCTTCATACTTTTAATTTTGATAGCATGGAAAATAGCCATGCAATATTATGATGTTATTTAACATTACATGTAGTGATATCCATGGAGAGCAGACTATGCCTGAAAAAAACATGCAATGCATGTACAAGCAGTCAGCCTGGCCACATCAACAACTCCATCAGGTAACAGCAATTTCAGTTTCTAGTAGTTTTCTTAACACACATACATACACAGATGACATGACTGTGCTTATATTCAGATCAAATACATACACACGTGCTCAGACAAGTATGTAACATCTGCATTTGCTACCTTTTACAGAGAGTGAGAGAAGTCTGGTCTTGTTTAGCTTCCCCAAGAATGAGGAATGAGCAAGTCCAAAGCAGGTGAAGAACCACGAGAGCTGGGGATAAGGAAGGAATTCTCCTTGGGTTTGGGAAAAGTCAGGACAAAAACTCACATGTTAATGAGTGAAAGAGTTTAGAACAAATTCTTTGATTTAGCATCAGTAGCTTTATTTTAAGGACAGGTTTTAGCTAAGGAAACTGTTAAGATACAGGAGAGTATGCTATGAGTATTACTGGCAATTCTCACATTCTCAAAATGCCATTACTGCTAATCAGCATTGCACAAGTGCCAGGCTGGTTTTGCAAACAGCTTTGCTCCCAGTTTAGCAGTATAGTTCCACCTGCAGGTATTCCAAATGCTCCTGTGATGCAGATGACTATGGATGCTGGTGAATCATAAGCTGGCATTTTCCTTTCGCTAGCCCAGAAAGCTTGAGAACTAGCGCTATGCTGTGCTTGAGCATTCTGCACTTTGTAGCCTGCTTACTTTTCCCATGTTCTTCAAATTTGGCCAAAGAATACTGCAACAGTATTCAAAAGGCTTGAAACTCCTCAGGTTCAGACAGTAAAAATTCAGCATTTGTGTGGTTTAAGCAAGTCTTCAACGTATGGCTCCACAGAATACTTTCCTGAATATAATTCATACCTTCTTCTGTGTGCAGGATGCTTTGTTTCTTCATGAGATATATGAAGAAATTAAATTTTCCTGCCAAATTTCTAATGATCGTTATAAAATAGAACAGTGCTAAATCTTTCCAGGAAGAAAGATCCCTGGGTTGTTAGTCTGTTTTTCTAGACTGACTTCTTGAAATAGCATCTTTAAATTTCATGCAGTCATTCCTACATGTAACACAAAAATTTCAGCTGGAAAAACTAACAAAGTTCTAAGCAGTTGGAATAAGGAATTTAAAATTACATATTTTTTACTCTAAAGAAACATCCCACTGGCTTTCAATAATTATGCCATCTATAACGTCTCTACAAAACACAAAATGCAGGGCAATTACATATATACTTCACAATTTTTTGAAATTAGAATGGAATACATTTACTAATGTGTTTCCCACAACCTCCTTACTCCCTCCTTGAGGTGAGTTACCACCAAAAGTTTTCTTACCTAAACTATAACAAAGTTAAATGTCACAAATTGATCCAAAATAATTACATTCAATATTGTCTGTTAATTCTGATTTGGTTTGTTTGGTGTTTTATTATTATTATTTTATGACCTTTTCCAACATTCTTTGAATTTATGGCCTATACATCGTAACACAGAATCATAGAATCATTTAGGTTGGAAAAGACCTTTAAGATCGTTGAGTCCAACTGCAAACCTAACACTGCCAAGTCCCCCACCAAACCATGTCCCTCAGTGACACATCTGCAGGTCTTTTAAATGCCTCCAGGGATGGTGACTCAGCCACTTCCCTGGGCAGCCTGTTCCAGTGCTTGACAACACTCTTGGTGAAGGCATTTTTCCTAATATCCAATCTAAACCTCCCCTGGCGCAGCTTGAGCACATTTCCTCTTATCCTATCCCTTAGCCTTATTGAATCTCATACAATTGGCAAGGAGAAAGTGCATGAGACAGATGAGGAGAAACAAAAGGAAATGCAGGAGAAGTTGGTAAGTTTTATACCTAAGATATATGGGGAAAACATACCTTTAAAAAGATACTAGGATTTTAAAACATTTTATACTTCTCCAAAAGGTGATATAATATTTTGCAATGAACAAAGAAAACAATGCCTGTATTAATTACTCCCATATATAACTTGAACAATAGTTTTGTCTCTCAGAATCACACCCACCACTGGCTCACAAGGGTGAGCTAAAATTTCCTTGTTTGGTAATGTTCACAAAAGTTCAGCACAGCTGGATAGCTGCTCCACCTATACCACATTGTTATATTCCAAGTGACAGCTAGCACTTGTCAAATACCTATACACATACCTGTCTCTCTCTTTTTGCTAATTCTGCAAGGGTTGTTTTAAGCACCTTCATCTCACTGGTAACTGCTTCTAACATATTTTTGGTTTTTTCTTTATCTTCAGTAGCTTTACGCTCCTTTAAAAGAAGTTCTGATTTGACAGAGGTAAGTTGTTTCTCAGCCTTTTCTTTCATTCTTTCCAATTTGCCTTGAGATTTACTGAGTTCTTCTATTGTTCTGTTCTGCTCCAAAGTTTTGATCTGCAATAACATAACGTTAAATATGCACACCTTTTCACCTAACAGAAAGAAATAATAAAAATACTAGGAGTAATCATGAGTAAGCACTTTAATGCGGTTTCTTATGGGTTCCTGATCACATGTATGTGTAAACTGAAAAGTTGTTAAAGGAGACTGGACAACTGCAACTCGATTAACAAAAAAGGGTTTTGTTCCAAGACAGTTAATTATCTTCAGAATTTGTGAAAAGAGGTAACTGGACAGACAAAAGCCCATAATGAGAGTTTATGCTCTGCTAACCTCTGGGAAAACAGTATGAAAAAGAGTTGCCAAATGTTTTGCTGGTAAAAATTGTTCGGTTGGAACATGCACCTACTTTCTATTTCACTCCATCAGCAACATGACAAAAGCTCACATAGAATCAATCTTCCTTTCTTCCAGTGGTGGCAAGCTATCAAGGCTGCAAACTACTTCTATTTACCTGCGTTAAAGCAGGTAATTTATTACTGCTGCAATGTAATAAACCACAGAAACAATGAAAATTTAGCCTGGTTTATGCAGAAAAAAAAACTTTTTTTCCCCCATACCGATCAGAATAGATCTGTGAGCAACGTATGGGAAAATATAAGATTACAATCACATCCATAGGAAAGAAAGGGTTGCATAGATCATATTTTCTTACACTAGTCTGAAAGTTTACATGATGCTTTACAGATGCTACTTCGTATATCAAAACACATTGCAAAACACCCAAAATATTGTAATATTATATGTGCTTTCCCCACCTAGATGGATTTGAGCAGTTCTCCATGAACACATTTATTGTAAATCAACTCCAGCTTAATCCAACTGGAATAGAAAAACAGATAGAAGCACAAATATAATGTTTTAACTCACCTTAAGTTCACTAGTTTCAGACAGCTTGGCTTTGAGATCAGTATTCTTCTCCCTTGCCAGATCAAGCTGCTTTTGTAACCTCTCTATCATCTTATGTAACTTTCTGACAGCAAGATTGGCCTCATCCCTTTCCACAGCTAAGGCGGTCCTTACTTGCTTCTCCTCTTCCAGATGGGCTATTTTCTGCCGCAGAAGGTTCATGTGCAGCTCATTGCTTTCAAGTTTTTCTTTTTGACTCTTCAACTAGTTTTCCAAACACAAACATATTTGAAAAAATACATATGAAACACAATGGTACTACAGATTGTTTTGCAAACTTAATCCCTGTGTTGCATATTTAACTTGAACTCCTATTCTTCTCTTGAAAACTCTGTAAAGAAGTATAAACATATATATTTGATACCTCTTATATTACCAATTCATTGTGCTTCTCCATTTCTGAATTTGTGCACTACCTTTTAGAATGAATTTACATACAGACTGCACCCTATTTGAACATAAATACTTATGCATCTTTCATAACCTCTGAGAATGTCTAAGGACAGTAGTCAAATGCAAAAGGTAGTAGAGATTCATTAAGGAGACAGTGGGTTTAGTGGTGGCAGTTTAAGATATTTCCACCTTTAATCAGCTAATTAAAGCTAGTGTGCAAGAAGGAGAATCAACATACAGAAATAAGAAAGCTTTCACCCACTGTTCCAATACAAGGTCCACCAGCTTAGTTTTGTAATTTTGGTGCTCAGGGAGCTACCTGTTTTCAGTTTGAACTGAGCTGCCAGGCGTTATTCTAGAACATCTGGGAAGTATTAACATACATACTACGCTATACTCCCTGCTAGAGAGGCAGTTGCTTCCAGAAAAAATGCAGTATTGTTTTAAACCTTAAAGAGACCTGATTCTAAGCTCTAAACCATTCTAATAAGGCTAAAACCAGAAGATTTCACTCTGTCATAACAGGATGATGGAGGGGAGTCTGAACAAATTTGAACAGATTTGCTCCTAAAGGAGCACTATTCTTGCAAGCGTTGAAAATCTTAGCGAAGTACAACCAACATCCTACTAGTTTCTAGAGAAATTTGTGTAAGATGCTCCCCTTCTCAACAGACCCTTTTAGATATAAATGTCGATGGTAGTTGTTTACAGAAGTATATTATAAATGTATTAAAAAGTAGACAGACATACACACATATAAACATGCACTAACTTCACGCATTTGTTTAAGAAGTTGTGAAAAGCAATATCACGTATTTAACCAACTGGTGGTTTTAGTTGTTTTAATATGCAGCCTGTTTGCAGAGTTTGCAAACATCTACTATCTTCTTTTTATGTAAAAGACATCTTTGAAATTCCTTGTACATATATGAAGCTCCAAGCTGCTGTCTTTAGCAAGCCACTACAGAAATATAGCCATAACAATGTTTATCTCTGAAAAAAAACAGTAACAATATGTCTTTTTTGCCTACCTTCCTTCTTAAGCTATATGCCATAGTCTTGTTTTCAATCACTGCATCACCTTCCAGTTTCACTAACTGCTCTATGCGGGCTAGAATTGCAGCTGCATTCATATCAAATCCAACTTCTACTACCAGGCTATCCAGCTTCATCTTCTCATTAAGTTGCTCCAGAAATTTCAGATACTAAGATAAGATGTGGAAAAGTGGGCAAAAGAATAATAAAACTTCATTAAAAGTCCTGAAGTACAATTTAAAAGCAATTCCCCCTACACCAGCAATGAACTATACAAAGCTAAATCCATTATCCACAAGAAATAATGCATTGAAAGGGTATGTTTATTGCACACGCTTCTGACACAATTGCAAATTCTCCATTTGTCCTGTTTTAGTCAACATTTATTTTTATAAATCCCTGGACCTACTGTATTTATCTTCTTAGCAAGACCAGACTGATTTTTGCTCGTCTGCAGGTAGAACAGCATAAGGTACATGTGTCTGTTTTTTACTTCAGTTCTTGTCTGTGGCTCTGCTGCTTTACACGAACCATGCATTGGCAGGGAGAAGTTAGAAAGGACAGCTACATCCCAGCTAATTGCAAGTGCTATGATTGCTCACTGCTCTGAGCTCTAAAACAGATAAAACTGGTACCAGGAATGCCATAGGTGAGATCCAATGTAGTCTGTGGAGATGCAGGAATGTTAACATCATCAGTCTTTTGATCTTCTTTGGAACAGCAAGTTTGACAGTTAACAGTTATTGGTTTATAAATTGCTTTGAAGATTATTTTAATTGCATCTCCATCTGGTTTACTGATGTGGACACATGCAGATATCAATTATTATTTAATCTGGTTTTTTCTCCTTTTGTTCTGCCTCCCTAGGTCTTTAAAAATTGTGTTAGTTCCTGCTCTCAATTAGTCTCTCTTGCAAAATCCAAAGCTGTCCTCGCCAAATCTATGTTTGCCTTTGTTTTCTCTTACTTCTGTTGCAGGCAATAATCTTTGCAAAGAAACAATAAAGAAGAAAAAAAAAAGAAAACAACCAACAAACCAATTCCATAACTGTGGCTTGAGCTCAAGACAATAAAACATGGCAAGAATCTCTTTTTTTTTTCATGATGCTTCTGGTTCAAAAAGTTAAAAACAGCAGCATCAGAAGCACTGAACTTGTTCTTTATCAGGAAAAAATCACAACAAAATATCTTTATTGCATCAAAATCTAGAGAGAAATTGAGGAACTAGGGCCACATGTTCTTTGCAGAGGAAGCAGAGCGGGGAAGAACATCTCCATTTTCTGGTTTGCTTCCAATGTGGTGGTGGATGTTTCATTCATAAAAGTTATTGTATAATAGACTAATGCAAAACAGACAGCACCACATTGTTGATTTTTTGCAAATTCAACTTTCTAAGCATTGATCTTGACCTGGTAACATGCTACAACTTTGTCTTAGCTGTATTGGATGGCTGGTTTAGCTTTCCAGGTACTGTCATTTTTCAAACTCTTAGTATGTGGATGTATTATAGGCTAACAGTGTGCTCATTCACAAAATTGATACAAATATCCTGGTAGACTTGATGGTCTAAGGATATAAAAGTATCAAGGACTGCAAGGTCTTGAAAGACTGGAGACTAGGTGATATATTAGAGAAAGAGAGATCAGAGAATCCTTGGAGGACCTCTGATCTATTTACAGAGAACTTAATCTGGGGTTTGGGGTATGTTTGGGGTTTTTTTGTGTTAAAGGGACTTTGAACTCAAAAGCTTAGCTACTTTTTCCAGCTAGAATTGTTGGTGAAAGATACTGCTACTTTATAGATGACGCCCGACTTTGCTAATTTGCGTTAGTTGCACTACTGTAATACCCAGCTGATCAATGCAATACAATTAGTCATATCTCTGTCTTTAACGACTTCTATGCAAAAGAAAATAATGTATGGAACTACTTTTTGCTTCTCAAGCTTCAAACCATCTTGCATCAGATCTACAGACAGTAATTCCTCTTCCAAGTGTTTCAGTTGATCCTGGAAAGTCTCAGAACATTTTTCAGCTTTCCTGCTTCTCTCCAGAGCTTCTTGGTGCAATCTGGTCTGATTTTCCAAAGCTTCAGTCAATTTAGCTATTTGGGTTTCAAGCTGAGATACCATCTAGGAAGCAAGCAAACCAACAAAACATATGGGGTTAGGCAGGTGTAGAAACGTTAGAAAGATATGAAAGATGCATCCTCAAATTATTAAAAAGAGGGTAAAATATCTACCTTTAAAGTGTATGCATTTAAAAAGACAGAAAAATCTGCTGTAACCACCAGAAGAAAATGACAGAAGTGGTGACATGTGAGACACCCAAAGTGAAGAGCAGAAACTGTATTTAAAATGAGTCAACTGACTAAAAGGGACTAATATTATTAAAAATTAATACAAACTAATTTAGACACAAACTTTCCAAAGATGTTAGCAAACCAGCAACACCTGGTCAATGAACATTCTTTAAAGTAAGCCAATAAAATCACTAGTCTATCAAAGATCTGAGTGGAAAAAACAGGTAAATTATTTAGAAAATGCATGCAACATGTAGGTGAGAATGTAGATATGGATAACTAAGTCTCAGAGGAGTTCTTCCCAACTGTTAACTATTAAAGAGTGTTTAACTAAAAGATTTTGCTTAAAAAAAAATTATAACCCTGTAATCTAGCATGAGCCCAAAGCTAAAAGGATAAAATCTCATAACAAGAAACCAGACTAACAATTATGAAAACATTTCTAGCTCTACACTGTTAACTTTGCAACACCTACATATAATGTAATGGATTTTAAATTGTAAACTACTTATATAATCAAATGTTTGAAAGCATCTGATTATACTACTGTCAAATACTGAAAGACAGTTCTAGCCAAAACGTTGCTTGCTTCCCTCTTTCCCTCTCTCCTCTTCTTACTGTCATATAATTATTTGGTTACATAATTAATTATGTTGCATTTGTAACTCAGTGTTCAGACATTCATCTCAAACCAGTCTCTTCATTTTAAGCATCTGTTTGCTTCCTGTTAATAAAATGAATATAAATATATTTATAAATATAAATATATATAAATATAAGAAGTTTATGCTTTATATAAATTTATATTTATATATAAATATTTATAAATATAAATATAAAATTAATAACAAGCACACAAAACTCCAATTAATTTTAATGGCACAGAAAGGTTTCCAACTTAGGCTGCAATTAACTACAAACAATAGATTGCACCCAAACTGCCTAAAAAACAATGAGAAATTGCTGCTGCTCATATAGTGGTAGAAAACACTAAACAATAATAAAAATGCAAGAAGCCACACACATTTTATGCTTTGCTGCATCCTGTATCACTCAGCAGGGGAAAAAAAAGCTTTCAGTAATGTGCCTGCAAAGATGCTCCGCTGCCCAAGAACCCAGAGCCCCTTTGTCAGACTGCAGAGCCGCTCTGGGCACAGCCCAGCCACATGTGACATTGACAGGCCTCAAATGTCCATAAACAGAAGAAGAGGAGGGATGCCACAGAAGGTGGGACCACAAAACTACCAAATTCTGTTTATCCTCCAGAACTTTCTGGAGTCACCTTCATCCTTGGCTTAGGGACAATCATCAGCTCAGGGATTTGCTAAAGCAGAGTTGCACCCTTATTACCCACCCATGCCTGTACCAGTGACTTAAAAGAGCGACATTCTCGGTCCTGCAGTTCTGATCTCCACAATTTCCTGTGCCAATGACTTGTGCAGCTTGATCAGCCAGCCTGCAAATAAACACCTCCTGCTTTTTGTTTTATTGTGGCTACCAGATAATTTCAAACTAAGACCTTTTATTTCTTGTGTTACAGAATACTCATTTCCAGTGGTAGCTCCTACCTTGGGGACAGCAGGGTTCATCTATATAATACAGATCTATATAAAACTAAATAAGCCTAAGTAAAATTTTCCTGAACTTTTATTTTTCTCTTGTGCTCTAGCTTTTACTTTTCCTTGTGCTAAGAAGGTATGTGCAAGCACCAGGTCGAGCCCCACAGCACACCAGAACAGAAAGTGGGCTACAGCTGTGCAGTCAGTAGGGCATTTCCCTCAACAGCCCAAAAGTCACAGAGACAGGCATAGGGATGACTTAGGATGAGTGCAAAAAAGCAGCATGTACGATGAAGTCAGAAGGTCCTTCACATCCTAGTGGCAATTTTTTTTTCCTCTTTCCAACATAACAACTTAATTTTCTCATCTTCTTAGTATTATCTTGACAATCAGCTGTACTGTTCTGGTTTGGTAAGATGTTATCTTAAAGTTCCACTGTTTTATACGTACCCATATATGCACACACATGTGCAGCTAGTACAAATGTTCTTCCCTAGCAGCTGAAAAGCATTAGAGCTGCCACATCTCTTATCATGGTACTTACAACTTGTATTTTGCCTTATGCATAACACACACCATTCCAAGCTGAAAAGTTCATGTCTGCTGAGCCTTTCCTTGCATGGAAGCCTCTAGACACTCTCATGCCCCTTCACAGTGTTTTTTGAAGGTGCTTTCTTCGAACAAAATTATCATAGCTATGTGTGCTACTCAGAATGCAGCAGTCATGGATTTATAGAGTGGCATAATTATGGTTTTCATTTTTTTCTCAACTTTTTTCCTGATTTCTCACATTCTAGTTGTTTGAGGTTTTCTTGGTCAGCCCTAAGTCAGTACATATATTATTCTGCTTTTATCAATGTTTAATTTAATTTCCCAAATTATTTTCCACATAAATGTTTTGTTCGGAAGGATAAAATCGATAAATCCCTAAAACTAAAAATGTGTTTATGACATTGCCATAAATCATTAAGAAACAAGAACAGGAGATCTTAACAGGAGCTGGAGTAGAGTCTAATAAATTTTGGCACTTAAGATATTGGTATATCAATATGCAATGACAAAACCTGGTAAGATTAATATCATCTACAATCAGATCAGCTGTAGGTAGTCAACAGAAACTTGACTTTATGAATTTAATTTGCTGCTACAGTTCTGCAACAAAACTTGTGAAACAGAAAAGACCTGAACCCAGAGACCTCATAACCAGAGCTGAGCACTGTATGAACTGCAACACTGGCTTGCCTTGGACTCCAGGTGTCCCTGAACCCCTCTGGTACGTTACAAGTAATAAATGACAGTATCACCCAAGAGCTGTCCAAACATATGCAGACGATACGCATCTTACTATAACTGCTGAAACGATCATTAGGACACTGATTCAAAGCAGTTTCTTAATCCTGCAATAGAATACCTATCACTGGACATTGTCAGAGTATAAGCTGATATTTTTTAAAATGAAATTAAAATTTTTTGCTGATGTTAATGCTAAGGGTTGGTATATAGATTATGACTCACTCAGATGCCCTTCAGATACCAAAATCTCCATCATTAGGAGACATAATCTTCAAAAGCATTTCAGTTTTCACAGAAAATATAGCAGTTGCAGTGAATGATTTTCTCACAAGTCTTTTAAAATCTAAACTTTTCACAACTCTGTTTGACAGGTGCATGTGCAGAGGTAAACCAGATATAGCTGATCAGGCTCGAATGTAAAGATGAACATTTTGCCAGTTCCTCTAGTGTATACACAAAACTCCCAGAGGGGCTGCAGTGATGATTTAAAAATGAACCACGAAAACCTGTTTAGAGAAGGCATCAAAACACTCAAACAGGGAGGGTTCTTTTTCTCCCAGATTCTTGCATTGTCTTTTCCTGATCCCACTAATGAAGTTTGCAAAGGCAAGTTGCTTGCAGCTATGTCCTGACAAAAATGAAACAATCTTTCTTCAGGGAAAGGAAAGACCTAATTGTAATCCTCTTGTTATACATTATCACATTCATTAGCACATTTTTAGTTTCCATCAGCAAGGTACTGGCTGGCTGCTGGATTCATATCCCCAGCTGTCGGCATTGCTGCTGGGTTGCAGCCACAAAGAGGCTGTTTTGAAACAAGCTCGCTCGGGCACCAGCAACACCACAGGCTAATTTAGCCTGCCAAGAAGTTTAATGACTCACTTTTGCGGGTCTTTTACTTAAGGCCAGACAGTTTACTAAAAAGTCTATAAGAAATAGTACCTGAATAAACAACTTTTTTCTTGATTGACTGATAGTAAAGCATACATAGCCTAACACTGATGTTATATCCAAATCCTGGAAAGAAATTCACCCAGAGATGCAATAGGAATCTGATTGACACATATATATCAACATTTATATTCCTTAGAAATAGAAGCTTAGAAAATTTTTTTTAATTCTGATTTACAGAAAGAAAAACAGTTCACTATAAAACAACTTTTTGATGACAAAGTCCATGTCCTGTTAGAAACAGATTCACAGGTGTATAATATTGGCATTTTTTGCTTTGTTATTCCAAAGCCTCTAATCTTCATGCAGAAATTCTGAGAATAGATGTGCCAGCACTGCTTTAGTAATTATAGTTCCCTTTGGAGCCATGCAAATAATTTTTTTCCAAACGAATCATAGCAGTAAAACATTAAAGCTTCACCACTTAACATATTTAGCAAATAAAATGATCCACAAAATCATCATTCATCATTCAACTACAATGACCAAATTCACCAAGCAATATTAAATTTAAAGCTAATATTTATGGTTCAGGAAACAGAGCTCCAATTACGTTTTTGTTTTTAGAAAAGACTGACATCTGGGTGGGGAGTATTGCTAGAAGTATAGAAGGCAATTGCTGCATTTGCTAGCAGAAGCAGAATGCTATTCTAGATATACCTGTCATAGCTCCTTTACTATACAAAAATAAACAAACAAAAGCTGGCAACTGTAAGAGCAGCATCTTAATTCCAAAGCAAAGGTTTAGGCAGCAGCAGACTGGAGCTGATACATGCTCTGTCTTAGTAATAAAGGCTTCCTTTTAGCACATATATTTAATTTTCATAAAAATAATTCTGAAAACCAAATCTGTCTCCATCCTCAGACACACGCCCCTCAAAAAAGGGAGTTGTTTTCCATTGCAAAAGTCAACAGGAAAAGTCAACAAGTCTTTCTGAGGGGGAGAGAGAGGTTAGAGCATAGCACCCACATAAATGAATTTTAACACTGTTATGGAAAAATATCTGTTTTTCTGGGCATCAGTTTCTTCACCTCTAAAATAAGAATAAGCACAGCTTTTAGAAGAAGAAGAATTTATTATTGTATATTTTACAGTAGTTCTCTAACAGAACATGACTTCTCAAATCAATGCTGTTATTTGGAGAACCAGCCACATTCCTCTCAAGCAGCTGGAGAAGTTTGTATCTGCAAGAAAAGATTGACTTTGAATCCTCCCCAATACTACCAGTATACAGGATGATCAAGTGGGCAACCTAGCATGTAAAGATAACATTAAAGAATCAGGAACAATAAGAACTAAGCAGCATGCACTAGGAATGTACCATAGTATATCCACAGAGACTAACAGCTGCTCAGTGTAGCACACAAATGGACTTGGCTGCAACTGAATCCTACAAAAGCAGCAGGTCCCCTGAAATCATTTCCAGGAGCAAAACCTTTTCACTCAGTAGCTACCAGTCAACTTAAATGTCCCTTTCGCAGCAGTTCTCAAAATAATCGGCATCTCAACAATGTGAACTGTATGCCAAAACACCAAATAGTACAGACACATACACACATAAAATTCTCATTGGATTTCAATTTGAAAGTGTGTTGCTTATAGAAACAAATACTCCATGACATAGCAAAACTGTAAAGAGTTTCTACATTAAAAAGTTGCTGCCATGCTTCCATTTCAGTGAATCACTTTCAAATGCGAATAATTTTCACAAAGCTTGTTTTCACTGAAATTTGGCATACTAATTCTCTGGTATAGGGGAGCTGTTTTGTAGTTTTTAACAAAATGTTTAATCAAAACACACTGGGATATTTTCAAGCGCTATTTCCAATCTTGGACAGAATAGGAAAACATTTACTAACATAAAAAACTATCACATCAACAGAAGATGCTACAATTTTAAAATGTGGCAAGGACACAGGTTTTTTGGTGGCTTAGTGAAAACAGCTTTTGATTTAGTGTGTGACCTTTAATTGTATAATAGTCCTCACTGACAAAATTAATTTATGCCCATGTAAGCAAGTGAGAAACTTCAGTGCAGTGTCAGGCTACTGACATCAGTGAGACTGTATTCTGGCTCACCTTCCTCCTGAGCTGGTCCTTCTCTACCTGTACATGCAGACATACCTCTGCAAACACTATCAGCCAGAACACCTTGAGCCAGAACATTAGAATACCCAGTTGCCTTCCTATTGCCTTCCCATTGCCTTTGTCCTGAATGATGAACAGTTATGGTTTCAACAACATTTAACTGTAAACATAAAAATATTTTTTTGTTTTCAGGTGCAGGTTTTGAGGATTGGAGGGAAAGAAGTTTCCTGGGGCAACTCATCAATTATGTCTGCCTTGAGAAACAAGTCAATCAGTCCTTGAAGTCACTATTGTAGCAGCAAATCCATACTTGCTCACATGTTCCACTAAATTATAGCAGCCACACAGCCACTTTTGATGTCCACTAAGTGGCACTGAAACCAAATTCCATTGTCTTGAGAGGCTTGTCCATATCTTTTCTTGTTAACAACATCTATTATTAATTTCATTTCTGACCTCTTCCTACTTAATAAAACATAGATGTTTTTCACCTATTATCTCAGATCAATAGACAACAAAATTAAAGGTTTCTGTAATTTCAAAACCTAAGCAGAGGGAACCGACACTCTAATGAAAAAGGATCCAAATAAGCACATGCATTGGGCAAGTGCAGTAGTTGGTGACTTACTATTTCTTTACTTTCCTCCTTGCAATTTATTTCTTGGATCCTTTCCAAAATGGCCTTCTCAGAAGGTTTAACTAACGCAGATCCACCGCTGAGCAGGGTAGCAATTTGCTCTTTAAAAGCCACTAAAGAGCTCTGAGCAGTCCTGGCCTCTTCTCTGCTGCTCTTCAAGCTTCCATCCAGCTCACTGAAAGATTTCTTCACATTGTGCAGTTCCCGCTTTGAGGTATCCAGATCTTTCTGGTTAGTAGCCAGTTTATCTTGGAGGCTTCTGATCTCCATCTCCAAACTCCGTTTCCCTATTATAGCGCTATCAAGATCCTAAAATACATGAAAGATTAAACTAGGCTTTAAAAGTTGTTATAACCCCTCCCCTCCACACACAAAGCAGGGAATAAATGAGAAGCAGGTACTGCAGATAGAGAAGGTAGGACCCATATGGCTCATATGGGCTCGACGTCAGGGCTTCATAGAACTCCCACTGAAACTGATGAAAGCCCAAAGCCTCCTGCAATTACAGTATAGACTAATCTATTGCAATAGCCTGCAAGAAGTAGTACATGGATAAAATTTGTAGACAAATCCCGATTTTTTTATTGTAAAACTATTGCTATCTTATTTTTTCATTCAAATAATATAACTTAGAAAACAAATTATGAACAAGATATAACACAAATAAAGCCAAAGTATTTCATCTTGGAGGGAAAAGGATGGGATGGGATGGCATGGCATGGCATGGCATAGGATAGGCCAGAAAAGAAAATTTCAGTTGGAAGGGACCTACAATGATCATCTAGTCCAACTGCCTGACCAGTTCAGGGCTGATCAAAAGAATGCGAATTCTTTGAATATAGTGTTAAGAGCAGAATTAGAGGTGATCTCGGGATCAACTTACCTGAATGTGACAAAAATTCCTGAGCTTCTTTATACACAGAAATGGGGAGTGAGGGGTCAAACAAAAAAAGATTATGACATTAAGACAGAATAAAAGAAGATGCAAGTGCTCAAATACCAATTTCACCTCAAAGAAGAAATTTTAGGTCTTGTTTCAAATTGTGAGTATCTGCAAACACAGTTGAATCAAAAGATCAAGATATAAAATAAGGAACTGCAAGCCTGTTGATGCCCAAACATTAAAAAAAAAAAAAAAAGACAAGCAATTTACATAATGAAAAGCTGTAAACCTCAAAATATAAAAATTCTGACCAATCCTCCTTGAAACCTCTCTCTTGAACTTACATTGCCTGGCTTTGGCAAGGTCAGCATGTGTGTTGAACACTATCCAGGAAATTTAGGGACTGTGACATGTAAAAGTGGTATCCCAAGTAGAAGCAAACCCCAAGTGATCAGTGCAGACAGATAAAACAATTTCCACCACAGAAGGCTGAAAGGATGGAACAGCAACAGCTTGTGTTTTCTCTTTGGCTCCTCAGCATTCATGGCTGATGTCCCATGGCTCTGAACTATATGAATGTTTCAGTATGCAACTTGTAGGGTCAAAAAGTTACCCAACATTGACAGATCGTAAATTTTGAAAACAAGAGTAACTATGGAAATTAATGTTCAAAGAAAAAAGAATTAGACATTAGGTGGATTTAGGCAGGGTAGACTATGTCAGTGACAAGTTGTTAGATACCAGAGATGGAGCAGATCTACCACGGCTGTGCCCACCTGCAGACATAGAAAGCAGAACCAAAGGTTCTTCAGCTATCCAAGACCTGAGCAAAAGGGCTCATACAGCATAGCGCTGTACTTAGTTACCCACTCAGGCTGGGACACAGTCTAACCAGGCTCACCTGGTGGCACCCTACCTGCACTAGACTAGTGAAGGTGTAAGAGTACCCAGACCATTGCACAAGACACTGGCAAGGTCCCCTCATGAGTTCAATATTAGGTCAGCTGCATTCACAGAAAATGCATTCAAGCTGCAAAGTTGGGGAAAATTATTTCTGTCTTTTAAGCAGAGGGAGGGGCTCTTTTATAGGGAATGGCTAAAGGAGCTGTATTTAACACTGCAAAACAAAATGAGGGAGATAATTCACATTAAAGAGACAGACAAAAGAGGAAACAAGGCATAAGATATTTTCAGTAATAATACATATTAATACATACCCTCACTCTATTGATCTTAATAACTACAATGCGTTTTTTTAAAGCTGTGATAACTCTTACTATACTGTATACTTTCATATTTCTCAAGATTCCAACTAGAATGTCCTATACATATAAAAGGTCTGTTGGCCTGTTGTTTCATCTTATAATGATGATGATCTAATGATATTCATGATATTAATGATAATCATATAATCATATAACAATCATATAATAAAAATAATCTAACAATAATGTTGTACATTATTAGTGTACAAGTGGATACTAGTCAAATTAGTCACTATTTCAGAGGCAGTTTTAAGTGTCAGATTACATACTATAACTAATAATTCATCTATTTCAACTTTTAATATCTTTAGAACATCTGAGTGAACACTACCTACTCCAAAGTGATTCAGGTAGTTAAACTTAGTTTTCAAGAGCTTTGAATTACCTCTTCCAGTTCTCTCTTCCTAAAGAAAAAAAATACAACAACAACAACAAAAAAAAGCAAACAAAAAAACCTCACCAGCACAACTGAAACAGATTCAGAGAAAACACCACAGGTTCACATCCCAAAAGCACTGTAGCATTTTATTATGGTTGTAAGTAAACACAAATTTAATTGCTCATTTACCTAACCATACACTGCAAAAACTAAAATCTTTATTTTGATCTAATCCAATATATTAAAAGAGGCTGTAAAAATGGGTTTTCTCTAATTATTTTGCATGTATGACATTACAAAAGTATGCCACACCCTACTAAAAAAGCAACTATTGTGGCTTTGCAGATGAGGTTATTATAATATTTGTTTTTATGTCCAACACCAGCTTTTATCTTAACTTCTAAAGGAAAAAAAAGTAGCAAAGAAGGTACAAAAACTCTCTTTTTTGTACAGAAATTTTTGGCCCTAGGAATGGCTTTGTTCCATTTTAAGTTGCTGAGCAAATGTATTTTTATTTACATGAATCTTTAAAATCTGTTGGCTTCCAATACTAAAAAGTAATCAATCACATTTTCTTAGTGATTTACATGTTGGAATCAAGCTCGGGTTCTTGCAAGTTTGGCAATGTTCAGCTTCAGAAGCTCTGCAAAGGTCTTCCCACAAAACACCTGCAGAAGAGAGGGTGGTATGAAGGCTCCCCTACCATTGAGCCCTCTGGAGAGCTGTGAAGCTTTAATTAACAATCTCTCAGGAACCAACAGCATCCATTTCTGTCTTTCACTATTCCTACAGATGGAGTAGCTCCTAAAACAATTTCCCACTGGAAGGGAAACTGAATCATCGTTTGCTGTTCAGGTTAAAATGGAGATGTTTCCCCATAGGCTGTACATAGACCACAGCCACCAAACCACACAGCCTGCATCACCCAGCAGCCCTGTGGACAAACTATGTGGACATTCTCCTCCTGAACTCCACTAATCATCTCAGCCATGGCTAAAGCAACAGGGAAGCTGCACCAAAGATGTCAGAGAAACTCATTCTCTCCTGATCTGTCTAAACTGTTGCAAAATTTTTCATGAAGAGGTTATCAACTAGACCAGCCTCTATAGCTCTTCCTGAATTAGTTACCCATCAAAATTACAACAATATGTACGTTATGCTATTAAAATATATTGTGTCGATTGTGCACACTCCATGTAATTTTAAAAAAATATCAAACAAAATTATTATTTTCACAGAAAAACTGTAAGACAGATTACTCTTATGAAATCTATTTTCATACTTAATATCAGCTTTGTACCTAACATATTCCAGGGGAAATCCCAGGCCCACCTAAATTGGTGGCAGAAGTTCCACTGACTTCTGCGGAGTCAAGATCCTACTGTGTTTACAGAACAAAAGAAAAGAAATTCAAAGACACTTTTAGTAACAGTGACATTGTCATGCTTACTTTAAAGAGACTGGGATTTTCTCAGATTTAAGAACAATTAGAACTTTAAAATATAGTAAATGCAATCAGGAATTTATGGAAACATGAAACCAAAGATTTGCTACAGGAAAAGCAAAAAAACCAGAGAAATGAAACACAAGTTTTTCACTTCCAATGAAAGAGAAATACAACATTGTAAGAAGGTGGATACAGACGTGAAAGCTCATGAGACATCCGAGGCTCTGCCCAGGGAGTTCAGACCTTTAACAGCAACAGACACACAGAGACAGTGTCCACAGCCTTACCTGGATGGTGGCAATACAGCTGTCTCATGTACAGAACTGGAGGAAATACTGATTATTTTTAGTCAAAATTCACTAAGAATGGCAGGGCTACTTACTAAAGGCCTTTCATGAGATTTTATGTGAAACGTTCATACTGTGTCATACAGTAAGCAGCATCAGCTGTTAACGTGGAGATGCAGCCTTTGAATCCAGAAGTCCCAGACCGATGGAAGCTGAAAGGATGCATGGCTAAAAGTATTTCTGTATGCCTGACCAGCTACTGGCCACTCACGCAGCTTAATCAACAATTATTTCACCTGTCGTAGCAGATTCTTACATAATTGCAGTCCTTCACCAGTATCTATCACTCTACAACCCCTGTCACAACCACAAGTCCATCTCCTCCCTTTTATTTCTTGGAGCAGCTGTGTGTTAACCAATGCCCTTGTTAATCTTTCAAAGGAAACTTTGGGCTTTTGGGCTTTCATCTACTTTTGAAAAGCAAAGTATTTAGGTTAAATTATTTAAGAGGGTAATTAGAGAAGGATGTTTGAACTTGTATATCATAATCCTTTACTGGATGTGGGGGGAAAGCATGACAAATTGTTTCAGTGACAAATGATGACAAAAAGGCTGAGGTATTTAATGCCTTTCTTTGCCTCAGTCCAGTTGTTCTCCAGGTACCCAGCCCCCCGAGCTGGAAGACAGGGAGCAGAATGAAGCCCCCATAATCCAAGGGGAAATGGTCAGTGACCTGCTACAGCACCGAGACACACACAAGTCTATGAGGTGTGATGGGATCCACCCAAGGGTACTGAGAGCTGGCAGAAGTGCTCACCAAGCCACTTCCAATCACTTATCTGCAGTCCTGGCTAACTGGGGAGGTCCCAGTGGACTGGAAGTTAGCAAATGTGATGCCCAGAGACAGGCAAAGGAGCTGGGGAAGGGTCTGGAGCACAAGTCTGATGGGGAGCAGCTGAGGGAACTGGAGTTGTTTAGCCTGGAGAAAAGGAGGCTCAGGGGGGACCTTGTCACTCTCTACAGCCGCCTGACAGGAGGTTGTAGCAAAGTAGGTGTCTGTTTCTTCTCCCCCAATTAACAAGTGATGGGACAAGGAGAAATGGCCTCAAGTTGCACCAGGGGAAGTTTACATTGTATATTAGGAAAAATGTCTTCAGTGGAAGAGCTGTCAAGCATTGGAACAGGCTGCCCAGGGAAGTGGCTGAGTCACCATCCCTGGAGGCATTTAAAAGACCTGCAGATGTGGCACTTAGGGACATGGTTTAGCAGTGGACTTGGCAATGCTAGGTTTGCAGTTGGACTCAATGGTCTCAAAGGTCTTCTCCAACCTAAACAATCCCATGGTTCTATTTACTACTGACTTGTAGTAAATTATGTTATTAATAAAATCTAAGTAGTATGTAATCAGTATAAATTCATTATACAATCATTTGATTGTATGAAAATATAGTTAATTAAAATATGTAATTATTATTTAAGGAAACTGATTTAACTCTATAAACATGCCTACATTTTTAATATACCCAAATACTTTGATTGTAGGAGACACAACCAAATGGGTTTAGGTTTTTCTTGTCCCAATAGATGAAGTAATGAGTTTCTCAGAACACAGGGGGGTTTTGCTTGTCGTTGTTTATAAGATATCATTAAGAAAATACACATTAGGGAGAGATTTCAGCAGACATCACAAATATTTCCAGGTTGAATCATCAGAGAAGATGAGAGATAAGAGCAAGTTAGTTTACAGTCCTTGTGGTTTAGCAGTGGTAACCGGAGATGTAGCTGGTGTAAGAATTCATCTGGAAGAAGAATACAGGCATCATATTCTGTACCTCTAAATAAGTGTCATATAGGGATGTATTAAATACAAGAAAGAAACTTGGTTAGAGCAAGTAAGACATTTTACAAGGACCTACAGACATTCTCATAGAATGTTATAATTCTGTAAATTATAATTATCATAACTAATAACCACCATCTGGACATAAAAAAAGATCAGATCTTCTGATCCTCAGTCTAGAAATCTGGGCCACATTTAAAAGTTATTTTCCATCAAATGTGGAGTTGATATCCAGCACTGCCAGAATAAAGGTACACACAATATTTACAGAATTGCAGAAGCAAGGTCTTGGAATATTCAGTCAGAAATATGAGAAGTTCAGAACTCTAAAAGCAAACTAATACATTACAACAAAAACAGCTTAGTGGCTTACTTTTGTTACTTACATTAGTTTCTGTTTGCTGTTTGCTGCTGTGATGCAGCGAGGCTGCAGATACCGTTCGCTTGCTAATGTTCCTCAAATGAAAACCAGCTACCTGCACCAAATACTCAAGTATCAAATATACTAAAGAACATTCTGAATTATTGTCACGTATTAACCTTAAAACATAACCAACTGGCTTTCATTTTCTTCATCAAGAATTTCAGATTCTACAATCTGTTTAATTGATCATTAGATTGCTCCCTCCTCCTGAGACATACAGAAAGGCACCTGGTCAAGAGAGGGAGTTCACAGAAATCCCAAGTAGCAGGACTGAAGAACTACCTGGCAAGAAAAACTGGCAATGATTCAGAGGTGGCAGGGAACAGAGTGGTGGCTGAGACTTGCTGGAGAAGACGGGCAGAACAGTGTGACAGCCTCTATACACTTAGGAAGAATTTTGATAGAAAATTGTGTGTGTCTCCTGGCACAGGAACAGTATGGATTTACGCTTTTCACCATCACAGGGGAACATGTTGCAAACGTACAGCTCTGTTCATGTGCTTAAACTGTGCAGCAAAGAATCTGACAAAGTCAAACCAGCTTTATACCATGAATGCCCTTCTCGGAACCTAGTAAGACACCCATCAGGGGAACAGGGGATGCCTGTTTTTAGATATATGGATTTAAAGCATTTTTTTGGTTTTTACTTATTTTTTCATTACTGAATTTCTTAATAGGCTTTTGGAAACACAAAACCTTCTCAACAGATTTACTCAGTATCTGCAAATTTAAGCAGATAAACTGGAACAGCGCTGGAGGAATCTGCAGAATCTAGATATAAGCATCTAAATATAAGCCCCGATGGCATACACTTCATTTGAGAGGCAATACTAATAATCTGTAAAATGGGTTAAATAAATTATATATTTGGCATATCCACAATAACGATAGGAAAATATTTTTCATAAACTAGCTCAACTTTGGAAAATTTTTGGCAGTCAGAGCAAACTTGCTAAACAAGTCACAAATGAAGCCCTCATCTTGGTTTAAAACATCTCCCGATTCTGGCTTAGTTAGTGAGCAAGCTACACTCTGCTCACATACCCGAGTTTGAAGTGAAGTATGAGAACACAATGTTCTCAAAAAGGACCTGTTGAAGTTTTTGGTGCAGGTTCTCTCAGGCCCATTTGAGTCTCAGAAAATTTTACACAGCTTGGTAAGAAGTATTTTCAACAGTTAGTAAAATTTATGACCCTTGTGGTTCTTCACATTTATTTTCTCTACAAGAAATTCTTTCTTCTCCAGAGCACACTGTCAGCTATTTCTCATTTCCTAAGCGTTTTGCCTACAACCAAACCAGAACACTATATCCTTTAAGGTGTATGGTGGTGGTATTCTGTTCAGGAAAAAAAGTAATGCGGGGTGGGGGGGTGGGGGTGGTGTGTAATATTACATTTGAAAACTTACTTGCACAAGGTTGCCTTTATGTCAAAAACGTCTACAAACTCAGTTACACACAACTCAGCTGCAATGTGGCAGTCTGTTTCTTCTCCTAATTTCTTTTCTGGCCATCAGCTTTAACCACACTGCTCTAGTACTTGCAGGGAATTTTCATTATGGTTTTAGTAAACTGCTCCCTTTCCACAGTTATCACTCAAAGTACAAAGCAATAAGGAAAACTGCTACAGAAGCTCACTTTGTTCACCTGTCCTTTGTGTACAAAACCTCTTAATGGTGAGTTATTCTGGAGCAAGTAAATCCTTAAATTACATCCTTTTCCTTTCGAAATCATACCTAGATGAGTTTGGTGAATACTTGACTTGCAGCTTAAATTACATTTCTCATTTCCCCACCATTCCTGCTGCACAGGTTTCCTCTATGGGTTCCCCACAGCAAAGCAGTGCTTTCCTGCAAGAGCAATCCTGCTGGCTACAACTTCTTGGATATGAGCCAACTGAGTATTTACAGTTATGAAACACAAGTTTATAACTCAGTGAAAAGATAATCTAGGGCACCTGGAAGCCAAGACACTTCAAGTTCCTTAAGAGAAAGAATAAAATAGCGTCTTATCAATTCCTTTCAATTTCTCATTAGACTTTTTACAGAAACTGAGTAGAAGAATCCTCAGAAAACTTGTATTATCACATAAATAATATTTAAAAGAACATTTTTTCACGGTTCCATGCTCGTGCCTCAGATATACTCATTAACTGTATAAAAGTCTGTTTCTTTACATGTTTGTGCAAGCACAGAAAAGGCTACAATACAAAGGAAGCAAAAATACAAGTTTGCAAGCATCACCAGAAGGCATCAAACCTAAATCCAGATCTATTTTACACAATGTTATCGTTTAATCTCCATATATTGTGAAGCTTTCAAAAAGTTGAAAATAACCTGAGAAAAATGTCCTTTTTAGGAAAGACCCTAGTCACCAGTTTTTCAGAAGCATTTTTTCTCATAAAATTCCTATTGGAAATTAATTTGAAATTTTGAGAAAACATCTGAAAAACAGACAAACATACATGTCATGCAATTATGTACCTTACTGAGTTTTTCCATGTCTTGATAGTATCCTGCTGCCTTCTTTTGCTCCTTAGTCACCTCTGAAACAAGCCTCATGATAGTTTCTCTATTAGCTCTTGATTCCATCTCATGGGTATTGATAGCTTCTTGAAGAGCAGCAACCTGATCTTTTAGTGTCAGATTTTCTTTACAGATTTCAGAGACCTAGAGAAACAATTAAAATACTAGTAACTTTTTTAAAGCACTTCACAACGATATATATTCATCCCAGTATAACTGCTCCTAATCATCCAAATAAAGACATGGTGTTTCTGGTGACCCCTAGGTCAAATTTATAATTGGATTCTACTACTCCTTTCTAAAAAGAGTAGAAAGAAAACTAAAAAGAGAACCATATTCCCACCAGACGCCCACACCTTAGTGTAATGTGGTTCAGATTTACTCCCACACAATCTCTATGATCTATTAAACAGGTGGAGAGCTACTGTCACTGCATGTCTGTGCCCGACCTGAAGCAGGTCAGAAAATGAAAACAGATCATGTAGCTAACTTCATGTGAAAAGCAGACCATTTCAGTCTGGCTTTTTAAAATATGTGCCTCTCATTTGGAATGAGAAAATAAAAGCTGCATTTTATGCTTGAAATTTTTTAGACATGGGAGATTTGAGTTAGCAACAACTATTTCATAAGCATGCTCAAGAGCAGGGCCAAATACCTGGTGGGCTGCTGTTCTGAGCAACTAAAACCTTGCAAAAAGGACTTGTTTCCAGGAGGATTCTAGGACTGGTTTCATACATTATGCTATTTCCAAGAAGTGGAATACATGAATGTGGTCACTTCAAAGAGTGCATAACGTAACAATTGTATCCTGACTCCTACCGGTAAGACATTTGTTAAAACTAAGCCAGATCAATTCTGTTTTATGGGGATGTGGGGGAATGTGGGAAATGAAGCGAAATAGACGTGCCTTGACCCCAAACAGAAAAATTAGCTGCTAAGTTTCCCTAATGCACACACTTTTCAGCACATATTAGATTTTCCAACTAGATTTATTACCACATTGCTAAAACAATACATCAACATATACTTCTCCCTTAAAATCCAGTTATTTCCTCAACTTAAAGCATGTAAGAGTTACAGTTTAACACAAACATCTTTGCTCCTAATGACAACTAGCCAAGTTTTGTTAGAGTATCTGTTACAATTTCAGTATGCTTGTACTATTACGAGGGCAAGTATTTTAAGAAATCAATGTGATACATAACTAGATAATCTTCATTTTTTAAGTTTTCCTTATAGCTGGAACTCTTATAATAATATTAATATAATGAAACAGAATTTCCCAACATCACTTGGGAGCATATTAGGTAAGAAATAACAGGACAGCAAAGACTAGACAGAACACGAGAATACATAAAATTAGGATAAAATCTCCTTCAGCAGCATCAGTAAAGGTTAAGAGTATAAAAATTATTTTTCTTTTCTAAATGGAAGCTTAGTTTTTGAAATTTCAGAAGTATTCTGAAGAGAAATAATAGAGTTTTGTGACTAAGTCTCAAAAAACCCACACAGTTATTTACAGCATTTGTTACAGAGCATAGTTAAGGTAGTTTTAGGGTGTGCCATTTCAGATGTTTCTATTTAATGGTATGTCAGCTCAAGATAAGCGTTAAGATCTAGTTTACATGTCACCTAGTGACTCCCAGTGTTAAGGTTTTCAGAAAAGCTTTCAAACAAGAATCTAATCAGGGTTGTACTTGGAAAATACAGGCTGATAAAATATTTATGCAAGTAAGAGCAGACCGAGTTCACTGAGGTCTGTTAGTGTTCAGCACCTTTGAAAATCAGCCCAACAGGGGAAAAAAAACTAAATAAATGTCTTAAATGATAGCACTGTCTGCAAATCATTATTTACCACAAATATTTATTAATAAATAATATATTTATAACTATTATTTATTTTAATAAATAAACAATTATTTAACAACCAAATATTCTTCTGTTAAATTGCTATACAGAAACCCTTGCCTACACATAATCACCTTTGACATTAAATGTTCCTGTGGTTTCTCTTTTTCTCTGATGTCTGTGTCCAAGAATCCAGACAGCTGTGTAAGGAGCTCTTCATACTTTCTGCGGATTTTAGAAACTTGAGTCGTGCTTTCTTTGCATTCATTCAAATTTTTACTAATCGGACAGAAAAGAAAACCACACATCAGGATGAATGTTCTCTGAAACAGAATTCTAGGCAAAAGACATTATCTCAAGATTATTGCTAGCTTCTGCATACCACAAAATGAATATTAAGAGTTACATATAAATCTTTATATCTGTTCATACATATAACTTTTATTTCCTTAAGTGTAAACATTTCTTCATCTTTGCTTTTGATTAGCACTTCAAAGAATCTTCTATGATCCCAACCTCATTCTCAGCACAATATCTCAATAAAACACAAGATCTAGGTGATGTTAATAAACAGTGCTCTCAAGATACTGAAAAATGGAGGCTGCAAGCAAAAGCTTAGAAAAATTAAGGGAGAAGAGAGTGGTAAAATTCTAGTAAAATATGCTAAAAGCACTTCACATCCTCTCTCTAATGAAGCTAATAGTGCTGATGAACAAATTCTGGGGAAAGAGAAGTATAGGACTGGACTAATAGAAGCATAGGACATCAGTACAAGTACCTGCAAAGTGTTTACCAGCAGAGATGGGAGACAGAACTTTGCTGTAATACAGTCTTCTGCAGTGTAACACTACCCATGAAAGGGATAGATTAAAAAAGAAAATATTAAGGGACTACCACAAAAGTATGAAGGCAGCTTTTTATCATCAATTTCATCAATTTCAGAAGGCACCTTTCATGCAGATACATACCCACGTGAAACATCTGTCATCAGCCCTACCAGCAGTTTGTGAACGTTTTATAAGAACAAACAACCAGAGCAGTCAGTTTAACTCATTAGCATAAATGTGGTTACAACCCTCCCATTGCCAGGGACAAAGACAAGCCCAGCAAACAAGCATTGCCACAGTCTGCACAGGTAGCAAATACATAGATTCAAATCTTGCTCACGATGCTGCAATGCTGAGCATCACTTCTGAAAAGCTACAAAGGAACAGATTAACAAAAATAGCCAACCAAATAAAGCTCAAAATGACCATTAGTATAATCCAAGTATCAATTCCAATACCTTTCAGATAACACCCATAAGAGAGGTACTTAGTGGTAGAGTGGCAAGAGACAAAACTGCTGAGCGTTCTCACAAAGATTTGAATACTAGAATAAAACGAAACATGAGGTAGCACCAAACATCTGTCTAGAGGAAATATTTTATTAAAACTCATTTGCTTATTAGAGCATATAACTATTCTCAGTTTTCAAGGTGGGCACGTTAGTAATTTCTGGACTCATTCTTTTTCATTTCTGATTTCTTTCCCTCCAGGCAACAGAGCATCACTCCATAATCAAAAAGCAGCATGAGACTCTTATAGGAAACACACAATGAGTGCAAACACATGCATTAAATGGTTATAAATCACTAAGCAAAAGAGATGGTCCATGAAAAAATTTAAAATCTTGCCTTAGGAGGGAGATTAGCACAGCTGTCAACACTGCAAAGTGGAAGAGAGCAGAAAAATAACAGAGAATGATGGAAAACCTTAATTACTGCTCTGGACAAGACAAGGGTATTTCCATGTGCTAGTGCACAGCACACAGCACAAACCAAAAGAACTCTGCCTTCTGCAGCAGGCACTGGCCTTCAAGAAACAAGTGCTTTACAGCTTCCTCACCTCCAGGCACTTCCCTCTCCTCTATAGCCCCAGCAAAATTAAGCTGTGGGATGGTTACTGAGCTGCTGTCCTGAGGAGGGATATATCAGAAGTGAAAAGGCATGAGGCTCCAGACATGTCGTACATACATGCCTATATGTATGAGATTGACCATCAACCCTGCAAACTGTTCTGTGGCTCTGAAAAATGAAGGCACACCACACACAGAACTATACCTGCTAAAAATAAACAACCTGAAGTACAAAGCATGTACTTGGCAACTCTGCAAATAACATAATTACCTCCAGTGGGGCCATAAAGGTCTAAGCACCTAGAAAATAGGCAATCAGGTACAAAAAAGTAGAATGCAGCTCTTTCACAGTTTTGCTAGCTCTTCAGAACTAATGAGCAAAGAGAAGGGGAGGAAAAAAAGGGAAAAAAAAAAAAAAAAGCTTTTCACAGTTCAAGCTCTAAAAATACCTTGGCAATAGACATGTTGAGTAGAAAAGCATCCTTTTCAATCAGAGACGTGTACATCTTGGAAACTAGTCAGAAAATTCATTACACATTTTTTACTATATCCCTAGGTATAGAATGTAAATGTGCATTTCATGCCTTTCTCTTACCTTTTATTAGTGGTTTTCAGTGAAAATCTTTCTCAAATACCTAATATAGGACTAGTCATGTGCCACGTACTACTAAGGTGCCCAGACTAAGCGACTAAAGCTCATTAAGTGACACATGTAGCCATTAGCTGAGGATGAGAAAAAGCTTTGAAAGCATACACTGTAGGCTCATGACCAATCCAACACGTTTGTTCCTTCCAAAAAGAGCAGATTCAACTTCCCTTTGTCCCTCCCCTTTTACCAGCACTCTAGTGGTACTCTCCATGCACACAGTGAACCAGACCTGGGACTGGTAGAGCTGGAAATTAAGCTTTTTATTTTGCTCACTTCTGTCTTGAAGCAGTTCCCTGGTCCCAATCACTACACAGCAACACAAACAGAAGTGCTGACACAAGCGTCATGGGCAAAACAGAGCAGCCAGGACTGCACTGGGAGTGACAGCACAGTTTTATGCTACATAAAATTGATCATATCACTGCAACAATAGGCGAGTATGATACTAGTATTTTGGCAGTTTTCTCCCAGTGTGTTAGGCAAACAGGATAGGAGCATTTTCTTCCTTTTTTTCTTCTTTATTTTTTCTCCCAGAAGTAGCTTTTCAAAGAATCTTAACAATCATTATGTCAGAGACTGTCATGTTGTCTATGTTGCTAGGATACATAATATACTTTTTGGCTTAACTATCTCCTCACTTACTTTTGGATCGTATCTAAAATCTTTGGTGGTCAACATCAGCACTCTCCAGACAGGGCTTTTTGCAAATCAGCTGGTAATAGACAAGTACACTGCAATGGATTTCTCTAAATGTTAAAATAACTTAATTATCCACTCCTAATGCACAAAGCCTGGAAGAGCTGTGTGAAATAGCGAGTTGGGAAATACAGACATCTGGTAAACACTCACCTTGCTCTTAACTAGACTGTATTGAGAGAGACATGGATATTGCCTTGTAATGGTGGAAAAAGATCCATTACAACAGTCTACAAGGTGTCTATTAATATAACATGACTGATTCTGGAATTTTAGAATTCAGAATATTTTCACACCAATCAATTTTATTTGTGATCAACATTGCTATCAGTCTCCATCCCACAGACCTGAAATACTAGCAGTTAGGCAGAACTGATAGATTAGTACTCTGACACACTACGCTGACAGTATAGTTAATGATACTATCTTTTAATAAGTTTTGTGGAATCAGTATGCACATTAAGAAAAACAACCAAAACCCAAACAAACCCCACACAGCAATCCTCCAGAAGAAAGCACAAGAAAACTCAGAGAAAGCTAGCATTTCTGAAAGCTGCACAAACATTAACCAAACATGAACATGCTTCCCTCAGGATGCTACTAACTAGGAACTATACCATATTTTCTGATTATACTGCTCCTAACAGACAGCTTTACACTAAGGAAGAAATTCACTTGA
Source organism: Falco rusticolus (assembly GCF_015220075.1). Taxonomy (NCBI): domain Eukaryota; kingdom Metazoa; phylum Chordata; class Aves; order Falconiformes; family Falconidae; genus Falco; species Falco rusticolus. The sequence goes on from NC_051192.1 coordinate 45,171,392, forward strand.
CACTGGAATTCCAGTTCCAGCCATGACACAGAAGAGGGGAAAAGAGACCAGAGTGGTGCAGCAGCACAGTCACTCACTATCGCATGGCCCATGAAGCATGTCAGGTGACAGGTAGATGTCTGCAAAAGATGCCACATGATAAGGACAGACCAGGGCACTAGACCATAGCTGCAGGTACTGCCTATCACAAGTGTGCTATGAAAGACACAAGGCTTGCCTCAGTGCCGTACATGGAAATACCTGAATGAGGAAACCATACCTATCATTTCTACTGTGTTCAAACAGCCCTCTGTGCTCCTTTTTTGTAAACAATGAGGTTACACCAAGCTGACTCATATCATCATTTCTCCTCTGAAGGACAAAACTTTCAAAACCTGATTTATGAGCTAACTCAAACCAAAACTCAGATTTCAATACCTTCCACATAGACACTGCGGTTGTGCAAGGCATTGTAACAAAATTCAGATCTGCAATAAAGTCTGTCCACCAATGTATATTTCTGTGTTGACAACTGTATCATTCTGTCACCCCGAACAAAAATTGTTTCTCGTCTCACATGAATCTTACTTAAGTTTGGCATTTAGCTCATGAAGCTCCTCCTTCAGTTCCCAGTTTTCCTTAGATGCCACCTGAGCTGTCAGCTCAGCCTGGTTTTTAGAAGTGGTGAGCACACATGCCTCTTCCTCCATCTCCTGAATTCGAGTTTGCAAAGACAGGAGGCGAGACATGTGTCTAGCATTGTTTTCCTTGTAGCTTTCAGCTTCCGCCTTCAGCTCTTGAAAAGAGGCTTCTTTGGAGACCATTCTGGACTTGAGTTCAAGAAGCTATAGATAGAAAAGGAAAAAATCAATTAAAAAAAAAAAAAGGAAGAATAATTTTGCCCAGGCTGAAATATATGACTGCACTACATGTATAGCAATGTGACAAGAAACACGTTTTGGAACAAAAGACTCAGAGTCTTCTATCATGCAAGACTGAGTGGAGGGTACAAAATTTTATTTTCGTATAACTAGCAAAAAGCAAGAAAAAGGTTTTTAAAAACAAAATCTGCTGTTGTGTAATACATACAACTTTTCAAGGTAATCTCTTACAGGAAGATAAATTTATTTACAAAATCAGAATTTAGCAAAACTCCACCTTAAGTTCTGCTGCACAACCTTAACTCGCCTCCCTTACGCATCTGCATTACAGTACAGTTACTAACACCACTATTCCCTCTTTTGTCTGCCTCCTCCCTGCCTCTAGTTCTGGTGCACAATTCCACAGATGGTCTATAGCTGCAGGGAGTTGTAACAGCATAGTATCCTGTTGTGTAAGAGTGAACCCTTTTGATGATTTGCAGCATATTCAGAGGCAAAGACATTTTTGGAGAGTTGTGCTGTAGGCAACCTCTTCTCATCTTACGCAAATAGTTATTTTTTGGTCTGATAATCCAATCAAATGTAGCTGGATTTACAGAGAAACAACAAGAGAGCCTTTTAAGGAAGGATGGGAGGAGGAACATCACTGCCAAATATCAAGGACCTGTTCCAGAGGTGATGCTAGAGCTTCCCAACAGTTCATGGAGTTCAGTCGTTTTTCTTTACATTCCCCTCTCTCTTTTAGTTCAAAATGTTGTTTTCAATTGAACTATTTCTGCTACAAGCCTCTCTAAAAGACTGAGCCTAAAGCAGACACACCAGGCACATAAAATTTCAGTGTGTTTTATTTTGTTAAAAGGAAGAAGTAATTTAAAGTGGCTTTTTTTGTCACAAGAAGTGTTAAGGCATGTTTCAGCTTTCCTGACAATTCCAATTATAAGCAGCAAGATGCAATCCAAAACATTTATCTCCTACTACATAAAATTAACAGGCAAATAAGTAAGCCACATGAACTGCTGATTATGATGTGCTAGGTCTTTTAACTTGTGGCAAACATTTTAAGGCAATAAATATTTAAAACATTAAGCTGCAATTCAGGACCTCAGGAAATCCACTGCTCTGTCAGAGGCTTCCAATGCAACCAAACCCAAGATACTCAGAGAAATTCCAGGAGGCTGGTGAGCCAGCTGAATGGTGACTGCCTTGGAAAAGAGAGGTCCTGCTTCTCCTGCTCCAAGCCATGCATGCCTGTCCTTTCCCTTGCACCAGCTCTGGTGTTTCTCTGACATCTCCAAAAACAATGTAACTAACGCAGCTGACAGAGAAGAATTCACTTTCTACAATGGAGCATGAGGAAAGAGAGCTGGCCACATCCCAGAGAAAAGGCTAACACTGAGGAGTCAGGTAGGAGGATCACTTTTGCAGCAGCAGCGTAGTCTCTGATGACCTTCCCCTGCAAGCACTGGTTTATCAGACACTTCGGAGCTGACATAAAGCAGCAATGATTTTAAGAAAAGCAGCTCTCCTTTTTTCTAGGCTCCTGGGCTTCGTTTCCATACTCCACCCTCTTCTTTGTGCTAGCAGAAGCACTTACATGGCTACAAGGTGAAACAAGATTGGGAAACCGATCTGGCTAAAAAAAAACCCAGAAGGAAAAGCTTTATTTTTCAATTGCATCAGTCCCCAACAAAACCATTCACCATAAAGCTACACATACATCTGTGCCAGCAGAAGGGATGGAGTAGTGTGGGGAAGGAAATGAGCAGCTGAAGGAACAATAGGATTGCTTTGCTTGGCAGCTGGACCAAGCTATGGTAGCTTAAAGGGGTCATAACCTTAAAATTACTCTGTGGTTCAACTCCCCATCTGCAAAATATGATATTTTTTCCTCTGTGGTCAGTTCCAATAGCAGAAAAAGCAAGAATAATCCCATATCATCAGTTTTACAGAGCACTCAGCAGAACAAGGCTCTGACCTCAGCTGGGTCAGGGAGGTCTTTATTAACAAGAGCATGAACAGCTGCTTTCTTGACTGTGCTTTTGCAAGCACAGTGCTGAAAGAATCTATAAATCAGTCAGTCATGCTGGCAATAAAGCCATTCAACATTTCCAGTAATAAATTCTTTCTATGAGAACATGAGATTCTGGCTTTTTAAAATTGAAGTTTAAAGTACCGATCCTGCATAGCCATTAAATGTAGGGGAACTCAGCGGTAATTTCAGTATCAACTGGTCAAATTCAAGCTCAGCTGATGGACATTTATCCCTGTATTTCTGGCCATATACTGTATTAACAATTCATTCTCTTATAATACTACATGTTCTTCCTGTTTCCCATATTCAGCTATCCACAATTAAATAAATCTTATTTCATTGATAGAGCCTTTTTTAATGTTTAGATGCTATGCAAGTATATCACAAAGCACTTTACAATGTGCAAAAGAAATACATTTTTGTAAAATGTACATGTGTTTAAACAACTGGTTGGATGAACATTCACAAGTTTCTATCAAATTTTATGTATTTATGTATATTCATGAATATACACACCCAAATCTACATATGTAAATAAGTGTAAGCATTTCATATCTCCTAAATGAAAATTCAACTCAATTTTAATACTGATCACTGCCTGCATTGCTGAATTGGATCAAATCAACCTCAGCCAGTCATATGTTAAATAAATAAATAAATTAATTACATGTGAAAATACAGAAACTCTAAAAATTCTCCTCTCTCCTGAGAACACCATCTGCACAGCAGAAACAGAAGAAAAGGATGTGTGCATGCTCTTCAGCCTCTCTAGTTACAATCAATTTCATTAGTTCAAACACAACTTCACTGGTGATAAAAGCAAAGCAAATGCGTGGAGCTGTAACTTGGATAGTGGGGAAATGGGTGAGGATGGGCTGCTATATCTTAACTCATCAGCAACAACAGGAGGACATCTATCAGAACTTTCATAGAACCACGATTTAGAAATATCAACATTCAGGTTTAATTTAAAACAATAGCATTTAGATGATGATGATAAAAAGCTAGATTGCTTCAAATCTTTCAAATATAAACTCACACTCAGTCCTTGAACACAGAAGCAAGCTGAATAAAGCGCACATGGAAATTCTAAGAATATTACGTGAAACAGAAGTTTTGTATCAAAAGCAAAAAGCTTTGGACTTTCTTCAAGCTTTCTATTCTCTGCATAAAGTGACTACAGGGAATCTTCAGGTTTGGAGAAGGATTTGGAAGTATTTTTAAATATACCTCTGACTGAGCACAATCATACTTCACTGAAAGTGCTGCAAGTTCACTTTGAGCAGTTTCAGCTGCAGCTCGATACTGATTCATCTGCTCTCTGGTGACAGGAATATTCAAAAGAACATGATCATATGATTCCTGGGAAGACAGCATAAAAAAAACCAAACATTAGACAACACATTTTTTGAACATTTTTGCTTTAGTCCTTTTTTCTTTGATTAAGCTGCTCAACATGCATTCTACAACATGTTATTCCCAGAGTAACTGACCCTTACTAAAAAATAGGATAAACAGTCACTTTTCTATCAGTCATCACTTTCATCTGCAAGTTCAGCTACCAACACCAGTGCTAACATATATAGGCACGTAAGATATTCCCCCTCAACAATCCCATGGCCTCCCACTGTTTTCAGCTCAGAGTATTTCCAGCAATTTCTATGTATTTAGCAACATTCAAAAGGTCCCTCTTCTACAAATTTACCCAGTCACTCCTTCAGCCCATGTAAACTTTAACCCAAAGGGAGTCCTCAGTGTCTCTTACACAAAGAACCACTTTGGTTTTTAGAATTCAGTTACATTGCATGCCCCCTCATTTTTCTTCTGGAAGAAATGGGGAGGAAAAAAAGCAATTGATATCAATCTTCTCTGTGCCACTCATAATTTTGCAATTTCTATCATATGTCACCCTCCATGGTCTCTCTACCAAGTTGAAGAGGCCAAGACCATTCAGACACTCCCTCTTGCTCCTCAAAGTCACTTTTTGGCTTGCCCATTTGTACTGTTGTTTCTAACCAGCTAAGGCTAAATGTCCTTTCAAACTTCTTCACTTGGACATGACATAACTTCAGCTTTCTGAATGATGCTTTCTCATGCCCAGCAATCACCTTATGACTGACTTTCACCCTTTTTCAAGCCCTTCTGGTAGAGGGCAAGCACTGGTTCTGTACTTCTAGCATAACCTCCTTCACACCACTTGTACAACTCTTTTAGCTGTGCCTTTTAGACTATAGTAAGCTTTCTCATTTTTGTGTGCTTCTGCTCTTCTACAGTAAAGCAGAAATGTGTTGGATTTCTTGGCCTTTGTTACTTAAATCTTTCAATATGAAAATTCAGACCTAAGGTCTTGATAGGAGTTTCATTAGACAGAACTTTTTTTCAGTTGATAGTGACTACAAAATAATGAAATATAAAAATAACATCTTCAGAACAGAACTTTGTTTAGGTGATGCTGGGAGCACACATGGCAGAAGACAGAACATGAGATTTTTTTGTTCCATCAGGTCCCACACAGGACTGAAACAAAACTGCAATCCTAGAGCTTTAGATACACATTACAACATGCAAATCTCCCCCCAGCTAATGACTGCTGCTAAAAAAAGATATTCCAGTGGAGACGGAGACAACACTTCATGCTTTTTACATCAGCCTTGGTTTCCAGGCTGAAATAAATTACAAGTTCAGCTTGTATCACCCATGCTAAATAGAAAAAAATTAACAGCTTTCTAAATAGGTGAACAGCTAGTAAATTAAGACTTTACCAAGAAACATGCACAGAAATTCCTGGGGACTAAGGCAAAAATTACTAGTCTGGACTGTAGCAGAAGATAAATTACCTCATATTAGTTTCTATAATACTGTCAACCCTTTTCTTTCATCTTTCTTCAGTGAGCTAGTACACACCGGATTAGACCCATCAAGTTTAATCATATCCGTCTCCCCCCAAGAAGACGCTCAGCTGTGCTCTTTCAGGAAGGAGTTGCCCCTCTCATCAAACCAGACTGATACATGTAGCACAGCTCAGGGCCACGTACAACATAGCACACAATCTCCAAGATAAAAAGGGCTGCTAATTTTCTCAAAACTTTATCACCATTCTGAGGGAGTGAGGGAAGGCATGTGCCATCTCTTTGCTACTTTGTCTTCCTTTTTGCTTCACTCCACTTTTTTTTCCACTTTGTACAACTGTGTGAAATTCTTTGATGTAGAGAGGGTTTTTTTCATTCTGTAGGACAGCAGGGCTCCAAAACCATGGATGGAGCTTGAAACATTAAAACTGTGTGTCTTATTTATGTATGTTATTATATTTATATTACTGTATTGACATATGCTTTCTTTTACTTCTCTAAAAAAACACAACCACTTATGACTTCACAGAAAGAAAGAATATATCTCAAAGCTGATGAAATAAAAACATTTCTAAGCATCAGTGAAGAAAGAAGCCCTGTTCAGCAGCAATAATGAACATAAGAAAACCCTTTACAGCTGGAACTTCTGAAACCTACATTTATCACACAAATCTAGATTTTAAAATGACGACTCTACTACTTTACTACTTTAAAGAGACAGATACACATCCAGAACAATTTAAAAGACATTTAAATGAAGCCAGGTGCAAAACTCAATGGGAATTACCATACTACTCATTTACAGTCTTAGTGAGATTTACAGAAACAGATCTCTGCATCCTCCAGTGCCTTAGTAAACACAAAGCTCATCATATATGGTGACACCATGCTAGGGTAGTTGGTATGATTATCATACTTCTAGCAGGGAATATGCATGCTTTAATATTTAAGTAAATAGTTTCCTTTGTTTTTCCAGCAGCCATTCACAAATCTGAGCATTAATCATACTATAACAATAAAATTAATTTGGGGTGACTACTATCAGGGTAAAATTTGTAATGCAGATGTGGCACTTATGTATCTCTGGAAAAAATCAGTTTTGTAATGTTTCGTGAGTACTATGTAGTTTATACTGATTACTGTTAAGAAAATGGAATTAATAAAGTGTTATAAGAGGCAGTAGATAGGAGAAGCCTTAATATATTATCACTCAATCAGCACTAAATAGTCTAGGGTTTGGGTGTCTCTCCCATTCATGCTAACTTTTTTGATCCCTTTCCACTTACCTGCAAGAAAATAAATTTTCATTTCACTTCAAATGCTACACAGAGCTTAAACCTATATTTACAATACTTAAGACTAGTATCTACTTGCAACTTTGGTTTTATTAGCAATAGGTGTTCTTTAGATCAACAACATAAGGTCATTATTGTGGGGGTTTTGGTTTTTTTTTACCAAATAACTGCTTTCACCTCCCTGGAATCTGTCCTGTAGTTGGCAAACTTCACCTGATTCAGAAAAAACAGCACTTCAACAACATTCAGTAGTGTTATACCTCACCATGTACTTTGATGCTGGCCAACCATTCAGATCACTCCCATTCTGCTTTTGTCAGCTTTTCCTCTGTTCCCTGCTACATTTCTCATTGCAACCCTGGCAAATGCTGCTACCACTGCCACTGCCCTTCCCTCCCCCCCCCCCCCCCCCCAAAAAAAAAAAAAACAAACCCAAAAAACCAACAACAACCTTATATTTTTTAAAATCTCTATTGAAACAGAAAGCCCTCAGTAAGTATTTAAGTAAGCACTGAGCACCACCCTGAGTAACTTGCCAATGCATTGCCTCTTGCCCATAGTAGATGGACACTACTCAGGGCAAGGATTTTTTCCCATTTCCAAAGCACCTAAGCACGCTGGGGTTGGCATACGAAAAACAATGATTCACAAACCTTTGTTGACTCCATTCTTCTTTTGCGTCTAGAGAACAAACAGGGGGAGAAGGGAAGAGAGGTTGCAAATTAAATAGATTTGCAATATGATAACACATGACATTAATTTTTCACAGACCTGCTTCACTAAACTCTGTCAGGTACCTCAGCAAAGTAGGGCATAAAAGCAGAATGCTATGGGAAAGTTTCTCTAGTCACCTAGGAGCATTGATGGCCTCCACAGTATTCAAAAGCACATCTAACTAAAACACACATCTTTGACTTCTCTAGGTTACATTCACTGGTTCAGCTGCACAGTCACACTTTGTGTAGTGATCACTTCCTTTTGCCGCTGCTTTTCACGTGCTCCAAGTTTTTATTTCATGTCTCCTTTTATCCCTCAGCTCTCATTTACAGTGATAATTATTTTTTTAAAAATCTGAGCAATAAGCACATGATCCATCTTAACTGAACTACAACTTTTTTTTCTCTTCAGGTGTTAAGATGACTAGTGGGCCCTTTTTACGTACCTCTTTATATGGGACTTAATACACTAGTTGGACTCAGCGGGCTATTCAATAATTTCTACAAATACCAGTGTCATAACAGTTCATATTCTGAAAACAAACAAAATGAGATATCATGAATCTGTAATACGTCTTCCTAAGACAAATTAAGATTCATGGCTGTATACATGCATAAAACTTGTTCTAATTTTTGAAAATATGATGCAGCAACACAGTTTATTATTATTATTCAATGCAGCAACACAGTTTGTTAATATTATTTGCTGCAGCCAGAATGAAGATAACATCCAACATGTAGTACTGAGAAGAACGTGCAGTTGAAAAATTTCCAAGCAGAATTTCTCTCTCTAAGAAATCACAAGCAAATGTTAGTCCCCAGATTTGCTATTGGATCTATGGTAGGCTAAGGTGCCCTTCAGGACAATGGGGATCAAAAGGAATTATTTGTTTATGGGCTAAACTGCTGAAAAAAAGGAGCTTACCCATTACGTTTTGATTGTAACTATTCTAACTTCAGCTAGAATCTTAGTATTAAGTTTGTTGCCATGCGTAACCTAACTAGATTAATTTTCTGATTAAACAATCAAAACATGTTCTACAAGGCCATGTTCAAAATTGTCTTGTACAAACTGATCTAAAATAAAAGAAGATTCTATTTCAGCATGCTGGGAATATTTTATTTTAGTTTATTTTACAAAATAATTTATCATAGTATAAAGACAGACAAGTTTTAGCATATACCTCTTCATAAAATTTGAAGGATTAAAAGCAAATCGTATGCAAGTTACGTGAAAATCAGGCACTGGGCAACTTTTAGAGAATTCATTTCTGAGTGAAATGGAGGGAAGGCAGGTAGGTAGCACTTGGCTATTGCAGATTTTTCTTAGTAGCGCCAGCCAGCCAGCACGTGTGTTGCTTCAAAATAGCCACACCAGCTACACACAATGAGCGTGAGAAGGGTGAGCCACTATTACAGAGCGAGTCAGATTTCATTAACACATGTGAAAACAGACTAAAATGAACTGGAGTCACTTAGGGGAAAAACACTGTTCACAAATTAACCACTTTCTATGTACATTTTGGGTAAAGTTGACTTCTTTCTAGATAATGCTTTGCCTAATTTGCCTAACAGATCTCAAAATATTTGTATTGTTAATGCTTTATTAACATAAATCAAACTTTGTAAGTTACATTTCAAAGCTATATCTGTTCTGTCAGTTTCTCTTTCACATTATGAAATGCCAAAATACCCAATCACTTTTGCTCGCTTCCTGCTCAGCGAAGTCCTCTTCCCCCTCTCTGATTTCTGCCTGTAACTAGGCCCGACTTACTGCTCGCAGTTTGTGTGTGCAGTTCTGAAAAATTCTTTATTTGTTGCTGTTACATGCCTAAGGAGGTTTCATGTATTAGTAGTGTACTGTTCCAGAAACAGATAAAACTAAGTGCTCCCAACAGCTCAAAAAATTACCAAAGAGATTTTCTAAATTCCTTTCAGAAGGGTACTGCTTTGCTCTGCCCTCCTCCCTTTGCAGTAATCATTAAAAGGTATTATTGAAAGATAAAAATCACTCTCTGGTATTGTTCGTCTACTGAAGAGGCCAATTTCAAGCTTGACTAATGGGCTTAAATGCAAGTTTAATGACTATCAAAATTTTAGTCTTACCCTCTACTACTACAAGCAGCAGTTAAAGTGTTTTCATCTTTCATTTTCCTCTCTGTTAGCATGAGGTGAATTTGCATCTAAACATAATAAAGGCATTTAATGTGATGAAAGACAACAGTTATTTTAAGGGAATTACATAGACGTATCACCTACCAAATGTATTAATTAACATGTTTTTTGTTTTACTTCGTTCTTTGCCTATATGGCTACATTAACGAATTTGGATCTCCCCTGACACTTTATCTCATAGCTTTTTTGAAATGAGTAACAAGAAGGAGTTGGTGTGTTTAATATCAAAATAATAAAAAGGGTAACTGCTAAGGCAAAATTTGGGAGAAAAATGTGACAAAATTAAGCACTTATGCAGGGATTTTTGCAAACCACTTGCTGTTCTACTGTTTCTACTTTATCAGTGCTGAATAGAGTTAAGTAACATTTTTAGGGAATAGCTGAAGTGAGAGAGTTAAAAAACAGACCACCACGCAATGCCAACACTTGCAGTTTTCCTACAACACCTTCTATACTTTACTACAATGAAAGGCAAATATTTTAGATATATTTAAGTGTGTTGGTATATACACAATTAAGACAGACCAGTGCTATAGTGTGTTTTGCTAATTATAACCCACAACTTATAAATATCTAGTTACTAATGTGCTTCTGAGTCACAAAAGTAACGTTGACAAACCATTTGACTTCAGGTTGGGTAGGTTGTGGAGCAGATTACTGTCAACTCTGTAACTAAGCAGCACTAACAATAATTTAGTAATTGGGTCCAAACTGTTCAATTTAATATGCAGGCAGCTGATTTTGCTATGACAGTCTACAAAAATTCTGTATTTTTTGTCTCAGAACAATGTAGCACAATTAGAAAATTGATGTTTAATTTTTATGGATATACCTAGCTATTCATGCACTGATAAATTGTCTATCCTTTGAAATACGAAACTGTTACAAGTTTTCTACTATATCTTTAGTAAAAGAGTTTGATCCTTCAAAGCAATATCCTCAAGCATCTCCTTTAAATTCACATCAAAGCCAGCAAACCTGTTTCAAAGTAAGAAGCAAAGAAGAAATTCTTAGATAACTATAAATTCCTACTGCATGGAAGATACTCCCTTCTGCAACACTTAATAAGAAAAAAGTTTTGCCCTTGAAATTGTGAAGATAAGCTGTAACCATCAGCCAAAGCTCACTGAGCTACAACCGAGTCTACCGCCAGGTACAGCTCTGCGGCTGCAGAAGTTGTTTTTCCTAAAAAAAGCGAAATTAAATTTTAAATTGAAACGATAACTTGCAAGGCGGCTTTCCAGCCAGACTCAGCCTCAGTCAGCTCCCACGGAACAGCCGGCAGAAAGCTGTTGGGAGACCGAGGGGGAGGGAGCTGGAGATTTTCCCAAAGTCAGGGCTTCGTTCTCTGATAGGGAACTGCGAAAAACCACCCCAGACACATCAAAACCCTCTTCCACCCCGCCTGCCTTCCCCGCCGCCACCGCCCGCCCTGCCCTGCGCCGGACGGCGGGGCGCGCCAGCCGCGGGGCTCTCAGGGGAGCCCGGGGGCGCCGTGCAGCGGCCCAGCCCGCCAGGCCCGGCCGCCGGGGCCGCCCTCCCCCGCTCCGGGCCGCCTGCCCCCTCGTTCTTCCCCGGGGACGCGGTGCCAGGGCGGGCCGCGGCCGACCGACCGCCCGCAGGCACCGCCGCCGCCCCCGCAGGACCGAGCCGCCCCCCCGCGGAGCGGTACCTCCGCCGCGCTGCCGCCCGCTCAGCCGGCCGGGGACCCGCCGCTGCCGGCCCTGCCGCCGCTCAAGGCGGCCGCCGCGCTGCCGCCGTCCCCCTGGCAACGCGGAGCGGGCGGCGCCCTTCTCCGCCCGGGCGGGCCGGCCGCGGGGCTTCCAGCGGGGGGCGGCAGCGGGGCCTCCTGCTGGGGGAGGCGGGGGGCAGCGCTGGTCGCCCGGAGGGGAGCGCGGTGCCCACAGGAACGTTTTTCCCACATCAGACAGACATGACACAACAAAACTCCACAGACCTGAGAAAACTGCCTCAAAACTTCCCTCAAAAACGTCAGAACAGCGGCCGGCAGAGTAGAAATGCGCACAGCAGCGCGTTCCTGCTTGGGCCGCGCTTCCCCCTTCCCTCCCGCAGCCCGCGAAGCAGCCCTGGTCACCGCAACGGGGCCTCGGCCTCCTTGCCTCCCTTCCAAACACCGCAGATAAACATGGGGAGAGAGGAACCGCAGCTGGCAGAAAAAGAACATTAAACCCTCAGGCGTACCGGTGCTGCACACTGCTTTGCAGGCCCTGTGAGAGCTGCTCGGCCACCTGCCCCGGTGCCGCCGGCGACAAGCGCCATCTCGCACCGCTTCCGCACTCACCCACAAGTCAGGAAGCATCTCACCTTTCTTGGGAACACTGACTTATTCATGTTTTCCAGAGAACAAAATGGAAAAACTGGGGCTAGTTTCGGGGGGGGGGGGGGGGGGCGGTCCTGTCTGTGTGCCTGATGCCATTTCACTGCTCCTGCCAAGGGCAGGGAAGACCCCTGCCCAAGCCGAGGGGCGCCGGTGTGGCTCATCACCCTACTTCAAGTGCTACATTGCTTAAAACACAGAGCTAGACTATGCCATCCCTCGGCTGAAATCTGCCAGTCAGCTCATACAGGAGGGGAAAAAAAATGGCTTCATGCAAGGAAGCCGGGCTGGCAGAGACAGGGCAGCAGGGCCGGCAGGAGCCACCTGCCTCCCCTCAGCAAACACCTGGGGAACGGCACAGTTGCCATCAGTGCATGAGGTGATGACAGTTACCTGGTGGCGTGTTTCCAGTTCATCCTCACAGGCAAAGGGTGAGCTAACAGCAACACAGGGTGGCACGGGGGTACATAAAATGTATTACAAAAACCAGGGGGGACTTGCTCCTTGCTGTGGCGGACCGTCTACATGAACACTCTCTCTCAGTGTTGCTGTGGTAGAGCGAAACCAGTAAGGTGTTTCTGAATCAAAATTATCCAGGGCTGCCAGAGCGGATGGGGTGCAGAGAAGGTAGCTGTGAGCAGCGTGTGAGACATCCCCTGAACCCAGTGACTGCAGCCTGGGAGGACGGACCCTCGTTCTGCAGTGCTGAACTCTCAAAGGAGCCAGGCAAGAAAGCGGCGAGAAGAGCAGGGACCTTGGCAGGAGGGGAGCTGTGCACCCAGGCTGCCTCCGTACGGCTCAAAAATACCCAGAGAATCCCTAGTCCCAGATAAAATGCATTCAGTTAACGAGCCAAAGTGTATCCCAAAGTGGTACAAATTTCAATTTACACAAAGCCTTAATATTTTTATGATTTCCTGATCTCCCCCCTCCCTTCTATGTCTCCAACTGTTCTACTATGTGAGGTACCTAAAAATGCTGCTGGCTAGGGAGCCCAATCAAAAGGTTTTATAATTTCAAACGTGGTGGATCAAAGCTGCTACCACCACACGGTGCAAAATGCCAATCCAGCATTCTACAATTCAAATCTATTTGACAGGTTAAATTTGCAGTGGTGGTCTTACATAAAGCCGACCTAAATCTGGCATAAGTTTTAATGTTCTCTGTAAATTTGGACAAAAATAACATCCTGTATTTGTACAGTATCTGACTACAGCCTAACCTGTCCCACTAATGGAGTAGCATGCAGATGCAGGATTAAATGATTGTGAAACTTTGTCCTAACTTGCTCAAGCATGTGCTTGAGTGCACTTCCCCATCACTAGTCCTGCAGTGCCACAGCTGGTTCAAGAGCTATACTTCAGCCACTTCTATGCCCTTGGCGATGGGGAGAGAACACTTACGCAGCTGTATCTTACTGCAGATCTACAAAGTTATTTGGCTTTAAAAAAAGCCCAATGAATCTGATGAACTGTAGCAAGAGTAACAAAAGAGGCAAGAAAAAAAGGATGAAGAAAAGCAGAAAAAAGAATGGGTCAGTTTGAGGGGGTGCAATATCCACTCCTCAAGCTACAACTAAGAAGAAAGTATCTTATTACAGGATGACACACTTTAAAATGCTTTAGGCTTGTTTACTAAATACTACAGGTAGAGTTCTCAAAAAGACCCCATGTTTCTTTTTTCTTAACAGTGGCAGGAAATAATGACCTAGGAAAGATTACTTCACAATTTTTAGTTAAAATAATTTCAAGGAGTCCTTTTCATGAATCAGATTCTTCATGTTGTGTTAGAGAAAATACATGGATGGGATGTTAGCCTTTTTGAGCAAAGAATGATGCAGAATCTCTTGAACGTATGTACCTAGTAAAGTCACTGTAATTTTTAAATCAGAAAATAATTTTAAAAATTACTACAATCTTTCACTTCTGTGAAAGAGCTCAGTGTTGAGGAATTATGCTAAAACTGATCTAGGATATGAAACCCCAATTCCAGTGCCTGTTACACTCAAAAATCTAACAATTGAGATAGTTTTGCAGGTTCCTAAATATCTGCTCCTAATTAGATTTTCTGTAAGTAAATGAGAACGGACATATCAAAATAATTTCCAAGCTAAAAGTCACATGATGATGTGGATAGCTTGCTCCTCACTCAGTGAAGGAGACATCCTTTGTATCTTGTGGGATATGGATGGATGGAGAGCAATTGTTCTGAGGACCCCAAACAGTTCCATGTTTCTGGACGCTTGACCCAGAGATTCCCTAGCAAGTGACACAAGTCAGCTTAGATTGTCTTTCAAAGCATGTAGCATGCCACAGGCTAAAATGACATGTCAGTATCTGTATTTTGCTAGCAAATCAGTTTGTGGACTTCTGAGAACTTAATAAAAAGAAAACTGAAATAAGTAACATTAGAGCCCCACTTATGTGATATGTACAGATGCACAGACATTGTAAGAGACTGACCTGATGTAGGAGAGAGGTCCCTGCAGCACTATTTCCTCAAGAAAGAATTCACAAAGGTCTCAGAGCCAAACTCATTCTTAAGAATGGAATTCTTAACTCCTTAATGAGATCTTATTTTTATTATTTGAATTGCTTTTAAATATTTTTGTTAAAGAAATCAAAAACACTACCAAAAAATGCATCTTTTGGCACTGTATTTTTAAACCAATTTCAAAAGAACCAAGTGCAATCACAGTGTTCAAGCATGCAGACAATTTTTTAACAATTTTTTTTCCAAGTTCTTAACAAATCTCAAGCAAATCTGACAGAGGTTAAGTCAGAATGATGCTGAATTTCCTGCAAATATTGTGAAACACAGACAGCCAAGCACAGAATGAACTCTGAGATGCCCCAATTGTATGCAAAGCCTGCAGTACAGGTCTGTGTATTATTACAACCTGTACTGAAGTTCATTTGTTGATTTGGTTTGGGGGGGTTTGTTATTATTTTTTTTCAAAATGCCTCATCAGAAAATGAGACAAACTACTACAGGTGTTTTTGTTCAGGTACTCATGGGACAGAATCCAGGGGAAAAATAAACTTTTGCTTCATTAATTCTAGTGTTCACAGATCTTGTAATTTAAATACATCATAACAATTGATTAAAAGACTGAATAAAAGCATTTAATATTAGCTTTGAAAACAAAATTTCTTTTTTTACTAACACTATCAAAAAAGCTTTGTTATTAACCTTAATCCATTGACATCAACACAGTATTGAGAAAGTAAAGTATTTGTGTTTTATCATGCACACAAATTTGAAATTATTTCCTGAATGCATATACGCATTTCAGACACCTATTACCTAAGAGCAGCTGTAGCCGAGAGAAAAGTATTGTACACTAGCAACATTTAAAAAAGATGAAATTTATTTCTCCATAAGAGAATCAGGGGAAATTTAGTCCACAGGATTTCATTATCTACAAATTTAGCTAGAATAACTAAAACAGCCACATTTTCTCATATTCTTTGCATGAAAGTCATGGGCATAACTTGCCAAGGTTCACATTTGCTTGCCTTCCAGAAAGTATCAACTCCAAAAGCACAGAATGTCCCAACACCAAGCTGTGCTCCTCCTCCACCCCCTCAAATCACTAATATCACATCATGTGGTAAAGAAAGTTTTCTTGAAGTGTGTCTTATTCTCAGCTTACCTACTTCAAAAATAATAAAGAAGTCAAGACAGGACTTACTCTCATTTCTTTTTTGCCAGCTGACACAGAAGTCTGGCTCCTGACCAGTGACAGACAATTTGATGTAGAGATCCTAAACATATGGCTGAAAATACAACTTCCGTCAACAAAGGGAGATAACTGCCTCCCTGGAGGTAACTTCGTAACACATTTACAGACTTCGAGGTGGGAAAGGTATTAATCCAATTGTATTATCAGGAAAAAATAGGCTCATATGGGAAACTGGAGAGACGGTATCATGAACTTATCAAGATGTGTAAGTTGTATGTGTGTAAATTGTGTCTGTTACCAGTTACTACTGTAAATCTCATAGTGGACAAGCTTAAGCCTGAGTGCAGCAGTTTCTCTGCCTAACCAACACGGGAGTCCCTTTTTTCCCCTGAAACCTCGAGTTTAACACTGTCCTCATCCTAAGTCAATTTGCACAGCTCAGCTAAACCAATGGAGACATCTTGTGGGGTCAGTAAATCTTCTGGTAAGAGATAAATCAGCTGGTTTTACAACCCTGGAATCCCCCACGGGGACAAAGAGAAGTAGTAAAAATGCAATATGCCTGCATATGGTGGAACTAATCAGACTTGGGAAAGAAGTGAGATTTTAACACAGAATCTGTTTAGGCATGATTCCTCCCATTTCAGGCCTTGATGCCAAAATGGCACTGAGTAACTGCTCAGAGACTAATTTTGTCTTTAAGCAGCAAAGGTATTTATTTCGTGCAACGTCGGGGAGCTAGCCGATTCGCACCGGACAAACTAGCTCCAAAGTTTTCAGGGAAAAGTTAGGTATTTTCTACAGTTTTTGTGAGAGGTTACACAACATCTTTACATACATATATATATATATATAATATACATAAGGTATATTTTGACACCCAATCATTCCATTCACAATAGGTGGGATCTAGGTGGAGTAGACCTTTCAATTTTCTTTGTTCAGCTTATCTTCCTCAGGTGCCCACCTTATCTTTTCTAATTATTCAGAGTACATTCCTTTCTCAACACAAAGAGAGCATCACCCAGGGCACTGTACCAAACTCATCCTGACTAATGTATTATTTTTGAGACCTTGTTCTGTTTCAGTCTGAGGAAGTCGTTTCCCATCTGTCAGGGAAAAATAAGTCACTTCTGGAGAGGTTTTCCTCAAGATCTCCTATGCAGCAAAAAAACAGTTTAGCCTGCCCACGAGCAGATATTTAATATCTTTGGATGACAAAACAGTAACCAAACATTTTTATGATAGCATTGCTAGATGCCTTCTTATCTTGTAAGGGCAGAAAAACCATGGACTAAAACCAAAAAGTTCAATTCTGAAACACAAGGCAAACAGAAATAATGAAAATGCTAAGCTTCATGGTGTAAAAACACTGTACTTACTCTTTCAAAATAATATATCCTCAAGTTTTAGAAATTAGTCAAACTTTTTTACTTGTACATTCAAGTGTTATATCCAAAGCAAAAGCTACATTTTAGTGAGGGAGAAACAAGATGAGTGCTAAGATAATGTCCATATAAGCAAATATTTGGTTAAAAATTATTTATGCACAGACATATCTCTATCTCTGTGTGGAGACAAAGGAGAGGACACAGAATAAAACACTTTGCACAGCTGCTTTCCAGCTCAGGACATCAGCAGTAAGTGCACAACATTAAACAAAAGCAAAGGCAAAAAAATCCGTTGAATGATACTTGCAGCTATTGAAACACAAGTATGGTAACAAAAAAAAAAAAATCCAGACAATTTATGACAAATTACTTTCTTCGAAAATCTAAGAGTTCCTTCTTCAAAAGCTGCTGATGACAATATTAGGTGGTTTTCAGTTTGGGGAAGTTAAACCAGATATAAAGGCTTTGAAAGTCTAAACTCCATTAATGCAGTTATTTTGGAAATTCTCTGTATGTGGAACTTACGTTTCCACATATGTATGGAAACTCCCTGATTTGCGCTGGGCAACTTGCTCCTGCTAATGTCCCATCTGGATCTAAGAATCCAGAAAAGTAGCAGCAAAGCTTCTAAGGGCCAAATCTAATGCCCCTGATGCAGTCAAAGCTGCATATCCAACACATCCCAAAGGCATCCCAGTGTAGCTCTAGTTCAGGACTGCTTGAAAGCAAGAACATGGCCGATTACGTAGAAATAGGGATACTTTTTAATTCATGTAAAGATACCAGAGCTCTCACAGCAAGTTGTAGGCCCTTCTCTGCATGGAGGAATTTGAACTTTATCCATCTCCTAATTCCCTAACCTTAGGCCATGGGGACACCTACTCCCTGGGCTGAAATAGGGCCATTAGGCACGTAACACAAGAGTCACCAGACAGGAGGAAGAGCAGGTGAAGGATGGATCCTTCAGCTAGCTAAAAGGGAGTCACTCCTGGACCCTAAGCCTTTTTCCAGAATTGTTTTGTATTTTACATAGACCCTAGACCAAAATAATAATTATAGATGTATATAAGCCATCTAGGAGTAGAACCCAGTACATTTCCTAATCTATGACAGCCAGTTTTCTTGGGAAGTGGCAGATAACCTATTTCAGGCCATGAATGGCTGTTAAAAGCCAGGTCTCATTTTCCTGAACAACTTTTCTATACACACCATTGAAGGAAAGCATGGATTCACCAGCTTGCAGGTCCTTCTCTGCTGTGTTATTTTAATACACACAAGCATTTTAAAGATTGAGCCTTGCTCAGCTATTTCAAGGAATCTCTGTGTGATTACCTCTAACCCAGTACTCACTACATTAACAGGTAACAGGGCAGAAACCCTTTCTCTGCAGGTACCTGAACTTCAGGGGTGAGATGCTCCTGCACCTGGTGTCGGGGTTAAGCAGCACTGCACTGACGACACAGGGTTTCTGTACAGCCACTTCCATACAGGGAACAGGAGGCCTGGACGCCTTCCGCCTCCCATCATCAGTGTGCCCAGGTATCAGGCACTGTATCTCCACATTCGGTAACAACCAAGTCCTCCTTTAAAATTAATCACTGAATGATATACCACAATTGCAGGCAAAACTCAGTGTGAAATGCACATGGAAAGATGCACCTAATGGTATCATCAGACCCTTTATCAATTACAGTCACTTAGAAAGCATCAGTCTTACCATGATAGTACCACAGTAATCAGGTAGCTAACATTAAGGAAGCAAACAAAAAAGCCCGTAATATATACCTTGATATATCTTACCTTATTCTGCTCAGCTCTTAATCTTTTACTTCATTAAAGACTTGGAAGAAGTAAGTGGAATACTAAGAAAGATAAAAGAAATTCCTAAAAACATGAAAATTGTTGTTCACAGTAAGTTTGAAAGACTATGATTATTTAGCTTACTGGAAAGTGATAAACCAAAAGCAGCCTACAAGCACTGAATATTTTCTTTCACTGTATATGATCATAATGTGACATTTTATATTTACCAGTGTAAACAAAGCCAAATGAGGCAAACCTCAAAAAGCAGTTAAAATTAAAACCCTTCTCACAATGTATCTGCAGGATTCACAATTGTAAAGCTGAGACAGAATGTGGATTAATTTATTCATATAAATCTATGTAAGTGGCCTCCTAGGTATAATAGAAATAGAAATATATCTGTATCAGCCACAATAAAAATTCACTGGAATTTTGAAAACCTGTTCTGCAAAAAAAAAAAAAAATCACACCAAAAAAGAAAACTTAAAGAAAAAAAAACGCAAACAAAAAAGAAAACATGGTAGAGGAAATTTTTTCCCACGTGCTTTCTGCAACTACCATATTGGAAAGAAATAAAAGGACCATCTTAAACCAGCACATTTTCAGTTTTATTTTAAAATTCTTAGGTAAGTCTTAGGTGATTTTGAACTGACATTAAATAAAAATAATCCCAAACTTATGTTCCGTAATTCTGAGTAAACAGAACGCTTGTAAGCAAACAAACAGTTTAATGAAAAAAACTAAGTTCCATACAAAATTCCATTTTAGACATGATTTCAGGGGGTTTAGATTAAAAATATTTCATGTGATAATTATCATGCAATAGAGTGAACATTTTTCCTACACTGACTGAGAGTACAGGAGATAAACATGCTTCACGTGGACCAAGTAGTTAAGTAGTTCAACCATGAATGGAAGTGCACTATGAACTTTAAAGGAACTATTTCAACAATAGTTAGGGTTCATGGGACATCAGTAAGGTGTGTAAAAAAAAAAGTGATTTGGAAATATTTTAGTTACAGCAAGCGTAACACTAAAAAATTTCCATTTTTGTTGACAACATATGGAACACCTATCAGTTTGGGAAGTGATCCTGATAACGACACCATCAGCTGCACCAACCTTACGTAATTACCAGATACATTGTAAGAGACTCAATCAATGCTTTAAAGTCTTGAAATTTGGACAAGAATATTGATAAAGTAACAAGGTAGGAAATTCCTTAATACTGCCCCAATCTTGATGAGGAGGAACATTTTATGATACCCATCTCCTGCAACTCATTAGATAAGTATGGTTTACAGGTTTTTGTATAACATCTGTATCAGAGAAAACAACTTCAGGAACCAAGACCTGAATAATTTTAAGTTGGCTTTCCCAGCCCCCAAAATATTATAACGATGTTTGACTTTTGCACAAAATTGTGTATCTTATTTCAATATTCTTGCAACCATTTCCAGTCATACAATCAACTTACTTTCCACATCTATTTATTTTAAGAAGCCTTATATACATACAGAATTATCATATCTTCTTTAATGAATTATCAAGTATTCAGACTTGTGTATAGTGGCTTTCACTGTGCCTGTGACATTACTTTTCCTCCTGTTTCATCACAAATCAAATCATTGCTATCAAAAACTGATTTACAAGTAGAGTTTCTCAAAAGGTAGAACAAAAAAATGTAAGTCAAAAGATGTTGGTCTATTGTGGTCCTCAGAATTACTGAAAATGCCCATGTTTTTGCTACAAATACTCAAATGGCACATGAAATGAATAAAATCTCAAGAATTTGGGTACACAAACAGGCAGCTCCTGAGTTATGCTGTGTAAGTGTTTTGGGTAATCAGTTGTAACACAGATGTACAGAAGCAACTTTCTTGAATACTCAAGAAGAAAAAAAGTTGTATTATAGCATGTGCTATTGTTATAACATATGCTTTATGTTGTATAACAGCAAATTCCACGTAAATGCAGTAGGCACATGCTGCCATTTTATGAAGCTGTATTCCACAAGTAATTGAGTATCTACAAAAGCATCTCCTACTAAACTGTAGCGAACGCAACAGCAGAGCACAGTGCCTCATTGGAATATGTCTTCACTACTTCTTTGTGGCATGGGAGAATGTAACACTGGCATTACAGCACCATTTATTTTTATATCATAGAATCAATCCAATTCTTGCAAAAACATAGCCAACCCAAGAAACAGAAAAGTATGCTGCCCCTTCAGTTCTGTCTATATATAGCAAATATTTCCAAATACTTGTTTGACTTCTATAGCTGTAATTGCAGTTATGGCTGTACTTTCCTCACGTAACTATGTAGCCACACAGTATATTACCACATAAACCTCTCTTTGTGAGGGGCAAAAGATCAAAAGTGGTCACTTAATGAACTGGAGAACAGAACTAACTTGATGTATTTCCTTTTTTTTTCAGCATGACATTATATCTTACATTAGCATTCAAATGCTGATCTAAGTTAAACTACGTTTTACAGTACTCATGAAATCACCCTACTTCCTCACAAACATTAATGCAACAATCTCCAATAAGATGATTCAGTAATACTGAGTGATTACTGCTGCATCTCCTAGGTGATTTAGCATTTTGTAGGATTCTATTTATCATAACTTCGGAATATTCATTTGCACTGATCTGCATCGTGAATTCCCAGAAATAACAGCTCGAAAGCAACCTGGGCAGAGACACACATTAAACACCAGTGAAAAATGAAACCAAGTTTCTCAGTTTGTGTAAAGATTGTGTAAAAGACAAATCTACTGTTCAAGGGTGGCCTCAATAGTGAAATAATCCTTTCTCTTCTTGGCCATTACACACTTTTAAACCTCCCCAGCAAATTAAGCCAGCACACAGCAAAAATCTTACAAACAATCTGTCCGCAGGCAATGCAGATTTCTTCCTGTAATCATTTTGTCTCTCTGAACAATGCGGGAAGTTTGCATTGCATGTGTTCAACAACTTCCATCCCTCTGCTCTTGACCCAAAGTTGTTGCTTCAAAGTGCATTTGAAACAAGTTAACAGCATTTTCACAGACGAGAAACAGGCTCCAGTGCCCAGATTCACAGGAGCCCCCTGAGCTCTCTCCAGTCAGAGACCCTCAGCACTCGGACCTTCAGCTCTTGACTGGGTTTCTAACTTACGCAGTTTAATCAGGTGCCTAAGGATGAGCATGAATTCATACTTTAGGAGTACTAAGCCAGAGATACGACAGATATGAGAACACCAAACCCAGGTCTCAAAAGTAGAACCCTACCTACAATATCACATTGCCTCCTGAAATTCCTAGCATCTTTGTTTTTGAATACTTACTTGACTTTGCAACTTTGAAATATTAATATACTTTCAGATGTAAGAAGAACACAACCAAAAATAACCAAAGTCATCAGCAGCTGGAGCTTATTTATTCACTGTACAGATCTTTATTGTATGAACACAATAAGCAGCAGCTGATTCTCTCCACTTTGGAAGACATGCTTTTTCAGTGATTTCACTGACCAGAAGAGGAATCCAGCTTCATTTTCAAAGCCCGAAATAGGTATCAAATACTTCCCCCTCTCCCACTTCTTTAGGCCTGCCAAAGCTTATTCTTGTCTTAGGTTAACCATAAGTGCAAAAGTCTTTCTAAATCCACTTTCTACCAACCACACAGTTATTCCAGCTCCCTTGCCATAGCACCACTTCCAGAATGTATTCAGATAGGGCCACTTCTGAGCTCTCCTTTTCACTGTGCAGGACATATGTGAGATAGAAGTTTTCCTGCTGTCTACTCCTGATCTCTACAACACAGCCACCTTGGCTACCAGGGGCAAGCTCACTGCATTTTAGCAGCTCTAGACAAGGACATAACCCAGCCAGACTCTATGCTGTCACTGTTTTCTAACAAACCTGTGGTTATCACTGGCATTACATCAGTCCCCTATCAGAGGTCTTATTTCAAACCTCAGAAGTACTTTAAGACTTGACAGACTCAATTTCAGTTTTTCCTTTATAAATGGATAATGCATTTCCACTTTCATTTCATGTCACTCACTAAACTATCCCTAAATTTTCCCAAAAATTCTGAAGAATTTGAGACCAAGGTAGGAGAGAAGAAATGGGCATCTAACAGTTCCAATTAGCAGCAACCTGTATGGTGTACACTTCTCTAGCATATACTTCTCAGTGCAACTGGGGTTGTATTTCCCCCATGCAAATGACAGCGTCCTTCTTAAAAAAAAAACAACAAAATACTTTTGACAGAGAATTATCACAACAGAAAGAGGCAGTAGTGCTTGAAACACAAACACTGCAGACAGGCCACCTCTAATTCAAATCTGTATTAAATTTAAAATCTAATCAATGTAACCGGTTGGGTTGGCTGGTTGGTTTGTCTGGTGGGATTTTTTGTGTGCTTTTTTTTGGTAGAGGTTCTTAGATAAACAATATCTTCCATATTCTTAATGTGAGATTGTCCTTTCTGCCATTGATCTTCCCACCAGGTGGGACAACTCCCCTCCTACAGGCAACCAGCTAGCAACATCTACTTGTATTTTAAAATTAAAATTTAATTTTCAAATTTGAAATCAGTATTTATAAGGTATCACCCACGAACTTTTCTCTCAACATACCGTCAACTATATAAAAAACATCAAAAGTTACCTGTCCATGGAGACATGAAGCAAGCAAAAACCAAATTATGTAATAAAATCTTGGTAGAAGTCAACTCAATTTTCAACAATTTTAAAATATGATCCTACAATGAGTTCCAAAAAACCTATCTGGAATTGATTTCTGCATTCTCTAAAATATTAACTTTCATGCAATACATGGCATATGGAGCACAAATTATCCTGAAATAAGTAAATACATGCTAATGTGGGATTGAGGAACTGGTTTCTGAAGCAGATTTTTCACTTGTTAGCCATGAACTCTCATACCCACTGATGAAGAAAAAAAAAATATTATGGACAAATAAATGTTTATCTTAAACATTTGCTGACACAGGACATTAGGAAAACAAAATATATTGAAATGCAGACTGATTTATGTATACAAAGACAGTTTGTAAACTTTTGTACAACAAAGTCTTTTGTTGAACAAAACCAACAAATCATTTTGGAGGAAAAAGCGCAAACAAAGAATCTTTGCTGAAGTGAAGCACGGAACAGAGAAAGTAGTTAAAATTCAGATGGAATCTCTTTCAGAGTATTAGGAACCATTTAGAGAGCAGCATCAAACTGAACCACCCCATATTTTCCACTTACCATCCATTCAGGTTCAGAAGCCTGAATTTGTTCACCCTGTCCAGGTTTTAGGCCAACCTGAGTGTCAGATTTTAGTGTTCTCAAACTACAGAGAGGTGCAGGATGAAACTTGTTCAAGGCTTGACAAAACGGAACAGTATATTCCCATTTTCTGTCTCCTGTTAATTTTCTATAGTTTAAATCACCTTTGAAAAGAAGCAAGTTTGACTTCTGTAGATCAGCATACAAGTCAGGAGCAACTTCAGCCATACTGGAAAAGTCATGTGGCAAAGTCCAAAACATGTGATCATGGTAAACCCAAACTCCCTTTTTCAAATTCCCCTCCCAGTTTATCCCACATCTAGACATCCACATATGATTAGCTGACTGCAGTTGTTTAACAGTCCAGTTAAAATCATGCTTTGTGGTATCTGACACATACCATGGAATACTTTTTCCATGAAAATGGACCTCATCGGCTAGCTTTGATGATAACAGGAAGTCAGCCAACACAAGATCACTTACAAGTTCAAATCCAGCATTATCCAGGATTATGTCAACTCTAACATTACTTTTTTCTGTATTTCTTTTTTTGGTGTTTACAAGCAGTGACCAAAGTTTTTCCATATCATTCACTAAGATGTAAGGTATCATGTTTTCCAGGGACTGTAAAGGACTAGATTTCTGAGATCTGCCTTCACCAGCTGAAAAAGAAAGGTCACACTTATTGCCCCACAATGACACCTAGAAGGAGGGAAAAAAAGAAACATTTGCTAAGTCTCACTGTAGTTATATTTTAAACTTCACATACACTAAAGATTTTGTTTCTTTGTTTTCATTTTAGAGACATGCAGGCACTAACTCCACATTTCCCTCCAAGCCTTAATAAAATTCAACTTCTTGCGCAGAAATCTTAATATAGACAAGATTTTGTGGAAGAAACCAAACAATGTTGTACATTTATGCATGCATCAGAAAAATGCATCAGAATTGGCAAAGGTGGGAGATTTAGATCAGCATAAATACACTGATCACAAAGCTTAAAACACAAATACTCTCCATACTGTAATTCCAGAAAATATCAGTGGGTACACGAAGAAAGGAGTAATAAAAGCATGTTTACTTTTTTATTACATGCAGTCAAGTAAGAACTTTTATTTTAAGTACACACTGATGGGGTCTTTATAAAGATTCATCAAACACTTGGTATGCATTGTTGCTAGCTAAGGGACTTTTTTGTAATCATGATATTTTGTATTCTACCCAAAGGTATTATTTTCCATTATATTATAAAAGTTTATTATATTGGATATGTGTATATATATGTATTATAAAAGTTTAAAAGCTTTTAAACTACTTTTGGCTCAGATTGAATTCTAACATTTTTTTCCAAAGAAGCCTAAAAATTTTCTGAGCATCAATAAAATGAAGTGCTTTGCAATTTAATAGTTAAATAACAAAAAGGCTACCTGGAACTTGTCTTAAAATGTTTTAGAGATACTGGTTTTGAAGGAGTTTTCAAATACAAAATGAAGACCAGCAGTATAATGAAAATGTCACATTTAATACAAGCAACCAAAATCTAAGTATTTCCAGAGCAGCAGCAATACAGTATAGCTGTCAGAATTTCTTCATATTTTTACATACAAAAGGCCTACATTTTAATTTCCAGGTGAAGTTCAGGTTCTTTATAACCTCAAGTTTTTGTTACATAGGAGAGATGTTTTAAATTCATATGTTAAGCACTACTAGTTTACCTGCAGCAGTTTAAAAAGTTCCTCCTGAAGTTGCTTTTCATCTAGATCCTTGATATTTTTAAGAAGTTCCTGAAAGTAAGTGCATAAGGCAATAACAGCCTCTTGGGATTCAAAGAAATTTTGAGCTTTTCCTTCCTTAAATACATCAAAGTTGTCAATAGGCGGGCTAAATGTAGAAGGAGAACAAATATATTAACACATTTGCCACATTTTCCATGGCAGCACACCAAATGCACCTCAAAATGCAAGCTCAAAGCTCAACTTTTTTAGGCCATACTATGGGCCCTAGTTAAGGTTTTAAACTTCTAATTTGTCATACTAGACTTCCACACATCTCAGTAACAGCCTGATACCATATCTCACTGAAACAGACAGTATACAATACATCTTTATATTTCTACCAACATATTCTGAAAGTGAACAAGTGTTCAGTTGCACAATTCTGGGAACTGCACACACAGTGACAATTTCGAACTCCAGTCTTCAGACACAGAGAATTAAAACTGTAACATACAAGTGAACTAATGTAGTGAATTTGCTTGCCCAATTTTAAGCACATTTGTGCACGCTGAAGTGTATGTTCCATACCAAAATCTCTTACAGTGATATGAAGTTATTCTTAGGGAAGTTTTTAAGTAGGATTTCAGAAAATTAACATGACAAAGATGACAAAACTATTCAGTTCTTGTAATATGTCAAAAATAGCCTCATCTATTATGAAACATATTTGAATGTACACCTTTTGACAAATGATTGAACTTTCATCCAAGCATATGCTTAAGAGCAGCTAAACAACGAAGGTCAAGAAACTTAAAACTTAGGAATGAAAATATCTGCTGAGTTTTTTTAACACAACCCAGCAGATCCATCTCATATTGAAGTTTTTGCTACAAGTGTTCAAATTATGCAACACAGCAGTAGAAACAGAGTCCCATTACTGTGTTTGCACCTCTGTAATACTATGGGCAAATCCAGCACGTATGGAGCTTTCAAGTATTTTGGCAGGAGCGGGAACTTAAGCTGATCATTCCTACCCCATTACATTGTACTGGCACCCCTCCACAGTACCAGCAGAAGTTTTTCCTGCCAAGTTATTTTTAACCAGGATCAGCTCCCAAAGTTTGATGCAACATATGGTCTGCAAACACTGCTGTAATTAAGATGATGGTGTAGAATGAACAACAGGGGCTGATTAAGCTGGGTCTACTGCTTTAAGAAACCATTCTCAAATGGTAACTTCAGATTTCAAGCAGGAAAACAAGTCAGAATGCCCAACAGATTACTGGCTCTCGCAGTCTTGTGTTTTAGACTAACATATGTCTTAAGAGATAATTCTAGACTAACAAACCTATTAGAAATGCTAAATAACTTTCATATTACAATGCACATTAGTCTGCAAGAAAGTCAAGCTATACAGTCAAGCTTAAGAGCTTTCATGTAGACCAAGCTGAAACCAAAGAATTAAGAAACCTAATAAGCTTCAAATGCTGCTGCACGGAAGAAGAAAAAGTGTTAATTTTAAATTAATTAAATTAAATTAAATTAAATTTCCCATAAAAATGGGAAAGAATAATGTTTTGCAGAGCAATATACCAAGCAACTGAATACTCACTTTTGTGCTAATGCTGCATGAATTCTTCGATACAGGTAACACTCTACATATAACCAAGGGGACTGAAACCAGCTCGGTTCTCCATTTCCATTTGATAAATTTCGTTGGTAGTCTAAGTAGTGGTTCCACAGCGCAGCATCAGGCAGCTCATCTTCTAAAGGGGTCACTGGTTTGTCTGTTTGCAGTTCATTCCGCAGTTTGGAGAGGAAAGATATAGCTCTCTTCTCTGCCTCAACACCCTTCTGAAATAAGTGGAGAACAAAAGTTCCTACTCTGAATATTTATTCCTGTAGAGACACAGATCAATTTTTCGTGAAAGATGTAAGTGATAAGTTTTAATTGCCAAATACGAGTCTCCAACAAATCAGAGCTTAAATCCAAAACACATTTTGGTAAATGAAGCTCATTTTACACCTGACATCCTAAAACGAATCACTTATGGGACTTCTTATTATATTGGACTTTTTGCTTATTAGAGGGCAGAAGAGTACCGAAACATTGCCATGTTCAGAAGATGCTACAGTCTACTGAACACTGCACCAACACAAAAACCTTGAGACAGTGAAGCAGTTGCAGAACAGATAGATCAGAAAAAGGTGAGTGAAAAAATTAATGAAAAACAGATACAAGAAAGAGATGATAAAGAAAAAAATACAACAGAAAAAAAGATTAAGACAGACAAATAATGTTTGCAGTAAGAAACCAGTAAAAACAAGGCAGAGAAAGGGTCTCAGGGGTTGGGGTGGGGATCTCAGGCAAGAAGAGATGTTACTCTTACCTCACCATGTTCTTCAAAAAATTCATTTTTATGTCGATGCAGAGTATCAATAACTCTTGTAAGGATCTGGGGCAGTCTGTCTTTAATCGTAAAATATGCAAAGGATCTAAAAAGGAGAGGATCAAAATTTTATTATTGAGAGGGAATGATGAAATATCTTCCATTTTTTAAAATAAATGTAAGGTCTTTGTGCTGGCTTTGGCTTGGATAGAGTTAGTTTTCTTCATAGTAGCTAGTATGGGGCTATGTTTTGGATTTGTGCTGAAAACACTGTTGATAACACAGGGATGTTTTTGTTATTGCTGAGCAGGGCTCACACAGAACCAAGGCCTTTTCTGCTTCGCACAGCACCTCGCCAGCAAATAGGCTGGGGGTGCACATGAAGCTGGGAGGGGACACAGCCAGGACAGCTGACTCCAACTGACCAAAGGACTATTCCATACTATATGGCATCATACTCAGCACATAAAGCTGGGGCAAAGGTTGGCTGGGGGGAACCACTGCCCAGGAACTGGCTGGGCATCAGTCAGTTAGTGGTAAAGCGCTTTCATCACTTGTTTTTCTTGGGTTTTATTTCTCTCTCTCCTTGTTATTTTCTTTTTCATGACAATTTATTATTAGCAGTATTTTATTTCAATTATTACACTGTTCTTATCTCAACCCATGCATTTTCTTCACTTTGACCCTTTCAATTCTCTCCCCCACCCCCAGTGGGACTGGGGGTGGGGACACCGAGCAAGCAGCTGTCCCATGCTTAGTTGCTTGCTGGGGTTAAACCACCACAGTCTTGAAAGTATGTTTATGTGCTAAACCAGTGGACACTAATAAAAAAAACAAACAAAATCTCAAATTGGTCGCCAGTCTTTTCAAAGAAGAAAGGGCTAAATGACTGGCCCTGCCAAAAGAGTGAAAACTGCAGTTAATTCTAGGCAAAACAAATTCACTGATTGCACAGTTACCCAGGTGTAAAGTCAAGGAAATTTAGAATTAAAAGAGGTTTGTTTAAAGTTGTAGCATGTTTTGTACCGACAAGAAAATCCACGCTACTTGCTCTCTGCTATATACTTGATTTGCGTTTTCCACGAACACTGTTTATAGAAGGACAAGGGGCAAAACGCGACCACCCTTACGGCGAGCTCGGACCGGCGTGAGGGATGACTTTACCCGGAAACCACTACCCCGCGAGTCCCCGCCTCGGAACCGGACCGGTACCGCTGCTGCGCGGGGAACCCAGAACAGCCTGACAACAAAAACGCAATCTGGCCCTATCCCTGTCCCTGTCCCCGTCCTCCCGCACGGCCCGCTCCGGCCAGGGACAACGGCAGCGCCCCGAGAGGGCGCGGCGAAGCAGCACCGGCCCCAGGAGGCGCCGGCACCGCCGCGCCCACAGCGCCCCCTACCGGCCGCACAGCCCCAACCCAGCGGGCCCGCCCACGACGCAGCGCTGCTGCCACCGCCCCCGCCCGCCCGCACGGGCCGAGCGCCCGCCCCCGGCACCCACCGCTAGGCCAGGGCCCCGACCGAGGGGGCCCAGCGCTCAAGAGCAGCCCGCCGCCGGGCAGCGGGCACCGGCCAGCCCCGCAGCTCCCGCCTGTCCCCCACCCCGCTGCCAGGGGCGAGCGCGCCAGGCCGTGACGGACCCTTTAAACCTGCCCGAGAGGGAAACCGGTAGCGCCGGCACCACCGCCATCTTGCTCCGCCCCCGCGAGCCGACGGGCCGCCCCCCGGAAGTGGGGTGCGGCAGCCGGACGTTATTGGCGAGGCGGCCGCGCCCGCCGCGCGGCACGGCGACGGGCCGGCGGGCGGGGCCTGGCGGCCCGCGCGCCCTGGCGGAGCTCGGCGGGCGGTGGGCGGGGCCGCGGCTCGCGCGGCGGAGAGCGGCTCGCCCCCTCCCCCAGGTCAGTGCTGGCGCGCGGCGGGAACCGCCTCGCCCCTCCCGCGGCGGCGGCGGGCGGGCGCCGTGGGGAGGGGCGGGACGGCGGCGCGGCTGCCCTTGGCGGGTTCCCGCCGCCGGTGGGAGCTCGTGCTGGGCCAGGGGGTGGCGTGGCCCCTGCCGGCGCCCCCCGGAGCGGCGGAGGGCGACGGCGTGGACGCCTGCGGGCTGGGCCCGCCGCAGCGCCCGCAGGGGGCCGTGGCGACTAGGGGCGGTCTCGCCCGCCCCACCCGCGGACTCCGATCCTGCCGCGGGTGGGAGGGCCCCACGGGCACGGCCGTAGGGCGAGCGAGGGGAGGCGGTTTCGGGGCTGAGGAGACCCTACCCGCGGGAGGGCGGCCGGTGGTTTTCTGCCCCGTCCCCTCCCTCGCCCCCGCAATGCCCCTTCCGGGGCCAGGGCTGAGGCCGGCTGCCGGGCCGCTCTCCTGCCTACCTCGCCCCGTACTCGGGTACTGTGGCGCCGCAGCCGCGCGGCCGCTCCGCTGAGGAGGGCTCGGCGGTGGCGCAGCAGCGGCGGAAGCCGAGCGTTACGGAACAGGGTGGGCCGGGCCCCCCGCGGGGTGACGCTCGGCCTAGCGGGTGGTGCCTCTCCGCGCCCGCTAGGGGCGCCCGGGAGCCGCACGGCGCGGCGGGGCCTGAGCACTTCGGCCGCCGCCTGGGGCAGGGGCGGGGCCGGCCTCGCTCTTCCTGCGGAGGCGAGACGCCTTCTCCTCCCGATTGGCTGCCCGGCCGCCTCCTTCCCGCCTCCCCGGCTGGCAGCCAATGGGAGCGAGGCCGCTGCCTTTCCTCCGCGCATACCGCCGGGGGCGGTGAGGGGCCCGCCGCCGCCGGGTGGGGGCAGGGACGGAGCCGAGCGTGCCGGCGGCGAGGCGCAGGAGAGCAGCGCCCGGCTGGCGGCGGCAGATGAGGCCCGGGTGTCTCGCCGCTGCGGGGTCCGCAGCACCTGGCGGGGCTGGGCTGGGCTGGGCCGGGCCGGTCTGTCCGCCGTGGAGCGGGCCCGGCTTATTTGTCCATCTTGCTGGCTCTGCCGCAGTAAGCTTGGGCTCCCGGCCTTGAAAGGCAACGGGCGTGAATAAAGTGTGTCTTGTATTAAAGGGACGTTGGAAAGTCAAGTGCAGATTTGTGGCTGCTGCTCGGAGATGGCGCCCGCTGCCCTGTGGTAGCGCTTTGTCCTGCTTGTTTCCTGGCTTGCTCGGTTCCGCACTAGCTGGCTGGGTGCCTCTGCTGCTGCAAATGTGGCGTTGGGGCTCCTCGATGGGATTCGTTATGTATGATCACTGCTTCCTTGTTACTAGCCTGTGCTGTCGAAAAATCGCCCCTGGGATCGCTGTGATTTGACACAAGGTTTTGTTGGCTGGGAAAGTATGGATCTACCTGGCATTTGTCAGTCTCTTTCTGCTAGTTACCCTGCACCACCAGAGACTTACTGCCTCGTCCTGGATTTCCACCACCTTGGGTTGTATTTGCTGAGTTTGCCAGCTCTCTCTATTATCCAGGTGTAACAGGCCCTTTAAAAACAGCACCTTGTCCCAGGCAGAGTCTTTTGGGTTGCTTTTTAAATACAGGACAAGTTTAAAATAAAAGCAACAGCTTATTTTAATAAGTATGCAAATAAGAGGCTTACTAAATTGGCAAAAAGCTACAAGTGAAGAGTATATAAAATTATGACAGATGTTAATTACTCTGTGATAGCCTAAAGGTGGTTTATATATTTATTTATTTATATTATTTTTTTTTAGAATTGTATATCGTTCACCAGAGTTAGTGTACTACCCTTCCGTTAAGTTATGTCAGGGTGAGATTTGGGGTTTTTTCAAGTTAAGTGTATATTGTGCTAGCATCTAGGTACCCTTGTCAGGATGGAGGGCTTGTTCCAGTCAGCACACAATGATTTGTTCTTAAGGAAATCCTTGTTTGAACTATTACGTTAGGTAGTGTATGGGTAGTATTGAAGATCTTTCTTTACACAGTTTTGAAAAATGATCTGAAACCGGCAGTTTTTTCAAACTACACAACTTAATGACTTTTTTTATTAATAACTTGCTGAAGATGGATTTTATGTCACAAGGGAAATGTTCTTGGCTAATAAAAGCTGGTGGGGGCAGGGATTTGACACTGTGATTTTTCAGCAAGTGAAACAGCCACTGAGGTGTTCAGTCTGTGGCCTGTGGATACTAAGTTTATTTGATCAGCTCATGCAATGTAGTGTAAATATAATAAACCTACTCTTAGTCTGGAATAACAGAGTAAGGACACTGTCGCGTTTCTGTCAGCATGGGTAGATCTGCAAGCCAGGTCCCTGTTGCACCAGTGTATACTAGCAGGATCGAGACCGTAACCTGATTGACTCGGCTCTCACTCTAGTCGAGACAGATGAATGGAGCTGGATCCATGCTTGGCCGTTTATGATAAGGCACTATGAGCTGATGTTGATCAGTGTGTGTGTTCCATAGGTGACATTCCCATATAACCACACAGTAATCTAATTGTTGGTTTTGTTACGTATAAACTAATGATTCACAGAATGTGATGTCCTCTTTAAGGTGTGTGCTTGCTCATGAGTAATTTTGTCGGCAGAGTTACTGGGAGTGCAGACAGCTACGCAGACTGAGCAACAGAAAGATGCCTGTTTATATATTGATGTAGCAGCCAATTCTATTTTTTCACCATGTGTTGCAAGCACGCAGCTCAATACTGTGTATTGATTTTAATTAGACTATTTCCACAGCATTGAAAAAAAGCTCTTTAATCCCACCAATATGTATGTGCTTAGGAGTACTAACACGTGCAGAAGGAGTATGGCTGACCTTTTAGATAAGGGAAAAATAATGCTGTTTTTCATTTTTTCCAAAAGGTTGATGGGTGATTTTGTTTGTTTTAAATACAGGTCTGAGGGAAGCTATGAGACTGAAACTTCTGCACTTTCCAGCTAGATCTTTCCACACTTTAACAACAGTATGCCAATGCCAAACCTTTAAGAAAACTGGACATCTGCTATTGAAGCAGAATAATGAAGTTGACGGAACAGCTCACAGAACAGCAAAATCTTGGAATGTGTATGCTGTGAGAAGCACTTCCCCTTATTTGACAAGTCGATGTGTACAAATCAAGAATTGGCAGTTGCTCCAAGGAAATGGATCAGCTTTGGGAAAAAATGTTTATTATCAGAGTGGGGAGGGTTTTTTTCCATCCTGGAAACATTTTGGTGTGGCCATAACGGAAAACTACAAGCTCAATGCAGAGCATATTAAAAAATTTAGCAACATATCATCAAGATTTTACTCGGTTGTATCAGCTGGAAAAATTATTCCAAAACACAGTAACCAGCCAGTTAAGAGGCCACCAAAGGCACCAAGGACCAAGCAGCCATCCAGAGCTAACCAGCCACTACCATCAGACATGGAGGTAAAGTATAAAATTTATAGTCTGTATAACGTTAAGGGAACTTCATCAATTTAATTTAGATTCAAATTTGGGTTTAGAGTAACGTTTTAGTAAAATGAACATGTTTATTTAGTGATGGAGGATTTAATTATTTACCCTAGTGTTGGAATGCTGCAGACAGAAACAAGCTTGGTAGAAACTAGTGTGTCTGGTATTTTCAAGATAAAATAGAGATTTAATGTCAATGTGTAAACAAAACTGGAGGGAAGATAAGTAGTTATTAAAGAGAGAAGATGAAGTCCATGAAAAATAATTTTTAACCAGTGCTGTCACAGTGCTTCTCACTTTTAATATTGAGAAACAAAGTCTAGCTTTCAGAATAATTTAAGTTGCCCTAGGTATCCTTGCTTGTCCAATTTACCCAGTTTTAAGGCTTCACTCGAACAGAAATGATGATGAAAGTAAATAGTTTAAGTTCACATTCAGATTAAGTTTCAGATGGGAAACAGAGGTGCAGATGTAGCCAGTGTTCCTTGAGGAAAATTAGTCCATGTGTAGAAATAGCACCTTGATCTCCAGACTCCTAGGTATACAGAGTATCTGCAGCAACAAACTGTTTTGGGTACAAGTAAGTGGAACAGTGCATTTGTGGCTGTTTCTCCCTAAGATAGTTCTTTGCAAGCCTCAATACCCAAGATCATTTGAATACAAGATCTCCAAGGAAAATCTCCAAGGAAAATCCTGGTGTAAGAAGTGTTGCTGTTGGCCTCAAGCTGCAAAAACAGCTGAGTTCCAGGGTATTGTTAATAAAATAGTATTATAGATGAGACTGCAACAAGTATTGTGCTTTCAGAAATAGTTTCCACATTGCACAATATGTCATATTACATGATGTACTGAACGTGAGCGCAGAAACTGAAGTTTTAATGCTTGCCTTCTCATTATCTATGCTTCTGTTTAATATTTCGTATGATGACCAGGGATATGCTTTAATGTAACATAAAGACTTCATTATAGACAGTTTAGTTCCCACTTGTATTTTCCCATTGCTTTGAAAAAAGAAAGTGAATAATATTAGTCCTGAAACATGATGTAATGTTTCAAGTTTGTTATTCATACTATGACATTTACATTCAGAAATTTCCTCTTTTTGTTGTTGGGTGAATTGAAGTGACAATTTTCTCAGATTCTCGAGGCTTTTAAGTGGCAGCATAGAATACAAGTACTTTCTTTGTTTGACATTTTCATATATATGTATGCAAGTAATATGCACTTCTATTTTTACTTTCTTCCATTGTGAAGAAATGGAGAAAATACTTGCTGATACACTGAAATAATAATATGCTTTCTGGGGAAGCTTCCACAGGGCAAAATGCTGTGCCAGAAATCACATAAATTCAGACATAACAGAAAGATATTTTTGAATAAACCCCTTATGGTTTGGTCAGAGATACAGCCCTATCTGCAGGGGTACAGACAGACTGTCACTTTGACCACAGGCTGACAGTATTTTGGAATAAACATATTTTTTTACCTGTTTGTGTACTTCATTATAGATATGTATAGAGAAAGAACTTACAGATGTGGCTGATTTCTGCAAGATGACTAATAGAAGTAGCACAAATGGAGGGTTCTTGAGGGGTTTTTTCACCACACAGTCAGTTTTCTCTAAATCCTGGTGTCACAAAAAAGCTGCTCTTGCCTTTCTGCGCACGTGTGGAGGCAGCCAAGAACCCTGCAGTAACGTAGGGCTTATTGCCAGGGCAGGTACCCAGGGGCAGGCTGCTGCCTCTTCGCCTTACCGCTCTGCCCCTTGGAACGTTAGCTCCTAGACCTGCTCCAAAGGTTCTCGGTTAGATGAACCCCGAGGATCTCTGGTGTTTTCTGTCTGGGAGGGCCTGACAGCTGACGCCTTTCTTTTGCAGAACAGTCTGTGAATGAGGTCTTCCTCACTCCTGGTCTTCATGTGTTGTTTACAGGCAGAGTGCTGAGCCCCAGCAGTGATAAATGGTGGTAAGACCAGTTTTTCAGGATAGGTGGAGGAGTTACTTGAAAGCAGTTAACTGGTTTAGTCAGTCTGACAGTGAGTACCACTACTCAGCTTACTTAAAATCGTAAGGTCTGATGGCCTGAAAAGCCTCAGAGCTAATTTTTAATGCTACAGACATATAGTATAGAAAGAGCTTGAAATTCAAGTAAAGATATAGTATTTACTACACTTAAGATAAAGACTAATTCCTATGGTGATATCAGGATTTACGCTCATCCTACAGGTTTTCTTTCTATAAAATTGTGTATGCTTAAAGTGGAAGGGATGAGGTAAGGAGAATGATGGTTCCATGAGCCTGTACAGTTGTTGGGGGTGTGATGGTACAGAAAAGGAGTTCTTAAGGTACTTGGGATAGCTACTCCTAAGGATAGCTGTTGCGGTGCTCTGAATAGAATCTCAATGAAGCCCCAGCTGTAGGCAGAGAGGAGGAGGGTGGTGAGTTTCTTTCTAGCGCCAGTACAGATTTTGTATTCTGGTTTTTTGAAATGTGCAGGTGAAAGCATGGCATTAAGGTTAATCAGCCAGTAAGCAGGTCTATTTTAGGATTAGCTGAATCACTCGTTACAGTATAGACTTCCTGGCTCTATCTTCTCCAGCTATCATGGAAGCTTAGGTATCTAGCATGCCTGTGGGCACATGTATTTTAGATATCTTAACCTCAAATTACACCCAATTCATCTGATGGGTAACATTGGAGATTTTATTAAAAGTACAAGTAAAACAGTACAGTGTGAAAAACCAAACAAAAAAAAACCCCACCCCAAACCAAACAAACTAGTGCATATCCAAAATGCTATTTCGGGCATGTAGTCTAGCAGAAAACTTCTGGTTCTAACTCAGTGTCATCTTTACATTGAAACTAAAATTGCAGCCATAAGGTCTGTCCTTTAGTGTACCTGCTTTGGAGTGAACAATAGCCAATAGCACAAGTAATAAACTATGGGAAGCATAGAGCAAGATAGATATTTTCAGATTATACACTAGCTAGATAAGAGTTTGCGCCCTTAATTCTTGACAGAAGGGTTTCATGGCAGGACATGTATACTTCTAGTAACCAGAGCTGTCTGGGAGAATCTGAAATATATAATTCACATTGCAGTTTAGAGATTGAAAATGGATTTATACAGACAAAATTGTGATATTGCAACTTTTCAAAGGTATTGCAGCGAGGGAACTGAAAACAGTTCTGTTCCCCTGTTAACTCAGCCTCACAGTACAGTCATGGAAATAGGCCTATAAAATTACAATGAATATTGTAATTTTAAAACATATTTTCTGTTAGCGATTACTGGATTAAGATGATGTGTAAGCAAAGCTTTGGAAGTGGTAACAGAATATTAACATTAAAAAAGAAGTTTAAATGTGTGGTTGTGAATGTGATGACTGGTAACAGGCCTCCCAAGGAGTACAACACCTTTTTAAGCCTTGCTGTTTGATGCTGCAGGAGTGCTGTGAGAATACAACTTGGATTTTAAGTTGAAGTGTATTGTGGGTATAAATGCTTGCAGATGAGTACTGTTCTTTTGTTCATTTGTTGTTAGTTACATCCCCATTTGTATTAGTTACAAAAAGCTGGGAAGTGACTGATCCACAATGAGACACATTGCTTTCTGGATATCTTCCACTACATTGTACTGAAAAACATCATCATGGGACATACACAGTATCAGAACAAAGAAATCCACTTAAAATTAGTGGAATTTGTAAATCGGTTTCTTGTGATTTGTTTGATTAATCAAGAAAATCTTTGCACGGATGACTTCTGATTTCTTTGCCATGCATGAGTCAGTCTTGTTGCAAGTTAGCATCATTTTTCCAGTTACTTGTTTGAATATGGCATTTTAGTTATTTAAGGCTGTGGAATATTGAGGGAAACTGGCTGTTGTTGGACTGTGGTGCCAGTTGAGACTATGTTGTTAGTGCAAGATTCAGCTCAAGGCGGGGACATTGTAGATCTGCAGCACCTACAACTGGCCCAGGAGATTCATGACTTTGTGCTGCAGTGTTGCAGCAGCTCATACCCTGGGAGTTAGCTGGGCAGTGAGCTTTGTGCATGGAAGAACATCATGATTGCAGTTGGAGCTTCTGCTTGATAAACAAGCTAGGATAGTTGAACACCCATTTGTCTGTAAAATTAAAGCTGATTTTGGGGGTATCTTGTTTTTTATTTCAGTGGTCAGCCAAGTATGGCATAAGCTGTAGGATGGGACAGGAGTAGCAAGTGTAGCTCTACTGTTAAAGCATTTGGTTGGCACTCGGGGAAGAAAGGTTCACTTTGTGGCTCTGTAACGAAGTTTTTGGTGTGACTTGTTCATGTCACCTGGTTTGATCACAGTCTGTGATTTGCTTTGCCACTTAACAGGGAGCAAGTAATCTCATTAGTATTTGTGCACTAGGTGGACAGCATGGCAATGATACTGTGGAAAAGAGTTAATAAATTAAAAATGTCACTCACGTGATAAATTTGAGGCAAACAGTTGTTTACAGACATCTTGCTTCAGCCTTGCCCTAACTCAAATCTTTATTCCTTTGGTGCAGAATCTGATGCAGTGCACAGCCTTTGCAACAGCAGATGAATATCATCTTGGTAATCTGTGTCATGACCTGACTTCACATGGATATGTTGAAATAACAAGTTTGCCTAGAGGTAGATTTTTGAAACATATTAAAAGTAATGTTATACCTTGGGAAATTAAATATGGATGAGGATATAATTTTTATAACTGTGTATTCTTATTCTGCTAATACCGAGGAATATATCATACTGCCTATAAAAATATTGCTTTGCTTAAAAATTCCATTTGCCTAAAAAAAAATAACTAAACCTTACAGAATAGCAGTATAACCAGCACTTGCTGTTAATCTTATGATAATTTTTCTCAAAATTAGTATTACACTAGAGTTATTGAAAAATTAGATGCATGCAGGAAAATAAATTTGGAAATTTTTCTGGTACAAAGAATTTCTATGGAAATTTGCTAACTGAAAAGATTTTGAAAGTTTTCTTTATTTTAATTAATCTTCCAGTAATGTGACACCGTAGTGCTTCAGCTGTCAAAAAAATTTTGTAATTTGAAGTTGCATCTTCTTTCCATACCCACAGTTCTATTAATGTAAATCACTGAGGGTTGGAGGGGAAGGCATGCGAGAGAGAATCTTGCTGACTAAGTGAAATGGAAAAGATATACACATAAATGCTTAGTTCTAGTAAAGAGAATGCAGTTGATAGTTTGTTTGGGTTTTGGTTGTTTTGTTGGGTTTTTTTACTGAGTCAAATATATCCTAGCAATTGTTGAATGCTTCACTTAGCTAGGCTTCAGCAAAATAATTGGTTCTGATTTCTGCTCAGAGTATCCCTGAAGACTTAGGAAAGTATGGCTTGGAACTAGTTGAAGTATATATAATACAAGAGAAAAACAAATGGAGCTTTTTATAGCCTAAGGAACCTTATGCCCTAGAACAGCTGTGATTTTCATATGTTGGCAGTAGAATCTTTTTTTTTTTTTTTTTTAAATAAACAGATTATATGAAACCAAGAGAATGACAGGTAGTGTTTATGGGCACTTCAGTAGAGGTTATCAAATATCTGGCTGTCTCTCAAACTCTTAATAATCCAAGTGCAAGAATGCTCTAGTGGGTCTCTTTCAAAGACAAGATTTACCAAGATCGTCTTGCTCAGAAAGTTGAACATGGCAAAAAGACAAGGGGCTTTAGCATATAGGCTTCATGTTCCTTTGTATTAAAACCAACAGTGGTTTCACAGCTTTGGGTTAGAAACTTCGTACAATCCCTAGTATGACTGTGAATTACTGTAAGGCAAATGTTGCTGTTGCTGGTATTTTACCCTGGGAGTGTGGGTTTGACAGTTTTTTCATTTCTTCATGGTGTGGTTTTTGACTTCTCACAATAGGTACTCTATTTATCAAAAGTTTGGAGGAAGTAATGGTGAAAGGATGTTGGATTATGCCAGCAGATCTGATGTGTTGTGGTAGTTGGCTTGTGTGTGTAGGACTGGTTGGTTAGCAGCTCAAACACTGAATCTTGGAAAATAAAAAAATATTATCACACAGAAATCCAAATTAGCAATTATTGTGTGGATTTGTTGCTTTGTAGTGTTCTTCTTAAGCATTATTCTTGTTTTCAACCTCTTTAAAGACATTTTGGAGGCAGATCCTGTACCTCCGCTTAGAATGGACCAAAATGGACCAAATTCTCTTCAATTGTGTTTCATCTTGAGTGGATAAATAGATAAGGGTGATATTTGAAAAGGCAAATGAGAAAACGCAGGCAAATCCATGGTGAACTCAAACTCCACACCCAAAACTTGCTCTATTGATTCATCAAATGATGCGTTTCTGAACTGGAACAGCGAGTGGAAGAGAAGTCTTTAAAAGAGTTCATGCAGACCAAGTGTGTGGTCTCAGTTCAGGTATTGGCAAAAGAGCATGCAATATTTAGGCATCTTTCGCTGCGGCCTCAGTCTACCTGGCCTGTATGGCTTGAGCAGTAAAGCAGAGGGTGGAATTTGTACATGGGCTGAATTTGATGCCTTGTCACTTGACCTGTGATCGTTCTGCAAAGAGGTTGAACTTTTCAAGGCTTAGGTGTTAGGCCCTGCAAATTCCTGTTTGCGGAGTCTCACTTTATAATAGAAGATAGGGAGTTTTGCTGGTCTATCTTCCACTAGTTCTGAAACAACATGAGTAATGCTGGAAAGTAATGTTTTTTTGTCAAAGCCACATCAGGACTTATAAAACTTTGTCTATATGAGCAAGTAGAACAGTGGAGCAGACCTGTAGGAAAAAAACCAAAACCCTGTTTTGAGAATCCATCATGCACATTTTGTAAGTTTTGGGACATTGTCCCTACCTTGGCACAAGTCTGGTCCTTTGTAATAAATGCATGTAACAAATGTAACAATTCGAAAAAAAACACAAAACCTTGTGGCTGGAGTACCACAGGTGCATTTTTTGAGCTCCTCTTTCATTTTAATTTAGTGGAAAAAAAAATCCAGTTTAACACATCAGAAGTGTGGTAAATGATGGTGGCTGGAAGATTTGTTTCAAAAGCATGCTTCTGTTCTGGAGGAAAATGCAGGTGTACCCTCTCCTGTCTTGAGGGTGTGCTCTTTCGTGTTTCTGTGAAAGCAAAGTCAGCAGAATTTGAGTGTAGATTAGTCCCTTACTATATAGAAAAGAGAGAGATCTGGGCAAGCAGATTTGAATGGTAATATCACTGCACCTGTGGGCAACTTCCACAGTCCACTCAGGTTGCACATCCACTGCTGTGTTCTGTTCCTGGTTATTTACTATGCCCTGCATCAGTTTTCCCATAAGTATTTTTTTTTTCTTCAAAACTCACATTTCATTAATGAAAGATTGCAGTGAAGTTCAGCATTGTAGCTGAGTCTGTCTAGAGCGTGACACTTCAGAGAAGCAGTGTAGTTTCATATTGTAGTTGTTCCCTTGAAAACATTTTCATCAGAAAAATAAAATCTGGGACTGACTGACATGTTAGCATGTAACTGTTAAACTGGAATTATATGCTTAATAGCTATCATGTTTAAAAGTTTGACTAATTCAATTTTTTTCATGTATTTCAAACTAGATGCTGCAAATGTTTTGGTGGTTGGTACTGAGCACTCTGCAAAAGGTGATGATTCTGGCATAATTTTTTTTTTCAGGTAAGCTATAAATCATGCCCAAAGTGTTATTTTGTTAATAGCAATGGTGTGAAAGAAGTAGTGCAGCTTGTTAGATATTTGCGTTATATTACCTCATGAAATTCGAGGAGGAATAACTGCCCAATCAGAATGATTGGTGGGGGGGAAATCAGAATTATTTCAACAGTTAAAAAATAACTTACCTTGTGGTTTGTTTTTCTTTTAATTAAGGTATTGTTTAAAAACAACTATTATGTTGTTTTTGCAAAGATAGTATTAAGTTTCATGATTCAGAATGACAAAAATTGCCCAGTACAATCTGACAATTTCATTGAAATACATTTAAAACAGTATGATTACACATCAGTTTTTTCCTTGAATTCACAGGGAAGGGGCTGTTGTGTTTTGGAATGTGGAAGAGAAGAGTGTAAGTAAAGCAAAACTGTTTGTCAAAAACTTCGTAAGCAGGTGTTTTATCAGTCCCACAAAGCTCGGCATGCTTGGGCTTTGTTTGGGAGCCTGGATCATTCTGTGAAAGAAAAGGACCGATTCCTCTCCTAAGGAGTGCAGGTGCTTGCCTGCTGCTGCCCTTGAGTGTGTGGGTCGCTGATGTATCAGCTTTGAAACTTGAATTTCTGCAGAAAATGAGCAAAGATTATGTGTAACACAAAGTGGGTAACATTTTCTACTTAAGGCCAAGAATTTGAAAGCTTAATCTAGTGAGATTGACAATAAGAAAATTCTTGCAGCTCTACATCTGGAGGAAGTAGATCAGAAAAATCAACCTGTGAACGGTTGTTTGAAAGGCACTAATATAACAGAAAATGTGTTAGGAAAAAAGTATCATTCTGTTCTAGTCCATTCAAGTCAAAACTATTCAAAACCTATGTTTGCAGAACTTTGCAAGAGGCAAGATTTGTAAGCAACTTTTTAATGCTTTGTGTTTCTAGCAGCTAGCAATTTTCCTGAAGAAAGATGTATATTGATTGATTTAATTGCTAAAATGTGTTGATAATTGAAATGACAAACCTGTTATGATAGTTGGGTGCTCTTTGCTGACCAAGAGGGGTATGCCACAGGCATATCTTTTTTTATGAATATATTTATAGTTATTTAACAGGTTTTGTGATATATTTTTAGTACTGTGGTTAAATAAAAATGGAGTCCAGATACAAAGAGGAAAAGTCTTAATCTTATCAGTAGGCAGAATATGTGAAATTAAATGGTCTATTGAATAGATGATACTAAGATTCACAGGAGTTCACAGGAGGATTTTCATTAAAGTAAATGAAAACACAGAACATTTGTTTCCAGATGTGAACAATTTCTGGATTCAAGTTTGCTTTTTCTGTTTCAGACCTGAAATGTTCCTCATTTCCTGTCTGTTTTGGGGCGGGTCAGTATGACAGCTGGCCTACAAAAAGATACTAGTTCTCCCTTCAAATCTTGCCTGTAGCACACTTGGGATGCTATGGCCGTAACTACAGTACTGATCCATAGGTATTACTGAAGACTAGCTGACTAACTCCTGTTGATTTTTGTGAGCTGGGCACCTCTACCACTGGAGTACTCTGAAAAAATCTTGGTTTGTTGTACACGCTTAAGTACCTTTGAAAATTTGATACCACGTTTTTCCTGTCAGTGCTAGTACCTTTAGTTGGTCCGTTGCTAGCTTTATCTATAAAAGCGGAGGAAAACTGCCGTTTTCTGCTCGTTGAAATCATAGTCAAAGTTTTAACTTCCAAATGACTTGCTCAAATAGAGGTGTTATGCACATGTTTTAATGAACTGAAGCAAAAAAGAAAATCAAACTGTAGAACAGAAACTGAAAGTAGTTCAGTAAAACAAAACTTAGAGAATTGCTGTGAGTGGACAAACTTGCTTTTTAAAAGTACTCCAGAATGACTGTTAGGAGAAGAAAAAACACTTTAAACTAGCAGATACAGACTGAT
Source organism: Falco rusticolus (assembly GCF_015220075.1). NCBI lineage: Eukaryota > Metazoa > Chordata > Aves > Falconiformes > Falconidae > Falco > Falco rusticolus. The sequence continues at coordinate 45,214,913 of NC_051192.1, forward strand.
CATTAATAGAAATTCAAAATGTAAAATAGTGCTTTAAAATATCTGAATAGGGAGGTTGTACAGCAACAGCTTCCCCACCAAAAATAACACAGGCAAAAAGCAAAACTAGCTTTGAGGTGGAGTTTCATCTTTTTCTTAAAAGGAAATTGTGTGATGTGATTGCCTGTAATAGCAAGAGTTTGTATTTAGTGAATCCAGAACATCTCTTCTCATTAAGTGTGCTGTGTGACAGGTAGTCCCTTCTGTAAAATTAGGCTGGGCCTAGAAGAAACTCAAGTTAGTGGAAGCCTTTGTATTACTTTTAACTAGATAAAAGAAAGCTGCCACTGAAATACAATTTCTCGTTATCCAGAGCAATGGGAGAACTTTGGAAGTACGCATATTACAAGACACATGAATTTCACAGAATTGATTGCGGTCTGTAAAGCTTTGTTAAATCTTGCTCTGTACTGGCCCTGGGAAGCCTGAGCTGGTTGTAGTTCTGGAAGGGAATGTTAGTCTATTAACAGCGTAATTACTACTGTATTAGTAATGATTTCACAAAGCCAGCTAGAGCACCTCAGTTCAATTGAACACACTCTTGAAGTTTGGCATGCTGCATTATGGTTTGGCTATTAACTCTGGCATTATTTTAGCGGGGTTTGCATTGCTGAACTGTCCCTGGACACAGCATAGCTGGTTGGCCAAACTGACTGGTCTAACAGCAGACCCTTCCTTGCTTAAAAAATCAAAACAATTTTTCATACCCTTTTTTATCACAAGACTTGAAATATATGGCAGGTACTAGTCACACTAATATTAAATTCAGGATTATGAAACAAGCAGTTGCAGCTGTAGGGTTGGGGAGGGGGGTTAGTGAAAAATGTTAACGTGTCTTACATAGCCAGTATAGCCAAATTTCTTGAAAGCAAGTAAGAAAGCTAGCACTGCGAAGAAAATCCTTCTTGCAGGTGATCCAACAGATTTTTTTTAGAGTATTTAACTGGAGAATACACTTCATGAACAATTTACTAGCATACAGTTTTGCACTAAAAGGTAAACTATTATCTGTTGTTTTGAAGACAGTGTTTCAGGTATGACTTAGTAGAAGATTTACCTCTTTAAAGAATTTATGTATCAGAAGTGTATTGTGGTAGTGAGGGGTTTTTTTGACTGTTATGTAACTAAATGCCTTTACAAACCTGTAGGTGACTGCTTTTATTTTTTGGTTCAGAATTTGAGCTAATTGCAGAATGATTTTTATGAGAGGAGCCTTGTAGCACATAGAAAAAAACAAGGATGAGGGATCCTAAGACAGATGTCAGAGGAGAAAGTTTTGTGAAGGAAAAGAGTTCTTTCTTCCTGCATCAGGTTTTAGTGTGCTTGAGAATAAAATGACAATGAGATTACTTCTCCAAGTAAAATTGCACATTTAACTGTTTACAGGGTTGATTGTGGGCAGTTGAAAGCATTTTTACAGATTTCTGTAGCAGTAAAGGATTTCTGTAAAACAACCCAACCTCTGGTAGCTGAAACCAAACTATTGATTTTATCAGCAAACTAGTAATTTCGGCAGAGACAGCCACCTGATGTACTTATCCGAGTGTGGGAATGAATCTTTAGGATATCTGCCAAAATCTTGAACAGCTCATTGTTAAATGACATCTTAGTCTTTACAGATTCCGTGTTCATAGCCACAAATTCTTCCACGCAGCTACAGATAGCTTCAGAAGTAAACTGTTAATTATCACTTAATTCCTTAGCAAACCTATTAATTGTTATTTAAATAACTTCAGCATGAAGAGTTATCATCAACCTATTAGACACGAGATCTTTGTAGAGTGATAGTATAGTGCGTGGTAACTGTTCCTGTGCATGCAGTGGTCTTTTTTTCATAGATGAAGAATATCATGCAAGTACTAGAACAGCATGAAATCCAGCCGTACGAAGTTGCACTAGTCTACTGGGAGAATGAAGAGATGAACTATAGAATAGGAGAGTAAGTATCTTCAGGCACTCTTTATATAAAAGCTAATAGACACCTAAGACAAATTCAAGTGAAAGCATGAAAGCATCTAGTAAGAATATAGGTGTTCTTACTCTTTCCCCTCCCGCCCCACCCCACCACCACCACCCCCACCCCGAATGATTAAAATAAGGAAAGGAGAAAACAGTATGTCCAAATTGACAAATTTTGCCGTACTGCTAAACTTGCATTTATGCAGTGGCCTTTGTGACTTGGTTATATAGTAGATTTTGTAAATTACAAAGCTCCCTGCCCATACACCTGAACATTCTACAGCAGTCCCAAACAGAAACTATGTACCTTAAAAAAAAAAAAAAAACAAACCAAAAAAACAAATAAGGATTATTGAGACAAGCCTGATTTTAAAGAGGATTCTCTGTGTAAGCTTTTCCTCAGTGGCCTCTAGGTCCATATAAAGGATGTAACTCAGCACATCACTTCACTTCCTAGGAAAACCATAACTTGAATACTGTGGAACAATAAACCTGGCAAGTTGTCTTGCCTTGTAAAATAGTGTTTTTTCATCATGAGGAGCAAATAATCTGTATGGAAATATTTCTCTATGTAAGTGATTATATAAATTCTGTCACTTTCCAACAGCACCAAGAAACATCTCGTAGACAGGACACTATAACGCTAGGAGCTGAGCTAATGAGGTTGATCTTATTTAAGGTAACCTGATATGAGGGCAGGTTTTTCTTCCTGGCCATTTGAAAACTGCATGTACTATCCAATTGTGTAATTTGTGATTCCTGATATATTCCATTGTGTTAATGCAAGTTTCATAGTGAGGTTGACATGATAAATAGAAGGACTCTCATGCCTCTTTTTCTTTGCTCCTGGCCCACTATGCAAAATAGAGGTTTTGGGGAAAGTAACATCATAGCAGGGAGGGAGCGACATTCATAAAAGTAGCAGAAGAAAAGGCAAACAGAAACAGAAAGATAATACAGGAGCTTGAGAGCAAGAGAGAGGCCAGCATCCTGCTTACTCTAAATTAACTGTGTATATAGTCATGCTGTAGTTACCATCATAGCGTGCTGCAGTTTCATTTAAACCTAGAAAACCTGGTCATGATACTAGACTGAGTAACTAATTTTTAGTGATTTATTTTGGTTACTGTCAGGTTGAATGTGAGTAAAACGCAAGGATGGGGATGACATCCATAAAGATATGGCATACTTTATATAAACAAACAACCTTTCTTGCGTTGTTGATTGTTCTTTAAGTGTTCCTTTGGTGGTGGCTTAGTCAATGAAGACGTTTCAATCCTATTTTAACAGAGGTCAGTCAAAGCTTCATAAAGGAGAAATCTTATTAAATTCTGAGCTGGATAGTGATGAAGTTGTTCTGCAGAAATTTGCCTTTTCAAATGCCCTTTGCCTTTCTGGTAAGTTAATATTGTTTGTAATATCAGCCTATGCTACAGATCTTGTGAAATGTCATTGTAAGTGGGACCTGTACAGTGACAGATTGGAGAAGGCTCAGTGTCTGATTTAGGCAAACTGCAAAGATTGATTGTGATTCAGTGGGAGGATTCATTTTCAAAGTTTTTACCTTGTTTTCTATAAATTGGAATTATTCAATGGAAATCACCTTAAAGATGAACAAAGCACATTAAGAAACATACTTTGCAGAAGATACTCATTCCGCTGAACATTCTGTTCCCCACCCTTGAGAACTATTCTAGGACAGCAATGAGCATAAAGTTCAGTACTTGAAACCTGTCAATAATCTTAGGTAATTAATCCTGACATCATCTCCTCTAACAGAAAAAGCAAGATGTCAGCTGAAGAAGTAATGTAGAGCAGTGATTCCCAGCTGGGGAGGTGTACTGGTATACAGGTGTGGACCAGAGCCACAGATAGTGTTTTCCAGGCTTACTAGCCATGGCAGGAGATAGCAAGGGGCACTGGGAAGAAGCCAGGCTCAGCAGCAGTGCTGCTGCTTGAGGAAATGCCCTCTCTGCTGCTTCAGACTGCAAATGAGGTAGAAAGTGGCAGTACAATCTAGCAGCAGTAAGGCTGTCTTTGAAAAGACCTTTAAAGGACATCAGTTCTGTCCACCCCTACTGCTTTTAGGGTAAATTACAAGATTCTTGCAGTGTTTGGGAAGTGCACCTTTAAACACAGAATGCATATTTTTGAACTGATACGCCACTTGATCAAGGAGTACAGCATAACTAAATGGTTCTTGACTGTCAAAGGAAAAGCTACTGAGAAAAAAACTTATGTTCTCTATAGCTTTCCTATTCATAAAGCAAATGCATGGAAGAGTAGTGCCACATAACTGAGCAAGTGATTTATTTCCGGGATATAATTGGTACCAGTTTATGTTAGTGTGAAACATGCACATGAAGGAAAACAGTTCAATAATGTTCAATAAAAATAAAGGATGCAAGTATAGTTGAAGTCAAATTCATGACACAGCGGAAAACAGCCTCTGTCAAATAATCGGTGATAGTTGAAATGCCTATTGGCTTTTTGTCAGGGGCTAAATTAAATGTCAGTTAAGTCACTGGCTTGAATTAGGCCTCTCTGTTCAAAAGATGATTGTGAAAAATGCTTGGCATTGGATTTACTATCAGTGTCCTGACTAGATGATAATATTGATTACTACCACAATGGAGTTCATTTTGACAATTAAATCATTCCTGATTAATTTTTCTGAGTGAATAGGGTTAACGTTTGATCTGTTGCTACCTTATTCTTGTCTGGGAATCTGTGGACTAAAGAACAAAGGCCTGAGTTGTATCATCTTCCTGTAGAAACATCTTTCCAGGCTCAAGCTGAGGCATAGTAGAATTTATGTTGCCATGGCCTGCGCTGAACAGCTTCTATAGATGTTAACATCTTCAGTGAACAGTGTATTCACCAAAAAACAAAATGGGAGTTAAGTTTGAACTGAACTTCAGCAAGTACAGGTGGTGTATCTACGCAAGCCAACTTGGTTTGAGCATGCTGCATCAAACACTGGACAAATGGAGAGTGAGGGTTCTGGAGGACACTAGAAATGCAGCAGAGACTCTTTGAGTGGCACCACATGAAGTGAGCGTGATGGCTCATTATCGCCAGCCTCCTTGGAACGTACTTTGCAAAAGCTTTGAACATACAGGAGAGCACTTAACAAACATGTAACTTTTGAGCTGAAGGAAAAACTCTCCAGGATCTGAACTGATCATTTGGAGAAGAGCTGCGCTGTGTGCAGTGCTGTGTCCGTGCCCAGCCTGGATTTGTTTGTACATGTACAGGCATTGATTGTATAATACTAACAGTAGCTTGCTGCAAATAATGTCCGTATGTATCAACATGTCTTGAAGCAGCACGTCAGCAGATTCAAAGTTACTTGAAAGCATATCTGCATCTCAGTGTTCTGCTTTTGTCACCTCTGTGTTGCAGTAAAGCTGGCTATTTGGGAATCATTGTTGGATAACTTCGTGGAATCTATCCAGTCAATTCCCGAGGTGAGGTCTTGTTTGTAGCTCTCCTCTCCTTTTCTAATGTGCTTTGTAAAAGATCAGTCCAGATACAGCTGAGGATATGGGAAAAGCAACTGAATGCTTAATGCATTTGATGAAGCCAATGTTGAGAAGCTCAGAACACTTGCACAGTGGTGGGACAAGAAATCATCAGTCTTTAAAGGGTTGGGAGCGGGGATCTGCTGGAATAATGTTTCCCATGTTGCGCCACTGTCACTGCTACTGTTGAATGTGTACACGTAACAGGACAAGCAGCATTTAAAAACCTGGCCAAACACAATGTCTGGCAGCTTGCGCTGAAAGTAATGTGCTTTAACTCGCATATAATGAAGAGGTTTGAGTGACTTAAAAAGAGTTTTTTCTGAGACTTAATTAAAATACAAAGCCCATATGATGTCACATATAAAATGAGATTAATAGAGTTCAAAAGAGAAACTATAATTGGTTTTTTTTTTTATTTGTTGTAAGGAAAGAGACTGTAAAAAGGCTAAGTAGTGGCAAGGTGAAAGAGCACCGTCATGGCTTAAAAATAACAATAGTAGGAAGAAAAACCGAATGATATCTCGTTCAGGAAATGATTCATAGAAAATACCCCAGGATTTTGTATAGGTACCGATGATGTACTCAATGATTTATTGAAAAACCTGTTTGAACAGTTGCATGGTGATATTCTTATAAAGCTAGATAAGTAAGGCACTAAGCAAATAAAACTCCAATGTTATTGTGATAGGCATTAATTTTTTATTACGATATGCATCCAGATTTTAACTCATATACATACATCAGGCTGTAAAACTCCATACTTCTTAACTGCTGGTACATGCTACTTGATCCAACAATAAAAAACTTGTTACTTTGCAGATACTAAAGTCACGAAGGAAGGTAAAACTGTCTCATGCAGATGTAATGCAGAAAATTGGAGAACTCTTCGCATTAAGGTAACTTTCCTGGTTACACCCAAGACACTGTATTACACAGAACTTAAAAATTAAGTTGTGCATGATCCAAAGACCAGAATACACACTAAACATGGTGGGGTGGGTGAGGATTCCTTCAACCTTCTGTTGGCTGGAGACTGTGTGTGCTGTTTATGGTGGTCAGAGGACCCACTGGCTCACCACTCACACTGTGGTGTCTCTTAGGACATTAAGCAGCATATTGTGAATGCCCACATTCTGCACCCTTTTCCCTCCCTAGGTCCAGCAACACATCTCATCGCCAGTAATTACAGTAGATACTGGAGTATGCAAAGGATACCAGGAGGAAGGACAGGGGTAGGCAGAACTGTTAACTACAGACTAGAGTTAGTAAAGCTTTTCTGTGAGTTCTGTTCTTCCCTTAACTTAGTCAGAAACCACTGCTACATTGTAAAAATTTATTGGGGGTTTTTCCCCTCTCAAGTGAAGTTTGGCCATTGAGAACACAGAGCATTATAAACTTTTTCACAAAACTCAAAAATCAGTGAAGAGGTAAATTTAAAAAGTGATTACTGTTTTAAACACTGGATTTTATATCCTTATTTGAAAGACTGTTCTGTAATGAACAGTGATGTTCTAAGTGTCCAAAGATTTATGTGAGCAGTAGGTTGCAAGTGGGAGATTTTAGGTCTTAGCCTTTATAATGTTGAAACTTTAGCCTGGTCCTGGAAGGTGTGCTGTGCTTACATACCCAGCATGCAGTACTAGTCACACTTGGGAGTTCTGAGATACAGTCAAGTTGTTAAGGAGCTCCCCAGCAACTTTCATTCGGGTACCACTTCAGCTTCAGTGAGTTACTAGCATAGTCAAGGACGAACTGCAGAAGCCAAGGAAGGTGAGGAGTTGAGGAGGCAACACTGCCACAGGTAAAAGTCATTTATGCTCAAAAGTATTACACAGTACAGTATTCTTATAAAAGTTTCAGATGTGACCAATTTTAAACAATGACTACTATTGTATTTTTATGATGAAAGGAGATTCTTTTCATACTTTTTTTTTTATTTAAAATTACAGGAAACTTTTTCTGTTTTTTTTTAACTGCTATGTAAATATTTGCTCCTATATTCACCAAAAGGAAGTTTGAACTACAGTAGTACCCATTCTTTTTAGACACCGTATAAATCTGAGTTCAGATCTGCTAATAACTCCTGATTTCTACTGGGATAGAGAAAAATTGGAAGAGCTCTATGACAAGACTTGTCAGTTCCTCAACATTAATCGCAGAGTTAAGGTAGGTGTCTTACTGTTAGGAGAATTTTCCACTCAGATCAGCTGTCTTTGCTCAGCACAGTTACAGACTGCTCCAGGAATGAATGTTTGAATTGTAAAAACTGAATAAAGAATAATAGGATCCTATATACTATCCCCTTTTCCACGTTTGTAACCCACTCACATCTTCTATCCAGTTCAGGTTAACAACGCTGCCTCACATTAATGGATTGTGTATTTCCCAAGCCACTAAATTAGGCTTTAAGTAGTTGTAAGAAGAGGAGATTTAATTCTTCTTCTGAAACACGTGCAAGAAAACAAGTCAAAAAAACCAGATGTGAAGCAGTCTTCTTACTGACATGATCATTCAGGTCAGTTCATTGAAGGACGACATGATGCTTACTGCCGAACCAGAGTAAGAAGCACTAAAACTACCTCTTCCGGTGGTACAGCAACCGTAAATATTTAGTCACTTTCAAGGCATTCCAATAAGCTGCATCTTTTGCTTGTGCCTGTTTCCATGAGTAGATATCAGCCAGAAGCAGTTTAATACCTGCAGATGCATATCTAAATTTCTATTATTTTTGTGAACTTCTTGAAATAACAGGCTCATTTATATTGAAATTTCTGTTGCTTGTGCATGTTGCCTTACAGGACTTTCTGTTCTGTTCTTTCGCAGAAAGGTGTCAACACCTTTCTGGTTCTGCTCAGTGAAGCCCTTCTGTGGATTGTGTTCCTTTGTGTAGTGGTCTTATTCCCCTTACAGAATCCAGATTTGCCATACATTTGGAATCTCTTGCAGGTAATGAATGAAAAGCTTCAGCACTGCATGGACCTGACAGATCTAATGCGAAATCACCTGAATGAAAAGCACGCTCTGCGCCTCGAGTGGATGATAGTCATACTCATCACCATAGAGGTTGGTAGTGGTGGGTTTTTTCCCCACTGTCACACTGAAAATGTTGGAACAGGTGCAATTTATATGCTTCACAATTTGAGAATTAGGATTATTTTATTAATGTAATGTACTGTATAAGGGGATTAGTCTTCAGTTCTTTGCAAGTAACTTTAGAATTGCAGCTATAATTATTTTTCAGATTACGTTGTTTACAGTATAAGCTGTTCTAAGGATTATTAAATCAAATAAAAATTCGTATCAATGTGTTTGCCATTCCACAGGTTCTGTTTGAACTTGCAAGGGTTGTTTTCTGATGACAGAAGAAACTCAAGACTGACAAAACCTGAAAATTCTTGTCTATCAGATGCTTCTGGAAAATAGTCGAATTGTGTCCCTTGATAAATATGTACACCTTCTTATTCAAATTAAAAAACAATAAATCAGTCTGTGAACATGATTACCAGCTGCTGTACTAGTGATTTTAGAGAAGTCTTAATCTACAGATTTGCTAGTGTAAAGCTTGAGATACTCATGACATATTTCTAGGGGAGGTTTTTCTAGTGAGTAGGCCCATATGTCTGCAGGACTGATGCAGGGAGAGATGTAGCTTTGTCTTCATAATGAGCAAAGACAGAAGGATGAGTCCCTTCTGTGCTGACTGTTCATTTGGTGAAGGACTCTACTGCCTTGTCCCCTTGACAGTTAAAAAGATGCCAAGTACTTTGCTACTTCATGCACTTCTGAGCAATAAGTGCATTCTGCTTTCATGAAAATTCATGAAATTCATGATGTTTTCATGATGAAGATTCTGCTTGTTTTCCCCAGCTCCTTCTTAGATAGCTGTGACACTGTCCCAAGCTTGGAAACGTTATTACTTGTTCTCCTGAAGTTACCTGGCATGACTTTAATATACCTGGCAGGTGTACTTAATGTTGCACAAAATGTGTTTACATACTTGTATGGGAATACATTTATTATAGAAAGTGTTTATATGAAAGGGGAACTAGTTGGACTTTATCTGAGGTCACATGAAGCTACATCAGAATGATAAACTAAGGTTCACAAAATTTCTCTTCTACCTTATATTACCTGAGTAATATAAGTAAAAAAACTTTAAAAGTTTCCTTTTAAAAAAAAAAAAAAATCTACTCCTAACCTACATAAGTCTGTAGATGGCTATTTTTAGAATGTTATCACTTGCTCCTGTAAGGGAATCTTCTTTCCCAGCAACTTCACTCGCTAAACGTGTTTTCAGGAACTACTACGCAACTGCTGTCTTACCACCTTTTTCAAACTCTGGTTGGTCCAGTGTCTTGCTTCAGGAACATAACTTAAGAATTTTGTTAAAAGCTCCTGAAGTCTCATTAACAAGCCACAATGACTGAATTCAGGCTAGAAGTGCAACTGTGTTTCTTGTAGCTTACTGTTCTCTCTTCACCTGAAAACTATTTCTGAGTGTGATATTAGACTCCTGTTGAATACATCAGACACACATGATGGGAAAGGCAATAAAATGAGGGAGAGCTAGCCAAAACATCCAGCTGCTAACCCATCCTTTTGCCCTACATTGTGTTACTAGTGCCATGGGAGCAGGAGCCTCTTAAGAAGCAACAGCTCTTCTTAAAGAGTAGGCTTTCTCCTCAGAATCAGAACGGGTTGTACCTGGAGATCTTGGTTCTGGAAAAGCTCAACTACTACTTTTCTGAACTGCTGAGAAGGTCTGAACCACCAGCTCCACTCAGGAAAGTGCCATCAGCAGAACAGCTGGGTGACAGAGTCTCACAGTACACTGCAGAACAGCTCCTCGGCACTGATCTGACTTACACAGGGTTATCAGAGAAATAGTACATTAGATTCTTTATGCAGCAGAAGAAACTTGCCAATTGGCACTTAATTCCAGTGACAAAGAATTAGGTTACATTTTAATTGTAATTTTTCTAGCAAACATTTTTCACCCCTTTAGACAAACAGGCTTTCCCTAACCACATCTGAGCGTAACACCTATGCTCAAGAACGTAAGTTCTCATTCATCTCACATTTAATGTTTCAGTATTTCAGCTAGATTGCTGAAATGTAAATTTGCAGGCCAACTGCATCTGTCAGGAAAAGTGGTTTTAACAGAGCCATTTGAGGACTCCTAGATGCTCTTTAAAAGCATAAAATATCTAGGCTTGATTATTTTAAGCGTTCTGTCCTGGGACCGTATTTAAGAGTTACCAAGTCAAACACTTAAAACAAGAGAAACACAGTTACTTCCGAAAGCTTAAATCAGGTTATATCCGCACATAAAATAGTAGCTACAAAGCCACACACTCTCCCGCCAAGCCCCCAGCTCCACTTAGTGCGCTGAGTGGCAACTCAGTTTTGCAGCCGCAGTTAAGCCTTACCTGTGCGTTAAAACTTTGTATCCACTTTTTTTTCCACACACTACCCATTGGCAGCTGCATCAAAGTATGAGCAACTAACCCCACTATCCTAGAAAGTGAGAATACTCTCACGATGTTGAACACAGGAGAACCAATACCACGATGGGAAGTTGAGTGCGTCAGGAACCCAACTGTAGCTTTCACAGCACATTGTATGTGGCGAGCAGAGCCCTCCTGCAGCCAGACAGCACTTGGGAACCTCCTCCCCCCACCTGCAATCTTTGTTTCTGCTTCAAGCTGGAGATACCGGGGGACCCTGTGCAGCTGTGCACATGGCCTGACCCGGAGGAAGCTTTATGGCAGAGGCAAGATGAGACTCCAGCTCCAGAAGGAACACAAAACTGCTGTAGCTGTGAGAACTACATCTTTCATCTGCCTCGGCCACCATGCACCTTCATCGAATAATCAAAGAGGAATCCTGGTATATCCAGAATGCTACAATTTTAACCTTTTTAACAAAATTAAGACTGAATGGCAAAATTCTGTTCATATGGAACCTTGTTAGACCATCCTTTATAAGGATTCGAACTGTGCAGACTGCTCTGTGCTTTTTTTCCATCAGATGAGATAAAGGACAACTTCCAGACAATTTTCTTTCAATTTTGGCAGATACGCTAAAAAGCTGTCATAAGAGCAGCTATTTGTAAAACGGCAAAGAACACTGGGAGCTGGGACTCCAGACTTCCCGTCCCATTTCTGTGGGGTAACAGCTCTGGTGGCAGCAGAGCCAGCCCCTGCTCCCAACTGCCGCTCAGCACATCAGCCGTGCTCTGGACGCGCATACATGGCACCTCCCTACAGGTCTCTGCAAAACTAACGTATGTTCAGTGCAGGCAGCACATCCGAGCTTCTGTGAGAAGGATGACATTCTCGCCAACATCAAGCACCTGTCTGAAACAAAAATACAAGATAACTAAAACATGTAAGAGACTCTTCTTCCCCATCCCACCTTAGTCCTAGGAACTGAACAAACTTCAGCTCAAAGTTTCGTAAGGTGGGGAAAAAGCCAGATAGATAGTTTGTGCCCACCTGTATGAGTTTATTTACTGATAGCTAAGTAACAAAGTTGCCTTTGTAAAGGACTGTACTGGACATTACAAGACACAAATGGATGTCCTTGGCACCAATAATGGCTGTAGCAAACCTTTTCCAATTTCTGGACCCTTCACGTGTAGACAAATTTAGAAATTGCAAAGGGCACTGGTGTACTGGTCACTTTCCCTAGACCATCAAGATACTGTCCAAGGAAAGTCTACAGGCTGGAACTACTGATCGGTGATGTACTACCTTCCTTCACCAGATGGCATTTAACAACTGCCAAGAGTCTCATTATCCTTGTCTGCAGACTGGTTTGTGACACTAGTATGACAACTACCAAAAAGAAATGCAGAGTCTGAGGTAGCCAGATGCAGTAAGTGATACACATGGGGTTTCAAAACCAAAACCACTGCCCAAAACGTTTGTCGTCTTGGAAGAGGGGGGGCGGGGGGAGGAGCAGCAGCAGGGGAAAAAAGCCTAGCTATCTCTCTTAACTATCTATAGGAGGGGAGAAAACGTGTCTTGAATTGTATATAGCCCCAGCTGAGAAAAGGATTTTTAAGAGACGGTAACTCTTTACAATCAGCAGGAAAGCAAAGATCTCCGTCAACCTTAGAAAATTAGTTTGCTGTAGCTATACACTGTATGAGGTAACCTGTTTCTCCTGATCCCTCAAGTGCCTGCTAGCGACATTCTTCTTGACATTGCCTGTGCACTCTCTGCTACACATAAAACACAAGTGGCTGAATCTCAGAAAACTAAGCAATTCCAACAATCTGGGGTCCTCCAAAGTTTTTAACAGAGTAAGAGCTGGACAGACCTAGTCACACTGAAGCAACAGAACAAAAAATCCCCTCTCCTTGCACACGTAGCATGACAACCACCCACATTTCTGATTCTTTAAACAAACTTTATTAAACTTAAAACAAGGACAAGCATTTTTTCCTTCACTCCATTTTCAGCTGGTGAAGGCATCTCAGCTACAGCTAGTATCACCGTTTCTCTGTTAGTGTTCATTCACTCGCCTGTTTATGTTGGTCTTCAAGCCTCAGCCACTCGGGAAATAAGTTTTCCAAACTGGTGAAATATGACTACTGAACGAGGCAACTGCCAGGTACTGATGCCTCCCATATACTATTTAACACTTCCCTAACTAAGCTGACAAACTCTCTATTAATTCAAAGCTGTTTATTAAGTATCTCCTAAGCATAAAGTCACCATTTAGATGATATTACAGAGTAATGTGAATGCAGTATCAACACTGTTTCCCTTAACGCTTCTTTCTCTACAGGACACCCCACCTGCAAGGGCTTTAAGAAGTCAGTACAGTTGTAGTTTGAAAACTTTTTCCTAAGGAAAACAAAACATACAAGCACATATATTACTGTAAATTTATAGTCATGCTCCACTAAAAATGTCACTCCAACCAAGAAGGTGTAGTCATTTTTGACCTTTCCCAGTTAAAAGCGGGCAGGGCCCATGTAACTGGCTAGTCTGGGGGCTAAGGCAAAGGCAGAAAGTAGAGGGCTAATCTGCACTGCAGAAGCTGTGTCAGTTCAGTTACGCTAACAATTCCTGATGGAGATGAAACTCCTAAGCAGGAAAATTCTCTACATACAGTTAAACCATCTCTTTAGATGACATAAATTATACTAACAAAAGGATATATTCCCTTCCTCCAGCCCCAGTCTAAACTGCCGCTGCTCATTACCTGTTGATAAAGGCTTGTTCATTAGGTGTAGAAGCAATTCCTAAATAATGTACTGATACCAGAAAAACAGCCAAGCCTACAAAATGGCAAAGATCTGTTTCTTCATTTTTTCACCTTACACAGCCTACACAAGAAGTGGCTTACACACCACAGTTCTCCTTCACCTCTAGGACAACCAGACCTACTTGCAACAAAAACGCAAAAGCTCATATCTGCTTGGGGGCTGACCACTCACATCATGAATGTTCCTCAACAGCCTCCCCGTGGCAAGGAAGCCAAGGTAAGAAAAAGCAGAGCCACTCCACAACTGCTGCTGTACCCATGTGTCAGGGTTTTTTCTGGGGAATCACTTTTATGTGCTTCCTGCTTCCAATGCTATGTGAAAAATGAGCAAGTTTCGGACCGTGTGTGAAACATTCTAACAGGGAGGGAGGATATAGCCCTGGATGAAAAGGTCAGAGACTATCAGAGGTACAATATTTGCTCATCTAGTGAGGAGCTGTTGCAGCTGTCATGCTTCCCACTGAGCCTTCTCACCAACATAAATCAGAAGTGGAAGTGTAAGAAATGGCAGCTGTGCTAATAAAACAGATTTACAGCAATGATATAAACTCACATTTTACTACAGTTGTGTACCAGCATGGAAGCTGTGCCCCACACCTTCAGGGAAGGTTTCTCATCCATTGCCTGAGACATACAACTCCCAGATCCCCACAGCTTCGGCAGAGCCAGCAACAGTCCCACAGGAGCTGGTCAGCAGTGCTGCAGAGAGCGTGAGTAAAGAGTTCTTCGGAACGAGGAATCTGCTCTTTTATTTTTTGAAAATGCTGAGAAATCTAAAAACTCAGTCAAAATCTTAGCAGTCTGACTGAGCAACATCACTAGAGCTGTGAAGGTTTTGATTATAATGATTAAAAAAATCCACTATTCCACTCCAGATTTCAACTGAACTCTACCAAAAAGACATATTTACAGCACCTGGGTCTGGATCAAGTTCCTCCACTGCTCAAGTGAATTTTTATGCAGATTAGCAGACACTTTCGTCATCCTATTAACACTTAAATCATCAGCAGAATGCTCATTTACAATGTAAAATACAATCCTACCAGACAACATTCTACCTTTAATCTGGGTATGTGCAAACAAAAGCAAACCCAAGAACTTAGGGACTGATCCCATCATCAACAGCAACACAACTAAGAATGCTCTCAGGTGTGTAGCAACTGTCTGAATCAGTCTGAAGAGTCTTTTTTAAAAAAAAAGTCTTAAAACTAGGAAAGACATCCTAAGCAAGTACCTCGAGAAACTTGGGGGGGGGAAGGGGGGAATCGGGGAATCAGCATATAAAAACCACAAGCACAATACCACTTAATGAGACAAGGATAAATTTTAATAACAATTTCAGCTGCATGGATTGTAACTGTTAGAAAAAAAAACACCCAAACTCAAAAAGATGAGATGGAAGTAAAATTTTAGATTCACATCTTAAATTGAGTGTCCAAAATGCAACAGATTAACTGCTTATCGCTCCCTGTGACACAGATTGCATGTCTCAGGTGTAAGCCAGCACCAAAGGCGTGAAGTTCAGCAGTATTAAACTGGACACAGAAACCTTTCTACAGATTCCAATGGGCCTTGAATCAGACTGGATACTTTTAAATTAAGAACTGCATCGTTGCTGGGTTAAGTATTGGGGTCCAAGTAACTAAGTTAATTCTTCTCCAGTTTCAGAGATAGCACAGAGGAGAATCCCACACGAATGCCAACACAGTGCAACCCAAGTGCAACACAGAAGAGGAAAAAACAGGCCACAAAGCCTACCGGGTATCTGCCAGAAACACACTGGTTTTCCTAAATAGCCTACTTAATTAAATTAAAAATTATAACACTTTCACTACCTTCCATGAGACTAAGACAAAGCATCTACTATTAAGCAACTTGAGTTCAAATGTCCACCTACTCTCCTTACTGTGTATTTAGTTCGCAGAGCTGAAATGCAAGGGAAATGTACAGGGGAAAATACGCCAAGGAGACTGGTTAAATACACTCTACAAACTTTTGCCATGCACTCACATAACAGAACTCAGAGAGCCATTAAAAACACATCCTTTGTAGGGAGCGCATCGCAGGTACTCAAGGCGGGTCCTGAAGATGCAGTTCTCATCAGCTACTTTATTCAAAATACTGCAACAGCAGCAAGCAGTCTAACAGCTTTCAGCTCCACTAAAATTAAAAATAAGTTGTTGGGTTTTAGGTTGGTTTTTCTAGGACTAAACTAGGTAGTTTTCCAGTGCAGCTTAACTTGGATAAATCAATTAATATTCATGAGCTATATAAAGCAAACAGTCTCAAACTGTGTCTATCAAGACTTCCATTAACTTTCAGCAGCAGACGGCAGAGTGAGACTCACATAAAACGGGTCTAGTCCGTGATCAATTTAGATCCTGTAAAAATAACAATAGCCTGGAAGGACTGCAATTAATCTACAAACAGACAAGATACAAGACTCCTCCTCCCCCTATCACCACACCTGCTGTCAAGACACTAAATTAAGAGTTTGGTAGAACATCTTATTTAATGACTGTGGAAACATCACCCCAGCCACAGCCAGTCCCCTAAAAGCTTGCTTAGTGAACTACCTTGAAAAAGGTAATAATAATAGGGACCTAACTCAAACTGTTGACACTGTAGCATATGCTGTTCCTAACAAACAACATATTAGGATAGCAGGCACAAGCCCCCGGGGCAGGGGGTGTAAAGTAACCCTCCTTGAACTATTGCTGGCCACGCATCTTCCCACAAGGTTTTTGACAACAATGCAGTTTCTCTCTGAAAACGGTTTTGTCCACACCACTGCTCCAGTTAGTAGAAGTCATCTTACAACAAGGTGCAGATCTGGCCATGCCCGGACCAATTCTCTGACTCCAAGAAAGCAGCTCAAGCCCAGTGCAGGGCTCACCCATCCATTTCTTTAGGGACTTGCCGGTCTCTTGCAGCAGACTGCCTCCCTTCTCCACACTAACGACCCAGAGTTAGTAACTTCTGCAAGACCAACAATTTTTTCACGTATCGGGGTGTCCATTGGTGCATTTATTTATGCAGTTTTATAAGCCCCCATGAATTCTTACAGTGCCTTAGATTTGGACAAAACGAGGCCTTGCCACAGCCGCCTTCCCTCTACGCTCCCCCACGACTGGATCTGCCGTTGTGCAAAGCTGCAGATGGGATTTTTATGGAAGGCAGCTACACCTCCCCCTTACAAACCCGAGCTCAGATAGCCCGTCCACCTGAACAGACAAAAAAGCAAACCCAGCCTTTCCACTTTTGTACCCTGAATCTCTCCTTTTGACAAGTGAACTTGTCACCTCTCATCAAACAGCTCCGCCGCAGCACAGCCAGGATGGTTCTACAAAGACCCCCCGAAGCCCCACGCCAGCAGGGCCGGCCCTGCCACCTCCCCGTGCCACGGCACCGAATTCAGCCCTGACCGTGACACCCGGGGCCAAGCCGGGGGGATGCGGACGAGGCCACCGCTCACAAAGTTCGTGCCCGAGAGCCTAGGCCGCTCCCACACACAGTCCTCTGCTCCCCCGTCACCGGGGCCCTGGCGGCTCCGCGGGAACGGGGGCGCACCTGCAGGCACCCCGCATCCGCCACCCCCCGCCTCGCCTGGCCGCCGAGCGCCGCTGGCAGGAGCCACCCGGTGCCCCCCAGCGTCGAGGCCGGGCGCCCCCGGCGGCACCGGGCGCGCTGGCAGCGGGCAGCCCCCGCCGCCGCGGTGAGGCCGGCAGGGCGCCTGGAAGGCTGCGGCGAGCGCAGCGCCGCCCCGGCCCGGCCCCGCACGCTGCCGCGGCCCCGAGCGAGGCCCGCCGGGGCGCCGGCAGGGGCCCGGCCCGTTATTCCGCAGCCCGGCCAGCGGAGGGGGCGCTGGCAGCGAACGGCGTGGCCGCCCCCGCCCGGCGGCGAGCGGCGCCAGGGGAAGGGGGGGCTGCACCGGCCCCCACCCCCCGGGAGTTTTAAAGGGGCAGCGCGCCCGCCGCGGGACCCGCGCCCCGCTCCGCCGGGGGGCGGCGGCCCTCGGCCCCGGGGGTGCCCGGCAGGAGGGCGGCGGCGGGGCCGGTCCCGCCGGTGCGGCCCGCGCTGCGCGCGGCGGGCGGGGAAGGGAGGGGCGGGCGGGGGCTGGGTGGCTCCTGCTGCTGCTGCTGCCGCCACAGCGCTCGCCGCCTCCCCTCCCCCCCGGCGGGGGCTCCTCGCTGCAGCCTCTGTGCTCCGCTCTCGGTCATGTGACCCTAACGTAACCGGACAGGAAAAGCCGCCGCCGCCGCCGCCGCGCTGACTCCGTTGTTGCTGCTGCTGCTGGGCGCGGAGACGGCGGCGGCCCGCCCGGCACCGAGCGCCTCGGCGGCCCGCGCCCCCCAGGTGAGCACCGGCCGCGCCGCGCCCCGCGGGGGATCCCGGCGCCGCCCGCACGTGCGCCCGGCCCGGCCGCACCGGCCGCGGCCCGGGCTGAGGCGGCGGCGGCGGCGGGCGGGCGGGCGCGGGGGCGCGGCGGGGCCTGCTCGGCCCTACCTCCTCATTGTGTGCGAGGGGTGCCCGGCCGCGGGGTCCGGCCGCGCCGCGGCGGGCCGAGGGGGCGCGGAGGAGGAGGAGGGCCGCGCCTGGCGCCGCTGGGGCTGCCTGGCCTCCTGACAAACCCCCGCCGGGCCGGGCCGGGCGGCTCCATCCGGGACACAGCCCGGGGGGGGGGGGGGGATGGGCCCGCGCCGAGGGGAGGGGAGGGCCGGGCCGGGGGGGTGGGCCGCGCCGGGGGAGGGAGGGGGCCGGGGGAGGGAGCGGGGGGTGGGGGGCCGGTGTCGCCCGGCGCAGGGCTCGGCCCGGCCGGTGGGGCCCGCGCACCCGCCCGCCCGCAGCGGGGCGGCCCCCCCTCCGGCGGCATCCGGCGCAGGGAAGGGCGGGGGGGCAGGGCGCCGCGCGGCGCGGGAGGGGGCGGCCCCGCCTGTCTCTCCTCGCAGGCTGGGCGGCCCTGGCGGCGGCGGCAGCAGCGGCGGTTCCCGTCTCGCGCGCCCTGGCGGCTCCGCTCGCGCTGCGTCTCGCGCCGTCTCCGTCCGTCCGTGCGCGCGTGGCGTGCGCGGGGGGGCGGCGGGGGGGAGGCGGGCGGAGAGAGGAGAGGAGGGGCGGGGCGCAGCCAGTGAGAGCGGCGCGCGGCCACCCGGCCTTCCGCCCCGGCGGCCAATGGGAGGGCGCCGTCACCTCTGCCACAGAGGCCGAGCGTGACTCCGGGGACGGGGGGGACGGGGGGGGGGGGGGGGGGCAGGCCACGCCCCCCCGCCGCGCACTAAGACGCCGGCAGGCGGCGGGTGCTCCCGAGCGGCGCGCGCGCCCCACTTTCCCTCCGCCCCGTCCCCGCTGCCGGCGCGCGCGCGCGGTCCCGTTGCGGCGGGCGGGGCCGGCCCGGGCCCCAGCGCGGGTCTCCGGCAGCCGCGCGGCGCGGGGGCGTTGGGGCGCTCCTGTGTGTGGCCGGGGAGCGGCGGTGGCGGGAGGTGCGGTGTCCGCCGCGCCGGAGCTGGGCCGGCAGCTGTTCCCTGTCAGCGCGGCCGGCTGCCCCGGGGCCCTCCCCTGGTCCTCCTCTCCCCTCCCTCGCCGCCGCCGCCGCCTGTCCGCGGCCTGAGTCCCCCTTTCCGCGGCGCGGGACCAGCGCTTCCTCAGCCTCGGCCCGGCTCGCGCCCGCCGCGTTTCCCGGGTGGTCCCGGGATAACGGCTCCGCTTTCGGGGGGGCTCGGCCTCGCGCGGCTTCTCACCCGCCGCCGAGCAAACGGAGAAACTGCCGAAGCTGCGGTAAAGCCGGGCCGGGCCAGCCTGTCCCCGCACAGCGGCAGGGGTGTCCCTGCAGGCTTTCGGGGCACGAGGAGGACTTTATGCAGTTGTCGAATTGGTCAACGCTGAAACATGGCATTGCTGGTGTTAACTGTCATTTTATGTAGCTACGGGTAAAGCTCCCGCGAATATGCACACTTACAGAGTGCTTTCCTCACTCTTTTCCTCTTGCTGTGCAATTTCCTTGGAGCGTAATTCTTCTAGGCTTTGGGTTCAAAGCACTTAAATATCTTTAAAATATACACAAAAACATAGCATCGCGCACGTGTCCAAACAGTGCATCGTTTTGCAAAAAGATTAATTCGGGTCTCTGACAAAGGGTAACAGCTTCAGCTGCCACAGTGACTGCTGTTTGGGTAAGGGAGAAACTATAAGCTAAACAAACTTAGGATGATAATAACTAGAAAGAATGCCGCTCTGGCTTGGAGTCCCCAACATCAATGGTTTGCTCTGCCTGGCAAGTTTTGCTGTCCAAGTACAAACCAGACTTGGCACTGATGAATTAAAAAAGTGCGGCGCACAGAATAACCTAAAGTAAAGCTAAAAACCCCCACCCCACCCCCAAACATTTAGCATGTTTTCTGTAACATCACAAAGTTTACCTGCATGGGGCACTGCAGGATTAAATAACAGTGAACATTATTTTTGTTACTGCTGACAGGAGTATTCCCTCCTTTGGAGTGAGGGAAAGGATTTTAGCATACTGTTTGTACAAACGTAATTAGCCAGCAGTAATTTACAAAGGAGAGGATGGACCTGAAGAGAGGTGAAGCCTGATATTTTGTTGTTATTATTATTACTATTAACTGTAAGGAAATAATCAACTGTATCTTAAATTGCATTTCTCTCTTTGCCCTTACACCCCTGACTCAAACGAGTTCTGATCTCATGTGAATGCAAAGGAATGCATTTGGTCAGCCTGGTTACTGGCTGAAATACGAGGGCATTCCTCACTGTCCAGCAAGTAGCAATACTTGTTTCTCCAATGACTAAACGTATTGGCATTGTGGAATAATACACTTTCATCCTCTTTCCCAAAAAGCCACGGTCTTACTGTATAGAAGAAACAAGCTGTTTGCATCTTACCTAAAATTTCATTAACTTCCAATTACATTTGGAGGAAAAAAAACCCTAAGACTTCTTATAAATCTACTGCTTTTGATCTGCTTTTCTGGTTTCACCTTCTCTTTCGTTTCTGTTCGTAGAGTATCTGCACTGTTCTGGGCATGACATGCCCAGGAATTTTGTTCGCTTCTCTTGCTGTTTTACATGCCAGCGGACAGACCTACATTACTTCATACTTTCACTTTTTCTCCTCCAAGTTATATTTGTTTTGGTTAAGTTTGTATCCAGTTGTTGATCTTACAAGCCCTATATTCATCCATCCAACTATATGCAACTGTCCTAACATGTTTCCCTGGCTACTTTTTCCCCCCTAAGTTACCAATTTGTGCTCCCAAGACTGCCCTCAAATCCTTGAGAAAATCCTTTACGGCTCTTTGGTAGTTCTTTGAGGGCAGCCTCCAGCAGCTGGTGAAAGGAAGTGCGGGGAGGGTGGGGGGCTGCAGGAGCCCTGGTTTAGGGGGACACGGGCTGGTGCCATGTTTTGCTGTCAGTTATCATAACTC
Organism: Falco rusticolus; assembly: GCF_015220075.1. Lineage (NCBI taxonomy): Eukaryota > Metazoa > Chordata > Aves > Falconiformes > Falconidae > Falco > Falco rusticolus. Next base: position 45,236,157 of record NC_051192.1, read on the forward strand.
GTGCCGCTCTCACCCCTTGGTTTTCCTGATTTGCTAGGTGAGCGTGAGGCACTCAGGCACGCAGGCTCCTTACAGAATGCTGTTGTAGCTGATCTCAATAAATGATTAAGGAATTGTTGGGTGGAAAGATTGGCCCCTCCTGTTCCGATAGTCCAGAAAGCTCGCCAATATCTAGAATGAATACATTGTTTCAGCCTGGGAAGACTCAGGTATTTCTCTGGTATATCCCAGCAGGGGGTATAACCATAGGAAGTGCTTAATTATTTAATGTTGAGTTTGGATTCAGCTGGATGGACACATACCTTTTAGGTAAAAGACATACAGAGACACTGAAAATTTCAGGTTAAAAGTACGTAACTTGTCTTTTATTGGGTTCTGCTCTTGTCTCTCCCACCCACTTAGGTGAGGGGGAGGGAGATTTATTTTTCCTGTTCAGAGTGGCAGCCAAAATACTTTGCTCTTCCCATTAAAAATAGGTGGGTTTACTACTTATTAAAATTTCTTCCTCTCCTTTAGCTATTTATATTTCTGTATCTGAGTCGTTGTCCCTGCCCAACGCCTTTTCAGAACTCTTTAGTCCTGGCTCTCCTTTGCTCTTTAAGCCTCAGCAAATCACTCGCATCTTTGTGAATCGCATTGCCCATCATGAAACAGAGATCTTTGCCTATGTGTAAGATGTCATCTATACAGTAGCTTGGGATTAAGGGGTGTTACTAAAGCATGATATACGGATATTAGAAGGAAATACCTGTTAAGAGACAGCTATGTTGCATCTGTGCCTCTACTGTTAAGTTTTACATAGAAGTCGTTTGCTTTTCAGAGTGTAAAAAAATGGATTTGGCCAACCACGGACTTATTCTGCTGCAGCAACTAAATGCTCAGAGGGAGTTTGGTTTCCTGTGTGACTGCACAGTTGCCATTGGTGATGTCTACTTCAAGGCACACAAATCGGTCCTTGCTTCTTTCTCCAACTACTTCAAGATGTTGTTTGTTCATCAAACCAGGTAACTATAAAAAAGTTCAGTTTAAATGTTGTTCAATTAGGTAAGATAAGGAGGTCTAGCAACATTTTGAAACCTGAAAATGTTCTTTTTGCTGCTTGCTATGACATGAGGAAGATGGATAACTAGAATCTCACTTTAAAAAGAGCATAGAATTCCTAGAATTGAATATTTAAAGGATCCTGTCTTCACTCTTGCACTTTCCTTCCCCCCACTCACTGTCCTCTGCTCTGTCTTGACACTATTTTTGACGTTTCCATAACATTGTATGCAGCCTAATAAGTATTTGCTAGGAGATTGTGAGAAATAGACTTATAAAAGAGGTTAAAGGGTTTAATTTTTTTTTTTTACGGTTTACCAAAGCCAGTTAAATAATAAAATACTACATAGTGGTGGAAAATAAGGGGGTTTGTGTTTCTTTTTTTTTTTTTTTTGTTGTTGTTGTTAGGCAACCTTGAAAAGATAACAAAAGTGTAAGACTGTTTTGAAGATTTTTTGGGGGGGTGTCTTTTATTTTTCCCAATTATTTGAACTATCTCAAAATGTTTATGTTAAATGAGTGAAACTCTCAACTCTTTGGCTAATTGTTTCTAGCTAAAAGTAAACTTCAAGGACAGAAATGCAAATGAGACAGGACTGCAGGCAGATGTATCGGTCTCACAAGAGCACGCAGACCTCTCTGGAAGACAGCACTGCAAAGTTTACTTTTGTGTAATACATTTGAATTCAAAAGCAGTCAGAGAGAGACCTGACAAAGGGTGCACCTCAAGAAATGGAAGAATTGGTTATAATTTCCTCCTCAGCTTGGTAGCCTACTGCGATTAGAACATTCAGACTGCAGCATGCAGTTATGGCCGTTTTCTGTCTTTTGTTTAATGTTTGTTTCACACAAGAGCTACAAATAACTCTGAAAGTTAGAATCCCAGATCCTCTCCCATTAGTTAACTGGCCTAACCAAGATGTTCCTGATTTTCTTCCTTCTGTGAACCTTGCTGCTCTTCCTGCACAGAGATCCAGCTTCAACCAGGGGAGTGGTGGGTGTTTTAATCCTGACTATCCTAAAGGTTTATGCACAGGGCATGCTCTCCATTGGAGGATAATGTTGGTTTCAGTCCTGTTAGGCTGAAGAGGGAATCACAGCCAAAGTGTCTCCCTTTGCTGAGCACTAGTGAAGGGACTGTTAGGCTGACCAGGTGTACCACTGGTGCTACTGTTTCTTTCTCCCTGTTCAAGGAAAGAAGCTACTGTTCTGCTTTGTAGGGAGCCTGGCCTCCACGGGTTAGATGTGCTCAGGCTACACCTGCTGCATCAGATCCTCAGGGGATTCACACCCTGCCCTGCATGGTTTCTGGATCGTAAGACAAGGTGATACCACACATTTGCAGAACTGTAGCTGTAAACACTAGAAAGACATAGAAGCCAAACAGGCAAGTGACAGATGAATTTGAGGTGTTTTCAGGGCTAAGTACTGAGAAAAGTCTAATGGATTGTGAATTTAAGAGTCCAGTGCTAGCAGGATTTAATTTAGCTACAGACGTCTTTGAATCCAACCAGAAAAAGGGGGAAAATATCTTTGCAATTTACAAAATTTATTAATACGTGACGACAAATCTATAATACAACAGCAGTTTAGAAAGGTATAGATTCATAGAAAGGGACAGCTTTGTTTTTCAAGCCTGTTACTTCCCTGAGGAAAAAAAAAATGGCATCTTTCAAATAGCCGGTAAGATTAGTTCTTTTGTGTTTAGGCATTTCCTTATATTGCAGTTTCTGTCCTGAATTTAAGTATAGATGCCTCTGATTTTTATCAATGCTTGAATAACCTAGATCTGGTAAAAAAGATTCTCTTTATCTTTTATTGATCATTTTGTTTCATCTTTCAGTGAATGTGTACGTTTGAAAGCAACTGACATACAGCCAGATATCTTCAGTTATCTCTTGCATTTGATGTACACTGGGAAGATGGCACCACAACTCATTGACCCAGTTCGACTAGAACAGGGAATAAAGTTTCTGCATGCATATCCACTAATTCAAGAGGCCAGCCTTGCAAGTCAGGGAACTTTTTCTCACCCGGATCAAGTTTTTCCATTAGCATCTTCATTATATGGCATTCAGATTGCAGATCACCAGATAAGACATCCCACTAAGGTTACATCAGCGACTGACAAACTCGGGCGAGAACCAAGGCCACAGACATCACGGATGAACCAAGAGCAGGTTTCTGAAGGCTCGCAGCTCTCGCAGTTAGCTACAACTCTGCCACAAGTGACCCGGACGAATATATCCACTTCCGACCCATTGCCATCTTCTTTATCTCCAGAATTGGTATCTGCTGCTGGTAACAACTCACCTGCAGGAGAAGAGGCCAATATGGAAGCATCTTCTTCAGATGAACAGCCTGCCTCACTCACAATAGCACATGTCAAGCCAAGCATCATGAAAAGGAACGGAAGCTTCCCAAAATACTATGCCTGCCACCTCTGCGGTCGCCGGTTCAATTTGCGAAGTAGTTTGCGTGAGCACCTGCAGATCCACACAGGAGTTCCCTTCACATCTAGCCAGCAGGGAGAAAGTAATATTTCTTTGTCTCTGTGTAACAACACAGCTGATAAAGATGCCGTGGAAGTGCCTGAAGCAGGGATGATTAGTGACAGCGAGCTACAGCAGATCTCAGACTCCCCAATAATTGATGGGCAGCAGCAGTCGGAGACACCGCCCCCCTCTGATATTGCAGACATAGACAACTTGGAGCAGGCAGATCAAGAGAGGGAAGTAAAAAGACGGAAATACGAATGTTCCATCTGTGGTCGCAAATTTATTCAGAAAAGCCACTGGAGGGAGCACATGTACATACACACGGGGAAGCCCTTCAAGTGCAGCACTTGTGACAAAAGCTTTTGTAGGGCTAACCAGGCTGCCAGACACGTGTGCCTAAACCAGAGCATGGACACGTACACGATGGTGGACAAACAGACTCTGGAACTCTGTACATTTGAGGAAGGCAGTCAAATGGACAACATGCTAGTACAGACCAACAAGCCCTACAAATGTAACTTGTGTGACAAAACGTTTTCAACTCCCAATGAAGTAGTTAAACATTCGTGCCAAAATCAAAACTCTGTCTTTACACTAGAAGAAGATCGCTCCATTCTGCTAGGTGGTGGGGACACAGAAGCCACAGAGACTGATAATGCAGTGTTAGCCTCCATCAAAAAGGAGCAGGAAGCAGTGTTGTTAGACTGAATGTGAAACCTATATGAATTTTTTAAAGTTTCTTTACTCATTTTTTATTAAATCAATTTTTTCCTCCCCTCCCCTCTTACCTCACTCCTGCCATCTTTTCCACCAGCCTCCTTCCCACCCTTTGTCTTCAGCAACCAGAACTGTACTGGCACATTAGGAAATTGGACTTTGCCTCTCCCACCAAAACAAACAAAAAGCTCTTGCATCAAACCACAACATAATTGATTTTAATACAAAGGAACATGTGAAAAAATAATCCAGCTAACTTTGTTGATAGTATTAGTTAATCCAAATTTAATAGATTTTAAACAAAATTTAGATTGCTTAAAAGTGTATTTAGATACAATGATGAGTGTAATAAGAAACAGTATCAGTTTGGTAAGCAAAGGAAATATATATATATATGTATGTGTGTGTATATATATATATATTAGTTTCCCTGGTAAAAGGCATTTTGAGAAGATCTGGCAAATTAAACACCATGCTTTTTGCAAGTCCACATGCAAATTAAGATTATAACTTAAAACCATCAGAACTTTTCTCAATGAATGCAAAAATCTGTTCATTGAGTTAAAAAGAGCTGAGGGTGTTTGGTTTCTTTTAGCCTTATGTTTTGCTTCAAGTATGCCTTTGGGTATCTGTTTCAGAGAGCATCACTGAGTCAAGAAAAGTAGTTACTTAGTCAAATGTTGACTTAAGTAGCTGTAATAATAATGTGATGGCAATCTTTATATATATATATATAAAATGCTGTATATGTATAAAGATTTTTATATATATATATGTGTATATATATATATAAAGTGTTTGTGTGTCTGTTTGGTACAGGTAAATAAATGCACACATCCTTTTTAAGTAACTGGCTGTCTACTCAGATTCAGCCCTGAAAGTCTTTTAGTTGTTTGACAAACCTAATCATTGCACAGGTTATTTTTAATGAAATTGAAAACGTCCTGAGCTGTGTGCATTTTTATTGGCCTGTTGAAGAGAAGCTATAGGTAAGTGTTGTCACCCAAGCTACAAAGGGAACTAGAGAAGTGACATACTGGTGAGCACTGTACCATCATTAGTGCAGCACGTGCATTTGTTCTTAGCTATAGGTTTGAGTCATTCTGGATGAAAGAAGAGAGAAAAGCTTTCTTGCCTTACTCGGGCAAAGAATGTCCATGATTTCATTTGGTCTAATGGCATGAGTTAAGAGGAAGAAAAAGTGGTGCAGAGACATCCTAGCAACAGGGGATGACAGGTGTTTTGAAGTAAATCCGTAGTGCTGGCTGGCACATTCTGCTCTGTGAGAGTCCTGTTATTTTCAAAGCCAAGACAAAGTCTGCAAAAACTGAAAGGCTGAATTCTGTAGTTTTAGTTACTGCTGATGGTAGCACTGCATCTTTGTGTTAAAAATCAAGTTGCTGATTCTTACTATTTTATATAGATGCCCAGATATTTTGCTGGTAGCCTAAAAACCTAAACTGACAGCAGCAATGAAGCCCACCGAGCAATTACTGGGCCAACAGAAGGCATAAGCAGACAGAATAAGTGCCCCATAGTAAATGGAGACAGTGTGTGTTTTGGGGGGAGGGGCGGGAGAGGGCGAGTCACAAACCACAGCTCTTCTCTGTGTATACGTTTAAACGGAATATCATCTTTTTGTGTATAGTTAAGTTCTCAGATTTGTAAGTTTTTATACATCATTTCATTGAATAAAAACTGAATTAAATGGGATATGATTTATTGAGTTGAAGGCGAAAGGCTGTTGGTTTTCAATCCTCCTGAAAGAGCTTTACTGAATTGGTTTAAAAGCCAAGCGATGTATTCTGTTTATCAGACTAAAAGCTCCATCATAAATATGAACAAATAGCTTTCTGAAGCTTAAATCAGTGGATTTAGCACAAAAAGTCACTACATATTCATTTTTTCTAGCCTATTATGGAATAATGATTGTAAAGTTTATTGTAAGTGCCATTGAGTTTATCATGTCTCTTGTATTAGAGTAACAGATTTTAAATCAATTGATTTTACTTGAAAGTATGAAAGTGTTTTAAGGTTAAAAAAATAACACCTTATAGAATTACTTTAGTGTTGCCCATTTTAAAACTTTTTTAGGATCTTCCATCTACCAATATGATTTCTTTAAATATGTTTTTTATTTCATCTCACTTAGTTTGGAATGCTCTCAGTGTAGGAAAACAAAATAATAAATATTTCTTAATTCAGGGTAAGGTCGGCTTTTGAGGTAGCTGTGGTTTAGGGGATAGTCACAAGTTCAGGTCCAAAATTACTACAGCTGCTAAAGGTGCTGCCACCTCAGCTATTAGTTACTGCTTAGTCAGATACTCTTTTTTTTTTTTTTCAGAGCTCCAGCTCTGCTCCAGTGCAGTACCAACAGTTTAGCTCAACTCCCCAGGTGGCTGGTTGTTATCAGAAGGGCACACATGGCCACACCATTTTTTGTGCGACATTCAGCAGCCCTGGGTCCCGACCTTACTCCTGTTCTCAGCTCTCTTTCTGCACTGTTTGGAGAACATGATGTTTGCTCAGTTAAATGTTGAATGGGCTCAAGTGAACTGATTCCACTGAAAAACAACCAGTCTTAAAAAATGCCATTTTTCTGTCAAATCTGCTCCCTGTTTTATCTCTGCAGAGGGTTTTGGCTGACTCGCAGGTTGTGCAAGGGCAGAAATGAGCAGGGAGGAGGCTTACTGAAGCCAGTGTTGCTGCAAGGCAACATCACAGGGTGGAGAGGGTGCAAAGCAGTGTCTCCCACTTGGGCAGGTCCTTCGTCTGGTGGGCAGTGTGGCCTCACAAGCTGGTGTACTGCCAGAAAGAAGGGGCAGTGGAGGGCAGGGAACAAGCAGCTGGGGAAGAACTTGGTTATGACAGCATTGCTGGCTGCAAGAATGTGAAATTGCAGGCTCAGCAGAGATACTTTCACCTGTTAATATTTATTCTTAAGAAATAACATTGTCAGGTAAAGAGAAAAAAAAATCACAATAAAGAGATTATTTTTATATGTGTTCAGCTATGATAATGGTTTATTTTAAATACCCTTTATTGTCAGATGCTTCACAGCGATGTTTTAAGTCATTGCCTCACACTGCTTGAGCAGTTTTGTTCCTCTACAATGAAATTAGGAGCAGTATATTCTGGTTATTAACAGCTGCATCCAGAGTTTGGGTAATTACAGCACAACTGTAGTTTTGTTCAAGCTTCTTTTTTAAATCCTATCTGAATTTTTATTACAGTTAGAGAGAACTTCAGGTTTTATCTTTCAACTTTTGACTCAGAAATTTGTGACCGAATCGCTCATTACTCATTCAGGCTGCTCACCTGATGAAGTTGTGAATTTTCTACCCAATGATAGAAGACAGCTTTGCAGGAACTACTGAATAATCAGTGAAAATCTGCCATCATTCAAGGCTGTGAGCTGGGCCTTCAGCCCCAGTGTATTTCCAAAGGAGTAACTTCAGAGCTGATTTCCTGGGCACGTCACTTGACAAGACACCTCTACCTTGACTTCAGAAGTACCAAACACCTACAAATTTATCTGCTCAATAGAAATAACAGATGATTATCACTTCTGAAAGTGAAGTTTGCAGTCCTCCGCAATCAATATTTTTCCTCAGCTTTGTATCAAGTATCTTCTTGGTCACTTGTCTGATAATCATTATACTTCTGCAGGGGGAGAATTTATTAGAAGATACTAGTGTTCCATACACTGAGTAGTTCAAACTGTGCTCCTGTTCTACACTGCAGGGCCTTAAGTTGCTATCTTGACACTTAGCAGATCTGTGTTCTGGCTCTTCAGCTCCAAATCCCATAAAATAATAGCTTCAGTCACGAAAGGTAGTCATTTGCAAGAAAAAAAAAAAAAAAGTAGATTTCTTTCCGTTTGCTTTAAGCAACATCTTCCACATTGCAAAATCTTTTATGTAATTAAAGGAAACCTGGTGAGACAAGAGCATGTTCTGTGGTGCCTGGTGGCATCACAATCCCTTGCAATGTTTTTTCCCAATATGCTTAACAGCAAGATTACCTTTCTTACTGGTCTACACCTCTCCTGTGGCTTTTTGCAGTTTGTACCCAAGACTTTCAGGCTTATCAGAAACTACCAAACAGTTCCTTTTGCAAGGCTGCAGAGGCAACAGACCTTATCTCTTTCTGGCCTTGGTATCCAGCGTACACGCCGCTCTCCCTGCGGCCGAAAGGCCACTGGTCCCAGCACACATCAGGCCTTTGCAGGAGCCGTGCCTTAGGGCAGCCCCTGTGGGTCTGGGCCCTGTTTCTGCTGTGGCTGTATCGTTTCCTGACGTGATTCAGACTGGCACCGAAGGAACAGCTAGCAATCTGGAAGTGAAGCTGCAGCTTCAATTCAGAGCCCACTGAAGCAGCTTAATCTTTCACACGTGCATTTGGTGCACGTACGTCAGCAACGCAAGCTCGTGCTGTGTTGTGCACAGCTGTCCAGGCTGGATGGAAGCTCACCTCACAGGGAGGACAAGGGCTAGAAGTTGCTGCCTTTGCCACATGACCTTCTCCAGCTTTTGGTTATGAAACTGGAAGTATGGTTCTGGTGCCTTTGAGGTGCAACCCGTGCGGACTTGTGACAACCAGCGGAGCTTCCTTCTGGCGGAAAGGCCGGCGGTGACTTTGCAGAAGGCAGCACTAGATGGTGCAGTCACACCAGTGCAGCCGCCCGGGCGCCCTGGCTCACTGGCTGGCTGCCCTGCACAGGCGCAGGCACTGCACACCTGAAGAGTGTGACAGCATGGCTGTACCCGTGTCTGTGACAGCATGGCTGTACCGAGAGGCTGCCCTGGAAAGCCAAAGGGGGCTGGCAGGACTCTGGCAGCCCTGCCTTGCGGCACGCTGGCCCCAGAGAGCAGAGCCCTTTGCATAGTGGGCCACAGAGCACTCAAAAGCACCAAGTCCCAAGGCTTACAGTGGCAGGTACACACGGGGGGACCTTTTTGCATATTCACTGACAAGAAAATTTATAATTTAAAATATTATTACATTTTACTTAGATATGTATATATATATAAAATACTATTGCATCTGCCATTCATGACTGACCAAGACCATTTCCCCTCAAAAGGAGCTGACTACAAACTGGACAATTTTGTGGTGGCATAGTTAATCAGCCCATGCAAGTGCAGTCCCTGATGAGGGCAAGCACATGCTTTTGGGCAGTGCGAACACTGACACTGGTCACAGCCTCTGTGCTGGTGTTAAACCGTCAGCATGAGCTTCCCATCCCAGCAGGAGCAGATCTTCCGTGACTGCCCTACAAATGGGTAAAGGCTAGAGAACGGGGAGGGCCTGTGGGCCAGGTCCTTCCACCCCACCAGCAGTACCTGGAGGATATGAAGGGGAACAGTCACTCAAAGCATGTGATTTGCATGCGCTGACCAGGAAAAGGTTGTGATGCCCCGCCACCAAACCACCACCACTCCCGTTGCTGGTACACAGGCTTCCACACACAGACACGTACACTTAGTCATAATTGTTCAATAATAATCTTACTCTTTGATATGACTGCACTCTTTACACAGAATCTTTTTTGAAATCTCATTTTGGTGCATACACGAGACATCTTTGGCAATACTGATAAAGGAAAGAGACCCAGGACAAATCCTGTTTGTGTACAAAAGCCGAAAAAGCTCCTTCGGAGAAAACTCCACCCTCGTTCGCCGAGTTTATTAAAACTCAAAGTTTTCCTGCCCTACTCACTACTTTTCAACCAAGCTGTAGCACAATCTGCATTTCAAAAACCGTACCGCAGGTATGACTCGAGGGGTGTGCGCGTCGCTGTGCGCCACCCTCCTGCCATGTCCGAGGTGTGTAACGGACGCGTCCTGCCCCGCCGGCGGCAGCCAGGGACAGCGGCGGCGGCACAGCTGCGACCGGCTCCGAGCCGCCGGGCCTGAGCTCACCCGGCGCCACGGTCGCTCACCCTGCGACCCATCTGCCGCCAGCGCCCCCCGAGCCGGCGGGCCCCGGCGCGGCAGCGAGGCGGGCACAGGGCCGCGGGGCGGAGGCCATAGCCCGCCGCAGGCTGGCACTCACGGCCCGGCGGCCCCCGGTGCTTCGCGCGGGCGGGCAGGCAGGGCGCGGGGCCGCGGCCATAGAGGGCGGGCGGGAGCCGGGGCCGGCGGGCGGGACCGGGCCGCAGCAGCCGGGCGCCCCCGCGCGGAGCTGCCACAGCGCCGCCGCCGGAGGGGCAGCGCGGGCCGGGCGGGGGCGCGGGGCAGCGCCGCGCATGCGCGGGGGCGGGCGGGCGGGCGAGCTGGCGCCCCGCCCCGCCTCTCCTCGCCTCAGGCGGGTCTCGCCCTGCGCCGGGCCCTGGGCCGTGGGTGCGTGTCCTGCCGGCGCCGCCTGTCTGAGGGGCTTCGTGTGCCGGCCCCACCCGCTACCCGCCGCCGGCGTGAGCAGCGGGAATCGAGCCCTCCCACGGGGTCTAGTAACGCCACAGTTTGACTTTAAACCGGGCTGACCGGGGCAGCGTCTCAGCTTTCCGGCGGCCGGAGTGACCTTGGGGGCCCGAGCGCCACTGCCCCGGGGGTCCCTGTGAGTGCAGGTGGCGAAGGGCCGCGGCGTCGGCGCTCCGTTCCGCGCTCCCCCTGCCGCAAGGGAAGCAACAGCACGAATCCGCCGCAGGAACCGGCGTTCCGGTGCCGCAGCGCCGCGCCGGGCAGGGCGGAGCCGCTGTGGGGAACGGCAGCTCCGGGAGTCACAGCGGCGGTGACTCGGGAAGCCGCCGCCTAAACTGCCGCTGTGACCGCGCCTCCAAGGACACCACCTTTCCTGTGCTGGGATGCGGCTTGTTGGTTTTTTGGTTCGATTTGGTTTTTTTCACATTCTATTAACTGTTTCCTCCTCAGAGAATGGGAACACATCGGGCACAGAAGTTACGCTGAAGTGTTTTACATGTATAGAGGTTTTTGACGTTGCAGATGTTTCTGCCCTAACCGCGAGGCAGATGTGTCTGTCACTTGGGCACCTTGCGGTGACTGCAGTTTTCACTGTGCAGTCGGACCATGCCCCTGACGTGAGGAATTAAACTCTATAACTCAGGATAGGTTGTAAAGCAGTATGTTTAATTCACCGGCGGGCGTCAGGGTGGATAATTCCAGAAGCACCTGCTGCCCCGACTTCTTTGTGCATGTGTGATTTAAAGTATACATTCATACAGATTCAATAGATGCCCCAGAATAGGTTGCGTTAGGATAATTAGTCTGCCAAGAAATCATTAGCATACGTTTCCTCTCATTTGCGCCTGGGCACTGTCTCCTGGTGGTGGTCGCGGGGGTCGTTGAGGATGAAGGCTTAGTAGTGTCCCTCGCTCTGATTTTTTTTCACCTTCACTCTTTGTGCAGACTCAGTCATGTCTTGAGTTTCTTCCAAACCTTAAAACACCCCCATCTTATAGCAAGGGTGGAAGCAGGGCCTTCTGCCTTTCAATGTCCTTCACAGACAGAACTGAGAGCGCACGGCTTCTGCTCTGCCACCCTGGGGTTAGCAGTGCTCCCATCATCGTGCTCCTTTTAGGGCTGATGCTTTCCCCTTGCTCCTGCCAGCTCGGCAAGAGAAGGTGTTACCAGCTGCACTGTACTTGCCCCGGAGAATGGAAGCACCACCTTCAGTTCTCACTAGTTCAAGGGTCAGGAATCTCTTTGCATGGGATTAGGGTCTGTGTCTTTATTAAAAAGAAGAGCATACTAGGAATTTGGAGATTATGGTTGTATTGATGCTTTTTTCCCCTTCAGAAATGAGAGAGATTCTCTTGCTTCTAAAGGAGTTGCCTTCTGCTCCAAAAAGTAGTTGTCCTACAGAAATTGGAAGTTCTCAAGACCTGTATTTGTGTCTCAGCACAAGTCCTTGGTAGACCCCTGAGAAAGTCACCTAGTGTTGTAGTGTCATATAAAACATTTTGCTGCTTCTGATGTTCCTGCAAGGGAGTGTGAGGTGACATCTTACTCTGCATCTGGCCATGCCCTGCTGATGGTCAGTGCTTATAGGAGCTGAGGTTTTGCGTGGTGAGAGGAAACAAGTGCAGCTGCTGCTGCCAGAAGGATTTATTTGCTCTGGCATGTAGCCATGGGTAGCGGTACTCACATACGGTGCCACACCTCAGTGGTGACTATCCATGTGAGAAATGAGCACATTTATTTCCTATTGCTGTCAAGGAACCTGATTAAACGGGGCTCTGAGAACCTAGAAATGGTGATACAGTAACACTAAGCAATTAGCACTGATGTCTCTGCCACTGAGCATAAGGGGGAGAGGTCATTTGCAAAAGAGTAACACTCCAGGCTTTCAGCTGTCTCCTGGATGGCGTTGAATTGCTGTGGCTGAAGTGAAGCAGGCGGTTTTGGAGAAGTGTCAGCTTGCAAGCACTGTAGAAGAGGGCAGTTCCTCAGTTTGTCTTTAGAACCTACCAGCTGAGTGGCAAAATCCTTTTTTAGTGTCTGACGGGACCAAGAGGGTACATTTCTTGGTACCACCCTGCAGTAAGAAATGTATGAAGATTACGCTGGTGAGCTGCTCCAGCTGCTCAGAAACCCAAGAGATTCCAAGATGTAACTAAGCAAGTCAAACACCTGATGAAGAGGCAGTTAGGTCCAGGAATGGCACTGCCTCTCCAGCTGTCAGGGCCATTTGTGGCAAAGGCTTACACTGCAGCGAGCCACACTGGACCTGTCAAGAAGGCCACAACCTCAGCACTCTCTTAGACTGCAGTTTTAAGGCAGAAAAACCACAGTCTGGAATAAGTCATCTCAATGTGACTGAGGGGCCACACTCTGCCCTGCCAAAGAATTTTTCACCTTGAGCCAGGGCTGGGGGTTTTGGAGAAGGCTCAACTCGCGACCAGAGTGTAGGTTTAGGATTAGAGTTAGAACGGGGAGAGAAACGGAGCAGAAGCCTCTCACTGGCACAGGGCTGCAAAAGGGCTGCTGAAGAAAGGGGGATGCTGCAAAAAGTCTGTGTAACAGCTGGTGGAGAGTGCAGGCGCAGGGCATTGCCTCTTCAGCTGGAGTCACACCAAAAGAGTATTTCAAGCGTTGCAGCACTAAACAATGTGGTTTCCCACCCTTCTGTCTCTGTCTTTTTTTCCCTAATTTCAGCTTCAGATTTCCCTTTTACTGGAGAGCATATGCAGGAGTTGCCCCTGTTTCTGTCCCTTCTCCTCATAGGAAAGGGGAGAAGGAGGCAAGGGAGTCCTTGCTGCCCCCCATGAGGGGATTGGGTTGTGATATCTACTGGGATCTTGGGTCAGTTGTGTGGACCTTTGCATGAAGCACACCTGTAGCTATGCTGAGCATTAAAGGCATTGCTTTTTACTGACCATGACAAAAAGGTGAAGTCTTCAAAAGAGCAAGTGTTAGCATCACTTAATTAAGCCTCGTGGATAAAGCTCCTGGCTCTGCCACAACCTTGCCAGTTGTCCTCTAAGACTGGTATCTCTCAAAACAGCTCATGAATGCTTACCGCATCTGACAGAAAGAAAATTAAAAAAGCTTTATTAATAAGAGCTTACTCTTTCAAGACCGTCTTATTTCCTCAAGCTGTTCCTAGAAATAGCGAAGGTCTTAGTTAAGTGCAGTAAATAGTCTAGGGAGAGACTATACTTATCATCTTTTCTGATTCAGATTTCACTGAATTGCTAAAAGCTTTGGGAGTGAGGCAATCCATGCTTGCCATGGAAAGAAACACTCACGCTCTTTCAGATTTTCAAAAAGCTTTACTAGAGGGGGAGTGTATTTGCCCTCATGATGACCCCACTGTCCAGCTTTATGCTCTTCCTGTAAAGACATAATATCTGGTTTCCCATTCAAAATTAGGTTTTCTTTTCACAAAATCTTTAATAGTGGTTTTAGAGTTATATATGACTGTATTTTTACACAAAATTCTGCTGTGATTTGGAACTCAAAGTGACACAAAGTTGCATGGATCCAGGCAGCCCCTATTGCTCTAGTCCCCACTGATACGCCTTTTCCCCCACCTGGATCTGTAGTGAGGGGCCATGCAGGGCGGATATGTCCCAGTGGCTGATACACTTTTATGGTTTTCTTTATTTTGTTGTTTCTTTATTTCTTTTTTATGTTTCTGGGGGCCTCGTTATGTTGTGGGGTCCATTCCCAGATCGCATTCTTTAGTAAGTTATGAAGTGGTCAGGCTATTGTATTAAATCCTGGAATACGTACTCTCCAAGATCCTAAATTTCCTAGCACAGCACATAACCCCTTTCTTATTCTGGGGCAAGGGTTATCATTGGATTTCTTGTAGCACCTCGTTGGTGGATGTTTTTCTCCCACCTACCCATCTGACTCCCCATCTTTACGAATCCGTCTTTATGAATTCATGACTGGGCCCATGTTTCTGTTCTTCTGGTGGGTGTGTTATACCAGGTGTCCATGGCCTGTTCACAGGTTCTGCCAAGTGGCCATCTCTTAAGACATCACTGATGTGCTGACCCACAGTGACCTCTTGTGAAAATGCTAACATTTCCAGCTTTTTAGCCAATGTAGCATGAGCTGCACGCATGGTGGGACAATGGTTTAAGCCTTGCGACAGGTGAGTAAATATATACTGGAGTTCCTGCTAGATGCAAGCAGACTTCATCCTATCTGCCTCTGGTGCTGGGATCATAAAAAAACATATCTTTCACATCAATAGTTGCCATCCATCATTAAGGGTATTGACTCTATCAGTCAGCTATACTGGGAATAGTCACAGTGAACGGTTTGGCAGCAGCTGTCAGGCCTCTATAATCTGCTGTTGAATTTCCACTTGCCATTAGTCTTCTTTTGAAGGCATGCAGGAGACTTGTAGGGGGATGAGACTTGCCAATGATTCCATTTTCTTTTGCCTGTTTTGCCAGTTCAGCAAGAGGATGGATGGCATCAGGAGGGAGCTTGCAATATGGAGCTTGCTATGGGCTAAGGTGGCATCTGTTTGTAACAGATTAACGGGTGTGCATCAATATGAGGCAAACCGTGTGGTAAAGGCAGTGGTTGTCCTTGTTTACTATTTTCCCCATGGGTCAACCTGCAACTCACCCTTCAGTGAGTTTGTACCTAAACAGTGCCTATAAGAGTAAGATTGGGTGAACTGCTATTTCTTTAGACAGAATTAATTTAGCCCTGGCCAGTGGGTGGGTAGTGACTTGGCCACGGACACCTACAATTGAAACTAGTTGTTTGCTAAGTGGAGACTGTCCTTGGTAAGTGCCCTTATCTGCTGTCTACATTTGGGCTCCTGTGTTGATGAGGAATGTCATAACACTGTAGTCATTGACCATCACCATCACCTCGGTACATGCATCCTCCCCAGGGCCGGTAGCGGCTGCTTGGACTGCCACAGGATCAAGCCCCGACCTTGGTTTCCTGTATATTCTTGGTCTAGGGTCAGTGCTGATAGAAGTGGGTATCGCAGAGCTCACATCTCTAAAGTCCTCTATCTTAGTCATTACTTTCTCAAGTTGTACTGTGTCACCGCCATCCCTGGGTACCAAGCCCAGAGGACTATCACAAAGAGTGGCCGAGACAAACTCAGCCAATTGCTGTAAAATAGGTGACAGTACATTTAGCCGACTCAGAGATTGCTCTTTTCTAAATACATTTTCCATAACCACTAATGCTTAGTGGTGACTGTGACTGTGGGTGCTCCTCTATTTCCCCCTTTTGCTTTCTCCTCTTTGCGTAGAGACAGACTATACCTCTTTTACATTTACTTTAGATGAGGTTCTCCTCTGGTTTTTATCATTTGTGATATATACTGGTACATCTGCGAACTTAGCCTGGAGGACCTCTTGGAAAGTATTACCACTTAACCCTGGCTAAGACTAATAATTACAATGCTCCCTCCGCTTTTCCATCATGCTGTAGGTCTCCTTTCTATCACCCCACAAAACAGGACAGTCTCAGCAGCCTGGCTGCTGCTGGGTCTGATTCTCAAAGCTTTTTTGAATAATTTGGTATATTCCTGCCTTCCAGTTTGGAAGTTTGGTCTACACCTCTCCTGTGGCTTTTTGCAGTTTGTACCCAAGACTTTCAGGCTTATCAGAAACTACCAAACAGTTCCTTTTGCAAGGCTGCAGAGGCAACAGACCTTATCTCTTTCTGGCCTTGGTATCCAGCGTACACGCCGCTCTCCCTGCGGCCGAAAGGCCACTGGTCCCAGCACACATCAGGCCTTTGCAGGAGCCGTGCCTTAGGGCAGCCCCTGTGGGTCTGGGCCCTGTTTCTGCTGTGGCTGTATCGTTTCCTGACGTGATTCAGACTGGCACCGAAGGAACAGCTAGCAATCTGGAAGTGAAGCTGCAGCTTCAATTCAGAGCCCACTGAAGCAGCTTAATCTTTCACACGTGCATTTGGTGCACGTACGTCAGCAACGCAAGCTCGTGCTGTGTTGTGCACAGCTGTCCAGGCTGGATGGAAGCTCACCTCACAGGGAGGACAAGGGCTAGAAGTTGCTGCCTTTGCCACATGACCTTCTCCAGCTTTTGGTTATGAAACTGGAAGTATGGTTCTGGTGCCTTTGAGGTGCAACCCGTGCGGACTTGTGACAACCAGCGGAGCTTCCTTCTGGCGGAAAGGCCGGCGGTGACTTTGCAGAAGGCAGCACTAGATGGTGCAGTCACACCAGTGCAGCCGCCCGGGCGCCCTGGCTCACTGGCTGGCTGCCCTGCACAGGCGCAGGCACTGCACACCTGAAGAGTGTGACAGCATGGCTGTACCCGTGTCTGTGACAGCATGGCTGTACCGAGAGGCTGCCCTGGAAAGCCAAAGGGGGCTGGCAGGACTCTGGCAGCCCTGCCTTGCGGCACGCTGGCCCCAGAGAGCAGAGCCCTTTGCATAGTGGGCCACAGAGCACTCAAAAGCACCAAGTCCCAAGGCTTACAGTGGCAGGTACACACGGGGGGACCTTTTTGCATATTCACTGCTGAGAGAAGAATTTTCTTTTACTGTTACATCTGCCATGAAGGCCTATCCAGGACCAGTCTGGTGCCTTATTGTCACTCAGTTATTCAGTAGTCAGGAGACGACACTGTCACTGACCTGCCTTTGCCCTCAGTGTCTTGGCAGGGACACTCTGTGCTATGGGAAGACCTTGGATGAGTATCTGTCTTTCCTACTCTAAGCACTTTGAGATATGATAAGTAGCTAAACAGAGAGATAGAGAGACAGGAATATATATGGGAATAGATGTTATGAAGGAGGAGAGACAGAGACAATTTTCTAAACTCCAGAATGCGTCACTGCTCTTGAAATCTTTGCCTCTGGAGAAACAGAAGCCTTTCTCTGGGTCTGAGCATCCAGTTCCTGCAGGAAGAGATGTTGGAGAACAGCCAAGACAGCATTGTCAGTGAGCAGCTCCTAGGATGCCCAAGTGTGACAGGTGTCCCCAGCCCTGAGTGAAGAGAACAGGATGAGAAGTGGAAATGACCCTCAAGGGGGTGTTTTGTGTCCCCTGAACTCTGTTGGCAGCGCTGCCAGGAGAAAGCCATGAGCTGATGGGCAGGTGGCAGAGAAATTTCAGCCAGGTGGGAACACCGGCATTTCCCTGCACGCTGTGTTCCAGCTATGCCAGGGAGGTGCAGGGGCAAGGGGAAATATCTGGGCTTCAGTGCAGCTGCCGCAGTTCCCTGTCCCCAGGTCCAGAGAGGAGACAAAGGCTGTGGCAATGTACATGTACACACACACACACACAGAGGCATGCCTGCACATGCACACACGTGTGCACATACACACACACAGAGCACACAAATGTCCAGCTGCTCCTCCAGCCCAGATCTCTGCCTTCTGAGGGGGCTGAGAAATGTTAATTTTCCAAGCATCAGCAATACTACTCCCTCTCTTTTATTTTCTCTGCTTAAAAAATACAGAGTATCCTCTCCTTTTAGGACAGTCTGTTCCCATGGTTTGGTTGCATTTTGAGTTCACAACACAATAAGTGCAGATTTTTCCCTGGAACTTTAAAACAGGCTAACCTCAGCACTGCTTATTTGACAGTCTATTTAAAGCTCTTGAGTTGAAGAATCATTAATATTTCATCTGTCTTATTTAAAATTCAAAGATAATCTTCTAAACTTTGGGCTGTGTCCTGTATCTAGAGTAAGAGCCATTTAGATTGGCTTTGGTGTCTCACTTGCTATTACTTAAGAAAATCGGTGATGAGGGGAAAAACTGAGCTACACTGAACTTTCACACAAGAAACAAGGTATCACCTTTCCCTTACCATTTCCCACTTGTCTGTGCAGAGTGGGATCCACAGCCCTCAGGAAGCTCTCACTCTGCATGCTATCCTGCCGCAAACAGGTCACAAATTACTATTCAATAAAAGCACTCTTTTTTTTTTTCTACTAATTTCACTCTTTTTTTCTGTTTTTGCAACAGATTGTGGAGTTTCTCTGATTTTCTTCTAATGCCAAGTTTTTTGTAATAAAAAGTTTTGTTTTCAGCAACAGTGATCTTACATCACTTGATGCATGTTTGTCTCTGCACCTACAGTCCTCCAACTGTGCTCTTTTGCTTCCTTGCGTGTTGCCAGTACTACTCACTGAGACTTCCTTACTTGTTGTACCTTGCCACTTAACAGGGACAATTAATCAATACCTTATATAGTCTTCAAAGCAAAATTCAAGAGGCATTACATTATTTTTCAGTCATGTGCCAAGATTCCTTGTTTCTACAGAATGATTTAGAAGTATAACAGGTTGGCTTGACATAGCACACATCACATAACGTACTCCTGTACATGCGCCACAACCAAAAATAGGAGTTTCTGAAGTTTTAAGCAAAACCATCTCTACTGCTTTAGATTGTAAGGTTTGATGCTCCCCAGTGACCCAAGCTTATAACAGGAAAGCAAATCCAAAATGTAATGTCTCTTTTATTGGAAAAATAAATAAATAATAAATAACAGGAATGTCCAGAGCCTTGAAAGCATCAAAAAATGATTACAGAAAGAAGTATTGTATCCGTTCTTTCCATGAGCAACTACTGGTTATGAGTGAAAGAAACAGAATAGTAATGTCAACATAGTCAATAGGCTGCCATAGTGAATATGAGCCTATTTCTACCAATCAATACCAATACTGACTTAAAAGGTTTCTCTGTTTTGTTTTTTGTTTGTTTGTTTGTTTTTTAATTAAGTATACTTTTGTATGAAGAACTGTAAGCAATACACTCAGCCTTTGCCACACCATTCATCCTGATGCAGGTTCCTCCCCTGCATCTGTAAGGCATTAACTGGCTCTACTGTGGGGAGGAGGGAGGATGTATGAGCCTGAATCCAATTGCAGGATCAAGACAGATTATGCAAAAATCCAGTAAAAGCATTTCCCCAGCAGAGAGACTTATGCCAAAGAGAATACTACTATTTTCAAGATTGTTCAGCAAATACTCTACTTTAGAAGAGTTTGTGTCAACTCCAGAATAATGGGCAGGTCATATTTGTCTTTGTAATTCTTAATTACTTCCATTAAATGATAGCAAAAACATCATCTGGGAGATTAAAAAAAAACCCAGCAAAACAAAACAAAAAACAACCAAACAAAATGTATTTGGGCTAAGAAAAGTTTCCTCTGAACAAACACCCACATGGCAGCCAGGGACTGTGGGAAGGCTGCCTTTCCAGTCAGCGTCTCAAA
Organism: Falco rusticolus; assembly: GCF_015220075.1. Taxonomy (NCBI): domain Eukaryota; kingdom Metazoa; phylum Chordata; class Aves; order Falconiformes; family Falconidae; genus Falco; species Falco rusticolus. Next base: position 45,256,059 of record NC_051192.1, read on the forward strand.
TAGTCTGGCCGACACTTCCCCCTTGCCCTATCTTCCCCAAGGACAACCTTCCCTCAGAGGTGAAAGTAACCCTCCAGCCTCCTTTGCTTTAGTAAGCCAGCCTTGAAAATGTTACTTTTTTCCACCACCTCTTCAATGACAAAAGCAAGTGAAATTCAAATCCCACACTCAGCCTCCTCCCATGTTTGCCCTCCTCCCTCGGTGTCTTGCCCGATGGTCTTGGCATGCACAAGAGGTGATCCAAGCACTGGTGGCCAGGGCCAGACACACGAGTGTGTGAAACACGCTCGCTCCCGACTGTATGGAGTGGAGGCAGCTCAGGGCCCTGGCCTGCCTTGGGCCTGGGCACCCTGAAGCTCTGTGTGTGCGCTAGCCAGGTAGCTACTCTCAAATACTGGCTGAGCATCACCTCTCTGTGTCACAGTTTGTGAGCCTCATGGCTGCCACCGGAAAGGTGAAGGGGAGAATTGTTAGTATAGGTGGTTGTGTGTCAGGTTTTTCTACCTCATAACAGCTGTTTCAATGGGAAATGACAGGCACCGCTGGCTGTGGCACATTGACCCTGGGTCTGTCTGCTGAAAATCTCCTAGAAATGAATTTAAAAGTTCACAAGGAACCTGCTTACTAAGCAGAGAGGCAGACAGCTCAAGCAGGGCAGAGGAGGCCATAGCACTGCAAGGCCGAGGGGCCACAGAAGACCACGACAAGGGGACAGTTGCACCAGGGAGGAGGCAGGGATTGCTGTTGGGCTGCCTCTCAAAGGCTTCTTGGGCTGTCTGCCTTCCAGGACAGCAGCTGGCTTATAAATGCCTGGCAGTTTTTACAATTCCCCCTTGTCTATCCTCTTAGAGCAAAAGGCATCTTGCTGGTTATTCTTTCTAGTCTGGTGCCTTTGCAGGAGGGACAGAGACATGTCTGTGGGCTAGTTTATGAGGACAGGGTCAAGCTGCCTCAGGACTTTACATAGAGACCATCCCCAGGAAGCAGCTCCCATGGCATATTGGACTTCTGCTTCCCTCATTTCATCATATCATCAGTCCTTGCACTAAGGACTGAGCTATATGTGTTTTTCAAGTTCTGGAAGCAGATGTAATTTTCAAGGAGGAATACAGACACTCGTTTAAACTGTTCTTCCTATTTTAAAGAGTTGATATTATTTTTTGAAGAGGATGTTGGAGCAGAACAGATACAGGCCTTTACTGCACCCTTATCTTTCATTCTTACTTTTGTAAAGACTAAATCTAGTGTCCAACTAGAATTGACATCGTCTCTAAATTAGATACTAGTATTGTGGTGGCTAAGCTTCCATCTTGTTAGCAGCACCTTAAAGTGTTCACAGAGCTGAGAGTCACCCTCTTCTACCACATTTCACCCACTTCCCCAGATTCAGGACTCCAAACCCTGTACTGCCAATCCCGCTGGCCTTCTGCTCCACATTGCTCCTCATTCCAAACCATATCCTTCCTTGCAGGGCCATCAGCCTCTTCAGGCCTGCTCCCCTCCCATGTGGCCGTGTGACCGACAAACATCCAGCATTCAGCACACAGACATAGCCATCTCAGGAATCCTCTGTGCTTTTGGCAAGCCGCCTGCCCATCCCCAGGCACTTGCTGTATCCAAGTTGTGCAGGTTCCTCAACAAGCACAGCTGCCTCGCATATGCTTTGGATCTGAATGGAAACACCAGATCCGCTTCCATAGCCTGAGCTAATAGGCAGGATGCTTGAGCTATTGCCAATAAAACAGCCTTACAAAAGAGAAAGCAGCACACAAACCTCCCTGGGATACAATTCCTACTTTGATGCCTGTTCAGGGACTTCATTTTAATCGGTAACAGGATAGCATAAATGCTTAAACTTTGCAAAAGGACTGGCAGACGTTGTGTGGCTTGAACAAAAAGTCTGGTAGGAGAAGTTGGTTTGACCTGTACCTCCAGATGCCGGAGCTGGGCAGTGAGATCCCTTGCCTGCAGTACAAGCCCCCTGATGCAATAGGAAAGTAAGATGAGGGACAGGCATCCTGCAGTGTTTCAGCATCCCTGTGTTTGCTGCGGCCAGTGCAGGTATTTGCAGGTACTAAGTTTAGCATCTTAGCCAAGACAGGAAGGTAAACATGTAGCTTTACAAAATGAGTTCAGGTACGCATCTACACATGTCTTTTGAGATACAAACGCTGCTAAACATCCTTAGCCATAGAACATAGATGGCTGGAAAAATTTCCTGTCTGAAGTCCAAGGTCTGTGAACATAAACCACAAGCATCTCCGGATTTTTGGTGTTAGCTGCAGTTAGCTGGTGCCCAGCTAAGCAGCAGGGGGGGAGCCTAGAAGATACCAGTTATGGGCCTAAGGTCCTTAATCTGCTACCAAAATCTATGCCAAACTTTTGGTGGATGTTGCATATTGTTGCTTTGTTGGGTTTTTTTAATACTTCAGTTACACTGGCAAGGCATACGATTTACTAATTTTTCATTCTGGCTCACTGAATACTGTTACCTATCTTGAATTTAATTGAGGTTGGTTTTTTTCTTCACAGTCTTCTGAAGTACCTTATTCTTATTACTTTTAAAGGATGCATATTTTATAGAAACTTAACAAGCAAATCACAGTTTAATTCTGCAACTAGTTCCTTCAATTCTCCTCAAAAGCTGAACGTCAGTCAAAACAAATTAATTGTCAGGAGCAAATCTAACTCTGAAGATGAAGCAAGCATCAGAAAGCAATTTACGCTAAGCAAGCTGAAAAAAACCACGACATACACACAGTAGAACAAATTTGCAGTTGTATTTTATTTAATCAATGAAAATCTACCTTAAAAACACAAAATCAAATTTGGTAACCCAGTACATTGGATTAGAGAAAGCTTCAAGCTTTTAAGCATAAGCCAGAAGTCACAGTCTCAAATGAGAGTTTCAAAGGCCAAAGCAATATGCTGGAACAAAGTAGTATCTCTACGATGGAGGCATGCTCCTTGCACCATTAGCGTGGCTTCAGGTGCAGTATTTATTTAGCTGTCAGTTATAAGAAGCTTTTGTATTGTATAGTTGTTTTGTTGCATTACTTACCTAGGCCCTGGATTAATGGAGAAAACAGGCAAGTTAAAGCACTCGCCTGTCCAATTACTACCAACAGACAATTTACATTGTGGTAAAGCTAGCTTTATTTAAATGAGGTTCAGACAAGAATTAACTTTACATATTATTAACAGCTTTGGAGCTACAAACATAAGAATCAGGATTACACAGGTCATGCTATTGTTGATTTTGTTTTACCTGCTGCAGTTATTGCAATATGGCTTAACGTACATAGGTATATAATTTGTACAAATTCAGCCAAGTTTGCACTTGTGAGGTGTTACTAAGAGCATGATTAACTTGCAAGCCAACTTAAACCTGTGGAAACCAACCAAGGTTGTTGGAATTGCCCAAAGCTAAGGGGGAAAGTTACCACTAACAATGGACAGAGATAGACTGGATTGTTTAAAACCACATTGTTCAGCTTTAAATATTTATATAATTTTGCTCTGAGGTAAGGAAATCTTTTGATGCTTCCACGCAGGGCAGCACCAGATGGTGCAATCACACCAGTGCAATCAGTCACATTGCTTGCTGTATGTGCAGCCTTGAAGAGAGGCAAGCACCTGCCATAACAAGAGCATTTGTACACTAAAAGTTGATTTTAAAATAAATTACTATACAGGTAGGATAGTGAGCTATTGTTCAACTTGATGGGCATCAGTTTCACAAAGTGCGATCTGTAACCTTCACTTTAGAAATCAGAGCTGAAAGTACTGACTTGTACCCCGTGTTTGATTTTAATGTAAACAACAAAAGAGAGAACCAACTCCTGTTGGGGACATAGATCCCAGGACTCTGAGTCTGGGGGCTTCTTTCCATCTTTAAATCACCCTGCTCATTCTAGTCTACAGCTGTTGTCAGTCCCACCCACCTCACATGAAGGTTTTTAAGATCTCAGCATCCCAAAGGTCTCATCAGCTTTTTGCAACTCAAGGCAGAATTCATCACCAAGCCCCTACCCTCCTTCCTACTCCCCGCTCAGCCAAGACGAGGAATTGATAGCAGGGAAGATTTCAGAAAATGCTGTGTTGGGAAAGAGATTCAGGCAGGGGTTGGGAAAGGAATGCTTGTATGCAGGAAGAACGTTAGATGTTATAGGTGTGGGGAAAGGCTTGGTGTTGGACGGGACCGTGACAAGAAATGAGCAGACCCTGGAATGAGAGGGATGTGATATGAGGGTTGTGGTACATAAGCAAGATGACAGGGAAATGGTAACTCTGGAGGGTTCTTAGAAACTAGGGAGGACTGCCAGTAGAAGCGACTGGTGGATCTGACAGGTCAGGGTTCTCCTTTTGTCTTTAGAAATACCATAGTTCTACATTAAAATCAGAACCGGGTTTAGGATATACATATAAATATTCAAAGCAAGACAGCCAAGTTTTTGAGAGATTTTACAAGGGAAAAAACCTGGAACAATAAATAGGAAACTACATGTTATCAATTTCCGCTCCAATGGTATCAATTTCCTCTCCAGGCTACTCTACAAAATTCATTTAAGGGTATGCCTAAATAGTACAGAAGTATCATAGCTCTACGTTAAAATCAGAACTGGGTTTAAGACATACATATAAATATTCAACACATTACAGTCCAGTCCTGAGACCTGAAGTCTGGAACAACAGAAGGGTATTTTCAATCTCCTTTCAAGATACACGGTAGAAGTAATTTCTCACTAAATCAGGCCTGCACAAATATAACCGAAGGATGGATAGAGATACCTGAATAAACTGAAAGGCAGCAATCTCAAGCATCTTGCTCAAGAATTTGTGCATGATCCAGTTCCTGCTGTTTGATAAAGACACATCTGCTACTCAGCCAGAAGTCTCATGTGTTCTCATCAGTCAGCCCTCCTCTTCCCCCTCACACACAAGTCGAGCAGCATCTATGGCCACTCGTAGGTCAAATCAAGGCAGCTACGGAAGATGTAGGGGGTAAGGGAGACTGCAGAAAGAAGGGAGGGGGATTCAGGGATAAGTGAAGGAATTGAAGAAGATGGGACAGACAGAACATGTGTTAAGTGAGGGGACAGTAATAACTGTGGCACAAAGTTTAGTGATCTCAGTTGTGCATCTCCAATCTAAATGGTACGTTTCTGACAGAGACAAATGACCTTTGAATGGAACACAAGTGTGGCTACAGTCAACATTAAAGGCATTGCTTTTTTAATAGAAATGACGACGAAGGTGAGGTCTTCAAAGGAGCAGACGTTAACATCCGAGAATAAAGGGTAGTGAATAAAGCTCCTGGTTCTGTTGCAGGATTGTCAGTTGTTCTCTAGGACTGGCATCTCTCCAAATGCCACATGGATGCTTAGCACATCTGAAAGAAAGACAACAGTAAAAAAGCCTTCTTAATGACAACTTAATCTCCCAAGAATATCTCATTTTCCTAAGCAGTTCTCAGAGGTCTCATGACTTAGTGAAGCAAGTGCAGTAAATATCCTAGGGAAAGACTGTACCTATCATTACTGATTCAGATTTCACTGAAGTGCAAAGAGCTTCAGCACATGAGGCACTCCAGGTTTACCATGGAAGGCACACTCACATCCCCTAGGCTTTGTTAAAGAGGAAGCATGTTTGTGGATTAAATCCCATACATTAAATGTGCCATATGAGTGTGTATCTAGGAAAACTGGAAACCACATTTTCTACCTTACAGAAATATCACCCTAAACTACAGGCCAAGCCAAAGGCCATTAAAGTGACGGCAGCTATACAGAAAAGAAACAAGGTGTTGAGTAGCCAAACAGAGGCAGTAGAATGAGATGGGGAGGTGGTAGAATCTGTGGCCTGGTAGTTAAACTGGGGAGCAGTTGCCTTTCACCCGGATTTAAAAAAACACACCCAACATAAATAAGAGAGACAACCGTTTTAGAGACCCCCAACACTATTTTGGAAAAAGAAACTACTGGCTAAAAATGCTACTTACATTCAAAGTGTCAGTAGCCACTGAGTTTTGACTTTGTGGACTATCACAAGGTGTTCCTTCTTGGCAACTATCACCCTCCCATGTCTGTGGTTTCCCATCTTCCACTGGTGAGCGATGCTGTTCTTCCTCACTTTCTCTGCATGTTTTCTGACCTGTATGTTGGTCTGGGACTTCCATAATCTGCCCAACCTCTTTTTCCCTTAATTTTGGTGGGTGTATATCTAGTGGGTCTTTGGCGGAATCTTCTGAAGTACTTAGTTCTAGTGCTGATTTCTGAAGCGTCACACTTTCCCTTGAAACATCTTCAGGGCTAGTTTCAATTGTTAAAGAATTCTGAGTTTGTCCACCTTTCAGCATCTCTGAAGTTAACAACATGTCTTTTGTTTTTCCTACAGTTGCATGAATTTCTGCAGATTCTGTTAAGGTAGCGGTTTTCACTACTCCTGATTGCTGGAGCTCTTTTTCTTTACTCCTTATCTCTTCCTCTTTTACTGGAAGTTGATCCACCTGCACATGTTCCAGAAGTTCAGGCATATTTGTATCTGATGGGCTTTTCCCTATGGACTTAATGCACTGCTCTGACTCAAAGGCAGCTGACTCTTCCGTTTCTGCAAGTTTGTGAACAGCTGTCTGGATGGCAGTCAATACAATCCTCGTACTCTGGGACTCTATACTCACAGACTGAACAACACCCTCAAATTCCGTGTGAGTGAGAGACAGGCCGTCACTTAGAGCAATACCATTTTGTTCAGGTTGCCCTGTACTCTGGGGCCCCTCTTGCTCCTCTGATATTCCATTCATGGAATCAGGAGTTACCTGAGGCTCAGGTGCTTCTGCACTACCGAGCTCTGCAGTCCTGCAGCCTGAATAGTCAACAGTAGTAACTGGGACCCCTTCAGAAGCCATCTGCTCTGGTGTGGTTGCTGAGGGCTGTACAGTGTTGGCTGTTGTATCAGGCATTACAGTTTCTGCCATGACATGCTCTTCAACTGCTGCAGCTGCTACTGGCACAAACACTTTCAGAGCCTCCAACCTTTCAGCTTGTAGGAAGGCTGAGTCAGAGAGTTTCTCTTGCATGCTCAAAACTTCTTGCTGGACAGCAGTTGAACATTCATCACCTCCCACAACTTCCCATTTTCCAGATTCAAATGCTTCTTTGGCTCTTTCCGTGGATTGCTCATTTTTGTTATCTTCTTTTTGAAAGTCTTGACAGTTTGAGGTTTCCACAAGTTCTTCTTTTTCCACAGTCTCTTCTTCAGCTAAGCTGCTTGGTATTTCACATTTCTTAGGACTCAGGTCAGTGAGGACAGTGCTTCCATTTTCAGTGATATCTGAGCATATTGATGCTAAATTAGATACACTGTCTGCTTCAATCTGCATGGGAGCCTCGGTGACAGTGGTATGGCTCTCTAAGTGTGTTTCAGTTTTGAGCATCGCATCTTCGATTTTGCCACCTCTGGTTTCATCACTCTGGGAGGGGGTTTCAGTTGTTCCTTCTCCATGTTGTGGCTCTAGGGTGGATGCAGAATCTTTTGCTGTAATGTGCCTGCCAGTCCCCTCCCGCACACTCTGCTCAGCATCTACAGCTGCTTCTGAGCCAATTGCTTCTGAAGGAAGGGCAGAGGTTTTTACCTCGTCCTGCAGTGGAACTTCAGTAACAGTGACTTCTGTGCTCTTCACTTCAAGGGGCACAGCATCACCGTCCTCTTCCTTTCTCTGGGCAGGTTCCCTGCAAGGAACTCCTTCAGTAGAAGCTTGCTTTTCTGAGTCCAAGTCAGGAATTTCATCTTGTCTTTCGGCTTTAAGAGGGACTGCAGTGACAACTGGTTCTGTGCACTCTGGTCCCACAGTGAGTGTTCTGCCCTCTCCTTCAAGCTGCACAGGCTTTTCAGCTGTAAGCTCCAACAAAGAGGTTTCATCCTCTGTCTTGTCTAGTACCTGCAGAGAATAGCAACAGACCTGTGAAAACGGGTACAAGCAAGGAGTGACCAGGAATGTTCTGGGTGAAAAAGCACCTGAAGAAATGACCACAAGGAGGAAGGCTATGGGAAGAGCATGAGGTGATGACACTGAGATTAGTGGGTGACCAAGACCCCAGGTGTGACCCAGGGTGACCAAGACCTTGTCTCAGGACACACAGCTCGTTAAACAAAGGGCAGCCTAAATCAAGGGACAGCCAACAACACTTGAAACAAAGACTAAGCCAGGAAGATGGTGGGGAGGTAGGGAAGAAGGCAGGAACACATTAGCCACAATAACTCCTGCACCTTTAAAGCCGGAGATCGTAGTGTCATTTCATTTCCTCACTTTGCAGAGGTACCTCAGCTAAAATCGTATCTCTGTCTATGAGTGAAGATACCATCCACTATGTATGGTACCATATGGATCACATATGTATCTCAGGTGTTCATTTAATATCTTCAGTCACATTGCGCTGTGCAGGACCCCTAACAGCAGTTGTTTCAGCACCTTGGGATCCAGGCACATCATCTCCCACCCTGTTTCTGTAGGAATCACCTTCACCACACTCTGCACACAAACCTCTGTGGCTGCTGCTTCTGGACATCTGTGTGAGCGTATCTCATTGGAAATGAGCTTTGGTTGCCTCTAGCTGCACAAGGAAAGTCCTTGACAGTAATATTGCCACAACCTCGTTCTAAATTAGGTATAGTAACTGACACTTGCTGATTTTTTTCTTTGACAACTCAGTATTTGTGTTATATAAAATACTTACTGCAGTCTGTACTTCTGGAGTACATTCATCTCTTGTCTCCTCTACTGTCAACTCTGCTACAGGCAGTTTCTCTTCTTCTGAAGGCTCCTGCTTTGCAAACAGCTCTTCGTTGGGAGCAACCGCTTTGATGCTGTGAAACACTCCGTCATGTGATGAAGATTCCTCTGCTGTCCTCTGCCCTTCAGATATTTCTTCACGGTCTTCTACAACTGCTCCTTCACATGCCTGCTGCTGTTTTTCATCTCTCAATACATCTACATTTTCATATCCTTTGCCTTCTTTAATTGCAACAGATACTTCACTTCTCTCTGAACCTTCGTGTAGAATCAGCATTCTCTGAATGCTCTCTGCACTTCCCTGGGGCTGGAGGCCATCCTCCTTGTGTTCTCCTTTTTCCAAGGACTGTTCAAGCAAAACAGTTTCCTGGCCTACAATGTTGCCATCTGTAGCATCATCTTTCACTTCCGACTCAGTTCCTTGTACTGTTGTAGTTGTAGCTGCTGTCACGGTTCTTTCACTAACCAGCTGTGCTACATCTGCTGACTTTACTCTTTCAGCAACTTCATGAAGAACTTTTTGTGTCCGTTTGTCCAATTCTTTCAAATTTTGTTCGGTGGCCTCTACTTCTTGTACAGGTGTAACTTCCTCTGTAGTATCAGGGGTTTCTAACAACTGTGAAACAGCAGAAACCATCTCAGTGGTCTCCTCAGCAAGGGACACTTCCATTGTTTCTTCAGTGCAAGAAGCTTCTGCTGTCTCCAGAGCTGTCACTGCTTCTGAGGTTAGCTCTAGCTCACTTGCTGTGGTGTCATCACTTATACCCTTTCTTGTCTCTGGCACTGTCTTAGCAGCTACCTCTGCTTCTTCCACAATAACATCAGATTCAAATGTTTTCTCAGTTTCTTTCTCTTCCTCTTCTTTTGCCTGCTCAATGCACTCTGTCAGAGCAGCAGATATCCAAGACGGTGACCTTTCTTCAATACTGGTAACTGCCCTTTCCCCTTCCACAACGGTAACAGTAACTGCATGTACAAGCCCTTCATGTGCTTGCTCAGTTCTTAGGGTCTCCTCTAATTTTTCTGTTCCCTCTTTCTCTGAGATTTGTTCTTTCATTGCTTCAGCATCTTTCACTTGCTGGGCTTCAATTTTCTCCTGCTCTGCTGCTTCATATTCAGATAAAGGAACAACAGCTGGAATATCTGAATCTTCTTCTGTTGTTTCTGCCATGTCTTCTCTTGCTTGTCTAAGATGAGTTGGTTCTGGCTTTCCATCTGACTTTTTCTTCCTACGCCCAGGCATTAATTTTCTAAATGGAACCCATGATTCATCTTTTCCAGGCTCACCATCCGATGTTGAATGCTCCAGGCTAGATCCCACAACAGAGTCTTCAGTTCTCTCTTCCATTCTAGTTTTGGATCTCCTTCTTGGAGTGACTAGCCTTTTAAATGATTCCCATGTTGAAATACCTTCACCTTCAGATGGGCTTCCAGCCTGTTCTGGGGAAGAATTCCCTTGTCCTTGGTCGCTTTCCTGAGAGCTAGTAAGAATTGCATCTGTTGCTGTTTCTTTGCTCTGTCCAGACTCTTCTATTTTTTGGCTTTCTTGACCAAGCTTATGTTCAGTTTCTTCATCAGATGATGATGATTTCCTGGCTCTTTTCTTTGAAGAACCTACACATATAAAAGCTTCCCAGGACACAGAGGTGTCAACCTTCCTTTTGGGCTCTTCTGTGATTTTCTCTGGTTTCTGGTCCATGCCATTTTCTTTTAATTCTCCCTGATTTTCATCAACAATGTTTTCAGTTGCAGACACTGAAACACTCTTTGTCTTATCAATTTCTTCTTCTTTATCGCTTTCAGAAGGTCTTCTGACACGTTTTTTGGGAGTCACCATCTTTTTAAATGATGCCCAGGGTGTAACACTTTCTCTTTTCCGCTCCATATCTGAAATTGCAGCATCTTCATTTTCAGTGACCTGCATTCCATCTACAGATTTTTCCAAAGAAGGAATTTCATTCATCTCTTCAGGAGAAGAAGCAGAACTCTCCCCCTTCTGTTCCTCTGGGCTATCTGGGGAATCTGATAACTGCTGAATTGGTTCACCCTGTTCCCCTAACTTAGATTCTTCCCTTTTGCCTTTATGCTTCTTTCCAGACAGTTTTTTTTAATCCGGTACCCGTGAAGAGTTCTTTAAAGGGCTGCCTTGTAGTTTAGTTTTTTCCTGAGAAGAGAGCAGTTCAGCTTCATTTATGATAGCTTCCGGAGACCTCTTTCCAGCTGCCTCTTCAGGAGTTATTTCTGTGGTTATTTCATCTGGTTTGATAGTATCAGTTGTAACTATGCCAGTTTTTCCCTGTGGTCTTTCATCAGTGGGTCTGATGGACTGTTGATCATCCTCTGTGTCAACTGAATGTTCAGAGGTAGAAAAGGACTTCAACCCAGGAGCACTCAGAGTCAGTTTTGTCTCATCTGCTTTGCTTTCTTTCTTCTCTGTGGTTCTATCCAGAGCGTCTCCTTGTGTGATGTCTGCTGTGGGTGACATTTTCAATTCTGTTTCCTCTGTTTTTCCATCAAGTGTTTCTTTCCCCAGTGGGGCAGGTTCCTTTCCTTCTCTTCCTTCAGACTTTTTAAGCTGTTCACTAGAAATTTCAACTGCCAAAGATCCTGCTTTGAGTTTCTCTTCAGAGGATATTTCAGCTCCGTCATCTATTTCACACTTTTCCATTGACTCCAGTTTTTCTTCCACAGGCAGGACTTCTGAGGATGTTTTCAGTTCTCCATTCACACTGTCAGTGACAACCGGTACCACTGACCTTGGTTTTGGTGGTTTCTCTGTCACCTCACTTTCTTTCTCTCCTTCTTCAGCTTTTTCTTCCTTTTTACCAAGATCTTCTGGGATTTCCACAAGTTTCCTTTCTTGATCATCCTCTTCAGCTTTTTTCTCCTTAGCACCTTCTTTAACAACTGCTACTGCTACATCCTCTTTTTGTCCCTGCTCACCATGCCTGATTAGCCCTTCCTTCTCACTTGCTTCGACTCCTGTGGCTGCCACAGTCTTTTTTGACTCTTGCTCTTCTCCTTCAGCTTGCTCCTCATGCGCTTCAATAGTTACTGCTGTCACATTCCTCTCTTCACCGTGCTTCTCGAACTCAGGTTTCCCTTCCTTTTCACTGGTTTCAGTTGTTAATGTTGGTCCCTCTTTTTCTTGCTCCTCTTCTTTCGTAGGAGACTGTAGTTCATCTTCTTTAGGCTTCCTAAAACTCTTCTTTTTTCTAAATCCAGTCCATCCTTGAGTAAAAAATTTTCTTAATGGCGATGCAGTATCAGTGACTAAGGCAGCTGACTGAGAACAAACCTCATTCGCCTCTGGTGTTTTAGGAGATTCATCTTCTGGTTTTTCATTTTTCAGTGTGTCTTTGGTGTTGTCTTCTGCAGAGTGCGCATCCTCAGGCATCGCTGTTTCTTCTGAGCTGACTTCTTTTTGATCATCAGCTCCTTCAGGGACTTGTGTTTCCTTTTTTACAGTAAGCAGTTGAACTGGTTCTGATTTTCCTGTCTTTTCCTTCTTCACTGTAAATCTGAAACCAACAAATTTAAAAACCTTTTTAAAACCCAGATCATAAGACTGTGGCTCAGATGTGTGGTCTTCTGCATCTTCTTCCAAAGACGGCAACTGTTTAATTGTATGAGCATCCTCTTTCTCAGCGTCTACACCGTCCTTGGTGCTCGAGTCAGATGGACTTGTCTCCATAGTTTCAGTGTCTTCCTTCAAAGTTAAACTAGAATGTTCTGTTTGTCCAACTGTTTAAACAACAAAACCAAAAACTCAGTTAGTTTCCTTCTCAATTTAATGCTATATTATACCTTTCAATCTTTTTTCGTTTTTACCAAACTTCCCTAAATATACTTGTTCTATTATCTGTGTGCCTCTTCTATGTGCTATTAACTTTTTTAAGAACTAGTTTTTGTTCGAAGATTACTATAATTCCTTTCCTTCCTTGTATCATTGTATGAGTCTTTCCAAAGTTTATTTCCCGTCATTACTCAAAGAATATACAGTACAATATATGTAATTATTCCTGAAGCAAAGCTCAGTACCCCTTCCACACAGGGAGAGACCTCTGAGAGAAAAGGAAACAAACAATAAAAAATTGTGTTGACCTAAAATGATTACAAGAAAAGAAAAGCTCATTTTACAGCTTTGTCCCCCCAAAATACTAAGATTTGAAAATGCCCAAGGGAAATTTCCCAGTTTTCTGAAAATTTGTAACTCCCCACACAGTTACATTACAACATACTTGTTTTAAAGATCACGAATCTTGGAATTCTCTCATACATCACATCACTAATGCCACACAGAAAGCTCATCTACAGCAACTCCAGCTCGCTTAAAATGAATGAGGTTGTTACTACGCAAGCAGGTAAAATCATACCCTCCGCTGCTCACAAGTCTGTGTTTGCACTGTCTCTTGAGCACCATTTGAGCTTTTCCTCAGGACACTGGCAACCACCATCTCAGTCCTGGTGAGACAATTTAAGTATTATCACTCCCTCTGGCCATGAGCTGCCTAAGTTCACAGGCTGGCATTTAAATTAAACCCCCTGAAATGCAGCAGTTAAGAAGCCAGCACACATCCATCTTGGAGCACAAAATCACAAGCACCCTACGGCCCAAGTAAGTGGGCCGTAGCAACGAAAAGGTGGAAAGGAACAAGGATATCAAGCCTCTGAAGTTCTGCCATTCAAACACAAAAAACGAGCAGGTAAAACTGCTGTTGCCTATAAGGAGAATTTTAATAATAGTAGTAACTGTGTGATGAACAGCGCAACATGTGAAGATAAAATCTATAGCATCTTCACGATACCAAAAGATTCTTGGGCATTGATACTGCCAGGGTTTCCGTTTAAACATTGTTCCTGAGCCTTGGTTTTGTGGAACAGGTGAAAGTGCGAGGCCATGAGGGAGCACACTCCTCTCTGACCAAATGTTAGAATGCTAAGATGACAAAATAAAAGAAAGAATAATTAATGTTAAACAGCAACATCCTGGGAGGAGGCATGGCCCCTTTCTTTTAAGTTGTACATATGTTACTTCAATGCCTAAAGGCATGCAGGAGGCAACTTTCAAAAGTACAAATGCATCACTGAATTCCCCAAAGTGATTTAGCTTTTATTTGTTCCATCTTTAAGTTGATCTAACTCTGCATTTGGCCTTGCTTTGTGCAGGGGCCGGACCACCTGCTCTCTAGAGGTCCCTCCCAGCCTAGATGCTTCCTCGATTCTGCTTGCCTACATCCCCTGCGAAAAGAACTGCATCTTCCTAAGCACATAGACAACGCGGTCTAGGTAAGACTAAAACAAAATTAAATCTACAAGTATTCTGGCTTCTAATAGCTATGTGGAGGGCAAATTACGTTTATATTCACTAGCAGCAGCCTAGTGGCTGTTGTTTCTCAGTTGACATTAGGAAAGCTTTTTGGTTTTCCTTTATCTAACAGTTTAAAATTATTTACTTCAGTTGGTACCTCCTAATTCACTTAAAAGTCTGACCTCTGGTAACATCCTAATTCCCTGAACACTTTAAAAACATTCAAACTGAGTAATTTGTGATGAAACAGGGTAAGAAGAAATGGACATTTTCCTGAAGAAGCCAGGATTATTATTCCATTGGTAATACACCTCTTGCAAACACCAGAACACTCCACAAGCAAAAATAACTCACTGCGAGGACACTTTGGACCGTGGCAAGGTAGGGAAAGGAACTGAGGATGTAAGCACAGCTAGAAGCAGCAATAACACATCTGAACTCACTTTTTATTTTAAGATGCTTACCAAAGAAAAACTGATGTGATTTATTTTACTAGTATTTTTGGACACTAATGAATCAAACATTATGTAGTTGTATGCTGAGACTATACAAGGATAAAGCCAAGGGACTGGTTTTGTATCTGTGTTAATTTATTCCCAGGTCCAGAAATAAATTCCTTGTCATTTCCATCAAAGTATGTAATTTAACAGAAAGGTTATCATGGCTTAATGGGAATTCACAAAGTTAGAGGCATTTCTTCAAATACTAAGGTACATATTTTATAGTTATTTAGTAACAAGTACTTTGATATATTCTTCAGTTTGTCTACACTAGAAGTAATTTTTCTGGCTGAACCAGGTATGAAATTAAACACTGATCATTTAATGTTAAATAAAAATTTGTTCATGAGCCAGGCCTCTTCACACTTCTGGTGGAAAGAGTCTATAGAGTCTCCCTTCTGTTCTCCCTCAGTCCTGCACTAATGCCAGTGTGCTTACCCTTAGACACATGGAAATCTCTATCTCCATCTGACATGGCTTAGATAAAGGTAGAACAAAAATCAGGGCTGAGTGCCAGTGGGGAATGCTGGGTCTAAGTGGGAAAGACCAGAAGCAGGAAGGCAGTAGGAGTGGAGGAGAAGTCAACAGACACTTGTGACTCTCACCAGGCAACTAGAGACACAGCTCTCCAAGGGTTCCTCGTTCCTCTTGCAAACGCTCCCCGGGAACGCATGCGTACCGTTTTGAAAATCTTGATCTTTTAAAAATATTAAGAGTTTATAGCTGCAGTTGAGGCTGCATTGCTTTTTTTTATTTATTCCTAGAATACAAACTTAGTGTTCAAGAGGAGTTTCAAGGTTTTACAGGTAAACAGGATTACTGAAAGAGGGGAATGATATAGAATGCGAGTGAATGAGGTATTCCATTTCCAAAGTGAGAGATAAGATACATGACTATAGCATGTAAAGGTATCTCTTCATATTCATGATCGGCAATCAAAGGATTTTTGCTTATTCCATTTATAAAATATGTTCATAACACCCTAACATAAAGACTATGTCTCTGTAAAATGCTTTGCAGGTGAAAAGAGCCAAATAACTATTACAAAATCTGGAGATACGGTGTATGTATTAAGATAGGAAATACAATCAAAAAAACAGAGAACACAGAGTTTAGAGACATAGTGATAAGCTTTCAAACCTGTCAAATCAGGCTGACAGTAATTAGGTCTTCCTAGTGAGTCCAGCAAACATGCTACCTTGCAATACTTCGCTGAATAAATTGCAAAAGGAAAAACTAACAGAAGTATCGCCTGACTGCAGATGTGCTTTTAATACCAGTCTGAAAAGCTGCAACTGTGCTACACACCTCACACTTCCATCGCTCCCTCATAGCACACAGTGGGTATATGCAGACTTAGTCTACGAACCCTTCAATTCCACAACAGAAATCATGTAACCATTACCTGCTAAGTGACCTGCTGCCATTGTCCCCAGTCTCTACTTTGTCTGCTTCCTTCACATTTAAACCCCTGAAGAGTCTTTTAAACAATTTCCAATGCACTTCCTCAGCACTCGAGGAGAGAGTTGCCATTCAGGAAATCTGCCTGCATGCTGCCAGGAGGCTGCCACTGTTGTGTGACAAGCCTGCAGTCAATATATACCCAAGTCATACTTTCACAAGATACACCCCAAAACGTGTTTTTGTATCCAGTGGGGCACTAGAGAAACAGAAGACTCAAGAAGTCAATTGTACATGCTGAACTTTAAATTTAGCAGTCAGATTCTTTAATGATGTTTTTATTAATTATATTCTTGGTGTCTAAACATTGTTAGTGCACTTCTCAATGCAAAGCAAACCATGAGTAACTCCACTTGGAAAGGTTTGGAAGTAATTTACACAATGTATTGTTGTTCAGAGTACTGTAACATGTCATTACCACAGGTATTTTGGCAAGACAACTAGCACTTTCTGAATGAATTCATTGAATTTGAAAGCATCTTTAAGAAACACAGGATATCTTCATCAAAATATCTACCAGGAAAAAAAAAATCTAGTAAAATACTATGAAGACAATTTCTTTCGGTATGTCTTGAGCAGGGCTGCACTTCACCAGCTACATGCTAGTCAACGAAAACAATACAATAGAAATATATCCAGAGGCAGCAATAAAAATCAAAGGTGATATCGTAAAACTGATCCACTTTGCTATTTAAATCCACTGTGGCTAAGAACGAACGCTGAAATTCTACTGTAACTGCTTACATACAAGTCAACATTTTTAAATGAATCAAGGTGCTGCTTCTGTTTTAATAACTGCAATGTTTTATTTTATTCTGAAAGAAACATGAGATTGACAGTCTTAGGAAATGAAAAATGGTTGATTTCACAATTTCATAGGTAGCTTACTCTATGGTAAGAATTTATTTCTGGTTTATCAGAAGTATACTGATCAGATGTTGGAAAATAAGTATTTTCAGAATGATTGAATTTCTGTCTCATCTTATTAAAAATGATATTAATAAATAACTCTTCTCTTTTAGTAGGTTGACAGACACCGCTGGCAGTGCAACTTAACTGCTCCCACCATCTCATCTGTCTCTAGAAGTGAAAATGTGTTTCTCCCCTTGCAGTTGCCAGAGAGTTAAAAAAAAAAAAAAAAAGAAAGAAAAAGCACTCTGACTGCAAGAGTTAAATCCACAGCACTTCATGTGCTTGCAGTCAACCATGTCAACATCTGGAGCTGGTTGACTTTTCCCCCCAAGGATTTGCAGCACAGCGCTGGATTTTTTCCATGAATTCCCTACATTCTCAATCTCTCAGATGGATGTCACACACACCCAGCGCCCGCCTCACAAACTCCACTGGCCACCAAAAGGCTCCAGAGGACTTTGTGCTGTTTTCATTTACTCAGTGTTTAAGTATTTAGGGCCAAATCGTACTTTCAGTCACATACACAATACTCTCCATAGGTTTGCATGGGCGTAAGCAAACACTGAAGCCATAAGGCTGAAGGGGTATTTTACAATCATTTGCCTCCACTGTGTCTAGATTTGCTATGAATAAGACTTGTAAATAAAAGAAACATCTACTGCTCTAAAACTCACTCAGAAGGCAATGGAAAAAAATAATTTGAACAAAGTGTCCATGATACACCAAGCTTTTATTCGTTAAATGCAGTTTTCCCTTAACCCCACAATTTGTCCAATTATTATTAGAATCGTTTAAAGACAAAGTCAAGAAAGGGTAAAAACTGGTAAGGATGGGGAAGCAGCAATTAAAAAACAAAACACAGTTTGAAATTACATTATCTATGAAAAACCTGCCCTGAACAGATTTATTTAGAATAAAGTAGCTGTTTGGAATTATTACTGGAATTGAATACTTGAGCAAATAAAAAAAAAAGGGCAAGTTATGCTTTTAGGTTTTCATTGCAGAGTGTAAAAACTGAACATTACACCACAAATCCTGATTCTTTTAACCACAAGTTTCAGGAGGATGGGTTTAACAAATCAAGCAAACACACCACCCACTTCACAGTAACAAAATAACATAGAAATATGTCCAGGTGTTACACTTCTATGATTTTTTTTTTTTAATTTTATTTTAACTACAAGGTTTAAAGTCTGTGACACTGCTGCTTCTTGACAATATATTTCACAAATTCTTCCTTCCTTTCCCTACTATTCACGATATTTCTTTCCACTTCAGTGTACAAATAGTTCTTTCATGGAAAGAATACAGCTTCCTTCCCCAATCTATTCACTGAATTATTTCCAAGGACCGACTTGCCATGTTAATTGTGGGGAGGGAGTTCTTTCATAATAATTAAATAATGATGGAGGATTTACAGAGGTTTTTGCATACTAAATTTCACAGTGCATACATGCAATTCATGAGCTTTCGAACCATGTTGTTCTTTCCAGGCTTTAGAAACAAATACCATTAAATTCAGCCTTCAATTTTCTGGTATTTGAGTGGCAACTGAAGAGTGAAGTTTTAAGACCTCACATACTTTTGTGTGCATTTTTAAAAAAGGAAAAAACCTGCAAAATAGCTGTCATTTCTCATGGCTTAGAACTCCTTAAGAAAGCAAAAGCAACGTCCCCAGAAAAGGACACTGTACATAACCTCATATTAAAAGAGAGCACCATAATTTCCGCTGTGATGCTGTAACATTCCTCATGAAACTTTATTTTTAGAAGATAATGCTTTAGCTGTACTTGTCTGCTCCAACCTACAGACCAACTTCTCAAATTCCAGCAAGGGAAGTTACGCATTTCATTCATTCAAGATTTTAAGATATTTCTTTCATTTCAATGTTTCAAGAAACACCACTAAAGATAAAAAACCAGTAAAGTTCTTCAAAAATTATTTTGTTTGTTTGTTTTTACACCAGAAGGGTCATTAGCCATGGCTTGGACATACAGTTACTGTAGTTAAAGATTCTTCATTAAATGAACTTAGAATAATGAACTGCTCTCAGCTGTTCCGCTTGGGAACCAAACCGGCATGCTACAAATATTTATGAAATTTCATGGTTACCCATGCTGTCCGTGTCTCACATTCAGTGATTTGGTTCTGCTTTTTAAAATAAAATGTATTCACCAAGCATAAGATAGATGCAACACTAGCAGTCTGGTATTTGAGGGAGAAAAAAACCCAACAAATCTACTCTGCTAGGAGCAAGGACAGGATAAGCAGTAACAGGTCAATAAATGCTGGGACATTTTTGAGAAACCCTAATGATTAATAATGAAAATGCACAATGAAAAACAGATTGGAAATTTTCTTTAGCGAAACGACTGCATAAAGCATAACAAAAACATTGTAGACAAACTTACCACAAAGGAGATGTAGCTGCATCTGCACGAATTAGACACACGATCGCGTAAGACACTCCTGCATGCCAATAAGGAGAGGCACTCTGCCCCTTCCAAGAAACGGCAATCTGTACTACAAGCTAGATGCAGTTCTTGCAAAACGTACTATAGAAACAGCTGTGCTGTAGCCAAAATCCAAGTTTCTCCAAGAATTATTAAATAAGGAAAACTTCAAACGATCAAACTGTGCAACCCTATGAAGAGATTGCTTTTGAAAAACAGTTTAACCTTTAATTACTAACAATAAAGGGAAATAAAAAAAAATAGAAAACCCTTGAGGAAAAAGACTCAGCATGTGATAAGCTCATTAAACATCGAGTTTAATGAAAACCCTATTGTAAACAGCAGTAGGATATCTCCTCCCCTACTAACTGATTCAAATCACGTACAGTCCTCCCCAGGGTCAATTCCAAATGGAGCCGGGCTTCTACAGTCTTTGTTGTCAATATGTATTGTAAAGTTAAAGTATTTTGTGTGAATAAGCCCCCACTATTTGTTGAATTCATTCACTAGCTCTAGCAAATAAAATATAAGCGAGTAAATAATTAATACAATGAAATAAAAAACCTTCCTAGATTGTTAAACATCATCGATCTGAGGGAAATTCTGACATAAATTAGTCATCTGTAGTAAACAACGGTGGGGTTTGTTATTTAAATTTCATAATGCCACTTTGTTTCCTAGAGAAAGACACAAGTTTGTGTAAAACCAGATAATTATTTTCCTTTTAATTCTTTGCTCCTCTGGATACTCTCTCTTCAGAAAGCCCAACTAGTTTATGGTGTTAGCGCTCACACTTCAGCAGCCCATGCACTGCTTTCTTAAATAAGATGTACAGAGTTCAATGCATAGATAGCACCGAGGTTTTGATATCACCGGCTGGGATCCCGCCACCACACATGCATGTAACACACCCCCGCACAACCACAGCCACCGCCTTAATCTCCTCGGGATTTTGCTTCATTAAAATTAAAACAGCTGTAAAGTAACAGCTTCATTTCTCTCATGCAAAATTTTTTGCAACATATCAATGACGCTCGCTTCTACGTTTCCTTCCATTTCACCACGGTTAGTGGTATTTTGCTGCTCTACTGCTTGATTAACATAAAACAGTATCATCAGTGTGGTCACTCTTGCTTTTTTCTGTTTCTCAATTTCAGATACCATTTCATATTCCAGTACCGCGGGAAACAAACCTAGTTAGCATCTTCAGATCTGTAGAAGCCTTGCAATACAAAAGCACCACATCTAATATCCGATGGAGGTGATGAGAAATGTTAAAGTTTCAGCAGCCTTCACTTGGAAGCGGTTCTCACTGAAGGTATTTAAGACGGACCTTTTAACCCCTAACGCCCTGCCGGGAAATCTAGGGAAAGTACAACATACTTTGGAAAGCCGAAGAAGCCCCACAGCGAGTGGCAGAGCCGCTGCAGCCCAAGTGCCCAGGCACCGAGAGCCACCAGCGGAGGCAAAACCGGCCCGAACGCCCGTGCGGGTCCCCGCCGCGCCTCACCCGCCATGGCCACGGTCCCCAGCATCGGTCCCCAGCATCGCCGGGCGGCTCCGGGCCGGGCCGCGTCCCAGGTACCTCCTGCGCGCCGTTGGGATGCGGAGTGAGGGTTGCGGAGGGGGGATGCGGAGGGGGCGATGCGGAGGGGGGGATGCGGAGGGGGGGATGCGGAGGGGGGGATGCGGAGGGGGGGATGCGGAGGGGGGGATGCGGAGGGGGGGATGCCGCTACCCCGCTCCCTCGCCCGCCCCCGCCCCGCCCCCCGAAGCGCGGCGCAGCTCCTCCCCGCCCATCGCTGCCCTGCTGGCAATTAAAATCATTACGGCTCGAAATACCCGGCTTGCAACTCCCTTGGGCCGCTGACTCTTTTCCCGCTGACCAGAGGAGATACCGGCTCCGCAGCCAGCGGCCGCCACCGACCGAAGCGCCGAGCGCTGCAGCTCCCGCTTCTGCCACACCTTCCCGATGGCTCTGCCAGAGTATCCCGGCCAAACCTCAACAGATGCTCGTTAACAGCCCTGAAGCAGTTTGCCCCTCAAACAAAAAACCCACATGAAACACTTTTGTTTCTCCGTACTGAAACATTTCCTCCTTTGCCTATTAACAGTCACTTTGTGGTTGAGATTATTTATTTTTTTTTTTTTGCTGCTTTCATTTGTTTGGGTTTTTTGAATTGGAATTCTCTACAACCCGATTACATCATAAATTGTCTCAAATTCTCCTGTCCCAGGTTTCAAAAAAGTATTACTTCAGATGCTTGTAGTATAGTACTGTGATGCTGCAGCAACTCTTCCTGCTAGTAAAAAGGGATGCAATTTGATAAACCAAAATGTAAAGGATCAGTTGGTATCTGATACAGGACCTCGTATTACAGTAACAAGATTTCTATGGATTACACTGGCTATCTCCAAAGTTCTGATGATACACAGAGACTTGTGCCAGCCAACCACAGCCCCTGTCTGCAGCTCTGACTGCCAGCACCAACTTCCCAGTGAATTCACCAGGCTTCCCCTCGGTTTAATCTGATAGTGGCAACTCTGATGAGTCTGGATCACCTCTCAAATGGTCTTCTGAATGTGAGACTCAAATAATGACAACAACAAATCAAGCAACTCGGAAAACATTCAAATCGTAAATATTCCGTTACTATAGGCAACTACCTGTGTTGCCTCAGCACTCAGTGTCATGATGCCTTATTTCTGACTTCACGGACTTTGCAAACAAGGTGAAATAAAGAATGAGTGGGGAATGTGAAGAAGTGCAGAGTTAAAATGATGTATTTCTCTACGTGGAGCATTTAAGAGATACCTCTGCCCCACTTTTTTTCATCTGCCTAAAGACACGTGGACCAGGCTCTGTAAGGTCCAGAGGGGTGGATATGAACTGTTACGAATACCTGAATGCGGTCTTTACTTGAAGAGCTATCTTTTCAATGCCTGACCAGACAGGTTTTATTTGTCTCTATGGATGATGTCATTTTCAGCTATTGTTACCAGAAAACACATGCTGCATTGCCTCCATAAAGAGCTTTTTCACTTTGAGAACAAACCTGAAGAATGGTTTTCCGTTTCACATAAACTATGCTACCATGTAGGCTTGGTTTCATGGACAACACTAAAATAAATCCTGACTAAAACAGCAGCAGCACACAACCACATGAGAGATAATTATCAAAAAAAGCGAAGACTTTTCAGGCAACCTACTCGCATCCAAATTCGTAGTGCTACACCTATGCCCGCAACACATCATGCATTTGGTCACATGTAACTATCTGCATGCAAAGGGAGTATCTCACCTCTTCTTCATTACACATCCTAGGAACACCATTTCTGTACAACTGAAGCTACAAGCCAGAATTATTCAACAAGAATTATCATCTTTGACTATTAACTTGAAATTCATGCTCTTTTAAAGGCCTTCTCTGTTACTTAATCCAGAAGCTGAATACCAACACGAAACCTTCTGACATTACTTCAAATCATCAGGTATTTTCTCTTCCTTCATGACTCGGGTTTAATGAGTATCCTCTCTCCATCCCTACCCACTTGAGAGTCAAATTTTAAAAAGAAGCAGTGTTTACCATGAGTGAAAGATAAAACATGTTGCATCCCATTTTTACAATGCCAAAAGCCTCTACCAATATGATAAAAAAAAAAAAAAGGCACAAAATCTCAGCATAAAATATGGCAACCTTCCATTGGAATAACAGTGTTACAGCAATTAATCTGAAGATGTGGCAAAGAACTGCCGTTACTAGAATTCAAACCTCAAAGCACACTAAGGGCTACACAAATGCCTCCAGCTGCTTGGATGTGCTCCATCCTACCCTTTCCCCATCCCTCCCCTGCTCTCTCACACCAGCACTAGCTGCCTGCTCTGACAGAAAACTACCCCTCGCTCTTGCCACCCCTGCCAAAAAGGTCAGCGTGCAGCGGGATCACCGAAGAGGATCTCTCACTGCACGTCTGCAAAAGGGAGCAGAGGGAAGGGGGCAGCAGCAAGAGGCTGCTGAGGGCAGGAAGGGTGGGCTGCCAGTTTGCACAGAAGAAAGAGCAGCACATTTCCAACTGTGCAGCAAGGCAAGGAAGAGATTCCCAGGACAGAGCAGACAGGGGCGCCTACGATGAGAAAGGTTTTGTGATCAAAAAGCAAATCTGATTAAAAGCAGTAGGAAAGAGAATTTTAATCAAGGTAAAGCCAACAGAGCAGCAGCCTGTCTCTTGCCCTGAGTTCAAAATAGTTTATTATCATTAATATCACTGATGAACGAACATAAAAGGATTTCTGCCCTACAAAGGAAGAGACAGGCCCATGCAGCAGAAACTCCCAATGTAAGAAGTGGAAACAGAGCTGTTCCTTCAGGTGAATTGTCAAGAGACCAGCTGCGGGCAAGCAGAGGCACCACAGGGTGCATAGAGAGCAGAGAACCTCCTAAGGGGTAAGGGGTAGCATCCCCCACCACTGACACCACAGCTTCAGTCCACAACCCATTTGTTATCTGACCTCTGCTACAGAGAAAACGCATCCCAACAAAACAATGCCCTAGAAGAAGCACTTGAGCAACCAAGAGACCACGTGAGTAACTACCTACCTGTTCGCTAGGAGACAGCTAATTGAGCCCCATTTCAACTGCTCACTCCATTTAGCACGCAGGCCTCTCTGATCTGCCCGCTGAACACAGGTTTTTACTCACCACTTGTTTCAGCAGCCTCTGCTTGCTCTCCAGGTGGTTCTTGGAGGGGTGAAGCCACCTCTGGCTGCTGCCCATCCAGTTCCTGAGGTGTTGTAACAGCTCCTGGCTGCTGTGGCTCCTGTGGTGGGACTTCATGCTCCAAATTGTCTGCGTTAACATGAGGTACTGATAAACTTGCATCTAAAACCTGCATGGTCAAGTATTGGTTGAAGGATGGTAGAGAAAGAAAGAAGGGAGAAAAAAAACCAAAAAACCAAACATCAGTATTAGGCCAGGTTTTTTCCCCTACAGAATACTGTTCTTTCATTCTCATGCAAGCATTTTGGGAAATAAGTACTTCGGTGCAGTATTCCTCCTTCCCAAAATTATTAACTTTAATAAATCAAAGTAATTCTGTGAGAAAAAAAAATACACCAAGACATAATCTGGGGCTATTTATTTTATTGTTCTCCCACATGAAATATGTGGAAGAAGCAAGTCTTACAGACAATGGCCTATAACCTTGTGTAGAAATTGGTTTCTAGCATGAAGAAAAACCCCAGGATAATGTGAGTCTAGCTGATGGAAAGATATTTTTAATTCTTCTAAATGTCTGGCCCAATTTCCCTGATATATGCATGAATACCATCCACATTATAGCCTTTAGTATCGCTCCTCTGCTGACATGCTTATCTTATCATCACAAACAACACAACTACAAAGAAACTGAACTGTTCTGGACAGAAAGCAGAATATAAATCCCATGAGGAAATTCAATGAAACTGGAATTAAGCTAGAATTTTTGGGCCTCAGTTATTAGGCATAGATTATTCATACAGGGCAGAAAAAGCTTTGCAGTTCTTTGGGATTCTGCGCTATAATATTTGAAATATTTTGTCTAGATTTGCTAATATATGTACAAAACAAATATCTTTTTCAGCTTCCACATTTGATACATTTTAATTATTTGTGTTGGTTTGCCATACAACAAGGAAGATACTTTCAGAAGCATATTTTTATTTAGAAAGTATGAAATGTGTTATGGTCATTAAAACCCACTTCTTTACCCTTTCTTTATTTGTTTGATTAACTACCTTTCCAACCAATTGTATTACTTTCCAACAGAAGCCATTTCAGCTAATTAACCACATCTTAAATCCCTATTCCTGAAGAGTAGGTTTAAAGTTCCTCTGGTAGAATGGCAAACCTTAATTACATATCATTGTCTTATTACTCAGCTGTGCTCCCAAAATGCCGCCATTGAAGCCCTGTTAATTAAGTGAAGGAATCACAGATACAGCCCATCTTTCAGTGTAATGTAACATCCAAACGCTTGAAGCAGCAAACTGGGATCAGGAAGATGCCACATTCCTGACGATTCTCTTCCAAACCCCACCAAAACAAGCTTCTGAATGAGGAGATCCATTTATTTATTTTTATTAGCAATTAGCCTGCTGCAACGGAATTTCAAATCAACATACAAAGTGCGGGGCAGACGGCTTTCCTCTTATCATTCCACCCCCTTTTCATGCGCTGGATGGGATCCAAGAGAAGCGCCGTACCCTGCTTCCACAGGCAATGAAGTGTGCGTTCGGGTTCCCAATTTTCAGTTCAGAAGCCCTTAATTAAGCCAAATTGTTTCCACCTGGTGTTGCTGCGCTCCTCAAAGCTGCCTTTCACAGCCACATAATCCACCTCACGAAAAAGGACCCCATTCTGCTCTACTGCCAATACCACAGATGGAATAATTTGGCTTCAGAGTTTTCACATGCTGAGACCAGATATTAAATAGAAGAAATATGAAATGGCTCAACACTCAGATTACATTCCCGCTTCTCACATCACCCTTCTCATAAATCTAAAACACAGGAACTCAGGAGGAACAAAAATGCCACACCACCGAACAAAGGCATGTAAACTCTGGGAAGCTCCTCCGCAGTTGCACACAACATTAACTGAATGCTAGTAACTGATTAAAGATGAGGAACAAATTGGCACAGAAAATAACAGCCTAATTCTTAAAGGGCTTTGAGATTCTTCAATACAAATTTATTACAGGGCAGTTATTTTTTTAAAAAAAATGAACTTTACTCATTCATTCTTGTAAGACAACTGCTAGTCCTGCAAACACAAGAAATTTTACTGGCTCTAAGGGCACTTGGCTATCTGAAGGTAAATCCACAGATGGCTATTTCAAGATGACACCTTCAGAATTAGCACCAACAATTCTTTGAAGTCACAAGAAAGGCAGCAGCGCTGAATATCTTAGCACTCCTCACTTTACTCAAAGATTTCCTTGCCTTTCTTTCCAAACCTCCCCCAGTCAGCAAACCATTCTAAAGCTAGTTGTATGTATAGCCATACACGTATAGATGCATAGTCTACGATTTGCCTAAGTTCCTAATATGGACCTGCGGACCCTGCAGGGCACCAGGGTACAAAGGCATCAGGTACCACAATGCAGTACAGCTTGTCTCCTTTTTAAATTGAGCCCTGAGTGTTATGACAAAATATTATCTATGGTAACACTTAATATTCCCCCCGCTCCAAATTTATTCTATAGTTGCGATGCGTTCAGGAAAACAGTGACTATATATCATCCCACACATTTGTGACCAAAACTCAGAAGTCACTGGATCTAGCGGATAACCCTTCCGATCTGCAAAATGCTGTGATACATTTAATAATGTTTTTACATTTAATTCTGTTCTTCATACTGGAAGGTAATACTAAAACCAGTTTTTACTACCAGCTAGTATAATTATAATCCTTGTTCACTCTGTACGTAAATTCAGTTTTGAAAGCAGGACCCATCAGTCAGAACTGAGCAAAAATGTAAATACATTTAAAACCCCACTATTTTCAGATTTGACCAGACATGCAGTATAACCCTACCCTGCCAGGGAACGGGGACCTTTTTACCTCAGTCTCTTGAGAAGGAGTTTGATGTCATTCTTGGCCATACAAAGGCAAATTTAGATTTTCAAATCAAGTGTTCCACTTTAAATAATTGAATAATCACAGCTAATAAAATAATAGTATTTTTGCAATTTAAAGTGCATGCAAGGGAGAAGAAAATATGCATCTTTAGGGGATTTTTAATGTGAAGGGAGACACAACAGCATTGTTAGTTTTAAAAAAAGTTTTGTGTTCTGACACAAGTTGCTCAGGCTCTTTATGAGGGTCAGTGCAGTCTGTCCCAATGCATTAGTCCTCAAAAGAAACTAATTTCAATTTTCACTCACATTAACCGCTTCATTTCTCTGAAGGGATCTAAAATGCAGTTTAGTCCAATTATGTCTAATTTAGTGAGTTGCGTTCTTAATTCCATTGGGAATAGCTGTAAAGCTTAAACAACTATAAGTCAAAGTTTAAAGAGATGGGTGAAAACCTTAAAGAGAAAATTAATGGTATTAGGAATCCTGTTATTCAGCTCTGTGTATTTATCTACAGGTAATGAGACATTACAGTTGGCAGGTTTATCAACATTCATCAGGTGTCTGCAGCACACATTCATCACTCTCCTTTGATTATTGAGATTATTAATTAATTCATGAATATGTTGTCTCACAAATGCAGGCGAAACTGCAGAGAATTGGTTATCCAGTTTGCTAGTCCTTCAGCTTCTTCATTCCCCAAACAAAGGGCCATCAGTGAAGCAACACTTCAGCTTCTGTCATGCCACTACTATACATCATGTACATATTTTTTCCAAGACTTCTTTCACACCCACCACAAAGGTGGAAGCAAAGGGCAGCCAGCCAGCCAGTGAGACTAAAATGCATAGGCCTTGTTACCCAGGTCACTCCAACCAACAGCAGTTTCTGCACACACTGTTAGGTCCGCCTGTTGGATCCCATTAAATGCACATAAAATTTAAAACATATCAAGTAAGTAACACAAAGAATTACAGGAGATATGGATGAACACCAGGTCCTGATCTCACCATATGCTAGCACACACTTCATTCATGCACTACTCTGGAGGGGCTAGCAGCACCCAGCTTCTTCCCCCACCAGCAATCACCACCATTCCCAACATTCCTTGTACCAGACCCAAATCATTCCAGGGATTCCTCACACCAGGCCCAAATGCACCAGAGTTAATTTTGCCTCATTCTGTTAATCCTGCTACACTGATTCTACATTAGATTACTAAAATAGACAGATCCAGCTGTCTGAACAACTGAGCAAACTAACATAATGGTCTCTAATATTTTTCCTGAAGTTTGATTCTGAAACTTTGGGAAAGCTTGCAGCACTGTTAGTGTGCTCAGGGGGTCAACTCTTAACACAAGCTGCTTCATTAAAGAGATCTTCAAAACACCAACATTTGGAAAAAACCCCTGAATTTAGGTCATTCCAAGTCTTTGTTCACAGCAGTTTGTCTTGTTTTGCATTAGTTAAGGCATTAGAGATTCATGGGATATTGCAAATTCCAGGTGGAGAAAAAATAAGGCCCTTAAGTCTATGAGGCACATTAACAGCACACTTAATTTCAGTACCTTATTTCTGGGTAACAACTCCTGCAGACAAAGCCAAGAGCCTTCTCCTTACCTTTCAGTCCCTCAGATCCATTCTATTCTGTCCTCAGCCCGATGCCATTGTGACACCTTCTCATGGACGACTACCCTCAAAATCCACATGGCTAAAACAAACCCAACAGTTTCTGCTCCCAAATCACCTCTGTGATCTCTTTTGGCAACCTGTGAAGGAAGCATTACTCCCAACCTGCCGCTCTGGTCTACACCTTAAGCTTCATCCAACTTGAGCTCGCTCCCAGGTCTCGCATCTTTCAGCTCTTTCTGCACAACGATCCTTGGACACCACCTTACTCAACCATATACACATGGCTCTAAGTCATCCAGACCCCAAGGATCAGTTAGAGCAAGGACAGAGCACAAAGCAAGTTACTCTCAGTTAACTACAACCACAGCTTGCATTTCCAACCAGAAGGCCTTTCAAAGACCCGACACTCCTCTTTGCATCTCTTTAGCTTCTATCACTTCAAACACAAGCTAATTGCCTTGGCTTTCAAAGTGCCCAGACACTCCCTCTTCCACCTCCCTCTTATCTCCTGTATGATTAGGGGTTATTTCACGCTTTTGGTGGATCCATGACACCAATTTCCATTGTGCATTTTTTCAATTAAGCATTTTTATGCTTTCTCCCCAGCCACCCCACAGGCATGGGCGGACCTCCAAACTGTACCACCACACTGCATCAGTTTCTTCCTTCCGTCGGAAAAAAAGGACTTAAAGGGAGTCAGACCCTGTCGAACCAGGAGATCCCTGCAGTCTCCTTATTCAGATCAAATGCCTCAAACCAAGGCTCTTAGAGACGAAGCCTAAGGACTATCCTTTGGTACTTGGTTTAGTTTTTACCATTGCAAATGTAGTATTTTCAGGCTGACACAGCTCCCTCACAAGAACGCAGTTGTTTAAACAGCAGATGTATGTCTGTCCCAGCTGTTATTTGTCAGGCGCTCAGACAATAAGACACTCTGACATCTCAGCTGGTAACCTCTTTAGAAGAGACAGTTCCAAATATTTACTGTCTAGAAGACACTTGCTCTCATTACAACGCAGGTAGTGTAATCGAGTTACTACTCAGAAATGGGAACCAACCCCAAAACACCTTCTGAACCAGTCGCTGCTCTGGAGTGGGGGCCCTCCCATGTGAGCAAGCCCAGAATTTACCACATGACATTTTAAAGCCATCGATTCCCATAAAAGATTATCTCTCCCAAACCTAGATTTTGCTGCAAGAATAGCCTATTCTATAGCATTCCAGTATTTTTCCAGATCCTCTCCTTAGAAGTCTCCCTGTACTGTTTCAGGCAGCTGTTCCAACACAGCTCTGCTCTGTCAGCAGGGCTGCAGAAAGAAACCTGCATTAGCATTGGTACCTTGAGCTTCTAAATAAAATCAAAGCCGGGTGGTGGTAGGGGGAGCGGCTGTAATTGCTTTAGCTGAGACACTGGTAGGATGACACAGCTCTCCTTGCATCACCCGCATGACTGGTAGTTACATTCCGCCCCTTGGGACTTCGGAGGGTCCCACACTGGAATCTTTTTCCAGCTCTCCCTGATGCTCAGCATCCAAATGGGAAGTCAGGCAAGAGGTGCATCACTGCTATGAATGCAGAGGGAGCTCACAAGATGGAGATGCCTGACTGGCCACGTGTTGCCACTGACAGAAGCATCACCCAGTTCCCTGCCTGCTCCCTGTCACAAGGTCCTGCCTGCTCCTGCTGCCCGAGTCCCAGAAGCCAACTCCTCTTGCTAAATCAGCAGAGAATAACCTTGCAAAGAAACTGAACGGCTTTCTAGGGGGTTCGCTCCTTGTACAAGCTCGCCCAGGGCCAGAAGCAGCAAAGAGAAGCTGCAGGTACCCTGGGAGGAGGCAGGAGCACAGGACCAATCCCATCAGACGCCTCAAAGCTTCCGTCAGTCCATGACACTCGAGGCTTGTCTGGTCTCCCCTACGAGACTAAAAGGATCTTGTTCCTATCTCTAGCACTATTATTACTGACATTTGTTAAATCCTTCTCAGGCTGAGCTTCAGGCCTCCCTGCTGCTCAGGGCAGTCTGATGGGGAGGTTTCACAAGCAGACAGGGTCTACCAGCTCACTGCCACCAACAGGGAAAGTTTTTTTCATTTCCCCTTCTTCCCGCTGCAGATGTTTGCATCGTCCTGGATCTGGGTCTCACCTGGCCATCATAGGAGTCAAATTCATGCACTAATACATCAGGGAACTGGCCCAGAAGAAAAAAAATCCACTGTTTCCTGAAGGGTTAGTGAGTTTAACCTGCTTACGGAAAGTTGAGGTGGGGACCAGGCACAGCATGAGGTGGGACTGCATCATGTGGGGCAAGACAGAGGAGATGGGTAGGAGAGGAAGAAAAAGACGTAGAAAAGAATATTGCTGTTCAAACAGCAAGGTGATAGCTCTACCAGATAGATCAGCCTTTGGTGGGACCACACCCCATCCCTGGATTTCAACAGGACTTTGGGTGTTGATACACAAATCTGATGGATTCAATTCAGGCATGCAAATGGATTAGTACCTCCAGGATCTGTCATGCTCCCCTGCAGGGGGGGCCTCCCACAGCGGGGCAGCTATACAAGATAAGGAGCAGCTCCCACAATGCCAGAGTTTAAGCCTGGTCTGCTACAGCAAAAAAAAGCCACCAGTTTCAAGTTCCAGTAACATGCTGGACTGGAAACTCTGGAGCTGCCTTTTCTGTAATTCACCAGCAACCTGTGAAAGGATGGGGTGAACAGCTGAGGTCCCAACCCATGGAGCCCACACTGAACCCGCAGTGCTTGCGAGCCAACATCCAAGGCTCCTAAATATCTCCAGCACCGCAGAAAAAGTGCTTTACAGGGTCTCTCACTTCTCCTGGGCTGTAGAAGTCAGAAACACTGAAACATACACTCCGCCTTCCAGTAACCAGGACACCTCTAAAGCTGGTATCTGGCCAAAGAGTCACATGTGAGTAACAAAACAGCTACAAATTTGGTCCTTTCTAGAAGAAAAGGCAAAGAGGTTTTTCATCTTGTACAAAATACAACTATGCCATGAAAGAAACCTGAATAAACATTTTGTGGACTTTCAAGTGACCAAAAGCACAACTGCTGTGAGATTTTATAACCTATATTAGCCTAGTTGCCTAGACAATTTGTGATCGACTCGCCAAGGCTCACTGAAGCTGGATTCCATTGAAGTCAGTTTTCAATGTTTTTCTTCTAAAAGAGGGGGTTGTGATAAGTGTTTTAATTTGGAAAGCACAAGAAAGAAGACCATCCTTCAAAATGTCCCCATTGTATCTTCTGCAAACAAATTAGCTCTTTGACAGATTTCTCCAGGGGCATTGCAGATCTGGTAATTTTCAAATTCAAAGGGCTGAAAGGAGAAACGATGAAAAACTGTGTCACAAATCTCCATGAAATTACCTTACTGTAGTAAGAGACTAAATGAGATGCAAAAAAAAAAAAAAGTATGAGCAAACTTCATTAAAACTTTTCTTCTTATTTAATGTAATGGAAGGCAAAAATAGCTGTTTTAGAAGAACAGCAGTAATACAGCTTCTTACAGCAGTGGAATGATGAAAGAACTCCTTCCCCACCTTTAAACAGTTCTACTTACACAGCAAAGTAAAAATCTATTAGAAAACATTTTTCCTAACATGTAAAAGACACAAAACATAGTAGTAGTAGTAGTGGTAGTAGTAATAATAATAATAATGACCTGTATTTGACAACAGATCAATGCTGTTATCTTTGTCGTGGGTCTTAGTTCCCATAACTGGATAAATACGGCTATGAATGTTAATATCCCTTCTTCAAAATCACATTATCTTCATTTTTAAACAGTCACAGTCGCCAAATGCTTGCCCTCTATAAAATCACTCGCATCTAAATTTCAGCATCTGAATTCTACAATTGCCCAACGCAACTGCTAAATATTTTGTTAAGCAATACCAATCCCTAACACTTACTTGGTTAAAAAGAAAATAAAATATATCTCAGTTAATTTAAAGTTGATTCTCAATGCGGTTTTCAAATCTGTCAAAACACACACAAGGAGGTCTAGTGGTGGCCGGGAACTATGGGAAATTCAACTTGAAAGTTAAATCTGAACCACAAGGTCAAAGAAACAAAGTCATAACCCGTTCTCAAGCTCTAACACACCCACACACCAGTGACAGAAACTTTGGAATATCCCTGCTCGGAGGGCCCAGGCTCCGAGGAGCCTGAAGAAGGGGACCTCGGCAGAACGCCGGATTATCTCTCTCCTAACAAACTAACGCCTGACCGCAAAGCAACGCTACGTCAACACGTAGATGCACATAACCTCCCTTTCAGTCCCAGAATCCCCTAAACGCGCCTATTCCAGAGGGATAAATGGGTTCATTCATAATCTATTTTTAAACACCAGGCATGTTTTAAAAGAATTTATTTCAATTCTTCAA
Source organism: Falco rusticolus (assembly GCF_015220075.1). Lineage (NCBI taxonomy): Eukaryota > Metazoa > Chordata > Aves > Falconiformes > Falconidae > Falco > Falco rusticolus. The sequence continues at coordinate 45,289,142 of NC_051192.1, forward strand.
CGCCTTTATTAAGAATAACACCGAGGGTGAGCCCCTTTGCTCCCTGCTGGCCCAGAGTTGGCGAGTCACTCCCCTCTCCCCCCATGCGGTATGGCACCCGGGCGCACGGCAGCCACCGATGGCGGCCGCCCCCCCCCACCCGCGGCGGGGGGCTGCGGCTCAGGTGCGCCCGAGGCCGGGGGGTGCGGGCTGCGGTGGGACGGCGGGGGGGGAGGCCGGGGCGGGCGCCCCGCTGAAGGAACCGCAAACCCGGCGGGCTGGCCGCGCCCCGCCGCGCCTCCCACCTGCATCCTGGGGAGGGGCGGGGAGGGGCGGGGGGGCTGCGGAGCGCGGCGGGAGCCCCGGGCGCCGCCGCCAGCCGGCTGCGGGGCCGCAGTCAGGAGCTTTCCTGGCGCAGACCCGCGGCGGGTGGGTGCGGCCCTGCGCCCCCCCGGCGGCCGCACACAAAAGCGGCGGCGGCCCCGCGGCCGCCCGGGCCCCCCGCCCCGCCGCCGCCGGCGGGAGTTTTATGACTGCGGCGCTGGCCGTGGCGCAGTCCCGGCCCCGCAGCCGCCACTGCCCGCGCCCCGGCTCGGCGCCCGGCCCGGGGGTGTCCGCACGGGCGCGGCAGGTGCCCGCCGCCGCGGCGGGAAAGTTTCCCCGGGCCGGGGGCGCGGCGGGAGCCGCCGCCCGCGTCCCCCCTCCCCGGCTCCCCGCCGCCCCTGCCTTACCTTGGCGGGCTCCGCCGGCGGCTGGGGCGCCGCTGCTTCTCCTGCCGGCAGCGGCTCCGGGGGGGTGCGGGGGGGCCCGGCGGCGGCCCCGTCCCCGTCCTGCGGGGCGGCCGGCTCGGCGGAGCTGCCGGCGCCCATGGCGCTGCCCCGCGGCCGTGCGGAGCCGCGGGCGGGGGCTGGCGGAGGGCGGAGGGCGGCGGCGGCGCTGCCGGGAATGAAGCAGCCCGGCTCTCCGCAAACTCCTTTAGGGAGCGAGAGGAGGGGAGGAAAAAAAGGGAGAGAAAAAAAAAAAAAAAAAAAAGGCGAGTGAGAGCCAGCGAGGAAAATCACCTCCCCCGCTGGTCCCCCCGCCCGTCTGCCTCTTGCTCCATCACATGAGCAGAGCCCCGGACACGCCTTGCAGCATCAAATCGGGCTGATAAGGAGCGGCCAAGGGGGGCAGCGCCCTGCCCGCCGCCGCCCCGCCGCCCGGGGGCCGGTCCCCGCTCCCCTCCGGGCACGGCCGGGGGGGGGCACCGCCTGGCCCCCCGCGGCGGCACCGCGGCGCTGACTCAGCGTTTCAGCCTCCTCCCCGCCGGCCCGGGGCCAGAGCCGGGTCGAGCCGCCGCCCACCAGCTGCCCCGGGGTGCCCCTGCGCCCCCCGCCCGGCCGCGCCGCCCTGAACCCCCGCAGGGCTTCTGCCGGCTCTTGGCTCCAGGGCTGGGCTCCGGGGCCCCAAGCCTTCGTGCCTCAGCCGTGCTGGGCCTGTCTGCGAGAAGGACGCCCAGATTTCGGCTGATGCAGAAAAGTAGGGTCCTATGTCTTAGGCAACTTTGGAGAAAAAAAAAAAAAACCTTGATTTTTTTAAAATTTTTTTGGTCATGCAGGACAGGTTCCCTTCTATTAGTCCATACCAGATTACATGGCATGAGCAAGCAAAGTGAAGAATATGGTAGTTTCCCTCCTAGCCCCAAACACCCAAAGCTTCTTTTCCCATGCCACAAAAGCAGGACCAATGTGTATGTACGCATGCTGTTATCCAGTACTTTCTAAAAGTACCAGCAGAGAAATAGCATGTATATTAAAAAAAAACCCGACCACAATATGCCAAATGGGTAGCAAACAAACCTTTCACTGTTCTTCACCATAACTACAAAATCTTATTGTTATAAGCACATAAATCTATCCATCCTCTATGGAGTGCATGGCTAAAATCAGATATGATCTGAAGAGTTCATAGTATACACTATAGAACTGTATACATTTTCCTTTAGAACACTTAAACCAGTCCTCACCCACCAAAAGACTGGTTCATTCAGAAAAAAAAGCATTCCTTTAAAAATCCATTCAATAAATTGCCTGATCTCTGCATATGGGTCAGTTTTTTCCCTAAAAAAATCAAGACACATGAAGTCAATGACTGAAAAAGCCCCTGCAGCCGTTCCCCTTAGCTGATACGAGGATCTGCCAGAGTCGTTGGCCTTCAGCAGAACAAAACTGCTGTGGTGGATCACAAATGGAATCAACATCTCCCCCTTTCTGCTTAGTCTTGCTCATTTTCAAATCAGCCTTTTTTCTAATATATGTGTGTGTGTCACAGCAGGAGCGTGTTGTCCTTAAGCCACTTACTTGCCCAACAGTTTTCTTAATATTTCATTATTTGTTGCTCATCTTCGAGAAGTCAGTATTGGGCCATTTCTTTTACAGAAGAGCAGCAAAAGTGAGAAGGGAGTAAAAATCAGTTTTGTGGTCGCCTGGTTCAGAGAGGTGGAAACAAAACCCACTGAAAGGGGTGGTTAACTCTAGGCTTTGCCAGACTAGGGCTGCTGGGAAGCTGCACACTGAAGGGCAGAGCGCTCCAGTCCTCGCTGCAGGAGCAGCACCTAATATGCTCTGGTGTCCATGCAGCCTTTGAGGCCAGAGACACAGAGTGCTTGAGGTGCCCAGCTGCTCCAGAGAAGAGCCCCAGGTCTAAGCTTCCAGCAGTGTTTAACTGAGTCTCTGTAGAAGCACTTCCCCATAGCCACCTACTGCTCCTGGCTCACCCATCAGCCAGCACCCACAAGAGGGGAGCAAGGAGCCCTTCCTCAGCCTTTCCTGACTGCCATCCTTCGATGCCCAAGTCTCTGGTGGAGGAAGAGCTGGCACCACTTCCATTTCCCGGCAAATCTGCCTTTCTCCCTCCCTTTAGCTGCTCTTTTCCAGGTGCTGCTGAGCAATGAGGCTGGCCTGGTGGCTGCAGGACTATCTTGGGTTCCCCTTCAGCCATGGATCCTGGTCACAGACACAGAGGTCTCCTGGGTTTTGGAGAGTGGAGGGCCAGCTGCGGAGCTTGGTGGCACATGGAGCAGCCAGGAACAGCGCATGTGGTGGAAGGGGAGATTTGCCAGAGAGTTTCTCAAGAAGGGAAACGTGACACTATTCTGTGCCATATCATTTCTCTTTTCACTGCTCATTGACCACAAAATGCTTTCTTTGAGAGCAGCCAGAACACAGCCTCCTCCCTGTTATCCAAACTTGCTCTTCAGTCCTTTTGCTCATGCCTGGCACCACCTGCTCGGTGCCCAGCGGTCTCAGAGCACAGCTGCTGCGAATGCTGTGGCTGGGTGAGATCCCCCTCAACGCCCATCCACCGGTCATTTTCTAAATGCAGATTTCCTTCTTTCTGCTGGAACTCTTTGGCTACATCTGTACAGTGAAATAAAATGTGCTGGAGACTGCTTTCTGGTTTTAAGGTCGAGCAGTGCAGCATGGCTTGTGTGTACATGCCTAACTTCTCCCCGCCCCGAAGCACCAATTCTCTGCAAACCTGCGGCGCAGACAGCCATGGGCCAGTGTCCTAGCCCTGTTTAATCCCTGGTGTGGGCACAGCTTCAATTTTCTTTCCTTTTGCATTTATTTATTTCTTTGCTTATTTGTTTTCTTTCCTGGAGTAAATACAGTGTGTAAGAGAGATAGCCAACATCTCCACTCTTGCCCAGAGGCCAGCTGGTTCCCTTTTAGCCTTTCACGATGCTCTGTACCCCGTCTGTACAGAAGGAGTCGTGATGAATGACAGGTCTGACTCTGGCATGTGTCAGCCTGCATTTCTCTATCTTCTGCCTGTGTGCTAGAGCAGTTATTGTCCAGACCTTTGCCCTGAATGCTACAACTGCCTCTTGCTATATCGAAGTGTTTTTCAGGCACAAAGTCTGTTTCTCTTGACAGCCTTTCCAGTGAAGTGGAGTCATGTATGCTGCAGATGATCCTCTTCCTAAGTCACTGGGTGTAGGTGCTGAGGCAAGAATATTCAAGCTATTGACAGAAGCACACACGCACACTTTTTAGGATGAAACCAAGGAAGCCAAAACATCTTTGAGGAAACTCCTACTAAGGGGTCCAAGCACAGACCTTCTGAATGGCAGGACATTACAGCTGGCATATGACTGCTTTTAAGTTCCCTGAAATCTGGATAACTTTCATAAATGAGATTTAAAATGCAGAATCTGTGGACAGGGTTTAATTTACTTTTAAAAACTGCTACTTTTCCAAACGCATTTATAATCGGTAATGATGCATTTGTGAATAAGAACCATGTGTCTCAGCCTGTGTTGGTAAACTACTGCTGTCTTCTACCCCATTCATGATTTTCCCCATTCACTCCTTGCAGCCTCGACACTGTTGGTCCCTGCAAGCGACCACGGGCTTTGCTGCTGCTGCCCACTCTGGCTGCACCTGAGGAGCAGCAGCGGAGTCAGCAGTGAGGTGGGGGTGGGGGAACTGGTCCCCAGTATCTGTGGTGGGGAACAGAGAAACCTGCCCAGCCAGTGTGCCAGGGGCTCCCCGCATCTGATCCAGGCTGGCTGTTTCCAGGTTTGTGTGAAATGGTGACTGGGGGACTGGCAGCTGCCTGGAGCCCTGTTTACATGATCACTCCTGCTGCTTTTATCAGTGGTGGAGCAGCACTGGGATATTTTTGGCATAAAAGCTAAGTGGAAACGTATCATATAAGTGTTCTCAACATGGGAAGCTCTCGAGAACATACCTTAGATCTGGATACAGAATATAGTGCTCTGACTTCACCTCAGCTGTATTTACCAGCTATCTTCAGCCTTTTTACCTCCTCTTTTGTCCAGTTGTGATAGGAAATCCCAGGATTCTGTTAGAAGTAAATGCATATGCCTGAGAAGCCAATACGTATCAGATTACAAAATACTGATGAGTGTAAAAGGAAGAAAATGACAAAAATAGATAAGTAAAAATAGTCTGCTTGCAAGCAACGTTGGTAAGGCCGTAGGAAGAAACAATAAGAAATGAATAAATTTTGCAAATTTAGCTGGCAGAACACCCTTTCTTTACTTCCCAGGAGCTAACGTACCCCAGAAAAATCACACTGATAAACAAAACTGATGAGCCTCTAAATCTAATATAGTCACATCACAGAGGTGATCTAGATCAGAATAGGTTTATGGGTAAAGGCACACATCTGTGCAACTTCAAAAATAATGTTAGTAGCAGAAATAGACTTTCAGTCTTGAATTTGACAATAATTTCAGCAAATGCCATACATAGCAAGTGATTAGCTGCACAGTACTGCAGGGCCCAGAGACCAGCTGGACATCCCAGAGCTGTTTCAGGAGCAGCAGACCCAGCCTGTAGTATAGTTGTCTCCTCACCAGTTCCTCGCTTACACTGCTCTTCCCAGGAGGTGTTGGACAAATATGTTAAGCTTCAGTAGTCTAACTGTCATCACCTGCCCATGGGTAGTTCTTCACAGGGGTGCATGGGACAGGGCCAGGCACTGCAGAGGTCCACCCTGTTGGGAGTGTGGCTGAAGAGATGCACAGCATGGCCTGGCCATTGCCCAAACGATGCTGTCTCAGCCCTGTAAGAGCTCTGGTTGCTGGACAGCCTCTGATCTGTCCATATCAAAATACTGGTGTTTACAGGAGGCAATGTTTTGGTGTTCAGGCTTAGGAGAGATAGTAGCTGAAAATTTTTTCTTTAGTGGGAAAAAGAGAAATATTGGCTTTGTAAAGAAAAAAAAAGATGTATGCTATGTGACTTTTCAGAGAAGGAAGAAGCTCAAAGGACTCTCCCGTATGACACCGAGCAGTCTGCTTTCCTGCTTAGGAGGGGAAAGTTACACCCAGGCTGTAGTTTCATGTTATTAGTTTGGTAGGGATGCAGTGTAATAGGAGAATAAATAACATGGTGTGCAGGTGCAAGGACAGTAGGTCGCAGGTGTGGACACCAGCTTACAGGCAAGCTTAATGACAGTGGCAAAGATGGAAGAATGTGACCTCTGCTGCAGTGTTTTATCTGCTGCACGGATAAATGCATCTCAACCCAAAAGCCTTTCAGGCAGTGCTCTGAGGAAATTCCTCCTCAAGGAAGGAATGCCCAGAGGAGAGAGATAAAGAGGCACAGAGTGTCCCTGTAATGCCATTGCCTCATTATCCCAGCAGCAGGTGAGTGAGGCTCTTTTGTCTTCAGGAGGAAATCCCTGTGGCTTGGGACTGAGAAAAAATAACTGTTTAGAAGTGCCTTGGCACTACTGATGTAATCAAGAATGGCAGGGTTCAGAGGCAGCAGGTGCTAAAACACCACTCTGAAAATTAAATTTGAATTTAGCGTGGACTTAGAGAATGATTTAGGTTGGAAGGTACCTCCAGAGGTCATCTAGTCCAAACTCTTGCTTGAAACAGGGCGAGCTTCAGCCTTAGATGAGGCGGCTCAGGACTTTGTCCAAGTGAGTTCTTGTTCCTTCCTGCCCATTGCCAATGCCTGCCCCATACCTGCACATCAATAGGTGAACAAAACACCCCTTTCTTGCCGGCAGTGATACGCTTCCAGTGTCCACTGCGGAGGGACCCCCATCCTCCATAAAGTGGGGTGTTGCCCCGAGATGCTCACCCTTTGCCAGTCACCCCAGCAGTCTTTGCCAAGCCTGTGTATCCCCATGTCCCCTCCCAAAGGCTCGGTGCCACAAGCAGGCTGTACCTGCCCAGGGGGAGATCACCACCACTGCCTCAACAGGCATCCATCTGCCTAGTACCTGGAGAGCTGGCCCCCCTCTCAGGAGCCCTGTCCCACTAGATGGGAAGCAGGATGTGAATCTGCTCCATGCACTCCTCCTACCCCGCAGACTACCTGCTCCCCTGGCAGTTTCTTGACATGTTTTGTGGCTCCTGGCCAAGCCAGGAGACATTTACAGTGTGGAAGCTGAGTAGGCCGTGTAATCCTTCCTCCTGTGATGCACTCCCTGAGCAGGGTCAATCAATGTGGGAAACCTCTACAGCTGCAGGTATAGGAAACAGCACAATGTTTTCTGGATCACAACACTAGCAGACAGAGCAGGAAAACAAATTTAAAAGGAAATATAGAGACCACCAGGACCATGTTGTAGTACTGTCACATTCTTCCTCTGGCCTGAGCAAGCACCATCCTGCTCTGCTAGTGCCCACTCAGAATGATGCTACAGGGATAATTTCCTGAGCCCATTACCCTGACCTGTCTCTTTGCAGCATTCCTCTGGCTCTCTGTCAAGCACAATTTACTTGTCTTTGGCTTCCTGATCTAACACCACCATATTTATAATCTGTCTTTCAGTATTGATGATGGTCAGAACTACTCACCTCCTTCATTTGCTTTTGAGATTTTCAAACAGGAGCCTAAGTGCTTTGCCTTATTCTGCTCCTGATGCCTGGAGGCAATGTCCTTCAAAACTTTCATTAAATCATGCCTTTGACATGTCATCTACAGAAAATGGGACAGCGGTTAGGTAGCAGTGTGGCTGACCTATGATTACTGATTAGTCAGCAATGTTATTCCCTTATTTCCCTGTATCCCTCCATCACCCTGTCCGTATCTATTGCAGACACATCAGGTTTTACCTCTAAGAGTCACCCCTTTTCCCCACCCCCCTGCCTGCACCGTTTCCATCAGGCTCGGGCGGGCAAGGGGGCCCCAGGCACGGAGGGGGCTTGTGTCCCCCGTCAGCAGCCGGGTTTTGCTGGTGAGCCCCCACGCCCAGGGATGCAGAGCCATCGGGTGGTCCCCGGGTGGGCGATGCCTCCTCCCTTTCCTGGACTTGTGCACACGGCTGCTGAATTGGGGGAAGCCGTGAGATCTGCTGTTTCCGCTGCTTTGTAATGAGATTGTAAATTCTCCGATGCAAGGAAAATGCTTTTGTTCTGCCCGATATAATGCCGAATATGGGGGGTGGGGGGGTGTCGTTCTATGAAACAATGTGCCTGTTTCTGCAGTAATACAAACAGTAAATAGGCCTTAGCCATTCATCATTTACAATTTTTGTTATGAGCAATCAATAGAAATTTCAAGCCGGTTGCTTGAAGTACAAAGCAGCACCCAAACTTTTAACCAGAAGCTTTTAACCTCCTGTCAGCATGATCAAAAATAAGCTCACTTCCAGAAAAAATAACCAGAAGAAAGATAGCCAGAAAGATAACCATCATCCTTCAGACTTCTAAATAATTCCTGAACTGGGACTCAAGCTCAAAGCATTTTTAGCCCCTTTGTTGTCAAGGCACATAAAAGAGATTACTGATGCGGGAGGGAAGCAAGAAGGAGAGCGAGCATAGATCATTTCTATAGTCCAGTTTTTGTCTTAGTCATTGTAGAAGAGGACACTAACATATCTGACAGGCGGCAGCCTTCAGCAGCAGTGAGAACTACCTACAACCTTTGTGTGGGTCTGTGTATCAGTCTCGCAAAACAAAAATTAGAGCGCCTCTGAGGTGGAGGTGGAAGTCTTTCCATAAAGCATCACATACAGATGTAAAATTTAGATCAACTTTTGCAATTTTTGCAGTTTTAACACATGAAAAGATAAAATGCTTTTCTTGAAAGGCCTCTACCTTTAAGAATTTATAACAATAGTAGCATGTAGTCGGTCCAGCCAGAGAATGCTCTCTGCGCCTCCATTGTAACGGCAGGGACAATGACACAGCTGGTGTCATTTCTATGGCCAGCCAGGCTGCCACTGCACTTGAAGTTATCCTTGATAAGATTTCAAGTGAAAGAAGGAGAGAAAGACAGAAGGAAAGAAGGCAAGGAAGCCTCCCCCACTTCAAATTCTTCAGGCTGACCTGTCAGCTTCTATGTTACTACATTTGGACTTGAATTTCTCACCAAGGTCAGAGCAGATTAGAAGCCGCTTTTATATCTGACAGAAATACTACTCCCTGGTGAACAGGGGGGGTGTAGCTCCAGCATCTTTAAGTGGAAAGAAAAGTTAGGTCTTCTCCAACCAGCAGTGTGGAGTGGATGGGGGCCTCCCAGTATTAACTGATTGGTACCAGCAGGTCATCTCTCCATAATCCCACATCCTCCCTCTCTCTGTTTGGATCTGAGTGGCAGACTCAAAAAGCACGACTGAAAATAACAGAAAAACACAGCGAGATTTGCAAGATCGTATGATTATCTCATGATCACCAGCATTTATTTCTTTTTATGCTATTTCTGGGAAATACATCTTATTTTTTTCTAAATCACTCTTAAAACACAACAGCAGAATTATGTGCAGCCAGGCGAGGGCTTGATTTCAGAAGTGACCTCAGGACTCACATTTCCTCTTGCCCGAAGCTCAATCCACATTTGCAGGGAACTTGCTCAGTGGGAGACATGTTTTTCTTAAATGTTCAACAGCTGCATGGAAGCTAGGCAGCAGGAAAAACAGAGGGGCAGGCAAAGGATAAAAATAATAATACTGTATTCCCCCCTTGTCTTTTAAAACTCTGGTTCCATCAAATAAAAAGTAAGAAAGGAAAGTCTGAAAATCCTGATGTGATGAGACCAAGGCACATAGGATGAGTCGCATGCCAGAGGTCATAAAGGAGCCTGAACAAAGCACAGCATCCATAGTCCAGCCATGTTTACAAAAATGTCTAGCTCCACCAGAATTAGTAATTTGATGCCAGGATGCAGAACAGCTAGATTTTTTTTTCCAGGACAGATCTAAATAACAGTGCTGAGGAAACACAATGTGAAAGCAAAAGAGAGACAATTTTATACAAGTCTTTATATTTTAGAGCAGACTGGCAAAGTAAGAGGATTTGCTGAGGAATATGTTTGAGGAAGATGTACAGTACCAGAAAAGGAAGGAGACTGTACTAGTCAGCAGGTGACCACAAAGCACCAAAGGTCAACGTTAACCAGAGTTTTCCATTCGGCCACTTATTTCCTATATGTCATTTTACATGTCACAGACTGATCTTGCATTCTTTTTTTCTCTGCTGTAATGACAGCCTACAGTGAGAGCAGTTACTCAGGACAATTCAGAAGAAATGTTTTCCTGGTTTACCTTCCCTGTGCGGGATGCCTGGCTCAGCTGGAAATCAATTTTTGTGCATTTCACAAACAGGGAAGGAAGGGGAAATTAAGAAGCAGAACCTAAAGAGAAATCAAGGAGGAAAGAGGGGCAAAGAAATCAGGAGTGGCAGAAATCAGCAGAAATCAGCAGAGACATAGGGATGATGGTTAAGCACTCCAAAGACAGAGAATGCGAGGGCAGGTAAGAAGGAGGCAACAAAAATCAGTGGGAGCCCAGAGGCAGCAATGAAGATAAAGGAATGAAGGAAAACTAAGCAGATTAAAATAAAATAAAATAGTGTTTGGTTTGAAAAATGAATGCAAAATAGTCAAAAAAGTTCAACCTGTACTGATGCTGATGTCGCTGCATCAATGAGCACTTTCTGGTGGAAATCAGGAGCTGTTGCCTCGCCTGTGTGCCTGTGGCCCTTCATATGGTTGGTTGGTGGGCTGACTCCTCACCCGCCACGTGCCCATGTGTGGTGGTGGGGAGGGGATGGAGATAATGCCAACAGAAATTAGTCCCTCTTTATCTGGCCTGATTCTGGCTACAAGACTAGACAAGCTGAAGATACTAATTTTGTTAAAGGTGATAGGTCTTCCAAAAATGCAATTAGCAACTTGAAGATGTCCTTCCAGGGACCAACAAGATGAACCAGAGTGCACAGGGTTTGTCCTCGAAGGAGTCAAGTTCTCTCAAAACATATAGACTCAAAAGCAGGTGCCTGGCTGGCTGGCTGTGGAGAGGAGCACGGGCCACGTCTCTCTGGCCCCACAGGGGAGCGGGTGCTGGCAAAAGCCTGGTCTGGTAGGCAGAGGGGGGCTTTGGCGTTTGAATGGTTCGTAAGTAACTTCCATCTGATGCTGCAGAGGAGGGTGACTTGGGGACCAGGGATGTCTTGGAGCAATACCTCTTCTGCAGAGAAGTGCTGCGTGCTCCAGGCATGCATGGCAGCAGCACTTTGAGGAAATCAAGACTTCATACCAGCATGGGTGCTGCCCTGTAATGTGTTTCTCATTGAATTAGAAGATTTAAATCACTGCCACATTTGTCAGTACAGATTTGAGACTTATCCTGTGATGGTGACAGAAAAAATTCTTTCCAGCACAATAGGAACCCTCTGGCAAAGGTTAAAACCATCCCTTCTGTACAAATCTCCTGATTTTCAGACCTGTCCTCAGATTTACGTGGCATAATGCCAAAGCTCAGTAAATCCCTTTGGCCACTATATCTGACAACCTGCAACCCCCTACATTAAGAGTATGAGCAGTTAACACAGACACTATGTTGTAACAAAACTCAAGTGGACTTTACCAAACTTTACTCTCAAAATTAGTCAGTACTGACCTAAATCTGCTCCCAGAAAATCCAGTTGCAGGACCGGAGTGTTCCCAGAGGACTCCCAGCTTATGTTAAAGACATGGCCTGTGCCTGGCAGGGGTTTCTCAGCTCCAGCTCTTCATGGAGAGTGCACCCCACTGGTGGGGCAGCAGGTCTCCCTGTTCCCCTTCACCGGGCAGGCAGGGCTGCCCACACTGCCTGGCTCCGAGGCACTGGCCATTCCAGGGGTCCAGGAAGGTCCCCTCTCCATTGGCATAGGTCCAAGTTGTTCTTCTAGCCAGAGTCTGGGAACTTAATGCCTCCTTTATTCCTCAGCAGTCTCTTCTCAGTGCTAAAGTTATCCAACCTATATTAAAATCATTTGTTTAGGTTTTGAGAAAGGCTGCTTTTTAAAAGCATGTTATTCTTCCCAAGTCCAAAGTGCTAGGCACACCAGAAAGTCAGAGATGATAACTTATGCTTTGCAAGGGTTTTTTCTTTCTGTACACCTTGCAAACAACAAGCTGGAACCCTGCACTGGGCTGCATGGGCTAAGCCCTGTGAATGATGTGCCTCGGTGAGCCTCTGCACAGTTGCATGCTGCCTGTAGAGCTATAGACAGGGATCAACCGGTGTGATGAAAATTATAGGTTAAGGCCAACCCCCCTGTCAGCATGTGACTCAGAGGTCAGAAGTGATGGGAGCAGAGGATCTGTCCTGCCGGATCAGGCTAAAGTCCATTTAGCTCAGCAGTGTGACATTGATACTGTTCCATACTGGATTATTACAGGGGAAAGGATCTCTTGATGAATAATCCTTATGTAATAGTGACAGGACAAGAGGAAACAGCCTCAAGTTATGCCAAGGGAGGTTTAGCTTGGATATTAGGAAAAATTTCTTCACTGAAAGGGTGGTCAAGCACTGGAACAGGCTGCCCAGGGAGGTGGTGAAATCACCATCCCTGGAGGTGTTTAAAAAACATGTAGTTGTGGTGCTTAGAGGCATGCTTTAGTGATGGACTTGGCAGTTCTGGGCTAATGGGTGGATTTGACGATCTTAAAGGTCTTTTCCAACCTAACGGATTCTATGATTCTATGACTGTATTTCATAGGTTATGTTTTTGCTAAGCTCTGATGTAGCTGCTGACAGAATTCTTGAGGAATAAAATGTTGCTTTTATTTTTTTATCTCCCTTACTGAATATTTTAAATCTGGTTTCCAGAAACAATAAATATATTTGGAAACTACCCCAGATTGTGTTTTTGTGGTGTCAGGAAACAAAGCTGGCAACTGAAAAAGCGATAAAATCTTCTAGGGTTTTACCCATGCTCCATCTAATGCTATGGTTTTGTCATCTTAATCTCTATTTCAGTGAGCACTAAAACTGATTAAACTACTTTGCACGTTACTTTAATTTCAAATCCATTGGCCATTTACCCAAAAAGCATGCAATAATGTCACTGTCTGCCATACCCCAAAAGTAATATGTGAGATGTGGGCGTAAGCTAGCTGATCAGTCATTTTTTTTCTGTTGAGACATCCACGCTGCAGTATCAAACAGATAGTCAGATGACTCCTCAGTCCCAAGGGGCTTATCACATGATTATCTGATCCCTTTCAAACAAATGGGGTGTGTATCAGTCCAAAAGGCAATGTAAGGCTGCCCAGAGCCATATTTCTGCAGATCCCCCTAAAAGCACAGGCAAGAGGTCTCTTCCCCTTGGAGGCTCAGAAATGCTGCAGGAGTTAATTGCCTTTACGTAGCTGCTGTGGGCTTCCCATCCATCAGCTCTAAGAATATTTTTTCCAGAAATGGATTGTAGTGCAGAGACAGAAATTCCCTGTAAGTAAGATGGTACTGGCAAAAGGGTTCCCCTCACTCATGCTCCCATTCTCCAGCACAGAACTAAATACAGCATCAGTAGTATTTTCAATATTAAAGTATTCTCACATGAATGTGTTATCCTCTTGCATTGTCCTTGTAGGGCTTGGAGCATAATTTTTTAGCTGTGGGAATTTTTATGGTGGGAAGCAGTGCCTGTAGCTTTTACGAGAACTGATTTTTTGTGGTATAAGAGAAGTTTAGTTATCTGGTAACTTTGTAGATGTAGGATAATACTGCATGAAAGAGTAAGTGCAAACCACTGACTGAGACATGCATATGATGGTTAGTTATACGTACAGTTAATGAAGATGTGATCTATGGCCCCAGTTGAACCATGGCCCTGCTTAAACCACCAAATCATAAGAGTGGGAAAAATCATATAAAATTATAAATTTTGCCTCTCTGGCCCAAGGGAGGATCAACCGTAACTGAGCTATTCTTGACTGCTGCTCATCCATCGAAGATCTCCAGTGATGGAAACATTTCAGCTTCCTAAAATAGTCCCTCCCAGCCCTGTGGTGGAGCCTGGTGCCTGCTCAACACCCTGTCCGCTTCTGTGGGAGGGCTGGGGCCTGCCCTGGAGCCTGCAGAGAGCTTTAGAGACAGGGAGAAGAAAGATTTGCTGCTCTTGGGTTGTGCATTGTGTGCTTCAGATACACTTCTCTGAAGCACCACTCTCGTGCAAAACAAACATCTTCTCTCCCCCTTCCCCTGATCTCTTCTGCCTGTCCCCCACATTATGTCTTGCTGCTCCCCCTCAGCTGGTGGTACTGTGATGTGAAATGCATCCCTGAGACCACCTGCATTAGATAAAAAAATGCAATTCCCCAGGCCAGTGGCAAATAGTACAGATGGGGTGATGGACAGGAGCATGCGAGATGAATGATGTCCAGGAGGAACAAGGTCGGGTTGGTTTCACTGGGTTTGCTGCCAGGGAAAATGGTCGTGGAAGGGGACTCTAACTCACTGGTCTCACTAGTTAACTTGTAGCAACTGGTCTTAACTGGGATATTCCAGAGATACTGTTACATTTAATCCCAGTCTTCCAAAAAGCACTCTACACTTTTTTACTTCACCGGGTCCTTTCTCAAGCACATGTATGAAGACCAGCCTGAGCCTCAGCCTCAATAAAACCATTGCAGATGCTTTTTACACAAGATGCTGGTCCATGTCATGAAGAACCCATTATTAAACATACCTTAAATTAACTTTGATCAGAGCAACTCAAAATAATTGAGATATTTTTGAGTACTTGAATTTGCTATTTTTATATGCTAACTTTGCATAACCTTAAAAAAGCTGAACTGGCTTAAACAGTTTTAGGAAAGAAAGAATACTGCCCTCGAGCTCTGCCTGTGGTGCTTGTTGGTGATGTTTTTTTACGCAGCAGAGGTTTGATCCTGGGTATCGGTGCTCACAGTGGAAGAGTCGACAGATCCATGAATATGGAGACTGATGAGTACAGCTATGTTCAACATGTTTCTTTGTATATCACACACGGTTTTCTTATCCATACTGAGGGAACACCGTGTTGCTAACACGGTACACAAGGTCACAGCAAATTGTGAAGTAAAAATTATTTTCTCTTTGCTGGTTTTACTTTCAATGCCATCATGTTCCAGGTCCAAATATTGTTCTACAATGTCTCCCTTCCCAGTTTTCCAGGTATCCTGTATCAGAGACATTTGTCTATCCTTGGTCAGTAGGAGGAAATTTTTGAAAGAATAAAGTTTCCTTGAATTCTTTTTCTTTTTTAATGCCACAAAATTTTCTGTTTGAAAGCAAATATTCCAAGAACCTATTAGGCATGTCACTGCTTTTCTGACTAAGAACTGCAGTGTAGATAAAGAAGTTGCTCAGGTGAGAGAAGCTAATGGATGGGTTAACGTAAATGTTTAATTTTATGTCCCTTCATTCTTCAGTCGCTGGGTTATACAAGATGGAAAACAGGGTGGATGCAGCAAATGTTTACTTGGTTTATTCCAGGTTTCCAGCATGTCTACACTCAACAGGAGAATCCACAGCTCTGCACTTGAGCACATGAAGCAGATTAATAATTTAGTTATTGGTTATTGAAACCCGATGCAAGATGCAAGTAAAATGGAGAAAGACTGAATGGCTGAGTACCTTGTTTTCACAGGGCATCCTTAGTTACAGCGTAATGTCCCAGTGTAACATCCCGTGGTATCTATCCAGGGAGGAAATACTTCAGAGCATTCCATTAGATAAAAATATGCAGCCAAGAAGAATTCCAGCAAATGATAATGCTCTGCTACAAATATGTAATGTGAGTAAAAGGCATTGTTCAGTAGGGTCTCTGCAAAAGCAGTCTTAATCCTCATAAATTGTTGGCTCTTGATATTTATTCTCCCTGGTCATTATAAACATCATCAATATTTCTTTTTCTAAAGTATTTCCAACGATGTGGGATAGGCTCTCTGGAGACAATAGAGATGTGAGATAATGTAGAGTTACTACAGATGCAGTAAATCTTCGATGCAAGGATTTTAGTGTTTGGAAGAGCTCTGATTTTATAATGCCACCCGTTTTTCAAAGCAAAAATGTTTCATAAGATCTGATGCGATTTTTATAGAAGCCAAAGTGAAAAATTGAACTCTGAATGCACAGAATAAATATTGCTCTGCATAATTCTTCTTGAGTGACTTAGTTTCTGGGGGTTTTCTTACTAATCTTACTATCTTGCGTAATCAAACATGATAAGGAAGTGCCACATAAAATTTAGTGTCAGTATGAGCTTTTGAAAAACAATACGCAGATGCATTTTTTAAAATTTTATTTAATTATGTTTGTTTAGGTTTTGACAAGCTTTGTTATGCTTGCAAATGCTCACACTGAAATACTGTGTTGGGGCCAGGGAGCCAGAATTGGGAGTGACTGCAAAGACTTCAGCTACAAATAAAAATTAACCCGATGTCTGTTTACATAATCTAGGCAAAATACAAGAAGTAAACACATAGTATTATGAAATAGCAATTAAACTGTCAGATTAAATGACTTTTAATGGTCCAATAATATAAAGTGTTTTTTAAAATGGACTTTTTAATTTGGCACCTTCTTTACTCAGGAATGTTCTGCTGCAATCCAGAAATAGAGAAAAACGTTACACGTGTCAATAGCTTAACCAAACAGG
This sequence comes from Falco rusticolus, assembly GCF_015220075.1. Lineage (NCBI taxonomy): Eukaryota > Metazoa > Chordata > Aves > Falconiformes > Falconidae > Falco > Falco rusticolus. The sequence continues at coordinate 45,305,499 of NC_051192.1, forward strand.
AGAGTTGCTTGAAGGTGCCTGAAATATGAATTTCATGAGATAAATCTGGCATTCCAGGCCAAGCATGACCATCTTGTGAAGCTGGAAATGTTAGGATTTACATCTTGGCCAGAGAGAGTTAACTTTTATACAAACTTCAGTATAATCACCTGTAGTTCACTAAAAAAACCCAATATTTAGTTTTCTTCAGAAGAGATGAACAGAGTTTGTCTGAAACAGTATTAGAGACCTAGGAGAATCTTGCAGGGGAATAGAAATCGGTATGCTGAAAGAATGGATAAATTGTCTTGTCTGTATCAGGGTATGTACAATTCAGACCACCAGCACTTAATGACACTTTCTAACAGCAGGATTTCACCACTTTTAAAATACATTCTGAAAGCAAAAAGTTCAGGATGACCTTTCCAAATTAAATGCTAGAAGAATTTTTTCCTCTGAGAAGAAGATCCTATGGGCTTCCCACCTTCTTCAGGATGTTTGAACCTTCTTGAAAAGCTTGCCTGGTTCTGGAGGAGGGTGGGAAAGAGGACATCAGGTGGCAAAGCTGATGAGAAAACATTCCATGGAGGGGCAGGTATGGGGAGGACAAGGGGACGTGAGTCTTTCTACAGCTAGTTTCAGGCAACACTTTGAGATGTATGAGGAGAATTATCATAAGTTTTTGTAGATATCTTTCAGTCTTTCCAGATCATAAATATCTGTCTGCAGGTCAGTTTAATTTTATTAGGTTGTCCAGATCATTTTAAACTTCTATGCTATTATACTGTTATTCCACATACTTTTGTGTGCTGTCTACTACTTGTTGTGTTACAGCCTTGATAGTCTTAAGAATTTAAGCGAACTGTGGGTTGTAGGGAGAAAGCACTTTTTCATTAGACTAGCAAATGTTACTGGAGAAAAAATAAGCACATTTTTCATCATACAAGCTCCTCTTCTGAGCTACATGATTTTTTAAATTAAAATACCATTTGCAATGAAATGTTTTTCTTCAGCTCTAGTAACTGTTATTCTTTGTAATACAGCCTATCACACAGCCCACGTTAACTAGTTAAAATATTTACTTCTGTTTCTCACATGTATACGATTATAATATTCTTATGCCTACCTGACATTTTGCACTGTCAGTTTGACCTGAAACCACTTATATATGCTTGTTCAAAATCCTTGTAACCAGTCATTTGAACCAGACTTACTTGATTTGGCCAGACTCAGGTAGGCGTTGCTTTAACCTGAACTGAAATAAATCTTTCTCATCTGATTTCATGTAAGCTTCATAACAATATAACTGCTTTGGTTAGTTAGACTTGGAGTTTGATTTCAAAATCAAAATACCTGTTTTAACACAAGCTTTCTTGCAGACATAAGCATACCCATCATGGTGTGCTTGTGATGGTGGCTGTACCGATCAAACACTCCTCTACCCTGCAAACTCTGTCCCTGGCAGAGGCACTGACCTACTCTGACAGTGCCAGGACAGCGCCCAGATCTGTACTTGCCTTAGCAAGAAGGGAAGGCTGAGGGACGTGCTACTGCTCCCCACCCTCTTCCCATATGTCATGTCCCTATAAGCTGACGAAGGTACAGTCTCATCCCCAGCATTCACGTTCAGTTGTGTCTGGCCCTGCAAAAGCTACACCTGCCCTCCAGGCTTTGAGGGTGACGGCTGCGGCAGCCAGGGGTGTGAGGAGCTGTGAACCCACATCTGTGTCCCTGTGTCAGCAGAAGTGTCTCACATAGACAAGCTGTGCTGTCAGATCGTCATATTTACTGGGGTAGTTCCTTCACCTTGGGGAGAGGGTAGTTATTTTACTCACAATGTACTGTATGATTTTAAAAAAATTCAAAAATGGTGGTGAACTGCCAAGGATTTAAAATATTCCTGTGCTGGCAAAGCACTCCTATTGGAAACATGTCAATATGTAGGGAAGTCCTATGCATGTGTTCACACAACTTAGCATTGATCTACTTAAATTTATTTAGTGTATGATTTTAGTTTGCTCATAGCTGTGTCATGGCTGAGACACAGGACCCATAGTCACCCCCCTCTTAAGAGCACACATGGGCTGTGCGAACTCTTAGCAAGGAGGAGTGTGATCTCTCAAGGCTGGATGCCGTTCATTTCCAAGGTGAGACGTATTCACGTCCGCTAGCCTACGCTGCTATGCGTTGCTGCTCCTGTTATTTGCAGGCTGCTTTTGAAACCATCGCAGCATTACCTGCAGTGACGTGCAGGACAAAAGGTGACAAAGCTCAGAGGAGCAGTGTCCCTCCCAGCAGTGGCAACTGCTTTCCTAGGAGCTGCCTACTACATTCAAGGAATGAGGCCTCACTGTTTAGCAAGCAAATAAGCAAGGTTAATTCTCTACCACAGGCAAAACATGACATTCCCGTGTGACATCCCTTTCCCTCCTCCCTTCTCACTGCAGCCAAGTGGTGGAAAAGGACAGTCCATTTGGTACAGTGTCTGAGAGGAGGGGGGAGGCAGGCACTCCTCTCTTCTCCCACAGGAGCTTTCCCAGGGGCCTGCCCCACTCCTGGCAACATCGCAGAGACCCACGGGACACCCAGGCACTGTAGCCCAGAGCATGTGCCTTTGATGTCTCTGTCTTGACCTCAGAGCAACCCTGCCACCGTGCCAGACAATACTCAACACTGGAAATAAGAAAAAGAAGGAAAAGCTTTGTAAAATATTTCTTCAGCTGAATTTTTGTTCATCCAGAGAAGGGGCCATATGGTGTGTTTGCCTCTTGGCCTCTTCAGTCTCCCCTTGCCAGTGAAGCAGGTTCCTGGATTGCAGGATAGCAAGAAGAGACAGTAACAGGAGTGCACCGCAGAGTCAGCAGCCTTGCTAGCTGAGGACATGGGAATCCCTCTGATTCGGGAATGGAAGTCTGACCTAATTGCATGACTCTTTACAATTGAAAAGCAGTAACAGTTGATTTAAATATAAATCTGCAGTTCAATTACAAAGAAAGAAATTCAAAATCTAAATTCGGAAGGTGAAACTTTCCTAATGGAGTCACCGTGATCACAGCTGTATAAGAATATGGCCCTGGGGAATGCCATCATTTTCATTATTCATGTAGTCTGGCCTATTTTCTCCCTTGTTCTGGCAAGACTGCCTTTGTATGTGCCTGTGAATATAAATGCACATGTGTGCATGTGCATGTGTGTGAGAGAGAGGATTAGCTAAGTTACATTTTTCAAATAAAGTAACTGAAAAATATCATTCTCCAGAACATGACTAACTCCATATGCATTTTGCTGATGCTACCACAGACAGCAGCATCCCCAAGCAGAGTTATGGCTACACGACCACCCCCATACACCACTGAGGCATGAATTTCTGGCAGCTCTGTGCCATCCGTGCACAGATGCCCTAGCTGCCATGGAGCTGGTGGGAGAATGGTGCTCATGGAACAGGAGGGCCACATCCATGGGTCTTGTGGCCTTCAGGGACTTCTAGCATCAAAGCCCTGAATCCATACCCAGGCGGGAGTACCCTCTGGGGCTGGCTGGCCTTTTCTGGGTGGACGCAGGGTCCTCTGGCAGGGGTCCCATGCTACCCAGATAAGTGTGAGGGAGAGTCTTCCTTTGGGGGTGGGGGTCACATCCAGGCCCCTGGCAGGACAACAGTGCTATCACAGCAGGGATCAGCTGCTCAGCTTTGCCATACATGAATGAGTAAGCCCGTAAGCAGGTAAGTTATTGCATCCTGAGGGAACAGTGCTAATAAACCTATTTAGCATCTTGTTCACGTCTTTGAAAGGTTTCACAAACATTAGCTATGCTGAAACATTTCTACATGCTATGCTGTGGGAGCCAAGGTGATGTCCTTATCCAAAACCTTCATTTTTTCTCATTTTATAGTCATCATGGGGACTAAATAAGTACAGATAAATCAGTGGCAAACACCCCTCTCCCACCTGGCCCCAGCTGCGGCTGGGGCTCTGCTTGGTCCCAGCAGCCTAGATCACTCATCCCTCCTGACAGTTCCATTTCTTTCTCTTGACTAAACCACCCGCACATACACAAAGCGGTGGCACTTAATGGTTCTCCACACAACTTGCTCGGCTTTGACATGATACTGCTTTTTAATGCATGTAGTGAAGACGTCTAACACTTCTACATAAAAGCATTACACTTCCATAGCGTTTCAAAGTGTCACATATTTTTATATTTAAAAAAAAATCTACAAAGCTATGGTTCTGAAGGAAAGCAGTATGAATTCAAGCCGTAATCGCTGTTGTCAGAGGTAGCTTTTGATCCCCAGGGGCAGTGGGCATGCAGCTGCGTGCTGGTGGTATGTCAGCAGCTGCAGGCTCCGGGGTGCACCCATCCCTAGGCAGATCCAGGGGGTCACCCTGGGCTAGCGATGCTGGCAGTCCCATTTCTAAGGCATGTGTGTGTGTGTGTGACAGACTGGTAAATCAATCTGATGTGAGGAGTCACCTTTCTGTTTCTGATTCACGCCTGAACCCTTTGCAGAAAGTAATCATTGGACTAGTTGCAAAGATAGGGAGCACTTAGCATGATGGCGAAATACAAAGCTAGAAAGATAAGAGGTAGAGATAATGCTTACTCATCATTCAGGCCATCTGGATTTGATTTATGGTACACATTCCTCAGCATCTGTAGTAGACACCAGAGGATTTCCTTGTTTTCCTCGGTTTTCATTCCCTCACCCTGTATCACAGCCACCCACCACCGCGGATGCAGCATGCTGTGTAAAAGTTTTCTTTAAACTCTTAGTCAAGGGGAGCTACAAGTGCTCATCCACTTCCAAAAGCTGGTGGAGGAGTCACCTAAGAGTAATCTTGGGGGCTGATCCTGGTGGACCATCCTGCCTTCCTGCCCAGAGCTGCAGTGCCCTTTCTGCCTTTATTCACACACACATGTGTGTGCAAGTGCACGCATGCAGATATAGGGGGAATAAAAAGATAAAAAAGCAGCAAGACATCACCCAGCCCATGTCCAGCCATGAGCTGAGGACCATGAGTTCATCCTAGTTCCCTCCAGACAGTGGGAGGCCAGCTGAGGCTTGCTGCCTCCCAGCACCCCTCTGCCTGTGTCTGCCAAACTGCCCTGCTGTAGCAAAGACCTAATGTCATGGCTTCACCAGGTGGCTAATCTAGTTTTAGGACACCAGGTGCTGGGCCAAAAACCCGGCAGTTTCGTGGTGCAGATCACTGAAGCCCCTTGGTGCCACCAGCTCAGCTTTCTCCAAAAGCCTTCTCCAAGGGGTGGTGGGCAGGCTTTGTGCTGGATAGCACATCGCCTCCAGAAGCTGACGGAGAGCCAAACCCAGCATAAACACAGTCTGCTCAGACAAATGTGACAGAAATACAATACGAAAAAAGTCTGCACTTCCAGGTGACCCGATGGTGCAGGGTGGGTAATGAGAGAACAACTGTGGATCCATGTTCTGCCTGGCTTCGCAAGCCCTGGGCATGGATGTCTCCAGTTAGGGACCATGTCAAAGTCCTGTGGCAGGGGAGAGGTGGTGATTTCTTCCTTCACTCAGCTATTGGCAAAGGAGGATTGTGTCCACAGCTTCTCTGGCAACATTTACCCTGGGTCTGCAATATGCATATTAAAGAGATGATAGACATTATACTGAGTCCTTCACCCCTTGCAAATACTCTGAAGCAGTGGCTGACATGCCCCCTCCCTCTTACAGTCTGGGGTACTATCAAGCTGCATCGCTCTTATTGGCCAGATCCACAGCTTGCGTTGTTTACAACAAGTTGAGATTTGAAACTGGCCTGTTAAATGAAGTACAAAGCCAAGCTGAGAAAATACTAAATAGATTCCTGTCTTGTAGTTGGCTGCATTTCTATGGAAATATGGATCATTACCCAAACCAAAACCTTTTCAATAACGAGATTAAAAAGCATGTTTATTTTGACTTTTGGCATTTAAAAGCAAGCATGAATTAATGTTAAAATATCTACAAAAACAGAATATGAAATAATGTATCTGTATCTCTGGCTAAAGATGACTGGAGGGAAGGCATCGCAAAAGCAACTTTCCCACTCCTGCAGTCCTAAGGCCACTGTTACTGTGAACTACACAGACCTACAGCACCTGTGCTCATCTTTGTGCCTTTAGCTATAGCCCTACCCACATCAGGGGGTCAAACTCGAGGAGCTGAGTCAAGAGAGTCTCTTCAGGTGCTGCAGACACTGAGTGTGGGGGTGGTTTGTCCTGGTGGAATAGCACCAGGTGGTCAGAATATGGCTCAGGACCAGCAGGTTAAGTGATAATCACATCTACACTTATTTAACCATAGCAGAGTCTGAGGTCACTCTGCAGAAAACGGCATTAGAAATACCACAAAGAATAATAAAGATTGGTGAGACTGGTTATGAAAAGAACAGTGGGAGGAAAGAAGGCAGCAGAAAGGTGGAGATTTATGAGGACTTCTTATAAGGCATTATGGAGACAGCAGGGAGAAGAAACAGAAATATATGTAGAGACTCCAGGGGACATGTTCTAATTTCATATCTGAAGATGCATGTGCATATATAGACAAGTGATTACTCCAGTGTATTGGTAAAGGCATATGCAAACAGGTATATACATATGCAAGCATCCATTTACATTCACTGGTATGAATTATGTTTGTACATTTTCCTGTAAATGCAGCGCCCTGTGGCTTTTATAGGTACGAATCAAGATTCCTGCATTTTGAAAATATGGTCCTTGGTGTCTACTTACACCTATGCCTGTGTTTTATTAGGCTGTCATGTGTATTTTACAGAGGCTATGTTGCAGAGATCTATACCAGTAACAGCAGTAGATGGGGATGCTGTCAGTCTGTATGGACAGCATAGCTATCTTTGGTAACAGAGCACTAACAGAACCATCTTTTTCATGTCCTGACATGACATAGAACAGGCTCATCACTTCACACAATCCAGCAAGCAAGCAAGTACTGCTGGCTTGGCGAGGAAGAAAAGAGCTGACATGGTTGCAGCTTTGCTCCCACCGAAGCAAGTGAGGTGGTCACCTAACTGCTGTGATAAGGTAGGAGATCTGGTTATAAAGCTAAAAATGAGGAGGTGGTGATTGATTCTCAGCTGGTGATGGACTCGCTGCACAGGTGTAACCAAAGCACTTACCCTTTTGTTCTTGCTTGCTGCTACAACAAAAAGGGAACATGGGCTTTTTTGGTCTTAGATGTACTGTTCAGCATAACACCATTTGTAAGGAGTTCTGAGAGGACAAGGTTTGAACTGCTTCAGAAATGCCGGTGTTGTTAAAGGGTTGCCTAAGTGTCCTCCTAGCTGGGAAGTTTTTAAAACTTTATTGTGAAGTCTTCAGTGGAAATTAAATGCCATCCCAGCTTTTGGGTTTTGCCCCCTCTGCTTGAAGGGTGAGTGTTGTCCTGCGGACCTGTACAGCATTAAAGCACACTGGGGCTGGTGCCTAAAGCCAAAATATAACAGAGGACAGAGCTGCTGCTTACTGACAGACCTTTTCCTGCCATTCCTCCTGATGGGGCAAAGTGAAACAGAAATACTCAGTTTGATAGCAAACCTCAGTTGGCCTGGAGAGAAATGGAGGGGGAAACTACCCATTTCTTTCTGCTTTGAGACAGGATGTAAGAGTGCTGCCCTGTGCTTTGTCCTCCTCCTTCCCTGACCCTGCATCTTCATATAAAGTCCCAGCGATCAATACTGATTAACTGTCTTCAGAAAAAAGGCTCTTCCTTCCTTTGTTTCATGCGAGATAAGAAGTGATCCTGCCAGCCCACCCTGTGGGAAATGTTAGGTACTTTACAGCCTGTAAAACCGGGTGATAGCATTTGTACTGGACAGCGTAGAGCTGAGGTGCCTTAGTCAGGAGCAAGGTTTGTTTTCTCAGCTGATACAGCTGAGGAAGAGGCCAAATTACTGAGCTGAGAATCCTTTTATTTCCGGATGTTGCAGCTGATCAGGTAAAAAGATACCTGTCCTGCAAGCCTGGATTTTCTTATGTCCTTTGGGTTTGTGTTTAAAACCGGTAGCATCCCTAGGGTCAGTTAGCAATATTTAATTTAAGTGGAAAGAGAAATAAAAGGAGGGCCACAAAGAATGATTCTGGTGCACAGATCTCATTCAGTGACATGGTAGCTGTGAAAAGAAATCTAGTCACCTAGTCGGCAGCAGCAAGATGATAAGGGATGGAGCTGGATGAAAATGGGCATATTCCAGACCTTATCTGGGCAGGAGTTCACTATGGGGGTGAATTCATCTGAGCCTTAGTGAGCAGATTTATCTCACCATCCCACAGAAAGCCATCCTTGGGGGGAAAAAACCCCAATAAATAGTTCTTTTTTTTCCTTCTGGCTGACTGAGTAGCTGCGGCTTATGGAAGACAAGTGCACCAGACAGACTGCAGCAAAAGATGATGTAAGAGAGAAGGGGAGACGCTGTGTGATGAGGAGCAGGGCGGGAGGGGTAAGCAGGAGCACGCTTTGCAGCAGGAGCGAGCTGGGCTCAGCCACCCTGCCCCTGAACTGCCCCTTGACAAAATGCCTCCCCTGAAAACATGTCTATTTGCCCTTTCCCCTACCCCCGTTGATTTGGCTTGTGCAGAAGGGCTGTGCTTCCAGATGTGGAGCCAGCGGGCAGCCCCAGCAGCACGGCAGCCACGCTGCCTGGCCCCTGCCGGCTCTGCCTCATCTGCCACCCGTGGTCCTGGTCCTGGGTGGGTACACGTGCTCCTGCAGCTGGGGAACAACATCACTTAGGTTAAATTTAACATGGCAGAAACATTGCTTCTGTTTGGAGGGCTGTGGGGAAGCAGAACTGGAATGGGTGACATCTTTCCCTCACTTCTCTTCTGCATGACACTGCTCTTAAATGCACACAGCTATCAGCACCAGCAAGGTTTTAATCTTAAGCAACATAATTTTTGAACCCAAATTGATCCTCATGGACTGTAATAATTTTTCATATGGGCATGTAGTTTGTTTTGTCTTTAAACGCTGGGCTTATCTGATTGACCATAATAGTTCCTCAAGTTAGACTGTGTTATTTTATATATTTGTTGGGTTTTTTAACATTATGCACACACTGCGTAGCTATAATGGCACCCTTTGGAACCTCATGGATGATAACGCAGAGGCATTGCTTCCCAGGTTAAATGATACTGTAGCATCTCAGCAGGTTTGGAGGTCAGGGAGTGTGGCAATAGCATGAAAACTCCTGTTAAATGAACTGTTTGTCCTTGTTGGACAAGGCTGGGCTGCTTGGCACGTCTTGCCAACAAAGTGAGTTATTTCAGCCCTGCAAGACTCATGTCTGCAGTGTTCACTCAAGTATCAAATTAGTATTAGTGCAAAAGGGGAACAAGGATTTGTGATACTAATTCCTTTCTGTCTACTTTTCTCGTACTCCCATTAGTACCTTTCTCTGACTCCTGTTTTAGGAAGCCCCAGACAGATCTAAACCTCAGTTCTTTTACTGCAGATACAGCTCATACAGTGTTAGTGCAGCTCATTGTGTAAATAATTATGTGACCACAGTTTCATATGATGTTAGACTAAAGGCATAATTACTTGTAATTCGACATGACAAAGGAAAGGAAACATACTCAGCAAATTAGGCTTTGTGTGATTACATTACTTATGAAATGCACAGTTAGTAAAGGACTTTTAGGGACTATAAATAACAGAAAACTGTAAATTCAGTAAATAAAGTAAAAAAGAAATTGTTTACCAATGGAAAGCAGAAACATTGCATTTAGCAGCTATTGACACCGCAAAGGGAAAAAATCCTGTGGCCTATAGGTGGATGGAGGGTTCAGCAGAGGGTGAGGAAGATGATGAGGGGGCTGGAGCATCTCCCTTATGAGGAAAGGCTGAGAGAGCTGGGCCTGTTCAGCCTGGAGAAGACCGAGAGGGGATCTTATCTATGCATATAAATGTCTTAAGGGAAGTGTCAAGAGGATGGGGCCAGGCTCTTTCCAGTGGTGCCCAGTAACAGGGCAAGGGGCAATGGGCACAAATTGCAACACAGGAATTTCCACCTGTATATGAGGAAAGACTTCCTTACTTTGAGGGTGACAGAGGACAGGAACAGGCTGCCCAGAGAGGCTGTGGAGTCTCCTTCTCTGGAGACATTCAAAACCCACCTGGATGTGCAGCCTGCTCTGGGTGAACCTGCTTTAGCAGGGGTTGGACTAGATGATCCCCAGAGGTCCCTTCCAACGCCACCTGTTCTGTGATTCTGTCTTTCACTAAATATCCTAAGGGATGGGGTTTTTTTTTCCAAATTTGCTGTACTTCTGATCAGTGAACAGCAACGCTTTGAGAGTCACTGGGATATGTGCTTGGATTAAAGCTCAGATAAGATTTCTGGGTGATATCCTGCCTCCCCTGAGAGCAGCAGGAGTTTATCTATTGATTTGGCTGGGGGTAAGATCTAACCAAGCATGGTGGGGGTGGGGGGTGGGGTGGGGGTGGGGAGGGGAAGATCTGGTAGATTTTTCTTATTATAAACTTTGAGCATGTAAAGAAGGCAGAACAGGTCTGCACCAGTCCCATTCCCCAGCCTGCAAGGCTCAGCAAAAAATGCTTTGCCTTTGTTTGTGTTGCTTGTGTCAACGGTTCACTGGGTGTCTGAAGGTGGTAACACAGCAGAATATAGTCACCCGGAGTCACTGTCCTGTGCCGTGTCTTTCCAAAAAGCTGCCCTCACTCCTGTGTCATGCTGCCCACAGCTGTTGATGAGAGCCCTTGCCTTGCCCTTTCTGAGGAGAAGGATTGGGTTTTGCTATGCCCTAGAGATTTTAGTCCTTCCTGATTTTGATGGGAAAATTAGAATCAAGTGCTTGAGCACTAACAGAAAACCTGACTTCATTGTGAATTGTAGTTTCTTCTCTACTTTGTTCAATTATTTGTCTGTTAAGGTCAGGCAGTAAAATGTTTTTTAAAGTATTCAAAATGTGATAGAAATCCAATGATTTCCTATCATTGTCCTGTTGAAATCATAAAAAGCTGAGAAAATAAATCTTCCCCCTTTCTGAAATGAACATTTGAAGATCTATTTACTTTTTTCATCTTGAAAAACAAATTTCTGAAAGGTTTTGTCTTCTCTGCCACGTGCTTTTGCATAAGTCACACATTGTGCCTAATTATAAACCCCTCCAACACTTGATACTGCTTGTGAAAGCAGGAATGCTTCTTACACGTGCCTCCAGTAATGAAGACCTCATACCTACCAGCAGTGACTGAGGTATCTGTTGGGAAGGAATCATTCCCAACTTTCAACAGCAATATCTTTTTCTCTTATCCTAGAGCATTGGTTCAATAGGATAAAATTGAGGTAACTCTTCTATCAAGTCTATACATTTTATCAGAGTGCTGATCAAGAACTCAAAAGGGATTTGGGTCCAAACCTAAGCAGAGGGATAAAAGACAAGGAGTTGTTGCCCTGTCCATCCCTGCTGATAATCTCCATGTTCAAACAAAAAGACCTCATTCCTGGTAACCTTGCCTTTGATCTTATCTTTAAGCACCTTCTCTGTAGTCCCACCTTCCTTTCTTCCTCAGGTCCCAGCAGGGCTGGGTGGGTGTCAGGGGAAGGGCTTATAAATGATCAATAGACTTTGAATCAGGCTATAGGTGATCCCGATGGAAGTAGTAAAAGATTTCAGATAACACCTCGGGTGTATTCAAGTCAGCTTTCTTACAGAGACTAGGCAAATAGGGAAAAGTTCCATGTAATTTACCCTTTAGTATTTTTATTTCACTTAGAAAAATGTCATCCAGAACTCCAATTTATGTTCACTTTTCAGTATTTTTTGATGTTGAAATATAACTGTGTTTTTACCCAAGAGTGTATGGTTTTGAAAGATATTATTTTTTATTTAAAATGTTAAAATAAGTGCTTCACTTCAAATTTGCAAGATTTACACACACGTTTTAAAATGTAAATAATTTAAAGAGTATTTTAAATTGTTTAAACTATTTTAAATTGATTTGAACCCATCAGAAACACTGCTTAATTGATTATTTTTTGAACTGAAAAATCAGGTGTGGAAACTTCTGTAATGCTGAATGCCTCTACCCCCACTGACGACAGCGCACATCACACTGAACGGGTGCACGCTAGCTCTTTTCCCACTCTCCTCTAGTTGCACAGTATTGGGTACAAAATAAAACCCCCACCTCTGCTGAAGAATTTTGCAAATATTGTGTCATTATTTTAATTTTTCTCTCATCTCTTAAACCCTTGTCCAACAAACATGCACCAAAACACAAGAAGGTGATTTATGAATTTCTTTTCCTCCCAGCAATTTCAACAGGCAACTTAAATAAGCCATACCTTAGCCTGGTGTTGCTTCATACACAGTCATGCACAGGGGTTCAGACCTACCTGTGCTGCACATTTTGCTGCTCATAGGACAAAAAAGGAAAGCTCCAGCATTGTCCCCAGCTGTTCCCATGCAACTCTGTGGTCCCTGGGGACAGACAGGCATGGCCTCCCTCTGTCCCTTGGAGAGGGCTGCAGGGGCAGCTTCGCTCACAGCGGCACAGCAACCCTCCTCGCCTCCCTCCCTGCCTCCTTTAGGGAGGCATTATAACTGTGCTTAAATTAAAGAACGTTCCCCCTACACACCTTGCTGACATTGCTGCTCTTCTGCAGGCAAAAGTTAGGCTGTGTGCTCGGTGTAGCAGTGGGACCAAGTGCCAAGCAGCAAGGCTCACTGGAGGTGACATTGCTGGCAAACGAGGTGTTTGTCAAGGCCCGACCTTGGCATTATTAAATATATTTCTAGTATAAAAGTGGGCATCCAGACTGGGCCTTACACAGGGCTAAAGGTCATGGGTACTCAGGGCCAAGGGAAAAAAAAAATCACATGTGAGTCAGTATGACAGTAAAAATATTGGGCCTTTTCACCACACAGAAATAGATGCGTTTTGTCTCCTCCAGCAAATCCCCTGGGCCTAATTCTTTGCTTTTCTGTCTCCTCAGTCCCTCAGGCCTGTGAAGAGTGTCTGGCAAGCTGGTTTTCACAGTCACTAAATGGTTCTGCAATAAACATCAGGATCATAATTAAGATGAAAATATTTTCCCTCCTGTGTGCCCCCATTTTAACAGCTAGTAAACTAATGGCAGTGCTCTAGCTTAGTGTAGACCTGCAGATTACACCTCAAGCAACAAGACAAACAGTATTTTTCAAGTTTAAAGTTGTGATGGATCTGCCTTTTCCTACTCTTTGTGTGTAGCTTGTATGTAGCAGCATATTTTGTAACAGTAAGTAGTAGTAATACAGATCTCAGATGATTTAAATGAAAGATGCAGGTATGCACTTAAGAGCTGCAAACATTTGCACATCCATGGGTGCAGAGGCAATCTGGCCTCTCTTTAAAAAATCAGCTCCTGATCCTTTTACCAGAGGCAGCCAAGGCATTTCTCTCCAGTTCAGCTCTTGAAATGCCAGGCAGTATTTACCCACGATACTAGCGGCTATTGCATCATGGCCTAATAGTATCCATGTATTGATCATGGGCAGATTTCTAATTACATACATTTCCATGATTAAAACATTCAGGCTGAAATGCTGTTTACAAATTATTCTCTTATACATCAGAAGCACTTTCTTGTTGCATCTGGCCAAGATGCCCCCTGCCCAAAAAGAGGGATCAGTAGGTGATGCAAGGGTACACGCTCCAGGAGCCACCCGATTGCTTCAGGCAGGTGGGGAATGCAAGAGGCTTTATGAAGCAGTAGAGACCAGCAAACAAAAATCCCAATGTTGCTTTCCCAGACAACACAGAGCAGATAAACATGCATGGATCCTCTCCCACATGCAAAGAAAATTAATGCAATTATTAATGTAATTTCCTTAGCATTAAGGGGGGGGGTTCTTTGGTATTTTACTCCTGCAACACATTCAGTGTGTGAGTTACCCCTTCAGTTTTGCTCCTTCCCCACTGTAGCTGCCTTGCGCCACTGAAATGATGTGAATGTCTCTTCCTGGCCGTTAAGCAGCAGTGAGCGGCCAGGGGAGAGAGGCTGGGACTGTCCATCAGCTCCTGTGAGTAAAGCATGTCCCAGTGGCCATACGCTGCTGAGGGGAGGGAGGAAGCTGGACGTCCCTTCACCAGGGGAAAGCATGATGGGGACTGTGGGTCTGGGAAGGTGAGGGATCATATCCCTGTGGCTGGGCTTTGGCAGGCTCCTGCTGGGTGTGGGGAAAATACAGTTATTTGAAAAATGATGCCAAGATTCATTTTTGTTACTGATCCATGAAACTGTAGTTTCTTGGTGTCTCTCTAAGTTCTTGCAATAGAAGTCCTCAAATTCTCCTGCCAGTATGGACAATGAATGGCTGGAAGCTGAGACTTTCTATATGTTGTTTAAATTGTGACGGAGAACTTCACTTGTTATTGCACCCAGTTTCTCAAAAATAAAGCTGGGATTTGAGTATCAGAGCAGCATTGAGGTCCTGAGCTTAAGTCTCTCCTCTGAACAAAGTTTTTGTAGTCTCTCGGTCTGCACAGGTTGAAAAATGATCAGCCAAGTCAGTTTGCCCTGTTTGGAGCATTTTCTATTGGTAAAATGCAACAAGGGCCAGTTGGTTTAATCTCCTGTTCACGTGTTGTGATCCACTTTCAGGGCTGGGTAAAGGCCCTCGTATGTGGGATTGTACCTGTTTAGGATTTTATCAGCATTATCTTGTCTTGCAATGGATTTACAAACCTAAGTCAGTAATATTCCTGGTTATAAAATATAACAACTGAATTACAAGCAGAAATATGTGGTAATTAAAATAATCTGTGTAATGAAATTGTAGCCTGGTGAGGAGTGAAATTGGGAAGTTTTTTCCTTGTAAATTTCTATATCACCATGGAAAGGATCTTGTCTTTCTCCTCCGTCTCAGTTTCATTCCTTCCTCTCCCGCTGGCTCCCTGCTTTCATGAAATCTATAGTAATTTGCTTGTCTGTCTGTCAATTTGCTGTTTAGGGACAGGTTCAATATTAGGGGGTGGGCAAATATGCAAAAATATCATGGTCACATGAAACCAATTTTCTTGAGAAAGAACAAAAATAAAGCTAACGAGCTCCCTTTCCTTCACTACTTAATAATAGTTAATATAATTATTAATGTCATTTCCCTGACATTAAGGGGTAATTTCTTTGGTGTTTCACTCCTATAACACATTCAGTGTGCAAGTTACCCCTTTGATTTTGCTCCTTCCCCACTGTAGCTGCCTTGCACCACTGAAATGATGTGAATGTCTCATAAATCTTATAATATATACAAATATATATTATTATATATAATAATAAAATATATAATAAAGTCTTAGAATAATTTAGTACATGCAAATGTATATGAAGTCTCATGGAGGGATATAAATTTTACTTAATGTTATCTCGGAGGTGATCTGTGCTATCACACACTGGTTTGAGTAAGATGGCTATTTCCAGTTCACATTTATGTGCGTGAAGGGTGCGTATGTGCGCACATATACAGATGCACACACATGTATACACCCACCTGGCAGTGATTACCAGTCACAAACACAATCACACGCTGCAGCCGGCAAGTCAAAGGTCAAGCAGAAGTTTTTTGTAAACCTGGGGAAATTCTGCTTTGAATAACCAATGACTTGACCTTTGTCAGCTATTAGTCTAGTTGGTAGTAATTATCCAAAGGAGATTAAATTATGAGACTCTCAAGGTGAGGTATTTTGCATATCAAACAAGACTGAGGATTAAACGCAGATACTTCTGAACACCAAGGGAGTTTGCAGTGGGATAATGAATTCAGAGGAAAAGTGCACTGCTGCCAGTAAATCGCAAGTTTCTTCCCACTTCCTTGGTGCCATGCTGAGCCTGCGAGCCCTGAGCAACGCCTGTTGTGGGCTAGTGGCTGGGCTAGTGGCTGGGCACCGCTGGCTTATCCAACAGGCTGCAAGTGGTACTGAAATAGCAGCACTCGCTGTGTTTGCAGACCAGGCAGGCGGTCCGTGGGCCCTGCCATGGGGACACCTGCACAGCCACCTGCACGCCATCTCACGCTATTTTGAGGTCAGATGCTAGGTTCTGATACCCATCCCTGAAATGCCACCTGGGCTCCTGAGGTCCTGGCCACCTCCTCAGGTGCCTGCGAGCCGCGTCCCTGGTGCCTTGGAGGGTGAGGGCAGCGAGCCTGGGTGCGACGCCAGCCCCGCGCGGTGCTGCAGCTCGGCACCGTGGGGCCAGGAGGGCTGGCACGGCTGGCAGAGCTGGCTGCAAGGCAGGGTGCAGCCACACCGGCTGTCCCCACCGTCCTTGCCAGTGGAGCACTTCCTGCAGCCGTGGGCCCCTTGCTCCGGGCAGGATGGTCTGCGTGGGCTGGAGCACCTGGAGGGGGTGGTTTAACCTCCCCCAAAGGCTGCGGAGGGGCCACAGCTTTGCTGCCTCTCCTGTGGCAAGGGAAAGCACCGGCCACCAAACCAACCACCCAGTTCCTACAGAGAGCTGGGACACAAAACCCTCTGTCCCACCGCAGCTCTGGGGACGACGGCTCTTGCCACCACAGGGCCCTGCAGCTGGCAGCCCCCAAACCTCAGCGGCCCCTGCCCCGTCCTGAGCCAGCCGGGGTCCCGCTGCCTGTCCTCCCGCTCCTGCCTGGCCCGTGCTGGCAGCTGGGGAACAGCCGGGCAGGGCTGCAGGACCTTTGGTGACCACCAGCTGCTCTCCAGCACCAGCACAAGGTCCTTGCATGTGTCAGACTGGCAGCGGCTGCTCCCCTGGGGATGGGAAGCAGCAGCGGGCTGAGGAGATGCTGTGTGGTGGGAAGAGGGAAAACTGTGGGAGCAACAGCCGTGAGGAGAAACCAGTATTTTGGAGAAGAGGCTTGTTGCAAGTATGACTTGAACCCTGGAATGCCTGGAAATCTGTGGGAGAGTGGAAGTAAGCCAGGTAATGAGGTGAGTGCAAGGCCTATGGTAAAAACGGAAAAAGAAAGCTCTATGCAATTGGAGAGTGTGGGATATTTTACAAAAAGAGGAATAATGCAAAATTCTGACAGTAAGAAGTATGTTATCAGACAAGAGGAATGCTAGGAGAGTGCAAAAAGCTGGCACCACTGCTTTCCTCACCCCTATGGGGAGCAGATGAGCTCAGGGCAGCCAGCGACCACCCACCCCCTTGTGTGTGGGGGCTCTGTCACCAGCCCTGTCCTCGGCTAACCCCTGGGGCAAGGGGCTGCAGAAGGAGCGGGGACCAGTGTCTCCATCCCAGGCTGGCTGCAGGCTTCAAGCCGAAAAATCATTTGAACTGTCACAGGGGGGTGAAGTGTGGCCAGGCACATTATGAAGGGGGTGTGTGCTGCTGCTTCTGCTGCTGTGATATGTAGTGTCCCTGAGGCTCTGATCATCGATCGGCACCGAAGCATCAGCATTTGGTTATAAATCAGTTGCATGAGATTTACTGACAGTCTTACAAAGAGCAAACCAACCTTTAATCAGCCCCGTGTGAACCCCGGGGAGCTGTGGGCAGGAATGAGGACCCATGTGGGGTAGGCAACACCTGTACCTGCCAGACCTGGGTTGCTCTAGAGAAACCTAAAACACCTGAGGCTGTGGAGGGGGTGGAGTGAGAGCCGGTTCCTTCAGGTGTTTAGACTTTTTTGGTTTTCCCCTCTGGTGGTTTGAAAGAAGAGACTAGGTCAGTGCCCTCAAAGTCTGCAGGATGTTGCTTGGACTACTCGAAAGAATGAGCAGGTTAGTAGTGGTCTTAATGTTGTTCTTTTGAGAGGTGGTAGAGAAGTAGCTGTAATGTTTCTGTGGTCCAGGGGAGCAGCTGGATCATTTGCTTGTGTTGATTCTGACCATCAAATCTTTGCAGCAAGCCTTTGGTTTTTCAGCATCTCGCATGAATGAACAAGCCCTCCCATTTACAGCTGGCAAGTGACCGTACAATGTGTGACCTAGCTTTGTCATGTTTGTCCCTAAATCTGTATGTGAAAGTACAAATTTACTTGAGGAAATTTTGTTTACTAATATATAAAGCTTTGAGCAACTTTGAGCATGTGGTGGGACTTGGGGACCTCCAGAGGTCCTTTCCATGCTGAGTGTTTCTGCATAAACAGCATGGTTAGTGGCAGCACTATAGGTGAATATTTAAAATAATTGTAAAATATTTTTATTAGAATAATTATAGACTTACAACCTGCTGAGTCTGTACTGGAATCCTCCCCTGTATTGAAAATACTTTTTAAAAAAATTGTTTTGAATTTATCTGGAGCTACCTGAATGTTAACATACTAGGGAATAGATCTGCAATATTGCACAGGCATCCAAAGAAGGAGATGGAAGGCAGAACTAGTAACTGGAGGTTTTGTGTTACAAGTTCTGCTTACTTCAGTAAGAACAATATTTGGTGCACATGGGTCTTGGAAAAATGACTCCTTTATATAGATTTTGAAACATTTTTGTCTCTTTTGGGAATGTATGAGCATGTCACTTACTAGCCATTATAGAACAATAGGTAAATTACAATATTTGTTGCATATAGGCCCTGCTGAAGAGGCAAAGCAACTAACTTTGTAGTAATGAAATAGCTGATGTTTAGCTTGCTCATGTTTTTATGTTGGTGTTTTGTTAATGCACTAAATACATTGCTGGGTATGTGCAGGGGTTAGACAAATCTTGACTTTATTCACAACAGGTATATTAGGGTGCAAAGCCAGATGGTCCTTGGTGACTATTAGCGAGCAAACTGTGATGCTCAGGGAATCCCCCTGCCCACGTTCTCTACCTGCCAGCTTAATGACTACGAGTTTCTGGCACAACTGCACAGTTTCTACTTACACATGAAGAAAAACCCAAGTGTAAATCTGGTAATAGGTAGTATGTGGCTTAACGATACAGAGCTGCTGAGCCAGTTCATATTGGTATGTTATAAATTCTGGTTGTCATCTATTTGCCTACCGGGCACTGGGATTTAAAAAAAGCACATAGAATTTAAAATGTGTGTTTGATTTTTTGAGTTCAGCATTTAAATTTATAAATCTGGGTAGAGGTGTTGGTGGTTTTTTTTTGTGGTGGTGTTTTCTGTGGTTTTTTGTGGTGGTGTTTTCTGTGGTTTTTTGTGGTGGTGTTTTCTGTGGTTTTTTGTGTGTTTGTTTTTTAATTAAAATCTGCTGCATATGTCTTTTCACATACTAAGCATCCTACATCTTTGCCTGGTGGTGGGCTGTGGGGGGAAGCATTTGCTCTGTTTGTAAGTTGAGATGCTGTGGGGAAGGTGCTCGGGCCAGCTCTGGGGCTTGGTGGCATGATGGCAAACATCTGCAGTGAGGAAGCACTAGTTGAACTGGTTCCAGTGCCAATTCTGTCTGAATGGTCCCTAGACATTTGTTTCAAGATCCAGGTGAGGCTTTCTTTATTCTTGCTGCAGTGAATGACTGTAAACGTTTCTGTAGCTGTTCAGGATCAAGTCAAACTGGTTAAGGCAATGTGAAATTCAAGGTTAAAAGGTGAAATGCTGCTAAATTTAAGATTCAAGCTTATGCACGTAAGTAAATGGTTACTTGGATCATTTCCATTTCAGATGCACTAAGTAAGGTATGGCTCTTCCAGCATCCATCTTCCCCTGCAGATGGGTACCGTAGTCATTTTACAGGAGTTATGAACTGAAAAGGTCCTCCCCAAACATGTTTTCCCAAGTATGCAAGCTTAATTGCCCTCGTGCATCCAGGCTTCTATCTATAAATGTTTGGATATGGCTCTGTAGGTTCACTTCATCATCCCTTATACAGGATTAAACAGTGTATTCTCCTGTCAGTTTGTTCCTACCACTTGTCTTCAAACAGTGGAAAAACGTGAGCATTAGAGATGCTTGGGGTAAGAATCCATTCACAGATACACAAACATATTTGACGGGATCCTTTCACAGAGAGAGAGCACAGGTTTGGGTTTTCAGGCTTTTCATTATTCTGTCAGAGCTTAAAGGGAGCAAACCAGAGTACCAACAGAAAAGTAGTACTGTAGGGAATATTTTTCCACACAGGTACTGTACTCTTTTTTTTTTTTTTTTTTTCTTTTTTTTTTTTTTCTTTCTTTCTCCACCCTCCCCCCCCTTCCCCCAGCATGGTGTTGTGATGATGATGTTGGCCTTTTCTGAGGGGTATGAAAAACAGACCATCTGTCTTTTAAACAGCTTGTGACACCCTCAGTTTGATAATTGCAGGTTGTCTATACAGCTTCCAGACATGTTTAAATTATATGGTCACACCAGGTATAACTCTTCCATTTCTGCTTACAAACTGGTGTGTGGTTTGTTTGCTGCTGAGTAAATGCAGTCATGGGATAGAGATGTCTGAATTTAGCAGAAGGTGAGGTTATCTGTTGCAGTGACCCACTGCAGAGGAGGCATGTATGAGGACCCAGTAGGTGCAGAACTCCGAGGCTGGTGCCCTCTGCCTGGCTCCACCGTAGTTGTTGCCACCCTGCTGATGCCCTGATGCCCTGCAATAGCTATCCCGTGATGCCAGGTGCAAGCACGACCTAAGATCTTCCTCCCATCTCTGGGGATCTGTTAGCCAGCTCCATGAGGGAGAACTGATGGGAAACAGCACACCGGCTATGAATTAAAGCATTGGATCTGGGTCTTCCCCAGTAGTGTTAACTCTCCAAGTATATCCTTCTCTTGGAAGGTACTTGAGGTTACTTTTCTTTTTCTACATTGATGACATCTTTCACTTGCTGCTCATCTCTTTTTCTACTCTTTCTTAGAAGCATTTGATTACACTGTGCTGATTTAGTGTTTCTAAAACCAGATTGATATTAAGTAATAACAATAAACTTTGTGAGAGTATCTTTTCACTTTTCAGTAGGAATTCGCAGATAAATGTGGTTTTGTTGGTTTTTTTTTTTTTTTTTTACATAGCCTTCTTCAAAACTACAGGTGGTAAGTTATATACCATTCAATTTAAAGGATTTTTTCAAGTGAGATTCAGTGAAATAACTTCTCAGACTCATTTTTATTTACATCTGCTGCTTTCATACAATTCTGTCCCAAAAGAGCCAATTTAACTCCTGTGCTTTGTTCCTTCATTTGCTATCTTCATTATTTTTCTTCTTTTATTTGTTCTTTTCCATTTTCCACTTACTAATCAGAATTAAACAACTTGCATAACTGGTCATTGCTAACAAACCAGGATCTAAAGTCTGTCTGACTTTCAGTAGTTCCAGAAGTGGAATCAGATCCAGGTTTCATCCTGGATGAACAACAAGCTTTTGCCAGGCACTAATGCCTGATACTGACCATGGTTGGACTTATTAAACATAGGAAAAAAATCAGCAACTGTATGGAACTGATGGGAAGGGCTTGCTTCATTAAACTGCTACCTTAGCCTAAGGTCATAAGGAGTAGACGAGGTAGTTTTCTTGCTTTCCCCCAAAACCTTCCTCAGGGGAGTTCACTTACTTCAAACACCTGAAAAACCATGTTGGCAAATACAGCTTTTTCTGACTGCAATGGAGACACCGAGGTGACACATGCTCCAGATGAGCATGAGCAACCCATGGAAGCAGCAAACACAGGGACGTTTGTCTCCTTGCAGAGACTTTGGCTGACTGAAAGCTGTGTAGGAGCTGGTCTGCTGCCCCCAGCTAGACAAAAGGCTTTCTCCTCCGCTCTCAGATTTCCCCTCAAGCCTTTTAGCAAAGTGAAACTGGAAGGAAACATCCTAGAATTCATATAGTGGTATAGTTATATGGCATGTATATAATACATGTTTGGTACAAATACAGCTGTAATTAAATTTTTCTGGAGAATAAATATAAACTGTGCACGTGATGAGAACATGCAGGTGCTGTGTTATATGGGCAGCTAGCAGACCATGTCCTGAAAAGCTGAAAGTCATCTTTGGTTTAGGAATCTAACTTTGACCAGAAGTTGACAGTAATTGAGTTGCAATACCATGATGGGAATTGTCCAGTGGGAAACAGCTTTTAAAATGTCATAACTTAAATCTTGATTTAGTGTATTGCATAAATATGAGCATGACTTGTATTTGATACATCCTCTTTTTTTATTAGTATTCTGCAAAGTAAAGTTGGTGTGGTCGCTATACTGTGCGTGTTTTGTGTGTATTTCAGCTCTGTGCTTCCTCAGTGCTAACTTCTACTAGCGCTGCGATTTGTAGGTGCAGAGAAGAGTTTACCTTGGAAGGGACCCGGAGATCACGCAATGCAGGGCTGACTTAAAAAGTTGCTTCAGGGTTTTGTCCAGTTGAGCTTATGCTGGCATGTAGTATGGCTAGCTCTTCCCGATCATTACTCAAAAGTTTAAATTAAGAAGTTTACTTGGGAAGGAAATATTGAAGATTTTACATAACTGCATGCGCAAATACATACTCCCTCATGCTTGTGTGTATGTAATATATTACACCTAGGTGCATGGAGCTGGGAACTATTATTATGGCCACACTCATGGAAATATTTGAATTTGGCTCACTTTGCATAAACACTCTGGCATTAAACCCACAGCGTACAGTAACATGTATAGCACAGCAGTCCTGTTCTCAGGACATATGCTTGAAGGGACTGTTGGTGTTTCCATTTTGACCTTCTCAAGCAGGGGTTCCTAGCCTGGTCTTCAAATTTTTCTCTAAAATATCTTCTCAGAATATTCTATGAAAAACTGTTAAAAGGGGTGAAACTGGTTACCCCCCCTCACCGCCCCAACAATGCAGTGGAGGGGAGAGACTTTGCATGTGCCTCCCATGCTCGCCCTGGCTGGGGGGTGGCCATCAGCAGGGCAGACCCAGGTAGCACTGCAGCACAAACCCAGGACTTGAGACCTGTTACATGTAGGTACGTTCCTTGCTGAAACATTGTAGAGAAGCTGAAAAGCTGTTTGGAAATCTAGTCATGAGAAGCATGTTAAAAACCCAGTACTAATCCAAATCATATGGTTAAGACTACATTTAGCTATTTAGAAAACAGAAGCCATGTCCAGTATGTGCCCAGTATACTTGATTTCACCTCCACTTCCCCATTTTATTTATTCCTAGTCCCAGGATGCTTTCTGCTGTGTTATGGTCCAGTTGATTTAACGCCTGTAGTTCCTGAAGCTTCTGCATCGTTTGTATTTAGATCCCACCCCGAAAAGCTCACAGATACATGCTCTTGTACCTGATAATGCTTTGTGCAAACCCAGCTGCCAACTGAAGTGGAAAGTGTCCAACTGACCCTTGCATCTGATCCAGCCTTTTACAACAAGGACCAAAGGCAACAGCAAGGTATTTTGGGACCAGGACAGGATGTTAACCTGGTGTGTCCTTCCCTAAACACAAACCAGCTTCAAAAAAGACTGTACTGATGGAGAAGACCCTATGGACTACCCTCTGGTGCATGGCTCTGTGGCAACAGCCAGGGACCAAATGCATTCCTAGGTTCCCAGGACCCAGGAAAGAGCCCTAAGCTTTGCTTGCATCTGGCACTTGATTAGGAGGTGGCTGAGCTCCCCTTCTTCCTTGGTGTAGTTGTGTTCAGCTGGAGACAGGGGCATGACAAGACTAAGTGGCTTATGAGGAATTAAAGAAAAGTCGCTTTAAGTAGACAAGATGGTAGATAGAGAAATGTTAAATAATGGATGTACTTTATTAATGAATGCAGGCACTGCTTGTGCAAACCAAACATCAGTACAGACATACTTTATTTTCATGTTCATGGCAACTGAAATCCTGGGATTTTGAATTTCAAAATACAAACAAAGTCATTGTATGTAGTCTGAAGTATTTCAATGTCATTACAGAAGTAGTTCAGCAGTAGCAATAACAAAGTAGTCAGTCGCTACAAAAAGCAGATCTTCTGACAATAAACAACTGTATGGCGCTTAACATGCTTTAGCGAACGCAGGGCTAAGCATGGCAAGCTGCCTTGTAATATTACCATTACCATATGCCATGGTTCTGCCGTGTCACAAAATTGCTCAGACCAGATGCAAAAGCAGGAGCTCCACACCTGCAATCACATGCAAAGTGATATGCCTACCAATAACACCTTAAAAAAAGTCTTCGTTTTAAATCCTTCTTGATGAAGGCCTCAGAACTAGGGCAACCCTAGGGAACCTATACTACAGCAGTTTCTGCAGCTCAGCTGGTAGCCAATAGCTCAACCCCTCTGGATCACGAGACAGAATCTGCATGCCAACATGGATTATTTTTAACAAGTCTTCTACTAAAACGTAAAATGAAGAACTAAAAATGTAATAGCTCAAGAGACT
Organism: Falco rusticolus; assembly: GCF_015220075.1. Classification (NCBI taxonomy): domain Eukaryota; kingdom Metazoa; phylum Chordata; class Aves; order Falconiformes; family Falconidae; genus Falco; species Falco rusticolus. The sequence goes on from NC_051192.1 coordinate 45,329,726, forward strand.
TTGCGGGTAGTCAACTAGATGGTGTGGGGAAAAGTCTAGGACAAAAGAAGAGAGGGTCATTCCAGCTTTCCTTGAATTACCGAAGCTATCAAAACAATGTAAGATATCCTGTGCACATGACAGTAGAAAAAACAGGATGTTTGTCAACTCTCAACTAATTGAGCCGGAATGATGTTATAGGGAGAGACTGATGGGTCAGATAAATAGTCCCAGTGTGTGTGACCTGAAGGGACAATACGGAGACTACGCTATGGAAAGGATATCTAGCAGCAGTCTGAAATGATTTCTAAAACTTGTTGCTCAGGCATCCATATCCACATGGAAGCTTCACAGGCAGCCAGCTAGTGCCATGTTTAGTATCCCATACCACATGGAGATAGGTCCAATGCACCTGAGGGGGAACCACAATGACCACTAGTAAGGCAGAGTTATGATGTTCTGTATTTCTTTGGACAAGACGGAGGGAAAATGTTATTTATTTTTCTTGTAAGGATGCTACTAGGAAAACTATGGCTGGCAACCACACTTTCTTCCAGAAAAGTCTTTGGCTATTTCTAGGCTAGATAGCTCAGTGTGTGCAAAACTAAATTACAACACCGTTATGTGTATGAATAGCATGGTTGTGTTTTGTGGCACAATTTAATAGAAAATTTCAGCAATCTCTCTTCCCAGTAGCTGAGAGTGCCACACTTGAATCTTACTTTCTGCTGATCATGTTTGTCCTGCCCCAGTGTAATTAAAGCATCCACAGTCTTGGCTGTTACAAGCTCTATCGTCTAATCAGGCTAAAATATCAAATAGCTCTTTTTTTTTTATGTTTAAGTTTATCTTCACAGAAATCCCCATGGTGCTAGGGGACCACACTATGAATAGAACAGTTCTGAAATGCAGTCAACAGACATTTCCGTGCTACTCCAGGGAAGGCACAGATAATTATTTTAATTGTCCCCAGTTTGCTCTTCTGTCCATAATTACAGTTTTGAGTTTATAAATAACGAAGCATGATTTTAAAAACCAAAACAAACCCCTCAATTTCAACACAGTTCCTGAGATAATTAAGTCTCCAAATGTGGCTGTGTAGAAGGGAACCAAAACTACATTGCAGAAGCCCGTAACATACAGATGTGCGTAAGCAGAGCAAAGCGACAGGATGGAAAACGTCACCAGGAAAATAAACTCTCTCATCATTATTTCACTGCTTTTTACCTAAAAAAACCAATAGACTATTATCTTGATTCAACCTATTGTTCTATTGCTTTTTTTGTTATTGAAGGCGCCAACAGTCAGTCAGTGAGTTTCCTGAGGAGCAGCAGCTTGAAAAGCTAAATGCAGTATCCTTGTTTTGCTGCAGATTTAGCAAAAAAAAGACAAGATAAGTTACTCGGGTAAATTAACACACATGGTTTAAGATTTAACTTGTTCAAATACCCCCTTCAAATAATAACACACTCCAGTTTTACAGTATGGTGATTAAAACCTGCAGAACAAAGCAGAACAAAGCTCTGCACTGTTGCATCCTTGCTTGATGGACATTCCTCTGTTGTTACTGGGCATTGTGTACTGCCAGGGACAGGACAAGAAAAACTGTAGGTCGGGAGCCAGCACAGCAGGAGGCTTCATTAGCCAAGAACAGGAGCAAAACAGGGCTTCAGAAGGAGCAATACCCTCTCTGAACAACCAGTTTCACCACAACAAGCACATAATCAGCTGGACAGACTGTAATATATGTATTGGGTAAAGACAGACCTATGGATATGAGACAGCTATGGCTTAAGCATTTCAAAAGATTTCCTTGCCCAACAAGGAAACAAATCATATATTAAAAACTTTTTTAAGAATAAATGCTCTGTTCTTTCTCTGCTTAATATCTTCCTTGCTTGAAGCTTGGCTGTTGCACAAATGCATCCAGAGCAACGCTTGATGATAACTTAAAAATGTGCAGTTAATCTGTGTGTGGTTTCAGCTCCTGAATGCCAGGAGCGAAAATGTATTTTTCAGAGAGAAATAGGCTTGATTACACAGTATAATCATGTTTATGCAAGTTTTTAGATGGCCAAGATAAGGGAAATACTTCTGTAAATGCCTCTGAGAAAAGACAAAAACTCAAAGGTAAAAAGTTTCTCTCTTTTTCCATGTCATTTTATCCACAAACAAGCATAAACCCCAGTCGAGAGCTTCCTGTACTACAGTGAGAAAGAAAAACTTTAGCTTGCCTTTTTTTTTCAACCTTACAGCTATATTTAATCGTAAAAACTAGTTTGAAGAAAGAGTAAACTTTTGCTCTTTGGTCTATCTTGACATTCCTCCAGAGACACGTAACAGGAATATTTCAGATTCATTTTTTGTCTTCTACTTGCAAGAAACAGGAAAGTTGCAGTTCTTAATTTCAAGGCTTCTGAAATGAGAAAGGTAAAGAATTTATACATTGAAACAAGATATCTTTGCTTTCTTTAAAGAAAAAAAAGATAGAAATAGAAGCACCACTATCTAAAAACAGTGTTTCAGTAAAACTGGATATTTTTGTCTTAACCATAATAATAAAAAAAATCAGTTATGCCACATGCGCCTCCCATTTATCATCTGTGTAACCCTACTAGGTGAGAAACAAAAACTTGTACTCGTATTCCAGTATGATACAGACTTAAGACTGTACATTATTGTAGTAAATCCTGCTGACTGAAACCCAATACTGTAGAATGAGAGTAAAAGAAGTCAGGTTTTTGTTTCATAGGATCAATTTTGTGGATGCAAATGAAAGGTCTTCAAATACCTCCTACCTGTACCTAAATGAATTAAGATGAAAACATCTAACTGCAATTTTAGGACCTCCATTTTGGTGTCCCTCTTCATGGGCTTCTTTATGGCCATGAAGATGCTCACAGTCAGAGCTCTGGGATTCTCACATTCAGAAAAGCTCTGAGGGTGGCAATATGCCCATGCTGTGTATTACAGTCATTCTGATGTTCTGCCAGTTCTGAAGAGGACAGAGTGCAAGAATATATCTGTAACTGTGGACAGCCATGGCCTTACTAAGTCACAACAAACTGACGAAAACAACAACCTCCATCATCAGTCCAAGATACCCAAAGCCAAACTGGCACAGTAAGAGCAGGCACCTGCTGCCACTGATTAGAGGGATCCTCAGAGCTCACAGGGGTCCTTAACAGACTACTTCTGCAGAGCAGGTCAGGTTCATAAATTCCCCTCACTGTGCAAATACTACTTTCCTTTTTTTTTAAAAAATATTTCTTTCTACTGGCAGACTTGTCTCCATGTAAGTCTTACTCTAACTGGTGCTATCTACAGACAGCTCCTAAGGAAACAATTGCACTTACTTAGTGTATGAGCTGGGCAATACAATTTAAATGGGATACTGGCCATTGAGGAAGAACTAACCAGATTCCTTTGGGTTCATTTCCAGATGCTAATGTTTCAGTTTTTTAATAGAGTGTGTTGCTCCTACAGAGAGACCGTAATATTGTGCGTTCCATGTATTAGCTATTTGTCAAAAGAAAAAAAAACAGAGCTGACTTTTTTCGACAAAAGTTTTTGCTTGTATGACTTTTTAAGAGAATATTCTAATGACCGGTATTCTGTAAATTTTTGTAAGAGCTATCATCTCCTTGACTAATGCAGTGAAATGATGGAGGAAAATCAGAGAGGCTAATGACATCCACTGTCTCATCTCAGTGAGAGTCCCCCCAAAGCTACCCTTGCAGCAGGAACTTTTGCCTGTATCCTGTATCCTCTTCACCAGTTTCGTGAAGCTATGCATTGCAGAGGAGGATATAAACTGCACACTGAAACGACTGTTCTCAGGTCTGCACGCATGTTTATAATGAAACATCTCCAGCTATTCCACAAATCTCTAAATATTTTTCAATTACCCCATCTTAAAGATTTGAATCAGTCCTAATGAGCTGGCACACTATCATATTACTAGAAATTTTACATCATACACTAAAACACTAAGGAAAGAATTCAAGCAAATTTTCAAGCAAAAAAACCCAAACAGCCCCTTGATCTGCTGTCACAGAAACAAACCCACAGATACCTCAAAGCATAGTATTAGCTGCAGTGCGGGTTCACATCAGTGAATGTGTGAAAGCAAAGAATAATACTAAACTTCTCCACAGAAAGTTGGGAGTAAAGTTTATATGGGACTCTTTTTTCTCTCTTTATCCAAAATGAGAAATGCACAAGTCTAGCACATGAACTGGGTGAATTTTAGAACTGATGAACATTGACCACTTTGTGTGGTGCTCAGTGGGTATTACAGTACTCTCAAGGTGTTTATTTAGATTGTTAAAGGTGGGAACACAGGTGAGTATGTGCCTATACTGATGCAAAATATATATGATCAAGCTGTTTTTTTCTTTAAAAGGTTTTTACAACTGACTGAATCATTCATGTGTTTGATGCCACCAGTACCTCCACAATGGAATTAAAATAATTATTAACAATAGAATTCATTATTTCCTACCTGACTATTATGTTTTTGGGACTTTGTCAGCATTTCTTTTTGACATCTAAGAAAACACCATCACTGACCGAAAGCCAAGTTTAACATCTTCATTTCATGCACAACTTCAAATGAAAGGCCTTCACAGTTGGAATGGAGTATTTCATCTGCTTAATTACCATTGTTCTTCAAAACTCATCACTCCATTGTTTGGATAGATTTACGTAAGACTAGGCAGTAAACACCCAATTACTCAGGCTATGTGAATCTGCATATAGATTTTACATTAGGATTCTACAGTCATTTCAAATGCTTCAGAAGTAATTACATGACTGACACATGATGAATCAATATGTATGCATGAAGCCATCAGACATATAATGTATATCAGTAACAAAAATGGAATATATGCCAAAAACCTGTATGCATAGCACTACCCAGCAACACAACAGTCAGTGATGGTTTGCTAACTGCTTTTTACTTGTCTTGACTGGTACACGCGAAATGGCAGAATCTGCTCTCACCAGATGTTATGTCAATGCTGTAACATTCAGGTATGGGCAAGTGAACAGTTAATTTGGTCTGAACAGTAATCTTGCTGGGTTGTGCAAACCTCTCTCCTCCTCCAAACAATCCATCAAAACACAGAAACAGAAAATGAAACTGGAGTAGGCAAGGATTGCTACAACAGGGCTGAAGCACCTGGGCATATCCACCTCAAAGCTGTGGTTGATCTGGGGTCCCATCACAGTCCTGTTAGATCATAGTAGTATTGATCTGTGGAAGAGTAACCATTTTACTTTCCAGACCAATTTATTGGGGAAAGGGAGAGAGTCCCATCACAGACACATATGGTTTGTTTCAGTCAGGGTTACATCCTCTCTTACTCCACTTATTATGTTACAAGGTTAAAATGGAGTAGCGCGGAATATTTTCATAACAACTTGGATTTTTCAGTGAGGAACAGGCTACACAAAATTAAAGCAGGACACCAAGAAGATGAAGTACTTAGAGAAGGGGAGGAGTTGGCGGGGGAACTGCAACCTTCCAGAAAAAAGGAGAGAACCTAGCCTGAACAACAGACAGGCTAAGAGGACAGATTTGTGTTCCTGAAATGCTTATTACCATTTGAAAGAGATGACAGCAATCAGCGGGAAAAAAAAAAAAAAAAAAAAAAAAGGAAAAAGCAAAGCACAGCTCATAACAAGCTGAGAAACATGTCCCCTGATATCTAGGTAATGACAGAAACACACTGCCACATGAAAGTAGTATCAAAGATGAACTAGATCATTTCTTTTGAGGTGAGTAACACAACATGATTTCTTCAGACTGACTTTTTCCATAGCCAAGAGCAGTACAGTTGCAGAGCCAGCTCCTACTCACACCAAACTGACACAGCCAGGAATCCAAAAAGCACCATCAATGTGCACCATCAGTGTCAGCAAAGTGACAGCCACCATTCAGTAAATGAGAAACCCACGTGGTAAAGTGCACATTATAAAATATTTCTTCAAATCCCCCCAAATTGTGTGAAGTCCTCAATGAAACTAGGACCTAGATAAACTCCTGACAACCTTTTTTATATACATACTAGAGACAAACATCCTTCTCCAAGCTGGAATAGGAAAATAAAGGCTGTTGACCGACCTGAATTTGGACATCACTTTCAAAACAATCCTTTCACTTGCTCTGTGATGGGGTCAAGATCAATGTCATAGAAGCATGGCCTTGTAGGCAGTCCTGGCATGGTGCTCATCTGTGGGAACAATAAAATGAAGTTATATTCCTGCACCTGTAAACAGATAATAATTCCACCCATGTAAACCTTAGATTAAGAGCAAGGTTAGATTGTTAATCATGGACTCAGCTGCAGATGTGATCTTCACCACATTTTTTGTTTCTGTTAAAAATGTCAAGCTTGGTACTTTTTTGATTCATTTTTAAGTGTATGCTTCTAAAAGACAGGAAGGAGAAAATAAAACCCACAAAATACAGGCTAGCACAGCAACCTAAGAATAAACTTCTTAACAAAATGAAGACACTTGGGACTTATTTGTTTCTCAGAATATTTATCCAGAACATTCATCCATTTATATCTACTAGGAAAAATCACACAGCAAAGACCAAGGGCATAATTGCCCAAATTCACCTGGTGATATGAATGTGTTAAACTCAGATCTCTCCTACAGAGTACCAGAATATAGGAGCAGAATTAATCACAACACTTTCATGACTGATTATTTAATGTAAGAAATAAATTGAAATAGTTCAACTAAACGTATGTGGATTACAGTTGAATCCTAATTTAGTAGTTAGAGTTAGGCAGGTTGAGACATGAAGCTCAAGCAATCCAATTATCTCAAACTATGCATAATTAAGATCTTGATCTAGCATAAGACACCAGCATCTACATAGCTTTAAACATGTAAATAGTTTCATGGACTTAAATTACAGTTAACTACAGCTCTGCTCATGCTACTTATACTATTATTTACAATTGGCATTTTAGCAGCAATTAAAGACATGCATGACGTAGAAATCTTGAGGTGCTGCTCCACAATAGCTTAGGCCACTTCTAACCAGCTTCTCACCTCCTCTGCCTCAGGACTCCCCCTGCTTGCCCTTGTGAGGGAGATGTCTGGCGAGCAGGTTCAGCAGGATAATGCTATTTTTTGATCTGCTTCATCTCCTCCTGTTTCAGTACCTTGAGCCAGGAAGGGTTTTCCCATCCCCAATGCCAGCACTGGCACAGGGTAAAGGCTGTGACTGTGGGGCCATTTTAAGGCAGGGCCAGTTTGGATCAACCTGAACCACTGCGGATTCACACTCTTAAGTCTTCCCAAGATGACAGAAGCCCTGACTACCTCAGCATATTTCCACTAATTCAAGGCCTGAGTACCAGAAACAGTCCAAACACAATAACCTAAGGCAAAGGTCGGATTAAGGTTTGTTTTCATGACATGAGCTGCAACCCGTTGCTGAAAGGGGACAGTTTCACCCTGTGAACCCCTGGGATGATTCCTCCTCTGGTACTCGTCTTACTGCAACCAACCTTATTCAAAACAGTGAACTGATGAAAATACACATTTTTATGGTCAGGGCTGGTTGACTGATGAATTAAAACAACTTACTGCACAACCGAATCACCAGCAGGCCACTGGCTGCAGCCCGAGCACGCTGTGGCCAGCCATCACCTCCCAGCAGAGAGCACAGGGCTGGGCAGCTTTCTCCCGCTGTCCTGTCCTCCCTGATTTCCCAAGGAGTGTAGCTCAGCTACGGTGTCTTCTCTGGCCAAAAGCAAGCTCTGACAGGCTAACTGGCATCAAAAGAGGAGAAGTACATGACCACCATCCTAGCTCCTCCAGAGAGCCAGATTTACAGGTCCCCTCAGGCTGGACCAGCCTGTATTTCTTTAAGTCAACCTGTTCTGCTGCATATTCAGTGATGGACTTAGCAGCTCCCTTACGCTTCAATTTCACTCCTAATGCTCACGTAATGTTTCCATCATGGGAATACAAGCAAACTGTAAAATCTCTTCACCACAGTCTCAGCTATTCCAGAGAGCTCTGCTGCCATTCCAGAGGTTAATCCCACATTGGGAAGGGGGAAAGGAGCTCAGGGAGCTCAGTACTGGTGCAGCCATCATCTCACTTGAGATCTGGCTCTCAGAAGAAACAATGCAACGAGCTCTTCTAGTTAACTCAGTACATTTCCTCTGTTTTTAAATATAGTCCTTCCTGATCTTTTGTTATTGCACACAGTAAGAATAAAAGACAAAACTATCTGTTTGCATCGACCAAACCCTGTCACTGACTGCATGACATCATTTTATTGGCTGACATTGCCTTGGCATCTCAGCTAAGTACTAAAACACCTTGTTACTATTCTTTATCCATTGGCCACACTAGTTGGACTACTACATCATCAGGGTTACTGAATTATTTTCTGTCTCAGATTCATTCCAGTTTCTGAATTAATGCTTGACAATAAACTGCCTTAATGAATTACGTCTCACTGGGAGGAGAATGAACAAACTGCTAAGACAACTTTCTGGTTACTCTGTGCATGACAGTTCTACATCTGAAAGTAAACTCCCAGATTTCAGGTTCCTTCTTTTTTTTTTTTTTTTTTTTTTTTTTAAATATAACTACAAGAACTTGGCCAGTCTTGATTTTCCCTGTAAAATGCCAAAGAGAATCAGTTTAGGGGAGTTTTTCCTTATTTTTTTTTAAAGAAATGTAAAAAAAATAAGTTCCACATGTTTCGGATTTGGTTTTTTTTTCATAGGCCCAGTTCTACACCGGTGTAACTCCACTGTAGTAACTAAGTGAAATCTATTACACCTACAAAATATGAGTATCAAACCAGTTTATTGCCAGTTCAGGGAATACAACTATTCTCATATTGAAAATTTAAGTCAACAAAAGAGAATGAGTTCATCTGAATTAAAATTACTGCTGCATAAAATGAAGTACAAGGCAAAATAACCCACAGAGGAAACACTTCGGGATGACTACCTATGTGAATCGCAGAGCAAAAATAAAACACGTCCTGTCATTTTCCCCATGGCCCAGACTTCCAAACAGGCAAAGCCATGTAGATTTATGATCATTTCTCTCTGCTTTCATTATTGGGACACATAGAGATAACATGCGGCAGAATCTATCCCTTTTTCATTACTTCGAGGTCAATAGGAGGAGATGGCTGGCTGGCTGGGGAGATTACTACTGATTATTTCCTCTCCAGCCCTTCATTTCTTTCCTGCCAAAAAGGCAGGGGAGAAGAGAAAGCTCAGTCGGCTGTGAGGCAGAATCAAAGCTTCAGCTGACTTGCTTTCCATGTGGCTGTGGGCTCAGAAGATCCTCTTCCCTCTCACTATTTTCCACCATACTGAATGAAGGCATTAATGAGCGAGTTCACAGGCTGGCCTTAACCCCAGCAGGTATGATCCGGAAGCATCCCTCTCCTTGCCCTAAGTAACTGGAGCCTAGATTTTTGTGCACAGCAAGGGGGCTGGGATGCTAACCTGCCCCCTGGCCGCAGCACATACTGCACCTGCACAGCGGCTGGCAGACTGCCTCCACATCCAAGGCTTCCCGAGATAACTACTTACCAAAATTACTTCATTTCTAAAACTTGAAAAAAGGAGAATCAACAACGAAAGAGAAAATACGCCTAAAACATAGATCACTTTGGTAATTAGCAGGTATGTACAGTATGAAAAAACCCACAGAAATTTACAGTCATACAGCTGCTTCATCTCATACAATATACACCCTATATATGTTGCACGGAGATCAGCACAACCCTCCACTCTAATATAACAACATTTGGGTTATAGATTGGTAGCTATGCAGCATCACATAGTATGGCTGTGAGAAAAGGGCAGGGTAAGAAGCAGTGAATGGCAACACATTATCCACTTAAGACCACAAACTGAATGTAGGTAGCCAAATAACCAGTACATAATTTGACCAAAACTGCTACTATCACACTTCCCCTGGGAGAAGGAATATATAAGGCATAAACTTTGCACCTTAAGACTTAATGCAATTCATACGAATGCTTTATGCAGGTGTAAAAATAATAATAAAAAAAAAGTTTTAGAAAGAACTCATCCAGCTGCTGCCAAAACCATATAATTTAGGAATTAATAGGAACTTCTTTTATAGGAACTCACTGGACTCAACCATTTTCTTCACAAACTGTACAACTATGTACACATCCACGAGAGCAAATCAGGTGCAGAAAGATGATGTGAAAAATACAATACCTATTTATTACGTTGGCATTCTATGTTTAGGGGGCAAAAGCAACAAGTCTTACAGTCAACTATTCTGAGGATCATTTATGCTCCTGGAAATGTACAACGGCATTAACAATTTTAGTTAAGAAGGCCTGAAGGAGGATACTGCTATTTATACTAGGCATTTATGATCTTCCAGAAGTTTACTTACATGACTAAACAAAAAAATCATAAGGAGCTTCCTTACAAAAGGAGTGTGCCAGTTATTTGTAAGCTGTACGAAAGTGCTGTTCCACACACCTCTCCAAGAGCATCTCTCCACAACCTCTCCATTCACTGTCACTTGGAAGAGTGACTAAGTTGAGCTTCACTGGAGTTTCATTTAAATTACAGTTTTATGTTGACTTGTAATTTTAGTTGGCTATAAGGTCTGCATAACAGTTGCACTGTCAAGCACTAAGACTTTACTAGCCAGGTTTGTTGTGGTCCCACAAGGAAGTATGCTGCTTAGCTTCCTTTTTTATCATACAAATGCCTGTCACTGGTTGACATATCCTGCCTTTTATTTCAAGTGTATACCCATCCATCCATATATATACATCTCTTTTTTTCATTTATATACATGAAAAATCCTAATAGGACCTGAGATCACCTGAACTGTGTTAGCACAATGGCGTGATTTGGAAAACAGGTGGTCCTGAGGGCTACAACTCGTGTTTAGTGTCTTTTTCACCTATTAGACAAGATGTGTCTGTTTTACAGGCATAGCATGGTTTCTCAACAGAGAAAGAAAACCAGAGGAATCTGTACTTAGACAATTAGAAGATACCGGAAAAATCAGCAAACAGCTTATTGAGGAAACCTCCCTATACTGTGGCTTATGGAGTTAATGTTGCATTTGACAAGAAGTGCAAGCAATTTTCATTATCTAATTGTATCCCTTTGTTATTTAAACAACTTAAGACAACCCACAGCCATTTCAAACTTGAAATACTGCAGAAAACAGATGTTGTTTCTCAAGAGAATCTAGCATACACATGACTGCGGATAACTCCTCAATAAAATCTGATGGGGTGAATCGCACATCCCACACTCCATCAGCAAGAAAGAATACAAGAGGAAACTCCAGAGATTTATAAATAGCGCTATAAACCTGCATACGTTATGTTCAGCATGCCAGAATTTGTTGGAATCCGGAGGTGCAGCAAGAAGAAGCTAAATTTCAAGGTCTCAGTAACATTTCCTAGTGTGCGTTAGAGCTCTGAAAGACAGATCTACTACCAAAAATTTGCTCCTCTGCAGTGCATCTACCAGTCTCAACACATGTGAAACTGAAGGGAAGAGCCTTCCTTCCTTCTTCTGAAGAAACCCCTCCAGGTCTCCAACCTTGCCTGCTGTTAGGCACTCTTTATCTCCAGTGTCAGAGTACTCCCTCCCACCGACACCTGGGTACTGGACATGCACTGGAAGTTGGCACCACGGGAACTGCAATTCATGGAGTGGGAGAGAGGCTAACAGTCACCTCACTGCACTGCATGACTGGAGAAATGAGTGCTGATTTTATTACTGGATGCCTTAACGTCCCTGCACTCTCTCTTTTAAACCTGTACTTGGAAATTTTCATGACACTGTCCATGCAATGAGGGTAGCAGGTAGGACTACAGCACTGAAGCATGCAACTGTGCAAACACTTCCAGTGAGTGGTCACTTACTTAATCTTCAAATTAGACTGTCCTACACCACACAGAGGCACTCAGTGTGCACTGAAGAGGGAAGCTAGCGCACAAAATTTAGGCACCACATCCTAAATATCTCCAGGATCAGCTTATAGTTAGTTCCACAGAACTGGAAAATTTCCCCGCTCTGCACTCTATCCCTTCAGAGGTAGCTCATGTTTTGAATTATTAAAAAAAAAAAATTACATTAAAGTGTCAGAAAAGAATAATTAAGAGGACAATATTATTTATCTTTAAAGTAAAATGAAACGGCCAAAAAAATTTAAATAATTGCATGATATAGTCTACATACCTTCCCCACCCTGTAATAGAGAGAGGAATGACACTATACCAAAGACTGAACTGATGCTCAAGTGACTCTCACATTAGGAAAAGCAGATGCATAATGGAGGCAAGTTGGGGCTTCCTTGGAAAAGTATCAACCTACCTTCAAAACCTAATAAATTCAGCCTTGGAAAAGGCAATAATTTCTAAAAATCTACTTCAATCACTACATAATGCTTAAGAAAAGATTATCTCATTATTTTTCATTGCCTGGAAATAACAAGGATTTCTGAAAGCAGCTAAGCAAGGATCTTTAGTTAGTGTTTAAATAACTGTTTACTTATAAGTTTTAATGAAAAATTGCCAAACCTGATGATAGCCAGAGGAGACAGGGAGAGTGAAGCTCATATTTCCTTCTCAGGAAATCTTCAACAAAAAAGGTCTTGTTGCAATGTATAAGAACAATCACAGTAAGAAAGTCGACACATTAGCAGCTTTCAAAATGATCAAAATAATGTTTGAAAAGATGCTGATGCTACCCTGCCATATGCTGTAGTATTCCTTGCAATAAACAGCTCTGTTTCACTGGCATGCTGACTGATATCAGGTGCAGAAGTCCATCTGGCATCAATTATTCCATTATAATTGTCTCTTACTTTAATGTTTCCACATTCTTGGCAATTGTTCGATTTTGTGAAAGGATTTACAACAACAAAATGCATGGACATTGCTCTTCTGCTATCAGCATCTGGATGAAGTTATAGAAGTACTGAGTATGGATTACACAATCCAAATTGACCTTGCTGCCAGGTGCTCAAGTGAGCCCGAAGCAGCTTGTGCCCTTTTATGTTCTCTGAGGGATTACCAGGACCCTACAATTTACTCATCTTGAGCAGAAACAGTCTGAATCTCCAAGTGATCTCCTGGGCAACCTAAGGAGAAAACCAAACCCCACACAACAATCCACATCTTTCCAGTATAGCTTTCGGAGAAACCTGTGGGTGCATATCCCAAAGGAAGCAGGGGACAAGAGGAAAAGCAGTCAGTGCTTGGTTGGCCAAGTTCTTGATGAATAGGTAATACCACTGGAACTCAAGCCTTGCTGTTGGTGACATGCTCAAGCACTGAAAACCCAGAAACGGCATTTTACTAGTTATATTTAGGCATAGATGTAAACTATGAATGAGCAATTTGGTTACAATAAAGTAACCTAAGAACGAGCAATTCCCTGATTAAGTGAAACATTTGTGACTCACATATATGACTGCAGTTCCTCTCAGCAGTGTTGTCTCAACTCTTTTTCATCTTAGAATTCATAAAACCATACTTGAAGCAAAATAAAATGGTCCCCGTAATAACGGCACAATGGGATCAATATTTTAAATTTTACTTGAAAAATACAACTCTCTCTGAGGTAGCACATTAGATGGTGGTAGTTCAGTGTACTATTTTTTCACACCATCCGCAACACAGCATGTTTCACAGGGTATTCAAAGCTGGTTTTTGCCTTAGATAGGTTAATTGATAAACAAAATAGTGCAAAAATGAAAGCTACAAAAACCAAACAACCCACCCCCCCAACACCTCCTCCCCCCAAAAACCTCACCAAACCACACAATAACAAACAAACCCAAACCAAACACCCCCCCCCCCGAATAAAACAACCAACCACAGAGGAGATAAAGGGAGAGACTAAAAAACAGGGCTACAAATTCCAGGTGACTTGTTCCAAAACATTTCCTTCCATCCCAGCCCACTCAAATCCATTTCCAGGAGTAATTGCTCCCTTGGCCAAGGCCTACATCCTGATTTTCCTTTCCCTTTTGGGCTTTTGACAGAATCCCTGGCAGAGGATTCTCGCTCACTGCCTCTTGTACAAAATCACCTCCTCAGCCAGCAGAAATCCTTCCCTCCAGCTCACCTCTTATGTCAGAAGCTCCCAGGGCTCTTCCCATCCTTGATGAGTGTGCAATATATCAGGCAGTTCTGGAAACAAACCTCTGAGGGAATAAATCCAGAGGACAAAGGTGTTCCTCTCATGTGCTGTTTCAGCAACAGCAGTACCTGAAGTATCTGATGTTTGTGGGTACCTAGTCCTTCTTTGTCCAGTGCTTGGGCCTCCTGGTGAAGAGGAGGTGCCCAAGCTGCACCAGCAGCTCAGGTTCTGCTGAAAGCACAGCAGGTTTTGTGGTATTTGGGGAGGTGAGGTCTCCGCCTTGCATTTGCTAAGGGACTGGACACCATTTCCTCTGAAACCGGTTTATTTTGTACCAGTTGCTTCTCTGGAAGGGCCATTCCTCAAACACTGGGAGCAAGTCCCATGTTCTGCTCTTGATCTTCACTACACCATTTTGTTTAAAAGCTTCATAACTTTCACACAAGACTTGCACTTGCTGGTCAGACAGCCCGACATGTTCACACAGGAAAGCACAGAGCCTCAGTTGCAGCCCAGAAACTAGAGATACTGGCAGCCGCAGACTATGTAAAGTGAGTATGTGTGCCCAACATGCAAAAGAATTTACCGTTCCCAGTAAGACATGCTAGGAGGAGCATCATTCAGTCATTTCAATGACAATTACAACATGGAGAAATTCCAAAAGATTGTGTAACTATGGTGAAAGAAACTACATTTAACTGCTGCCATACATACTAGCCCTCTTGGTTACAATTAACTAGATCCGCTGACATCTGAGGAAGTCAAGTTCCCCATAAAACATCGTATCAGGCAAAGATGATGTGTGTGTGTGTGTATATATATATGTGGGAGGAACTGCTTCTAAAGAACATAAAGGGATTATAGCAAAGGACCCCTTTAAATCAGTTCTTTTTAATTGTTAAATCACAAAACTGGCTTGGTCTCATAACTTGATTTATCTAAGCACCAGTGGTGACCTTTATAATAACAAAGGATATAAGAATATTGGAAAACATCTGAAACAACAGCAGTTGAAAAAAGTGGAAGAGGAGGTGACTTGAAGAGGTCTCCAAAAGGCTGCTAAGAAAAGCGAGCCTAGAACAACCTATGCTGGAGCTCACACCTCACCTGGAAAATGGAGGAGCATAGAAATGCTTTGAAAAAGACTGAAAGCCACTGACTTGTGATGCTCTAATGCCTTCAAAAGAGTCACCTTCTTTGCAGGTTGCCTGAACTGTGCTAACAGCTGTAAAGAGAAAGGAAAAAAATGTAGCTGTGAGTGTGCAGCTTAACTCTCTCATGGAAACACTGATTTTCAAAGTTTCTCTAAGGAGATACTAAACCCCTAATTTCTGTTCACTGAGAGAGAAGCACAAGTTAATAAGCTGTCAGACAGATATAATTGTTAAAGGAAACCAGACAAAATTTTGTTAACTGACAGAGAGCCCAATCTTTATCCTACAAATGTGTATCCTTACATAACATAATAAAGATTTACATTTTTACATTTATAAATAAAATAATTTTCAAAGTACTTACAAATTTGAAATAAATGCATTAAGTACATCTGGGAAATAAATGAAATAAGATCTGTATTTTAAAAGGTGAGTGAGATAGGAGGCAGAAAACATTAAATGATTTGCCAAAAGCAGCTGAGGTGCTGCCAGGAGAATGGAACTTGAAATCGGTAACTGGTTCTCATCTCAGTCTCATATAACTGAAACTCAAAAATAACCATGCTAAAATAGCTACATTGTATGAAACATCTTTCCCTGCTACATAATGAAGCCTTTGTATTAATATTTTTTAATGAAATAACAACTTTCTCCGTTTCTCACACTGCTCAGTATGATATTTTGTGGGTGGCATTCAGTATTTTTCCCAAATGAAGCATGTGAAAGGACAAAAAAACATGTGGACAGCAATAATGAATTTCTGCATCTCAGCACAAAACAAGTTAACACAACTCTTTTTCTCTGTTTTGAAAAACACCTAATACAGGAATGATCTACAGAAACTTCTTTTCAAGCATTAGAAAAATATGTAAAAGTGCCACCATCATAGAAAGTTTATCTGTGCACAAACAGAGTAAATAATAAAAAGACTACAGTGAAATGATAATACAGAAATTAAAAATCAGTTAGAATATAATCTCTCTAATCCCAAAGTGAACAAACTAGCAGACAAAGTTATAAGCTTTATTTACTCTCATGGTATAGCCCCCTGGCTCCTCCTAATCAAAACAAGGCCAGTCTATAATGAACTTTCATTTTTGGCAAACAAACCATTTACAACTCCACTGCTCAGCCAAAGGCATAACAAACACAACTCACAACACATCTGCTAACGTTCAGAATGCCTCCTTCCCTCCCGGTGACCCCCTGAATGAAGGCCCCCTGTGATGGCACAGTGACCTTGCCTGAAGAGCTGCAATGCCCCCGTACTGTGTTGCTACCCACCTGCCTGGCTATCTTCCTTGAAGAGAGGCTGCTGGTGAGCAAGAGCGCTCTCCCTGGGATGCAGCCACGGATCGTGCTGCTGCCTCATCATCAGCATCCCCTCCAGCAGCTGGAATTCCCATAGTTATTCTTGTTTGATAATTACTTGTTCTTTATTTGTGGGAAAACTCTGCTTTATCTTTGCTTGCACATTACATTTCTCCTTTGTCAGACTGCTTAAATACTGACTGAAGCTATTTTTAATTTGATTTTTTGTGCAAGTTATTAAGAAATCTAGTTTTTTCTTTATCCCAGAGAAAAGTAAAGAGACAAAGAGCTTCACAAACTCAGAGGAAGCTTGTTTGTGTTGTCACAAACACAACTCTGGCAAGATTACCTGCAGAGCATTTGGTTTCCATGTCTACTCACTGCATCACATCTTTACTACAGGTGCCAATTACAATGGCACTGATGTTCTTTACTACAGTCTGGATCAGAGGTCTACAGCCAGCATGACTCACTTAGGGTGTCAGGCACAAAACAAACCTGACATATGCAGTGCCAGCAGCATGCTGCTGCTTTTCTCTTGTACCTATAAAAAAGGCTTTACTCCCGGTATGCCACTGCATGTTCTCTCTTCCATGTGCTCCTGCTGCTACCGTGTGCAAGCCTGCAGAACAGTGTGGAGCATATGCCTGGCCACAACTGAGAAATACAGGGATGAGAAAAAGTAATCAAAGGCAGAAGAAGGTGGGAAGTACCTCTATGTACTTTGCTGCTTTTGTTCGTGAAACATCGACTTTTATCTTCATTTGATTCAGTCTAGTAACAAAAGCTTCTAGTGCCTTGTTTTCTACATGTACAGAGCAGCAGGGCATTGTGTACGCACAGAAAACTGGTGCAGCATGATCAAATAATACAGAAGTTACACATTTTAAATCAGCTAGAAGGCAGGCAGGGAGCATGCCATATCACGTCAGAGCAAATGTCCGTGTCCCAGGGCTTTGTCTCTGACAGTGGCTGTGCTAGATTCTTTACAGAGAAAAGCTGAAACTATGGAGGCTGACAAAGCAAGCTCTCTCCAACACTGGCAGCCAACAGCTGAAGACTGACCAAATCCTTGAACGCTATGCTTAGCGCTTTTTCCAACTTACTTACTTGTATTAATTACAACCCTGCATATTGTTGATGGCTATAACCTTTCAGAAGTCTTGTTAAATTCTTGGCCTCAATAGCCCGTGTTAATGACTTCCACATTTTAATGACACATGAGAAAGTATTTCCTTCTTTCACAGAGGTATTAACATAGATGCCTGGCAACATCTCTTCTACGACCAAAGAAATATTTCAAAGAAAACCTGGTTTCTAGGCAGTATGGAGACAGCTTCAGATAATCTCTAAATTTGACATAACAGCACAGGGACATAATACAGGTATAAATACAAGTCTGTGAAATTCACAAGACTTCAGAGTCACAGATAAAATTTTTATATGAAAATGGTTACTTAAAAATTGTCTTTCTCAGTACTTCAAATATTAATTAACAAGTCAAGAGACCTAAAACAGCTTCTGTGAAGAAACTGAGAATCATCCAAGCAACTTTAATTAAATGGAGAGAAACAAAATGGTCAAGTTGCTAAAGAATATGAACCTATTGCCAAATTGATTCAAGGAATAACCATAGAGCTCAGGTAACAGCAATTAGCTTTAAGCACACATTTCAAGTCAGCAAACCTATACAAAATACTACACAGCACTGTGTGCTGGCTGATGTTTAAAACCAAATTCACTGTCCCTTTTTCAGAAGGAAATGCCTACATATAAGTGTGTGGCTGTATTATAGCCTCTGTAACATTCTTCTGCTTTTCAAGATTACTGGGTAGTTATCCAGTAATTCAAATTTTAGCTGAAATACATACTTTACATGATTTTTTTCATTATTGTGGCATCAACATTATAATGCAGAAGTAACCTGGATTATGTACACCTAACAAATGAAATAACCTTCACAACTAAAACATTTTTTCTTTCTTTTTAGTACTATGGCATTGCTCCTCCAGTTATAACTTTTGAGTTTCAACAAGCCAGCTGAAGTGGCTGCAATGCCACATGAATAAAGTTCTTTACTTTTTTTGTGGATCTGCTGGGATTACTGTAGAGGGCTATGTGAAGCCTGGCAGACACTGAGAAAAACAGCACAGGTCAGGAAGTAATTTCTGGGAGCAGATGTTTTTTCAACTGCATTTACAGATGGATGCCATGCAAAGGGAAGCTGGCATCTAACAGGTACTGTACTCACATCCATTTCACTGTCATTAAGGCTACTATTAAAAAAAACAAAACTCAAACTCATGCCTTGGTGAGGAGAAGGGAAAATGCTGACATAACCAGGGCACAGCTCCAAATAACCTAGGAGATGCTCTGTGACATCCTTATTACTCATTTCCTCTCATTAGATTTTGACCCTTGCCTCGCTCATTCTGATTTTTAAGGCTTACAGTCTCTTTGCTAGTGAAGACCCCTTAAAAAGCCACAGCAAGCAAAAGGCAGCCCTTCACATTCCCTGCCCTCAGAGAGGGCTGTGGCAGTCGGGGTGCAGGAGCCCAGGCTCCTCCCCAAGGCAGCACAGATTTACAGCTTCCAGAACACAGGCACCTGCACCCAAATTGCTGCAGAGGGGCATGGTTGCAACCCTGCCTGTCTGGCCACACTCCGGTTCACTGAGGGTCTGCATGAGATTTAGGACTTTGATTAACCAGCAAGAACAGTGAGACTTGGAGCAAGAGATGGAACAGACACTCCTGCCACCCCTCACTTTTGCTGCCCAAGTATCTCAGTCACTTCTCAATTAGTTTCTGGACAACTACTTTTTTCTGGATTTATATAAGGCAAACCAAAAATAACAAAGGCTTACCTACAAAACACTAAATATAGTACACACTAACTGCTGTGGAGCTGATTCACAAGCAGGTCAGATGTCCTTGCACTCAGAGCACCACCATCCCTCAGAGAGGCAGGAACTGATACGGCTTCAGCAATCTGATTTTCATTTGCAGACACGTCTGTCAGAACCCTAAATCTCATACCATATTACCTTTGTGACTGATATTAAACATGTGTCTGAAAAGAATCAAAGGGCAGTGAGTTGTCTTTAATCAGGGAAAATTTAAGATTTTTTCTTACTCAAGTGTCAAAAAATATTAATAGAACTTTGTACTTTATAAAGTGGAAAGACTCCAAAACCAGGCAGTGTTCCATGTACCTGCAGTGATAAGTGCAAGAATGGTTAGCTATAATATAGGCCTATTAAAAAAAAACAACCCTCCCCTGTAAATATCTTTCCCATCTGGGAGAATACTGCAATTCCTCATGAAGAATGCCAGCAGCAAACCGTCATGCCGAATTTTCCTCTACAGCTTGTATTTGGTTCTGGATGAATCACAGAGAAGATATCAAAACAGAAGCCTTTAATTGCCCCATACAATGAAGATGATTTTATCCCCTTAAAGCTGAACTTTTATGAACATATTCCTGGAAAATATTACCCCACGAAACCAGCAGGCACTACACTGCAGTTATCTAGGATTCATCTTGTACACTATTATTTATTTATTTAACTTATTAGAAGTCATATTGAAAGGCCTACAAGAAAGCACATTTTTGGATTATAATGGCTTTTTTATCCGGGAAATAGAATTCAGAACACATCTTTAATGAAATGGTCCATTTGGCCTAAACAACCCAAGGAAAGAAAAAAAGTTGCTATCCCTTCAGAAAATGTCATTTTAGAGCATAGCAAATGTTTTCCATGCAAAAGTATACATAGGCTTGGATAACATTTCAGAGCGGATTCAGTTTACTCAGAAAAAAACACTTTTATGCTGGAATAGGAATGCTTGCAGCCAGATGTACTATAAGAGCCACTCTGCTTAAATTTTAACAGTACCTTGTTCCAGTATGACACCCGTGCACGTATGTGGTGGGCATTTGTGTACATATATTCACCGATTTTCCCATGCCAGTCTCTCTCTTTTTGACTTTTTACTACACACTAGTGAGTAAACCGAGTGTCCCAGCTGTACCCATTTTGTACAGCACACATAAAGCATGAGGAAAAGGCATTTAAATGATTTGAAATGATTGCTGACATTTCCTTTAGAAAAAGGTGAAAGAATCCATTCTTACTACAGACTTCTGCAGCAGCACATTTATCAGGAATATAAGGAAGGGTGGTCACTGACTGTCACAGCCTTCTTAGCTACCAGGGTTTTTTATGTGGATGGCCTTTCTACATCCAAATTAGGGTAACTTGCTGGTAAAATACACTGCTGTAATACCATTAAAGCATACCTTTTCATGAATGTGGTCTGTTTTCAAGAGCTCACATCACCTGGCTTATTAGCTCATTCATTCGAAGTGGCAACTCAGGAATGGAAAAAACCCTCCAGCTCAGAGGAAACAACAGTTATGAGACTTGATGATCCTTATGCAACATGGGCATTTTGAATTACTGAACAACCTAATCTATTTGGAAGCCTTATTTGCTTGCGCAGAATTGTGGCCCCTGCTTTTTTATGCCTTGCTGTGTAGGAAAGACAAATAAGTTCTTCAAAATGAGCTTCCTAAGGCTTGTAAGCACAGTTTCTCCTACTCCTGAGGGACTCCAATTCAGCTGGTAAAATGCAGAGCTGCTTGCACAGTGTTTACACTTCTGTTCAACCTCAGTGGTGGAAGGCAAAACCTCACCACCTCTTTAGGGATGCCGGCTTGTGGGCTGCAATGCCACCTTGGCTCTTTCTCCTGAAATGATAGCTAGAGCACAGGCAGTAGCATAATTTTTATTTCCTTTTCAACTGAGTGCCTGGGAGAGGGAAGACTGGGCACTGCACTTTGGAGTGATTTGCACTCATGTGATTTGATGTCTCTGAGACTTTTTTTTCCCCCTTTTCTTTTATACTGACCACTTCAATAAGCTTCAGTATTGCTCTGAGTATCTTTCTCCCTCTTACATATAATCCTTTATGGATTACATATCCTGTTCACTAGCAGGGGAATATTTGAAGTATTACATCTATTTGTATAGCTGTGCCAGACGTTCTTCTTATGCTCTTCCTGTGCTGTGTTTGTAATTGTATCTGTCTTTCAAAAATTCAATTAAAGGACAGTTAATGAAAATTAATTAAATTAGTACTCTGACAACACAGAGCAGCACCACATAGATGACGTATTACAAGTTCATGATGGAGCAAAGAGAAAGCAGCAGCAAAGTACTGGTAAATCTCTTCTGCATTCCTCAAAACACTGAGGAAGGATGCTCTAAAGTTGCTTGTTAGAAGGGATGGGATGTGATACACGATGTGAAACAGCTGCTGCTTTCTGAACGAGGCAAGAGGGAAGCTAAAAAAGAGAATTCAGAAAGGTAAAATGCATGCAGGTGTTGAATCCTGCATGTCTTCTCCTTATTCCTAATGAAAAGAACATCTTGGCATTTTTTTGAGGAACAAGGGTGTAAACTATGTCCTAATTCTACAAAACCCCTATGTTCTTCGGATGAAGACAGATGAGAGTGGGTTCAAATAAATAAATAAATAGATATGCAACATTTCACCAGAGAAATAATTCTCCTACTGTTCAAAGTGGTTTGTTTTCCAGCAAAGATGCAAAAATCCTCAAACACATTACACTGTATACTGATGCAACTTTTGTATTTGATTCTGTTCCAGCCCATCTAATATATGGGGGTGGGGCAATAGAGAAGAAAGGAGGAAAGATGAAAGATATCTTAATGATCAGGAAGGCAGCCACTATGAATTATGACTAACTTATTTGCCAATCAAAATGAATGTGAGGATATGCACAGGAATTTTATCCCCATGAAAGCTTACTAGCTGCCTCTTACTGTAGTCAAAACATACATATTCTTGACAATGTAATCTAGTTATGAATGTTTCTGAAATCTGATTTAAATGACTTAATTTATCCTGAAAATACAAATCCAGAACTGGAAGCATCCTTAATTGTATCGTGCCACTAACGGTGTGTAGGTAGGTAGGTATGTCCATACACATGGGTAGGTATTCCTACTCTTCTGAGTACATATGGAGGAAATGTTTTTTTGCCCCAAGTAAACTATTTAAAAACAATTGTGTTGCAATTTTTAATCAAAATTTCCTGCAGAGCTTTTCCCCTTTGTACACATAAGATCTCAGTTTATGATTTGAATTTCTATGAGACTTTTATTTTTTCCTTTCTTTATGGTATCACCTATCTCAAAGCAAAATGATGAGTGACAGGCTGAGTTGACCAGCTTGACTATATTGAAACACTCACACCATTTCTGGCTTGCTGTACCTGTGGTTCACTGCATATTAGTCCCAGCGTGTGCTGCACAGTCCATGCATGCCCTACCTCTAGGTTCCAGCACTATAAATTGAATTTGGGGATACAGCCAAACAGCTTAAAACTTCCCCTCTAATATACAATGCAGCACTTTGTCTTGCTAGAACAGAAACCCTGGGTAAGCTTGCTCAGGCACTCTGCAGAGAGTTAGAACTGAGAATGGAGCACATGGGCTGAGTTTGCCCAAGTTTGCCTTCCTGAGACTTACAGCACTGCTATTTCAGCAGCCACATTTCCCTTTATGGCAAGGCTTTCCAGAGTATCCAACTGCAGTAATTTAACCTGCCTGTAAAGCAAGGCCATGTTGAACACAGCTTTTCAGGGAAGCTGGGCCAGCCCTCCAGCATTTGTCCTCTCAAGAGACAAAAATAACTTTATTTTACAGAATCAAATGAGGAAAGTGGGGGGGGAGTGGCGGCGGAAATCGTATTTCTACACTGGTCTTCATACAGTCTATACAAACGAAAGAAAATTAATATGGAATATAATTAAAATGTGCCAATTCAATTACAATTGATCATGCTTTTCAGCCAAGCACCATTTAGCATTACCTGCGCCCTGAACCGTCAGCCAAGATGGGCATGTTTCTGCTTAGCTAGAGAAGAGAACTATGCCCCGCACAGCACCCATTCACATGTAACTCCAAGGGACCAAAGGTCTGGAAGCAACACTGTGCTTTGAGCTAATGCTCTTAAAATGCTTCAGAGCAAAAGGAGCTACAAATATTGGGGGTGAGGAGTGAAAACCTCATAAGTGGATATTTCAGGAAAATGAGAATCAAATGATGCATTTAAACACAGTCTATTACAGTTATGTTGTAAGCAATCAATTAACATTCTTTCAAGTATCATAGGACCTAAGGACTCATTAAATCAATTAATAATACAATACTTTATGCTAGTTCATCAGGTGCTGTTAGTAGCACACTGTGTTCTACCAGAGTAACTCTTCTTTTTCCACTTCACTATAAAGCAATATTGAGTATCAAAATTTTGACTGTTTGGGTTAAAACCAGGATTAAACGAAGGTCTAATTTAATGTTACTAGAATTGACTAAAAGTTACTGAAAGTAACAACTACAAAAAAAATTATAAACCAACTATAACCAAAGCAATTGTTACTAAAACTAACATTTTTTTTTTTTTTTTTTTTATAGCTGTTTTTTCCCTGAACTGGTTTGGGTATAAACAGTAAGTTCATCTGAGCTCTACTCACACAGTTGCAGCTTGTTGGTTCACTGTGGGTAACCAGCAATAAATTTATATGATCAAACCCACTGAAGCACTACTGAGATTGTTTGGATCACGATGTAGGGAAAGAGCTAACACAAATTTTATAGGTCTCAATAATCCTGTGTATTTCACAGACCAGTCATATGAAACTAATAACTGATGATGAGACTGTTTATTAAGGAAGATCCTTGCCAAAGTGAAGGAAGGTGTACTAACTCAGAAAACAATCACAGGGGGAAAACCCTCCGCTAAAAACGTATAATGCATGAGACAGGAAATAAACGAACTTCATAGCATGATGTGAAAGCAGAAATATCCTTTCAGCAGGCAGAGAGTGTGAGCTGCCTTCTCAGCATCCCAGCTAATACTCCCCAAAGCCAGCGGGAAGACCTGTCCCAGCTGTACATGGGTCCGGGGCTGCTGTCCTCCCTGCTTGTTAGTCATGCCCTGTGTTGTCAGGCATAGGTTAATATAATGTAAAGGTGGCAAAGTGCATTAATAATCCATGGTATCTCTGGAAGCAAAAGCTAGTTATATATTTGGATGAACATGCCACTGAGCCAAAGAGTATGCATTCATTGGGGCCCAGTGCTCTGCTAGTGGCCATCTATCAACTCTGAAACCATAGGTAGTCCTTCCCATGCCATATGATGTACCATCACAGATCTCCATGCTGCACTGCACAGCATGTGATGTGCTCCTTCCACTCACACTCCATAGTCTAGAAAAATGCTACCTTCAATGCTTCTCAAAAGCACCAAACAGTTAATTGATGAAAAGAGTTAAGTAAGCATAAACACAGAGCTTTGGAGAAGTTCGTGTTTTAGCAGGAAGATTTTGGCTATCTCCTTTCAAAACCTGAATGTCTTACGCTGAGTTATCATGATGCTAATTTGACATAATTTTTCTTCAATTCTGCATTTCAAAATCAAGTTAGATCACAGTGGTAACTATAATTTTCTTTTCCACATCATATGTTCGCAGACATGCTCCATGGGCTGGGAAGTCAAGTAAGAAACAAAACAGAACACACTGTTTCATTGGCAGATTGGGAGGTAAACAAATTCCTGAAACCACCACCTTAAAAACAGATATTCAAAAAACTTAAAAGCTTTGGGTCAGTGACTAGACTGCAGATGCTAATCCAAAATTTGTGTCGGCTTCTGAAGCAACCAAAATATATCCATCCCTACACAGACTTCCAGGACCACACTCCTTCCCCTGTTCTTCCCATAAAGGCACATATGCCTGCCCACTTTCACGTCTAAATAACTTGGCCCTTTTCCCAGAGCAGTATGTGATATCCTCCTTCCTCTCTTTAAAGGCATGACACAGAATCCAGCTGCAACTATACTGAAATTTGGCTACAAATACCATGTGCAGCATATCAGCTCCTGGAACTTCCATTTTGACATACAACGCAGTGCATTATTATCACTAAATAAATAAAAGATTACATATAACAAAAACAACCCATTTCCTTACAAAACACTGCAAGCTTCAAATCAATGTCGTAAAGTATTTTGTAAAGGAGAATGATTGTAGGAGTTATAAGGAAAGAAAATGAACTAGGATTGTGATGAAAGGACCATTTCCTTTGTCAAAATGTCCACAGTTTTAAAAACTAAAAAATAAAAAGGTCTGTTTGGGAAATAATATTAAAAAAAGTTCAATAATGAGATTTTCAAAGCTTTGTGACATTCAGATACCCAGCTGCCCTTAAAAATAACGTGACTGTTTTAGTCCTTAATTCCTACCTAGCTTTGTAAAACCTCATTCTATGCAGCTCATTATTAGAATCAGTTCACCTATATGGTACCAAATCAAACTTCAGCAATTCCTACTTTAACGTCATTAAAGACTGAGGTTCCATGGAAAATGTTTTAGTTGTGAAGATGCCAGAGGAAATCTTTCTAACTCTCAGCAGTGTCAGCAATATCCCCAAACAAGATGCCAAAAGATTTGTTTCTTGATTGCTCTATGCAACTTCTTTAACTGGCAGCTCTCTCCTTCAGTGTCATTTCAGCCCATCCCAAGAGAAAAATTCATACTTTTCCTGAATCAGTTGTCCCATGGCACTCACTATAGGTTCAGCAGCAGCAGTATGTGCACAGCTGTAAAACATCTGGCACACAGGTGTATGAAACGGCATTTGCTTGCTGTCTGGCTAGTCACGGCACATTTTTTTGAAGGATAACAAACAGTTATCATGTAGAAAGACAGATAGTACTGTTGTTACATTTATCTGTTACATTTACATTTTTATAAGTTACATTTATCTTCAGTGTTGTAAACTCCAGAGTAAGAGAGAAGAGTAAATGTTACATTCATTTACTAATAAAGAAAACTTCTATGGGAGACAAGCATGGCCCTTCACTTTGGTACCGATAATCCAGCTCGGATCCTAGTTTACTTCCGAGGAGGAAGTGGGTGGAGCTGCAAAGCACACTTTAAATAAATCCTCTTACATCGTCTGAAATGGAATGGGAGCAAATACTTTCATTCACCAGTTTGAACCTACAAGTTACTGCCAGCAGCATTACAAACATTAATCTTAAATATAGTACCAAAGACAGACTAAACACAAAACTCTATAAAAGAAGTAAGGTTTGTATAAAACTAAAGTCGACGTACAAAAGGCCGCTTACACAGGGCATGGAAGAAAACATGTTGCTTCAGTATAAGACATTAGATACTAGAAAAAAATATTAAAAAAATTAAATCAATGTCATATTTGCCAAAAGCTTTGATTGGACAAAATTGCTAATTCTAAGGCAACACTTAAAATAGCACAAGACAGACCTACATGGCACAAATGAGGATATAACTCACGCCCGATTCCTACCAGAAGCATGGCAGGCACACATGTGTGAGTTTTAACACAACAGGTGCAACAGTAGCCACAAAGATTTCAGCATGGGCTAGTAAGCCACACACACTTTCAGAATCCCTCAACAGCTTGCACTGCAACTGCTAGCTGCATCTTCATCATTGCCACCACCTGGGTATGCGTTTGCTTACTCACAGTACAAACATCTCAGATTTCTGCACGTGTACCAGCAACAGACATAAGGTGGCTTGTGCTGTAAGTGAATGGAAGCAGCATTTGCTGTGTGTCTGGTCATGCCCAATAACTCGTAGACGAAACTTGATGAGACACTGGTGGCACTATAACTCTTACTACCTCAACCAAGCTCTCAAACAGCAGTCTAAGGAACAGATTTTCTGATTTACAGCCTATTAAATATATGTGACTTGGTCCATATAAGAAGTCAACATGACAATTCAGCTTGCAAGCTCAAAGTGCTTACCATTGCAGAACGATGGATCTTCCTGTGCTCTTCTCCTCCTCCTTCTGTTAAGAGCACACTCTACAGCAATAAAGCATCAAACACAAAATGGGGGACATATACAGGAAAAACAACGGTGCAATCTAATCAAATTATCCAAGCAATGCTGAAATCAGGAAACACTGACATACACACCTGCTTATTCTTTCTGTGTTAACTTTCTTCAGAAGGTTTTGTCCCCCCAAAAAAAAGGCTCATGACTTTGCATCTTTTCAAAAGCCTCCCGTTACTCAAATGAAACTGAACAAGAATGAACGCAAAATGGATAGTCATGAAGACAGCAAACATGAGACAGGGATTTTAAAAGGAAGGGCAAGTCTTTAGCATAAAGCAAAGCTTTCCAAATGTTTCCAGCACCAAAATGGATTGGCAGCATGAGGTGATAGGTGCTTTGGCAGAGAGAAAACTGACAGTATAAAATGAAATATGGATAGGTTATTAAAACAGCAAGCTTTGCTGGCACCTGTGGTTTGCTGAAATTCTAATCAAGTTTCCAAACAGAATTCCTATTTGGAATTGAAAAGGAATGTCTCACCTATTGTCAGAAGCTTTAAGGCTCATTTAATTAGTCCTGAAAACAAACGGGTGCAATATTTTCTTTGACTGATGTTATGAAAACACACACATGTTTCAGTTTACCTGTGTTTCTCCTGACTTCATACTTCTCTATCTTTGCTGTTAAGGCAGCTGGAGTCAGTTAGTAAATGTGTCTCATTTTGATACTCAAACAGCAGTTCAAATATATCCATAATTCTTCACATACACTCTGTTCTCCATTGAGTCGTCAGTACAGGACCAAGCCCTCCAAGCATGTTACTGGCAGCTTTTTGATTCAAAAGTAAATTCTAGGAAGATTTACCAGAAGTGAATCTAGTTTACGTCCCCCAAATACTCTGTAGCTAAGGTGGGAAAGGTGCCACTCCAAACACTTCCAAAACAGTTGAAAAATAACAAAACCCTTCTTTTTGCTCAAGAGATAAGAACAATATTCAGAGTTATTACATCCACTGCTGAATCAGCAGCTACCTCTACCTTCTGCTCATCCATAAAGAATAATCTCTAAAAGATGAAGCGAAGATCTGAAAAAGAGCTAGGTTTTACTAAATAAGTGGCAAAGTGTCAGAGGTGATATTCCAACTAAAACAGTGAGCATCATTATGCCCTGATGCCCCATCCACATTATAGTAGTGCTTAATAAACTATTTCAAAAACAGGCTTTGCAGTTGCTTGGCCTAGAGGATGTATCATGGGATCAGTACTCAAAACAAAAGCAAAACAAATACCTCAGATGCTCTTACAAATTTCTGCTGGGAAATACAAAAATTTTGCTTTCAATTTTGGTAAGATTGGCAGATCCCTCCAAAGGGTTGCAGAAAAGTAGCTAAACTTTAAATTACAAACAATTTAAGGTGGTTCTTTTTTGCTGTGGGGTTGCTTGATTCTAGTTATCAGAATTTTTTATTATTTTATTAAAAATTAGTGAAAAACCAAACCAACAACTAACAGTATTCCTAGCACTTCAAAATTCAAGACTATTTGAACAGCAGGGAGCAGGGAGGGTTAACCTATGGTATTAACAGAAACAGGTTGTAAACCAGCATTAAAGAATTAAATTAAAACAACTCTGCATTCCTCACGTTGCTCTTTCTCACCCTGTACTTAACTCCCCACTCTGCCCAAGGGCTGCAGGCCCCATCTCCTCTCTGGAAGGAGAGGACTCAAGCCTGAAGGGGATGGGCTGCCCCTAGGCAAAGGTATCCGTAGTCACATGCAGTCTGCAGCAGTGCCCTGGAGGGAGCATTTCTCATCCATGGCCAAGTGGCTGGTCCTGCAGGACTGCAGAACCTCTGTGGTAGCTCTGTGTAAGCTAACTAGGGACCAGCCAATCTTTCTCCAATGCAATAAGCTTGAATCTATATACACATTCAGGTCAGTAGCTTCCTAATATCTTCACATTTAAGGCATCTTGCCACAGTAACATGCAGGACACTAAATGGAAGGGATGTGCTAATCTGGCACTATGCTTAAGGAAACATTTTTGAATAAATACAACAAGCTTCAACATCTCAAAAGATTTCAAAACTCAGGTTGCACTATCATTCGAACAATGTCCCAAGCAGCACATACTACTGCTAGCAGCACCAGCCTGATTTCCACAAAATTTGGGTAATTTCCCAATTCTGTTGCTTGTGATGAACAATTTCCTTCTCATCTAAATACAGGGATTGTAGCTCACTTGTGCCTCCTCTGTGACACTTCAGAAAGTTACTGCTGAAAAGCACTGTGTAAGCATGTTACTGCAAATATATTATGTGATATCCTACCAAATGGGAAGAATAGCATTGCAAATTGATTTTGAACAGTCCATTTGGGAGTTGCTAAGGATGTCCATAGTGCATTGAACAACTACTGCCTGCCATCTTGTTTGTCTGCCCACTGACATCAGATTTTGTATGAATTAATGAACAGCTTCCACAATACAGTTTTCACACACTTTATCTAAAGTATGTAAAGTAACTTGTGATAGAAGTTACACAAACTATTCAAAATATGTCAACCCACCCCCTCCCAGTCCAGTCCAGTCCAGTCTCCTTACTGTAAAGTCATTTACAATGTACCTTATTTATATTTAATGAATGTTTCAAGGCATAAAATAGGCACACTAAGAAATCAACGACTTCTACAATTAGGTAATTGATTCTGCAAATTGCAATAAATATCCACAGTTCCTGGCTATCAGCTAAAGGCACTGTTAAGAGGAGAATCTTAATCCAAAGGGAATGCGTGAGAAAGACTGAAAAATTGGTAAGTATGTATGTGCCATATGAATGGATACAATAATATATTTCAGGAGAGAAGGAAGATATTGCTTGGAAAAGGATTATTGATTTTGATTACTGGACAGGTACATCAAAATTATTAAACAGAAAAATCAAAACACTTAAAGTGTAGCAGCTGGAAGAAAAAAAGGCATTGAGAAGAACGTCACTTTGATGATAGGATAGAAAATAATATGCCATCTATGAAATGATACACAAAATGGGTAAGTGAGGTCCCCTTCACAGCAAGAGAAACAACGAGAAGCTGTGAAGCCTGGTAACTCTCAGATGCCAACAGGATGGAGAGGCAAAAGACTATTTGTTGTCAGCTGCCAAATGGTATAAAACATCACATTCAGAACCAACATATGGTGCCAGCTAATGAAAGAAGCGATGAGATTTTTCACAGCAAGGAGGCCTGAGCAGATCACCCAAGCACACCTGTCTTGATACCTGAACACTGGAGGCAACTTGCACAGGCATGTCTTGGTGTTTGGGAGTACGCGGCAATGACAGCCAGAGTGACTGAGAATGATTTTTGTTTCCTTTCCTGATTTTGCTTTAAGATTTGCTACACTGCACTGTTGCAACATTAATCTCTGTATCTCTAAAAACTATTTCTTTGAAGAATGGACAGAAAACAGTCCAGGAAGAAGAAACAAGTGTTGGAAGGAGAATAAGAGGGACTGTCAAGCCAAGGAGAAAATATGTCCTGTGCAAACAAGGATGCTATCAAAACCACCTGTGAAAAAGCAGCCAGCAGGAGCAGAGGAGGGACTAGCTGAACTAACAGACAAATGGCAGAAGATCTCAGTAGCAAAATGAAAAGAATGGAGGGATATGATTTCAGAAGACAACAGCTAAAAGACGTAAATAATGAAGCAGCAGTAATGATATTGCATACTTCTTATAATCACACTTCTCTGAGGCCTGCGAACACGTATCATCTCTAATGAGGTAAAAGCAACATCCATCCCTGAAGTAGTCTTAACTTGAGGAACAATGCTGCCTTGGTGCCTGTGAACTAGGTAGAATTCACAATTTGAAGACCTTGAAGTCTAAATAGCCACAGCAAACAAGGAAAGTAATATTAAGATGTCGAGGGTTTCTGAGAAATACATGTTTAAAACAGCAGTAAGGAACTACTTATTAAGAATTTATCACATGCATCTTAAAACCCATTCTCCATGGAATTAGGAATCAATACGCCATTGCATTCAAAGCCAGATAATTTAAAGTTTTAAATGTAATTAATCTTTAATTCTGCATAAAATACAGAGAGCTGTTAAAACTGTGAAATGAAAATAACACTCTCCAGAGGTAGTGAAAAGGCAGAAACATTTACACATGATTTCCTGGTTTTCCTTCTTAGGAAATTGCTTTCTTCCATTATTTCTACAGATTTAAAAAAAAACATTCCAGCAGCTAGTCTCCTCTGTATGTTTAATCGTTCTGTAGTTGGGCTCAAGTACATCACGAGATACATGAAACAGAAAAGGATGGGTTGAAGATGCATTTATGTTAAACAAACATGTTCCTCCCCATTTTATGCCTAAACACCAAGAAAGTCAGTTAGATCTTGTCTTGTTTTCCATAAAACTACAAAAATCCTTAAAATTTTGTTGGTTTTCTGTTGGTTTGTAAAAAGCTCGTGCAGGTGCATTCATCATTTGTAAGAAAACTACCCTCTTATAGCACCTAATTTTAATACTTCCGTCGTAGATTTATCTTCTGAAGTTCTCACTGCAGTAAATTGCATCAGACTTATTAGATGGCACAAATCTAATATGAAGTACCTGGCAAGGCTTCCCCATGACCTGAATTAGTGATGAACACATTA
Source organism: Falco rusticolus (assembly GCF_015220075.1). Taxonomy (NCBI): domain Eukaryota; kingdom Metazoa; phylum Chordata; class Aves; order Falconiformes; family Falconidae; genus Falco; species Falco rusticolus. Next base: position 45,361,927 of record NC_051192.1, read on the forward strand.
ACTCACCTATTTAGAAAAGCAGGCCTAATCACAACATCAAAAGAGAATAGACTCATATTTTCTTCCTATGAATGCCTGGTGGTTTCTCCTCACTTTCCAAATGAGCATTGTAATTTCTATATAATATGATCCTGTAGGTAATTTTACCTCACACAAAATGACACACTAATGCAACACAACCAACAGGTCACTCACAGCATTGGCCCACACAAGAGAGATCTTTACACTTCAGTTAAAAGGGTTTCAGGTGAAGGTTTGAATTAATTTTACAGTTAAAGCAAATGGGTTTTATGCATTAGACAACCTTTTAGCCAAATTTACCCTTAATTTTTCAACTTTTTCTCTGAATTTACCTGTAATAAATGGCTTTTTCACTTTCTTTTTGTAGTTTTTCATGACGCTACAGAATAATGTTTACTAGAAGGCAAAGTATATTTTATCAAAACAATTTTAACAAGTGGAAGCTCATTCTGTGACAAGGGCTAAATTATGTTTTCCGAGGATCCCATCTGGCAGGAGTCTAATACTGCAGAGTGCCATGGTTTCTAGAGATTATGCCTGAAGTTAATACAGAGTCAGCAACACCAGCCCATAAACAGTAACACAAGATGGGAAGGACAGCCAAAGATCAAGAAGAGTTCAGTTCTTTTTGAGATTGGACTTAGGATGTCAGAGCTGCTTACTCAACTGGCACACTCAAGAAAGTAGCATTAAGGGCACACCTTTCATTCAGTACATTCCCTGGCTCTCTCCCCCTCTGAAAGAAGACCGAAGTTCTCTAATTGACATCCCTCCCCACCCTCTGTCCTTTTTGGCAAGCCTGGAAGAACAAAACTTGATGACATTAATGCAAAAGGATGTAACACTTCATAGTCAAGGAGTAAAACATGGGTTTGAGTGACACAGAGGTGGGGCCAGCAAGTCTGCTTTACAGCTGCCCAGGCACAAGAAAGAAGGTAACTACACAAACACTTTGGGGGTATGCATACTCCCACACTTCTACACAAGCATTGCAGGCACAAGGGAACACCTGTGTACTTTGAATGAACTCGGGACAATTCATGGCATGCTCATTTTGAAATTTTGAAAACATAGAAAACTCCTTGCATTTGGATGCATATGCCTTTCAGTACAGGACTGATCCCCAGAAAAGCATGTATGTGGTTATTGTTTTTTTTAATATACAACTTCCTCTTGGCTGGATCCCCAAAGTTGTAAAGTTACATATCCTATTTTTAATATATGCTGTAATCTGTTTTTCCATTTTGTTTCCATAAAATGTTAAGTTTTATGGTGCCAACTACATAGCTAAATTCTCCCCCTTTAAATAAAAAAAGTCCTTAAATTGAAATTTATTCTTGTGTATATCCCAAGCTCAAACTGAAAACTGTTTCTACTTGATGGACCAGAACACATACTCTTGATTTCTGTAATACAATGATGATTTTTTTTTTTCCCTCCATCAGCTTTTCTGGTTCCAAAACTGGACATATTTCATCCTATCGGTCAAATGTATCAAAATAAAAACTGCCTCCAGCTGCCAAAACAGCTCCAAGAAGGAAAAAAGAGGAAAAACATAAAAGGTGGGGGGTGGGGGGTGGGGTGAGGGGGAAGGCTAACATTTTCACCACTGTCATGAAGAGCTGATGGTCATCTATGGAAATATATTAGGTTGTAAAATTTGTAGTTAAAATAAATTTTAGTAAAATTGAACATAACTAAGACAAACAATGCATGGTTTAATGCAATTGGTAAAAAAATGCATGCATTTTCAATGCCATCCATAATCCAAAGAAAATGGGGATAAACAACAGAATGATGATCTTTAAAATCCACTCAACAGTCAATCAAAATCTCTTTTGTCTAGTTACAGAGAAGCTTCCTACAAACACCTGATGATCAAACTAAATGCATCCTTCCATCAACAAATTCATTCTCATAATTTACATTTCTGTGTACTTACTAGGAAATTCTTTTTACATCAAATGATGATGGCTCCATTCATTGCACTCCACCTCCAATAACAACATGAATTGAGTTAAACATGTATAAACCGATGGGTGGAAAATTGCCTTTTCAACATAAATACACAGAAATTCTTTAAACATTTTAAACAAGAAAGAAATACCACTCAATACTGGTCAATGGCAAAGGTGAGTAAAGAACTGAACTGCATAGCACATAACTTTTCTCTGGATACTGATACAGTGCATGCAAGAGCGTGAATACTCTGTGATAGGGCTGGATTTGCACAGGCAGTTACAAAATAGTAAAAAGACAGGAAAGCAGAAGCACTATGAAAGTGCTGCTTTCAAACAGGCACACATCCTGCATAGCAGTAACACTCTTAACCAGAAGTTGGATCTGAGCCAAAAGCATGAGTTGGATGGTGAGAAAAATCTGCCGGACAGCCCTCTGAACAAGCGTTGGCTGAACACAGCCTGGGGATGCTCGCAAAGGAACTCCCCTGTGACCAGGGAAACAAGGCACACATAATCTCATAATATGAATAGTACTGCATGTAGGATACCCAAACTAGCACTTTTTTTCCAGCATAAAAACTACAGGCCCTTGTATTTTGGCTTATTTCAGGGATCAAAGAGAGGTAAAAGTCACAGCTGTTGCTATACAGCTTTCTTAACAAACTCACAGATTAGCACTTCATTTCTAAGCACTGGCAGTTTTTGACTGTGGTGCAAATGCAGTAACTTCTGAGAAGCAAGAGGCAAGTGTTGCAAATGGAACTGGGGAAAAACAACTTAGTAATACCACCTATGGGATGTTTACTACTTCTTTTTTGGCACTTTTGGGAGTGCGTTTGCCACATTGTAATATGTATAGTATTGCCTAAAAGAAAAAAAGCGTAATATAAGATTTTTTTATACTGCATTATCAACATTTCTCAAACATTCTGATAAATTAATGCCACTGAGATTCAACACTATACTTCTGTGAAGCATCTTTTAGGTTACAGTTTGAGTACAACCACCTCAGTGATGTCCCTTAGGACACTTCTCCAGCAACACTCTTGCTCCTCACAGCAGACCAAAAATAAGGAGCCAAGCATGAATTTTAACTGGTGCTGAATTTCATGTGGTTTTGTGGAAAAGATAAATGAAGAGTAAAATGAGGTCAGGAGAGTTATTTCTACTTATCTATGAGAAGCTTAAAAAAGACTAGAAACAGTACAACAGGTTTCTATAGGTGACAAACTGTCACAGTTCTTCTGGCCTCGGTCTACTAATTGGTTTAGTAAGTAAGCAAGTAACAAAACCAGATCATCTCAGCCTAAGAGTTTACCGATGATTTACTGAAAGACAAACACATTATCAACATTCCTCTGCTGCTTTCATTCATGGTATGCTTATTTGATTGCAACACTGAAACCAGAAGGCTACCTCAAAACACACCTACCATTCAGTATTGCAGGGTGTTAACCTGTTAGCTAGGTGGATTACTACCTAAAAAGGGTTTGCCACTTCTGTAATTGAGGTATTGCTAGATACAATTCCTTTCACATGCATCAGTGCAGCTTTCTCATCAATACATACTCAATGCTCCTTCATAGACTGCTTTTGATTATAAACCCAGAATTTATGGAGAATCAAAAAAAGATTTTCTGAACACTGGAAGGGATATAAATGATATTTCTGTGACTATCACAAGCCTCCATACATTTAATAATTGGTGTGTTGGTTGCTAAATGATGATTACAACTGAGTATCTTTATGCTATTTTTTGTATTTGTAGAAACAAGAACCAGTTGATTTGGATTTGACCATCTTTTTAAATTGCTGACACTGACATGTGGTCTCCAACTTAAAAAAGTGAAGTAAAACCCTGTTAAAAGTGACATAAAAAATACCCCCTGATTAATTTAGGGCGGCTGTGCAGAAAAGGAAACCATGACCCGATTACCTAATTCTCACTAATTATCCTGAAAGCATGCACTCTGAGGTTAAGTTTAGACTCAAAGTCTTCAGAGCGTTGCTAAGCTTTAAGTAGGACAGCACATTTAGATCTCTGACATTTTAAAAATATTTTCTTTCCAACTGCAACATTCCTATATGTGATTGAATAGCTTATTCTGAAGTTCTTCGTATCACTGCCTTTTCTTATTAAGACCAAAGCCCAGCTCCTTCTGTTGCCTATAGAAACATGGTTATTAGAGAAAGATGCTCTTGTCAGGCACCCCAGCCTAAAATAGACAATTATAGGATTTCATCCTGAGTCCCTGGAGATAATCTGTTTAGCCTACAACTAGCTCCACACTTTGACATGTTATTAAAAAAATCATTACTAAAAATGTGAAATCAGGTAAAGAGGATATTCCATTTATGTTAGCCATTTTTATATGACTTCAAGCAAAAGTTGCATGTCCGGTTGCCAGGCACTAACCAGTAGAATTGGTATAGCTAGCATAGGATTATCATCCACTGCATAGTTACAGAGGTAAGAGTTTGAAATATTTCAAACAGGCCAAACACTGCTATAAAAGCAAATAACCACACATCTTACGCTGTATATCACTTGGGTTTCTTGTGGCTGTCCCAGACTGCATCCCTACCCAGCATGTTTCATTGGGAACACCCAAATGAAATGACAGGGATACATTTTCATATGTAATTGCAGTAACAAAATGGTGAGGAGAGATAAAGTTATTTCTTGCCTTACCTGTCCAATTGTTAGTTCAGTCCTGATCATATTTCTTCTTCACAGGCCTGTGAAAAGGTCTGTTCTTGGGAGTCCAGCACGAGGCCAAGAAATTATGTTCTTGGCTTTTACAATGTAAAAGAGAATGAGCACTAAACGGAATTTTCCTAAAACTATGTGGAATAGGCCTTAAACTGGAGAGGCTTAATCTTGATGTAAAACTGAATACACTCTTATCCCCAAAAATGTGAGGAGAAAACAGTAGGGAGATGAGTCAAACTGGCAGACATAACCACCATGGAGAAAACAATGTGGAGAGGAAAGTCACTGTTCTGGACCAGGTGACAGGGTATCCATAGCAGGATTTTAGTCTCAGACACAGGAAATACTGTCAACAAATGCAACATCATTTCTGCTTGGGAACAGAATTTCCTAAACATATAAGAATATGCACCTTATTCTTCCTTTCCTTCTATTAAGGAAAAAATAGAACAAAATAGTCTTTGGACAACTGACGTTCACCAGTGTGCAGGAAAAGCAGACAGGGGAAGACAGAAAGAACTGTAAAATTGTTAAGGTTGAAAAACACCTTTTAAAGTCATCAAGTCCAATGTTAACCTAGCACTGCCAAGTCCACCACTAAACCATGTCCCTAAGTGCCACATCTGCAGGTCTTTTAAATACCTTCAGGAATGGTGACTCAACCACCTCCCTGGGCAGCCTGTTCCAATGCTTGGCCATCCTTCCAGTGAAGAAATTTTTCCTAATATCCAATCTAAACCTCCTCTGGTGCAACTTGAGGCCATTTCCTCTTGTCCCATCACTTGTTACTTAGAAGAAGAGACCAACACCCACCTCGCTACAACCTCCTTCCAGGTAGCTGTAGAGAGTGACAAGGTCCTCCCTGAGCCTCCTCTTGTCCAGACTTAAACACCCTCAGTTCCCTCAGCTGCTCCCCATCAGACTTGTGCTCCAGACCCTTCCCCAGCTCCGTTGCCCGTCTCTGGACACGCTCCAGCACTTCAGTGTCTGCCTTGCAGTGAGGGGCCCCAACCTGAACACAGGGTTCCAGGTGCGGCCTCACCGGTGCCGGGTACAGGGGGGTGATCACTGCCCTTGTCCTGCTGGCCACACTGCTTCTGACACCAGCCAGGACGCTGTTGGCCGCCTTGGCCACCTGGGCACACTGCTGGCTCATGTTCATGGCTGTCAACCAGCACGCCCAGGTCCTTCTCTGCCAGGCACTTCCCAGCCGCTCTGCCCCAGCCTGTAGCGCTGTGTGGGGTAAATGATGACAGTCACGGGCAGTGTCATCTCTCCAAGTATCAAAAACCTTGCATCACTAGAAGCCTGTGGGTCACTGTTGTACCATGGTCAGAACACTTTTTTAAATTGACTTCACCTGGGAGATGTCTCCTGATCTACAGGCTTCTAACCCAGTATCAGGCTGGTTTTATGTAACCCTCTCTTCAGTTTTGGTCAAAGGTCATTTTATTCATGACATTTCAGTTTCAGAAGTGAAGAATGGTCTTTCCAAAGTAAACCCATTATTACTTATCAAAGACAAAATACTGTATGCCAGCATTTGTACTCTGTTATTTATTTTTAAATAAGGACACATGAGGAGTATCTCAGGAAATACTCTGGGATTTTTGGGTTAGTGCGTGGAGTAAAGAAGTAGCAGCATAAATTTATCTTTTAGTGTTGTCCACAGAATGTACGTCAGTCTACCCCATTGGAAATACCCCAAACTGACTCTTTACATTCTTAGACATAAACATCTCATGATTTTGCAGGCCAGGAAACCATGAATTTTATTCGTGGCCCTGCCTCTTATTTGTCAGAAGGACCTTACTGTTTGCATCTCTGGATTCCTGATTTTGAAAACGGTGTCAAAATTTTGCTTGTCTAGTGAACTACAAATACAAAGTGATATTATGTAAATGTTGAGTATTATTATTTCTATAAAGCCCACATCACAATGTAATAAGTTAGAGGTGCTCAGTTTCTAGTTTCTCAATAAATGTTATTTTGTAAAGTGTGTGCGGGATGCATTTATTTCAATACAAAACAATTTGGAAAATGCCTTTCCTTTAATACATAAGCTATTTGTTAACTAATAATAGACATATATTTTGCTATGTAAAAGTGTAATCTATTTTTAACCTCACATTTTCATGCAAAGTTTATGGAGAAAATAGTTTCAAACAGGAAATCAGAGTCCATTTCCTGTTTTAACAAGGATAATCCCTTGACCAGTAGGCACAAATATTCATTCCTCTTTAATGCTAATTAGCACACTATTCATCCTATATTTCACAATTTAATAAAAGAAAGCAAGTTGCTGGGAACATTATTAGGTTCAAAACATCTTTCACCTTATTTATCCGGAACTCAATAAAACTGTTCAGTCACAGACTTACAGCCTCCAGCTAGGTTCCTGCTATCAGCTTTAAATCACTTTTAGAGTTGCAATAACAGTAAGTTGCCAAACTCAAATATACAGCTATCTACATCTGCTAGACAGTTTGTCTTACTGGGCAGTCTGGAAAAAATTGAGTTATTTGACCCAAACTGTAAAGCTTTTTGCTGCTTACCAGGGAATCAATACATTCTCAATCTGCAAATCAGCATTTGAAAAATGTATCTAGAAGAATGAAGGGAAAATGTTTGGGTTTTTTTCTTTAAGTGAGCATAAGGTAGCCTCCCCCCAAAATTGCATATATACAGGAGTTTTAAAATGGTAACTATTGCTTCCTTAGTGAATAGCTGAATCTTTAAATTTCCAATCTGAATCACAAAGTACCTTTACAGAAACTGTGATTTCTTCAACTGAAGAAGCTTACCAGGCTGAACAAACAAAAATAGGAACCATGAAACAATTTAATTTCATCCCAATATGGAGGAACAGCAGAAAGTTGGAAGTGACAGAGCATGGCTGCTGCTACCAAGCTCAGCGAAGACAGGCAGCAGCAATACCCACCCCAAAGCATCAGACCCAGTGACCCTGGGTCTTGCAGCATCAGCCTCTTCATGCAGCAAAGCACCTAAAATATCATGAATGGGGGAAGTAAATACCTGGCTGCCCTCTCTAATGCTCAAGTCTGGACATCTTCATACAGATAGCATAATCAAACCCCTTAACTCTTAACACTGCTGTTTTGAGACGTTCCATAAACTGATTTTTGAACTCTTTGCATTTGATCAAAATCCACACATGTGATGCTGATTAATTGAAGGAGCTCTTAATCAAATCTATTTACTTGCTCTGAACTGGCACAAGTACATAACAGGTGTGCTAACCAGCACAGTCAGAGATGTGTGGATCATGGTGGGCAGGCAGCACTGCTGCATCATGGAGAAGGTGGCATGATTCAGCCACTTGCTTCCCTCTTTGCCCTGGTGAATGTCCCACAAGGCATTCACTAACTGCTCAAACTCAAACATGCCTACGTTTCCACTGCAACGTCCCTATTTCTTGACGGAAGTAATGTGTAAAACCTAAGGGCAGTGGTCCAGAATTGCTGCTGGCTTCTGTCCAAATTGCACTTCTCACTTTTTACTGATACATCTTTGTTAATAGCAAGCCCCATGTAAATAGGCTGATGTATATAATTGAAAAAGCTCTTATCTCCATATGGAATATCAGTCTCTTATTTTTTTCCTTTCTTAACTGATACAGTTATATCCATTCTCGCTGGGGATCACAGACTGTAAAACAGGGACAAGGGAATGAACCAGATAGAAAACATAACCATGCTCATAGTTAAGTCTTACTAGAACAGACAGCAAGGACCTTAATGACTCCCAGACTCTCTGAAGGTCTCAAACTGTGCTTTCACAGAGGTGCCCCCTTTGGCTGCACGCACGCACGCACGCTACAGGTGATTCTCATCTCATTTGCCTACGGTAATGGCATTTGCAAGCCTAAGACAGCGGCACGGAGTTCATTACATACAACTTCACAGGTCTGATGAGGGCAAGACATTAACAATCATGATAAAGAAAACTGTTCCAGAGCATAATGAGTCATCTTTGCTCCAGCATTGCTTAAACTTGTCCACACACGCCAGGCACTACCCTTGATCAATGAATCCATACTGCCTGAGCTGACGTGTCAAGTCAGCTAACCTTAACTGAAAACATGTGCTAAAGCACTTGTGATATAGGCATACCAGTTTCAGAAATTCCTCTGCAGCAGCTCTGACCTACCATACCTTCCGTGGAGACAGCATAGCTGACCACGTCCTCTGCCCCTTTACATGCTGAGCAAAGGAGGCTAGGTAAAATTCCCACAGGGGACGGGAGGCTATCAAAATGACTTACAGACTGAAGTGAAACATAAAAATCATTTTTCGTACTTGTAAATAAGTACAGTTTTAAGGGACCTATTCAGATAAACTATTTTAAGTTAACAATGACACATTGATTATTTCAGTCTAAGAGCTTGAACATAATGTCACATTTCTATAGATATATTTATTATAAATATCTTTTGTAAAGATGACCAAGTAAACCTGACTGATACAAGAAATACACTACGTTCATTTTTGTCACTAAAAAGTTAATTTTCAAGTGTTTAGAGCCAAATTTAAATATTTGCATCAAAAATTTCCCTGACAAGGCTTAAAATACTGTATGATGGGAAATTATGGACGCTCCAAATATAAAGAACTAATTTTACAACAGTCATGCCAAAATTGCTTATAATGGAGTTTGCATTGAGAAAAATCTCATCTAATCTAAACATTAAATAGCTTACCAAACCACAGGGTCTATGTTCTTCTGTGATATGTTGTCTAATGGTTTCATCCTGTCCCAAAACAACAAGTCTTCCTCCAACTATTCAGTTTGCTGAAATAACACACATGCCTACGCAACTTTTTTCTCTCAACAGAAAGCAAAACCATTCCTTTAGTTCTGCTAACTACAAGTGCTGGCTTCTGAGCAATGTAAGACTGGGTTGCAGGAAGCTGTAATAAACTGCAAATTAATTTTACTGATTCAGTCAGAAATAGGACCTGGTCTTTCATTCAGAAAAGATAATACATCGTACTATATTAAAAAGTAGGTTACATAATGCTTACCAGTAAACAAACAGAGCAGTCAAGAGACAGCATGAACTACAAAGAATCTAAGTGCCTTGCCTCCATTATCTGTCAAGACATTTCTAAATGCCAGAGAAGGAAGAGAGGCTGTTTGGTTTAGGTTTTTTTTTTTTTTTTGAGGGTGCAAGAGGGTATTTCATCATATGTCTGGGTCACAGCAATGGCAAAAAGGTGCAATGATCTGAAGCACATTATATTTACTCTGCATTTCCAACAAGCACTGCCTTATCCACATCAGTTTAAAACAGTTGAAGAAAACAGCAAATACTCAGAGTATATGGAAATTTCCGAATTATCATTTAAATACATTCTTTTCTATGTGCTTTCAAAAGTTGCAGAGACCATAATAAATTTTTCAAGCCAGCTAAACTCTACTCTTTCTCTTCAATGTAAAAAAATTCTTAGTAATCAGCAAGGCCTGTTCTGCTCTCCTGTAACTATATCCATCAATTACTCCCATGACTTCTTCCTGGCCAGATCTTAGATCATGTCATTTTTTCAACTAATGCTTTTGGAATATCTTCAAATCTCTTTTACCCTTGCAGCTTTTACTTCACTGCCCTCTTCTAGTTCTCCATGTACACCTTGGATGTGTTTTCAAATCATTTCACAGGCATCTCCTCCCACTGGTATAACTCAATTTAACTTCTTTTCCTTTCCAGCCAACCTCATCTTTCCAATCCTCCCCTTATTCTTCTGTTCCCATCTTCTCACCACAAATGGCCATAGTCATCCTTGAATTTAACTGCCTCACAGTCCACACCCCTGGGACATTTCCAAAGGCTGTCACATACCCCTTTTCATTATAATCTACAACTTTTTTTTCATCCCTTCAGCTAAATCATTCACTTGGGCCTATTTTTGCCTCATCTACAGAGACCCTCTCTGGCCAACTCAATACTGCCACAACCACATCGTGCAATCCACCAAGGAGCACAGGTGTTTTTACTGTTATGACACTAACCATCTCTCAGCCTCTAGCTTTTAAACACAATGAACTAAAGTTGATTGTCCTCACCTTCACTTCCAGCCATTGATCTTACCTATATGCACACCCCTGCCCCACCAACCCTACACTGAATAATAGTTCATCAGCCTTCCACCAAGCGTAACATCATTCAGTACTCCACATGTGCACACCTGGTCACTGTGCAGGAACAATGTGCCCTGTGTAATTCAGAAAACCTCTCTCCCCGCTTCCCGAGAGGAATTACACCTACTCTAATAAATGCAGTGGCACATCATCTAACAGAGGAGAGCGTGGGCTTCTCTTTTCCTGTTAGCATTTTTCGATTTAGAAGTACACAACTGCTAACCTACATTTCCCATGTGAGTTTAACTTCATAGCTTTCCCTTTCTGTTACTTTTTCCACACTTAACTGCAGTTATCTCAAAACCAGCCTGCAGAGTCTGTAAGCACCTAGTATTTTTACAACTAGCTGTTTGGGGACTTCTGAGCACTGCTACAACACGGCAACTACATGCCACCAAAGGCAGATGCCAAATATCACATCACCAGGGACATTTTTTGAACTGAGAGAGGGCAGAATACCTAGCACAGCATTATTCCTTTGTAAACGATATAAGGTTCCATTCTAAGCTAAATGCTTTACAAGGCAAACAAATATTTCACCATCATGTGTTTGAAAAATCACCCTATGTTACACAGATCATCAGGATGAGTTGTGCAATCTGCCAATAATTATTCAGTTGTTCCCTAATAGAGCCTGAGAGAAGTGACAAAACGACAGTGTGGAGACAACCTGCGCCTCATGCACCACTGGGAAACCGCAACTGCACTTCAGGTAGGCCTGGACTCTAGCTTATGTTCAACAGACACCCTCAAAACTTGTTAAGCTCTTAACTACTAAGAAAGAAGAAATTCCTTCAACAGGGAACAATATTTTCCTTCTAAAAGTATTCATAAAATATTTACTTTCAAGGTCTTTCCCTCCTTACAATATTCAGGTAATATTTTACCAGGACAGTCCTTGCTCTCACCCACAAGTGAATTACGGCTTTATCGCTCCATAAACTGATTTGAAACCACACTGGGCTGCCCCAAGAGTTTCTCCCCACAGGATATAGTTTCAGAACTAGTTCCAGAGACTTGAACTGCTCTCTCTATGGGGAGAAAAATAATATTTCTGTAATAGATTGACCTTTCTTCAGATACGTTGATATCTGAAGGAAGTCAGTTCATTGTGAAAGTTTTGGCTCCAAAGGTCCACGTATTTTCAGAGGGACCTTGCCTGTAGTTTTAACCCATTAAAACAAAAGTGCATGGCTGCAAAAGGGTGCTACATATTTTAAAATCTCACTATGATTCAAACACAGCTACATGTCTTGCACCAGTGACTTGGTAGCATCACTTCACAAAGGCAAAAGACAACAGGTCTTACTTCTACAACCAGCCTGCATTCTTGCACATCACATGAAAAAGAACAATGGAAACGTGGCTGAATGTGAGAAAGCACCAAACTGCAATGGCTTTTTGGGTGGGGGTGGAGAGAAACACACATACTACAAAAATCTAATAATTCTCCACCCAAGCATTGCTAGAGAATGACCTCACTGGTTTCCTACATATACTCCAGCAGCCTTCCTGCCATCACTCTGTTGAGCCAAGCAATGATGTCAACACTCCACCTGTGAGAGTGATGTAGCCCTCTGGGTCATGGTCACAGAGAACTTGGATAAAAGCTATGCCAGTGTTAATTAAATGCACCTCTTGTTTCACTGCTGATTTCCTCTGATAAGGCTCAGCTCATTTTTCCTGGAAAGACTTCCATGCTGTAAGGGAACCAGAGCCAACTACAACACAAATTTTGCTTAGAGAATATGAAGACAACATGTTAAGCATTTAGTTTAAAAAAAAAAAAAGCCTATCAGTGCTGGGGTAAATACAAATCTCATTAATTTATATGTGCTAATGACAAGGTTAAACTACAAATGTTAGTTACTGCAGATAGTTTATTGTATTTCAGCAGTACTTATCTCTTTCATTTGTAATGCTCTTGCCCATTAAACTGGAACAGAATTCAAACAACCTGCTTCATCACTGATAAATTCTGCCAGGTTAGTGTGTGAGGAGCTTGTCCAGTTAAAAATATGCTTTGAGAATGAGTTTGACATTTAATTAGCACCAGAATTACCACTACAACTTTAACAAATGTTGTCCAATAGCACTTATCCTGCAATCAGAAAGGTCTTAGCTGCAAGAAGGCTCTAAGCAGCTTTGGTATTAAGGATTTTCTTCCATTAATACAATTAGCCAGCAAGTAATGAAAGGAAAAAATATATACTGTTCCTTCTATTTTTCCTACATAACGACATCTAATACACTGTCATGACTGGATGCTTTCACCATATGCTGTCACCAGGATTTCTGTAATCTCCCTACTCATAACATCTGACCTCCAGCCACTTTAAGCCTTCAGGACATGCCCTTTTATACTTGCTTTGTTCTGGCAGACATTTTTGGATAGCTTTATTGGTAAGAGAACTCTAAAAGAAAGACTCTCCGTTTTGGAACCTGACATCAAAACTATTCCTTCTTGCACAACTTTAAAAGTACCACTAGTCCTAAAACTTAATTGCCGACAGCAAAGCACACAAAAAATCTGAGGGTGGCAAAATAGAAAAGTGATCTCAAAAGCAATGGTCCAACTCTGAGAGCTTGTTTCCTGATGATCACAACTCTCAGTTCTGAAAGACAGTAGGCTGGACCTCTTGCCATAAATTTAATTCTAGAGAAGGAATTGTATGGTAAGTATGTTAGGAATACATTCATACTCATTCATTCATTTTGATTTGTAGCAATTCTGATAGTTCCAAGGAGTGTTCTGCCCCACATTCCTGAGCATTAGCAATATTTTCCAAACAACCAATGATCAATGTCTGCCTATTTAGATTTTTAGCTCCTGGGGATCTTATGTTTATACAGTACCCTTCCCTACAAACTCTTTTGGAATACCTAACACTGCCTACCCAGTTCCTAATATGAGAGAAGTTCCATAGCTATACTACCTTTCACCAAGTAACTAACTTGGATGTATTTTTTACAATCTCTCCCAGTAAGAATTCCCACATATAAAACATCCTTCATAAGAAGTCTATTTTTCGGTTCTAGGTAGAAACAAAAAATAAGAGCTAATCCTTGACTTGTTTGGTCTATACCACTTCTATGGACAGTTCCTATGGATTTATAAGGCCGAACTGCAGCTAGTTTTTGTGGAAGTATGCAAAGCGTGACTCATTCAGAAAGCGCAACCCAAGAACATTTCACTCTGACATCCTACAGAATAGCTCCCTCATGGATTTGAAGTAGTTGCTGCCCATTCTTCACATTCACTCTTTCTCACAACTTTATGACACACAACTTCCAGTGCAAACTTGAATCCAGGCCATGGAGATACTAGAACTTCTGACAAATGTTGTTCTCTCATCAGTAATTGGAAGTTGGTCTGACACAATTTAAATGCACAGCTGTGCTTCAGTTCTGGTTGATGCACATAATGTGGCCGTGCAGAAGGAAAGCATATCCCAAAGTCCAGTGAGTTAAAGTGACACAGTTTCCTGAACTTCAGGAACTCTCCTGGTCAGAAAGTACTTCCTTCCTTGTTTCAAACACTTGATTGTTTCAGAGGGAATTCAAAACAATAGATTAGAAACTTTCAAACTTTCCTAAGTGTACTGCTACACAAGGAAATCAGGCCGTCCTCTGGGAAGATGAGATAACATTGGGAGAGTACTCTTTCCGGAAATGCAATGGCTTTTGCATCCCTTCTCTAGCACCATCCCATGAATTAGCTACATATAAGTAACCACTCATGCTATGAGATGTCAGATGCAGTTCAACTACTGTTCGGAGCAACGGTGTGTGGTTGGCAAAAGGCATGAGCTGACTAGCCTCTCAGCTACTTTGATAAAGCATGTCAAGAGCTTCCTAATCTGAGTCCGTACTTTTAAGGACAGGTAGGAAGAAAGGATGACAATTGCCTCATTTTAACATCTCATTGTTTAAATCTCTAAAAAGGAGAAGGAATGTGCTGCTACTTTTGCAGTTAGAAATCTTTCACTTCCCACCATAGCTTAGTTTTACAGAACCAGCAGAGATGCTCACAAGGACTGGGAATGGATCCAGCTCATCAGCTGAAAAGCAATCATTTTGAACATATTTTCCCTAACACAATTCCTTTCATCTAAATATGTTACAATGCTTTGTAATGACAGATGAAAGATTTAACATTTAGAATATAGTCATGTAACTAGAGTTACTTATAGGCTGCAATTCGACTAAGGAAAGGCAACAGACATGTAAACTCATTTTTCTGCAGTATTAGAGTGCCTAAGTATCCTAAACTAAGTGAAAAACATCAGAAACAGAACTAATAGCAAGACCCGTTCTCTCAGACTCTGTAGTCAAAGCTCTTATATGATATTACATTTTCCTAATTCTCTTTTCCTATCAACACAGAGCTGCAAAAAGTGTGAGGATAAAATTATCATTAAAAAAATCAAGAACTCACCTGGTTCTACACATTATTTTTAGAGGCAAACAGGACACGCACTCCCCTGTCAAGCTAGGTCAAAGGAAGGGGAGTGATCAAGTTGAATACTCTGCACTCACCGTTCCTACCAAAGGGTAGATGAATCCAGCTCCAATACTGGCTCGCACATCACTAATCGGCAAAATGAAACCAGTGGGAACGCCCTTCCTCTCAGGCTGATGGGAGAGGGATAGGTGAGTTTTTGCCATACAAATGGGAAGATTTCCAAATCCCTAACAGAAAAGGGCAGGAAAAGAGAAAAATGTTTTTAAGATTAAAGACAGAATATGTTTCCACTTTGTTATCAGTATCTTCTGGAAACCCTAAAATCCATATAGCAATAGTTAACCTCAGTTTCTCAACAGCTAATATTTCAGAAATGGACAGAAAACTATTTCACATGCTATTCTCTCTCATCTCAGGCCTCTATCTCCAGAGATTTGACTGTAGGGATATCCAGCTTCTAGAGCAGGTTCTCAATCTAGAGTTAGGTGCAAGAGTTGCCTATTCAACAGCTAGACTATGCTATTTTCAGAAAGGGTGCACAACAGCTACCACACTGAACAACAAACCTGAACCAACTTAATAAAACTCCAGTATGACACTTCTCTGCAGGCACTAATGACCAGTTAGATACTTACTTGAGATCAGAATTCATAGTCAAAAACTATCTAAGGGTACTAACATCTTCTTGGGGGTAAACACAAATGGCTCATGATGCATGCTTTGTTTTTAAACAAGATAAAAACTGTGCGATGTGATGGCACCCACTTCAGTAATGACAGTGCAGTAGCTACTCAAAAACTGGGAGAAAATCAGGGAAAGCCCCTCAGCAGCTGCCCACACACTATTTGTCCTGCAGGTTATCTATTAACCTTTAGTCAGGCACCTTCCACTCTTCTGTTTGATGCCCTGACACACAGGGATGCAATCCACAAGGCCAAGAGGAGAGGCAGCACTGCAGGGAATTGCCTCTGCAGCCCAGCACTGACAACAATCCTTTAATGACATTGTGAAAATACTTCCTAATACTACTGACGTTTAGACTAAAAATGGATTAGAGAATCACAGCAGGAAAAGATAAAGACATGGATTATTTTGCTTCAAGTACACTAAGTAAGCTTCCTTTACATCTAGAAAATCAAATCAATTATCAGAAGATTTATTTGCATTATAGAGAAGATGGCTATACTTCCGGCTGTCTGACCAGACTGCTGAAGTATGCTCAGGAATTTTTTGATGACACTCGTGCCTAATTTCAATTTTCTGACAGAAAGGCTCCAGACATGTTTATGTGCAGAAGCCACTCCATTACAGAAGATACATTCACCTCTCAACATGGTTTTATAACTGTTTTCAAAGTGTAACAAAGCCCACTCCCACATGCTTTAGGAATGGTGGTCTATTGCGCCTTCTAGCATTTATAACCCTTTGAAAAGTATATAAACAGAAGGGAACCTAATTTTACAAGTATTGGGAGCTTTGTTGCTGACATGCATAGCTGTGCACAGGTCTTTTTGTGTTTGCAAACTCATTTTTTGCAGGTACAAGTGAACAGTCATATGCTAAAATTTGGCACATATTACTAGATGTGCAGTTGTCACATTTAAGGCAGTAACCCAAAATTACCACTCTGCATAGAAAATATAGAGTTTCATCAACAATCTCAGAAGGATTTCAAACACCATACATATCTTACAGGAGATAGCTTTCAAGGTTAAAACCATTCTGTTCTACCTAATGTAATCTAAACAATCCATACTGGCTTTCACAGTTTAGCACCATGGGTAAGCTCACACCTTTTAGCAAAGCTTGACTAAACACTCCAATCTGAGAACCTTTTACACCCCAGGGTTTCATAAGACTTTCATCCAGCAAATACCTGACTGCATAATTCACTGGCATTCTGACCTGTCGAGTGTAACGATCAACTTGTGACTGTGCAGCGGGAGACAGCTCTATATCCTGAGCTCCATACACCTTCTGAGCAATGATCCTTATTTTTTCAACAATAGGAAGCTGCAGAGAGACAAGGAAACAATACAAGCATGAACATTAACCGAGAGAAACTAGGATTTTGTTTGCTGAGTGAGAAATCTGAATCTCTCATTTAGATTCATTCTTGTTAAACAGGATTGCTAAAGCATGAAACCAAGTAAAGGACCCTGGTGATGGAGACGATACCCAGCTACAGGTACATGAATTACAACCATACTCAATTTGGGAGCTGCTGCACAATTTGTGCATTATAAAGCTGACAACGTGAGCTTACACTCTTGCCTAAAGTGGAAGAAGAAAATCACTGCCATGTAGTTTTTAAGAAGCAAAAGCTAACACACACTGCAGATACAAAGAAGCAAGCTCCGCTGGGTTAAGAGGGATCACTAGACAAATAAATTTCCTTTCACAATAAAGATAACCGATACAATGACTGGACAAGACAAGGTAGCAGGCAGCCAGGGAAGGTTCCTCTGAGAAGCAAGGAACTGTAGCAGAAAATTCTTGACCCATCACTGCTCCTTCATTAATAATTTAATTTTTTTATTCTCACCTCCTATCCTGCCTAAGATATGTATTTTGAATTGTAGTATTGATATAGTAAAGCACTTTGGACACTTAAAAAAAACACACACAAAAAAATGAAAGCATTCTAGGAAACACTTTGAGATCACAAATCACTAAGTTCAACCTCAGTCTCCACATGTATCCATGTCATGTTATCCAGCTTAAAGTGAACGTGTATTCTGTCTTTCTGGCTTCTATTTGAAGGCAGATGCAGACTCTCACATTCTGGCTGTTAAAAATCCTTCCACAGGTTTTCAGCAGTTTTTGTGGTCAGATCAGTCATTCGCTTTTTGTGCCATCATTTTTGTTTAATTAAAGAACTCTTTCCTCTTTCTCTCTTCTTTTGTTTTGAATGACCTTGGAGACAGCGAGTGTGACCCATATAGCCTATTTTAAACAAGCCAACCTCTTTGACTTGTTTCTGTAGGAAGAGGACTATGGAGGAAGGAACATACCAGAAGTTCAGCTACTTCAGTGCTGACCAGAGATGGCCATAGATGCGTGCAATACTCCAAGGAACATCCCATCAGTAATTTGTACCCCAGAATATTTAATTAAGAAGCCACGCGGATGAAGTGTTCAACAAAATCTGAAGAGATACCACTTGGGGAAGAAGACTTGGCAATCTCAAGCAATACAAAAAGCACCAGAACACATAATCAAAGTATTTCATTTTATTCCAACAAAGGCAAGGAATTGGTTTGTGAATAATAAACTCTAGCCGATGTATTTATAAGAAGTTCCACAGTTAATCACATTTTTGCAGTGCTTGTCTAGAAGTAGTGTTTTTCCTGCAAAGACACATCAATCGAAGGGTTTGTGTCAGACAGACCATTTTGTATTTATGATTCAATTCTGGAACAATTAAAGTTTAAAGTAATCTGCCTTTGTGTTAATAAAGAAATCTAGTAACACAGACATGACAAGAAAAAAAGCTTTCCAGACTTTCAAGTAGCTTAAATGTAAGGCATTAAAAGCTACTAAGGTTCAAATAAAATTCCCCCCTCAGATATGAAATTTCAAAGTGAGGTTTAAAGATGTTCCACAAGACATGTCTGAACATGCTGACTATATGATTAGTGCACCTTAATTGGGTAGGAAGATGTCACACTCCCGATTTCAGGTTTTTTACAGGAATCCAAGCAGTGCAAAAGAATCTAATGAGAATTGGAGATAACACATTGCAAATATCCCATACATAATTCCTGGCAGCATTAAGCTGAACAGCTACTTAGTGACATGGATAGCTGTCATGAGATGAAACTTCTCTCAGATTAATTATTACGTATATTCATACCCATGGCAGCTTTGAACACAGTGGAAGAAATGCAAAATGTGTCTGCTAACTTGCCTTTTGGGTGCTGTTTACTTGCAGCCAAGGACTAACAGCAAGACCAAAAGCAAAGGCAAAAGGAATTCCACTCCCTGTTGTCAGCAGGCCAGCATCAAAACTAACACCTTCCTGCTTAAACCTCAGTAAATTCATTGAGATGGAGATCTTAATTTAGATTCAACTTGCATTTGTGTCAAAATACTTCAAACTAATTTGACAGCAGCATAATTACTACACCCTCAGCCCCTTTCCTGTGACCATAGCTGTAGTTTCCAAATGAAACCCTGCAGGGCTGTGGCTAACAGCAGAGGAGAGTGCTTTAATGACAGTGGTGACATTCTGCTCCTCCTGGGACATGTGCAATATCTTGCATGACTGAGCCTGAGCTGGAGAGTCAAATTGTATCCCTACGTGTTTGTGCTGGTTATTTTTAATTTTTTTTAACCAGATTTTCAGATACTTTCCAGGCCAGTACCCAGACTTCAAATTTTGTAAATGTAACCTCAGAACAATCACCAGTTGTGGGAGTGTAAATGGCAAACAAAAGTGTTTTTCCAAGATTGCCACATGTTTTTGCAAGGCATGCACATACAAACGGGTGAGGCGTTATGCATGGTGTCACAGAGCAGAGTTTGAGCCTATTTAATCTCACAGCACAGGTAGATGAGTCCTGGCTGAGCCCAATTCAGATAGAAACCAACAGGGAGGCACAGATGCTCTATACACATTAACACAGCCCAAGCACATGCACAGTCTCAAATATGCTTCCTGAAGTTTCAGGAGTAGGGAAAGGAGTACACTACACTGTGCTAAGAATCCACTGGTTTCTTAGTATTTTTCTTAGGGATTTTTAAGGGATTAACTATTTAGAATCACAGTGTAACAGCATTTCAAGCTAAAAAGTTTCCTGTGTTCCAGTTATTAAGTAATACTGCTGGGAAATTTCATTTTAATTTAACTTGAAGAGGTATTTCCCAAAGAAAAGTCACCTAATACTTCACATGAGTCATAAAAATTAATTTTACTTGAAAATAACATAATGGCATTTATCAGAAAAGAAGCTTTAGTAATTCAAGAGACTTTTTATGTCTATGCCATAGCAGAAGCCTGGGAGTTTACAAGACACTCGCAGGAATAATTCTTACTTTCTCTTATCTGGTCTTTAAAGGGCAAATTTAGCTTTAGGTTTTCAACAATGTTGATTATTCAGCACTTCACTATGGAAATACTCTCACTGACGTGCACAGGCATCCACCATATGTAGTAACGCTTCATAGTGCTAATTCACATACAAAAGTGTTTAGCTGAATTCAAAGGGGCTGAAAAGGGGCATATTGCACAAGTAAATAAATCATTAAGGCACTTTAAGCTGAATTTTGGTCCAGCTGAAATCGTGTGGGCTTGCTATTTGTACCTTAAACACCTGGGTCAAATACCTGCCAGAAGAAACCACATATCTCAGACACTTAGAAAAAAAGAAGTAATCTTGTCTCTCTCACTTTTTTTGTCTGAGAATTTTCTACGATGGCTTAGGATATACCCGAACCAGTTGTTCACTCCCATTCACAAACTATGATGCAGTACCCTCAGCTACGCTGATGCAACTACTTGCAGGCCATCAGTAGAACAGTTTTAATGAAAAGAGGATGAAAAATCTCATCTAAACAGTGAGCATCGATGCACCCATATGAACGGCAACATGGTTCCACAGTACCTCTTCTATGTGGACAGCTGTGGTGATAATGATATTTATAAAATGTGCAGAGTGTCAAAAGCACTAAAGATTTAGGATCAGTAATAAAAGTTTCTCACTTCCCTTATGTAAGGTTGTGAATGTTACACAACTAAGGACATTTAGGTGGAGAACAGGTGATAGATACACAATAGACAGTATAGATTTAGACAAAGGTTGATTTTTATAGATAAGCAACTACATATTAGTACTAACACTGAAAGAATTATGGCAGCTTCAAAGAATTATTTTCAGATTAAGTTTTAGCTTCTTGAGAAATTCATAGCATGAAACTCAATGTAAATTTATACTGAACATCAGAAGGTTCTACAGGGCCACACAGTATCAATATCTGCTGACAGTTAAGTAGCTTTGATGTTTCTCTCAGAAACAACCCATGTCCCTGGTCCTGCTGGAGACAACGTGCATTTCTGCAATCTCACACATTCAGAGCTACCCAAGCCATATGCTTCTTCTGTGGCAAGTACAAACACACATGCTTGTTGAGACTGCCAAGCACCCACACCATAAACAGGATCATCTCCTTGGCTAAAGCACAACCAGTGCTACAGCAAAAGCGCACAAACTGCTTTCACAAAAGCAGTATCTGTGTAGCTGTACATTTCAGTACTTGACAGAGAATGATTAAACCAAGAAATCAGCACTGATAAAGAGGAGAGCCTGTCATTCCCAAGACTGGATTGATTATCCCAGATGAAATCACACCAGCGTTTCACCCAGGCATACTGCTACTTCCAGGCCATTCCACTTGCAGGATGTGATGTTAGTGCAAATTGGTGCTGTCTGCATTACACCGTCTTCTTTCTTCCAATACTATCAACAGCAAGATTTTTACCAAAACATAATTTAATAGTGTTTCATTTCTGCTAGCCTTTCCTCACATTTCCTTCATGCTTCATCTCTTCCTTCAGCTATAATAGCAGACTGTGGATTATCATTTCTCCACGTGGGGCTTCATAAGGATTTCCATGGACAGCAGACCTGCTTCAACAGACCCTCCTTCATCCTCCCTTCCTCTGCTGCTCACACTTACCCATGTGCTAGTGCAAATGAGAGGCCAGCACTGCTGCTTGTGCAGCTGCACACATAACCCTGGGAAAAAAAAGCTATTGTAACCCAGAACAGTTCACACAACCAGTTTACCATAAAGGCAAAGCCAGTATAAAGCAGAGAGACAAAGATGGCTTAAATGCTGTCTCTACAGAAAGAATTGCTCAAACTGTTGAAATCTCATCACTGAAAAGTACCAGCAGAAACAGAGAGTTGGGGCAGGGACAGATGGCTTGGGCTGGGATTCCTGAAATCAGCCTTGTTGCCAAAAATCAGTGTCACATGAAACAAAACATGCAGACTACCAAGGACCTGGCTTGGGACTGTGTGTGGGATTCCCATCTTCTGCACCCTGATCTGGACACTTGACTTTAAGCTTTTTGGCTTCTGGAGAAAGGAGTTAATCTTTTTAACTCCCACTAGCCAATCCCTGACACTATTCTTTTCTTCCTTCCTTTCTTCTGCTTTTAAGCATTCTCCAACTTCCTCACCAAAACAGAGTCCAACAGAAAATGTCTCTGAAAAGCCAGAGTCAACAGCAGTAAGTCTGTAGTCATACTTCATTCCATTGCAGCTAAGCCACACTACTATGAGTAGCACTGGTGTTATGTAGCTTAAACTGAATACCTTAAGTGAGTGCCTGTCAGTGCAGCACTGTCTGAAAGGATCTCTTCACAGTTATACAATATAATATTTAAAATTACTTTGTGCTCTGAGAAAATTTAAGACTGTGCTGAAAAACGTGTTTAGAATATACAGAAGCACTATGCACTCGTACCTTATACACTTAATACTTCAAGCTCTTTAAACATTCACTTTAGTCTCATTGCCTATTTTTAATTATGAGATCACCAGTTTAATTATGAGGTAACAACCTCTGGGTTTATCATTGCTAAGCTGCTTGTGTTTTCACAGAAATTCTTAAAATAGTTCAAAATTCAAGGCAGTGGCACTTTTTTTTTAAAAAAAATTAACTTATGCATTCACTAAAAGCAATAAAAAAGAATTGCTAGTTGGCTAAGTGAAACAGTATGCAGGCATCACTCATTCCTCTTCTTGGGAAGGCTGCCAAATGAAAACATATGATGAGTGTATGGCTGAAGGTGCTGTGTGGGGTGACAGAGTGCAGTGCTAAAACAATAGCTGACACTGCACATTCAAACTCCTACTTCTAGCTTTTCCCCTAGATAAAATAAAAACACATTTATTAAAGTATCTGTATATTCTGTTTCCAGAAGATCTGTGGCTGACAAAAGGAATCCCAAGTCTTTAGCACCCCCCCACCTTTTGCTGGCACAGGACAAGAGTTTGTTTTTTAATTTGCAGAAAACCATATTCAGTCAAGTTGAACAGTTTGTGAATCAACACCTAAGCCTGTGGACTTAGAGATTTATTTTCTATTTCCCTGACTTTGAAACCCCAGCTGTGCCTAAGAAAATTGCTTCATGCAAAGAATAGAAAACTAATGAAAACAAACGTAAAAGTGAAGTGTCATCAAGAGCCTACATCCACAAAAAAAAAAAGAGACAAAGTGGAAGAAAGATAGCTTCCACCCTAGAACACCCAATTCGGTGAAAGAAGCATTCAGACTCCACCAAAATCTCTTTGATGGGAGTAGGAGGAGAGGCTGGTACAGCCCTGTGGAATTCCTCCTTAATGTGGCTTCACTCCTAGATGGCTTACCAGCAGTAGGGTGGGGGGAAATAGTTGAAAGACTAGCATACGCTGGAGAGCAGTACAGTCTGCATTTCAAGATGAGAAACGATCTCCACCATTTATTAGGAAAACTTTCAGTAAGGAGCATATATAATTTTATTTATTCCTACTCCAGTAGTGCTTGAGGACCTTCCATTGGGTCCATACATGACTGAACTTCATGTTGTATAAAGAACAACATAGAAGTTATTTGCCTCCCAGGCAAAAGAACAGAGGTATATTGGGCTGATGTGACAGCAGACACATGATGGATGTCTTTCATGGCTTAGCAGCTTCATGGTATTACTGGAGGAAACAGAAAACACCCCTTACACTCACCCCTTGCCCCCCCTTCAATCACACTGAGATTGAAAAGATGACAAGTTTACAAATGGAAAGAAACACTCTGCCTTAGCTCATTACCCTGGAGGTAGTGTCCTCAAACCCCGACCCCATGAGCCCTTCTTGACTCTGCCTTCCTCTTCGAGCCACTTCTCCTAGTACATGCACAAAGAAGCCTTCTCCTCTAGTGACTGGTCTCTTCCCTCCTTCATCACTCACAACTCATTCTTATTATTGGAGACGAGGCCAGAGGATGGAAGGGAAGACAATGCACAGGGAACCACTGTGAGCACAGTTTGCCCCATTTTGATTCTACCCTTAGGCCTCTCTGAGTGACCCATTGTCTCCGACAGCTGAAGCTAAGACTGGAAGTGAGCCAAGTGGCAGCCCACACCACACTGCCATAGCAGAACAGAGGAAGGGGCAGCCAAAACTGTGGGCTTAGATGCTCCAGATTTGCCCAAGTTACTATTCTGCTCCTAGCAGGAGAAAAATACCAGTGCTGAGGCTGCTGACTGCTTAGATGCCTCCCTGAGAAGAAGTGCTGCTACTCAACCTCATTCCCAGTGGATGGCCCCAAGCTGAGAAAGCTCCCCTTTGTTCTGCAGGCTGGCCAGGCAATTCACTGCACTCAGCCAAAATACTTGTGCAATCAACTTCCACAGTACAGCCTGGAAATATTTTCATTTGTCATAATATTACCTAAAGGCAGAGCACTGGCAAAAATAGGTGTCTTCTGACAAACTTGGAAGACTGGAACAATTCATTCTACCTCATTTTTGTGACCTTTACACTCTTCAGTTCCATTTTCCAATGCAGCATAAATCAGGTGATTTGAGGCTCTTCAATCATATCTGTCAGGTTACCATGTCAGTCTTTTAAGGGGACAATGCTAACTTGCTGACTGGTCAGATATGCCGATCCTGCCCCATGCCATATGCCTGTCCTTCTCCTCTTTATCTCCTAGAGCGTTAGCCCACTGCACTCCAGCTGCCTTGCAGGAAGGGGCGATGCACCTCTTAAAAACCTAACGCCTTTCTTTAGACCTATGTTTCCTCCCCCAGGCTGAGGAATGCTGCTGTAAGTCAAGGGAGAGTTCTCAGCAGGAGAAGAGAGGAGAGCAAGGTAGTGAAAGAAGGCAGGTTACTCAACAAGCATGCATCAGTGGGGAATATAGCTTCCCCCCCATCTTCGCCCCTGCCCGGCAAAGAACAGGCACTGAAGCCAGAAAAATTTTGGAATGGGAGGGGTATGTTTCCATCCTCTCCCATCTTCCCTCTAGTTATCTAAACTTACTTTTAATGGGTCAGTCAACTTTATTTTGAGTAATAGCTTTCTGCTGCAACTTAAAGACCCATACTTCAAGAAAAGTGAACCCAAAAGGGAAGTCAACAGTGATAAGAGAGTTGATATTTTGATATTTTCCATATGTGGCAAGAATATATATATTAAAAAAAAAACCCACAGATTATTTCATAGAGAGTTCAGGAGGCTTTTAAAACAAACCCATCCTGCAAACACTGAAGAGAAATACTCGGCAAGAAACCAATTCAACAGTAAAATAAGAGAGGTTAGTGTGCAGTGGGGGCAAAACTCAATATTAAAAAGTGTAGTATTTATTACGGCTACTGCCCATAATCTTTTAAAACTATGTTACAAACTCTGAGGCCTACCATACTAAAACTCACGCTTTCTCCTGAACCCCCATCCTATGCAATTCCTAATTACTGTAAGCATTTCATGGTACACTGTACCTGTTTATGCCCTTTTCTTACAGTTAAAAGTCACAGCAGTGCTGGCATTACTTGTCAGAGGTCACTTGTACTGTACTTGATCTATGAAATGACACTGGCACACATATGCACTCCCAAAATTGTATATGTGGCTATTCTTCACACTGCCTTCAAAATATGCTTGAAGCTTATTCTGTTCTCATTTCAAATCCTGAAAAATATTTGTTCACCTAATACAAAATGTCAAACAAACCCTTGCTAGAACCAAGAAGCATTAAAAAAATAAAAAAAATTACAAGCATCAGCTACTAGGATAAAAACAAAGGCTTGCCAGCTTAAGAGAAAAAGAGAATCTGATAAGCAATCTGAAAGTGGGGCTACAGAACACTGTGTCATGTAGAGACACCTGAGAAAGTTTAAACAGACCAAACGAGATACTTCAAGGAATATAACCACATGAGCACAGTCTTCTAATTAGGCTAGCTTGATATGATACCCGAGAGGGCTGCTTAGCGGAGCCTGAGTCCTGAACTGTGTTATGTCCATTGTCTAAAACTGTTCATTCAGCACATGCTTGGGTATCACTAGACAAGATGGTATAAATGCACAAAAATACCTCAGGATTCAGAAAAAAATAGCTGATCCTCGGCTTTTTACCAGTATTAGACAGATCTAGAAGAGACTTTCTTGTTCTTCTCACATTATATACCTTTGTAAACACCTTTCAAGGAAGTCTTTGTTTCCAGATATACATTTGGAAATTACATAAAGCCCTGCAAAGATACATGCCACTTGGAAAAATTTCAAAGAGAGACCACTAGATCTGGACTATCCTCTAATTAGATGCCTGACTCTATACTAGTAATACAGTTTGCTGCAAACATTGGTCTGGTAAAAAAGGATCTAAACCAGTTTTACATACATGGGTTTTGGTTTTTGTTTTTGAATCCCCAGAGTAATACTTTCGAACAAAACATCAGAATGTTAAATGAACCTATTATGGCTACAGTAGTCTGTGGTGTTGGAAGTTGTTCTAATTATAGCCAGTTTTGGAAGAAAATTCTGATGAAGTTTTCCATACAGAGGAAAATAAGACGCATAAACATGAACAGACTAAATGGAGACATGGAGTAAAGGGAAGAGCAGAATAATCTCATAAAGACAGACAGATTTATGAATGAAGTGGTAGTGGTTTTAAGCAGAATATTTCCCTTTTCGACATTCCAAAGGGAAAATAAAAGAAAAATAAAAAGAAAAATAAAAATAAAAAGAAGAAAAAGAAAAAGGAAAAGAAAGGGAAGGAAAAAGGAAAAGAAAGAGGAGGAAAAAGGACAAAAAGGAAGAGGATGAAAAGGAAAAACACCACAGCAAACTCCGTCAAACTTGAGGCAACCAGGACTCAGTATTCAAGTAACTGGACAAAGCCGGCAGTCACTGGAAAGATGAGGGACGAAACTGTGTCTTTTCACTTAAATCCCCTTTGGGCAAATGAAAGGGGAAACCACCTGTCTGAATCCCATCTTACTAACTTTTCTCTTTCTTAATATTCTGTCATAGTTACCTCTTTGAACAGTGGAAATCTGTCCTCAAAACTGCTACATCAAAAAATCCTATTACCACCTTAAGTAATACCTGGGCAGGCGTATTTGGAAGAGTTAGCTTTCCTTCACATCTCTGAGCCCTGTGACCAAAAGACCTACAATGCTGTGCCAGCGACAGCATCGCTGTTTCATTCTCCTACTTTCAGCTGCTTCAGTCCCCATCCTTTGCACAGTAAGGATGAAACAGAAGCCTGAACTTTACACTCTACTGTTTTTGTTGGCCTGAATTTACTTTTTTACAGTATTTTAAAATCTTTATATTTTTATAAAATCCCTTCAACATATTTTTGAGGCTTACAATACTTGTATTAAGTTACGGGATATTAAGTTGATGTAAAGATGTGACTCATTCCCTTTGTGCTGAAGATCATGCTGTTTGTGCAACACGGTACAAAACAATGTGTCTGGAAAGACATTAAAGTAGAATTCAATCTTATTTTCTTCCTTCATAGAGGCAGAGTCCACCCCTACCAATCCTTCCTACTCATTCATGTCACAAGATTGTAAACTACACAGAATATAGAAACATCAGAGCTTAAATATGGGACTCATGAAACACTAATGAGCTATCTCTGTAACACAAATGTCCTATGGGGAAAACTATTACACATTTTTCTGAAAGCATTTTTTCCCCATTTTATTACACAAAACCCGTAAAATGATATCTTCAGTTTCCAGGGTATCTCATCAGAGACAAACTTAGAAAGGCAGACATATTGTCCATTTTTTCACTGTAAAAATGTTCCGTGAGCAAAACACCTTGAAGAGCTGCCACAGCACTTACACTCCCAAAGTATTTCCATCTATTCTGTGAAGGCAGTGGTTAATTCTAATAGGAGTTGGCTGGATTTCTGACATTTGGGAAAACAGTGGGGGAGGTGGAAAGAGGAAATAAAGTGGGTGCAACATATATGGGGTATATATCAGGGAGAAGACAGTGGAAGATAACAGTATGGCATATCTACCTTAGGCTGAACTTTTTTCTGGAGAGAAGAATCAAAACAGGAACTTTCAGCCATTTGAAAGAACAAAGCTGAGGTTCTGCTGTTAAAAAATAGCATTCAAACATTTTCTAAAGAAACTTAATTCACACTGTCAGCTGAGGCACAGGATCTGAAATTTGACAAGGGCTTCCTTGGTGCCAGAAAAGTCTGGTTTGCTGCCCAAATTCTGCCCCACCCGCTTTTGGATAAGTCAGGAAGGTCCTGAGAAATCATTTGTATAACCTTCTCAGCAAACGTTCTGCCCGCATGGTGGTACTCCAGCACAGTGCGTTCAGGGCCCGAGCAGCCTTTCCTCGCAAACTGCTCCTCTTGACAGCTCGCACTGCTGCGCTTACCTTGCGGGCGACTGCAAAAATGAAGTCCCCAAGACATGGAAAGAGTCACCATTTCTGGCAGACACAGGATTGAAAACTTGGACCACACTATCCTTTGTTAGGTTATCTAAGGGCTAAGCAAATTAAAAACGAAGCCCAAGCAAGGATCAGAGGGTGAACTCTAGAAATGTAATCAGTGAAAAAACCTATTAAGTGAAAACTAGAGCACACGGAATTGCCTGTTTCCTAAGACCATCTAAGGGGAAGGATGAGACCATTGTCCTTGGTGCAATATGCACCAAGGTGAGTCAATAGGAAAACTCTTTCATCAGAAAACTTTGCAAACAAAAGGAGGTGATTGCCTGGACCAGCACAGGACCTATGGGACATAGGAAGAGCAGCATTTTGGGACTCTGTAAAACTTATGATGGGATTGTGGGAATGCGTAAAGATTGCTGGGGCATTTCAGTGGAAGGACTGAAGATGGGAAAAGGGATTAACCAAGGTGGACCGAAGAGGAACAAGTGTGAGAAAAAAAGAGGGAAAAGGGTAAGAAGGGGCCACCTGAGTGTAAAGGTGTCTGGTCAGTAGCTTGTCTGACTGAGCTCTGTGCTTCAGGACCACAGTCTGTCCTCTGTTCTCATTAAATCTTATTTCTGACTACCTCCGTGTGGGTGTGCTCTCTGCTGTAGATATCTATGAACACCAGAGAGCAGGAGGAGAGGTCTGTGCGCCAGCAGCTGGAGTGAGCTGTGAACCTCAGGGGCTCATGGACACTGGTGCCAGTGATCGGAGCGGGGTAAGGGCACGGGGATAGACTGAGGATCTAAGGCCAACAGCATCAGCAACCCATGTGTGCCACATTGTACTAGCAGACTCCAATCCTGATCAGCAGACGATGAGGAACAGGACTGGGCTACCTGCGCTCTGCATCATTGTCTGAGGGATGCGTGCGTGCAGGCGGGTGCTGGGGAAGGCAGTGCTTCCTCTCTGCACTGACCTCTCTGGCTGGGCAGGAGTGGAGCATGAGCATGCACGTGCCACTTCGATCATCTTTCATACAGAGAGTGAATGTTTCAGGGAGCCACAACTTGGTGCAACACCCATGACAGTGAGACTGTAACTATATATATTTCATTTTAGCTGATTTTTAGGACAAATACAATGACTGTGAGATCTTTGTGGAGAAGCCTCCCACAATAATTTGTGAATGATCCACCTACAGATACACCGTTATGTTAAAGAAGAAAGTATCAGAAACATCATTCAATGCACTAAACAGTGAGCATTACCAGCAAGTATCCTGCTCCTCTGATTAGACAAGCCACAAACTGATTGTTCCCTCCAGCTCTTGTGATACCAAGCCAAGTCAAGCCCCTTTCCAAGTGTCTTAGATAGCTCTGTTGCAATGTTCTTGTTTCAAATCCATCACTGATGCAGCATATATTCATGGAATAAAAAAAATAAATCTTACCTCCAAGCTGTAGAGATACTTGAAACTGTTTTTCTGATTGGCTGCCTTCTCCACAGCTTGAGCTAATTTTACTGCTCCTCTACCACCAGCTGACCAGTGAGTGCAGGGTACAGCATCAAATGCTCCAGATTGCTTCGCAATCTTGCACACCAGATCAACCTCAGCAGGAGAATCAGTTCTGCCAACCAAACAGTTCCATCTCATTATTTTGTTTAATTGGTTCTCTCATATAACCTCATATACTTAGCCTTATTCTACCATCAGCAGTTGTAAAACAAGTCTCTACAGAAATTGTGCCATATATATAATGCATCTACATACAGCATATGTATTTACATGTTTCAAGAACACTTTTTGTAATTGTTACAGCTAATTAACATGGAAGATTAATAGTTCCATAACAGCATATACTTTTTTGGTGGTTTTAAACCCCTAAGACCAAGCTGAGGATTTAAAGGTCTTTATACTCATGATGAAAAATGGAAATTCTTTAATAGCTTCTTTTCTTCATGTCAAAACTGATTAATTTAAAAACCAAGAGAAGTGTGAAATTTGAACTGTGGATTTACTCACAAGAGTAATGAAAGACTAGACTTACTTGAAAACATTTAGAGCAACCACAACAGGAACTCCAAAGAGCTGAGTAATTTGAATCTGTTTCTGTAGATTACAGCAGCCATCAGCTACCAGCTGGAGGTTCTGTGCAATTAAATAAAAATTAATGGAAATGGTAAGATACATCAAGTCTTCTCCAGCCAAAGAATTTTCCATAAATTAAAGTGAACATAAACAGTGCTGATCATGACAGTTGCAGGCAAGTAAAATGCTTCCAGACAAAAATATTTTGGCACTTGTTAATTCTTGTTTCAATTAACAAGTAACAGACATATTTAAGTAACTAAGTAGTGTCCAGAATTTGTACATGAATGCATTGCTGGTTGCCCGTCACGATTGTGAAAAGGCTGTTAGTCTCTTGTTTGCAAAGTTTATAAACAAAATACAGTAGTGGGGTTGGGTTTGACATACAGATGTGGTAGATGTATAGTCTAATCTATATATACATATATAACCCAGATAAGAGCACATTAGTGGATTTCCTTATTTACTCTTTTACCTCACACTTTGTAGGCCCTATCTTAACTGCAAAAACACACATATCCTTAGCCTGGTAAAACCAAAAGACCAGAATTTGTCTACAGTGAAGAGACAAACAAAACTTGTAGAATCCACTCTTGTTTGAAGAGTGACATCCAACACCAAATGTAAAGCACAAATAGATTAAAACAGTTGTTTAATGAACAGGTTAAGCTATCATTAATTTCAGAGAGTGTCTTTGACCCCTGCACCACTCTGCTCTTGTGCTTCCATAAAGGCCTGTATGATGGACTGGAATGAAGAGCTGATCAGTCTGAAAACTTAGTAGCCCTGGAAAAGCTACCGAAAAAAAGTTATTTTTCAGCTAGCTTAGTCACACACATAACACACACAAGAGGGATAACACCAAGTGGCTGGGGGAAGGCGAGTTGGCTTTACTTGTTGGCAATGGCTGTTAGAGGTGTTCACTGAATGCTAGCATTAGAGCATGCTATTTGTCAAACCTGAGGCTGCACACTATCCAGCCAGAGGAACAAGAAGTTCTAACTCTCCATACATGCCATTATTTTGTCCCTTTAAACAAAAACTTCTCCTAAGGTTTTATAATAGTTCTTCTTACCTCTTCTGTGTATTCTTTCTTCAAGGGGGCACCAGCAGTTACCTGGAATAGACATTTGTCATAATCCTAAATGGTCAGCAGTGCACTTTTGCTTAGTTTCTGCATTGTCAGTCAGCACATAATCACACACAATATCACAGCTTGACTGCAGCTTCTGCTTTATTCCAAGTTACACTGGTACATGAAGAATAGCAGCACTTCCTATGGTATTTGGGTGTCAAGACACAGGTAGTGACTCAGCAACTATTTGTAAAAGTTTTATTAGAGTGGAGGTAATTGGATCCCATTCCACATGCTTAATGCACCTGCAGTGCAAAGACAGCAACCTCTAACAGCTGGCGGAATAACAGTAACACAGGTGACTAGAAGAGGAACATCATCTTTGGGTGTTCTGTAGTTACTGCCTGTGGCAAGAAACTGCATGCAAGTTATTTACTTTGCTGGAAAGCATAAAGGTATATAGACAAAGAGTATCACCAGAGTACTATATTGAGTCTCCAAGGGCCACATACATTGATCCCAGGCACTGGACTTAGTTACTTTTGTCTGAAGCATTGGCCTTGGTCCATTTTATAGTTAACCTCCCAGTAAAAGTATCTACATGCCTCTATGAATGCTTTATGTAAACAAATGAAACTTTATACTTCTAAAGACATAGATCTGACAGAAATAGAGACAGTTATTAAGACATATGTAAGTCCTATTTTTGCTAGATTGGATGATAACACACATGATAATATATCTGCCTTGATAGGCAAGGGGGAATATCACCAAAAATAAAGAAAACTTTTATTAGAATTGGACTAAACTGACAGAAAGTTATACAATTACGTCAACTTGAAAAACTGAAAAAGGACAGCTCAGCTTTAGTTTTGAGGGATGATTAGCTGTAAGGGAGGCCATGCATTCCAAAATTTTGTGGCTGTGGAAACAGCTCTGGTATTTTCACCCAGTGAGGTTTTCCCTGGCAGCATCACTCTCTTGCATGCTGCTGGGCAGATGGAAGTGTTTCTAGGAGCTAAGTGTCTGTCTGCTTGGCTACCAGTCTCATCTGATTGTATGACTGAGGAGTACTTCTACAATCAGTAATCTGTATGAGTCTTTTAGTGGCTTAAATAGCAAAAAATTGTACATTGGTCACTAATGGTACACCGGGAAAACCCTTGCAAAGTTTTATCAGTTACCTCAGCATCCCTGAGGGAATTAACCTGAGCAGATTAAAAGGACAGGAGAGGTTCCCACTGATGCAGTGAAAGAAATCTCAAAACCTCCACTAACGATGTTCCCTACTTCCACTCTCATCCTGCAACCCTAACTCTTCCCAATCCTCCTCAGCTGCCAACTTTTGCAGCCTGTGACTACTTCAGTGCACTTACAAATGCTATTTCAAAAGGCAGAGAAAAGAATATATATACATATTATAGCTCTTTAAAAAAACCCACAAAAACAAACGCAAACAAACTTCCCTCCCTCAGCAAGATTTATTACTTCAGAGCTCTTTCATCCCTCTTCTTTCATTTGTGCCTTCCCATTCCTGCATTACCTTTGGAGGTAATGTCTATAAAATGAGGTAACTCAGGAGGGATATCTAAATACTACCCACGGGCTACCTCCAGTATTTTTTAAAGCAAAATATTTTACTTATTTCAAATATTAGCAACCATTTTATTTCCCAAGAAAGGTGAAAAAACTTACATTTGGCCCACCTCCATGCATCTTCAAAGCCCTCACTGTAGCAACAAGTACAACCACACTGGGAACCAAGCCAGAGGCTCTGCATTTGATGTTGAAGAATTTCTCCATCCCAATGTCAGCACCAAAGCCAGCTTCAGTTACTGTTAAACATTAAAAAAACCAAAACAAAACCACACATAAAACATGCTTTTGGTTAAACACTGGAGAATATTTCTACTTTAGCATACAGTGCACTTAAATATACATGAGTACTCAGTTTTGAATGAACTTTCAAATAGAGATCTGTTTACATTACTGAGTCTGATTAAAAAAATATTCCCGACTCAGAAATAAATTATCTTATTCTTGATATGTACAATATGTCATCAAAAGTAGTCACATCAAGGGAAAAACCCCAAGTAATCAAAATTAGTTTGAATCAGTCTTTTGAAAACATCTAGTCCTCTAAAATAGCTGTTTCTATGTAATTATATTTATTTAAAATGTCTGCAAACTCTTACAGATATTATGACTTCCCTACATTACTCCTCCTCCCTTGATTTTACTAAAGATATTCTTTAATCACAACTAATGGACCTAAATTCTCCCAGGTTTGCAAAACTTCTGGTCATCTCTTGCTTTTGTGGAGAGCATGTCCAGTTATAAAACAAACCAGCAGTTACAGTCATGTGTCAGTGTTGAAGATACTATTAAATAGTGAATTCTATAACAGGATTTTGCACCAGAGAAGTCAGATATTAATGTAACATGATTCAGGAGAAAAACCTGTGCAGAATATTAGGATATGCCTGGCAATGTATTTTTAGCAGAGCTACAAATAAAAGATGATAATCTGTATCAAATTATGTCAGTCTTTTCAGAGCTAATTTACTCTGATTTGTCAAATATCAATTATTGCAATTACCTCTTCTAAAATGCAAATAATTTCTTTTTAGTAGACAAACATAAGCACATAGCAATTAAAAAAAATAAATCAAGGGATTAAATCTCCTGTTGGTTGAAAATTTGCCAGTGTAACTATTTCCCACCAGAACATACTGAATGGGTTCAATGCGTGCCTCTGGAAGATGTGAAGGGACTTTCAGGCAGACAAGTCAGGGTGGGAAAATAGCTTGCTCCAGAGGCTTCTGGACCTGACTCCAAGCAGGGCTGGTAACATGTCCTTGTAACCTCAATCAGCTTGCAAAAACTAGTAAATTCCTTTTTCTTTCTCTCCCTCTTGCCAGCAGTTTTGACTCTCATGCTTAGGAGGGGAGGGGAGCACAAAGAGCTGATTGAACATTTTGGGGTTGGAAACCTTCAGCAGCATGAAGGAGGAGGAGGTACAGATCTGCTCTGCTGCTGTGGGACAAAGTATCTTTCTGTTGGCTGCTGATGCGCTTTAGGAAGTCCCAGACTTTGTGCATTTGTCCTCACTCTACTGGTCCTTTCCCACCTTTTCTTCGTTTTGCACAGGCTGAAACGATTGCCTGCGTGGCTCTGCTCAGAGGGAGGAAACGGCTGCTGAGGCTGGGGGAGGGAGCAAGAGCTAGCAAACAAGGGGGTGGGCATGCCAGGGGGAGCAGGGACCTCTTGAATTAATACAGTGGCAAGTGTCGTGATTAACATTCTCCAAAATCATTGTAATAAGTATATTCTCTTTTTTAGAATTGCCCTGAGAAAAACAGACATACCAAACATGGAAAGAAAAGAAAAGAAAACAAAACAAAAAGAGGTTTACACAAACACAATAATTCACGGGAACAAAGCTAATGTCAGGATAAGTCATATTAAAAGCAGAGCCAGGGATCAGATGTCTGCTTTCCAGTAACCTCCATTCTTCTCCAGTCTCTTACGCAGCACAGGGTGATTAATGAGAACTCTCAGTCAGGAATATATAACCACAATCAATCTTTAATATAAACAATAGATAAACTAGCAAGTACTTGAGAGGGTGGGAAAATAATTTGTCTCTTACAGAGACTGCCAGCGTACACACATAGCAGTCTCCTAACATTTCCAAACAAAGTTTCCAGAGAGCTAATCCTTTCATGCCAAGCCTCTTCAAGGGTCAGTTTTCCTTAGAGAAAGGGGGATTGCAAGTCTACCTTTCAGTGAGAGAAAAGCAGAGGTGTCAGCCTTGCAGTAAGCACAGCAACCACTCACACAGCACTTCACAGCTCTTGGGGAGGTGTTAGCCACCCTTCCGGCAGTCTAAGCAGCCAGGGCAAATGCCCAGGAAAGCTGTGTGTGCCGTGCATATTCCTCTATTTTTTTTAATGCTTGCCTTTGATATAGAGGGCAAAATGCACACACTTGCCTGAACAACACATATACTATACCAGCATCTGAAAAGCTAACAGAACACTGGTGTTCTCCGATGTGAGTGCCACAACATGGAGAAAGGGATTTTTTCATATGAAGCGGAGGAAAGGGAGACAAACATTGGTGCTTTCTCCAGTGTGCAGAAGGAAACAGGATGCAGTAGAAAAGCTGCCTGGATGAAAGTTGCAACTCCCTTTTATTTCCTCTGAGGGATAGTGAGAAGATAGAGTAATATGCCAAGCTACTATATTTTAAAATCTTTGTGCTGAAACACGTAATACAATTACTTTCAGATTGTTTCCTGCTTTCAGATGAAAGTGTCAATGAAAAACAAATACAGACTATGAATGGGAAGTTTCATGCTAGTCTACACTTAGAGATTATAAAACAGATAATCACTTTAAATGTAACAACAGAAATTTAAAGTGATACATAGGTAGATTTATTTTGGTTCTTATTCCTCATTAACGGTTTGTCAACAGAAGGCAATTACAGATTACAGGTAAACTGGCAAAGATTTTTGGGAGCAAACATCTACCTAGCCAGATGTAGTCTGCTGTACCTCACCTGAAGGAAAGTTAATGGCGCAACTGCTACTACCTGCCCGCAGAGTCTGTACCCAACTTCAGTGCTCCTCCCGGAAAGCCTCTTCATCCCATCCCCTGCCAAGCGGCCATTTCCCAGCCCTGGGAATCACTGCTACCTGTGCTGCTGCCCTGCAAGCTGGTAGGGGGGTTGTAATAGACATGAAGGTGCTGGCATGCTGTTAAATGCTTGCTTTGATTTCCTGGTCAAAACCACAGCAGTTCTAATGGAGGTAAAGAGTAAATGATTTGCCTTCAGCAACCTCATAGAAATCATACAGGTATTTGCACTTACAGCCTGAGAACACAACCCCATGGCGACATATGCCAATACAGATCAGGGATTTTACAGTCCCAGGTTTGCTTTGCATTCTGGATCCCCTTCTCGCACAGACAAGACTGGACAGCTATCTGGACAAATACTAATAGATAATTTTCTGGGTGTAATTTCAGTGAGCACAGCACTCTGGACTATCTTACTGCGTGGTCATATGAAGTGCAAACCCTAATTCTACAAATACTCTGTTGTTTCATTTTATGCTTCAATATTATAGCCTGAGTATCATAAGGAACATTAGAATGTAGATTAAAAGTTAAAATTTCATGTATCAGCAATGCACTACCATTACATTACTCTTAATACTGGGACATAGGTCAAATAGCAATTAATATACACATATATATCAGAAGTAAACTGCATCAAAATGCTCCAGTAAGTTCAAATAATTTCTTCTCATAAAAGATCCATGTGAGGGTTACCAAAAGCTAGGGTCATTCTAACACATCAGGGTAATAGGGGAATCTTGTTTCACAACAACAATGGGCAAAACACAACACAATTACTACAGGTCTTTCTACATGTAATTTATATAACACCTACTTCACTCAGTTCAGCTACCAAAATTACCAATAAACCGGAGTTTTCATTTAGACCAAGAACCCTAAATATCCAAGTTAGGTACAAAAGGGGAAGGAAAAGCTCATAAACATGGAATTAAGCAACAGTGATGATGAGAAGTCTGTCAGGTGATGTAAAGTCTGAACAATTGATATTCACTGTCGTCTCTAATTCCACGTCAGGGTTCAGGTAAATGAACCATCACTCTGATGGTTTTGCTTCTTGTTTATAATTACCATAACTTCTTCATGGAATTACTACCTTACCAAGCACATCTGGGAATATTTTATCACCTACACATAACAATAGCTTAAATAGCCAGTGCCATGGTTGAAACAGCTAATCAGATTTCATCGTCATGCTTAATACAACATATAATTTTTCTCTGTCTAAAAATACATCTATCATGCTATAGCTGCATAAAGTGGTTCCACATTAGCCTCATACATACATACTGCTCAAAAGCCTTACAGAAAGCGATGCTGAAGAATTTTTTTAGAAAAGATATTTCACCCACAATTGAACTTCATGTAAACTGAGGGTAATTTCTAGTGAAAGTAGCTTCTCCCTAGTCTGCCCCTTCTATCAGCAAATCAATGTCAAAATAAAATATTTGTCCTATAAAGGGCCAAGTCAGATGCATACACATGAGGCGAAGCTTTAGGACACGGATTTGAGCCTGGATTCCTGAACAATGTAAAAGGAAATGGAAACTCTGAGCTGCAAGCTGCCATTTACTCCCCACATGTAAACATATCTGTTCTGGTGCAGCTGTCTGCTAGTAAACTCAGGAAAAGAAGAGTTCAAAGTCACAGAAGCACATGAACTGTGAACCTGGAGCTGGAGGCATGCTAGCTGTAAAGTACTGATATGCTCTTGTTTAACTGAAAAATACCAAGGTGCACGACTGCCAAGATAAACTAGGATGATCAGTGATTTCTCTAACAGGATATCATATTTTTGTTAGTATAGCTAGGGATGAATAAACCAGATGTTTGTCCATTCTGACTCCAGCAATTATTTGATGTGAACTTCCATTATTATGACTGATTTTGGAATGTAACAGATACTTTTCCCCCTCTCTCTTAACAGAGGGAGTTTTCCTGTTCATTTTTCTTCCAAAGCATTCTCAGATGGCATGCAACACAGGCACTTGCTGCTACCACCACTGGACACAAAGTCCAGCAGAAAACTATACATGCATATATTAAGGTCGAACATTTTTCATGCCATGAAGAAAATAATTTCCATCAGCTATCACAGTTTTATGTTGTTGTTGGGAGTCCTAGAAGAAATGGTAACAGGAAAAATACTTGCCACTTAGTTTAGCAGAACATAAGCTCATTGGAGGTTATGGGCGCTTTTCACCCTTTCCTAAAGAAAGATGCCAGGGCAGTGTGTGCTCTGCACAGGTACAGGCACTGGGGGTTTCTGAGTGTTGCCCACCAATCCATGCTTTTGACTGAGCCAGCAGATATGGCAGTCCTGGCTTCTTTAAGCCTAAAGTATCACACTTTTAACAGCTAATAATGGGGTTTCTTCCACAAGAAGTCCTGACCAAACTAAATTGCTGCTCAGAAAGCAGCTTATATAAAGTAATGTTCAATAGCAGGTTACTATTCACTTGAGACTTTCTGCATGGAAGTCTCTCCAAAGACAGAGAGCAGCCCACCTGCACAAGCACCCCCCAAGAGACATGCTATAAATGCCTGGTTTCTGGTTCCAGCAGCATAACCTCCAAGCTGCAATACTCAAGCTCTAGTGCTTGAAATCTTTCCTAATGTAAATTTCTTTGGAGGAAAAAAATCTGGAAATTTTCAGCTTCCCCACACAAACAAAATAAGTCAGCTGAAAACAAAGGTTTACATTCAAGTTCCCTGCCATCATACCCCATGACAGCAGCAGTTCAACTCATACCCCTTCCTCCAAAGGAGACTTGTCCACAGTGGCTCAGTCCCAGGCCTCAGCTGACTGCCACTGCCTCCTGGCAGCAAGGGCTGCATGGGGACCTCGGCTCCCAGGAATACACTTAATTTAAGGGCTGATTCCCTTGGGACCCCATAACAAGCTATTACAACCTTTTGCTCAGAAACATTTCTTTTTCCATCAGAGATGAATTTTACCAGTGAAATGCAGAGCAGCTTTGAATGAGAAACTAAAGGTTACAGCATAACTTCTCAGTTATGCACTTTAAATACCAATTGCTGTTAACTTTCCAAGAGCATTGCATATATTTAATAAATAAATAGACACAATGACTCACCGATTATTCCCAGACTATAGACAGAAAACCAGCAGAAAGTTCACTTTATTTACTACAAGCCAGACAGGTGAAAATAGCCCTTAAATCTTGATTCTCTCACAATTAAGGATACGACTATCTTTGTTGGGTTTATGTGCCTGCTTATATATGTATGCTGCCCAAGCTGGATTTGAAATTCAGGGGGGGAAATCAAACTGAAAACTGCAGGAGCTGACAGGAGTGGCACTGTGTGACAGAAAGCATGCTCTGCACATCTCCACAGCTCTGCTTGCCTCCCCCTCTTGAAAATGTACAGAAGCGCAGCTGCAGTGATTCCTGCCTACAAAGCACCAATTTAGGGCATGGCTTTACACTGTGGCTGAACCGAAATGAACACTC
This sequence comes from Falco rusticolus, assembly GCF_015220075.1. Taxonomy (NCBI): domain Eukaryota; kingdom Metazoa; phylum Chordata; class Aves; order Falconiformes; family Falconidae; genus Falco; species Falco rusticolus. The sequence continues at coordinate 45,401,940 of NC_051192.1, forward strand.
TGCCTAGCTGAAAGGGCAATTCCTCTTCCCTCTTGAGTCTCCCACCTTTCTTCCCTGCTCTCTCTCTCCCTCCCTGCTGCCCAGACTTCCCACAAATTTTGGCAATCATTTAATTGGAAGGTAAACCATTGGAATTGGCTAACCAGAGAAAAAACAAACAGAAAAACACAGAACAACAACATTTTTTTTCCCTCTGGGTAAGATTTGAATCAGCTGAAGTGAGACCAGACAAGGTCTAAACATGTTCAAACAAGCAGCAAAAGCAGACAAGCAGAAGCAGGGGAAGGAAGGGAGATGTATTTCAACAGCAGAAAATTGTTAATTCATCCCTAGCCACCTTGTCAAACCATACTCTGATATTTCAAATGTAAAATTTGACATCTTCTCCCAGCTCACAAGTAATAAGCTCATTATTTAGATTTATTATTGGAGATTAAAAACCTGAAGACATCTTACAAACCACAAACAATTAATTCTAATAGAAATAAAGTGAGCTGTATGTGGCTTCACATGCTACATGTTTCTCTGAAACCCTCTGTAAGCCTGCTGGGTTTTACAGTCACTTCCTCTTAACTCCTGTGTCCTATACTCATGTAAAGACCCATAACTCATAGCCTAAGTGCTGGCCCCTGGCATGAATTGCAATGCATAACTGAATACAGCACCCAAATACACACAGTTCTCCTAACTTCTCTTCTTCTAACTTCCTTCTGTTACAATATTAACTAGAAAATTTCAAACAAAAGAACTGTGAATTTTAGGTTGCATCTTTTTACCATTCATAGCACATTTCCTCTGAGGTAACAGAGCATCATTTGCTCATAAGACAGATGACCATGTTTTTAAAATGGAGCACAATTAATGGCACAGGAATAAGGCAATTACATTATCTCATACTTAAGAGGTCGTCATGGCCTTTGGAAAAGAATTATTAACCTTCTGGTAATTGCATAATTAAAACCTCACCACTTTTTTATTTGGAGTTGCATGAAAGGAATAATTAACAGCAGCAGTGATGGCTCTTCATTTAAGGCCGTTCTTCTACAATTCCTCAACTGCAAGGAGTATATTAACTTACAGTACCTACAGTATTACCCTAAGTGCTTAAAATAAATTTCATCATACCTAAACCATGTTTCTTTCTCTGTATCTCACTACCAGACTTTCATTTACTTTCACTTTTAAAAGATACATTTGGCTGAAGCTCCTGCCACAAACACCGCTTCCATCAAACTGAGGCTGCTCTGTGCTGAGCTCTCGGGCTTTGGGTCCTCCTACTCCCCTTGGAAGAGCTGCAGTAAATGGACTTTGAACATGCTTTGAGAAGTCATGTTATAAGTCATGTTATATATACCTGGAAAACACTGACTTCAAGAGGCAGGCAAAGAGCCTGAAGATCTCTTCCCTGGAAAAGTTCTACCCATTTCATCAAATGGCCATGAAGTAACACCTGCCTTAGCACCAGTATTGCACCGATTCATGAAAAAGGAAAGGGGAGAAACAAAGGATCTTATTCTTGAGACAGAACACCACCTCCCCATATGCCCTAGAAGATGGCATACTTCTAAAGAGCAGCAGAAATACAATTAGGCAATGAGTGATAATACAAGAGTGAACAGCAAACACATAATTTTCTGCAGCCATTAAGGGTACCCTCAGAACCTACCACGACTCAAGAGACAACATCCATCTAACCAACCACCACCACATGCCGGGCTGCGGCTTTTCACGTGCTCCCACATGCCTTCAGACGGGCACAGCTACAAGGGGTGGCAAGGCCAGGAATTCACCTTGCCAGCCACACATGCTCCTTTTCTTGCTACAACAGAAGCGCCTGCGCATGGATGGCAGGAGAGTAGCATTGGCTGAGGCTGCAGCAGATGCCACACAACAAAGAGCTGCCGCTGAATCAGGATGATCAATGCTCCTGTCACTTGGCGCAGTCACCCGAGGCATGCCAGGCATGGAGTCATCAATCACCGAAGTGTAAGCCTACCCCATAATGCATGCAACTATTTGCCTTGGGCTGCTGCCTTGTTAGAACTCCCCCAGAATCTTTACAGAGGCACACATTTTAAGAAATATTCCCCGCTCTGCCCTTCTGAAGTCCTGGGGAGTGCTTGCTTATTATGATAAAATTTTGTCCATGACTTAGTCACTGTCTCTTCAGCATGCGCATGTAGTGAATCCTCCTTCTAGGAAGAGGAACAGGTTTTGGTTTTATTTCATTCCACTTAGTCTTTGCTAGGAGACAGAACACATGCCCATAGTGACTGGCCTGGGAAGGGACACCAACAACACTATTCTTGACAAAACTACTGAGCTATGCTTTAGAAATTCATGAAAATGGGCATCTCCTGTTACATATCTCCAGGAAGGAAAGTATTCCACTACACTAGTGGTTTGTCTTTTTGAAAAAATGGCCCAGTGAAGCATCTGACACAAAGGTTGTAAATTACTCTACAAGACCATCCCAAGAACTTAGCTGGAGAGCTCTGCGCTCATGGAAATTCTACAAAGAGTGCAATACATGTATCAAACACCTACAGAATTTAAGATAGCAATACACAGAAAGACTTTCCACAGAGAGAGAAAGCACCAGATCCTGTTAGTATTTTAGGAGATGGGAAAAAGTGCCTAGTGGTGAGAATGTACAGCATAAGCTGCAGAAGATCAGATGAAGGTAGAAGCAGCAGGTCTGTAAAGTCCACTGTGCTGCACAGACTTTGTGAAATAGCCACATGCATGCAGAAGTGCATCAGAAGCAACTTTGGAAATTGTGGAAGCTTTTTGGATGTAAGCCCTCCAACAACTTTTGCAGGTAGGCATTAGCTCGGTTGTAATCACATGTATTTTTAAAATAAACTGTACAAACCCAGTATTTGAACTGCTGTTCAAAGTATAAGATTGATGGCTTGTGTCAAACTTATCAATATAATTTTTGCATGAGGAAAAAGGACTCAGCTGGTTAAAATTGCTGTGGAAAATAACTGTGTCTGTTGAACCATATGTGTGTGCATATGCGTAATCTATCTTACAGAAAGAATTACAAACTGAGGAGAGTAAAGGTACTAAGGTCACACACCAACAAATCCCACACGGAGAAGGATTTTCCTACATGGATTTCCCAATTAAGAACACAACCAAAACCAAAATCAAACCAAACCATAATTCTGCTAGTTTACGAGCCAAATTCTTTCAATTGCTCACATCTAAGCCAATTCTTTAATGCCTATTGTGAATTTCTCCACTTAACCACAATTCACGTAATCAAGGCAGCAGAATTGCCATTGCAAACTACCCATTACCATTTCTGAAATATTTGTACATTATTAGGGGATCTTCCTTTACTAATGATTATAAATTATTAATTTTTTTCAATTCCTCTTCATAATTGCCAATCATCTTGTCATCTGACCTACTCTGTTGTTCTTGGCACTCCCCCACATTTTTGTGCTTTCTCTTTCCTTGTGCAGTGAAGGACCCCAAACTGTACGCTGAATTCCTAATTGGCTGCAGGAAAAGCTGAACCTGCAACCCTTGATTTATGAAGCTGTTACTCAGCCTCTTGGGAGCTCTGTTTGAGGCATAGTAGATGGAGGCAGCAGATAGATGCAGCATCCTCATGCATGTAAAGCATCAGTTCTGTCCCTGAAGCTTCATTCCCACTCAGAGCTTGCAGTCAGGGCTAAATTGAAGATACATTATAAGCACATGCCTTATTACTGCGGGAAGCAAAGTTGAAGAGTTTGGAATCGTCAGCTTCAATGAAGTTGTCAGCAGAGCAAATCAAGGATAAAGGAACCAACAAAAAGAGCCACCATATAAAAGACAGATAGGCCACACAAATTTAAAAATGGTTGTAAACCACATTTTCTCTCATGTATTTGAATCTGATCTGTTTTCTCCATCAAATCAAATCAATTACACAACAGTTATATAAAACTGCAAAAATCAAATTATAAGGTTAGAGCAGCAAACTGACCCTACACACCATTTAGGATACTAATCTTTCTTTTACTGTATTGTTTTATAGAATCAGAGAACAGTCTCTGAGCACTTTCAAATATTGTCACATCTGACCTTCAAAAGCACTTTGGCTATTTTCCAAAGCAACATTCTTCCCGTTAACAAATTATACTGGCCATAAATAATGTACCATTACTTGCAATCTAATTAACATGTTTAGAAATGGTTTAGAAACAAATTTATAACCTTAGTCATGAATTCTTGATATTTTTCTTTAAAGCTAATCTCACCAGGTCTTAAGATTAGATACATAAGCAAACCTAATTTCTGTTTTCAAAGAGAAATACCTATTTTCTGTTAAAATTATTCAGAAGTTCCCAGCACAAAATAACATATATAGCTAATGAAATTTAAAAAAAAAAAAAAACAACAATTTGAAGTGAGCACACTTTCAGAGAAATCACGGTATTTTTCTTTTATATTGTCTTATCATAGAGTACTTAGTAAATTTATGAAGCAAAACAAAACACCTGCAAATAAAAATCTTAGGAATCCTTTGCATGTGCATTTTTCTTCCAAGAAGATCTAAAGACATACCTTAAAGTTTTCCGCAAACCATGACATTATTTCAAATGGGCTGGTAGAGAGGGTAACACAGGATGAGAAGAAACGTTCTGGAGTTCTGATCCCAAAGATGACTATGTACCCTTGAATAATTCTCCCTGAAACACCTATTAACTGAGCTCTCAGTGTGTATGTGTTTATGGAATACCAGTGGAAAACAGAAAATCAACTCTGCTAAATATAAGCTTGTACTAGGTTATATTAAAACTCTGCCAACTGTAATTACTATAATTAAAAATGGAAATACATGTATTTATGTCCTTACCACATTTCACATTTGTATTGATTTCTCTGGAGCCTTGAAGATTTATGTCAACAGTTCACAAAGTAAATAAACAAACATTGTCCCCTCCATATTAATTATTAACAATTTTAATTATAAAAACTTTCAGACAACAACGCACTCCTGCAGATTCAGAATAATGCTCAAAAGATAAAAAGCAAAAAATGATTTCTCCAACATGATGGAAATGTCTGTACAAACCTAATTCTTATGCAAGTAGTCCATAAAAAGAACATTAGTTTTCAGTATCAAAAAGCCAGTAAAACAAACAAACAAAAAAATCTAATAAAGAACTTTCATTTTTAAATGATATTAAAAATAAACCATCCACTAAAATTAAAATTCAGCCTTTGAAAGGGGAGTTGAACTCTTTATGCATACTCTGCCCTGCTGACCCTTGCTAAAGGGTGTAAGTCAATATGAAATACTCACAAATGGAGAGAGGATGATGGATTTTCTGCCAAATAACCCTAAGCAAAAGTAACGCTGTTAGCTAGGGAGCCTGCTTTTATTTCCTCTGCCAAGTAATGAATTAAGAGAATTTCCTAGCATATATTATGTTTTACTATTTGCATTTTTTTAACCTCTGCTTCTTTTCTTCTTATAAATAAAAGCAATGCAACCAGTAGGTAACAAAAGAACAAAAGAAACTGCTTATTTGCTTCTTCTGAGTTGGGAGTTTTAAAACTAGTTAAGATTGCTAACTTGGGGAGAGGCGGGAGAATAAATAGGACAGAAGTTGCAATGACATCAATTTCTACTCAGTAGAGTGGTATTTTATTTACCAGGAACTGGGCAGTGCCTCTACTTTCTGAATGAACGACAGATCCTTCCTATCTATTTTTACCTCTGGAAACTGTCCTGAGACCAAGAATAATGGATAGCCCTTAACAGTTGTACGCTCCAGACTTTTAATTTATGAATGTTACTGACAGAGGAAAGCGCTGTGTTAAGCTCTAACATGTTGCAGAAGAGGTCAGCATACAGGGCATTAAAATACCACGACAGTTTGTCAGTGAATTCCTGATACATGTATAGGTACCGGCAGCTGCCATGACTCTAGAAAAGCCCTGTTACCTTAAAGTTCCTGTTACTGTAGTGTTTGGCATCTCACCATTTGCTATGGTGAGACAGTCCTTGTCCTCAAGAAAGTTTATAAACTGAATAAACAAATTGGGAAGAATGGCATTACATACACATAGAGACTGAAATGACTTGCTTAAGGATGCTCAAAGATGGAGGTGGTAACAAGATGCCTCCTGACATGTACCACAGTACGTCAGCCACAAGATAGACCAGGAGTTCTCAAGCAGAGAACATGTGCTGCTGATGACAAGTAATTGATTCAGCAGCTTTGCTTCCTTGTCTTTTTTGGGCAAGAAAGAGGAGAAAGGAGAGGTCTTCGCTGGACACCACCACTGCAGGAGCCAGTCAGCTTTAGTTACCAGCCAGCCAGCAGGAACATTCACGACACCCTTCCTGCCTCCCCATCGTCACCACGACAAATCGCCCAGGCGTACAATCCCAACCCAAATACTATCTCACTACTTCTCCCTTCTACCCTGAAAACCCCTATAAAGAGAAGAAAGCATGGCTTTCTTAAATAAGCTATGCATGTCCAGTCTTCCCCTTGCTTTTGACCCAGCCAGCTCAGTTAACAGCGTGACAATTCATTCAGCACAGCACCAACACACACCCATGCCACTTCACAGCTCTTAGACAGTGAGAAAACCATTTAATTCCTTTGCCAGTGAGGCACAGAGCAGCATCCATCTACCAGCAAAGTTTCAAAAAAACCTTGAAAACCACCATACAAGGCCACACTAGCTCTTTATTATTTTCTATCATGTCATTGTTACGTTTTAAATTGCTTTCCTCACACTGAAATCACTTCACCTGCGAATTCAAATGCCTATAAATGTGCTGATTAAAAAGCCATGGCATCTAACCTGAGAGCAGTGGTAACTCCCGGTCACTTGGAGGAAAGGCAGTCAAATACATAGTTTTGTTATCCTGCAGAGTAGACTTTTTGAGCAGAAGATATGCAGCTATTAATTACACAAGCTCTAAACGAAAGGAAAAGACAGAGTTGCTGAACTAGAGAATGAGTGTCAGAGTCTGCAAAGGAAATTAAAACAAATTGCAAGGGTCTTCAGCCACACAAATTAAAAAGTAGAAATCAGTAAAGTGAAGTCATGATAATATATTAAAGATGGAATTTAAAAAACCCAAAGTACTCAAGAGCTGAATGCACTACTCTTAACGAAGAGTGAATCAGGAATTTCAAAATCCTGGAAGAAAAAAGAGAACCATAAAGCTTGTATCAGCATTTTAAATAAATTTCTTTTCTCTTGCTGCCTTGTACCTGAGAAGCATCAAAACCTGTATTTAAGTAATGTAAGAGGAGTGAGGGGAAATCTGAGTAACTACAGACTTAATGGTTTTCAAACATTTTAAGAAGAGAATAATTTTTTAAAAATTTGATGTAAGTAAGGAATATAAACTTTGTCTACCAGAGGCAGGCTGTGCCAGATACAAATCTTTCTACAGTAACTATAATGTGAAAACATGTCATCATTGTGGCCTTCAGGAAAAAAAAAAACTTGCTACAGCAACACATAGGAATGTGTTAGCAAGGCTAGGAGAAAATGATGATTACATACGAGAGAGGAGAATAGGTAGCCATGGTAGGAGAACTGTGGGACAAGAGAGGACCATCCCGAGGGCTCTCACTCACTATTCGCTAAACAACCTCAGCAGAAAGACTGAGGAACACCTATGGAGGTATACTGGCAATGCCAAAGTTTGAAAGCATCGCCACCGTGGAGAGGAACTAGGATGTCACACAGGAAAAAGCTGTTGTGGTGTTTAGGAAGAAATGAAGAGAAACAGAATGAAAGTATAATCAGCAAACAGATATTGCCACTGGAGCTTAATGACAAAAATCTGACCTGCAATTTGGGAACTTCATACTTGCAAACATTAGAAAAGTGCCTGGGAGCCTAGCAGTATCAAGCCATTCACAGAATGAGTGATGTATGGAAAATGAGAGGAAAAAAAAAAAAAGTGACTGATCCGAGGATAAAGGTAAGAGTGACTTTGCAGAACTCTGTGCATGCAACTATGTTGAAGAAAGCAAACACTGTAAGAGATGCAGAAACTAAACAAGCAGATAGGCTGTGTTAAAGAAATGGCAAGCCTAGCACTAATTATAGCTTGGAAAAGCTGTGCTTGTTAGTATAAAAATTATCACCTGAGAAAGAGAACACTAAGCTGGAACAACAGTATTACAGAGCAAGATTAAATGAGTCCAAATTGGCCATGGAAACCCAGATAGCTTACCAACAGTAGCAGCAAGAGTTAAAAATCCTAGCTAGTTTCAAACTGGAGCTCGGTCCCTTTATGAAGGAGATCATCTGATATGCTTGTCAGATAAAGCAGGGAACTCAGCTAAATGGCTGATGATTTATAATCACATGTTCTTTTATTCCTGTAAATTGCCCCTCATCATTCTGGGTATCAACAGCAGATTCGGGAATGCACATTTGCAAATACATTTTGTAGTGAAGGAAGGCTAAGTGAATTTCTAACGCTTTGTAGATGTATTTTTCCTTTAAAGGGAAGAAGTTAAAATCTCACTACAGAACAGTCCATAATTTATATTTTATATATATAGATTTATATATAATATATATACCAAATAAGTGGTAGCTTTTCAGAATAGGATCACCTCACTTATTGGGCAAAACACCACTTTTTTATGACAAGTGTAATATTAGACAGACATAATTCAATAGTTCACGATCAATATCAGCTTTCAGTTTTGAGTTTAGCTTTGCATAATTTACAAGCTCTCAAATTAATTCACCTCTGAAATACAGTGACATATGATACCAAGATCAATGCTAGAATGTTTCCTAGACACATAAAAACATTGCGGACAGCTATCTTCCACCCAGTGCTCCTTATGAAGTTTTATTTTGCCATATACCCTAAAGATCAGAACTGTCAGAAGAGAAAGTTCCAAGAGATCTGCAGTGAAAATGTGGAGTCACTCAGAACTTTCTCAAGGACTCTGAACACACACAAGATAAAAAAAAAAGAGTTTGATTCTCATTTGGCATAATAATTTATAAATTACTTCAAGACTGTTTTAAGCATTTTCTGCAATAGAAAACCATTTATATCGTCACCTGACTTTTGGTGGCAGCAATCCATAAGCAAGGGATGCATGATTTGCACCCAGGTTATTTGTGACAAGGCAATAAGTAAGCTCAGCTTTCAGGAACTTTGACTTCCTGCCAGTGAAGGAAAATGTGTTGTGCTACGTCTCAGCTCTGAAGACTTTCCAGCCTACAGGTAAGAAAATTTGCTAAGATTTTAAAAGCAAAGGAGAAAAAGGGAAGATTTTTTTGTTTCCACTTTACAACACATGAAAGAAATGGTATTTACTTTTACCTCAGCAATGTGAAGAAAGAAATAAAAAGGGCACCTGGGATGTGAATGGCATCACCATTCACATGAATGGCAAAGATTCACAGATCTAGCAGTAATTTTGCAATTTGAGGTACCGCTGGGCCTTGTACAATTAGCCCATGATTTTAAGAGCCTTGCAGCAATACAGACTAACAGAGTATCACCTTCCTTCCCTGCACCCCACTGCCACAGCTGCACTAAGCACAGCTGCACTATGAATGTGATCACAGAAAACACCGTAAAGTTTTGGACATCCCTTATCTAGTTTATAGCACACACTTTTAAGAGTAGGCTGGTAACACCTATGTTGGTAATGCCGTCAACCACCTTGTCATGAAACCTTAGTCTTGCTTTAACTCTTAGACTAAGAAAAACCACATTGGTTCAAAGAGCATAATATTGGAACATAATTGCATTATATTTTGTGTCTTGTGAAAATAAGGTGTGAAGAAGTCAGAGATGAAATAACACAAGCTAGAAAGACACTGGACAGAATCGTAAAGCTCTCTGGAGGGTCACTGTACGGAACTCCCTTCTAGTGGCATCAAAGAACAAAATAATTTAAAAATAAATCCCCAAACTCAACATTTAAATGTCACAATATAGCAAGTACTACTGATGCCAAAATAAGTTTAGCTGAAATATTTGGGTTTTATTTCCTTTTTTGGAAAAAGACTACTACCAAGAAAATAGTTTTAAGTGTCTTGTGATATTATTAAAACAATCTACTGAAGATTATTCACTTAGTGTATTAAATACATACAATTTTTATAAGGTGGTTTATAAACCTGGTACACAATGTCTGTTCTGAGAGTATGTAAAACGGATACCCTTTGAAGTAAAACTTTGTATGTACTGAAAGATAGTTAGAGCAGCTAGCATCATTAGTTTATTCTAACAAGGGTACCAGCACAATAAAAAGAGTCAGTTACTTAGCTTATAAAAATTTACTGCTTCTACTTGAGTTTATACCATTAAAAATGTGTGACAAATTCTTTCCAATTACACCAAGTGTACCAACTAAAGAAAGAAACAGGAAGTGAAGTTTTCTTTAGAAAGGCACCAACAGCTTGCAATAAGCCTCCTATTGTCGCCTGATTCGACACCAGGAAAGACAAAGTCATAGTCAACCTTGATTAGCATAGCATGCTCAGCATTGAATGGGACACACTTACTATGAGTAGGAAAGAAAGCAATAGCCAAACATATAGTCCCAAGCCTGCAAAACAAACTTCAGAAGGACTTTGGTTTAGGATTCCAAAAACATGTTCATACTTCGCTTGTCTTCTGATTTACAACAACCCTTCTCCTCAGCTGAAACACCTTCAAGGGATTAAAGAGATGGATGGGGCAATCTGCCAAGTTGTTTATTGCAATAATTTCTGACACACTGACAAATATGATTCAGGAAAGCTCATTTCTCTTCCTCATTCATCCTTTAAGCCTTCAAAACACCTCTTGGGCAGCCTGTATTCACTGACTAAAAAACCTAATAGTTCATCTGATCTGTTCACCTGAACAGAGTATTAAGAAACAATCTAACTGATGCAGAACAGGAACTCATTCAAAGGTAAGTATTTTGTTGCTTTATGCCAACACAGGAGGAGGAGTAAGTGGCAGAGATGTGACACAAAAAGCCCTGATGATGTTAAATATGTTAAGCATCAGAAATTATTACTTCTTCCTGAGCCAAGGACCAGACTCATCACAAGGAGTGACTAGCTGCATTCCGTGTTGATAAAGTACCATAATTTCCCTGTCCTTTTTTTGGTTTACTGATATCTCATTTCCCTTCTTAACAAGGCTGCCTGCATACGTGCTCAGAGGAGCGAAAAAGGATTGCAAAACACTTTGCCCTCATGGTGTGCCTGAAGGATGACAAGTTAGTATGTGTTCCATAGTCTAGTCCCCTCCATTTCTGGGTGCAATTCAAGACACATCTCTCTAAACAAACCTTTGTCCCTAGCAAGACATTTGAGACACCAGCAACTAGAATAAATTTCATCTTACTGATGCTTCTTCGCACTCAGTCCTCTGCTCTTCCCGACATTGAGACGTGACTCCTGAAACCTACAGAACCTCTCACCATTTGTTTACTTGCAAACTACACCAGAATTTTTTTTCCCCCTTGGAAACTATCACAAAAAAAAAGAAAACTGCTAGGTGAGCAGGATGGCAATACTACTGTGATAAAGGTACACTTTCCTGTGCATTGCCAGCTGCCTGTCAGCAGGCACTTGTCACCTCTTGCCCTTTGAGTAAATAGCAAGTCCTTCTAGGACAAGGACTTTATTTTTTGTTCTGCATACATGCAGTGCTTGTGACTGGGACTCTTAACTGGCAGCAGCTACAGCGTGGTTGAACCCATACACCGTTTCCCAAATCCTTGAGAAGTAATGTGTGTGCACACATGTGTGTTTAAGAACACCCAAAACTCTGTTTTGTGAAATGTTTCTTTCCTATGCTGCAGCATCTTATCTGGCAAAATATCATCAAGAATACTTGTTTCCTTGAATCTTTGGAGTTTAAATCAAGTGTTTTACATATACACCATACATTGTGTTGGTCTGGACATGAGACTTTGCTGCCAGAGAAACAAATACAATAATTCTTTGTTCACTTAAGGCAATCACTCTAACCTCGACATCCAGAAATGTTCTTGTTTTTAAAAACTGTCATGACACTTCTGAAACAAAGAAAATCTTCCTCAAAGTAATGGTGGGAAACCATGGAGGAAAGAAAGATGAGGCTCAAAGGTCGTTTCAGAAGAGGGCTTTCAGTAAACCAAAATACACTCCCTTGAACCATGAAATAAGAACACAAGCACAAAGAGAAATTTGTGCAAAATTAAAGATTTACAGAAGTGGCAAATTTATCCTCAGGGCTATCAATAAAAACTTCAGCTGCAATTAACATCAGGTGTGACCTTCAGTATTAACCAGCTTCCATGGCTCAGCCATGAGTTTGGCATTCCTACATCAGAGGACAGCGATGAAGAACAAAGGTGGAATGAAAGAGGTTAGCACCATAAACCAAAACAGAACAAAACCCCCCCAAATAAACAATTGCCTAAATACAGATAAAGATATATTTCCCCACTCAGTGACGCCACAGGACTCAGCCTAAACACCAAGCTCCTTTCCCCACCACTGCTGAGATGTCAGCTGTCCTTGCCATGGAACAATTAAGGTGAGCCATAAGCAAGTGATGTAGAATCAGTTAAACAGGCCAGTTTAGGCAACCTTTCATACGAAAGGAAAATGAAATGTCAGAAACAGAACTGCGGCTGCCACCAGAGGGGCTAAAGAGATGTGTGCCAGACCAAAAAGCTCCGATAGCAATTGTGAAGATGAGTACATTCAACGTACTGCAGCGCACCACTTCCCAGGCTACTGGCGCTTGGCTCAGCTGCCCCGCAGCACACAAGCCACTTGCTGGAGCAGGGGCTGCCTGTATTCTGCAGCCGCCCAACGGGCCACGCTTGCTCACAGCAAGGATGGGGACAATTTGCAGGGAAACAGGCCTGAAGCAGTAAAAGGCTGAGAAGACAAGTGCAAGTCACCCAGTGCTAGCTGAGATACTGCACTAAAAGTTCCGTGGCAAAACCGGTACCAAGAACTCACAATTAGAGCAAAAAGACTGAGTTGTCAGTACATAGCAAGAAGGCTCAGGGAAGAGGGAATGGACAAGCTGAACTGGAAGGCTTAGGCTATCTCAGACTTAGTGAGGGCCTGTGATTCACTTTGATACTTGAAACTGAAGCAGGGAATGCCCTCAATTAGGGAGAGTTCACAACAGGACTCAACAGTTAATTTGTTTTTTTTAAAACTAGACTGTCTACATCATTAACTAACACTACTCAAAAGGCACAGCATGCTGCAATTTCAGCTGCAGAGCAAGCAGAGAAACAGGCAATGCAGGCCAGAGGGAGAAAGCAAGGTTTAAATATAAATTAAAAAAGAACATTTTCAGAGGATACTTTTTTTTTTTCTTGGCCATGGCACACGGTCACACAAACAGTGGGATCTACACAACAGATTGGTTTTTCACTGCTGGCTGTCCCAACTCACCCTCCCCTGCACCAGCTCCAGTGTTTTTGTGACTCTGGCCTGAACTGCTTATGTGTTAAGTCAGCAGAAAACTAAGCCAACAAAAAGGGCAATAGGTTTCTGCTGGGATGTCACGCAAAAACAGTTGAGCACAGGCTGAAAAAGGAGACAGGCTTAGCTTCTCCAGTAATGCAGGCTCAGTCTGGTTAGTTACTGTGGATGCACAGTAGCTTTACTGGCACTTTAAAGTTCCAAATGAATCTATATTATAAATATTTATTTCAGCAAACCCACCATCTTATGTGGCATTAACTCATCTTCCCCCTGTCACACATATAACTGTTTGCCCAGGAACTGCCTGTGAGAGGAAGGAAGAGGCTGGGGTTTTTTTGTAGTTGTTTTCAATCAAGACCAACTTTCCAGTTTAGTTATCATGTGGCTCTATGAACAGGTGTGCTGGCAAAAGTAAGGGACTGCACAGGACTGGAAATAGGCAGCTGGAGGAAGGAGGCTGCTTAAACCATACAGAAGATAAAATGTGTCTATATTTGTAGAACTGTGGTGCAAATTCAGGCCTTGCTATTCTCCTTAGTGCTGTCTACACACTTAACAGGAGGTTCTGCTCTACAATAACCATGGCTTAAGTAAAAAAAAAAAGATAAACATATAAAAAATATATAAACCAATAAATACATAAATTATATCATCATCCCGTCTTACAGTGAGTAAGCTAGCATACATAAAGATATTTATTCCACTATACAGGAAATTAATTGCAGACCCTGTCACAGATTTCTTATGTTCCTGCTTTGGATGCAGCTGCACAAGGCTGAGAGCCATTCATAGCTCGTGGTCCCCAAAATGCCTCTCCCAGCCACGCAGTTCTGCCACTTACCTTACACTACTTCCAGCACCTCTTGGAATCTTTCATGAGCTTATGCAACTAACCTATATGCCAAAACATGTACTCCAGTCATTCATAGAAGAATCTGATGAATGCCAGATCCAATGCAAGGAAAGAATGAACTGCACGAGAACAGTGACAAAAGAGAAACGCCGACCAGTGAAAATTTTTACTTTTAGCAACAATGAGTAACTAACTTGTTCAGCTAGCCACAGAACTGCAGCATAGCTGCCCTGTACTCCTGCTACCTGAACTGACTTTCCCCACTGAGTTGCAATGGCTGTATGGGGTTCAGGCACACACCACACTGAGCAGAATGCACTGGAGTTTCTTGCTAACTGCTTTGCTGAGTAGCTTCACAAGGCACTGGGCACTCTGTCTGTATGGACGTGACCTCAGTGTCGACTGATGCACAATTCGTAGCTGTCACTTTATACTTCAGTTGTGTAGGGTAGGCTAGGACAGCATTTAATAAACCAGCCAGTGCTACATGGAAGTCTCTGCCCATGTGCTCTGACTAGTTACCAGAAACAATGTGTTTTTTTAAACCATAAAGCTTACAGTAATTACAACCGTCAAAACAACCATTTAAACTTGCAACTACCTGCAAAGTTTGTTTAAGTAGGCTGCTCTAGGAGCTACTGCTTTTAAGAATCTAACAAGGATCTAAAAGTCATGCTGAAGTTCTTTGCTCAGCAGAGCGAAGGCACTCTCATTTTGAAGCCAGTTCCATGGGGATTTATGTTCTGTAGAAAAAAATCTGAACAAGAGCCTTTAGCTGGCAGCACATAAAGGTTTTCCTCTATTGCAGCTACACTGCTTTGTCTCCCAACAGAGAAACTGGGGCCAAAGATGAACACTGCAAAAAAGGTAGATAAGACCAAAAAAAGCATTAAATGCTCTCAGTGTCCAAAGGAAGCACTGAATGGAGGGGAATCCAAAATCAAGGCGATACTTTTTGGATCAAAAACCTGGATCAAGACTCAAGATTTCCACCAACATACTTCCGTTTAGATAATACATAACAGACTTCCCACTTGAAAAGGTTGCTTACTAGAGAAACAAAGTCACTTTACCCAGCCTATGAAAAATGTTAGCTACCCTAAATGCTTTTGCTCTTTATTCCACAAAGCCACAGAACAATAAACATGGCTTAATGAAATACCTATTCTATTATCATTAAAAAAATGTATTCAGAATGCAAAATGTTCTTACTTTGAATGGATGTTTGATTATTAGAGGGAAATGAACAGACTCTTTAGCTGTACAACAGTAACACTGGAGAAAACAACTCTTTTCCTTGACATTATGACACGTTTTAAAAAGGAAACACAAACATGTAACACTTGCCCAGACTACCTTGAAAAACCTTCACCATCTTAACTGCAATGCTTTATTTTTTCACACAAGTCAGCATTACCCTAGTTACTCTTACCTAAACATGAGAAGTGAGAGCAGAATATTGAATCAAACTTTTCCCAAGAATGCTCTTGTTAACAAAATATTACATGCAAATGTCCAACAGTCTTTGCAAATTATATTGAAAGAGAAGGGCAGAGGTTAGCAAAACTGACTCTAGGAACTAATAGTGCTAATAATACCCTAACAAGGATGTAAAAATCTTTGTGTGGACTTTGCTGCTCCATTAAAAAAAAAAAAAAAAAAAAAAAGATGGAGAACATTCCTTCTAGGCACAGAATGCTTAGGGAGATCAGAAACAGACTTCTATAAAGATGAACAAGAAAAAATGAGAAAACCGAGAATCAATAACTATTCTTTAAAAAGAAACCCTCAAGATAACAGAATACAGATAAACAGAATGTCTACCTGTTCAACCTTTTTTTTGCCATCATTCAGTGACGTACTACTTCTTTTTGTTAAAGTCAGTATCATCTACAACAGGTTGCAATCCTTCATTTTTTATTGATATTCATTTTTGTTACTTTATAAGATTTCTGTAAGAAGACATCCCTCTATCTTTTTGTTCACTAGTCAACAACTTTGTGTAAGAAACCTTTCTATTCTCTTTGTGTAAATATATGTTGATTTGTATCATAACAAAAAGTATATACATTCTATAACAATGCTAACTCCCCCCCCATTCTTTCTACAATTACCAATGAATTTAAATAGAAACAGTACTTTCAAGTAATTTGTTTCTCTATGTGATTTACAGCAATACGTAGGTATGACACAAGCATATACAGACAAGTTTCTCTGCTAGTTTAAGGGCACTAGCACAAGAAACATCATGTTTCACATTACTGCACCTCTTCAAGAGCATTGTTCCACAGGTACTCAAAGTTCAACTTCAGGATTAACATAAACCAAGCTGGGTGTTCAGGACACAGAAAAGAACAGCTGCAGCAGTGCAAAGGCATTACTACTGCAAAGTAGCAATGCCCCTTTCATTTTATTACTTCTAAAATTTAAACACCCACAACAATTTTTATAAAATCTAGTTCACCATTCAGCCAAAAGTTTATTTTGCCTGCAACCATAACAGTAAGCTCTATGCATCTATTGTTGCTTGTGGAAGCTGAATTCTTAATGTAAAAATTAAATTTTTTTGCCTCATGGTGAGGTTTTACAATGCAGCTGCACCAACCTAATGGCTCACTGCCACCAAACTAAGGCAAGCTTACTCTTTCTTCTGCACCCTTCCCACTGCTGTTCCTCTGCACTGGCTCAGGGACATCTGACCCCTGATTTGGCTGTTTGCTGAATCGGCAGAAGAACAATTCAGCAGGGAAAGGGAATGGTCTCTGTAAGTTTATCAAGAGAGGTCAGATACGTACTAAACAAGGAACTACAGGACACCTCTTTCATTGCAGTCCAGCCATTTAACTGGCTCAGCCACCTTGTGGAATCTCAAACATGGTGACAGGAACACTTGAGACAAAGGGCAGGGTGAGAGAGGTTTTTACACATCCACTTTAAGATTATTATTAATATTAGCATAAAAT
Organism: Falco rusticolus; assembly: GCF_015220075.1. Lineage (NCBI taxonomy): Eukaryota > Metazoa > Chordata > Aves > Falconiformes > Falconidae > Falco > Falco rusticolus. Next base: position 45,419,211 of record NC_051192.1, read on the forward strand.
TAACATTCTTACCTTTTATTACTATTTTATCCCTTCATTAACATCACTGCTTGCCAACTTACCAACAAGCGGTAATATAATAAACGGAATAATTACTTACCTACAAATCCTTTCTCTCCAACTAATTTAAGGGCAATTTTATCTGCCAAAACAGAAGAATTTCCATGTGCAATGTTAGCAAAAGGTCCAGCGTGAACAAATACTGGTGTTCCCTGAATGATAAAAAAACCCAATATTAATTTAATAGACAAGTGTTGTGGTTTAACCCCAGCCAGTAACTAAGCCCCACCGAGCCACTCACACATATTCCCCATGTCAGTATGGAGGAGAGAACTAAAAGAGTAAAGTGAGAAAACTTACAGGTTGAGATAAAGACAATTTAATAGGTAAAGCAAAAGCCACACATGCAAGCAAAGCAAAATAAGGAATTCATCACTTCCCATCGGCAGCCATCCCCAAGAAAGCAGGGCTCCATCATGCATAATGGTTACTTGTGAAGACAAACGCCATGAAGTCCAAATGTCCCCTCCTTCTTCCCCTGGCTTTATAAGCTGAGCATGGTGTCATATGGTATGGAATAACACTTTGGTCAGTTGGGCTCAGCTGTCCCGAATGTGTCCCCTCCCAACTTCTTGTGCACCCCCAGCCTACTTGCTGGTGGGGTGCTGTGAGGAGCAGAAAAAACCTTGACTCTGTGTAAGTACTGCTCAGCAGTAACTAAAACATCCTAGTGTTATCAACATTGTTTTCAGCAGAAACCCAAAACGTAGCCCCATACTAGCTAATATGAAGAAAATTAACTCTATCCAAGCCAAAACCAGCACAAAAGGTAAGAACATAAGCTCAATACTCTTGCAGACTAATCAAGATGCTATATAAATCAAAGCACAGATAGCAAGTAAGGGCCATTAGATAATTTAGGGGCTGTCAGTACGTCTCAGGTGCTCGAGACTTCATTCATTTACAGGCCTAGATGTCAGAACCTGCTTCATTCATAGATAGGTAATGGCCAGCAGTGCAACTTGTGGGTAACTTACACAGCTCACCCAACCTTGTACTAATATTTCATATTTCTACTGCCCTAACACTGCGGCATGCTGTTCTGGCACATGTACTACAATCAGCACTAAGTGCCTTGCTGCAGACAGTACACAAATAAGAGCCCAAGTCCTGCCATGCTCCATCCCTTACTGCTCCTGTTTTCCTCATTGACTGTAATTGCCACCCCTGTGCAGGCAAAGTAGCAAGTGGAAGCAACGAGGGACTAGAGTCAACGGTTAAGGAGATGGAGACAGCACGGGACATGGCTGGCATGCAGCGGGGATACTGATACAACAGAAAAAGCATTTGCTGCTGGCAAGCACCTGGGAGCCCCAGATGCAGAGCCGAATTCCCCTACGCTAGACACTCTGCAAATACGCTAGGAAGTCACACTCTGTAGCACGGACCAACTTAAACAGCAAAGGGATAGGCAAATGAACTAGGTACAGGGAAATTGGTCAGATAGCAAGTAATTCTCATCTTCCCTGTTACTTTTTTGGCAGGCATCCCAAGGAAAGGAGAGATTAGAAAATTAGCATCTACAGAAAGGGCTAGGCAAAATAATATTAACTGCTGTCTTTTCTCCAACTCAGAATACACAATCAGAGAGAAGGATGTAATTTCAGCTGTCTTACTATCAAATACTTAAGGAAACAAATCCCTGTTGTTGTGTTAATGCTTTTAAATATGCCCAGCTGGTTAAAGAAAAAATAGGTAGACACCTTCAGATTATCTCCATCAGTGTTCTTCACACATTCTGTACTACGAGCCACTGCCAACCCTCAAAATTTCAGGCAAGCTACTGGGCAATCTTCCTCAATTTTTGACCAGAAGCACCAATTAAGGAGGACAGCATTCCGTGGATCAGCTGCAGGCCACATCCAACAGCCCCATGAACCATAACTCAGAAACTATTAACTGTATAATAAAACCTAGTTGTGTGTGCCCCCTTCCCCCACTAGTTGTCTTCAGAAAACAACCTACATAGACAACGCATGTTCATGTTTTCCATAAAACACCAAAACAATTAGATTACAGTAGTGAAATATTTGTTACTATAGAAAACAGATTTTCCTGTTTCAGTAACACTGAACACAAATCATATACAAAACATCAACAAAAAGTATCTGTTTTTATTGCTTCCTTTAGAAGTAATTATACATAATTAAATGTTTTCTACATAATTAAATGTTTTCTTCAGAGCAAAGACAAGTAACTTTTTTAGCCACTGACACATTAAACTTCAGGTTTACTCTAATAAAATGGGGGATATATGTATATATTTTTAAAATTAGGAAAGAAAAGGGAGACTATGCACACATATGGGCAGGGAATACTGTCCAAAACCTACACAATTAACCTACAACCCGAAGACAACTCTGCCTCATACATGTTAGAGAAGAAACAGCATAAAAAGTAAATACATCAGAAATCATGCCCTGTAACCAGTGGAATTACGTAGATTATCATAACACACTGACTTCATAGTGTCTACTTAGGATTTTTTTTTTCTTGTTTTCTATCTGCTAATGGCCCCATACAGTAATACTAATTGTGATTTTACATAGTTATGTAAAAATTTATCTTGAACTATGTAGACCTTCAAAGTTTCTAATATTTGGGCATCAGTCTAAATGGAGGTGCTGCACAAAATAAAAGATTATCCAAAACAGCTTGTAACTCATACAAAATAAAATGCAAACCACTTCACCAACCCAAGTTTAAGTTTTACTTCTACTTTAATCCAGTAACTACCCATCTATCATTCAAATAAATGAGAGTGCTGTTTCCAGCTACCAGATTCAAATCCACAGGATTTATTCTGATTTGTGTTATTACTCACTAAGTTTAATTTCACTCCTCCAAGTCCTTAATTTCTTGTGGCAAGCAATTACAGGGCTGCTCTCATTAGAGCCCAGCCCAGACATGGGCAGATGCAATGCACAGGAGCACAACCACAGCTGCTGAGAGGGCAGCCCAGCTCATACTGTGGCAGCTATGCAGAGAGGGGGCCAGGAGGCTCTCCCACAACATTCCCTGTACACTTGTGCTTCCAAGAGTTCATCCACACAACATGTATAGGAAGGAAATTTGGACTGTGGGAATATCAGTAGTCAAGAGGCCCCCTGCCACTAACTTGAAATCCAAACACACAATGAAACCACTGGTATGGACAGATGCTCCCCTGCAGCTCTGAAATCCACCAGAAGAAAAAGGAGGAGTTATTTGAATAGTGTTGGTTGGTTTTTTTTTTTTTTTCACAAGGGCAATCCTGGAATAAAAATATAGTCTAGGTACTGAAGGGACTGAATTCCAGCAGGATCTTGGGAGCCTCAGGCACACCCTGGAACAGGGACAACAACGTCTTCTCAGGCCAGCTTCAGTGACTCTGTGCCAACCCATCTGTCCCACTCTGCAGAGTGCCACTTATTTTCATTACACTCTTAATAAACTATACGAAGAAACACAGTGGCACAGGGATGCATTCTGCTGACTGTTTTCGGTACAGGAAATTTTATTCTCCAAATTTTAGTAAAAGAAAATAAACCCAGAATGTCAATAAATATCTGAAGTTAACTGGCCGCTAGAAGGATATTTATAATACTTATTACCACCCTCCCCTCATCTTTACTGTGAGTGGCACTTTACATGTAACACGAGCAGACTGTCCCAGAGAAGCCAGCCTGCAACTACAAAGAGTTGTCTCCTAGAGCAGCTGCTCTGTTACGCACAGTATAAATAAATGCTAAACATTAAGGGAGCAGTTCATGAAGGAACCAATCTGTCATGACAAACATGGATAAACACTATGAAATCATTATGTACATTTCAAACAAAGTATTCTCAACCCTACAGCATTGGATACAAATTCTTCCAAAGCCTGCAGTAATTGTAGGTGGAGTGTCCCACGTTCCCATTTTGAGATTTTACTGTCATTCCTGCATATAAAATACTGTCAATCACTAACACTTTGAGGTGGCATTTCTGGTGACAGAGTAACAGGGTTGTGACGGAAATCTACCCACCAAGAAACCTCTTTAAAACCCAGCAAATTAAAACACACACGTCAATTCACATATGAAAAAAAAAAGCACTGACACAAGTTGCCACTTCAGTTCCATGCAGGACTGGCATTTGGACATTTTTGATTTACGAACTTCTAAACCTCTCCTCCACACAGATGCCTATATAAAGCTGGTGCAAAACTACAGAGTAGGTTGCCCTTCTCCCCTTTCACAGGCCCTGGCAAGCACCTCCTCAGACCTCCACAGCTTAACGCAATACCCACCTACAGGCTCTTGGCCTGATCGCAGAGGAGTGCAGCTATCTCTGCAGTGGCTACTTTCAGCTGCTGCTACCCACAGCCACTACCGCTTACAAAGTATGTCAAATTAACTGTCAGTATCAGCTGAAAGTCATCCAGAAGATCTGCTCCCCCTCCTCTGGCAGTCCTTTTGCCATTCCCCAAAACCAAAGTTATGTGGAAGACCTGCCTTGATGAACAGTTTCATCCTACTTGCAGGACGGGTCCACAGCACTGTCTGAGTTGCATTTCTGTTCTCTATAATCGTATCACTCTGTTCTTCCACCTGTGTGCTGCAGGATCATTTCCGATATTACTGTTGTCAAGTCATAGTGCTGTTGCTAAAGGTCTTTACACTTACATGGAGAACTACTTCTCCCTGAAGGGGTTAGGGTTATGTTGCCCAGTTCCTGCAGAAAGGCTCTTTGGAAACTTAAGAGGTCCCTCTTCTTTTGGATGCTGCTTACTAGGATTATTTCAAGTGTAATTTAGGCTTCAGTTCTCCTCATTTCTGGTTTGCATGTAGACTTGCAATTCACACACTCATCAGAAATATGTCATAGCAGAAGAGACGTTATTACATCCACCACCTCAGAGTATGCTAGGATTATCTTGGCTTAAAACCTGCCATGCTGGAAGGCTATAAAGTCATAGACGGATCACTGCTACCTTCAAGTGTGCAGGCTGAAATATCTTCCTTGTTCCCCTCCCTCCCCTTTTCTGGAAAAACTGAAGCTATTAAAATTAGCACCCCTTAAAGCTATTCACATGATTAATTAAAAATAAGGAAAGGTATTTATTGATGAAATGGGACATGACACAAGCTTGAGGCTCAAGAACATCAACAAGAGCATGGGCAGTAACCAGAGTAGGCCATTGCATGTCTGTACAAGAGCAATGACACAGCCCAAGGGGCATACATAGCCAAAGCACAGCACTATTTTGGAAAACATTTAGATAAGCTGGAGATTTCCATTTCTGGATAGGTGACTCATATAGTCTGCAAACCAACAGGTATTCAAAGGGTGACAAAAGTTCATCTTTGAGATCCAAATGGCAGAAGTGGAGCATGAAGCAGTCTTCTGAGCTGCTTTAGTTTGTTGTTTTAAAAATAACTTTGTAAGAATTTCTGGGAAAAGGATCCTTGGTTACTGTGGTCAGGGTCCTCCTAACAAGCAATAGCGTTTGATGAAAGCTGGCAGATGTTTCAGCCATAGCATAGATTAGACTAGAAAAGAATACCACATAAAAGGCAGGAATTTTATTGCATAGAAATGTGAATATAAAGAAATGCAGAGTGAAAAAATAAAAGCATGCAAGTCCCAGAACCAAATGCCTATCAATCAAAAGAATCTCTTTTGACATTTATAATTGTCTTTTAGAACACTACAACAAAACCATGTTATTTTCTAACAGTTATGCAAAGTGCAGATGGAATGAAGCAGACTAAACACTCAGAATCAAAACTACCTTATCACTGATGTTTAATGCATACATACAATGTTATCCAAGTGGTGATTTAATACACAGTTCTGGCGGTGACATTCTTGATCCTACGTGACCTCCAGTTTCTGCTATTGGATGTTATATTAAACTCTGACACACACATATATTTTTCATATAGCCACATGGAAGGACAGACGTTCTTTGTAGGAGAAAATAATTAAGATGGCTATAGTAAAATAACATAGACAAATTCTATTTTTATAGTATTTCCTGAGGGTAGGAAGTGGTCCCCATCCAAACTCAAAAGCAAAAAGGTAGTTATCACTTTGACATGCTGTAGATAATGAGACATTTTTTCCAACCGGGGATTGCGCTGGTATCTTTCTACATTCTTCAGCTTTTTACCATATCAGAAATTGTTGTGAAATATTCCAGCTATGTAATTTGGATGGTCAAACTTCTAATATACATCAATTTTTCTCCCAATATATTTGTTTTAAAAACTGCTTCATTATTTCCCCATTTTTCTTCCTCCCTCTCGCCATGAATATTGCTCATCATCCCGCTTACTATTGAAAAGGCAATACTAGACTGCCCAGACACCAAGTTAGGTTGTACTAATTCTGCACTCTCTGAATTGCTGGAAGAAAGCTCAGCAGGGTAAGTGTAAAATATTCCTCTCATAGGCCAGCAAAGCTTCATTTAGTCCCTGAAGGCACTATGGCAGGATAGGGTGGCTGGGAGCCGCCTTTTCAAAAAGCATGAACTGGCAAAAGGATCCCCCTGTGTTTGTTAATGGCATAAACTATAATACAGACTAGAATGGCCTTAGCAAAACATCTACTTTCAACTCAACATGCTGGGCTGTGGGAATCATCCATATAAAGGAAATACATAAAAATATAACTTCCCTAGAAGAGCAAGATGGGAAACAGAAGGAATTCTATGAATCGGAAGCCCAACCTGCCTCCCAATGTGCTTAGAAGTTGTTCAACAGCGCACTGCAGCTTGTTTGCAACACTAGGCAAAATTATGACTAAAGCCAGAGTCTCAAAGGAAGGAAAAAACCCACCAAAAAGGTCTAAATGCAGATAGAGCTGATTAGTTAACATACACAAATGAACAATTGCTAAAATGCCTTTATGGATTTGACCCTGGCTTGAAGCTTGAAACTTAAGCACGGTCGCTGGAGAGAAGCATAACTGGCCCGATATGGAATGTGAAAGCTGGAGAAGGGCAGGCATCATAAGCCATACTCACCTCTAATGTCTGCATGAGTGTGGGCTTAATTGCATCTTTCATCAAAACTGTCAAAGCACCTGTTACTCCCTAAAAAACAAGAGTCCACATTTTAAGGAAGTCAATTCTAAAGTGCAATATTTCTGAGTTACACTTAAGCTTACAGTTAAAATACAGAAAAAACCTTACAGTTCAAAGGAGAAAAAGAAAATGTGCTTATAAATCAAAATGGATAAGCAGTGTTACAGAAAGAATTTATTTAGGTGTTACCTCAAGACTTCTAACATACTGTAATTACAGAGTGTGCCAGAAATACTAATGATCTTGTTCTGTATACATTTAAAAGGCAGTAGGTAAATATTGTTCCCATTTTATGGAGAGACCAGAAACAGAGCTATTAAGTTATCACCATGAGGACGTTCATGGAAACAAAAGATAAAGCAGAAGCAAAGGCCACGGAGACCTGAGAAATAAGGCAATAACTTGCTAAATCTGCCTAAATAAAAGACAGATGTATTTCTTTCATGACAGAATCAATAGCATGAATCAATAACTAGCAACAACCATACAGGGTAATTTTCAAAACTTGTACAAATACACATAACAGACACAGGCTGAAAGCAGCCGCAGTGTTGACTAGGGATAGATAATGAATAAGATTAAAAAGTTAGAGGTGCCTTACTGTGATGATGAGAGGGGAAAAGGAGCCGAGTAAATTGCTGCATTTTAGATGTGAAAAATCTTACTCCCTAAAAATTTTGCTGGATATTAACTCTAAATTTCACACTGACTGAATTTAAAATAAAAGAAAGTCATGACCACCCCTCTACACCAAAATTCAACACCCAGTTTAGAAAAAAATGGCTACAGAGTGTGTACATCACTATCAGACTACATGTAGAGTGCTATCTAGAAACCACAAGCATATTACTCTTAAATTACTCTGATTTTGAGAAGATGTGTTTTGTTTTGAAAGAACTAGATCACGGGTTAAAAAAATGCAGTAGTGTTATAAGGAGTGGCTCATAGACTTGCCAGAGAACACAAAAAGTGGTTGTTTTTTTTTTGTATTGAAAAGAAACATTAAACCCAAATAAAAACACTAGCTGCTGTAAATGTTTAAAATGAAGGTTGAAAAACATGGATATATTATCTAGGTAGCCTATTAAGAGCTGAACAACAATGTTCAAATAAAGAAAAGCAATTAAAGTAGCACCTGTATAATTCTCAACACAGCTTCTTCCAACTAACCTAAAATTTGAACAATCAAACTCTGTGTGAAAATTTTAATGATAGACAGATCAGAGACATGGAAGTATATGGTGATTACATAAACACAGTATTTTATACAAATTGAAGTTTTTCTTTTCTGAGCATTACATCTGAACATAGACTTCAGATGAAAATGAAGCAGAATATTTGGCCTCAGATAAGAATGAATTGAAACCAAAATAGTAAAACTGTTTTCTACTGAAGCATAGCAAGTGTTTCCTTGGAGGAAAGTGAAGGAGAGGAGAAAAAGAAGGGAAAGATGTTTCTTCACTCTCTGCATCTTGTAAACTCCCACTATCTACAAATCCCAAAAGACCCAGAATACATAATATGAGAAACTGGTAACAAAACAGTGAGGTTTGCCTCTTCTGAATTAGCAAAAAGTAATTTCTGTTTCTTAATATGTTAATTTTAGAAAAAAGGATCAAAATGCAAGGAAATGCCAGCACACCAGCTCTCTGTCAGAACGAGTGAAGCTCCATCACTTCTAAAGAAGCAGCCTGATGCTATACTGTACATATAGCCAACTACTCTCATTTAAATTCAAAGCTGAGGGCCTAAATACAAGGAAAAGGAAAAACATGTTAAAAAGAGAAATGTAACTGGTTTTGCTTTTCACTCCCACGGGCTCCTTAATTGCTATAGATTGTTTTAATTAGTAAGACTATAAATTACTTGTTTTAGATAAAAAACTTAAAAATGCAGAACAAATCTCAACAATGTTTCATAACGGTTCATTTCATCAGTATCCCATAAAATTTTTGCTGCTAGAATAAAATGTAACTTCAATACTTTACCTATAAATGAGTTTTCTTTTTAGGACCATGTAAAAAAAACTGCCACAGCTATTGCCTTTGATTTCTTGTATTTTAGTACTTTGTAAAAGTTTTTCTAAAGTGGGTATATTTCTTAGGTTATTAAATTTATATCTGCTCAATAGAACAATTTGTTTTATAAAACTGGTTTGATTCACTTCCGGATCTGAAGCACTTTTAAATAAAACAGTAAATAGAGCAACTCCAGTTCTAACAATTTAAAATGAAATGGAACAAATTTTAATCCTAGCAATTTCTCCATTAAAAGCCTGTTTTCAATCCTAATTTACCAAAACAAATATATATTTTTTCCTGTTGATCACCGTGCAGAATTTAAATTCACTTTAAAAAACCAGTGTGCAATATACTTATTGACTAGATCTATAAGCCTGTTTTTTTCCTGCTGTTTCATCAATTCAGCAGACAGCTAAGACAGAATTTCTTACACCACAAACAATGTTCTTCCCCTCCCACCCCCAGCTGAAGGAAATCATGTTCACCACTATTTGCTAGCATCACAAAACTATGACAGTTAGATAAGTTGTTCATCTGTCTCACCGAAAGCTGAGCCATGTACACACACAAGTCAGGATTTTACAGGTAATACAAATATCTGAAGGAAAAGGTTAGTTGATTTTACATTTTCTTCCTGTATCTCAGTTTTTCCATCGTCATATAGCATAAGCTATTCATCACTATGCTAAAAGAGAAACAGCTGCTGCTAATTTTCAGTGCATGAACACTGAGATAGTTTACAATCTTACAATCTTGTAAAAACCAACTGTAATAGTTATTCAGCTTTCTAGAGGAAGAAAGCCAAAAGGAAAACTTTACATCAGATCTTCCAACTGGTCAACAGCAAGGTTAACTACCTGAGCAGCCGCAGATCAGCCCTAAGGCTCTTCTTGGGAAAATTGCCTAAGGACTGACAAGCATTAACCCGTGTCAGCTGTAGCCGTCTGATTAGGGGGTCTGTTGTCTACTTCATGCTAGTTGAGACCACCAGCTCATTCAAAGTAAGCATGCAAACAGCTATTTGCTGACCCAAGCCACGCTGACTGGAAAGGCAGCCCCCAGATAATAATGGCTCAAATCCTCTCTCCTTTGCTTTCTGATAGTTTTTCACCAATCTGATAAAATTGTGAAGCAAAAACCCCAAATACTTCCTATGCATTTTAACTTTTGGGGAAATTTCATCCATATTAGACATGCATTCTGGACATAACTTACTGTATCTGAACCTGAAAACCAAGAAAAAAAGATGCAAAGACTCCAATTAACACACATCAAGCCTACTTGTTTTCCATGGTTCTTAAACAGCTTTGTTGTCAACAACAGTCCTAAAAACAATAAAGTTTTCATATCTACCTGACATGATTCTGTCAGAATAAAGTTTTCATTCCTTCATATTCCCAATCCTCCAAGCAGCTAGTAAACAATTCCCACAGCTCACTCAAAGTCCTGGATCTGATTCTCAAAGCTATTTAAGGAATCAGGTTCCTATTTCCAATTCAGAGAAGGTAGATAAATTTTTTATAAAAGAATTAGAGGCTTAGACATTACACACCAATTAAGTGTGTGAGAGCCCAAGGATCATTAGCTTTCCACTAATTCACTGTCAGAAGAAAGAAGTAGGACTCCAATTCAAATGTATATGGACACCCAACTCTCCTGGGTTCCTTTCTGGAACTGATCCTAAGTACTTCTGAAAATAATACCCCTTCCATCTATCCAACAGCTGTCAGGGCAGGTATGCTCCCCAGGACAGCACAGACCATAGAGCACAAAATAAATTACACACATGACACAGAAAAGGCAAACTTAGATGAAAAACCAACATGCTTTCAAAGCAACTTCCAGTGGAGCGGCCTCTGAAGTCTATCAAGAGTGGAAATGAAAGGCAGCATTAGATGACAATGAAGGTGATTAAAAGTAACTACTGTGAAATGAATAAGGGTTACATAGACTGAAGGGCAGAGAAAACCCCTTTTCTTCATAAGAAAAATAATGAAGTACTTGTAACTTCCCTTCATAGTTTCTAACAAAATGATAATATTTTTCTGCAGTATCAGTTCTGAAAAAAACCTAAATCCTAAACCTTATGCCAAGAAGAACTGCAACTACTTTGTTAAAAGTGAAGTATGTACACAATGTTTCTGATGTACCAGAGAACGAAATATATTCAGCTGACAGATCATTTATAAAAGTAAATAGGAAGCTATTTTTTTTGGCCCTGGAACTATTGAAAACTAACAGTATGGCACAGAAAGTAAGCTGAGAAGTCTTATTTAAAAAGATAGTGACATATCTATTTAATAATTTTCATAGCTGCTGAAATACTGATCTAGGGCATGCATACCCATTTAGATTTGCATAAAAATATGGCATGTGTCTATCAGAATACTACTACACTGTAAAAGCCAAAAAGCAATTAAGTCTTCAAAATACTGTACAATGAGCACCACATTTTGGCAAAGACTTCTGTATGCTCCATTACAGAGGATAGATATTTAATCCATTACTCTTGTGGAAGGAGTCTTCTCAGTTAATGAAATATTAAATTTATCTTTTTTCTATTTCTCCTAGCCTGCCTCTGCATCTGGTTTATATCTAACAATGTGTACTTTAGGTTTTACTATTGTATTATTATAAATATATTGCATATAAAGCAAAAATTAAGAGCAGTTGTATTTTTGTGAAGTATACTGTGTATTCATCTGGAAACAAATCACAGAGAAGGGTTTAGTGGTTTTGGTTCGCATAGATTCCAGTGAACTAAAGACTACTGTCAAACATTTAAGCTTGCATAAATTCAATCTGGGTAGTATACATAAAACATGAACCCCAGTATTTTTTTTAAAGTGACAGCTAGGACTAACCACCACCCATTATTCAGGTTGTGTGGAACTTCCCATGGTAAAGCTGCCTTCAGTTCTTTAGGCTAAAATGTTCCATATCAAGTGGCTATGACAGATTCAAGTTTTTAAACTTGATTTTAGTTTATGAAAGTTTAAGTCAAAATGCTTGAACTGTTCTTGGATTGAAAGCATTTGAAAACCTTTTATATTGTCCGTCCTATGTTCAGTTGTCTTGAGATCTTTCTTTTCTGAGCTACAAAGCTTTACTTCCTCTCTGACTCTGACCTCAAAGGAAGATGAAAATTCAGGAGGAGAATGGCTTCACACCAAACCTCTTACCACATCTGAAAATTTGCTCAAGATAAAAACCTTGGGAAAATGAAAATTATAGTTCAGAGATAGTCATGAGTGAATGCTTAGCTTCGCCTCATCCTGCCCAGAAAGCTTTAGCCACGATGTGCAGTGGGCTTACAGCCTACAGTGTAACAACTCTATCTACAGGCTGCACCAGGCTGGACCAGCTCTGCATCTGGACACCTTGACCACAAGCAAAGATCTCTTCTGGATCATACAGGAATACTTTTCTAACACGCACAAGAAAGAGATACAACCTGTGCAGTCTAAATGAAAAGGGGTCAAAAGATGAGCTTACAGAAGAATAGTAACAACAAAGGCAGCACAAGCAGCAGGGGAAAGAGTAGATATTGCATTTAAAGTCTAGAAACAGTAGGTTTAGTTGCAAGCTGTTCAAACAGACTGACCAACCACCTGCGGGAAGAAAACAGAAACAGAGATGAAATGCTATCTGATAGAATTGAAATTTATCTTCTTTGTACATATGAGTTATTATACATCTCCTGCTATTGCTTCCAGAGGATTCAACTTTATAGAATATACTTTCACAAGTGTGGTGCAGCTATTCATAAGCTCTCTCACCTTGTACAAAGTAAGTGGTATTATATTTGATAAAGAAATCTTAGTAAGAAAACCACTAATTTCCTTTTAGATATTTCTTAAATCCTAACACCTGACATCTGACTTCTTCATCAATATTAGTAAGTCTGTTCCTGTTTTCAGAAAAGAAACTGGCACACACAAAAATCAATCTCAAAAGTACTGACCAATTTTGGATGCTCAACCTGAGACAACACAAAATCATTTCTTCTGGTTCATAGTTCTTGATTGTGTTTCACTCCTTCCATAGATTTCAGCTGTTTAGCTCCTGGGTATCAAGCCATACTGAGGAATGCATAACTCCTCATGTATTGTAAGAATCAGTTTGTACAGACACAGCACCACACATAAGCTCTGTGAAAAACACAGGAATATAATTCAACTCTCCAAAAAGGCACTTTTCTGCCTTAACCATGAAATCATCTTCCTATTCTTCCCACTGTTCTCATCCTCATTTGCAACACACTCCACAACAAAGGAGGTAGGAGTTTCTGCACTTATGACATGCACCCAAGTCCTCCCTGTGCCTGGTATGGAGAACCTGCAGAAGAAAAAGAATGCAGCAGCAGAGCTGCAGGTGGTCATAATATATATGGCCAACACTGTGATACATTTTTTTCTGGGCAGTTCTGTTGTATCATACAGAACACTGCTTTAAAGAAGAGCAGAAACATATGTTCAGTGCAAGTGACACTATCAGATGATTGAGACACTAAGTATAGGAAAAGTTTAAAAAAGAAAATGTTTAAAAGAAGGGCAAAGAAAACAGAATTAGCAACGAATATCTTGCTGAGTGCTACCTTCATTAGGGACATAGTGGTAAAATTGAAAGTTCTTTGTGCACTGCTCATAATTTCAGCCCTAACATTATAGTTCCACAGAGCAAATATAGATGAGACAGACTACGGAAAAGTGACTGCTTTCATTGATCAAGCTGATTAGCATTAAGTGGTTGAAGACAGGTTAAATATTTTTCAATATTAATACATGAAAGTACCTTCATATAAAAGTAGCATCAAGATTAAAATTATGTATTTGAAATGTAGTTTTAATTCTGACATTGAATTATTTTTCAGTTTTTGCATATGCATTATAAAGTATCTCATTCCTCACTCCCTTCCATTTGGCCAAGACAAAGTTATGCAACTGAAAAGGAAAATCAAAACTTCCAACAGCTAGAATATTAAATGCAGTTCTTCATGTCTCCTGCACAATAAGGAGCAGTTGATTTTCTTCAAATTTTAAGGATGACTGCACCTTGAAATTTTGGTACCTTTATCTTAATTTCAATCGTAAATCCAGGCAAGTTAGATACTATGTTTTAATTTCCTTATTAAACTGGAATCCATTAAAGCTGTGAATGTATTCCTGGCTTGTGGATTTGCCGTCTCTGCTGACAAGGGAGGACACTGGTTCCTTTGCTCATTCTAAAAACGCAGTAAGTGTGCAGATGTCCACATAAAAAGGGACAAACAGGAAAAAACACACATAGTCTGTGTGACACAGGCTGTCGTTGCCAGCAGAGTGGCATGCAAGCATGGCTCCAAGACATGCCACTTGCTATAAGGATATATTTACATGACAAAAAAGCACAAAAGCAAAGCATTATCACATTTCTTGTGTTTAGGGTGTGCTGTCCATCTGCAATATACAAACTTAATTTGGCAATTAGGCTTCAGAATTCAAGTAATGTAATGTTACAGTAAACTAGTGTCAATCACAGTGAGCCTACTCCTGGCATACAGCTGGATTGCAAGGGTCAACTGGTAGCTTCTCGCTGCACCAGAACCTGCCATACAGAAACATGTGTGAGCTTCCAGCCACTGTTTACTGACTCACAGCCTGGCTATAAGGGCTAGACTTTGATAGAAAGGAAGAATATACTGACTTCTTTCAGAAGCTGAAGTAGGGAATGAGGAAACAGCAACTAATGAAGGTAAGGAAGAAAAAATATTAATGATGTGAAGAGATTACCCTGTTCCAAGCACTATTAGCAACCTATGAATTAAGAATAGCTTGTTTCCATTTTGATTTAGTGTTATGTAAGCATTCATGTGGTAACTATGTTGTAACATCTGAGCACACTTCACAATTACAGTAGCAAACATTACCGGCTCTCTCAGTCAGGAGCCCACACTCTGACTCCCTCCAGTACCAAATTTGTTTGCCGTAAGAATTGCAGAAAACTATCAAAGTAGGTTATGGAGACCAGAGACCTCCTGAACTAGATGTTACCAGAGAGCTGGAGAAATTAGTTTTATATTTTGTTTTCATTGTGAACAAGTTTTGGCCCAGAAGATCTTTCTTTGATATCTGTGCTGTTCAAAGCAAAATCCTTGGCATGCACCTGCCTTTTTAATGCTTCAAGAGGCAAAACAAACACATCAGAAGTTATCCCAGGTCTACAGCACAGAACATACCAAATCCTCTGCTGTTAGGGGTTTTCCTTTCTTGTCATTAGCCACCACCATTTTCCCCAGTCTCTCCTTCATATCTTGAAGGCTGGTGGTAAGTGCCAGGATGGCCATAATTTCACTTGCAACAGCAATATCGAACTGGGCCTGTAAAATAGAAATGAGAATCATGAACCAAACCAAAATCAGGTCAAATACTCACAAGGAATCATCAGGAATAGACTCAGAAAAGACAGATTTCACACTGGAATTTAAATAAGTTCTGAATTGTAACTTACAGCTTTTGAGATCACTCAGACTAGAGTAACTTCAAACACTTTGTTTATTTTCCCTCATTAATGTTCTCTGTTACACTTCATTTACTTGGGGACCATTCTTGCAGAGTGCTTAGCCCATTGGCTTACATTATCCTTTGCAGAAGCTCCCTGAAGGACCAAGAATTTTTTTCTGTGGCAAAAAAAATAAAATCACCACATGTGTTTTGAGCTTTACTGGCATGAGCACAGCAATGTGTTTTGTTTTGTTTCATTTTTTTTCCTGTAATGCTCTCCAAAAGTTTTTATTCTGTCTCAAAAACATTCTTGTTACATTTGATCATTCTGCTACATAAACTCAAAATTTAAGAGTCTATGCTGCTAGCTCTTGTGCTTGACCTATGCCAATGTAAAATACATCTTTGTGTTCCCCCCCCCCTTTTTTTTTAAATTAACAAATATATAAGTTTAAAAACCCCAATAATTATATGTGGCACCAGTTCTATTGCTCTTGTAGGAACACATCCATACTGTGCAGTATTTTTCAGCACAACATAAGCTGTGGTCCCTACTTTTTTTTAAGAGCTTGCAGTATATGTTAGCAGTATTTGTACTAATTTACTATTAGTAAAGCCCAGGCCGTGGGCTTTCAGAATGTAAACAAAGAAAGGCAAAGTCACCAGTGTATTATGTGAGAGGAAAACAGTGTTGGGAGTGAACAAGAACTGCAGTGTCTTTAGTAATATCTCCATCTCCAGCAATTAAAGTCTATACAAAACTTCAGCCCTGGGAAAAAGCCCTGGGACTGTTTCTACGTCAGACCTCTACCAGATGTATGCCAGAGGATACCTGTTCAAATTGAGGGCTTCGTCTGTTTTTAAGAAGCCATCTACATAGAGAATTGTTCAACATATACCTTACCACTCCTATGCATTTGCCTAGTACTTTGACAGCTTCCGCCCTTTTGTAACCTATGTTCCTGCTTTTAGATTCTGTCTTGACAGCTACATCCCACAACAGCCTTATTCAGGCCGACCTCTGTGTACCTGCACATTTAGTCAAAACTTCTGAAGGCATTGTGTCCCTTTCGTCACTGGGCACAGACAAGGAGAGACATATACCAACAGAAAAAACCCACAATCCTGTAATTGACATTTTCAGCGTAGGGATTCAAATGAAATGAAGTTACAAAGCAGATTTTCGATATTCCCTGGAAGCAGTTCTATACGTAACAGAATAGCTGGGTACACAATGAACACTGTTACTGTTGTGATGACATGGATGCTACTATCTTTTCTGAAGTTAAGAATGTCCCCAGTAAGTCACTGCAGCATAGATAAGACCGGAAATAAGCCTGAGAAATCTATGCCCAGCCTGTATACTGGAATATTATTTAACTTCATCAGAATGTTTATCAGGACACCAAAAAAGAAGTTTTTATTATCATTGTTTCTATATAAACCCAAAAGGACAGAAAAAACAATGCCAGGTAGATGCTCAGAGTGTGACATATTTAATTGAAAAAACAGGCACAAAAGACTGTGGTAGCAGGTGCTATTTTAACTCTAATAACCTTTATACACCTACGAAGTGCTGACAGAAGCCTTAGCTGTAAAAAGTCAGTTCTCTATTGATGAAAGGATCCACCCACATGGATTCAATTGCAGGATCAAGGGCATCAGTCATGTAATGCTCTTTAGAAACCACAGCATCCCTGTTCGTTAAAATACAGACTTTTGTGCCTGCTGTGCTCTGCCATTTTATACAGGTGTCATTGATTTTAAGAGCACTAGAACAACACTCCAAATATTTATAAAATGCATCTGTTAACTATGAAGTCTTGTTTTCCCTGGATCTCCGGCCAGGCTCTGCAATGAGTTTTCCCAACGGTTAGCTCTATTTCTCCAGTCACTAAGTCCATGTTAAAATGTGAATGGATATGCATCAGTCCAACATATCAAAATTGAAAGCATCAAGGTCATTTTAGCCAAAACAGTACAGAAGCAATATTTCACAGCCATATGTCAGCTAGCACTCTATAATAAAACAACCCACATTTAACTCAGCAGTGTAATTATGGTGGTAAAATGCTGCACAATAAGGCTGGCAGAACCTGGCTCAAAGCTAATAATCACACTGAGTCACTGAAACAAATCTAAACATAGGCAAATGTCTCAAGTGTTGAAGGAACTTGTACCAAGTATAATATTTTGCAGTCCCAGCCCATTATCAGAGATGAGTATTAGCTAATATTGAGTTTTCTGTAAATTATAGACATAAAAGTCTCTACCCCATGTCTAAAAAAACAAAACAAGTGAGCATTTCTCATGGAAGGTATCCCTGTCCATGGCAGGGTCATTGGAAGTAGGTGATCTTTAAGGTCCCTGCCAACCCAAACCATTCCATGATTCTACCATTCTCTGATGCTATCATTCTATGATTTCTCTTCTAAGTTCTTGTCTCCAATTTGACTGTTTTACCTGCTGATTTGAGCAAAAATACTAGCACTATTTTTGGTCTCTTTATTTAGGCACAAAGCCTAGGTGAGGTCTGAAATGATGCAAAATTAAAGTTAGGATTTCCAAAATGAATGAAAGCCTTATGTCTACCACAATGGCTATTCACCTCAAAATAGTCAGAACCTCATGAATTTCATGATCTAGAATGTTAGATTACAGTATCTTCATCAGATTAGGAAAAACTCCACATAATCACAATGAATTTCTTCCATGTGGCACTGCTGTACCATGCTGCATTGTTTCAGAAATGGATTTACCCACACAACACCAGGAACACTTGTTCAGATAGCGTTGGAAAAGTCTGGCTTTCAATTTTTCGTAATTTTTCAAGCCCACTATTAAAATCAAGCACATGCTAAAAGTTCTCAGTTTAGATCTCAAAGCTGAGATGCATGACAGGAAAATGAAAACTGAATAAAAAGCTAATGGTCCTTTTCAGTCCTCACCAATGGGACCAACAACACATGACCCACCTCACCTCCCAGTTCTTAGTATTAAACTTAAATGTAATTTAAATTATATAAATACTACATAAATAGTTTGAGGGACTTAAAAAAGTAAGAAAAATCATACAAATTCATCTTATGAGGGCATTAGGGCAGCTTTTATATTCATAGGGTGACTATGTTGAGCCCCTAACATGAAAGTTTTTAAAGTGCTTTCAACGCATTGTGCAATATGCATTGGTTTCTGCTCTTCATTTCTTCAGAATCAGTTACTCATTAACACAACCAGTTTCACTGCAAGAATGCTATGTAACAGATGTTCGCATTGCAATTCAAAGTGTTCTGAAAGAACTGCAGAAACATCTCAGCCTGTAGAGCAATGTCTGTCCAGAATGAGATATATTAGCTACCTTTACATACCTGACGGACAAATCCTTTCTCTGTATTTGCCTGCCCAACTGTTATTTTGCGCAGGAATCTGTCATTCGTATCCACCACTGAAATAAGGGAATAGCAAAAGCAAAACATGTTAGTAAGAATGCAGGGATCTGGGTTTTTCCAGGCATACCTGTTTTTATACATGTAAGATTCAGCTGTTTGAACAGTGTAACCAGACAACCACGCTCCTGCATATTAGCATTAACACTGACTTGGTTTCTCACTTTTAGCTGATACCATTAGATGACAGGTTAAAATAACGCAAATAAAATTTCTCAGTATAGTAATTGAAGCTAACAGATTCTTAATATTCTAACATACAAATTAAAATTTTACCTACATAAGAAAAATCTGTCTTAGTAGATGCATTGCACCTCAAACCTACTTAAAATCATTTGATTCATCATTGACTTGTTAAGAATTGATTGTAAGACTGCATGATGTAGGTTAAACTTGGTCTGTTTCTCTTTTAAAGGATGATTATGTTGTCAGATTGGTTCTTCCAGACAAGTCACTTCCATGCACATCACAGTAACTAACTCCACATTCAGCTGCACAGTATTCAAAGGAAGTTTTTTTTTCAACTGCCAAGATCAACCATCTGCTATTTAACACAACTTCAATTTCAGATAATTGTACTTCTAACCTGGAAACACTTTTGGTATTGCAAGGGCATGTCCAAACCATCCTGTGGAATTGCTAACTTCACTAACAATCACCGCAAGCCAAGTGCTCCAATTCTTCACTGACAACACTCAACATCAATCGGGCCTTGGTAGGAACCACAAGGAAGGACTGAGAATAATCGAAGCACTCTCTCATCTGCTGAGAACTGATCATGATGTTTCTTAGGGGCAAACATTAGGATGATGTTTCGGTTTGTTAGAAAATGAGACTGAACTCCAAGACCTCTCCTTCCCAGGAATGACATTCCCTACAGAATGCAAAAATAGGCTCCCTCTTTCTTATGGGCTCTTTAGCCCTACAGATGTTTCATTTTTCACCAACCGTAAAAGAAAGGGTGGAAGGCACGCTTTATCTATGCTTTATCAGTTCAGCCTGTAGCTTGGCAATTAAGTCAATCTTCTGGTAGATGTATATTTGAACCCTGTTCATTTAGAACCTCTGGAGAAGCTGTCTGT
Organism: Falco rusticolus; assembly: GCF_015220075.1. Lineage (NCBI taxonomy): Eukaryota > Metazoa > Chordata > Aves > Falconiformes > Falconidae > Falco > Falco rusticolus. The sequence continues at coordinate 45,439,353 of NC_051192.1, forward strand.
ACTGAAGATCAGTGAAATCACCTCTTACCACTTTTCCTGCTGCTTTTGGAGATTAACAAGTTTATCTGTACAGAAAAGGATGAGGTAACTGCCCAAGAACAAGAGGGACTTCGAATCTCAATCCTACACAACTCCAGTTTGGGGCTGTGAATGAGCTGGGAGAAAAGCACTTCCCCCTTCTTGAGCATTTCTCATGGGGCTGTTGTAAACACCATACGTGCCTTCTTCCCACTACATAGTATTTAGGTTGCTAATTTCTTCAGGAATTCCATTTAAGGGATGGTGCACCACAGATCTGGCTAAGTCATTTTGGTTTCTATTTATATATATTCATACTCAAATACTACAGTATTGGCAGAAATTGCAGAACGGAGCCTGGTACATGGAAGCAGTATCCTCACACCAAGCTGTGGTACCATATGCCACTGTGAAGCCATATGTCAAGTTGATCTCTCAAGCACAAACTTACCCCTTCTCCTCCTAGGAGGCTTAGTCTCACAAGCAGCTTTAAGCAGACCTAAATGTCTTTCCTGCCTACCCAAGCACTGCTGACAGCAGGAACAAGCCTTTCCACCAGCCTGGACAGCCAGTGGGCTGATTTTTATCTGGCCCTTCCTAGTGAAACCATGTAACCTGAACATCCTTACCATGAAATTATAACTACCCCAGCAACTCTTTCTGGTCACTGAAATACACTGGCTTTCTCACCAGGGTCAGAATTCATTCTCTAGGAAGATTCCAATAGCTGCATTTACAAGTAGTAAAAAAAGAAATAATTGTTTTTGCTACAAAAGCAATTTTTCCTTCTCTAAACTTTCCCTCTTCCTTACCCAAAGTAATGCTTCAGGAAAGTTTAGGGTCAACCAAGTGTTAGGTTTAATCTATGTATTTCCTAATCCTCTAGAGAGATAAACAGGATCTGAATACCAGGGGAAGGGTAAGCACAGGGAAGCTTTCCCTCTTTTCAGTATGTTGTACCTGTTCAAGTTAGTATAAGACGACAATGAACTTTAAGCTTGTGACACTTTTAAGGAAATGGCTCCTGACTAAAATTAAACTTTCAGACAATTGGATAGCTTTCTCTTCTGCCCTACAAATTCCCTGGTATGTAACAAGCTTCACAGACATACGGATTGCAGAAACAGTTCCAAATAAAACATTTTCCAAGTTATCTAAAACATTCCTAAACTAATTTTTTTTTCTGAAATGTTTAAGATATGTACACCATATACAGTTGTGTAGAATAGAAGTTTCATTAACATTGTTGAGATGAATTAAATAACTCACTTGAGGTTAACAGCTGTTGAGTAATGCCTCCTCCCAAACTGGTGCTGATAAAAATGATGAGTCATATTACACTAAATATTTATATTACTAATTCAGCCTAATATAGGTCTCTTCCAGACACACTGTGTGTGCATCTCATGCCACATCCCCCACTATTACCTTCAGAAAAATATCCCAAGTTTGAGATGACATGCACACAGAGGGCACGGTAAGGCATGGCCAAGAATTCTCATTTCTCAACAGATTCACCTTATTTCTCTGGGCATCACAATACATTCCATTTAACAATGATTTTGACCTAATAACTTTGGTGTTTGAGAACTTAGGAAGAAAATAAAATCCAATGGAATTTAGCTCAAAACTTTGCTATGCAGGGTTCACTTGCTTAAAAAACAAAGACAGAGATACAGATATTGAAGTAAACACTGAAATTTAACCCAGCACTAGAACTCGAAAATGCAGAGGGGAGTTGTCTAAGGGTGTGAGAGTGGATATTGGCTTGCTTGGCATGCATAATTGAAACTGTACCACGTCTTTCACCTCTTCTTCCTAACAAAGCAAACAAGACATTTTAAAAATAGGAAAAATACATAATCCCCGTGGCCTACTTAGTCTCTGAGCTACCCTGACTGCTGAGCTTTGGAGGATCAGGGACCAAGATCAAGTAGAGTCAGTACAAATAACCTAAAACCCACAGTTAAGAAAAGAATGGATAAGATTTGTAAAATGCATGGAAAAGCCACTTTCATATGTATTATCTAATGTGATGAAGACAAGGGATACGCTTAAACTGTCAGAGCAATCTACCTTTCAGAAAATTAGCGAAGTCTCTTGAGTTACTGCAGATATTTGAGCAAGTTTAGAGGAACATACTACACCCAGATTTGTTATGCACCCACATTTCCCACTTGCAAAGGGTTGTTCTTAAAGTCAGAGTGCAGAAACAGCTCTGATTCAGGTAAAATTAAGCAAATTGGGAGATAAATTATGATTAAATTCAAGCTCAAGTGAGGCTTTCTGACTGCATACCTCTCTGCCATGTTATGGTAGATGGGTCAATATCAAGGCGCACAAATTTGCTGATCTCCTCTTCTGTTAAAGTCCCAGGATCAGTCTTGTTTATTCCCAGCCTCTACACAAAAACAAGTTAAAGAAAGGCAGTGAAGTGGCTTTTTTGCTTCAAAAGTTATAGCACTTTGGCTTATCACCCTCACTTTCAGCAAACATTTTGAAAAAAGCATGTCAGCACCAAAACTATTAAAAAAAGAAGCACATAGGAAAAATCTGTAACTAAGACGGGGCAAAAGTAGATGGAGAAATGAAACTAAAACCAGAACAAATACTCATAGGCCATTAAATTAACAGACTTTTTCTTAGACAGAAGAAACTCTTAATGTAAACCAAAGAGGAAATTAAACAATATCGGTTACTAATAAAAAGATAATTGCTTGCTCTAGTTTGTGGAAATCTTTGAAACACCCATGTATTGTCTTGTGTGAATCATCCTTGAATAAAATAAGAACTTCTGCTTTAAGAGCCCACCATCCATAAACTCAATCAATTATAATGAAATAGCCAGTACCTCCTGGCTTTTCAAGATTCACTACTTCAGCACCAGCAAACCTTTTTTAGGTGAATCTACATAAAGATGGATCAGAAAATTGTGTTTAAAAAATGTAGTCTTAAAAAAGAAAAAAAATCTTAAATTTCTCTAGCATTAGAAATCATTCCTCAGTGAATTAACCAACATACTTATACTTCAGTATTAAAAACTAAGCAATCTACAAGCGTACAAATAATGTTTCAAAGACCTACCACAGTTACTTCCTTATTTAAATCAAGTTATTTCTAGAAGGCTGGGACGTTCTTTTGAGAGTATTAAAACTGTTTTTGTGATGCTCCTTTCTGAGGATCAGTCTCTCAGACTGTGAGGAACACCTTCAAATCCAGAAGCAGGCACAGGGGCATTTCCCACTGTACTGAGACGGGCAAAAAGTTGTTGAGAACAGCTTGCAGGTTTTGATACTTGGTACCCTAAGATATTTCACCCCAGTTTTAATGAAGAAAGGCTATGGCCTCATCTGGCAGTCCTGTATTAATATTTTTCTAATCTGTTGGCCAATTTTAATCCAATTTGATATAGTTTCTTACAAATTCTATGAAAATAGTCAGATTAAGATAGGAGCAAAAACCTACTAGCATCTCTGCTGGGGGATGGCAGTCAGAGTTCAGTGCTCGTTCGTCCTGCTTGGTGTATCAGGCATACACCCACATTTTTGCAGAACATTATGCCCAGAGCATTTTTCCACAGAGGGTTGACAGAAAAATTTTCAGCCATTTTTATAACACTCAACTGCTGCAAGGAGGGCTGGGCACTGGGACTGCAAAAGCAGCAGCCTATCTCCCAGGGTCCCAACAATGTCTATAGTGGATCTAGGCAACAAGAAAAAAGCTGACTGATCTGGATGCAGATGGAAGGAAGTAAGACAACAGAGCTGATGTGGAAAAGGAGACAAAGAAAAGACTAGGATAGAAGTAGTTAAACAAAGGAGGTAAGGTAAGGAGGTTTTAGGCTAGTAATTTTACTGGGGAAAAAAAAGAAAAAAGCAGAGGAGCAGGGGAATGAGAAAGGTAGCTTCTGTTGTCAGACAGAAAGTTTGGAAAAACTATATTTGCATGGGACCTACTGTAATTACAACACCAAACCACACACGTAAGGGAGGAGTTTCAATCTTAATAATCCTCTTTTGAAAAAAATGTAACCCCATAGCATAAAGATATTTTTTCACTTTTTCTTTTTTAGGTGTAAGGAATCATTATACTAAAAATAATTCTTAGCAAAATAATTCAGTTATATTGGAAATTATGATGCATGTAGTTTAATGCTATAAAGCCAAACTTTTTTTACTGCATTGTAGATCATGTGAAGAGAGAGAAATCCATTTCTAATGCAGAAATAGCTGGTATGTGATGAATAACCAAAACACTCCCGCTCCTCCCCTATCTGGTACCCTCATACAGAGTAAACAAAGACAAAATTAAAATACTCCCAATTTCCGACAGAAAATTCTGTGAGATCTACTCTGCCACACAGTCAAGCAGGAATCATCCATTTTTTTAGTTTACTGGCATTCAAATGAGCAGCACAAATGCATAAAATATTATGAGAACCTTGAGCTCTCCCTGCCCCTGCCTCTCCCCCCCGCCCCCAACCAGAAGCTGGTATTACCTCTATCCTCCTTTCCACCCCCCAGTTCCAAGTGTGCACCTGGCAGCTATCCATTGCTATCCAGTGACTCTGAAACAACACCAGTCAGAACTCAAAAGCCAACAACAAACATGGAACTGGACACAGAAAACTGAAGCTGTTCTTAGAGGTCATATTCAAGGGGTTTACATTCTCCTTCCACTATGCTAGTGGACTGTGTTGCTCTCTATGTATTTGTCAGAATGGCAGCCTCAAATCCAGATACATTATTCATTGCATAGGAAGCTCTTCTGGAAGCATTCAGGAAGCAAGATGGGATGCAAGAATATACTATGCACACAAATGTGCTTCTAGTCCTTGAAGGAAGAACACTGTCAAATTGACAACAATAAAACCCCAGAAGTATATGCTATAATAAACTTTCAAAACCAGAAAATATTGCAAAACCAAAGAATGTGAGCTTTCAAACGTGACTTTACCATAATAGGAAAAGTATTTTAAACACTCTAATATTTCATCAGGAAAGACACAGAATTAAAAAACATTATTGGTTTATTTCAGCAGAAAAGAATAGCAAAAATGTCAGTTATGAAAATAGTATCAGACCCAGACCCTATTACTTCAAGAATGATGTTTTCAGAAAAAAGTCTGGGCTTGGTAAATTCATAAGGGAGGTTTATAGAAACCCAGCCCCATACATCAAATAATTTTAAACAATTTGTCTAAGAGAGTACATTTTATGAAGAGACACTATAATTGAGGAGAGGCTACATTAACAACTTACTCTCAGACGGGCAAACTGAATAGCAGAAAATGCTCTCATGCCATTAACTACTGGAACCAGTCTATTATACAAAGCCTAGAAAAAACACACAAGAAGTTAATGAAAGAAGTCACAACCAGGAACTTGTTAAACAAAAAGCTAAAATTTTTATTTTATTCAGACTGATTTCAGCAAGAATTTCCCAACCATATACGTTGTGGATTAGCAATATAAAAAACACTTGTGAGAAGGTGGTAGGCTTTTGAGCAGTGCCTATGATTTAACAGTCTTAAAACCAGTTACCAAAATAACTGTGTTTCTATGTTTCACACACACACACAAAAGTATTACTTTTGAAATTGGGAACCCTTTAAAACTTCAACCAAGGTCCAAATTATTCAGACCATAACTATCATTTGCAAACTGGCCTAAATGCACATTTGTGTCATACCAAGTAAAGGGGATATGACAGCAGTGCTCAGTTTTAACACTGGAGCCAAAAAACCAGGAGACTCCTTCCTTTACTTTCTCCCTTCTCTTTAAAGACTCAAGTTAGCATTTGTGTTAAGGTCACAACAGATTTAGTGGAAGGAAGAGGATCTAGTTTATTTTCCCCACAACCCCTTCTTCTTAAGGTACATCATACCAAACTATACATCAGAAGTGCAATTTTTAGCTTTAAAAGGAGTATATAAATCATTAGACAAGAATAAGATTTATATATATATATATATATATGAATCATCTTTTATTAGACTATTTAGTACAGTCTGAAATAGTTGACAGTGTTCTGGGCATAACATCCTTATGATAGTTATTTGCCAGAAAAATATATTCTGTAACCAAAATTTCGCAACGGAACATAGAATGGCTTCAGCAACAGTTTCTGTTCACATGGTGAAAATATAAACAGATTATCAAATTTTTTGCTTTAAAATGCAGTTTATTGAAAAACTGAAAAGAAAAACTGTTATGTGGGTATCAGAAAACGATTCTCACCTTATCAGATTGAGTGTTCTCATGCAAGACCCTTGCATCAATAGCAGCAGCCAGCAAATTATTTGCAGCAGTTATAGCATGAATATCTCCAGTCAAATGAAGATTAAACTAGAAAGTGAAAACAACAAAATCTTTTTACAAGAAACTATTTAACTTGATCTATTAATCTCAGACACATTAGCAGCAACAATCATTGCTATCTCCTTGAGGCTGCAGCTCTGATGCAGCTCTGCACCAGCGTAGATGAAATATTATCTGGCTGAAAATACACTGAGCTATATGAGAGGCTTGTTTTCACGTGAATACGTGGTAAACTACCCTTAGTTTACCCAAACCCATGAACATCTTTATTCTTTCCTAAATGATCCAAGAATGAAAAGCCCAGGGCTATGGTTCTACATCAGTAATACTAAATCAGTTTACTGTTGGTATTTACTAATTGACCTGGGCCAAAGGTGCGGATTTCTGCTGAATCCCCTGGAGCACACTGTGCATGCTGGCTTTTGGGGTGTATGCCAGCTCTCTGCTAGCCATGGGAGAACAGCCCGTAGCTGATCAGGCATGAACATTGCTGACATAAAGTTTGTCCAACCAAGTTTCATGGAAAGATCTGAAATCACCAGTTTAGGTTAGATAAGGACTTGTGTTACATAGGTACTGTATTTTTAATACATCTCTGACAGAAGGAGGCAGAAGGTCAGTTGTAATTGCACTGCAGCACTGACTGCGGAGGGGCACCGACCGCAAGTGACACAAGCCCTTGACTCATGTGCAACAGAGGATCAAAACTGTAACTGAGCACTACATTAGGGCTCTTCTTGGACCACCGTGTACTTTGCAGGTGGTACTTCACCAGTCTGGGCCATGGAGTGGTTTCGTTGAGCTATAAATTAGGCTCTTTTGGGGTGAAACCATCACAAATTTTTCCAAACAAGCACTGTGAATGTATACATAAGCTTAGCCACACTCTCCTTATGTGTCCCATTGCCCAGAGAATCTACTTGTGTTTTATACTCCAGAAACCAACACAAAGCCCCTGGGCACAGGGCCAAGCCTGCTGAGGACAAGGGAGGGAGGCTAAGGAAAGCCCCAGGCTGGGTCAACCCAACCAACAAGGAGCCAACCAACAAGAAACACTACACACGACATGGTCTACACTTAATTTCTGTCTTTGACTCGGCCTGTCCACAAACGCATGGATCCCATAGCTTTACATCATGAATATTGTGCTAGGCAAGGGTGCACAGTTCAGTCAGAGTATCGTCATTTTCACAGTAGGAGTGTTTTGAAAGCATGTACCAAGCTGGCTCCTTCCAAAGCCGGCATGTGATCTTCAGAAGCCCTCAAAAGAGAGTTAGGGATGACACTATCTTCAACAGAAATCCATTTACTTGTGAGTAGAGGAAAGCTGTAGATTAATTTAGGGGTAAGAAAACAAATCTCTCACTTTGACAGTGCCAGAGCCCCCTGGGCTCCTCCCTGGCCCAGCGCCCCATGCCAGCCCCGGGGCCCTCAGCCCCTGCCCCAGCGACGCCGCAGCAGGGCCGGTCTCCTGCTCCTCTCAGCCCTGCCCGGCCATGGCGCCCACCGAGCCGGGCCCACGTCCTGGCCTGGCCTCAACTCGTCCCCAGGGCGATGCCCGGGCTGGGGCTGTCCCAGTGCCCCCATCTGCCTGCTCCTGGCCGGGGCTGGGACGGGCCCTGGCTGCCAGGCCCTGCCTGGCCACCCCCATGACCTATTTTTCACAGGAGACTTCTCTGTTTCATCACTGTTATTGAGACAAATCCTCTTCCTTTTACTTAACTAGCAAAAGTTGTGCTATGCACCCCTCTGCAGTATTCTGGGCATGCTTCACACCACCACAAGAGGATCAGCATGGCTACAAACAAGTCCATTTTGCCACACTTAGTGACTTCTGCTAAAAAGAAATATTAAATTTACATTTGAAAAAAGGAATTTCCTCAACCCACCAGTCCTTTGCCTCCCTGCCTTTTTCTACTCCACCAGAAAAGCAATGTTTTCTCATTCACTTTTGCAATAGATACAAATATAAAAGGAAAAAATGAGCAGTAGCCAGCTCTTTGTCTTGTATGTTACATGTGGAAAGCAGGCTTTCTTCTAAGGAAGCATTTGAAGGATAGCCAAGATGTTACAAACATGTACAATATTCGTGCAACATTTGTGTACCCCCAGTCCAGAGCCCCTCCACATCACACAGCAAGCATGTGGAGATGAAAAGGATCACGTGGAGATGGCAAGAACCACTCCAATTCTCCAAGCAGATCATCGCCAACAACAGAGTAACCACCTTGGCCTGCCCACCTCTTCCAGAGGGACAGGGACTTGCTGTCTCACCTCCTCCATGGGAATCACTTGAGCGTATCCACCACCAGCTGCTCCACCTGCACAGGAAAGCACATGGTCACATCAGACTTGCACCAGTTTTGGAAAAAAAACCACCGCCCTTAAACACACAAAGTGAAACATACAGTGTTGATGACACATTTCTCAGCATTTTGGTTTCTATTAGGGGATCAATGATGCAACCAAATAAACAGGATTTCCTTAAACCTCGCTGGCTTTCGTCAGCAGGTAGTACAAAGGGAATTCTTGACTTGAAATGAAAGGCTACACATGATGGCAAAGACTGGCCCAGTCTTTGGCTACGTAAGGGCAACCCTCTTCTCCTGCCCAGACTTAGGACATAGTCATGCACATGCAGCTGTTGGGTGGAAAGATGTAGCAGTCACGAGCAAGAACTGCTTCTGAACAAAACCTTCACACCCTTTCCTGAGTGCTCCTTCCCCATTGCCTCTCAGGGTACAGGCAAACAAGTTCACTGCAGCCTACACACAAGTTGAGTGGAGGGATTAAAACACTCACATGCACCAATCTTGGCTGAGAAGCACCAAGCACCAGCAGCCTTCCATCTGAAATCAAACCTGTTAACTTAAACTTCAGCAAAGCAAAGTAGAGCAGATGGGGAGTGCTTGCCCAGTTAGACACCAATCTCAGCTGAGAAATGGCAAAAAAAAGATTGCATTACTTCCTATCACCATTGAAGACAGGTGTGAACTCTGTCTGGTTCTTACCTGGCTCTCAGGCTCTTAAAGGGTTTCTAGGCAAAAAGGCAGCAGGCCATGATTAAAGGTGACAACTCAGAAGAACAGAAAGAAGAGGTTCAGACCCAGCCAAATGTATGATGCAGACACAGCTGAACCATACAAATAACTGCAAACTTCCTTAGCTTGGATATTTCCAATCAATGTGAGTGGATTTAGGACACCTTCTCAAGTAAGAATTAAATAGTAACAATTAGAGACATCTTTAGAGAGTCTCCATGCAGACGAGCGGCTGGAAGAGTGTGTACTTGCACAAAACTCCTCCTGGCTAACAGATCCCCATGCCTTTCATATGTTTGGGCTTTATCTGCATTATCAATACACATTAAGTACATGAACATAGATCTGAACCTTGCATGGGAAGACATGTGCAAGAAACCTTTATCTGTTAGTCATATATTTATCAAAAAATCCAATATGCTACTATTCAGACAACCGAGTGACGTAACTAAGGAAATAAAAAAGAAGAAAGAAAAAGAAAAAAAGTAGTATTTACTTTTAATCTGAAAGAGGTCATATAGTCTGCAAATATTATGTACCTTTAACTCCAAAAGTAGGTCCTTGGGAAGGTTGTCTCAGACATGCAAAGGAATTAATGTTAAGGTGTGCAGTAAGCGCCTGAACGAGACCAACTGTGACTGTGCTTTTCCCCTCTCCTAGGGGTGTAGGGGTTATTCTAGCAAAACAAGAAAAAAGATTAATGAAATTCTTTGTTGATGTCAGCCTGGCTAAAGATATCAGAACTTACAGCTTTTGATTTCAATGAAGAATATTTGTACAGCAAATTTCAATAACATTACTTTATCTCCACAAAAATACTGCCACAATGTTAGCCCCTAGCTCAAGCTGGAATGATAATATACATGTGTCTTCTATTTAAGCAATTTAATACGATAGCAGAAAAAGAGAAGATTATTTTTGCAAAAGTTCTAAAAAGATTATATTGAATTTAGACATTTCTACTACAGCACAAATGTCTCACCAGCTTCATTAACAAACCTTCCATCAAGATACTCTAGGCATGTATTAATACTTTTCTGTAGTAATGCACGAGAAGTTTTATTCCCACTGTTCACTCTTTGAATGAAATAATAGAATATTTTAAATTAAATAACTAACACTTTCATTTGTAGAGCTCAACTATCCCTCTCCAGCTTCCATGTCATCATAACCCTCAACAATGATAGATTAACTGCTTTTTAAACGGAACAGGACACAGAAGTCACTATATTCAACTGGACATGACATATTTTATACTTTTATTTTGTAATATTTTTGCAGATTTAAGGATAATGAGGGACAATTCCAATCACGGTCCAACCTCCCATACAAAAGCTCAAAAGCCTCATGCTACAACTTCCACATCTAGACCATGATTGAACCAGGACAGAATTTTAGAAAGACATCCACTATTGAACCAGAGACTCTAACCTCCACTCAAAGACTTTACTCTTGTGCCTTTAATGAAGGGACAATGACAGTTGATTTTACCAACAGACAGCTTCATCAGCCTTCTGTGAATGAGAGATACCTCAGTTTAAGTGATGTCCTCCCTGCTTTCAAGGTCAGCACATTTGTTTATGATCCATATTAAAAGCTGGGGGCATGGGGGGTTTCTCCTTCTTTTTTTTTTCTTCCTTAAAGTATGAACACATCTCATGCCTCCAAAATGCAAATTATTCACTTGAGGCACAGCATTTCTCCTTCTGACTGGCAAAGAAGAAAGCTCCAGTCCTTCTTCTACTCACACCCCTCTCACACAAGTCCTACATTTTGGCTAAGTGTAACTATTCATACCTTTGCTGCCTTCGCTACCTGCAGAGAAGTAAGTACCTTAGTGAAGTTGATGTTAAGAACTAACATTCATTCCCAAGAAAATACAAGCATGCACATGTATCCTAGTCAAAAGAGGAACCCTCATCCTATCACCTCTTCAAAACTTGAGCTAAAACATCTAGCTCTAATTAGAAACACTTTTTCCAACTAGTAATGTTTCCAAGATATTACTATCCTCAGATCACAATTAAAATGGCATAAATACATTAGTAAAATTGTAAGATTCAGCTTAGTTCACAGGTTGACAAAGGCCCTTCTTTGTCCCACAAAATATAAACACATTGAAAAACATAACGTCACAAATCTATCTTTTACATCATCATTGGATCCTGGGCTTTTTGTTAAAAAAAGAAGCCAGTGTTAGATATGTCTGGAAAATTTTGGGCAATAGGAGGCAAGCCAAATTAATGTCTTCTATACTGTTTTAGGAAAGAGTTTTCCTATTCAGAAAACTAATGTTTTAATTCAAGTTCCAGCGAAAATGGTGTTTAGTACATCTGTAAGAGATTCCCTGAAGTAAGACCTTCAGAAATAGTGTTTTGTCTCCTGATAGCTTTGAACTACTCTTATATGACCATGAAGTACATGGGTTACCTAATTTGAACACTTGTTTTTAGTAAGTTTTTCCCACGTTTATAACATCATGTTTGCCAAACATCAGATTCTAAAGCATCACCAATAACTTACTATCCAGACTATTTCAAGATCACATCTTCCTAGAACCACACTCCCTTGACTTAAAAGGGAATTCACAGATTTTTAGGAAAATATCTACACAGAGCCAACAGAAGGTGGGAGATTTACAGCATATCCTAAGAGAATCCATTTTATCTACTCTTAAAAGTGGGTTTGATCTCTGTTATCTTTTTATCCATACTATATCTTCTTATTTCCTTCTGAAATACTGCAGGAGCACAGAATCCTACTTCATTTCTTTTACTTTCATGTTTGCAGCTCCTAAAAGCCTGGATACCTTTTAATCTCTACATTGTCAGGACAGGGAGCCCTTCTCGTGTTACTGTTGCTACAATCACAGCTTCAGGTTTTCCCACCACTATTTCTGCCATCTCCATTTTGTACCAGGATCTTTACGTTTGTACAAAAATGTTTCTTTCAGAACACCACAGCCAGGTTAACTCACTTTCACTACCAGTTTCATTCTCCTGACTGCTGCTCTAACACTGGTGGCCCCAAACCCATTCAAAACATTATTAGCATGGTTTCTCCCTCCCCCTTGTTATCCTGCTGTGTCATTCACTTTTGTCCATTGCCCTGATCTCATTTACTTGATCCTTTTATTCCTGTGCATTAAAGCCAGATTTAAAGAATATATGAGTAACCTTGAGGTATTACTGCATTCAAAGACTTAACAAGATAGTAACTCTTCAAGCTACTACTTTTTAAAAAAACAATTAACAAAACAAAGAAAACACTAAAAAGCAAATTATTCTGCTATGAAAAAAGACACCTATAACTGGAAGTTACCAGTAAAAGGACTTCCCACTAACCCAAAAAACTCAGTGCACAGTAAGCTGCACTGCTAACAGAACAACTTGTATTTGCAGTGCTTCCTGTTGGTGGTTACCTCCATTTTTGAACATCGGACACACATAGTTCACACTCGAGACAGCTCAGACAGAACCATCACCAGGTTATTTATTCAAGTGCAGCTCAAAACACGGCAGAAGGTAACCTGGCATGCACAGCAGCACAGGAACTCTTTACAACTTTTATGAAACAAGCAAAACCAAAGATGCAGCCTGCTATTCAGTAAAGGAAAGGAAACTGGAATCGACAAATGCACAACCAGAAGGCATGTTGGTGGTTACATGAAGAATAGTATGTACTTGTCACAGAAGAGACACACAATTTGGTGTGCATTACTAAAATGCTCTGGCAACTCAGCTGGCCTATTCTAAAATGGCTATGTAAAATGAGCTAGAAAGCATTGGGAATTTTCCATGAGAAAGACCTTTTCCTGGAGAACAAAAAGAGAAACACAACATTGTTCACTGATATAACTGGGAGGAACTCATCTTGCGTCTACTGCATTTCCAGTACATTGATACTCCGTACCAGCCACATCCCTACTGAGAATGCGGCACTCTGGAAGAACCAGCCTTCCCCAAAGAAGGGGTAAAAATGAACTAGAGCAAGCTTATTTTCACCAGTGTACTCATGCAAACACACAATGGTTTGCAGCAGTAAACAGGTAAGTCTTTGCAAACAGGACCTTGGGTCTATCGTATACACTTTCAATGTGTTCTTCGGATGGCTTTGTTAATTTTAATCTGTTCTCTCCCTTCTGAGAAGCCCTGTGGTCCTTAGGTTTCCTGGAACTAGAGTTAGTCTGCTGAATATCTAAAGGCTAAATATGTCTAAAGGCAGCCGTGATGGAGGAAGAAAACCACCAGTCAGACTTCCATAAGTGGTCTATAGCACTTGGGTGACTCTCCCACGGAACCGCGTCCACTGCAGCAGGTAGAAATAGGTACAAATCCCTGCAAAGTCAAAACCAAGAATCTGACTTTTCAGTCTCTTTCCATCTAACAGAATTAAAAAAAACATGAGGACTCAATCAGACTATTCAGTGAAGCCAGAGAGAATTCTGCACAATTCACTTACCTATCCTCAACTCCTCATCTTACCTGAGATGCCCTGGTAGGACACCTTTAATTCTCAGAGGCTCAGTAGCAGCCTGAAGACTACAGGAAAAACCTTAAGAGCTAAACAGTTACTTAACAGTTTCAATAGTTATCAGAACTTCAGTTTTAACTATTAGTTATTAAAAACCAGAACAAAACACAAAACGCTGCCTGAAATTAAAAGAAATTTATATTCCAATAAATTCCTTAGAAAGCTTATTTTAAATATCTCCCCTTTTGTACCTGGCCAACTTTGATGAGTTTTCATAAATAAAATAATCCACTTAAGCTGTTTTGCGGACATTCAGATGTTTTTGCTGGCTACACTACTGAGCCTACACTCTTGCAACTTAGGTCACTTGCTCACATGAGTATAAAATTACAACTGCCAATGGCTAACTTTAGCTCAATTGTGCAATGCTGTGTTTTGACCTTATGCAAATCTAGAAAAAAAAACACCCTCCTTTAAAATACAGTAAATGTTAATGAACTTCAAGAGACTTTTACACCCATTTGCATTATTCTTTAATATGTTTTCAATGCAAACACAGAAACTTGACAATCATTTTCCTCCTTAAAACTTCTTACTTTGCCACCTACCAAGCAGTCACCAGCTCCTTGGCAAAGTAAGTTTTCCATAACATTGCAAAGCCTTCTCTCTTTATGTATATCAAAACAAAGATAAGAATATGCAGACTTTTTGTTTGTTTGTTATACATCACATTAGCTTACAGTGGAGCTGTTTCTGTGGGAAAGCTACATGAGGTCTCCCAAAGAGAAAATAAACAAACAGTGAGATGATACACTGCACCAGCTGTAACCTCCTCACGGCTACCCCAGCCATTGTGACTCCAGCAAGAACTTTACTGGATATGTGACGATTCTCCTCTTTCAAATTGCCTATCTTCAGCTCCTCAGTATCAACAATTTCAAAGACTTTAATGGGTCCACCATTCCCATGATCCACATGGAAAGTTGTGAAGCCTAGTTATGGAGGGCATGGGCAATCAAGTCCCCATAAATGACAGCCTCACTACAAACATCTCCCATCCAAGATTACAACTGTCAGAAATTTATTTCTGAGCACAGAAGTGTTGCAAGTCCTGTCACTTCATCAAGGTGAGATTATAACAACATTGCAATGGCATCCTCAAAACAGGATAGAAGTTTCCAGATACAAAAGCACAGTAATCACTGTGAAGCTAAAATGACTGAACAAAGAACAAAGCCAAGAACAGGCTGCCAAATCCACAACCACAAACTCTGAAAAGCCAACAAGACCCATCCAAGACAATTCCAATCCAAGCTGTGCAACGACATGACAAATACATGACAAACTGTCTCAGCCATGACTTTGTTTTAGAGTGTCAGATGTTTCAATGCATCAACACAGTGGTATTTTCCCCTTTTATTCTTCCCAACATTTTTCCTTTTTTTTTTTTTTATTTTTTTTTTATTATGTCCACTGTTTTTCTTATCTTTTAAGCACCTTGTGGCCCAAGAGTACAGTAAACAGAAATACAATCCAACACATACCCATTAGAAGTAAAATGCAATTCCAAATCTGAAAATTTTGTCCCTAAGATATTTACCATCGTACAACTTGTACAAGCATTAAGTTAGTATTTATTTCCCTCAATTTTTACCTTACCAAAAAGGTAGTCCATCACAAAACAATCTATTCATGTTCAGTGAAAAGTACCAATTTTAAATTTTCCAGCATTCAAAATCCAACACACTTCTTATTAAAAGAAGCATTACATTTCATAATTTTTCCACATTCTATTATTCCTCAGCTTGCATTTCTGAAGTGAACAAGTTTCCAGAATTATCTGGTAAAAATGCACTGCAGCATTTAAGAACAAAAATGCTGGAAGACACACAGAGTCTAATTTTAGATGTAGTTTCATATTGTGTTTATGAATATGCTATTTAGATGCTTGAATGCATGGTTAAATTACACTGGGCACTAAACTGAGCTACTAGGTCATGCACAAGCTTCATTCATTTGCATGCTGTCAGCTTGCAGTGAATGGGAGGCAGTTCACATTAAATATACTGCAACATAATCTTTTTTTTGCACACTAAAAGCCTGTATGCAGGCAACTGATGCTGAAGAGCTAATTACTCCATCATAACTTGTGGCTCTGACCCCAAGGTGTCTTAACACAAGCCCTTAACATGGGTCAAACACACACACACACCTGGCCCCCCACCCCCCCAAAAAAAGAAGTGAGAATGAAAAGAAGTAAAAAGAATCTCTCCACACAGAAGAAAATGGAAGTTATGAAGAAATTAAGACTTCATCCTGTTTTGGGGTGACATGATCTGTTAATCAAACTGCAATATTTGCAGCATACAAGCATGTATTGGATGAGGTATTTAGGCATATTTGTGTGCATTCAGAAAGTACAAAAAAAACTTTCCAGTTAGCAGCAACTTTTAAAAGTTGCTTTTGGGATATAGCACATCAGGAAGAAACTAGAAGATCATTTGCAGCAAATATTTATAATTCCTAGACCTCATGAAACATTTAAACCCAATTGTGGAATTACAGGCACAAATGTCACTGGCTGCATCGTGGACAGAGATTGGAAATTTTGCAGCTTGTTGAAAATACACACACACACTTCTCACATATGAAAAGTGCATGTCATACATAACAAATACTTTCATCAGACCAAATACCCTATATATCTTAAATGTTTCCTCTGAAGCACTAAAAACTTATTCTGAAGACCTATACTGCATCATTCTAAAAGAATTTCTAAATATCTTTGGTTATTGTGAACAAATATAATAATCCAAATGGCAGGTTATGGTTGACCTTGCCTTTGCAGGGAGGGGATGCAGAAGGCAACTGAGGATATTATTTTACTCCCTGATTTCCACACTTGACTGATACTCGTTTTTTATTGTACTGCACATTTCACCCTGGGATGCAGTTCCTGACTTTTCTTAAAATTATTGTCTGCTACGGTCATTTCAGCACATGAGAACAGCTGAGAACACATAAACACATTACATATATATTTTATATGTACAATATTTCAAAGTCAGACCTCGAACTCCCCCAGAAGAGGACGTTCCCACTACTGTAGCCACCTTTGCCCAGGCACTCCTCCTGCAGCAGATGCGCCTTTGTACTCACCCTACCAGACGTAATGACTTCAGAGATGTCAAATAGCAACATAGTACATAATCAAGTCTTGGAGGTACCAAACCCAGCCATTTGTTTGTGAAACACAGTTCAGTCATTAGACATGTTATATAAACTTCAGAAGATACAATGTTCTATTTGTTGCCAGATTTTCATGTTGCTAGTCAAAACTTCCCCATTTCTTCCCCATGTATACACACTTCTGCCTGTGCCAACATCGCAGCACTCAGACAGTTGCGTGAGGTATCTTCCTTGAAGACTAGGAGACAAAATGGTGTTAAGAAGTGTAAGCACTGGTACACACAATCTGACACAACCAAAGTCCACCTGAATGGGGCTTTGCATCATGTTGTCTTCCACCTCCAGACATTTTCAAATAACTTCTGCTTCTGTGAGACTCTGCTGCTAGAGATGCCTGGCACAGCGTGCAGCATGGCACCCAACTGATGCAGTTGACAACATGAGTCTGAAAGTGCATGGTAGCCACTTCAAGCTCAGCCAAATGCTTTTCTTTCTCCAAAACAGTAAAATACAAAATAAAACTCTACTGAAGGAAACCAAGTTCAACCAACTATTATTTCCTTGTCTTAAACAACTACTCCAACATTCTTCATCAACATCTTTATACATTGCAGTTCTATCATACAGCTTTGAAAACAGCTTCATAACCTGCCTCCCTTAGCTTTGTAACATCCAGTCTCTCAGTCTACAATGGCTCCATCTCAGATAGTGCCAGAAATCCAGCTTGTCCCCACAGGAAGGTAGTAAAGCAATTGGCTTGTGAAACACTACCCCAGTGGAAGAATTGGTAGATCAAGGAGTTAAGAACAGCCTTCTCCTTCCTAAAGCTGTATTTTAATACTGATCGGTTTTACTTACAAGGAAGCGATCATATAGATTAATGGAGACTAGAAAGAATACATTGCAGTTAAAATATTAATGAAAACCTTCACATGCTTGTTCACAATTAGAAGTTTCCACTTAGCAAGCCAAGTGAATGAAAAACTGTTGTGTCACTGAACGCAGAAAAAACCTGTAGCTCTTCAGAAGAGAAGCGCATAATTCCTGCTGAGCATAGCATTTGCTTATAATCGTGGGAACATCGAGCAGGATAAGCCTGCCTGGAGACATGTCTACATTTCAGAGAAAAAACATGGCTTTTTAAACTTTGTAATCTGTTCTTCAATAAAAAAGTATTTATTGTTAATATCAACAGATTAGCATGCAGCTTCTGCTAGTTTGTTTATAAACAGCCACAATACACACAGACTTGAATATTCGAGTTAAACACTTAAAATTCTGATAAAACAGTAAGAAAATCTCCACATATAGACAACATTTAAGAAGCTTAGAACAAATTAGCTTTTATAAAGTATACTTTACTTCAGTAATAAAAGTTTGGAAGAAAAGTTGTGTTACTCAAAAAAATGTCAAAACCTGCTCTCTTTCAGAAGAGAGCAGTGTACAGTCGAAAACATTCAGTGTTCTTATTTGTTCAGTGCATTAAAAAGATGTAAGTTGCATGTTTACATTAATTTGAGTGGAAAGAGTGGACATTAGTGACAATGCTGTGCATTCTTACCCAGCAACTATAACATATTTTCCATCTGGTTGATCCTTTAACCTTTCCAGCAGGGACAAACGTACTTTGGCTTTGGTTTGGCCATAGATCTCAATTTCATCTGCAAGCAATCCTATCTCCTTGGCAAGTACATCAACAGCTTTTGGACTCTGCGCTCGGGAAATTTCAATATCACTGGAAAAGAAAACAAATAGGAGCCAGGAGATTTCTGTCAGCTTAGGTGGTCGACGACAGAGCACAAAATAACAGCAAATACTCCAACAATGGGGTTATTGTAATCAGTTTTTCAATCCCCTCTCACATTTTATTAACCAAACCTAAATATTAGCCAACACCTAATATAACACTGAAAATCATATGCAGTGTTTGTTAATTGTTACAATTTCACAGAGTTCTCTCGTTTAATCAGATTCCAAATATTACATAATGCTTTCATATCAAGCTAGAGACATGTCTGCTGGATGGTCAAGCATGTCCCATTGGAATGGATGTTTCTGGTTTTGTTTTTCTTCTCTCTCCCAGTATATTTCAGCACATACACTTTACTAAAAAGCGCATACATTCCTTGGCCAAGAGTCACGTAAACACATTAGCTAAACCTGATGCTTGTGCATGTAGCACCTTTCAGCAGAGGGTAGCGCCAAGCAAACTACGCCTCGCTAGTCCCCCACGGGGGCACCAAAGGAAACAAGGCATTTGAAGATCAGCTCATGCACTTCTGAAACACAGCTAAATTAAAAATGGCCATACATCAGGAGTTTAATGCACAGGGCTCAGGCCAGAAGTCCAGTGAGCTTATAAACTATTTCCAGCAAGGACTGTGAGTGGCAGCTGAGGCAAGAGAACAAGCATGGAGCAAGTACATATGGTAGATTGCCTGAGGGGAGGTGGCTGTAGGCTGGGGGACACTATTATATCTGCAATTCCTGACTGAGACCACCTGGGGTCTTTGGATTTAATACTCCTTCATGGGTTTTCCGTTTGTGAGCTTGACCTAGTTGCCCCTTACATCCACATAAGCGTTTAGCAGCCGTTAGCTCCCACAGCAGTAAAGTCTAGCGCCCAGCACACAAGATTTGAGGAGTTGTCTCCTTTGGGTTTGAATTGCTCACATCACCATAAAAGCAAGTTTAAAAATGACCAAGAGATTAATTACTTTCAGCCTAACCAGGCTAAATTCCTTCCTGCGTCTTCAGTTGATTATAATATTTTTAAGATAAAATCTGGCAATGGCATCAAAGCTAACGTCCTGAACTTTCAAACAGCCTGAAAGACCTCAAACATCCACAGATGAATACAGGACTACTGCCAGATCTCAGCTCTACATGTGGACTTCGGCTGTTCTGCATCTACCATCAAATGATCAGTTTGCGCCAACTTAACTGCTTGCAATTCTTTGAGGACATTCTAAACTGGGACCATTATTCAATTCTAATTCAAGTATCCCACTTTTGCACTCCACAGCAGCTAAGTGAAACACAGAAATCATCCATCCATCCATCCAATTATGTAATCCAGTACTACAGGACAAGAAGCTACTCAATCACAGCACACAATGGTTGGGTTGCAGACTGTTTCATTGCATATATTAACCTTGAACCTGCTTTCTTTTGAAGACATACTAAATGCTTCCTCTTGCATGGAAGGATATATCTTTGGCTTTCTTCTGCATTACTTCAAACACAACTAGCCATAAAAATGTATTGAGAACACAAGATGCAGTGACTTACAAACACCACATGACAAAGAATATTTGAAGTTTTGGTTCAGAACACTCTACATAAAAATAATTTGAGTTCCAGAAAAATATTGGTAAGTTGATGACAGCGTGGTCCATTAAAGAGTGAAGCAAGGAAAATTTGTAGGGTCACTGTTCTCCTACTAAATCAATTGATCTTTTGGCAACAGGAGAAGGGTGCAGATTAATATGACAGAAAGTTAATCTGCCTTTTCTTTTTCCTCCTACTAACTATATCAGCCTCTTTACTAAAACACAGAAGCTATTTCTTCAAATCTCAGGCTAGACTATCAAGATTCCCTGCAGCAATCTCAGCCCTTCCTATTTCCCTCATTTCTTGGGCCACAAATGCCTCCCTCGTCAGAGTTCTGAAGAAACAATGAAGCTTTTCCCACCTTGCAGGTACCACTACTGGCAAAATATGGAAGAATTACAACTAACCAAGCTGTACACTTATAAATAAATTAAAAAGTAAAGAATTTCTAAATAAATAAAATTACAAATATTTTTAGAAGTCAAGTAAAACTGACAGTGGATGCTAACAGTTCTCTGTTGGTAAAACCATTGCTGTAGTCATTTTCCCATTTTCCTTCAAAAACCATCAAGGTAACTAGACTTCTAACAGCTCAGAAATCCTTTAATGACAGATTGCACACTGATACATTTAATACAGTGATAAAAGGCATAATGTCACAATGAATTGGCATTTCTACCCAAACTGGGACCAAACAACACACATGAAATGTTTGCATCTAGTCTATTATTTCTGGTAAAAGTATTTTCTAAAACACAGGAAATTAAAGATTTAATTATAACTAGCATTTAGAAGTCTACATGTGTAGCTAGCACTTTTAGTTTGACAATATGTTCTCTGTATTGGAAATTGCAGAATTATTCAACAAGTTACATTATTCAATATTGCTGGAAACGTGCAACAGTGATTCTTCTGCACAAATGAGAATTGTTAAGCAAAAAGGCCTCCATTGACAATTGCAAGTCATAATTTAAAAAATACAGGAAAACTTAAAAGATGGGAGGAGGCTCTACATCGACTCAGCCTGTGTGCTGGATTTTTTTTTTTAACAGCATATTTGTAAGAAAATCTTGCATTCCACTTCCAGTATCTTTGGAAATACTTCAATTAACACCCAGATCCCACAGAAATCAAAAAGCAGATGTTCCTAGTTTTAAGCAGTTCTAAGCAGCTTTGCCTCATTTTCAATGAAAACTCCATCTGTTTCCACACAATGTAGTGTATTACTGTAAGACTACATTTTATTGCAGGATACTTTCCATCTGATAAGTTATTTTACATTTAAAAGAAAAAACAAAACCATAAAGCTATAGAATTATCAAATAAATGGAAGTCCTATTACTGGTTATATTATATGCCATTATACATTAATTATGTAAATATTTATGTACTAAACACACAATGTCATAAAGAGGGTTGGGAATACTTTTTTGAGAGTTTTTTCACCATCACACTCATGACATCACACACTTTAATCTACCTTTTCACTGTATTATTTAAGGATAGATTCTGCAGGCTTTAATTCCAGAAATGTTACATGTTGGCCCAAGAAAAGCTCAAGTATTTCTTCCCCCTTGTGCCCCCGGGTGCAATACAAAACTCATTCTTTTGGCATCTCTGTTTTAAATTGAAGTTGTGTCCATTCCCATTGAAATGATGTAAGAGACAGTGAAAAATGAATCAAAGTGCTTAAGAAAGAAAACATTTTGTTACAGCTTCCCAAAAACAGAGCAGCGGGATTCAGAATTACAGAATCACAGAGTGGCTGAGCTTGGAATGAACCTCTGGAGATCACCTGGTCCAAGCCGCCTGCTTGTGCAGGGCCACCTCGAGCCAGTTAGTTGCTGAGGAACATGTCCAGATGGCTTCTGAGTTATCTCCAAGGAAGGAGACTACACAACCTCCCTGGGCAATCTGTGCCAGCGCTTGGTCACCCTCAGTAAAAAAAGTGTTTCCTGATGTTCAGATGGAGCTTCCTGTGCTGCAGTTTGTGCCCACTGCCTCTGGTCTTGTCACGGCACCACTGGAAAGAGCCTGGCTTCATCTTTTTTGCACCCTTGTGTTTATATACATTGTATTTATACATATTGGTAAGATCCTCCTAAGCCTTCTTTCTCCAGGCTGAGCAGTCCCAGCTCTCTTTGCCTTTCTTCCTATGTGAGGTCCCTTCAGCATATGCATGGCCCAGAAGCAGGCATACAACCAACCACAAAAAAAGTCAACATCTTCCTACAGAGCAGAACCTCACTTCAAGTCCTTGGTTCCTCTCTCTATCACCCAACACAATAACACACAGCAAAGCACTTTAGCACAGCACAGAGCATAGGCTGCTCACATCAGAGATGCCAGCCACCGTGCCAAGGCAGACCTAAAATCCCTGTGGCTCAGCATGGCCTTGGGAGGTGAATGACAGGAACCGGTTGGAAAGATTCTGGCTACAAGAATAAATATGCTTCCTGCTTTCCACATCTACACAGGAATTTAAAGGTCTAATACAGAAGAAAAGTGCTTCTTCTGAGGGAAGAAAATAAATACAAGATCAAATGCCATCAAAACCACTGGGCCTTAACTAGATCCATGAACACCTTCCTACATTAGGGTCATTAGGGTTTAGCGATTAGGAACTTGTATTCTGTATTTATGTTGGTGTGACACAAGGCTTCATCTTCCTCCCTCAACAAAACCTTCCAGCATTAGGTCTTCATTAAATAAAGCTTGGCTCCAATGCACATCATAAAAAAAAAAAATAATTATAGGAAACAGAAGGACACGGTCACAATGAAGCATACAACAAAACAGCACATGTAGTCCACAGAAGCAGATAAGCAGATTAAAAATTAATTAGATATGGACCATTTGTAGGTTCATTGTCACATTTAACTCTTGCCTACCCTTTTTTTTTTTTTTTTTTTTTTTTTTTTTTTTTTGTTAAAAAAGCACTTATTACCTGGGCACTGGGGAGAGGGGCTGCAGTTTCAAGCAGCGGAGGTTCCACTTCCTGTACTGCTGGGACTGGATCCATCGCTCCGTGTTTTTCACCATGTTCTGTTTTTAAACAAAATAACAGCACACACCAGCTGCATCATAAATGTTGAACACTAATTTCAAACAATCTCAAGAGTATGTTGAAATAACTTCTATGGCACAGGCTAAGAAAAAAGCAGACTTAAAAAATCTTTCCATTTCATGGTTTTAGGATGAAAGAAAAACCACTGCACCATTACTGTGCTATTGTTTGTCCACATTTCAAAAAGAAACAAGATAACACATAAGTTTCAGGGAAAAATCTCTAATTAGGCACTTAGAGATTTTATTCTGGTAAAATGGAGAACTACTATTCTCTCACACCTTAAAAATAATGGGAGATACTAATTGCTCACTGATACTCACACGGCTTCCCCACAAAACAATGAATTTTTGGACCCGCTGTTTATCACACTACAAAAACATCTGCAGATACAATTAATCTTACCAGAATAAGTAACATCAGTCTATTGATACAAGTGCTTCTGCCAAGCTTTACTGTAATCATCAGATTTATGGTATATTTCATTTTTAATTTACCTTTCTCTAACTACACGTAACAGGCACGACTCAACCTAACCAACTGATTAGGAGTTGCTATTAAAATGGAAGGCAAGTAAGATGTTCAAAAGAGCAAAACAAAATTTAGTATCTAAACTGCAGAAGCAATTTCTACAACTTACAGAAAGAGCAACAAATTTACAATGTTTGAAGTTACACTAACCTGCATCCGCATTGCTATTGCAAGACAACCAACAACGTTCTCAGCAGCATGGTTGTTTTGCTGACCATAGTTGTGTTTCCCTGTAAGATAGAAGCATTGTACTAATAAATCACAAAGCTTTGTAAGTGGGAACACGTGTATTCGAAAGCTATGTCCAAAGAAAAAATTTCTAAACATTGATACATAGGTGGCTTCTTTGATACTTCAAATGAAATCACCCAGGAGGATGGATATACTGTGGAAACCAGAGAGGAGCTGTATGCTCTGAAGCATATTATGCAAACACACACGTGCATATGATAAAGCATACACATACTTGAAAAAGAAAATAAGGAAACACAGAGATTAATTCCAGGATCCAAATAATTGCTTTTGGATACAAATAATTAATTAAATAAATAAAATAAAAAAGCCAGACAGCTGTGAGGATTTGAAAAGGTGTATGTACGTTAAACAGAACACCTAAATGAGTGTGGTAGACTCATCTTCTCCACACACCCAGTCCAGCGAGAGAGGACAATGAAATGATCACAAAATACTATATAGGATTATTATGCAATGGAATTTATAACTTGGAATTAGAATATGCAAATTTTTTTGAGCAGAAAAAGTTATTTTCATCAATGTGACATTAAAAGTAGATATTCTGAAGAGCCTACACAATTCAGAGTGACTGCAACTTACAGACAGTTACAATTGTTTCTAATGGCAATATACAATATAATAATTATACATTAGCTATCCTAGCTAAACATAATATTTCGTCATTTTCCTGTAATCCTTCTTCTGGCTTGTTCTTCTTTTGCTGCTTATTGACTTTTATCTAGACACAATTTCTCCAAAATTCACATCCTAGTCTCTGTGGGCATATCAAGGCCCTAGTCTCATTCTGAAGGGCGTATACATAACTGTAATAAAAAATAACAACTGTACACTGACAGCTTTAACCTCTCCCCCACAGGGGAACTGCAGTGCAAACCCTGACCTGGTCAAGCTCTCCCTCTACTCATTCCATCTGTACAGATCATGAAATGCGCACGTTGCCTTGCACAGTCCCCCCTCCCGACAAGGGCCCGGCAGTGGCAGGGCACAGGAACCTGGGGCTGGAGTCACAGCGGCAGGCAGAGGTGTGCAGAGAGGCTGGCACAGCACCCCATCACACCACACCCAGCTCCAGCCCACCCTCACACCCATCACCGAGAGAGCAAGAGACCCTTTCCTGCAGACATCCTCAGCCTCATCCAGTATGTTTTCTAATCCTTTCTCAAACTTTCTTGCCAGCAGGCATCTATACATCAGTGACAAAGCTAACCAAGCAGAAGCTGACAGTCCTGACATTAAACTCTAATTGAGAAAGTGTCTGAAAAGTCCTTGTACTTGCATTAACACCTGCCATTAAAAAAAAAATAAAATCTTCTGGAGATGCTGCTTTAGACTCAGACAGAGGAGTTTTACTGGAACAGTCTATCACAGTCGTAAGTTGACTGTTGTTGCTTTGAGAGCAGGCTGGGACAGCTGCCAAAGAGACAAATGATGCAGGAAGAATGAAGTTTAAAATCCCCTTTCAGACAGCTGTGCTTTACAGAAACATTTCAACTTTTTACGTTATTTGGCTTAATACGACTTCTTTATCAGGGCAGAGCTAGCATATGTGTAAATACATATCAGAATTAGCCATTTCCCTTCAATAAACTACTTCTCTCAGGCTGCCTATGCTCCACTCACCCCAGAGATGACTAACCATGCTTTTACAGGGGTGAAGGTGAAGCTAGAGGTGAAAGTCATACACACATGAACTAGCAAGACTATCACAGGATTGCAACAGGATTGCTCTCTTAGGATAAATTTTCCAGATGGGAGCTGGAATAGCACTCTCTGCTTTGGCTTATGGCCAGAAGATCAGCTGAACTGCAGACACTGCGCTCCCTCCTCTGACTCACCTCACCCCAAGGAAGCCCCCCCCCCCCCCCATCTGTTTGTACCTTATAGTACAGGTGGGTGAGAGCTGCTGTCATGCACTACCTGTCTGCTCAGGCAGCTTAGAATAGAGAAGAGGTGGGAAATGGTTGATTTTTCCACTAACATATAGATATCAGCTTACAAGTGACCCCAAAGGAGCTGGACATCAAATCCCAAATAATTCTGGCATCCTTAAGTTTTGTTCAGGCACTTATTTTCATTTCTGTATATTTACATATATTTTCTTGCAAGAAAGCACTGAGTGATTTGATTCCAAAGTCATTAGTACAGCAGAACGAGATGTTGCACTGCTAGAAATTGCAGAACATTATTTTTAAATTGTGATAATTTTGTGATAAAGTTGTGATAAGAAAAAAATACTTGAAAAAGAATTCTGTCACACTGGAGCAAGCACTTTTAGCTCTGCTCTCCTGGCTTACATCATTACAGCTGTCCAATTCAGCTACGTCCTTTCAAATTTTGAGTGCTTTTAAAACATGCGAGTGTGTTGGACTACATGTATACCTACGCAAGTTAGAAATCTAGCCATCACCTAGCAAGAATAAAAGTTATTTCATGGCCATTGTTGCTTTCAGGCTTCATTTAGCTCCTGTGACCCCACAGATGTTAAGTTTGACATTTGTAAAGCAAAAAAAGCCCAGAACAATTTCCAAGCACCTCAGCCAGATTCCACCACATATTCAAAGTGAAGAGTCAGTTGTAAGACACAATTGTTTCTCCAAGGTCACGACTGCTCCACAATAGGCTTTTAATAAATATTTTGCAATTAAAGTAAGTGCATTCTTCCTGTCAAACAGACACCTGTGTTTCATATACCTCTCTAGTAAGTCTTGAGGCCAGCATTTTTTAAAGCTGCTAAAATGCATTTCTGCTGTGCTTTCAGAGTTTGTCCAAGATTCTGACAATCTCAAAAGCATAACCATAAAAACAGATAGACATTTGGTAGATAAGTTCTATTTAAATTATCTTGCTAAAAATCTCGTGCCGCCTTTCCAAAGAAATGCTGAACTTAGCACAGCCCACTGCAACAACTTGAAAAATGCAAAGAAATCTATATGCTTATGCCAAATCTTACATTTCCTGCCTTAAGAATGAGTCTTGCTGTGGTATGTGAACACCACTCAAATGTGCAGTTTTCCTAACGGCAGTCTTTTAGGAAGGGAAACACTAATTTTATCTATAGTTCTATAGAGCAACAAAGGCATGAAGATACTTAAGTCTCAAGAGAAGTTATGCAGTTATACTGTGTTATTTATACATATTAAACTGCAGTTACAAAGTAAAACTGCATAACTTTTAGATCCCTGAAGACCCAGACTCCCTCTGCAATGGAAGGGGAGAACTAGGTATCTGGAAGGGGGATTTGCACTAGGCAGCACACAGAGCTGAGAGCGATGAGTCATTAGCAGTCCCACTCAAGGACACTCAAGGACAGGCTCACTCCCATCCTGCCTTCATAGACCTGTACCCTTACCCTGAGGCTGACACCTAAGAGGTTTCTGCTTAGAAGGGTCAGAATGAGGTGGGGGCATTCCTTTTCATTTATTTATCTATAGGTGCTACTGCTGTACCACCATTCCCTTTCTTCTCTGCCCCTTTCCCTTTCTCCCCCATTCCTCCTTCATACAAGAGTAGTAGGTTGACTACCTACTGAAGAGACCCATGCTCCAAGCCCTGCCCCACAGATACTTAACAATTATATGCAACGATCCCTATGCAAAATAAGCAGGCATTAAAGATGCAAAGAGTCTCCTAATCACTAGGCTAGGAAAAAGAAAACATTAATTATTTTGGACAACTTGTGCAGCATCAGCAAGGGATGAGGCTTTGTCCCCACCCTGAGATCCTCATTAGGATCAAAGCACTGTTCTGGGAGGTGAAAGATGAATGCCCAAATGCCTTCAAACAACTGAGGAATAATAACTCAGATCTCCCACACCTGCAGTGTGTGTCCGAGCCAAGAGGATATCACAAAAGACAAGGAAAGGAATCTCTTGTTAAGGCCATGCTTTGCATAGGAACAGCTGCTGCTTTATTATGAACCTGATCTTCCATTAGCTCTGCACAGAGTGTCTGCTTAATTTGTTCTTAGGGAATATTCCTAGTTTAAGAACCATACAATTAGTTTTCCTTGGCCTTATGCCCATTTTCCCAGTTTTGCATCAATCGCACACTTGTGACAGACTAAGAAAAACACATTAACCAATCACACTACCCATGTACTTCTTTATTTTCCTATTCATTCGCAGCATAATCACATCTGGACACTAAACAGACAAATTCGTATACATACAAAAAACCTAGAAAATATCTAGAGATCTTCACAGGACTTTAAGGATTTTTACAGGAAATGCTATTCTAGCAGTAGAATAGAGTAACTTCTGGGAAGCTTTCTTAGTTTTATTCCTAATAAAATTCTGTAGCACTTTTCAAGTGAGAAATTAATGAACACATACCCCCTCCCAAACCAGTCAGGGGAGGACAAAGGAGGGGAATCCAAACTCTTTTTGTAGGAGTAATTACTGCAGGAGACATTCTACCTGTTCTTAGTTACACATGATTTCTCTACTGCTTCCTGCACCATTCTCTGCACACAGTTTCACAGCACTTTGCAGTTGACATTTTTGCCCCTCTTTTCCCAGTGTTCCGGGTGAGTCCTCAGAAGTCACAAGATAACATGCTGTACAAAAAACAGCACTAAATAGCTCATCTAATAACCCAAAAGTCTTCCCTCTG
Organism: Falco rusticolus; assembly: GCF_015220075.1. Lineage (NCBI taxonomy): Eukaryota > Metazoa > Chordata > Aves > Falconiformes > Falconidae > Falco > Falco rusticolus. The sequence continues at coordinate 45,468,191 of NC_051192.1, forward strand.
AATTCTTTGAATCCATACCTTATTTAACAATCCTGGTACGAAGAATCTGTTCCAGCCTTTCTTCCCTCACCTGACATGTTTCTCCTATTTATACATCAGACCTGTATATACCCCCTGTACACAAACACCCACTTTTTAAAAGCCCTCTCCCAAAGATGTAGCTTTTAACCACATTGCATTGTCACCAACATGCCACACACTTATCTCAGAGACTCGCCGTACATCACTTCTGAGAACTGTTATCTTTTAACATCTCTTACCTGACAGCAAGTCACGAGAACAACTGATAACGGTGGTTCCAGGCTTTATCCAGCTCACAGAAACATCATCGGGTTTTGCACTGCCAACTACCACCACATCCGCGTGATGAAGCTAGGGACAGCCAAAAACACCCCCCAGGAACAAAACAAGCATTTAACGTTAGAAATACATCCTTGAATATATTGAGACTTACACAGCAATAGTCTTTTGAGAGAAGTATTTTTAATAAAAAAAAAATAAATCCAAATTGCTGGCTTGATTCTTACCCCATATGAAATTTAAGAACAACAGCCTTTAAAGTTAAGTCAGGTAAACAAACTGAAATCAGGCAGGTGTGGTCAGAGTTAGCACCAATAATATTTAATGGGCATCACACACTTTCACAGAAAAAGCCCTATCACTGTCCAAAGTCCTGTCCAATAAGAGACTTAGGAAAGAGAAGGGTTAAAAGACAGTAAATAGGCAATTATAAAGAGTACAGTCAGACCATCAGACAGTAGAAAACCAGACCAGCTGACAAGAATACAAGATGACCTGATCTGCAAATATCAACGTCTTTGAAGAATACCAATTAAAGCATTTTTTTTCCTTCTCAGTTCATGTTTGCTAATCAGTGTCTCTGATTTAATTCAACCTGGCAGATGTTAGAGCAAAAATGGTTACTATGAAAATTCTTATAGTCAAGTGTCTCCCTTTCCTCCTTCCTCTCAAACAGGTCCCTGTACCAATTATCGGAATCACCATGAGCTAAGGGACAGCACCAGAAGCAGATGTATAAAGATCCCCCAAAAAAGCAAAATACGGGCTCAGCACTGCCTCAAACCTGAATGTAAAAATTATTTCAGAGATACAGTGGTTTTGTGAATATTTTGAAAACTGTAAATTAATACAAAGTGTCACAAACTTATCAAGCCTTTCTATGAATTGATTTGGACTGACAAGTGTTCCAGCTTCTTTTTTGGCCGAAAGTGCTCTGACGCAACCTTGCCCAACGCTCCTGCCAAGAAAGAACAGCTAAAATCCTGTCAGTATTTTGTAATCCTGTCAGGTTTTTGGCACAGCTGAGCATTCAGGAGGGGAGACGAGCATAACTGTGGCAAAAAAGGCGGAAAGCTAAAAAAGCTCCATCTTTGCCTCAGAGGACGCACTGATGGCCTAACCCTCCTTACAGATCCACACGCAGAAACAAAGCCAAAAGTGTGGGAGAAGATTTACTTGCTTGACAAATGACTAATGCAATGAGCTGATTCAGGCTTCAGCCAGAAGTCCTGCAACACTCCTATGATTGCCTGTGGACGTACAGTCTCAGTCACTCAGCCTTATCCAAACTGCTTACACTTCTGTGTCTGGTGTGAATATCAACTTACATGCCACTCCTAGAAGGCCACATAAATCATAATGCTTGACCAGCATCAGGTCAAATCACACTGAGGAATCTGCAAGCAAAGTTGGGTAAAAAGATGCTGCAATGACTTGTGTACCAAGAATACTATGCTGAAGACACACTTTCCTCTGCAAAAGGAGGCAGTCTCTACTGTAACAGTCAACATCATCAGCACAGAGAAAAACAGTGATTATTCTTGGTTACATGAACCCAGCCTATTTTTTTTTTAAGAAAAAAATGAATCATACTCCAGCAATTATAATTCATATACTGAAAGTCAGGTATGTCTTCCCATGCAAAGCCTCTGGGATAAGGACTAAGAGCTTTGCACGCCACATAGCATCATGAAACTATGAACCAGCTGAGAGCTGTCTGCAACCAGTAATAATTTTGACAAATATTCAGCCAACATACTTATGACAGAATTGATCCAACATAACTATAATACCAGAAAACAACTGACCTGACCAAATACTCATCTCTATGACTACCAATCATAATGTTCAAAAATATTCTCAACAGCTGAACACAATCATTTTTGTACCCAACATTAACACTAGTTTCAATGGCTAACAACACACATACCCGTAAATGTATCGGAAAATCAGCTGAACTTTTCATCTCATTGCCCTGCCCCACCTCCTCCATGAAAAAAGTTGTGTTGCATGGCAGCGAACAGTTGACCTACAGGTTGAAGACACAGTGATCTCAGATCCTTCACCACTATGATTTCTTTTTCCTTATTTCACAAAGAAAGTAAATGTAAAGGAGAAAAAAAAAAAGGCCCAGATACAATTGTAACTGTCACAACATAAGCAAGTATTTTATGTGCAACTGTCGCAAAAAATTCTGGAGAGTCAATAAAGAATATATCACAAACACTTTGTAGAATTTATTTTCCCCTGTGAGTATTTTAAAAAAAATTATATCCAGAAACTTGCTTGACTGGGAGAATGCATCCACTGAAAGCAAAACAGTTTACAGTTTTGGGTGCCCTTGGAAGAGATTTACGTGATCTCCATCAGGGCATTTTGGTTTCACTTGCAAGAAGTCACGCCCATGCCTCCCCTGCTTTTTTTCCTCTCTTGCCATAACCTACTCTTCTGACTGCCTGCAAATCACTAAAGCAAGCAGCAAGCCTTGGGAGGCATGTGCAGGCTTATCTCCTACATCAGAATCAAATCACAGATGTTAGAGATGGAAAAGACCTGTGAAATCATCACATCCAACCTCACTAGCAAATGCATCACACAGTCCCTGGACAGAGGACGGATCTGCCACGAACCAGATGCTACAGGCAGCCATAGCCAGCAGGTCAAGGAGCTACCATGAGGGGGACCGTGCAGCCGCAGGGCAACCAACTGCTCCCTGGGCAGCAAGGCTGCATCCCACCAGACAGGCTAGAGGGAGGAATGACAAGCATCATGCCAAACCATCTTTAATGTACTAGGCAATAGGCTGAAGACAAAGTAAACTAATATTCCATTCAGTATTCTGCCTTCTCACCAGTAAATATTTTTTCAGTTGGGAAGAGCTGTACCAATAAATAATCTGAAAATTTAGCTCATAACAAAATATGACTCTCCCCACCAACATTTAAGCAGAAGCAGATCAAGCACCACCACCCATTCCCAAGACAGAACTCCAAATGTTAAAACAATACAGACTTCCCAGCCAAGTACTTGATGGTAATTGTACAAAGTAGCTGTATATTCCAGACAACTGAAAACCCACTTTGCCATGAAGCCTGCATAAAATTTTTATCTCCCCATAGTTAAAACTGACTGCTGAAAAGCCATTTTAAAATACATGATCAAAGAAAAAAATAGTTGCAATTAATATTTGAAATGTTAAAGCCCTCAGTTTCCTGGATATTAAGTTAGGTCAGCTAAAATTTAAGAGATGGGATGAGGAATAGGAATCTGACACAAGTTTTTTCACAACTCTCCTAATGAAAAAAATCGTTTTACACATCAGTTTACAGATCACGTTCTATGTCACTCACAGCAATTCTAATTACTTTCTGAAATCTTGAAATTTTTTTTATGTCAATGACTAGAGTCAAGCACTTTCTCCACCCAGGCACATTCTCTTTACATGGTTTCTTTCAGCTCCATCTCTACCTCAGGAAGTTTAAGGTTTGCAAATCATCGGCAGCCCAGTGGGACAACTATGCACGGCCTGCTCCAGTCCCTCCCAAATGGCCACAGTCCTCAGGGATAAGCTGCAGCGAGCAGCCACCAGCTCCCATCTTCTTGCCCACACACCAACAGCCCCTTCCCTACCACATCAGCCTGAATCCATTTGCCCTGTACGGTGCATGGGAAAATTAGGTCCACATCTCCACTGTGGGCTCAAGCCAACCACTACGACGCATGTTTTAGCGACTCTTCCTCTAGCTCACAAACAGGGAGCTAAATTTCAAATTGCCAGGAACAGAGACAATCACATAAAATGTTGAAGCAGAAGTACTTTGTCTACAGCGTTGTCTTTAGAAACTCTCACACAGTCTCCCTCTCCTTTCCTCTTATGTGATCCATATACCTGGTCTCATGTTCTTTTATGCTTACGAAACCAATTTCTTTTAAATTATTATTATTTTTGCCAGTGCCAAGACTCTTGGTCTTATCAGGACAGCAAAAACAGAACAGTAAATGACTAAGGGACATCTGACAGTCTGAAGCTGAAGTGTTGGCTCTAAGGAAAAGCAGACTGTGGCCAAAAGAGGTTCTTATCCAACCTGAAAAGGGACCTCCCATTCATACACTCCAGCTGAACCACTCTCCTACTTCTCAACCAGGGTTTTACAAATAAATTAATTCCTAATTATACCTAGAGAAACCAATTTTCAGGTTTTTTTACAAAAATATTATAGGATAGCAGCTCTCTTAAAACAGGCATGATGTGGTTCACATGCAGACTACATTTAAGATGATATGCTGAAATCGTGATTGACTGAATTTTCATAGCTGAAATTAAATTCCATTTTCTCATAGGTACTAAGTATTATCCATGTTTTGGCAAGAAAATAATCTGTATTTTTTCATTTGAATCTATTTGATAACTTCCTTTCAAACTACAAGGCCTAATTCTAACACAATAAAGGATTAAGCACATCAGTTCCCATCCTTTACCTGTAATGCTGAACTGACTTTTGGGTAGTCCCATTTTTAAATGACAAGAAGTCAGATGTTCCCGAAAGTATGTCACTAGGTCATTCTTCAGGCACTCTGCAATGATTATGCTTTGAAAGTGTTATCTACACAAAGCTTAACAGAATGATAGCATCTTACCTATTTCCATCAAAGTGCTCACGTCTTTATCTCTTTCTTCATTATTTATTTTACTTCCAACATATCAATGCAAAAAGAACAGCATTTCTTCATGGCAACTATGCACAGCTGTCCCAGAACCTTCTGAAATATACTGCTTTCTTTCACTTGTAATTTTCTTTGAAAACCCAAGAAGCTCAGGGGTGTTGAAGGATGTGGCTCAGCTGTGCCATGATGATTATTTTTAATAACTGAAGTCAAGCAAACCCAAAATGAAACAAAAAGAAACACTAATAATCTGTTCACTTCAACAAAATATGAAGTGGGGAGGGAAAAGAACATACAGAGTGTGTCCATTACTCATGCAGGTCAAAGCAAGGGAATTAAAATGTACCATTATTTATTTTCTCCCCCTTTCCTGCCATAGGACAGAAAAGACTTGCTTTAAAGGAACACGCTAAGTCAGATGGTAGATGTTATTATGCTGTTTGTCAGCAGAGCTACCTCTACGTTGTTAGACTTTTCCTAAGGTGGACTAAAACATACCTTCCTCTTGATCATTTTCAAAATATTTTTGCAAAAGTGCATGAGTAAAAGAAGCAATAACAAGCCCATAGCAATACAAAAACTGATCCAAAGAAACCTACAGCCTTAGTGTTCTGCATCTCATTTAAATTAAAAGAATTTCTAAAGAAAACACTTGTTGTTATGCTGTCCTTTAAAAAGAAGAACAAATCAGCAGAGCTAGTCAAAGGTAAATGTAGGACCCGCTTAAGGAAGGCACTACATCATTAAGTCCGGGATTAATGCTTCGGTGCAAATGGGCCTGGCCAATGGATTAAGCCAAATAAGGTACACGTACGTGTAAGATCAGTTTTCCCTTTCCTGGTATATATTGCAAAACAAATGCATCCCAGTGAAAAGTTCATACTCTTTGTAAGTTCATCTCTTGCTTTGTAATTGAAATTGCTATGCTACCACAGGTTATACTTCCAAACAGCAGCACACAGACTGCTACTGTAGAGGTATCACATTCAGAGGAAGGAGAAAAAGTGTACAGCCATGTATAATATTAGTGCATTGTGCAGTAAAAAAACGCCATGAATTAATTCTTTCAAGTCTTAGAAAACCTTGACATCAACTAAGACATTTCCTTACATGTAATTCAAATAAAAAAAAAGAGAAGAAACTTTATGAGCCTTTAAATTGTTCCTAATCAGCGTTTTGAATGAGCACAAGAAAATAAATTCATATCATCAGCTATAATCATGTTATCTAACAACGTTTTACTTCAAATACAAGACAGCAGTGCCTTGTTGTCCCATAGGAAATCTGCGCTCAGTTTCTGACACTCCAGCTTCTGGGAATATGAAACAGGATAGTTTTTTCTGCATGCATTAGATTTTATCTAAGAGCTAGTGTTAACTGTAACAGAGTTACATCCAGCCAGGTTCAGCAGTGCTCTGAGGGTTACTGGTGACACGCTGCTCCAGGCTTACAGATGAGGAAAAGGAAGACAGGTTTCCCCCAGGCTCAGCTGATTAGTCCTGCAGGCAAAGCAGAAACTCCTGTAGCGCCAAAAGTTAAAATGAACTTGGGAAGACTGACGTGCAAAGCCTCAAACTGCCTCCTGCTTAGGCCTCCTATTCTGTTTCCCATCAGTGACCTGCTGCAAGAGGTAAGCTATGGGGATTGCCAAAAAGTAAAGCACGATTATGGGAAAGCATCTGGATGCAAGGAAACAGATCTCTCTCCAGCATATCGACAGCACAGCATAAGCAGCTCTGGTCTGGTCCAAGTGTTTTGCTGTGAACCAGTGGAAGCACCTCTGGCCACTGTGTCACCCACTCCCACCCAGTCCAAAGCAGTCCTCTAGCACAACCCCAAGCAATGAGAAATATAATTAATAGTAGTCATGTCTCGTTCTTTAAGTTCACTGTGCTCCCATCTCCAAGAGAGGCACGTGTTTCCTAAGGGCTGTCAGTCACTTAAAGCACAGAGCTGGGACAAGCCTGACAAAAACATCCGCAGCTGTGAAAACACAGGTTTGCCAGAGAAATTTCTAACTATGACAGCTGCTCAAGCTTATTTCCTCCTCCTGTCCTTCCCTTCGATACCGAGGCTGGCCACCATCCATTTGCATTGCCTGCCACCTTGTGGCGGCTGCTCCCAACTGCAACACAAGAGCTGTCCCTTGCACCTCGCCCCTCCGGCAACCTGCAAACAGTCCCTAGGGTGCGTGCACTTCTTCTGCAGCTGATTCTGAACCCCTCTGCACGCGCCCAGAGGACCACACATTCCCTGTTGTATTATTCTTATGAAATCTGGGACTAAGGAACAAACTGGGAAGTTAGACAGGAAACCATACCAACTTCTAAGCTGTTGCTCTGCAAAAAGCAACCGCGAAGACCGTGTAAATTAAATCCTTTGGATTAAGGCTCCTGAATTTCACTGAATCCTTTTACAGGTCTCGTCAGAGATAAAGATAGTGATCCTCCTTGTCCCAAAAGAGGCAGCATTTGTGAGACACAAATTCAATCAAAGTAATTGCATACAGATGACTGTATCGCAGGACAAGGCATCTCTCTCTTGCACCAAGGGAAAGAAAAAGGGAGACCTAACACATTTGTTTTAAACCGCACTCCTGAATTCCTTCTCACACAGCTACCAGTGTAAAATAATGAAGTTATAGCAGCCGCTGCTACATATGTAATATTCTGGTAGAGGCCTCTGCTTGCCACAGCAGGATTTCTGAGCAAGCAGGAAGGAGAAAAGACCCTAACCCACGATGGCTACCAGCGAGCTCCAGCACCCCATCGCCACCCGTGACTGCAACAAGAAGTCTCCCTCTCAGGATCGTCAGGGAAGGGGAGCAGTGGCACGTGGTCAGCCGGGACGGATGCCCGGATGGTGGGGATGCAGGACAACCCCCGGGCACCGGGCAGACAGAGGAGCACTCACCTTGCTCTGCAGTTGAGGGGCTTCCCACTGGCAGCTCACGGTCACGGCTCCCTCCCTCTGCAGCATGCACTGCAAGGCGGCACCCACCGCCCCGCCGGCTCCCACCAGCAGCACCGTCTTTCCACCTGCGCGACACAAGGCGAGTTGTTCAGCTGCAAAGGCAGCAGCATCGGGCTCCGCCGGGCCACAGAGCTGGAGCATCGATGTGAACTCCCCCTCTTCACCAGGCCACCCACCACCGAAGCCCTCCAAAAGAGGCAGCAAAGTGGCTGAGGACAGGACAGGGCTGTGTGCCTGCACAGCCACAGCAGCTGTGGCATTACAGACAAGGTTTTTGGAGCAGCCCATACAGTATCACAAACCACAGGCTTTAAGTTGTTTCCTGGCGATTCTCTAGTTCTAGTAAGCAAATAAGGTAATTTATTTGCACGAAACCTTTCATTCACATTTCTAACTTAAGGACATTTGCCCTCCTGTTTAGTTCTGTTACAGAAATCCTTGTTTCAACAGTTACGAATCGCTGTAAGAGAGACTATTTCTGAAACGCTGCCTTAAGTAGTGTCTTCACACACTGTAAAGCCACCTGTTTAAACCTGCCATTTCAATGTTAGCATTTACACAATACAACCCACACCAAAAGATTTGCCCAGAAGCTACTTACAGGCAGACCTGGATTTCTCCAGCTGATCACACTAATCAAAACCGTCACGTGAAAACCCAATGTGATGGTTGTATTTTTGGTTTTGAAGACTCCAATGTCTCAGCTGTCTACAGTGACATTAGATCTGCTTGAGACAGGAATTACCTGCCATCTTTTCAAAATCTGTAAGACCGAGACCCCTTTCTGCAAGTATTACATTCAGGCCTCAGTGAGGTTTCTCACTAGCAGAAGGCATATATTTGTCAGGTGGGAAAACAACATAAACCAGAAAACACAACAAGATGAAATTATATTTGTTGCTCAGTCAGGACTAAAACTGAGAAAACGAGTTAGGCTAAAATTAATGTAATAATTATGATAGAAGTTCTCACCTAAATCTTCAAGAAGCTCCATCACAGCGCACACTATAGGAGGAACTAGACAGTCATAGCCATCACCGCATACCAAGCGTCCCAGGCTTACAGTGGATAATCTGCAGTGGAAAAATATGGCAATTTAAAAAGAAAAAAGGAAAAAAAAAGAAGAGTTTGCGTAACATAAATCTTCAATAACACTTGTAACACGGCTAACAGCTAATCCCCAGAGCAAACACATCTCATAAAAGTAAATCCTTTGATAGTCATGTCCTGTGGCTAATTTGTACCATCCCACATCCTAGTTAGACAAACACCGAGCCTCAAGAGAGGCCAGGAAAGGGATCTCCGAGTTAGAACAAGTAACACAAGCCCACGATACACAGGCAGCACGATGATACTCATCATGGTGGGCCAGCCACGGCACATTGGGCCTGAACACCTCAGTGTCTGGCTGCAGTGGAACCAGACCAGCGCTGCCAGAGCCAAGCTGAGCCAGAGCCCATACATTCTTCTGGGCTCAGGCTGGCTTGCTGGTGGAGCTCAGGTGTTTCCACGCTGCGCTGCACTCTCTCCCATACACAAGGATGCTCTGAATTTTCCATTCTCTGTCTATCTCCAGTACACCAAATAATGGAAAGGTAACTAATTTGCAGTATTTTCCCATATTTTTCCTGACATTAAAAAAAAAAAAAAGGAAAGAAAGGAAAGCAAAAAAAAAAAAAGGGTAACAGTCTACAGTTGGGTGCAGGAAGGCTGCAAGAGCAGCAAAACGGTAACCCAGACACCTAAACCATGCCAGTGGTCTCTCCAGAGTGCAGTGCAACTCCAGACTGATTGGAAAGGTGAGCTAATGGGTCCAAACTATTACAGCCTGCCCTCCCACTGCAAAAGAGCGCTGTAGGGAAGTTAAACCTTCTTTGCAACTTTTTCATCAATCCTTCTTGAGAAAATTCAGGGGTTTGTGTTCAGTACTTTGAGACTACTGTATTACTGAAGTACTGAAAAACCTTAAGTATCATCAGTAAATCAGAACTTTGGTTTTGATTTCTTTAAAAAGACCATGCCTGAATATACATTATATAAAGATTAAAAAGATAATGACCAAAATGTCTTAAGCAAGAGACTTCCCATTGATTCAGCAGCATCTTCTATCACCGCTCAATAGCACAGCTAGACACATTGAATGAGGAATCCATTATTGAAAAGCACAGGGGAAAATTGATTTTACAAAGCCATCAGCCTTGTGTCTGCTCATATTATTTCTCAGTGCTTCACTTACCCGTCCACATCCTTCTCTGGTTTCACAGCATTTAATACCTTACTGCTATACAAGCTTTCTGGGAGGTCAAGGGCAAGGCCCTGGACATTGGGATCCTCATTAAGTCTCAAGATTTCATTGACAATCTAGGAAGTTAATAAAAAGCATTAAAGATCAGAACAACAGACAACAGAAGAATCTAATTAGAAGGGGATAACGCCTATACTTTAGAACAACCTTATGGCCACCTTTACTGCTTTTTCATTTAGAAGTTGCCGTTATATGTGAAAAAGCAGTAAATATTTCCTTGGCTCACCAAACTAAGCCACCCTGACTCTATTCTAAACATTTTGCAAATACAACACGTATTGCATGAAATTACACTGCCAAAAGCATTCTGTCTTTCACTTCCAAATCTCAGCAAAAGCTTGATGCTGTAATGGCTTCAAAAGATGCTTTCCAAAATAAGAAGCTTTGGTTTAAATATAGTTCAAAACAGGACCAGACCGTGATCCACACAGAACACGGACAAGAAGTTGTAACACTGGAAAAATGAATTATACAAGAGAAAATTAATTTTATTAAACCAGGATATATTGTTACCACTATTCTTTCTCAAAACACCCTGATCCTAGGAGCTGACAGTCATCTTGTGAAGAATTATTATTTTGAAAAGGCACTGCACAGAAGTTTGTGAATTTCAAGTACTGAACCAGATGTAAATTCAAATGTTTTATAATTAGTCATATTTGACATCCAAGACTGTACTACCTACTCTTGATTGCTTCATGTCTAAAGTGCAACACTGATCCATAGTGATATATGCTATTCTGCTGTGACCATGAAGAATGCCATGGAATAACACATGCTGATGTTTTCTCATGTGAAAAATGTCATGTGAGCATGTCTTTCCATCATATAAACAAAGCCAGCATGCCGTCACCACAAAGGTGTATAACTTAATTGGATTAACATCCAACTGAAAACCAATATAAGGGGTTTTTTCCCTTAGCTTGTACCATGCCTTCCTAAAACGCTTTTCATGTAAGCTATCCAATAGAATTGTGAACTCTATTGCCCAAACACTTGACATGCAATCAACATTAAGCTAGGGGAAATTGGTAGGGGTTAGTTTGCAACTCTGAACCAAGAGAACACGCTACTTTCATGTTGACAAAGGTTATACAAGCATGTTACTGGTATAGAAAAGCCCCTTTAGTTTGCTGACTTCTGAGACAGAAACAGGCATATATATTAAGACCCTGTACCATTTGAGAGCAATAGGGCTGTATACATTCTAACAGAAAGTAAGGATGAGTGTATACACCAGAATATGGATGTGAAAACATCTATATTTTGCTTTAAAAATCCTGAGATGCTACAAAATGTTGGGGGCCTACACAGCAATTAAAGGAAACATAGTTAATAAATAGCCTGAATCTAATGAACTTTGAACTATATTCCTGCTTCCTGGAAAAATAATTCAGTTTTCTGTTTCCATTGCATTTTGATTTAATTCAGCTTTCCGTCACCACAGCATTTAAAATACTTGTAACTCATGCAGGGTAAAGCAATCTTGCATTAACTTGCCTTTACTGCACACAGGCAGTTATGGCAGAACAAAAAGTGCACAGCACTGCAATCCCTCCCACCTTCCCAAACAGGGAATGCAAGCTAGCATGTGCATTTTAGCAGACAAAAGAAAACTTTGTCATAATAAGCAGGAGAGTAAGCAAGCTGTTACGAACTTTTTTGAAAGTAACTTTCTTCAAATAACAAAGCCACCCTGCTTTTCTCCTTACATACAGAGCTCAACTACTTCCTAAGATATTACTTCAAAGTAACAGCAATTACTGCTATAATACTGTATTTTACCTATTTCCTACTGTGTTACTTAGCAGATAAAACACATTTACCAAGAGGAAAGTGTATTTGACCTTCATTTCTAAAGCACACCCTTCTTAAAGGGATAGCAAATATTCATCAGCCACAAAACTGGACTCCTACAATTCTTCACAATAAGTTCCTCTCAATTAATCTGGAAGCTGTTCCTGAGGTTACACTGCAAGCCAGTAACAGTTTAAAAACAAAGTGTACCAAATACAAGACAGTACACAAAACCCACAAGCTTGCAGGATTAGCGAGCTTGCCAAGCACAAGGAGGCCAGCTAGGGACAGTGGCATCTTTTACTACGCATTCCTTTGCTGTTTTTAATTTCAGATGCCTCGAGACCATGTGTATTAATATGGTTCGCTATATTTAAAACATAGCTGATACTAGTGCTGTGCCTTTGACAAGGTAAGAATTCAGCCTTCTAGTGATTTGGGGCAGATGATTTTTTTTAATACATACTTTAAGCATTACAAGATCAGTAAACAGGCAAACAAATTCAACCTCCTCCCCCTCTACATCAATTAATTTTTAATATCCCTGAATAACTTGGGCAAGAACCAAGTACAGTAACAAAAATGACTGCGTGAGATAGGATACCCGTGCTGGTGCAAGGGGATGCTGCAGTTAAATACCAGACACGAAAACAAAACATTATTCTGCTGATTTTGCCTCAGCTTGCCAGGGGACAGCAGACAAGCCCATTAATTCCTTTTTTTCCCCACACTTGCCAAGATGGGGATAACGCTTGCTACTTGAACTAAAGCAGCCCTAACCTTGAGCTAACTGAGGTCAGTCAAAGTGATAATGAATGCCAGTAATAAATGTAAGTTTATGATGAAAGCAAAAAGGGAAGAGTCCTTCAGGTACTGCAGTTACCTCATCCTTGCTGCTGTCTTCAGGGAGACAGATGTGAATAACACGTAGACCAACCTGCCAAAAGAAAATAGCTGTAATTACCACAGGCAAGCAGCTCATGGTTAAGAACAAGTATATTGGCTAAAACTCACCTCTTTGGCAAAGTTCTTGTTTACTTCTTGAATCGAATGATCATCATGTGCCTTGGGGAACAAAACAGAAACTAAGTTCTAAAATAATAAATTTACCTTTAAAAATACGAGTACACCAATGCATAGTTCTACACAAGAAACGCAGTGATGCTGTTTGTGTCTAGCAGTACTCAAAGAAATAAAAGCCCAGCAATTCTAAGAAAGAAGCAGAAGGCCACCCAGTATGCTTATTTTGGCTTGATCACTTTAGGTGTGCGTAGATATCAGCCTGGCTTTTATAGACAAGAGTGGCCATTTCCTTAGCCTAGATTTACCATTTAAGAAAGGTACCAGTCTGTATCTGAAGATATCGTTCTCCATCCAGCCATGTAATAAGGAGGAAATAGGCAACAGCAATACCAGTGTTTCCTGCAGTGTCCTCACATCACCTAGCAACACTGGTTTGCCTTACCACCAAAAATGAGGCAATTCATTAACATCACACATTACAGTGAGTTCTGTCAACACAGAAGCAAGAGAATTTATCAGCTCCTCCCAACCTAGGACAGAAACATATCCTGGGCAGATTTACCCAGGGGGGTCATCCTACCCAGGAACCCTCCTCCCCGAGATCTCTACACCTATATGCACCGTATATATATTACGATATTTAATCATAATAATTACAATTGAGTTTTACTCTTGAAGTTACTCTTGAATCTCAGTAGACTCTTCATATATTCATCTCTATTGTAACAATGAAACGGAGAATTCAATATCCAGAACTCTAGAAACCCCCTACCAACAGAGCAGTGAGGGTTCCACCCTCAGAAATGTTAGTGGCTTCATAACAAAATGAATAAAACACTTCTCACAGCTATATGATTATACATAAAAACTGTCTTCCAATCCAAACATGACTGAAATAAATAATTTTTAAAAGGTTTGTTACAATTCCATGAACACATTCTAGATGGCTTTTTCTATAAGACTCAATGCCATGTGACTTCCCATCAGGGTGGAGCCCCTCACTTCATCATTAGCTGCCAGTGCTGGCTTCGACTGTCAGTAGCATCACCCAAAACCGATTTTCATTCAAGCCCGTAACAATTTACCAACATGCTAATCCCAAAGTGTTCAAGACTGCTGACAATGAAAAAAGAGCATTTAAAAGGGCAGGCTTTGCAGAGAGAGGCAGTGCGAGAGAGGATGAGGACTTGCCCTCCATCCCCTGGCTCCCTCCCTCACCCCAGCACCACCCACATCCCTGGCACTGCACTACCAGTCTCCCACTCCCCAAATCTGGCAGCTGGGGGCAAGGGGCAGCACAGAGGCTGCTGCATCGAGAACCTCTGTGGAGCTCACGCTGCAACGAGGGAAGAAGAGATGGGACTAAGGACAGCTCAGCAGCTGCTCCTCTATGCCAGTAAATGTGGAACCGTACCCCCACACTGATGTGTAACCACCAGGACTGCCCGAGCGGTTTAATTGGGATGGAGCCACCAGCAGTACCACACTGTCCCCTGTAATGTCCCCGCTCCTGCAGCACTGACCGGTGAACGCTCACCTCATGTGGGTGAGCATCACAACCTGCTGAGCGGCACAGGCGAGGCCAGAGCTCAGGACACGGGCTGGCAGAGTGCAGTGGCAGCGCAGGGGGTGCAGGAGAGCTGGCGGTGCTCCGCTGAGCTTTGCAAGGCAGCAGCTCCACAATAAGCAGGATCCTGCCGCTATGTATTAGTTTTCAGCTTCAACGAAACTAAGAAGCTGCCCCCAATCATTTTTTGCTGTCGCACAGTTCCAGCCGGGTTCAACATGGATAATAACAATGCGGGTATCAACTTCAGTATCAATCCAGGTTCAGATGGCTCAAGAGGAAAAGAAAGCATCTCAAACCATTCCAGAGCAGGCTCATGCTGCAACTCCTCGTTCCCAGTACTGCTGCAGAGGTGGTGCCACGTTCTGCCAACCACTGTTACCCACAAGCAACTGGCAAAGGTGACCGTGTCACTGCCCTCCCTCTGCTCTCCTGAGTGCAATGCAGCACATGGAGAGCAGCATGGAGCTTAAGTCTCTGCCCACGTACAACAGTGCACCACAAGAGCAGCTGGTGACTAAAACACGTCTTCTTTGTGCCAATAAATAAACATTTAAAATGAGTTCTGCTTCAGTCCTTACAACCAGACTAGAGCTAGGGTGACTGAGAGCTGGAGGACATAATTTGGGTGAATTTCATTCAGAAGGATCTAGGCCACGTGTTCCTGCAGCCACCTCATGATGCAAACCAAGTGGGGTAAACAAGAAGAAGAGGGACGTTCATTTAAAGCACAACCATGACCAAAACCAAAACACTGATGCAGATGCATCTCAAGTGATATTAAAAGTGAGCAGGAACCTCCCCCTCCTCACACAGTGCTCTCTCCCATCCCAACCACATCCCTTCCCTTGTGCCAGCACACACCACTCGTGGCCCCACAGGAAACCAGATTCAAGGAATAATGTAGCTGAAAGGAAGCCTCCCCTGACTGCTCCAGTCCAGGGTGGATCACTGCCCCAAATGTAGCAGTGCAACTGGATGAAGACAAGACAGGAGTGAGAAACAAGTCACTGAGAAGATGGGTCACTGCTTTTCTAGCAGTTCTCAAACTTACAATCTTACAGGGCTATTTGAAAACATTAACTGCAGTTACGTGGGGAGGGTAAGAGATGGGAGAGCTTGTTCAGCCAGACTCACTAGAACACCTACCAAAATAAAATTGCTGCTGCATTTCTTAGATTCACTATTACTACTTACAAGATATTTATAGTTTGGTTTTAAAATTAAAGCCTACTGGCTCAGAGATTCAGTGTGTGCCACACAAAACCAACACCACCATCCCAGGAAACAGGACTGAAGCATTTTTGCCCGCACGGCTCTAGGTCCCGCTCTGAATGACAAACAGCCATAGCTTCTTGGCCTTGAAACTTTAAGAAATCTGAAGAGAAACATCTCTCAGATTTGCAGGGGTAGCCGTCCTCATCTGTGAGTTTGATTGCCTGTCTCAAAGGTGGCAGCGCCAGTGGGATGGAAAGAAAAGCTGTCCGTGGTGTTAGTAATACAACAGCTCTCGATTACTATGAGATTGCTTCACCTTAGAAAGCGCTGCTGCTTCTGAAGGACGCTGTCATTTTACAGAGAGCATGTATTTCACACAGGCCCCTTTGAGCTGACTGGGGCTTTTCAGTGTGATTTTCCTCTCCAGACAGCAGTAATGCAGTCATAAGCTACAGCTGTCTAAAGGCAACAAGGCTGGCAGGAAGCAGCAGGGTCTTCAGTTAACCCTGGCAATGGTATTTTAGGGGTGGGAGGCAAGGCAGGCCCACGTTTTCAAGCAAGTAAACATTTTTTTCAGGGCTGCAACAAAAGCTTCAAGCTAAATAAAGGTTAAGAACCAGGGCTTTGACTTTAGTTACGTCAATCAACTTAGATGACCTGTGAGAAAAAGCAATCTGTGCTTACAATGGGGAAGATGTTAGCAAAAGGAGGAAGGGATAAAATCATTCCCTTCCTTTGCAAACCTTTCCCACAGCCTGAAGTTTGCTGTGGCCGTTTCAGGCCTGGAGAAGGACTATCTACAGTCTGGTGAAATTATCTCCTCCCATCCGCTTTGCTTGAATAAAAATGCCTTTCTGCATCATGCGCTTCTGAAATTTCAGACAAGCAACGGTACTGAAGGGGATCTCTCACAGCCAGCGACATACAGACGTACTTTACCTGGATAATTGCAAGTGTTGGCTCAAGCTGCGGGTTTCCTCTCTTAAGAGAGGCCAAGGATTTCTTTGCATTCTCAGTGATTTTGCTGCAACACAGTAACAACGAGCAAATCTTTAGCAAAGTAAACCTTTCTCACATCAGTCAGCAGAAACTTACCTTAGTCAGCCATATGGAAGAAACGCTTACACACATAAGCTTTTAATCACCAAAACCCCAGAAGGCTGTTAACTGTGAAGGCTGGCGTTCAGCAGGCAGGTACAGAAAACCTTAGCAGACCAAACCACCTTTGGTTTACAGCTACGTACTTCAGTGCTCCAGCATGCCCCAAACTTTATAGCTGGCCTGTGCTACTTCATGAGACGGCTCGTCCAGCCTCACCACGGGAAGCAGCAGGGAACCACCACCCCGAGCCCTGAGCTCGGGTGGGTCCTTCGTTCCCACACGCCAGAGCCGGGCAGTGACAGCAGCAGAGGCCATTACACCTGGGGTTTAACCAGCCCCAAGAGCTGCCAGCCGGCCACTTCCATGGATGCTATTCAAACCCGCGGGCAGCAGGGAGACAGAGGGGCTTTGTTTGCCACGCTGCTTCTTGGAAAAACTGGTGGCAGCCAGGCTCTGGGAACGCTTACTGGAAAAATTTGCAGGGTTAAGTGGCTGCTGGCTCTCCTCCGTTACCTTCTAAATATGCAGATGCTACTTACCCAGCAGGGAAGGAGGAGAGCCCCTGGAGGATGTCTGTCTGTCCATCCCCACAGCAGGCAGGACACGACACGGACGGACGGACACGGCCACAGCCCAGAGCAGCGTTTTGCCACCTCATGCGCTCCCCCCTGCAGCAGCCAATGACCCGTTCAGGACAATGGGTGGCAGACAAACCCTCCCAGCCGAGGTGGAACGGACGGGAGGGGGGGTGGGGGTGGTGGACGATGGACCATGCGGTTTTCCCACGGACCATACGGTTTTCCAGGCACACTTCCATGCGCAGCCTCACCTGAACGCCCGCCACGTTACGCCTGCCCTGTTCACCCTCGGAACGCCGGGACACAAAGCCAAGGCAAAAAAACCCCAAACAACCCACCCCCACGCATCAAAAAAAAATCCCCCACCCCGAGCCCCCTTCACCCCCTCCCCCCGCCCACCCCGTTGCATCAGCCACCGCCGCCCCCCCCAGTGCGCCTCTTACCGCACCGCCGCGGCGCCCCGCGCCTGCCGCCCGCACAGCCCGCGCCTCGGCGGCAGCACCGCGCACACGCAACGCCGCAGCGCCGCGATCCTCATCCCTGCGGCGGCCACCGGCACCGGCCACCGGGGGCGGGGAGCGGGGCGAAAGGGCGGCCGGTACTTTAGCACCGCCCGCCCCTTCGCCCCGCTCCCCGCCCCAGGGCTCAGCCCCTTTCGCTTGCCTCCCCTCCCCCCCCCAATGAACACCACCCAAAGCTTTTGCATACTCAACGTTTATTAAAAATAGTATGAAATGGTCCCTGGGAGAAGTTACACGCTAGTAAAGTCCCTTTTTCTGTTCGTTCCCCCCGCAAACCCGCACCGATTGCGTGAGATGCGAGTTAACCGACACTTCCCCCCCCCTCCCTCCCCAAGCCGTTTAAACAAATCTAGACGTGCGCGGGTAAAGCACAGATTTCACTTCTATTCGTATTTACAGTACTTTACAAGCTATATTAAATAAATATGGGCTCTGCTACACCTCGGCGTCTTAAATATGTACAACATTATTTCTCCGTCGGATTATACTAGAGAGATGCGGGTCCCATCGCAGTGGATGTGCTGACTGTAACAAGTATCCCTGTGGTACAAGCTAGTAAGTACCATGACCAACCAGCCCTCAAAATCACAACTCCTAGCCACTGCGAGATAACGTGCGGTAAATAATTTAATCCGTTCTAACAAATTCAAGTCCTTAAATCTCAGTCCTAGAAGTAATTAGCTGTACACCGATAACTTCAGGTTCTCCTCACGGTGACCAGCGTAGTGAGTAGTCAGCCGTTTTGGAAGTACAGTGCTCTGTAGCGGAGGGGAGTGGTATGTGGTTAGTAAAAACAGTATTTCAATGAAACTCCTTTATGTATTGATATGTTTAACTCTGTACTGGCTTTATCCACATGATCTGGAGAATTTAAGCACCAAGAACGAACAACAGTCACACAAGATGGTCAGTGTAGACTTTTAGGCTTTCCTTTAGGTACAACGTTTTCAAGTAACAGAATCCAAAGCTGTGCAATGAAGATGACAAAGGGGAGTAAGTGTGCATTGTATTGGAAATCCTGTTCTTGTTCTAAATGGCAGCATTTATTCTATACATTATTTGCAAAAAAATGGAATGTATTCTCATTTTTTAAGCTACTTTTATTGTCCATAAACTGGATTACCTGGCTGGTTTTGAGAATATGTATTTTACCTCTCTGCCAGGAAAGGTCATTTCCTACTCCGGGAGATGTGGTCCCTAGGGAAGGCAGCTTGTCACTCAACTGGCAGCATTGCTGAACTACCCTATGGGCCAAATATGCCCCATGATTAATATTTCACCCAAGCATCTGGCCAAGCCTCATTCTCTCTCAGGGTTACTGACTTTGGGACTCTAACAAATGCCCCACAGGTCACTGTGTATAAAATACAGCTACTTTACAAACACACAGAGCAGCTTTCAACTGCTGGGCTCTGAGCTACAAAATACTCAAATTTTGCCTGTGTGTTGCAACCATCACCATCACTGGAAGTACCAAACCCAGTCCAGCCATCTTCACAAGCAGCGGAGCTCCTCTTCTACTGCCCGGAACATCCTCCAGGCAAGGACTACATCACATTGCAGGTTCACATAAAAAGCCGGCACTGCTCATCCTCTGCCAACTGTGCAGTTACAGAATGTAGAAGAGGCTTCAGACACAGAGCCATCAGTCTGGCATCCCTCACGAGCACTAGGACTAGATTTTGTTTAAAACGTAAGAAGCCTGTTCTAAAGTAACGTAGCATTGGTCCCCTGCACTTGGTATCTGTCTGATGAAGAGTAACGTGCAAAAAATATGTGCAATTGCACCGCTCAGAAATCTGCAGTGTCACAGAAGTAGCTGCTCAACTAAATGCTCCCATATGTAACCAGAGTAATCACATGGGTATTTTGGATGCAGAATACTGGTTACCAGCTCAAAAGTCCAAATACTAAGGTTCCCACACGCTAAAAGGGTTTAAGAATTAAATGGCATCACACCTGGTTCAACGGTAAGAATCAAAGGGTATCACACCTAACAAGGGAAGAGATGGGAAGGCTAAATAGGAGATGAGAAGCCCACCTGCACTAAGGAGCAAGACACCAGACAGTACACATGTGGCCTTTTTCACTTCCAGGATTCTAAACCTTTTTAAAAATGATACATTTCACTTCTATTTACAGTATTACTCTGATACAATGCCTGACTGTGTAATATTATGGAAATACATGATGCCAGTACTGATTGTCCTAGTATATACTCTGTCATGATAAGGCAGTACAGCTAGAAATTACTGAAAGCATCAAGCAAAGCTACTTGAACTGAGACACTGAAACTTTTCCCTTAAAGACTGGACAATATTCTGCTGATTAGGAGATGGTACTCTCCATAGGTAGTCGTTCAGTTTATCCGAATCACCATATGCAGTCAGATACGGGGTAAGTGCGTGTTTGCCGCTGGCAGACTTTGCAGGAGTACAAGAGATAGTTTTGCCACAGAGCGTTTCCGAAGGAGCAGCATCTGCGTTACGCAGTTTAGGATCAGATTTCCTTGGCTGGTTCTGAGAAGTCTCCAGGTCAGATCCCTCATCTTCAGACTTTATTTCAACATAGTCATCATCATCCCCTTCTTCTTCAGTATCTTTGAAATTTGAAAAGTAGTTCTGAGTGGCCATCTGTGCTGTCAGAGGGGAGGTCCTGTTCACTCTCAGGACCTTTTGAGAATCCTGCAGAATCATATCGGGACAGTTTTCAGGGATCTGCTTTCTCATATCAGGCCCCGTACATCCTGAAGCAATACCTGGCATTTGATGGCTGTTGAATCGGAAGTTCCTGTTTGAATGGAGCTTTTTCTTGTCCATTTCATTAGGATATACAATTGATTCTCCAGACCTGTTGACCACAATTGAGGACGATGACTGTGACCTGCTGTAAGCCTGTGGTTTTACATTGCTTACTCTTCTCCCAAGTGAGTTATAGACATGATCTTGATGTAAATTTTCTTTGTTCGGTTGGCTTATGATGGCGCTCCACCTCTGTGCTGGGACATGCAAACAGTTAGCAACCTGAAGGGAAGGCACCGAGCCAGCTGATGGCAACTGCTTTGAACTGCTTTTTGTACCAGATTCTGCATAAGAGCTCTTGGACTTCGGGTCTTGGGATTCAGGCCATGGAGAGAAGTCGGCCAGCTCTCCGTTACTGTATGTAGAATGCAAAAGCCAGTCTTCTGCTCTTGAGCATTCACTGGCAGCCTGGGAACGGGGAGGAGACGCAGCCATGGGTGTGGAAAACCTCCCGGCTGATGGCTCCTGAGGAGTGGCCCAGGCTTCCTTTTGGACCTTAGGTGAACTTTCTCTAAAGACGATTTGGTCGTAAAGCTGGGAATATTCCGCTATTCTGGCACCTAGAAAGGAGAGAGAATTAATTTAGCAGAGGCAAGCAATCAATTCAAATGAGTCGTGTGAAGATAAAAATATCAAAGCGCTCTGTATTGGTCTAGAAAAAAGTTTACAGCTGTGTCAGTATCTTCAGCCTCAAAAAAGTTAACATGAAACAATGGCGGCTGGAAAAGCCGTGCATTATATTGTGTTTCAGCACACTGTATTGAAAAAAAGAAGCATAAAATATCTTGTGACAGTGAACAGTCATGCAGGACACAATGTATCACACTGTTCCAACAATATGCTGCTTTTTTCATGTTAAAATGGAAAAGAACATTCTGAAAATGTCCCGGTAAATAAGATATTTAGGGACTTCTATAAATATCACGAGAAGGCAAGAATGATACTCTAGTGCGTGGAGTCCGCTGGCTCCATGTCTCCAATTTGTTTCAATTGACCACGGACAAAAATTGTTCCAAAGCTGTCCCATATCCATGACATTGCAAATTCATTAGCTAGTGCAAGGACACCAGCTCCTTCTCCTCTGACACCCTTCCCCGTGCTTTTAGGTGTGATGGGGATGGTACCTGAGCAAATGTACATGACCGATTAGGAGGTGAACCTACCTGAAAATATACCTTTTCAGTCAAACTCTGAAATAATGAACACATTATTAAAGGAAATAATTGCTTTTCTGGAAAAAGGCCAATAGTGCTTCCGGCATGATTTCTATTTCGAGCCTCAGCTGAACTGATCTTTCCTTGACACCGCCCCATAATTTCTTCCCAATTTTATCAAGTAATGACAAGAATTGAGATATAAAGGACGTGCTAGAAGCAGTCACAGAAAACTCACTGCAGTGGCAACAGAGAAAATATAATACCGATACTCCTAACAGGGTGAGAAAAATTCACAATCTTCCAGTTCAGTATACAAATTTCAATGAAAATTACTAAAGAAATATCTTTATAGAAATATTTTGAACATACCAATAGCAGGACCCCCTTGTTTCTTCTCCTCCAGAATAGCAGCAAGATCTTTGTGCTTCAGTTTCTGTTGTCTGCTAGCCGGCTGCTCCTGCTCTGGACTTTTAACTTTCAAAAGCTGGTTGGCCTTCTTAATTTTTTGACTGTACTGCCTTGCCATCATAAAAACTCTGTTCTTTGTTTTATCCGCAGCAGCCAAGTCATTTTCCATGCCCTCTGCATGCACACTGGACAGAACGCTTTTGGCAGATTCGTATGGGCTATCTACAAAAGGTATCTCACTGGAGAAGGAAGATCTATTCAGACTCATAAAAGAGTTTTCCTTGCATGGTGTAGAATCTTCAAGCCTGAGATTAGCCTCACCTATGGTGGCAGCCCTGGGCTTCACAGTTTTAGGGAAAATAGGAGTTTCTGGCAGAGAGAGAGTAGACAGCGAGTACTCTACATCTTTACTTAGTTCAGGTGTACTACCAGCATGCAGCCTTTCCTGCATATCATCTTTACAAACAGGAAAGGCTGCAAGGAGGCGGTCTCTTGTCTTTTCCTCATTCTTCTTGATGTAGTTCTCCAGGTCATTCCAAATCTCATCTACTTCCTCCGAGAGTTTATCTGCTGCAGACTTATGGGACAGCGAGTCTGAGTTGGAGGAGCTATCTACCAAGCTCAAATAGTCATTGTCGACAGGAACACGATGATAAGGACTTTCATCTTCACTGAACGGAAGACTCTCTTCAGAAACAAACTGCCGTAGATTGTCAGAATATGCAAAGTCTTTTTCCAGGCCCAGAAAACTCCCCCTTTTCGAGCATTTTAAGGGGTCACATTTAAAATTCAATAGCGGTGTTTCTGGAAGCACTATGGTGTCATAGATGTTGTCTTCAACAATCCTGAGCTCATCCAAACTTGAAGTAGGTGCTTCCCTACTGAGTAGTATCTCATCCCTACTGGCACGAATGGAGGCCCTGTTTTGATTTGCTGTCGTCTTTCTGGAGGGTGAATCTAAGCTGCTTTTGTTTTCAGCCTCATAGAGAGAGTCTCTGGCAGATCTCTGGGGACCACGGTCTGTCATCTCCTCCCTTCTTGTCAGACCCATCAGCTTCAAGTCTTCATAGCTTATATTATCATAAACATGTTCAATATCATCGATGGTCAGCTCCTCTGAAGATTCGGGATATGCATTAATACCGCTCACCTCTGCTCTCTTCACCTCCCTTCGGGAACTGCGCTCCCCTATTTTATACCTTGCGCTGGCTGGACACGTGTTACTTTCACCAGCACTACTGGCCCGCCTAACAATTTTGTGACGAGTGGGGCTGGAATTCTCGTTTTGATGCACTACCCCTAAGTGCCAGCTGCACGGACGCCCAGAAGAGCCCCTCCTTTCTCCACCAACAGCTGAACTAGCATTGGATGCAGATACTGATGGTACAAACATCTGATAATCGTCTTCATCATCTTCATTCTCATAAGGTGGGCGCCGGCTGGGAAACAATGCCTGTCTGATCTGATGGTCAGTCCAGATGTTTCTGACAGAGGTACTTCCTCCCAGGATACTCATGATTAACGAGTTGCTCTGGGGTGTGCTGAATTGTCTAGGCATCTGTGGCTGTCTAGCTGCACAGGGAAATGGAAGATTCTGGGTTGTCTCTTCATCTGAAGGGTCCTTGGAGCTCTGTGGAGATTTGAAATAAGCAGGTAACATTAGCCTATCCCCTGCAGTAGTACAGCGATCCCCTCCATTCACAGAACTGCTATAGCACCAGCATGTCCCACAGCACTGAGTCAGGTGGAGATGGGCAGGGTGAGCAGGCTCCTCGCTAGAGAGCCAGGGAGCCAAGGTGACAATGCCAGACTGCTTTGCCTCCTAATCCTTACCATGGCTCAGAGTTCACTGTTGGCATTTAATAATGTCTTACTTCAAATAAAAGACACTGGCTAATGTTAATGCATGAGTAATTAAAGGCAAATTCATTTGGCAGGAGCTAGGTTAAACCTTTTGTGCTAACTCTGCAGTTTCACAGTTGGATTAAGCTAATCTGACTTTGGGTTTGTGCCAAAACTTTTGTTCTCCTCCCTTTCCCCTTGCCTATAACCCTAGAAGAAAGGTATGTTACACTCCCTAGCACATGCCATGGAAGACTTCATTTTCTTTTTGGACTAATTTGTTATCCAGCTCCACTAGCAGATCTGATTTACAGCAAGGCCACATGCCTGCTAATAAGGCTAATGTGAAGAAGGATGCTGTAGATATTCCTGGCCAGATGTTGGGAAAGAGAGGGAAAGTTAATTACTTTTGTCTCAAGTTAATGCTGACTGGTTTGGTTAGTTGCCTTTTTTCCCTTGCCCCCAAAAAGAATAATCTTTCATCATACAGACTATTATTTCAATTATATGAATATTAATACATGACATAAACAGAAGATGACTTATCTGTCTACCTAGGGAAAACACAGATCCCTTTGAAAGATCTACAATGAACAGCAAAATAGAAGTTAAAAAAAAATATATATATACCTGTGTTTCACACTTGTTGAGATTAACACTTCTCCGTTTTTCACCATTTTCAGCAGCTTGACTATTAAGTCTTTTTCTTCCCCCTTTTGACTTCTGCAGTGAGTTTTGCTGCACTCCCTGTGATATGAAAGAAAAGGTAATAAAATCTACAGTTCTTTGTACAGCCTTGTTCAGAAGAATTACTATCAGCTAAAACAGGCCAGGTATATACACCAGAAGAACAAAATGCTCACAAGTAGTCAGAGCACTGCCACAAGAATGATTCGGAGCCTAGAAAACTTTCTTTACAATAACCAATTAAACTGTATCAATCCATACAGCTTGTCAAAAGTTGTTGAAAGCAGAATCTGTGTACAAAAATATAGACGTAAAGGAATACTTAGAAATTGGACAAGGGAAAGGGCTTAATCTCACTGCCAACATTATAATACAAGAAGGTGGTCACACAAAAATTCAAGTTTCAAAGTTTTTGTTTGTTTGTTTTGAAAAGGGGAGGGGATAGTCTCACTATCACTTGCAGTCTTGAAAACCAGAAAGAGGTCTAAACTAAAAAAGTATGCTGTCACCCAACTTCCCAGAAAAAAAAACCCAAAACACTACTCCCCCCCCCCCCCCCAAAAAAAAAAAAAAACAAACAAAACAAAACCCCAGAAGGCTAGAATGTTACATGCTGGGCAGTGTCCAAATGAACTCAAGAGTGAAGGGCGTGCATGGTGGGAATGGGAGGGAATCTGCAACGGTATTGTTGCCACACTATGGATTAAACACTAAGCTACTATTATACATTTTTATAGTGGCATTCTTTTGGACTTACTCATTCTTTTGTACTTACCCATGTCAGGAAGAAAGACAATTACAAGACACTGCACTACACTGATACAAGATACTATTTTATCAGAGTTACGATGGAAACATAATTTCAAAGATGAAATGTTCAGTAAGCTTCAAAAAGAATTTAAATAATAGGTTTTGGATAATTCACAAAATAAATGGACCACACAAAGATATGACTTCAGCATCAACTAAACCAAACAAACTTAAAATCTAGATTCTTTAATACAGTCACCTTTCAAAGCTGGGGTTTTAGTTTTGCAGAAGTACTATGTGTGTGGAAACATCATGCAGAGTGGGGAAAAACTACCACCTATGCAGTAGTAACAGATAGAGACTCTCATTTGCAGAAATCCCATTCACAACTCCTTGTATTAGTTTACATGTTCCTAGCTACCACCAGCAGCTCAGTCAAGAATCACCACATCACATGTGGCAGGGTCTGAATCTTAGCTTAATATTCCAGTCCTGGCTTTGGAGACCTGAAGGCAGTGTGTCTCTGCACATGGCCTAAAGAGGTTTCTTTCAAGGCACCAGCTGGAGAAGCAAGGAAAGGTCAGTTGTGCACAACAGGTAAAAGCAATAGCTTTCTGTCAGAACTCAGCTTGAGGACTGCAAAGGACTGAGTAAAATCTTCTTCAAGCAGTGGGGATTTCTTCCTCTGTGTAGGGGCTAATTTTATGTTTTCTCTGCCAAATGCAAGAGAGTGTTGTGTAGGTCTAAAAAAAATATTTCTAAGGAGACAAAGTTGTAAATACTTGTTACACATTCCCTGTGTCCTTGTTACAGATGTTTTTAATCTCCCTTCCATCCTTCCCAGGGAAACAGGATTTTATTTTCTCCCCTCTTTTCCCTACCTGTTCAGACTCTTCTTCATCATCAGCATCAATCTGTTCTGTAGCGGAAGTCTGAAGGTTTTCGTCCTGATCACTGCTGTAGGCTGGCTCAATGGACTCTTGAAATTGGCTCTCCAGCCCACTGGGTTCCAATGGAACCTTTTTCCTAGAATTCAGCAGGGCTTCATTTGATCCTAGTTTGGTGGCTTGAGATAATAGGGCTCCTTCAATACTGATCCGCTTAAAAAAAAAAAAACACCACAAAACTTTGATTAGAAGTTTATAGAGATTATATATTCCATTAAGACACTTTTACATCAGACTTAAAAGGCAACATTTAAGCTACATTCTGTTAGCTGCACTGAAATAAGACTTTTCCATAGAATATTTAGAACTGAAAAAATATATGCAAAAGCCCCCACCTCAATTATGGGCTTCAGCGTTATGGCACCCCAGTGAAGTCACATCTAGTGTACCCTGTTTGTAAATCTTACACACACACACAACTTTAAATTCCATCCCAAATAAACCCTCGGGCCTGATATTCAACATGAGACTTTCAAACTGCATTGGGAACTTCAGTACAAATTCTTACAGAGAATGTAAAAATCAGAAATGCTCATTTCCATCTGCTTAAGCTGTATCTGCTCTGTTTAGTCATATATCATGGTTTATACCTATGGTATGTATATCAGAATAAGCTGAAACTTTCCAGTCTTATTCAATAAATACATAGACAATACGCTCCAAAGAACAAACACAATATGCACAGCACTTCCATGATTATAATGGTATTTTTAAGTACCCTATAGCATTAGTAATTGACTGTAGTGCATTATAAAATACAACAATATGTGGATTAGTCATTTTTTCATTATTAGATATTCCTGAAATATTTAACTGTTTTTCTATTGCTTTCATTCCAGTAATCTTATTGGAGATGCTAAATAACATTTATTGTTTTGTTTCCATTCTTAATATCAACACAACTAAGAAGATGTCGATTCTATAGTAAATGCAGTGCTCTAAGTCATTTGAAATGTGCTAAAATAAGAAATATAAGAAATGGCTTACCTTCTGCATATCTGGACTCATATCTGAAAACAGAAATATATACTTCATCATAAGTGAAAAATCAAATTGGTTATGCCCACTTTAATGCTACACTAGTACCCCTATTATGAATTCCCAAAAGGGGGTTAAATGCAGCAGCAACTCAGCAAACAGGCTATAGGGTCTCTGATAAAACGGAGACAGCGTGAGCTTTACCACAGTTCCACCAGAGGTCCTGATTTTGCAACACTGATATGGTATCAGCAACTACTCACAATGGCCAAGACTCTGTGTGTTCAGTTGCCAGTTGTTAGGATGTTTACAGGATCAGAACCCAAGTGTGGAAAAAGCTGACATCAGAATTAAAGACTAATGCTTTGTTTTCCTTGCATAGTTCCTCCTCCTCTCTTCACCTCCAAACATATTTAGGCCAAGTTATAGGAGAAAATGATCCATCTTTACTTGTTCCACAAAGTACAGAAGCACAGGGTCAATGAACAGTAGACGAACTAGCTTACCGTTTGACTTCAAAACTTTATGGACTCTAGATGAGGGTTCTGAAAAAAAGAGAGAATCACGTTTAAGCACTCCAGCATCCCAAAACAAGCTATGGGCATCCTGTCCAACTTTTTATAACACGGATACCAAAATTTAAGCTTTTGAGCCCATGCAGGGAAGCCAGATTTTCATTTCTTAATCACCCAATCTCTTCACAAAATAAGTATTTGTTGAAGAGCCAAACCTATAGATGTTACCAAAGAACATACATGTTCCTGAATAAGCCACAGGTAGATTTTTATCCCACGTTAAGATTCCTGCTTTCAGAAGACTTGGTCATCTCTCTTATTGCTCTAAATTGCTGGAGGTTTCCTATTAGAAATATATATTAGGTACCGACAGCTTAGCAGTTTAAAAGTGTAAATAGATGAACATTACATGGGACACCATTTGATCAGTATCTTGTATTATTCCTTTTACAGACAAAGCAGCACCAATGCAATACTTCACCTCAGAAACAAAGGAAGATGCCTGAAAAGTAATTAAACCTTGGTTGTTTTTCAGACACACATGGTGCTGTATGATAAATCACTATGTCGATACTGTCATGAACCTTAAGTCATTCCCAATACACAGTGTTACGTGTTCCAAATTAGAAAGGTCTTTAAGCAGCTGAAGAGGGGAACACAGTGACTGCAAGATGAAGTCACCCAACTACAGACATTGGCAGTGACTTCAAGAGAAAACTAACAGTAATTATGGTTGTATGTTTTGAAAAAAAAAACAAAACCCAAAGTCAGCATAACCACCTCTCAAATCTCTATTATCCATAAGGCAGACATTACATTAAGTAAAGATAATAATCATGTTTTGAAATAATAGGCCTATCATAATCAGGATGAAACCACTTCTGAGACAATAATTATTTGGGGGGGGAGGGGGGCGGGGCGGTGTAGAACTGTCAGATTTAAATAATATGACTGGCCTTTCTGCATATGCATTCTTTTATCCATTAGAAAGTATCAACTATTCTTTATGCATCCATCATTAGGAATGTATATCCATGAAACTAAATGCAAACAATGGATAAAAAAATATATCACACAAACAACAAATGGTTTGTAAGATGCTCCACCCGTACCTGAGTGATACTGTGCCGTGTTAAATATGCACGGAGTGCAAGTTAAGGACCAACTCCATGTGCCCAGTCTTCCCAACCCTAAACAACTCTGCTTGTTTTTTCCATTTGTCATCTTGGTGGCAAAGGAGCTTACTCACCTGATTTCCTTCTCACTCTGTGAGGAGTAGTGCCTTCTTTAGGCTGGTATGATGATTTCATTTCTCCTTCAGGGCTATAGTGGAAGCCTGGGTGATCTGTGGAACAAGCAGAGGCACACAGTGTAAGAGAGTGACAAGGGTGTCACTTTACACACCTTGCAGACCTCTCCTCTCTTACATCGTCCTTTTATGACTGATAATAGTACTTTGTGGTGGACTTGGCAGTCCTGGATTAATGGTCAGACTTGATGATCTTAAAGGTCTTTTCCAGCCTAAATGATTCTATGATTCATTAGAGCCTGAAGCAACACAAGCAAGACGTGCTGCTGTAGGGTAGCTGTTAATCACCCAGCCGTGGAAACGCTTTGCCCATTTTGTTGTCTCTTGCTCCAGATGGCTAACCCAGCATGTTTGTTTGCCAGTTCCTCAGTCAGAACCTTCCTGACCAATTCTCTACAACAACTACACAAATAAACATCAAGCTTGCTTTACTCCAAGACTTCCTCAGCTTTTATATTGTAGGTCTATTGTTCTCACTTCCCTGCAATGCTAGGGATCACTAGATCCCTAGATGAAGAGCTCACGCAGCAAAACCAGCAAGCAGAAGAAGCACCACCAGGGACTGTGCAGATGGGACTGCACTCAGAGTGCAGACAGCAGCATCACATGTGCTTTCTAATGCTGGCTCCTGGGACACACACAGGTAAACTCTTCAGACATGAGCACAAGCCTCGCTGTCTGCCAGCTACAGGGTTGCCAGCACAAAGAAGTCATACCACTGCTACATCGCTCTTCAGGCTGTGTTTGCTTGTTGCTAGCCCTTCAGTGGGTACTAGCTGGAGAGAGGTTATGCTACAACACGGGAAAGATCATACATTTAGTCAGCATGGACTAAGCAAAAGAGAGCGGCCAGTGTTTACAGAAGGTGTTATCTGCCTCCTCCTTGCTCATCATGAGACAATAACTTATTAGTTGCAGATCAGTCAGCCCAATGCCTACAGAGTGCCACAGGATCTGCACCCAGTTTTGGGGTTTCCAGTAAAGTCATAATTCAAGGAAAAGAAACCTGGCCTCCTCCTGTCTCAGAGGAAACCAGCAGTTAAAGCCAAACTTTTGAAGATGGTTTTATTCATTTTATAAAACAAAAGTGAAAAAGAACCAACTTACGTATGGCATCCATTTCTAGAATTGCCTGCTTGGCCTAAAAGAGGAAAAGTAACAAATGAAAAAGTTAAACTAAGTAGAAGGATGAATTATGTTGCATATTACAAGTAACAGTGAGTTTATAGGCAAACAACAGCAAGTTTAATATTTGAACTATAAATACGGTTAGCAGCGTTATTTTCTGTCTTTGTGCATCGAACACGTTACATATGTGAAGAAGAATTTTGCTGGCAGGAGGTTACCAGAGCTTTTCTTCTCGGGGCTTCACACAAAAACCTGTTTGTTGTTCACTGCCCCCGGCAGCTCCACCTTGTGTGCCCACCTCCCCTCTGGCATCACAAGGGGAGGAGTGCGTACCTACAGCACCCGCGGGTGCCAGGAATTTCTGGAGGATGTGGTGATGGCACCTCTGACCGCAAATACTTTGGCTTCAAAGATAGGGGCTTTGCTGTGCTGAGACCATGCTGCACGTGCTGCGTCTCCTCCATGGAGACGCAAACCTCCAGAGATCTCTCTCAAGCTCCAGAATTTAAAGCAATCAATACATGTCTCCATATTCTGCTGGGATCAGCACAAAACTGGCCCCAGCATCTGGGAAACTGTTGGTTTGGTTTGCTTTTTTCTGTGATTCACAGAACAGTTCCTCCCTAAAAGTCAAATAGTTTAACTCTTTTATTATTTTTCATCTCTGAAGTAGTTGGCACAGAAAACACTATCTACCTTGCTTCCTTTAAGAGTTTACTTGAGGAACAGCTGTTAAAAAAATACATCACCATTTGGTTTAAGTAAATTGAACGAGGATAAAAAGCATCCCATGATTGCTTAAAATTCCTCACTTTTTTAATGGGGAAAATAATTTGGATGTTTTATCAAGTATATCGGCTAACAAGTAAGAACATAAAGTAAAATAAAATAGCATAAGAACATAAAGTAAAATAAAATAGCCTACAGAACCCTTTTGCTATTCTACAGGTGCAGTTCGGTAATTTTCCACCAGGTGTCACATGTGGACTACTATTAATTCCTAAATCCTCCAAAAACTAGTCAGAGAGAAGTCCCACAACTACCAGTTTATTAAAAATATAAATTGTGCAGACAACCTCAGAGATTTATTCCATTAGAGTTTTAATTTCTCAAATGATTTTATTTCTCTGAGCAGAAAATGGCATCACATTTTCAGTTACACATTTTTTCCACAGATCAAAAAAAAATATCCAGTAAGAAGTAAGAAAAAGTCTTGATACAAAAGCTGAGATGGTGCTGTAGTATTTTTTTTTTTTACAACCTAATACACTGCAATGTGTATTTACATTGTAAGCATGAATACTAGTATAAACATTATACCTTCAATAAACTGTAAACTAAAAGATAAAAAGAGAACCAGTAATAGCAACTGCTAGAGCTTTTTCTCCATAATTCTTTTTGTTGAAATGTTGGAAATGAGAGTCAGCATAGCACCATGTCTGTCAGTTACAGGTAACATTTTTTAGCCATTACAGCATAAAACTCAGTGGGAAAAAAAAAAAACAGGCAGAGAAACTGATCAGTGAAACCAGTACTGGAGAAAAAAAAAAAGCAGCAGTAAACTCAGTGGGGAAAAAAAAAATCAGAAAAAAATCTTGCTTCCTTATGAGTCAGTGGCTACTGTGTGATGGCAAGAGTTAACTTGGGTTAACACCCTTCGAGAGGTGCATTATGTTACACTGGGAAACATCACCCGGAGCTCTAAGACAGTATTTCATAAATAAAAGGACCAGATTTCCCTACTCCAAGATGTTACAGCTATGAATATGTTACCAGTGCCTCATTTTCTCTGGAACAAAGCTGGCTAGCTATCTCACCAAAAAGGGCCTAGATTTTCCAGCTAAAGATGTAGGGTTCAGAATGCGTGTGTGTATTTGTAAAGTGAAGCGTGTGCTGCTGGCTTCACTGCTATGATATCTAACAAAGGCAGATTAAAATTGGCTTGGTAAGGTCTACACATGCTTCAATTAGTGCACCTCAGTGTTGTGCAGATAGGCAGTGTCAAGCTAAGGTATGCCCTTATAGTTAAGATTTCTGACATTGCATCTCTGTTACTCATGTCTTAGCAGTCAAATCCCAATATAGACAGCAATGCTGCTAACCTGGCTAAACTTTTCTACTCCTGTACCAAGCCCTGTAGATGCTTATAGTGGAACTTTCCCATTAATTTTGAGGAACTTTTAAAGATATAAGGAAACAACATGTTAATTAACCTCCTGGAGTCTAAACTTTCTGTAAATTGCCATGCATCTTACAAATAACAAGATTGCTGGAAGTTAGTACACATACAAGGTGTTTTGTGGTTTGTTTGGGGTTGTTCTGGTTTTTTGTAATTTTTACCTTGGCAGGAATTTTAGCAGGATGGTTTTCTAGAATTAACCTCTTCAAGTGAAGAATCCAAAGCCGCTTGTCTTGCTGTGACTTTGCCTGATAAAAAAAAAAAAAAAAAGTTGCACCATGAGAAAAAGCATTACTGTGCTGTGCAAGGTCAGGAATAGCATACGGTGATCCGTCAGGTTACCCAGCAGGCAGGAAGGTTTCTGTCATACCTGGACAGTATGTTGCATCTTGGGATTTTTGTAGTGGAAGACGCTAAAGCTAAGTGGTTCCTTTGGTATTACTTCAACAAGCATCAGATTCCCACACTGTAACAAAGAGAAGCAATGACATGAATCATGGAGAAGTTTTGGGGAGACCCAGAGACAGCACATTACCACCTGCTCTCCAACATACCAGTATGTGAGCTTTGTATGCAAACATTTCATCTCTCTTTTTTGTAATTAGCAGCAGCTTGTCAAAGAGGAACAATGTGCGCTCATTTTTGGCTCGCTGAATACGAAATGTTCCTTCTAACACCAGCTCCCCGTAACTCGTGAGGTCTGGCCCTTTCCAGTTAGTGAGCAAACTCTGTATCTCCTGCAACAGATCAAAGAAGAACAACTGACATTCATTTCAGAGAGCTTACTGAAATGAAGATTCAACCAATCTGCCGAGGCCATTCCCACTCTCCTATATAACGTTCAGCATCCAACAGTGGAAAGTCGCCATAAACCTAGCAACCTCCGCACTGGTGACGTGCAACATTGCAGCCAGGTCCCTGGAGGTCTGTTGCCAAGCCCAGACTAAAACATGCCCTCCTGAGTACTGGTTAGTGCCTCTGCATGGGCCCAGCGAAGAGCCCTGAGTTCTCTGGGGCAGCCTGTAAGGGAAGAGCACAAACTCATCTCCCTGGACTTGTAGAGATGGAAAATGGTCTGTAATTCAGTCATCAGCCTCTCTCATGCCTCCTCCCCTCTCCCTTCTGTATCCCTAACCAATCCCTCTTAACACTTTCCTCTCACCCTGGGTATCCTCCTGCAGCTGCGTGGTTCCCCACTGAATGAATTATAATGCCATCTCTGAGTCTTGCAGGCCCAGAAGACACTTCTGTGAGGTGTTGAGAATGAAGAGATGTTTCTTAGAAGACTAAAGGACCAGAAGTGATTTGGTCAACTGATGATACGAAGATTAAGATTTGTTTGTGTTTTTAATTATCTGTATTGTTAGATACAAATAGACCACAGATATTTCTTGCCTTATTTATTGCTTAAGGGGGGAAAAAAAAAGGCTGGAGAAACATCTATGAACATCTTTACAAGCCTATGTGACTTAGCTATGGCTATTCTTGTTTCCTTGAGTTGCTCAGTTTTTCTGTCAGTGGCAATGATATAGGGCTTAAGCATGGGACAGCAAATTCTAAAAGCAGGCTAAACCTTAACTAGGGAGATCTTTAAAAACATTCAGTAGACTTTAAACTGGAAACATAAGCAAAGCAGGGGCAGATTTCCTCATCCTAGGCTGGTCTCTCTAGGACATTACACTTTAATACAGCATTCAGCTAAAAAACATCTCAATACATTTGAAGCACAAACACAGCTTAAAGCATTCACATACAGAAAACCCTAAAGCAGCACACTTTGGACTATACACAAGACTTATAAAAAAATACTTAAACATAACAAATGAAAAAAGTTGCATTTTATCAGATCTCTCCAAGAACTTGTAAATAAGTGAGGGTATAGCACAGGGACGAGGTCCACCAGTGTTGAGGGAGACTTTGCACAGGAAGTGTCGCAGTACTTACAGCTTTACAGACTGAATGGCAGTGTGACAGTCCGCAGAAGACCTATCCTTATGGCTGCAGAAACAGATTTTACATGTGTAAAGGGTAACTATAAACATTTTCCACAACCCCATATATTTGCCAGATGAGCTCAATTAAAAAAAAAAAAGTTTTTTTTCCCCAAAAGCATTTAACTCTCTTTATTGCCAAATATTACTGGTTATCATTACTCAGATTTATAGCATACTGTTGTTAAAAGTCATTAGTATGCACTTCCAGCAATGTATGGCAAAGGTTACACTGCTGCAGGCAAGACATTATCAAATATAACCCTATTGTCCCTACAAAAAAACAAAGAGAAACCAAAACCCAACCACAAAAAATGAGGGTCAGTAAGTTGCATTTATGTTAAAAAGAAAAATAAAAAGACAAAGAATAACATGACATAGATTTCTGGAATGGTATAAGCCTATTACTCCTTTTATAAACTAAAAGCCCCCCCCCCCCCCAGTTTTCCTAAAGCAGCATAAATACCACTGATGAAAATGCAATGTAAAATTGTGATTCACTGGGAAGTTTGAAACAGAATGAAAGACCCATAAAAAGTCTACAAAAGAGCTTGCTCTTGATGCCAAAACATATTTGGCATGTAGCTTTTGTTTTCTCCTCAAAAATTCTTCATTTGAAGCGAAGTTCACCTTTTTCTAACTATCATGTTTCTAGGTTTATACTTTCCACAAAGCATCTGATAATGAGTCTTCAAAAGCCCAAGAGGAAAGTACTTAAACAAGAAGCAGCACAAGAAATGCCTCAAAACAAAATTAATCAGCACAAAGGGGAGAAATCGGAAACCACAGGATTTCTGAACAAAGCCATGCCCTAGGGTTGCACAGCAGTGCTGTACAATTGAGGGAAAGGAAGAAAGAGAAGTTATCTTAAGTTCCATATTACTGAAAAATAAATGCTTTACAGGATGCTGCTTGTAGGGTAGAGTTGTCTGATTTTTCCTGCAGCAGCTATGACCATGGTTTCTAAGATCAAACAGCCACAGGCATACTCAACAGGAGTCATAATTTAGACTGACAAAGATTAAAAGATGAACCAAAAAATGTTAATGTCATACATATTGACAAAAACAGCCCACAAACACCCATAAAATCTCTTTGGGAACTCACTTGGAGCCTGATCGCGTGTTCATGTTTCCTCTTCATGTCATTTATATGCCATGCCACTCTCTGCATCGTATCAATGGCATCCAGCACCACGTCATAGCCCTCAGTGTCCTTGTCAAGGTGGTTTTCTATTTCCTAAGACGGGGGGTGGGGTGGAAAAGTCCTGTTATTTCTAAATTCATTTTCCCAGCTGGACGCAATACTCTGGTTTTATCTGTACTATTTTGTCTTTGCGTTGTGACCACTCAAATGCAACATTCCTGCCTTTATTGCTATTGAACGTTTTATCAATTTGATTAACACAAGATGACTAACAAAGCCAAGCCTTTACGGTCGGTTTAGCAGCGACTATACTTGCAGCAGCTGATGTGAGCAGAGAGGCACAGAAAGAGAGTGTAGCATGCTGACAGGAGACCTTTTCAGACAGCATGTAATGGCTTTCTTAAAACATAGGACATATCTATACACTTACAAAACCCTGATGGTATTACAACTAGGCATTACTTTACAGTTAGAGAGCAGAAAAGCACCAGACATTTTAAATAAGGATCAGTGTCTTTACACTTCACTAGAACATGACTGTCTAATAGGAAACATATGTGGAAAATGTTAACAATAAAGCAGGAATTTCCGAAACTTGCTTAACTGAATTCACTGAATATGGAAAGGGTTCCCACTTCCTCAGTCATTCCTCTGCACAAAATTTTTACCAATCAGGGTGGTTTTGTATATATTTAGTCCTTCTTTCAACCACCCCCAGCATTGCAGCATGTGGAAAAATGCTGTTTTTCATTGGAAAAATAAATTTGTGTACAAAAATGTTTAATCACAACAAGAATCTTCCAAACAGCTTCAGAATTCGTTTTTTTTTTTAAAGCAGCTAATTATTTTGATGGACAGACTGATTCAATGTGTCTAAAATAATTACTATAAATCATCCATTCCAAATATATGCATATGCTGTGAAGTGATGAAGTCAGAAAAAATCTCAATATGTAGAAATCAAATACCCCCAAAAGAAAGAGCATTCAAGGAAAGCCAGAAGCTTTCTAACCGTCAAGCCTTGGACCAGAGGCAGGAACTTCAACATGCAGCAGCCCTAAACTAAACACATTTCTAATGGGTGCTTACGTGCAAAAGCAGGTGGTACTTGAGGATGCGCTGGACAGGTTTCAAGAGATAAGAGCCCAGGGGCAAAGAATGCTGCAGTGCTTCTTGCCGCTCTCTGAAGAACTTGGCCAGCGCCTTGTTCCTCATACATTCTGTCAACACAGCCACCGACCTGGAAACACCAATACATAGCTTTAAGACACATAGTCTCTGTAAAGTCTGCAGGTAAGGTCAAGAATTGTTTCTTTCTTCCCTTGTAAAAGGGGGCAGTAGGTTCCGAAGCCAATCACTGCTGCTTCTGTTGGTTGGGTTTTTTCAGTTTAGCTTTTGCATTCAGTTATGCTTTCCTTTGACATGCAACCACTCTCTCTTACTGGGAATCATATATTTGGAGCACTGCAGAATAAGACTATAATTTTCTAAAGAAGGATAATAGCAGTGAATGGCAAGAAAGGTAAAAATAAAACTTCAGATGAGCATATTTCATTTTGGGGTGGGTTTTGTTTTTGTGTTGTTGCTGTTTATGTTGGGGGTTTTTTTGTTTGTTTGGGTTTTGTTTTTTTAAAGAAAAGGTAAACTCCTTGACCATTCCTCCCATTTGGGTGGGGGAGAAGTTGATTTTATTTATTTTTTTAATAGACTATAATTTGTATTACACAAACTGGCCACGGGACAAATAAATAAAGGGAACCCAGAATTCCTACCTTGGGTAGTTGGTGCAGTACTGTGTATATATGTGGAAGTCTTCACTCTGCATGGGGAGGAAAGGTTTACATGTATTCAGATTTTTTCAAACTAGCAGCTAACATGTGCAAAGTAAAGATGATTATGTCAAGACAATGCCCCCTCCAGTTCCTGATCAATGAAGACTTTCACTGTGATGGTCCTATCACTACCAAAAACCTGTTGAATTGAATTTTTTTTTCCTTTGGGGGGGGGAGATTTTTCGTTTACTTTAAGCAAAAAACAAATAAACCTACATAGAGTTAAAACAAGTGGCTTTGCAACAGAGCCTCCAAGGTCCTTTATGACAATCTATGCATCTTAAAAAACCAGAACCAAACACAAACCACCACCACCACCCATCACCATTACCCCTTTCAAACAGCTGACTTGCACATACCTAGTTTTTTGTTTGCTAAAAGCACACATCTGCTTACTGGGAGAAGTTTTGCAGGTTATGTTTAGTGTGTAATTTTCAACCAACATAAATACTTCCACACTTAAGCACAGTCTAAGCATAAAAATCAAAAGCCACAAAAGTGATATTTATTTTTTTTTGTTAAGTAAATTATGACTCTGTGAAAGCAGACAGTTATTACTCAAAACAAGTTGTAACTAGATTTAGGTGGGTTTTCACACTTGCCTGTCACAGTGAAATTGCCAACGCTTAATGCTGACAAGCTTCTCAGAGGAAAAGCCTGAGTTTCATTCCTTTCCTCCTTGGCCTAAGCCTTTTTTTCTTGATCATCACCATTTCATTTTATACAAGAACAGGTTTCCAGAAACATTTTCACATGCTTTAAATTCACATCTGCCTATCAACTTCTATCCCAAATAATATGCAATTTCTGCAGCTTGCCAGAGCCCTAAAGAACTAAGAAAGCACAGCAGAACTGCAAAATGCTCCCCCAAATCAATTACTTTTTCTTTCCTGAGCGATAAAAAGTAATCCTCCAGTAGTAAACAAGACCCCAGTTTCCACTTGAAGCATCTTCAGAGCAGACTCTGGCATTCTGCAGCACAATAGCTGTGCTCCACGAGGGGTAGTCACTGGTGAATGGCGAGACCAAATACCTGCCTTCACAGCAGGCAACAGTGCTCTGAGGAGCAACACCACTTGGGGAGAGGGCTGATGCAGGCTGTGGCTTTTGTTTCTTGTTGTTGGGGTTTGGGTTTTTCTGGCCATTCATCAGAAAGAGCCAGCTGAGGCAGTACACTTTCCTATTGCCATAAGCGCTGCTCCCCTTCCCCCTCTCACAGGCGTACAGCAGGTTCTGCCATGCATTTTTCCACTAAGCAGTGATTCATAAGGACCTCACCTAAAGCAAGATGCTACTTCAGATGGGTACGTCATTGCAATTCGTTTCAGTATTTCTTACAGGATTCAATAGTAACTGTTTTGAAAAAAATAAATAACTCTAGCAAACTTTTAACGGACGTTTCTCTAAGGGGCTGCGATCCCCATTTACTCACTAGTGGGCTATAAGCTTATTAAACTTCCCTTCCCTTAGAAACCAACTAACCAACCCACCAAATGTACTCTTGATACAAACAGAGTTAAATGATTTAGCTTGGTTTTTCACACTTTAACTAATTTTGTTGTCACAAGTAGTTTTTACGGTGGCATACCCACATCCCATGTCCACACCCCAAGACAGTAAACTTGTTTTATAGCCTGTTCATGTCCACACTTGGGACCCTGACCACAGCTCCAAACCTTCTCCACTCAAAGAATTAACAAACCTCAGAGCATTGCAGACGTTACACTGTGTAATTTTCTATGGCAATCACTATCAAACTAGCTAGCACTCGTAATACATCAGGGTGCTTAAGAGTGAGCAATAGAATGAAATTCAGTAAGATGAAAAAAGGAATTTATTTCATATATGCATCTATTAATATAAGGTTTTCATTTAAGGGGTTTTGGTATAAATTGTAATATATTCTCATGGCTACAATCACAGAATAATGCAATTTATAGAACTGCTTCATAAGCAAAGTGCAGAACATTTTGTGCCAGTTTATTTTTTAGGGTTTTTTTTTTTCTGCTCATAAATACAGTCACATGATTGTTCTGCTTTTCAAACAAAAAGAAAAAGAATATATGTTGTGAAATTTTAACAAATGAAGGCATTATCAGTAAAACAAACAAGGTCAAACACTTCAGGGTTTCAGAAGGTTAGTGCACATTCCCCACAAAATCAAAAGCAAGTCTAAAATCCCCAGGAGCCTTTTCACACTCTCCCTCCTTGTTTTGGTTTGGGTTTTGTTGTTGTTGTTTTGCTTTGGTTTTTTACACAAGGTCAAAACAACTTGCAATAGGATTTTTGGTTTTAAAAGACTTTTAGTCTAGCTATTAAATGGAAAAAGCTTGTATTTAAAACAAAATAATGCAGTTTCTCATGCCCTCAACACCTCTAAAAATTTTAATAATGGTTTCACAATCATCCCTTCTTTCTGAACAGACATGACGCCAAATTTCATACTGTGCTTGCATGTGCACTTGCTTCCTTGTGCCCCAGCTCATTTCATCACACTAAACCATCAGGGTGCATTTGCTTGTACTGAGCTATGCTCCCACAGTGCCAGTAGGAAGGCAGTTACATACATTTTGCCTTCAGAATAAGATTGTTGATCAGCATTCCAACTTACGAAGCTGGTGTGAATCGACATCATACACCTTGCCTAGGCATCAGCAGGATGCACGTTGAACACGCTGGGAGAGTGGCCAAGACAGCCACCTCCCAAGAGGCTCTCCCTCAGCCTGAGGGAAGCTGCACTGCCGAGGCCGGCCATTGTCCCACGGCCCACCTGGCTGCCCAGCACTCTGCGTGGTCACTGGAGGGACCTCTGGTTCACACGCCCAGCTGGTGTCTGCTTCACAGGAGACCCCCCAGAGAGCAGACTGTGTTACTGGGAGCGCATCAGGGCACAAGCCATGCAGGCTAAAGCCGGTGCTGTGAACTATGTTCAGAAGCTACAGAGAAACCAGGACTAAGATGGATTTAATGGATTTCAGTCAATACCTTCACACTGGTAAATGAAACACCAGCTATG
Source organism: Falco rusticolus (assembly GCF_015220075.1). NCBI lineage: Eukaryota > Metazoa > Chordata > Aves > Falconiformes > Falconidae > Falco > Falco rusticolus. Next base: position 45,508,925 of record NC_051192.1, read on the forward strand.
CTCACCAGTGTTTCTTCACTGGTTGTTCTTCAACTTATTCAGCTTGCAAGTTGTTTTGTTCACCTCAACTGTCTTCAAGCCAGATTAAGAATTATCTCTGCAGGGAGACTGGAATTGTTCCAGAGATCATTTTTAATCTGGAGGCCTAAAGCTGTTGGGGTAGAGGCTGCAAAAACCGAGATCCAAGCTGAGAGCTCATCTGCACTGACTACAAGTCACCCTCGAGACCATAGCCGGGCGCAAGCAGATCCCAGCTATACTTAGCTTGTCCCCCACTGCTGAATCAATTCACTGTGTGTCTCCTCCACATGATGTGAAGTGCCAAGCACGTGGCTACATCCCCAATCCTGTCTCAACTCTTGGTGCACTGTGCTTTTTTATAGCCATAAAAGGCACTTTAAAAGAAAATGGAGACTGAGAAAATGAGCTGAGTCAGAACGTAAGCTGAAGCCAACTGCCTGGATCTCCTCTTCATTAATGAGATGTTAGATTAGAGCAATTCTCCCTTCCCCCTTGGTTAAGCTGTTGGTGCATCTTTCAGAAAACGTTCTGAATTTCGGGGGTGCTGAGTGAGAAGAGCAACATGCCAGAATTAAGCTCTCCTTTACAACTTGCTTAAATATAAACATGTAGAATACTGAAGTCAATCTTCTAATTAACATTGGCATCATTATGATAAAAATGAAAGACTGAGTTGGCAAAACAAACGTACAAACAATCTTTTATGTGAATAATTAAACTATAGCTAAACTTGCACTGGAACGCTTTTATCAGTCTCCGATTACAGTTACCAGCAAAATGTCTCCAAGACATTTAACATAGTAGATTCTAGACGAAGATGCAGGACCAGAGCTGGCAGAAACTAAATTAGTACACCACTACCCTCAGTGGCAGGTTTTTACCATGCAGCAGCCATCCCACACTGTTTAAACAAATACCCGTCCACACAATCTGCATCTTGGGGCAGAAAGATAAAGGCAGCAATTAATGATTGGACAGCTGGTTTTAAAAAAAGCATGCTTTTCTGCATTTGTGTCTGTTTGCCTGTGAATTATTAATGAATTAAATTATCTGGAACTAGAGGGATTTATACAATGTTGTAAGTTGTTATTAAATATTTATATGTATATAAAGTCATAGCTTTGCATGGTTATTTTATCAATCAGTAAGTTTTATGTTACTGGCTGGTTTACACTAAAGACATCTTGCTGAAGTCCATTAACAAAATCTGCCATTTTAGGAGCTATTTACTTTGGGCACTCAGCACAAAAACGTTAGGGTAAAGATTTAAATCCACAATTATGAGTTGTTGTTCAAAGTGCACTAACATGCTTTGATAATCCTTGCTCTATTTCCCTTAAAAGTAAAAGTTGCAAGGCTGTTTACTACTCGGGCGTGAAAGTTATACACAGGAGACACAGCAATGTATGATTGTGTGAGGGAAGTATAATATGCTATACAACAAATTTTATTGAGCAAAACCAAATAACAAAGTGAAGTTCAAAGAAACAATCTGTCAAATATGTTCCTAAACCAGACCTTTAAAAAGATTAAGCTCCCTAGATGTCTTCACGAATATCAAGCGTTTTACTTCCAACAAGCTCCAGCTGTTCTATTATACATGCAAACCAACTTTGTGTCATTTCATATGAATCCTGAAGAAAGAAATGGGTATTACTTTATGCAGTTACTGAGCTTTATGAAATGCAAAAAGTAAACACAATAGCTACAGTGAAAACTTGATCATATATTTAAACTTCCAACAACTATGGAATTCACAGGTGAACCAGAATAAGGTGAAAAAAATGGCACTAGATCCAGAGCTTATGTAACCTAAGCACAGTTCCACTGGAAGCATTAAAGGAGCTCCAGCAGAGCTACATCCATTAGCCAAGGCTGTGAGCTATGACTTCAGCATGATATTATCCACATGCTTAGCTCACAGTGAAGATCTAGCACACTCAAAGCAATCAAACAATAAATGGTCGAAGCCTTTTAAGACTTGAAGGACTGCAGACTGCCAAAAAAGGCAGTTTTTATTTCCACTACTCAATGCTGGGAAGATACAAGCAACCAAGAATGGACAACTGGAGTCTGTTAAGAGATCAGCAGTTGCTGTAATGACATCTTCATGGCCAAAACCAGAACTGTGGGGTATTTTGGCATTGTTTGGTTTTGCTTTTAAGTGTTTGCACTTGTCTGGATGAAGTTAAAAAATGCTTGTTAGGACTGCAACCTCTAGCAATTTCTGAGCCATCAGGCAGTTGTCTGCCAGTAATACAAATGCTAAAAGCATTTGACAAGGGAACAAAAAGCACAAACAATGATATGCAGATGGATTTTGGAACAAACGGTCAGAGAGTCTACCAGAAAACTCCTTTCAGCTGGCCAAATTGAATGAGAGCACAACTTTTTCCTGGACTTGCTGTTACCACTTGCACCACCTTTGTTCCATGTCCCAGCTATAACCAAGCAATACAGCAGAAAGATCTACCAGCTCCAGACTGCAGTATCTGTAAATATCCTGAAGGGCACTCTGCTGACTTATGCTCAATTTTTTGTCTGCCAGGATGCCAGATAACTGTTTGCTAAGTTGTTTCCTAGTCAGCGGGACCCAGTGCGCACATGGCGTTATTCCATTCTAGAAGCAGGAGTTTGTGCTTGCTCTTATCCCATTCTCTCCCTTTCAATTCAATATAGGCTATCTGGAGCGATAACAACACGATATAAATCCCATTGCAATGGAGCAAAAAATACATCCTACTTTTGTAGTAGTGGTGCCAACACTAAGATCTCTCAGTGCTTACAAAAGATCAATGACTAGATAAATAACAGCTTTCTCAAACTCAACTCAAGCAAGTGATCTGGTGAAACAGCAGCACTAAGCTGGTATCATCACTCCCCTTTACAATAAAATCCCTCGTGTCACAACAGTGCCAAACAAATTACTGGACCACCATGAGAGGGTGGTCCAGTTAATCCTAAATCCTTGCGTTAGACCTATTATATTGAATGCTTGGTGCTAGCAATACTGAGTTCAGGACAATGTATGAAACATGACAGGGTTTGGTTTTTATTGTGATTATATTTTTTTTTTTAATGGAAAAAGGCAAACACACCTACAGAGAGATTATCCAAATTTAAACACCTACGTGCCCCTTTTTTCACTCTTCTTTCCTCAGAAATACCATGAAGATGGTATTATTTCTTAACACATTTGGGCTCTACTGATTCAAGGCATATGTAGGTTCTCCGGTGACATCTGCTGCAAGCTAAACTGTAGCCCAAATGATTTAATCTCTTGTTGTTCTACCCATTATAGCCATTCCTCTTCTCGCTAATTGGCTTTCTGTGTTTCCTACAATGAAAGACACCTACTTTGGTTCTCTGTATTTCTCCTGCACCTAACCACTTCTTCTCCAGTTTTTGGCTTCAGAATTGTCCAACAGACTAAAGATGTCAGATCAATGTTCAGAAAATTAAAAATATTTCAGAGAGAATGAGATTTTAATCTTGAGGTCAGACTTTGGGCCACCCCCTTTAAAAGGAAAATTAAAGGTATGGCTGGCTGGATTCAGGAAAAAATGCACCTCAGAAAGCAATATGACCACAACTGTGTTAAGGTTATTGCCTTTTCTAAAAATGCAGCCAAGTTGTATTCTCTAGTTGTTTTTAAGCTGACAAGGCATAACCACAGTACCACTTGATCACATATATTAAAAAAAAAAGGGGGGCAGGTGGGGAAGAATCCCTGTAATACTCACAAAAAAAAAAAAACCAAACCAAAAAACAACCCACAAACCTGAAAATGAACCCTAGGTCAACAGCTCCACCAGTTCCGATACTCTTACTGAAGAAAATTACATCTTTTCCTTGGTTTTTAAAAAACACAGATCAGTGGCATATCCCTACCACCTACTATGAGAAATTCCTTTTGTTTCCATAGATTTACTAACTTTTCTTGGTTCGAGTCACACAAGCTGTCAGAATTAGGTCTTAAAAGCTAATAAATTAATCTTACTCCCTCGTATCACTCTGCAGCTGGTGTGCTGCAGACTCCTGCAGTAGCCACTTACCTTGGAAACAAAACAGTCTGCTATAGCCACAGGATCATTTTCACAGTTCTCCAAATCTTGCAGAAGCTCACTAAAACAAAGAACAGGAAAAGGAAAGACAATTATGGCACACCTTGGAATAGACACACCTGTATATTTGGAGCCAGACAGTGCTTCATCATCCATAGCAGTGATGTCCAAAGCACTTAATGATGCAGGGAGTCCTAAAAAGGGAACGAGAACTCCTTTGATGCCTCTCTTCCCACTGTGTGCATAGGTGCTGGGATTTTTTGTTTGGAGGCAGAGAAGCGCTCTAAAGAAATGGTATTCCCACATACTTAAAAATTCAAGTCATCACAATGACCATGGATTACTAATTTCCTAAACAAGGCTGAGCTCCTTCCTTAAGATTGGCAGCTCTTCTACGATACTCATAGTGGTGTAGTCAGACTGGTATGTTGCTTATATACCAACTAAACACAATTTAAAACTAACAAGACTTAGAAGATACTGAAGCACACGTCCTGTCTTATAAAGATTTCCTATGTTCTAGGAGCTTTACTTGTCTGAGGGAGACGAGGAGCTGGTCTGAAAAACACAGATGAGAACCAGGGATGTATTACACATAGAAGAAGAATGGTAATAAGCTCACTCAGGAAAATTTGTCTACCTTTAGTGGGTCTCTTCACTGAAGAAAAATGGTTAGCCTGGAAAAAGTTTTCTGGAAGGGAATATATAAATTCTACATGCTTAAAAATAAAACCTTACCAAGAGGATTTTATAATTTTGACATGCCAAGCAGGAAATGAATTCATTGTAACAGGAGCAAAGCAATAAGGGAGTATGTTCACCGTTGTATGAAACTCAGCTCTCAAAAGCCAATTCACTGAAAGAAAGAGTTCAAGCAGCAGAAGAAAACCTCAAAGGTCTCTTCTTGATCCAAACAGTCTTTAGTCTTACTGAAAGATGTACTCAGAAAAACAAGAGAAGAAACTGAGTTTTCTGCCAAACTGTTCTGTGATAGAACTCCTCCCTGCCCCCTTCTCATCAGATGATTTTCCGTTTAGGGCTACTTTTCTCCCAATTCAGAGCTGGTTCCCTGAACGAGTTTTGCTAAGCCTGTGTCTAAGGAACTGCCCTTTTCCCCTCTAAGCAGACACAATTTCCCTCTGTAAGTAAGAAAAGGAGTAAACCAGAAAAGTTTCCTGACTTGTTCTCTGCTTCTCTAATTACTGGAGGAAGGAAGGGGAGAAATCTGCAGTCACAAGGAACAAAGACAGACAAAGACATTAGGTTCAGTGGTCACTAAGCCACTCTGTACAGTGACAATTTAACCTTCACACCTCAATTTCTCCCTTCATCAAAATGGAAATAAAAATATGACCCTAGCTTGATACACCTCACTCATGAAGCTCCTTTATAGCAGCAAAAGAAGCAAGCTGTGGCAATGGTGACCATAACCATCAGTAATAATGACCGACACTGTCCTACTCAAGTTTTGGAAATACTGAACACACCGAACGGGCTCAGAGAAGTCTTGCTGTCTGGCAGGCAGATGTTCCGATCGCTTAGAGTATGTAGCGCCTTGATTGTAATTTTATTCCTACCTATCTCCTATAATACCACGTTATTTCTTCTTCAGGATACAGTAACGCAACCCTTAAAGATTTTATATATTCATGCAATGAGCCCAAGTTCATGCAGTAAATATGCTAGTGACTTGTGCCTTCAGCACGAGCCCATAGTGTAAGGGCTGTGTGCTTTGAAAGATTTTGTTACCTGTAATGCACCTATCTCACCTAGCTGGTAAGGATAGGATTGGTAAGAACAACCTGCCACTGTAAAAATTACAAATCTGTCATGCCTAGGAATCCTGAAAAACTTAAATCCCTATAATGTGAAGCTGACATGTGAAAAAGCAGGGCTATTATTATAGGCTACATCTAAGTACCTGGCAGGAGGCAGAAGAAACAATAGAGAGGCATTAGTTCCCTTTACCTGAATATCCAAGAGGTTTTATGCTGTTCACAGATGGTACCACAGCTCTCTGCCCCTGTGGCTCACGTGCGCCAGCCACCCAGGCAGGAAGGGAGCACGAGGGAGTACCACCAGAGGAACTCCGTGCTCTAGCAACTGAATCACTAACAAAACCCAGATAGAAGAGTGCCACAAATTCCAGTGCCATTTAAGACCATGTACTGAGTTAAACAGCTTGGGTTACCATGGTCTGGAAAAATCTGAATCTGTACGACCGTTATCATTCTCTAATACTAACTCCTCTGGGATGAGAGAGGTAAGCATAAAGAGACTGACCATTTTTCATTCAGTGCATTTGCTATCTTTTCAAGTCAAATGAATAAAAGCCTCATTGCAATGTCTTTTAGGATCCTTTGATATTCTGGAATATGAATTAGTTTCAAGACAAACTTATCTTTCCCCTGTGGGTGAAGACTTTCAATTAGACAAGGTGTAGGTTAGTATCAAGCTGTTGACTACAGGAGGTCAAGATGAATGAGATAAACACATTTATAAGTCCACAAATAATCACAATATTTGCACACACAATTCAGGTGAGGAACTTTTTTGCATTTTACTCATTTTATATCATCACCATATCATTTTAATGTAAGACACAAGTATTTTTCTCCTCCGTTTTGATCTGAATCAGAGTGAGCAAGAGATCGGAATGACAGGGACATCAGACAGGCAATTTTGGTGGAATGGAAGGAATGGAAAGATGGAGGAACAAAACAGCATGGTTTGTCCTGAAACCATGACAAAAAAACCCCCAACACAACCAGCTGATGATGAAGTACTGCACTGTCTAGCTGTAAATGCTAAAACAGCAGCATCTCCAAAAAACTTCATTCTCTCAATGCCTGAGAGAGCACAACATTCAAAACTAAAGTGAGGTAGCAGGCAGAATCTGGTCTTCATGGCAGAATACTTTCACCTTATCAAGTTCTGGAAAATTAATCTGAAAAGTTCAGACTTTCAATAAAAAGAAAAAAACAAAACACCAGTGATAAGAAATTTAGCCTTGGTATAAATTCACTGTCACAAAAATCCTCTGGCCAAGACTAATTTCCTTCCACTCAGCAAAAAAAACCCTTTTCCATTAAAGGTGAGCTATTACAGGTTTTATGAAGGCTCCTCCTGACCACAAGCCAGCCCTTACCACTGTGAAGCTCAGAGTACAGGAACCGCTGAATATGGCGGTTACAGAAAATGGTCCTGCACTGCATTTTTGTGCTTCAGGAGTCACTGATGGACAAGGACCATGGAAGATGATCTGTGCCAGCAGCACAGGTTTCAGCTTGGCCTCTCCTAAGATCATTTGAGTATTGGTAGAAGCACTAAACTGAGCAAGTTTCTCTGCAGAGTTCTCTTTTCAGAGTCAAGTCATGGTATCAGTTGGAGAATTTATCCTAAACTGATACTGGAAAAAATCTCAACAGGAGAGAGTGTCCAGGGAAGAAAGGCACCTGACACTGACTTGGAGAACATTTCCCCTTTCTGAATAAACAAGCTGGGGAGCTTTTCCCAAAAGACTGAGCAGAATCAGTGGACCAGTAAATAGTGATTCTGCTTTAAGAAATAGATTTCCAAAAAGAGATTATAGTCATTGGACTAGCAGTTACCTTCCTGACCATCATTGCTGCCATCTGACACAACATAAAAATCTCAAGTAGTTTACCTGAAAGAAATTCACATTTACTGAAATGAAATTTCTCAGATTCATAGGAAGTCCAAAAACGTCCAAGACTGAAACTTTTGCTCATTGATTAATGGTCAAATTCAAAGTTGCAAAAACCAAAGTAATTCTGAAACTATAAAATCATGCTCAAAAACAGCATCTGAATCACAGAACTGCCAAATGGACCTTTTTCAAAGGTCAAAATAAATAAAAAGGCTCTAGAGTATGTTTAGGACCTGGAAGCTACCTGCCAAGTTTCATACAGAAGGGAACTTAATCCTTAGAGCTGTATTAGGATCTACAATGAGGGTTCAGTCCTAAAAGCTCACAGTTTCCATGTAGAATTTTAAATTAGAAAGCCTGAAATGCATTAGTAATTTACTAGAGGCTCTGGATAACTTTCCAGAGAGTTTTAACCACTGTAACACATCTATCTCTAAAATTGTCAAAAACTACTTTTTTTTTTCTTTTTTTTTTCTTTTTAACCTCTGCAAATCTTTTTTTTTGCAACTCAATTATTCTGTATAATGACTGATCGTACTCGAAAGTATTTTTTATTATGTAATATTTGCAATGATGCTGATGTGAATGTGTCCTAGCTGCCAAGTCTGCCATTTCTTTAACTTTTGAAGGATCAGAAAACATAACGGCCAGGACTGGTATTTTCCATCCTGTGACCACTGGGAAGCTGTAAGCTCACATTGTCTCATGGGTCTAAAACACATGATCAGACCACCACTATGTATTTTCTAGTGTGTTAGACATTCAGTCAAGATTTTAGGTTTTATCTTTGTCGTTTAAAGTAGCTTTTCACAATGGTGGAAAAACGTTGAAGATGCTTTTTGACATGAGTCCTCCGCTTCAGAATCCTCTTCAGATTCAATTAAATTATCTGTTGTTCTTCAAAGAACACAGTGGTTTGGGGGATGTTTTGTCAACTACAGCAAAGCTGAGAGAGCTTTCACAAAAGTAAAGGGATATAAAATACACAGGAACTTTATGACAATGTATTTCTTGCATTGATTGAATATTTAGGTTTTCCTTAAATGCTGAATAAGTTATTTTTATAGTAAACAAGGATTCAGACAAAAGTAGCAGTGGCATGCTCCTAGAACTGCAGATACTGCATGCAGTTTCCACACAATGTGGTGCTAGCTATACAAGCAAGAAATTTTAGTTCAGGCTCCCAATATATGTTAGAATCACACCTGAGGACTTTTAGAGAAGGCTGTAAAGATACTGAACAGAAGCCTTGAATAAATGGAAAGGTACTTGAACACCGTTTTGAGAAATTAATTTAGGGAGTCCCTAGCAGTATAAAACACTACAAAAGCCAGATGTGGGTAATGTATATCAGTACACAAAAGGACTCAATATAGTAGGAATAAACAGCATCTCTTTAATAAGGCAAGAATTTCTTTCACAGTGGTTTTGCATTAGTCTCACGTAGGGCACAAAGCAGGTTAGACTTAAATTCATAGAAATACCCAGCATGAAAATAAAAAAAGGTAAATGGAGACCACAACTGATTCATAAAATAAACAGCTAAAAAAATCTGATCTCTGCAAACCAACCCTGTTGAGAATAAAAAATAGACCATTTCTCAATTTATATATCTTGCCTGTGATAAAAGAGCATTTGCTTGGTTTACTCCCTCCCCATTAACATAGACTATTAAACTGTTTTCATTTGGTTAAATATGAATTTACCTGTTGAAATGGTAGATATCCCGTATGTTTCCAAACAGGGCTGATCGCTCTTCTGTCCCCAGGGAGAGCTTGGTCTGGTCAGTGATACAGTCGAGGTAATCCTACAAGAGAAATGAGAAGGAGGCCTTCAGACATTTCCTCTTTTTCTAAATCAGTAAACGGAGCTATGTTTTATTGTACAAGATGAGTCTCTTCATATCAGTTTCACCTTATTATTACAGTAAAGCTTTCAGTAGCCCCTTTGTGAACAGCCACTCTGTTATGAAAGGTAACAGTACTTACCTGTTCATTGAAACCAAGAAAATAACAAAAGACCGAACATTAAGTCATAGCTCTTAGACAGGACAGCCAACATTTATCTCGCTACTGATATACAAATGTATTTGGATTTCATTCACCATCACAGTTTAACCGATCATTTAACTGGCTCAAAGACCAAAAAAAAAAAAAAATAAAAAGGCAAAAATAAGAGATGAAGAACGTCAGTTAATGCAGTCTTAGTAACAGAAAACCTATATAACAAAGAGCAGAAAGGGTACAAGCAACCACTGCAAAAAAAAAATATTTTTTTTTAAATCATACTTAAGAAAACAATGCAGAGGTGGTACAGGACAGATCTCAACATATATACGTGCATGCGATTTAACCACACATACAGTTACATTGCAAATTACATTGCTATATATTCTAGAAAAGATTTCCTTTTCCATTTACAAGACTGACAGTGTCTCATGCAGGGACAAGACAGCTAGAAAAGCTCTGATCAGCAATGTTCTGGGAGAACAACTTTCCCATCTCTTCCCACACTTTGATAAGAGCTCAGCTCCTAAGTGTCACCTTTCATTTTGTTGCTGCTACAGTATTAAAATTTCTCAGACAAAGGCAAACAAATCCAGTAGGCTATTTAACAAACTACAGCTCATAAACTAAGAAACCCAATGTACTGCCACATTCATGAAGAAATTCTGCTGGAGGATGGAAATAATTTAGAAGTGAAAACAGCTGAAACAATGCAAAATAAAAATAAATAAAACCCCTTACCCTGGGGCTAGACAATGTGGTGTGGCAACCTCCCAAAAGCAACACAGCATTCCACAGTGCTGCAAGGAAGGAGCCCTGCAAAATGTCAACAAGACCATGAAAACTTTCAAGATACAACTGTGTTCCAGAGTTGTAAAAAAAAAAAAAAAAAAAAAAAAAGTAGTATTCTAGAACACATATATTGGCCAAGATTTATTCTCTGTAAATCCCGTGAAAACAAAGGGTTTGGATCAACCATGGATCTGACCTTTGGAATTGCAGAGCTTGAGCCTCTGTCACCATGTGCTTTTTTCCAACTGAAATTGTGTCAGCAGTCACAGGTGTAACCAAGATTCCGGTTTAGGTAACAGTAGGCTTTCCTGTCCCCCCTCCCTATCTTAATGCTCAATAATCCACACTCATCACCTCTAGTTCAAGGTACCCTTCATCACCCCGAAACTCAGTATTTTTTGCCAAGGGAAAGCAAGGAAGCCTACTTCAAGGCAACCTCAGAAGAGCAAGAAACGCCAGAGGGCAGGCAAGCAGGCATGTCCCTGGAAAGCCACCTCATCTGTCCTGCGATGGCATCTGACTTGTACTCCGATCTGACTTCTCTCCTAGCTGACAGTAGCCTCACATTCCAAGTCTGTCCTTGAAATATATTTGTGCACTAAGTCATTGGAACTGCATCCCTGGGACTCCATGAACCTGCCCTTAGCTTTTTATTTATGCTCAGAAGCTGCAGAAGAGTAAAAGATTCAGGATGGTGAGGCTGACAGGACTGCAACAAGCAATACGCTAGGTCAAAGGCAAAAGTAGGGGATAGATTCAGGGCTGCTCCAGCAATGGCAGTAAGTAAATAACATTTTCTGCCCACTAATACAAATCTGCATATAAAAGCATAGAAAAGCTCCAGTGGAATTGTGGTCCTCTCAAAACATTTTTAGTACTGCAGGAACACTGCAACTGCAGCACCCCAAGCTGTTATAATGGGGTGGGATGTAGAGGAATGGAAATCTTACAATAAGTAACTCCAGACAGCGTATTTATTTAATAAAGAGCAGTTCCTTTCAAATTCACTCATCTCAGCATAGCTGGAGCTTGGGTTTCTTCAAAATAATAAACAGTCCACAGTTATTTCCAGTATTGTAGACAGTGTCATAACATGACCTGGTTTGTGCTCCTTTTGTTCTCTTATCCCAGTTTTTCTCCACACACGCATACTCTTCTCGCTCTTTTACTAACTCTTAGTAAGAACGAGGGAACCAAATACTTTCTAATGCTGCTGCCAAGCAGCAGCCTGCAGGTGCTTTGGCAGTTTTCCAGCATTCCCATAGCATATGCCAGTATCAGGTTATACCACACACCCACAGCTTGTGCTCTCTTTTGGCAAAAGTTTCCCAAGTCTGCTTCTGGCCCCCTTCTCCTCCCAGTGTCTGATCAGAAACAAACCAAAAACTGATGGTTGGATTTCCACTTACCTAGGGTAAAAGCAGATGCTTATTTACTTAAAAAGCTCGGGATTCAGAGGTACCTTGCATATCACCTCATACTGTTAGGAAATCACACAGGATTTGGGAACTGCTTTCAAGTTTTAGCTTTCTATTTTCATTAATATTGCTGAGGTGAGGCTTGTGCAAGCCTGACAGCTACAGACATGTTTATGTTGCTGTTACACGTGTAAGCAGATACCTGTGCTAGACATGAACTGCCTAACGTGGCACCAACTGTACGGTAGTCACAGCAGCAAAAAGCTTCAGATATCCACGTTTATGTGAAAAAGGTGGACACTGGATGGTCTTGACACAGTGGTCTGCTGAAGTCCAGGCACAGCGCAGCAGCACACTGCTTGCACTGACTCAGCAAGTGGGACCCTTCTGGTTATACTGCTTTACAGAGCACGTGCACTCCCAGAAAGGCTTCATGAACTCATGCAGGAAACAGACGTAGTATTGGCATATAATGTCCTCTGCAAGGACAACACCACAGGCAGATCAAAGCTACCCAGCCATGGGGTTTTTCCTAATTATTTCTTAGCAAATGGTACTTTACCCCCATGGTAGTCACCACAACCTCCTGCAGCATATCAACAGCTGTTATCATCTGAAGCCATAATGAAAGGTTTGGAGCTTCAAGATAACAGGGCAAGCTGTGACCATAATGACATGGTACAGAAATCAATGAAATTTATCAGAACCGGCCTTATTCACTTTATTTGTTTCTTGTCAGCATCTACAGACCCTCCGTCGGCACCGAATGATTTGTTTATAACCTTTGCCTTCACTAGCCTTTTATTGCTTCTCTGCAGTTATGGCAAAAACATTTCGCTTACTCTATAGGGGAAAAAAACCCACAAATGCCAGTTACCTTAGACTGATTTATGGAGCAAGATTTGCTCTATTGGTATGTGCAATTTTTGCATCCTATTTCCTGAAACTCTCCAAAAACTAGAGGAGTCCTGCCAGACTGCCCTGCCTTCCTTGCTGGGTCTGATGTTCTCCCCATTTGTCTTTCATCATACCGAATCCATCAGAAGGAACGCCTGTTAGAAGTTGCATATCCTCACATAAGAAAGATCTCTAGAGGAACGAAACGATGACAACACTAACCTCAGAGCTAAAAAAATAACCATACAAAGTAGAAATGAGAGAAAACTGTCAGGAAATGGAGAAAATGAGAAAAAAATATATTCACATATTGATTAAACTAATGTTTTCTGTGACCAGACTTTAGAAACTAAATGCAAATTAGTGGGACATTTTCATCTAGCCACCCAGGTTTTCCTTTGGAAACAGACACACACTTAGCTTTAAAAACAAACTACAGGCTGAACAATAATAAATAATAAGTCAGCCATTAATGTGGCAATGTTGAAATTGCACATTAAAATGAGTAATGTTAATGGTAATGTTAACATGGCAATGCTAAAAAAAATAATGGGTAAGAGCCACACTGCCTCATAAAACAAGCATGAATTTTTATCCTGCTCTGCAAGAAACTTCTATAGTATAGAAGTACTTAGTAATCCCTTTACAGGGCAGGACTGTGCATATCACCAAAGATAAGCAAAATTGTTGAAAGAGCAGCACTGTTACATAGATACGCCTTTACCAAGGCACACAAGACACTGAGAATTTGATTAAATATCAATACCAAAAAAAAAAAAAAAGAATAAAAAACCAGAAGGATTCTATCCACCAAGAAACTTTGCTTTCCAATGCCTAAACACAGGCTGCAGGAGAAAACAAAGCCGTGATGTGTCTCCGGACTTCAGGAACATGCTCTTCATCTCAAGAGCTGAGAACTTACACCAGGAAAACTCAGTCTCTGACTAAAAAAATGCTTAAAAACAGGTACTTACCAAAACTCCAATGACCTCTAGTGTTGCAGCCTGAGGAGCAATATGTAATACTAAATCAAGCAGGACCTAATCTAGGCAGTGCCATAAAATCACTCAGACCCCAGTCTTCTGATACTCCCTAGATCTCTGCTGCTGGTAAGGCAACATTTTCTTCTAGATGCTATGCTATACTCATGGGCATATTTTTGCTCAAGTCCCCTCTACCCAGCACAGATACACATGGCCCAAATCTGGCTCTGCAGAAGAGGAACCACTGAAATGGTTAGCCTTGGCCACCTAAGCAGTACTTCTGCAGCGCTTTGAGGAAAAGGCTGCAAGCCAGAAGGAAAACATGCCACAGACTGGATCCTGTTCGTAGCCTGCTAGCTAGAGCCATACCGACCAAGCTATCTACATACTTGTAACCAAAGAGAAAGCTGGGCAACAGTTGTACAACAGATCAACCACTATAACATGCTCCCCATTGCTTATTCTGCCAATTATATGGGTAATTATAATATGTACCAGTTCCCCTTTTGCCTGTTTTCCCCTATTATTTCCTATTATTATTTATGGTTTCATCTGGCATGTACAGCAACATACTCTGAATGGCTTGTGGGTCAAAAAATAGCACACTATCCACAACAGGTGGCCAAGGATGCTGAATTCTGGTCAGAGCAGCTCACTGCAGCTCTTCTCAATTATTCAAAGTACAGCTGTACCATGCAAAGGAAAGCTGCAGCTGTAAACAAAACATAACTTCACTTTTTTGCTTTGGTTCCTTTGGCTATATGGATTCAAGGACTGACTGAGACCTTAATCGAATCCATTTCCTTCCCATATCAAACCCTTTTATCAGGGTTTTTCCTCAAAACACATAATTATCTTTGCTGTCATCACCTTCTGTGACGGAAGAAGACAAGCCCACTATTTTAGTGCAGGTCTTCTGTAATCTGCACAGTGGTTTGCTTGGAGACACCTGTAGCAAAACATTTCATGCAGCCAAACTTAACACATTCCTGACGGCTTTCCTCCCCTTGTCTTCCATATTCTTCCTCTTCTGTCTCTGTAACCAGGCAGTACATATCTACAGGCAGACTCATTTTGACTGAAACCATCCTCCCCAGTGAAAACTCATGCCCCACCACTCTTAAAACCATTTCCTACCTCACATCCCACACAAAAGCCCTTGTGATTTTCAGCCCACCAGAGATAGCCTGGCATGTTCCCATGTGGCAGGCAGAAATCCATGCCTGTCAAGATAACGAAACTCCTCTGTAGAAGCAGCAGAAATGGCAGCAGCTCTGCTTCAGTGTCTTACCAGTATTGACTCAACAGAGAGAGCAGGAACTTTACAAACACTCTTTGCTGTGACGGTGAGAATTTGCTACCTAGCAGCAAGTATCCCCAGTTCCCACACAAGCAACAAACCCACCAACCTAGGCTGCAAGTAAGACAATTGCATTGCTATACAATAGGCTAATCAGCCAGATACTTATATTTAACATATTGGCATATTTTTAACAAATTTTTAACTGTAGATGCAGTTTGAGTGCCATAAAAATCAGAACCACATTTTATTTTTGCTACAGATGTTGCACATCAATGATGCCAGTAAATCAAACCTCAAGAAATGCTTGCACTGCCTACCATACAGTTTATCTACATGTAAAAACAGAAACTTCAGGAAATTTTTGCGAGCATGTCTTTCTACTTTTAGTGGAAAACAGCAGGGGAGTGGTATTTGGTGGCATTTCTTTAAAGCCATCTGAAGCTGGAAAACCCTCACATCCGCCAAAGAACAGACAGGCCCAAAGGATCAGCACCTGTTTGGGGCTGTGCATGGCATGACCCTGCCACCAACTGACAGCCAAAGCCAGGGTCTTTGAGGACAACACAGACTTGGAGACGCCACCTACTCCGCGCACTTCAGCAACAGGAGCTGAAAGCTCCCAGGCTCCGTGCGCTTCCCTACCCCGCTTTTCCATTCACTGCACGCCCCTCAGTACCTTGTACGTAAGACTAACATTTGTCAGGGGTAGCAAAGCTCTGCCCTTGTGGGAAACAGCTCCATCGGGGCTCACAGCTGGGCCCCGAAGCACCCACCTACGCACTTGCAGAGCACTGACCCTGCTGTCAGGGGAGAGGGGTGTGGACAATACCTCCCACCACCGACAGCCAGCAAGCCTCCAAACGGGAATGGCTGAGGCATACTTTATACGATCTGGTACTAGACGTGGTTTGCAATTGATTTCTTTCCTCCCACGATGTCGGCGCAGAAGAGAGTGGTCTCTGAGCTGGCAGGAAGCCACCCGCTGGCACCAGCCCCCTCCCCGGCCCCGGGGGACGAAGCCATGGTGCGCTACCTGCGCTTCACCAGCTTCTCGGAAGCACCCAACTTACACCTGCAGCCGGCTCACGGGCAGCCTGCGGGGAACAGCACTACAGCCTGTGGCGTGGTACAGTAAGACGATACTCTGCTGACTGCGTGCAGAAGGGCAAAGACTGATGGTGAGAGCACTCGTGAGAACATGGTATGAAGGAAGGCTAAAAATAGAGAAGCATATTTAAGTTTTCTTTCCACTGTTTAACATCGCAGAGTAAGGTGATCATGACAGACTTCTCCCTGCACATTCCACAGTTAGAGGCCTGCAAATAAGTTTAGTTAGCAGTGTTAACTTAAATTTTACCTATGGAAGAGAAGAGGAAGGAAAAAAAAAATGCATGTAGTTATTTCTGAGTGACAGATTTTTTTATAATCAACATGACTTCCTCACCTATATTACAGATATTAAAACACTGCCCCATTCACAGATTCTAAGGGCTGGAAGCAGTGACCCCTAGTAAAGTCTTCTTGTCTTCATCCACATGCATGGAAAGCCACAGGGGGAGTACGTGTCAGCCAAAATTAGCAGTGAGGAATTCCTGAGTCCTAACACTATGCCTTACACCTCTAAAGCACATACTTTCTTTGGTTTAGGCTGCCTTTGAACAGTTGTACCTGTGCAGACATGAGCACAGGTGGGGTTGTATACAAACTCAGAAATTTCTAGGGCACGTCAATGTTAATGACATAACATAATGACAAGTCAGGAGATCTTGTCACAGGACTCCAAGTTGTCAGAATACAGCCAGTCCCAGGAACCAAACTGAAGCATTGGCCCACAGCTCCCTCTTAGGACCTGGGTGGAAGGAGGCACATGTCTGACAATGCCAGCTCCACCTGTCCAGGAGTTTACGTCCTTTCTTTTTGCCCAATGCCTGCTTTCTTCTCATGTTTTATTTTGTTCCATGAGCCGTTTTAGCAGGAACGCTGCCTCTATGAAGCTCTCAGGAGGATCAAAACCTGCCACCAGCTGATCCAGCATTGAACTGCCAGCCTGCTTGTATGGACTGCTTTGATGGATTTTTGCCTTCTTTTCCAAAGTGAATTTTTACTCTAACGAAACACAACCAAAGTTCAATAATATTCCCCTGTTCAACTACTGGAATTTCATGCTAAAATCTCTCATCTTCGAAAGGCACCTTGGAAGGCAGGCTGTCAACTAAATCAAACTGTAATTTGATAGAGATGCACTAAAAGCACCCGAACTGACACTGGGATTCAAGGATTGGACACAAACAAGTCCCCTAAACTATCCACCATCTGTAAAGACGATACAGGGAAACCACTGGGAACAGAAACTCACATGTAACCCCGCTTAGACACTTCAACACACTAACTTATTGAAGTTGTAACCCACTGATTAAAACCACGTCCCACGTTTATCTTCAGGCATCAGCCAGCAGCCACTGCTAAATCACAGCTACAGGAATTTTTCCCAGAAGCTGGTACTCAGAATTGCTGCTCAGAGGCGTAGTAAGAGGCAAGTTCAGAGAGCAGGTGGAGATCAAGGGATTATAAGAAATGCTATCAGTATATTTTACTGACATTTCATTTAAGGGGCTATGCCAGGCCCCCATCTAACAGGCTTCCTAAAGTTAAGAGGAAACACAGAAGAAATAAACTACGGTAATGAAGGCAGCCAAATGAAAACATTGAACAATAACAATGAAGTAAGTGCTGTAAAGATTTCTAAATCTAAGTCTGCAACTGAGGCTTGAGATCATCAGTGTCTATCATCATCATTCAATAACCTAGCGCTTTTTAAAAAAATACCAGCTGAAAATGTTTAATCATTATAAGTTTTTCAAAAAATTAATCTCCAAGTTCATCAGGGCATCTATAAATTAATTCTCACAACACAGCATAGTTGGTCTGATTATAACCTTACTGAACTATAGTCAAAGCACAGAGAATTATTAAGTCATATTTAGCCTTTGAATGTGTGAATCACCCAGGAAACAAACCTGAGTCTTGTGCTGTAGATCCTTGCCCTGTTAAATAAACTTTCCTCAATTTGTAAGGCAAATGAATGTTAACATTTTTTAAAGGAGATCTTGACATACTTACAAATTAAATGAGACATTCCAAAAGAGAAGTGTTTATGTTAAAACACAGGAATGGAAACTGAAGGAGTCTGTTTTCCAAAGAATGAAAATGCAAACCCAACATAATGGAGAAAATCTACACCCATCCTAAACATGCATTTGTCTTAATCTTAGCAACCACATGATTCCCAGAGCCTTATGGATGGATTTTATTATTAATACATGAACAGCAATGAAATGGAGACTTAGAGCAGTGGGTGGTTTGCAAGTAAAAACTTTTTAGAAGTGTCTTATTTGCAAAACATTCTCATGAAACCACAAAAACCAGCAGCTACCTCCACACCTTAATCTGTGGGAGTGATGAAAGCAGAAAAGAGAGAGAGAGACTGCTATGTGTTTTATTAAACCGTCAGGTTTACAGGTCATGGATTACTGGAAGAACAATGTTAACTGACAAGTAATATTGAATAAAAATGACGTAACAAATTTAAAAGTGGTCAAATATTTCCACGGACCAAAATGGAAATAGCCATAATAAGCAAATAAAATTCCAGAAACGATGGTCTGGCCAGTAACACAGAAATTTGTTTGGCTTTAACATATCACTACCAAATTTTTATATTTCTTTACAGAAATTCCAATCATTCTGGAAAAATAAAGTATCAACTTATTAAAAAAAATTAAATATTTAGCAAAAAAATTTGCGGTATAAGCTGCACTTCCTCTCTTCTGCCTCTCACCTCTCAGACCTATTCCTCCCAGTTTGTTGTCTACTCTCTGTAAACTTGCTGCTTTCCCAGAGCTGCTGCTCTGCTTCTTCATCAGCTGCCGGTAAGCAACAGCAAGCCGGAGGGCAGAGGTGAACAGATCTCCCTTTTGTTACTTTCTGAATTCCAGAAGGGCTCTATAAATCTCACCAACCAGGGACACAACCTCCCGCTCCCACCTCAGTACAGTCACAGGAGCAAAGTTTCACTCCCAGGGCCCCCTGCCCAGTACCAGCACTCTTAAATGGCATGCTCCGTATTTAACTGCATCTTCCCTTTGTCTCCCCTCTCCCAAAAGAATAAAGCTTTCCTTTTTCAGAATTCAGAAAAATAACTTTCACCCTTTTATCCACATTCATTTGCATTTAGAAAACAGGTAGGAAGCTGCAGACAGCACTGCTGAATGATTTACATCTTGCTGCAAGAAAAAAAGAGGACAAGAGCCGTGGCAGCCTGTCTTTTTGGCAATTCTGCAGTTCTCTGGCAGATCAGCAGCCCTCCCTGCCATTTCTCTCCCACCCAGAGCTTCAGAAAAGCTCACTGTGCATTTATAGACAACTTATTATATACCGCAGTACAAGTCATCCTTTTGTGCTGCCCAAACACAGAGATAAACAAAGTTATGGTGATATATTTGTGCTGCCAACATATGCAGTCCCAGCCATACAGGGAAGCTCTACAATCACCTGACAGACAGTCCTTGTCCCAACACGTTTCCACAACCTAGCTGTAAGATAAGAACTGGATGCAAAGTACAGGTGGAGAAAACACAAGGCAGCAATGACATTTTATTCAGTGTCTTTCAAATGCTAGGGTACATGCTGAATGAAAGAAATTTATGAATGTTACCAGCAGAAATAAGACTCAAGTAGTGATGATGCAGATAAGAAAAAACATGCATCAGTATATTTAACCCTGGCTTTGCATATTTCCTCTGAGGTTAGTTTACAAACAGCTCCCTGTTCATGACAAAACATAAGCAGTCACCTTTCACCACATAACATAGCTTGTCAGGTTACTTCTGGTTGTTCACAACAACATATTCCTGCTGCACAGCTATAAAACATCTTTCTCCAAAGCCCAGAATCCTGCTCACATGCCCAGAAAAACAAGGTTTGGGTTTTGTTTCTGCTTTTGTTTTGGTTTCATTAAAGGGTATATATGATGAGAAGCTTAAAGCATACATAACTGGCAGAGTATTTTTGTTCAAGATCTTGGAGTCTCAGAAACAACATAATCTAAAACTTTTTAAGACACAAACAACAGTTTGTGTATACTTCCATCACTTTAGGTTGTTTTGGGATGTTTAATATGGCTTACATCCAGGAAGCAAGAGGTCTGCAGGGAAAACTGAACAGTTGTACTGCATCAGAAGTAAGAAGCCTGATTTATTTTGTGTATCTTTCAGGGTAGCGGGAACAGCTACATGCACCTGTTGGGTAACATACCTAGTGGTGTGCCTAGATAACTCCCATTTCAACAGCCTCCACGTGGATTATGGTCCTGATTTTTAAACAGCAACTCCAGAAGCAAAACAAAACACCAATGTTCTCCAATACAGCTGCTTCCAAAATTATTACAGACTTTTAAAGTGAAATATTTTTCTGCTCTAATTTATACTACTGTAACTCTGTTTAAATTCACAGGCTTTGAGAAGGCCTCTTAGATAAGTACTGAGATCTTGAAGCACAATTTTGTTTCAGCTATCATATCTCAATACTACAGGAGAAAACTTCCCATGCTTTTAAGCCAAGTTTTCCCTAAGGAGGTCAGTTGGAATTTGACACAGCTCTTCCTTCATGGATGAAAAAACAAGCAGTGAGAAAGTTCATCAGCTCAAAAGCATAACAAATACTAATTGCAGTTAAACTTAATCACTGTCATGACCATTAGCACACATGCTGTTCTTTTTGACTAGAGACTGATCTTTTCTGAAAGCATAAGGATCAATCCCTAGCCAGAGAGGACAGCATGTGTGCTAATCTGCTTTTAACTGCTTCTTAAAGTCATAGCAAGATAAATTTTGAAGGAAGAATCTCACTCTGAATATCATTGTTTTTCTTTAAATCTAAATGGAATGTCTTTTCACTCCATACGGGACAGGTTCTGTAGCTGGCCCGAGAGGAGAGCCTGTTTCTAAATCATTGATCTGTTCATAAGGAAATTAAAAGTAAACTGCCTAAAAATCATGCTTCCATCACCTGCATTCTCTCTTTTGTGCTTAAGATTTAAGACAAATAAATTGTGTATGTCAGCAGTCTTTGTCAAACAGACTAGATTTGCAAAACTGCAGTGCCTATACATGAAGCTGAGGTATTGCTCCATAGCTTTAAAGCCACTGATACAGTACGCTAACTTCTGGTCTTTAATGCAGTGAAGAAAAATACTAATTGTGAAACCGCACATTACTGCTCCCTACACTGAGTGAAATCAAAGTGATGAAAAACCTCAGAAGAATGCCGTCATTACAATCTCATGATTACAGCAGCACCATAAATTTCAGGATGCTTATACGGGAGAGATCAGCACATCCTCATACCTGATAGTCATCTCAGTGACACTGAATAAACTTTCCATTGAAACACCCTGTGACATTTCTAATCTACAAAATATTCAAAAAGAGCAGCTCTGGTAATTAAACCATTTATTTTTGGTGGGTGCTGGAATTCTGTACTGTGAAACAGAAGTACTCTTCTGGATTAACATCTGCATATGCAGCTTATGTCATCAATCTAAAGGTACTTTCCTCAGGCACATAGGTTAGCAGCCATAGAGAAAAAGGTTAAATAAGTTAATTATGCATAACTTGGGAACAAACATTATGGGATGCCTTAACTGTACTGGGATTCCAAGCTTTTGAACATAGAATGAATTAACTTTCTCTTAGGAGTTACACTATCCAGCAACCCCGTGCACAAGCAGCTATGCTTTTACTACTACATTGCAAGAAGGGACAGTGCACACACTGCAGTCTTCACAGTTGTCTTTTTAACTAATTGCCCAAGACGCAGAAAGAGACATCCTCTAACTGCAGGATTGGGAAGCAGGAAACTGGGAACAATAAAACTCTGATACTGACTTCCTCTCAGAAGGGCTTCCCTTAATCATTGGTGCCACAACAAGTATCTCCTGCAAACATCCCATGTTCCCCCTTACAAAGCTTCCCTTCACCCCCTACAAAGGGGTATATAACTTTGACAGACATGCTCACCTTGGGTGAAGTTTTCTATGCCAGAAACCTACCTCCCTGCTGAATTGTTTTAGATTTCAGGAGCAGCAGCCCCCCAGGCCTTTTTGAGAAAGAATGTCCTTTTTTGCTCATGTTGAAAAATTTTGGTGACCTTTCCCCCTGAGAGGACAAGCACCCCCAGGCTGATTAGCAGGGACATGAACCATGCCCTCATCTCTCAAGGAGGGGCAGTAGCAGATTGGAGCATAATGGAGACTTTGTTTCCAAGAGCATGCCTTTTGCTGTCTTTGTGCAAGTCCCCCCATATTTGACCATGCTGGGGGGAGAAACCCCTCAAATATCCTCAACAGGAACTTTTAGCAATGGTCTTTTGCATGCTTCAGCTCAGACTTCATAAGGTCTTAACACACTTTCTCAGATGCTGCCAGTTACATCTGGTTCAGATCTGCTCCTATGAAGCAAGAGCAGGGAAAAGATTGTTCCTGTGTCTCAGTGACCCTCTGCAAACCTTATGCAGTGTGAAGAAGCATTCTGTGCGGTTCCAGGGCAAAGGAGACACAAAGGAGTCCTACAGAAAGATGGGAAGGAAAGAACAGGAACAAAGCTCAATGGACACCAGCTGAATGTTAGCAGAACTTAAGAGGGCAGAAAAATTAGGAATGGTGATGAAAAAGTTGCCAGGCCTGCCACGAAAATAGAGAAAGTTCTGGAGTCAGCAGAAAATAAGAACATAAGAAAGAAAACGACTAAAAAAAGGATAAATTACATGAGGAAACGAGACAATATGGACTGACAGGGGATGAGGATGGGATTTACTGAGAGAAGACTGGACAGATGGGTGGGAAGACCATAGGCTGAGGACTGCAGAGGAGAATGGGACTTTCTGGGTAAAAAGCCTTGAAAGAGGAGTCTTAAGTATAAAAAGAGGGGCCGGGAACAAAAGATCTGGAGAGGAGATAAGATAGAACTAGTCCAGTAGGGATGGTTTAAAAAAATGTCACGTTTGGAATGAAAGGGTAGAGGAACTCATTCACATAACAGAAGTCTCCAGATTTCAGATGGGGTTCAAGATTCATGAAGCTCAACCCCTGTCTGCATCAAACATTTGTGAAATGTACTGACAACACATGGTTCACTCCTCTTTAGTTACTGTATAGATGCCAACAACTTTTTACTGATAGGGGTTCTTAGATGGCTGAGGTTCATGCAATGGATCTAGACGTCCTCAATGGGCTGGTATCACTGTGAGAGCATATTTAATGTAACATGACAGATGCATGCACTATAACAGTGCGTTTGCATTATTCCTTCATTTTGCAAAGGTTAAACACTGGATGTCTTTTTCTGTAGTTACAACCACTTGGACAGATTATTAATATGGGCTTCTGACTCCTATGAGCAAAACATTTTTATTATAAACTCAGGGACAGCATTTTACTCAGAAAAAAAAAAGTTACTTCAGTAAGTGACTCTAATGGAAGTTTATGCCTATTCTAAAGAAATTACTACTTTAAAAAGTCAGGCTCGGTCTGAAGAGGAGCAGAACCCACAGAAGGTCTGCAAGTTCTGCCCTGGCCAGTACACCTGTCAGCATGACACAAGCAGGAAGCAGAAGTATCCGATTCCTCATCACAAACATGCCCAAAACACGTTTCAAGCTGTACTAATTCAAAATTTTAATTATGCTTAACAGATCATCTGATAAAACGTACCAAACAATGGAAAAGTTCACTCTATCTTTGTTACAAAGCTTGCCTGTGCAAGTATCACAGCAGCATGCCTCATAACAGTCATAACTCAACTGTTCTTCCAGGCCACAGACAAAATGGCTGTACTGGCTAGAAAAGCAGTTGTTTTTAAAGTATATCCTAGGGCAAAGGGAGCCAAATAGTGCCTGTATGGCTTCCTCTCACTCATCTTAAGCCCATGAAATACTTCTTATCAGCAGTTTAAAAGAAGGCTGGAGAACCTCAGTGGGTGTCCAGTATCAGCTAAAGATCACACTAACTGTGTCCCATGAAGTCAGTTTCTAACTTTGTCTACCAACTCGGTGCTGTTAAGAACAAAGACCACCCGGATACTCAAAATGCGATAGAAGTTATGCCTTTCTAGTTCATTTTTATTTATTTACTTACTAATGACCTAACAACATTAGGTCAATAAAGGCATGAAAAAGGGTGAAATTGTTTTCCCTCATTCACTCTGTAGTCTTTTATGTCAAGCATAACTCGGCATGCTCCAAGAATAATATAGGCTGAAAGGGCACTGCCAAAATCCTATGCTTGGCTAACTCTTAATGAGCTGACTTTGGATAAGATGAATAGTACCAGGATCCTACATGCAATTTCATACCATTCATGTTAATAGGTCATCTTTGTACAGCTGTGCATGTTCTTCACATTTGTGTACAGCTAATCCTGGAAACCAATTCCAGGCACACAAAGGACAAGAAGGTAATCAAGGATAGTCAGCATGGATTCACCAAGGGGAAGTTGAGCAGCCTGATAACCTTCTACGGTGAAATGACTGGCTTGGTAGATGAGTGGCGAGCAGTGGATATTGTCTACCTTGACTTCAGAAAGGCTTTTGACTCCTGTGAGTTCCTCATAGTCAAGCTGATGAAGTATGGGTTGGATAAGTAGTAGACTGAAAACTGGCTGAATGGATGGGCTCTGAGGGTGGTCAAAGGCGTAAAATCTTGTTGAAGGCTGGTAACTAGAGGCATACCCCAGGGTTTAATACTGTGTCCAGCCCTGTTTAACATATTCATTAATGATCTGGATGACAGAAAAGAGCGTGGATATATTAAAACCCAAAACCAATACAAACCAACAAAAAAATCCACCAACCAAAACAAAAAAAAACACAAACCAAAAAAATAAACAATCCCCCCAACCCCCAAAAAAACTAAACCCAAGCAAACACAAAATCTACCAAACCCCAGCAAAAAAAGCTTGACTGTGCATCACAGTCAAACGTACTTTGCTTTACACCAGAAGAGTTTTGACACATTCTCAGTTGTAGCTCTAGAACCTGTTTCAAAGTGCTGGAAACAATGAGAACATGTTTGTTTCCATTGTCTACAGAGAAGGTAGCATCAGCTAATCCCCACTAGCAGGGGACAAAAAGCAAGAGCATATCTGTACCGACCCAGCTGGGGGTAGAGGGTGATTAAAACAGTACCTATTCATTTCTCCCTTTTTGTTCTTATGTCATCCTCCGTCTGACATCTCTTCAGCTTTTAGCTCTTTGCACCTCAGTTGCCCTGCTTCTCTTCCTCCCTTCCTCCCCCTGCCAAAAAAAACTCAACCCCAAAACAAACAAAAAAACCCTCCTTACTATTTTTAGTCTGTGTACATAAACTGCTGTATTGCAGGTCAGCTGCAAAACTCACTAGACAGCTCCAGTTCCAACCAGTTTCATACTCCCTTCAACCTTCCACTTCCTGGGTTTTCTCTCATTTCCTCATATTGTTTTCCCTCTAATGATTTTCTCTCTCCACATAGCACTGGTTCATTTGCCTATGCTTTCCTTCACCAGCTCCCACCTTCATGTATCTCTTCAGTTCCTGCACACTTCTTGGGCAGCAGTTGTCCTTTGACCTTTCCCCAGCTCCCCTTTTCCATTCTCATCCCATTTCCTACCCAGCTGCCAAAATCTGACCCATGTTTATCTGGAAAATAAGGCAGATCAAGCTGCTTCCCTTCATCTTAGTCTGGCTCAGCACCAATCTTCTGGCTGCCAAACTGAATGGCCTCAAGTCACAGAGGCCCAGATAATCAAATCCTATAAGGCTACAGCACTCCTGCAGATGTCTGTGGAGCCTCCCCATCCTTCTCACAATCCCGTACCTTTCATTAGGTAAATCCCTGCAGCATTGCTCAGGTAACTTGCGGAGAAAGGAATCCTGACAGACATATAAATGGGCTCCTCTGTAACGTGCTTCCAGTCACACGTCTTTCTCCTGAAACCCAGCGAAGAACTTGCTGCACAGGCAGAGGTAGCTGGTTCCCTACTGTCCTCACCATCTGGGAAGGAATTCCTTTGAAGCCCTTGGATCCTCACCTACACAAGAAAAAGCTCCACTGCCAACTACTCCATCTCTCAAATAGGCTGTCTAATGCCACGCAAAACTTTCAAGATTCATTGTTTATTAGGTGCTGCAGGAAATACGCTTGGGTATTTCACAGGTAAATTCCCCCAGTTCTTTTATAACTTCAAGTGCATTTGCCTCATTTACTTTACATCTACTGTAGTGATGCTTAATGTATTTCTAGCAGGCATTTATTGACTTTCCTACTTGTAAGTGGAAAATCAGTTTCAAGATTTCAATGATGGTTTCCAGTTTCTCAAGTTGTACAGTTTACTGCATCGCAGGATGAGCGAGGGCTAAAGTTTCCAAAATCACAGAGGTCATGCCTAGTGAGAGGTGACTACACACAGAAGCTGGCTTGCTTCTGTAGCATATGACAACCTCAAACACTCCAAACAAACTTAGCCAACAGTTGAATGTAGTGAAACAGCACCAGCTACAGAAACCTAAGAAGTCTTGCAGAAAAAGCGTTCTCTGTGAGAACTTTGGGAGCTGGGGTGAGGTGCTGGTGTTTAATCATGATGTGCCTTTGTGTTATCAAAGCCTTAGCGTTTTTTCCCCACTCATTGTTTCAGAGACCAGGCAGGTTGGAACTGCAGGTGGGAGGAGTGTCTCCAGCTGACTGATATTTCCTTTTGCAGATGACCTCATACAGCTACCTAAAGCTATGTATTCTATAAACAGCACATTATACATAAGCTTCCCAAGAAATCTTTCTTTGTGGGTTAGGTATGTAGGCTACAAACAATAGCCAAGGCACTTGACTGTCATCTTCAAAACGAAAAAAGAATATCACACTGATGACACAGTAACAAGCACATGGAGTGAGCAGAGCAATCCACGGAAGGACCCATCCGTATTTTATCCTGTACCAGAAAGGGGAAATGAAAGATGCTGTTATGCTATGGACTGGACAAAAACTTCACTGCTGCTAATAAATGCTACATCCATTTATTAGCACCACCAATTCTGAATTAGTATTAAAGAAAACATAATTCCTTCATATAACAATAGCATTTTTCAGCAAATATACATGTCATATTCAATGCTACAGGCCAAGGACATTGAGCGAACAGACTGCAGCTGTGAGCCGCATGAAAGGGAAGAAGAAAAAGACAGGAAAGAACTCACAGGACTAGGATTTGAGGCAGGGGGAGGAATCAATAAGTAAAACCCTTCAGATACAGCATTTAAAGGGCAAATAAGCTGTCTGCCGTTTGCTTCTTGCTACATGTTGTAGGAAACAGAGCACTGTATTATTTTCTTAAATAAACATTACTGCAAAGACTTTACCACTCTGATCACTACTGTTGTCGTCTGTAGGATTTTTTTTCTGTTATTTCTTCATGAACACATAGTAACAGCTTAGCTTTATCTAATCAAATAAAAACTAGAAACACACAAGAACAATGATGTTACACTAATTTGTAAAGACTAGCAAATGCCAAATCCATTGTCAAGTCCATCTGTCCTGCTGTGAAATCAAACAATGGAAAAAATAGCATTATGGAACAATTAACACCATCCTAACCAAGAATCCTACCTTGACAATGCTTTTTAGATCCTGCACATACATCCTCTCTGTCTCCAGAATCTCTTGGACAACTCTGTCCACGTAGAGGAGCTTGGGACTGGTGGGCTCTGTGACCAGGGACATGGCACAGTTTTTGCTCACTCCTTTTGGTTCTGCTTTTCTTGGCACGTTTAGCCTTTTTTCAAAGCTTTCCTCAGGATCCTCTTGCTCCGCAGGGGAGTTTTTGCGTGGCTTGTTGCTGGAAAATCGCCTGGCTGGGACCAGTTCTAGCTTGATGGCACCTGTTTCTTTATCCTGGTTGAACAAGCCCAAGTGGCTGTTTGAAACCAAAGTCATTCTGCTTCCAAAGGAGCAGTGGCTGTCCCTGGAGGAAGCAGAGGAGGAAGTGGAACTAAAGCTGACGGGACGGTCACTGTCTGACAGGTCCATGGTTTGTTTTTCACAGTAGCGAAAAGGTCTGTTCTCCTTGTGCAAATCTTCCCCTTTTGTCTTGGAGTCGAAGGCCTCCGTCACAGTTGGTAAAACATCGAGAGGTAAGTGGAAGTCATCTAAAAAAATAGACAGAAGAAGTGGGTTTACACTTGCTGCTCCATATAACACAAAACTTCATAATAGATACTTTTGCATACAAAACTGCCACAACTGTAACTAAAAGACAATCAAAACAAAGCAATTTGGGGGTCACTGTGGCTCTAATGCTTTTTAGGTGGTGGGGAGCCCCCACTGGGGGCTACAACATAGGCACCACATATCTCCTGCTTGCATATATGTCTCTGGCATGTCCTTGTGCCAGAGTGCTGGGCTTGGTGCTAGTGCATACACTGCCCAGGCTCAGCACAGGACAGAAATAAGACTCAAGGAATTTCCCTAAGGTTAAAAAACTCTGTTGGGAGCAGTATCTACTGTCTCCAAGCTGAGCACTGACCCTGGTTTGGAGGCTTTGAAAAACTTAAGAAGATACCAGACAGTGTCTTTTGTTTTGAACACTGCAAGACCAACAGTCAAACAAAAAATAAAAGCAGTTATCAATTACCAGCTCTGTGGTTTGCACAAAAAGACTAAAACTGGAATGATTTCCCAGTGAAAATACTGCAGCTTCTGAAAAGAAGAGTTCTCGCAGAAAAGAGTAATGCCAAATAATTCAGTTTTCTACTGGGAAAATAAGTTATTCTAAAACTGTTCAGTCTAAGCCAGAATATTACCTCCTGCTGAACTGACCCAAAGCTGTTTTTCAAAGCAGTGCAACAACAAAATAAGATGTCTGTCTTCCTGTCGGCATTTCAATTCTCCTTTTTATCGCTGAAATGCCCTGCAGGACACTGTCCACGATGCAATGCAGACTCCTCGCTGGCAAAGTTCTGTGTGAGATACACCACAAGACTCTGCAAAAGCAGCTGCAGGTAAATTCAATACTTCAAGGTTTCATTTCAGTAAGAAGTGTCCACCCAAAAAAATCTTGCCTCAATTTTCAGACTTTCAAAATGTCTGTCCTATGAAAAAGGGAAACTTGTGACAACTAAGGAAGAAAAGCAATCCTGAAGCTACCCACACAGTGGAAACTTAGTCCTTATTTTATTCTAGCAACAACCTCATTTTTCAAAAGTCATACCAGCAATTACAGCTCTAGACAGCAGTTTCAGTAAAGAAACCATAAAGCCAATAAACTGCAAATCAAACCCGCCCAACCTTTAAGGTGGCCTTTCTTAAACAGAGGCAGACTTGCTAGGCTATGACAAGCAGAAACCTCCTGGACACCACTCTGGCTGCAGTTGGTCGTTGGGGCCGAGCGGGAGGTGGGGAATTTCATTCAAAGCAGAAAGCCACTATCTCATGTTTCAAAATCAAACATTATGATTTATTTACAAATAAAAAATCCCAATCCAAAGCAAACAAACAAAAAAGAAAGTGCAGAGAAGAATGGAACATTTGATTTACTTGGCCTATCTTGAATGCATGTTTTTATTTGTACATGAGTGATTAATACTTCCATTTCAGTGATGATAGTACTTGCTTTCTGTTAAGGAGAAGTATTGCCCTCAAGGTAATGCATGGAATTAACACCGAGTAATTTGCTCATTACATGGGTCAGAAATTGGCCATTAGATTAAAATCCTCATTTGGCACCTCTGTATCCCTGGTTTTACCTTGAAGTCTGAAAATCTATAGCCCTTCTTTGTGCCAGGTTCTTCTGGTTTTGTAGCACAGAAGTGTATTTTCTTACCCTTCTTGAATAAACCACATCAAGTACAGACTCCAAAATAAAATATAAAGCGATAAACCAGGAAAATATTTAGAAATTAAGTATGCAGTGAAGTTCTCTTGTTTCTAAATGTGTATGGACAAAGATGTTTGCCTTCCTATTGCTTCTGATAAGAAAGTAAGCATTTTTGATAAGGAAGAATGTATTTTTGTTATCAGCTTTGGATCATTTTTCATGTTCAATTAGAAAGCACAATGTCATTATGCAGATGTAAACCCCCTCGAAAAATGGACAGGATAAACAGGATAACAGGGATACCCTTCCTCTAACTTACTCCAAGATATTTTACTAAAATTACATGACAAAGAAACACCTGATTAGCTGCATTGGGGGTGGGGTGGGGTGGGGTGGGGTGGGGTGGGGGGGGAAATAAAGGGTTCCTGTGGCATTCAATACTCCATGCTCTTTTCTTCCTGTTTCACTGAGATACAGTCTGCCTCTCAGATAAGCTGAAGGCATTAGTATGTAATATTTGCTTCACAAACATTGTCAGGCTCATTAGTATAAAAAACAAAGAAAACACAGTTCAGGTCAATGAGATTGGAGTCAGAACAAATGTTAAAAGTAGTTTTTCTCAAGACATACTTGTAGCCAGGAACACTGAGAGATTTTAACATGTCTTACAAAACCAAACCCCCTTATTATCTTGTTTAATGGGCAATGTCATTTCTTATAAAAAAACCCCCAAGTATTAGTTGTAGTAGTTAAAATGGGCTTGCTCTTTAACACCTGTATTCCAACTGACTTTGGCAAACCCCAGGCACCTACTAGGCACAGCTAATTAATTGCATGTTATGGCTCAAGTTCCTCAATTTTTTTATGCAAGTGACTATTCCTGTATGTTTCTACATAAGTTACGCCAAGAAAACTATTTGCTACCTGAAAATCTTGGTCTGTTTTGTCCCCAAAGCCCCATCCTGATTGCTAGCCTGAAAAGTTAGGTTTTACTTCATTCTTACTCCTTTCCCAGCCAGATATAAATTGGTCTTTTGGCTTCTCTGTGGAGAGTTTTTGCTAAAATTTTGCCCATTGCGTCTCCAACCAGTACAACACATTTCTCAGGGTCCAAGCAGATGGCACCAAAGCCCTGTGCTCCTGCAGAGCAGCACCTACAGAGCTGGTGAACCCTCCAGAAAGGCAGGAGACGTGGGACCAAGGATTTCAGCATGGCACAAAACCAGGAAGCAGTTTCCTTTCCTCAGCTGACAAGTCCTGTACCAAACACTTGGCACTCTACCTCTGGAAGTCAGGGCTTGGGGACAAGCCCTGGGCTTTGCCCAACCCTCCATTTCTGCCTCAGCTACAGGCTGTTACAAACCCATAGCCCTTCTCAATAACACAGGATCTGTAAATCTTCCAAGGCTTCACAGGTTTATCTTCAGAAACCCCTCTGAGAGTAAGCAGCATCACCCTTACTGTTGAAATCAGGAACAGGTATTATAGATTATTTCTGCAGTCACAAGCCCTTTGGAAAAGGCACCAGCTGAATCCAATTCATTGCCACAACCACATGCCCATCCCCTTTTGTCTTGTCAGGGTCTGCATTTGGCTTTTCAGAGGTACGGTTTTACTGCCTAAGGTCTACACCAACTGCCCACCAAAAAATTCACAGGTGAATTAATGAGAGTGAGGGTAGAGGGGAACCAGCCTCCTCCAAGATTGCTCTCTGTGCGTTATAACTGACTACTCAGTGCCTTCACAAACCCTGTAACCTCTTACAAATTTCTATCTTTGACACAAACTTACTATAAAAAGCATGTTTATTTCTCCCGTACCCTGTGGGACTGATTTACAAGCCCCCTCCCCACCAGCCACCAATTTCAGCAGCAGCACCAGCAGGTAGGTGCATTCACCAACACTCGGGCTGCAAACAGCTGGTGTAATGGAAGGTACCCCCAGACCCCCCCAGCACCACACGCTCTGAGCAGGTCTTGCACACCCTGACCTACGCCTGGCCCGGTTCACTGCTTTTTTTGTTAGGCTTTCTTTTGTTTACTGAATCTTTTCAATGAATCACCAAAATAATATTAAGAACTTTTGTGAGTTGTGAATAACGGTATTTAACTCAGTCTGGGGAGGAAAAAAAATAATCTTCAATTTGCATACTTTAATTAAGGAATAATAGTAATTACTTGTTAGTTCAGCACTGAAAGGAGGATAATTACTACTTGTCCCTACTCACAAGGAAACACACTCCCCAAACAAGGTCATTTTTTGTTTGTGCCTTTGCATGAATGCGGTGAGCCTCTCCCCTCCGCAGGCCCTGCAAACCTCCCCGCTCCCTCCCGCCCCCCCCGGGATACACACACACTGGCAGGGCACAACCCCATAGCACTCCCCAGCAGGAACAACACCATGTCCCTACTCTACAGCTGTGCAAGGGCAAGAAACATCCACATTTCACCCCAACAGGCAACTCCAGCATTGGTTACAACTCTGAAGGCACATGCAAAGCAACTACTTTGGCATATCTCCTGTTTTCAGCGTGCAGTCACAAGTTCTCACCAAAAATGCATACACTTTTTCTATCACTTGCTTTTCTTTAACAAATACCTCCTTCCTGTAGCTATATTCATGGTAATGATAAAAATTCTTTTCCATTGTCTCTGCAGCTTTGGCTACTCTAGAACGTTAGCATACAATGAGAGATAAAGTGCTTTAAGTCAATTTCATATTTAAATACAAAGATTCCAAAGCCCTGTATAAATATAGGTATTTATTCCTCCAAGTTGTTTACCGTACATGACATTTCAAGACATACTGCATGACTAAAAACTCACAAGTCAATTTATATTCATAATTAGTATTGTTGTTGCCTTTCTCCTGGCATGAAAAGGAGCACCTCAGATGTTATCTACAAAGTCAACACTACCAGAAATTACAGGCTTCACATCCTCTGGAAGTTCAGCTACATAAAAGTGATGAGACTACAAGAAACCTTTCCTGTATTTTCCTTGATATTTTAATATTTCAAATTAAGTATTCATACTGTGGATACAGTTAAGCAAGACTGTTTAGAACAATTTCTACATTCAGCATCAAATTCAAATGCAGCACTGGAATTGAGAAACAAATGTTACACAGCTGCCTGTCTGAGAAAGATTAAAATACATTCAATACAAGAATCCCAACATGATCTTAAATACATTCCTCATATCCTCTCCTCTGAATGTTGTCCAGTTGAAGGTCAGCAGATTTTTAATTACTAGATTTTGCATATAAACACATAAAATTTCTAAAGCTAACACCCTCTGTGAACAAAATCACGTTAGAGTTACAATATTTGCAGGATTAGATCTCTAGTCTGAACTATCACAAACAATATGCTGCCATATACTTTAACTGAACTTTGAGCAACAGAGAATCCATTTATTAGAAATCTTACAAGGGAAAAAAGTCACCAACTAATGTGCCTCTCTCAAATTACTGCCCCCCCACCCCCCCTTCCGTATTTAAAGCAGAATAGCCTCTGTCACAACCAAGCACACTAATGTCCGAGAACATTATTGCAAGAGAAAATCCTCTGCGACAGTATCTCACCACTGAGGAATGTCTCAGGCTTCCCGCACCCAGGATGAACAAGTCCTCTCTATTTTTCCAGTCCTCTCCAAACAGCCCACGACCTACCTGTGTGGCAGAAGTGAGGCACAGGCTCTGCCTTCAGCTGTTCCCGAATTACCTCATTGGGCGCTCAGGTAAAATGAGAAGCTCTTACTAGTCTGTACAGCTCCTTTGCCAGAAATATTGCATGAGTCAGCTTTTATCTATCAAAACTCTAAACACAAAGGCTTTACAGAAACCTGATTCACAACTTTCTCACCGCCTTTTTCCCAGCACACCGACAGTCTTCAGCATCGCTAAGAGCCTTAAATGAAACATGACATCATGCAATTCAGGGACAGGACAATGGGCATCACTGTGGGTAACTTTAAAATGCACACTTCACTGAGCAACACCCACTAATATCCATTTTTCCAGACACAACACTGTGAAAACATCAAATAGAGCCCCCACTTCCACAGCATTTATAATTTGCAGATTTGTCCTTGATTTGCAGACAATGCCGATAAGCATGTAAAGCAAATAAATCACCTGCTGGTATTGTGAAATCTTGTGTTTAATGTTAGAAACTCCCATGAACCTGCGATGCAAAACTATGATCCTCAGCAATAGGATCATGGCTGGATCCTATTCTGCTCTAACATAAACAGGAGCAGGGTTTTGCAGGGTGCTTGCAAAGCTTCGGTGTTTTTTTAAAGAGGGAGAGGAAAGACTTCCAGAAGAAAACGTGAAAACCAATCAAATGCTCTCTGCTAATTCACAATGAAGCAAAGTAAAAGAAATTTAAAAATTAAAAAAAAAAAAAAAAGAAAAAGAAAAAAAGATATTTTTGCAGGGAAGGGGCCAGTGAGAAGAGAAACAGAAGCAAAGAAGAAGAAACAGAGAAAAGGAGAAAAATTAATATAGACTGGTGCTAACTGGTGGGAAAGATGAGGGCTCTCGGCCTGTGGAGGGGATGGTGGCATTTCTATCTCAGAGGTGAAAGGCAAAAGAAGTCAAAAGAGTTCCCAGCTGCTGGCACCACTTTCCAGGTGTGCTCTCACAGCTGCGTGCTCAAACCTAGCCCCAAAGAGATACTCTATCTTTAGAATCATACTTGAAATTCACTCCTCCTCTCCTTGTATGTAATGTGGCCTCGGCTTCATTCCGAGTTTTCCTAAAGAGCATAATCCTTAAACAACACCTTTTAGCAGGAAACTGAAGGTAAAAAAAGGAAGTGAAGACAGCCTTGAAACCATTTGCAAAGCTGTGGAACACTTTGATCTGAACATCAGGGCTGTCAGGGTGAAAGTCCCTTTTACCCAGGCTAAAAGATCAGGTGTTTACAACCTGTTGCCATGCTACCATGTCTCAGATTGAGATGTGCCCTCTCACATATATTCTCTTCTAGGTTTTGAGGCTTTAACACTTACAATTAAAATATATACATACACATTCAGACTTGTCCTGGACACACTCATAGGCCCAGAATGGCCAACACTGGTCCCAACATCCTCAGTACATAGACGGTGAGGCACCCAGGTACTCAATCAAATAACCTGAATGCGGCCAATTTACCACACATTTGCTAAGCTCTACATTCACACATTTCTGTCAGGAGATAGTGATTCACTCCTCTAGACCTCTGCTTCCTTACATATTGTGCCCACCTTGTCCACAGAGCTTTTATTACCTTTGTGTGAGCTTTTAACTAACTCCTGGGTGGACCTGTAGAGCATCAACCAGTCACAGGGCATTGCTTGGTCACTTCTGTGTAGTCCTATGACATACAAATGATACCACCAGCTTCATCATTTAGCAATGGCAAACCTCCTGAACTCTGAAGGCTCAAATCAAGTCCAGTGACTGACCCAGAGGCAGCCGGTGACAAAGACCTTCCCATGTCTGCTTCAGCAAGCTAAGTATAAGCAGGGGCCGCAGTGATGGAGCGTGAGCTTCAGCTGCTGGTCTAAGCTGGCACAGTGAGCTCTCATGAGCATTACTATGGAGGGGGGAGAGGGCAACAGAGCCAAGGTCCTTACTCTGCTCTGCCTTGCTCTTTCATCTCTGCACATTTGCATTTGACCTTAGCTGTCCTTTACATCCCTACATACAGAACAGCAGGAGTATACCCCATACATGAGGATTTCCCCAGGAACAACACCTCACCCCCACATCACTTTAAATATGCATAGCACTGAAAGCTGTCAGTGCAGTAGAATAGAAACTCAAAAGCCTTCTGTTTTACTGTCTAATGTGCATCACCAATGAAACACTACACAGATGTGCCAGAAAAATAAAGCTTTTACCCCACTTCTCATTTTCTAGCATTTCATGTCTGTGTTCGGCTTTTATCTGCGCTATCTTTTAGGAGTTGCATCCCTTTCTCTGCCCCGTCTCCTGCTCCCTCCTGTTTTATGCAGTGCTGTAAGACCACATTATTAATGCATCAGAGTTAAGAGGTGAGAAGGGCAACCTGTTTTTACTTTGCAACAAAGCTTCGATTTTTCTAAACTTGAAAAATAAGTGGAGTTTATAGAGGTTAGGAATGTTATTAATTCTCAGCTGGCTAAGGATTTACTGAAGAAATAAGTTATCCTCAGCAAAATTTAAAAAAAACCACAACAAAACAACAAAAAAAACCCAACAAACCACTCAACCCATAACTCAACCACAGGGTACATTCAGGCTTAAGGACACACTGACATCTTCACTGAAAGTGCAATGTAATGTATTAATAACTCTCTGCAATGCAGTAGCTATTTAATCCATACACAGTACTGCAGAGACACCTAACAAAAGGAACGAGCCATCACATGCTGCTGATGTACTGCAACACAAATAGAGCATATGGATCCAATGCTCCATTTATAGGCCTTTTAAAAGGATTATTTTCCATCTCCTTGTGAATTCTGAAGGCTTGCTTATCTTTTAAAAAAGATGGCCCAGTTCTATTTTATTCTATTCTAAATTGCAACAAATGAGAATTCAGTGAAGACACACAGATATAAATGTATACGGAGGAATAACACCTTAGATGATAATGCAAACAAAGCCTTCACATACTTTTCTGCCCATACTGGCATTTAGTGAGGAAGAGTAAACAGTAAGTATTCAACATTATGCTGCTTGAATGTTTTCGTATTTTTACGTTCAAACTTCAGTGCCATGACCTGAATGAAAATCCACATGGCTTCTTCCTTTCCACCCACATACAGGATCAGGCCTTGCTGCTGGCACATTACTAGTGTCTTTCCACCCTATACTACATGACTGTTAACTGTGCTTGGACATCACATCTGGTTTCTACTTCTCTTGGACTAGTCTACTGCTCCAAGCAAATGTCCTGTCATGCCAACATCCTACTGCTAAGGCAAGTTTTCAACTTCATCTAGCCCAGCTAAAGTTACTGCTGAAGTTCACAACCTTTCAAAGCCCATTGCAGCACAAGCACACTGGAGGTCTTGGCTAGGCATCCCCAACACAGCATAAGACGGCTGTTGCTTCACAAAGAACATTGGGATGATTTTAAGATCAAAAAATGTTAACTGTCTCATAGCTAACAATGTAAAATGAGGCAAAATAAACTTTAGAGAGGGATGTGCAGTTTCAGTACAAGGAAACATCTAGGACTTATTCTTACTAGTTACGGTGAAAAAAGTAATTGTGTGACCACAAAGTACAACTCCCCTCTTCCAAATTAACAAGAACTCTTAACTACAATAACTAGCACAGGATAGTTCTTTTAAACTAATTTTATCAGTCTATTGTTTGCTTCTGCCACTGAACATTCTGTTGGCTTCCAAACATTTCCAGTGAAAATACTGCCTGAAAAACACCCACATTTTGTAAAAGCCAGCTCTCCGTAATAGCTGATTTTATTAGATGCCAAATAGAAGTGAGTTTCAGAAGCTTTAAATAATTGATGTTTTTTTTAAGTCCAGCTAAATGATTTCTCCCATTTTCTTGTGAACTGGAGACGCTTACTGGAACTTCCTCCACACCTCTGGAAGTTTAGCAACTAGAATTTTGAAACAGAACTGAAATAGTAACCCCATAATCAAACTAACAGATGTTTGCATTCACAATTAAAAAAAAAAAATAAAATTCTTCTGGGTTTCCTCTCTTGAATAAAAATGGAAGCTGCAGAAAGCAGTATTCACGTTTACATCTTAGGGAGAAGAATCCTTAAATTCTACCCTGGCTGGAACTAAGACATATTTATGGTCTGGCTTCACCACAGACTGGCTCTGGCATTTGAAGTCATCAGGCATTTTCTTACACCCACTCTGCTAAAAGGGAACATTAGGTGTTATTTTCAAGTTGGCATTACAACAGTAAGCTGACAGCTCCTTCAGAATCCCAGTTCTAATAGGAAGGTATTCAGTAACAGTTAAAGGAACTCAGGACATAATAAATGATTGCGGCATATTTTTTGCAGCATACAATAATTAGCATTTTGAAATCTTGCAGCACTTTAAATGAAAATAAATAAAAAGAAACCAAGCAGGTGTTCAAGTTCAAAGGAGTACAACATACCACAGCTCTTCTCACTATATTGCTTTTACACTTAAGTACAGTATTTTACATAAATGAGGTCAGGAAGACTAAGACTGCTAAATGGCAACAAAGCAACTGGTCACAGCAGAAAAATCAAGGTGTCTTACTGCTGCCACAACATCTGTAAAAATGCAGTCAACCTAAATCTGCATTTTTTTGTTTTCTATTGATGATCCTGACTGTTGTTTACCTTGATTACCTTTCTACCCCTCCTCTCTCTTCCCTGTCATTAAGCTTTACCATACCTCTGTGAAAGCCACTCCAGTAGACCCATGTCTGTGATGAAGTAGCTTCATAATGCTTTCAGAGTTGCTTTAAGGCCATTCTGCAGTGCATGTTAATGCTTTCTACTACTTTTTAGCTGTCGTTTCATGAAGACAAACCATTGAGAAAAACAAAATTCCTGTCTCCAACAGGCAATACTTTCCTTAGAGGTTTTGTATGCAAAACAGTGAAGCAGGAATTCAGATTATTTGAGATCACTGCAGTTTCAGTGTACAGAGCAGTGGAGCCTCTGCTCCCATGTACAGATGGTGTTAATGCCTGCAACACTTATCAACATATCAGTATTCAAGATTAACTGTGCCAAGAGTCACACTTCAGAAGCCACAGGGCAAGAAGCAAACAGATTAGAGGCTTGGACTTGCTTGCAGTGAACATTTGGTGCATAATTCACAGCAACTGACTGACTGAGTCATAAGCCTTTCTCTGCACTTTCTTCTTATTAGAACAATAATGTGCTTAATTCAAACCAGAAAGACAGGAATTTTATTAAATCTATATATATATTGCAGAGCCCCTATGCCTTCTTTACCAACAGTTACAGAAAAATAATCCTATGGACTTAAAAAGTATTAAAATTCTCTAACATTCCTATTCAGAGGTATTTTAATTGAATTTTATACACACATAACACCCAACAAAGAAAGTCAGTAGAAAGAGATCTTCAGATTTCTACTGACCTTGGGATTTATTATGCAATTTTTTGTCAATCTGGAGGGAAAAAACCCTTACAAATACAAACATGAGAAGGACATGAAATCTCATTGAAAAAAATGTACCACTATATGTTTTACAGCAAGGTAGGAGAAATTTAAAACAGTCATGAAAAGACATCAGATAACAACTGCCTCCTACTATC
Organism: Falco rusticolus; assembly: GCF_015220075.1. Lineage (NCBI taxonomy): Eukaryota > Metazoa > Chordata > Aves > Falconiformes > Falconidae > Falco > Falco rusticolus. The sequence continues at coordinate 45,548,262 of NC_051192.1, forward strand.
CTTTCGTTTTTCTGACTTTTACAGTCAGTACCATATTAATTCTCTTTTGCAGCCTTCAAACACTTTTACACTGGCAAGTTTTCAGATTGCTTGTTAACTATAACAAACAACATCTAAATTCATCCCCATGGCCCAAACAACTGCCAGTATTCAGTAAACAACTCGGGCTTTCTCAGTGTTTAGATCAGAGACGGGGAAAACAGAAACTTAAACTCCTACTTAAATAGTGCTAGTACAGCTAAAGGAGTAATTTTTCTCAGATTTCTACCTCGCGCTGTATCTCCCTTCCAGACAGGGACATTCAATCCCATCATTTCTCTTGTTTGGGTTTTCCGCTTGCTTGTTTTCTGTGAGAAAGGGGTAGCAAACCCCTGCTTATTTAAATATTAGAGCTGGGACCCAAATCAATATCTCAAATACAAAACACAGCCCAGACTTGGAGAAACTTGGCCACAAAGGCAAATACTGTGGTCTAAAATGAGCAAGTGTGGGGGCTAAGGAAGGGAGAATGTATTGACTCTGTGATAGAACTGCAGGGTTTTCCCTACAAGCCGTGCTAGGAAACAATTCCTTTTGTTGTTCCTGTTTTTAGAGAGAACATCAAAAGTTTAACTACATACCCTCTAAACATGGGAACTTACACGGTAATTCAGTGCATGATGTAGCATTTAAGAGCCATTCTCACGATTGACCGAGAGTCTTGGTTTATTTTTAAAAAACGTCACACAGTAAACCACTTTTCTTCCAAAACCTGTGATCAAATTAAGAACATTAAGCTGCAAATCCTCTGTTATGCCCATGCTTTTCCTTAAATTCAAATGTAGCCTTCTAACTTCCCCCAGGGTAAGCTTTCCCTTAACATTCAACCATGAAACTCATCAAACAAAGAGGCAAGGGAAAAAAACAAAACCCTTCCCCTCTCTTCCTTGCCTTCTCCTTTAGGTAGACCGCTGAGCTGGAAGATCCCTGCAGGGAACTCGCCACCTGCAAGCACGAAGCTGGTCCAGTAAAAGAGCAGGGAGGAATGGCTAACTGCCCCTAGGCTTCTTCCAGCCCTGTTAAAAGAAGGCTCCATGCTGAAAATCAGTTTCCCTCAGTCTGCCCCGACATCCCAAGAGCTCTGAGACTTTTCACAGCCAAACAATGCTGAGCATTCACTATTGAGGTCTGAGGCGCAGAGACACACTGAGAGGCCACTACATCGGTATTATTCCACTACGTTCAGCCTGTTACCACAGCTATTAGCTGGCATGCTCACTTTTCAAATCCCCATCTCTTTGGAAACCCTGACTACCATTATTTTATTACAAAGAGACACAGGTTAAAAGAAGTTTATCTGGGCATTCTCCTAGTCTCCCCCTTTGGCATTACCTATAATTTGTTACTCATGTAGGCAGAACTTCAGTAAGAAGCGCCTCACTTTTGCAGTTGTATAGAAATTCTGTTGCTATTGATGTGGTTTATTAACAAAGATTTTGGGAAAATATTTGTGAAGTTTGTGTAATTTAGATCAGTAACAGAATGCAATCAGATGATCAGCCGTAACTATTCGGTAAGATATTTAAAATGAATAAGGGCTTGCAAGTAATTTCATTAACTTTATTCAGCAAAACAGAAGGATGTCAGTTCCCCTCCATATCATTTTTCTTCTTTTGCATCAATTTCTATATACAGCCATAGATGAAATTAGTTATCTCTGCAAGCAAAAGCATTTATCTTTCAGTACAATGAGCTATAAGAATGGCAATATTCCTCTCCAGCACAACTAGCATCAGGAGAGCAAAACAGGTGCCTTTTCCAATTGATCTGCATCACTTAATAGAGTACCAAAAGATATTAAAACTTCCACTCCAGTGATTTTTCAGTGAATACATGTTCTTTATAATCTAAGACTAAAGGACTTGAAACATTTTAAACCTTTAAACTATGCACAGACCCTGCCAATTAGAAATTCATTGCAAAATATTTTGAAGGTTAGAAAAACAATCTGGGAGAAACATTCCCCTCCTGATGAAATTAGAACAAAGTTCTTTGAAAACAATGACAAAGGCATCGGTTGCTGAAGGCCTGAACACCACACAGCAAGAAAATTTAAACTGACTGTGATCATATTGCTGCCTTTCGCATGGCAACTGCTATACCTGACCTCAAGTCAGAAAAATGCAACATCAAAACCCAAGAGCTCCGTGGCTAAAGTGTGACGTTCATATGCACATTGGTGGAAAGAAGAGAAGCTGCCAATGGTTCACCAGATGTAAAAGATCTTCAATGGCAAAATTACCAGAGACAGTGGAGTCACAGCTGTAAGGATAAAAGCATCTCTCACAAGCACAGCACAGATCCACTGGAATTAAAAAGAAGGGGCTTCAGCGCCAGTATTCCCCTTTGCCCTTTGAGGTACAACAACATAAAGCCATTTTTAGGACTTGACAAACAGCATCAACACAAACTGTGTTTCCAGAAGTAGAGAAACAAACTCTAATCCAATATAATCACTACATTTAACATATATTGGTTTTGTCTATATGTGCTTTATTTATAACTTATTCATGCCTAGGGGAGGAAGGATTTCCTGTGTCAGAAGAATATTAAAGAGAAAGTCCCGATGCTGCAGATAATTTGTTGTTAATACTTCTGCATCTATCAATAGCTCTATCTTGGAAGAATACTGCCTGGGGTGTAATGTGGGAGGATAAAAGCCTAGGAAAGCTAGAACAGAAGTCCCACACACTCAACACTTAACCAGTCACCACTGCCAATCTATAGAGTTTTGAGTTGTTGTCTCCCATTTATTAATTTTCTTAACAGCCACATGCTAACATTGACATACAGGGATGTGAGCAAAACAAATATAGGGATTTGCCAGTTTCTTATTGGAGGGACCAGGGAGGGGGTTTGTTATCAGGTTCCAAATACCCTGAAAAGGATAGTTCAAACTTCAAGTCCCACTGTGTCAGCACTCTGCCTCTCACATCCAGAGGTGGCAAGAAGCGTATTTAAGATAAAAGACCTGATAATCACCATTAGCAAACAGGAAAACAATTATGGAGTATGCACTGAGTATGTTACACTGGAGGCTCACCGTTTTCCCTCTGTATTGACATTCCTTCTCTTATGTTTGCTTTTCTCTTTTCAAACTAACATAGTTGATACAGGAACCTATCATTGATATCAGTGGTTCTGCTTTGAGCCTCTAATATTACTCTGCACATAGTGATGTAGCTAGGAATCTCTCCTTAGCACTCCCACTTGCCCCCTTCATTTATTCCTTTGTTACAAAGATGAATGGCCATGGGAAGTGAGAGCTTATACTGTTAGTTTAAATAAAGGTAATTCCCTAGGCAACTCCATATTCTCATCTGAAATAGATTCATTTTAAGAAAAAAAAAAAAATCTTCAGACCTGCAAAAGCAGAACAGAAGGGGTATTGCAAGCAGCTCGGGATTTTCAGATTTTCAAAGTGCTTAGCCGTGGACTTTTCCCGTATGAGTTTTAAGGAAATATTTATTGTATTTAAGTCAGAAACTAGAAAAACCATCCTAGTACTATAAAAAACCCCCAACTTTTCATTACTAACTAGGCATCAGTAGCCCAAGAGAGTAAGTTTTTACCCACTTAAAAGACAAGCTGCTCTTTCTCACGGGGATGTACCGCATCAATCACATGCTAGGCCACCTAAAAGGTTCAGTTGATATCCCATTAATATATACATCTAAAGCTTTAAAATTAGATAAACAGTTTCTGAAAAAGAAGTTATATTCTAACCCGCCATAAAAATTAAGTGGCTTTGGCCCATTTTCTCTATGGACATAAGTCTTGAGCCCTCAGTGTGGATGATTTATCCTTTCCCGTCCTCAGAACAAATGAGTTCATGCAAGAGGATGCAAAAGGAGACTTATACTTCAGCTGATACCCTGGAGTCCATCTCATGAGGTTGGTTAGATGAAAAACAACCCACAGTGAAGAAAAAAATTATCAGTTGTGCTTCTTCTGATTATCTGATGACACAACTTACTTGTGCTCATGCCTGGAAAACTGATACTGATTGATGGCAGCTGTATAGCTCATCAGAAATTCCCACTTGAAATGCAAGGCATTTAGTACAATTTTAAGAAATGGGAGTACAGCACCACAGTGAAGGCAGAGATTATACATAATGAAATTTTAGCACTGCAGTTAGTCTGGGATCTTTGACAGTCTTCTCACGTAGAGCTCCGTGTCACAGCAAGGGAATTAGGCCCCAATTTTCAGAACAGCCCTTTGCTGAGGGTTTCCAGACTTGATGCCCCTTGTCAATGCTAAACACTCAGGGCTTCAAGCAAGGGGAAGCTGGAAGAGTAGTAACTTTAGAAAACAGGCCCTGGAGCCAGAGATTTAGCTTGTGAAAACAATTGTGAGTCCTTGCCTTTAACAGCCTACAAAAAAATTTAAATGCTGCTCAGTGCAGATCTGCCATAGGTCTTTGTCTGCCGCATCGGGAACGCTAGGTGTAAGCCTTGACAGGCAGAAGCCTAAAGAGGCTGTGATCCACTTTGCTAGCACAAAAGAAAGCTCCACTGTGTGAGATTAGCTTCTTTCCTTACACTGCTGGTACAAGTCTGTCTGCTCCACACATCAAATACATTTAGATAGGTGGCCATCACCAATCTTCTGCCAGCATTCCCCAGCTAGGGCGTGGGCAGCTCTCCTCCTGCACAGCTTCATGGTCCTGCTGGCAACAAAGGCCTCAGCTAGGGAGCCCACCGAGTCAGGATTATGCCCATCTGGATATTTATGTTGCTGTGGATAGACCTTTATCTGTTCCTAAGTGTAGTGTAGAAGCCATCTCACACAGGTGTATATGACATGTAACTCCTGTGGTGTCCTCCAGCACTGCAACATACTCAAGAGGCATTTTTTTTTTAATTATATAAAGAGACAAAACCCCCAACTCTTTCAACTCTATGTATATATTTATGCATTCTATACATTAAAAATATAATAATCATCTGTTGCCAAATGATACAATTTATTTTGAAAGAGAGGGACAAAAAATTGACCTGTTGTCATACTACACTACTACAACCCTCCACCTTTTCTGGGAAAATACAGAAAAGGTTAAGGAGTTTTGCTAAATATGCTATGCTTCATACATGTAATAAAAGTAGGATTGGTGTTAAGTTGCCGAAACACCTAAGGGTTTGATGGATAGAATAGCCCAAGTTAGAAGACAGATAAAACTACTTCTTTCTTCAACACCTACATGCACTAATGAGTTGGGACGGCCCCTCAGCTTGGGGTCAGAGACAGCATGCCACCAGAAAACACTTAACGTGCAAATCCTGTAAACCTATTCCTCTCTGGATGCTTTAAACTCCTACATTTCCCTACTTTTTACAATGGTAAGGACATTTTAGGATCTTCACACAAATGTCAGTAGTCCTGACTTTTCAGACTTGCCTTACTTGCTGCCATGAACAGGATGAAAGGACAGGTTCAACTTTATTGAGCCTGCTTTTATAGTGAAGAATCAATGGTTTAACTAATTGCTAGTCAATTTTACAGTCATATGTCTAGGATATGTGAATAAAACTTAAAAAATTTACCTTGTATTACAGGACATCAAAATTCATCAGGCAATCACATGAAGGATGAGGAGGGTCTCTCTTTTGTTGTTTGTTGAGGGTTTTTTTGCAGGGGGGGGTGGGGGTTGGTCTGTAAAAATCTGTTACATGAGCATACTCCTCCCTCATTGCATTAGGCTCAGTTTATACTCAGATAACAACAGAGATGTTTCCTTCTGTAGTTGTTACTCTATACTTCAATCCTCCATCAAGACCAGCCAGGCTTGTTAAAACAGATATGTCAAAAGGTTAAGAAATGAACAAATAGATTTTCTCCAGCTGTAGAAAAAGTAGCTGGTAAGCTCAACCCTTGGATCACTGCAAAGAGGTATTACTAAATCCAATGTCTGGTATTGATTTAAAATGGAAATAAAGGAGCGGATTGATTTAATCCAGTAAAAAAGTAAGCAACTGCATACTTCAATTTGGGAGAACTGGATGATCCCTAAGTAGGAAGAAAAGCATCTTAACAGATACATGATTTAGTATATACATTATGAATACAAAGCAAAATTCATTATAATAAATACCCAGTTTAAGTAAGCATTATTGAAATGGTAAATAGATTATATTAGAAATAATCATGTACCATAATAAAGGTTGTTCAGTAGAGACTACAGACATTTTATACACCTGACACTCATTTATTACTGAGGTTGTATCAAATTTGTAATGCTCCTAAATATTTGATACTTTGCTTTCAACATTTGGGTTTTAGGAAGGATGTAAAATGATTTTTATTTTTCCCTCTGCTTGCACTCTTTAAACCCAAACAAGACTTAGACAAAAGTTACCTTCTTTGGCAGGGTGGGGAAAGGGATTTCCTAAGGCCTTTCTTTTCTCCTCTTTCCTCCCCACCCTCCAGTAAATGAAATTAAAGGTCAGTAAGTATTCAGTGCAGTGGAAAGCCCTAGGTTATAAAAATAAAGGAATTAGAAAAGCTATTCAGGATTATAATAACTGGTGTACTCTCTAGATCATTCTCAAAATCCAAACGTGGTGGAAATACACTAGGTATCCTGACATTGCTAGCAAACATGATTAAATATATTTATAAGCATTGTGAAAAAACACATCATACACAGGCAAAACATATCTCCCCAAATATTTGCTCTTGTCATTCAAGAGATTAATCCCTGAAGGAAACAATCATATAATGCATTTTTCATCTGCTGGTTTTTTTCTCTCTCTGCTTTAAAGACATAGGAAAAATCTTTTCAAAACAAAAAAATATTAAAAATATTCTTTAAATATTTTCTTACTCCTTTTGGTAGGCTGTAATAAAACTGTTATGTCTTATATACTAGTCAAAAACCTTGCAAGACTAAATGCTAAGTTATAAACAGTCAACAAAATAAATTTAGGTTCTTAATTTTCAGACTAGTTCAGTCTCAGGACACTCTTTCAGAGTCACTTTAAATCCCTGTTAAGCCCACCTGTGAGCTTGCCTCTCTGCTCTCACTCTGGATGACATACTGTCAAGCCCCATCAGTGCTTACAACAGGAGTAATGATCTGCAGCCACAGAGCTCAGTTTTCACCGGCATCAGGCTCCTGCTCAAACTGTCGAGCTGCACGACTGTTCATGCCAGAGGCAAGGAGCGGCAGGGAGTACACAGCCCAGAGGCTACAGGGGGAAAGAGGGCTGTACCCTCTGATGCAGCACCAAAGTGTTTGGAAACCTCTGGGAGAACAAAGGTACCTGCACAAACCATCAGGCACAGCTGTCCTTAAGACTGGATGCTGGTTTTTGCAGGTTCAACTAGAATACAAGCTTGTCCCCTTACCTACAGAGGACCTTTAGGAAGGTCTTGTGGGTAATTAAAAAGCCCAAGAAAAGAACTTGACAGACAGGCAGGCTGATGGACCATTTCCTCTTTTTATTCCCATTTAAATAAAAAGCTTAGCTTCAGGCATGCAGTTCCATTGATTTAACTGGGATTATGAAATCTAACAACACACGTGTGTGCATGCATAAACGAACACACAACACATTGGTTTCTGGAAAGACATTATTTCCTATCAGACGATTCAAACAAAACCAAGTTGCAGTAAACTTCAGTGGCTTCAGAGGTACAGTTTGGGAATTTTTATCTCCTGTTAGTGCAACATCTCCTTCGGGTGGTGCCAAAAGCATCCTTTTCCTTTCTTCTCACTTTCTCCCACAACAAGTAGTATAATTTTACATCAGTTCATCTTCTGTAGAGCACTTACAAAGCCAGCATATACGAGTGACTTGTTTCAAACCACAGAAAGCTAAAGTATTGCACTGAAAGCCTGCTAGCAAGGTAAAGGAAGAATGCTTCTGCAAAGGTTTTAGTAAAATGACTAAATAACTTTTTTCTATAGCTAACAAAGCTATATAGATCTTTAGAGAGAGCAAATCTTCCAATCCCCAAATGAAACTAGAGCCGTATTTGAGATCACAACCTGTTTGATCTTTGACTAAACAAAACAACTGCTTAAGCTTTCACATGCCCCTGTGCAACACACTTCCACAAATCAATCACTGGAGATAAAACATTAACAGTGACAGGAACAAGGTATTATACTGACACAAAAATACAAGATATTTTGCACTACTACAGTTTCGGTAAAGATTCAGCATAAAGCATTTCTGAAACACTCAAACTCTGCAGTTTCTATCTGTATCTTCCTTTTCCACCCCCCCACACCCCAAAAAAGAAATGGCAAATCAAACACCCAGGAATAACAAACTTAGTGTTGTAACATGGCTTTGCATTCTTGTACAGCTATGTCAACCCACACAAAATGCAATTATGATGATGATCAAAACAGTCCCACAGCATTTAATATTTGCCACTCAAGCAGTGAATTAAGGACATTTGGGTACATCACTGAGATGACAGAACACAGGCACACTGAGATGAACATGCTGCAATAGCCAAAGGGACTGGTCATCCCAGCTATGCTAGACTCAAGGACCAATTCAGGAAAACCCCGCCTCAGGAAATGTTTGGTATGAAGATACAGACTATAAGTATTTGTCATTTTTCTTGCTACTTCATTCTTAGAAATTAAGGTTACCTTCAAAATTAAATGAAGTATCACAATAACCTTCCTATTTTAAATTGCTCAACAGTCATTAAGTGCTTACTGTATTACATTACATAGCTGGTCCACGACACAAAAATGACAAACCAAAAAAAGTGTCATACATACTTTTAAAGAACAGCACTACCAGTTGTTTGTTGTTTTGGGTTTTTTGGTGTTTTTTTTCATTCTTTTTTGTTTGTTTGTTTGTTTTAAGAAAAGATTCTCTGGTTTTAGGGTCTTATAGGAACACCAAATACTGGTGAAAACTTTTAGAGGAAGCAGGGAAAAGTGAGAAAGATGGAAAAGGTAAAAGAAAGGAAAAGGCTTACCCCAGAAACTCGTCCTACAGCAAATGCAGATTCATTTTCACTGGAGGCATAACTCTATATATGTTATAGTTCCCATCTAGTCCAACAAGTAACAGATAATTAGCTACTGCTGTCTTCAAACAGTCTAGAAATGTTATTGTCCAGAAACACGTCTGCAGAGTAAGGTCCTTCACTCCACCATGATTACTTCTGCACTTGTGAAGCTGTGTAACTGGTTACTCTCTTGGAGACGTTCAGCACAGGATTAACAAGTAGCTAAGAGCTATACTCTCATTCCAATTTTAAAACTGCAGTTTTGATACCACAGCTGGACACCTGCCATAACTGCAGGCCTCAAATAGGAATATTGCTTATTTAAAAAAAAAAAAAAAAAGAAAAAGAAAAAAAAGAACATCCTTCGAGAAAACTCTTCTTCCCCATTTGCTGCTCTGCAGCATCTTCAGCCTCCTTGGGGAGTGTGTTTATTCCACTGCCAGCTTTGGATTCCAGTTCCAGAGAACTGCAGGCACATCAAGCAGTATCTTTCAGTTATTTAAGTTTGGGAATCCTCCAGAATTGCTTTCCATAAGCTGTCCGGGAAATGCTGCTTGGCTAATTTGCACTATGGCTAGGACTCAAACTCCCTGTACAGACTACACAAAGGACTGATGGAAAATACTTTCTTAAAATAGCAATGTCGCCACCACCACACACACACTCTGCATCACTAACCTACACTGACATAATCTGGCAAGTGAAATGGGAAGAAAAAATCTATTTTCTGCCAACAAAAGAGGAAATTCATTAGTTGGATATTATATAACCTATAATAATTTAAAAACAAAAAACCCCACCCTCTCAAACTTCTTAAATGCACGTATTACATATACAGCATTTCTTTCTTTATTCTCTCTTCTAGACACATGGTTAAGTTACTTAAGTTACCAAGTAGCACCAAAGCCACAGAAGCCACTGAAGAGATATCTTCAATAAAAACAGAGTAAAATATACCAGCCTAACTTCTTTCCCCGTGGTATGTAGGAATACTGGATTTTCTTTTTTTTAAACACGGTTATGGAGGGACAAAGAGTTGTTTTCTGGGTTTGGTGTTTGTTCGTTTTTTTTAAGTTATTATTCTACTTAAAGTACTACTTTTCCTAATCCAAAACTGTAAGCTTGCAAATCTTTAGAAAAAGTAGAAATGAGAGGTAAAGAATGAAAACATTTCTGCCGTGCAGCTACATAAGCAAGAGAGTGTCTTTTTTCTAAGACTATTTTGAACAAAAGCAACACTTAAAATATGAGCCTCAGTCTGGAACACAGAGTTAACCTCTGTAATAAAAGTGAGTTCCAGATTAACTAAGGAAATCCCAAGGGTATATATTACTTCTTGCTAGCAAAGACAAACTCATGTGTATTGCATTAGGTCAGTTTCACACATATATAACGTTAGTCAATAAGCTAAGGGTGAAGCACCACACATCATAATCAGCCACTGATATGTGCTGAATATGTGGTGATATAAACATTGACCTTCCTATTAAATAGAATTTAAAACTTTGAAGAGTACAAGAGTTTAGGTCCTAGAAATATAAATTAGTTATTCAATGGGCAGGGCACACCAAATGTTCAATTACCACATATTCTAACATACCTGTATTGCTCACCATCACTGGTCATGTTCTCTATGGCTTATATTGTTGGTACCAGAGTAAAATGTTCATAAAGAGTCTAAATATTATTTGAAATTATCCTAGCATTAAAAGATAAGTTCTAGCTGTATCGGAGGGCAAAACATGTACCACCTAAGCACTAAGTTGCATAATAACTACAATTTATTGTTCCATCAATGTTTGTCAAACAGGGGCTATCCTTCCATGCATGCCAAACAGTAAACTCAAAAGAAAGCTCCTGGAAAATACAGAGAACTAACTTCAGCAGTTATGAACATCACCAGCTACGTACGCCTCTGAATTTCTTAAAATACATGCCACAAACCCAACTAAAATACTTCATGGGTGGGGGCCAGCATCCTGTTCATTTAAGCTTCAAGGAAACTACCTGTCCCTCATGTGTTCTGACCGAAGTTTGCAATGAGGAAACAGCAAATGAAAAAAGACTAATTAATGCAGGTTTTTCATTAATTCTTTTTAAACTTCAGAGCTGCATGAATTAAAGATAAAGTAAGTTTACTCCCTAGAAATCGTATTAAAGTATGAAGTGAGTCAGGGCCCCTAGAGAGATAATAGAAATCACATCTTCAGATAGGCTTTACAAAGCTCAATATTAAATTAAGAAAACTGTCAGATTCTGGGGTTTAATTAGTCCTAGCAGGTCTGGACCACTGGGAACATTTCCAAAATTTCAATCATCAAAGTAATTATTGAAAGTTTTAGGGTTGGATGGGAGGAAAAGGAAATAGGACAGCAAAGGGGAAGGAGCAAAGGAGGCAGCTTGTTTCTCACCACCAGCATAGGGCTTTTTAACTTTTCAGTTCTGCAGCAAGTTTGATCAAAAAAGGAAAATAAACTTGACCTAGTGGTAACACTCGAAGCCTCTGCACAAATAAACTGAATACTAATTTGATCATCTTCCAGCTCCCTCCCTCAGGCAGCACTATGCAAATGAGCTACATCTTCCTGAACAAAAATTCACAAGTAAATGCATGGTTTGTGTTTTCAGCTCCTTCCTGTGCAACCAGGAACAGATTTGTTCCTTTCAGTATTGTAATCAGCATCCAAGAATTTGGAGATTTTGTATTACACTTGTTCAAAAATTAGTTATTTGACACATTTCATGCACCTTTCTAATACATCTCAAGAATGTGGAGGAAGCAGTGTTTGAATTTCAGCTGTGCCTATCAAAAAGGAAAAAAACCTTGGTCAGGTAATACCTGACCCAGTTCCAAGTTTTGCTTATTTTGAACAGCCCTGGATTTGGCCATCACATTCAAATATTGCTACTGGGCCCAGTTCAGCAAAGGGCAATACGTACTTTTATCTTTATCACACACGCTTAACTTTGTACTTGTGAGCAAAGAATGAAGGTCAGAGCAATCTCACCTATCTTCTTAAGCAGAATTCCTCAATTTAATATTAAACATATCCTAGATGAGTTTACTTAGAAGTTGTATGTGCATTAATTCACTAGCAATACTTTCACTCTTTTCCCTTTTTTTAATTAAAAGCTCTCCCATCACTATTAGACAGCTCACCTAGACTGCGACAATACCACAGCTCTATTATGAACTGTATTATCCTACAGATAAATGTTATTTGGTTGGGTTTGGTTTCTTTTTAGGTATGCATTTTTACAGAGTAATAATACAACAGGGATCTCCCAAAATAAACAGAAATGCCAGTGACCAATGTATTAAAGGCAGCATTGGCTGGGGAAGACAGATACGGTCACGTGACAACCTTAGCTATGGATTTCTGAGCAGGCACAGTTACAACACATAGGTGCAAATGTAACAGCAGGAGAGCTACCAGCTCTCTTAACATTGCTCAGCTTACAGGAGGAGCAGCCACAGGACCACCAAGTCCCCGCCATTGTTGTTGGACTATACTTAATGCTAAATTAAGCATATACTATCAATATAGTCTAGATATAGAATATAAACATATGATTTAGAGTCATACTATCAAGACAGCAAAGAATAAGTCTTTTTACAAAAATTAGGACCCAATGCTAAACTAGGCTTTGCATTTTTAGTTTAGTTGCTATACTGATTAGTAACACCTTACAAGTTACTCTTAATACAGATCTAGCAAGTATAAATATATGAAGAATAGTCTGTGTTGTATATGGACTGTTAAGTACAGTCGTTATTACATTATATCACACTAACATGCAGAGACGCTCACCAATTTTGTAAAGAAATAGGCAATTTTATTCATCATGAATTTTAAGCATTTACAGTATTTTAAATTTTCTTCAAGTTAAGCATGTATCTATCACCGTTTACCTTCTAGAACCTAGAGGATTGGAAACAAATAGAAACTGCATTAGATATATCCTCATATGTCTTTGTAATTTTAAGATTAAGAACTAGCTCACACTAATGACAGTAACATAAAACATATACCCTGACTTCCTCATAGTTTTTCTCTGCCAAAAGCAATTAAGAGTACTGCACCTTTGGGGATTCATGAGGAAGGGAGGGAATGCTTGATGAGGTTATGACCCTTTCTCTGATAAAAAACAAAGATCTCCGACTCCATTCCACAAGAGACTGGGTCCCGAAAACTATTACATTTCCGAGTTTCCCCTGGAACTGGATCATTCTTTTTAAATCTTACTGTTGATCAGCATTACATTCAGATCTGTCAATTATTACATCCTAAAAAGATAGAAAAAGTAATAAGTTGATCTTTCAAGATCTGCACTAGTCTTTTGGTTGAGTTCTGTCTTTGATCTGTGCAAGTCAACCCTAAATTCTGAGTTACATGCCTCTGAGCCAGCATATTCTGTACTACCCTTACACGTTAAACTGACAGTAGGAAATAACATATTCACAAGCACTTGCTTTTATTGTGTCTAAAGCAGCATTTTTCTTGCACTGTCCTGCCAGCTGGAGCCTGATCACTTCCAGTCAAAACATCTGTGTCCATGGCTGTGACACTTGCCTGAGGGTCAATTCCCAGCAGCCCCCCTAAATCTCAAAAAAATTCTTCAAACAGGGGCACCCATAATCCTTTCTTCAGACCCTGAACACAAGGAGTATTAGAGAAAAAAAAGAGACAATTATCCTCCACTGCACAGGAAAAACACAACATCTTAGCCCAGCCCAATTTTCTCCATTACATACTAATAGCAATATTGCTGCTGTTGCTGCTGCAGTATCTTGAAGAAGAAAAACAAAACAGACGCAAGCCAAATCAGAATTTATTTTCTTCTGATAAGCAAGGCATACACCATGATCCAATCTGAAATAGCAAACCACCCAAGTTCGTGGGGTGGGTATGATGCCTACAATCCTCTTTTACCATACAGGTACGGCATTTTGGCTAAGCCAAAATTAGTATTTCTTTACTTCTGGCTGACTCGACTTCTCATCGCTACTACCTTTAAAGCATCAGACTGGACATTTTCCCTCAGTATGGGAGAGGCAAAAGCACTGCCATACTCCTTATTCTTCTCCTATGATGTGATACTCTCAATTCACCGGTTGTCAGTTCAATCATATCGATAGTAACATAACTATTGTAAAACCAGAAACCTGAGAAATGGAATACAATGGGTTTACAGATTTTCTTTTTGAGCCATCTTTATCAGGATTCTCTAGGATTACCTTTAATCCCATAATCAGAAAGACCATTTCACAATGAGGCTCAGAATTTACCAAAACCCAACTAAACCGATACCTTTTTATGTCAGGGGAGTAAAGTTGAGTTAGTTCCATCATTGTAAAATGGAAATAGGCTACTGTTTTGTTCATACTGAACTGGAGAATACACTGTCATCTCAGCTTGCTTTAGAGGAATAAATCTACCTGCCCACTAGGATTTCACATTGAGATTGCTATCGCAAATTAGCTATTGTGGTTTAACAATTCCCTCCTTTTAAGCACTGAAAACATAGCCTTGGACATTTGATTAACAAATTCAGTCCTCTCATGCATGAACACAAGAAAAGATTCCTTTGTAAAATGGTACAACAAAGGTAACAAACCATATCATAGGAATAAGCACACCTCTGGCACTCTTTCTGAGATTAATCACAGGCATCCAACCTGCCACCGGTGAGAAGAAACTTATATTCATGGGTATTATTAACCTGCTTCCCTGCAACCTCAGTGTTTACCTGACAGTCTGTTCACTTCCCATTTATACTGGGAGAGGTTACAAAAAGGCATTTCAAGGGAAATTCCAAAGCTCAACATAAAAAAAGGATTAGTTGGTGGATACTACTTTCAAGATAAGGAGGTATATACTGGCAGTAAAGGCACCTGAGCTAATTAAGTCCTTCTAACCACAAAATGTTTACTCTGTACGAAAATCGGCTTTAAATGCTTTTAATGCAACTGCTAGCTACAGAACAGCCAACAAAAGTACTACCTGTTTGCACAAAGTAAAATGAAAATGGAATGACAGAAAAACCTTGTCTGGGTTTGAAACTCAAACTTGTTTGATTTCAGCATTAAGTTACTCAGTTATGAATGAAGGATGAAACAATGGTAGCCAGACAGAACATGCTCGAGTAAGCAAAAAAAGAACACTTTTAAACAGGATTATAGCAACCATTGAGCAAATAGTTTTAAAAAAAATTAAAATCCACCAGAAATACCCCTTAAAATGAGAGCTCCTGTTTGCTCTGCTTCAGACAGAATAGAGGTTTGGAGAGCACAGATCATAACCACAGGTTTTATTTAATTATCATTTTACAAATAATAAGCCAGTCTGGGCACTGCATCCTAAATGCAACCAAATAATTATACCAAATCATTGGTAAATACAGTCCCAGGGGTTTGAAAGGTAGCACTTCTGAAAAGACCACACATTTGTATCTTATTTTAAAGGCAAATCCATGATTTTATGTAATTTCTTGTATATGACATATAGATGACTCTTGTGTCTATATATGACACATATATATTATAGAATAACAGCAGGGTTTCCTTTCTTGCACCCTTTAGAGATGCAGTTTCAGAGGAAACCCCTAGAAACTTTTTTTTTCCTCCTCTGTGTGTATTTGCCCATTGACACCTCCAAATTGGGACAGTTTAATCTGTCAGTAAAATAATACCTGCCTTCCTTATGCTCATGATACTGAGATTTATTTTTGCTAAAGACAGTATGATTCATGCTTTCTGTTTTGGATTGTAATCTCCAAGTACAGCAGATTCTCCTGAATTCTAGTACCATGATGCTACCTCCCTTGAATTCAAGTGGAAGAGACCTGGGAGGGCTTGAGAGTTGCAGAATCCATCATTGTAAAAATGTTTTTGAGATTATTTTTGTGTATGAAAACCATGTCATGTAAATCCATAATCAAAGAGTAACTATCACTGTAATTTAACCTCTCAACCAAAACAGTCAACATTCTGACAAACGCATTGTGTTACAGCATGGGTGAAGCTTCACCTGAAAAAGACCCAGCCACCGAGCCTCAGTTTTCTGTCCTAGTCAGACCTTACCTCTTTCCAGCTGCAGCCAGCCATCTCCTGTAACAATACAAGCAGTAGGCATTAAAGAGTCTTATGACACTGGATAGTTAGTACTTTATAAAGGTATGATTGGCAGCAGCTTCTTTTTTTACCTTGGAATGGGATCTGGGATGATCGGAACAGAGAAGGGTCATGGACAGAGTGAAACATCATGAAGTACTAACTAACCATGGAGGAGGGAAAGAAAAGAGGAAAATCCCCTAAGATGACAAGTTAAATTCTTCCCTATGGTTTGCCTAGAACACGGTCAAGTTCCTATCAGGTTCCTTAGGCAAGTTCCTAACTCTCCTAAGTGTTATAGGCAAGGAAATAAACAGATCCAGATTTCAAAGCCTTGCCCAAGAACCAGTGAAAACACCACTTTCCCTCTGCAAGCTGTGCCTGTTGTTCTCCATAAAGCTATCATTTACACCCTTTCCCAGCTTGGCATTAAAAGTATTGCATTGCCCTGGCTGGAAGAGAAATAGCCCCTCATTTACTTCAGAGGCAGTGATTTTATTGCTTGAGTCCATAAGCTCCACTATTTCATTACCACAGAGTTAACACTATGGAGGAGGGAAAATGAGCTACAGTTACCTCCTCAGCATGCATGAAGCAGAACAGCTCACTAAATGCTGAAGTAATCTTGAATGCAGTCTTTACATCTACCTTGCATAAAGTTGGGTAAATTCACTGCACCAAGTATGATTTGCCCTGCAAAATATTTATAACCAACATGGATGATTAGCAGCAAAGCTCCACGGTAAGTTGGTGCGTAAATGGCTAAACAGTTCAGATGCAAAGAAACCCCAACAAAACAAACAAGAAAAAAACCAACAAAAATCAAGAAAAAAAATTACTTTCCTGCTGGTCTTGCTCCTGAAACATCATGGTTTGCATGCCAGGTCACAGCAGGCAGAGGTAGGTGAATACATGACTAGAGAATGGGACTCTTCCTTCTTATAGTACTAGTGATAAATCTGCTTAGCTGTATCATGAAATCATAGCTCTTCTCCTGCAAGGTCAGAATTGTAACACAAGCACTTAGCCATGAGCATGTCAACCTCTCTAAATCTATGAATTGTTCATTTATTTAAAGTTAGTCACTTGCTTAAATGTCTTATTCCAAGAACTTCGTAGTACTGAGTCCAAATATGCTGATTTCTACTGCAATCAGTACTTTAAGATTAGATTTTCTCTATGCTAACACTAGAATCGCTGTTATCAGCAGCACAACTTAAAGGAGATGTTCCAAAACTTTTTTCTTTTCTTTTTGTAAGCAGAGAAATGTCATCCATAACACAAGTTATCTGGACATTCAATTACCAGATCTCATTTAAATACAAAGTATTGCTGTAATATCTTGACATGAAGATCTCAAAGTACCTTAAAATATACTGAATAAACTTCAGAAGACTATTTTGTGATACCAGTCACAATTATACTGTAGGTACATTAAGCTATGTGCCAAGGTCACACAGGAAGGCAGTAGTGTTTGCCTGCCCAAATGAGCACGTGAGCCTCCTGAGCGCCAGGGCTGTGACTCAGCACCAGCTCAGATGTCTCCTTGCCTATGACTGTACCTCTGCAAAATCCAGCTGTGCTGCTGGAGCCTGTTACTGAATACAGGAGGAGGGGAATACAATATGTAATAATGCAAGCACTATACATGATTTTAAGCAGACCCCAATCTTAAGCAGATGTACACAGCAAAACCTCCCTTGCTCCACATAAAGGATCTTCAGAGTTCTCTGTGTAGTTTTCTCTTTGAAAATCACCTAAATAAGACTGGAAATAGAACAGGGTCTATATATGCATACGTATAAAACCATTTTCAACTGGCTTACCAATCGCTTGACCGCCTCGTGGCTAGTTAAGATAAAAGGCTAAGTTTTCAATTATTACTTTGCAGATTAGGCCTTGGGTAAGGAGCCAGTGAGTTCAGAAACACCGGCCACAAGGACTTTGACTGACTGTAGGCTAACTGAGTATGACCCAAAATAGACAACAAATAGATATTTTGTGTGTGTGTTTGCTTCAGGATGCAGTTTCTTCAGGTTTTTTTTTCTGTTATTCTCAAAGTTGGTGGTCCACTGATCAGCCTAAATTACTCAGCTTCCAGTGCAACACATTAGTCCTCTGAAAGGGACATGTTTTAAGCAGAAAATTAAGAGTTACATGCAGTGCCCTTAGAACTTTTAACCAAAACCTGTGTATCTGTTTATTTACCACAGTGGCAAATAAAGCCAGTGAATCACTGTATATTTCAACATTTATTGCATCAGACTGTTTTACAGTGTACTGTTTTCTATATCCAATATTGATAAAGAGGAATCTTGGCATTTTAGCAATAATAATCTCTCTGGAGAATCTGAAGAGATGACAAGGGAACTTTCAGCAACAGAAGTCATAATTAGGACTGAGCCAACAAGCAAATTTGTGAGCCATTATTTTAACATATTATTTTGATCACTAAGTCATATGCACAAGGTTAAGAGACATAACATGCAAAACCACACTTGAGTACTTTGAAGAAGCAGATAATACTGTGTATACATATATATAGATAACTAAGCAACTATTCGAAATTACAGAAGTAGTAGGGAGTTTTGTGTTTCTGAAAACAGAGTTCTCTTGTGCAACATTTAGGAGATCCCACTTAATTTTAGACAAACCCACTTAATTTTTGAATGAGCTTTATAAGGTTCTCATATGGGGCGGGGGAAACACACACACAAAAAAGAAAAAAGAAAACCAGGGAAAACCCCCACACTAAACAATTAAGGACTATATTACACAGGACATTAAACATTAAGGACATTAGAGATTAAGAACTATATTACACAGAGGAACTAAATACATATTTCCCATTTGTTCCGTAAGTTGGCTCAGATTTTTAAGTTGGAGAGGTTTCGGAAGACAGAAAAATCTGTGGCCATTTCTTTATGCTTTGTTTGGTGTGTGGATTTCAGTGGCATGTACACAAAACCACCCAAGAACTTTCCCTTGCACTGTTACTAATATTTGCAACACAACATATACAAAGAAAGGTAGACACCTAGTTAAAGGAAATAGACCAGCCTCTATCTTCCTCCCAGTCTACCTAAGCAACACCTCTCAAGCCAGGAGGCACTTCTCTAGTGGAGAGCTACAAAAATCAAGGCAGAACACTGAATCCTTATCTCCTTTCTAACTCTCAGCCAATCTGATTATCAGGGTTTTCAAGTACTCTGCCAAGGTACTGAGAAAAGATCACAGGATAAAGTCTAAACAGCTACAACTATGTGATTTAAGAATGAAAGTGACTTTAAGTCATCAGGTTCAGTACCGTTTCCTTTAATTACTGGATCATTTCCTATCTGAACATGTATAGTTTTCAATTGTGCAGCTGCTAAAATACCTGTGATCACAGATGACTGCTATATTCAACAGCATCCAAAGTTCAAGGTAACAAAGTGAGCTCAAAGTAGCTTTTATCTTTCTTTCCCCTTAACCCTTCAAACACCCCGAGATGGCTATTATATAGTAATGTATGATACTGTTTGTCCACAAACTGCCAAAAAAAGGAAGAAAAAAAAAAAAAGAAAAAGAAAAAAGAAACCCTACAAAAACCCCTCCGAATGTAAATATTATCTGTAAAAAAGGGCTGTTATTTAGTAGTTTAGCATAGTTTTTCTCCGTAATCTGCATTTCATTGAAAACTTTCAGAATCACTTTGGACCAGCTCAAAACCTTTAAACCAGGGATTGCTCCCTTTTCCTAAGAGAAAAAAAAAGAAAAGAAAGAAAAAAAGAAAAAGAAAAAGAAAAGGGAAAAGAAAAAAGAATGTTCATTAATTACAAGGTACTGACTGACCTGGATTAGCCTTTATTCCATGTCAGCAGAAAAGAATTCCTGACATCTGCATCAATTACAGTGACAGAATAGGCTGTTCCAAGTGGATTTCTTGTGAGAAATCAAGAAAGAAAACTAACTGTTGGCTTATTTATGTGCCTAAGTGTAACACTGTATAATAATCTACTAATGAGATAGTACCTTTCTTATAAAGCTTTTCAAGTTATTTTAGGAACACAGCAATATTTGATCTCATCAAGTTTATGCCTGTGCTGTTTAATACTAAATTGATGGGAGGCGAGTTTTCCCTGATTTACAAATAATCCTAAGCATTGTAATCAAGTGGGAGTAGGGAAATGTTGCCTACTTCTAGACAAATAAGAAGAGGTGCAGGACTTGAATAAAGTCAAGTGCTAGCACTTACATTTCAAAAAGAACACCGAAAAATTGTGAAGGCTGCAAAATAAGGCATGAGAATCATTTACTTTTAGAAACCCTACATTATACTGACAGACAAAAGAAGCTTGATCTATTCAGCTTACACAGTCCCTAAGTACCTGTCTAAGGGTGACAACCATTCCTTCAAACAAAAGCTTAATGTTGGAAGCTAAATGCACAGACATGTTCAGTCCAGAAACAGGACTAAATGGATGGCATAATTAGGGATAACATCTCTTCGTCATGGTTGATTCTCCAGCATAAGTTCTTGCTTTAAAGACTAAATCTCTTTCTAAAAAGTATGATATGTCAGAAACAAAACCTTTGTAATTCAGGTCTTAAGCTTCCAAAGACCCCATTATACACTGGCTGGGCCCAAACACCTACTGTAGTCCTTCCAGTCTTTAGAATAACTTCTAGTGACCTCTCCAACAGGCGCAGATTTAGCATTTACTCCTTCCATCAGGAAGACCATGTATTTTCCTCAGCTCAGACAGAACTCACTTAAAACCAAAAATTCCCCGCTTTTCCTCCCATGCAACAAATCCAATAGGTAATATTTGTTTTGACAAGCAGAATTACTGCTGTGGACAATGAAATCTAGCACTGGATTTGGAAGAAAGACCAAACCAACTCAAAGACCAATCAAAACCATGTAGTTCTGATTAGTTTTACTTTAATCACTTAAAAATCTAGCTTTATACAAGGGACAAAAGTATCAGAAGTATTCAAATAACCCTGTTCAAATACAGAATGCCTCATGTAATAATCTTGCAATTCATAAACTAAGTTATGACAATAAGGATGTAACCTCTGCAGAGATAGACTGTACATTATAGTCAGGTAAAACGGTTTGAATCCAAGACTTTGAATTAATGAATTTGAAAAAAGATAGAAAATAGGTGACAACCCTTTGTTAGTGACTTACCAAATGTTGCTATACATCACTGAATAGAAAGAGCACATATTCTGTAAAAGTTTATGTATTAAGAAGTGTTTCAAATGAAATATATAGTAGCAGAACTTGACATTTAAGTGGAAAAAATCTACTTCCAGATACATAAAGTACTGTAAGAAAAATTATATCTGATGTATAAAGTGAAATATCAATTAGTTGTGCTTCTTGACAGATTGTAAAAACAAGTATAGGATGAAACGTTTGAACTGGGATTTTCATATATCTTTACTTAGTAACAAACTAGGTCTGCCAAATGCAGTACTTGAATACATCCAGACTTGAGGAAACTTGCCAGAATGTCTAACTTGGCAGAAAAAGATTAAGCAGGATCTACTCTGGTCAAGAGGCAGTATTTTCAGCTCTGCAAGATATAGAGTTTTTTGTTGGGTCATCCGCACCACCCCCCCCCCCCCCCCCCATTTTTTTTAATTCACGTTCAGTTCTAGAATTGTAAAGGCTCAAAAATGGAACCAAGGAGTCTCCCTGTGTTAGCAGTGCTTACACACACATTTGTTGGCTTGTGTCAAATGTTATATCATGTTTCTTTTAAACTCAAAAGAAAAAAAAAAGGCACAGAAGTAAAAGCAGCAATTTTTCTTTCCTTACATTACCTTCAGTATGATTTCCCCCCTCCTCGCCCCATGTTCTCTGTATTTTACATTAAAGATTTCCTGGTATGACATTATCAGTGTGGCCTTTCCAGCTCTTATTCACATGCAGGGAAGGGTGTGGGTAGCTTATAAAAGTAGCTGTAAAGTAAATACGACTATAAACTTTGTCAATTTTATGAAAGGCAGTTATTTGTATTCAGAAGTGACAACACTACAGCAACACTTCCCACCATAGGTAAGTGCAAACCTGGTTTGGGGTATCATACACTTCAGTCTCAGCATTAATTTCCATGGCTTTTAAATTCATGAACTTTAAAAGATTGTATACCAACTTCTATTCTCAGCAGAACTTTGATTTCCCCACGTCTCAAAGAAAGGACCCACAGAAGCCACTTTACATTTATCTCCCAAAAATGTGAAAAATCTAAATACAGGCTCAGCATCCCCAAGGAGTAAGAAAGCAAAAAAGAAGAAAAGAGGGGAAAAAAAGCACAAGAAGTAGTACTTTTTTATCTAAAAAAAAATAAATACATTCTCAAACACCAAGAGAATGTAAAAAGCTGAGTCAGATCCTCCCCAGCAGGGCTCATGAAAAAAAATAAAAAAAGCAAAAGCAATCAAGCTGGGAGACAATACAGGCAGGAAGAATTTACCTGCCATCCAAACAAAGTCTCAACCACTGTCTTCAGTCTGTTCACAAAAAGGAGGGCTCAGCACCTAAAAATGCGTGGTAATCCTGGTGGTTTTGGCTTATGCTCCTGCGCCTGGTTACACAACCCCAGCTGGGGCCACAGCCAGCTCTGATAGGCTTGTACCATTCCTCTCCCTGGCCAGGAGAGCTCAGCGTAGCACAGGACAAGGGAACACACTGGGACGGCTGGATTTAGAGCACAAAGGGACTCCAAAGGCATAATCTGAATCATATCTGCATTGCTCCATCTGTCTGAAAGATGAGTGGCAAACTGGACTGGAGCTGCTGCGTTAATAATGTGGCCAGGCCTGAAATGATGGGCAAGTTGTGGTCTGTGATAAATGCACAGCGCCTACATATATTACGAAAGTTTAAGTCACAGTAAAAGATTGCAGAGGCACAGCTTATTTAGAAACAATTGTTCTCACTGAGAAAGTTAGACTCAACATGCACATTTCTGGAAGGGTTGTATGGAGCATTTTCCCCAGAAGCATACAGCACCCTAAAGGGTGCACTGTGAGTTCCCATTACTGCTTCTCCAAAGCAAACTAACCTTGTCATATCACTGTGAGCCTGGGGTGTAGGCCAAAAAAAAAAAAAAAAAAAAAAAATCAATACTCTCAGTATGCTTCCCAACTGGCAACCTTGCAGAGTAGACAAACTCTCTAGTTAGAAAACATTAAGCATAAATGTAAGTCCTGTCCAAAAGCCATCAGTGCCTGCTATCCTAGCTGTAGCCAGGTCTTGCAGTAAGAGTTGCAGAACTCTAATACAAGAACTGAAGTTCTCAATGGCATTAGACTTCTTAGCCATATAGAACGCAGGCATTTTCCTTCAGCAGTTCTCTTATGAAATATTTAAAATATTTATTTCTGAGCACTTCATTAAATACACAACATTATCAAGAAATACAAAACTAACCAAATAATTATATTTGTATATCCCAAAATTATAATTTCAAGATGCAACCTAAAACCTCAGTCCTACAATACACTCAACTATATAGCTCCTTGCACCCACCCATAACTCCAAAAATTGTAAGAATGCACCTTCTGCCAGGCTTGCAGCACAGTGCTCTGTTAACACCAAAGTCTGGAGAAGTGGGAGTTCAGGTGTATGAGAAGATGTGGATGCGAGTTTTTTCTTTCGAGAGGTGAAAATGAGAGTGGAAGACAAGCAGCTGAACTAAACAATTACCTTTAATAACTAATATGGCTTTGTAATAAAATTAGGTCATTCTTCATACATATTTCTGAGGAACAACTTCATGGCTAACTTCACACTCAAGAAAACCTTTCTGTCATGTGGAAGGATTTTCTAGCCATCAGCAGAACAAGTCTTAAATACTTTGCCTGTTTTAACAGGTCACAAAATATTTGTGTGGTCAGGTTGATGAGGGCAACTTCAGGGCACCTTCAGTTTCAGGTTCAAGTGCCAGGTGCTATAAGGGTAGACCAGTGCCTCTAGTTAATACTGCCAATTCTCTAAAACCGGAAAGCCTATGATTTCCAAAAACTTTAGATAGTCTTTAAATAAAAATAATTTATTTTACTACTACTCAATTGTGGAAAAAAAAATAATTTACTAAAGACATGAGAAAAAAAATCCATTCATACATATCTATACTTACTGCCCAAAGAAGGTGCTCTCTGTGTTTCATTTTGAATGACTACAGAGCTTCTAGGGCTGGGATCTAATAAATACCAAGTGTGCCTCACTGGGTAGGGATCCTAACCAGGCACAAACCTTGAAATGCAGCCATTTTCTTTCTGGGAGAGTCACAGCAGTCTTGTATCTTCCTCAAGGATTTCCTGTTGCCTACGAACTATATATTTAATCAAAAAAACATTCAGGACAGGACATCCCATCTTTAGAAATGCTGGCTTGATTCGGACATGACCAGACAGAACCATCTCCTGGCCAGACACCCAGCAAAATTCCCTGATGATTAGCCTCGTACATAACTTGATTCTTCAAATATGGCTTTACATTGTGAAAGATATACCCTCTCGCAAGATAAGATTTAACCATCAACATGAAATTTTTATACAGTGAAAAGTACAAATATATAAACTGATAACCACCCTTCTCACAAACACTGACACCGAGAGGAAGCATGTTATTTGTAACCATCTCAACAGAAACTAGACATAACAGAACCCAAATAACTTGAATTGCCTGGCTTTCCTGAACCAGGAAAGTCCAGACTTGCTAGGAGAGAGGTTATATTCAAACTCTGACCGCCTTAAACAGTTTCTTAGTCCTTCCATCACCTGAAGCACAGGCTGCATTGTCTGCATATGGGAAGAACATTGTGTATTGCACCTGGAAGTTGTGTCCATTTTTAATTATTCTATAAAATATATGTTGTGGGGACCACTGCCAAAATGTGTGTAATGGAATTTATATTAAGCCCTGTTCCACAAAACCCACAATTAAGAACAGCTACCATTTTCAAAGGATTTGGTAACTTTTAATGTCTTGAACTGCATGATAGGTTTTACAGCATGTTCTGACTAAAGGGGCTACTAGAACATAATGTGGCTTTAATTTGAAGAATAAAAGCCTCCTGCACGCTAAATCCAACCTCTCCAGGGTTTTTTTGCTTGCACCACTAACAGACCTGGACACAGTGCAACAGAAGCAGCCCCCCAAACCTTTTCCCCCTTCACCTCCTGCTCTCTTCAGCTTGCTGACTCTTGAAGAAGCTAACTTCAATAGTTTGACATATCTCTCCAATACACGTAGAAAGTTTCTATTAATATTTTATTGCTCATAAAACATCAAAGCTAGCTCCCCCCTTCTGGTTTATCAGCAAGCAGCAATTTCCCCCTTTTTAAGCTAAATTAAACTATGGGGAGCCAATTAAAAAAGCAAAACCTAACAACTAAGCTTTCCTCTATTAATCTCTCTAAATTTAGGTTCTACCAAAGGCGCCTCAGCCCACTTCTAATGTCAGTGGCATAGTTTGAAATTACTGCTAGACATAATTAGGTGACAAAAAGACAAAGAAAACCCACAGTGACTCTTAAGTGATAATTAATATTAGCAGCCTTGAATTTGCTAACTATATTGCACCTGTCAGAGTTCTTCAGAGTAAAGTGGTAAATAATTAGGAAGTATCTGTGCTGCTGCACCTTGGTACTTCAAAGGGTAAAAAGTCTTAGTATCTTTATTTTACCACTTTGGATCTATTGGTTTCAAGGCTGTGGTCAGCCCAAGATGAAAGAATGTAACCTTGACAACCTAATTTATCTTAAGAGTTGCAGCTCACTTTAACTGGTAGTAAGTAATTATTTTTTTGCCTCTTACCCTTCAATGTCCTTTGAGTTGCTTTGGGAGAAATATGGCTGGGGAGGAGGGGAAAATCAATGAATCTGAAAATAGATTTTTGGCATATTGCTTAAGTAAAGCAGCAAGACAGAACGTGGAGGAAATTTCAAAAGGAGCAAAAAGCACAGGTTTTGGGATGAAACCTAATTTACATTTAAGCAACTGTTGACTTCACAGTACTGAAATGTATTTTAGACCCTATTAATGTAAGCAAAATCCAATATTAACACTGACAGAAAAACTAACTGTTAATATTGCTCATTTTCTGTATATTAACCCTGGGTGGCTGGCAGCAGTTACGTTCATATCATTGTTTGTGTGCCCACACAATAATATGGAGAGCAGTAAAAACCCTGGAATATATGATAGTAAAAAACAACCACCAAACCAAACCAAAACACCATTCTCCCAAACCTATGATGAAACTGGCAAAAGAAATTACTTTAAATCATGATTTCTAACATGATAACTCTATCCTTTTAGGGTGTTCTATGTACTGCAGAACAGCAATGTAACACATAATCGCTGCTTTAACAAAAATAACTGTTCTGTTTGGTGACAAAGTCTTCCCATTTTAAAAAAAAAAAATTCTCAAGAGAACCAATGGTTGTCATTCCCACCCTGGAAAGAACAGATAAAAAGTATACCGCTAACATTTGCAATCACAGAGTAGTACTTCTATATTTCCACTCCAGGTCATGCACAGCTAAGACTGCAGCATTACAGAGATATCAGAGTGTACCCTCTGCCTGGGGTCTTCTCCAAGAGCTGTTAATATTTTTAAACAGGAAAAGAAAATGTAAACATGCAACAGCTTCTTTAGGATCACAGCATATTTCCAAGATGGTAAGGAAGACAGAAGCTAAGCATGACACAAAAATAAAAAAAGCTATTTATGAAGGAGTATTCAATCAATCATTTTCTTTAAAGTATTACATATACATAGCTATGCTCAAAGTTATTAATTTAATAATTAGACACTGTTAATCATTCCTGATGGACATCCACCATGAAGAGGAACGTTCCCCCCTCTGATCTCACCCAAGAGCACTAAGCGTGAGCCATCATTAGAAGGACGCTGGAGCAGGAGCTGGGGAGGAGAGGGAGTGCTGGGTGCTCCCTGCTTTGCTTCACCGTGCAGATGGCATCGCTTGGGCCCTGTCACAACTGCCCTCTGCCTCCCTGGCAATTCTGAGCAATGCAAACAGACCACTACAATTTTTGTTCTGATCAGAAAGGCAGATGCTGGAAACTCCTTTATGCCATCACTGTGTTTTACTTTCAGGCTCTGTTTGTGAAGCAGTTTGGGGGGGTGGGTTTATTTCTTATGTAAATGTGGTAAAGTTGAGAATGATATAGTTACAAATTCCACTGGCAATGTTTTATGCCAGATGACCAAGCTCAGCTTTGAGTCAGGCTGATGGTCAAATTACAGTTTGCAGCTTAAATGTAAACAATTTTTTAAAAAAGCTTACAGTTAGGAGAGGACCATCTTCAACCAGTTTTAAATAGCATCCTACTGAGAGGAATATTTACACTAGGATACACAGAAAAGTAGGAACCTTTGCTCCTCCGGGAATGTTTTTATTGTTTTAAGTTTCTCAAGTTGGAACATCAATTTAGAAATAAAATAGACAATTAGCATTCAGAAGTGCTCTAAAGAAACTAGCTGGTTTTCATCAAGCCACATTTAGTCTCCCTATTTTGTACCACTCCTAATAGCTTATTTAATATGTGCACATTATGTATAAATTGTGATACGCATAATTTTGTATCATGTACAATTTCTTTATACAAAAGCAAAAAAGTGCAAACTCAAGTGCTGCGCTGCTACATTACTTGAGAACTAAGAATTCATTACCACTGAGACAGAAAAGCAAAATTAATTCTTTAAAAACAGGATCATCAATATAAAAATTCTCCATAGTTCTCTAAACCTCAAGTTTAAGCAATTCAGGCCACATAAGCTTTCTGTAACTTGCGGATGACTGGAACACTGATCTCTGGCGGGATACCAGTCAGCCCCAACACCAGGGAAAGTGCCTGGCATCTGAAGAACAAGTTATTCCGCCTGTTAATAGCCCAGCCTTTGTCGTTGGTGACTTCACCACCATAACATTACAGCAGATGCATCTTCACTTTGTGATGAGGAGCAGGCTTTACTGTAATCAAACATTTCACAATGTCCAGAACAGTCTACCTTTCACCGCCCTTCCCTGCCCTAGATCAAGGGAGCCACCACCACACCACCTCCTTCTCCTCTTCACTCCACCGAGGACTTTTAAAATTTAAAAGCCTATCCAGTTAATAGCCTGTTGGCAACCGAGAAAGTGGGACCCAACCAGCGTGGCCCAGTGACTAAGTCAGTTCATCAAAATGCTTTCAGGAAAAAAGAAAAGTGATTCAATGTCATGGTTTAATGCATCGTAACACTATTAGAGAATACGAGCCACACTGCAGAACACAGGGGCGGCAGTCTGGTTGCAGCAAAGCAAGTGTACTGCAAGTACCAAATGTACTGCTGTGCTGGACTTGGACAGCACAGCAGTTGCTTAGGCTGTTGCTAATAGTCAACTTTGGTGGACTGGAACTAACCCAAATTTCTCAAGAGAGTTATAACAAGAGTCATTATGCATTACAGCAACAGCCTACAACCAGTCTTTCAAAGATGTGCCAACCTCTCACAGTGTGCAGAAAGAGGCCAACAAGTTAGTCAGAAACAGAATATTCAATTTCATCACCCTTCCACTTTGCTTTTCTCCCATTTTCAATCAGATTTCAGATTTCGTATCTGCTTTGGTTTCACCACGTCCTTTCATAAACACTAGGGTCAACAATTT
This sequence comes from Falco rusticolus, assembly GCF_015220075.1. Taxonomy (NCBI): domain Eukaryota; kingdom Metazoa; phylum Chordata; class Aves; order Falconiformes; family Falconidae; genus Falco; species Falco rusticolus. The sequence continues at coordinate 45,577,081 of NC_051192.1, forward strand.
CAGCTATCTTCTTTATGCAGACACTTCCTCTTTCTTCAAGATACGGTTTTCAGAGGACTAAAAGCTGCTACAAAATGAAGCTATGAATAGTAAGTAAGGAACAATAACCTGGTACAGGAAGATTATATTACTGGGGACAACGAGAACATAGCAATCATATACTATATTTTTCCTCAGCATTCTTCTAGCTTCCAACCATTTTCAACTAAAGGGATTTCCTTGGTTTGCAGTTGCTCATTTATTTGGAGCTGTCTTCCAGAGACTTCTCTGATTTCCCCTTCAACTCACAGGATTTTTTTTTGGTATGTTCACAATATCTTTTGGCAGTGAAGTCAGTGTCTACCACCTTCTACATAAATAGCCAAGACCTTTTATGTTGAATCTCACTCATCTAGTGTTATCTGATAGCCATAAATTCTTGTCCACAAAACAGCACAGCCGGTATACACTTTTTATTCCAGACATCTCTTCAGTTAGGCAGCAAGAACTGGAGGAAAGAGAGAATGGAGCAAGGAATAATAAAGAAACTAGTTCCAAAGAACAGCAGCAGGTAGACGAAGTATACAATCACCATTCCTAAGCACACAGATGTTTTTGTGTGCATCTCAGCCCGGTGATATATCATTAAGCCTATGAGAGCACCGTTACCAGAGTTATTTGTGACTTCACATGCACTTAAGATTTAAAAAAGCTTTAGAAAAGATGCTTCGTTTTCCCATCCACTTTTGTATGGGTGTAGTAATAATAAAGCCTAACAACAACTTTCTCCACCACCATGGCACAAGATAGTACATTGCTATGTGGCCACTTAAAGCCCCACAGCACCACGCAGACAGCAGCATGCAGTGCCTACTAACCTCAATAACTGTACCCTGGCACTACTGCCATGAAAGAATCAGTCCTAGCAAAATTTGGAGGTAGAAATACTGGTGCTATTTTCTTCACTGCATTTGAAAGCTATGACCCAGCGGGCAGTCTACGAATTTACATGGCTGCGTTTGCATGTTTCTCCTGTGCAGCATCACATATTATAGGAGAAACAGCACACAAACAGAAGTCAGAGGAGTTATAAAACTAAATGAGTCTCTACCAAGAACAACAGTAACAGCTGGTAGGCTCCCACTAGTGCCATCAGGTACACAATGCAAGGAAAAACACTGCTGTTACTATAGGATATTTTGCAATGACATAAGCTCGTCCACTGGGATTTGTCAGTGGCTGTTTATAAAGCCCAGGTGTAACATTAGTTTCCTTCAGGATGCAAGTGTGAACCACAAAGTCAGTAAGGGAGGATCCAGCTGGGGGAAGTCGTGGTTCTTGCTTAATGAAAGAAGTTGGAAGGGAAAGGGGGAAAGGAAGAAGAGTTTAGGGGAGTGTAACTTCCTCATATCTTTCTCTTCAAAAAGAAGGTGCAGAAAAACAACCAGTTAAGTTGACTGGAGAAACCTAATAAGGGTTCCCACATCCATACGTCTTTTCTAAGCCTTTTGCATAAAGCTACTGCTATGGCAGCATTTGACTGATACCCCAAAAACTTTGACCGTGGGAGCCTTCCAAACAGATACCGAATAGACATCATCTGGTTTCTTTGAAACAAACCTAGGTATGTTACGAACAGCTGTTCAAAGGTATCATGACAAAAAAAAATTCATCAGTAATCCACAGGATGAAGCACTTCTCATAAAAACCATTCAGTATCACCAAAAGTTTGCTAAGTTATCAAAAAAAAAAGTTGGTTTAGTAAGATAATTTGTGATGAAAAGTCTACAATCATTCCCCTAAATTTTTGCAATTGAGCAATTGCCCAGCTCCAGATGCCATCAGAAGCAGTTGCCGTGAACCACAGCAGCCTCTCAGCAAGTGAAAGGAGGAATTTGTGCAATGGGTGGGGTACTCATGTCACAGCCTGATTTCCAATGGTTAACTATACTAAAAGTCTAGAAGTTTAAGAGTGACTTTTCAGCAAACACAAGCAGAACAAATGCTAATTCCTTTGCAAGCTAAACCAGAAATACACTCAATCCACTTCCTGGTATTGACATAGTACATTGTTCTAAATGCAACCATTGTAAACAGAATATAATAGCTTTGCTGTAGGAAAACAGTTAAGAAAGTTATATGTGGATCATGGTAGGGGATTTTTGTTTTAATTTGTTTGTCTACCACTCCTTGATAGCTACCCAAGCTTCTTGAAAAATATTTAAGTGTGGTATACACACACTTCCATCTTTACAACAACTGAATCTCCGGGTCCTGAGTTTTTTCCCCGCTATAGCACAAAGCAAGCAGTGACATTTATAAATGTAACTGTTGACTCTAAAGGGTTTGACAGAAGACGTGGCAGAAAAGCAAATAGTCTACCCGCTCACTGGGGACCCTCAAGTCAAGGACTAAGTTCCACTAACTTAATTACAGGAAACTCATTTCTCAATTGTCTGCTTCTGTGTGCCTCATGGCTTAACTGCAGTGTATGGAGCAGTGGGTCAGTGGGTGCCCTATCCTGTCAGCTGGTTGCCAGCTGGGGTTAACCCACAGCAGTGGGTGAGGGGCAGCAAGGGGCACTGCTAGGTTAAAGCAACATTGACTTTTTTAAAGTTTCCAAATAATCAGTTACCTTGCCAACACTTTGCTCAACACAACTTAAGCCTTATTAAATGTGAAACATTAATTGTTACAAATCTGTAACAACAAATAAACTGGGGGGTTTGGTTTGTGTGATTTTGTGGGTTGTTTTTTTTTGGTTTTGTTTTTTGTTTTTTTAAACAAATGATAGCAAGAGTAGTTCTTTGAGGAAAAAAACAAAAACAAAAACAAAAACAACAACCAAAAAAACCAAGCAGCAATAAGATGTCTGGAAATAATTAAGAAAGTTCACATAAACATTTATCCATGTAAGTAGCAGTGGTATTTTAAACATGATAAATTAAACACTTCTTAATTCTGTCTCAGTCATACCAGTGAAACATTTCTACTTACTAGTAAACTAAGTAAACAGAGGGCTGCATATGATCAAAGACTACGGAAGTTTATCTGATCAGTCAGTGCTAGAGCAGCCACTGGCAACGCCTGACAATTCTTTTCAGTAAATGTTATCATACCATTCTTTGAAAGTAAGAGTATTTATAAAGCAACAAAACCTCTCAAAGTTCTAACTTCCAGCACTAATGATTTAGTATCGGTAGAAGACACTAGTATCATGTTTTGTCTTTAGTAGAACATTTTTCATCAAGATGTAAGAATAGGTCTCTAAGAGAAGATTTATTTTTATCCATGATTTCACCCTTTTTTTTTTAACATCTAAAAACTCATTTCAGAAGAGCGATTAAAAACAAAGTATCCAGATTAAATCAAATTTTGTTTTACTAAACATTGTATCTGTCAAAGCAGTTTTATACAAACTGGTTGAAAAACTTCATAAGCTCTTATCACAACAGAATACTATGACAACTAATTTAAAAATGAAGACTCAGCATTATCTCACAATTTTAATTAGCTTTTTAATATATATTTTATTGTATTTTCTTTCTTCGCCAACATCACCAGTAATCCGTTAAGTAACTGAGATTGTGTTACTACAATCTAGAAAAGTGTTCTAAGTTGTTGGTAGTTATTGAGCTTTTTTTTCCTCATGCTAGTGTTTATAAAACACAGAGCATCATGAAAACCAACACACTGCAGCAAGCTTCACTGAAACTGCCTGTTGCACCTCAAAAGCTACAGAGCTCATTTTCACAGACAAGAAGTCTTATCTGCTTTTCAGATTCCTCACACCTGGGTCATATCCTGAGGCATTAGGTTAGGGAGGGAGGGAGGGAAGGTCAATGTTTTCTGGAAACAGAAATAATGTAGAGAAGTTAGACTATTTCCAAAGGCGAAGCGTGCAAGTTGAAGCACAGCGTGCCAGAGGAGGCCCTGCCATGCCTTTACCCGCTACCCTGGGAACCCTGAAATTGCATATCCCACGAGGCTGGCACTCACCATGCCACCCATGGGAGCAGCTCCCTTAGGATCTCACAATTTAAGGCTGTATGTATATGTCTACATGCACACATTTCTACATATGTATATACATGTGTATATTGTACGTGTGAGAGAACATATAAACAGTCACACAACCTTATATCCACAGTTTCTTAGTGATCCAGACAATCATTTTTCATGTGTCTTCTGTGTATATAAGAAATTTCAAGTCACAGGAATCTTGTACTAATTCCCTCAAAATGTACAACAAAGCATACGTGGAAAAGATTTTTAGTTGTGCTATCCCTAAACACTCTAGTCAAACTTGGTATCTGAAAGCTTTCCAGTTTTAGCTTTCCATATTATATGTGTCTGCTTGATTAGACAGACATAGGAAGCTACTCAAAAACAAAAAAACCCAAAACTTGAAGGTACTGAATAAGATCCTCAGGGCGGTTTCTAGATCCCCGCTTAACTGAAAAGAATGTTTCTGGAATGTTTTTTACTTGTCACTTCTGGTGAAACGAAACCATGTTTACAGAAACAAAAAGACACTGAAGGCTTCATGAGTCTTCCAAAATTAAATGAGACAAGCAGCTCCCTGCTTCCCTCTCCTGTACCTAGACAGGAACAACCCTGTGTTCAGTTTCAACCTTCTAGTTTGGGGGATGGAGTTAGCAGGAAAATTATTGTAAAGTGGTACCTGGGACATCCTGACCTCAATGACTGTTGTCTTTTCAGTGTCTAACACATGCACATGCTAGCTCTCAGTCCTCCCCCATGCCTTTTCACAGGCATCAATCTCTCGTTGCCAGCATAAGGAGGAGAATCAACCCTTGTTTGATGGCCACATGATGCTGTCAGTGACTCCACCATTAATGATGCTCTGCAGGATTCCTTTCCACTCCCTCCCCTTCCTTCCCCCAGATCCCTGATCCCAGCCCATCTATGGCTCTATGCTATCACAAGTCCTACCCTCTCTAACTCCTGATGTAAAGTTAAAGCAAGCCTTACAACTCACTTACTTGAAGTTGCTTATGTGACAAACTAAAACGCAATACGAGAAAATAAAGTTCTTTCATAGACAGAGTGAGTTTTCCCCAGATTTGATATGAAAGTTCTGTATCATCCCTATGTCTCGCTTAATTTACCAGAACTCCTCCCAGAGGCTGGAGAGCTGAAATGCAGCAGTATCTGCCACTGTTCCACAGGCAGAAGAGAAATTCAATATATAATATATATCATCAGCATAACTTTAACACATTTAGGCTTCATCAATACCTAGGAGAGCCACAGATGTGATCACATACGCTATTTTTAGGGAAGCAACCAGCAAGGAACAAATGACAATTTCTTCCACATCCTAATTCACGGCACAAGTGTAGACGTTAATTTTAACTGGACGTCATTATAGCGCCTTTAGCCTCAAAATGTATTTGTAAGGGAGGCACACAACATGTGAATCAGAGCGAGCTCAGTCTTTGAAAGACTGGCTGTAACTGCTTCTCCTCCGTTGTCGAGAGTTCTCATAATAACGTGTCAAGCTTTACAGTAACTTTAAAAAAGAAATTAATAGAAACTCCTTTTGCAGTTAAGCATAGCTTAATACCCTTTACATGGAAAGAAATTTCTTTGCTGTTATTGATGTGCTTTTTGAAATTATTATTGCAACATGTTCCTTTATGCTTTTCAAATGTCAAAACTGAGGTTCAATGCAATGAAAATATTTTAAACTTTTTGAGATGTGTATCTTTAGGTTTAGAGAGAAAGCAGTATAAATCAGCCTGAGCCACAAGCTTTATTCAAACTAAAATACACATTTGAATTAATACAGCCCCTGTGTGGGGACAGCAATGATCTAGAAAGCAAGCGTATGTAAGAGCTACTACAAGTTTGCCATGAAACTGTGGAAACATCTCACAACCTTCATTTAAAATAGCAAATTTTTATAAAATATTTTAATGAAACATTCAGCAGTGATTCTGAGGAAGGACTTTAATTAGCAGGATTACAATTGTTTTTAAAGAACAAATTTTCTCTGAAACCAAGTACCAAACTTTCTGAAATGGGAATTTAAAGTTAATAGACCTTGCAAAGAAAAATATGGTCTGATTTTCAGGAAGACTGAGCATTTCAAGATCCCACTGATTTTAGTGGAAATCATGCATATTCAATTCCTCCTTGTGTCAATCATCCCATATCTCAAATGTCAGTTTTGGTTCTATGAGACTTAAGTATCCCATATGAAAAACTGGCCTTGGTCAACAAGATTCTCTTTATCAAAAGGGGAGAAAATATCTTCTCTAAAGCTGAAATCCTAGCAGCCCACTGGTCTTCCCCCCTCATTACATATTTTAGTACTATCATTGATAATGGGCCAGGGAGGTACAGAAAGGTTAGACAAAAACAAGTTAAAAGTTCCTGCTATTTAGATAAATACGCACACATAAAACTCAGTTAGCTTTCCCTTAAGTTTAAGGCCAGTAAGGGAAACTCGCTTTTTGACTTGAAAAATTAGTCAAAAAAATAAAAGAAAACTACTAACCTTCACTCCTGGGGACAGGTTCTGTACCACCTGGTGTTTTATCTGGCATCTCTGCAGACACCGGCTTAGTAAAACCTAATGGACACAAAACAAAGAAAGCATTCTCCATCAAAACCAGTATGTTTAATAGGACACTCTCCTGCCCCATGACCCCTGTGAAGGATGGATTTTCAGCTTTCATGATTTCCGTGTTTGTATGTAAGATACGTAAACAAGCAAAACTCCCTAGAGATTAACTGCAACACTGCTCAGTAGACTGTCACCTGGACGTACTGCCAAACTGGCAGGCAGAAAAGGACCCTCTAATAAATCGCAGCAGTAGACTAAAAGCAGTTTGGATATCCCCCCCGCCCCCCAGTGAATTTCTAGTGAGAGGCCCATGAAGTGGGACAGAAGAACCGCCTACACTCCTGCACTGTTGCAGTTAATGAAAGAGTGGTCATGCAGAGGGTCACGTCAGCCTACATTAAACAAAATCCGTTAACTTTAAAGCTTTACTACATTGTAGAGCACCAACATTTCTTCCTTCCCAGCAAGGCACAGTGAAGAAAAGGCTTCTCAGAAAGGCAGTAAGCCCACCTCCTCTTACAGCAGTGTTATGAACCCTCTGTGGTATTGGCCAGTGGTCAACATGTGGCCAACTCACACTGACTGGGATTTTGTATCCTCCTTCTTTGCACCTATGAGTATTTTCCCATCATCAGCTGGGCTGATACTTCATTTTACATAATGCAAGGCTCAAGATCAGATAGGATGCATCAAGAAAAGACAATTAAAAAAGAGCAGGATTCTCTGCCTGAAGGAGACTGTGCACCAAGTGGGGCAGGGACTTCACCTCTGCTGACAATCCATGTAGCACAGTGCTGTGTACAGCACTATACACAGTGCACAGCGTTGGAAGTATTAGCTGTGCAGCCTTCAATCCTAGTGAAGTCACTGAATTGTCTTGGTTCTAATGATGCTGAGGCAACAGAGCTGATTCGGCATGCAGACTTCAGATGATCATCAGATCTGGAGTTATGGGAGACCTCCCTGGCTCACCCTGCAGCAGAACAGAGACTGAACACAAAATAAATGGCTCCCTCACCTTAAATTCCTCTCAAATTCATAAAATCCATAAAATCTTGTCAAATTCATATGGCTTGTTTTGAATCCTATTACCAGACCCAGAATGAAAACATTTCAGCCTTAACATCCAATAAAGGGCTTGGTTTTACATTAAAACCAAACTATACAAAACACGTAGGATTTCTTAAGCAGTTTAAGTCACAGAAAGTATTTCAGGTATGCTATCTGGGGCGAGTATATTTGACATATTTAATTCACGTATATGTAACAGGCTTAGAAATGTTATACAGATCTGAGGCTACAATCCATTAGCACATCCTAGGGTACAAACTAATTCTTATTTAGTTGATGGAAACTCTTGTACATATGATTTGCTACATCAGCCTATTCATCTCCAGTACTCGGGATAAAAATCAGCCATGTCTTAGGAATCACTTTGTCCTTAACATAGACATTTCATCTGTGCAATGTTATGCACACTAGAGATTTGATACTAGCCAAAAATCTTCTCTCAACTCCCTAAAATTAATAGTGATAACGCTTATCCACCTGAAGGTCTGTGCACATGAGTTCATAAACCACAGCTGTACTGTGTCACAAACTAAATAAATAAGTGTGCCCTCAAAAGAGGATTTAAACAACTATAAACATTTAATGGTCTCCAAAATCCTGTATAAATTTGCTGTAAACCAGAAGCCTACTCTCTAGAAGACATTTAAAAAAATAAATTTGTTCTTCAGACAGATTACTCAAATTTAATTATCCATACTTGTCATCGCAAAACAGTTGTCTAGAATACACACACCAACTAACTCTAAAACTTGGCAAGCTCCTGTCCAACCCTCTGCATTCAATGATGCACTACATATTGTCTATGAACATTGCAGCAGTTTATAAATGAAATTACTAGTAAATCATTGGATGACTGGAAAGTTGTTAAGAACTAGTTAATCACACAGTGCCTTTGAACCAAGAAATCATATCAAGAAATACAATATTTACTTCTGTGATTAATTTCAGAATCCAAGAAAATGTTTTCTGTAAATTCTACGTTTTAGGTAAATCATTTTGTATCAGAAATTCAGGGAACTACATGTTTTAAAATAATAAAATATGGATATCCACAGATTTGGTTTCTGGTTTTGGTTGGTTGGAGTTGCACAGAAATTAAGTAAACTTCACCATGAAAATGTTCACTGAGTAATGTACTGACGCATTAATGGCATAAAATTGGTAGTCTCAGAAATACTGTTATTTTTTATTGACATTTTGTAGAACTGCTAAATACAAGCAAGGCCCCTCCTGCCCCAATTTTTATTTATGCAAGTCTAATTTTCCTCGTCTGAAGTAGGCCAACATTTCTTTCTACTTGACCTTCTAAAGAACTGATAAGCCTGCTTTTATGTCATTGAAACTCCGTATCAGAAATAATTACACTTAAAGTAAGACATCTACCCACAGTCACTTCTCTGGAATTTAACTGAGCACCTGTGCTCATCCCTCTCTATGGAGCATGACCTATCATCCCCAGCACAAACCCAAGCAGGACTCAAACTGGCATTGAACGACCTTGGCATTTTTAATAATGGAATGGTAAATTGAAAGCTGGATCATTCAATCATTGCACACAAACCAGGGTAGTTATTGAACAGGTTCAGACTTTCAACAACCACAAGAGCTCTCTGTTTCAAAAACTCATTTGGATAATCCAAGGCAATTTTAAAACTACTGTGCCACTAATAGTTTTGCACAGATTTACCAATTTAGCAGCTCTGCATTACAGTTCATGACAGCATGGCAGACAACATAGTTATAACAGGTTGAAGCAAGTCAGCCTCTGTGCCTAGAAAGTACATCTACAGAACACAGTCTAGAAACACTTGCACTCTGTTACGGTTTTCAGTAATGAATCAGTCTGTGAAATGTGTTGCTGTTTCCTAGCTTTTTCTAAATAGCACAGGAGGTCAATAGTACCAGGACAGTTCAATCAGATGGAAATGTGACAGGACCCACGTAGAGCCTTCAACATTTTCTTACAGCACTGTCAATTTCACAAATCACATCTGAAAAATTGAGGTCCAGTTGCACAGCACAGAATAGTATTTTAAGTGACTTCTTTAAAAAGCATGAAAAATCATCTATTTTAAAATCTAAAAAAGTATGCTTCCTCCCTTCTTTCTCATTAATGCAAACTGGTTCCACACTGTTGCTAGAAATTGCAGAAAATACTAAAAAACTTTTAAAAATTCCACATTTTTGGATAAAAAGGTCCATTTCACCACTCCTAGTCCTATCACCAAGTAATCAAGATTTTCTGTCATGTAACTGCAATAAATCTTGTAAGATTTATTTTGCTTTCCTTTTGTTCTCTGAGAGGTATAACAAAGCTAGCGGAAGGAGGAAAGACTTAAAGAAAAAAATTATAGAACTCCACTCTTGTTTTCTGTAACATATCAAGTTTTGAATTACTCAGAAAACAAAAGTTTATAAATAAGTAAATAAAGGAATGCTAAAGTTCCTAGTTTTAATCTAGGAAGGAAACCTCTGACAAATACTGTTCATCAGGCTAGTAAAGTAAGTATTTCTGTCTGCAGTACTGCCATAAGCCAAGCAAGACTCGCATAAAATCCAGCAGAGAAGCAGCATTTGGGGTGTAAGCTTGCTAGTAAGATGTAAAAGACAGTAATTCTTGCTCACTTTCTATACAAATGATCTCCACTTATCCAAACAATCTTGTTGCAGACTTTGGGTACTACTAATAATACTGTCAAGATCAAACATATACAGTACCTTATAAAAGGTCCTGTTAGACCCTTCCAAATACTCTTGCAATGTAAGTATTGATATAGCTTTAATGGTCTCTGCGTCTTTGCCTCAGCTATTCTAGCAGTCCATGGGGTACTTGGTATTTCTGAATTCACCACTCAAAGCTGCTACCTATTGCTTACACCTCTGAGCACTTTTTCACAGAACATCCCAGTAAGAGAACTTGAAATACATATGCCTTCATAATTTATGAATAAATACAGCCATACTGTTTACATTTCTTAATTAACCAAAATTCTTTAACAGTAACCAAAAACATTCAGATGTACGACCGTGCATTTTCACAGGCCACAATCAGCCATGGCCACCCAAACAGGCATACTGGGAGGTCCTAGTTCAAGAAATTTGTTGTTCCTTCTGGTAGATTGGTTTGCCTTTAAAATCCTGAGATTCTAAAATTTGCAGATCAGCTTTAACATTATGAAAAAAAGTAAGATCTCAGTTCCTTTAAACAGAGAATCTAAAGCTGATAGCATGCTATAGCTGAATTCATTGGAAAACATTCAAACTTAGAGAATGTCGGTGACTAAAGACTACTTTAATATAAGCATGCTTAGGAAAAATATGGATTACCTGCATTTCAGACGCATATAGTCCTTATCTCTTAAATTAACTGTACTATGCTAAAAAAAAATTAAAGGTTTCCAATTATTCAAAATAGCTATTAATTGAAGTATCGCCATTTTCAATTTTAAAGTTTCATGGAAAAAATTTCATTGGAAAGACGACTTATGTTCCGGTTTTGTTCTCTCAGCAATTTATCATGGTACTCTAAAAAAGCATCAAGCAGCTTGAAAGAAACTATTGTTCATCATAGGACTGTTTGCAATTGTAACTATGGAGTCCAACTATGTATTTATGTTGAACAATGATCATCACTAACCAAAATCCTACCTGAATGTCCTCATGTGTGTCAAATCCCTGGCCCCTAGTCTACATCTGTTCCAAATAGCTGGAAGTGATCATATTCAAGGAAGCTGGTTGGATTTCTTCAAAAACTTTTCAAACTCAGTGCCTGCGACACTGCATTTCTTTCCCATCTTCCAGAGGCACAATGAGCATGAACATTAAGATTCCACTGAAGACACTTTATTCACAATCACCTAAATGTTCATTTAAAAATACTTTATTATATTTTTTTAATGCAGCCTTTTACAGATTAAACAGTCAATACTTTATGAATACAGCTCAATAAATGTAAAACAACTGAAGCCCTGAAGTTCCATTTTACACACTGTGCTATTAACAGTAAAGCCATTTACTGGTTTATTTTTAAACAGCATTTGGACGAGTTCTTCCTGCTGTAGTTAAAAAAAAAAAAATTAAGACTGGATGGGACAAAGAAGGATGTTAGTAGGGTTTTTTTGATGTGAACTATTTTGTAAACACAAGGAGACTTAGGTGCCCACACATAGCCTGGTCAGAGTGCTGTGCTTCTCAGGTGAATGGTACTGGATGCTGTGTTCCTGACTGCAGAACCACTCACAGGACGCCAAAGCCAGCACTCAGAAAGTCTCAAGTTGCAAGACAAACTCCAGACTCCAAGGAAGGCTATGGCAAAATTCCCACCCACATTAACGCGACCAGAACTTGACATTTGGCTGTTAAATACTGCATGTATCTTTGTTAGGGAACAAGGACATCTGTCCTGGATTTAGGTTTTGCCATTTGTTTGCCTACAAAATCCCTTCTGGAGCAGATGCATTGCTGCTCTGAACCCCATGAGAACAGCTTTGATCTCAGGTCACATAAACCATAAAAGCAAGTTTATATGCTAACAGTAACACAATTCTTTCACATGAACCAAGAAGTGACATTGAAAGAAACTCTAAATAACATGGACAGAGAGAACAGAAGTTATGAGGACACAAACCACTACATGCCATCAAGCCTCATTGCTGCTCCTATTCACCACCACCCCTCAACCCTTCTAAAGTAACATAGCAGTACCTGTTTAAGATTAGAGTTTATTTCAAATTAATATTTATTCCTTCAAAACTGCACAGATTTCTAATGCTCCTTTCATTCCCTTCCAGCAGAGCTCTGGATGTAGGTACAAGTTACTGCTCCCCTTCTCCAACAGTCCTCTCCTTCAAAGTTCCACAAAAATCTCCCAGCCTTTTTTCCCTCTGCACATCAACACATACCGAAACATTCCAAGTTTGGGGGGTTTTGTTGGTGGGGTTTTTTGTCTGTTTGGGGGGTTTGGGTTTTTTTTTTAGTAAGCTGCTACACATTTTGGTGATTTTTCTCAACCAGGTCACCCTTGCACCTTCTTTTTTTCACAAAGGCCAGTAACAGTGACACTTAAGATGACTGCACCAGGAGGTGAACTGGTCCAGACAAGACCAACTGATCTATGTTGACAAGAAGGAGCAAAACCTCCTTCGCACATTGTTTGCCCCACTGATGAAAGCCATAGTAACATCACATTCTCTCCTGCCCCATTCTTCAAAACAGCATAAATCTACAGCATCCTCTGCCTAGTTTCTGGAGGTAATCGTCCATATTGCAACTGCAATCCAAAAAAACCTAATGCCCTCCTGCTAAGCAAAGACCCAATCACAGAATCCCTTTGTCACTTGCATTCTGTTTCACTGTAATTCACTCTGTTTGAATGTGAAAAACATCACAAATGTTCCATTATAAGGAATGAGCTGTCTGGCTCCTCTGTGGTTAAGTGCTATGCATACATCTTCTCCTTCTTCCAGCCTCGCCAATAGCTCTGAATCCATTCCCAGTGCTATCCCAAGGCTTTGGTCATGGTTTTCCAAACCCACTAAAAGATCAAGTTCAGCAGCTAATCACTGTGTTTCAGTCTGGGAGTCAAGACAGCATATTTTTTAGAGTAACACAGGATATGAGGTCTAGGAGGGAATGTGACATGCAGTCTTCTCCTTCAAACTTTGTATAGAATGAACTTCTTGAAAAGATGAGATGTACTAAACATTTGGTCAGCGTCCAACCATGCTGCAAGCCTCCTCACTTAACATGTGCTGCTACAATGCCAAGTGAAACAAAGAGGAAACCTACCCCACAGGGTCTTCTGGGAGGAGGAAGAGGGATCAACATCTTGACTGACACTCCCCAAATACCCTCGTGAAGCATAATTTCAAAGCCGAAGCACAAAGATGTTAGTTTTAATTGGTGAAATGCATTTACTTCTGATGCATTAGCTCTGTGTTGATCATGGCACTTTCTCATGCTTGGCGGAAGCAATAGCTTTCAAACTCAAAGTAATTTCACACGGCCAGAACTGAAATTACTAAGTATAATTAACCACTGTTATTTTTCTTCCTGTAAAAATGAACTGTTAATGAGTATCATTGAAAGTGTCCTATTTTATACATGCAACTTGGCAGGAGATCAGCCATACATTGCACATAATCACGCTGTACTACAGAAAGCTGACAGAAAACAAACCAATGCCTCCCCTGTAGTGGTAGGAAATCATGACAGCACTTGCCCACAATGATGCGTTTCTGAGGTACAAAGCCACTTGTTCCAGTAAAGCCCCTACAGGTAGCATCAGCTCAGCCTTATCATGCCACACAGCCTGCAACTTGTGGACAAAACCAAATGCTTGTAGCAGAAACTGCCTCTCCCTTCTGGTCATCATGCCAAACAAGTGTAATGAATCCTTCTAATTTTCAGATATCTGAATAGGCATGCTTACTGCTCAAGTTTGGAGATCGGTTTGAATAGCCTGACGGCTAAACCACTATATGCCACCATTTTGCTGATCTCAAAACTTCCTGTCATCAGAATAAACCACAGGGTTTTGCTAAAGCACTGGACATTTTTCAAATTAGACACACATATATTGCTTATCTCATGCCTTTGTACAGTGCAATTAATCTCATCAGCCCTTACAGGTCTTCACAAAAGTTTAAGAAAACCCACACAAATAAACAAACAAAAAAAAAAATCCATCAAAAGACCATGTTTCACTTACACACAGTAGGACTGTCACTTTGGACATTTTCTTTTGAATCTAAGCTTAAGAAAATAGACAGACTTGGATCAGGTGGCTCAGCACAGGACATGTCTGACATCCACTCTGATGAAAACCAAGGAAGAGCAGGATAAATAGGTCAGTCCCAAGATGATTAGGGACTTTGAGGTAAGTCCCAGCACAGACTGTATGAGTGCAGCAACAGCAAGTCATAACTGCCAAGGATAGCTATCGTATCACAAAATACTGCTGCCATTACTCAAAGAAATCTACTCAACAAGCAAGCAATGTATTCTACATGGACTATTTTCTAAGCAATTTAAGCAATAACAACTTTTAATGCATTACGATTGGTTATTCTGAAAAAAAACAACCAACAGTATAGGTTTCATTATTGAAATTTAAGACTAAGATTAAATGAACTACCATTACATTGTTTTCTGATTTCATTTTTTAGATAACACTAGTTCCACTGTTAAGTGCTAATTAGGGCCACATAAAGAAAACTGAATTTGAAACAAACCCATTTAAAAAGAAAAATGCCTCACCAGAGACAAGAGCACACAGTTCAACATTTTCTTTACTAGAAGAGTTTATTTGCAGTACCACTAAATTGTGACTCTTCAGTAATGCACATACCAAGTGCTGAAATAGCACAAAAAGGCACGTACACCAGCTACAGCATTAAAGAGACTAAAGGATTTTAGGGTACAAGTCTTCACATTGCAAGAACAGTCAAACCCATAGCCTAGACCGTGACAGTTGCCAGAACAGACTACATGACTTATTCCCTAACAAATTCTCCAATACTGTAAGAACGTACACAATTATTTTCTCATGTCACCTAAGGGAGTTACAGCTAAATACAGCCTCTAGCCATTAGTTCTACAGCTGCATTTCTTTCTGCCTTGCCCACCATTCACCTCTCCAACATACTCCAGGTGGGTGTCTTGACTTGTTAAAAAAATAAATGCTTTTCTTGCAACCTTTCTCATGAAAGCATGCACTGCAGATGCATTAGGTCTCAGTTTCCAATAGATTTAATTCTAGTGAGGTATATAGCAGAAACCTCACTAGTGGGACAAAAATTCTGGTTTAAACATTTTTTACAAAAAAACAAACCTTCCACACCTAGATATGAACCTGTGAAACTTCAACAATAACAAAAGTTGCTTTATAGTGTACATGGTTAAGGAAAGGAAACTGAAGAGGAAAATATTTCAGCAGTGTTGATCTCAGAATTACTCAAATTCCTTTTCAAAGCTCTGAACTTTGCTACAACTAGGGGAGATGCTGATTTGGCTAAAACAATTACACAGATGCACACACACACAAAGTGTCTCTCTTCAGTCTTTTCCACATTCAAGTCTCTGGTGCTCAGCAGCTGCAGCTTTAGATTCCTGATTAAGGGCCAGGGCTGCTGCTGCTGCATGCCCCTCTCGAACATTAAAAACCCCAACAACTATTAAAAAACAACAACCCCAAAAGGGCAATAACCCATCTAGCATCCTAGTAGTTGTTTTGTAATCCCGTTTCTCTGATAGACAGGAAAGAATAAAGAAAAAAAAACCAAAACCCTCCAGACTTGTGTCTGGGATATATAGTAAAGAGCCCCTGATACCTGCTTGGTATCTCCTCCAAATTGCTTTTCTGTTACAGATGTGTGGTAGCACTTAAAGAGCTACTTCTCTTTTTACTTGATGCCCGTGCTTAGGATATCTCTACACACTGTCTTGGAAAAGACAACTTGTGCAAATTCATCATTTCACTACAGGATCAAGTAGTGGAGGAAATGAAACCAAAACAGGCTGCGAGGAAGCAAAGCTGTTGTTAAAGCACAAAGAACCCAATCACAGCAAACAAGACAAATAACATTGAAAACAAATTATAGTATGCAATGTCTTAAATGAATTTGAATTCAGTCCTATGTGTTGAATAAATACCACAGTGATGGATAACATACCAATGGATTCCATTATATCTGAAGAATTTTGTTACTATGGGAGAAACATACCATGTCTGCAAGGATTTTACCTTCTGACACTACCTTTTCACATTTCTATTTCTGTTATGGGAAACTTCTTGACACCCAGCTACAGTGCACTAACACCACCACACTTTATAGAAAAAGGGAAACCACCTTGCCATCCACTTAGTTAGGACGCCAGGCTGCGTATATTACATAGGGTAGTCCCTCCTGAAATCACACTATGATAATAACGAAGGTTTTTCTGGGGTTTGTTTTGTTTTAAATGAAGGCTCTATGGTCCTCTTACAGAGATACTCTTGATATTTTAAGGTCAGTAAAAAAGCTGATATCTATGGGATGAACAAAATTTGTATGTGTTTCAACTTTGTGTAGGGCCAGAGTCAAGGCATGGAGACAGAATGACATCTTCCTAGATTCACATAGCCAGTATGTAATGCAAACCTTGAAACCACATTCATGGACAGCTTGACAAAGAGATAAGGTGCATCCAAAAGCAAATACTCTAAGACAACAGAACAGCCCAATGCTTTTTAAGAGTATAAATACAGAAAGTCCATTGCAAAGTCAGCTGGTTTAGGGATATTTCTTCTCTCCACTTAAATACATGTTTCTGAAAGCTCCCTAAAAAGAGAAGAAAAAAGAAAAGAGAAACACAAAATGCTGCACTGCACCAAATCAAAATTGCAAGTTTTTTCTCTCATGTGCAAGTTTTTCAAAGCACTGCTATTTTTCTTCCAGTCTTGCTAACAACAGAGCAATTAGTATGCATCAACTCCAATTAGACTGTTTTAACTCTTCTATAAAACCTTGTAATATGTTTGTAATGTAACATATGTAATATGTTATTTTCAGGGAAATAACTTCAGACCTTGCTATAGAAAAAACCCACAGAACTTCCAGAAGATCATACTGATGAAAGACAAAATGTCAGTGCTGTCCAGAAGGTTCATTTACTTTGTTAAAAATTTTCCTAAACAATGTTAATTCCAAGTACACAAGAGAGAAAGATATTCTTCCCCTCGATTGTAAACTCTTTTGGAGAGCTGGGGAGGGGAAGGGAAGAAAAGATGCAAAGGAATGTTTGGTTTGGCACTGCTGAGGCTTGTTCATGAAGGGGAAGCCTACTTAAAACCAGGATAACGGATAATTATCACTTTACACATGAATCCTTCGCTACTTTTACGGTGATTATGTCACATTTTGCAAGGAAAGGAATGGGCACAGATTCACCATCAGGAGAAGGGCTTCTACAAACTTAATTTGTGTGTTTCCTTCAACTGTAATTGCCTGAGCACAGTATTACTGCTGAAATGAGAGGTTTAGACATAGCTTTACATTTATTAGACAAGTAATACTCAGTTAGCTTTCCCAGAAATTGTCGTTTGAACAGCTAGCCAAAGTACAGCCATGCATAACAACATTGCTCTGTGAAACACAATTTTTCCCCACAGACATCAGAAAAAAGCCCATGTAATTTTTGACTACAGTAAAGTGTGATTAATGAAAATTCCTGGGATTTTGTTTTCATCACAGAGTATATAACATTAGGCAACAACACAGCAAATAGCTGTATCAATGTCTCAATGTATCAATGGTCAAAGCTTTCTGCCTGGCTGCCCCCCAGGCCTGGCTCAGGCAGCTGACTGCCTGACCGCTTCACAGTCCTCCAGTTTTTCCTTCTCTCTGCTTTGAGGATACCTACATCTGTGTACACGTATATGTATTTATATACACACTGTACACACGGAAAAAAAGAGGAAATTAGACAAACTGACAGTGCTGTGCACGTTCACTTGCAGTTTGCCCAAATGAATGGCTTCATAACTCAGACAGGGATGTTTTCTGTAAATATGCTCCACTATTTATCAAGACACTCCAGAGTGCAATCGTTGAAGCGTGGCTTGCAAACAATGTATTTTCTAGAGCCAAAGTATGCAGTTACCTACGGAATGCTTTGGCTAGTTGTGATGGAGAAAGCAGGGCCCTCTTGCTGTACATTAGCTTTGAATAATGTGTCGCCAGTTCAGCAGAGTTCCGTGACTGCAAGCTTAGTTCTATTTGCTTTTGTGGCATTAAAATGCATGTGCATACTGCAGAGGATAGGGAAAATACATAGTATCAAATAACACTCCTGCTTAATCTCTAGCAAACCACGGGTTTTGTATATACACACATAAGTATAAATACATGCATATATATATATTCACTACAAAGTATATAGAATATTTAATGATGACTAGAAAGGAAATTATTTCATCAACCTATGATCAACACAAGTAGAGAACCTGGGAGACTAAAACTGGTAAAAAAGAAACCACACACAGCAACAATCTCTAACCTGCCACAATTTCCAGAGGAAAGTCAATAACCATTCGGACAGAAGCAGCTGACAAACTGCTGAATAAACATCTCTTTTGCATTAAGATGCAGCATTCTCTAGATAGGGAAACTCCCTCTAATGTCATAACGGAGCTTATCTCCAACATGCTTTCTTAGAAAAGTTGAATTTATTACTAAAGACTGCATCGCCAAATGCAGACCTTCACTGGCCCCAGATGAGAACACTAGGTCCATTCAGCGAAAAAAACAAACCACCAACCACACATGGGGAAAAAATAACATCACTTACAAATGTTATAGTTGGAAAGGTGATCTCCTTCAGCTGTATGTTTTTCTCCTTTCTACATTAGTCTAAAAGACATGGTTTGAACAAATCAGTTGTTTGTAAGTAATTCTCAACAGCTGCATAGTCTGAGTCATTGTGCATTTGACAGGATTTCATTCACCTTCTTAGAAAACAAAGCAAATAACTTAGTTTTCAAACACAGAAACCAAGAAATAACTATTTTGTACTAAAATAATAGTCATCTGACACCTCATGGACAGCTTATAAAAAAGTATGCAATTGTTGAGAGTCTTTCAGAGATTTGTAAGATTCTTGAAACAACTCTAGCAATTCTCAGCTTGTGCTAAGAGAGACCCTTCTTTGGTGAACTGCATGTTTGTTTGTAGCTTTCAATAAGACAGAATAAAAATCACCACAAATCATTTAGTGCTTCAGACTGAAAATTATTTCAAGGACAGCGATCATTAAGAAACATCATGTTCAAATACAGGTTAGTAAGGGGTAGTCAAAAAAGGGTTTCCATTAACTTTACTCGACAGTTTTAGAAGGTGTTAAGATCACAACACTTCTATACTGACACTTTTCACATAGGAAAGGAGTCCAAATTCTCCTCTCTCCACCTTCTCCACCCTCTTGGACCAGTGATGAAGGTCACCTTTCTTAATTCTCCATTTTAACCACACTGAACAGTGAAGCTTTTTCTCCTTCTATATAGTTAGCAGAGAATCAGAAACAAATCATGCATTCAGCAGTCAGCTTTCCCTGCTCTAGCTGAGATGCCAGAATTACTGTTATCCTTTATAGGGATGTGTCTCTTCCTATCTATTCCCACCAAGTAAAATTTTACTGGAGTGAAAGACTGATCCCATGTGTACTTCAACACCACTAGAAGTCAGCACAAAGGGTAATCAAGTATTTAATTTCTATCCTGAAAAAGAGAAGAAATCCTGAAAATTTATTTCATTTTATTTTTTTTATTTGCTGGTTATGAAAACCAGCAAACAGCTACATTAAGGAATTCAGTTCTCCTTAATTGAAAACAATCAATATAATTCCCCAAATTATGGAAATAAGTTTCAAAGGACATGTAAATACTATGCACTGCATTAGACGTGTGGAGGGTACAAATAAGACAACTCCACAAATCACTGTACATGAAATTCTACAGCAAAACTGTAGATGAAATCTTACAGCAATAAGAAACCATCAGACACGCTTCCTTCATTTTTATAACACGTATATCAACACTGTGGTTCCAAACACAACGAAAATTCATGATTGACAGTGTTTTCCCACTGGCAATGCAATACACCTCTGCAGTACAATAGAGATGGGTACGTCCTTCCAGTTACTTCCATTTATATAAACACAGAACGTAAAATCAGGGCATCAGGATACAACAAACAACTCCTGAAGAACCTATTTTTAAGAGGCAAAGCTTTGTATTTTGTTGGCCATTTGATCTAGTACTGGAAATTAACACAAATAAGACCCAGGTGGGAGGGGGATTTCTGAATAGTCTTGACTAAAGCAAATATTCAAGGGGATATTACTCAAGTCAGTACCAAGAGCTTCAGCCAGTTTCCAAAGCCTTTTGAATTCTTAGAGCTAAGCCTGATGAATTCAGATGAAAGTTCCTTTTCTTCCACTCTTAAGGGAAGAAATAACTTAAGTGAACTTTCTGCAAAACAGCCTCCCAAGTTCAGCAATTGGGGAACAAACCTAAAGCTCTGCCAAGACACACAACTAAGCATTTATAAACCTTAATGGTTTATTCAATTATTAAGTATGGATGTACTGAACCAAAAAACACAGAGGTATTCCAGTAATGCTGTTTCAAGTTACATAATTCCACCCCTGGTACATAAAAATCCCAGTTCCTCCATTCTTGCTGCCTAGCCCACATTTTGTACTCCGAGGAACTCGGGCACTCAGGGCGCATACTAACGACAGCAAGTTCCAGCTGAATCCGGTGAGAGGCAGGGCTAGGCGAGGACACCACCTGGCCCTGCCTCAGCTCTGGGATGATGTCAGACTATTCAGCAGAGCAACGGGGGGGGCGGGGGGGGGGAGGTGAAGAGAGAGAGAGAGAAAAAAAAAAAAGTCCCTGCTGTATTTCATACGTGGACAAAGGGCTGTGTATATTACCACAAAGAGCAGGAAACCCCTCTATCTCACCAACAAATAAGACTCTGCAGCCCTCCAAGCCTTACCGCATTTAGGCAAGAGGAGTAGGTGGAGGAAAAAGCATTTGCTCCCTTTAGATTTGATGACAGTTACTCCATCTCTCTCCCACCCCGTCTGTCTCCACAGCCTGTGTTGTATTCCTGGGGGTATCATCAAGCCGCTATCACCTTTTGCCCAACGGTTGCCACTGTGTGCTGACCCACCAGGGCATGTCAATTTAGCAAGTGCCAAGCCAGTTCCAAATTCTTCTTTTTTCTTTATTAAAAAAAAAAACAAAAATAAACAACTAACTTTTCCTTGGTTCCTAGCTCCTCCATTTATCCCTACAAAACAAAAGATCCAGAAATCACTTTAAAATAAATAATAGCAGCTCTGCACAGCAAGCTTATGCAAGTGAGGGACTAAAAAGTCTGCACAGCAGAGAAATGCCATGCTGACTGAGGAGAAGATGCGCTCACATGAAATAAAGTGATCCTTGATTTTCCAGACAGTGAAGACACACACAAGATCGCTGGACCAACCAGCAGATTCTCTGATGCTGAATAAAGGCTGAGCTCATGTTGCAGAATTTCGTCATTGGAAACATGAAGGCTATTCTTAAATTAATGCATCAGATGCACCCAAAAAGCACCTCTGGGTACAAAAGCAAGCTGGGACCAAATAGGCCACATCTTTGCTAATGAACCACCTTAGTCTCCAAAATAGGGTGCATAAAAACCATCTCTCAGGAGTGATGGCTGAACTGGACTGGGGACTGAGCTATGCCTGGAAACTGTCTGGGAAGAAGGCTAGCTGTAATTTCCACAAATCATACCAGCAAACACGACCATCACAGACCATCTTCTTCCAGGCCTGGCAACATTCTTCGGCCCATCTGAATTTAATACAGATGTAACCTCATAGGACTCCTCTCTCAGGCCACCTACGCTCATAAACTTTCCTGAAATGTAGTTTTGAGCACTTTTAATTTAATTCCATTACAAACTCCAAAGATTCAAAGAACTCTGAATGGAGAGCCATACACCGGTATAGAAAGCCGAACAGGCTGGGGGAGGTGAGATAAAAAAAGACAACCATGCTCTCTGGAGAGCAGAAAGTATAATTACATTCAACAAAACTACTCTTCTATTATGCATATGCCACTGCCAGTGGGCAGGGTTCACTTCTACCTTTCAGTCCCGACCTTTACAATGGATCAGATACAAACTTTCCAAAAAGCAGCAGTGTCTTCTGTCTCTGTACCTGTGGCCACCTTTCTCTGCAACATCTCAGCTCCCGTGTAGCCCAACAACTGGTAGATGCCTCCTTCAGCTATGTTGGAGTGAGAGTTGTCCCACAAGGAGAGTTCAGAGGGGGTTGCCCAGCTCTCCTGTAGCAAGAAAAGTCCTCTTACTGTTCCAGACACAAGTCCGATGTTTGGGCATCCTCATGACACTAGCAGGCTAATGCCAGCATGAAATGTAAAGCAGATCCTTAATGGAAGGGAGTTTTTTGTGGTTTGAAGGGTTTAGGGTTTTCTTTCTGAATCCAACTCTAGCACAGTTTAAGCAAAAGCCATTAAAGTTTGGGAAGAAGCTGCAATGAATCATAATTATTACAAAACAAAGGCCAAATTTTTCAAAACTGGTTAGCCATTTTAATATTGACCCTAATATGTGGAAAATAGGAACCCAAGACACTGAACGAAAATAACTCTAGCGTAGGTTGAAGTAACTACCAAACTTCAACATTAACTGTTATTTTTGAGTCTTTAGAGTCTTACACCTAAACATAAGAAAAGTTTGGTCTATTTTAAAATACATGTCTGTGTGGTGCTTCTGTCAAGTTATTCTTATTATTTGGCTTTATTTGTAAAATAGATGGGGGAGGGTGGAGATGGGGACCAAAGCAAACAAACCAACCCAAGGAACAAGGCTGGGATTATCTAAGCCCTGGAAAGTTGAATTAACGTAACTTTTATAATGTGTCTAGAATAATTTTGTCTTTTTCCAAAGTCAGCTGTTGGCAAAAATTTACACACAAACCCACTATTTGTTTAATTTTTTTGTTATAAAAATTATTTAAACCGGATTACCTGAAACTACCAGCTTCAAATCTCTGAAGCTGAAGATTCAGCATATTCCTCTAAGGAAGTGAACTGCTTCACTTTTCAGAGAAGTAATTACAAAAACATAAGTCCTCCTTTTACAATCTAACCATGTATTAAAACTGAAATAGATAATAAAGTCCATTTCAACAACACATATGTTTTGTGGGCTGTTACTGCAGCTTTGCTCTTTTTTCCACCCTTCAAGGACTCTATCAAAGATCTACTTTAACTGATGCGGCAGACTGCTCATTTGGCAAGATTATAAGACTATACCAAGAGAAATAGAGGTTTTCAACCTTTCAAATGAAATAAATGGAAAAAAAAAAGGTATTGGGAAGAACACTAAAATGCCCTACAGATTCAGAACTGGAAGGAGATGGCACACAGCTTCCCCTGTGCCTGGTTATCAGGGAGTGTTCTACATCCTACTTTTCCTCTGTGCCAGGAAGTCTGCTTATTCCTAAATGTGAGCCTGCTACTGTAGGCTGCAATGAAAACCCAACATCCAAATATCATTAATTAAGCACTAACACTTATATACAGTATGAAATACACTTTGGAAGTCTTCCACCCTTTAATTCATCCTATCATATCAAAACACCATGAACATTGGCATCTTCAAGACATCTACCATGAACAGCATCTTTGGAAGTACAATTTTGCAGTCCTAGATTAACATATAAGAACCATCAAGGCAAAACAATTTGTTTACTTTTAGTGATAAAGATCAATGGCAGGAAGTACAATACTATAAAGATATTAAAATATTTGTATTATGCCTATTTATAAATAAATGTATATTTACATTATGCTTTCCACATACACAGAATGAAGTACGCATTTTTCTATCAGTATTGCCAATCCATTTTAAGGAAACCCCCCAGCTACCAATCTCTTTTCCAGCAAGCATGCAGCAGGCTTGTGTCACTCACCTTAAAGACCAATATGCAAGCAAGCAGGGAAGGAATAACTCCCTTATTTATACAATTATTTACACTACAAAATTTGCTCAATTATCTATAACCTTATGGCTGATAAGTGTACAGATAAAGCAAAATGTTATTTGACAACATCAAGAAATGTATGCCACTGTCAGTGTTGAAAAGCTGCAAAATGAGTTCATGAGAATTACGGCTTTAGGCATTTAAATTACATCCTGGGCTTTAACCTAGGTATGTAGAATGAGTAACAACAGGGACAAAGAGCTAGGGACTCTTCTGATTGTCACACATGCCCTGCTGCACCATAGCAGATGCAGCACAATGGCACTTGTGCGGGGCTCCTCCAGTCCCCAAAGTGAAAAGAGTTTGAATTTTTGCCCCTCATCTCTCCTGGAGCATGGAGGAGTCAAATCAAGCTTTTCTCAGGTATGGAGAATAACTTGAAAACAGAAAATAACACTGAATGGTAAGCTTGGTTGGTAGGGATTTTATATATTTTTTTTATTATTATTATTTTTTTTGCGCTGAGTACCCTCACTCCAGTGGATAAGCAGTAAGCTTCCACCCCTGGAAGACAGTCCTCTCTCACACACACACACAAATTACCTGAATTTTACAGGTCCATCCAGCTTTTTATTCCTTTGTTCTAATCATACCAATAATACAGATATTAAGGTTAGCACAAGTGTGTTACCACAGGCGTCACTGCGTCTCAAAGTCTGCTGGACATTAACAACCCAGCAGATGGTCATTACTCCAAACTCCCCATCCTCCACCATCATTAATTCAGGAGCAAACTCATTTCAATGGGCCAGACCCAATTCATAAAGAACTCATTGTCCTGGCCAAATTAATAGCTTTAGATCTTGTGGTACCAGATGTGCTTCAGAGAGACAATAACATTTTAAATTATAATGTGCTGTTTAAAATCCACTTCATTGTCATTTCTCATAAATATTGGTATATGAGGAAAACTTTAAAACCATGAACCTATTTCCCAAAATAAACACAGAAAACTGTATTTTTGGTTTTGATCAGATTCTAGACAGATTTGGCACAAGTGTCTCCAATTATCCTGCAACACACTTATCAAAAGCTCTCTACTCTGCAACTAAGTGGCACATAGTCTTTTGAAAGGTTTCACTCTAAAGATTAATAAACACTCAACATTGGGGCGTTCAATAAAGATACAGGCAGTTATAGTGCTTATTACATGAGCAACACTGTTTAGACCAATATTAATAATAATAACCATAATAAACAGGACACATCAAATTTGTAAGAAGTTGGAGAAGGTCTTAAATTCATTGATACGTCATCAGTGAGAGTTCTAATACATGTCAAATGAGTAACAAAAGGAATAGAAGGAATCATCATGACTTGAGTCACATCATGTCTGACATTTGTCAGACTGTTCGCATTAAAACAACAGAAGAATCTCTTCCATAATGACAATTTGCAAAAATGAACATCAGTACACTAGAAGCGACTAGCAAGCTATCTTTCCAGTTTATGGAAAAATGAAAAGTAGAATTTTGAATATATCCATGTTTTTTGTGAGGAAGAGGTAGAGACCATTGAAAGATTGTAATCCAAATGAAAATAATTAAAAAAAGACAGAAATTTCCAGAGAGATTGTATTCACTTCAGTTTAAAATTATATTATTTTTCCATGTAACTGAATGACATTTTCTTACAGTCCTGTATCTCAAGAACTTCTCTTACTGAAGTTTAATTGAAAACTGTTTGTGCAAAATACTGTTTTCAATAAATTGCTATTTTCCAACAAAATATTTTTAGCTGAAAAATTCCTAACTGGCTTCACTTTTAAAATCATTCTCAAGTGTGACATTTCATAGAGTCCGATGCCTTCCCTTACTGAAAAGACTACATCATGTATTTTAAAAGATACCCAGTGACCTTCACGCTGGCACAAAGCAAGCAACATTAGTGTTTAAACCTGTATGTATGGAGGGTATTTTTCCCAAGTAATCTATTTCCACAAGGAATAAACAAATATAACAATTATGATTTTCAGTTCTTTTCTATTCTACCTTGAAAACAGGATTAGAAGCTACATCTCCAATAATCTTTAACCTCCATTTGATCACAGAAGACTGTGATACTCAAAGTATACAACTATCCTTACTAAGTAACTTCACACATTTGAATTACGTAGTAAACAAATACAATCCAAGCTAGGTTTACCCCTGAAGTACAGTTTAAAGCTATGGCTGAAGGAAAGCAGTTAGGGCTGAAATGTCT
Source organism: Falco rusticolus (assembly GCF_015220075.1). Classification (NCBI taxonomy): domain Eukaryota; kingdom Metazoa; phylum Chordata; class Aves; order Falconiformes; family Falconidae; genus Falco; species Falco rusticolus. The sequence continues at coordinate 45,603,533 of NC_051192.1, forward strand.
TTAAGGGTAACAAACACACTCTTGGGAGGTGACAAGGAAGTGAGAGGAAAAAAAGAAAAATCTTTTAAAAAGGAAAACAAAGAAAATAAGGAAAATCTTAGTTATGTCTCATACCAAATTCCATACTGGTATAATTTTTTAATTACAAAAGAAGCTCATTAATTGAGAACAAAACAGCATTTGATATACTGTACTTATGCAACTGAAGCTAAGTATGCAAAGGTGTTTTTTCTCATGTATTAAATATTTTTTCAGATTCCTACATAACGTAACTAATAAAAATATTTACTTTTACAAAGGGTCAAGTGGACAGAACATAATTCTCCCAGAAGGAAACCAGATGTTTAGTATCTTCAAAGCGATGACCATGCTGATAAAAGCAGTAGCTAATCTTTCTTTTAGAGGTTGAAGTTTCTTTTACTGAGTTGCTGTGTATTATGCTTTAATGAATGTCTGCCTCAACAGACATTTTAATAGGATTTTGGTTTGTGTGTATAGTCATCAATGCATCAATACTCAGAGATGTCTGAAAATTTTGTAAAACAACCTACAGGCCTGCTCTAAGTCATATATTGCATCTTTAGCTCGGGATGAAAGAACTCACATCTATTCCCAAAGCCTGAATTCCATAATAAAAACATTTTAGCAACTGGAATACATTGTCACACAAATATTCAAGAGTTTCTCATGAGTCAAGAAATGCAGAATACTACATCAATGTAGTGCTTAGAACTGCAAAAATCTCAAATTAACAATTTACTATCTTTCTTAAAACCCGCCATAACGCATTAAGAGATCAATGAAATGGAACTTACAAAGACTTGAGCAAATAGTTTTCAACTGATTTGGTGGGTTTTTCCTGTATTACTTGGCTGGTGCCATGACTAGTATTTAGCTACAACATAATGCTTGCCAACAGATGCAAGATAAGTCTGAAATCCTTTGGGGACAGGCTAAACATTTAAAAGGTTTTGGAGGCATGAACAGGGTCTCTGTGTATCTCACTCAGAAAGGAAAAAGATTATTTAGTTTCTTAAATTACCTTTAGACAAACCTAATGAAAAAAAAAATTGAAAAGAAAAGGAAAAAAGAAGAAGAAGAAAAAAAAAGAGCAGCCTTACCACTAGAAAGAAGGGAAAAAACACACCTAGTTTAGAATTGGTTTTATGGCACCTGGTTTTCCATTTTCTGAAATCTGATCTGATCAGGGAAAAACAGCAATGACAGAAGTTTAACCTTATCTATGCTGGATAATTACACAATTGATTACTCCGCACTGTCTGCAAAGTTAGAGTGGGGGTAGAAATCCGATCAAAGGAAGGGTCACAGTTTTGACACCCAGTTTGCCAACACCATAAAGGCATATGTATCACTGGGGCATTAATTGCAGCACGATTCATTTATGGTATCATGAATTTTGTATTTAGCTATGTTGATGTTGACCTACAGCACAGTATATTCTTGCTTACTTTTCTCATCTTTATGGCCATTGTATAACTGTCATTTGAAAAACCTCTTTAGCTTAATGAAGGCTGTAAGCTTCCAGCTAAACAGTACCTTATGGATACAACGTTGTACATCTCAACACCTCCTTTATTAAGTGATGGGGACTCTCTCTTAAGAGGACAGGGACAACAGCTCTTGAGATGGCAAGTGACAAGATAAGGGCTGAAAAAAAAAATCCCAATTTTATCCAACATACATCAGAAACCCCCAAGAAAGAGGGTAGCACTACCCAGTGTTAACTTTCAATGTTAACAGCTTCATCCAAACTCAACACAAGCATTACCCCTCACTTTAAGCACCAAAATATTTAGTCTGCGCAAAAGCTGAGTACTGGCACCTTGCTTACAAGAAATGCTGCAATTAAACATGATAAAAGAAAAAGGAAGGAACAGAGGACAACAAAGTGGTAAGGACTCAGATTTACAGAGCTCTTTCAATTAAGTGTTTTTCCAAACACTTTGTGCGGCAAGAAAGAACAAAAAGATAGCCTGTCAAGGCACACTCAGGGTTTGCAGAGTGCATCCCACTTTCACTCACATCTTTAAAATACAGGAGACAAAAAGAAAAAATAAGTTGCGAAAAAACTGGCTGGTGTGATGCAGAGGACAAGCTGTGGTACACTCCACTACCATACCATAACTGCTTCACCCAGCTGCTTTACTGACCCCTCCCAAGCATTTCCCCAGATATTTGTCTTCCATACCTTCAAGTCCCCTTCTTCTTCCCTGCCAGATCCTTTCCTGTCATTCATCCATCCCCAAAATTTCCCTCTCTGCAGTCTGTCAAGCCAGGTAAAGAGCTTCTCCTGGCTCCATCCCCAGCCCCTCTCCAAGGCAGCAGAAGCCCACCACAGAGCTCCCCGGTGAGTTCCTCAGCATTCCCAAGACTTGTGCTACAACCCATCAAGCAAAAGATAGTCAAACAGGAGATGGTCGGCAGTATCAGACTTAGAAACTACATCCTAGAAATTGCAATGAAAGCTGTGTGACTGGGTCAGCTTTTGGGCCCTCTGTGTGAGTGCTATTTTGTTTTACTCCTTTGCCAGAGGAAGCAGTCTTCAGCATGATTTTGGAACATTATACTTACAACCCAGTGACTATACTATGAAGACAGGAGTCATTACCTACATCATGCAATCAAAACACAGTACATCCCTGAAATCTTTGCAAGATTTTTTTTTTTTTTTCAGAAAATACACCTATTTGGACAATATAAACAGGTCATTCTGTTCCAGCATGCAACTTGTTTTTCTCCTCTGGCTACACCTGTGACGAAGGAACAACATGGTCACATGTCACTCATACCCCCTTCTATTAACTAGTCCTGAACAGGAAAGAAAAAAAATAAAATAGTAGTCTTCAAGACAATCTCACTGCTATACAGGATGCTCCCCAGAAAACAACAGATGTGCTATAATCATTACTGCCCATTCATTTCCTTTCTGTCAGAAAGAAAGCAGCAGTCATCAATTAAGAACCCCTATCTACTGGACACAAAAGGAAGTATACACTTTTCCTTGGTCATTTGACCATAACAATAGGAGATGGCAGCGGGAAAGGACTGACCGCTCTGAGCGAGCCTGGGGGGAAGATGGGGATTTGTGAGCTTGGTTTTTTTGATTTTTTTAAAAATAAAGGTAAGAATTTTTATACAACAATTTAATATACAAATGTTTTAAAAAACAAATCGCTTTGTCTATAGATTACACAAAATCCTAATTATATTATTCCTGACTTTGTGCAGATAATTCATTTAATCTTTTTTACAGCAGAAAAATCCCACACATGTGAACTGACAAGAGAATTAAGCAGCATCTGGAAAAACTGTTTTATCAATTAACAAAGCCTTTCTTTAATTAGTTACCATGATTTTTATAAAACCATTAGTCTAAATGTACTAAGTGTTTAGACTTTCAATATAACACTGGCATAAGTTATTTGGATTAGTATTTTTAAGAAGTCTAGTCACATCTGTGCTGTGGATCCTTCTATTAAAGTTTACATTCATTGGTCAGCTTCACCACTCTGAACTAGAATGACAGCTTTCATATAATTGCCAAGAACAGAAAACCCTAGAGATGCACTTTGTAGTCAGAAACAGACATAATATAATCAACCACAAAGGGTTTGGGGAAAACGTATTAAAAATTGCTAGCCTTAATTAAGGTATTAGGCCCTAATCTAGCATGCTAAATTAAACCCTGAATATTCCCATGGATACTAATGCAACTGCTCTAAGAACCTGGTAGGCACTTCCCACAACAGGAAAGCGTTTACAGGCCTTCACATCGCATCTGAACCCCTATTTTTGCCCTGCACCTCTGCTCCATTGTATACCAAAAATAGAACAGAGTTACAGTAAAGCTCACACATGGGCATGCATCGTTCCTCTCCACCCCCACACAGATTTTCAAGCCCTCATACCATTAAAGACATGGCCTAAACAAGGCATTCAGTGATGCACAGATGCTTGAGGAATTTTTTTTTTTTGTGTAGTGACTTTAAGCATAAACACGCTGCATGCAAAAACTCATCCTGAATTGCTAGACCAAAGTATATTGATCTGATATTTCCTACTCTAACAGATGTCACTATTTTAAGAGCTGCTGAAGTCTATATTCATTCTTTTGAATGACTAGCATATTATAAACACCAACTCATGGAAACAATTAAAAACAGACAATATTGTTATATAGATCAAAAGGATAATGGCAAAATATAAACAAATTTCATAAAATGTTTCACCCACCACGACCAAAAGTTTTTCAGAATGAAAATATTCTTAAAACCTCTAGATTTAAGTCTGCCACGTGAAAGAAATTTAGCAAAATTACTGGTGGTTATCTGGTTCAGATTTAACATCTGTCCCTCAAAGCTGTATCTGCCCAAAGCATTAAGCTATTCTTTTACAGAACACCACTCCTCACGTTTTAGGGTTCTTCTTTTTTCCCATGAAATTAATTCCTTATTAAAGGCACTTCATCTAGTCCTTGAATGCTTTATCCCATTAGTTGAGACCTCCACACACACTACAGTTTTGTTGATACAACAGTTTTCTGATGCACTTCACAGTGAACGCTTGTCTGCTATGGATCCCTGGGAAACTTATGAAATCCTCTGCCTCTTAGGACACATACACAACCCATGTTTTATCTCTGCTTTCAGAAAAGAGGTTATTTGAGTCTGACGGTCTGGTTTAGCTTTTCTGTTCATCATGAAAACATATTAAAATCACTGCAACTCAAAACCAAGGCCAAGCAGCACATTTGAAATGAAACTGAAATCAGAGACAGGGGGAAATCTGTGCAAGTAATTCACTTTCTAAGGTCACCAAGCAAATGCTTCACACACATTTGGGTCTGCACATATTTCAAGCTAAATAATTAAATTTATTTTTTTTGTGGAACCTAGGAATATACAGCCTCTCCTCATTCATGGACAAAAAATATAATAGTTAACTATCAGCAAATAACACACATAACTAGTGTATTGAATTTAGGTCATGCCAATTATTTTTCTCCAATCCATGTTGAAACATGCAACCTTATTCAAATCTTGCTATTTTTAGAAAATACTGAAGAGGAATTTCTGGTTTTTCCTCTCTCAGCCCCTGCAAAATGTTTTCCTACTTACAGAGATGGTTCTCCCTTGGATCCAAAGGAAGTAAGAGCTCACTAATGTTTGTCAGATGTAAGCTTCAGCTGAATGCTACGCAGTCCCGCTAGCTTCTATCCATTAAAGCTATGCAATCTCAAAGCATTGGCAACTTTATATCTGATCCATTCACTTAAATTTTAAGAACTTTTTAATGCAATTAGATCATCAATACATGCTACAAAATTACATTACAAGCCCCACTATGAGTAGGGTAAAATAATCAATATTTTTAATTAGCAGTCTAATATAGCATATTAGTATTCCTTCTGCAAGTCACAGAAGCCAGAGTGGCAATTAACATAATGTACTACTTTTTTAATATTATTATTTATTTTATTTTATTTTAAACTAATCCATGCTACACTGATTGCAGCATTAGCACTGGAAGGAGTGAATGAAGTTATTTGTAAGTGACTGAGTTTTTCCAAATAGCAGTGTCCATGCTGTTACCCACAAAGCCCATCACTGAATGTCTATTTTCTTCAGAGAGAAGAAAAGACTCCTTTGGGTTGGCACCAGAACTGAGGAGGAAAGAAGGGAGAAAGGGACCCTGCTTAAAGCCCTCTTCTTATTTAATATTTTCTATGGAGTGTCCTGCCAGCCTTATTGTGAAGATTTCTGGAATGTCAATTTGTTTCAGATAATCAAATGAGTGAAATCAGTTATTACAATCAAATAACGTTTCCACGGCACCTAAATCTGCTTTTCCTATGCTCTCAAGTTCCCCAGGTCCTCCAAGACTTGAGTAGCAAAAGCACATAAACAAGACTAACCCCCTAAAAAAAATAAAAAATAAACTATGAAAGATCAGTTTCTTTTCAAAATGACATAGAGAAACATAGGAAATCTCAGGAGAACAGAAGTCCCAGATCTCCCCAGCCCCATGGAGAGACCACTGTTTCTCTGTGACAGCAGCACTTATCTACCTCCAAAAGGATGGACTCAAGCAACCAAGAAAAACTTCAGCTACAGATCTTTAGCAGAACTTCAGTTACAGAAACAAGTGTTAAACCGGAGGACTTAACCTCCTGTAACTGCTTAGGTGCCCCAAAACTTCAGCTTAATTAGCAGAAAACCCCGCTAGCGTGCACATCAAGAAAAGCCACCATCTTGGCTAGCCAACACTGCAGGCCCACACAGGCCAGCGGCCTACCACCAATCTGCGTGCTAACAGTCTCATGGTTAACTTGAGGTACCTTCACTGGACACCAACGGTAATCACCTCAGCCAGAGGCACTACAAACGTCACTTCTTACTTTCAAAAAGTTAAAATAATAATAACAATAAAATAAATTTACCTGGTAGAGCGCTCACCAAATAAATCACTGTTCGCTTAGGCAAAGCGAGGTCGGTTTTCCTCTCCTCTGTTGAACCTCTGGCATTCTGCAGAAAGGAGCGTAGACATTATGGAGGTGGAGGAAGGATAAACGGGAGCACAGCTGTGCATGCAGCTCAGCCGGGGGCCACGCTCACCCTGGCTCGTACCCTCTAAGCCACCTCTCCCTGCCACCTGCCCAGCTGCCTTAAAGAGTAGCCAAATAAAACATGGCATGGGCTGAATCCAGTTCAAACAGGCTAAAGGGTCAGATTTTGAATAGGAGTTAGACACTAATGTGATTCCGAAAATCCCATTAGGAGTCTTACCACCTCTGTGAGTGCCTGCCAACGTGTCTTTAAAAACCTAGACCAGACTGTTTGTCCATGGTGGCACCGTAAGTCTGTGGCAGAGCAGAGAGGTGCTGCTGGGCTCCCAGGCTCTAAACCCCAAAAGCTTCAAGCCATACCTCTTCTGGAAATTGTGAGCACTCATTTTAAACTTAATTATCTTTAATACCTGGAAACCTCTATCCAAATGAACGCTCACTTTCCTGGTGAGCCGCAGAAGGACACATCTCCAGCCGCTAAGGCAAATCAGAGCCATGGGTCACTTTCTGAGGTCTGTCCAGTACATGCATCTGATCTAGGTATTTTCACAAGGTCAATGAAGGATGACAGCCAAATGAAAATACAGTTTCTTCTACCACTTCACAAAAAGCAGCTATTTAGATACAACTGTGGTGCAGCTTTTTCTAGCAAAATTTTTTAACCTACTTTGAAGCCTAAAAAATGCAGGATTCTTGATCTAATGAGTGAAAGAATTAATTTCCTTTGCTAAACGTGTAACCCTTGCCAGCTTCAGAACATTTAGTGGAACATCAACTGGGAACTGAATAAGGATACTTTTTTATTATTTTCATTTTGCTAAGCCATTGCTTTACGTTTGCTTGTTCTAGAGGACCCCAAGACCAGTATACCTCTCCTTCTGAGCTAATACAGTGCTATGCGCTCAGCCAAAGGTGACAGTGAAGAATCCACAGAAACAGAACATCAAATATTCTTGCTCTGAACTTTCAAGAAGCTATTGAATGTAAGACTGGATTTTATATTTTTCCCTTTTTTATATCACCATAAGGCCTGTTTATATACTTGGAGTGGAAACAGTGCACATTCAGCTGCAATTGATTTCCTGTATGGTAAAATACCTCAGGCATTCAGCTGGCTGAGAGCACTGCAGAGGCCTCTTACCATCACCAGTTTTTTGAGACCAGGAAGCTCTGCCCCATGCTTATTCTTATGCCAGAATAAATAGAGGCCCTGCCGAGTGTCCAAGTTAATTTGGTCTAGGGAAACCAAATCATAAACAGGCAAAAATTTTATATTTAAAAAATCCATTTTTAAATATTGGCCTGCTTTCAACAGTAATACAATCAATCCAATCTTGTTAATGTGGCATAATGTTCATCTACAGATGCGTTTTTTTAAAATTCAAAACTACTCCATCTGAGAGGTGGTTCTTTTTTCCTTTTTCTTTTTAAATGAAATAGCAATATTTTCTCTCACTCAGCTGCTATATTTACAGCAGTAAATTAACACTACAAGGCAATTTCACTGATTAAAAGAGCTTATTTTTCCCCCTTTGATATCACTAAGTGACAATTATAACAATTGTATTTATTGCATTTAGAGATTTTTCTGTTCATAACTGAATACACAGAATAGCCTCCACTAACATTTCTATGAATCTAAAGAAGGAAATATGGCAGTAGTCTTACCATACAGTCCTGTGATTAGACTGTAACACTCGTAACATTCAAATGCCCAACCACCTGACTGTACCTCAGATTGTAAATTAAACGAAATGAAAATGCAAAGTGAGCTGTAATTACCATCCTACTTTCCATTTAGTGCATGCAAGTTTCCTTAGTCTCAAATCCTCCAGAGGCAAAGGACTCCATTTCAACTGCTAGAGAAAGTAGTTTCTTTAAGAACCCTAGAAAGACACTGACTGGCAACACAACCACAATCACTTAAATATACACACATACATGTGTATGTATATATATAATAAATAATGTGTGTATGTGTGTGTATATATATATAAATAAATATATGAACATCAGGAAACCAGACAATCCTAAAGAAGCCTAAAATTTGTATAGGGCCACTCTTGCTTGACAGAAGTTTCATCAATAACAGCTTTTTAGTTCCAGAGTAAAACTGTTGAGCTGAATCCAAGAGATATTCTCTAACTCCCAGAGGGCCCAACAGCCTTTCAAAGCCTCCTGATCAATGCCTTCAGACAAGGTCCTACAGTCACACCCAAATCAACAAAACCACAAGCTATTAGATGCTACAGAGTGTTCTTCTACCAACCTTCTTTAACTTTTTCAAAAAGGTTTTCTACAGATCTTTATATCTTCATATTACATAATGGAACAATCTATAAGGAAAATTGTTTTTTCAACCTGTGAATTTTTTTACCAATTTGGTTGAATAGACTGTTTACTTCTTGAACATTAGTGTAAGAATATTGCATGCTTTTGCACTAGAAAGACTACCACAAAGAAAACACACGCATGCCCACTTAAAGAAATTGATACTGTCATTTGTCCTACAATTTCTATTTCATCTTTAAAAAGTTTGCATGTTTTAAAATAGCCTTAGTTATTCTAGAAATATATCACAATTATTAATAAAGCAGCTTTGCATTCTTAAACACTTTTAGAAAACATATAGGAGTAGCAAGTAGCAGTTTAAAAAGCAAAAACCCCAAAGAAACCTACATTCAGATGTTTGAGTTGACTTGAAACACAATGATTTGATATCTTATGAAAAACTTTCTGACACTTGGAGATTTCACTGTAATGTTCAATGTAAAGCCCAGAAACTTGGAAACTATCTTTCAAAATTCAGTAAAATCAAGGTTCTCTTTCTGGGTATACTCTGCATGGGAGGCAACCAAAATAATTTTCAGTAAGAGGACAGGTGTTTTATGTTATCCTCTTAGGAGTCTGAGATCACCTACACCTCAGTTTTCCTGAAAAGTGTAAATGACACAACGCTTCTGTGCTACACACTAATGCTCCTGGACCAAGATGTTCAGTGAAAGGCTAACATTATCACTTTAATAAACTGATTCCCTCAAACCATGGATTTGAGTTTTGAAATCTCTGCTTTTCAGGAATTTCCCTACCCTGTTTCTGCTAGGGGAAAAGAACAAAATAAGCCAAAGCCACCCAACTACATATAATTGTGTTCCACAAACTTGCAAGTGGGAATCTGCTTAAACTATAAGTAGGGTATCAGACATTTGCTCCATTCATTATCATCCCCGCTCTTAGCTGGTTCCCAACCATACTAAATCATATCTCACATCCAAACAACTCGATCCTTACAACTTGGATCATATTGTGTACAAGACATAATAAAATGGTGTCAACATATACTGTAGTATTTTAAAACAAATACTCTTGCCAAACAATTCCACATACTGATGCTCTAAGACAAGCTGACAATAAAATTCTTAGTAGAAGTTCACATGTGTTAGACAGCAGACCACTGTGCAGGTTTAATCACCACTGATGAGGACTAAAGTCAGAATTTATTTGACAAGATTTTACTGAGTTATGTGCCAGTATGTAAAGCTCAACTTTTCCGGCCAAGGAAAGCAACTTGCCTATTACAGCATCAAGCGAAGGACACATACTGTAGCATCTTCTCATTGCATGACGTAACTGGGAAGAACAGACAGAAGATGTGCTGCATCCCAAGGAAACAGATTTATTCCACATGCAGTCAGTGGAGCGCTTTCCCAGACACATTAAGCCAATTTCATGAGCTAAGTACATGCAGCACTCCTAGACTTTCCTTCACTCTACCCATTCACAACTGTGAACACCACAAAGGCTGAGTTGCATGAGGTCAACAGCTAAGAGTGAATCTTTGCCAGAACTCCTCCAGACCATCCCTGGTATGACATCAAACTGTCCCCAGGAAAGAAGTCAGTGTTGGGCAAGTATGGGCACAGACAAGTAACTCTGACCCAGGCACCAGAACTAATCACCTCCTGATATGACTCAACATCCGTAATTAACAAATAAGAAAAACCAACCCAGTACATTTTTCTGAAATTGTCAGAAGATGGGCATCACTAATCCTCTATTCAAAACAAAAAGGACTTTTAATCCAGCACAGGCATTGATGTAAAGAGAAGTAGAAGGAAAAAAAGAACTGTGTAGCAATGGGCTAGTAGTAGCATCACTACAAGACAGCAGCAATGAAGAGGCACCCATACCCTTCTGGAAGCTTGAATAGCTGCATGATGCACACAGCCAGGGTGGGCAGATGAATCTGTCAAGTATGTATGGAAGCACTCTCCCCTAGAGATGAAAGACCAGAAAGCAACAGATCTTCAGTGACAATGGCTGATGACCAGCTTTTCTTCTGAAGACTGTAAACCAGATAGCTGTGGTTCTGTTTTTCCAGAATTCTTACTTGAAAAGCAGATACAGATCCCGTCCTATCCAAACAGCATGCAGCAGCGTGTGGAAGAAATCCCCTCTCCTCCATACCCGACCTGTGCATATCATCAAGTCAAAGCTTCACCAACGAAAGGCAGAAGAAAAATATCTATTCTGCTTTGCTTTGACCCTGTGAGAATCTGAGTCAGTGCCTGTGCTGTGCTTTGGATGAACAAACACTCTGAAGGGGTCTGAGGGGTACAAGAGCCAAATCCATTGCGTGCATTTGACAACAGGGGTGGTTTATTGGCAGGACCACCTGCTGCAGAGCCGCAGGAAGAATCTCTTCAGTGTGGTTTCTTTTGGATCTGCACTGTGGCTTAGCTGTGGACTGAAGAACTCAAGGGATGCTGTCAGCATGTACAGCCAGGACCGAGGAAGCACACCTGCACTGGTAACAGGCCACGTTACTGGAAGAGGGAGACACTGCAGATGAAGTGGCAAAGTGCAAGCTGCTGTAATGGAGACCACCAGGCTGAGCCACTGTGTAGATCAGCTCTAAACTCTGCTCAGCACAGCTCATGCCTTGGCAAACCAGTCTGTCCTTCACACCAAAAGGATGGGGTTTCCTTGATACTCTGTTCTGCATTTCCCTGCTGGCAGTCTTTATGAAAGGGGAAAGCAATTCCTGAATGGAACGCCTGCAGAAAGCCTGGTCCCTTTTAACTGAAAAATTTGCCTAGCGCTGACTCTCCTAGCGTACAGACATCTCTGATACCAGTTTAGGAGCAGTATCATCTAAAGCAATGGAGAAACAGAAGCATGCCAAGATACTGTCCTTCTAAATCAGAAGGAAAACCTTGGAGATTAAATGGTTATTGATGCCCTCAGGAATAACTTAGTCTCTTGCATTTAATAACAGATCATATTTTCTGTCATGAGAGAAACCATGAATTTCTATAGTGGCTTACCAAAAAGCCTACACTGTGCCTGATACTTGGTGTTGGAATTAGGTGTTCAGAAGAGAAGTTAATGGCTTTCCCCTGGAAAGCTGGGAAAAACTCACAAGGTTAAATGAGTTCAAGCTCAGGAAAAGGAGATACTGGGGTCAGGACCGTCCTTTCACAAGGCAGAAGAGACCTCACAGCATAACCCACCTGACATGGCAATGAATGTAGAAGGCTACATCTAGCACAGAGTGTGCCAAGTGGGCCTGTCTGCCTGCAAGACAGAGACAGCAACCTCCTCAAGACAGCAGGAGCACAAAATGACCAAGACAGATCAAATCAGAGATTTACAACTTCAAACTCACCTAACATGAAAGAGACTGACAATTATCAGAGAAGGCTGACGGAAAGAAGAGATTACAAACTTTGTATGTTGGTAGCGCATGAGGGAAGGCAAGTCTCCGAATTCAATGATTCATTGTTAAATACATCCTTGTCTACCATTCAAATAGGCTAAGACTGCTGATTCTTCAGAGAAATTAGTGTTTCTGCAATGGGCTGAAGTCTATGATAACATCGCTCAGACACTAAGTATGACAGCTCTCTGAGCAACCACACAAGGTATGTTATCAGGGTAATGAGAAGGAATTGTAAAGTAAACAGTGACAAAGCTTCACAAACACCTGAATGTGAAGCATGCTAATCTCAGCAGCACCAACCTGCTTGCAAGCTCAAATGATGTTTCTGTGATATTAACTTGGTTGCAGTTTAAAAAGCAAGTGGAAAACTTTGTGCATACTGAAACGCTAGATTACAGAGTTGTATAATAAGTAGTTCTTCATTTCACCCACCTATTTTCAAAACCCCTTACAAAGAAGGAACTACGATTTTTACTACAGATCAGGTATTGAGGACACAAAGCATGATGTTCCTTCAGATTGAAGTACCACAGATCAGTGGCAGCAGCAGCAAGCAAGTAATTCTGCCACTGTATTTCTGAAATGCACTGGGACCTCAACCATGCACCTGGACTCACTTGGATAGGCAACATAAACACACACACACAAAAAAAAAAAAAAAAGGAAAACCAGCAAGCTGATACTGGCACATAAAAATCACAGCAAAGCTGCAGCAGACTGTATCTAATCTCAGGGGACACGCAGGGGGTAAACATTGGTAAATAACAAAGAAGAGTTTACAGGACAGTAGCAAGGAAAACTTGCCTGTGTTTACAGATAACTCCACCCAACACAAGCGGAAAGTACAGGCGCTAGAGTCTACGCACTAAATCTAGAAGATAGAGACTACTCACGTGGGCTGACAGAAAGGCAGAAGCTGACCTTGAAGCCCACATCCAGATGACAATGCTGAAAGATGTCAACCATGACGGTGGAAGGAAGCTGACTGTTAGCTGCCCCTGACAGCGCCCTTTAAGGCAATCCAGCCTTCTCTTCCCTGAGCTAGGTATCAAAGCTTTATCTACAACAATTCTTGGTGACTGAGCCAGTGATTCAGTCACTGTTCCTGTGACATCCTTTTTACCTCTGATCAGTGCTTCCAGCGAGAGGACCCATGCATCCTATCAGCAGAGAACACTAGCTGCACGATACTAATGCTTGGGGCGTGATCCTGAAATGTCTGAATGGATATGAATGTTCAAACATTTCAATGTTAACATTCATTAAATCAGGTTTTAAAACAACTGGGCAGGGCTTACATGCAAGTTCCTGCAGAATGCATGCTTAGGGGAAGAGGCTTGGCACCACTTGCAGTCTGAAACTCAATGACAGCAGGCAAGCTAGACTTTTAGGATTCAAAGATAATTAGCACTGCTTCAGTCACAAAATCGCATGGGAAAAACCTGCCAGCCCAAGCTATACCTACTCACTACACTTAAAAAACACTAGCATAACCACCTGTGGTCCTGCAAGGGACTAAGAAGCAGGACTAGTGGAGCTCATGCCAAAGGAGGAAAAAAGAAAACTCAAATGCATCAAGTCTCTCTTCTAGATAATTTTTTAAACTGGCACCTTGCTTTGTATCTTCACAGCAATGCTTTGCATTGTGATTAACGAGAAGACAGACAGTGCCCAACCCCATATTCAGGTCCTTCACAAGGTGCCCCAGTCAGTAGCTGACAGTGGTCTTCAGCAGCTTGTAACTCTGCTTGACAGCTGCTTCTTTCAGGCCTCCTTGATAAGTGTCGGTAGCTTTTCTCTCCATTTCCTTCGCCAGTCCAACCTGACTAGGCCCCTTTCTTTTCCTGCACTTGTAATCAAATTTGCAGTTAAATCTATTTTAGGCCACGTTCATACAAACTCAATTTTTGATGAATCAGACTAGGCAGACCCATCTGATACAACCACCACAACTAAAAACATTACTTATATCCTTAAAGTGACTTGAGAAACTTAACACTATAAGATAGCTTGTCACATACACACTCCTTTAGGAATTGAATTGACACAAACAGGCTTTGCTGATAAATTTATTATTTAATCATTTCACATTCATGTATTGTATTCTTAATCACACACGCAAAAGGCTCCCATACTTTCAATCACAACTGTTGCTACTGCACTGGTAATGTGCCAAAGACTATACCTCTTCACTCACTCTGCTCCCGTTCCCCCCTTGGTTTTGTGCTTCCACCTGCTCCCTGTGATGTGTGATGTTTTTCTAAAGCCTGAAGTCTTGGACCCATGACATCTCATGGGAACCCCTGCTCTTCTTTCAAAGTTTCTGTGCATTTCAGTTGCAACAAAAGAACTGGAAAATATGACTGTAATGGGCTTAAAAATGAAAAGGAACTGGAAAATATTACAAGATTAATGGTTAATAAACCAAACACACAAGTTTGGGAAGTCTGAGCCATGACTGGGGTGGGGAAGACACTGTTTGGGATTGGTGATGCAGCACAACTCTTTAGGTGGCTTTGGGTAGTCTCCAAGAATAAGAGGCTTAATCAACTATTAAATAAGCAGCTATTAGAAATGCTTTGAAAAGCATCTTTAAAAAAAAAGGGGGGGTGGGGGGATTGGGGGTGGCTGGCACTGCAGGTTCCATGTCCTCTAAATTCTCGCTTTGCAAGAATAACACTTTCTTCCACTTTCCTCCTCACTGCCTATGCTACAAACTAAAACTCTTCCTGTGTAACCACAGTAATTCAGGTTCTCAAAATTAGCCATTCAGCAAGACCTCTGCAAGTTACTCTGCTACTCCAGAATTCGCAGAGGGCTGCAATAATTCCCTTCCCTCCCCACTCCACTACAAAAGCAGAATGCTGTTTAGAGAAAGCAGTGGCAAGACATCTTCATTGTCCACGTGAGCAAAAATTCCAGCTCATTGCAAGAGGACTGCCATATGTAATCACAACTACTCCAAATATCTTCCATAGACATTATATTACTAACATCTGTTTTTTCATATGCCATTATTCTATCTTCTACTGTATAGTCTAGCTAATATCTGTGCAGTACACTTGGCCTCTAAGAAAATTATGGCAATGTAATTTCAAGCCATAACTAATGTAATGTGTCAATAAAATGTGTTTATTTAAGACAGCAATCATCCCTCTCAACACATGACTGAATACAAAAGGGAATGTGCATCAGATTAATTCCTTTGTACTAATTTATAACTGCCACAGCTTTATAGATGTCTAATCTGAGAAACGCTTCTAATCAAAGTCCTGCAAACAGCTTCCTTGTTCATCAGATTGGACATTTCAATTATCTTCTGCCCCAGAACATCTGACCCTATAGACCTGGGGTACACGACAGGGCTATGCCACCCAGCAACATGGCACCTCTTCTCTTCATGACCCCATGCTCCAAAGACCAAGAACTGCAGCTCTAGCTTGACTGGGGAAAGAGACTTAGTGGTGCCCAGCAACTGCTGGAGTGGCAACCAAGCAGGAGGGAAACAAACAAATAAATAAAAATCAACAGTTGAATGAGTCTTTGGCATACTTTAATGTGTCCTAAATATCTGTTAAAAGACTGTTGAGACTTCATTACAAAAAAAAAAAACCAAAGAAAGCCAACATCCATTCGGAGCTCATGTATTTTTAAGTATCCTTCCCTACAAGTTATTTTGTTGGGGTTGGCCTTTTTTTAAATACAAAGGGCACATTTAAATTGTAGAGATGATACCTCCATATAAAAAACTTATTTTTTTATAGCAGTATCTCAGACTAATCTGTGCTTGTTAACCCTGTCTCTAGGCTGATCTCAAAAGTACTCAGAGCCTACAAGTCGTATGGGTGATGCTATGACAGAGCTTCGGCTAGCTCTGTTATCAATAATCTTTTCAGTAAGGTAAAATGACAGAAGCCATTATCACAATTACAGTTCTGTTAGCTATATATTCAGAAAACAGATCAGCTTTGCACTGCAGAGTTTGCATTTAAAGATAATAAAGCACTACTTCAAGTACCCACCTTCATCAGTTGCTATAACCCTATCTAGTTTGCAAGGCTTAAAAAGCCTTTCCTGAACTGGAGCCAAGAAATCACAAGCATAGGAAAGGCAGAGGACGACAGGTATACGGTAATCCAAACAAAAGCACGAGGAAGCTTTCAAACATGCACACTGCAACAACTGACTTAGCAAAAACACTAATACCAGTGCCACATGAAAAATGACGTCAGTGAAACGTTCAACCATACCAACCTATACAGATAACAGTAGCAAAAAGTACCAGAGACTCATGACTTGCCTAAATTACTTATTAAACAAGCAAGCAGATATTTTTACTTCCCTTCTAGCTTTAACCTTTTAGGTCACAACAAAGGTTTAAAATAAAAACAAACAAAAAAATAAATAAACCCACCCCCAAACCAAACAAAACACAAACCCATAAGAAGAAAACCACCAAAAACTCCCCAAAACTCCACACACAAAAAAAAACCCCACATCACACAGGAAGGTACCAAGAACTCAGTGGGTTAGCTCCAAATCTTTTCTACTGGGCATAGTTTATACCAAGGTTTCACAAGCAACCACTTTAGGCTCAAAATATGCCTTTGGACAGTTAACTTGTATTCTCACATCCTGCCCAAGGAAGAAGAACACATTAGCAGATGTCCTGAAATCATGACAGCTGCCAACAATCTAAGGTCACTACTTGAAGATTTGCAAAGCTGTGCATTATTAACATCTACCTTCACCTAAAAATCAAGACAATACTGTCTTTGCAAGATGCTATCAAGTAAAACTATAAATTACAAACCAATTCAACTACACACTCATTTTTTCTTATTATTCTTTTTCTTTTTTTTAATCATAAGTAAAACAAGAAAAATTACATACTAATGCCTAGTGTTAGAATCATAATATGCCTTTGCAGGGATGCACTCAGTCACACAGCCACAGGTCAACGTTGTTTACCTAGGGCTCTCCAGGTCTGCGAGAAAAAGCCAGCATTCCCATAAACAAACACGTTTAAAACAGAACCATTTGTCAGAGTGCTTTGCATCATTTCTAGTCTGCAACTGAGAACACAGCGAAGTAGAGAGTCGAAGTTTAATAGCTAAGCATCTGCATGGACCTGAGAACAATACCAATATTCATTAAGAGGCCGCTCTCAAACTGCCATCTCATATTTTCAAGACAAGCACCCTATTAATACATTTTCTAACCTTAGCATAACTCTTGTGTTTTCATCCCAAAACACCCACACACACATTGGTAAAGAGTTCCCAAAATTATGACAACTACGTGCCACACACACCAGGAAAAAAAAAAGAAAAGTAAAAAAAAATCTCAGAGAAGCTATATATTGTGCCTTGCCAATCACAGTGAATTGCACAGCCAGGAGTTGCTACAGCCAGATTTAGCTTTGTACAAGCTAACAGAATTCCTTTATAAATTTAGCTAGAGGCACGGGCAACAAACGCTTGTGGAAATTTGAACCGCAACTCTCCAGCAGCAAAGTCTGTTCGCTCCAAGAATGAAACGGTAGCAAAAGAAGACTATTAGCCGGCTCTTATTACGCAGCTTTAAAAACACCTATAAGTCATCAGGTTCTCTAGACAGCATTATTAAATTGCTGAAGTAGCCCCAAACATTAAAAGAAAAAAGGCAGGCCACAGTTCTTTCTGAGCCTGCCAATTAATAATTAAGGGAGGAAAAAAGCCAACTAAAGACAGACCATATTGGAAGCCAGCTGAACATACACTAAATTTGTTTCAGGTCCTTTTCCCTGATAGTCGGAGCACTGTGGCTTGTGAAGAAAGGTGATGAGTGCCTCAGGTCTGTCAACGCTAACCGAAGGATGAGCTCCACAGGGCTTCTCCTTCAACTGGAGGGACAAAACCGGGACAGGCAACCCGCAAAGCGGGGGAAAAGCCCGGGCAGGAGATGCAGAACGCACCCAGGGTCCCACAGGACGGCAGGACACCGCGCTGTCCCCCACTGCCGCTCCGTCTTCTTCCCTCCCCAGAACCCGCAGTCCTGCTACTCAAGATCAATCACATCGCTAACCCCCATTAGGCCACCGCTTATCACAATCCGATTAACGTTACTTTAAAACACCAAAAATCGAGGGCTTCTTGGGAGCGGAGTTTTCCAGAAGTCACAGGTTTGCTAAAGCATCTGCACAAAACTCGGAACGCCGTGCGATTTTACCGCGTATTGAGAGAAACGCCGCCCCCCGCGAAGAGACCCGGCGAAGCCCCCCGGCCCCGGCGGGGCGCCCAGACACAAGGCGCCGCGGCGGAAAGCGAACCGCAGCCGGTGACCGCCGCCGCCCCGCTGGCAGCCGGGCGCAGGGTGCCCGCCCCGCCGGCTGCCACAGGCGGGGAGCGGCGCGGGGGGCGGCGGGGCTCGCACAAAGGCTGCGGGGCACCAAACGCCCGCTCCCCCGCGGCCGCCCCGCCGGGGCGGTTTCAGGGGGCTGCAAGACACCAGGTGCCTCCGGCGACCGACCACCCGCCCGCACCGGGCCGGGCCGGGCCGGGCCGTGCGCCGCCGCCGCCCCCTCCCCGGCGCGCCCCGCGCGAACAAAGCCCCCGCGCTCACCGGCGGCCGCCGCCGCCTCGATCCGTCCTCGGCCCTCGCGCCGCCGCTCCGCCTCCCGTTTAAAATCCAGGCGCAGGGCGCGGGCCGCTCGCCCCCCGCCCCCGTAACTCCGCCAGCGGCTGCGCCCCTCGCAGCGCCCGCGGCCGCGCCCCGGCTCCCTCCGTGCGCTCGGGCTCCGGGCAGCGGCTTCACCGCCAAACTTCCTCCTCCTCCCGGGCGGACAGGGGAGTCTGTGAAACTCCCCTCCTCCATGCAGCTCCCGCAGCCCAGCCGCTGCCCCAGCCCCTCCCAGGGAGGCCCGGCCCGGCCCCGGGCTGCAGCTGACTCCGCTCCCCTTCTCCTCCTCCTCCTCCTCCGCCTCCCCCAGAGGCTGGGAAAGGGGGGAAAGAGAGAAATTAACCACTCGGACTTGCCTCTGGAGCCGAGCCAGAGAGAGCAGTCGGATTACAGCTCCGGGAAGAAGGGAGGAAAAGAAGAGAGGGGGAAAAGCCCAGCTACCGTTTGCAGGCAGGGAGCAGGCACACGGGTCCCCTGCCCTCCCTCCGCGGCCGCGGCGCCGCCCCTCTGCCCGGCCGGGAGCCCCCTCCCCACCCCGCCGAGCCGAGCCCTCCGCCAGCTTCGCTCCGCCGCCGGTTGTACATCCAGCGATGTAACGCACAGCACCGCTATGGACTGGTGCGGGCTCCTGTAGAGGAGTCCGCAGCGCCAAAACGCGAAATCAATCCGTAAAAAGCAAATTCAAAGAGGTTTTTTAGAGACTACACCTGCCTCCTGGCAGCCTGCCTGGCCATCTTCTTTGAAAAAGTGAGTTTAAAGTTACTTTTTAATTGATTTTTCCTAAAATGTTGTGTAAGACATGCACCAACAGAGAAACTGCCTGAATTCTTCACACTTGTTCAGTGGTCCTTATTCTTCCGAGCCCTAAGAAAACCCTTGGTTTCCTGCAAAACCTTCTTCCGTAACTCACGTTCAGTAAAGCTCCGCTGCTTTTGTTCTGCAACATGATTTCTCCCTTTACTCATGCTGATATACAGCATTTGGAATATGAGGAAATTTGGGAGGTTAACATAGTTCATAGTTTTTAGATGTCAAAACAAGTAATTACAGCAGGAAGTTTCAGTGTTTGCCCTCATCTTACCTGTTCTCACGGGAATCCTTAAAAAAAAAAAAGTAGTCTGGCAGGGTCTGTTTCTGTATCATTAGTTCAAAAGCCCAGAGCTCTTTCCCAACATGCACATTGAATATGCTTCAGACCACTGCTGATTCTTAAAAGATTAACACATTTCTTTATTAATTTTGGCCACATTTCAAACCAAAGGTTTACATGTAATAAGTAGGACTATATTAGCTTCTCAACTAAAGAAAAAAAGTAATCCCCACCCTCAAGTGTTTTCATGACAGCCATTGTTACGCACAACATTCATTCACATTGCAGAATTAGAGCAGAGTTATCACCAAGGGGTAAGTCCTGCTCCACCCCTCCTTCCTTGCCAGCCACTGTCCTATCCTTGCAGGAGAGGCAGATCACAGAAGGCTGGACTCCATGGGTAATACTCTGGAATGGCTCTCTACAAAGTTGCTCAATGGGGCAAGCAGAAAGCACAAGTAATTTCAGATATTCACTAGTAGCTCCACTAAGCCCAGCCCACCAGTCATGACCTCCTGTACTGCATGGCTACTCTGTATCTGAACTCAGCATCCAACTGAGCTCACATCCTTGCCTCAGCACACTACACTCGGACCTTGCACTGGGGATAAAAATTTGACCCTCGTTTGCATACAAAAAAAAAAAAAAAGCATCAAAACCCTCTCTAGTAAAAAATATTGGGAGAGAAGCATTTATAACTCTTTCCCATTGAGGGAATCAGGGAACGTTTTCCCTTTATGAACAGATCTTTCAAAGATGATAATAAACTACTGGTTGATGCATTTAACTTGGGCCAAATTAAAACAAATGAAAATGCACACACATCCCCAAATGGGAAAT
The DNA here is from genome assembly GCF_015220075.1 of Falco rusticolus. Classification (NCBI taxonomy): domain Eukaryota; kingdom Metazoa; phylum Chordata; class Aves; order Falconiformes; family Falconidae; genus Falco; species Falco rusticolus. Next base: position 45,624,431 of record NC_051192.1, read on the forward strand.
ATAAGAACAAAACCCCCAAACCACAAAGTGTTCCAAGTTCCTTTAAGAAACTGTACAGTCTCTGCAAATATGTTTTAAAGGCCTTACATGATCTGTTCCATATGGAGTTTGTTTTTCCTCAGTGCTGTGACTAACAGGAAAAACCTTCAAGAGAAGTCTCATCCTCTCTCTTCATCCTTCTACCTCCCTTTCCCCAAAGGACTGATCATGAGCCAGTCTGGTTTCTGTTTGCTTGTGCTAAAAATAGCGTTCCAGTGGACTGACCAAATACCTCCAGTTTTATGTCGACTGACAGAGTACAATCATTGTTGCAGAAAGAATGATAGAAGTTTAAACGTCGAGCTTTACAACACTGTAATACAAAACCACGTATCTGGAAAATCACCAGTTTTTGAAGGCATTAGCTACATGAAGAAACCATGAGAACTCATCTCTGAAGGGAATCCAGGTGACTGGACTGGTAAAAGGGCATGAGTGACAAGAAGACTGCAGGCAGGCAAACCTTTCTCCCGGGTGTTGCCTGTGCATCAGAAGTAGTACAGGCAAGAACACCTCATGTTGCGGAGGTTCCCAAACAGCTTGCTCCATCACCCTCGGCAGTGCTCCTGTGCACAGGCAAAAGATAAGCCTCTGCTTCCCCCACCTCCATCTTTTTCTGCTCTCTCTCACAGCATCTCTCATACCCTCACACAGTAGGACCTCTGCCTTTCACTCACACATGAAGTGGAATCCAGCTCCATTTGTCAGTTCTTCATCTCTGTCCCTCCTGCTGCCTTTGCAGTCAGGAACTCACACCACTGATGAATCAGTATCTTCCACACTGGTGGTCAGGACTTGCCTTCATGTACCACTTGAAAGTGGTTTGCTTACTATGGTTGGGGATCTGTAACCTCATGTTATTTTCCCCTTCGGGATTTTCCTTTCTTTTAAGAAGTCTGCTTATATCGACTAGTCTCTCCATAGCTTTGTACAGATAGATATGCTTTTGAACATCATAGCATTTCTTTACATCACCAGGACTGAATCTCATCAGTTCTGGTATTAACGTTTTTCTCATTTTGGCTGTGACTCGGCGAAACTGTACGCAATGCTGTTAAACATACAGAAATCTGTGTTGCTTCAGTTTTGCTGACTGATGATGAATTTCAGCATGCACTTGAAGACAAGCACAAGTATATCCATTCCGAGTTAGAATCTGGAGAAAAATAAATCTGTCCCTACAACAGCAGAAAACTGCTACTTACTTGTAAAGACACCACATACACACACACGCTTAAGAGACAAAAAAGACATGTCCCAGATTTGATTGTCTGGGGGGAGGGGTGGTGTTCTGTAGAAGCAAACAGTTGCATCCATGCCATGTACAAGGGGATAAGGCAGGGAAAATGGATGTAATCTTAACCTGGGCTCTCCCTAGTCAGCCTAAATAATTAAAAAAAATAATCTGCAATGTGCTTCTTGCCTAGCATCCAAATTAATTATTCCACCCACAATACAATTTAATTGGCAGGCACAGGTATACTCATTTGCTTTGCAAAGCAGTATTATTAAGTGTGGGGGCTTTAGATCATACCCCTGTCTAATAGAACATACTCTTCCATGTATACTAATGCCAAGGAGTACACAATCATTCCAGTAATTATATGTTCTAGTAAAATCATTAACATCAAATAAAATACTATCATACTTATTTTATGCCTGGGTCCTGTAGGTAGATGAGATAAATAAGCTTCCAATTTTTTTCACATAGGTTAAGTCTTTACAGCAACAGCTGCTAAAACTTTTAATCATAGACTGCAAAGTTCAAAACGTTTTACTCCTACTCTTACTACAAAGTTTAAGTGGAAGCACTTTAAATACAAGATGACTGCGTGCCACTTGCCTTGGGAAACAGCTAGTGCATGTAAAGAATGGGAGTAAGATGATGAAGTTTAGTGGTTATGAGTATGAAGACAGTCAACATAAGAAAAGAACAAGATACTGTACAGAAGGAATTGACTTAATCTTTCTAGGGAGATGGTTTGATTCCTTCTTTGTCTGGGAATGTTTCTATGCAGAAGTAAATATCTTTGAGATCACTTGCTTTTCCACATAGCAGCGTTGCTTGGATCCTCTACAGATGCAACTGTATTTCTTAAAAAAAAAAAAAAAAAAAAAAAAAAAAAAGCACACAGACCAGCTGCAATTTTCACAAAATAGACTTCTGGTAAATTCAAAAGCTAACACAACTACCTTGTCAGCTCAGGTCCCAAAATCAATAGAAGCCTTGGTCCTTAAGCACAACCTCCACTTCATTACGCTTTCTTAAGCATTATGGTAGATAACAGCCTTCTACATTTCCCATCTGTTCTCGTCCAGAAAGTTTTTTTTGCTGGCTTATTCCTGAAAATATTTGCATCTACAGCCTTACAAACAAAAACCATGTTTCAGCCTTACAAGAGCTTATGTTCTTCCCAATGATTTTTTTTTTTTTTTTGAGTGCTTTAGGTTATAAGGCTAAAAGTGAGCAGTTAATTTCAACCTTGTAGACAAGGATGGCTTTCAACCATCCTGCTCTGGAAGAAAGTCACCACTAGTCCCACTCCACACTTCTCATACCAAAACCACCAGGTAAGGACGAACCATTACAACCCCTCCAGAACGCAGGATGCTTACCCCTTTTCTCTTGACAGGACATTCAAAAACACTCAAAGCAGGAGCCCAACCATTCCCTCTTCTCTGTTCAGTTGCTTGCATAGCAGAAAAGCTTACTGGATGCACAGGAGGTGCTTGTTTCTCAAAACTCAGCTGTTTCTTTTTACCTTAAATTGATTATTCAGAAAAATATTAAGATATGCCACAAGAGGCCTTTGGCTTGTGTGTTTGATTTAGGGGCTGCAAGATCATGTCCTTTAAAAGGTTTTTTTCTTGATGCATGCTTTGTGGTGACTCCACATGCACAAAAAAAGCAATATCAATTCTGAGGTCTTGTGAATGCAACAAAGAGTACATTGGAGTCACTTTAAGCAGCAACTAAGCTACTTCTCAACACTGCTAATACAGGTTGCTCAGATGGCAGACAAGCTCATCTAATTACAGGAATTCACTTCAACTTAAAGGAAACTCCTTCAAACGTATAACCACTGGTTTCTTCTGGCTCATCTAGCTTATTAAAAGAACTTTTACTACTTACATTAAAACCTTGTGGTTCTCTACTTTCAGCTGTGCCTTTTAAAGCACAATGCTTCACCATAATTAGACTAATTGTTTTAAGCTACCATCTGAGTAATGAGTAATAACTAAGCTTTTTTTTAGGCAATAGACTGAATTCAGCCCATAACTAACCGCTCCAAGATCACCAACCAGTCCCTGGAGTATTTCTCTCAAGCACAACTGGCCCAAGGTTCTCCCTTGGATTTAGTCTGGTTTGCTGCTATCAGAGAACAATGACCCCCAGAGCAGGTGGTTTGCAAGGGTAGTTATCTGGCTGTGGATCTGGGAGGATCCCGAGGGGCAGATTTGCAAGAGGATGCTAAGAGAACTGTAATCTCCTTTGCTGTATCGCTGTCTAATGCAGCACGCATTCCCAATTGCCTATTAGATAACTGCTGTGCCACTGTTCAGCCATCCCAATCCTCATCAAAGCTGCATCCTGTGCTGTCCTAAGCTACCAGGCAACAGCAAAAAGCTATCTTGAGGAAATACTTTTCTATCTCTAGCCACCTAGGAGTGGCAAAAGCCAACCAGGTCACAGGCAGCAGGCATAATTCATCACAGCCCTCAGGCAAGTTTAAATTACACTGAACAACTCGTGCTCAGCCACTGCAGACTGGTCAGGGGAAGGTGATATATCAGATGCTATCAAGCCAGAACAAAGATTTAACAAACCCGCTCTGGTTTCATTCTGTACATACCTACATGAGTGCAGACAAGGCAGCAGAAAAGGAAGTCCCAGAGCCTTATCAGGAGTTGTAATGATCAAGGCTGTTAACCCCCAAATGGGAACTTGCATTGACCTTGGTCAGTACCTATCCAGAAGAAAGATGTAAGCCCTAAAATGAAAATCTGTCATTGACAAAAAGACAGAGAATGTCTTACATTTTTCACAATTCTTGCTACCTACGGTACAGATAGATGCTTTTGATTCTTTAGTAGTTGCATATAGCAAAGTAAAAATGCAAAGTACTTCAAACAGAAGGGAGGAAAAAAAAGCAGTACATCACCCTCAGACAAGGAGGGTTGAGTGGAGAGAGAAACCTCAGAGAAATAATGAAATAAGGCAGAAAAATAAAAGAAGAAGGGGGGGGGGAGAAACAAAACAACAACAAAAAACCACTGAAGTATTATGTATTATGGTCAGTGGTTTGGTATGAAATGTGATGTTAATTTCTTTTATTTAGTGTAGAAGGTTAGCACAGAAGGCTGGTACAGGAGAACAACCCAAAATTAAAACCAGAAACAACATCACTTAGAAAACACAGTGTATTGCAGCATCTTGTAAATACTTGTTTGTATGACATGGCCTATATAGGTATTCTATCTCTGGTCACAAAGCAATTATCCATATCAAAAAGTATGACATTTGAATGCTAATGTAACAGAAGAAGTTCCCAATAATTCTGAGGCATAACTGAGTATCAGTTTTCAATGTTTTCAAAGAAGAATTCCACCAGTCAAGCAGTCAGTACATTGTATTATTATTGCAGATGCAAGAGTTACCAAATGAAGTCACATCAAAAATTGCAGTCTTTGGAAATAGCCGATCAGAGAATCCCGGAGATTTCAGTGTCCCAGAAACTAAAATGCCCAAATTTCACTGAATACTGTTACTAGCTTACTGTGCTATCTCAAGAGATGGCATATGAAATCACCTTCAGAATATCTTTTTCTTAGCCACAGACAAAGCAACTGATGCAAGAAAGAGACAAAAGTCTGTTCCATTTCCTCAAGCCTTCAGCTTTATGAAACATCTGGCCCAGGACAGTGCCCCACTACAACACTTTGAACGAAAAAGCCAACAAACACTTACATCTGTTAACTGCCTGTAAATCTAAGCAGCTGTGTTGTGAGTCATTTCAGAGCTGGCTAATAATTGAATAAACAATTGTAATTATTCTCCATGAAACTCCCATGTTTTCTTTCAGTCTTGGCATCTCCTCTTATGAAAACTGTACAAGTTAGGGTGCAACCACACAAATTCAGTCAACTATGACAATGTTTACCTAATACCTCTGGTCTGCCAACCATCACGGAGCACATCCTGGTTATGGGCAACTAATAGTAATCATTTCCAAATATTCCAAATCCAGTGATCAGAAACTTACTAAAAGAGTGATATTTTTGAAGGCCCTCAAATAACAGTGCCATTTCTTATTTATACTGCAATAATGCTTACAAGGCACAGCGACCAATGCACTGCATACAGCCCTTGTAGAAAATGAGAAAGTGATTCCTACACCAGACAATTTATAGTCTAAGTGGTGTTGAGATTGTCCTGAACCTTTGAGTAAAGGTAGCTTAAATTTCAGCTGAAAAGGAGGTCCTTTTTTCTAGATCAGTGGTCTTCAGCCTATGGTCTACTTTTAGGAGACCTTGAAAGATAACTGAGAAAGGGAGTTTTACTTTGATAGGCATAGATTCACTCTACAGGGGCCCACAAATTTGAAACAGGTTGAAAATACTAATCTGGATGTATTTGTAGCCTATGCCATGGAATTGCATTCTTGTTCATTTATGTGATGGGATTATAACCACACAACTGGCTAAACAAGAGAGGCAGTCACCCTGAGAAGTGTATTGAGAGAGACACTGGAAGGGGGAAATATTCCTGGGCTCCACTGACTTCTGCTGCCTTCCAGCAAAGGACCACAGACTCATCCATGCAGACTGAACAGTTAGCAGCAGCAACTGCAAAAAAGCTGAGAAAGAAGGACCTAGGAGGCAGAAGATCTCACCTTGGTTCTGCAATGTGTTGGAAAGAGTAAAATCAAGCTCTAGGGTCTGTAAAAATCTATAGATTTTACTGCCAGATAAAATAAATCCTGTTAAAACTCATGAGATTTATAGGAAAAGTTTGTAATGTGAAGATCCTCTACTGGTGAGCAGATAGCTTTGCTGCTGTGACTAATTCAGCCTACGTTAGCTTTGCCAAGGCCATAAAAGTTTCAGGCTGTTTTATTGACACAAATACTGCTGGAAAAAGCTCCGACACCCCTCCAGCTGTACATTTCTTTCCACCTACAAGACACTGCTGCAGGTTACACGAGACTTCTTAGTTTATCTAGGAAAAAAAAAAAAAAGCAACAGTGCTTGTGTCTGGAGGCTAAATTTGCTTTAATACCTAACAACTATCTTGTTTGCCATTCCTGGAAGAAGATAGTCACAGCTGTGCTTCCCTGAAAACAACCACATAAGTGTTGCACGCTGCTGCACAGAGCTCCCCTTTATAAGAGTGTATGTTAATAAGGGTAGGAGATATCCTGTGAGAGGAACAAGTCCAAAAGTGCAGCACAGCCCAGGGTGAAACAGAGTCCCAGGGCTGACACAGCGGGGAAAAAAAAAAGCTAAACAAGGCCAGTGAGCTTGTAAATTTGGGTTTTTTTTACCTGCAGAGTGAAGGTCTGTTTTAACTACAACAGATTGCTATGGTCAACAGGTATTACAATTATTATTCTGAAACTTATGGACTGGTATGACATAAAACTGATTCACTGGAAAGCAATACCTATAGATACAGGCACTGTTATTTGCTTCTTTGTATAAAAACAAGTCAGTCACAGAGATCTTTCTTTGTCTACCATACAGCTGATGTGCGTGGTAGACAAAGAAACACTTTTTCAGCATATTTCTCAGAATAAGGTCCCTTTTGACAGTAGCTAACAAGCAAAGGAACATCTTTATTTGAAGTCCACATTAGAGGCAGAACATTTGTCTTTTCTGCCTTAATCACTTGAACTATGTAAGGCAGTTCTTTTTTCTACCTTTTTTCTTTTCATTAAAAAAAACCCCACTTTTACGCCGTCTTTCTTTAGGCCTAGGACTGTGTGTTTTGACAGACTGAGTCCATGGGCCTATTATATGCTTCCACAAAACAAATTAAGCCAAATGCTTGTTCAAATCAGTTGCTCCTGTCTGGGGAAAAAGATTTAACAAGTGGAAAAAAAAAAAGAAGAGGTTTGTCCCAACGCACCAAATATCTTGAGAAATCTCTCTCACTCTGCAACCTACCCTTTTGCTGCCTTTCTTATTTTTTGAGTTCTTGGTGGGGATCTTGAACTAATCATGACTGTTCTGTCACTGCATTCGTTGATGCTCTGGGCCAATTTTTTTGCATAGCAGAACAGAATTTCAGAAGTAACCATGAAAATGGAATAAATGTCCCCAGAAAGAAAGAGACCTCAGATGTTATCCTATATTACCATCTTGTTTCTTTTGCATATTAGAAAAAATATAGCACCACATATTACAAAGATAAAATATTGAGTCTAGAAAACACTGTGCTGCAAGCAGATTTTGCTGCAAGCAGGTTTTCCATGTAGAACACACTCAATGCGCAAAGGAAGACACTTAAATGTTATAGCAGGAGCGTACTGACAGAAGAGAAATAGACTAAGAGAGGCAAAAAAGATCTTTTCTGATCTGTCCCATATCCCTTTCTGGAAGGCTGGCTTTTCCACCTAGGAAGATACTCCAAAGCAGAAAAAGTAGCACGCAACAAAAAAAAAATACTCTCAAAAGGGCAATCAGAGAGAAAGTGTGTACACATATCCTTCCTTTTGAGTAGCCTTTCCTGAATATTACCTCAGCTGTCTGCTGAGCCCTCGTGGAAGGGGTTCCTTTTTATTAAAACAAGTAATAAAAACCTTCCTCTCCATATTTTGGAGCCAGCAACTCTCCTCAGCAGCAGCAGTTTCCAAAGCTTTTATTGCACATACAGACTTTGCACCGAGCTCTGCTTTTGTTTCATGGCACTGGCCATCATGCAGCACTGGAGATGCTCATGTCCTGCATCCTGCCCATTTGCCACCCAACATGACCCCTTCCAGGACTCAGCTCCATGCAGGTTATGCACCTGCCTTGGCTGGGATCTTAGAGACAACACCTTTAGACAGTGCTGTTCCACCTAAAGCCCAGCAGTAATTAATGTGCAGTCATTCATCAACTCAGTCTCTGCCTGAAGAAAATTCTCAGCAGTTCCAGGCTAAAGGGGGATATATACTCGTAGATATGCTGCTTGTGATTGCTGTAGCAGGCTAGTGCTAAATTACAGGCATATATAGAATTTCATATATATATGTGTGTATATAAAACATATATAGACTCAGAGGAAAATTTGTATTCTTCCGTTTGAAGAACACTTTGATTTTGGACAATGCTGCTAAAATAAGTAGTAAAAGGAAATTTAAATTAGCCCTGGATATTTCTCTCAAGGAAAGAGGTTCCTTCCAAAATTCCAGTGAAAATTGGCTTTGACCTGGCAGATTTATGAGGCTTTGAAACTTTCAGTTGGAGCCTAAGCAATACTTTGGTTTGTGTTTAGAATAATAACACTCCTTAACTGAGGCAAAGAGGGGCGGTGACACCACTATTTATGGCTTGTTGTCCCTCTCAGTTTCTGCACAGGGAATGCAGCTGGACTGGTTGTTGCTTTTACAATTACTGCACACTTTTTGTATTAGAAACCCTCACGTATTGAAAAAAACACAAAACTGCTCCTCCAGAACAGGGGATTAATTAAAATGAAGAGCTTTTTGAAAATGATGTTTTCAGTTGATGTTGCTTGTCTTCTTCTTCAAGCTATTTGTGTGCGTTTGTTCAAAAACCTCAAAATTTCCCCCCCAATCCAAGAACACTAGCAACTTTTAAGTCAAAGCTGAGACCTTCATACATTTCAAGGTTCTGTCATCTGAGGCCAAATGAAAAGCACTAAATAACACAGTATTAGCAATAAACTGCCAGTCATCAGCACAGAAACTTGACGAAGCTGTTTTGTCTTCTTAAATGGGTTCCTACATGAAGTGCTGGAAAATTAGAAAGCTGAAAATATCACAAAAAGTTTGTGCAACATTTTTGGCAGGTGGACATACAAATATAGTTTAAAATTTAGTTTTCTTGCCATTCTTTTAAGATTGCTCAAAGTTTGTGTAACTCTTACCTGAGGTTTTCTTAATATGCTGAAAGTACTTCTTTCTGTACAACCTTCTAAAATCGGCTCAGTAATTTACTTTGCCTTTTCTAAGTGGAGAGAGTGACTAAAATGGGAATTTTTTTCCTATTGAAAAACCAAATAGCATTGTTTCTACTTTTACACAAGAATTCAAGAGCTGCAGAATCAATAGGCTGTTTCATATCCCATCATCTGCAGATACTGGGCTGAAAGCCAGTTTCTCCATAATGGCATTGTTTAGCCTACAGTTTTGGTCATACTGTAATTCTAGATAATTGATTGCTGGTTTGTTTGAGTTAGCACAATTGAAAATGGTAATGTAGACATCCAAGAAATATTTGGGGCAGAACAGTTCATTAATCAAGGTTACAGCATGTCCAAAACTTTAAACCAGACTTGGTTCAGTTGGATATAACCCCTCTCAGCTCTCTCCCACCTGACAGTCAGGAACTCCACATCTCCCTGCAGTCTGCTGCACTGATGGAAGACCCCTTTCATCAGGACCTGGGCTGTGGTATGTCAGTCTTTTGATTACCACTCAAAGCAAACAGAATCCCTAGAGACAAAGCAAACCTTCCACACAGTCCCCAGCACCAAAGGGAGATGGGATGATGCACTCACTAAAAAAGCCAAACCAGATGTACTCAAGCACCTTACCCCCAGCAGTGCAGACAGCTGAAGTAGCAAAGGTTACTGCAACTAAACCTTTCCTTTCACCTCTACTTCACATTTGAGTGTGAAAGAAGCTGTTGTTTTCTGTCATTTCACATGTAACGACCACAGCATAGTCATGGATGGTTCCTCATGGAGGACAGAACTGTGCAAAGCAGAACCCTTCTTATTATTAGCAAAAATATCAAAATTATGAACAGACACATATAATTACATTTAAGCACCCAAATGAAGAAGAATGATGGTCATTCTGATAGTAATGTAAGAAGCCAAAATGTTACATTTTTTTAGCACTATCCTATAAAACATAGTGGATATGAAAAAGCATAACTGATCTGGACACTCAGTACAGCATTTTGGACTGATGTAATAAAATAAATGAAAAAATGGTATCATTCTTTAGGTTGCACTATAAGAGGACTTGCAATTCAGGATCTCATGGTGCAGCTGTAGTCCCACTGGTAGGCACTGTAACATAGATGGGATTTGGATGTGTTTACTGTTCCATTGTCTGACTTTATCCCCACGTAGCGTGGCTCACTAGATGACACAATGGTTTGAGTCTTCACTGCTGTTCAGCTTTCACCACCCAAAGAAGAGATTTAATGACAGAAAATTGTAACTTTGAATTTCATAGTGTAATGAGTTTGTAATAGCCAGGCTGGAATTTGAGCACTGGTCTCTTGACTCCTAGCTATGTGTGTTAATCCCAGAACTACCCTGGTGAGCTTGCATACTATTTTATATCTGTGTTACAAGGCATGAACTTCATGAAAAAGTTGCACCTGGCTTCAGAAGCCAGATAATAGTATACATACCACTTAGAGCGGACATCAGACTTGACTCTTACCTCTCTATCTGGAATGGCTGACAGCAGCTCGCCACAAATGTTTTGGGAGAACTTGTATTTCTTATCTTTCCTCTTACACACATCAGTAAAAAGTCTTTAGTGTACTTACAATGGACTGAACTCAAACAGAGCTGGTCCCCACTGCCTGAGCTCTGCCCACCATAGAGTGTCACAAGCAGTTTTCAAAGTGCAGAATGATTAATGACAGCTCAGCCTGGGGATGCTGAGAGGCTCAGACTCATGACTGATGCATGTGAAAAGACTGGGGAACAGGGGGTGGTCAGGTCTGAAAAAACAAAACCCATCACTGAAATCAGTGAAAGCTGCTGACAATTGTTTTTGCACACAGAGGTTATTTCTAAACATAAGAAAACTTACTGCTGCTAAGTGCTCTTCTCTGTTTCCTTTCCTCTTGTTACAACCGTGATCTTCCTACCATAATTAAAAAGGAAATCTGGAAGTAGGAAACAAGTCAAGAGGCAGCCCCACTTTTATATAAGGAGACTTCCATGTTCCATGGAAGTATTATTCTTAAAATAAGGAGAGTGTTTCTAGTTTTGATACTCTTTATTAATAAATTGAACTTCACCAGTCAACCTTTATATTGATAAATTTATTATATTTTATATATTTAACTTCCTTGTCCTAGGAGATCAAGACCTCAAAACTAGATGACAGATGTGACCTCTGAGAGTTTATCTTGTGTGTGAGGACAGAGAGAGCAGATGGCTAGAGGTGAGATTAAAGAAGCAATGATGTCCTAAAGCCAAAGGTTTTAGACTATTTGTCTGGTTTTCTACTGTCTTAATTTCTGTCACACAGGTTTCTCTCCTTGGAGTACAGCGAAGAATATACCAAAAGCAAAGAGACAAACCCAATGCTCTAATAGCAGCAGATTGGCTAAACGAAATTAACACTCTTGTAATTCCTTCCCTGAGAAGCCTCATCCCCAAACCAATTGATACTTTCCTCTTTTTTTCTTTTTTCTTGGGTTTTTTTTTTTTTTGTTTTGTTTGTTTGGTTTTGGGTTGAGTTTTTTTTTGACAGTCTAATGTTAGAAGGGGTGCCTTGATTGGGACAGCTTCCTTGATAAAGCAGACACTCCAAAATTTTTGGAAACTCTAAAAACTTTAAGGAACAGCAGCTCCATATTAAACACTATTCTTGCTAATTAGGTTAAAGAGATCACTCCATTCTTTTACAGCATAATGACAAAACTGCATGAGATGTATATTGCCCTAAAGAAAAGACCATACAGAAGACCAAGACAGCACTAGTTTTTTTTCCACAGTGGGAGGTAAGGGAGATGGTAAGTTTGACTATCAGATTCACAGTTCATGTGCCTTCAATGAGGGCTCAGTCCCACTTTCAGTCACTGACGGACCTTCACCTTTCTTGTTCCTGGCATATGCCTGGAATTTCCCCTGTATTCATGGAAGCTGCAATGAGCCAGTATTCCAGATACTCTGAGAAGAGCTTGTGCTGTAAATGGGACATAGAAAAAAAAAAAAATCACCTTGTGTGGGAGCCAGCACAGCGTATCACTTGAAACAATGGTCAGTGGCCCAGCCAAGTATATGCAGCATGGATGGGAAATCCCAGCCTTGAGACAGTAGCCTTCCTGACCGTTCCTTACCCACAAGAGTGAATCTTTTGTTGCACTGTGCTTGACAGTTCTTTGTCCTTCGTATTTAAATCACTTTGAGAAAAACAGATTAATAAGAAACATATGTTAAGCCTGTTTGAGAAAGAACGTCTCTTTATTAAAAGATGCTACAGGGTGGGACCCACATGCTATGTACTATAGAAAACATTATCATCCCTTCAAAGCTTCAGTTAATAACAGTGTTTCCGTTACATAGTGGAAGAAGAGTTGTCTAAGTTGAAAAAACACAGAATTCATCAGCAAAGTTAAATACAGTAGGTTTTATTTCAGAAAAATTTACAGAAGTGGTTTTAATTTAGTGAAATCCATGCAATTTTGTGTGTTAGCAAGGACTGAATGTAAGAATTACAAAAATTTTCTAAAACAAAACATGAATAGTCTTCATAACATTTAAAACAATTATTAAACAGAGAGTGGTTAAAACAGCATATATCAAGATGGGTGGAGTTTTCCTAGTGGAGGCTCTGAAATTGTTTCCTCCAAACAAAACTTCAGAATACTTTTTCAGCACATCTGATTTCCTGTGTTCCTTGCTGTATTCCAAAAGCCAAAACATGCATCCTATTGTAACAAAACTCCTGGTTTACCAAGAAAAACAAAAAGCAAATAGATCTGCATGGTGTCAGTGCTTCAGGCAGCTTTTTGTATTTGTTGGAAGACCTCATTGTTTTATGGGACAGTAATTATTTGTAAGCATGCTCAAATATTTTCAACTGAGATCATGATGAAAAAAAAAAATCTAAAACCTTTCCTCTTGTAGTTGCAAGGTTGAAATCCCCAGTAGTAAACTTAAAACTGCCCATCAGTTCAACTTTAGACCACGTGGTATGCAGCTATGCAAAACAAAGGCTGGTGATAAAGTAAAGATCAGCATCCTAGAATACCAAAATAGACTGCTCCCTCCCTATGGAAGACAGTCATTGCTCCATCATGTTTACTACTCTGTGACACTGTTAATAGGGATATACTGGGGCAGAATATTTGGAGTAAAGCCTCTAGTAAAAGCAGTAAGTGGACAAACTGCAAGAATTTAGACAGAAATGGGGCCAGCCTAGAGTTTTAGAAGTTTCTAGGGTTCAGTTTCACAAGACATAATTGGAGACAATTTAATTGTTTATTAAGATGTGGTTCCATGGGCAACCAAGCAAACCTAGTGCCCTACAGTGGCCAACAAAGAAGCCTTACCCTTCCCTGGCCTCTCTTCCCCCCTGCCTTGCTCCCACACTACACATTTGACATCTGGACTCTTCCAAATGCTACCTTAAACTAGTATAGAACTGTCCAGCTCTACTGCTGAGAAACCTCCTGCTGGGCTAGTGGGTTAGCCTCCCCCCAGCATGGAAATAAATGAATAGGAAGGGACAGGGTGGCATGTGCATGGATGAGGGCAAGACTCTTCCATGTTGGCAGCTGTGAGCCATTAGATTGCACAGCTGCCCAAGACACCACTGCTCAGTAACTAACATTATAGCAAGAGTCAAAGAGTAAGGGCTCCTGGAGTCACTCACCTCAGCTGCTAAAAAAGACACTTGCCGTTGACTTCAGCTACAGTTGGTTTTACTAATTCCATGAAATTACAATGCGGGTAAAGATCTCCTGCAGGCAAGTTTAGGAAATTCGTATTTAGTTTAGGCTCTGTATTATATGGTTTGCAGCAGGGAATCTGACTAGCAGACATCCAAAAGAGAAGAAGGACTGCATTGTGCTAGACTACAAATATGTAACAAAAATTGTCTTCCGCAAATACGTCACAGCTGAGCAAACCAGATAAAATCAGGAGTAAAAAATGACCATATCTATACTACAGGTTGACAGCAATATCAGAACTCAAATCCATGTCCCTTGAGGCCCTCCTGGCTCATTGTCTACTAGAACTCTTCATTTTCCTAACACCTTGGACCCAGTTAGATTTCCACTAGTTTATATTGTAGTTTCTGTAAATCTTACCAGTCAAAAGTCAAATCCATCAACGTTGTGGAAGAAACCATTCAAGTGAACTGAAAATGCGCACTAGACATTGGGCTTAAGGAGAAGATTTGGTTCAATGACAATATTGATTCCAACGATACAGTGTTTTCCCGTGACAGTTCCTAGAAAGACCTGTGGAGTTTGCAGTTTTGCTCATTTAGGTTTTGTTACAGATTTGTGCAGGATTGAATGGACAATGGTTGTCTGCTGCTGAGTTAAAACTGTGGAGAACATTTACACTTCAGCGGAGTGAGTCTGCTTTAGAAGGCAATTTATCTGTTAACTCTAGATGATCTTTAAGGTCCCTTCCAACCCAAACTGTTCTATGATTCCATAAATAGCACACACAGTAGTTAGCATTAACTTAAGTACCTTACTTAGATGTTTATTGACCTGTGCATCTATTTGCTAGAGCAGACTGTATTCTACTGAAGTCTTTTGAACTCCTACTTGTGTTTGTGGTTTGCAGATCACAACAGTTTCCCAGAATAGGGAGAACCTCCAACACATTTTAGTTCATAAAACATGTGCAGCCCATATGAGAAGAAGTGTATCCCAGAGGAATGGAAACTTATAGTACGCACAATGTGTGGATAATGTGAGGAGCAACTGGCGTTGAGGGGAATTAAATTTTGGCACTGATTAATTTCAGCCCACAGTGCTAATTAATCCACACAGTGCTCCTGTGAAGGAAATGCAGAAAGGCCTGCGATTGAGGGTTTGTCGATGGATGAAAATTTGCATATAACAGGATAGGGAGACAATTTTAAATGGATAGCTGCTTCAGCTTGTCTCTATGAGTGGACATTCCTATTCTGGAGCTTGCTTAGTACAAATGCAAAGCAGCTTGAACTCATTTAGAAAGAGAGAGGGGGAAAACCCACTTCTATTCCAGATAAAACCATTCAAACTCTCAAACCAGTTACTCATTAAACCTATAGACAAGCCTCAAAACCTACTATTTTATGTCCTGGAGTCCTTCAGTTCTTGCATATTTTTCACATCGGACAAGTGTGTTGGTATAATTCTGCTGACACTCCCTCCAAAAGGGTTCAGTAAAACTAGGAGTATGCCGAAGGGGGATGAGGATGACTGCAAGTATGGCTCAGCATCTGCCCATGCAAAGGCTAAACGGGCTAGCTTTCTTCAGCTCTGGATGGCTTGTGTGGGTTCGGAGACAAGGTTTATAAAATATATAAAATAATAAAATAGTTATTATAAAATAATAACTAGGACGAGAAGACTAATAAGGAACAATTCTTCGTTATTTCTTAACCATATAAACAAATTAATTTATCCAATGGCAGGTTTAAAAACAGATAAAATCAAAGTGAATAGTTTTCCACACAACAAGAAACTGAGTTGTGTGACTCACTGCTAAATTAAGTTTGGGCGCGGAAAGTATTAACAGGTTCAGAATGGATTAGGCAAGTCAATGGCAGAAAGGTCTGCTGGGGATAACTGAACAGCCCTAATGTAGTATCAAGGGAAGGAAATGCCTGCAGCACTGATTGCTAGAGAAGAGGAAAGAGGAACCGATCATTGCTCTGTTTCTTAAGCTCTTTCCCTAAGCTGTTGGTACTGGCCATTGTCTGAGACAGGCTAATGGAATGGTCAACCAGTGTGACTTCTTAAGCTGATGTTTTTATGAGTTTCCAGCGACAATATCTGTGCTTAAATGGATTTCAACATCACATTCAGAAGAAATAATGGTAACATATTACACAAAGAGTGCAGAGCACTAGAACTGGTTCTGGATCTTGTTTTGGATCCAGCCCTTTTGTCTTTCTTCCTTTTAGTACCAAGTATGATGACTCGGCTCCTGTAATTTCTATGTATTTCCTTGCTAAGGAGCTCTGCTGCCATGTGGGAGGGATGGCGAGCACTGTCACTATGAAATAAGAAGGTAACTATAAATAATTCCTTCCATGCCCTATATTTACTGGACTAAAAAAAAAAATCTCTTGATATAATAACCCAGATGAGTGAATGATTTCTTTATGAGGGTCTTGACATTTTGGTCACATCTGATTAATTGAATGTTATGGTCGCTGTTCCAGAGGCTGTATATTGAGAATGAATTTGCCTTGTAACTATCTGGCACTAAAACTTGATTGAAATACACAATGAAGTCTTTATGGCGTTTCTGGGCTCTGCCAATTCTGCAATTACCAAAAACAAAATGACAAGAAACTCCTCTTGCTTGTCTGTTTATTTCCACATTTCACTGTGCTTCTTTCATTTGATAATGCATTTTACAGATTTAAACTCTCTCCAACCTATTTTTTGTCCCAGTGCTATTAATGTAGTATTAAAAAGAGATTTTCAGTTAAGGATGGACAAATTAATTTTGCCTAATTATGACCTCACAAAAAAAAGATGGGATCAAAAGTTCAGTTTGAACTTTTTATGCTATCCTTGATATTTACTAATGAGAGACAAGCCAATGAGAAATAGATTGCAATGAAAAACAGAAAAGAATTAAGAGAGAACATGTAATGAGGAAATGAACACTAAGATCCCTCACATATGCTGGGTCAGTTTCTGTGGGATGGTGGAGAGCCCACCATCTCTACTATAACACACAAGGTGCAATCTAAAAAGAAAACCACAAAAACCCAAACCAAATTACATGACCTGGGGGAAATCATGAGTTTAAACTGCAGGAAAAACATGAATTTGTATTAGTTATATCAATAAAAAGGGGAGCGATAAAGAATGAAGTGGACCACACTTTTTGTCAAACTCCAAGATTTAAAACAAATTCTAGCATTATACAAAGTAGCCAGCTGATAAATGCTTTCTGTATCTAATCTTATATTCAAAACAAATATGTATTTTTAGAAAAACAACATCATGAAGTTGTGAAGGGATTCAAAATACACCTGCCAAAGGGACTTCTTAACCTAAGAAAAATCAAAAGTAGTGCACAGAATGATAAGCTATCAGTTAGCACTTAATTACACTGTATATTATAAGTGGTATGTCCTTTAGATGTTATTTAATGCTATACATATTATATGCCTTCCAGCATTCAGAATTTTTAGAAATTGAAATGCCAACACACAACCAGATGCCATTGAACCAGTCAAGCATCTCCACTGATATCCAAAGGCGTTCAACAGAGGGATGCTATTGATGGGTGGTTTCTAATATAGTCTGCTAATCATTTGGGGAGTTTTCAGCAATACAAATTATCTTAGAATTGCAGCTATAGTAGAACTTGTTTAAGGAAACAAAATTTGTTCATTCAGTAATAATACACAAGAAAAAAGAATATATTTCTACCAAAATACAGTGATCATATACAGTTCAGGAGTTACATACCTGAGTATCATGCACTTTTTGGAAGCATGACAAAAAAAAAAGAAGATGTAAATAAAGCTGAGGAATCATGTGTTGCACTGAAATAATCACCTTGGGATACCACTAAGGAATTCAAATACTATCCGAACAATTTATAAATATCTTCTAAAAATAAGAAAGAATATTTCTTTAAAATTACATGGACAGTAGAGCCAAATGATTTTTTTTCCAGAAAATGCAAAAGGCTTGTTAAAAATAAAAGAGAGTTACAACAACAAAAGTAGGAGAGGAAGAAGCAAAGGTTCTTGGTTTTCTCAGAAAGCCAGGCTTACATAATCATATGTCCCACTCCCAAACATTTTGGGGAGTATAAAAACATTTCAAAGATGAACGTAAGCTAAAAGTCCCAAAGATAGTTATAAAATTTAACTTAAAGATTGGGTAGACATATGATAACAAATAAAAGCTTTCACGTGGTAAAGGCACGCAGGAATAAACTGTTCTAGATTCCCATTCCAGGTCTCCCATTCCACACTTACCTGGCAAATTAACCAGGGAATATCACAGGAGCATGCTACTGTGCATTAACTTCTTTCCCCCCACTGACATGAGGATGCAAACCCTCCTCCTTCTGTATACTGAAAACCTCAGTCTAGTTCCCTCCTCTGTTTGAGACAACTTGAAGATGTATTTCTAACTTTCAAGAAAAGGCTCAGACCACAGACGTATGTGGCACACTTATCTTAATCGTTGGTCTATACTCCATCCAAAGTAGGAAGTGCAGCTAGAACCTGACAGTCCTGCTTCCCAGGGGAGCAGGCAAAGACCGAGGACCCTCCCACTCATACGCTGGTGGGGCAGTTCCAGCAGGCAGGACCCAGGAATCAGGTATAGCCTGGAAAGGACTCCTATCTCTGAAACATTAAGAAGGGATGGCATCTCTGAGGAGGTAAGACCCAAACCCCTTCAGCAGGAGGCTAAACATGAACTCGTATCCCATGACAGTATTCCAACAGATGAGCTGTTAAATAAACAGGCGATCCCTCTGAGCGACTTTTTAAAGCCAGACTTTATATTCCTCCCCTCTTTTTCACTGCTCTCTTCTACCACTTCCTAAAATAAAATATTTCAACGGCAAAGAATTCATTCTCCATTCAGCACAGCAACTGTCCTTCATCTTCCCCTCAAGGTCTGTACCACACAGTGCAATACGAGATGGCTCTGCTGGAGTTTTTGTGTCTTCTAGACACAATGATGAACACATTTACACCAAAAGCTGTATGAATAAGAGTGGTCTGAAAAATATACTACTGCAGCTAGAGATGCCAAAATCTCTTTTCTCCCATTGTTTCTTCAATCAATGAAGAAATACAGAGAAGACAAAAAGAAATGGCATTAGTTTATGCCTCTGACTGCTTTACACAAACCCACGTATCTCAGCAGGATTTCTGGAAATAATGCAAAACCTCTCCAGCACTTAAGATGCAGTGCCTCCAAATACGACAGAATATCTCTACAGCCAATAAGCAGGAAAATTTGCATAAAAATTGAAATTAATTTATCTCACCTTAAAGTAAACGTTCTGTACCTGGCAAGCAGTACAAGCCTGAATTTCCATACACTTCTTTGCAGACAGTACTACAGGCACTGTCAGATGCATTCTGCTGCTACTACGAAAAAAGTAGACAGCATTTAGCTCAAGTGTTATGTATTGTTCAGTGAATGGGTTGCTTTAAGATATGCCTTAACAAAAGTCACCTATCTTGTCCCAATGTTTTTACGTATAAACATGTGCAAGATATTATAAGAAAAAAAACTTTTGTCAACATGTTTTTCCATTTGCTCATCAGCTTCTTGATTTTTCTGTGGAATGGGAAAACAAAGCCATGCTATGTTCTCAGCAGGGCTATTCTTATAGTGGAACAAGTTTCAGAGTAGAGACTTGGTACTCTTCCACTATTAAAAACATAAAAATAAAAAAAAAGTTTCCTTGTCCTTCCTTCAGAGTTGGAAAACAGAATTTCCAGTGATATTCCTGGTATCTCTGTAAGCAAAAACAATAGCAAAGGTTTAGTGTGCATAATAGAGGAAGGAAGAGACAATGAAAGCAATGCTTGCATTTATTTTCTGCGGTGTATGCACTCAGCTGTCACTGATTTCAATACAAATGCCATTTTCCACAACATCCACAGTATGAGACTGGTTCTGTAGGAGCCATACCCTGAAGTGGGAAGCACAGTATAAAAGTAGCCAGGCAAACCAGCAGTCTCCTTGGAAGCTACTGCAGTGTGGCGTGGCAATGTACAGACTCCTTTTGCCCAATCTCCCTTATCAGGAGTTTCCCCATTTTCTCTTCTCTCATTTTGCCTTTCAACAAATTAAATAGCAAAGCAATAGGTCCCCTAGCTACAGTAAACACAGGTGGACAAAACAGACTAAAAGCTTACTTCTTATGATCTTATATTCAAAGAAAATAAAAAGCTCATGCTGGGACTTGGTGTGGCGTTTTGGAACACAGATTGCTTTCCCAGCTTACTTGCCTGACCCCTGTACTGAATACCCAAAACTGTCAATAGAATATGCAGAAATGATGTCAGCCCTTTGATATGGAGAGTAAGAGATGGCTCATTTGGGATATTTGTTTTAATGATATCACAGTTACACATTGTGTGGTTTGAATTAAGTAGATGCTTTTGAACTTAAAAACTCTATTGATCTTTCAAAATACTCTTTTATTTCTGTCTGGCACTCCACAGTTCTCCCTAGCACTATTCCCATTTAAATGACTTCACAGCTGATGCAGTAAACACATCCAAAGATATAAACACCGCAGGTTTATTTTAAAATTGAAACAAATATAACTATCTTTGTCTCAAAAAGCAACTAAGAATTAAAAATCAGTTCCTGGTAACTGCAGTGGAAAATCAGAATTGGCATGTGCAAAGTCACTATGAACCAAACTCATATGGAATCAGATCTGTCAGTTAGAGTCATTTGTCTCACAAAAACTGCACCTCCAAAAAATGATTTCCCAGTTTATACCTCTGACTGTAATAAAAATGAATTAGGTGCAAAAATGTCTGTAGTTTGCATGCACTGAACTCAATGGCCACTGACATCAGTGCAAATTCCACTTTTACTAGGTTTTACAAGTTGGTGCTAATGCTGTAGGATCCAGTATTACGTATTGTTAATGAGAGCTAGACATGAAAATAAAATCTGAATTAATACAGTATCATAAAATATATTACTTCGAATGGTCATCTCAAAACTAAATTAAAATTTTCATTTTGATTTCAAGTTTTTTTGCTATTCTTACCTGGTTTATCATCCCTATTTCCAAATTCACTAAAATAAGATCTACGCTAAAACTGATTTTTGGTTTGAAACTGACTGCAAAACCTCAGATATTTTCTATTTGAATTATTTCCTATCTCGCTTCCTTCTCCCCAGGCCCATACTGAATTTCTTTACACATTTGAAGTGTCCAAGACTGTTTTCCATGTATTGTGATAAAATGCAGCAGGGACAGGGCCACAGTTAATGCTGATACCAATTTTACAAACAATTGGAGAAAAAGAGCAGTGCCAGAAGCATGAGGTGACTTGATTGCTTTAGGGTAACAGTCATAGTGTTCCGCATAGTTGTGAGTCAGGAAGGAATGAGACCCTTCCCATGTCCTGTTTTTTCTAACTGCCTTTCAGTGAGGACAAACTCGAATGTAGCCTAGATATATTCTTAGGATGTTGTATCTGCAAGTTATGAATAAAGAAAGACATTAATAAAGATCTAAAAGTCTGAAACATCATAAAACCATGAAAGGAATCGCTAGAAACTTAGAAGAGATACCAGTAGCCCCCAGAGTTTCCCACCTTGCCATCAGTGCCATCCATCAATGTTTCAAACGAATTAGTTCAGGACAATTTTGTTCTGAAAAGTGGTAGAGAAAAAAAATGAACAGAGATCACTAGGACTTGTTGAATCAACACACTAAGACATAAGAACGTGGGCTATTCCCACAATGTAGAAGTTGAAGCAAACACTTTCCTTTTGCAGGCAATCTCTTCATAAAGGAAACTACAGGAAAATCTACAATGGCTGGTACCTGACATAGTTTTATAGCAAATGGACTGTTCCAACAGTGCGTTTATTCAGCATTCACCCTGCTGCCAGTTGGTTTAGGTATGTGAATTTGCACATTTATTTTGGTGTCTATTTGTGTGCTCATTGAGCTTAGATGCTTAGATGGCATAAGCTGCTGAAGGTAAAAATTATTTTTATTATTTTTATTAGATATACTTCTGCTGTATTTACTGTGATCTGTATGTATTGTAACGATGCCTGCAGTATCCTGTCAAGTATTAGTCTACATCTAGAAGGTGGATGGAGAAATACTTTTTCATTTTAATTACATTTTTATAATTATTATTACAATTATATAAATATATTTTTTATAATATAACTTTATATTTTATTATAAATATATAAATATATATTATAATATATATTTATAAATGTGATTGTAATGAAAAAATATATATATTAATAACTGTTCTTTGGTTCCAAAGCTACAGCCTGATAATAGCAGTTCTTAATTTAAACCAAACTACTCCCTACACATGTGGATAAGACCATCACTATGGTAGCAAAACACCTGGAATAAACTCCTGGGCCTTTGAAAAACCTAGTTTCACTGCTGACTTCAAGAGGATCAGTATTTAGTCTTCTGCTCTACAGAACAATAGATAATGAGGTTTTTGTTAAATGCTCTGGCCTACCTCTGGTCTCTTGCGGATGTTTCCCTGGTGAATTTGCCACCTGTCTCAGAAAAAAAACTAAGCTTATTATTACCGAAATAAAAGGCAAGACCCTATATCTTTATACCACATGTTTCTTTTAAGAGAAGATAATGTGTTTACCATCTCCATGGTTTCTCATCTTGCTTGGACTTCATCACCTTGGCTTATCTCCCATGCAACTTGGTATTTGCAAGTTCCGTAGTTTACACTGAAAACACTGTAATCAAACTATTTTCTTCATTACACAGAATTTCACATGTGTTCTGTATTGATGTCTTTTCCTGCAACCAGAAACGAGGACGTATGAACTTAAATCCTCTGGCACTCCACAGCTATAAAAATATACCATTCCACTTTTGAAAAACAGTTTGATCAGTTTTCTGAATGAGTTTCACACGAACAAGAGCACGTGTTCCTAATGTAAAACCCAGATGCACAAGCTATCCCTCACTGAAGAAAATGCAATGCTAGCCAAAGTCTAAACCCTAGGAAGCAGAACTGTGCTGTGTAAAACATGGAGAAATAATACAGAATTACAGTAACAATATTGATACTAGAATATTACTAGCTATTTATGCCAGACAGGCACAGAAAACACTTGTAGAGGCTTAGGAAATTCACAAACACTCAGCCTAAAACCTGAAAAGCTATTAAAGCTTTGGACTTATTTCTACAGTTGGTAAACTCATTGTTTCTAATTATGAAATCATTAAAGGGGTGTTCTTCTCAGCAAAGTAGATGCAAAGAAGTAGAACCTTTTCATGTTACGTACCTCCTCTCTGCATTCAGAGCATCCATACCCTCCAGAGGTAATCATTACAAAAGGCCAAAGATGGACAAATGCATCCAGGTAGCTGTTTCTCGTACATCATCAAAACCTCAACTTTTCCTTATGGATGTCAGAGATAAAACTCCCATTAATCCAACATTGGATCAAATTGCTCAAATTCAGGAACTCACTCCTAGGAAAACCCACTACAGGTGGAAATGATCAAGCTGTTGCTGAGGAGGGCAGTTAAAGCAATCGTGACATGCAGACAGATGGCCTAGAGTAAATAATTTGGAAGTTATTAGCTGCCCAGGTGTCCCCCAGTGGACATACTGTCCTGCAGAACATGCCTTACAAGGCATGAGAGACCACCACAGCTTTGGCTGCCTGTTCTTAGGCTTAATAGAGGATTGATAGTTTAAATACAATGCTCACAGCAATTTGTTATTAATAAGATAGGTGTGGAAGAATAATAAGCACACACAGCTATCTCATCCAATTGCAGTCCTCTTTCCATGTTAGTTATGATTATTTCCATCTTACTGCATTTTATAAGCAAATGGCACTCTCATTCCAGCTGTCCCCTGAATTACTATTACTTTCATCATTGCTGGGACAATGATGCTGGTTTCCAAAGCAGCTCCTGACTTAGACTGCCTCCTGTTCAGAGGCAGGCATTTCCCACACCTGTTGCAAACTAAAATGTGACTTCCAGGTACTCAGTCCACCCAAAAGTCACATCCCAGGCATCTCCAGCTAGAGCTTACTTCAATTTATGTGAATTATCAGTAAGCCCTGTAGCAAAGCCACAGGCCTAAACCTTTTCTTTCAGAGGGTAAAAGGAGAAACGGGAGATAATTTTTCATTTTGATTACACTTTACTATTGTGGCTGCAGGCAACAGCAGACATTACAGTTGTCCTAACCAAGTTATTCTTCCCTTTTTGTTGTGAGGTGGTGAGGTTTTTTGGACAAAGTTTCATCATGTTTCTCATTTCTGTGAGCTTTACGCTAATGGCTGTTCCTCAGCAAAGAACCTCAGTGAATTCATTCCGTAGATCCCCTAATACTAATGTTTAACTGATGCAAGCATTTGGGATTTACAGTTGCAGAGCATGGGCAGAAAGCGGGTAGGTGAGAGATACCAAGATGTCCAAGAAGTACAACACAAATTCTCAGATATTGTGAATTCTACATAGACAACTTGCAGGCTCATTGAGAAGCAGAAGAAAAAGAGTGCTACTGAGATAGGAGTGACAAGGGAGAGATCACCATCTCAGTCCTTTATGAAGACAACAGGTTTGCCCTGATGGGAATTTTCTTTTTTAGTGGCTGTCAAAAAGCTACAATTAGCACGGAGTGAATATGATACAAAAAAACCCTTATGCTACTACTTTGGAAAAACTCCAACAACTCCACAGTAAATAAAAACAAAAGTTTATGCCAGTCTTCATTTGTAGTTTTGTGAGTTTACATATTTTTCCTAGAATACTTGTCTATTTTCTTTATTTGCATTAAAGAAATTTCAAAAATTCCTCCTCAGCCATGTCTCATCATGTCATAATTATTCATCTTCATGAAGGCTTCTAACAGCCTCTGGTTACAAAACCATGATGGTTTCTAATAAATTATAAAGTGAAAGGATAATTTAGTCTCCATAACCAATTAATCTTTGGCTTCTTAGCAAAACTTAGTTCCAAAAAATAATGTGTCCACTAGTCTAGCGGGAGCTGGACTCCAATAATCACTTCACCTCACACTTTCCCTGGAAATAATCAACATATCTGAACACTTTCCAATTCCAACCAAACACACCAGCCTTGAAGAGTATTTGAAAAGGGAGTCTGAAGTAGCTTCTTTGAACTCTCTGGTCTTCTTCAATGGGAAAGCAGACCAGGGAATGAGTTAACATCTTGAAATGGAGACAAAGGAAGGGTTGTAATGAACATGCCTCAGACTTGCTTTGGAGCAGAAAGTCATGCTTTTTCTATAGACCTTTGGTTAACATCTCCAGAGATCAATGGAAATAGCCTATTGACTTCATGGCTACTAGTGTGCATATTAAGGACAGGAGGGACTATGTTATTGTATAAACAGCAGAGGCAACCAACATAATTTTTTGGACTTGTTACAGTGCAGGAATCAGTTGACAGCTTTTGAATTGTGGGTATACGAGCACCGGGAGTAAGCATTCTTACGAAAAACCCAGTTTTGTGGAGCCTAGTCTAATCTGAATCAAACTTTTAGAAGAATAAATGTTGGGGGTTTGTTCATTTAAACTCGGATGTCTGCAGTATCTACAAACATGTTCTGCCTCATGCAGACAAGGTCAGTGAGATGTTTTAGGTGTCAAGGGGGGAAGTTCTCACATTTCTGGAATGGTAGAGAGATTTATAAAGTTTTTACTGGCCTGAAGGAAAGAAAGAAAGCAAAAACATCTGCCAGAGTCATGAGTAGATTGTTGGCTAAATTCATTCAGCGGAGGAGTCTGAAATAGATCATCTCTGCCTTCAGCAGTAGGCGTTAGTGGAGTCATCAAAAAGAATTACTACAGAGGAGTCCAGGACATACCTACAGGGAATAGAACTAATCTGAAAATGTAAATTAATTCCACAAAGTATGGCTAGAGAAGCCAGCAGTTCTTACACTCCTGGGCTCACACAATGTGCTAAGCTCTTAGGAAACAAGAACAGAAATACTTTTTATTTGAGTCTGGAATAGTACTTATGAACACACTGTTAAAAGAGGGAAAATCAGACAACAGAGGTTGCCACAAATACATCCATGATCACACTACCCAGAGCTTCCGTGGTAAAACATCCATGCAAAGATACAAGCACAGATTGCAAACACTGATATTGCCTGTGATGTTTCTAATGTGCTCCAGAAACTCACCGGTGCCAAGAGATGTAAACATAAGGGGGGTGTGGGGGGCAAGGTTCAAACAGTTGAACAGCAGAGTGGCCATAATACAAATTTAAACAACTCTCTCCCTTTTAGGTTTTGACCGAGATCAAAAGGAGGCTCTGCGGTTCCCAAGATGCGCCATTGCAAGTGTGTTTGTGCTCGCCACTTGGCACGATCTTATAAACAAGGCGCAGAACACCATCAGGAGGGTGACACGGCCACTTCCCACAGCAGCCCTCTCTCTCTCCTTGTAAACAAACCCGAGGCCGCACGTATTCTTTGCAGCCGCTGCGGCATCTCCTCAGGAGCTCACATGAAAGTGCTTTGACTGTGTTTTGCATTAGCCTGCTTCCAATGCCAAACAGCCTCCGGAGTCCCAGAGCACATGCCGCCGGCCCCTGCTGCTCTGTGAGGGGGGCCAGCGGGGTCACACAAAGCCCACGGCCCACGGCTCACCCACAACCCAACCCTCGGGAAGACCCCACTGACTGTAAAATCCATGGGGAGCCCTCCTAAGGGTGGGTGATGGGTGGATCCAGCAGTGTCTGGCGTTACCACACACCTGCCATGGACCACCTGAGCACCGGGGAATGACGGTGCCCGCAGCCACAGCTGCTGGCCCGGCTTGGGATGTTCGCGCTCCAACCTTCCCTCCACACTGACAGGTTCCTGTGGTTAGACCAGTCAGACCCCAGGCACGTGTAATTCTTCAGGGCTGTTGAAAGTTTATTAATTCCATTTTGGCAATGGTCAAAGTCTCAAATGAAATGTTAAACAGAAATTATTTTAATTCCTTCCTTTCTGAGGGGCTGACCCCAAAACGGACAGGCAGAGCTGATGAGGCTTGTGTAAAGGGAGTGTGCAAGATACTCAAAACTATGTTTCTCATAGTCTGTGCCTCCTTTCTCCCCATAAGAGGCCAAATATAAATATATACAAAAGCAAGCATAATCGGCATGTGAAATAATTAATTTAAAAGACATGTCACAAGCTCACTGTAGCAATTTTTGCAAAATGAAAATTCTGTGGCAATCCTACCAACATATGTTCTGGTTTTCCTCAACCGATTTCAGCAAAATGTCCCACTTTGTCTTTCTTCTTTGAACAGAAGTACCTCTCCCTGGGCTCCCAACACCATGTTGTATAAATTATATGTATTCCAGCCTGTAAATACTTCCATAGATTAAGCAAAAAGATGACCACATAAGAGCTGAATAATTCTAACAAGCCTGTGACTGCTCCAGCAATTCGTAATTTAGCTTTTTAGAGAAAATTGGGTATGTTTCTAAGTCAAATCTTTCTAATCTCATGGTCCCCAGTCTTCCATTTGAGCCTTCCAGCATGGGGACTGCTTTGGGCCTCTGGACCTGCCACTGTGAAGATATGCCTTGTGCCCAGGTGGTTTGGCAGGAAACAAGAGTCATAAGAGCACACTTTCTTTACCTTATTCACAGGTAATGATTTGATAAAACATGAATTTAAAGGGAAGACAAAGTGCTAAGCTACTGTTCATCCTGAATTTCTCCAGGACAACAGCTGTACAAGAAGTTTCACATGTGGGACAACAGAACTCAGTGTCTGAGAGGAAACTGGGAAGAAAACAGTTAAGACGATGTCTGTTTCTAGCTCATAACACATTTTGGTTCTGTCTCTAACAGACACTCATCTCAGACCTGCATCCACAGGAAAACTGCCATGCATTTGATAAAAACAGGATTTAAAACTCTCTTGTGGTGAGAATACGATAAAAAAAAATTGTTCTAAGAGCCATCAGATTCACTTCCCTTCTGGCTTGAGCTAAAGCTGGGGTTTAGAAGAGAGAAAAAAATAGCTCCTGTAATTGACCTTCTCAGAGTAGGACTTGAAACTATGTTCTGTGGCCAGGTAGGACAAGCTTTCATTGCCCCACAGGGAAAGGAATAGGCATGCTCAGGAAGCCAGAAAGCCTCCTGAATTATCAAGAGAAGTTGTTTTGGGGTGTGGCAGGGAGGACAGGGGAAGAAACAAACTGGTTGGTCAACTCAAAAAATGTCCAGCATCTGAAGGATGGAGAACCACTGCCATCTGCCAGCACAATTTTTTTTATTTTTCTTTAAATATCAAAAATCAAGGATTTGAGAAAGGGAAAGGGTTAAATCACAAAGCGTAAACAGCTCTAGCAAAGAGGAGACCTCAAGGACAAGTCTTTCCATCAGAGTGCTAACAGATATGAACCATGCAGAGAATCAGGTGCAGGTAGATAGGTGTCGAAAGCAGACGAGATTACGTAGTGTGTTTCAGACACAGAGACATTGTCTGCAGGGTGGTGCTAGAAAAAAAAAAGTAAAAATTTAAAGAATGGAGAGTAGCCTATGGATATCATGGAGGAAAAGGTCAGTTCATTTGGCTTGTCTTAGTATTTGACAGTCACAGCTATGAAGGGAGAGACCCTCTTCACATTGATGTCACCTTCTGGGTCTCAGCCTTCTATTCCTCCTTCCTGGAGATTAGCTTCAAACAGAAAACCATTATAAAATAATCTACGTCTGATCAGAGCTTCCAATGTAAATGCACAAATCTTCTGTGTTAATAACCAACAAGGTAGCATGAGAAGCTATTCTAATTGTGTGTCTAATATGTGGAAAAACCACAGCTGCTGTTGACTCTTTGCATAAATCAAATGCCATGTGCCTGACCTCGGCTTCCTCTTATAAGGGGTAGCTGAAAGCTTGCTCTGCCGGCTAAAACTGAAACCCTATGGCATGGTTCAACTGGAGATCTGAATCTCTTTGGAGAGACACAATTCCAGGGGGGGCTTCCCTCACTAAATAGGGAGAGCAAAGGATGCTCTGAGCTCTTCCCCCTGACAAACCAGCAGAAAAGGTATATTAAATGAATGCAAGGCACAGAGGGACTTTTCTGCATTACACAAGGTAACTTCAGAAGGTTGGGTCAATAAACCTGAAGTACATCAATAAGCCACTTTACATTTTAACAGCCCTTACCCAAACAAGACCATTTCATTTGGATAGTTTTCTATCAGAAGGCCAATAGTGTAATTGCATCACATAAACAGCAACCCAATTAAAGTTACCTCAGCAATGCATAGCTACTGTTCAAATAACTCTCCTAAGCAACATAAATGGTCTTAAAATGGCATCCTTTATAATTGCAAAGGAGATCCCTGGGTGACGACCAGGGAGATGAAAGGTGAAAGCCACAGCCCTTTACCCACAAAGTCTACTTCCTTGCCCTTCAAAATGAAATTGTATTGCTTTTAATGCTTTGGCATATTCTCAGGGCTTTTTCTCCTGGCTCTGCAGTGAGATCAGGCTACAGTAAGAACAGCACTGTGTTAACACTGCAGTGTCTTAAGGACTATTTTTATTGCTCCTGATATATTTCTGACCTCTTGATTTTTTTTCTGCTTGACCTTTTACATGAAGACAAGCAAAACAGTACATTTCATCTGCCAGTTCAGTGCATTTTCTTTTCTTCACTAGCAGAATTACAGGGTTTTAAGAGAATGACAGCTATTCTGCCCGCAGGCTTTCACTTCACAGCAAGAGTATACCTGGCCTTTTATTTCCTCAGTGGTAATAGCTTTTGTTAAGTAAGAGGATGTTTTACCAAGCAAAACCACCACACCCTCTCAGGCTTGTGCTGAATGGCAATGTTTTGGAAGTCATTTTCCCCTGGGAGTCAAAATTGGTGACATGGAGTCAGGTATTTTCTTAGTGCAATTGGCTTGTTTTACCAAACCTGCATGTTTCCCATCACCGCTCCCTTGAACCATGATAATGAACAGCATACAAGCACCTTTCTAATTGTGGGTTGCCTCCTGCCCAAAACCTGCTGTTTTCTTTCACCTTCATCACCAACTCATTCTATGGCTCTAAGTGTATGGTCCCAAGGTTAAGGCAGATACTTGTGTGTTAAATCTACCCATGTACTGAACCAGAAAGACACACAAAAAAATTAAGGTTTGAGAAACTCATCATTGTATTAGCACCTGGGCTACGTTGGCAACCTTGCATTTAGGGAAGCTGAGAACACGTCACCCTCCCCTCTCCTCCTTCCCCTTGCTCTCACAGTTCCCTAAACTGTCAGCCCTCAGCCCTGTCCCACTCCCAGTTCTCCTGCTTCATATACTTGCATCCAGAGCTTTTGGAACAACAGGAGCACCAGGAGAGTCATAGGCAGGACACTAAGCTGAGATGGGTGTTGCACGGGAGCAAATAGGTTCAAGTCTCATCAGCTTCAAACAAGGGTGCTGCCCCTGACAAGACTGAAAGTTGAACAGGCCATGATGCAGCCTTCCTGTTCTAACAAGACACTTGAGCTCCCTGTCTCAGCTATCACTGCTGCATTCATGGTCTCCTTTCTGGAAGCTCTGTCTCTACAGTCTATGCAGGTAAAAGACATAGAACCTTATTCCCACCACCCTGCTACAAAGATGGAACAGCAACAGGATTGGTCTGAGACAGGGAAGCCTTTTCTTGTGGTTAGAAGTTGTTCCTGGGACACCCCATCCCAGCATCTAGGTACTCAGGGGCCTTAAGCCATTTAAAGAAGCTGTTTAGCGAAGAGAGATGGAGGCACCAGGGAAGGTGCTGGGTGTAGGTTTGCCAATAGTGCCAAAGTTTCTTCCTAGGACTCCATGGGCTCGTCATTAGAACACAGGACACCTGCAGCACCAGGCAGCAGGACAGCAAGGTGATTGCACCAGCCTTGGGTGAGAGGCACAAAGGGCTCTAGAGCCCCAGGAAAACCTCCCTGGCTTCTTTCTCCCTAGCTGATTTATAGCATGGACAGATATAGCAATAACCTATCTTAGAAACTTGGTGTCTGCAGTTTGCACTTGTCCTGCTGACCATCCTGAAGGCAGATGTAGCAGTCAACTGACTCCACCTGACAACAACCACATGGCTAAGGCCTTACCTGCCGCTTTTCTTGCTTGCATTGCAACAGAGGATCCAAGAAGGTTAGTCTAAGCCACTATCCTCTTCCCCCTCTCCTTGTGCGCAACAAGCGATCTGTAGCCCATTAACTATCAGAGAAAGGGTAATGCCTTGCTTCATCCTAGTTACTCTGTGATTAAGAGGACTGGAAGGCCTCCTCTTCTCTGTCTGCAAGCAGCTTCATCCAAGTTCTTTCCAGCCTGATGCCTGCAGTTTGCAAACCATTAGGACCTGCCAAAATGATAACATTTCCAGTCAGTCTTTAGAAACATCAGCATAATTTTCCTGTTTGCACAACTATGACAACAGGAAATCAAGTCCAAGTTAAATTAACACAGCTGGCACCTACAGACTGATAAAAATTTCCTTATTAAAAATTTGAATATTTCTGGGTTTCCCCATGTATTCAAAATCCAAACAATGTTTTTCTTGACTCAGAACAAGTCATTGAACTCTAAAAATAGTGATTCTGCCTATGAGGTATTCATATGGAATTTAAACATAAGACTTTTATTTTGTTATTAATGATTGTACTTAAAAATATTACCCAGTATATTTCTGTTTTCAGAGCGTAGAAGGGACTGCTGATTCAGTCTGCTGCTCTGTTCCCACCCCATGTGCTTGTACTAAAATGCCTCTTGCAGCCTCAAACACACAGAAAAACTAAATCCCTTTACCAACAGTTAAAACAGTACAAGATATTCTCATCTTCTACAAGTATAGATCAGTAACACTGGTACAAATGTGCCATATAACAGCATGACTAAGAACATGAAAAAAGCCACGGGGGATCAAAAATAGCATTTAGCACAATGTCCTGTGCCCAACAGTGGAGAGCAATAGATACTTGGGAGGAGTAAAAGAACATGGAAAGCTCAGGCTGGCATTCTGCAAAAGTTCATACCCAGTTTCCAGGGATCCATGTATGACAGACACCTTGAGCTGTGGCAGGCATCTTTGTGCGTATTAACTCTCAAGGCATTTTTCATTCATGAACCTTCACAGCCCTTTTTTGAAGCTCTGAGAACTTCTGGACCTCGCAACATGCTGCAGACAAGGATTGCATAGTTTAAACATACAGCAGCCTGTGAAGATGTTACCTTCTGTTTGTTTTGAACCTGCCACCTCATGGCTCCATGGCACACTCGCCTGCTTTGGTAGTGGAAGCAACAGAGAAAACTCTTTCATGTTGACTTTTTCCTTCCTACCCTGAATTTTATTGACATCTATTATAATCCTCCTCATCGACCTTCTTCCACATGGCAAAACCATACCCTACTGCTTCTGGTAAAGAAGTTTCATAAGGAAGGGAAAAGGCACCTTTCTACCAATGTAGCGCTAAAACTATATTAATTCTTCAGAAAAGTCACATTTCTCAGGTTGTAAGTAGTAGTGCATTAGTGCCAGCGACTTTGCATTAACTGCTTATTTACATGCCGCTTCTCTGTGGTGAACAGAAGGTACATTATCCTTCAGGGGGAGTGAATCATCACCGAAACAGAGATAAAATTTATCATATAGTAAGAAGATGTACCCAGGTAGGTACTAAGGAGCAGCTGACACCCACGCGGTAAATTCATGTCTTACTTTACCCGTCAATACATGGACCTAGCCCAGCTGAAGGGACCTCACGTGAAGATACTGCGGTATTGTCTGGTGAAACAGCCCACTGATGTCCCAACCACCCAAACCACTTGAGCCTCTGCTACCTCTTCTCCCCTGAGCTGTAGCACCAACATGCAGACTGGCAGGCAGCCCTCTCTTGCCCACTATTCACACTCACACCCCCAAATCCCTGCCCTCCTCTGCCAGAGCCTGGTGTCCACCCTCCTCCCAAAGCAGACCCTACTGAAAGAGCAGAACCCCCTGCCAGTTGCTATAAACTCTACAGGAATGCCAGAGCCTAAGAAAAGATCTTAACATGTATGGTTGGTTTGCTACCACATCAGGCTGGCCCTAGTAAAATGGAAGTGTCACACTGTGTTGACACAGAGACCGTAACGGGGGGTATCACTCATACCACTGCGGTGGATTCCTGTTATGAAGAGACAGGAATGTTGGTGAAACTCATTACACTCGTAACTTTGTGTAGTCTTGTAAATTCTATGAGCTTAACTCACTGGTATGTCAGTCCCTTAACCAGGATGGAAAATCCAGTGCGTGGCGACAGACACAAAGAAAAGCTCCTTTCGCAGTCAGGACGGCACGCTAACACTCTGACAACACTGGTCAGAAGGAGAAAGAGAATATGGCACAGCCTGCTTGAGGAAAGGAAAAGCCAGGTTTCCTAGAATAAACAAAAATTTCTCAGGTATCACACAGGTTGGTTTGCTGACAACCCAAGCTATGCATATAAGGACAGTTTGTAGCTGTATACTGAAACGTTGGCTGAGGCCAGGTAAAACCTTTCTTCCTAACCACAGTCTTCGTGCAATAGTGAACAGTTGCAAGATAACAGCATGACAACAAAATCCATTATTTTGAAGACTGCATTTCTTTCGATAGAAATGAAGATCTTTGTACAAAGAAATTAATTGCCCACAGGGGTTAATTCATGTATAACAAATCACTGGATCGCTAGCCCTCCTATTATATGCCTTTCGATTGATGATGGGTACATTATCTGATACCTGTCCTGCCTATTTTCTCTTTGGTACACTGACCTCACCATTACCATTCCCTTTCTGCCACTACCTTCTCTCCCTCACAGAATGCTGAAGCAAACCAATTTTTAGTCATCTACAACATTACAGAAGAAAGAACATTACTGGATGAAGGCCAAGGTCAACTAATGCTGCAAGATTACTGGTAGGAGATAAACCCATATGATCTTTATGTATGATTCCTGCCTGTTTCTTCATAGTAAGACAGCTCCTTTTTCTGTCCTGATGAACAGAAAATTCAGTGTTTTCATCAGTAACAGCCCTCATAAAACACTTCCCTAGTTAATTCCAAATAAAGTGGACTTTACTACTCAGCCCAAGAGACAGAATTCCTCATATCAGACTTCTATGTTTTCTGAGGTTGTAATACCCTCAACCAAGCAGCTTTTTCTTTGAACCTGTCTTTCTGAAGGTTTACTCAAATGATTTACTGCAACTCTTCAAAAGTTAAGCTAGATTATCCAGCAGCGTTTAACCATGTGGTCACGAGCCATTGGGTCGTGGTAAATCTGGCCAAGCACTTCTTGCAGGAATACACTTATGTGCTAATTTTAAAATGAGGTATCTGCAGTTCCCAGCTGATGAACCTATGGGACATTTTCCATTAATCCTTTGATAGCACAGCTTACACTGGATTGCTCAGTATGGATCAGTGCCTTGTAGTCATAAAGAAATGATGTGCTGAAGGCAGCTTAGAATCTTAAATATGGTTATCAGTGCACACCAGCAGATAACTGAAGTTCTCTCATCTTTCCCCTTCTTAGCGTTGATACAGGGCATCACCCACTAAACCACTAGAGTGTCATACAACTTAGTGTCACAGAAACACAGCAAGGAAGGGACTTTGAGATATCATATAGATGAGGCTGCTGGATAGAGAGATCATTTTATTTAGACAGTCCCAGTTGATAAAAACCCTTCTGAGGGTTCTGCCAAGCTAGTTCTTGACCCCAAGGGGTCTAGATGAGTTAAGTCAATCTGATATTCACCCTCATCTCATTTTACTATCTTCTGAATAATACTTAGATTACATTACAGTACTTGCAATACTTTACTTACATAGTTGTCCAAATCCTCTGTAATCTAGAAAAACTTGAATAATGTTTCAGCCCTTTCTAGGAAATTCAGGGCCAGTCTATTCCACACTTCTTTCACATAATTACATCAGTTTTTTGGGAACACTGACGTCACTGCAGATTGATTGTTCAGAGATACTGGAATAAGGAGAGGCATTAAAGAAACTGGAAGAGGAATATCCTGCATTTGCCTTTGAGGCCACAAAAACAGCAGAGGGAAGGAAGAGTGTCACATGAAAGCACGTCTCCTCCAGAGAGCATCTACCCAGATGACAAAAGAAATTTAAAATAAATGTTTATGCCACAGGAAACAACAGGAAAACAGGAACACTCCTGCATAGCGTCAGGGAAGCAAATGCATGTTTCAGAAGGAGGCTCTAATTACAGGTTTTTAGCTATGCGAAGTCTCCTAAGCTTATGCAATGTTTCAGAAGCAGAAGAGCACAGAATTGTCAGTCCAAAAGATACATTGCATCTAGGCTTTTTTTTTTTTTTTTTTTTTTTCCTTCTCTACTTCTTCTTTACAGTCTGCCAACTGCTGCCCAGGACGTCTACAAATAAAGAAGTGTTTCCTGGCACCCTTATCCAAGTTAGGTATTTTGAATGGCTTTCAAATGCATAGCTTAAATGTGCTTTAAGTGCCAACCGCCATAGCCATCCCCCAAACTTTTGCTGCTTCTTTAATGTTATTTTCTCACAGAAGTTTCCACTCCTACCATGCTTATGACCAGAACCATACTCTAGCATTAAATCCCTGATGTATGCAACTACATTTACTGTATATTACTTTAACAAAGTCTGTCTAGTTTGGTTTAATACTGTCTTTGTCAGCACAATATCTGAACAGGCTATTTATTTTAACGGCCCCCAAAAGATAATCATAGCTTTTTTTTAATGGTATTTGGGCACTTGGAAAGCACCCTAGGGTCTAACTCACAACAAAATTAACTCAAAGTAGGCATCCATGTCTAGACAGCTTAAATGCCAATGTATTGTTTCCTATAAATTAAGTTTTTCTAAAGGCCTACAGACAAAAAATATTCCTGAGGGATCCCCCTTCTTGCCTGTTCAGCTCTAACCATTGGTTTCCACCAACAAGTCCATCATTCCAGTGTGCAGTAGCTACTGGGAGTTGTGACAACCTGGGGTGAGACAGTCTGGTAAGTGTGACCGACACTACTGGTGCCAAATCTATGAAAGAACCAAATCTTTTGGTACTAAAAAGTTTACTGATATTTTTAGAACTAGTTGAAACTGTTTGTATTACCAAAAAAAAAAAAAAATAAAAAAATGAAAGAGTAAGTTTTTAGGTATATTCTGCTGGCATAGTCAAGCCAGGTTTAGACTTTTTTAAAAAAAGGCTTTTAATGTGGTCATAACTAGTCCTCAAGGAAGAATACCGAGAGGGTGCAGACAGCTGGCAATAAACCGCCAGAAATGTAAAGTGCCAGAAAACACTTTGCACACCACTTTTAGAATTTAGCTACCGACCCAGCTTCTCTTCATCCAGACAGAAATGGTCTGAAAGCCGGCAATGCACCTCTTGCAAGCACACAAAGCTGGGTGTCACCTTCATACCCTATCATGCCATCTTGAGTCCATGACAGCTTATGATTTCCTCTTCTAAGTCTCCAGGGATGTCAAACAGGATGCAAGATTCTTGCTCTGTATAGTCAGGGACATCCCGAGTGTGTACACCTGGAGTGTATACTGCTCTGAAAGTCAGGCTGCTTCTGTCAGCACATATTCAAAGTGAACAGATGAATCTGTGTGTGTCAGTATTTTATCCATCAAGGCAGGAAGCAGGAAATTCTGCCTCAGAAGTAGATCTGTCAATATTTCCTGAAATCTTTGGCTATAATGAAGTCTTGTACATGTTCTGGTTTTTCAGAGGCTGCTGGTAATTTGTCCCTTTGAACTAAAAAGAAGGCAAGAATTACATTGTAGACTTTAAATAGATATTTTTTTTCTGTTTGTTCTTTGAAAGTTTTATTACAGAACCTCTCTCTTTTTTTCACCATCTGACTGATAGGAAATCAAAGGATTCTAAAATGGAAAACATCTGATTGTAGGAATGAAGCAATTAGTTGGCATCAATATCAACAGCATATTATTACTGACAAAAGCATGTCTGCAACTTAGGATCCTTAAACATAACATTGCAAAAAAAAAATGCACACCAACCAGGGCTAAGATCCATGCCAACCTGATGGGAGAAAGCAGTGGCAAACAAACTGATACTAGCTGTGCTTATTATACCAATTTAACATATTTACTCATTGCCCTTGGAGCATTTTATTGCATATGATAATTACGTAACAAGTAATCAGTTCAAAAGCATTTAAAAAAAATGGAAATAAGCAGGTAAAGTAACTGCCATGTCTATTAAACTTAATGTTCCTGTATTCATTTAATGGTACTGCATAACCAAGAGGCCACCTTGTCTTACACATAAAATACATTAAAACAGCAATTTTATTGCTGGGCCATAGAACATACTAAATATCTGTCAACAGGTAAAGGGTTAGAAGCCATTAAAATGGATTTTGAGAAACATTGTTAGTGATGAAGCAGTTTGAAACTATATCGGGGAGGTCATCAGAATTCAGGCTGTTTTAAAGACTCCTGGGGCAGGAGCCAGTGGGGTGGCTCTGGGTCTCATCTCTGCTCTCTGTACAAGGCTGCTGAGCTCCTGTTTCAGAGTCAATGCTGCAAAAAAAGTTAAAGTCTTGCCATACTGACTCTCATAAGTCTCTGAATAAGTCTTACGTGATCTTTGACATAGGAATTAAGCTACAAAACTCTTACACAGAAGCCAAGAATCAAAACTGTGTTTTGCTTGGAAGTGTTTTTCAGCTCCCAGGAATTTATAAGGGTTTGTACACAACAGTAATAAAACAGCAATAAGAGTTCTGCAGCTAAGTCACTTTCCTTAGTAAACCAGGAAGAAATAACAGAGCACTTTTGGTCTTTGATGTTTGTATAAAAACACCAAGAGCGATCCCTCTAGCCATATTAAGTGGCCTTGGTATAATCAAGGCCCCAAGAATACCTGTTTGCTTAACCTACATTACGTGAGATCTCCATGTGACAAGCAAAAATGCGCCAGTCTGCTTGGCTGAATTCATTACTGGAAATAAGTGGCAATAGAGTTGAAGGTGATGTTTAAAATGTGCAGGGCAAGTATAGGAAAAAGGAGAACATTTTGTTCCTTGCCTTGATACAGCATCACTTTCTACATTAGTTTTTTCTCATCTAATGAATTTTCCTAATGGAATAACTCAGGTCTCCCTTCTGCCACAAGATAGGTGATTATGAGTTTCTGCTCTATATCTATCACTCTAGAATACATAATAATGTAATATATAAATGTAATTGTAGTTAATGATATAGAGTTGAATATACATACACATAAAATTGACGTTTTCGGTCCTGTCTCATTATGACTTCATGCAAATTACTTGAGTGAGACCATTTTCCTGGGCACCATAACCATCCCATCTTCTCCCCCGCCTAATAATTTCCTCTGAGCTCACGCTTGGTTTTTCTCTTCAGATGTGCCAGAGGTTAGCTGGCTCCTTTCCTTCAGGCCAGCGTTCACCCTAGGCTCTCTCACCCTCTGAAAGAGGAAGAGCTGGGAAGGCAGCAGACAAAGCTGGGCCAGACCTCTCCCATCGCCCCTGGTATCTGTAGGGGTGTGCACCAACACAGGCAACAGCTGTAGGAAAGGAAAAGGAAAAGAAAGGTGCTGAGGAAAGGGAGAGATAAGGATAAGCTGTTGTGCAATGGCTTAGAGGGCGTAAACATGCAGGTGTGCGAACTGCTAAGACAAAATGCTCCAAGGCGAGAGAACTAATAGGAGGCATCGGGATAAAACTGGGGCAAGTAAAGTGTCATCTCTATACACAAAGAGACCTAACTGAACAGCTCTGTATAAAAATAACAACCTGCCTTGCCAGCCACATTCTCCCTTTGGCCCCCAGCTGTTTCCACTTCCTTAACATGTGTTGAACCAAATAAAGTGTTTACTAATTTCCCATCCAGCTTTTTCAAAAAAAAAAACAACAAAAAAAAACAAACCCACAAGAGCACGCACAGCCAAGGCCGGAAGAAGGTGAAACAGAGCAGGCAAGAAGAATAGTAGACGATAACGAAAGCTTTTTATCAGTGCCTTTCTCTTGGGTTTTCTGCAGGTCTCACTTAACTGCTTCATTACCAGAGCTGGCATCAAGGTGAGCCTCCACAGTTACCAGTTTTGTGGAAGCCAAGTGGATGTCCAAGGCAAAAGGTAGCAGAGTGAGATCTGTTCCCTCCAAAAGGGAACCAGAAATACCTTTTGAGTGGCTAGCAATGACTGTGACAAAAAATAGTAACTACAACACAACTGTTGTTCACTGTCTAGAGGAGGTGCTCTGAACTGCAGCCCCATGCACAGTCAAGTCAGACAGGAAAAGCAGTTTTTTCCAGTTTTGCTCCTTTTAGTGAAACTATTAATAATAAAACTATAGTCAAAAGCTGATGGTGTATTTGCTCTTCATCAGCAGAGCTCAAGGGTAACTAGTGCACAATTCCCTGGCACTAGTCATTTTGCTTATTCATGAACCCAAGTTAATAATCCAAACCCGTAATCCGAAACTGCTAATTCTCACTCAGTTGTATCACATACATAGCAACAATGTAGATTTATTCATTCACAAAGGAGCGAGGGAAAGGCCTGAGACCAGAGTAAAAGCCTTGCTCTTGCTGAAATGCTCTGCTGCTGAACAAGGTGCAGCTGTGCACAGCTGGTGTGCCCCTCTGTACACGCTTCACACTGATGCAGCTAGCTGCGAGAACTCACTGTACCTGTAAAAGCACCCCTGTATCTTCATAAGGATGTTCACACCCCAATCTGTTCAGATGTAACTGTTGCAGTCTGGAGTCATGCTTTCACAAGATACTTAAACCAGCGAGAAAGCTCCGGGCAGCAACTGCACCACACCCTGAGACCACAAAAACTCCCTTGGTTCCTTTTCTCATGCTTTTCCCTATGAGCAAGACTTTGCTAGAGCAGCAGGTAGCAGAACAGGTGAGTTAAAAACTGCACTTAAAAAGAAATCCTGGGACTCGCATGTTTAATGAGTCCAAATCCCTCGAGCTTTATTGAAGTGAAAACCTGGAACAGTAGCATGTTTCCAGTCTATGGAGAGGTTGGGCTGGGTTTGAAGCTTCAGCATTTATTGTAACTGCTTGTTTCCTGCTATTTCCTGCACTTGACTAAGACAATTCAGTTAATGAGGGAGGAGAAAAGAGCCTTATATCGTATCACTTCTTCTCAGCAGGTTCCCAATCAGCATGCAACAACCACAAAGCGGAAGAGGGAATAATTATTTTTCCATTGTAACAGTGAGGGTCTTTTTGCTCCCACATCTGCTGAGCAAGGGAGGTAAAGATAGCTGCATTCAAAAATCTCTGTCAGCCATTCACTCTAAATCTGCAGTATCTGGGTAAGTTACCCCCATCCGCTGGGCTACAAGGGCATACGATCTCATTTCCTTCTGTCAATCAGGGTGGCTGTTGCTTGTGAAGAGTCCTACCTCTCTGCCCTGGCATGCTTCTTAAGGTCAGATTCCCTGGAATCAGAGGAAACCCCAACCAAAAGCAAAGATACTGAACTTTTTCCTTCCTCTCTGCAGCTATTGCTCTTTCAGTTGTCAGTTACTTCAGCATTGCAGACTGTGTAAGCGAGAAGGACGTGGGTAAAGGAAGCTTTCAGCGTCCTTATCTTTCTGTTTCCTGGTATCATTTGGAGTTGACTTGACTTCCAGTGCCACGCGAAGCGGTTTCATGGCTGCTCTGATCTGTTCTCATGCGCTATCAGCCACAACACAACACACCCCTGCCGTGACCCTTCCATCCTCCTCTTGGCACTGTGGCTCTACAGGCACAGCAGTTTCATTAGGCAGGGGATATCCCCTGGGGCCTTCTCCAGTACCCCTTGTTCCTTCTCGAATGTGCCAAAGGAGCCTGGATAATAAGCCCCAAACAACTAATTCACAGTAGCTTGCTACAGAAGGCAGAGTGATTAAAAAGGACTGAAAAGCTTACACAGCAGCTGCCAGCCCAGCGAATAGAAGTGTTCCCCATACTGAAAAATGTGTAATGCAGGTTTTGGAGCTCCTGGACAACACAGCCCTCTATGGAATATAATGAAACAAGGATAACAGAAGTATAAGCTAGTCCACTGCTGTAGTTAAGACACCTCCCACAGCAGAGGCAAAGGTGAAATAAAATAAAAAATTTTAAAAAATAAAAAAAAAAAAAAAAGAGTTTATGCTGTAGAAGAGTGAATTACAGATCCATGGCCACTAGACATCCCCATATCTATTCCCGTTTAGCCCAGATAAGTCCAGTCTTCATCTTTCCTCTGATGACCACAGCCTATCATACTGGGCCTTCTTCCATTCTTAACCTGGTCACAAAAATCTCCCCAAGAGATAGTATAAAGAAATACCATATTCCCTACCTTATTTGACTCTGAATGAGTAAGTCTCTCACCAGTTACACTTCTGATGTGGTTTATTCTTAATTAGTCTGACATCCCTTTGATTTTGCTTCCACACCTGCCTGGTCTTGTGCTAGCTTGTCCTCCTGTGGCATTGGTGTTAAAGCCCCAGCCTTCAATCCCTTTTTAACTTATACGCTGTTAACATGTTCTTAAAACACCTCCAGTCAAGGAAGGGTGATCTCTAAATCACCTAGGCTTACACTCAGGAAGTTTTCTTCAGGTCTGACGTGAATCTCAATGGCTGCAGTTTTGGCCCATTTTTTAAATTATCTTGTTTCTACCAGGGAAGTTGCAGAAGGAAAGCAGAATGCGTTTAGGGAGGCAGGGTAACAAGTGCTATTACCTATTTGCTCCAGCTTGGCAATGCTGTAACAGAGTTGCATCAAGTTTACTGTGTTACAGGAGCAGCCTAAGGCTGTAAAACAATTTACTTCTGTTTCAGAGCAAATCAGCTGCGTGTC
This sequence comes from Falco rusticolus, assembly GCF_015220075.1. NCBI lineage: Eukaryota > Metazoa > Chordata > Aves > Falconiformes > Falconidae > Falco > Falco rusticolus. The sequence goes on from NC_051192.1 coordinate 45,666,199, forward strand.
AGCCGAGGAGCACATGCAATGCCAACGGCTGGTGAACTTTGAGCCTTCTCTCTCTGTCAGAGGCTGGCACCATTTCTGCATTCATATGCACCTTCTCCTTTGCATTCCCACCAAGGACAGGTAGACAGTACTGCTGTGGGAGATACACTCCTTCCATTTCTGTACTGTCCTCCCTCATTCATCTCCAACTTCTTTTTCTCAGGCAGCTGTCACTCACCCCTGTTTTTGTTTATACCTTGTATACTTCCTTCTTCTCCTCATCCATCTCTGCCATCATCTTCTTTGTTTGTTCCACCCAGCTGCTGACATGAACTCCATTTTCTCTTAGACACCTCGGTGCACTGTTTCTCAGGAGCTGAACAGATCGTAACAGAACTATACTACTTCCCAAACAGTCATTTACATTTCTACAGTGCCTTCTAGCTGTGCATCGTAAAATGCTCTGAAAAGATGAGCTAAATCAGCAACACTGCATTTCTGAAGACCAGAGTACTAGCCTCTTTCCTAACTAGGTGAAACAGGGCACAGAAAAGACAAACTGAAATCTCTAAGATGGGCCATGCAATTCATGGCCAGGCTTGCTCAGCAACTTACATTTCTTACATTTACCAGCCTTGCTGCAGTTCTGTGCTCTGTTCCGAACTCTCACTTTGATTTCAAATTCCTTTGTGACATCATGTTTTATTTTGTTTTTATAATTTCGTATAATTCCATTTTAGAGCTGACGGTATCTAATTTCTTTGCAATTGTCAGCTTAGAAGTGTTGCAGTGTTTCAGAAACAACATAGGGTTCTATAGAGATATCTGAAAACATGAAGCTTTTGAGAAAACTTCACTAGAAAAAAAACCCTACAGGTAAAAATTAGCAGAACTCTTCAAAAGTATAACCCCCACCCCAATCCTGTAGCCACTGTAGTGACCCCTCCAAAGGGAAGAGATGCACAGAAGTTGTTGAATTACACTGTGTACTCGCTGCTCTTGCTGGGAAGACACCTGACAGAAGTGTTTCATGGCATCGTGCTAATGCCCCAGGGGAAGGAAGTGAGTCATTCCTCAGCTGACTTATGACTACCTTGGCAGTGATGTAAGTGAGGAAGCTTGTCAAGGAGGGAGAGAAAAGGGGATGGGGTGGCTAAGGGGGGAAATGTGCAAAAAAGTAAATTATATTGCAGATCCAAGCTGCTATCCAGACAGCGCAGCTGGAGAGGAACTGTTTATTCATGAACATGAGCATCCTACCACAAGGCTCTCATGTCCTCCACATAACCTTAGAGCCACTAAAAGACTTTTACCTACCCATCGTATTAACCAAAGCTCCCAATGCACCAGCAGATTGCTCTTACATCTGCAAAATCTCTTCCATAGTAATCACCCTAGTTTCTCAGTATCCCATATTCCCTGCCCTTGCCCTGACTTTTGCAATACTTCCCTTTCCCTGCCGTACACATTAACCTGTTTGGCTGGGCAAGAGGCAGCACAGGTCATGACTGATTTAGAATATCAGTGCTGACAGCAATGCTTGCAGATCGTATGGGTAAGATAAGGACTGAACTCAAACTTTCTCTTTGTCTTTTTCACTATGAATTTTCATGAAATTTTTAGTAACTTATCTTAGCATCTTTGAAACTTCTACTTATGATGAGTTTATTTAGAATTTTTTGGTGAAATTGCAAACATTGATGGGCAATGCATAAGCCTCATATTGACAGGAAATTAGCCATTTCCATACCTCTTTTGGATCTTACCTAGACCCTAGATAAGTGATCCTTTACCTGTTTCTTTCTATAAGGTGAACGTGAAACAGCCAAACAGAAAACAGGAGAGGACAGAAAAGAGAAGGTGAAGTAAAGGAAAAGCAGCCCGCTCATATCAGCCTTTAGTAATTTTGGTAGGTCCCATTAACTATTGTTTAGTCTCCTTTCCTGACACTTAGGAAAGCCACCGATGTCCACATACAGCACGCAGTTACCGTAGGTCAGATGTAGACAACTCCTAAATAATAAAACCAAAGCCAATCCTGGAATGAGCCCTAGGAATCAAGAGCTCTTAAGTCATCAGTGTTTGTTATTCCACAGATTTGGCAAGTTATTCTGCCTGGTAGCTAACAGTATTTTGTAAAGGTGAAAATCTGTAGTCTCGTTAGCTTTCAAACAAAGAAAATAACTCTTTGATGGTTTTCTTCCTCCCACCTTCTCTCAGGTTTGAAAGTCAATAGCTGCATAGTAACATGAAGGTTACTGCTCAGGCCTATATTTTGCAGCTGGTCTGTAACTAATTAAGAGTTAATTCAGATCTTCTAATCTGATTAAGATCTTCAGCAGATCTTTTCTTGATATTTTACCTTTAAAAATATGATTTAAAATCCTTTGTCTTAACTCAGAGCTCTCCAGTCCTGAAAGTTACATACCTTAGAATACAGGACAAGAATGTTTCTTTAAATTCAGTTTGTAAAATAGTGACTCTTACTGCTATTCTAGCTGTAAAACTTCGCATTCTTCCTATTGCCCTATTTTCGCAGCTTCTAAGTAAAAGCTGACAAAAAGAATACAAGTCAATGACAACCAGTTTCCTGTAACCTTTGTGAGGATGACGAAAGGGAGACTGTTAATGGTAGGGGAGTCACTGGGAGACTTTATCACCTCTTGATTTTTATGAGGACAGTAAAAACTGCTTGTGAACAATGTCACCCAAGGAACTTGCTTTTTTTATTGACTGTCTTAAGCCCAGAGACGTATCTGTCATAAGGAGGTGATGAGCTACAACAGGACAATTTCTGGACTGCTTCTTCAAATAAAATCAAGGTCTGTTATGGTGTTTTGTGGGTTTTTTCTTTCATTGAGAAGTCTGAAATACTACTTCTCCGAGTGTGGAACAGCTTTTTCAACCAATGAATAATGTTCTGAAAAAATTATATTTTTCCTAGAAACTGTAAGGAAATGTAATTTCTCCTGTTCCTTTTTAACCTATCCTGTAGTCTCAGTCATTCACACCATGAAATAGGCTGTACTGCAAAGAGCTGTCAGGACAACAACCTGAGGTTTAATGCTCACAGAGAGCTTTATTGCTCATAGTTGTTCCCCCGACATGCCCCAGAATCAGTCTTATAGACACTATTTACTGCCAATTTGACGGTGAATGCATTTGGTATGTGTTGCACTCAGCTGTTTCTCTCCATCAGTGGCAGTGCTGCTGCTGGAACACCACTACATACTCACTGGCTCCCCTTGGCTGCAGTATCAAACTGTTTACATTCACTGGCTGCACATTCATCTCTGAACAGGATAAAAACCTAAACATCTTCAGCCTGATTTCTGCCCAGATGAACATTGTTTTCTGCCATATTATTGGTAGATCAGGAAGTTTTAGGTAGGTGCTATTCAAATGTATTCAAAATTTTTAAAAAATATCTTCCTTTATGGACTCAAAACAGATGCTTGAGATTCAAGCTATAGTATTTCAGTGTTGCTGGTCAAATAAGTTTTATTTTCTGCTCTTCATTTTCACCCCAGATTTGATTAATATATAAGCACTTCCAGTGCAAAGACTTTGTATATGTAACTTAATTTTTTTGCCTGAAATATGGGAATATGTAAAAAGTGTTTTTGAGAAACAGGTGCATCAGTAAATATTGGCTGATATTTCTGGTAGGCAGACACAAAAAGGGCACATCTATAGAACCACTGATGTAGTTTAAAAGACCCAAATTAATATTCAGGTGTGCATTTTTTGCATTATTCAACCTCATGTTAGTAATGTGTCTGGGAATACATAAAACTAAGGAAGCTGAGGTTACTTATCTAGATCTTGAGGTCTATGACAGGCTACTAGAAGAAGGTTATCATATGTCACTGAAAAGGGAATATTTTTTTTGAAGAGCTATTTTTATGTTTCATTCTGTGCACGTGTAAATGATAATTTGTGATCAGCCTGCTTTGTCCACTCAGTGCTGCCAAAGAACATCCCATGTAATAAGCTTGGCAAAATCCTCAATTAAATCAGGTCAAAGGAGGTCAGGGCCCAGCAACCTTTCCAGAAAGGCATGCTACAATATTTTTTTTTCCCTACCGAACTGGAGATAAACCACATACTGCTACTCAAAGAGGTGAAAGACTCCCGACTGCCATATGCACAAAGCTGTGCATTTCCTCTAAGCACAACAGGCACCCATCCCGAAGTCATGAGAGGGAGCAGAGAATCCCTGGGAGTCATGGACATCTCCCTGAAGGCACAGCATCTCCCGTCTTTTGACCCTGCCCAAACCCAGGTGCCAGTCAGAAGGCACCTGAGGTTTCTGATTTCTGGAATAAAAAATTACTTGGAGGGACAACTCCTCTTGCAAAAAAAATATATGGCTTCCACACCTAGCCTGTGGGGTGTGTGCTTCCCTTAGCGTGTGCTGCAGTCCTGATGTCCTGACTGCAGCACACTGAAACCCCATTCAGGTCTGTGCACTTGGGTTTCTTTAGCTTGGGAGCCTGAGGGTAGGGAGGAAGAGGTGGAAGCTGGTTCATGAATGGGCTCAGGACACAGCTTGGGTACAGTTCCTTATACAGGCCCTGGGCATCACTCCCCAGTGCTTCAGTTTTGGTTTATCCTTAACCTATGCAGTCACACAATTGTTACTCGGAAAGTCCATTGTACCATGCACTAAGCAGAAAAATAATGTGTGGAACAAACCACATGACATAGATACCCATGGGCTTTGTGACACATGAAGTCTATTTCAGCCTCTGCATCTTTTTCAGGTGGTGCAGCCATACATAATTGTCAAGGTTTAACTCCAGCCAGTAACTAAGTACCACACATCTGCTCATTCACTCCCCCTTCCCCAGAGGGATGGGAAGGAGAATCGGAAAGGAATGTAAAACTTGAGAGTTGAGGTAAGAACAACTTAATAACTGAAATAAAATAAAACCAATAATAATAGCAGTTATAATGAAAAGGAGGGAGAAGAAGAGAGGAACGAAATCCAAAGGGAAGGGAGAAAAGCAAACAAGTGATGCACAATATGATTGCCCACCTCCTGCTTGCTGAGCGATGCCCAGCCAGTCCTTGAGCAATGATCGACAGGCCCCAGCCAAACCTCCCCGCTGGCCCACCCCCCCAGTTTATATACCGAGCATGACATCCCATGGTATGGAATATCCCTCTGACTAGTTCAGGTCAGCGGTCCTGGCTGTGTCCCCTCCCAGTTTGCTGTGCCCCTCCAGCCCTCTGGCTGGCAGGGCCTGAGAAACTGAAAAGTCCTTGATTTAGTATAAACATCACCCAGCAACAACTAAGAACATTGTGCTATCAACATTGTTCTCACACCAAATCTAAAACACAGCACTGCACCAGCTACTAAGAAGAAAATTAACTCTATGCCAGCCCAAACCAGGACATTAATCTCAGATGTGACCACAGGAAAGAAACAAAACACTGCTAAGACTTGGTTCAAAAAAAGGCAGACCCAGGTCTGCAATCTGTTAATGTGGACTATAATAGTAATATACAGATCTAAAGGAAAACCTCTAAATACGGCTAAACACACTAGGATTCTGTCTCCTCATATTGTTTTTTAACATTCTTTGAAGCCTGTACAAAACTGAGTGGATGCAGCATTCGATTTGGTGGCACTGTGTTTAAAAAGTGGACTTAAACCCCTCTGAAAAAGGCAAAGTAGGAAACGAGCAGTCACTAGTCAGGGGGCAGACTTTCCTGCCTCATGTTGGTTATTCAGCAGAGGAAGCATATACGTGAATCACCTGAACCAAACCGTGGTGCTCTAAGAACAAATGACACATTGGAAAAGGTAGTGGAAAAGGTAAATGGGCAGCAGATGAGGGTGAAAGAGAAACCTACGCTTGAAAAACTTGGAGAAGGGGACAAAACCCCAAAATTTCCTTTTGCAAGCAGGACCATTCATGACCTCACACCAAGGGAACCTGCATTCACACAATACTTTCTTCAAAGAGGTATTCTCAGCTGAGAAGTACACAAGGAGACATAGCAGTCGTGTACTGCAAGACACTCATGACAACTAAAATACTAGCAAATGCTACTCCTAAATGCCAGGAAGGGCACAGAATTATACTAAAATTCACGTTAAAACTACACATTTCTCTGTTGCCTTCGTTTTGCACTGCTCTCTTTAGCCTATTTTGCTACTTTTCTAGTCCCTTTCTGCTGGGATGAGTTGGAGAAGCAAACAAGCAGGATCACTGCTTGGACAGCATGAAAGAGAAGCTGGCCTCTATGTGCTACCACCAGGAAGGCAGGACTGAGCGGCAGTCACCTTACCTGAAGGGAGACAAGCAGTCCTTTTCTCTGCAGTGAGATCAGCTGTTCCCTGGCAGGATCCTCAAAAAAGCAGGGATCCTGGCCAACTTCCCCGTGCCCTGAGCAGCATGTCTTCTGCTGACCCCAAAGCCCATGCTCAGATGCCTACTTCTGCACATCACAGATGTGTTTCAAATTCAGAGTACTCTGCTGTCAGGTCCCCACACCAAGACAAGTTTAAACCTACAGTGAGGAAGGGCATAACCCCTTAAGGCAAGACTGACACTGAATAATCTGGTACAGCTAAACAAGATGCTTTCAAGGAAGAAAACTACCTTTCTGTGAACATCTAGGTACAGAGCAAGGGACTTCTATGACCATTCCATCATGTGCCCTTGTCACTGTGAGACACTTCCTAGACAATCCTTTAAGAAACAGAGCGAGGAGGTCTGAGCATCATCGCATCTCTGGCAAACTCCATTCAGTTTTCTTCCAAGTCCCCTTTCTTTGTGTCTTCTGCCTTTCGTGTCCTCTTGGTCCTTACTCCAGTGTTCAATGGAGACTGCTAGCCCAGTCCTCAGGAGAAGCTCACTCACCTTTCTTTCTTCACAATCTGCAGCAGTGACTTCAAGTACCCTCAGACAGCTTCTGTCTCAAGAAGACAAAACTTCAACTCATTCAACCATCTAGCAATAGTGTAGTGAAACCAGGTAAGCTGGGACAAATATATTGAACGTGATGGCATTGCAGTATTTTTTCAGAGAGACAAAGAAAAGAAAAAAACCCAACAAACTATCGGAGACACTATTCAGAAGGAGAAGGAAAGAGGTGTAGAGCCACTACTTACGGAAAACATACAATGCAAGAGAATGAGAATTCTTGCTAATGTTACGTGCACTATTCAGTACTTTGAAACTGAATGCACCCAGCTAAAATGCCAGTTTCTCATTTAGTTTACAGACTAGACCCACAGAAGAAATTGCATTGTGAATTATTTAAATTACAGTATATTGTGCTAGAACAATACACCTTCATTTCCAAGCAAATGTTATCTCCTGCCAATGCTAATCTTGACCAAGATATACTTCCTTTCGCTACATTGGAAAGGATTATATCTCTGGCACCCCATGCCAGAAAAGATACAGCTCAGACAGGAAAGGAGCCGCCTGATACCCCAAAATTCTCTGATGTTTACTGAAATCTGATGACTTCTTAAAATAAAAAAACACTTGAACCTCACCCTTGGGACACTTCAGTCCTCTCAAAATCAAAACCCACTGCCTTGCTTAACCTTGGAGAATGCATATGCTAAGGACAGTTTTCCAATAATATTATAGGCAATGATACAGATACTGATTATCTCCTAGCTCCTGTTCCATATCCCTGTGATTCTGTGATCAGCCTGGACTTTGGTGTGGTACTAACAGCTATGCCACAATGCACTGGAACCACAATCACTGGTGAAAGTGAGATTTGTTTTTTAAAACATGTTTTTCCTAAAGCCCCTTCTCAGAATTTCAGAAATTGTATGCATTGGTCCCAACTAATGGAAATGTCTGTGAGTTGTTGCAGTGATTGGATTCAGTAACACAACTGGACGAATACGACAAGCACTATTTCCACCAAGAGACAGGGCAAATTCAAAACAGCATGTCCTTGCCTGCTTGTACTTCAGAGACAGTCCAGTTAAAAAACAGACTGACTGTTCACCAAAGCTTATTTTAAAGCTGTACACGTTATTTGCAAATTTTACACTCTAAGTGTACGCTAGAAAGCTTAAACTTACTACCAAATAGAGCTAGACCAGCATGGTTTACTTGGTCCACTGCCACTCAACAGGAGCTGAGTATTACTGTCACAAAATATGGCTTTAATTTCAAAAGAAATGTTTGTCCTCAAAGCAGACACACACTGATTATTCAATATATTCAACAATAAGATTCATGAAAATTAATTTTGCCAAAGTAGCTTCATTTTCATTACAGTGTTCGTTTTTTCTGCATTTGTTCTGCCATGTTTAGACAGTCAGAACAAATTTTAAATACAAAAAAAGGAAGAAAGCTTTATGGTGGATATAGCAGAAAGCTGTAAGCCATTGAAAAAGCACTTAGGTCAATCACAAAGTAATCCTATGACACATTCCTGCAAGTAACACATGGCTAGCTGGTTTGCACTGCATTTTTCTATGCTTACAAAAATAAAGAATGACAGAAATGTGGCTTAGACTGACTAAAGATTTTAATGTAAATATATCCCCTGCAATTTGGATTTATTCAACAGAACCATGTGGATATCCTTAAATCATTCAATTTGAAGCAGGTTGCTGGCTCGATGATAACCAGCAGCCTTATAAATTATATTATATGGAAAGCCTTCTCGTGGCTTTGTCAGAGACCAAATACGTTCTCCCCCTCCCCAAGAGGGCCAAGCATTCAAACATAATCCCAGGAAATCCTGTTGTATTTACAAAAGATGCTGTCATCCCAACTTGCACTTTACAGCTCCCCCCAGGTGCAGCTGGACACTTCCAAATGAAGTCACTGGAAACACAGGCATGTCTGCAGAGTGGCAAAGTGCTTTTCTGATGTCAAACACCCAGAGATAAAAACAATACATGGTCTTTTATGCTTCACATTTCATAGTACGCAGCCAGCTCCTTCAGAAAAAAATCTGGCTGCCAGTATTACTGAACCCTACGTTTGCCTGCCCCATCGGAACGCCCTTGTCTTGCATCCCACAAAACATAAGCCATGCCAGGTTGAGAGCTGTGGCAGCTACATTACACAGACTCACCAAGTTCTGTGCCCTGAGCATAAACTTTCCATACCATGCTGCCTCACACTGCTAAGAAGGGGGTCAGATGGCCCGACTGCTGGTTTGACTCCTAGATGCTCTGTGCCAAAAGCAGTGCATTTTTAAATCAAGAGGTTACCAGTAGCTTGTGCCGGGGGGTTCAGAGGGGTGGAGGCTGTAGCTCTGCAGCCCAACCCAGAGTACTAACCTAGATCTGTGATAAAGCCTGGGATTTAGGGGAAGCAGTTTGCATGCAGACCCTGGAGGGAACTCCCCTTCTACTGAAACAGCAAATCTTTCCCACACAGCATCCCAGCTCCTGCCCACACACAGTGCTGGTCTCTTGCAGCCTCAGACCTGGAGGGATCTATCTGCCTTTCTCTATCTCTTCAGGCCTCCAGTTTTCCTCCCCCACTTTTGGCACCGATCCCAAAATGCAGCTGTTCCACCGTAATGCAACAGCTCCTCTTTCCCTGCTCCTCTAGCACAGGCTGATACCAGGCATCAGTGTGTGAATCCCTTCCCAGGAGGAACAGCCAGAGTAGTAAGTCCTAGTTCCGCTTGGAGGGATCCCAGCTCCAAAGGGAGGTGGTTCGGCTCTGCAGACACCAGCAGCCCACATGACCGAAGACAGGTACTCCACCAGTGGGCGTAAATAGTGATAATTAGACCCCTCTTCTGCACTCAGTGTATCCAAGCCAGGCTACACCGTCCAAGTCTGGCTCAGTCTGATAATTCCCATATTTCTGTGAAAGCAACCAGCCTCTTCCCTTTCATCTCTCCTGCTTCTTCCATCTTTAAATCCGAGTCTTTCCCTTAGGCATACAAAACCCCAAGGACATCTGTGATGGATTTAGAGATGCCTGTAATTGTATATATAATCTTTTAAATGTTTGTTTGATTACTGAAAGGCAATTTACTGTGTAAAAACATGGACTTAAACTGAAAGACAGGCTGTTTACACAGTTGCGTTTCATACAGCTCAGCCATTTACCTACTCCTTCTGGAGGGGGGTTTCGCCCTTAGGACCATTGGGCCCTTCAGAGGCTCGGTGGGAGTCTGAGGTTACAAAGTAGGTGAGAGAACACTCCAGGATAAATCAAGAAACATTTTCATGCAATTATGTAAGAGCTTCCTGTAGTCAGGCTAATCTGCTATGGAAGAAGGAAAAACTTGTGGAGGAGAGACCATCTGAGTAGCTTTAAAGGAACATTTCCTAAAGTATTCAGAAAGACTGTTAGAAGAGACAGCCTTTGGTCCCACCTTCCCTTCAGCCACAGCCGGGGGTCCCAGTGGCCTCCACTTCTAAGCCAGTAGGCTTCTAAAGACAACAGGTTTGTATGTGGATTACATGCTTATAAATTTCTTCGGTTCCTTCCCCCCCAAATGTTTAGTTCTTAGGAAACACGTAGTGCTGTTTTATGTACTAGCCTCCTCTTCTAGACTCAAAGACCCTAAGCCAGAGGACCTGTAGGGCAATACAAAACTAGGGCATGGTACCAGCACTAAAGAATCACGGAAGTCTTCTGTGAAGGACTATCACCTAAAAGATTTTCTTCTGTAAATGGCTGTGACCTGAATGATTGAACAGAAGGGCAGAAGAGAAGAGAGACTCAAAGTGGGTCAGACCATAATCCCCAGTCTCTGAAGGCACTTCTCATATTCATGCTCTTGCTCAAGATAAAAAGAGCCAGCTCCTGTTGCCACAACACCTGGCTGAAGCTCCAGCTGCCCTTCTAAATACCTTCTCTCTCTGGGGCCAACACACTCTCCCTGCTTTCTTCCCCTTCTGTCTGGGAGATAAGTCATGCAGCAGAGCCAGGAAATTAGTAAAACCTAGCCGGCAAAGGGCAGCCTTGAATAACACTCTGACCTGCCCAGCCTGCCCATGCCATCCCACAGTGACCACGCTGCTTTGAACAATGTTTAAACATGTGCTCCAAAAGGGAAGGTTAGACAGCACCTGGCCCAGCATGGATAAATGCCCCGGCAGCTGCGCAGCATCTTGTTTGCTGCAGCATGACAGTGCTGCTTCTCACAGCCTGTAGCCTGGGAGACAGCGGGGGGAACTAGAACAGTGCTGAGCGAGAGTAATGGGCCCAGAGAGCTTACAAAAAGGAGAAAACATCCTCCCACTCTGTCCTCAGGCTCTTCTGGACACTTAGACATATCAGCACCAATGTGTGCAGGAGGAAAGAGTGGTGAGAGGAGGCTGGAACGTTTTGCCCCAGGATGATAAACAACTCTCAGTGGCTATCCTGGGGATTACCAAAAAGAAATCAGCATAAGAGAAGCTAAGGCGGTAAAAGCAGTGACAGGAAAGAGCAACTCCATCACTAACTGCTACCACTTCAGCTCTTCAAGTGCAGTTTTTCCCTCCTCCACATTTCCCCCGTGCCACACACACTTTTTATTTCACATCAGGATGCAGGTGTGATGGAAAGTGCTCCAGGAGAATTCTGCTCTGCTCCCAACAATGGTTTAATCTATTGGACAAGCCCTCCCCCTAGGCTCTCCCCTTCTAAAAATAATCAACACTTCAGCCTTTCATGGGAGTTTAGCTTTAAGACTGTGGGATCCGTGCTTTATTTCCTCCTTCAGCCAAACGTTTTTCTTTCTTCATGTGGGAGAACTCGTTCCTTCTGCCTTGCACCACCACAGGCTTTGATAGGGGACCTGATACCCAGCACACGCAAGCTCATCAAGAGCCGCCAGCTAGTCTGGGTGAGGTGGTGGTCAGCCCTGCAGTTCCTCAGCATCACTCTCACTTCTCCTCCTTCATTTGAACCGCTTCAGGCACAGCCCCGCTACCCAAGGCTTGCTCCCCAGCCCCAGGTGCAGTCAAGTAAGGGGGAGCGCGCAGCCCCCCAGGGGCACTGGAGGTGCCAGCTCTGGGCTCCAGCTCTGCAAGGACACTGGTCGCTGCCTGCGCTGCCCAGGGAGCCGCACTGCCCTGGCGCTAGCTGATGTGAACACACCTGGACCCCCACGATCCCAGCCTGTTCAAGGCTTCCTGGAAACTGCCAGATTCCAGATTGGAAGTTATTAATGGGAAGGTTCTGTATTGGAGCTGTACAGATAATAATTTCATATTGCTGCAATTTACAAAAATGCTAAAGAATAGCCAATAAGATTACTGGGGGACTGTTTCTCTCAGCTAATGCGGAACTGCGAAACAGTAACCGCTGTCTCCCACATATGCCATGAATTCATAAGACCCTTTCCTTGTCTAATTCTCAGTGCTCCCTCTGCCCCAGTTTTTCCCTTTAGCAATTCTTTCAAGCTAAATATGAAATGTGTTTTTGTGCAAGTCTACAACTTCTCCATCAGCTGCTGTGTATTGCCTTTAGTGACAGAAGTGCAAAGCAGCATACATCGGGTTACACAACAAGGAAGTACAAATTCATCACATTAATGGGAGAAACTTCAATCAGATTTATCTAAGGATTATACAAACAACACAGTAAGCAGCCTTTCATTAAACATGTATGAATCCATCTTTAAAGAAACCACACTGTGTATTCCATCTACTTGTAGGTTTGTACAGGAGTTATTTTCTTCTTTTTGAGTACAGGAGCACAGAATGCAGACAGAAAACCCTGCCTGGGAACACTTTCTATTTTTGAGTAAACACCTGGCATCCTCCTCAGGAGGAACTGAAATGCTGAAAGCAGAAGCCAAGATAGATTTGAAGTTCAAGCCTACATTCTTGCTTCCCCAAGTGCACAAAGTTCACTGCTGCCAGTCTGTCCAGTGTTAAAATATTTCTGCAGTGTTTATCTATTCTTTCTCAGCCTCCTACTTTCCTGGTATCCTTTCAGCATCCACAACTATTACAGGAAGAATACTTTCATGATTAATGATCAAATACAGATAGGGTTTAATGATAGATAAGCTGAATATGAAATCTGGAAAACTGATGTAGGCAGCAAATTTGAGATTATCAGATCAAGGTTATCGTGGGCTGCTCTAGTAATTTTCCCCCTTGATTTCTTTGCAGATTATCATCACAAATCCCACTGTTCATGCACTGACAGATAAAGAGAAAAAAACCCATTGTGATCTGTCCAGTATTAAATGTGCAGGAGTGCCAGTCTTGTGCCTTAACTACCCAGCAAAGTCTGCACTAAGGGCAATGCACCAGATGCTCCTTCATTTGACGCTGGCATCTGACTTGCTGCTTGGGTGACCAAGTAACTACTCTGCACCTGCAGGCTGGTCCAAGCCTACCTTCCCCCAGTATGCAATTTCTTTGTTGAAACACAACAGACCTAGCCTGAGCACAGCATTACAGGCATGCCTTCAAATCTGTGTTTCACTTCCAGGCTTTTTTGCCCTTCTATGCTCCCATTAGGCTTCTAAGACCACCACAGTCTATATCATAAGGTGACTTGTATTTTCTTCCCAAGTTCTTTAAAGTGCCTTGCTTAATTACCATATTGCTTATGGAAATAGAGAGAGAGATCTAGTTTTCATACACAGCTCATTTCAAAATCCCTTAAGTAGAGAGTACATGAAGACGTACTTCAGAGACAAGACCGGGAAGAGGGAGGGAACGCTTTTTCCCCACAGCTTTTCTCAGTCATGTGTTGCATAATTCACTCATGAGTTACCAATATCTGAAGAGACAAAGAGGGAGCGAGCTCTCTCTTCGCTCAGGCTAACAGCAGAAATTGAACACCTACGTGTCTTACCCAGAGGACAAACTATGCCTTGTGCTTCAATAAGGGAGTAAGAGCCTTTGAGCAGGCTGAAGCCGGATCTGCTCCTAGGGAGAAAAGTGCGTGTGCTGCGCCTGAGCTGCTGGCTAGCTGGGATTGCACAGGTCTGCACTCGAGTACGAAGACCCACAGGGGAGGAAGGGACATACATCGGGAATTACTTCAATGAAAGGAAATGGCTGGAAATTAGTAACCGTTCTTTTATTTAAAGGCACACAATGGACATGACAGTCTGCTGGGTGTGGCTAATGTGAAACTTTGCACCTGTATTGCTACAAAGCATGTGGCAATACGGTGACTAGCCAAAGCTGGGTCCTTTCTACGGTGAAGAAAACACCCACCTACCAAAGCCTATCAGAGCTTGGGTACGGTGACGCCCACCCTTTGCAATTACAGTCAACTCATAAGTTATTTGGGTGTATGCCTAATTCCGACTTTCTGTGCAGTCCGTGCTTGGTCACAGAGAAAACTTTTGGTTTTAATTCTCAGATACATATTCCTAGAGCTGCGCTTGAGTAGCAGAATATAGTTAAAGGCAACAAGAGCAAGGGGACTTAACGAGCCGATGCGTTTCCAGGCAAAAGTCCTGTGCCCCTGCTTGGTGTTCGTGTGCCATCTAGTGGTCCAGAGAACACGGCAGTAAACGTGCAGCACTTCGCGTATGTGCTTGCCAACTAGAAGCAGCTGCAGATAAAAAGATTATTGTAACTACAAAAGGTCAGGGGAAAGCCCGTTTCATATGACTAGACTTACTCCGAGCAGATAAACAATACAATTTAAAAAAAAAAAAGTGCGGGGAGATTTTTTTAATGCATTTATGTATCCAGCCCTTGGAGAGCATAGAAGTGCCAGGATAGTTACGCATTTCCATAAACCAAATAAAGAGGAGAAAGATTATTTAAAACATTATTTTTCTTACAAAAGGTATTTTAACTCTGGGCAGGGACACTGGTGTGCAGGCAACACAGCCTCCTATCGCACCAGTTGACTCCGAATAATCCATGCAGAAAAAAGTATTTCCCCTTTCAGCTGCTCGCAGGACTGCTCTGCTTTCCTGGATCTAAGGGAAAGAAGGGAAACACATCTGTCCCACAAGACAGGTCTGCTGCACGATTGTGCATGTGAAAATACACAGCCTTCAGTCAGGAGGGTCCTTCATGCTCTAGAGGAACACAGCACAGATAACAGGCATGCGTTCAGAGGGTCTTCCTCCCTTCGTGGCTGTTCCATGATTTTCATACATCAGTCATATTTAGCCTACTCTGCCATGAGCCCCCAGTGAGACTTGAAACCACAAAGTAGGAACCCATACATACCTGACATCAGCACAGAATTAAAAGTGAATTCTGAGGCAATTTTTGATCCAGGCCTAGCTGCAAATCTTCCATGTTCAATTCCTTCGGGTGAACATGTAGTCTTCTATTACAAGGCATTTGTTCAGTGTAAGTTAGTTAGAAGTCAAGCTGCATTGCTCTGTATTCTACTTGGATAATTGGGTCTACCCAAATTTATAACACTGCAGTTTCATTTGGAGTGAGCACTGTGCTAGCTAATTACAGCATCAGTTACAAACTGTTTTCAGCTGCTAATCAAATGATCCAGAGAATATCATTATGCACTAAAGAAATTCTCTACTAATTCTGAATAATTATGTTCTTGAACTTTGCAGTTTGTTCATCAACAATTTACTAAATGAAACTGGAAGTTAATGTTCACAGAGAGAGTTACTAACTTCGATTTGCAGGAAAGTAGGTACCTGCCAGATTTCCTGTTGGCAGTTCAAATAGAAAGCAGCTTGCAGCAGTTTGCTGTAACCTTTGCTTACTACCTCATTCATAATTCTACTTGTGTTTTGTCATCTAATTACAAACAGATAATATAACAAATTCAGCTGAAAGGAAGACACAAACTTTGGGGTAAGGGTCACTTTTTATTACATACCTGAATGGAGTTCGGGTGCTTTACTGACACAGAGGAAAGATAAGCAGACAAAAATGGAGACCTTGCTAATGACCTGTGCTTGCTGCTTTCCTAGCTCTTCTGCCAACCCAATGCACTTTGCTTGTTTCTGTCAAATATTTCTGCACATGTACATCAAATGTAAAGTTACATACCCTTTAAACTGAAATAAATTACATGTGGGAAACTCTCAACTTACCCGCTTTGCTAGAGTTGATATATGCAGAAACAGCTTACACCTTGGTGCTATTAAGTATGGGAAGGCCGAGTCATTTACCTCTGTGGCCTGAACATAGCCTTGAAAAGTTGGTATTTCTACTCTATTATTAAAACCACACATGGCAGACTGCTGCATAGTGAAAGCTGCTAAGACATGAAGTGCTACCCTTTGTAATGCAAAAGGGCTGAGATCTGTGTCCAGCACCTGCACACAACCCCTGAGGATAATTCTGTAGCTCTGGTAGTCTTCACAGTAAATACTCCATCAAGTATTGTTTGATACTGCAGAACAGCAGCTTTAGAAAGAGAGAGACACAGGCTTGAAAGTTAGAATGAAAACACCTACCTGCATTGCTTACATGTCAGCTCTTGTTCCGAATCTAGTCAGTAAAAAGGCAACATGATCTTCGGGCAGGGAAAAGTCAGGCCTGTGAGCATACATGCAACATGGATGCAAGCAGATCAAGTTACCCTGGAATGCCAAGTTGAAATCCAGTTACTGAAGACAGAGTACAAATAGTCTTAGAGCTTCTGAAACCCTGAAGTAATCAAACTCATGAGATGTGCAGTACCACTTGGTTGATATCTAATGCTACTGGAATATTTTGGGTTTCTATCAAAGAAAAGGAGCACCAGGCTCAAAGCTCAAGAAGTACCCACAGCAAAAATATAAAGTCACAGATGAGAAAGGAGGGACAGAAAAGAGGTTGAGGTAGATAATATGAGAAAATGGGTAAAAAAGAAGCAGCTATTATTTTGCCACTGTTCATTCATCACGAACGCACTTACGGTGCGCGAAGTAACAGGGAGAAGCAGTAGATAAAGGTGATCTTTTGTAAAACATCCCTACCTTCTGGCAAGAAGCAAGATACTTTTTAAGAGTCCTTCTGCCCTTAGAGCTTTTTCCTACACTTAATTCCATACGTTTCAAAACCAGCAATGTTTGGTGTTTGCCTAAGGTTTCCTTCCTGAGAAAGGGGTGCAGCTACAGCCACTTACAAAGCACCAAGCTGTATCACACGGGGCAAGAACAAGTGTGTTGTGACACATTCTTCACCTATGCCTTATATGTATACATGCACCTTTTATACATACACATTTACACATTTTTGCACAGCCAAGTTAGTGCTCACAAGAAATCTCCCTGCTACCATCCATCAACAACCTTTCATTCACGATGCTGTTGTAGCAAAGTGATAGATGTTCAAGCCACAGTGTATTTAAGGCTTGTGCATCATGTTTGTCTCTCAGATCTCATTGAGCTGCAGAAATGAGCTACCAAGCCCTGTTCAACTCATAATATACCCTTAAGCTGAAACACAGTCTGGGCTTCTACATACAGATGACCAGTTTTGCCTTGACATCCTAGCTAGCAGACAGCCTGGAAACACAATTTCTTATTTCAAGGGCAGTCTGAAGTACAGTTCAGCATGAAATAGATCCTAAATCTCTTTCAAGTGATTACACTTGCATATGCTGCTTTAGTCTCCAAAGCAGTAAAAGGAAAGAATCACCATTCTTTTCATGCTTTTTGAAAGCATGAAAAAGTGCAGTTAATCAAAATGAGTCAGTATCTCCAGTGGCTTTTAATTTCTAAATAGATAGTGTATTTATAAATATTTCAATGCTTCATTTTGAAATTAGTTTTCTTCTCTTTGCAGGACCAGCTACTACTAAAATTAATTGACAATTCATCCTAGTTTAAAGCTGAGGATGCCTTTACTTTACACCATTTTGCAAAATTGTGTAAAATACATGATTATTTAATACTTACATTTTTAAAACCATGTATAACTGTCCAACACTCTGTTTATTGATTATACCACCTTCTTGCTTTGACCAATATTTATATTTCACTGAAATTAAAGTCAGTCTTCTCCTACTGTATGCCTCATCTCCATTTTCCAGTAAAATGGGAAATGGAGACCAAAATGAGAGAATGAGCTGCTGTCTTATATTAAGCCTGGGAAGCACTCTGAAAAATAAAAGGCCCTATACTAAATAGGAGTGGTGTCCTGCTTGGCAGCAGCTAAGTCATCACTCATTAGTAGGCTTTACACATAACCTCAGGAGTGACAGACACATCAGCCCTGGCTAGACCTTGGGATCGCAGCAAGGCATGTGAGTCTGCTGCAGGGACAAAACTATCAGGGGCTCCTGCACATTTAATAAAACGTAATTCAGTATTTACACACACACACCCTGCCTCTTTTTTCTGGCTACCAATCTATAGTTCTGCCCTTCTAAAGCTAAGCTTTTAGGTTGCCATGTTAGAGAAGCAGCAGCTTGTGAAGATCAATTATGTTGCCTATAAAAATACAGAAGTCACAACAGCTTTTTAAATTACTTTGCATCACCAGGAACAGTTGCTGCATGAGACTCACACCACATCTCATTTGTGCCTGCAAGGCAAAACCAGGATGTTTTTGTTACTCCTTCAACCTGTAGCATACCCTCATAGAGACCTCCTTCACAGCAAGCTGCTAGGGTGTTGCAGCACAAACAAACCAGCAGGCTGCAACAAGGCTGTTACATAGGTCAGATTGTACTGTCCATACCGTATATCCTCCCTCCAGAGATGCTCCTCCTCCACCCAACCCCCTCTCCCACAATCCTCAGGGCTATTTAACCACTTAGTGGAACGAGCTACAGCTGCACAGCATCCATGCCAATCAACCCACTGCCTCCATTCCTCTACACTAGGGAACACATTTCTCTTTACCAAAGAGTGGTGCCCTGGCGCTGGTTCCACAGTTGGCTATGACAGCCTTCTGCAAGCTACATGAATTGTTGTATGAGTGAGCTGAAGGAAAAGTTTGAAAAAGCTAAAGGCTTTGTGACATTTGGAGCATTTGCACTACAAAAACAATGACACAAAAGCTTCATTAAAATCCAGTGCCTGATCTATAAACCAGTGTCCCTACTGCATACCCAATGGAAAATAAGTCAGTCTGTTAAAGAGGATCTTCTCTTTGAAGCACATCTGTGGCTGTTGTGGGTCTCCACAGGTGTACTTGTGTCTACCCTACTCTCAATATACGTACTTTGAATTTGGTATTTGCAAGACATGTTCCTCAGGAGAACTCCACCAACACTGTCACATTCTAGGGCAAAACTGTCTGACTCTCATCTCAGCCTTTCAAGCTGAGTCACTAGTGATCTCAGTTACAAGATTTTACCCTCAGGTAAGAGACAAGAACTTACCCTCAGGCTCAGGACAGCTCCTCATAAATGACTCCAAGTACAAGTACTTTAAAAAATTCTCTTAATACCTCTTAAAAATCCTTCAAACACCTCCTCTCTCAATGCTATGTCTCAAAAATCTTGGTCACTGGTGCCTTGAGATTACACTCATTACCTGTCTCACTGACCAGTATTGGTCGCCCATGTCTTACACTGTATTACCTGGGTCTTAGGCTGCCTTTGTTGTCTGTGCTTCTGCCAGAACAAGTTCAATGCAGTTCCAGTCTTGTAGCTAAGGTTAACAGTGATTATACACACACACACACAACCTAGAACAGGGTGAGATGTTTAACTGGTAACTTGCTGCTGTGCTGATTCAAGCTTCAAGGACTCTCTTCCATCTTAAATTTGAATGGACTTGTTGCCCAGCTTTCATGCCATTAAGTGTTGTCCTTATTTACACCCTACAAGCATAGGGGAGTTCCATCTATACGGTCAAAGACTTGGCTGAGAGGTTATAGCTTTCTTAGATGTCTGATGTAGGTAATGTAAGCCAAAGAAACAATGAAATGCCTTGAGAGTTCTGAGTCATGAATATGTCTGTTCTGCAACAGATGACTCAGCTCAGGTGGGTGGAAATCCTCAAAAACAATACAGCAGCCAGCCTCTTCCTAATGATGTCCACAGAGGTCTGATCAGTGACAGCAACATGAAGCCAAGCCTGAGCCCTTCTAGAAAAAACGCTTTCCTAGCACTTGTATGTGCTGGCAGAATTAAAGCTTTTGAGTTTTTATTTCTTTCAAGTGTTTTGCTGGGAGGAGTGGATTAGTCCCGTGGATTCATGTTCTGTCAGTACCTGGCATTCAGGTACAGCTGATCCTGCCTTGGAGTGTGAGCTGGATGCTTTCTCAAGATTCATTTTTCGTGAGTCCATGAGATCTATGTAGCAAATAAAGAAATAAATCAGTCAGATTCTGACTGCACATCTGCTTGCTTAAACGTCATTGAAGTGCTACAGCTTAGTTGGAGCAAAAGCACAACCTGAGGCTGTGGCTTGCATGCTTCTGTTCATCCAGGATACACAGCACCATGGTAAGAGTTCCTTACACTCAGAAGTTGCTTTGCTTTTATTGTACTAGCATAAATTCATATGGTAACAAGTGCTCAGATACAGCTGATGAACTACAGCTTAACACATCCCTGCACACCAGCTCAGACCCAGCAGCTGTTCTTGGGCACAGTTATCTCCATCAAATCTAAGATAGCAGCAGTTAGCTTTAAACTATTTGAGAAGAGGCTAAATACCAACTACCTGCTGTTTTCTTCAAGCTGAGAGCAGTGCACCTAGACAGCCATTGCAGCACAGCTAGCTTTATGGGAAACTTACACTTGATCACATAGGTGAATTCTAAGCTATAGAGGAGATGGGCATATATTCCAGTGTAACAGTCCTCAGGCCTTGCACTCTGAATCACTAAGATTTAAAGAAAAAAAATTACTTTCTAGCAGAATCAGTTGGGTTCTGGATCCCCTGGCTGGAAAGGAAGATGAAGCGTGTAAGATGCCGCTGCTCCAGCAGTGCTTCCTTGCCTCACTTCATGGCCAGCTGGATGGCTAAAAGCACAGGTGAACTGCAACAGCTTACAGCTCCATCTTCAAGGGCATACTGGAACCAATGCCAGTTTAGCCACTCATGCAGTGGGAGGAGATGGGCAGTTTGCCATGGTTCCAAGCTCCAACAACATTGGATACCTATTCTTTTAATCACCTTGGTTGTGATGCACCCCACCATGGTGTGCCTAATTTCAAGCCCATTTGGCTGGCAAACCTCAGGCAATATGGGCCCTTGAGTGCCCACAAATTAGTCCACACAGTTCAAGGAAGAAAGATCCCAGAAATGTTATTCAACGTTACCAGATTTTTTCCCTCCCAGTCTGCCCACGTTTTCATGAGGTGGCATTCAATTGTTGATTGTGAACAAGGACAGTAACTGTCCGTAAGGAACAGTCGTGCTTTAACAAAAGGGCACAAGGGTGACTAGAGATATCCATTTCTCAAAGAAATGCATGCTCTACCAAGGTTTCCACAGCGTTCAGTGAGGGTCTGGTCATTAAAAGGTGAGGTATTTTTTTTCTTTTTTAAAAATAAATTGAGATGGCACACTGCATCATACAGCTAGAGGGAATGGCTTGACTTGAGGCCACCCACAAGGTATCTTCGCTGAGACAGCCAGAGGGCAGCTGCTTTCTGGCCTAGGAGACCATACTACACAGCAGACTATGTGGGCAGTCAAAAGTTCCCCTCCCTCACAAAAGCCTGTCGCTTCACTCATGGACACTGTCCCTGCCACCACACCATCCTCGACAGAAAAGAGAAAGCCTGGCACAACCATTTGCTACTCTTGGGCTACATTTCCCCTATTCCTCCCCTAGCAGGTCGCTCCTCATGAGACTCTGTGCCCACCTGAACACCTCCCTCAGCGCCCTTCATGCAGCTTGTGAATGCTGTTGCGTGTTCCTGCTGCCCTGACAGCGAGTGGAAGCCCAGTACAGGTGCCCGTTTCTCCTGACTGACGTGTCTCCCCTCGTTCCCCAGCACCACTGTTCTCACGGGACGATGAGCCCACCCACACACCCCTCAAAGAACAAGACATTTAGGTCATGAGCTCCGTCAGTGCTGCACGCTTCTGCCACTAGATCCGCCCTCACAGCGAACAGAAGCCACGGCATGCCGTGCTCCTGGGTGACACTGCTCACCTCTGCAGGTCCACTCTCAGGAGACTGCAAGCCCACCCAAACGTTCCCCGCAGCAGGGTGGGCAGCCGCTTAGCTCGTGAAGGCTGCCAACGCCGTCTTCTCAGCAAAGGGAGGCCCAGCACAGTCGGCTCTGGAGCAACACTCTGTCTCACCCTGGTCGCTGGCTGTTTCCTTCTTGCGAGATAACAGCTGTCTGCGCACCCCTCAGGCACCTGGGGTTCAGCCTGTGAACGCTGCCGTGCTGCCAGCGCTCCCCTCAGACGCAGGGAGCCACACACAGGCACCTGCTGCTCCAGGGTGATGCTCCCCCACCTCCATCCTCCCCACCTCTCAGGGACCAGCATTCCCTGTCTTACCCGTGGGGAAGAGCTGGCAGCTGGTGGCTTGTGGCCGCAGGAGGGAGGTGCCTGCTGCAGCAGCCGACCCACAGCCACGGCAGAAATACAGTGCTGTGGCCCTGACAGGGCACAGTGGGGCCCAAGCCCAGAGCCTGCACCAAAGGGGGTGGTGAGAGAACAGTCCCTGGAGCCCGCTTGCTGACCCAGCCTGCTGTCTCAGGAGACTTGCTGCTTGCCAGGGGCAGCACCAGGAATGTTGCATGGCACCTCGAGCTGCTGCCTCTTGCTACTTAACCATGTGGGCACCACTAATGCTGCCAGGGAATGTATGAAGGGCATGGTGACCAAGGCACCGTCTCCTCTTTGGTGAGGGAGAAAGGCCTGAGCAGAAGCAGACTCCTTCAGTGGGTCAGTGTTTCCCTGTGTGGCTGGTATCACAGGCAGGGCTTGGGCTTTTTTGGCTACAGGACACTCTCTGGTGAAGAAGGTCTACCAAACAGGGATGGGACGCATCTAAGAAAGGGGGTAAGAGTATGTTTGGAAACCGGGTTGCTAACCTAGTAGGGGAGACTCTAAACTAGATAAGCCTGGGGAGGGTTGCCATAACCTTGTCAGGGCAAAAGATGACACGACAGAGTGCACTCTTAGCAAGTTTGGGGATGACACCAGACTGCAGAAAGTGGTTGTAACAGTGGAGAATGGGGATGCTAATCAGAAGGACTTGAACAGGCTGCAGAAATGAGCCAATAGAAACTTCATAGATTTAATCAAAAGTAAATACAAAGTCCTGCATCTGGGATAGAGTAATCCAGTGTCACTGTACAGGCTTGGGGCCAGCTATCTGCAAGCAGATCTTCAGTACATGTAGGGTACATGGTAGACAACAAGATGAACATGAATCAGCAGTGTGCCCTTGCAGCAAAGAAAGCCAACCACATCCTGGACTGCATTACTAAAAGTGTAGCGAGCAGGTCCAGCGAAGCAATCCTTCCTCTCTACTTGGCACTTGTAAGACCATGTCTGGAGTTCTGTGTCCAGTTTTGGCCTGTTCGGTACAAGAAAGAGAGTGACATGCTGGACCAAGTCCAGCTGATGCCACCAAGCTGGCCAGGGAACTGGGACACAGAGCTGTGTTTAGTCTGGAGAAGGCTTGGGGGAGACCTAATTACTCTAATTACTGCCTGCGGCTACCTGATTGGAAAATGTAGAAAAGACAAAGGCAGATTTTTCTTGGAGATGCACAGCAATAATTCTTGAAGCAATGAACACAAGTGGAAACATGCAAAACCTCAATTAGATAGCAGGAAAATGCTTTTTTACCATGGAAGTAACAAATAACATATGGGCTGATTTGACTGGACAAGACTTTGACCAAGCTGATGTAACCAGACCTGCTTTGAACAGAGGTCTGGAGACAATGAATGTTGGAAGTCCCTTCCAACCTCAATTATTCTGTTATTCTAGAAAACTAGTATTTAGAGCTCAGTTTTCTAAAGAGCTCAGCTCCCATCTGAGAGGTATGGTCATTTTCTAGAAGAGGTGGGTAGACCTAGTCCAGAGTCTTTTGGAGACATGGCCATAATGTATCTTGAGGAGAGATGCCAAGTTCCAGCATCTTTTGCTAATCCTGTCAAGTTTTTAATGTTGGTTTTAATCATAAGAAGGGGAGGAATATAAAAATCAAACCCCTACAGGTTGTGTGGGAGACATTCCTCCCAGAATGTTCTCTTCCTGAAAAAACATTGTTCACCCAAACAAAGGAAAAAGCCCTAGTTAAGTGTAAAACAATTTAAATGCTAACCCTAATTTTATATAATAATATTCTTCATGGAAGGGTAAAATTTATTCTTATTTAATTTGTATTTAAGTAAAGAAAGTACATTTATTAGAGAACAGTGGCGATTCCAAGTACGCTTGTCACAGCAGAGGCACTAATGTGATTTATACGAGACAGCCGTATTATCAGCAGTTGTGATACTGCTGGAGTATTTGCATTTGAATAAGCATTTGTATAGGAGAAAAAAGAAAAGGAAAAAAAAAAAAGTGCTTATATTTTGTGTTTCCAGAATTCCTTTCCTGGATAGAATCTTTCCCATCTAGCAGGTGTGAAGGCTTGGGTTTTTTCACCTACTATGTCTATATTAGTTTCCAGATTCAACACAGGGAGGAAAACCCCACCATTATCTTTGGTATAAAGAGTTATATTGGTATATACTGATATATAATTATTATATATTATTGGTATATATAAAAATAACAATAATAATTTTTATTGTGATGATTTCTTGTATATTTTTGAAGTGGTTTAGTTCTTTGTTTTTTTTTTAATTATGAAACCATACTAGAAATCGCCTTATATATGCAAGCTCCTGCTGTTTGAAACATAATTCATTTTGTAAAACTTCTGAGTGCTGCTGTGGAATAAACATGCCATCTATTTTGCAGACCCAGGCCAGGCAGAAGCAGCTTTGTTTCTGTAGCTGTAGGAGAGACTTGCAAAGCAACACAGGTTCAGTACTGCGTTAACGTGAACTCTGGATTAAAACAAGGTAACAGGGCTTATGTACATTTACAGCAGGTACGAACTGCTTTGTGAAGGGGCCTGATGCAGCAGAGCAGCATCTGCACAGAAGGAAAACTTGCTACAGCAGCTTTAATATGTATTCCTGATAACTGGGGACCTGCAGCGGACCGGCCTTGGCTTGCTTCAGCTCATCCCTCTCTTCCTGACTAGTTTTTAGACCTTGCAAGCATGTAGACACAGGACTTCTGTTTATTTTAGTATACTTACAAAAACCCATTTCAGACTAGGTCTACATGAGAAGCTCTTCCTGCCATTGCTGTACCACTGAGAATGTGAAACGGGGAACAGGTGAGCACACAGCCATGCCTGCTGAATACCCGCAAAATGGACTGCCAAAGAGGAAAACAGTTTTTCTCACCGTGCCTCAACAGAGGCATTGACACCTCAAAAAGCTGTACCTCTGCAAAATATTATGCCTTCCACTTGCTCAGGTGACAACAGGTCATGTTAAATAGGGCTGACTTCAGACAAGGTGCAACAAGTCAACCTAAGCAACCCCAAGGAAGGCTGCAGCCAGTTTGGCTGAATTTGCCTGAAGTTACATGCAGTAGAGAGCAGGGTGGAAAGTATTTCACAGAACATAGACAGCTTCAGGGTGGTTTCAGCTTCTGCTGCTCACAAAGCCGTCCGGAACCGCAACCCCACGAGGGGGCTCTGCCCGCACGGGTATCAGTAGTACCAGCCCTTCCAGTGAGCAGCTCCCACTGGTGTCCAGTCACATCTTGCCTTTGAGTAAGGAGCATCGCTTTTGTGGGAAGTGGCCTTAAGATAAACCTAAATATGCCTGATTTGGTGTGACGTGAAAGCACCTCTCATATGGCAGGGTCTCTAAAGCAGTTTAAATTTCAGGGTGTTAAACTGGTACAGTTGGAGGTATAACAGGACAACCAGAATAGTAGTTCCCTCTGGGCTGCTTCCATTGGAAGCAGCAAATATAGAGGGAATGACTGATAGCTGCCATATGATCCAACTGTGCCTGGAGCATGTAGAAATAAATGGTAACAAGGAAATTAATTGCTTGGATGCCTTGTTCCTACTAGATCTCCCCCAGTCCAAGACACTTGCACCAGCAATAGTTTAAGAAAGCCTGGTATAGACAAGTTTTTGAAATCAATCAAATAGCGAAAATGCTACTGTATATGAGGAAAATAGCTTTCTCCTATGCAGAATTGAACAGAGCGAAGGGGAAAGGGGTATTTAAATAGCCCGCACTGATCAAGATAAAACAGCTGAGTTTGATCTCTATATTTTTTAATACAACCTCCATTAAAATTCTGAAGTGAAAGTAACTGTGTAACGGTAAACACAAAAGTATAAGGAGAATATACATTACAGTTCAAGGAAAGATTTGTCCCTACAATGCATAAGAAAAATCAAGTGATAAAGGTAATTTAAATTGTACGTGTCCCCTGGAACAACGCCTGGTTGCTTTGGTAATAGCACCTGTCAAATGCACAGTGCTGGGCTGCTCACTATTAGTAGCTTACTAGCACTAAAAGAAATACAGGTGCAAAGAGCCAGAGCAGCAGTGGTGTAGGCAGACAATACACAGGAACAGCACTGACAGCTTGAGTGGGCTGCTGCTTACAGCTCCTTCCTCGCAGCGCTGGGCTCACATGACCACCATGATGTCTTCCAGTGGCTTTCGGGTCAGCGCAGGCACAGTAGCATCTTTCTTGGGATATCCAACGGGGAGCAACAAGAGTAGCTTCTCGTTCGCTGGGCGCTGGAGCAGCACCCGGAGCTGGGGGCCGCAGTTGAGGGGTGTGGATGTCACTGTGTACAGGCCCGCATTCTGCAGCAAGACAGAGAGCAGCAGAATGAGGCAGAGGTCTGTGCTCTGTGTTTGCATCTGTTGTTTCCACCAGACCTGTACAGATTCCCCTATTGACTAGCCCAGAAATGCTGCTTCATTAGACTCTGCTGCAGGCTTTAGAACATCTGATTTACTAATAGCCTCAACGGTACCATAAAAGGTGCCTGCTTTGCTTACAGAGAAGTACAGCATTTCTCCACTGCAGCAACAGCACATTCTGCCTGACACGTCTGTGTGCTGTACAGCAGGAGCCTGCCTGCAGTGCTCAGTGTAATGGGGTACCCATGGCCACAGTGAAGTTGAGAGGTGGTTGTGGGGATATCACTGGAATATCATCCCATGAGGTTCCTCTGGCTCATACGGGGAAATGTTTCAGTCCTTGCCTCCATGTGGCTGGCAGGAAGATTTCTTACAGCTTTGTGAACATTTGTTCCTGCTCAGGAGCTGTACCTCACAGGTACACAGGGGATGGGGGGTACAGGCTCTGCCTCAGAAGATGTCACAGGAGTCTGTTGTGATCTTCTGCAGTGGCCAGTGTTCTGGCTTACATCAGAATCCCAAAATAAGTGGAGGTATCTCTCCTCCCATGATACAAAAACTCATAAAAAAATCTAAACAATATGACAGACTGTAAAGACCTGACATTACCCAAGATATGACCACATAGCTGAGGTGCTTCCTGAGAGTTGCATATGTGGATTTCAGTCTCTCCCTCCATGTAATGCAAGCATTTTGGGAGGCTTTGCAATATAGAAGTCAGCCAGGGAGAGATGCTTAGGCAATGGGCCTCTCACGTTAAGTAATCTCTACCATCTTCTGCAGAGAAGAGCTTATGGTAGTGGTGCTGAACGTTATGAGTCCATCACACTGTGTCCTTTAGTGTTCTCAATTCATTTCTAGGAGCTGGGAAAGAGACAGCACTAAGGAGCCTGAAAGTTAAAAGATAGCCTCAGAAATCCCACCGAGTGGTGGGCTGGCTCAGGAGAAAGCAGAGACTTGTCATCCCTACTGCTTCTAAGGCGCTAGTGACACAGCGCTGGTCCTGCCCCATTCCCTGTGCATTCCCTTTGCTGCCAGCTCCATGGAGGGAACATACAGAGTGCTGTGCAACTGCAGAGCAGCAGCACCCCAGCAATGTGTTTCTGTACTGCTCACTTCTTAGATTTCCCATCCTGAAGATCCTCCTGAGGAGCAGCAATGTGGGAAGGGAAGTGTCACTCAAAACAGAATGGAGAAGAAATGGCAGTTCCTGGTAGGAAATTGGCCTAATATAAGAGGTGGCAGCTTGCTGTAATCCTGCTGACAGGCCAAGTTAACTATCAGAACAGCTTCGCTATTTAAACACTTGTGTAGCACATCAGATACAACAAGCAGAACTGAGACTGAGAAAGCACTGAGAAATTCCAACTGACAGATATCAAACACAGAGATTTAGAAATTGGTTCACTTTCAGAAATGCCTCAGAAAGAGTGATTGAAATAAGTACAGTCTGTTCTGTGAAATATGTCCCTGAGGGTTTCTTTCAGCATTGTGTACTAAAAATTATTTGAGGTCAAGCTGTTTTATTAGGAAGTACTGAAAAGAAGGAGCCAGTGTGGCACTGCACAGCCATGCTTGGGTGGCCTGCAGACCCTGTCAGCCCTGGTAGCATAAGGCAGAAACCACAGGGGCTGAAGCCTGGGCTGGGAGAAGGTTGACAACTCTGGAACTAAGCTGCATTACATTTTTCTTCTTGTTAAGCAGTACTGAGGATAGGAATCACCTTCTCAGATGTAGGCCTGCGCAGACTAGCTTTAAACTCAGAACTAAGACATATTGCCAGGAGTTGGAGTAATCCAGAGGACTGATAATGTTAAAATCTAAATTGGGTTCCACCCTCATTTGGGCAGAATAGCTTTGGTGTAACCCAAACCCCAGTATGTTGGTTCTGTCAATATACCTGCAAGGCAGCAAGCAGGATACCACAGGCAATAGAAACACTGATTTCATTGTAGTAGTGGGTCTTCTTTTTGCCATTTGGAAGCTGCCCATATGCCTGCTTGAAAATGAGGATCAGATACGGAGCAGTGTCCAAGTACTCTTTGATCCAGTTTGTTCTGCAAAAGATAATGTTTAAGACATTTATTCTGCAATTTTTTCATTTTCCTGTAAGTCACATCTACTGTCTGCAGGGGGACACTAAAGGTACATGACAATTATAGCAGTAAAGTAAAGCTTAGAACATTCACTGCAAAGAATTAAGTATTGTCAGCTTAAACAGAAACATTTCTGAAAAAATAAGCTTGAATAGAGTGCTCAGTTTTAACAGATTTGGCTAAGCAGTTGATTCACTCATTCTGAAGAGTGGAATTGCATATAAATAGGAGGTATGTCTTGCCCTCTTACCTATGAACTGGCCTCATAAGCACTTGCCTTTGAGATTATTTAATTCCTGGAATTTTGCAGACTTGTAGCTCCACCTGTTACTAGCAATGCCAACTTTTTTGTGATAGCAGGAAAACTTGTCCAGGTTTCAGCTGGGACAGAATTAATTTTCTTCTCAGTAACTAGTACAGTGCTGTGTTTTGGATTTAGTGTTAAAATAATGTTGATAACACACTGATGTTTTTAGTTGTTGCTAAGTAATGCTTATACTAAATCAAGGACTTTTCAGTTTCTCAGGCCCTGCCAGCGAGAGGGCTGGAGGGGCACAAGAGATTGGAAGGGGACAGAGCCAGGACAGCTGACCTGAACTGGCCAAAGGGATATTCTGTATCATGGGACACCATGCTCGGTATATAAATGAGGGAGATGGCCAGGACCCGCTCATCGCTGCTCAGGGTCTGGCTGGGGATTGCTCACCGGTTGAGCGATTGTATTGTGCATCAGTTGGGTTTTTCCCCTTACGGATTTTATTCCTCTCTCTTCCTGTCTCTCTCCATCTGATTATTATTGCTATTATTATATTTTTCAATTCTTAAATTGCTCATTAAATCAAATCAAAACTCAACCTACGAATTTTACCTTTTTCCTGAATCTCTTCCCCACCCTTTGGTGGGGGGGATGGGCGAGCAGCTGCATCGGTACTTAGTTCCTGGCTGTGGTTAAACCACAACAAAACTGCTGGCAGAAAATTTCAAAACTTCTTGGTCTAAGGTGTAAACCTAAATATATTCTCACAGCAAAAAATGTTATTCTGCTTCTGACTATTTCAGTCAATATTTGGTTCCCAATATTTTAATATATACAATTATGAGGTAGGATTTCAATAAGAAAATGTGTGCTTTCTATTGTACTCACTCAAAATACAAAAAATACTATTTTCCAGTTGTTTACATAGCACATACATTTACATAGCATGTAAGCACCTGAAAAACACTAACATTATGAAACAAGTGGGGCAAATCAACCCTATAGAAAGCTTTGCACATATGCTTCAATTGACAAGCCAAGACTCAGTAGATGTTTTCCCATTGTATGAAGTTAAGCAAGTCAGTCAGACTTTGGAACAATTAAATATTGCATAATTCAGCACTTGCATAGGGACCAGCCTTGGGGCTGCCTCAGTCAACAGCAAAGCTCCCAATGACTTTGGGAGCTTCATTGTTCGGCAAACAGCAGGAAAATACTGGGACAAGAGTTATGGCAACAGATGTTACATAGGAGGAAAAAAAAAAACCAAACAAAAAAAAAAAACCCCAAAAGATTGAGACAAATGCTTGGAAAATTTTCAAGATTGAGAGCATATAATACCTTCTGCTGGAGGCAATTTTATGAACCAGCCACCAAGGCACAATTCTACACATATTTTTAAGTTTTTCTTTCCAAACATGAATCTTAGAAATATATTATAAGCAAGAGGGAGGAAGAAATAGAAAAGGATACTAGAAGAATTTAAGACAAGCTTCTTTTACAATTTCAATTTTCTAAACTGTGGTGCTTTCAGTAAGATTCCCATCATCTTGACGATCAAGACGGAGCCATGCAACAGGAAAGAGTGTGCTGAACATCTGAGCCACTTATTTTATCCTTCCTCTAGTAAGATTGAAGGACACAGGCATAGCGAGCTTTTCTTTTGTGTGTATCAATCGGGTGTTGCATCTCACCTGGCCCTTAGAACAAGGCAGTCAGAATTAACATATAAATAGTAAATTCTTTTTTTAACTCCTGCTAGGTGGGAACTTTCCTTTCCTCAGAGAGTTTTTTCTTCCCAGCTGTAAATTAGCAAAAGGACCACATTACAGTAATTATGGCAACTCTCTGGCTGGGGCAGTTTCTGCCCCACCTTCCTTCTTTTTCTGTGATCAGGACCTGGGAAATATTTATAGCTGCTTTCCTACGCAGCACCAGAGAACTGGGGAGAGTTTAAGGAGCATGGACATGAAAGAACATTTTGAAAACAAGGGTTTTAAATTGTTGACATCATTATTTTCAGTTGTTTCTTTTTCCTTCCTGAAAATAAGTGGGGGAAAAGATGAAAAAAGAAAAAAGAAAAAAAAAAAAAAAAGTATCATGACTAAAACTTCTCAATATAGTCTTTCCTAGACTAAAACACAGCTCCCTTCAAAACCGTTAGCCTAAAGACTTTTTCATACCTCAGTCTTTTCAAATCATTAACCCATCTGTCTCCCATCCTTTTTTTGTAGTTGATTTCTTCTTCTTCTTCTACGATCTCACGAATCTTATGTTTTAAGTATGGATCTTGCACCACCACAAAGGTCCAGGGCTCAGTGTGTGCTCCACTGGGTGAGGTACCTTCATACAAAAACAAAGAAAGCTGAGAACCCAGGAAGGAGGGTGGGCAGTGAGATCATCAGCTATTCCTGATGAGCAATTAGAAAGCAATTGGATGAGATGGGAAGAAAAGCACAGAGATAAGTTCTGGCAGACAATCCTGTTCATTTCTTTCTCTAAGACTATGAAGTCCCATTCAATGACAGAAGTTAGTCCTTACATACAGCCATTTTACAGGAAACCAAAGTTACGGATTTGTAAGAATTCCTTTGTGGTTCCTATGATGAGGCAGTATTATGGTGCGATATATGCACGCGGTAACGTTATTGCACGCAACACACTGTCTGAACTTGCACCCAGCTCCGAGGCATGTTTTTAGCTGGAGGGCAAAGCTAATGGCTTTTCAGGAAAACAAGGCTAAGTGACCACCTGCAGGAATCTGCCACTGACTGACAAAGACAGGAGCTGCACAATGCCGACATCTGCCATATAGCATACAGGTTTGAGTCCGTTGTCCTAAAGCTGGTGTATGTAGGTATGCACGTATTAAATCTGCACTTGCTCATTCAGCCCTGATCATTACACACCAACACCGTTGGAGAATATTTTAGCTGCCCAGAGGGTGAAAGCCAGAAGCTGAAGAATAGTCATCTGTGCAGGTTCACAGATAAATGGGTTAAGACAACTGTTCGTCTTAACCCCTCATACAAATTTTTAAAATATTTGAAAGTGTTGAACACATATAGTATTTGCTTACTTAAGCACTTATTTCAATTTGAGAAACGCTGGATAAGCATCTTGAACTATCTTTTATATTGAAATGTGTTTATATGGTGAACCTTGCCTCTCCTCATGTCTCGGTAAGAACCGATGACATTTAGGTTTTGCTTTGTTTTCTTTTCCTCTACACAGCCCAAAGCTTTCAGGGTTGCTAAATACTTCATCTGCACTCCAGGCTTGTTCGCTTTGCTGCATTTGCCAAACCATGCTCAGTGTTTTAATGACTCCCAGCTAATTAGAGGAAGATGGAGACTCATTACAGTGCAGTAACAAAGCTGCATACAGTTTTTAAAGGGAAAACAATGCACCTCAAATGCTAAGAAACTCTGTATTATTAATCCTGCTAGAGGCTACTGAACTTTTGTCTAAGGCGGCTTGCGAATATTTTCTACATTAGCAGCAGCTGGTTCATAGAATGAGATACATAATGAAGGACAAGCCCACTCCTGGCTGAAGTCAGTTACTAAAGTAGAGATGAGATTAGGCCAGGACATGACGGCAAGGATTTAAAACACATACGTTCTCAGAAAAAAAAAGAAAATTCATTTTTGACATTCAGTCAAATAACTTCTATCAGGGTCCTTAGCACAACACTCCAGCTGTATGCAATAGGGGCCTGGCACTGATCTTGAAAGGACTGGCAAGTTTTTTGTCCTAAACTGAAACTTTATTCCCCTAATAAATCCCAACCATTTGTGTCAACTGAAATATTTCACATGGCTGAAACAATTTCAACAATTGATTTAGGGGAAAAAAAACCCAACAAAACCAGACAAAACTCTGCACATGATAAATATCATCAAAATACATGGCATTTTAAAGCATGTGAAGTACACATGGTTTAACATTTTTGACAGAAACCATTTCAATATTTCTGTTCGAAAGACGTCTCACTAAACTGTATATCAATTTTATTTTAAATAACATCTTTTAATGCTTGAAAAAGAAATGTTTCGTTTTGTGCTGTTGAAATGCTCTTTTTCCATTCTGGGTGCACTGCAAATACGATGGGATTGGGAATGCTCCAAACTAGTCCCCGACATACAGTTTTTCAAGCTGAGTAATTTCCAATCAGTCAATGGGTGCTCATTTATTATGGGTGACAGGTGAATCTAGGAAAACCATAAGCCAAATGCCAATTCCCTTGGCTTTTCCATATCACTCTTACACAGTTGAACAGCAATGCTGATCCTCTTCTTTTTTTCAGACCTTGGACCACTCAGTACCATACCTGCTGTTCTGATGACATTATCGATAACCTCCCTGGGGACAGGTTCATCACTGAGAAACCTGACAGACCGTCTCTTGTTAAGAAGCTCGTAAAACATCTGTGACCTTTTGATCATTTCAGCTTCAGAGTAGCGCTCTGCAAAGAACGGGACATGGGCAACATTTTCTTCAAGTCCTTGCCACTCTTCATCAACCACTGCAAGAAAATAAAAGTGGTTAGGGATTTTTTTGCTGCAGACTGCTATTTATATCTTTAGCATCTACCACTGCAATGCAGTTTGGCCTGCACTGGCATACGCTGCACCACTGGAAAGGCAAAGTCTGAGATTCCAGTTGACACAACCCGTTGATCCCTAGCTCCAGATACTGAACACCTTGTTTAAATACCAAGAGGCAGGAGGGTCCTGGCTGGCTGTAGCAAGTGTGATCCACAAAGAAGTTATGGCCTTCTCCACTTCAGTTTGCAAGCCTGCCTGTAAAAATGGGCTACAAACTGAGACAGCAGTGAAAACGTGGCAAACCTTTCAGCCCACTTTTCTCAGTAAGTAAATGTGAACATGTGTTTCCTTCCTGAGCAGTCTAATAAGAAAAAATCAATTAAATTACTGAAGTTAAGGAGAGGGCTTAACTACCAATATGTGTAAAATCTCCTCTGAAGAGCTGAATATCAATTTTTTCCATACGCATGTCTCATAGCAAAAGCCTTACAAGTCTAAGCTCTGTGCAAATGTGACTTTGTGGTTAAGTTCTTTGGTTTCACGACACTTTCAGCATAAAAGGAAGTGGATGACAGGCATCTATACTTAGGATAACAACATATCAAATGTAGGATATTGTGTTTCTTGTCTTTAATTTAAGAACTCAAAATTGTTCCTCATTTAACTGAAATCTGTCTCTCTGAGTGGTTTTTTTATACCACAAAATGCATCTTACATAGTCTTTGAGATCTCTTCTCCCTGCATTCCTAGAATCAGCAGGGATAGCGTTTTTTGCAACTATGATGTGGAAGTTAAATCCATTTAAATTCTGCATTTTGACTAGTCAATAGTCAATAGCAATCTGCAACAGAGGGCTGAGTCAGGAAAAAAATATTCCCGTTCTTTTTCAGTCACCATTAGGCTGTTATTCTGGAATCACAGCAATCTCTAGTGCAAATTCAAACAGCAATTATTTCTGTGTTTTAGTAGTATGCGGTTGCCTTAGAGACCAGGCTGATTTTTTGTTCATTTTACAAACACCAGTCAAATATTCACAAGTGTGCCTCAGCATGTGCAAGAGGCTGCAGTCTATCCAGTTTCATACGTTGCATCTAACCAGAATGATTCTGGTCCTTGAACAACATACATTTCATTTTGCATACAAAGAAGTCACTCAGAAAATTTATTTTGTTTAGCATTTCATGCATGTGTTAAGCATTCTTGGTCACAGACTGCAAGGACTTTGCTCCAGGGTAATGGGAAGCAGTGACCCATTGCAAAAATTATTTTTGTGGCCAGCTTGCACACTCAAACTGAAAAAGGAATGCCTCTTCCTAGTGTTCCCTTTGTGGTTTACACTTAGTAAATTATTTACTATTCAATACGGACCTGCCAATAGCAAAGGGCCTACAGGACTTGCCCTTTGCTAGGATTCTAGTAATCTTCTCTTTCAGAAACTTTAACACCCCCTTTCTTGCTGTTCCTCCTCCACACTCAGCCAAGGGAATACCACAGGGTTAAAAGGCTATATTTACACTAGCAAGCAGTATGATGCAACAGGAGGTTGAGAGGAAGAGCTTCTGCTGGGAACCCAGTGTTCAACATCCTACATGTATAGAGTGGTAGGGTACTGGGGGAGGGGAGGCAGGGAGACAAAGATCTGCATCTTTCTCACCTCTTCCATGCTCTGCAACATACCATAGGATGCCATTTTCAAGGACCGATGTGTTATGCTGGTAAAAGCTGATATGCAGAACCTTCCACAGACAGAAGTTGACGCAGTGATGGCTGGCAGCCAAAGGATTTGAGAGGAAAAGTGATGACCCAAAAATGTGTAAAACTCCAAGGGAAAAACGGGGAGTTTGGAGATGGCAACTCATTTACCCTTTCCAACTTGACTGAGGACTGTCTGACCAGTTAAGAAATTCAGGTGGTGTCCATTGATATAGACATGACAGAAAATCATGTCAGCTTTGGGCACATAACCTCTCCAGCAAGCTCCTCTGGAAGAACTTCCAGGCTTGGAAGCTGGGTGGCCTTCTGCAACTGTCTTGATTTTTCCAATAAAATTAATTCTCCCTCTCCAAATCCATCTTGTGTATAGCAGGGCTGAAACTACAACAAAGATATTTGTTGCTAAACCAAGATTTAGCAGTTACACAGAATGATGCACATCTCACACCCTCACGTAAGAGGAGTTTCTAAATGGAAGAAATATTTTTCTTATGATAAAAAAAACACTTCCTGAAATCAGCTAAGGTTGTGCCTTGTCTATCAGAAGGCAGAATCTGACCAGAAAACTATACTGAAAGTAGGTATTGGATTACTGTCTTGCTGAAATCTTCAGGTCAGACTATACTATTTGTGCTTCTGTCAACGTGCTGCAGCGATCATCCCTATCTATTTCACAAGTTTACAAAGCTGAGTGTCCTAGGAAATAGAAATAGATTATTTCTAGCCTAGAAACAGTCAAATAAAACTAACTCCAGGACTCAAGAGTTCTTATGTTCTCTCACTATTTACTTTCTTATGATGAGGTTTTTATCAGAGTTCAGAAAGCAGGAAATAGCATCCATTCAGTGCACCATACCTTTTATTTAGCCACTGAGGGAGGAGACCTGATGGTCCAACCTTGGCTCCTAAGCAAATCCAAGCCCTGCTTGGTCATCTTTTTTCCTAGCATTATTGCAAAACTATAAACAATCATTTTGAGTTAGAGATACTGAGACTAGTCTATAAAATACTGAAAGTCTTCACAAAGGAGTTTTGTCAAATTGGAGTAAATGCTGGGGGGAATTTGTGTTAATCTCTGTACCTGGTTTTGAAATACAAGGAGAGGAAAGTCAGGTAGGTGATAAATCATCGATACATGAGCTCTGAGGAACAGAAGGATGAAGAGCAAGATTAAATTACTTGTATGGATGAGGACAGTAGTCAGACAACTGACTCACATGATGTACTTAATCCAAAGAGGATATTGCTTGAGGCCAGTTTAGCACAGAAGCCTAGACAGCAAACTGGACAAGCTATCAGCGTACAGAACATGAAACAAAACATGACAGGGAGGGAAGAATGAAGATGCAATAACAACAGCAATACCTGCTTTGACATGTGCAGGAAGCATACCAGTAAAAAATAGGTAATAATTGATATTGTGGTAGATTGTAAAGAAATAAAAAAGTAGCATGGCTAAAAAAAGGGTTGCTTTTTGAGATGCACTGTCTTCTGGGATAGTGTCAAGCCTACAAATTCCCCCAAGGTTACATCTAAACCAGGACACATCTTTAAGAGAGTCATATTGCCTCATCATTGTTATGAAGCACTGGTGGAAGTATAGTTTCCCAGGGATAGAACAAAGAGGAAATATTATGATAATACTAGAAACCAGGCTTCCCAGCTGAAGTATCTAATACCTTGATCAAGCAACCTGTTCTTCTTTTTGTGCAGTGACTCTTTTAGCTTTGGTTTCAGTGAGGCAGGACAATGTTACCAAAAAAACCAACCAAACAAAAAAACCCTCTAAACTGAGATTATTAGTTCATTCAATTCAATTAACTAAATGAAAGGGTGAGGAAAAGTAGGCCTATGACTGTGGCACTCAATTTTTAAGTGAAAAAACTTGGGGAAAATTTGGGACTAAGAGTAATTAAACTGGAGAATTCAGATTAAAGAATTCAGGGATCAGGAAGCACAGATATTTGACATTTCTTTAAATAAGAGGTATAAAAATAATCTTAGTTGTAACTGGTTGAATAAACATCACAATTAAATGATCCACAGGCAACTAGGAATGGAAGAAAAGGATTAGTTAGCACAGAAACCTAGATGTTGTAAGACAGGAAGTCTAAAACTTGCAGTACTACCTAAGGTCAAGCCCAGTTAAATTTTGAGTAGTGTGTTTGCTTGTTCTGTGGTTTATTTTTTCCCCCATATAAGTAGAAGAGGAGAAAATAAATGAAGCTACTGCGTAGTCAAGATGGTTCAACGTAATAATAACACGGTGAAAAAATAAATGTATTTCAAAGATTTTGAACTTGGGACAAAGGTGAGATGACTGATGAGAATGAAAGTGTGAGAATCAGTGTATCTAAGCCTAAGTTTTGCAAGCAAAACTTAAAAATCTTAATATACTCAAAATGGGAATGCCGGCTGAGGCAGGAGAAAGACCCAGAAGCGAGAGAACTGACAAACAAAACCAGAACTCTCCTGGTAATTATTTTTTTTTTTAATAAATTCATCTATTATTTATTCTTTTCCACCATGTGTCTGCCATTCATTCTTAGCAGTTAACATTACCCATATGCTAAGCTAAAATCATTATCAGCACCATCTGTTTAGTGCATGTTCTCTATATCTTTAATTGCTGTGTTTAGACATATTCCTGTTTGTACGGCCACATACTACAATGTCTTACTTACACCTCTGTGTATTCCATCATTTGATGGACAACAGACATCCTGCTAGTCAGTCTATTATCTTGTTAGCCCCATTCTCAAGATTGCCATCAATTATGTTGTACATTTACAATAGTCATCAGGCTTCCTGCTATTTAAGCAAATCTGAAACAGTTTTGGCTCAGACATCCTAGACATCACAGAGCAGAATCTTATTTTTACAGTACTATTTCTCTAACTATCAGAAATTCCTCTCTGGATACATTTTAGGATGATGTCTGTATTCTTCCCAGCAGTTCATATGGGAGGTTATAATCAGCCTAGAAATTGTAAGAAATTTTGCCTCAGTTTGTAGCAAAAGTTCTTACTGTGAGTTCCTAATAGCATAAACTCACAGTAAGAAAAATGATGCATCATTTAATTTCTGTTGCCCACTTGTCTTACGTACACTGACATTTCCGTGTGTTGTTGGCTTCCAGTTGTATGTCATTAAGAAATTTTGCTTGTACACTCCTGGGTTTTAAGCAAAGACCACTAGATAAATTGGTCCTGAGACTGATCTTTGAGAAACCTCACTGGTAACCTCAGTGTAGACCAATGTGTTTGCTTTCCAAACCAGCTCTTCCAGTTTCTTCTTGAAGAAATTTCTTCCTAAGTATAGAATTCCCCTCCAGTCTTCTATTCCAGTAGTGTAAGGACATGATGCATAGGAAAACAATTAAATGTATATAAAGAAAGCTTTCAGATCTTTGGATTTTAAATGCTGGGCAACTGACTCTTTGGGTTTTTGCTTGATTAATGATAGACTGCTACATAATCAGCCACTACAGGAATCCTAGTAGTGAATCCAACCCTGAACTGAGCGTGTTCTCACTGTGAGTAGGAAACTAAGAGATGGAGTGTCTTACTAGTGGATTATAAATAGCAGTTAGCAGGCTGATCCTGGAAACCTGTTGCTTAAGGTCCCTGACCAACTCTTGAGAAGTATCAAGTGGGAGAGGCAGACCCTGGAAGAAGGAAGCCAGCATCAAAATATTGTGGCAATTGCCTCAAACTGGAATACAGTTGCAGAAGGTTTCTTAAGAACTTCAGAGGAATAGAGTGGCTGGTCTATAAAGAGTTTTTCTGGTTTACCTAGTAAAAGGAAAGCTGAGAGGTAATCTAATTGTTGTCTATAAACCACAGGAGGATACACACAAGGGCTGGGAAAATATCCTTTAAACTAAGAAGAGGATGGAACAGAAAAAATGGGTATAGAGTAGTATTAAGTAAGTTTGGGCAGGCAGAGCAGGATTTTTAACCCATAGCAGGAAGTTCTGGAATAGCCTTCCAGTAAAGTTAAAGAAACAGGGTCAAATAAGGCCAGCTTTCACATTCATTCAGCTGATGGCAAAGGCTGGAGGTGTCTGCAGCAGCAGGGAGGTAAACACAATGATGCATCATGTTCATGTAAGTCCTGCATTCCTAAATGACACAAAGCATGAACTGTCATTGAATTGGAAAACTAAACTGCTACTGCCTCATTCATGTCAGTAATATTATTAAAAGATATGGGAAGACTTTGAACTTGGGGAGAGAAGAAATACTTCTAAGAGGGAGAGAATAAATACTAAGTGGGAGAGAAGAAATACTTCTAAGTGGGAGAAGTCTATTTTAAGAAGTATCTCCAGGAACAGTGCATTTTCAGAAAGGATGGAACATTTGGGCCTTCATACACTGCTTTGTAGTCCTTAAGTAGAGTACATCACCAAAGTCCCTACAATTAAAAGTATAGTAATAAAATGCCTTTGCTATTAAAGTCTGCAAATGATGCCCAGAGTAACAAGGATACAAATATAATTCAACCTCATCCTACACACCACTGTAAACTGGGTCTGTATTTACCTTATCCATCAATTGTATTGCTCGGAATATATGACCCAGAAAGTGACCAATATACAATAAGCTTCCTGGGCTAAAGACTGAACTTATCTTTGCAACAGTGCAGATCTGAAGCAGTGGGAGGCGAGTCACCACCACCCTGGGATCAGATGCTCACTACTAGAAGACAGCCCTTGTGACTCATCATTCAAGACAAGGCTGAAGAAATATTTTTTTCATCTGTATCTAATTAGTAATTGCACATGGCCCAACACAAGACATGGCCAGATACACACGCATACAGACCATTCTTGCCAATCCACAGCACAACAATCTTACATCCTGGATCTCATAAATAGAGGAAAAAGTTACAGGACAGATGGGTATGCAAACAAATCTGAAGTACTGCCAGTTAAGGGTTTGAACAAACGAACCGAGTGAATGCTTTGCACTTAACCAAAGAACTGGGTTTCTGGTTGCTCTGAGAAACATCCTTCTCTTCAGCTACTGAAAGCATAACACAGACAAGCTTGGGAGCACTGCGCCCTCCCCCTTCCACCCTCCACTGCCAATAAGTGACTCTACTGGGTCTCTCCAAGCAGTTCAGCTAATTACACTGAATGCTTTGCTGCTCAAAGGTATGCCCCTCTGAGGGGCAACGTCAGGTAGGTTCAGTGCTGTTCCTACAGAGCGCTCCACTCTCCTGGCAAAGTGCCTTCGCTTTGGTCATGGACCCGGATCGAAAGATTTAGTCTTCAGCTACCCCTTCCTGCCAGGGGGCTTTCAAGATTCAGCTTGTTCACCTATGGCAGCCCTAGATTCTAGTTTTAGACAAGACCATCTCACCTAACTCAAATTCTCTTCAGAGGAACTTTATAAGCCGGTTCAAGACATTTAAGTAGAAATGAGCTTTTCTGATACAGTAAGATTAGTAAAGTAGCAGAATTTATACAACAGGTAAAATATTCTTCATGATTAAGAAGATCTCTGTTTATGTCCATGTTCCTATTTCAACATCTAGTACAGTCAGTGAAAATTTTAACACTGACAACAAGGTGAATAAGTTTTGAACCTTAATTACAGCACTAGCAGAGTAGCAGATACTTGCCACTGTAGCCATATTCTCTTCTTACTTAGGCTGGGCTTTCCCCTGCTGAAGAAAAACCTCCCTAAGCATGATGTCGTTATTTTATTTTTTCTAGAGAGAAAAGACATGCTTGTTTTGCAAAGATGTTGGTTTGAATCACACACCATTAAGGGAAAGATGATTATTTGTTGTTAAAAGCAACATAGCAAGAAAACCTAATTTAATGTTGGATGACATAGTACACTGAGAGAGGTTTTATGTAAAAATAAACACATCTCCTTTTAGCAACAGCACAAACATATCTATCCACCTGTCAATTTTCTGTAAGAAATTTTAAAGTAGTACAGTTTTGAATTTAGCATCTGAATAAAAGGGAAAACAACTAAGACAGAAAAAAATAACATTTTATATAGGGAGCTGTGGCAGTGAGGCTCCTTTTTAAGAGCTAATAGCTTTGTTTATGTAAGGGTTCTAAATTTTTAAACTGATAGAAACAGCTGTAGTCAAAGATGTCACTGATAGTTCACAGATTATCAGTTGAACTACCCACAGGAATTTTAATTTGCAGCAGTTTAACTGAACTAGTAAGCCATTTGTGACAAAGGAAATATGGGATACTTTTATACAGAATCTATTCTGTATTGAATAATGGAGGATACAACATCTGAACTAATTTTTAAAGAAATTTTCTATATTTGGGAAATAGTCAACATGGTTTAAAATGTTCTGAGTATAAATAGTTTCTGGAAACTGATGCACAACACTAACTCAGAGTGCTCTGAACACTGAGAAAAAAAGAGAAATAATGGTTCTTAGAAACAGCTACAAGTACAGAAAAACAATATAACAAAAGTTTCAAGATTCCTAGAAGTGGACTTGTGGAATGTGTCATTATAGGACAAAAAACACATAAAAAGCCTTTGAAAACCACCTGGTGGGGGGTGGGGAAGGCTGTATTAACTGCAAGTTTAAAAACTTCATAGGATCAGAACTCTGTAGCTTTTTGTTTCACAAGGAAATAAAGGGAGCTTATAGAAGATAGGAAGCAAAAAGAAGGAAAGGCACATTTTGTGCTTAGACTTTTGTCCAAGCTGTGCATCAGAAATCACTACTGGAAAAAAACGCATTCTGTACAGGTTCAGATATGTGGGTGAGTGAACAGATTAGCCACACCATCACTGAACCATCACCACATTTCGTTCTCTAAATATTTGATCAACATGGCTCCCAAATGATCCCAGTGTTAATCCAGCTAAAGCTCTTACAGACATTCTTAGAAATCTCAAATGGGAGGCTTTTGTGATAACTGTAATAAACCCATTTCCAACTTTTCGGGGGGTGCTGGGACCAAATATGTAGCAGTGGACGGTGAAGTGGGATGAGATGCCTGTGAAATCAGCTTGCAGACAGAAACTTTCCGCTCAGGTCTTCCCTTTGCTCACAGCAATGAGGCCCGGGAAGAGGCATGGGGTACTTCAGCAGTATCTCCATCCCTTCCCTACACTGCCCATAGAGCCCCTCATGGGTCTGAGGTCTGCTGTGCAGAGGGACAAACAGACAGGGGTCTTTGAAAATGCTGCCCTTTTTTTTTTTCTTTTTTTTTTTTCTTTTTTTTTTGGTACTCTGATTTGCAGCATCTAAAGAAAATACACATTTACACCAAGAGTGATGACATGAGGAGAGCCTCCTTCCACGGAGCTGACAAGCTCAGGGCACAGCAGCAGTGTGGTGCTAGACATTGCTATCACTGTGGAGAAGCCCAGAAGATCCCATCTCCTTTATTCACATCAGCAGATAGGATTCAAACAATGAAAGTGCTCAGATAGATGAGATTTTTCTTACCTTCTTCCTCTGAGTGGTGGTCAGTGCCATCTTTTAAATCTTCATCCACCCATGGGTGAGATAAAGACTTGCTTTTAGTCTCATGTTTTTCCTTCTCTCCATTAGTCTTCTTCAGTATTGCCCCAATCAAAACACATATAATGGCTATAAAGACTGGGGTTAGGGAAGAAAAGAGTGCCATGACTATGGAAACCTTCCTTCCAAGTTCAGTAGTTTCTCCTGAAAAAGACAGGGTGAAAAGGGAAGAGTGGAATGGCAGTAA
Organism: Falco rusticolus; assembly: GCF_015220075.1. Lineage (NCBI taxonomy): Eukaryota > Metazoa > Chordata > Aves > Falconiformes > Falconidae > Falco > Falco rusticolus. Next base: position 45,709,194 of record NC_051192.1, read on the forward strand.
GCAGAAAGGGGTGGACCCAAGGTTCAGTCCTTGACCCTATCCTGCTTCTATTTTTCAGCCACCACCCCCACAACCTCACCCGTCATGTGCTCCTGCTGTTAAGCAGACCCAGGTTTATATATTTTCTGGGAAGAAACTGCTTATAAACAGCAAGCAGAGGCACCGACCATATAAAAATGCATAAACGCTGTCCAGTGCAAAGGAATAAAAAAGTCTTCCAAAATCCCAGACTAAGGCAAAAGATTTCTCCCGCCTTATTTTCATCATTTATCCTAGTACTCTTGCTTGTAATGATGATTATGAGAAAGAGCTATGTGGGAATGTGACTTTTAAAAACTGATGGCATCTCTTCAATGTTTAACTCACAAAATTAGTCACATTGCACGTATCCCAGAAAATCAGAATATCACCAACTGAGTATCAGTTTGCAGTGCAGCTCTTGGCTATGCAAACAGGTCAATGAAACAGGTAAGTAAAGAGACAGCATTACCTCTGTGTGAAGCATGAATGAGATGATTTACAGAACCTGGTATTCATCCTGGATGTTCTGGGGGAAGAAAAAAGAATTCAGGGAACCAAAGAAATATTTGGGGGCTGCATATCTATGCTGCAGTTAATTTAAAAACTGGTTCAGCTGTCTTACCAAAGGAAAGATTAAAAAGTGACAGGATCCTGGTCTAATCCAAGAATGGTCAATGTCTAAATACTTAACTCGTTTTTTACATCAGCCATCTGCTTGGGAACTGAACCGGCACAGCAGCACTGAACTGATGTCTTTATCTGGGATTATTGGAACATACTGGATAATGAAATGCCAAATGGTAGTGGGTGCTGAGGGGTGTGCTGGAGTGCAGGGTACGGGGGTATGGACTGCATGCAGCAGCCAGCACCCATCAGCCCTTTTTAGTGCCAGCTAAGCACCAGCCCTGTCAAGCCTTATCTCATGCTGCACACGGCCAGGTATGAAGACTCTGCATCCATGGCAAGTTGATCTGCATTTTGGATAAACCCACCCAAGGCAAGTGGGAGCAGTTGGGGCTGTAACCGTTCCAGGAGACGGTGTGTCCCAGGGCTGTGGCACATCACGCACTATGACTAGCACCTGCTAGGGGGCAATGGGGTGGTGGGGGAGAAAACATTCCTCAGGGGTTGGTATTTGGACCAGCACTGTTTAACATCTTTGTTGGCAACATGGACAGTGGGACTGAGTGCACCCACAGCAAATCTGCCAACACCACCAAGCTGTGTGGTGTGGTCAACATGCTGGAGGGAAGGGAACCCATCCAGAGGGACCTTGACAGGCTGGAGAGGTGGGACCATGTGAAACTCATGAAGTTCTACAAGACCAAGTGCAAGGTCCTGCACATGGGCCAGGGCAATCCCAAGCACAAATATAGGCTGAGCAGAGAAAGGATTGAGAGCAGCCCTGAGGAGGAGGACTTGGGAGTGATGGTGGACAAGAAGTTCAACATGACCTGGCAATGTGTGTTTGCAGCCCAGAAAGCTGAGTTGCCTCAAAAGAAACATGACCAGCAGGTTGAGGGAGGTGATTCTGCCACTCCACTCTTGTGAGACCCCACCTGCAGTACTGTGTCCAGCTCTGGGCCCCCAACATAAGAAGGATATGAAACTGTTGGAGTGGGTCCTGAGGAGGTCTGAGAAGGTGATCAGAGGTCCAGAACACCTCCCCTATGAAGACAGGCTGAGGGGGTTGGGGTTGTTCAGCCTGGAGAAGAGAAGACTCTGGGGAGAACTTGTAACAGCCTTCCAGCACCTAAAGGGGACCTACAAGAAAGCTGGGGAGGGACTTTTTATGAGGTCATGTAGCGATAGGAGAAGGGATAATGCTTAAAACTAAAAGAGGGTAGATTTAGATTAGACATTAGGAAGAAATTCATCACTGTGAGGGTGGTCAGATACTGGAACGTGTTGCCCAGAGCAGCTGTGGATGCCCCATCCCTGGCAGTGTTCAAGCCAGGCTGGATGGGGCTTTGAGCAACCTGGTCTAGTGGGAGGTGTCCCTGCCCATGGCAGGGGGTTGGAACCAGATGATCTTTAAGGTCCCTTCCAACCCAAACCATTGTGTGGTTTCATGGTTGCAGGTCCTGCCTAGGGCACCCTCATTTCTTTAACGTGGAAAACAGGGCACACAGTGGAGTGAGAAGTTGGGGTACACATAGGTTTCACCCTGACAGTTTCTCATTCCATACCCTAGCCACTGACACCTCTCACCCCACTGGTTTTGCAGCACTGGGCACATCCTTATTGGTCACGTTTGACACTGCCACTCCAAAGGCTCCTTACTGTCCCATGCTTCAGTGCATACTGCCAGCGGCCTTGAGGAAGGGTCAGTGTGTCAGGAAGCACAGACTAATGACCAGGTTGCTGCAGAGGAAGAGAAATGTGTGGCCATGCTGGCTGGCCATGCACAGTAACAGTCCAGCTGACTGGACTGGTCTGGTCACGTATCCTCTTTTAGTACAACATCTGAGTATTAAAAGAGGCAAAACCAAGTGAATTTCTCAGCTGTGCACCTATTGCCTAGATGTGCTTAGAGACAAAATCAAACTGCCTCACAACTTTTGCCCAGGCTGGGCTTTCTCAGCTGCCCAGCTCAGATACAAAAGATCTGCTGTTCCAGCATATCCTACTCCAACACACAGACCCCAGATCCCATTAGGTCCTGGCCCTTCCAGGCAATGAATGGGGTCTGTGTAAGAAGAGTGGCCCCAGAACCAGCCAAATGACTGCCTAAGTTCATCAGAGATGAAATAAAGAGGATATGCAAAAGTTGTGCTTAGGTTTCAATCTAATCCAGTAAAGTTGGCAATAGACAGGCACCTCCCTCTGGCTAAGAGGGCAACTTGCTTCAAAACCCAAGCCATGAATCTTCTCTTCCCTGCTCTCTAGTCAAGTTGTGACCTGGGGCACCTGCCTGGGTCATTGGTCTTGGGCTGTGTGTAGAAAAAGCTGCAAAACCCATACACTGTACAGGAATAAAAAAGATAACAATTATCATGTGGGGAAAAGAGTTAAATGTATCCCCTCTCCTCCCAACTTAGAGCAGATATTTAAACTCATTTGTCCTGCCTGCTGGCCATCCAGTCATGGAGAGAGATACTTCACTTAATCGCAATTAGAAACATTAAACGTGTTCATGTGAGTAGAATAGGAACCTGCAGTTTCATTTTCAACAGCCTACCCTATGGCAAGGAAGGAAAGAGGAATGTGGCAGTGACTGTTCCTCCCACAGGGAATATATTCTCGTTAACCTTGAATATTCACATACACGTAAATTGGGATTTGGATGTTTTGCAGCTGAGAATCCAACTTGCGGAGAGACAGGTCTGTGCTGAAATAGCAAGAGAAGCAATATAGAAGCTTGAATTCTATTGTTCAAAATAACTACCTCTATTTGCAATGCTGGGAGCTTTGTAATCTCTCAGTCTTCTGGAATAATTTTGAAAGGTGATGAGATATTACTTTTCCTCTTGTAATGCAGAGAAAGAAAGCTAAATAGAAGTCCCTTTGGTATTAACTTCAGCAAAATCTATATTTGCTGTTATATATTCAAGACTGTTAGCTTGAACTTCAGCCCCACAGAAATCCCACAATACCTGATTTTATTAAAGCCTGATTTAGTTTCAATAACTCCATAGTGTAGATATTCAAAATATAAACACAGTGATGCTCTGAGGAACTGTGGGAAGGAGTGGGTGGAAGCAGCCAATTTTTGTACAGTAGATTATAATCAGTCTTTCTGTTGGGTTTTTTTTTCAATCCAAGCTTTATAGAAATGTAATTATTATTATCTTGACAAGTTCAAGCAAATTTATTATTATTAATTCTTCTGTTCTACAGTAACCCTAAAGTCTAGCTGGATATTATTTTTTTGTTTTGTTTCAAAAGTCTCAGGAGAAACATTACAAATAACCCTACTCCTAGAAATTAATGAAGCTTTACTGACAGATGTGGAAAGAAGCTAGAAAATTTTGATAGAAATACAGTTATTGAGAACACCAAAGTACTCAAGTATGACTGCATGAACCACTCTTAAAGGATACAGAACATCATACTAAAAGCTTTTGGATCAAAAGTTCTTTCTTTGATGGTTCCCATTAAGCTCTATGCTTAATTGTTATTGTTCTGAAGAAAAAAAAATGTACTCAAGTATCAACTATAGCCCCTTATTTTTCTCAAAGTAAAAACGTGTGACAATCAAATGTCATTTATAGGCTACAATGACATGTCTAGATAGTACCATGCAGTGTGTTAGCTCTGCACTGAGCTCGTGTGACTCTTCTGCTGAGGGCTGCAGGACTGAATTATTACCTCTCCTGTTTTACCACCCTGCTGTAGATGCACTGTGTGAAAGCAAAGCCACCTTTCAGCACCCAGCCACGAGCACAAAGTCCCTCAGCACAGCCCTCACATCCTGCCTGAAGGTGTCTTACGGCGTTACTGTGAGATCGTCTCACGGCTGGGCTGGGGCAAGTCTCTTGATGTGTTCTTACGTGCATACGGGGCCTAACAGAAGAGTTACACAGGAGATGTAAATTATAGGAAAGCCTCCAAATGCACAAATTACCAATGAACACATTATTTTTGTAGGGCAAATGTAAGCTATATAAACACAGAGAGGCAGAAGGGAAAGGGACTGCGAACAGCTAGGCAGAACCAAAACTGTCAGCCCTCACAGTCTTCCTGCCTGTGTTTTTCTATCAGTACTTCATTGGACAACTCTTAAGACTTCTTATGGGATGCTATAGGAAACCAGTAATACCTAAACATTCAAAAAGGGATACAATACATCTGTTCAAGTTGAATTAACTATCAAAGGCACAGTATGGTAGTTAAAACACCTAATTTAGAAAGTCTCTGAGACTTGGAAAGATATATAGAAGGAGGCACCCTTTCGCGCAGCCCTTATCCTTCTGTTTCTTCCTAATCATCTACCCGTGGCCATGTACAGACACAGGCTATAGCGCTAGGTGGCCTCAGATGGGTAGGACTTGGTACGAGAATTCTTACTTTAGTCAAAAGCAGATCTGTGTAAAGGAGAGCAGTAACAAAAAAAAAAAAAAAGAAGAATGTTAACAAGGAATGTACGAAAAAGCAGAGTAGGATGAAGGAGATAATTGCAATAAATATAGCACTAGTCTGTGAGAGAAAACACATTTTTGGGTGCTGATTACAGCTACCATTGCACGTGTCTCTTGCTGAACATTATCAGTTACACACCTACAAGGATCACATGCATTATTTCTGCTTCTAGACAGTGCATAAGCTACTGTCAGAATCCTCAAATGATATACCAGTATGCAGTGATGAAAGTGTCCACACAGAAAACTTGCTGTGTTCATAGTTAGAAGCAGGAAAAAGTCACCACTGAGTATTGTCTAGAGATGCAATAAAATATTCCATTGGCATCAGGGAAAGAAGTGAGTTTCAGACTGGAGTTGGTGTTTACTGAAAAATACACACACACAAAAAAAAGACCATTCCAACACCACCCATGATCAGCCCCCAACTCAGCATATGCCTGCTATGGGCAAAGCAGAAGCACACCTGAACTACTTAATCCAATTTCCCAATAAACACAGACACACAAATGTCTGAGATCAGCTGAAACCTACACATCATCAGGCACTGGCATTACTAAAAATATCATTAGCTTGATAAGCGTCTTCATCTCTGTGATACATCTCACACATACCCTCCTGCCTCTGTCAGTGACCATCACACAGTGCTTCTGAGCAAGGTGACCCTCACTTTTCTGCTGTCTCTTGCCTCTCCTGCACTCCACACATACAACTGCCTCCTCCTCTTCCCCTGAGTCAGCTTATCATCTCTTTATGACCCCTGGAGATATCAGATATCTCACCCTGTAGCATTAGATTTGATTATCTTTTTCATTAACTTAGCTCAGATTGCCACAAATGTTATTACTGCTTATGAACTAGCCTTTTGAAATCTGACAGTACAGCGGGTAATACAATTACATCCCATAGCAACGAAAGCAAAAGACAACACCACACAGTGCAAGAGTAATTCTTCCAATTTGTCCTCAGTATACCACCCTTCAGTTGCAAGCTCCTTGTATTTATATATTACAGGGGAAAAGAAATAAGCTAGCAACAGACAACTTGATTCATTAATATCTTTCTGAATAGAATAACCCATTTATTAGGGCCTGTGGTACCAGATAAACCATTACTTGTTCTCAGCAGGGTAATAGTGGTCCTAAAAATATTTCTGATTTGAGAAAATACCTTAAATTTTAACCCAGAGACTAATTTACCCCCAGATTCATACCAGAAGGAGCAATTTGCTAGTGCTGTAGCAGTGTTACCACCACGAACATGTAGGAGTGAGTTTACCCATGGCAGGAGCCTAGAAGACATTAGCAGTACTACTTGTTGAAGTAAAGCTGCATGAATACGTTTTCAGGAGCTCAGTAAAAGTTTCAGCTCCCTAAACAGAGATTGTGAAAACATCACTGAATTTACATGAAAAATCACCAAGGGTCTGCGGATAACACAGACCTTGAAAGTTATTTGTCCCAACTATGGGGGTACATAAATACATACAGACAAAGTACTGTTTTTCCATAACCACTTTTAGGCATAAACTCATAAGATGCTATGCTAAAATCTGTTTTATTCTGTGAAATACCTTTGATACAAGCCCATTGGGAAATGTAAGAAAAAATAAAGGGCCCTTTCTGAACAGCCACGTGGTAGGTGGGAGATCACAGCCTAATAGAAGGTGTTATAACCTCTTCAGAGTAATGGTGGAAGAGGAAGGAGGGGTAGCAATGACCCACTTCCAATAGCCAGCAAGTTCAGAGTAGCCTCTTCTAGGTAAAATATGACAGCAAATGAATTCTCTGCATATCAGGCCAAAGAGGCGAAGAAGGCGGGGGCAAAATGCAGAGACAGAAATTCAAAAGGCAGATTAAGTCCATATTGCCCGATGTGTGGGGCCAAAGAATGTGTATAGGTAGACCTGAACAAGTTCCATCATCAGAGCCACATAGTTACCATGATGCCAAAGGCATGAGGTACCAGCTTACCCACAACTCTAGGCATGGAAGTACTCAAGCAGCTGCCCATGCCTGATCCCCTGCAGTTCTCCAGCTTTCATCCCCAGGTACAGGTACACAAAGCCTACACATGCTCTGCCTGGGCTTCTGATTCCAGCACAGGCAGCATCCCAGATCTCTCTTCCCAATCAGTTCATGGTGCAGGAGGAGCGTTTACAGTGATTTTATGGCAGTGCCCCATATGATCAGATTTTTCAAATCACAAGGTCAAGTCAGAGTTAGCAGTAGAGAAATGATAACTGGATGTCCTTTGCAGCCGATGCATCAAAAAGACAATAGCAATACTTCTTGCAAAGAAGAAATATGGGGTGGGGGCAGGGGAGAAGGGATGGGACATGAATAAAAAAAGGTTACAAAAAATAAAGAAAAATTAAAACCCCCTACTTTTCAGAGGTGGATTTTTTACTTCCAGTTGCTAATATACTTTTTTTGTGTGTGCTCTACAGAGAGGGAAATTGTCTTTTGTTCCATGCTGTTATGACAGGACAGCTGAATGGCAGCATGCAGCATTTAAAATCAGCATTTCAAAGCTTCAGCTATTCCTGGAATAGCTATTCCTATTACTTCACTTATTTGCACCAAATCAAAACACTGCTAGTTTATTTGAAGAGTTTCTTAGCTGATTACATCTGAGCCTCTAAAAACTTCATCTAGGAAAACAGATTCTAGCTATGAATGTGAAGGCAGCCTTGAATTCCTATGTAATCATAAACAGCGATGTTCAAAGGGTTTGAGCTTTTTGTGAGGCTTTTTGGGGTTGTTTGGTTGGGTTTTTTTAAATTCCTCTTTACATGCTTTGAATGAATTTAATCTTCCAGCCTCCTGAGGAAATCCATCACAAGGCTGAAGACCTGTCCTTACTGCCAAGGGCATCCACAGCCTCCTCCCTTCCATGAGGTGGGGAGGTGGGTCTACTCATCCCAGGTTCCAATTCCCCTCCAACTGCTCTCCTTCACAGGGGCTACCACACTGTCTATAGTGTTGCCTGGACAGTGGATTGATCACACAGGCTCCTTGCCCAGTCTAACAGCAAGCATCTCCCCTTCTTTGCTCTCCCTAAGGGGCTGTTGCAGCCACCTGGAAATGCCTCCAAGCAAAACCCTTCCTCCCTTCTGATCAGTAGCATCAGTGGCCAAGCATTAACTATCACCATGACTCTGGTTCAGCTGCATCAAGGGTGATGTCTTCTAGTATTTCCCTCTCCCTTGCTCCAAAGGAAGCTTGTCAAAGAAGGTGGGAAGTGAAGATTGCCATATCCATGCATACACAGAGTCCAGACATATATGCTGACCCAGCTGTCAGGTAAACCACAGAGGCATCTCCCACTGTGGGAGACATTTTTAGGGTATCTGATAACATGAAATATCTTGGTATCCGGGGACAATGGGATAGCTGGGTGGTCGAGTCAGCATGCTCCACAGGGGCCCTGAGGCTGGAAAGCCACATGCCAAGGGATCCAGGATTACAGATCTCCTTCCCATCTCAAGTGACCCTTTCAAAGAGCAATCCCAAGCACACAGAGAATTTAAAGGACCACCAATGAGAACCCAACAGATATTTTCACCCTTTTCCCTAAGGCCAGAAAGAAAAACACTTTTCCCCCCAAATCACTGATCTAAGACTTCAGGAGATGCAGACCTCTTGCCCAACTCTACTGTTACTTTTACCCTGTGTGTAAATATTTATTTCATGACCTGCCGTATCAGCTAATCAGCAAATCGCTCCTCTTGGATTGCAGTCCACCACCTGACAGGTTGCCAAGGGGTGATTAACACTTACTGTCTTCCCTCCTAGAGAAAGATGCTGCAGCTTTCCCTGGCTGATCCACAAAAAGGCAGCGTTTCTCACAATGACTCTAAGGCCCAGTGCTGTTCAATCAGTTGACTTTATTCAGCTAACACTTCCTTATAGACAGTCATTCTCTGAAATGAAACTGGGTATTAGTGGACTATTTGAAAAATGCAACTATGTGGCACAATTAAACCGCTTGAAGTTTGTTACTCCACCAGCCAGTGGACTTTACATGTGGTTTCTCCCGTGGGCTTAGATCTGATTCAAGCCTACAAAGCTTGGAAATCGGTTCAGCTGAGATTTTTCCTTCGGATCTAAATTCTTTGAAAAGCTCAGACTAATTCCATAGGCAAAATCCTCTCTGCATCCCACTGTGAAACTCTTCCCTTTGTTGTCTCATTAAAACAATATAAAAGCTGAGGCCATGACAGCCATTTGAAAAGATCTACTTTCTGACTGGAAAAAAAATATCTGTCATAAAATAGGAACATGGACCTTGACACCAGTGGAAAAGTTCACAAAGGGAAATGATGATCGGTATACAAAAGATCTGGAGGATCCCATGTTGCCCCACCACAGATATATTACAGCTCTAGCCATTGGTATGAGGAATAGGAGGCTTAGACTCCACAGAGGTTATTTTACTTAAAAAATTATGAATGGGTGTTTCTAAAAAATATAATGTGCACCATGACTGAACAAACTCAGAAATCCAGGCATTCTGCCAGCATCCTTACCCTCACCTTGTGGTGTCACCGATATAGTGACAGAGCAGCCTGCTGCCCTTCCTGATGCTCCCAGATTATCTTCCAGCAACAGATTCCTTGTTTACTGCACATTAAGTTCCGTTTGGGACAGCTCTGCATGTATGGCTGACACTCTTAAAGATCGTCAAGGTGCCACCCCAGGACCAAGTGTCTTCCCACCAGCAATCAATCTATCTTACCTTGCAATCGGTGTGCTGCAGTCCATTACAGCTAATCAATGCTGGAGCATCTTCTCTGTCCAAAAAGATAGGTAAGATCATTTTTCAATATTGACTGCAACTGTCTGCTTTTCAGCATGATTTCACTGCAAAATTAAAAAAGAATTAGGACTTATATACTGCTTTGTCTGTGCTACGGGTTCCCCCCGCCCCTGCTAACTGTGAAGCACTCTGTCATTGTGGAACATGCTTTGCCACCAGGTACACACACACAGAGGATCCTGCTTTAGCGGTTTGCCAGTGATTCTTTGTAGCTGAAGAACCTAATTGCTCATTTTAGTCAGGTTACGCTCAGTAAATAAAAAAGTAGCAGAGCTTTATCTATGAAACCAGGCAGGGGCCTTGTCCTACCCTGCTGTTAATTGAGGTGATCCCTGAGTAGCTTTACCTCACACCCAGCGCCAGCTGCCTTTGAGGTCATGCTGACAGCAAAAACAGAGCTGATACGTGACCAGCACTTGGTTATTTTCCCTTCCTCAGCCAATGCCTTATTATACAAGGCTCTGAGGGACGTGGCTGTACAACTAACAATCTGTGAAAGCATATTTCCCCAGCGGTTCCTTCTGAGCAGCACAGAAGTGTCAGATGAGGACAGAAGCTGGCGTTATGCTACTGGCACGACTGAATCGCAACAGGAGCTCTGCTGTTAAGCATTTGACAGTCTAAACGTATTGTACTGCACTGTCCTGTCTGGTTTCTGCCCGGCATTATTCCTGTCAGAGAAGGTTCAGGCAGCTAATCATCCAGCAAAACTGTGTGATGAGCCTCTGAACAGACACCACACTGACAGATCCAAGCAATGGTCCAGCTGTTCCAGCATCCTGGCAACAGTCACACAAAATGCCTCAGATGATGCTAAATCCTCATCTCCTTCAAGAACAGGTCCTTTCATGGCTGGTTCCTGCAGATAACTGTGACATCTGAAAATATTTCAGTCTTCCCTTCAGAAGGAAAAGGCCTGAATGACCATGACTCTTCCATCAATGAGCTTCTTGTGCTAGTAGGTGGCATAAGAAAAGGTTTCTTTTCCACACTGGTCATTATATTTGTATCAAACCCTCCTGGGGATACACTGACAACATGCTGACAACAGCAGTCATAGCACAGAGGAAGGCAGTAAGTTCAGACCTCCCAGAGACAAGTTTCTCTTCCCCAATGTCATCCTCTGGGAGCCACTTAGCAGAAAGCAGCTCCACTCATTTACAATCTGCTTGCTTACCTGCTCCATCCCCTTGTGCTCTCCTGCTTCTCCATCTTCCTCTTGCTTCAATCCCCCACCTCCCCTCTCCTTTCATTCTTTGCTGTCCAATTCCATAACAGGTTTTCCTTTTCAGCCTCCACCACACATCCCAATACTCTTTAAAAGCACAAATACTGCCTACCCTTCCAATTAGGATGTAGGGGTCAGTGAAATCATAACCTGACCTATCTGGGTGCTGGCAGAGGAGCTCACCTTCAGCAGTCACCACCCATACCACGGATGGCCCCCAGGAAGCACCGCAGGTTCCCCAGAGCTGGTTTCCCAGAGCTGCACCGCCTGGCAAGACCCTCCTCTGAGCAAAAGAAGGAAGAAAGCAATAATGTAATGCCTCTCCTGTCATCAGTGTCCCATTAAACCCATACCATAACTTGATAGGGTAAATTAATAGTGACATTTGGGATAAGATGAGGCAAACTTCAGGGAAATTCTCGCGTCACTGTTAATTCAGGGACCTCTATTGGTTTCAGGAGGGATTATTCTAACATTATTCTGACATTCTGCCAATAAATCTGACAAGAAACATGTCACGCTCTCCTTTTCCCAGCCCCCTGATTTACAATTATATTGGTCTTATTATTTCCACAGTATTATTGCTTAGTGCATTGCACTACCTTCAGCCACAGCAAGATTAAAGGTAGTAAGAATGTAAACTTTACATTGCATTGCTCTTGTCAGTTCAAGTTAGCTACACAATGTCATTATGTTTTTATAAAATACAGGAAAAAAGTTCTTTTATTATTCCTTTTAACTAATTTCATTCCTTTTCTAGGCAGAAGATAGTAAAATCAATGTCTGTTCTCATAATATTTTATGATCTTGAACATCAAATATTCCCTGACTCAATCAGGATTCATTGACTCCTTATTAACAGTTTGCAGGGCATGGGTTCTTCAAGCAGATGTTTATAATAAGGCTTTGACTGTGAAATCATGCTAGATAGCTAGCCAGGAAGTCATTTAAGTTACATGCAAGATCTGGTTTGCAGGAACTAAGAAACATGAATACATTTATTTTCTTCAATGCACTGATGTGGAATACCAGCTAAAGTCCCCATAGCGTAACTTTAAAATATGATTCATCACTTTCATATATTCCCTTTTATTATGTGGTTCTGTTTCAGGTAGACGGAAAGACAGACAATCTCTCTGATCATCCTTTGACACAAGACATGAGGAAATTCAGGGTCTGTAAATTTTCAGAGAATATTTTTAGGAAATACAAGTCTCTAATATAAGTGGAACATTCCCATTAGCAATCTAAATGGTTTCTATACATAGTAATAGGGACATCTTCATTTACAGTTATATGCACAGTTGCACGTACAGTTATACAGCCTATCATGAAAAGCCCTGAAAAACCTTGCTGGATACTTGAAAAACAAAAAACCAACTCTGTACAGAAGCCCATACAACCATTGTTGAAATGTGACATTAATATAAGATATTTTATGGACATTTTATGTTCTTCTACTGTAGAAAGTTTAAGAAGAAAATTAATTTATCTCACTTATGAGAGCATGACCAGCTCCAGTGGTGATTAGCAATGTAAAGCAAATGAGATTAGGATCCCTGCATACAATGTGCTTCTCAGAATATGTGTTTCAGAAATAATTGCTCTCTTGAAAGAGTTAAGAGCCTCTGTCCCTTTCTAAATGCAGCACAGTAAAAACACTGCTCTCTCTCTTGCTGCAAGTATGGTTCAGTAATTGTAAAATCATTTTAAATTCTAATTCAAAGTAATTTGATTTTGAGGAAATGGCAGTAATTATGCATGCAAATGCCTCTGTTAGGTGCGGCTGGACTAATGCACAATCCACAGAGCAGGGGAGAGCACACACTTCAACGTGCCTCAGAGAGTCTGTGATATCTTTCATAATACTGAGTAGAACAATTATTTTTTTTCTGCAGATCACCACCTGCTGAAAGTAATTTCCATGTGGAAAAAAGTTTAGAGGTGTGGTTCAACATAAGGAATAACTGTACTCAAACCAATTGGAAGTACTGTTCACAGACCTGCAGCCAACATGCACTTCTGTGACAGCACAGACCTGCTGGTATGTGTTTCACAAGCCTGGCCCTTTCTGACATCCCAGTTTCACCTCCAGATCATGAAAAAAATTCCTTCTGATTACCAACATGTCTGAAGGTATGGGTTTACAGTCCGAAGTAGGGCCCAAAAGTTCTGACTTGACAAGGGGTCAAGTCAGACAAAAATCTCCCTGTGTGAAAAGTCCTCTGTAAGGTGATGTTCTGACAAGGGAAACGGGTGCCTGTTCCATGAGGAGAGGCTGACCCTGCTGTGCTCAGCCAGGGCTTTCCAACTCCCTCCCCAAAAGACATTCCTTGCGTGCCAGCTCTCGCTCAGTCATACAAGGTTAGCAACACTTCACTGCTGCTGCATGTACATTCTCCCGCCTATTTTTGGCACTACTACGGCACCAATTCCACTATTAAATAAGGTCATCGCTGTTTGCAGTCTATTTATCCAACCTTAACTCTGTGAGCTAGGAAAATCCATTATGCCCACAGCACATGCAGGGGAGAGGGGAGGAGAGAGACTAAGCTGCAGCACAGTAGGGATGGAACACCTCCCATCCCATGTGAGCACTCAGCCTATGTTCCCTGTCTATGCTTTAAGACAAAAGATGCTGCACAATGTGCCTGTAAAGCCCTTCCCTCTGAGCACAGTTTTTCACTTGAGCTCAGTGCAGTGTGTCCCCACAAACTGGCCAGAGAAGGTGCCAGGACACCATCAGGGTGCTGAGCTCCTGGAGACTATCCCTTCAGCTTCAAGGTGCATTGCAACATTCAGCCACGGTTATAGGTGCAAGTGACACCAATTTTTAGAAAGATATGCCTGTCCTTTGAGCCAGGACAATCGGGGAGGTTGTAATAAAGAATAAATTCAGTGGGCCTCTGAAGTACAGTCTGCTTGGGATGATCACACCAGGAGAGTTTGCATGGCTTTTATACAGAGAAGGTCTGCCTTGGTCTCCCTGGAGATCTGCAAAGGGATCAACAAACCTGTGCTAAGGGTGATCTGGCTGACACAGACTGCCTTGAAATTCAGAAATATCTGCCAAAGGGTTAGGAGAAACCAAGCATCCATGGAAGGAATTGGCATAGTTGGGAAACACAGTAGCAGCATTTTCTCAGTGAAGAGTAAGCAGCAGTTCAAGAAAGGTCTGTGCTGGGACTTGTGCTGTTCTGTGTATTTACATGCAATTTAGAAAAGGGTGAAGTGGGAAAGCTCAGCAAGAATACAAAGTTATTCAGGGTAGCAATGACTACCACCAGCCATGAAGAACTGCAGACTAATCATGACTGAGCAAGAAAATCCCTCACAAGGCCAGAAGAACCGGCAGATATTCAGAGAAGGCAGGAGAGAAGATCAGACAGAGAAAGCTGCTGTACAAGGAACAAACCAGTGAGGTGGGACACAGCATTCTGTTAACAAGGTGACTTCTGGTTATTTGAAAAAAGTCTGCAACACCATGACCAGGTGTATGGAGGGTGGGCAAAGACTGTTTGCCCGCTTCCCTAACAGTACCAGCACTAGGGGGCATCAACTGAAGCTTATAGGAGCAAAGTTCAAAACAGCAATAAAAAAAAGGCAGCAGGAATGCCTTGACAAAGTACGCTGCAGATTGTATGTTTCTGCGGCTTCAAAGGAAGGCTGGACATATTCTTACAGAGGGAACTGCCCAGGGACCACATCTAGCCATGAAGTCTCAGAGCTCAAAAGGTTGAAGGTTTGGAGACCATCAAGTATCACACATGCTTGTCTTGCTCAGACTCTTCTGCAGGTCTTCACCTATAGACAGTGTTTGAAAGAGCGCTCCGGGCCCGTTGAACCTTGGGTCAGATACCACATAACCAATGTTATCTTCTAAACACACTAAAATCTCTCCTACAATGAATTTTCAACATCTTTATGGATTAACTGACCTCTGGAATTCTGCGTTAAATCTGCCATTTTCCTTAGCTCCTTCCCCAAACGTTTTATAATTCTGAATTGCACACTTTTTAAATGTTCATAGCTCTCTTCATAGCAGAAGCAAGCTTGGCTGCACTTCCCAGGTTCAGAAATAAGAACGCAAACACAAAAAAGAACAAACACAATTTCAACTTAACTCACAACTTCTAGGCTACTCTCCTGACACTTTTAAGGTTTGGCAGCAGCAATAAAGCTCTGTGCACAGTTCAATTTAAACAAAAAAAAGTCCTTAGAACCAGAAAATCCTGGCACTGTGACACACTGTCTCAAGGATGCAAAAATGCTCTGAGAAAGCTGTGTGGCACACATAAGGACAAGGAAGATCTCTAAGATGTCCAAGAGATGATTTGTGGGCCCTATTTCAGTCATTCTCCTTGGCTAAAGGTTGAAAAGAGGAAGAAATGCTGTAGAAATGTGACACTACTTTACACAAGAAGTGTCTGGGGGGGTGTGGGGGGGTGGAATAAGTGGTCCCACCATGATATAGTGCTGAGCAAGGGCTGCTTGTAGTTAATGATTTTTTTTTCCCACTGAATTTCTGCCTGGATTCTCCAGCAAATCAGTATGCCAGGCAGGGGAGAAACTGTACTGCAGCAAGAAAAGAAGAAAAGGAAAAGGTGGCTGTCATTTTCTATTTCACATTTTTGATGCAAAAGGAGAGATACCATAGAGGTTACTCCTTAAAGCTGAACTCACTTGGTGGGTTTGGTTCTCTTCTCACAACCTTCACAGGGAAGATAAACAAAACAGCACCAGGCAGAGCTTCTGCAGGAGCGGCTGTAATTGGAAGACATCTTCCTGCTAAGCAGCAGCATCCCACCTTCTTCCCCTGGAAAAAGAAATAAAAAGGAGGGGAGAAAAAACAACAAAAGAAAAGCAATTTAACAAAATTCTGACACAGTTACAGGTCATGATTGTGGGACCATGTGAGGTGGCCCTTGTAACTGGATGATGACCCTGGCAGCAGCCACAGGGCCAGCACGGCACAGGCACAGTGTCCAAGGAGCATTGCACTGAGATGCAGGAGAGCCACAGTGCCCAGGCTTTCCCAGGTGCCCCTGCACAGTCCTGGTCATGCCCTCCCAGCCCTGCCTGCTCTGCTCTAAGAGCCTGCTTTCATCCTCACGTGCTTTATTAGTGGAGTGGAAGGGGGCTGAGGGGGACTGAAGTATTACTTCACATTCTGGAGTGTGGAATAACACATTCAAATTGTCCACATAAACGCACAGAGATTCATTCCCCAGCTCGCTTTACACAGGATTGACAAATTCTCGCATTCCCAACAAGATTAAGAAAGCTGGGCTCCTGGTAGTTGATGTCCTTCAGCCCTAGCAACCTCTTGGTCTCAATGCACCACCTCCAGCCTGTGGTCCCCACACCGCAGTGACCCCCTGGAGCCTCCCCACACCCTCCTGGCAGTCTCCACATCCCCCCACTTCATCCTGCTCCCCTCTGGCAGCTCAACCCAGGGCAGCACGTGCTGTGAGGGGTTTGAGCCCCACACCCCGTGTGGGGAAGCTGCTGTGCTCCTGCAGAGCCTCTTCGTTCCTCCCCTCTGACTGACCACCTTCAGAAAACTTGAAACAACTCCATGTCTTTTGAAACACCATGTCTCCATCAGATTTGCTCAAGTGACCAGCGGGCTCAAAAGTTATGCCTGGCAGAGGAGGTATAGGCAGTCTAGAAAGACAGTGTAGCTGTGCAAGCTTCATTTCGTGTGGGAAGTTTGGGTAATGTTCCCACCCATTAGGTCTAGCAATCTCATTCAGCTAATCATCCAATATTCAACACTCTAAATTTTTTAAGGGTATTATTCTACAAACTTGAATATTTTCTGCTTCCCTAGTGCTTGAATACACTCTGACTGCTGAGTTCAGACAAGGTTAGATTCTGGTGAGCAAGAGGAAATACAATAATTCTCCCTGTTTTCCCATTTATTTCCCTTTTAGAAATCCTGGTAAGAATAGAATTCTCTCAAGGAGGCCTCAAGAAATACTTGAGGTTCTTTGTTATGAACTGAAAGGACGTACAGAAAAAAAGACAGACATTTTTCATTTAGAAAAATGACACTTACAGAAAGAAACATGCAAATCTGTAAGCAATCAAGCCACATGCCCTGAAGGCCATAATTACACTGCACCTAATTTCAGCCGAAGGCCACTTCACAGAGATGTCTGATTTACTCTAATGACTACTGCTTAACTTGAGCTCTATTAGTAGAAGTCCCGTGTAATTGGGGACACTGTTTTTCAGGAGCCAATGGACTGTATAACATTTAGCCAAGTATTAAGTAAGTGAGGAAGTTTAATCTCTTTTTGATTGACAGAGGAAGCAAAGAGCCACAAAATAGCACCGGTAAAATGCAGTGAATTTCACTTTTACTCTTGGTTTCTTTTAAACTCCTTTATATTATTTTCATGACCTTTAGGCTTACTCTGTAAGACTAAGCCTAAAGTATAGGAGGTCAGACTAGACGGTCACATCAAACCCTTTTGAAATTGAAGTCTGCATAATCTCAGAAGACACTATCCTTAACTGCACCCAGGCAGTGGTGGGAAGGATTTGCATGCATATGCACCTCAGACAACAGGCTGAATGCCTACCCTCCATTGTGAAAGTGTGAGCACCTGCCGCCTTCACCAGAAACCAGGGGTTCATTTTGAAAAGCTCAAAGGCCAGGTCAGTCGGTGCCTGTGTCCCACAAAACCCCAATGGCAGCTAAGCAGATAACTGCCTCTTAAACCTTGAAAGTCCCCTCTATATCCTAAAGAAACTGATTTGGTAAACTTGGTAGATAACAACAAAAGCAGGGAAAAACCTCTAAGTGTAGGGGGTAAGAAGAGTCAAACCAGGCTGAGGTACAGCCACATTACCTAACCACTGCAACAGACAGTGCAACCAGTAGCCAAGGAAAAAACCCAACTGGGACCTTCTTCCAGATTCAGCACAAGAAGTCAGAACATCACTGTCCATTAAAAGCACAGCTTGCTTCAACCCAGTTTTGAAAACTGAGAGAAAACACCTTGTGTTTCTCTCCTTCACAGAAACCTTTTCCAGGCTAGCCTCCAGTCACCTAGAGTGCATCCATGTCCACATCCCTCTCTCCTGAACTTGCTCCTGCTTGGTGCTGCAGCCATCTCCAGGGAGCAAGGCCCACAGCTGTTTCTGCTGGCTGCAGCCAAGCTGTGGAGCCAATGCCAACCCCTGCAGCACAGCCTGCAGCTGACAGGTAAGCAGCGCCACTGACTCTGCGTGGAAATAGAGAACACAACAAGCAGTATCAAAGAGAGAAAATTTACCCTGAAATAAGGAAGACTTTATGCATAATTTTAGGAGAGTTCTTGTCTGTGCTATCGCAGTAAACATGAGTGGGATAGGAATGCCAAGACCTACAAGTGTAGAGGAAAAAAGTGTCCAGAAGGCATAATTATCTGTAGTACTAGACACTTGGAGTTACTCTGAATTAATGAGTTCTGCAGTTCTCAACCACTATTTAAAAAAAAAAAAAAAAAAAGAGAGTGAAAAAAAGCGAGGAGGCAAAAATAAAGGCAGGGAGGGAGGGGAAAGCTTGACAAAGTAACCATTAATATGCTGTACATTGCCTCTGGAAAAGGCAGTGTGAATGCAGCGTATGTAATGAGTTAGTCTAGACTGGGACCTGACTTCATGCTTTATACAAGCATACAAGACAGGTTTGCTCCTGCCCGGACATCTGTAGAAGTGCCTCCCTTAAGTTGCCATTTGCATACTCCTGAGTAATCACACCCATATGAGGGGCTTTGTTGGGATGAACAAGGAAATGAGGTGACATTGATGCTGCTGAAAGATCATATGTACACTGAAGGAACATGTCTTTTTATGTTTCAACTCTATACAGCTAGAGGATGTGAAAAACAGTCCACAGGAGATGTTCACATTGCACTGGAGTTAAGGTGTGAATAGCTGATAAATGACGTAACCGTTAAGGTTAGCAAAGTTTAACTAGTTGCCAACATCAGAGTTCAGCCAGGACACAGAAAAGGAAGGAAACGCTGGCCTGATTCAAAATACGTTTCCTTAGATATCTGCAATAATTATGAACATTGAAGCAAATCTCCACAAAATGGATATAATCATGGCCTTTAAGGCTCAACCATATACCTGCTAAACATCAATACTAAATTCAATGTTGAGAAGTACCAGCTCCATTCCCAGGGTACAAGTTGGCATGATGAGAAGCAAGGTCAGCAAACAGCACAGGTTCTCTGGAACAGATCTTTTGAGATGCTTATGCAAATCATCATCAGATGTAGTCAGAGCATCCAGGGCAGGTGGGGGGTGGGGTGGAGTGGAGTTTTAATGAACAAGGTGTAAAAACCTGTTGGTTTCATCAAAGTTGGGGGAAAGGAAAAGAGAGTTTCCCCCTTCTAGGGGTTTAAAGCATCCCTGCTCTGATAAATACTCAATTTGAAATGCTCCAAATAATATCAGAAAGCAAAGACTGGTACCTGAATCTCCTTCATTCCTAATTGGATAAATACATTCTTGCATCCAAAACCTGGAATTTTGGAATAGAAACCATATACAATTAGGACAATTACAAATTTTCAAACACAGCCTAAACATTTGGTTTCCAATTTGATATGGAATGAAAATGGTTTCAAAGTTGCCTTGAAACTAATTGCTACTGCCCAGCCAGCCCTAGTAGTACCAAGGAGCAGCAAACTCTCTCACAGGAACCCATGGAAAATTTGGCAGGAAAAGATGAGTGCTGTGGAGATGTCCTGAGTTATTGCTGTAAATAAATTTTTCAGGTGTGGCAGATATAGGAAGGAACGAGTTAGAGCTTTGCTAGGTTTTTGACGTTTCTTGTCTCAGCTGATGTTTTATTTCATATTGGAATCACTCTTTTATTGCCTGATTTTAAGATTTGTTATCTTTTCTAATGATTTTTTTCAGCCTTGTTTCAGCTCTTCCCTCTTCCTCTACCAAGTGTGTGCACACAGCTGCGTATCTACCAGCCTTGCTTTCTTCCAGTACTTCTCTGCAGCATCTCTCTTCTACTTTCAATCCGGTTTTGTTTCTCTCTATCTCTTCTTCCCAACTTCTTTTCTGCTTTGTTCCAGCCCTCCTCCCTCGACTGATCATTTTACTCTTCACTCGCTATATTTTTTCTCTCGAAGTCTAAGATTTTAATTTCTTTTCATTTTAATTTCCTAACCTTTCCTGCCTTAACATTTCCATCATCCACCCCCAGTATCACACACAGAGCAACCCAGGAACAGCTTTTGCAGCTGATGGGCTCCTTCATGATAAAATTTACAAGGTTTGGGCTGACTCTGTTTACAATGTGTCTTTCAGAAGCAAGGAAGAGGATTTTTTTTTTCTTAAAAAAATAAAAATTGAATACCTTGTTCCTTCATTCTCCTTAGCCTTATCATCCATCAAAGCAATCAGCCCTTTATAAAATGAGCCATGGGGGGAGTCTGTTGGCAGGGAATCTGCTCTGGCTGGGAAGCTGCCAAAGGCAGCAAAAGCACTGTCAAACATTACGGGGGAGAGAGAGAGGAGGAAGCCATGCCCAGTGTCTCAGAAATGGGTTAGTATCACAAAAGGGAAAAAAGGCACAGAGATGTGTTAGAAAGAGTTAGTGTCTCTAATGCAAAGCCATCACATTTTAGAAAAAGAGTGATTTAGAAATGATTGCTTTTCTCAGCAGTTCCCAGTCCAGAGCTAACACTGCTCCTCTCCCCTCCTTCCAGCCTCAAACACAACCAGCAGCTGCTTTTCAAATCCCTGTAGTGTTGACAGAGCAAGAACTCGGCATCAACCAAATTCTCTTCACTTGGAAAACGCCCTTCCGTCAATAAGTATTTGCAAAAACAGATGTAAAGAGTCTCCCGGAGATAACTAAATTATAGTATTTAATTCCCTCTAATTTCTTTTATGTAAAATTCCACTTGAGTGTCTATCCAATATGCCACACGCTGACATGCAGGGAGAAAGTGAGTAAAGCAAGTTAGAGAGGTGACATTTGTATGCAAGTACTACAAATCATTCAAAGCCATTTAGTTACATATGCTTCTGGCCTCCAAGTGTACATCTGTTCCCATGGCTACTTTTTCCATTCGTGCTTCTCCTTTCTTTTCAGTAGTTTGCTCTGTCCATTCATAGTATCTTGGCTTCATTAGGCTATAAATAATTTGGCATCCACTGCCCAGCACCTGGCAAACTGGGACTTCAGCACTGACAGAAGTCTGGGGTGCTATAACTCTATGGATAACTGTTGAAATAGTACATTTACTAATGAAAAAGTTGTATTTAAAAAAAAAACAAAAAAACAAAAAAAACAACAACATGAAAATAGAACAGCATTTAACCCCATGCCCTTTCTTTTTCCTCTCCCTTTATCAATGCAAAGAAAGAGGCTTGAGTGAAACACATTTTTAGTCTGTACCCTGAGAGTTGTCTGTGCTCTTTATCCCAGTGTCAAATCAGTGTGAAGTTCTTATCGGTCAAAAGGGTCTACTCATTACCACTAGCAGTAGCAGCTGGGAGACACTTTGCCTGAGAGGAAGGGATTGCATGAGGTGAAAGTGAGTGTCCCCCCTTTCTGGAAAGAAAACTCATAGTAAATTTGGGGTTTTCAGCTTCTCAGGAAGCTGGTTTGAAAAGCCCAGCATCCACAGAGTGCACTCAGGGTACTGTGAGGATGATCTGGCTTTAAATAGGAGCAACCTAAAGGATGATTGGGAAGGCAATAGGATTTGAGCTCACTTTCCACCAATAAGCTAAAGAAAGCTCCACACACGTGCAGAGCAAAACAGAAGAAACCTCTAGGTCTTTTGCCTCCTCCTGCAGTTCACAGAAACAGCATCACCATGTCACTCAGGTCCAGAGCCTTGAAACAGAGCACTAACTAGAGTAGCACCTCAGGTAGGGACCTCTGGGTCGGCTGATGACTAATTAACAGGATGCTCCTGGTACGTATAGAGATGATCTGTCAGTAAATCTCCATTCATGTGTCACATTCCTGTGGTGGTGCTAAATATTTTCCCTTTCAAACCTGAAGGACAGAAGCCAAGACTCAGTTAAGCCACCTCTGTCAGGTCTTGCCATGGACGTGGAGCCTCCAGCCAAAGACAACCACGAGCTGCAGAAGCTGAATACTGAGCAGATGTCCACAGGGCACTTGAATCCCAGACCTGAGTGTTCCATTCAACTGGTTGTGCTCTTTATTATGGCACAGTAATGTATTACTGGGCATACGGTATTTCTTTCTATGCCCTAGTTATTCCCAAATGATCCTTAATTTCCTGAAAATTGCCACACTTCGTATTGGTTGCCCTTTTCAGGCAAATGCTTCTCCAGCATGGGGTCTGTTCACCAAGTTTAATAACTGGCTTTAAATTTTTCAATGGTAAGTCCCTAGCTGCTTAAGTCAGGAATATGGTTTCTGCCCTTTTACAAAATATGCTGAATCTTTTTAAACCTCTCCTAACATAAGTTTCTGAACAAATAACTCATGATACCATCTAAAAACCTTTCCTTTCCACCAAGACTAACATTTGTGTTGATTTGTATAATATTTAGAGTATTTTTTCCTTCAAATTGAGTTTGTATTTAAAACAGATCATTGTGTTTCTGCATATTTAATGACTGTGAGTCACATAACCTATTTCATCTGAAGGTTTTTTTGTTATTCTCATGCGACTTTGCTGCTGTTATTTTTGACTACCAAACAAATCTATTTTGGTGAGGAAAGAAACTCTGAATCTTCTGGACCTCAAAAATATTTTAAGAAAAGTTAGTGTTCATCCAGGTATACATGAATAATTCATAATGCAGCCTCATTTTTAGCACCATAAAGTCAGCCTATTAATTTGTAAATCCATTTTTGCATTATTCATTTTCTTCTAATTGCAGAAATTCTTAAATAAAGTATGGAAATACTGCAGTACTAGGAATTGTTAGAAGTTAGAAACAAATATTTTTCATTTAGAACTAAACGAAGAACAGAAGCTCATTTTCCAATCTGTGATATTTGACCTCAGGGCTAAACACAGATTGACCTTTTTAGCCCAATTTTTTGTGGAAACACAGCTAGTGCAATCATACTCTTTGTGTGTGTATGTGTTAGGGGTTTCTCAAACCCACAGGCCAAGTTCAATCAAATTTAACAAAAGAAAAAAATACCCTTAAGCAGACTCTGTAATTTTCAGCTATTCTAAGTGGCTTGAAAATAGATAGCCACAACAAATGGCCACAAAGAGAGCAATTTTCTTGCTCTAGCTGAATATGTATTCCATTAGAAATTAGGGAAGCCCTATTGAAGGGAGCTAAAAAATGCCCCACTTACAAGAAAAGCTCATTCACCACTACTGACTACATCAGAAAGGAACACATATATTGGCAGGCATCAACTCTGACATATATTCACAAACATCTGGGTTTCTTCTACAATACAACCATATTCTCTGGAATAAAGCAAGCTATTACATGTAAAAGTAATGCCAATGACAGAGACTTACCCTAGTGATCCTCACCCTCTGAGTTCAGTTGCAAGTATTTCTGTCTAAAATGCAGAGACCGGTCAGGCAGTCCATATCATTCCTCCAGTATCCTGACCCACTAAAGCTGGAAGTCGCAGGCAACTGCTGCTGAAGGGATCAGGCAGGCCAATGACTCCTGATAGGTCACTCTTGTTGGCCTGTGGGCCATCTACTTTAAGCCCAGATAACATCAATTTATTGTGGCAGTAAAAAAAACCACAAACAACAACAACAAAAAAAACCCCACTGGAAAAAAAAAAAACCAACAAAAAAAGACCCCACAACCCAATGAAGTGTGGCTTTGCAACGAAAGCAGTGCTCCTGCTATAAAATGTTTTGTGAAGATCCTTGTCTCAAACAGCACTACCTCAGGATTACACTGCGTAGAGATTTTCTGCCCCCTGCAGAAACATTTCACCAAGAAGCCCTATGGAAAACCCGCAAGCAGGATGCTGGGAAGCCTTGAAGAACTCCAAGCGTTGCTTTCAAGAAGGTGGAGAGATACCAGTTTGACTGTTACAATTGCTCATGACTTATTTAGCAGCACCTCAGAGAAGTCAAGATGTGAGTTCTAATTCACACAGGGCTGTAGCTGTATTCAGCTATTTTGGCAGCCAGCCAGGGTTACCAGAAAGGATTGATATATGTGTACTCACATGCCAGCTGTGAAAACTTGTTGAAGGCACTGGGGTAAGTATCAACTGCATTTTATATCTGACAAAAAAAATAACAGTAATTTTAACAAACACTGAAAGTTATACCTCAGGTCTGCAACTTTTTCCCCACTGGCATCCACAGCAAGATTACCATGAACCTCAACAGGATCTTACTTTGGGCCAGTCACAGGTAATTCTCCATACACGCTGCACAGTGGGGTCAGACTCAGTACAGCCCCTGCCTGTGAAATGAGGCCAGATTTCTCTTAAGACTGAAATATTCATTATCTGTATGGATTTTGCATATCATGCTAGCAGTTAACATTTTAGATTTTCTCTCAGTCATTTCATGAAGAATAGCATATAATAAAAATGTACAATAAGAGTGCCTGAAATATAAATGATCCATACAGGTGTATATCTAATAAGAAGTAGTATATTACTTGGAATCTGGCCCTGTAGGTCTCTGTTTTACAAAAATATTCAGGCTGGGAGAACTCGGGGAGGTAATGGGGCTGTTACTGGCACTGTGTTGCTGCAATGGTAGAAGCACAAGGCCATGACTTGCCTTTTATTCCCTTCAGGGAGGCTGGAACCAAGAAGTAGCACTAAGTGCTTGTAGTCCTGGGTTAAACACCCCTCCCCTGCAGCCTGATCTCTTCCAGTTAAAAATATCCCTGGTTTCCCTACAAGCTAACATTAAGGTTATGCTTTAAGAAAGCATTTGGAAGAAGTCAAATGCAGTTGCAGCATTAGGGTTTTGAGGGTTAGGCACCACATCTTTTAAAGAGAACTTAAAACTGATTCTCTACCTCACTCTGCACAGCTCCCACCAAGGGGCATTAAGCCTCGAGAGGCATGTCTGAGGATGTTCCTAAAGTGGTGAAAACCCAGCTTCAGCTACTACAAGGCAGTATGAGGGCCACAGATGTAGACAACTGTAAATAAAACTTTTCAGGATATGCTTCAAATGCAGAGCATACCATCCACTCTGCCCTGCTGCTTTCTCCTCACTGACGTCAGTAGGAGTAACGAACTCTGAGACCAGTGTGAAGAACACTGTCCACCAAAACGACTTGGAGGGCATCCAGGACATACCGTGTATGCACACGTGAGGAAAAACTGGGTCACTACTTCTCCTTCCTCCCTTTTTTCTTCTGCAGGCACTCTGCAGCATGAGGTAAAATCCCGCAACTAGATCAGCAGGATAACAGCATTACAAAACCCATCAATAGATCAAGTGCTCAGGGACACAGAGGTCTAAAACACATTGTGAGAGCCTTTTCTTAGCCAGCAGCCCCCCATTCATCTTATCTGCAGTTCAGTGAAGCAAAGTATTAAATCAGAATTAATTCCTAACACACAAAATGTGAAAGACTGTACATTTAGAAAATCTTAGCAGAGCCTTGTATCAATAACAGGATAGTTTCTCTGCATTAGATTCAATTGCAAAAAAACAACAGAACACACAAACAGCTCTCATAGTTCTTTTGGAAGAGCCCTTCAAACCAGCTACACTTGGGCAAAGCTGCAGTCATAAAAGTGCTCTTGGTTCAGAGGATGCTCTACCAGCACCCACACCGGGAAACCCCCCACAAAGAGCATCTTTTTTCCTCCCACTATAGAAGGGGCAAACGAAATATTTCTTCAAGATCTTAGTGCTTTGGAATGACTTTCTTTGGATGTGAAAATCCTCTGTGCTGAACTGCAGGTGGAAACATTGGCTGAAGGATCGGGGAACTGCCTATGTATAATACAGGAGTAATTTGGGTTAGCTATCACAAAAGTCCGATTTCTTGTTATTAGTAGAAGATGAGATACAGAGTCTGGGTTACACTTACTCTGCATGAACAGAGCAGGCTTTTGTGCCCGAAGGTCTGAATGTCTCTGCAGTCTCCAAAATACTGAGAGGCCCAAGGTGGACCCCGTGATATAGTTGAAGCGGCCACCTCATCCTGTAGCACCGAACACAGCCTCAGCAGTGATGCTGCAGCCTCAGCTGCTGGGCCCCCTGAAAAAGCAGAGTGAGAACAGGCTTTTCCACCCGGAAACCCTGCCCTTCTCCTGCCCTTCAAGATAGTCCTTGTTCCCCACAGCCTGGCCTGTGGGGCCTCATCTGCACTAGTCTCAAACTGAGTAACAGCATTTTGCATGGCTTCCAATTTTTCCTTCTGCGTTAGTTTGAGGAGGAAAAAGTACTCCATGTTGGCTTAACCATCTCCATGGGATGCAAGTGACAGAAGGATACAGGATACGGGTGAGGGATTCAAGGAGATATAAAACCCTTCCTAAAACCTAAATGCCAACTTTGGAAGGTCATCATTTGGAAGGAAGAAATCCTATATAGAACTGAAACAGGGCTGAGCAGGTAAAGCTTACATACATTTTCTGCTTGGCTGGAAAAGAACAAAGCTCCAAATCACATTTTTTGATAGAGGCATTGTACCAGGGTAAAAAAGCTTTTTTTTTTTGTACAAATTCCTTCACTCCACTCTTCTTTCTTTATGTGTATTTTTTTGTTGTTGGTGGTTTGTTGGTTTGTTTTTTTTTTTGGGGGGGGGGGGACAGGGGGGACGGGGACAGGACAGACACACACACATTTAGCTATGTAAGTAGCATTTGCTGAATTCAGACCAGAAACCCACATCTAAAGCATCCCAAGGGCAAGCTGAAGGTTGTATCAGAATACTTCAAAACACTTCCCTTTTACTCTCCTCCTCAACTCTCTCTGCATGCACCAAACCTGTACCATATTCAAAATCAGTGCCTGAACGTGAACAAACTTGGCACTGAAGATTAAGGGTGTTATGCAACCTTGCTTCATGGCAAGGAGGCAAGCTGCAGAGCTGCATCCACTCCTCTTCAGCACATCACACAGGGTGGCCCAGTTGGAGGCTACCTGGAAGCCACAGTCCTTAGGAGAGTTACTGGCAGTCCCAACCAAATACCAAAATTTTGGTGCTAGGCTGTTCTGAAAACTCATGCTAGTAATTTAATCTGCCTTCTAGAGTCAAATCACCACCCAGGAAGAAAACCTTATGCACTGACCAAAAGTAGAAAATTCACACTTGAAATTTCTTTCAATCATCTGCAACTTCTACTTAATAAAACCTCCAGTCATTTCAGATTTCTGAATGGCTGCCTGGTGCAGTTCAGTGAGTGTCCTCCACATAAAAGCAGTTGACACCACACTGGGGGCATGCACTGCGAATCTGTCCCTTGCCTCAGGTCGAAACAAGCCATTGGTTAAAGTCTGAACATGCTTGGGAGGGCAAAGGAGGCACCTAATAGCGGGCTGTTTTCTATTCACGGTGGGAGAAACTTTCTTAAAACACTGATGTTTGAAGAGGTTCAGTTGACCAAATCTCTTTGAAACTTAGTAGGATTTGCTAGTTACCCTAAAAATGCCAGTCACAGCTAATTAAGTGATATATATGCAATTTTACAAGTATGCGAATCTGAGGTAAAAATATTAGTTCATATAGAAACCCTTCTACTCTATGGCACACACTATGCAGAAACAAAAGTACTGGAACACTTTTTTTATGATAGCAGTCAGATATACTGAAGGCAAGAACAACACTCCACGTACTTAGCATTTACAAGCTGTTCACACCACAATTCTCACTTCCATAGCCATCCTTCAGGAATGTAGATATTCAGTGTATAACATGAACATAACATTTGAAATTACTTCATATTATATTTGGGGAAAGCACTGATTTTTCTCCCATTAGCAGTTCCCATAGTAACTCATGTTAGAGTGAAGGAGGGAGAAATCCAATGCCACAGGAACCTAAGGCTTTCACATACATGGGCAAAGACGATAAAGAGGAGGCAAAGACAGAAAGGTTTCCTTCAGAGCTGTTGGAGAGGCTGCATAGCTCTCTGCCAGCGAATAGAAGTTTGTCAGGAGAGTTTAGCAGGGGAAAAAGCCTGGTCACGTAGTTGCGTAGGCAGTCCAGCAGCCAGCACAAGATTGCTCCCTGAGCAGACTTGGCAGAGCTTTGCCTGAAAGAGCCTCCCATGCCTTTCCCACTGCCTGGGGTGCAGCACCCTATTCCAGTTAGGTTTATGTGACTCTTGGCTCCTGCTTTAACTCTAGTCTTGAAATGCAATAGATGACCTTATGCAAGGATCATTTTAAAACAGAGTGGTAATGATTGCTTTAGAATGTAACACACTTGTGTAATGCACTGCTACTATTAGCCATATTGAGAAATCCAGCGTTGTTGATGGCCTTCACTGCAGAACCTAGTTATTCCTACCGGAAAGCTAATCTCCATCTCAGGTCCTTGAAGCAGGCAAGAAGAGAGACAGAAGTGCAGAAGCAGACAGAAGATTTGACTGGGATGGAACTGAAGGAGTTAGTGAATCCCAGGGTACGTGTCCATGAAAAAAATGCATGCTTGCTTTTGAACAGCTATATTTTTCAAGTACCTGCAGAAAGCACCAGCCATGTCCAGGAAGCTTCATGCAAGTCTTGCTTTCTTTCCACTTAAGCCTCATGCTCACACGCAGAGCATCTGATATAAATTGGTTGTTAAAAAGAAAACAAAAACCTAACAGCCAAGCAAACTAAATAGCGGAGCATCTCCGAGTGCCCTGTCAGAGACCTGTGGCACGGCAGTTGTGGAGCTCACCCCGTGGCTCCAGTCAATGGTCGTTCCACATGTCAAAACAGAAAATGCTAATAGGACCCCATAAATAAGGCATCTGAGCAGGGCTCTGCCACAGGCATTTTCTTGCCTTGCAGCACTGACTTCAAGAAATGCAAGAAGTTAGAAAAGGTTATCACAGCCACTTCTGTCCAAAACAATTCCCTGTTTTTTTAAGAGCAGCCAGCTACCGTAATTAAGCAGACAGCCTATTACTAGCATTGCAAACATTTAAGTTATCTAATCATACTATTGTCTATCAAACATTCTGCACTAGGTTCAGCTTGAAGCCCGGCAAACAGATGGTCTTGCAGAATTTGGAATAACTCATACTTATTGTGAAGGGAATTACAGCCTCAATTATTTAGCAGTCATCAACTCAATATGCATTACTTCAGTGCAGATATTTAAGTCTGAAGTACTGTTGTGATCAAGAAAAATGCACTGAACAGATCAACAACACAGTTGCAAAATGCAGCATCAAATTTAATACAGAAACAAGATACAGGAACTTAAGCAGGAGAAGCTAAAGGCCACTAACAAGGTGATACAAGCTCTGTAACATTTCTTGCAGATTAAGCTGGCAGAAGTTGCCGCAGAGGTTTGAGCACACCTCACCCATTCATCTGTCTGAACATGATGAAATATATACAGAAAGCATACTGTGCCTTTATTTGGCTGTGTTCCCTCTTCTGAAAGGAAAGCCTCCAGACTTCTGTGCACCTCAGGGTCACTGTACGGGGAGTTCTGAATGCGCATCAGTCCTCATACAAAGTCACCGGCTGTCCCTGTTTCCTGCACACCCACCTGCATGCACACACACGCGCCCCCTCCCCATCACTCTTGGATCCCAGCAGTGGCTCGCTGCTGGCCCCAGAGCTCTGCCTCACAGGACAGGCTGAGTCCCATACCCTGCACCAGCCCGCTTCTCTCCTGAGACTGAAATCTGAACTCTAACATCTGGTTCCTTTCTAACACAGTTAGAAATGAGCCTTGCATAGGAGCAGATCTGGTTAAATCACCCAGAAGGGCATCGGTAGCCAGAGGGATTATGCCTGGAATCGCAATGGATCACCCAGAAGAGAGCGTTGCAAATGGCCAGTCCAGTGGTTTTATGAATGCAATCCGCAGAGTCCCCAACTTCTTCTCTTTTTCTAAAGCATGCTGTAAATCACTGCCATCTAGTTCAATGCACACACTGAAAGAAAAGGTTCATTTCTTTCTTACAGTACTGCCTGAACAGCACAAGACTCCCAAGGGCTAAAGGAAGACATAATGCATTCATGTACAGAAGTATTGTAATGGGTGCTAATCAAAGCAAAACCACAGAATGGGGGCACTTGCTTGCCTGAAATAATTGATTGAACATCTTGTTGTAACACTTGAATAACCTGGGGTATTTCCCCTCTCAAAAAAAAAAAAAAAAAAAAAAAAAAAAAGCAGGGGGGAAACAGGAGGCTTCAGTGCTAAAAAACCCACAGAATGGCTTCTCAAGTCAATTTAAATCATGATAATGAATGTTAGAGGGGAAAATGCTTTGACATGCCTCTTGTACGGTAAATTTAAAATGCTGTCAATAAAAGAAGACCCATTCATTGAGAAATAGGGTTGTGTGGAGGGAAATATGTTAAAATGAAGCTGTTCAAACTGGGGGGAGGCCTTGGCTATTTTTAGGATGTAAGGAAATAAACTCCCTGCTGCAAAGAACTAAGCAACTCAGAATAATCTTCATTTCCCCAAGCTCAGTTGTTTTGATGCCAGCTGTGATCTCTGTAAGAATTTCAACCTCAGAATTCACATCAAATGTTTTTTCGCTATCCCAAGTTGCTGTAGTTTAATTTCTGCTGCCTCTGACTGTCATCCCCTCCCTAGTCAGAAACTGTCACAAGAGCCAACTCATAGAAATGAGGTGCTTAAAAATCACCCTTTCTCCACAAGAAATCGTACCAATTTGGCCTCTGTGCTTCTGTCTTTTCAGTGCAATCAACATGCTCACCCCATGCTGGCCCTACACCACAGTTCCCCATTCCCACCAGCAGCAACCTGGGTGCTCATCTTTGCTCTACGACCTATCTTCTGCACACTCTGGGGTGCAAGGATACAAGCCCTTTCCTTTGATAGCTGTTTGCCTTTGGATAAGGAATACAGTTGAATCATAGAATCATTTAGGTTGGAAAAGACATTTAAGATCATGATGTCCAACCGTAAACCTAACACTGCCAAGTCCATCACTAAACCATGTCCCTAACATGCACGCTAAGTATTCAGTTCCTGTCTGCAAAAGGAATTTCCATTAAAACAAACAAAACTGCTGAATGAAACTGTGAGCTAGCCTCTCTCTTCTCTCCATAACTTTTCTATATGTCCTTCTAACTCACAGCAGGGCCAGCACGCACTAACTCACCATGGGCCAGCAAAGGCTTGGTTCTGTTCTGCTGAAGTATTAGTCAGGTTCAAATAACAGTAAATTCTCAAGAATCAAAAGCATTGGATAATGTACTCGGAAAAAATACTGCAAGTATGATTTCTTTGTATGTGTAGTGACTGGTACATACAGTGCCAGCAGTAAACAAAAGAACCACAAAAAGAAAACCCTTCAGAATCAGCTACTACTAATGATCTGGTGATTTTGGTGTCGAGGACTCCTGTACCTATCTGCGACTACACACTGCTGTTAATACCTTAGGTTCTGGAGAAGTGTAAAAATGTTGATGTTAATAATCATTTCCTATTGCTTTGCCAGCAAAGTTCTACAAGCATAACATTTGTGTTTTCTCCAAAGGAGCACATGGCCTGAATTTGAATGCAGAAGATATTTCTTCCATTGAAGACATTTGCAAGTGGACTGTTGATGATGTATACAACTTCATCGTTAGCCTCCCAGGTTGTTCAGATTATGCCCACGTGATTATAAACATTCATCACATTTTCAGGTCTTTAGGACCACTTAGATCTAAAGGTCATCAAACAAATGTAAATGCTAGAGGTTAACTGCTTTCATTTAAGGAAACTAAAGGTCACCACCCATCAAGGTCTATTATCCATCTTTCATACTTCAATTTACAGCAGAATCTTAATAGGTAAGCACCAATTCCTCCTTTATTGCTAAAATCATTGATCAAAACTAGCAATAAGGAGGGCATCCCTGTTAATCCTCTCTCCAAGACAATAGCATCTGCTAAGCTGGTTCATACTCCCTGATGAACATTACCACGGCAGCGCGAAGACTAAACAGATGCAACCGTACATCTACACCAGAGCCCTTTCCCCATTGAAAGCCTCTCTGCTGAATATTTGTCAGCCTGCCTTCTGCACAGCTGTGCAACAAATGGACCAAGAAAAGACTAAAACCCTTTTTGAGCCCACGTGCACCTTTACGAAAAGCTGTCTTACCAGGACAATGGTGACAAGTATGACCAGCCACCCCAAACCAAAGGGCAAAGCCTATCTGCAATGGCCCCAGAAGGATTTACCCATCATCAGGCAACTTTCTAGTGAACTTCAGGACAGAGGCAAGATTTTTCATGGTCTTCAGCAGTTCAAAAATTGCTTCTGGCTATATTATGTCCAGCTGTCTGCTTGTCCTACCCTGGAGCTGCTGTCCCTGTGCCTGACACTGCAGAAAGCACAAGGTGACTGAAACCTCACTCAGTCTCACAAGCAAGCTATGCCAAATTGCATAGGGATATCCTGCTCACTTCCAGAGGTGAGAAACCCCAATAGAAGGGGAAAGCTAACATTTTAGGACTATAATCTCTTGATGTGCCCTTCAGCAAACTTATTTTGTCTTCTATAGCCCTCATCAGCACAGAGGTGCAGCCGCAGTGAGCCATCCCCAGGGATGCCAAGGTGACCACGGATGCTGGCATCTCAGATCTTCTCACCTGAGCCCTGCAACACCCACAGAAGTCATCCAGGCATGTAGCTGCAGTGGCTGAGGTGAGGATGTGGTTTTGCCGCCTGCTGCAGGCTATTGCAGGGTACCAACTGCCCCTGCTTTCTGCTCATAGGCAATCCCACTCACGTTTCATCCCTTAATTGGAAAAGGCGAACCCAAGTGGTAAGACATCATCCCATGGCTTTTTGATAGTCTACTTTAAACAGGTGGTTCTAACACAAGTTCCCCATGTCTCACAGCTGAAAACTTCTTTCACAAGCAGAGCCAAATGGCTGAACAGATTTGGAAGCAATTTTTCCAGGCAAAACTTTCAGGTTATGGTGACAGAAAGTGCTACAGATGCTTCACCACACTATGTCACGACAGGAATACTTGGGGAAAGCTCAGTATTTATCCACAGAAGACAGAAACATGTTGACTCACTGTTCTGTCTGCTCCTAGTAAGAGGAATGGAAAGAGTAGGTCGGCACATGCCAGCTAACACGGGGAAAATATTATCTTGGGAGTAAAGTAATGCACACAAGACTATACAGCAGCCTTTTATCCATCTAACTGCTCTATTATATCTATAATATATCTAATTATATATATAATATAATAAGATATATATATAATTTATATATAATATATATCTAATAACATCTATTCTGCTCAGACACAAATATGGCAAACACCCAAGTTAGTTTCAGTTACCATAAAGATCTCTCCAACTTGACTAAGTAATTACATGGGGGTCCTCCATTACTTAGTCCAGGCAACACCACGAGAAGCAGTACGCTTACAGAGAGGTAACAGGACTGTGCAAGCACAGGAAACAAAAAATGCCTTGCTAATAAACTTACTGGCTTTGGAGAACATAATACAACAGGAGCAGGTAGAAGAGATGAAGAGTAAAAACCGCAAAGGGCAGAACCCTAAAAAAAGCCAAGGAGTGCTCAGAAGAGAAACACTGAAAAGTATTCCTAAGTCCTTCACTATTTCCTGAGGTTTTCATCAAAGCAATTGTGCTCCTTAGTGATTATGGCATCAAGTATCAGATTGTTTTTGCAGACTAGGAATAAAAGTGTCATGCAAACAATTTCTAAGATTTTGAATGGGGTAAAACAGATGAGCAGCAAAGTATCAGTGGCACTATTCAAAGAAAGTGTCACATCAAAGAGAACACAAATAGAGCACAGAAGAAAGGAAAACAGTTCAGAAAAGGTTCTGAGTTTAAAAATACTAAATAAGAACAACATAGGATAGGAAGAAGATGGAGTCTCAGAATAATTTTGTCCACCAGCAGAATCACCTTGTACTTTTCCAGGACGGATTTGGCTAACCTGTCCTAAACACTTCCAGTAATGAAGCATTACTAACATTTCCAGTCTGGAATCTATTCCAGTCCTTTGTTACACTTATCTTAGAAAGGTTTTCCTAATGTCTAATTTGAATTATCTCTGCTGCACTTTCAGTAGGTCAAAATCACTACCTTTTGCCCTAGCTACCAGAACCATGGAAATACTGTATTCTTCTCCTCCTTGCAAGAACCTGTCACATATTCAAAAACTGCCCCCTTGTTCCCCCTCC
Source organism: Falco rusticolus (assembly GCF_015220075.1). Lineage (NCBI taxonomy): Eukaryota > Metazoa > Chordata > Aves > Falconiformes > Falconidae > Falco > Falco rusticolus. Next base: position 45,743,644 of record NC_051192.1, read on the forward strand.
ATCCCCCTGCTTTGGATTAAGCAATCTCATTCTTTCATCCCAGTAGGTGATGTTTTCTAGCCCTCTAATCACTCTCGCAGTTTCTTCACGTTCATCCTCCCAGGCAGTCCTCATTTTTCTTTAGGCTTACTGCCCAAAATGAGGTACAAAGCTCTAGCCCTGGCCTGGCCCATTCAGAAGAAGCAGCAGATATCTGGCTGATTCCTGGTGTTTCACCTTCCTCCCCCCACCAGCTACAAGGTTGGCCTTCTTCATGTCGAGCTGCTGATCCTGTTCAGGCTGTACTTCTCTGTGAGCCCCAGGTCTTCTTCTGGCAGGCTGCTACCTTGGCACTCGACTCGCTTCTCATCCCTGCATCGACTGCCGCACGTGTTGACTGACTGCCTCAGGGCAAATATTGACTGCTTCCACTTATTAACTATCTCTGGGTAGTACCTTGCACTTGTTCTTATTGAACTGTCTCCTTTTATTTCCCAGCAATTTCTTCAATTTATCAAAATGTTTTTGGATTCCAAAGGGAAGAAAACCCAATATATACTACCCAAATCCCCACTTGATCTGTCCTTTCACTTTAATTACAAATCTTTGACACTACCTGAGAAAATGGGTACTCTTAAGTTTTGATCCTACACTACAACAATTTCATTTTGACCATTTTTTCACAGCTTACATTTAAGCACACGTGAAATAATGTCAAATGCCAGCTCCTGCTGGTTCTTTCCTACCTGTAAGACGTTACCATTTTCTAAAAATAATTTAGACTGGTTTAATACACTTTGTTCTCGACAAATGCATAACGGGTACTACTTACTTTGTTATCTCAAGAGTGCCTATGAAATACTGCATAACTACTTGTTTCAGAATTTTTCAGACAAGTGATTGGTTAAAAATAATTCTCCTGCTTCCCCTATTTTTAATTATCAGTATCACACCTGTCTTTTTATAGTTGTCCAGGATCTTGACTGCCTGTCTCCTCTTCTTCTCTTCCAGAAGACCACGGACTGTGTCATTTCATGATCACCATCATACAAATTGCTCTCCAACATAAACTTCTCAATTCTTCCTACTAGTGAAAAAATAAATATTTAAGGACTTTCCCTCCCAGTTGCTTTCATCATCCTGTATCAAAAATCTCCACCAGCACACTCAAAACTGGATAAACTACTGTGTCCTATCATCTTCTGTTTTCCATAAATGTCTGGGCTATTAAAGCTCATGTTAACAACACATCATGCTCTGAAGGATTCTGTGGATTCATTTTTGCTGGGACATGTCTGTTCATCCTTAGGAGCAAGCAATTTACGTTTGTTGATTTGTCTAGTCTGGGGTAAATAGCTGTAAGTTCTCAAGGATCAGATCTAGTTTTTCCTTTGTCCAGTATCCAGACAAATTGAGGAAAAGACTGCCATGTCGTATCACCAGACCACAGTAGCTCTTCACTTTGCACAGTGCCCTGAAACACAGAATTTATTCTGCTTGCAGAGATTCACAAGAGTTTACATCTTGTGTCTGAGAGCATAAGAAACGCCCTGTTGGGTTACAGCAATGGTCCGTCTAGGTTGGTATGTTGAACCTGGAAGACCCAAGCTACAGGGTGTCAGCTAGAGCTTCTTCATCCATGTTCTCTGACACATGTATAAAACCTGAGCAGAAGAGCAAAGCAAGATCATGCTGCAGTGATGGAGACTTTCCAAACCAGCTGTGTTTATCTACACTTTAGGTGACCGTGGTTCTTTCTTACACTAACAGGCCAAGGGTCCAGACTAGATACCATCTAGTCCCAGGGACTTAACTTACCTGCTTGGTCAAACCTGATTTGGCTCCCGTGACCTTCCTGTTGTGAAGAAAGTGTTGGGTATAAGAATCCCCCCAGCAGCAAAGACCAGCACAAATGCACTGAGTGCACAGATGCACTGAGAGCATCTTTCACCTTTGGCCAGCAAGTGGTTCCACCAATTCTCTGTCTGGCTTCCAAGTCCTGATGCATTTGAAGAACTTGTCATGAGCAGCTCAAGCATCCTTTGCAAGCCTCTCCAAGTTTCAAGCACTTTTTTTTGCCCTCCTAATTGCCTAGTTACCTCTAATAATTTGGCCAGGTTTCCCATTTTTTTAATATTGATCCTCTCCTTGTGATAGCTTTGACTTTGCTATTAAACCTTGAAGTGGTTTTACTGGATTTATGTTTTCTTTTTAATTGCAATGCAAAATTTACCTAAATTAATACAGTAATTTCTTCTTTGAGAAGACTCCAGCTTTCTCACTTACTTGACTGTTTTCAAGGTTGTTTTCATTTTCTTTTTTTTTATAAATTGCCTTTTATTTTCACAGAGTTTCTTTTCTTGAAATTGAATATTCATTTTCTGAATTCATTTAGCTTGCTTTTGCTGAAATCTAATCACGTTGGGACAGCTACCTCTTCAAGTAGGTTTCATGCACCACTTGGGACCAAACACAGATCAGCATCTTCGCTTGCAGGTTGGTCTAGGAAGCAGTCACACAGCATGTCAAAATTTTTTACCTCTGCTTCACCCTGAAAAGACATCAATCCAGTCTATAGAGGCATGTTACAACCACCCACTTTACTGTCTCTCTTACAGCTGCAGCTCCTCTCATCTCACATAACATTTCCTGGCCACGTTATGATCAGTCCCTGTCCCAGGCACGGCATCGTCAGTATAATCCTACCACGACAACTTGTTGCTAGGGGTTCCACTGCACACCTCTTTTCCTTGGAACATTTTTATGCCATTACACTTCATATTACCCTTCAAGTACAGCATCACTCCCCCATCAATGTGTCCCGCTTTCTCTTCCTGCAAGGTTGGTAACGTGGCAACATCATATCCCACTGATTATCCTTCCTCCCACCGTGTCCCTGGAACTACTGCTCCATCAAGGTTGCCATTTGAGCCCAGGAATTCTACTTCTCCTATCTTAGTTTTAAACAGCAAGCATGGCTGTAAAAGCATGGGTATGTTTTGCCCTACCTTCATCACTGAGCATTGCCAGTCAAGGGTGACCACAGACAATCTCATTTTCCTTGTTCATTATGACTGGGCTGTTTATTTCCCTCCCAGCCTTTTCAGAGGTGCACAGCCTGGTGTCATTGTAAGTAACCATGGTATAGCCTTGAAGCCTGCACAGGTCCCTCTTGTCCCAGAAGCTTCCTCATTTCCCAAAATGCATTAATCCTACATTTCTGCCCCATCACTTCCTCTGTGCAGGCTCTTTGCCTACCTCCTAAGCTGTATTTATGACCCTGCAAATATTTTAGACAGTGCTGCTGCAGAGGTCTGGGATACCAGTCTTTCACCCCTCAACATAAAGACAGCCCCCAGAATATTCCTTCAGTGGTGCCAATAGGAACAATAGCCATTAGCTTCTGTCAGCCACCCCAAGTGAGCAACTCAAGCCTCCTACGAGGTCCCCTACCTTTGTGCACAGCAGGCAGGTCACAACAGGCTTCACTCAGGCATCACAGATGCAGTTGTCATTCTGCCTAATATTAGAATCTCCTTTCCCATCACCCATTTCTTCCTAGCTTTCAAGGCCTCCTGGGTTGCAGGAGCACCCTCGGTACAGGAGCATGATGTGACACCAGCCAGAGGACTGATCTCCTCTACAGGGTTAGACATTAACTTTGAAGCAGCCCATTTCTCCCAGCTGCTGCAGCCCAGACTTGGGAGAAGCAAGCTGCTCTCTTAGGGCCATGGCCTCCCCACACTGACAAAAACTGCCCCAGGAGATGGTCATCCAGGGTGTAGCCGTTGCGTTCTCATGGAAAGCCACCACTCTCTTTTTCTGACCTTCTTCCTGCACCTTGAGCGGGAAGGTCTCTTTGGTTTTGAATGCTTATAGAAATTTGGCTTGTCTCCTTTGATTAATGCACTCTCCCTGTACCTTACTATGCCCCGTGTAAGGCAGGTAGCAACAGGCAAAATAGACCCAACCGGGTATGAGGGGCTACGCTAACCTGAGCAACTCAAATCTGAGTCCTCACCAGCATCAACTGCCTTACTCACTGCACTCCCTAGCTGCTTGGTTACTGTTTTCACCCTCTCCAGGCCCAGGTGCTGCCTCCCTTTTTGACACCCAAGGGACCACTTTCCAGATCTGCTCACACCCCCAAGCAGCAGCCAAGCAGCACAGCCCCACTGGCTCAGTGCCCACCCATGAACCCACCCCAAACTGCACAGCCACCCCGAAGGACACCCACTGATCACAAGGGAGAAATTCAACAAGCTTTCTTGCTTTCCAGGACCCAACCCCCTTTTCTTCTTCCTCCTCTTTTCCCTAGCAAAACTGCCTCACAGACAGCCCTGTTTGCTCTTCTTTGTTCATTAGCCAGGGAGGGAAGGACAGCAAGACTTCTTGCCTATGGAAATTGCAAGGCAAGCATCTCAATAAAAGTTTAAGTTTTATCTATCCATGTGGTCCTTGTTTCGACACCTGTGCAGTTGGATACACCAGGATAGATTGGGTCCAGCTCTCCTGTCTAAATATAGGAGCCTCAGGCCCCCTAAGATACCGGAGTCTACCCCACCGAGCTCCACCTGCCCCTCGATAGGGAATGGGCCACGGGTGGGCTTTGTGTCACACCTGCTGATGCTGCAAGACCTGTCAGAAACCCTAAGGCAGGACTAGACAGCCATCGTTTAGGCAACTGAACTTGGCTCCTTAGGAATGCACAATTTGCACTGGAACAGCAGAGAAAGGATCCCAAACTGGAAACACAGAGATGCTTTGGCACAGCTAGTTATAGCATACAATAGATGCTGCTTTCTGTGAGGAAATTAAGGAAAAACAAGGAAGAATTAGAGATGCTTTTTTTTCTGAAAAGAGATATTCAAGTCAGTCAGTTTGATTCTGGACTCAGCTGCTAAAAAAATTAAAAGGTCCTACAATGAAAAGAAAAGTAGCAGTCAAAAAGCAGCCAGAAGTTCTGGGCTTGACACTTTCTGTTGGGCTGCCCCCAAGACACACCTTCTGGCAGGAATCAGCTTTTCTAAGCAGGGCAGTAAAGAGGGATAAAAAGTCTCCAAACTCCAGGTAAATCCTAGAATGTTCCAAGGTTTGATATCAGAGTTTTGATGATCCCATCCCAGAAAGTTTTATAGCTCTGAGATCAAGAACGTTATATGCTACACATTTTGTTATTAGCCACAAATTCTTTGTCATGAGGTTTGTAGTCACTTTTGCATTGTGTGTTGTTTTAAGCATTAAATAAGGGGTCTCAAACAGCATATCAGAAATAACTATTTCTAACCACATAATTAAGTGTCCTTCAAAGCCCTAACTTTCAGTATACTGATTGAGAGCTTTGTAGGATAATTTCTGTGCTTTTGGAGGCATTCAACATGTGCACAAAAGCACCAAAAGGCAGCAATCTCGCTGAAGAACATGTAATCTAATTTGCTTTGCTATTTCACACAGCTACAGTTTCTGCATGTCCCTTACAAATACAATATAAATTTGAAAATGCGTCATTTTTCCCCCTACAAAAATGCTTTTCTGCATGACCAAGGGCATTGTCTAGTGCCACAGCACATTGTGCCATACTCTCGCATATTGTGTAATCCCTTTTCCATTAAACCATTGCACATGTTTTTTCTTTGGAGTCGAGCTCCAAGGCCAGTGAGAGCAGTGGACAGGTCCTGCTGGGTTTTCTCCCAGAATTTCATGGAGCATTCACTTCATGTTTCAGTGGTTTGAGTCATCATTCACTGATGTTTTTTTGTGGGTGCCTTTACACAGAAACATGTACTTATTGCTTGCAAAATAGCCCCTTTGCGGGATATTCAGAGCTATACATTGCAAAATGTAGGACAATTAAACATAAAAGTTTTCCTTCAAATGATGTAGCACCACAAAGTACACGGCAATCTATACTTAAATTAGGATTAATAAAAATTAACTTAAATATGGACTAAATACATAAGTACTTCTGATTTGGATATGACCGAGCTCAGAGGTTCTCCAGGGACAAAATATAAATTGCACAGTCACCCCTGGAAAGTTGATGGGGCTATGAAGCAATGACTCACTGCACATTTTACTGACTCAAATTATATTCTTAGTTCTCAAGCGTATTATAATTATACAGTAATGCACAAGAAGGCCAAGTCCTCTTTGGGACTATTTTGCAGTGTCTGTTTTTTGCCTTCTGTGAAATGATTCCTGATCAACATCAATTAAATAAGAATCCAGCCAAGGATGGGCCCTGTATTGTATGAGAACAAATGTAGCAGAGAATAGTTTCAGCAAATGAACTCTAGCCTCGACAGGAGGCTGCAGCAGTAGCTACCCAATTCAAAAAACACATATTCAGGCAATGAGCAGAGCTATTGGAGAAGGCTAGCAAATATCATTCTTGCCCTAAGCCAACACCCAAAGAAGTCATTGGATATTTTTTCATCAGTCCTTCATTTCACAAGCATATTTTTCATTAGCAAAGACAAAGAAATTGCAGGTACTGCAAAAAACACCCCAAAACCCAAACTAGTGCTAGTGGTTCAACATTGGTCTTCCCTTCGCATCTGTGCTGAACCTGGCCAGGAAGATCTCTTGTTTGTTGACCTCCATGCTGAGGGAAGTTAACCCTAGTGCCTTGGGAAAATTGCAGTTTGAGTCATTAACATTCAGCCCACACAAATCCTCACTGCCGTTATGCTTGAGCATTGTACTCCCTTCACCGCATCCCATAAACTGCTGCACAATGTTGCAGCACAGCATTCAGCACTGGCCACATCCCTTTCAAAAAATGGTTTCAATAGCAGATGAAACTATTATTTAATATAAAACCTTCTGCATGAAAAATATATCTTTGGCTTTTTCAGAGTAAACATGCATGGGATAGCAGTAATCAAATGCAAAGCTGACTGGTCAGAACTCAAAGGGGTGAGACTGGGTTTTACTTTTTGTTTACACAAACAAAAATAAGCCTATTTTAGCACCTAGGGACACTTTTTTATTATTTTTAAACACTAAATAACCTTGTTTCCAATCTAAAAACTAAATAAATCATACTTTCAAGGCAAAGAGATTATTATTTTTTTTAATCAAAAGTACAAAGGAAAAAAAAAGAGGGTTGTGAGGGTTTTTTCCCTCCAAGTTACATGAAATGTGGTAACCAGGAGCTGCACAATGTGAGATTAGAAAACCATATGAAGTGGTGCAAATATGTATATAAAACTTCATCTTGCACAGCTCCACAAGGGATAAAAGTGCTACTTCTGTGAAAGATATTATTAGAATTTGTAATGCTCTTGCCATGGAAATAGCTGTCACGTCACCCGCCAGGATTATGGCCAAGTGGACAAACAAGAAAAGCAGGTAATACATAAAAGCAGTAGACATGGAAGGATTTTTCAGAATTAGACAGCAATGACAAGAGAAATGAAAGTGACATGTAAGGTCTAATTGGAATTCCTTTAGTCACTTGGAAAGGATTTGAAAAATCCTTTCTCAAAAGCGCTCTTATCCACATGTTCTTCAGGAATTAAGAGTACAGCACAATTTAGTCAGCACATAAGCATATTAATTTTTCATTCAGTGAGCAGGTGGCAGAAAGTTTGCAAATATTAACACCAGCTCATGAGCTCCTGTTTAAGCCACAGCAGAGAGCAAAGCTGGTGAGTACCAGGCAGTGGGCTGTGCCCCATACCCAGCTCCTTGGGAGACCGTCCTGCCACAGCCCTCACCCACGGGTCATCCACAGCCATGACATTGCCATAACAAGCTCACTGGCCTGCTAATGCTCAGGATCATAAGACCAGGGTTCACCAGCAAGAAGCTGCAGGAACACAACTGGGAAGCTGAGCTGGAGAACTACGAAGGGACACACAATTAACAGGGTACCTGGATTTCATTTGTGCTTCTTCATCCTATTCAACAAACCATGCAGAAAGCAGCCAAAAGGAGTATTGAATATATAACCTTGCGTCTACTGTCTTTGAACACCCACTCAATCCACACACACACACTGTCCCTCACTCCCAAGACAAACCTACCCCTGGAAGCAGTGGCCACCACAACAGCAATAGAGGCTGATAATAAATGGCCCACAGTGGGGAAATTCACTCCTATTCACCTACAGCCCACATACTAATTAGCTTCTTTGGGAGACAGCAAGGCTGAGAAGTTATGTCTATTGGGGAAGATACTATCAAGGCAACCAGAGAAAACACTCAAGACAACCACTCTGGATCAAATCCAGGTCCTCCTTCCACCCAAGGGCTGGGCAAGGACTAGCTCTCATGGACAGGAAAAGCTGTGGATTTTCCTTGGCCACATACAGTACATGGCGGGGGTCAGTCTTACCCAATTGCTTCTCCAGCAGAACAGGCTCAAGTGTCAGAAATGCTCTGCTTGTAGCACGTATTTGTCATCGACACTCCCAGCTCAGGCAGGCATCTTAATTGTCCTTTTATCCCAATGTCTTGCATGAACTGCCAACATCACAGCCTCAGTGAAAAGCAAGTAATGTGAATGGATACGAGGAAAAAAAATATTTACCTTGCAAGTACCATTACTTCTTCACTACCTTGACCAAGACACATTGGCCCACATAGTGATCATTGCACTGGGACTAGCCTACGGTTCAGTGCTGAAAGAGAAACTGCACAAAGCATTCTCTCACCAAATCACAAACAGGCCTTGACCAACCTGACCTGATGTTGAGGTCAACCCTGCTTTTGGCAAGTGGTTAGATTAAATGACCTCCAAGTATTCCTTCCAATACAGCTATTCAACGCTATTCTTCCAATAACTCCTTATTGCATCTGACCATTTCTAGCTGTCCCACATGGGCTGCACATCCATCACAAAACCTTGCTGAAGATTCTTACTCTTTTCTATGCTAATCCCGAGCTATAATCACACCTCAAGGTCAGTTCTCATCTGTATTGCCCTTACTGCAATTAACAGGAATCCTGACAGTCTTTGGGGTAAGTTGAACTAGAGGAGGGACTGTTGAGTTCCCTACCACAGCAGTTAGTGGAGGGCTCACACTGTGCCTTCACACAGTGCAAAATTGGCCTCTTTTGGCAGAAGAACAAGTTCTTCTGCACATCAAAGGGAAATTGACAGGACATACTGGTGTCATGAATGAGTGGGGGAAGAAACCCCTCCTTTATTAGCCCTTTTCATTCTCACTCTGAAACAAGGGAATGACAAACAGGCTGTGTGCATTCGTCATCCAGCCTCCAAAAAAAACAACAGTTGGAAACCAGTCTAGTGAAGGTCAGAACAGAAAGTGCTGTTTTACCAAAACTAATATTTGCTGTAAAAGTATTATATTTGCTGCCTACGTAACACTGAAATGAGGGCCATGCAGTTTGATTTGTCATGAAATGAGTGTTCAACACAGATGTGCTTTGAAAAGTCAGGAACATTTACAGCTAGTTAAGACATTTCAAAATATCAATTTAAGATATAACTGTAAAAATACTTAGTATAATTTTTTAACCAGTTTGACGGTTTACATGAGAAATTCGTATGCTCCACTGAGATGGCAAGTGGTAACAGGCCTAGGGTCTGGCCCTTGAACCACTCTCTCCAGGAGACAAGATCAAATCAACTGCACCAGACCAACAGCCACCTGGCCCAGGAACCCCTCTCCAAGCAGTCACCATAAGCAAATATCTAGGGAAAAATAAGAATGAGACAAGCTTGTTTGATTCTTCTCCTTAAGACTATCTCACCTTTCCCCTACTTCCAGCTCAGACTTGTCCTGAATCAGATATGAGGGTTTATCTTTTTGCAGTAACCAATGACTCTCCCCTCCTAGTAATCATTCAGTCTCCCTTAAACTTTTGGCACCCACAAAATCCTGTGGTAAACAAAGACTTGGCTTTTCAGGTCAGCCACTTGTTGTTTAGAGGACCCCATGTTTTCATTTGTTCTGAGTCTGGGTTGATTATCTTCGTTTGATGCCTCTCAGTTCTCATATTAGCTGGATTCTATCCCTATCTAGCCTCCCCCTGATTTTGTAAACTTCTAGTCTATCCACCCTTACACATCTCTTCTCTAGTCTAGAATATTCCTTCCTGTACAAAAGGCTTACCACACCTTGGATCACCCTTGTTGCCCTTTTTGGACCTTTCCAAGTCTGCTATAACCTCTTCGAAATAAGAGAATCAGAACTGTACAGAAAATTCAGGGAGGAAGTACAAAAAAAGTATACAGTGGCACAATGTTCTGTTGTGTATCCCATCATGTTAATAACTCCTAATATTTGGTAGGTTTTTTAATCATCACAGCGTATTGACCACTACCAGTGTTTTCAGGTATTTGATACAAACCCAGATCCTGAATTATATTGTTCTGCTCCTTCAGCTCTTATCTGGGTTATTATTTTATATATGGAGTTATAATTGTTTTGTTCCTATGTGCATCCCTTAACATTCATCTGTACTGAATTCCTTGTGTAATTTTTTTGCTCTGTTACCTAGTCTTATGAGGTTCCTCTACACATCTTGATAGTTGGTCCTGCTCCTTACTAATTTGAACAATTTAATGCCATCAGCAAATTTTGGCAGCTCACAGCTGACTCCCTTTTTCAGGTCACATTTAAATCTGCTGAACTGCACAGACCCCCAGGAACTCCTCTGGCGATTTTTCTCCACTGCAAGAACTACACATTTTCTCCAGCCCTGGTTTCTGACTTTAAACCCACGTAAGCATTTTCCCTGCTGTGGGATGGCCAAAAGTAATATTCTGGGAGGTGCAAGGGACCGTCCTCCACTCTGTACTAAGCTTCAGGTCTTCAGTTTGTTCCGCTGGGCTCTGTCTCTCACACATTACATTCAAAACTACATCTCTGAATTCCTGTAACTACCTCAGTAATGTCTCTGCCCTGCAGACAGGAGATACACTGACTGCTTGCCTACACCCACTCCTCACATACCAAGTGCCTGCTAAATTAAAAGGGGGTCTACACATACACCAGTGCAATTTTAGCAAGATGCTGCTCTCCTGGTTTCAGGGCAAAGTATAGCCTGGTGTGGAAGACAGCTGCAGAGATCTTTCCTGCTTAAACCTGACTGCCTGACACTAATCACTACACCAGTGATCAAAACCTGAGAAAAAAAGGCATCAGTTCTGCTGGCTGTTTTCATTTGCTATATGCCCTTCATGATGTGACCACATCGTTTTTCCGCAGGACTCTTCCCTTATTTACCACACAGAATAGTTGGGTTTCACTTTGCAGTTATTAAATGTTTTGGTTTTCCCTTTATTTTTCGGTATGAGGGAAAATTTAATCCCTGTTCTGGAGAAAGAATTAGTCACTTCTTCCAGTGCTTTTCAAGGCTGTCATCCGTATCAGATCTCCAAGCATATCAGAAACATTCAGATGTCAAACAGGGAAAAATTCTTGCAGACCCTGCCAGAGTTTAGACGTGCAGCTGACTGCTGCCACTCGAAAGAGGAGCACAACCAAAAGCCAAACCTGGTTTACTACTTTTATCATCTGTGGCACTGGGAGAGATGGGACATTTTGCCCAAGGCTTTCCCACATGCCTCCTGACAGCAGAGGAACAGTAAAAGGAAAAAATCTTGACTTGCCATTATAGGCTCAGAAGTAAAGGCTGCTTTGTTGGACAGTGCTTTGGGACCTAAAACCTGACCTCTTTTGCCTCTCAACTTTAAAATACAGAGACACTAACGCTTCTCAAATAAAATATCACCAGACCTTTTTCCAGCATAGTCACAGCACTGTTTTCCACTGCAGCATCACAGCATCAAGGAGATGCTGTTTGGGAGGGAGTTCATCCCCCACTCTCAGCACAGCCACATCAAGTCTGTTGCAGCTTTGTCTAGCTCAGTCCCAAAAACCTTCAAATCCCCTCAAGGTAACTTTTTCTATACAGCATCACTCTCCTTTTTCCTCAGGTCCAACCTGAACACCCCATGGTGCAGTCTGTGGGCATTGCCCCTTGATATGCTGCCTGACAGTACTCGGGGCAGGGGGGAGTGGCGGGGAGGATTTGTGTCCTTCATCTTTGGGGCTATTTTTTTCAAGCACCTGAGCACCTCAGCCTTTTCTGCATCAACCATCACTAGGCTGCCTCACTCATCTGTGAGCAGATCCATATTTATCCTGAATTTCTTTAAGCAGCTAGCATACCTGCAGGATCCCTCCTTGTTACCCTTAAAGTCTGTCTCAAGTCTTTGCTCCAGCTGGGCTTTTGTCTTCTTGATTTTGTGCTTAGATGCTTTTATACTTTTTTTCTATTGTCTGTCCTCACTTCCATCTCCTGCATGCTCCCAGTCTCATCCCAGTTGTCTTGAAACACTGTTTTTCAAAGGCATTCAGCCCGAGGCAGACAGCTGGTATGGAAAATCACAGCCCAGTCATAGCTTCTGAGAATTATAAGTAACTGAAAGATCTTACAACGAGTAGGGTCAGGAAATTTTAATAAGTAGTAACTCTAGCCTTCCCACCTGTAATTATTTACTGTTGCCTATTACAGCCAGCATTCAGTATTGCTCTGGCCACAGCCATATAATCCTTTTAAGAAACCCTGAAGTGTATTTGCTTTACTCAAATAAATACGACATTGATCTATCCTAGTAAATGAGTGCTAGCACTTGCTGTTTAATGTTATTGTATTATGTACCGCCATTTCTGCAGCCCTAGTAATTCTTACTTTATTTCTATTAATTTAATCTCCCTTTCCCCCAGCCACGCCTCATTTTATGCTCTCTAGCCTTTGCTGAGTTTCTATTTGGATTTTTATTCTAATATCACTTGCCTTTATGCTGTTCCACTTTTTCTCATTTGACCTCAAGCTGTTCCCTGCCCATAAAGCTCCCCCCTCCCTTTATTTCCCCTGCTCCACCTCACACACATGCTGCTCCCCTGCATCTCTCACACACAGTCAGTTCCTATCTTCTTCTTTCTTCTCAGACACAGCTCTTCTGGCTTGACACAAGCTCTCACCCACACCCATTTTATTCCAGCACAACTCAGTGTCACACATCTTCCCTCCTTCCATGAGGAGAGACCAAGCCCAAGTGCAGTATTCCCCCTCACCCCCATGGCCACCAGCTGCCCCGGGCAGCCTGCCATTTGGCAGCCCAGCCCCATGTGCAGACATGTCCTCCGTCCACCCACAGAGCCACCAGCCTTTTGGGACTCTGGGAGAGCTAGCCCTTGCCCTGTGGTTTCGGGGGACAGACAGGAGATGCTCTAAGCAGAGCTGTGCCTACATCCAGGCCTGAGCCGGGTGTTGGGTTTGTTGGGGAATTTTTTTTCTTTCTTCACAGTGGGGACCCAGGATTAATGTTTTACCTGCTACAAAAGCCATCAGCCTTTCCTGGAGGACTGAGGTCAGTAAGTCATACCCACTCCTCCCACTCAGCTGCTGTAAAGCAGCGCGATTATCTGCCCCTTACTGTTTCGAGATGCCACCAGCCACAGCGGGAAGGACACAGTGCCAGGGACACTGTGCCAAGCTCCTGTGGCAGCAGCTAGGGAGAACAATAAATCCAGCAAACTCAGAGGCAAAGCCCCCTGCTCCATACTTTCTGCCTGATCTTGGGCAAGTTGTTCAGTTGCTTCGCAGTCCCTAACAAGAACAGTGCTTTCCTGAACCTACTTAGTCCCCTACTGGCCTGTGAGATACCCTGAAAACACATAGAGCACCATGAATACTGATCAGATAAATGCAACTTTGGAACAAGGAATCAAGAAAGCTGCCAGAAGATGTTTTCTATTTTCTTTGCCTGGGGGAAGCGTGATCACTATCCATTCACTTTGGCAACATCCACTCATGCAGAAGGGAAAATAGAGGGAAGCTGGCAGAGTGAGAGCTCCAGCTCAGGTCTGTAAGGACATACCACAGTCAGGTTTGCCCACAGCAGATGCATCTTTAGAAAGTGCCTGGATCCCGTGGTGGCTGACTAAAAAGATAAATCCAGGAGCTGCTGCACAGATGAGTCTACAAGATCGCCATTCTAACAGCACCGACCATTGAAACAAATATCAACCCCACACAGAAACCCAGATCAACCAGATGGTCTCCTATCACCACGCAGACCGCTCAGTATGAGGTAAACAGCCTTTGTGCACTTGTCTTCTGACGTGTTGCCTAAGTTGTTTTTAACTGCTTAAAAATTAAGTGCATCCTCAACTCTTTGGCTACTCTTGTTTGTTTGCCTCATTCTGTTAGTAAGTACTAAATATTTAAAAAGGTCTGACAAGGCACCATCTAACAGCAGGTTCAGTTGTTGCTGTGCTGCACGTTAATAATTAAAAAAAACCAAACAACCTAGAATAAAAATGAAGCCTGGTATCGTGCATTAGTGTGACCTTTACATTACACCTCTGCATGCAGGCCCATGGGAGGCTACAGCAAGCGGCTTTGAAACTGCAGTGAGACGGCTCTAACTTAAGGACCTCCCCATTCACACCTCCCTCCTCTCTCTCACACTCTTCTCCCTTCTTCTGCCCCCATGACCCCGAAAATGAGCTGCCCCTTCCCCCTTCACGATTTCCTCCTTGTACCTGGGAAGGCTGCTTGTCACAGTGGGAACACACCTGGAGGTGGCACAACTGGCTGGCTGCTGCTAAGTGATGCTTTAGCACCGTACTGCAGGCTGGCTGGCATTGGATGTGTGGGTGTCCCCCTGCACATCGAAGGGGTAAGAGACAGAGTCACTGCAGAGGGCAAGCTGTACATTGACCTGCCCCACCCCTGTAGAAAATTCCCTTTCTTCCAAGGGAATTCTCATGAACGTTTCAGCTTTTGTTGCTAATAACTGATGTTCGCTCGTTCAGCAGCTCTCCTTCCACAGGCATCCTCACAGTTATCGATACACATCACCAGAGCCCTTTGCAAGGGAGCCAGATGTCCCAGACAGCTCCAAGAGCAGTGCAGAGGCTTCACCCAGCCCCACAGCAGCAGACCGTGTCTCCCTGCGAGCCTCCGCCAAGGATCGGGGCAGGCATGCAAAAAGGAGCTTTGTGCCTGTAATTATTTGATGTGTCAGCTTGCCTGTACATGTTCAACAGTGTTTGCCCATACAAGCTGACAAGGAAAGCATCAAGCCACCAGGCCAAAAATAAAATAAATTAAAAAAAATAAATCACAGAAGTCATTTTGCGTACCCACAACTGAGGTCACAAAGTTAGTTTGAGGGTGCTGGAATTCTCTAAATATAACTGAGTACTTAAACCAGGCAACAAAAGCTTTGTGAAATTTCAAGTTTCTGGCTACAAATTTTTTTTTCCTGTTTTTTTGTTCTGTTTGTTTGGGGTTTTTTTTTAATTAAAAGTTAATGTATAATGTAAGTAAAAGAGAGGGGGGGGGAAAGGCAAACAAAAAGCCAGAAAATTAATACAGACTTACATGGAAACGCCAACTTTGCCTCAAGTAACCCGGCATCAGGAGGCACTGCTACAAACAACACAGGCAGAACTTTAAAAATAGTAACACAGGAATTATTAGCACACTAGTTTGCTATTCCCTTTCAGCTCTGTAACTCAAGAGGGCTTTGCTTCTGTTGAACAAAATGCAAGGCACATACCATAGGTAGCATTAGCCTTTTAAGTACAGTACTTCCCACACTGTTAAAAATAAACTTTCTTGTCTCTATACACTGGACTTTGGGGTTGGTTTTGTTTTCTACTTTAATATACCAATATAGTTTTGAGGCGAGCTAAGAAAACTTACTTCACCAAGGTGAAACTATACGGGTGCGTCACACATCCTATTTATTGTGTTTGATCCAAGACAGTAAAGTGGCTCATGTCACCATGATGTTTTCCTGCCTCAGCTGCATTTATCCTGACAACACTTCTGTGACAAAACCAGCCTTGGACCATTGCTGCAAGGGGGGCTGTTGTGCAGAAGTGACTTTCTCAAGGCCACACAGGAGGCTGCTCACAGAACAGCAAGCTTAAATCCCAGTTTGCAGAGCTGGGAAGATCCCTTACTGGCTGCATTTTGCCTTCATTGCATCCAAGCTCATTTGTATGGTAACTGCCTTCCTTCTAAACAGGTGAGATCCTCAGAACACCACCCAGGTACATCACAGAAGCAATAGCTTGGGAGACCCCTGTAGTTTCTTGCAGAACGATGCTGTGCAGCCTCTTAGCTGTGAGCAGCCCTCAGCTCGACCACAGACCTGCGCATCTTCCTCACTCTGTTGAACAGTGCTGAGATGCTACAGCTGAACAGAGCCCTGGGGAGGAGGAGGGGGTTCAGAGGCAGGTCAGACTGCCCTCCCCTCTGGGGCAAAGAAGGGCCACCAAAGCAGGAGGGGTGAGTGCGCAGGTAGAAGAGGACAAGGACAGCCACCAGAGCCTGGGGGCCATAGGTACAGACACAGTAGAGTGCCGCAAAGGGACAAGCACAGCAGAAGCAGCATGGAGCTCCCTCTCTATCAGGTCAGGAATATTTTATTTGGCTTTTCTACTGAGCTGGATCAATCCCTAGAGTGCAGCGTAGGCTGGCAACATCTGAAAGGAGGCATGCCAAGGCAGCATTATGTAGCCAGAGCAGCCAGTTTAAGAAAAGAGCAATACATGAAACTAAACACAGATTAAGCACCCAAGAAACCCCACACGGGCTACTTCCTTCCCAGAGCAGCTGTAGTATTTTAATAGTGCATTTGAATCACCCAGCTCTTTTCAGTCTGCCCACTGGGCTGGAAACCTTGCAGCCAGGCACTCCGGTTGCTTCTTCCCTCCCAGCTGCATCAGAAACAGCCCCCCGAGGTTGTGTACCATCTCCCATCCAGGCAAAACTAGCAGGGCTACAAAACCAAGAGTTAATGGCTTCATATATGAAACCCTTTAACAACACCCAGGGTCCAGCGTTTCTTATTTCACTCAAGTCCATTAAAGCCAGCTCATGCAGCAACTCATCTATTGCACTTGTCAGCAAACATTGCTTGAAGCTGACCTTCACTCAGGCCGCAGCATCCTGAGATCTGATAACAACTCAGGCTTCCTCCAAGCCTCACCCCCAGCTCAGAAATGCACCATTTGGCTTAAGGATTTCAAGCTCTGTTTGCTGATGGTGAACTTTGCATACCTGAGCCGTTCTCTTTATTCTTAGCTAGTTACCAGTGACTGCCTTTGCTTGGTTCATTGATTTATTCCCTTCCTCAGCCTGCTGCAGATGACCTTGCTCTGCACCACACACCAGGGAGGCCACACTCTGCAGCAAAGAATCTCATGTGCCTGAAACTGGGGCACATAAACACACCAAAATGCCTCCCCTCCCTTCAAATAGCAGAAAAAGTGCTGCATACACATTAGGGACAAAGGAAGAAGCAGTGGTCAGTGTTAAATGAACATTCTGTCAACTGTTACCTACTGCATTTTAAAAAGAGTTGTCAGGGTAACAGAAGGTGGTTTAGGAGGTGGTTTTTTTTTTAATTTAACCCATTATTTTTATAGGGCAAAAAAGCCTAGTGCCTGTTATACAAATCATATGTTAACATTATCCTGTCAGAAACAGGCAGTTTATGTAACCATAAAGCCTGGCTTTTTATTATTTTTTATTTACTGTTATAGCACCAAGCAGCCACAGGCACTGCCTGGGTAGGTGTACACTATTCATTCATCTTGTCAATGTCCAGAAGATTTTCAAGAACAATCAGTGAGTTGGAAGCCTCAAATTCATAGTGTTCCAAGTGAGAAACAGTTAAAGAGAGTAATTATTTTTTTAAATAAAGGTCCTTTTCAAGTGCCCCATGCTGGAACACTGATAAATCCAGGCGCTTGAAATCAGTAGTTAATTATGAATGTCTCAACCACTGGACTTAACAAGCTTGCAGCAGAATAAGGAGTGTGTGGTGTTAGTAAGAGAAAATCCTTAGGCTGGGTAAGCTTCTAAGCTAGACTATTTAGACAACAGGAGCTTTATATTTTCCCATAGAGTATTCCTCTGTGGCATAAAAAAAATGGTGTATCACTAATGTTCTGGAGGGATAAAGACTTTTCCCATTAATACAACTAAATACCTTAATCCTATTTAAATCTTTGAAATATACCCAAACAACAACAGTCCCTCAGCAGGATTCCCACTTGTTACATCCACCAAGGCTCCCTCCCACAACAGAATTTATACTACCCAGTTCACATCAATTATTTTAATTTTTTTCAAAGGTCTTTTTAAAATACCGCAGTATTTATTACTCCTGCCAGTAAGCAACTGAGAGGTGATGGAGGAAAAAAAGAGACAGAGAAACATGAGCAAGGCTCCTCACCATGAATTTAGGCATTTGCCTTGAACAGTAAAACAGATTAATCCTCAAAATTAAAGAGGTCAGTGTGCTGCTTCTGCCTCTGATGTGTTCAGCCTAGACAGGGCTTTTGCTGCCAGAAGGCAGATCCAGCTGGGAGGGAAAGATGTTACAAAGCCACTGAATCTGTCAAGAGACTCCCTACACATTTGCTTCATTTTTCCAAGTCACTGCCAGCTTCCTGTAGTCTCCTCCCGGATGCTTTTCACTCCTTTAGGAAACTACGAATCACGGAATAAGGAAGGAAAAACACTGATACACCATTAGATACTAGCAGCATCTTATTTAGGAAACTGCTGTCCTGGGAAGCTCTGCTGTCAAAGCTATGAAGGGCACCCAGACTTGAGATGAAGATTTTTTCCTTTGCTTCTTCAGAGAGAATCACTATAATCCGTTTTGACAATGTGACCTACTATTAGATG
The DNA here is from genome assembly GCF_015220075.1 of Falco rusticolus. Classification (NCBI taxonomy): domain Eukaryota; kingdom Metazoa; phylum Chordata; class Aves; order Falconiformes; family Falconidae; genus Falco; species Falco rusticolus. The sequence goes on from NC_051192.1 coordinate 45,762,324, forward strand.
CAGGAGAGTTTGCGTATTTGTTTTCCTACAGGCAGACTGTCCAGTACACAAAGCTTTTGGTACGCTGACTGTTAAGAGCTCGGTGAAGAGGAGAGGAAGTGGTGCTCTATCCTTTTTGACACTGCTGTTGACTAAGCACCAGTGACATGCCCGTCTGAGCTGTGTACAAGGAAGGAGCACCAACCATGTCTGGACTTTCAGCCATGGGACTTGCTGACACCGCTTTAGGCAGCCTCTGTGTGAGTGTGTGGGGATCTGTATGTTCTACCTGAATCCCAACAGGAACAAGTAGGCAGGTTGTGCTCACTGCAGCCTTTCCTTCCCTAAGCAGGGATGGATAGCACACTGTTATGATTCAAAGAGGGATAGGGCAAGAAGTAGGAATTAACAGCCAGTTTCTGTCACGGCACTGGGCTAGTGCAAAGTGCTGTCTTATACCCTTTTGTGGAAAACATTTCTTCAAGATCTGCAAAGCAGAAAACAGTCAGACAACACAGCAGACAGTAAGCGATATTTAGGTTGCAAGAGGATGGATGGGACAGAAACCTCAGGCTGCAATAAGCTGAGTGGGCACCAGAACAACAGATGAAACTGAGAACTCAATTCTATTTAATTAATGACAACAAATAGGGGGAAAATATTTTGTGGTATTTACTTTGAATATAAGAATTCCCTTATTTGCCTTCCCTAAGTAAATATCTTCAAGTCCCCTACGTGCTCTCATGGAAATCAGTTACAAGCACTTACCTCTGCTTGGCTCTGAGTTGCCTGACACATGACGAACAGATGGGATCACCTGCCCTTCCGCACAGCCCTGTTCCTTCTCCACAAACTCTTCTCATTCCCTGCATTACCCAAAGGCAGGCCGGGGGCTGGGGGAGAGGGGAGCAGTTCCCATGAACTGGAGAATAAGATACTGTTTGTTTTCAATAACTCCCAGTGGCACTCACACACTTTTTATAAAATAATCCATGACCAGAGCTCTGCACAACAATCAGCTAATGGTTATCTGTCTTTCACCTCAGCAGTATAACAGTCCCAGATTGTGTGGGAAAGCTGTGTGGGTAACTGAACCACACAATCTGTCATGTACAGAAAAAGGATATCTTTAAAGTGTTGTCATTTTACTTTACTCCCCCTAACCTACAAACACATGGCATAGAAAGCTGTCTGTGGATTCTCCCAAATGCCATTACACAGCTTTCTGCCAAATTTTGAGCATCAACTACCATTCATTTATTAGAGTTGTTTGCTCTCAGTAAGTGACCCTTTTAACATGAGAAGAACTCAAAGGCTTCCATGATTTGCAGACAGACCAGCATTTAACAGTCTTTTCCTGTCCCCAAAGGGTAAAATTTGGAGGTATAATTGGTTGGGGTGCTAGCTAGCCTCCACTGCACCACACTTTCAGTTTAAACACTTTTTTTTTTTTAAAAAAAAAAAAAACAGCTTGCTTCTCTCTGTCTTCAAGTATTTATAAAAAAAAAAAAGAGCTGTTTGTTTCTAGCACCCACCCAAGAACCATTTTTTCCACCAAAGTCTGTATGTACTGCAGCAAAGCACAGAAGTGATATATGAAAACCACCTATTATTAACCCAATTTAAAGGAACATTGCTTTCTAGTTAATGAAATGAGTAGCCTGCTTTTAAATGGATAAAGACTAAAATACATCAGCTCTAAACCCAACTGATGCCAGCATATTTTAGTTTTAGCTAACTTGTCTACCTCATGGGTTTCTGTGCACAAGCAGATATAGCATCTTAATAGCACAGGGGGAGCTGCACAGGCTACATGGGATGCACCAAAAAGGGCATCACAGCAGAACAGGAGCATGGTCAGCTCCAGCATCTTCAATCAATCCTTATTGTCCCTGACCATAACATTTTTATCACAAGCCCAGCATCCTTCCCAGGATTTCAGTTCCCGAAATTGCTAGAGATGGGAAAGGAAGTTTCAGTCCTCTATCAACAGAGTGAACAACTTACAAGTGGCCCCTGAGAAAGCATCTCAAGAAACAATCAAACAATCCAATATGCATTATAAAAGATTCAGGACTCTAGCCTCAGAGTGTCTACATTACATACCTCATGATTTTTGAGCATTTGAGACTAGCAAGGTTCAAACAGGAAGGAAACTTTGAAAGAAGTGGAAGGTCAGCATACACCTGGCACCATACCTGCTGTTTGATCTGGGTTCCCAGCCCTGACACGCATTTGACAGCTGCTCCTAAATTTCTAGTTAACAAGAGCCAGGGGTTGACTACAAAGGCTCTTAACAGTCCTAATCTTAATTTTTTTTTATTTATTTTAAAGCCAACCTCATACAGGAGCATGATCCAAGATATCTGAACCAACTCCCAGAGTTTTAAGCACTTTCTTTCAGGTGCTTCCTGCCTAGAATAATAAACCCACTCTCCTAGGAAAGATCATGCTTTTATGAAAAAGAGATGATGTGAAACTGAGGACTGGGGCTGGGCACGATAGCCTAACTTTCTTCAGCAAAGAAAACACAGCAATACTGTGGGTTAATCTGATTTATTTTCTCTCTCTAGTTATCTTCGCTGTTGCTGCAGAGGTGGCATAATTTTGACATACTTGAATTTCTGTTGCAAAGGGAATGATAGCACTAGAGAGGAATTCTGAGGGAGGAGGAAACAGTTGTTAGAACAGATACTAACTGCAACCGTATAAGAAATACAAGTACTAATTTAATTAGGAAGCAGCTAACAAGATCAGAAATGAAAGTCATACTAATTTCAGGAAGCACTCAGATTTTCTGATTTGTAAGGTAACCAGAAGGGGAAAAGTTAAACAATTACCACTTCACTCAACCCTGGCATTGAAACTTCTAATTTTTCAAGAGTTGACAATATTTTTAAAACTCATTGTCCTTGTTCCAAGGACAGAAAATCCAGCCTTAGAGTGATTAAGTGTTGAGCTGAATGCACAGCTTCAGAGACGAAGAAATAATCAATACAATATGTTAAGTGGCAGCTCTTGACCAAGGCACATCAGAGGACAAAAGAAAGAGCAGACACTTGAGGTAGACTATCAAAATTCCAAGGATTTACATTATAAAATATGCACTATGTACATTGTTGATATGGAAACAGATACCTTTGAGACAAGCATAAAGAAGGGAATATTGCAAACAAGTTATAACTTACATCGCAATTTTTCAACAGGGGATCATTTTGTGCTTAAGTCTAAACCAGCACCACAAAAATTCCCCAAAGAAATATGTTAAAGCATTTCTGATGACCGTGAAAACTATATTAAAAGAACAGCTGGAGTTTAGGAGGCATGAATTAAATGTGTCCAGATAAATAACATTAAACAGCTTCATTTTTTCTCAAAAACAGACATTGTTAATTGGTTAAAGCATACGTACAGCTATACCTATATGTAAGACTTGCTTTTTAGGTATATAAATCAGAGGAACAGTTATGTTTGGCTTGGCAATAAACTCCTGTCCCTCCCAAACAAAAAACATGCTTTTTCCTAATTTCAGGGCTGAAAAACTGCAGTATTCCTTACTGCCAGTGGCAGCAGGGACCCACTGCAAAATGGAAAAGGGTGATGACACATCCTACCAATGCTCTGCCTGACACACTTGCACAGTAGCAGCCCAAACATTGGGTTCAGGGTTGAACAAGTTACCTGGTACCTGATTACAAAAGTGTGCTTGTATCTGCATTACTCCTGAAGAACCAGTACTCACCTCTCCACAGGGCCACTGCCTGGACCCAGTGCAAAGCCTAGTAGAGCATGATGAAAAGAAGTAATCTGACAAGCACTGAGCTCAGAAGACACTGAGGCCTTTTTTTCCAAAGGCACAAAGAAGGTCTCCATTTGGCAAGCTTGTGTGTCTGCCACCAGTTATTTCTTATTACTTGCACTGCACCCTCATGTTTCTAAGCAAAAAACATTTCTGCAGTCCTGCAAACACTACTGGAGTGTCTTCAAGATATCTGGGACAGGGGAACCAAACTAAAGGCCACATTTTTCTTTTTTTCCCCCAGAATGTAAGAGACATTGTTTGATTAGCTCCAGGAGCTTTGTTCTCTTCTTATAGTGCATGGCTGAGTTTATGAAGACTTACTTGGGAAAGTTAAGTAAAGTAGTAAGTCAAAAAGCAAGAAAGCTCCAGCAGTATGAGGCCATAATTCAGGAGATGCTAAAATTTACAGGATCCTTTCCACACTTTTGGATTGATTTGGTATTGGCAGCAGAGCCTCTGTGGCAGAAATAGTACCAGATGACACATTCCCATTTCCACGGAGTAGTAAAAGGTCCTTAAGAGAAATAATCAAGCTGTTAAACTCGAAGGAATGAGGAAAACTAATGCAGGCTGTAGAAAAATGCACCATGACAGTACTGGAGGTAATAGATGCTAAAACTGATCTAGTAACTACTGCTTTGGTAGGCTTGGAGCAGACTGGAGACACACAACAGAAAACACACAGTTCATTGAGGATCATTTGTTGCAAGAAGTTGGTACAAAACTGCCTGAGGGCCCACTTTAGCACAGGTTCAGTTCAACTTCATTTTTGGTGTGGTGTGGTAGTCAAACAAGACATGGCAATCCTTACATGTCTAAGGCATTAGGCAGCAGACTGTCCCTTTCTGCCCACAATGTTGTCCAGGTACACTGGAAGCAACCCACAAGCAGCATCCAGAAGTCTTCTGTGTTGTGGCAACTCCTAGGACACACCTGAGGCCTACCTACCTAGCCTACCACAGTGGTAGTTCATGCAGTCAGTTCTATTGCCTGTGTCTCAAGCACCACCATGGCACACTGTCTGTAGTCCTGACACGGCTTTGACTCGGTACTGGTTGCTGGACAAGTCTGAGGCATCTGTTGAAGAACTGTCACTTGCTTTATGAGGCTTCCCGCTCCTTTCTGCAGTAGAGAGGCCACACAAGTAGGAAGGAAGGCCCTGACCCAAAGCCAGACCCAGACAGTGTGTGGGGAAACCCCCCTGCAGGGTCTGCACGGCTACCACTGCCACAAACCGGCTCTCTTACCAGAAGACAGCCCATACCAATGGGATTTTCAACACATTATCCCTGTTAGGTTTCCCTCTTTGCTGCTGGAATAACCAGCACAGTCAGTATATTAAACAAAGGTTATTCCAACCTCTTTTTGCCTCAGGTTCTGCAAAACAAATGCAAATGCCGATCCTGGACAAACACAATCCTGTCACAGACCTGCATGCTCCAGTTCTTCATATATCTGACAGTACTCACTGCTCCAATCCCCACAAGCCCCAGTATGACTATGAGCTACATGAGGGGGAACAGGCCCACCCACAAAGCCAGAGCAAGAGTCCAAGCCTTGCTGACATTGACGTAGGATCCTTCTTTAGGAGGCAGGAATGCTTCTTGTGCTCTTGTCCCTCTCTGCCCCCTAGAAGGGGTGGTCAGACAAGTCTCTCTGTCCTTGAAGTGGATCAGCTCCTACATTTTAGTAAATAGTTACATGCTTCAAGTCCAACCCAGTATTAGACAATTAGTCAGACCAAAACACCTGCTAAGGGCTATCGCAGGATATTTTTGATTATGACCTTGGAAGAAAAAAAAAGTTCACCTAAAATACCAATGCAGTGAGAGAAGACATTTCAGTTCACAGCCAAACAAAACCTGTTAACTGCACCTCCAAAAGAAATTTTAGTCTTAGGTACATTTTAAAAAATAAGTTTTCAAATAGCTCAGTTGCTTTCATTTTGAACAGCTAATGTCAATTTTTGTTGGAAAACAGAGAAGTCTGTAAGCAGTGTAAGTTAATAGCTCAGAGAATTTGGTCATTAGTTCTATTGCAAAAAAATAAAGCAAATAAAGTCCCATTAGCACTAGACAAGATTATTATAAATAGCAACTTTAAAACCTCAGAAACACTCTGTATTTACACTGTATGCTGAATAGCTACCATGGCAAAAATAAATTTTGCAGCACTAGGAACTTTCTAGGCACATTTTCTCTTTTTCACTTTAATTTCTTTCTAGCTTTCAATAGCAACTTTCATTACATTCACACTTACCATTTGCTTACTGCCAGAAAAAGAGAAGTCGTAACATGGAAATCAAGTAAGAGGTAGTATTTGTATATAATATATGTAGCTGGTACTAGTAATCTGATTTGACCACTACATAAGCATGTAATGACATAGCCACAATGCATAAATATAAAAATCAGTTTCATACTTGTTTCCTCTGCTTTACAGTATTTTAAAAATAAATAAATAAATAACCTTTAAAAAATTAAGCAGATGTCTAGAGTTTTAAGGCCTTTAATTATCTTGACTGAACTTAACTAATGAGAACTTTTCTAGAAAAGCATCCAATTTCTATTTCAGAATACTAATAGACAGTGATCTCACCTATTCTCTCAGCAGCAGGCTCAAAGGGCTCCTCGCCCCCACCATTGAGGTTCTCTATCTTCTTCCAGACTTTAAGTTTCCTTTCTTTATCTTTCAGGCATTCATCCTTCTCATAGCTTTTCTCCAATGCAAGAGAACCCTTACATTTCTCATTTTCTTCCCATACAGAAATACATGCAGCAAAACAAGACTCTTCTCAGTTTTCTTGATAGCTAAACATGTAACAGGTAGGTTTTTTAGTGATTTTTTTCCCTAGACTTCCCAGCACTTGATTTCTTTTCCGTCTCCCTCCCCTAAATCTCAACATCCTTTAAAAAGCATTGCACACAGTTATTCAGTACCTGCTTAACATCTGTGTGTGATGCTGGCAATGACAAACTCCACATAGCCAAGCAGCAATTAATCCTTTTGTTACAGCACTTCACCAAGAGTAACAGGCTCTCTGTTGATGTGGCCCACATGGGTTGTTTTTTTTACCCTGGAGGTGCATGTTTACATTAAGGCTGTCTTAAATCAGCAAAGCCGTCACAGAAATAGATTGCTGAGTAATTCCAATTTCACATACACTATTATACTTATGATGGTACAGTGCTCAAGACCCTTATCAAGACTCAGTGACAAGGAGTTTCTAGTGCACAAAAGGAGCAGCTATTTTGCTCCTGCTTTTCTTAGTCATGTTCTCCGAGAGCAAGGAAAGCTTCCCTCCCACATTTTCCCTAGATGGTCCCTGCATGGATGGCAACTTCAGGAATAAACCCCACCATCAGAATACTGGGGGGAAAGGAGCAAAAACAAGGCTGGCAGAAGAATGGCTCACCTCCTTTCTTCTGTGTCACAGGAATATACTATCCTGTGACTGCAGCCTCACGAGGAACACTAAATATGATCAGAAGCACTTTCCTCCTCTTTCTAAGCCAACTGGAAGAGCAACCACGGGACATATCACACTGTCAGCTCCTGCTGTAAAACATGCAAAGGCTAATTATGCCATGAAGCAGACCCCAGAAACACGTGCTCTTGCAGGCAATCTTTGTATACTGGAGAGGTACTTCAATACCAAAACAAAAACCTCAGCTTCACTACATATTTATAAGAAGAAACTTCAGTTCCTTTCATTAGCCACTTAAAAAGACCAGAGGAAGCTCTCATCGCAGCCAGACTCGGCCCTTCTCATGAAAGCTGTCCAGCCAACACAGTGAAGAGCCTGGGCTGTAAGATTTAATTTCAAGTTCTTTCAGTAACAGTGGGCTATTGATATGCCCCTTGAGTATTGCCCAGAGCCAAGAACACCCACACAGTATAAAGACATAAAGCACAATGAAATCTAAAGTGAATGGGTTGATTCTCCTCTCACTTAAGCCAAGGCCAAGAGTATCTCCATTAAAGAAAAAGTAGCAAGAATGAGACCCTGTAATTCTCCAGTAAAAACAGGCCATCTGCAAACAAATATTACTTAGTTTGGGCTTACTCATGGACACTTGTAAGACAGCAAAACATATAGAATTGGAGGAGAGGAAGGCCTTCACAGAAGTGACTGTCCCATCCACACAGACAAGAAAATAGCAAGGACTGTCCCAGTCCTTATTGTTTCTAAGCGTATCACCAAATTAACTGGTTTTAGAAGGGGTAGACTGCTACCTTCCACAGCTACATTAGTGCAAGACAAATAGGACAAAAAGACACAAATGTGTGATGTGTAAAGGGGGCAGGTATTTTTTAGCCATGTAACACAAGGGAAAAAAAAAAAGGATTGTGGAGCTCTGTTTTGTGGTAGGAGGCAACAGAACTGGTGCAGTTACCATTACTTGACATTTCTGATTTTGCACACCATTATTATAAAGGAAGAAAAAAGAATATATATTTGAAATCATAAGTGAAGTCACAAAATACATCTGTGAATATGGAAATTACTAGAACCTTTCATGTTCAGGTTTGGGGCTGTTTCTAAATACCACCTGCAAAAATGAAGGCAGCTATAACCACCTCCGAAGTTGAAGAGGTGCACTGCATGCTCTCAGTTGTTTCAGCCCATGTGTTAAATGCACCTGCGTAAGTTTGAGTTAGGGAATGGCACCCACGAGCAGACAGCATTTCAGACACCAGCTCAAAACTCTAAATATTGCTAGCAAGTCTCAAATCAAAGCATTTTTTCCATTTTGGACAAAAACTTGGTGTTCACAGAAGGCTCTCAGTAGTTTACAAATGAACAGACTTTCCAGAAAAAGGCCTGGAATTAGTACCTTCCCAGTCAAACATCAGAAGTTTGCTAGTAACTAAAACTTCTTTACTAACACCACTGATTTCTGCCTCCAGAATTGAGTGGGGGAAAAGAAAAAATAATAATCTAACAATAGTCCCCTTACCTCAGGATTTAAGGAAGCTTTTCCTGTAACTCTCTCTCCTTCAAAGGGTTATGTTGATACAAACTTGATCATTTAGATCTTGCTACACCAGATCCTCTGCAAGAAGCACAGACCAAGGAGAGACAATCTCCTTGTGGCAAGACCGGTCATTCACATGGGCCTCTTCCAGAACCAAAGACATCACACTGGTAATGCTGAAAACAACGTTGGGAGATCCCAACACAAAAAACGGATGAAATCACAATCTCCTCCCAGTTCCCCTGGAGCGCAGATTTCAAGTCACAATTTTATAAAAAAGTTGCCAGAAGACTCTTTAGGAAACCAGAGCTGAATTGCAACTTCAGCAAGGTACAAGATTCAAATTTAAGATGCTGCAGGCAAACCAACCAAGTCTTTCCTTAGGGCTGCTAGAATTTCTCGAGAATTCAGAGAAAGGGAAGAAAGGCAGAGTGCCTCCTGCTGAAAGACCCCCTGCTGCCACACCTTCAGCAGAGAACTGAGTTACCCGGTGGGAGCCCTCCCCTACACTGACCTCTGGGGAAAGGAAAAAAGGAAGCAGCAGCATTTATCTGAAAGAATATCCAAGCTTTTTTTCTTTTTCTTTTTTTTCTTTTTAAAATCCCCCAGTGAAGGAAGGACTCATCTGCAGATGACTTTCAGAAGTGAAGCTGTGCACCAGGTTACAGAAAGTTGAGTGGTACTGGGCAAGGGCTGAGTGATACTGGGCACATTAAAAGCCAATTAGGGTCAATACAGCTGGGTTCCCACATACTTACCACCTCACAGGCTTCTCTTTTTGATGAGCAAGTCCATTTACCAACCTACTCAGCAACAGTAGTCTTGTAAAGTGTACATGTAACAAGTCACAAGTTGTTCCATTTATTTGAGTAAATATCTGGTAAATAAAATCATCGGTAAACGTTACAAAATTAAATACATTTAAAAAGCTTGCCAGTATACATAAAATTCACAAACATGTATTTCTTTTGAAAAATAAAATATGTTCAGAGCACCCTTGATATAAAATGCCTGACTAACTGGTGTACCTACCAGTATGTGGTAGCTTATTGAACATTTCAGTTAGGCCATTTTCCAGGAGTGAGCAGGGATCTCTCTTCCATTCTTGTTTTTACAAGTAAGAGAGCCCAAGTTAAGAAGACTCCCCACTTCTCAGGGCAGAGCCGTAAACAAAGAGTGTAATATCGTTAGCCCACCTTAATAGGAGAGGAATCTGCATCCAATTAAGACCACATCACTAAATGCAAAACAGTGCTTGTAATCCCTTTTGGTAGCGCTGCCTTTCCTCCACTGTGAAGCAGCTTTTAAAAGGTAACGGACGTTTCTCTAGATATCACGGCAGGCCCTTATTCAGTATAGGTTAGCACAGTTCCAAGACACCATGAGGTGGAGAGGAAATGATCTGGCAAAGCATTGAAGTCAATCAAATAACTTTAAAAGTCTACAAATTAAGCCCTTAAAATTCCCAATTCTCATATGCTGCAGTCTAAACAAGGAGATATGATGAAATTCTTCACTGGGCTGCTTTAAGGGTATTTATAAAAATGGCAGCACTCATTTTAGTAATCTAAATTGATACATTCTGGTAGCAAATTTGTAATAACCACCATTTAAATAATTTACTGTAACAAATTTTTCCTTCCATCCATGTGAAACAGTATTCACAACCCACTTTATAATTTATGTACAGACAAGCACAAGGAACGTGACAACCATGAGTTAAATGTACAGCCAACTTAAAAACGTTATCCAACTAGTTGCAAGAAGTCTCCTAGCTCTGTAGATTTACAAGATCTTCTGGTTCACCACGTAGGCTTGCTGCCCCTCGTCACTAACTCTTGGATTCTTCACTTGCTTCAGTAATCCTCAAGTGAAAGTTGAGCAGCATCCAAATTGTTGATATTCTTGATAAAAAACAAACTGACACTTAAAAAAGAACCATTAAAACACACAGAAGAAACTCCTCGCGTCAAAACTGAATGAAATCAAAAAATTTGTGGAGAAAGACAATTATTTTAATAAAGGTCTTGTATTCAAAGTCCCATTTCCCTTGCCATGTCTTTTACAGAGTGCTACTACTTCAAGTTATTTATATACTCTTCTTTTGAGGGGGACTGAGTTTCCTCATTCCTCTTATCCGAGTTAGCAGCTCTTTGATAAATTCCTAGGAAAAAAGATTAGAAGATATGAGTAATTTTTATGATCCCATAATGCCATGATTTTGAACTAAAACAAAAAAAAAATAATCAAAGCAAACCATACATTTTATTTAAGTTTTTACCACTAAGCTGGAATTTCTCTGGCCTGATCTCCAGGAACCTTATATGCATGTTAGAAGCATGTTCTCATCACACAGTGGAAGTGTGAACAACTAGCTCTTCCTCTGCATGAGTGTTCAGGCTCAGTTGCTAGCCATCTTTCAGGCTTTTGCTACACAAGGCTTTCTACCAACTGTTGAATCAAGCAAAATTTATGGCTGGATACAACACAAACAGTTGAAGCAGACTTTAACAGTTTCAAGCCTGCACAGAAATCAGCACTTCTGTCAAAAGAGGTGTTTCTCTCACCACTCTCCATGCTGGCATTAGCATTTTGGTTGGTTGCATACTCAGCTGGAACAGACAGCTGATCTGGGTAAAAACTCATGTTTTTCCTCTTGCCCTGCTACTTTCCAAGCTGGCTCGGCTCTCTGGCCAGGCTCACCACTCAGCCCCACAGCAACACTCGTGCCAGTCTGAGGCAAGTCAGGAACAAGACATCAGAAGTAGCACCACTGGCTTATGCTGGGTGAAACTGGTTGTAGAGCTCAATGAATTAAACTATTCTGAAAATATAAAATTAAAAAATAAAAAATCATGGACCAAGTCTTTATTCACAGTGATATTTTATCTAGTTTCAGCAGATTTTCTTTTTTAAAATATGGGGAACAGAAACTTACAGAGTTGCATTATTACCCAAATTCCTTTTTGTATACAATTTATTATAACTGTAGATGCATCAAAAGCTAAATCACCCTCTTACTGTCATAATGGGAGAATAATGTTTACCCACAGTACTATGTATACACGTGCAAAAAGGTTCTTAGGAAATAACTTAGCTATAAACATAGAATGTAATTATGAATTTAGTCAGCCAGATTGATGTGAAAGGCCAGGTTGGATGGGGTTGCCAGGTGAGCAGCCTGGTCTAGTGGAAGGTGTCCCTGCCCATGGCAGGGGGGTTGGATGTAGATGATCTTTAAAGTCCCTTCAAACCCAAACCATTCTATGATTCTATGGAAGGACAAAAAGTTGACTTCCTCGCTAAATGCTTGAGGCTAAGAAATCCAGTGAACAAGGTCACCACCTAAACAACAACACAGAACCTTTCAAAAAAAGTCACATTGAAACATACACTATCCAGGTGCTACATTGTACATAAGAAAAGTCTCTAACTGGGTATTTTAACTTGAAAAAGAAGTCAGGTTTTCCTGGTGAGACCACAATCCTGGCAGGTATCACCCCAACAGAACAATTTCCTTTCCTGACACTGTATGCATGTCTATACTGTAGTGCATGTACTGTTGCACCACGGCTATCGCACTAACACTAGCTGTGGCTTCAACTAACAGCAGCAAAGGCAGAGCAGCAGACATATAGTGTGGGCTACAAACACTCACCAAGAACCTTTCATATTCTAGCCTCCACTCCTGAACTAACTAGATCAAGGCCAATACAGGAATACATCTATGCATATCAGTATACTTCCCATCTGGATACTCAGCCTAAAGAGATGATCAAAAAAGATGATTTAAGACCACAAATCCTCCCCCTCCATCCTCTAGAAGCTGCCTTTTTCCACTGCACAGTGGTACAGGCCACTGCAACAATATCCACTCTGTACTTGTCAGAGTACAGCACTTATCCATTCAGAGGTCAGAAAAAGGAGGGAGACTGGTTTACTCTAGAAGTTCACAGCTTTCAATGCACTGTGCGTTGGTTATATGTTATCCTTTCATCATTGTAAAAACCTACTAGATAATGCAAAACTAATGCGGCATGGTGCTGCTTGAAACATAAATACACTTCAGGATTTTTTACTATCAAACTTAAATGGAGCCTGGCAGTGAAGTCATTATAGAAATAAACTCTCTGAAGTGATCTTAAAGGATTTTTTTACTTGGGATTAATGCCACAAATATTGCCTTTTATCAGCTTTTCCCATAAAAAGCTATAGTCCCACGCCAAAACATCAGATTAAGATAACTTTGGGAAGGAACAGGCTGAAGTTCAGTTCTTCCCTTTGGAAGACTTCATTAGTCACCTGTTAAAGCCACAAATACTCTATATCACCTTCACTCACCATCAAGGCAACAACGAGACACTGCAACTGGAAATTGTCCAACTGCTTCACAGTTGAAAGCAAGAGCATTAAAGGAAGGGTCATCTGCAGAGTGGACAGGGAAATCTATGGTATCTGACTGTACCCATTTGGGATATCTCTGTTTGAGGGGCACCTCTGCTACTTCTCTGTCCATTTCCTCCCACAACTCAGAAGAGTTTGGAGCAAGTTTCCCTTGGATATGAAACGCAGCCAGGGGTCAATTTCTTTTCAATATGACATTACAGCAAAGGGGGAGACTTTCTCCCCTTTATACTCTGAAGTGGTACCGCAAGCACCTTCTTCTGCAAAACAAGATATTTGCTTGAAGTTTTCAAAGAAGTTTCACACCAACTAGAAACTTCTCAGTGCTGCCAAAATAAATCAAACTGTAGGGGCAATGTCCTAAGCAGATCTGAGGTAACTGAGGCTATTCTTATGGAAGAGAAGGCAGCTGTATTCACTTGGAAGTACATACAATATTTGAAAACACGTTACCCCTCAGGAATTATTTTTCTTGAAATAAGCATCAGCAGTACTGAACATTAAAACCCAACAACAGCATTTTGTGTGTGGCAAGCATTTTACATAATGCAGTAGGGCTGTTGTGTACATCCCACGGTGTGCAGACAACAGCATTGGTTCAGTACATTTCTGATTTAAGTACCATTTTACATCTGACACTTGCATGGAGCCGGCTGTCATTATCACAGTTGTGCTCTGGTGCTTGTGCCTTTCTTATTTTGCAATCCCCATCAAAGAAAGGCAGCATCCTAGAAAAGATGCACATTTTCCCTCTTGGAGGCAGGAAAGGAGACTTCACAGCATTTCAAGAAGCCTTCAGTGTATAACTAACCAGCCCAGCTTTATGACGGTAAAACCCATTTGTTTTCTTTAAACATCACTCAAAAATTGCAGTTTTATTCCTTGTGGACACTTGAGTCAAGGCTTAATAGCCACATTTATCTCAACCACATACACAAAAATAATTTTACACAGAGCACTGTACTGAAATCCCCTTTAAAAGACATGCTGAAGTTTAGCATCGTGCCTTTGAACGCTGATCATGTACCAATCTATGTTAAAAGTAATTCTGTAACGCAGGTTGAGTTATCTACTTACATAATATTTAATTCAGAGCTGGAAAACATTTACCAATAATTCAGCTAAAGATTCAAGAACTTGTGATTTATTCCTTGGAGGGCTAAGGTCAGAAATGCACAGGCCACATCTGCTTTTAATAGAAGAAAATTCTGATACCAGCACTTTGAGCCTTGGTAAATGGGAAAAAAAAATAATTATGTATGCATATATATATATATACACATACACACACACACATAGATACATAAACTCAGTTTGAATTCTTTTTACAGGTTTTCTGCAAGGATACCACCTTTAAATACAGTTTTGTTACAGGTATTAAGAGTCCTGTTAATTTATAATACAAAATCGTTGCTTCTAGAAGAGGTCTTTCTAATTTTAAAGGCAAATTTAAATGAGAGAGAGACTAAATCTATAGTTCATTTGAACTCATCTATATTCAGCCTTAGGCCTTTGTCTTCCACCTTCTCTAACACTCTCCTTTAAATCAAAGGTATTCAGTTCAGAAAAAGCATTCATCTAAAGCAGATTAAAACAATAAAGACTACAAACAAAGGTGAAATGATAATTCAGGAAAGGGGAGGAAATCACTTCACCTTTCTGCTTTGGAGGTGTGATTCATTGTTTTACCGAGGTCATTTGACAGACAATGAATTCCAGGCTTGCTATTCAAGTCTTCCCATTAATTCTGTAGGCTAATTAAGACTCTGCCTCTCCAGATTTCTCTTCCACAAGCAGTACACATGTAGGACTAGTTCTTAAACAAAAATTTAGGGTTTCTAGTCCACCTGCTTCACTAGAGCATGAAATGAATCCTAAACCAGCTTTCCTCCACAGCTTTAATTCCTTACAGCCAAGTCAAAAAAAAAAAATATCAATTTTTCCTTGACTATTTGCCCAAGGCTTTTTCCTAGAGAGAGCCCAATTGGCTGGATGTAAAAAGTCAGCCTGGAGAGCAATGCCCCACAGCTACTTGGGGACAAAACTAAACAGTAGCTAAAAAATGCCATCTGAATAGGAAGAAAGAAAAGGAAGAAGAAGAGGGAACTCTACTACTAAACACCTTCCACCTTCCACACAGGCTCAAACCTGAAGCCAGTGATACGGGAAGAATGGAATGGAGGAGGCACACGTGCTTTGGGAGCACAAGGCCAGGAGCTGCCTTCCAATAGAAGAATTGGTGCAGCATCTCTGTAGCCTCACAGAACAATGCCATCCGCACAGCCTCTCCAGTGAGATCACAGGACCATCGGTGCCCACAGGCAGCAATTTAGCTTCTCCATGAGCCCTGTATGAGCCACTGGCTACATATCACAAAGCTTAGCTATGGTAAAAACACACAGTCCAGTTATTCTCTAGTTCATCAGCATGTAAACAAGCACAACTTATTCTTGTCACCATTTGCTTCTCCATTCTTATAATATTGCTATGGATATTTGTAAGTTGTATTCATGAGTACTTGCAGAAATGAAAACATGCAAGCTTAATTCCTTCCAACGCTGTAGTACAATGTAGGGCAGATCTCAGCAGGTATGTAAACAGTTTTAGTTCACTGAATTCAGAGTGGTCAAATGGATGAACAAGAAAACACATCCTTCTAGAAATGCCTCTGTCTGCACTGCTTTTAAATATGCATGTTTCTTAACTTTTTCCTCTACAAATTGTCCTATTTGATTTCAAGCAATATGGACACAGAATACAGTTACTGTGGCTTAATAATTTACCACCCATCAGCTGACCTGCAATAAATGTGTATGAGCTCCTAGGCTCACCCAGATGTTAGGTGGTACACTGCACTGAAGCTTTAGGACACATATTTAGTTACTATTGCTTCGAATGTGTATCCTATGTATTGTTGGCTTGCAATTATATTAAAAAACCAAGTGGTAACATTAACTTGAAATAATTCATAACACAGTAGGACAAAACCCATATGATCCTTCAAAAGCTGACCATTTCAGGAGGGTTGAGCTTTCTATTCATGTCTGTGTACTAAATACGTACATTGCCTGAAGACATACCCAAAATATGTTTTAGTTTTAAGAACCACAGTGCCTGGTCCACTCTAAAAAGCTGCATCACAAGCCTGTCATCTGCTCCAGCTAGGAATTAAACTGGGGGAAACATATAGTTAAGCAAACACATCTCTGCCTTTCTCAAAATTAAGTGTTAAAGCTGCTAAAATAGTCCAGCTACTGAAGTAACTGAGTAGTCAGTGACTTAAATCTCTGCCCAAATTTTCCAGAGAATATGCACAACACTTTAACATAGTTTTCTTGGAAATCATATTGAAAATCATTACTAAATAAAAGTTCCCAGCAAAACAACTTTCTTTTATCATGCAACTTCATATCCTTTTTCTTCCATTTTGCACTGGGTGAAGAACTATGCAAACAAGATGGTCTGGATAGATTTAATCCTGCCTGAGCGGGACAGATCTCCAGCCCATTTGCCTGAAGCTTTCTTTATTTCTGTGAGAAAAGAAAAAAGCAAAGAAAACCCAAATCTAATTTATTTGGTTCTCTTCAAAGATGCAGACACTGTGTAGCTCAACTGCATCTTTCAGAATCAGTAAACAAAAATTGCCCACCCACTGGATTTTTCTCCCATAGTAGTTTAAGACTCTCCTTGTCATTTCTCCTGTCATCACTTTGGTAGTCCCACCAGTGGAAGCTCTAATTCACATCAGCCACAAATATGCCAGATTTTCTCCAAAGCCCAGTCTAAATGGGTGGCCTCACTGCTACCAATAGCACAGAGATAGAATAATACAGATTTAGCCACCTCCTTCAAAATATGTGTCTTGACAAAACCTCATTGATTTCATGCCAACAGCAGTCTTCCTGTTCTAAGTAAGTCTATTGTCAAGTATCAAAACACTATCATCGAGATTACAGTTTCTATTTAAATTTCTTTGTTACATTCACTGCAAACAAGACTCAAAATTTCCCGTGACCTACATTAGGACTCTCTACTGTGTAGACTAGGGGTCCTCAAACTTTTTAACCAGGGGGCCGGCGCGTGGATGAAGTGGCAGGAGGTCATCTGCAGCTGCTTGGTTTCCCCCCCCAACGAGGGGGGGGCGAGGGGGTCTGTAAATACCGGGGGCCGGATTGAGGACCCTGGGGGGCCGTATCCGGCCAGCAGGCCGTAGTTTGAGGACCTCTGGTGTAAACAGAACAGAGACAGCAACTTGACAAAAGTCTGACTGGGATTTTCCCCAGCCAACACATGGCACTAAGTGAAGCACTGGCTGCTCTGGCACGTCGGTGATGCAGGAGGATGATCCTGCTCCTTTCTAATCACAAAAGTTCAGATCCAAGATTTGGTTACAGCACTGATTTTGCCGATAGTATACCCTTTAACTTTATGCAGTCCTAAAAATGAATTACTGTTCTCACACCTCAAGCCTTGTCTTATGTCACGACTACCTGACACATACTGCTTTTGGACTAGGTATGATAGTAACAGAAGAGAGAATGGGAAGCAAAGAAGGTGTGAGCCATCTGAAGAATATTTCTAACACTGTTTAATTTTGCACAGTGGGAAGACCATCATCATGTGTCATAGCACTGTCCTCATTCGAGATCCCAAAGCCTTGAGTCAGGCAGCTACTCAACTTCTCTTCAACAAGTGTGACTTAACTACACAGAGCAGGGAGGTTGTGGCTCAAGTAAAAGAATGTAAAGTATAGATGCAAGTCACATATTGCAGTGATTAACACCTATAAAAACATGCATTTTACAGTTTTCTAATTAGAAAATATATCTTCTGGCCACTCTTTTTTTAAAAAAATTACATTTGTAGAAACAGCTAAGTTAACAAATTGTGCCCAGAAATTATTTTTAGTTTCTGGCATATTTTACAAACTAACTTTTAATGACTGAATGACACAGTTACATTGCATATGAATCTTGATTAGCAAATCAACATTTTAATTTAAGGATCATTAACATAAATTTAAATAGCACCTGAGAATCATACTGTGTGCACCTTCCTAGTTAACCTTTAGTTGCCTTGTTTGGGTAAACTACATGACTCTTCACAACAAGGTTCCCACGTTACACATTTCCGTACAAATTAGAACAACAACCAGTAACTGCTACTGTAGAAAAGCTTTTAAAATTTTAGAGCACATTCCACAGTCTAGCTATATTTCTTTTAGAAGAAAGGTTTCAATTCATAGCAGTTCCTCTTAAGTTACTGTCAGCTACTATCTTTGGTCAATTTATTAAAAAAAGCTGAGAATTCCTTCCACATTTCAAGTGACCTGGATAACTCTGCTTCTTCTGGTACATGCAAAAATCTCTCAGTCTTTCCTTAACCTTTAGTCTAAGTGGAAGACACTAAGCAAAACTGACTTGAGATATAGTTTTGGGTTAGTTGGTCTGTTGTTGTGTTTTTTTTAAACAGATGGCACAAAGTTTCAAGTTATTAAGCTTTCTGCCTGTACTATTTTTTCCTTATATTCTGAATAGTGGAGACATATTACATAATTTTTTCCCCAGTTAGGGATTACTGCCTTTTTCAAACCGTATAACTCTTGATGCTAAAATCCCTAGCGCACTTACTGAGTGTATTTGATTGCTCAGGAGAAATTCCATCAGCTCACATCCATTCTGCACAAATCTCCTAGAAATCCTTTCACAAACCTATCACCTCAACAGTTTCGCATGGTCTGCAAATATGAAAGGATTGCAGATTTTCAGGACAAGATGTGCTTCATATAGCAAATTTAAGCCAACTTAAAGGCTCCTCTTAGTCCAGAGGGTAAAAATCACTATTTTTAAGCAGCCTAAGCTAGCAGTCATGCAGTAGTACTGGGCTTATTATACTACAGATGAAGAAAAGTTAATGCTGTCAAAAGAGTCCTGGGAAATTACTCCCATTTTGGCAACCATCCTCACAGAAGAGTGGATGAAGTACTACTCCTCTCAACATGGCTATCTCCAAAGATTGTCAAGGAAGATGGATATTCTCCCAGGTAAAGGAGCTGCCTCTATCTCATCAGCAGAGGACTGAAGAGACAAGTCACAAGTTCAGTATTAAGATGTCACCTTGATCCAAATGCCTTGAGAACAGTTAAGTAGACTTAACTGTTCAGGATGTTGTTTCCTGCAAACTGCCATGCCAATTTAATTTATCAGCACAGCACAAATATTTCCAGCAGTTCTATCACCAAGCTTTCCAGTGGAAAGCTCACTAATGTCTGTCACATACCCTTATCAGAGGTCTGAAATTTGTCCTTGGATCAAGTGTCAAGCTTCAGAGCTAAGAAAAATAATTCATAGAACATGTTCAATGAAGAAAGAAGAAGGGTAATTACTCGATTCTCTGTCTTCTACAGGCTAGGGAGCTGGGCAGAGAGGAACCTAATGAAGTTCAACAAAGGCAAGTGTAGGGTCCTGCAGCTGGGGAGGAACAGCCCCCTGCACCAGTACAGGCTGGGGGTTGACTTGCTGGGAGACAGCTCCACTGAGAAAGACCTGGGAGCCCTGGTGGACAGCAAGTTGCCCATGAGCCAGCACTGTGCCCTCGTGGCCAAGAAGACCAATGGGATCCTGGGGGCCGTTAGGAAGTGCATGGCTGGCAGGTTGAGGGAGGTGATTCTCCCAATCTACTCTGACCTACTGAGGCTGCATCTGCAGTACTGCATCCAGTTCTGGGCTCCCCAGTTCAAGACAGACAGGGAACTACTGGAGAAGATCCAGCAGAGGGCTACAAAGATGATGAGTGGACTGGAGCATCTCCCTTATAACAAAAGGCTGAGACAACTGGGTCTGTTTAGCCTAGAGAACAGAAGACTGAGAGGGGATATTGTCAATGTCTACAAATATCTCTATGGCAAGCATCAAGAGGATGGAGCCAGCCTCTTTTCAGTGGTGCCCTGCGACAGGACGAGGGGCAACAGACACAAACTGCAACACAGGCAGTTCCATCTGAATCTGAGGAAAAGCTTCGTTTACTTTGAGGGTGACAGAGCAGTGAAACAGGCTGCCCAGAGAGTCTGTGGAGTCTCCTTCTCCAGAGACATTATAAACCCACCTGGACGTGATCCTGTGCAACCTGCTCTAGATGAACCTGCTTAAGCAGGGGGTTGGACTAGATGATCTCCAAAGGTGCCTTCCAACCCTGACCTATTCTCCGATTCCTTATCTGCCTTCAGATAACCCAGAAATAAGAGGTCAGCACATGAGTGGCTGCTAAGCTCTTGGCAACCCTTTCCTCCCACCCACTCATGACCTCCAGTTTCTCTCCCTAGCCTGCGACAAGAATCATGTCAGGCTCCAAATGCCATATCAGTCTTCACACCTATCTTACGAAGAACAAATAAAGTTCAATAGCATCTGTGAGAAAAGGCTGGAGGAGGCTGACAGGGGTCATCTGTAGTGTAACATTACCACAGTAAGACGTCTGAAGATTGATATTTGTATTTTCTTAAATCTAGCATCTCCATAATGTGATATGTGTGTTATCTGCCTTAAAGAAACCAAGGTACAACACAGTCCAAACCATACAAGTGTTACCAAGAAAGTCTTTCTGCGTCAATTCCCTGCACTGTCAGAAACTTAGTAGCAGCAAATGTAATAGCAATTCTAGAGAATTTTACCAATCTAACACCGGAATCAATAAAAATGGAAAAGCCCTGAAGAAAGTATCTGATGGACAGGGAAGTGTCTATTTAACTGTACCACCCACTCTATTATAAACACAGCATAGCAGCCACCAAGAAACTGACCCACAACCTAGACTTTTTTTTCCAGTGAGTCCAAGTTCATTACAACATTTACTCTCCCTAGTAAGCACACATTACTGTATGAGAAGTAGGCTATACTGGCACTGGACAAGTTAATGGATGTTCAAGTTAGAAGTTGAGTACTCTTAACTGAATCCTGCTAGTTCAGATTATGCCATGATTGTATTTAAATCCATTCACAAAAAACAATTACCTGAGCATATCTATAATATGCGTATCTACATAACAGTTCCCATAATAAACAATTTTACTGTCAGAGATAAAATTAAATGGCTTCACATCAAAGAGCACACAATCCATCTCTCAAGTTGAAATTTCATGCAAATATAGTAGGGTTTTAACCATCTGATGAGACTTGTGTTTAGTTCTCTTGTAACATGACAGCTTTAAGCATCAGCAAAATCAATAAGGACATTACAGAAGATAATATTGATACTTCAGCTGGAATGATCAGCAGTTCCTCCACAGGGCTCAATCCTGTTCCTACTGTACTCAAGTGACAGGCGCAAACATTTACAGGATATAAAGCTCCAAGTCCATCAGCTCCCAATTAATATTCCTATATTTACTTTATCATAAGTATAAAAAGTTGCTTTAGCTTAAACACAGCTACACTTTCCACATGTAAATAGTATTTAAGAAAAGTCTTTTTACCTCTGTTGGTTTGTAGCAATCTACGAGAGTTTCCTAGAAGCAAAATACAAAAGTGTCAGTTCCAATACAGAATAACAGTGAACATAAACAAGGCCGCAGTATGAAACTTGACAAGGAAGCAGGGAAAGAAAAGGAGAACCAGGAAACACTGGATGAATATGCTACTGAAAACCAAGCATTACAGTAAGTCACCTTTGCTCCCTAGGTGGATCAGAAAGATTTCAATAGGAGAGAAATGATGGCTTTTTCCTCCAAGTTCGAAGTTACAAAATCCCTCTCTCCATGAAAATCTGGGAAGAGGAGACTCCAAGAACATTTCCCCCAGCAGTACACATGTGAAAGGTAGCTTTCTGTGAGGGCACCACAGTCTTCACAATACAGAAATAAAGACATGAGCTAGGTCAGGCATTCCTAGCAGGGCAGCTGCAGCAGCTAGTTTAGGCAGAAGCAGCAAAGCTATTTATGAATGCTGAGTAAACAGCCTGGGGCCATGCCCCATGTGTCTGTGGCTGGGCAGTGGGCACTGAGAAAAGGGTGCCAACAGGCACTGCAAATCAGATGTGGTGCCTCAAAGCACTTCAGTCACCTCTCAGAAGTGAGCTGAGGGCAAACCACTGCTGTGGGACAGGTTTCCTTCCTTTAGTGCATCTGAGAAGATTATAAGCAGAGACCCTCATATTGGTTTTCTATCTTGATTTAGATATATGTATCTTTATTAAGACAGTGATGTTTCTTTTCTCCCACTCATTCTTCCATTCAGCAAACTTTTATCTCAAACAGAATTCAGAGATTTAGAGAGCTGGTTTGGATTGTATAACTTCAGCAAACAGCTTCTGCATTTCCTTCCTAACTCCTGTTGCTGATCATCTTATCCTTTCCTCAAGCTTTTAGACAAGCTACTCCAAGATAACTTGATGAGTTCCAATTTCTAGGTAGTATAGACAGAGAAACAGTTTTCAGTATCCTAAGGACAAGGCAGGATTTCTGGTCTGTATATGCACACACGTATATTTCTGCTGCTGCAGTGAATCTCAGAAACTACCTGGTCATCATAACTGACTCTCAGCCATAGTTTTTCTATGTAACTGTTGTTTATTTTTTTATGTTTTCTGTTATTTATTTTAGATACTTGTAAAACTTAGAATTTATCTAGTTGTCTCAGCATATCTCCCTGTATTATTGGATTTTTGAACTTTTGTTTACTCTTGTTATCATCCACCTTTCAGAAGTTTTTTGTCCTAAAGGATTTTAATTACGTTTGTACAGTCCAGTAGATTATGCTAAACTCAGACCTAGGAACTTCTCAGTTCTAGTTTTACACTTACAGTGGATTCAATCAAACACAAGATATGGACTCAGATGCATTAATTCAGCTACATTCCAATTTAAAATTAGAAAATAATATTACCTGTAATTTAAGAGCTCTCTCCTCTTCATTGGCTGCATCAAGAAGGTCATCAATGTCAATTTCTACATCTGGCATCTCTTCTTCCTGAAAAGCAAAAGTTCCCACTTAGTCCATAGAGATATCCTACACATAACCTCAAAAGCAGCCTAGTGATAGCACACATAACCCCATCTGCCTGGAGCCAGACAAGAAGGAAATCAGCAAGGGATGGTGGCTTGATTCCTTCCTCCCAAGCCAGCAGAAGGCCAAGGCCCTGTGTGGCAGGAGGAGGTGACAGCTCTTAAGCAACCCTTCCCTCACAGCTGAGTTGTGTTACTAACCCATGCCCAGCGGCACAAGTCATGCAGTTCTCACAGTACTGGGCAAGAGGATGAAGAAGAGGTCAGGGGAGAGGAAGCAGATAAAAGCTGCAGCAAGCCACAAAATTGCTTTGAGCACATTCCTGACTGGACTGCTTATTTTGTTACACTACGGAATATCTCCCTTGCTTAAAGTTGGCTTACAAGGATGACATACATGTCCCATCAGAGGAGCTCAGATTTCCAGTGCCTGCAGTGAAGCATGAACTTTAAGGTACAGAATATTTTAGAGGATTTAAAACTCCTCACCATACACTTCTCCCTTTGCATCACCAGCACAGACATGTTCCCTGAGTCAGAGCAGAAGTCCACACATTTTGAAGGAACCCTGAGCTCTGGATTCCCAATAAGAATTCATCATTCACAGATATCACTGTTTATTGCACTTGCAATTAAGCAAAAAAATATACTGCTGGTCATTTTTTGCATTTTCTCATTATAAAAGGCACTTCAAAATGGTAAAGCAGCACCTCACTGCACACACAAAACACTGGTCTCAGCCTTTCCTCCATGCCAAGTGCCACCCTCACAGTGGTCTCAGTGCCACCGACACACGGCTTCGCTGCTGCCCCTGCCCCATTCAAGCCAATGGATGGGCATGCGAGTCTGCCCTCCTCCATAAGTACACTGTCATCAATTGGCTCACTGGCACTGCATCACCGTGGCACCTCCTGAATGAAATCAGGGACCCAAAAGCCTCCAATGGAGAGGGTGGATTTGAAAGTCAGGATGAACCAATAAGACCGCTGTCTCCAAGCAGCTGCTGTCTTGTACGCCACCACTTCTCAAAATTCTTTAAAGAAGAATTTTGATTAAAATGTGGTGGTTCCAGCGATTCGCAGAAGTTTCAACAATTGTGAAAATTTAACAGCTCCAGTAGCAACTGCCACAGGTAACAACAAAATTACTCTTCCACTCAATAAAAAAAGAGACCAAACATTAGCAAGAAAGATAACAAATTAGCTCAAGTTAATCTAACAGAAGTACCAAAGTGCCAAACAACTAGCTCTATCAGAGTCTCCAGCTAAAATGCCAACTGCTCAACATTTATTTGGGTGTAAGGAAGGAGGACAGAAGCAGGATGATTAACTTCCCCATTTCCCATCTCTGAAGGAAAGCATGCGGGAACACGATAGCACAGCCATGCAGGCTGTGTGACCTGATGAATAAAAACGCACAAAGCACATCCTTTTCCCAATTAGCAGGTTCACTCTTTTTCAGCATGCATTTTAGTTAGAAAGGAAGTGTGGGCATTTGCTGAGATGAATCATAAAAATACTAGTTGCTGTAACAATCTGGCACTAAGGGATTTCCTAACCTAATGCTATAGATTCATTAGCAATTTAAACAAGTGGAAGAGAGAGAAAAGAAGTCTTCCACAGACTATAAAGATATTCAGTAAAAGCCATTAGAATTGAAAAGGATAAAGATTAATCCATAACAGTGGTACATTTACTTAGCAGCTTACTATTCCAACTCTACACTAATTTGCATATCACACTAAGAACCAGAAATTCCCCAAATAGACAATAAACCTCCTGAACATTTTATCTAAGCAGATCATCATAAATACTGTTAAGATAGGGTGCCTGGAGTTACCATTAATACTGTAAAATTATCAAAATACACATCTATGGACCTGCATAAATGCCGACCTGTCTGCACTCAGAAGTGCAGTTCAGCGCAGTGAGTATTTTGTCAGATACACATTTTGAACTCTTGCCTGTCAGAGTGGCATTCTGCCAAACTGAAATGACGTTGAAAGGTGACAGTGAGAGGGAATTCCGTAGAAGGTATATAATGTTTTTTTGTGGTCACACTTCAGAGCACTCCTGAAAGGTTAGCTTTACTCTGACTGGTACCAGTCAGTCATGTGGGAGAAATCCTTGCTTCTGTCTGTCTTCACTCTTCTCTTCTTTAAATCAGCTTTCTCCTACATCTTCAAGGTTCACACTGCCATCAGTCCAGAGGGCAACTGTACCAGTAATTCACTGATGCTTTGGTATAAGAGGGAACACAGCTCCTCTACATCAAGGAGTGCCATAACAAAATAAATCAAGAATAGTTCAGAAGCGAGAGACTATAGTTGTGTCTGACATACTAGCATCCAATTAAGTTACATTCTCTCTAAAAGAGCATGAGTATCTTTCATCACTTCACAGCAGATTTGAACTCTGATACGCAACACAAATGGAGGGGGGAAGCCCAAAAATGTAACTCTTGCTTTTATTTTTGACTGAACGAACAAACATAACCAAAGCGTTTTTCGCCCCCAACTGAACTACTGTGCCCGCACGATCTCAAGAATTTTATGTTAGGCATGAAAAACATGTGCTTCGGTCAGGAGCCTGACCGCTCCCCAACAGCTGTAGTGACAGAAGGAAGGACAAAAGAGTCATGTGTTCTTTTTGCCTGATTTTATTGGCAAGAAGTATGGTTGATTCTACTACAATTAAGCTGCTAGATGCAGATTAGGCTGGGGCAAGCCGAGCCTGAAAGGGACTGTGTATAGCCGAAGGGTGGTATTTTAAGAGTCTTGTTAGTGCCACGAGGCTGTGCAAGAAAAACAAAGCACTGCCATGTTCTGCTCCAGTGAGAGGGAAACAAGGTGTTGCAAATACCAGATGATGGGGTGGGGAAAGAAACCACAAGAAACATGCTGACAGGGAGCATCCCCCAGAAATACTAAAACAAAAAATGAATGGGGGTTGCAGGTGCAAACACCCAGTAACTGAAACAGTTGGAGGCGGGAAGCATGGTATTCAAAAGTCAAAAAACATCAAATTCGCTTCTGTGCTATTTAGTGCAACTTAAATTCAACCTTGCATTGGAAGACTGCCCCATGGTTATTTAGGTTGCATGACTTCTTTGCAGGCTACTGGCAAAACACCTTGGGGCACAGACATGCATTAAGTAATAAATAGCTGTAGCAGTTTAAGACATTACAACCACTCCAACTGTTTGTGATGTAGCCTCTGGCAGAGGTGATTGCAGCCCCAACAGTGAGTAGAATAGAAACAAGTGAGTATCCCTTAGTGAGTCCAGCGAAAAGGTCTGTCAGCCTCTGAAACCACCTCCCACAGCAGCTTAAGTCAAGAGCTGGAGTTTGCAAAGGCGGCTGAAGAACACTTGCACACTCTAGTATGCTGACCCTGAGGACAGCACAAGCAGGTCTGACATCGTTACAAGTATTTACTAATTAAACATTTATCTGAGGCTTTAAATTTTAAAGGGCAATAGTTGCCCTGGGTGTAACTTCCCACTATAAACCCAGCTCTCAAATTAGCCTGCTATCCCTCATCCTCACTGTCCATTCATTGTGCATCATCTCATTCATAGTGCTGGGAAATAATGAAATAGGTTTGTTTGGGTTTTACTTTAATTTTAAGTTTGGGAGAGAAAGGAAAAGTTAAGCGCAGCAAGGAAAGTTAAAGCCATCATTTGTATAATGAGTTTGGAAGCAACCTGAAAGGACAGCAAGAGAAAGATGAAGGAAAAGGAGGCAAAGAAGAACATACGATTCAGATGTATGAAAGTTTCAGACCATATGAGAGAAATCTCTGATTCAAAGTCCTGAAAGATGGCCAGAGTAAGTGATCAAAACCAAACTAGAAAACAGGACCAGTTCCTCTGGAAGTATCCACTTAATATATGAAAAGTTTTTTGGTTGGGGTTTTTGGTGTTTGTTTGTTTGTTTTTAAGAGAGACATTTGCTGGATATCCAATACAGTTAGCTCTGGAAAACTTAATCGGCAGACATGGGTGGCACTGCCCCAGTGCAAGACAATAGAATGTCTTAGAAAGTCACAGGATGATAAAAGTGCCAAAAGTTAGCAGGAGTAGAAGTCATTGGTTGCATATGTAACCTGGTGGGCTTACAAATGAAGTACATTTAGTACAGGAAAAAGAATACCATCAAAGAGTCATTTGTATGAAACAAAGGAAAAATCCATGTGTTCCACATTTCAAAGCATTCTGTTGTTTTCGGGAACTTACAGGTCAAGCCAAAAGTAGCTAAAAATGAGACTAAGAAGAATAGTTTAAGTGATCAAAGATTATGAATTCAGAATCAAATAAAGCTCTCTCTGACTTAAAGCTAATCCTAATTAAGTCAAGACTCAAAATACAACAGCTAAAATATAGCTCCTTGCAACACAAAAAAGCTGCTAGTGCCTATTTATTGGCATGAGAAACAGAAGGTTAGAAAAGGATGTTAAAGACAGCAAGAAGAGACTCACAAGTGCCAGGGTTGGGGACACTTACAGTAGGAACAAGTATCCTCAGTGGTACAACCCAGTTACTAAGTGACAGTATGTTTCCTTCCGTCCTAAAATATTACCAGCAGTAATGCCACAGCAGCCATGATGATCTAATGTTAGCCATCCAAAAAAAAATTAAAATTCCATCATTTCGGTTGGTTCAAGTAAAGTGGATCATGCAACAGCGAATATTAGCTTGCATAGTTGGTGAATCAGTGAACACATTTAGGATGCTGCTCCCAGTGTGGTACAGTCCTTATCATGCAGTTACACACTATATTCTCCCCCATCAGACCCTTATCTCATTAGCAATCAGTCAGTTGAATGTGAAACCTCACAGGCAACACAGAATGGAAGGCCCCACACCCCTGAGCACATGCCATCCAGTCTTAGCTCCAACCAAGAGTTAGAAAAGCCTGTGTTGCACCCAGGCTGTTCCTATGATCCAGAATCTACGATCCTACTGTTTCTGAATAATCATAATTTATCTGTGGTATTGTGGATATTTAACAGAAGACTTCTGTGCTGAGCCTGTCTTCAAGCCTGACCTTCTATGGATCCAGTTAAATACCCAGAAAGGGAGGGAACACTGTGTCCACCTATCAACAGAACAGCTTACACAAGTTGTCCAGCATCTCACAGGAACACCAAGTGCATCTATATTTATGTAACATGGTATGAATGAATCTGGATAAAAGTCAAGGACACAGTGTTTGATCTATAGTCTAGATCTGAGCTACCCTCACCACTGAAGCTAGCAGGGGCCCGTGCCCATAGCCTTGCACACACACCACCAGAGGGAGGTAACACCTTACAAAGACAGCAAGGGCCCCTGAAGTTGCTGGTAGAGCGTGGAAAAGTCTACGGAGACCTAGATTCAATTCTCGGGTCTGGAGAGCAGCAGTCTAAGTTTTGCCCAAAAGCACTCATTTCCCTCTGCTTCTGTTCCTAAAAGCTTAGTCCTTCAGCTTTTACTGTCATAGCCTGCTTCCTGCAAAATCCTACCTCCTCTGCTCCTACTTTTTGGGGTATTGCTTCTACCTTCTTCCTCTATACCCTTTCTCCGCAGCTGAGGGCCAGAGGAAGGACCACTGCAATCAGAGAAAGGATTGTCTCTTGGCTCCCAGGCACTGTGACCAGGGCTCCCTGCCAAGATGAACTGCAAGAGCCCAGCCCTTCCTAGCTCCCTACAGAGAAAGCTCATTCACGTAAAACAATCTGAGCTTATTGCCAAGCTAACAAGCCTGGGCACAAGACAAACACAAGAGGAGGGGAGATGCTTAACTGAACTAAGAACACTTTCATGAACTGGCCACAGGCATCTCCGACACAAAGCAAGTCAGCTCCCTCCTAAATTTCCAAGATCAGACATACTAGAGTTTCAACCGAGCTGTTGAAAGTCCTCATGCAATGCGGAAAACCACCTTTTTTTCTTCCTGATATTAGTCTCAACTTCAGAAATAACTGAACTCTCACCTAAAATCTTTCCAAGTTATTCCAGCTGAGGCAGGCACCTACTATGAATCTCCTCGGCTCAGATTATTTCAATTTGGACAAGTTCAACATTTTAAAAGTGTGTTTTCCAGTTGTTAAATCAAGGGTAACACCAAGAGCAATGCTTATGGTGCTCTATATAGAAGAATATACACCTTGCTGTAAAGCAGAGGGGGAGCTTACCTAGGAATCATCAGTCCCTGGCAATTAAAAGGATGTAACAAAGCTGCGGGGAAAGGTAATTAACCTAGATGAGAAAGATGGACAGACAAACAGATACACACAATGATAGTGTTTACACAGGCAGGTACAGCTGGACCTTAGCTTGCTCAGCCAGCGTGCATAAACCGCATAGTCCAGAAACTATAGCTGCGTTAGTGCAGCTTTCAGACCAAGAGAATAAAGCCTGTTGGCAGAGCATTTGCATTCATTCATAGTTTATTAACACTGCAATCAGATTTCCAGACCAAAGCTTACCCACATCCACCTGGCTCGGAGAAGAAAGAGCTAGCTAGCTAAAGCCTGCCTGCATCTGCCAATTCACCTTATGTTGGTTAGTAGATAAATGGTCCTGAAGCTTATATTAGAAAGAGCACACCTTATTCTAAGGAAATCCCAAAGAGGAGATCTATTGGAGCTTCATGTCTGAATCCAGTGAACAGGCAACATTCTCAAGCTCCCAGGTCTAAAGCATAACCTAATAGCATCCCAGAACCATGCCAGTATGCAACTTCAGTGTGTGTTGCCCCTAACCAGAGACACACTATGAGAAAAAACACAGGATTACATGTTAAAAAGAACACTGCCATGCTCCTTGGGCAATTGGAAGAGCATGCCCATCCCACCACCTAGCCAAAATTCACTGATACAGCATGGTTAGGAATTCTTCCTTCTCCTTCCATCCCATATCCCAGCTGAGCAAACACACCCTTCTAACACATTCACTTCAAAATACAGATTTACAGAAATAACCTTATTCAAATTAAGTCAGTAAAGTCTGGAAGGACAACACTGACTAGGTGGAGGGTATAACAATGACTAGATCCCTTTGTATTTTCCAGACTAGTACTTTCTGTATAAGATATCCCTTTAATTTATCAGCATATCCATACACATCACTAAGCAGCTGATCAACAAGTGACTCATGAAAGCATGAGTCCTGTGACCTGAAGCTTCAAAGAGCAGAGAGCTCGCTCTTGACCCCCAATGAGCAAGGAAAAAACAAAAAGAAAAGAGATGACTGAAGCTTGTTCTTTAGCTTCAGATCAACAGCTCATTCATTATTTCTGGTGAAGAACTACACAGCTTTCACAGTATTGTCAACTGCAAATATTTGAAAAAAGTATATAGGGCTGCAAATCTCTACTGTCACAAGGTGATGGTAACCTGTTGGTCTAACACACTCATCTAGATGAACAAACTAGAGTATGCTCTCCAGTAGACAGCAAAATGGAGTCAAAGGGAAAGTGAGACTAGGGGTGAGAAGGGCTTTTACTCATATTTCATATAAACCATTTGCAAGCATTTTGGTGAAAAATACAGGTCTTTTTTAGAGGCTTGATAAGATGTCTTAAAGTTAACCTTAGTTAAAAAAAACATTAGCCCATGGTGCATCTGAAGCAAATGGTTTCCCTGGCCAAAACACAAAAACCAGACAGAGGAGAGGGATCCTGTGAGAATGCCTTCTTAATGGCTGGGACTTCTACGAGTTTTGAATATTCAGGATCACTTGTTTTTTCTGATGAATATGAAAAGGGGCAAAGTTAGCCAGAGACACACAGCTCAACTGTAAGGGCAGCCTTTAAGTAGCTTGGCCTCCTCCATACCCACTACCATCACCATTATCGTTTTCTGTTATACAGGTGGCAGACCAGTTTGAGCAATATGTCCCTTACAAGGCAAGGGAGGGATGCAAAGTTTGGATTTAATCAGCCTCCACAATGACACATTTAGAGATTTTTAAAATGTAAAGTGATTAGTCAAACAACAGAGTCATGCTCCCTCTGTGAGTTACATTACCTGACAACATAACTTGTCAACCAGTACTCTTGCAAGCTGCCTGGAAAGCATAAATCATGAGGATCACAGGTTTGGGGATTTGGTTTTAGGTGGTGGGAGGAAGGGATTCAAGGCAGAATAATGTCAGGCAGGACAATCCCTGTATAAGGATATCATCTCAAGCAAACTGGAACACTAATCTTGTACATTAGTGTTACCTATCAATAGCCAAGAACAGTTCAAACTTCCTTACTTAGAAACAACTATAAAGAAAAAGCACAGTGTAAAACAAATTTAAAACCACTTCTGGGAATCTCTTAAGTATAAGGGCATCTTAATGTCCACATATGTGCCAGGAGTTTGGCACAGCTCCAGCTTCAGAATTCAAATGGAAATTAAAATATACTAACAGGACAATGACAATACAGCACACACAAAACACTTAAAATTCTAGTTATGAACCTCATTAAAGCAATTGACAACAAGTTATATTTTCAATAAGCAGGGGAGGAGCACCCACTCAAGCCAAGTTCTTCCATCTCATTACCCAAGCTGGCTCTTTCTCTTCCCTCAGTAAAACCATTGTTGTTTGTTTCAAGCTGGCATTGCCACAGATCAGCCTCTCCTCTTGGCTCTCAAGCAACTGTAGAGCAGATGAAATGGACAGATGCTATTCCAACTACAAGTTCCATTCAAAGAGTTAGTGCCCCTAAAGCAGCAAAGGCAGGCCAAATTTTATTATAAAATAGTGTGCAAGTACACCAAAATAGCAACAGCACAATCCCAGCACTTTGGTGATACAGAAAGAAGCAACTCTGTTGTGCCCTTACTTCAGTTGGGGGGCCTCCGTCAGCATGGAGTGATCAGGGTTATGGGGAGAGATGAGAACATCACCCCTCAATGCAGTTCCTCTGAAAGCTCCCTTTATGGGCAAGCCTTTGTGAAAGAGGATAGGGAAAGGACCTCCACCTCCAGAGCACGGGTCCCCACCCAGCTTCCCTGAATATCTTCACCCTCCCGAGGAAGCAAGCCTGTCTGCATTGACACTCAAGACAGAGGCAGCTGCTGTCTTTGCAGATGCCACTGCAGTTTTACCTTTCCTTCAGTCAGAAGGCAAGAGGGCAGAAAGATGATGGCAACACATCATAGTTTCCTCTGGACAAACTCCTTACAGCTACAGGCTGCCCAAATGCTGTTTAAGTCAGCTGCTTAGGTCCTGCACCAGAACAGGGTTAACATGGATGATGCTTTACCCTGTTTAAGGGGTGCGGGAAAAGTAAGACAGCCAGCTGTGTCAAAAGTCAGCTGGAAGAAGGGAAAGGAAGGTTAAGTCAAAGCACAGTGAAACAGGTACAGATACTGCCAAACCATTCACTGAAGTTACTCAGGGAAGGGGAGCCAAGGCTTATTTCAGAGGACAACAATATATATAGGCTATGTAACTACAGGTTTTTGGAATTAGAGCAACAGAAAATCTGGAATGCTTTCTTAACAGTGTTCTTCTGCACTGCAGACAGATACTACATCTAGATACAATATTATAGCATATATATATATAGTATATGCAGCATCAGATACTTCATTTAGATACACATCTAAACCACCATAGTGCCACATGATTACACCAACACAAGGTTTCAAATAAAACACAGTACCACTTAGCTTACAACAAAAGAGAAAGTAGTTGCAAAAATATTGACATGCATACTTTAAGCTAGCACTTTATAATGTTAGTAGCTTGCAGTAGACAGAGTATCAGAATTTCCATGTGCTGTTTCAATGTAGATTCTGGCCTACCTACACTCAAGAGGGATGGTAATGGGATTGTCAGGTGGAGGCCTGGGGCTCTCTTTAATCAGTAAAGGCTGATCAGCCATTAAAATTCACTGTATACTTCCACAGTGTGACCACTACTGTTAAGAGATGCCTCTGTGTTTATATAGACCAGGGGTCCTCAAACTTTTTAAACAGGGGGCCGGCGCATGGATAAAGTGGCAGGAGGTCATCTGCGGCTGCTTGGTTTCCCCCCCAACGAGGGGGGGGCAGGGGGGGTTCTGTAAATACCGGGGGCTGGATTGAGGACCCTGGGGGTCCGTATCCGGCCCGCGGGCCGTAGTTTGAGGACCCCTGATATAGACCATATGAGAATGCAATGGTGACCTCAGTCAGATGCTCTAAAACTCTCTGCAGAAGAGGAAACCTTGGTCCTCTCCACAGTTCTCTGCTCTGCTTGCTAGCAGGGCCACAAAGCTGCTATTGAAAGAATAACGTATTAGGAGAGCTAAACTGAAGTTTTATTGCACTTCAAACTCTGCCAACTCAGTTGAGACTGGGCTTGTCTAGCAGACACACTGCCTACTGTTGGTCACCAACACACCCATCAGGTTTTCTTGGCTGGAAGGAAGACTTTCTGTGCACTTTCAGAAGGCCATGCCTTTTTACTTAGACACCCTTAGAGCCAGCACGGGCTGACTGCCACGTTTCACTGGCTGCATTGTCCCCTTAGCAGCAGGGAGGTAACTCTTTACGTGTGGATGCAGCCTTCAACTCCATGAACAGCACTGGAGGCTTGTGCAGACACCTTGGCCAATAAATATAACAGATCCTTTTACTTTTCTTCTCTCTACTTCTGC
This sequence comes from Falco rusticolus, assembly GCF_015220075.1. NCBI lineage: Eukaryota > Metazoa > Chordata > Aves > Falconiformes > Falconidae > Falco > Falco rusticolus. Next base: position 45,796,109 of record NC_051192.1, read on the forward strand.
TCAAGTATTTTTTTCCTCTCAGCTTTTTTTTTTTTTTAATGTAATTATATGAGTGCTAAGGAAGTAATTTGCAAAGAATCAACAGGAGTAACTTTTCCTCTAATTGGCTACTAAATGGGCTTTCATAAAAGTAAAAAAAAATGTATACACACACTACTTAGGTTTTGGGGGCTATTTTTTTTTTAGCAAATTAATTTCTTGGTATTCTATGTATTAACAAGTTTTCAAAACTGTCTATAATGTAGGTGACTGAAAATATTTATCCTGGGCCCTCAAGTTGCTATTTTTAGTTTGGTATTTATCTGTTGCTTGAATGGGTGACTGAAACACTAGTCAGAGGTCACACACTTGCAGTGCCGACTCTGGTCTGTCCATACACAGTAGTTCTTGTATGAGCAGCTGTTTAGGAAGCACTTGCTCAGATCTCCTGCCATAAAGCATCCAACAGTGAGAAACCAAAATAGGCTCTGACTTGGAACAGAACAGCTTCCAGGAATCTCATGCTGGCCAAAAAGCACAGTTTGGCAAGCCTTGCTTGGTTTGGTTTGTGGCCCCATCATTCATTTAAATAATTCCATTGGTTCATTTGGGAAATGGAAGTTGAGAGTCAGATACAGCTTATTTACTCTTTATTTTACCATATGGGTATTTTATAACTTCAGAAGAATTATGACAGCCCTCAAAAATCAGATAGTTTTAAATGTTACACCTATGCAGCTGCCCAGTACAACAAAACCACGGCCACTTCTCTTGAACAGGCAGAATACCTCTTTGTGCTTTCATCTCCTTGCTGGGAAATCCTTGCCTAGTCTATGAGGAAAAAGTCATCATGATGCCAAGGCAGATGCAGCTCCTAAGGTAGAAAAAGGCATCTTTTCTCAACATTTCTCTACAGACAAAATAGCACAAGCCAGTAAGAAGTGAACAATGAAAGCTCCACTCCTCTATCACTTGACAATTTAATAAATATCTCATCTGCAAAGTTTGTATCAATGGAAGATAGAGCAAACGAGTAAGCGCTGAAAGGTAGAAGTTGAACATAAAGCTCAGACTATATCCTCTGCCATTGGTACGGGCATATCAATTCCTTTCAAAATGGGATTTTTCAATGGAAGCATTCAGTTCTCTTTCTTGCATTCAAGCATTGTCCTCCCATTTAGTTTGTTAACCAGGATTTCTGTCTTGCAGCATCACCCCTTCTTCACACTTGCAAAAGCACCATTTCACTACCTGACATATATCCTCACAGGTCCTATATATCATCTCATCCCATTTGAGTTAACATCTAATTGCCACTAAGTTTTAGCTTGCTCTTTTTTTCCAAAATCCTTTTATTATATCCAAATGTAGCACATTTGAAAGGAATTTGGGCTTTAGCCTTCATTTCAGGATGCCTCCATTTAAAAGCTCTATAAAGTCTAGCAAAGATGTCTTCTCGTTCATTTAGTTTCAAGTATACACATTCACTTTTTCCTGAGTGTCTCTGAAAAACAGGTTGTAAGGAGGCACTATTTTCCACATTAAGAGCACATCCTTGCAACCAAAGCACTGACTGCAAGAAGAGTTCATTGCAAAGTCGTCCAAAGCACCACTAAAAGAAAAGCTTCCAGCAAACCCTTTTGAGTCCCAACTTCTCCTGCATTCTTCTAGCTATTTCATTATGAAGGCCCCTTCATCCCTATGGGCATGTTTGCCTATCCCAAGAGAAGCAAACCTACACCAGTCACTGCCAAGGAATTGCACTCTAAACAGCCAGCCAACCTTATAAATGGTGTTGCCATCTTGAAAATGCAAACTGAGCAAGTATCATTTGACAGAGTCTGCAGATGATCTGCAACAACTGTTTTAAGAACAGCTACCAGCCTAATTGCCTTCCAAGGTAGTCTTCAGCATCAAGACCTCCCATTCCAGCTCCCAGGATCCTTAAACAGTGCACTTTTTCAACTGAATTCTCACTTTACTGTGGTCAGCCTAAAATTTGTTCTCCCTCCTGCTTCAACATCACTATTTATCTTTAAGCAGATATCAAATATATGTTAAAATATTTCTATTTTTCAGAGACACAAACATGCAAAGTCAGGACTTGTCAGTGTTCTCTAATCATCTGCATTGTTGGAAACAGTCACAGGATGAAGACAAATGTGTATTTCTCTTCCCAGAGGCATTCCAAAAGAATTAAGAGTTATGGATGATATGGATTTTTTTTTTTAAAGGAATAAAAGCTTTGTGGTTCCATAACCATAGCCTGAAGAGTCATTTAAGGCATACTGAAGGAAGAAAGTATAACAAAAAGCAAGATATTTGATGTTTTGGTTTGGTATAAAAGTAAAAAATCCAAAGTCGTTCTGAAGCGCCTAATTTCCTCACAGATTTACTTTTTAAATGCTACAGAGCCCATGATCTTCCAGGACATGTTATTTTGCTGGCAGCAAACATGTGGCAGACCTTTTCATTGGATAATGAAAACTTGTGGTGGGCTACATGATCGTGACAGTGTTGGCAAGCCCAGAACAGAATAAGGGCAAAGTGCTGAGGTGTCCCTCTGCTCCTCAGATACATAAACAGGCAATACTTTCCAGCACAACCGTAAAAATTCCAGATGCTTATGCAACAGCTGCTAGCCCTCACAAATCACCGTAGCTGAAAGATGATGCATGCACACATAGCAAGTCCAGGACTGAGGGCCCTTAAATGAGGTAAATTTACAGACTGGCAATATCAAGAACAGAGAAATTGCAATTGGGCTGAACTGAAAGGAAAAAAACCCCAAAGATGTACACTAATTTTTTTATTTCCCCACTTCTTAGCAGCATAACTCCCAATATACTTGTTAAAGAAAACAACTGCTTAAACTGTTTCCTATGACTGAAATACAGCTCTGGGAGAGGACTATTTTTTTAAAATCCGTACCAAGCCTAGCACTTCATTACTGGGCTGGAGCCCTGGCGGAAAGGCTGTAATTCTCACATTTTCAAGTTAAGAATAGTCTATCACTCTTTTGTTAAGTACGTTAATTAATACAGTAGGGGGAAAAAAAAAAAAAAGGCAGGGAGGCAAAGAAGATTTTAAGAGGAGTGTAATTTTCTCAAGTATCCCTTAAATACTGGAAGGCACCACCTTCAATTATGAGGTATAACAAAGCTCCCCAGAAAGTAGAGAACTCACATGCATACTCAAGATCTCATTTCTTAAATAAGCTTCTTGATTCTGTAGTACAGAACACACCAGGACTACCTGAGATCCAAAGTACTTTAATGTAAATCAGAGATCCTCTGCAACTTCTGGAAGTCCGGAACAGAGCGATGCTTCTGGTTAGCACTGAGTTTCCAGAGGCCGAAACAAGGCAGTGTGTAGTTAGCCGCAGACAAAGTCCCTGCTAATGCAGCTTTTCAGACAGAACCCAAATGAGTACAGCAGTCTTTCAGTTTTCTCCTGAAGTTACTTACCTAGTATGCAAAGCATTTCCAGCAACTTAGGTATATTAAAAATACAGCCAAACAGTAGCTTCATTCAGGTTGATGTTATACTAAATTGCAACAGTATTTCATGTTACACCATCCAACAGCATACTATATACATAGTGTACACATATATATACACTAACCCTTCAGAAGCATGTTAATAGACCACAAATATGCACCTACATACACATACATATGAACAATTACCTGTTGTTACAGAAAGTTACCAGAAGAAAAATAATCTTGTACACAGATTTCTGCAATGAAAGTATAGGTAGCAGGGCCTTGAAAGAAGCATGGCCTGCCATAGCACTGCAGAGCATATTAACGTGCCATCTGTTCATCATAACAAGCTCAACAGGATTCAGCTTCTAGCTGCAGAGATGCTACCTACAGCACATCCCTTGATCAAGCAGACAGTTGTTGGATATTGCCAAAGTCTTGCCACATCCCTTTCAGAGAACATGTTATATGACTCTGCCACCTGCACAGTCTGGATTTAAAAACTGCTTTCCCAGGGGGCTGTGCCTTTGAGCAGAATTAGTCACACTAACAAGCAGCCCACAGTCTGGTTCCTCCAGCTAGAGATACGCAGACATAACCATTGCTATTTGCTTAAAGCTCTCAGCTTCTGCTCTCACCTTGGAGAAAGACTCATTGTATTTCCAGGAACATTAACACTGAAGAACATGAAATCTGTCCTCAGAAGAGATAGTGGCTCTTGAAAAAGAGACAAGAAAGTTTCTCTCTAGCCCTTTGTAAGCAAGATGACCACTCTTTCAGTTACTCCCCCCTCCCCTTGCTATGTTTCTCCCTTCAAACAGAGAAATTATGAAACAGCTGTTGCTTTTGCCAGCTTTGTGAGAGGCAAAGAGCAGCAGTCAGAAGTAGCAGCAGGGGAACAAGACTGTAATATACTCCGTGTCCCATCTGTTGAGAATGGGTAACAGAAGACAGAGGGCAAGGAAACAAACAGGGACTCCAACGTACAGTCAAACAGCTCCTTTCTCATCACCTATCTTACGTTCTTTGGCTCAATATCCAGCACCCACAGCAAAAGAAAGGACAAAACACTTCAAGTTCAATGTACAACATCAATCAATTTAGTATCTTGATAGTGTTCACAAGCAAGTTGTTTAATTAATACACTGTGTAGCCAGTATTTTGGCTTAGCTGTTACTCTGCCATGTGGCAAACTAGACAAAGCAGATGGTCAATAAGCTCTGTTAAACTGTCAGGGCCAGCTATTATGAAGAGACACAAAACAGCTCTCTGCCAGTTCCAAAATTTTTTAGCTAAGTCTCAGCAACCTCAGTGCAGTTCCTCCTCTTAGAAAAGCCAGCATCAAAAGAATCAAGTTTTTAAGCTAATAACTTTCCCAAGGCTCCAATCCTGAAGTTTAGAGCATGCCAGGCCCCGTGCTAAAAGATGCTCAAGTTCATTAAAAGGTGCAAAAATGTGAGAATAGCCAGTATCATCTGTACTACACTAAGAAACCACTGATTTGTGAAACCAGCTGTTTTGCATCTTCAAAAAATAATAAAAAAATAAGTGTAGCACTTAAGTCAGGAGAGCTAGGATCGAAGTAGAGTATTAACTCCTCAGCCTTTGAACTCTAAGGAGGGAAACCAGCACAGCATAACTCTTACTTAAAAGAATGAATCTGTTAACAAGTCAAATTTCAAAATAATTTCTGCTCTTCACTAAAAAAAAGTTGTTGTCACACTTAAACTCTGAAACAATCTCAGACACTTTACTATCTGGAGGTACGTGTGAGGTACTTTGATCCTCACAACAAAGACAGGTGCTCTGAACAAATAACCAAGCAGAGCTGAAGTCTGGTTCAGCAAACAGCACAAGCTATGCCACATTAGAGGAGAAGGTTCTGGCAGGGCGTAGAGCTACATCTTGTTTCCTTTTGCTAAAATCCACCTCTTGCTGCTACAGTAGCCTCTCTGCTTGTTCACCAAGAGACATTCATGTAGGGCCCTTGATTCTCAGGCATCTCCAGAGACAAGCATTTGTATTCTGACAAAAACACACCTCTGGCTCCCCTAACACCTCCCATGACAGCAGGCTTTCCTTCAAGGCCCTCGGGTGGTATAGTTTAACTTCTGTGCTTCACCCCAGGAAAAGCACACCATGCCGTATTATAGCAGAGCACCATTATTACAGCCCTAATCCCAGCTGCAGAAAACTCTGCCAGAAAAACATGATATACATGCAGCCTTGGGGCTTCACAGAGCACTTCTGAAATGAATCATCGAATAAGGAGACTGGTATTTCTATAGTTGCCAAGCAAGGCACGTTGGAGTTTACCCAAAGATGGGAAGTTATGCTTTCCCAAATAAAAGCAGCTTAACCTCTACACCAGGAGACTAAGAACAACTAACTTGTTATTAGTCTCTAGTACAACTGACCGACATCTTAAAACAGAGCAAACCAAATAATTAATGTGTTTTCTTAGCATAAAGTACAAGTGAAGTTTTATCATATTTTAAGGCAAACTTTGACCACTAAAAGCTCATGCATCTACATCCATAGGCTTCATTCCCACCTACTTAGGGTATCATATTGACTATCACAATACCAGCATGTTTTGTTCCCAGGGCCATAAGGAACCCAGGTGATGCCTATGTGTACTGCTCCCTGGCCATATCGCAGCTAAGCACAAGATGTGCCTTCTGCTTTAGCACTACATCTGGCTACAGTAGCTAAAGTTTGCTTAGGATTTTAATGTTTTGAGCCCAGTTCTCCATAAACCCCCATGAAGAGAGGCTAGAAGCTTAATTGTGCCTTTCAGGCCCCAAAACACATTTCTTTGCAATGTAACATTTAGATTTACAGTAATCTTAAGTCTCCCTTTACTAGAGTCTTGAGAAGGTGTCCAGTGAGCTGATGCCCCTGTCTCTGCAAAATCATGAAAGGCGAGTTCCTGAAGTGTCCCTCTAGAAAGCCACCTCTGTGTTCACAACCAAAATCAGTTAAGCCTTCTGCCACCCAGAATCTTTTCAGGGTCCAAAATAGCCCTAATCTTTAGCATGCTACTTTGGGGCTAGCCACCTCAGATGAGAGCTTTGGACTACCAACAGCTTTTGGATGGATCCTACACCAACTCACTTGGGTGCATTACAGTTCACCATCACCAGACACCTCAGCACCCACATTTTTCAGGCAGTACTCTCTCTCATTTGTGTTTGCAACTAAGCGCTTATCACAGTAGGGCTCTAATCTTAAGTTACTTGGTCTTGAAAAATCTCCTGCCACAGTTGCCAAAGTAGTTTTAATCATAAGTTTGCTGGCATTATTCAGAAGCTGCTAACAAGAGAAATTAAGGAGTCAAGAGACAGATCAACTTTGTTTGTCTAAATTATAACATGATTTGTGTAGTATGGGCTCAAAATTTCTGTATCCTGAACTCAGACAATATTTACAGCAAGGAGACAGACCAGCTCGAGCAAGCACCAGGTGAGGATGTAACAGTATGGATTTCCTCCTTCTGGACAACATTGGCTAGTTTCTAGCCTCTGGCAGACTTTCAAGGAACCATTCAAAGAATTTACCTGGACTCACACTTCAGCTACTTATTCCTGTGTTTCACTTTCCTTCCACTGTCTTACATTTTGGAAACACTTTAAAGATTAACATTCTCCTGTCTTCATCTTCCCTGCTTTCAAACAAACATGTTGATCACATGACAACAAAAATTCATGCACAAGAAGCCACTTAGTATGTAAGCAGTCATACCTAACTGAAGAGCAGCCATCTTTCTGAATGAGACCTTCATCTGATCAAAATCATTTGTGTTGGGCAATATTTTAAAGCAAAGCTACAAAAATTACTTTTTTTTTAACCAAGATCCAGGACTCACAAGTTGGGATTTTTCTCACCTGGCTATGTCTACCATCCATCTACAGTAAACAACAGAAGACGATAAAAGGAGCATCAAGCAATTATAGCTTAGAGGTCTGTCTCACAGCAGATAAATCTTACTAATGGTATCTCTCATATAACTGCATAGAAAACCTGTATGCTCCTGTTACGGGAGTAGCTAAGTTCACTGCTGCTATTTTTGATCCTGAAAGCAACATACAGTGTTATCCTAGTCCAGAAGATGTGGAGCAAATGCCCTTCAGATCCTGGTAAAGTTAGCCAGTGTACCTTGGTAAAGGTTGAGTCAGGAGATGCAACTAAGGACAGACTGTCTTGAAGTCTGGCTGATCATATTACTCACACTGCTTTGCCAAAAGAGACATGTTTCAAATCACAATTAATGTAATTTAGTTTTCCCATCTGCTACACTGTATTTTAAGACTAAACTTTTTACTACCAGATCAAATGAAGCACATCAAAAGTTCTAAAGATGGGCGCTACCAGCTGGCTACTTTGACCACTCAACAGATGTTAATTTCAGTGCCAAAAAACCCAAACAAACCCTAGCCTTCCTCAACATGCCTAAACATGCAACTTGGAGAGATTTTAATTAATTTACTCAATATAGTACAGTAGTCTTTTCTGTAGAAAATTATTTTCTACTTTCAGATACCACTAAAAGACAATCTGAGCATCTTTTCTGCTCCAGTTCTTAAACCTAATTAGGTTTTTCTCATTAGCACACCTTAGTCAAAGAGCTGACTATTTTGCATTCACATTATTCCACCTTTGAAATCAAAGATAAGACTGAAAATGCAGAAGAAGTTTCAAGCAGTTAAACATTACAACTTAAAATAAAATGGTATGTAAATGAAAGCAGTGCTCTTACTGACACAGTGTACTTAGCATACACATTCAAATCCAGAGTCTTTGGGTGGCAGTGAAGTATGTATAAGAAACATATCATTATCCCATAGGGCATAGATAAGGAATTAACTCCAAGGAATCCAAAATAAAGTCCTTCAGTGAAGCTTCTTCTCAGATGACCCAGGCCTGCAAAACACCTGCATATAAACCAAATACCTTCAGCAGCCTATTTCTGTTCTAGGGACATAATGATAGCCATAAGTAATCACACACTTTCTGCAAACAGAAACCCTATCGAGGGCCCTCACAGTCACAGTACAAGACTGATGCCATCAAGAGGAATCTAGAAGTACTCCTGCACATCTTTAAAGAATCAGTTGTGTGCTAGTTTATGCGTAACACAGAAAAACCAGTTCAAAGGAACTCTGAATTCAAAGTATAATACTGGACTAAAAAATCAAGTTAAAAATATAACTGGATACTTTTCTTACAAACATTCAAAGTCTAAGATTTGAGGTCTTCAGAGATCAGCCTGGACACAAACATCTTCATGAGGAAGACTCCTATAATCTTTGCTCTTCCAGATACTCACAGGCCTGTTTGTTTCCACCTACAGATCTTCCCAATGGGAGATATTCCACGAACACCAGAGATGATCATCAAGTTTTCAGACATGAAACTGCATGAACGTGCATGCAGAAGCAGGTGGAAGGAAGGGAGTAAGATCAAAGTCAGGCACACCCTTTCCTTCCCCAAGGAGGGAGGGGGAGAAGGGGGAGAAGAGAGGAAGCTCCATGCTGCCCCTGTCTCATATTTCTCTTGTTTCCCTGCTTTAAAAGATTTCAGTCATCAAAATAGTTTTCAGCACAAACTGCATCTAATGCATCCCAAAAGAGTTTATTTCCAAGGACTTATTGTAGATGGAACAAGTGTTCACCTAGCTCCCAGGGTAACATACAGGACCACTGGGGTCTAGGCAGGTATTTTGAGGTGGGTTGTTTTGTTCTTTTGTTTGCTATTTTGCACTGTGGCACACAAGAACAATGACTCCCTTTGCCAATGAAAAGGCACATCAAAGTAGGTTCAGGGGATGACTAGTAGCCTGAAAATAAGTCTCACATCAAAGTCTAACTTGTTACTAACAGGTAATTTTCTTTCAGACAATGTCCACTTTAAAGTGAACATAGTCTCCCAGAAACAAAACAAAAATATATAAAAAAAATAAAAATGGAACTCTGATCTGCTATGAGTAGCAGATTATGTCTGGTCTGTCAGATACCAACATAGGAGCTACTCAGAAGAGGGTTATGTACCACATTTGTGGCTGGATTCCTTATGTCTGCTCTTAACACAGAGCAGAAACAACAGCATGGCCTCGGGAGCACCAGAGCTAAGGAAGCATGGGTTTCCTGTAATTCATGTTGTGGTTCTCAAGTGCCCAGATAAAGCTCTTCCCGTATTAAGAATATACAGGAAGCTGTAACAACTTACCTGTGTGGATTCATTGCCATCTAATAAAGGACGAAGATCTTCCCTTCAGTGAAGATACTCAGGGTCTCAAGTTTTGTGAAAAAGGCAGCTAGATTATATAGTTATCATCATGCTATGATATCATTATTCCTCTGGCCAATTTCAAGCTATTATTAGAAGAGTTAGCATGGCAGAAGACACATTTTTTTCTACTATACACTTTTAACTTGCCATTTTAGCTTAATAATGGAAACAAATATACTCAGTGCCTTTAAAATACAACTAACCTTTTTCAGTCAGTGGCAGAGTAAACTGGTATTGACCAGAGAAGCAGTTCTGAGCTTGGAAAAAGTGTTTATGCCCATAAAAATAACCTGATGCTGCTCAGCTTTTAAGTACCTTCTAGCACTAGCTCAGCAGAGCTGAGTGGAAGAGGACCTCTTAAAATTGGTAGTGGTACATCAGTGCTCAGGTAGCCCCAAAACCTCTTTCTTGCCCCACAAATTAAAAGCCTGACTTTTAAAGAACTCCCCATGAAGCATCAGCAATTGCATGCAATTGTCTTTGTCCGACCTACACTACCAGATGTCTTTAAAACTCTTTTTAGACATTCTAAAACATGCTAGCATGCCACATTAGCCACAAGCTGCAAGGGATGAACATTTCTTTAATATTTTCTCTTATCAATGAACAAGTAAACAAAACAAGGAAAGAGTATAATCAAAGTGACAGGTGGATTCTGAAAATTACTTCAGGCCACAGCTAATAATAGAAAACCCAGTTTCAAATTAAAAGTTTGGATGAGTAGCCCAACACCCTCAAACACTAAAGAAACACTAGTGCTTTCCCAAGAGCTGGTCAGGGAGAGTGAGCATGCCAAAATACAGGAGCAGCATGAGAATTTTCTCATGTAGTAATTGGCCTGAATCCAACCTCCTGAATAGATTTTTTTTCCTCCAGCTAAGGGGAACGGGGCTGCACACACATACAACCTCCAAAGGCAAACTTTGCTCCAGAAAACCAAGCCAAAGCATTCTCAGCCTAGCTCAGAAGCAGCACTAGCTGGCACAGGGTCATACCAATCAGCACAAGTGGTATCACCAGCTCCTTCCCACCAGCTTTCACTTGGTGCTAGCCCTCTTCATTGTTCAAATTGACAGTGAAAGCAGAGTTTAAAGTTCACCTCACCACCTTCAGGATGACACGGTTAGACATTACACATTCCTCCAGGAACAGCAGCAACCACACTTTCCACCCCTGCACATCCCTGTTTACTGAACATCACTGTCAGGGCAACAGCTTAAGAGGTGTCTGACTCCCTCCTGTGACAGAGGGCTTGGAAAGCTTGGGCCATTTAAGAAGTCTCCATCTGCTGGCTCAAAGACAACAAAAAGGATTGGGGAGGGAGAACTGTTTTCTGAAAATCAAGAAGAGGAAAATGTTGAGATATTTCTAACATCTGGGCTGTGTTTGAGGACCCCATTTTCTCATTATTGCCCAAAGCTACCAAACAGCTACTTTCAATCCTCCTCAAATTCTTCCAAATGCAGATGGTTTGGAAGAAAGAAGATGGAGCAACTCCCTCAAACCCATCTTCACAGCTTGTAGAATGTACATGTAAAGGACACGGTACCCATATTCCTCCCACAGGCAGACAGCTTAGATAACGCACAAAGGGTCCAGTTCTGCACAAAGAGTGCCAAGCACTGGAGTCAGGACACTAATAAATCCTACATTCGCAATAAGCATTGCTACCTTCCGTAACAGGAGTACACAGGATAAAGTCTACTGAATATGGAATGGGTGCAGCAGCCATTACCTAGTAATTTCAGCACAGCACAATATAGGCATCCAGGGAGCATTTTATGACCAGGAAAGAGTCTAACCCAACCTTTTTAACGGGCCTACGGAAGAGCGAGTTAAGAGAAGGTGGTAGAATCCATTGCCACTCACTAAAATCAAATGTACCCAATATTCCTTTGTTTAAAATCCCCACTACCTACAGCTGCAAGCAGGAGATGAGCTGTTCCAAGAGTACTTTTACATGTATTCCACTTTAAAAATGCTGAAGATACTTCATATAATGCCTTTGGCATCTACCACCAAATAAAGACAAGCCAAGTCATAAGACACTTTAACACAAAAATATTTGAAACTAAAATACACAGACTTGCAACACCATTTTCCAATCCAAAGAGATTAAATAATTATGTACTTAATTAGAAAAATTAGGACAGCAATTTCACCTTATTTCTACACAGACCAGAACTCATTTCCTGCTGTGGTTTCAGATGTAGCTCTGGATGACTACTTTATGCAAAGACAGTAAGAAAAGCAGGTGAATTTTCAAGTTCCTCTGTGGTGGTGTTCTTTACAAAGAAAAAATGCAAGTGGAGAAAAAGGAGCTACTTGTTAAAATGTAAGAGAATCCAGGATGTATGTACTCCAACTGGGAATATTCATATGAAGTCCTGAAATACTTCAGATAGAAGCAAAGGCCAAATAACAGCTGCTTGAGCTTCCACTCTACAAGGAAGATTCCAAATACACAGAGGAATAAGTGAGGGTAAGTTAAAATTGCAGTTAAAAATTAGTCATCCCTTGATAAGCACAGCTTGGTGGCTTGTTATATACACATTCAACCCAGCAGTCTGGCTCAGGTGATAGGAGTTGTTCCAAGCACTGGGCCAAAGTTTTACATCAAAGCATCTTCATATTGCCCTAGCAGCCAAGGCAATGGTATCTGTCTTTGACTATTTTTTATTCATAAGAAACTGCTCTGGCCTTCTTTTAACACTTTGTTTTATAGCAAGTCAGCTTTGGCCTTTACTCATGCGTTGGTCCCAACGAGCTCCTACCCACAGAAATAGCCCACCGTGCGCTCAGCACTCCGCTCCCAGCTACCCTGCCCTATTTGGAGCTACAGGCAAAAACCCCACTGCTGCTTACTTGTGGGCTGGTACTCTTCCATCTTTTGATGATTATAGCCCTTTGATTACAGCCCTAAAGCAATTTCAGTCACTTGATGCTTTCCCACAATATCTTCCTCCCTTCCCCCTCAAAACATGCCCCAAGCACAGACAAGTTCCCACAATTCACTGGGAAATAAAGAGCAGCTCAGTTTACTACAGCAAAAAAACGATGGGAATAAGACACCAGCAGTCCTAGCAACAGGCATACGGAACTGAAGTGCCTAGATACACAGTGCTCCATGCTGCTTAACAGTGCACCAGGCCTGGGAGCCCAGGTTAGCCCACCTGCTCTGCATCTGCCTGTGGTTTGCGTGCAAGTCTATCTTGCGCACAGAGGAAACATGCCAATTGAACACTGAAGTCGATCGTACAAGACTGCTACCCAGGGCTTGCAGAAGTTTATGATTCACAAGGAAGTGTGTTCTTGAAAGGAGTGAAAGCTCCATATTTAGGAAACAGAAATTTTAGACAGTGAATGAAGGTAGTCCTGCAATTAAACTAGATGAATGAGTCCAACAACCTTACAGTAGGATCTTACCAGTAAGTACGTGTGTGACATTGGGCAAGTCATAAAGTGATCATTTCCATCTCTGATGTGGAGGAAATACTTAGCTAGCCCTTAGTTCTCAAGCTTTGTTTGTTAACCTTTGATCACTTCAGACTGTGCTTCAGAATTAAAGCAACGTAAATATTTATCTGGGAAACGGGAAGAATAAAATTCTGTAAGAGCCAAATTAAAACTAACCTCAGTTTTGAAAAATCTGTCTTCTAGTTGCTTGACTGTCCTCAATCGCACAGTCTCAATGTCACATTAACAAGCTTCTTCCTTTTTAATTGCCTATAATTTTTCTTGAGATGCATGCTTAATACTGGCAGTTAAATGGGTCATTAGGATTGGAAATATTCATCTCTTTGGATATGAATAGGATGGAGCACGATAAGTTTCTGTTTTCAAAGCTGCCATTAGCCTGCCGATAGTTTTCTTTCAGGCATTATTAACACAGCAGTAGCCAACACTGGCTTACATTGCTGCAAAGAAACTGTTATCCAACAAGTTCAATCCTTTTTCCCTTACCTACAAGAATCTTTGCAGGTCAGGCAGTACTCTGAATGTTATTAAGATAAATCTGGAAAAATCATCAGCTTCTGTACTTCCTTGTGTCATGTGCTACCTGCCACTGCTCTTCCATTACAAAGTGCTAGGAATGGGTTGCATGGCCGATTTTTGGAGGACTGCTGGATCAGAAATAGTACTTGGGCTCTTACCATCTTTCCTCCTTTTAACACCTGCGGCCAGCCCCCAGTTCCCAACAGGACTGCATTCCCTCCAGACAGCATCCATGGGCTCCGGGCTTACCCTGCCCCCTCCTCTCCCTTGCACAGCTATTTCATCCTCAGCACTGAGAGTCTGCAGCAAGCAGAATCTTTCAGCATATCACACTGTTGAGATATGAGGAAATTAAGATAAGAAACATCGTTCCAGAAACTGACATTTAAGTGTGTTTCACAGCTGAACAAAGGTGCTTCAGAAAAGCAGTCTTTACATAAAAACTAAATTAATGGCGTGACGGACACCTCCTCATCAGGGTCCATCTGGCCACTCTGGTTATGATAACACAGCTGGGTCTGCACCGACATCTTCAAACGCTCAGTCTCAGGCACGCACCTTAACACACCGCACAGCCCTGCATTACTGCCTGCTCCAGACCTGGAGCTCTCCCCACAAGGCCAAACTTCCCACATCTGCCTGACAGCCTTAAAAAACACCCGGGACTAAAGGCTTTTATAAGAACGTATCCTAAAGCAAACTCCACTCGCAGGCAAGCCAGTCCCAGAAGCCATACTCACTTGAGTGCTGGGGCCCCAGAGGCCTGGCCGCCCAGGGCTCCCCCACAGCCCAGACCCCATGTCAGCCCCTGCCCCAGTGACACCATAGCAGAGCAGGGCTCCAGCTCCCCACAGCCCTGCCTGGCCATGGCCCTGCTGAGCCAGGCCCACATCCCCGCCTGGCCTCGGTCTGTCCCCAGGGGGATGTCTGGGGCTGAGGGGTAGGACAGGTCCTGGCTGCCAGGCCCTGCCCAGGCAACTTGCATGGCACAGGCACAACTGGGCGACTGGCAGCAGGGCCCATGGCTGCACACGCGCCACAGCCCCTGCGGGCCCTGCACAACACGGCAAGACCACTGCATAAAACAGGCAGCAAAAAGCAAGATCTCTCTCTCACCAAACACCATTTTTGCAGCCAGCAGCAGAGGCATCAGAGCCAGCTGAGCTCAAGCAAGAAGCACCCTGCAGCAAGCACTGGGGAGCCAGCCGCAGGGCCGCTGCTTCTGACCGCAGCTGGTCACAGGCCGTGTTCCCCAGAGCTCAGTACTGGGGCCAGTCCTGTTTAATATCTTTATCCATGATCTGGACAAATGGATCAAGCATACCCTCACTAAGTTTGCAGATGACACAAGCTGGGTGGGAGCGTTGATCTGCTTGAGGGCAGGAGGGCTCTGCAGAGGGACCTGGACAGGCTGGATGGGCCCAGCCAACTGCATGAGGTTCAACAGGGCTCAGTGCCGGGTCCTGCACCTGGGTCACACCAGCCCCACACAGCGCTACAGGCTGGGGCAGAGCGGCTGGAAAGGGCCTGGCGGGAAAGGGCCTGGGGGTGCTGGGTGACAGCCATGAGCATGAGCCAGCAGTGTGCCCAGGTGGCCAAGGCGGCCAACAGCGTCCTGGCTGGTGTCAGAAGCAGTGTGGCCAGCAGGACGAGGGCAGTGATCGCCGCCCTGTACCCGGCACCGGTGAGGCCGCACCTGGAACCCTGTGTTCAGGTGGGGGCCCCTCACTGCAAGGCAGACACTGAGGTGCTGGAGCGTGTCCAGAGACGGGCAACGGAGCTGGGGAAGGGTCTGGAGCACAAGTCTGATGGGGAGCAGCTGAAGGAACTGGGGGTGTTTAAGCCTGGACAAGAGGAGGCTCAGGGGAGACCATATCGCTTTTTACAGCTGCCTGACAGAAGGCTGTAGCAAGGTGGGTGTCAGTCTCTTCTCTCAAGTAACAAGTGACAGGACAAGAAATGGCCTTAAGTTGCACCAGGGGAGGTTTAGATTGGATATTAGGAAAAATTTCTTCACCAAGAGTGTTGCCAAGCATTGGAACAGGCTGCCCAGGGAAGTGGCTGAGTCACCATCACTGGAGGCATTTAAAAGATGTGGCGCTTAGGGACATGGTTTAGTGGTGGACTTGGCAGGGCTAGGTTAATGGTTGGACTCAATGATCTTAAAGCTCTTTTCCAACCTAAAGGATTCTATGATCTTCCTCCTTTTTCAAGGGTGCTCAGATTTTCCTTCCTTTTCTGCCAGCCAGCCTTGTCAGCAGTACCACTGCTCTGCAGCCACATTTCAACCAGAAGTCAGCTTCAGCATCACTGCTCCTCTACACTGTGCGTCACAAGACTTGAAAAGGGAGGGTTCAACAATTAGGAGAGAGGAGAAAAGACGTCATGCTCCTTTTTCCCCAGCTTCCACTCCATGTCTTGTTTCCTACAGCATCTTAAGCAATAAGTCAGAGTAATGCCAAATGGGCATGCCTTGCATATATTAATTCCCCTCCTATAACACACACCCTCTGCTTACTATTATTCTTATTTTTCTTACCCTACAGCAAGCAAAGATTCCTCATCTACAGCAGGAGAGCTGAAAGCCAGCTGCTCTGTGCACAGTTCCTTTGTGAGCCAGTCTTTGCTAACTCAAGGATAGCATCCCTTCTTTTTGCCTTGTCTGTGTATTTTGCCTTTTGGGGCAAGAAATTCCCAGGATAGGTTTTAATGCAGCATTCTTCACACTAATTTGCTAACTGACCACTTGAAAAGCAATTAAAAAAAAAATCTGAAACCTGGATTTCTGCTAAAAGAAACAATCATACAGGATGGAGTCAACATATAAAACAAGCCAATGTGGGAAGATAGCGTCAGACATACTGCTTTTTTGCTTAACACTGCAGCTGTGAAAATGAGAAGGGAAGAAAGCTGTTTTCTCAAGGCATAGCCAGCCAGTCTGCTGCAGTGTTTCAGAATACATCCCTAGTGCTCCTGTTCAGCACGGTGGAAATAATTGCATGTATAGTTCGGGTTTTGCCTCTTTTTTAAGATTTTTTCAACAAGTCAAAAGGATAAGAAAATAGTGGTAGTCTGGAATAACAGCAGATGCCATAATGTGACAGGGTGAACAGGTCACTTTGAGACTAATGTTGAAAGACCATAATTTTCTAACACTCACTGTGTATACCATAGCTGGAGTACTAAAATAAGTGTTAAGCTGGACTCAGAGAATGGAAATTACTTCTATTAAAAATTTGCCTCATAACATGCCTCTAAGAGGCAGAGAGCACAGAACTCAGAAGTGCTCAGCTCAAAACTGTCTATATTTAATTTTTGCTATAGCCTGTATCTCAGACATTTGGACCTGGTGGTTCCTGTTTCAGGAGCAACTCCTTATGGCTGTAAACAATTTATCTTACTGAACACATCAGCCCAGAGAAGTCTTAGGAAAAGCCATTTACAAAGACCATTTCACCTGTTGTGATAGGCTCAGAGTGAGGTGGCAAGTGCACAAGCATACCTGAAGACAATTTCCCAGATTCAATGCACAAGTTACAAAAAACATTAGACAAATTCTTTAGAAGCATTTGGGTACATCATGTGCCTTCAGAGTTAAATGTACAGACATCCTCATTCAGTGGTAGAAAGGCCAGCAGCTGTTGATCGTGATCATATTACTTTTCCCTCTAACCTGCTTCCAGTGGACTCTCCAATACTGGCATTGCTTTAAGCATTATCCAAACAAGTTTTCCTAAAATACAAGATTGCAGCACCCATCTGTCCAAAAAGCAACCTCTAGACCAGGGGTCCTCAAACTACAGCCCACGGGACAGATACGGACCCCCAGGGTCCTCAGTCCAGCCCCCGGTATTTACAGACCCCCCCCGCACCCCCCACCCACCCCCCACCCCCCCCGCCAGGGGTTGGGGTGGGAAACCAAGCAGCCACAGATGACTGCCTGCCACTTCATCCATCCACCAGCCCCGTTTAAAAAGTATGAGGACCCCTGCTCTAGAGCAAGAGAAGTGAACTTACAACAAACTACTGTAAATTTCATTGTCCCTACAACCCCTGACTTCTCAAGTTCTCTTTTCCACTACTGTGAGTATTTCTGCAAATCTTTAACGAAGAGAAAGACAGAAAGAGACAAGCTGGGACAAGGACTTGGGGGCACAGAAAAAAGCAGGTTACTGAGTAATTACTTACATTTATAAAATTGGCACCTTCTACTGCCCATACATCTGCTGCTAGAAGCAAGCCAGCAGAGTTTAGGCAAACAGACATACACCCACATACCTGGATCTGCAGCACACACGAGTGAAAGCAATAACATGGAAAAACATAGAGGCAAGGCAGACAGCCTACCATGTGCTTTCTATATGCATTCTACCTTCCCTACCTTACTTCTGCCTCTCCAGGTCCACCCAACTTTCCATTTTCTCCTTTGCTTCTCCAGTCTTGTCTTACCTGGACCTGACAACCCAACACTTCCCATTGGTTCAGAGGCAGTTGACATTCTTCTACCATGTATTACAGAGATGGACAGAAGCAAGCTCTAGAGAAAAAGAGGAGTATTTGTTCTCCACTACTCAAAGACATGGTGTTCAGGACAGCACAGAACTTGATCTCCACTTGCTGGCAGCAGAGAAGTAGGTAGAGTGGGAAAAATCCTCACCTCCTCCGAGCTCTATCAAAAACCGCAGCCTTCGCACTTTCTAGGACAAGGCTTTCCTAAAGACTTCCCAAGCACTCCATCCTCTCAAGCACTTAAATTTCAGAGCAGTTCTCAAGGCTGGAGGTGTGTCCTTGTGGTACGCATCCTAAGAGGGTAAGTCACCCCAGAGCCACAGGCAGTAAAAGCAGGGATAAAGCCAGCAGGTGGAGGTGTGGGCAAGACAAGGTGGAGCTGCAAGTTCTCTGGGATTCATGCCATTGCTACTAAATTATGGAAAACAAGCACCACAAGAAATACAAGACCAAACGCCATGAGATTCTGAATTTTGAGAACTCTAAACCTCATGGTGCCCATAATTTTGATAAAAGTCCATCCTCTGTTAACAATGGCTGTAGCTCTCTACAGTCTTTATCACAACACAGAATGAAATCAATTGGTGATATGTGATTACAGGGAAGAGATTTTAGGACATGAAAATACCTGTTTCCCAAAAAAGAGTTGTCAATAATAATACAGCACATCGAGCATTCCATTCAGCCATAAGGCTAATTAAAGAAAAGCCAAAAAAACAAAAACCACCTCTGCTCATTATGCAGAGAACGTAAAGAATCACAGTCTGCAACTGCAGTGTCATTAGTAAGCATAGAGGAGGAACTGACATCCAGTCACAGTAAGGTTTAGACTTCATTTAGCCTTCTTTAGTACTAACACTGGTATTTTACCATTTTCATAACCGAACTGTCAAACCAACTTCAGCTTATCCCAAAATATCCATAACATGCTGGTTAAGGAACTGTTGTCTAATTTGTGCATCTCTACAGAAGTCTAAAGGAATCACTAGAGTGTGAAATTGCTAAATGAAGAAGAGGCATTGATCACAAGCTACACTGAGCAGAGGAAGAGAAGCATTCAGCACTTCCTAACCATACCCATGACACGGCTCCAATCTCAGCAAGAAATCTGGTGAAAATCAAGTGCTGCCTCCAAAGCAAATGCCTCCTGTTCTCAATATAAAAGTAGGACATGCTAAGTCTATGCTTGGTTGTCGCTTCTGTTAAACAAAACACCCCAAAGCAGATAGGAAGGACACATGACATTTTTTTGTCATCATTCACTTTCACACAGGGCAGAAATAGTTTGGTATTAGCAAATACATGTTGTAGGCTAAATCACTGTTACATAGTCATCCTTGAGAGGCACAGAAGCTAAGCCACCAGGAGCTTTCTAAATGGTGGTACTTTGAGGATTATGTCAGTGGAATGACTTTCCACACAGCAGTCACAGGACATCCCTACCTCTGCCTGATTCACAGTAGATCTCTCTCTATCCCCAGTAACGGAAGCCCAGTTGACTGCTTCCCTGCAATTTGTGCATAACTCTGCATATGGGAAGAACACGATAGTTTGATAACAGCTACGCCCATACTGTATTGTTGCACCATATGGAGGGCAATGGTGAGCCAGAGAAGCTGAAGAGAGGACTTCTTGTCTAAGAAAAAGAAGTGCTTGTGAGAGCAAGCTGCATTACATGGAAGCAAAGCTTGACTGTGCTCTGAGCTCCACAGCTAGACAACACAGGAGGAACATGCAGGGCATTCTCTACAGTTACAGGTTACCACACCTCATCCTTGCATTTCCATGTTAATACAGCTCACTTGGAAAGCACATACCATACTTGGAACTGACTTTCTAGCCTCTGGAAAGATCGATTTCCCTTTCAGAAAGAATGAAACTTATACAGCACTAGCTTAAGAATCCTAAGTGCTGGCCTAGCACTTCAGAGGAGCCCTGAGATGCATCAGCAGTTTTGTCCCTTACTCACACGATGGTAGTGCCATGCTCTCAGAGCATGACCCGTGATGACTAGGACCACTCCACACTAGGTCACATTTGACAGGTTGCTTGCTTTTAAGACTGGAGGTGAAAAATACCCAAGAATACACTTTACGAAAATATTTCACCCAAAGAGGATCAACACCAGGTCCTCTGCACTCTAGGAATTCAGGCTGAACAGCAGTGCAATTAAATAGGCTTGCCTCTTGGGGCACTTCAAGATTTAATTACTCCATCAGATCTCTTGAAAGAACACCAGGAAAAAGTACATGAAATAACGAGGCCTCTAAATGGCTCTCCTCACCTTAGCTTCAGCAGCCTTGTAAAAATAATGTTAGTCTCCAGTATTGATTTTCTCTGTGCCAAGCAGCTGTGTGTAAATTGGCTTCTACAATAAAAGTCATACAGTATGGGTACATCAAGCATCTGACACACTCATGGTCTTCTCACTGCATTGAAATGAGTTTTCAAATGTCAGTATTTCTTTAGTCGGGCATACTAGGTCCTGTCAGATTTGACATGGGACAAGAAGTCTCTTTCTTCTTCCAGGCAGGGGGATGTTTTATTAGTGGTATCGAACCAAGTGCTCTGGCATCCTGCAGAATCTAGGAGCAATGCAATCTTCTTGTTGAAGAAAATTAGCCTGCAAGAGATCTGGAGGGCCTCTCATGGTTTGTAGTAAGTCATTCCTTCAAGTGGTGCCTGGGCATAGCAGTGTGCTCTGCAGAGTGAGGACTGCTAGACCTCTCCCTACCCCAAAACTCTAATTTTGAGCAGCAGGCAGGCCAGGGATTGGCAGTCAATGTCTTTTGGCTCTGGTTCACTGGTGTCAAGAAATAGCAGCAGGAGTTCTAACATGTTTTAAAATGAACACGCCTCCTCCCCAGGGGCCAGAGACACCACTTAGCTCCCCAGGCAAGTCCTGAACTGCAAGAGATAGAAGAGTGCCTGAGGGATCTTTAAAATGAATTTGCCAAACAGCTCCAGACCTAGGAAGTGGGATAATCTGCTGTGACTATCCCACCAAGGACAACAATCCCTGGGAGAAGGGAGCCAAAGACTGTATGGGACCCCTGTTTTGTTTCTAGTGCTGCTTCTCACTGTCACGTTCCCAAAAATGTATTTTGGCACACAATCCTGCCTCCTGTAATTTGCTACCTCCAATGCACTGCAAACTACCAATCCATAGTATCAGCTAATGATTCTAATACCAAATGTAGTCATTACACATTTTAAGGTGAAATCTTTTTTAAAAAAAATAACAGGAAAAAGCGTTCAGAGATAGACTGAAAAAGACAACGAAGGGGAGAGGTTGTTTAGGTGTTCGCTTTTACACAAGTAGTCCTGGAAGCCTCTGTTGCAGGCAACCTGAAATGAGACAGCCTTCAGATTATGAAGTGAAGGACTGATATGTTGTTTCCTCATATAAATACATTCTTTGTTTATCAGAATTACTTCAAGACATTAAAGAAAATCTTCTGTGACGGTTTGGTCTTGATAAACAAATAGCAGCTGATTACCTATAAGCAAGTCAAACCTTTAGCTTGTAAACTAGTACTACAGTGGCAGATGAAGTAAAAGCTGAGATGTTTCTGGCTGCCAGTGAGCTAGTTCCCACCAGCATTCCTCCCCACATCAGTTTCTGCACTCAGACAAGATTCAGTTTTCAATATAAAGAGGAGCAATTCAACCATAAACCAAATTTAGGCAGTTTTGTTAATTTCGTTAGAAAGAAGACTAAGCAGTTTTCCCTCACTGCACCTGAAAAAGGAATACAGAGTTTGACGGTAAGCCTAAAATGGCACGATTACTATCAGTATAACAAAACCAAGACAACCCAAGAATTTATTCTAGAACATCTGGTCTTTTCTGACAAAAAAAACCCCAAAATGCAGTATGTGCTTCAGGTGTTATCTTAAAACAAAACAAAAAAAATTGTAAAAGTTCAGGGCATTCTTTGTGTTTAAAGTAAATGTGTCAAAATGTTATAAATCAGTCACCTGAAGTAGGACAAATCATTTGTACTACACTAGAGTTAATTTAGATATGTACTTCAAAGAAGTTATCATTCAAGTGCTAAAACACGTTAGGATTTGAGCAGCTAATATCATATATTTTTCAAGTACTGCTAAATTAATTCCATGAAATATTAGAAAGCACATTCTTCCATTCCTCCTGGAGTCTGCAGACATCTACTCAAAAGACAGGTTTCGTTATAAAGGTAGTAAATGACCTACAGCAGAATTGCTGCCTTGATACTTCTGCCCCTCTACTGTTGTCTTCACTTGAACTTGATGATACCCAGAGAGTAAGGACAGACAGTAAAGTACATTCACAATCTATTTAAACTTCTACCCAGAGTGAAAGTCTAGGCAAGCCCATCTCAAGCAAGAATTTGTCTTTTGTCTATGTCTTTCTATATTTCATGAAGGGGTGGGAAAAATCCTAGTGTCTAAAAGGTATATTTAAATCTATGAAATAATGTGGAAAGAGACATCATAACACTGAGTTACTCCATTAAAAAATGATAGCACATGCAGAGAGTTTATTTGCAAATGAGAAAGCAGACCCTGTGACCTAGGAGATCCTTCCCAATTCCATGTTCTGGAAAGCAATCCTATTAAGACAGTCTGATAAGAGGATTTTCATTAGGCATTGATTGTGCCATCATTTCCATTTATGAAGTTCGACACACAGGACCAAAGTGTGTGAACCCCTTGCTGGCAGCACACGCAGAATGGTGACCTCTTCTCAGTCACCACTGGCAGCATCACCTGTAGACCAGGACCACAGCACAAGCTAGCCATCTACTTACTCATAATTAGGCCACTTTAAATTAATGCTGTCTTTTGTACTAGCTTTGCTCCACATGCTGAACAGTATTGTATTGAATTAGCTAAGCTACCAGCATTCTAATAACTCAAGATCTACATTACATGTTATGATTTTTCTCTAGGTTTAGATCCACTGGATCTGTGCTATTGATAAATATCATACGGATTGAAAAGACAGAAGATGCCCTCTGGGGCGGTGATCTGTGTGATCCCAAAAAATATTTTAAGATACCATGTAGAACTGGTTCCTAGAATAAACATCATACTCCTGGGGGAGGGGGGGGGGGGAAGTAACAGTTCTGCTATTCAAATGTGAGCTTCAGAATAATTACTTATAACTTCAAAGATCTGATTTGTTTCAGTGTGTACCTCTGCCCAAACAACTCCTTGTTCCAAGATCTTTAACAGGCTAAATTTATCCTACCTTTGAAATACAGTCATACTGCTGCTGTATGGACTGCATACAATTAAGATTTTATCCCACTCCTTCCCCAACATTAATAACTTATAGAAATCTTGACTTCCATAATTTCATGTGTCACACCAGGGGACAGCAAAAGAAACTGACGATGTTTTACAACAGGCAACCAAAAGTTGCAGTGACACAGATGGATGGCCATGTCTAGCCTACTCAATTTGTGCTGTCAAACAGAAGTTTCTGGAGTTAGATGTAGGGAAGGGAAAAATGAGAACTTAGCTTTCTTATAACGCATGCAAGAAACAAGGCTGCTAGAAAAAATAGACTGATATTGCTGCTGCTTCATCACCTGTGGTGACAAGAGACAAGGTGACCATAATTCAGACTGAATCAGTTTAGAGACAAGATAGTTTGGTTTTTTTGGTTTGGTGTTGGTTTGTTTTTTTCCCCCATCAGCATCTCCTATGCTTTCAGCACTGTTCCACACACACTATGTACAGCAACATGCAGATTAGAGGGGGTTGTTTGGCTGGATGTGGGGCCAAGTCCCATGCCTTTTAAATGGCTGGACATCAGCTAATCTGAAGAGAGAACTACAAGAATGCAAACAGAAGTTCAGCCAGCCTTTGCAAGGCATGATTCAATATAGAATGAGTTTAGTCTTGTGACAACCCTAAACTATCACACTACTTGAAAAATGAAGCCTCACTTCAAGCAGAACATTGTTTTATTTAGAAATAACACCTATTTCGAAACATTCTCTATGCCTTTTAAGAAAAGGCAGATGTGCCATGAAATACATATTTTCCTCATTTAAACAGGTTTATTTTCATTTCAGGCATTTGCTTCCATAGCACAGTTTAGATCAGTTAATGCAAAGCTATGAGAATAATGGGAGACATCCCACTCTGTCGGAATACAGGGGTACAAGAGACCAACAGTAAAGGATCTTCGAAGTGCAACACAACCAGCTCTCAGCTATCTTGGACAGATCATCCATGCTGTAGTTTAATTGTGCTACAAGTACAGTCACATCCAAGCTAGACTCAAGTCCAAAAGCAATGTAGACAAGTTTTTGTGATTAACTTGAGAAAGGGGTAGATTAATGACTGTTTCCCCCTTCAGATGTATGTTCCACTGCATGATCTGTAGCATAGCTTAAAACTATTTTTTTTAAATCCACAGTTTTTCCATTGTATCCATGTTTGTTCTTCTACGCCCTCCCCCCACCCCTGGATAATCAAGCACTGACTCTATGACAATTTGCCTAAAGGCACAAGAGTATTTGTAGACACAGCAGTTGGAAGCTGCTGTTCATAAGTACAATTATAAAAATTTAAGTGATGTAAGCGATCAATTATTTCTTTGCCTTGTTATAAAACACCCACACCTACCACTTCAGCAAAGAGACCAGTTGAATCTTGAACAGAGGGAAAGGACAAAAGATTTGCTATGGAATAGCTGATGGAAGATGAAGATTTATGTTGGGAAGCTTCTAAATTAGAAGCCAAGAATATTGCTGCTACTTAAGATAAAACAATGAACCATGACAAACACAGAAATTACAACCAGAATATATAAAGCTCAAATAGTAGAAAAGTAATTTTCTTAGAATCACAGAATGGTTTGGGTTGGAAGGGACCTTAAAGATCATCTGGTTCCAACCCCCTGCCATGGGCAGGGACACCTCCCACTAGACCAGGTTGCTCAAAGCCCCATCCAGCCTGGCCTTGAACACTGCCAGGGATGGGGCATCCACAGCTGCTCTGGGCAACACGTTCCAGTATCTGACCACCCTCATAGTGATGAATTTCTTTCCTAATGTCTAATCTAAATCTACCCTCTTTTAGTTTTAAGCATTATCCCTTCTCCTATCACTACATGACCTCATAAGAAGTCCCTCCCCAGCTTTCTTGTAGGTCCCCTTTAGGTGCTGGAAGGCTGTTACAAGTTCTCCCCAGAGACTTCTCTTCTCCAGGCTGAACAACCCCAACCCCCTCAGCCTGTCTTCATAGGGGAGGTGCTCTGGACCTCTGATCACCTTTGCAGACCTCCTCAGGACCCACTCCAACAGGTTCATATCCTTCTTATGTTGGGGGCCCCAGAGCTGGACACAGTACTGCAGGTGGGGTCTCACAAGAGCACAGTAGAGGGGGAAAAATCACCTCCCTCGACCTGCTGGCCACGTGTCTTTTGATGCGGCCCAGGATATGGTTCTCTTTCTGGGCTGCAAATGCACATTGCTGAGTGATGTTGAGCTTGTCATCAACCAAAACTCCGAAGTCCTTCTCAGGGCTGCTCTCAATCCTTTCTCTGCCCAGCCCGTATTTGTGCCAAGCCCTGACCTGTGTGCAGGACCTTGCACTTGGCCTCGTTGAACTTCTCTTCTTGAATTTGCATATAAAAAGGAGGAAAGTAGCTGAATGGCGGTACATTTCCTACTAGATTAGGGTCTTTAGAACCTAAGATCAGAGTTTAGGCAGAGCATTTAGAGACAAAAGGCTCTGGCCTCACTACCATCAGGTGCTTGGCACTCTTACAGGTACTTAAACCCACTCCTCTGAAGGCAGCAGCATGCATTTTACAGGGTTGTTTTACAGCAGCACATTTTATAGGCCCTTTTGGGCTTCCTGTTTTCTGCTCTCAGGATTCAAATGGCTTTCTGCGGTTGCTACACGATATAAGAAGTTTCTGCTACACCAGTGTTGCCGGTGTCCTTCGTAGGTCTCCAATCACAGCAACCCTTTTGATGACACAGGTATATTAAGCACTCTTGAGGGCAGCAATGTTGCTCCAAAATTCAGGTCATACAGAACAGGAATCCGACATCAGTAATAGTTGTCCAAAAGAAATAATCCAAATACATACCTAAGAAATTTGACGGACCTCCAAATACTTTACTCCAATGCATCTAGACTATAATACTCAACTTCCTGAGGAACGAAATTCTTTATTGTACTTCCTACTGACCTGCACCCTTTTAAGAAGCAACACTGTTCTCAGACCTCTCTCAGTCTCGTTCCATTTTTGATCCATTTAGAAAGGAGTCCACACACAATTACCATTTGTGAGGTCCTAGTTCCAAGTTAGAGGAAGTCCATTCAAAGAGTGGGAGAGCCAGCACAAGTTTGTTTCTGTAGCATTTTATTCAGTGGATTTCCATACAAAACACCTTTCTGAGAAATGAATAATGCATTTCAAACATTACCTCACTATAGCCTGAGGAATAAGTAGTACCTGATCATACCATCAGGTCCACATCACTAAATGGCAGCCTTAGCAGCATGCTGACCACGCTGTTTTGGAAAGGACGAGATGTTTGGGGCGTGAGGGGAAGTGTTCAGACCTGAAGTCTTTGGACCGTTTTAGTCAGCATTCTTCCAAACCCAGAGCAAAACAGATCACTGGTAACTGTGGCAACTGCCTCAGACAGGATCTGTGGGGTGTGCACAGCCACTGACCCATGCACAGGTGGGCTGCAGAAGGTGGTCTATACCGTGCAGAAGGTCAAGTGCCCCATATAAATATAGTCCCAAATAAGTAGGGAGAGAAACAGCTGCAACCAAGTCCATCAAATCACAAGACATGCCTGTTGGGATGCAAATGCACAGAGGAACCGATAGCCTGCCTCTACAGCCACCCAGTTATTCAGCATATGCAGTACTGCTCTTGGTAGACCACCAGCAGCCAGTCTGCAACTAGATTCAGTATTGAAAAAATAATTTGAAAATATAGTCAAGGCAGCTAATTCGTTCAGAGCTTAAGGTTCAATGACTAGAACGCCTCTTACCAAAATCCATCCTTTTCAGGAAGGCTAACACAAGACAGCTCACCTTCCCCACAACCCTCAGTCTACCTTTTACCCTTTGCTACTAGCTCTACCACTGCAGGCAAAACACTTGTGCAGCAGGAGAAGAAAAAGAAGGCTAGGAAGTTTTTACTTGTCTCTCTTCAGCCTAGGTAAGAGCCTTCCTTTTGCCTTCCCCTATCTGGCACCAACCAGTTCAAACTGATGCATGTGCAGACCAACAGACTCTCTAAGCTATATTAGGGACAAGGTGTCACCGTTAGCATATCCCAGTAGCTTCACAAAGACAGCTAAAGAGGATGTTCTCCAGCAAGGCAGTCACAGAGCCCCCGGGGGAAAGGACCTCAGTCCATGCAGGATCAAGTTAAACTACGCCCTTTTTTAAAAAAAAAAGAAACCAAACTTAATGGCCACGGATTAGCCCTGCCAACATGAAATCCCTTATCTATTTCAGAGCTTCATGCCACTCTCATTGTTGCAGCACCACCTCAGGAGGTAGAAGAGAATCTTACATATGACAATTCTCAGTCTGGCATGGCTTTGTACTCTTAAAGGAAATGCTTGAGGGATTTTTATGGGCAGCTCTTCCAGCTATATTTTCTTGTATACTGAATTGTTAAACAGAATTCCAGGGTATTTTGCCTGGAATGGAAAAGGGATAAGCTTGGACATAACTCCTTGTAACTTCCAAACCAACACCATATCCTTTGCCAAGCACCAATTTCCATATGAGTAGATCAACTGTTTTGTCAGAGTGTATTATCCAACTAAGCTTAGCAATATCTCATATTAGAAGGTAAGCCTTATATTCAACTTTTAGAGTAAAAAAATCTAAGGGCTCATTTGACTTGTACATGCAAGTCTCGACATTAAAAAATACTCAGCAGCAAACCCACAGCACAAGCAAAATTTTTCTTCATTGTTTACTCATGCTGTGCAAACTCTGTGTGTCCTCAACGTGACCATTCCATCAGCATTCTACCATTTATAGTAAATGCTGTAATTGTGGGTAGATGGGACCCCCAAGTACAGTAATTCACCTGCAAAGTTGAATGGTTTCTGGGGACAAACCCAGTGGCCTTTCCCTTCCCCCTCCTTCCCCATATAAAGTTGTTCAAGTTTAGCAGGTTCACACAACATAGAACATGCATCTGGAAAACTAGACTATCATCACTTTCATACTGAATTACAAGTTGCAAACCATTAGGGAATAAATAGTGATGATGCAAGTTGTTCTGTGCAGCATTATTATTTAGTTATTCTTAACCAATAATGAACAGCCCAAAACTTGAAGCATCTGTGAAAAAACTAATTTTAGAAACAAGATACCTAGTAAAAGTCAAGTCAGTTCAAGTCCTGCAATTAAGGCACTGTATTTTCAGTATACTAATGTGTGACCACAACCTCAGTTTCAGCATTAATACAAACCAGAACAAATAGGTTCTAAAACTTTTTTTTTTTTTTTTAATGAGGCAGCTCCAGTAGCAAACAGCCAGACTGACACTCACCCGAAGGACTTTATGTATGTTAGCCTGACAGGTTCTGGTGCCAAACTAGTCCTCCTCAAGTCTCTCTGGTCCTACTAAAGAGTTCTACCTTGGTAACCCTTTACCACTCAAGCTGCTTTTTATCCTTAAAATCCCTATTGTGTGAAAGTAATCTTTCTAAAGATGCTATCTGTATCACAGATCTGTGGTCAGCATTAAAAATAGTCTCAAACAGCTCCTTCTAAACCACTTCCACCACACACCATTGTCATGCTTGGCGTCCAATTTTTAAAACTAAAACTGTACCACTAAAGACAAGATCCACTGGGGGGGGGAAAAAAAAAACCAAAACCCAAACACCAAAACTACAAGCAAACCTGTCTCCATATTTCCTGAACTCATCTCCTAAACTTTTTCTCCAAGCCAAGACAGGCTTATAGCTGACTTAACTTGCAAGTACTTGAGAGACTATGAATACACGTTTAGTTTTTAATAAAGGAAGTCTTTCTGCAAGTATCCATTCACTGATGAATCTCAACATAATCTAATAGAAAATACTATTTAAATGAAAAATAGCAAGCAGGCACTACATTTATGCAGTCCCACAGAACGACACCCAGGTCTTCTTGCAGACCTCCCGTGCACTGCACTGTAAGCGCCCTCTACTTATCTCTGCACTTCCCAGGAACGGAGCGCATTGCTCCTTAGAAACAGAGCTCTGAATCAGAATAGCGATGAAACACTGACACTGGTTAGCTCTTCCAGGATTAGCAAGTCGATGGCTATTTCTGACGTTCTGGAAGATTTCAGATTGTTTCAGAACTTAAGTGTCAGGAAGTTATGGTAGATCTTCCACTGAAGTTAAAGCAAGCGATTCCCAACCCTCACCCCCCTCAAGCTGCCTTCAGACAGGGTTATTAACTGTCTGCATAGGTGATTAACTTTCAGCCTGAAAGCTGCATCTGTAAGCCTAAAAGTAATTCAAGCATATTCAAGCAAAGCATCTTGCATTAAATTGCTATTGTCTTTAATCAATACATTCATCATGCATCTTCAGCTTTATTCTGATAGCATATTAATCGCTTGACCTTTTCACTACTGTCATCCATGCTGACACTGGACAGAGATAATGCATTGCAGCGAAGAGCAGAAGACTACTTAAACATTTTGCCCTCAACCCTCAAAGCCAAAAACATTTTAACCTGTTGTGTCAAACCATTCACTCTCCCCAGAGACACCTTAGAAACCAAATCATCAAAAAAGTTTTTTTATGCAGCCATATATGGTCCCCATCTTAATGGGGAGCACTCCTCCTAAAGCAGACCTCCTATGTCAGCTGGAGGCAGCAACCACAATAAGGAAAAGAATAAAAGGTATTTTTTTCCTCCGTCAAGCCAGTTATTTGAATACTGTGAAGAGCAGCAATAATCCCTCTGGACCTTGCTTTGGTCCCATGCATCACATCCTTTCTTGTATACAGAACAGCTACGCCTGTATGTCAAAAGCACACGTCTGGTGTTTTCGAATGAGAGTCGAACCAGAGGCAATAGCTCCAGTAGGCCAGCTACCAACTACATGATCAGCTCACGCAGACACAAAGTCCCCAGTTCATGCGAACAGCTGTAACTACTTCTGACCGCAGAGAAATTCTTGCGGCCTATAGTCTATGTGGTCTAACAAATTCAACTGCTTATTTTTAAAAAGAGTTTTCCATTTGTATCTTTCCTTCCCTTAGCTCATGGATGTGAATAGTTAAGGAGATTTAACTTGTCACATGCACGTTTTTTATGAGGGCAAGTCCTTCGACAAATTTGCTGATAAACTGGTTTTGAGATGAAAGGAAGTTTCTTTAAACATTTGTATTATGGATGTGCTAGATAGTCGGGCCAAGTTATTTAGGCCCTCACATCCACACCTCAGGGGCTGTCAGGCACTTGCCTTCCTAGCTCCAGAATGCCCCCCAGGAGCCCTGGGGTGAGGTGCTGCCCCCAGAGCCGCTAGCTGCAAAATTCACACTCAGCTTCAACAAATCTCACTTCAGAAGTCTCTAACAAAAGTGAATTAGACTACTGGTGGGAAAAGTACATGCAAACCCGAGTTTAGAGTCAACATTTTGATCCTTTGTAACAGTAACTACCCGAGGTGGCAGGGAAGTAGATCCCCTGGGGACCAGAAGGTCTACATTTCTAAGGATGCTTTGACAAAACAAAGTACTGGCACTTCCTTTACCTACAACGTTGTCATCTCTATATGGTAAATAACAGTTGCTATTTCTCTGAATAATCTTGAAAAATCCTTCTGTTCACCTGCCCTCTACGGCGGCGAGGGTGGGGGCAGGAAATTATTCTGGCCACATTCACTTTTTGCCCAGAGTAACAGAAAGACAGGTTGGATACCTGCAAATTAGATACAAACACACACACAGAGGATTTTCGATCCTGATCCCACTGACCTTCTAACGGCCCACCGGGATTTCCTGGCTGGTACCCACCCCGCTCCTGGCGCCGGGGTACCACAAAGCCTCGGGCCGGCGGGGCCGCCCCGCACCGCGGCCCTTCCTCCTCCACACCAGCCGCCTCCGCGGGTTCCC
The DNA here is from genome assembly GCF_015220075.1 of Falco rusticolus. Classification (NCBI taxonomy): domain Eukaryota; kingdom Metazoa; phylum Chordata; class Aves; order Falconiformes; family Falconidae; genus Falco; species Falco rusticolus. The sequence continues at coordinate 45,827,486 of NC_051192.1, forward strand.
CCTCCCCGCCCGCCGGCACCCCGCGCTCCCCTCCGGCCCGCGGCCACGCCGCGCCTCACGGCACCCGCATCCCCCACACACCCCCGGCCCCGGAAAGCCGCGGGGACGGCGGCTCCCGGCACACACCGCCGCGGGGCGCACGGCCGCGGAGCCCCGCACCCCCGGGAGGAGGGGGACCGCTCCGCGCGCGGCCGTAGCCGCCGCCAGTCCCCAAAGGGCCGCCCCCTCCTATTCACCTCGGGGGGGGACGGGGGGGCAGGGGAGACCCCGTCCCTGCCGGGCAGGGCACACCTTCTCCCCTTCCCCGCGGTAGGGCACCGCGGAGGCTCGGGGCAGCGGCAGGGAGGGGGCGGTGGGCCGGGAATGTCATTTGGAGGTGGCGGTGACAGCTCCCCCCTGCCCGCTGCCGAAACGCGCCGCGGGGCGGGAGGAGGCTGCCGGGGGCGAGGGAGGCGGCGGCGGGCGGGGGATGCGGCGGCAGCTGCCGCGCCGGGGACCCCGCTACCCCGGCTCCGCACCTCGCAGCCGTAGAGCTGCCCCAGCTGCTCCACGATCCACTCCTCCAGCACCAGCCGCTTCCGCAGCTCCTTCCGATCGTATTTCACCGTCACTTTCCCCTGCTGGTGGCGCCGCTGCTGGACCTGCACCGCCGCCGCCGACACCGAGTCCTCCCGGGAGGAGCCGCCGGAGGAGCCGCCGCTCCCGCCGCCGCCGCGGGGGCTCTGGAAGAAAACGCGGTTCCCGCCGCCGCCGCCCGCTGCCGCCGCCTCGCTGCCCCCGGTCGCCACCGACATGCTCCGCTCCGCGCGGCTCCCGCCGAGCCGAGCCCAAGGCGCCCGCCCGCCGCTAGCGCCGGGCCGCAGCAGCCGCCGGTTGCGCGTATGCTTCCCTCCCCCGCACCTGCCGTTTAAAGCCTCTCATGGCAGAGCGGCGCAGTCGGCCCCGCCGCCGGGAGGGCTGGGCCCAAACCGGCGGGGGGCGGGGACAGCCGAGAGGCGGCGCGGCGCGGCACGGCACGGCGCGGCGCGGCGCGGCACGGCACGGCACGGCACGGCACGGCTCGGTCCGCTCCTGGGTGCCAGCCCCGCGTCCCGGCCCCGCTGCCGAGCTGAGCACGGCGCACGCCAAGGGAGCCGCGGGGCCGGTGGCGGAGCCGCGGGGCCCTCCCGGTGCCGGCGAGGCGCTGGCGGCGGCTCCTCGCCGCCGTCGGAGCCGGAGCCGCAGCCGGCGCGGCGTGTGCCCGCGGCTGGGCGCTCCCCGGAGGCTCGCCGGGGCCCTCGGCGCCCTGCGTGCCGTACGGCTCCGTGGTTTTTAAGGAAATGCAGTGTTGCCCCGCCATGCACATTACGTTTATAAATATTGTATATCTGCAGCGTTAAAACGCTGAACGCGATCGTTTTCTTCTGTTCGGGGGCTGCGGAGGGTGAATGACTTCGGGGCGGTGAACCCAAACAGAAGGCGAGTATCTCGAGCTCTCAGCAGCTCCTGTAACAAGCGGCCTCTCGGAGATGGCTGGTTTTCTGCAAGGCACCGCCGGGCCTTAGTGTTTTCAGCACCTCCGTGTCCTCGCGTGGCACCGGCAGCGGTCCGTCACACGCACCGAAACGTGCCTGTGCCAGCAGGCCAACTGCGACACAGCGCAGGGGCTGCTGAGGGCCCCGGGACCGTCCCCGTTAGCAAACAGGTTTGCCGGTGACGAGGGGCAGAGGCCAACCTCCTGCACGCGCAGACCTGGCACTGGAAGCGCCTGGTGTCCCAAAGCTCAGGCTCGGCTGTGGGGACCGTCCTCTAACACACTGCTCTGGGTGGGGGATGCCTTAAGTCAGCCGGGGGCGGGGGGGCATGGATGGCCAGCCCTGGTTAGCCGGGCACATCTGCTGCGGTCAGGTCCTTGCTGCTGTTTGCCACGGCAGCGGTGGCATCCCAGCCTCGTCCGCTACCTGCGTTGGACCTACCGCTGAACACAGAGGCTGGCAGGAGGCTTCTGAGCCTCATCAAGCTATTTAGGTAAAACTCAGCTTGTGCCCCCGAAGAGATCATAATCTAATATAATCGAGATAAAATCTTATTGTTGGCCTTAAATGCTATGATAGCTTTTAGATTTTCATCTTAAAAAGTGCCAGTTCTTCAAAGCAAAGCATATAAGGTTAAGCTCCTCATCAGCGTGTAGCGACCACATGACTCTCAGAGATCCTGAGCAACTGCATGTAGCATCAGTGTCGATCACAGTTGAAGTCTGGGCTGCAGGCAGGGCTTGAGAGAAAGTCACATCCCACAAGTCTGAGTTTATGCGAGGAGCCTGTGCTACCCACCGGGCAGCCTTCCCTGCCATCAACCCAGCAAATCCTGACTTCCAGCTGCAGCTGGGTAGTGCTGCCCGCCTGGCTTTTATAAATCCGGCCTTGTGTAAACACAGTAGGAAAACACCATCATACCATTGTCAACAACTTGTTCTTAGAGAAACCAAAAAGATGCAGAGGAGTTTTTGAAAGAGGGGAGCCACTCTCTTTTGAACTTATGTGTTTGGCGTGGCCTATAATTTGGGTCCTCAGCTCCACACGTCATGTTGGAAGTCTGGTGCTGACGTTCTTAACCACAAAACCTGAAACTTTCCTGTTTAGGGCAGGAACATTCTCATCTTTATAGGCTGGTTTTGTTTTCAGCGGCTGAGAAAAAAATGGATTAATGCAAAAGGTGGTAAATATTGCACGAGAGGCTTTTTAAAGCCATACTAAGCATCATACTTGCTGTTCCATGCGATATAAACCAGGAATACCCAAACTGTCACCATAACAGCATATTTTCTGGAGCCAAAAGAATGCTGAGTTGTTCCACGCTGCACCTAAGCTGGCTGGAAAATATTGAGATTTTTGTTCCCTGATGAGGTAAATATCAGGTGTACAGATGGCTAAAATATTCTCACTGACTTCGAGTGTGAGAACCCAAAAAGTCTCAGCTGAATGACTTTTTCAATAGTATTATTAATAGGATATTATAACCACTGCAGGCATTTAAAGCTGGCACCCGCTATTCAAATAGCAATTCCGCAACACTCTTGAAGTAGCAAATGAGGTGCTGGTGATTAAAAAGCATGTCCTCAGAGGTTATCATTTCAAAGTTACAACTCTAACATAATGCATAGTGGTTGGTAAACGTGGGTGGATGAGGAACTGCCAGCATTGTCATAAGGCAGTTTTGTATGCCACTGGGTTTTCATTCAGTTTTTAAAGCAAGTGCATTCCTCAGGAAGCCAGGGCAAAAAGTGCTGCCAAGAATCTTTCCTGCAATGATTTTGCTTCATTTGAAAGAAAGGTCTAGTTGTTTAAAAGTCAAAGTTGAGCAAAAACGTTTAGATCTGCTAACAACCTGAGAATGAGCAATGCAGCCCTGTGTGGGCACAATCTCTACTTTACTCCTACACGACTGGAGGCGTATGAGAGCATTTCTTGGAGTGAGAAGTTTCTCCACAAATACTTCTCCGTACCACAACAGAACCATTAATGGTTACACCCGTAACAAAGACAAGAGTTAAGGTGGCAGCAGAAGGAACAATCCTTCCCAACCCTTCAGCCCCAGTTTCAAACCTGCCTTGAGGAAGGAATTCAGGGAATAAGAGATCAGCCTTCATGGGCAAGGGTCTTCCAGCAGCTAAGTCAAAATTACAGTGCTGCATTTCATCTAAAGCTTAATGGTTGGTGAATAAAACCAAAGGGGAAATAAAATAGACCACCACTGAAATATTGTGCTCTCTCAGCATGATCACATCCAGGTCCCTCTCACACGAACATTGCATCGGGTGACAGGGTGAGTAAACAACAGACAAAGGCAGAGGAACACTTGGATCACCTGCACTTCCCTACATTTCTTGCTCAAACAGTGGATCTGGGAATCTCTTGTGAATGTGAGTGACAGGAAACTGTATCCACTTCCCATGCATGTATTGCATGGTCCTAACCTGTTTTTCAGTCAAAGAAAATATTAAAGGGCATCTGGACCAACTTTTCAGGAGGCTTTCACAGTCACCCTTGAGGGTTCAAGGCCCTGAGCATTAATCGCCTGTTCACCTTTGGTAAGCCCGTTTGCAGCAGTTATGTTCTCCTCTTAAACAGCTGACACTTCCATCAAGCTGGCCACAAATGTCAGTGTTGACTCATTTCTGTGGCTGAAAGGTTCTTCACTAGGCAAGCTTGCTATTTAGGAAACAAAGTTTAGGTGTGTCATCTTCAGTGATAGTCTAAATCCCCATTTTCCTATGCTGTCAAATACGACACTGGGCAAAACCAAGACCCCTTTTTATGCTGCTCTCCACAAGTTTTCCTTCCTTGGAGGCTGCTTGAAGGAAGGACCCCTTCAGCTTGCCTCTTCTCCATGGCTTTCCACTGTTTCATAGCAGCTTCTCCTAGAGGTTTCCATGCTCTTTTCTAAACAACTTTGGAAATAAGAAGGTGCTGGACTCTGAAATGTGTCATGAAATTTCATTCAGTTTAGTATCTGTTATTTTCCCAAGGCATTTGCTGTTTAAAGGATTCACATGTATGTAATTTTGCTGGTTTCTTCTTCACATGACAATGTGTTCAGGAAGAAATCAGAGTCAAGTGAAAGACTCATAGCTGCAGATTTTCAGCAACCCAGAATTGTTTAAAACTGGAAAGTACACACCAGTTGGTGATTTAATTTCCTTATTGAAACGCACGTTAGCCTTTACATGTTCACAGAATCATAGGAGTCGTTTCATGCTTGTATTCCTTGGCTTGCTAACAAAACACTTGAGTTAGGAGTTGCCAGGGAATCTTCTGCATGTATAATGATAGGCTCCATTATTTTTGCAATGCTAGACAGTCTTTGTCTACAGGCTACCCCGCCATTTAGGAGCTCCGCGTGGCATCTTGGTGGTGAGCTGTGAGACTTCACTCCGGGCACACTAGCGAAATTCACTGTCACAGGGCTTCTCTTTTGCACAATTATTGGAAACTTCCATCAACCAGATAGTCTGTCTTGTGCCTGGTGACTGCATCTGAGGAGTCTAAAGACACTGTCCTGAGTTATTTAATGTTGGTTTTGTGTGAGAAAAGTGTTTCATTGATGAAGAGCCTTGACATCCCATTCAGCTCCGAGGAGGTTTCACCCCTGTGGTGTGGGCACTGGGGTCACGCTTGTGCATTGCCTTGTCTGGATCAGTGTTGCCGTCCTCCCCATCAATAAGCAAAAGCAGGGGAATACTGCCATAGCTCATAAACCACTGCAGAACTAAGCTTTGCTTTCATCACAGCGGTAGCCTGTGTGTGTCAGACAGTGTGTAAGCTCCATTTGTGTGCCTCCTATTTGAATTTAGCTTGGGGCTATGAGCTGTTAATGGATTCTGTGTCTCTAAGTGATTTTCTACTTTGCATGTCCTAATTAATGCCCCTCCCTCTGACTGGTAACTTCCTTGTCTCCCCAGACGTATTACGAATTTGTTTTCATTTTCAATTGCTTTTCATCTGTTTGTGATATTGATGTTCCATACTCCAAAGACACTGTGTTTGCATCTATCTATCATTCTCAGCACTGCTGACTTTTTCTTCTTCCAGACATCCTTTTGATGCTCCAAACCCCTACCTTTTTTAGTTTGTTTTGCCTTTACTAAAAAGCTCCTCAGAGCCTGGCTCTTACACATGTTTGTTACCGAGGGCTGCCCTTTCCTTTTTGTCCTTTCTTGTAAAGGAGACGCTACTGGCTCGTTGCTCAACCCCCTGCTGCAATACCTGTGGTCAAAGCAGTAATTCTAATACTAGTTGTGCAAAACAATGACACAAAGCAATTATTTGTTACATTGGAGTGTTTTCTCTGGCCCCTCTTGCTTATGATATAGTCCATTTATAGCTTGAGATTCTCTAATAATGAAACTTTGGAAGGCTTGCATTTCAAGAGATCATTGGGTATTTGTGAGTTACACAGGCCAAGGTACATTCAAGTAGAAGGTAAACACTAGGTGAGAGGGAGGAAAAATGGAAGGAAAAATGAATTTGTATGCATAGATGTATTATTTCCTACAAAGTAAGTGTGCACAATGACAACCTTTTCCCATCTCAGAGCAGAGATCTAAGCATGGGGTGTGACTGTAGGCTCGTTTCTCCCCTGCACCAGTAGTGCCTGGAGACTGCGATGACCTGAAGTCTGCCAGCGGTGACCATTCCTCTGCAGTGGAATTCCTCCAGACTCTCACCTTACACACAGAGTGTATGACCACGCAGTGCATATGTGTAGCCTCTCCCAGACAAGAAGGCTAATTTGGACCCCTGTATGCTAGTTGCCCATAGGAACCTCCTCTCCTTACCCCAGTCCTGCCTATGGCTACCCAGCTGGTGTCCTCAGGGAGAAATCTGCCCTTCGGCGTCCTCCTGAGTGGACGTCTTGGCAGTGTGCATGGGACCCAGGTGCTGTTTGTCTCAGGCTCTCCCAGCTGCTCTTGCAGCAGCGGTGGTGTGAAAGGATGACAGGTCCACTAGAGCACAAGATCTCTCTGGAAGAGCTTCAGTTTGCAAAAGTGGGCAGTCTGGGTGCCCACTACCAGATCTCAGAAAGGAGCCAGAAATTCTCAGGGCTCCCAAGTATCAAGTACAACATCTCTGATCATCCCTGGTGCATGCTGTTAGGATATACAGGCTGTGCTGTCATGGTACTTTGTGTTGAGGGCAGGTAGCAACTAAAGAAGAAGTAGGTAACCTCTGTTTGCTTGCACTTACCCTCAATAACATCAGCAATTCCTGGTACAAATAACCTATGATTGTTCATCTGAGCACCACCACCGAAGCTGTCACTTTTATTTAGAAAGACGTGGGCAGCCTTCCTTTTTTTCTGGAAGGGATTAGCAGGGAGGTAGAGAATCAATAAAGGAAAAGATTTGGAAAAAAAAAAAACAACAGCAAAACAAACCATGAAGCAGAGATGGACAATTAACATCCCACAGCCTCTAGTAATATTGATTGTTGTTTTGCCCTTGAATCCCACTCTGCTTAGATGGAAGTATTAACCCTTTGATAAAATACAAAGTGAGAAAATGAGTGAACAGATACGGTATTTGTATTAGTCCATAAAAAGAGACAAACAAAAGCATTAAAAGAAAGTAGGGATTAGAGATTAAGGCACTCATAATATGTAGATTAATAATATCCTGGATCACTCATCTCCCAGACCGGTACCTGTCACCTCTGCTACACACTCCATTTCACTTGCACTCAAGAAACAATGAAGAATCGTAATAAGTTAGTCTGCATAGCTTGGCCAGCCCGTAGAGGAGGGACGTAATTGGTTTTGCCCATTTTGCTTGGCAATTAGCGGTGAGTGATGGCACTCAGGTGCTTGAATCTGGAAAAAAGAAAAAAAAAACTGAAAAAACTGAAAGCTAGACAGAAAGCACTTGTTTAGCAATTCGGGTGCCAGCAGTCCTGCTTTGCCTCACATCCTCTCATCCCTGCACCCATCTGAAAACTGTCATGGATGTGCAGCTAAAACCTAGCGCTGTTCTTGGTTGTTGTACAAGAAAGATATGCTAAACTTCCCAAGTCCGTAGTTACCTCCTTGGGAAAGCAGGAACGATACTGGGCTGTTTAGCATGGAAAGAGCCTGTGGTCTCTCTGGCTTTAACAAAAGAGCACAGAACTGTTAAAAGCATGATGCCATCCCAGTGCACGTTCTTTCAAGCTAAAAGCTATTTTGGTGGAGTAAGCATAAACAATCAAGAGGGCTAGCTAGTGAAAGCTATCAGCTATGGTTTGAACAGAGAACGAAATGAGGAGCAAAAGCAGAACAAACTCTACTGCTCAGGTGCCTTTCTGGAAGATTTTTACTAGAGTGCTGAACACACATTTAAAACCTTAAGGATATTCCAAGCTGCCACTCAAAATCTAGTAAATTAAAAACATGGAGAATGCAGGCATTGAAGAAAGGAGATCAGCAAAATGTAGAGCAGCAACAGAACAAGTTCATCAGTTTTGTATGTATATCACAGGATGCAATTCAATAAAAGAAATGCAAACTCTCCATATTCACCTGGAGTAGTCAGCTGCACAAATACATGGCTGGAGAACGTGAATTTCCCAGCAGTTCTACCAACAAGGACCAAGAGGATCTGAATCACAGACTAAGCATGAGTCAGAAACATGCTGTGGTGAAAAAAGCTACATCGCAGTGGGATGTATAAAGAAGGTCGTGCATATGAGACATGAAGAAACTTTACTGGGCGAGATTCTGTGGGTGAGGCCTCTGTTAAGAGTGTGAGACTTCAGAAGAGATTGGACCAATTTGGCAGAAATGAGAGAATCAACTGGTATGATTGGATGTCTAAAAGACATGCCCTTTCTCTAATAACCTACAGGGAAAGACTAAAGGAACCAGAAATATTTCTTTTATAAAACACAGAAGTGTCGATAAAGCTGAGGGAAATAATGTGCTCTTGATCTCATGTGGTGAGCACAGGGAATAATGAGCTTAAACTGAAGCAAAGGAGATTTTGATTAAATGTGATGAAAAAAATTCTAACAGCAGGGATATAGAAGTGGCAAAATACACTGCCTAGGGAGGCTGTGGAATCCATATCTTCAGAGTGTTTTCAGAAGGGAAAAGGCCAATATTTGTTGTTTATTTATTCCTCTACAGGGAGAGTTTATCCAGCCCAAAGACAAGGAGATGAACCAGGAGCCTCTCAGGCTGCAACTACCCCCTAAACACTCCAGGGCCAGGAGCAGGCTCAAGCACTGGTACCCAACTACTCCCTAAGCTACCAGTGGCATCCCCATTGGAGTTCAGCCCTGCACTGGCCATTGTCCTGGGGACCTATTCTCCAGAAACTGTCCCCAGCAGCCACTCTGGACAAGGCTATCACAATCAGGAGGAAAAGCATTCAACTGCACCATGCTATTTGCCCTCAGGGTGAAAGAAGAGGTCATGGCCCTGTTTCTTGTAAAGGCATAGCCTAAAAGTGCCCTCCAGTCCTAACTTCTGTGGGTGTTTCTGTACCAAGCTATTTTTAACAAGAAGAATCCAAAAGCCCTCTCTAAATACGTGCAATTTAAATGAATAAGCTTCTATGTGTGCAACAACCATCCAGCTCTGGGGCATTCAGGCAATTTTGCTGCACTTAGCAGCTTTGTATAAATAACATAAAAAAAAATTCCATGTGCAAGCATAAGATGTTCATAAATACAAAATAGTTATAGTAATTCATTGTAATATTACAAAGATGAAAGTCCCATTATCCTAAGTACTTTTATGTATCTGTAGCAAGAGACACACTCCCTGTCCCAAACTTTGCATGGTATGGTTTTGAGACAACACAGCAGAGGTTAAAGACACATGGTCATGTAAGGCATTTGGTTACATAAAGGATTTATTATTTTTTTTAAGTGAAAAAATAAGATTGCCCATAGTAATTTTTAGTATAAGGCACAATTTGGCATTTCATTCCCCCCTCGGGCTTAAGTCTTTTTCCAGGAGCTCAGTAAGGCTTATACAATGACCGCTTCAAAATTTAATTTTCTTGTACAAATATACATACTGGTTAATCTGTTAAATGTCTGTCTAGATTGCCTCCATTTAACAAGCTTCAAAGAAGTGGGCAGTACAGGGATGAATTCAGGAGCTTTTATCTACAGGTATTGTCCTATATTTAACTTTCTAATTATAATGGGAGGAGAGTGAAACACTGTCAGGTTCAATAAACACAAGTTACTCTTTTTAACTGTAGTCAACTTTAAAGCTATTCTGTCATTCTGGCCTTGCATGTTTCTAAGCACTACTGAGAGTCTGGGTATCAGCACTTCATAAAACTGCTTCCTAAAGTGAAATTCAGATAAATGTTGCAATAATGGGCCCATATATTTCTTGCAGGAGTGAAAATATCAACATCAGGTTATTTTCTTTTCCCTTCAAACCACCATAAGAAAAATACCATAGGCATCAGCTAGTTAGTAACCTCTTAGTGCACTGACCTGTTTGATGTTCACAGGAGGGTTAGTCAATATATCAGCCTTAGATAGGGTACCATTAGTAATTTATGCATTAATTTTGTTACATAGCTCAATCTTCATCTGCCCCACAGCCAGCAAATGCCCCTCCACTACACACTACATAAAATGTGAGTTATGAAAAAATAGAGTTATTTATTCTATTTATATTTTGGTCCTATGCAATGTGAAAGGCATGCTATTGAGGTATACTTGCAATATTTTGTGCTTAAAAAGTGGTAGTATGTTACTACTTTAAATATGGCATCTTAGCTAATGTTAAATTAATCATTAATTATTTAGGGCCTTTCTAATGATTTTATTCCTAAGCCCCTCTGTACTGGTTTTCAAAAATTTACTAGGTTGACCTCAAAAAGAACCCTTGGCATTTGAAGAAATCACATGTAGATATATGCTAGCTTCTGTGGGTTAGTACATTAGTAATTCATCTCTAAAGAACAGACAATAAAATGTCCCTGGTATGTTGTAAATAGGAAAAGATTGCAATCTGCCATGGATCATCCTGAGAATGGGAGAAGCAGCTTGGTGAATCAAAGAAAAACCAGGCAGAAATTGAATTTGATAAGATACACCTGTTAAATTATGTGCTTTCTGATGATGAGGTTGGCTCTAAAGCAGCTGTTCTAGAAAATGTAAGGTGGCTAAAAAACTAGAGAGGCAGAGCATATGAAAAAGATTGAACTGATGTTTGGTGCTATGTGAAATGATCCTTCAGCTCAGGCATGCTGTTGTTGAATTATCTATCTATGCCTATTTTTTGATATATAAGTGCACTTCACACTCATATTTTTTTCTAGCAACAGTGCATTTATATTCATCCATCCAAATTATTCCTGGAACGATACTTAGTACAGCTCTGTAGCACTAGGAAATGAGGCAATTATAGGTAGAGTTAATAAATCCACTTTGACTGCCCTCCCCTTTCAGAGCTGAATCCCAAGCCCGTGGTTAGGTAGCTACAGTGCAGGAGGCACCTCAGAAGAGCAATCCAAACCACCTCCTGCTTTTGCAGAAGATGCCCAAATTGAGTCCGAAGTGGTGTGCCTCGTTCAGAATTCCCTTGGCCAATTCTGAACAAGAGCCAGCAGCAGCACAGCAGTATCATTGCAGCTTTTTATTTGGGTTTATATACCCCGCTTCTCACAGCGTGCCTTCAGCGGAGGCTGTGGGGGCTGCACTGGCGCTGGGGTGGCTCGGGCAGTCCATTGGTTGCTATTTAGATAGTGGGAAACAAACATTTACTCACTACATCTCCCTAGCAGCCGGTACCCACCATCACACCCTACTATATTTCTGCCACCCGTTGTCTTGAAAATGCTGTTTAAAAGCCTTTCTACAGATTTTTAAGTGAATAGAAGTATTGCAGTCTTTCCTGGCTGGAGCCAGTGTCTCCTGTTAGACTTTCTCAGTTTTCCTCACTAGGATTTTGGGCCATAGGATTTTGGCTGATGTTAGAGAAAAATAAAAGACCCTTACATGAAAAGACACATGCCTGGCTTCACCTCTAGTGTGATGTACCTGCTAGCAGAAGTACATCCCTGCATGACTGAAAAGAAGGCAACACAGTGCTTGTCTGAGTTATGTTTTTAGGAATGTCTTTTTAAAAAGATAAAAAGAAAAAACAGATGTTCCAGATTGGCTGAGGAGTGGTGGAGAAATTAATTCTGAATTTACTCTGAATTGATAGTACTCTATATTGTGCTATACCCGGATGAATATAATAGACTGTGCTGTATTATCATTATAAGAGATATGATATTAATGGCAGTAATAATTTTACCATTAAGTAATTCAGCAATAACCAGCTGTTTGCTTAACAGCATTTTTACCTGGCTGATCTTCGTCTTTCCTATATTAGCTATGGGATTTGTGAATCCTCCAGATTAATAAATTAACATGGCGTGACATGTTTCTTTTTATGTCAAAACGTTTGCAGTATATTTCTCAAAATTAATAGAAGGTTTTAAATAGGACCCTCTCCTCATAAACATGGCTAGGTTGTTTATTCCTGATTTTCTTATGAGTACTGTCATTAAATTTTGTTCTTCATAGCAGAGTCCTCTGTATTTTCAGTAAAGGCAGATGAAGTGTCTCCTTTAGTGTTCGCATTAGCTACAACAAATCTCTTGCTGCCTGTGCATGCTCTGACTGCCATTTCAACACTGACTCATGACTGAGAAGAGATTAAGACTTTGACTCGACAGGTTGTAACCCTCTGCCTGCAACAGGAATGTCTGCTGCCTACTGAGCGAAGCAGTGCTCTGCTGTCTTACAACTGCCAGTCAGTGCCTAAGGAGGCATGATGGCCCCGTCTGATGTAATTCAGCTTGTCCTTATTAGATAGCAGGGGAAAAAATACACACATATCTAATTGAAGCATGAAATTTATTTTATTGGATTACTAATGCATTTGGAAAATCTATGATAACATTTATTAAGCATTTGTTCGTATGTGTACCCTGGCTCACTTCATTACACAGGATGAAGATTGGAAAGTGCATCCTGTGAAGTGCTTGGACCTATTCTTGATTGCTGAACAGGCAGCATTTTTCATGTTCTTTCCAAATCATCCTTATGATTCACAATGATCTTCTCTATCTTTTTGGGGCTTTTTATTATTGCACAAATGCTAAGAATGGGACCTGTTCTACAGAGCATTGCCAGCATTTTAAAATGTATTCCAGCATATTGCATGTATTAAAAAAAATTACCTTAAATAAAATGTAGCAATATTGTTGCACAAAACACACCTCATGTATTTTCTTATGTGCTTAGTTTCCTACCATCTGCTTTGTGTATAATACTCATGCTTGTGGAGCAGCTTCCAGGATTTTGGCATTTCTGTTGCAGATGCTTGCTTCTTCCCTGTTACAACGCCAAGCTTTTCTTTTGAAAAACAACATTCACAGGTTATACAGTAGCTGACAAAGCTGAAACAGTGTAATTGAAGAATAACGATTTCCGCAGCAAACAGCTTAAAAAGCCTGCTAGGCTACATCATATCAAGGTGGCAGATACTAATTCTCAATTTATATTTAACTGTCATTAATTGTGAAGTCACATACCTATCTAATTTAGAAAAATGCCAGGAACGTCCTGAGGATCATTATGAAAGCACAGTTTTCATTAACACACTTCAGAGTGTGGAACTGTACATTGTGTTTTGCTTCCCAGAGGGCACAGCAGGGGGGAAGACAAAAGCAGATTTATGGCACTGATGCAATGGGGGGACCCTGCTGGCATCAGGGCACTCCCTGAAGCCACTCCATGACCCAGGCCACACTGGGTACAGGGCATAGGCCACGTCATCTCTCAGCACATCTACAGAGCTGCATCTCTGGTCCATGTTTGGGTCATTTCAGTAAATACAGCGAAGTATTATTACCATTATTACTATTGTTATTATTTCTAATATTACCTTCTCAGTGGGAAAAATACTGGTTTCATTATTTCCGTTATTATTCCTAGGACTTTTTCTCCCACGCTCCATTCCCCACACAGAGTTTTGTTTGTCTGTTTCTGAGCTTTTTACAGTGATAAGTTGCTTCAGAGAACTACAGAGCTATCTTTATTTAGCAGAGGACTTTGAATTAGGCAATTAAATTGGGCTGTTGTTTGCTTTGCAGACTGCCCATTTTCTCTTGCTTTTTTTTTTTTTTTTTTTTTTTTTTTTTTGGCAAGCTTCATGTTGATTTTGTGGCTGAAGTTCTGCAGTGTTCATCCATGTCTGTGCTTGTCACCTGCCTTTGCATCTAACAGTACAATTCTGTGTCCTGTGAAGTTTTTCCCTAGTCTTCCCCTCAGCCGAGGGGACCTTACACACAGAGGGGAACGGCTGCATCATCGCATGTTTGACCTGGAGGTTGCTCCAAGCTGGGCTTGGGGAGAACTGGGAGAAAAGTTGAGCTAAGAATAGGTGAAAGGAGAAAAAACCACAACCCAAAACTAGAAACAGGCCCTGAAATTTGGGAAATAATCCCAGGGCAGCTCTATTTATAACTCATTCCTGACTTGTTCCTGCACACACCCAGAAGGTCCTGCTCTCCCAGCGCAGATATGGGAAGGCTCACAGCAAAGCCATGCTGGGGCGCTGTTTAGGGCAGGTCATGTTGGTGCCATCTGCAGACACACGTGGCAGCTTCAGATGTGCAAAGCACTGCTGTTTCCCCACAATATTACACCTATGCCCAGTGCATGCTGGCATGCCTGGAGGCTGCAGGGATGGGCAAGCCACAGCATAGCTGGCAGAAGTCTTCCCACACTACCTGTTCTTCAGAGGTCCATCCTAACCTCACTCCTCTTCTCCATGCCTGGTGTAAAGCCTTAGGATGAAATCCAGCCCCATCGAAGCCCAAAGCAAAACTCTGCTTGAGCAAATGCAGTTCAGCCAGTGCCGGGAGCCACACAGTGGGTCTCCTCGTTCTTAAAGCAATGTCCCAGCCTTACCATCTGTGGAAAAAAGGCTGAGTAAATATGCAACTTTTGAGCAGTGTGAAGGCTTTGAAACAGAAGAAAACCACTTTTCCTTTTGATGTGATGCGTCTTAGGAGGAGGGGAAGCTGGCTTGCAATGTCCAGATACCTGGGCAGTACTTAAGGGCCACTTTCACAATAGGCTGGCAGTAATCCAAGTCCATGCCTCCACACCCGTGGCTGCATAGTCTTACTGCTGCTGGTGCCAACATGAGCACTCCTGCAGCTGCAGAGTCATCCAGACCAGGGACCTGATCCACCAGAACACATCCCTGCCCTGGGTCAGGTAGGGAAGAAGGAAAGGTTTGACCCCAGTGCAGATGATCTGGCATGAATACCCGGGTGGTAGCAAGCAGAGATATTTGGGCAGGGGCAGGACCAGGTGAGATAGACCATTTTGGAAGTATCTAGTGCTTCAGTCAACATAAAATGATGGTAAAATCATGTATTCAGGTAGCAAAATGTGTGCACCTGTCGTGTTTTTAGAGCATAATGCTGGATCTCACCAAAATGAGGTTATAGAGCATACTGTAATGTATCATCAGTCAGCACAATATCAATTCCAGTACTCCTATACAAGATTCACTATGGAATTCATAAGGGTAATGAGTCACTCAAATTGATTGCTCTAAGGAAGCATCTCCCTTTGTGGCTATTTAAGAACAGGACAAACATGGATGAGGTGCCACCCTGCTTCCCAGATACCCTTTTCTGTGATTCCACAAAAACAAAAAAACAAACAAACAAAACAAAACAAAAAAACCCCAAAACCACCATCATCAAGGTATTCTAAAACAATTTCAACACCCGAATGCCTTCAAATATATCAACATTTGTCTCAGCCAAAAAAAAAGCATCAAAGCCATCAATATATTCTTCAATAGCTACAGCTTTGTCCCCATTCTTCACTGGGGACATCCTGCGTGTTCAAGGCCTGGCCAGCAGTAAGCACCACATAAAGTCAAAGCAGCTACCTGGTCCAAGCACCAGTAAAATCCTTGAAGTCATTTTTCTTCCTCTCCTAAACACTTAACATTTACTGAAATCTATACCTGAGACTGGAGTTCAAGGACAGCTTTGCAGTAAGTTCATCACAACTACTCCATTTGTGGCAGTATGGTCCCTCAGCAAGTCGATCACTCATGTCTTCCCTTGCACACCATGACCATGGGAAACAGATGTTTGGATTTCCATACCACTTGTTCACTTCCCAGGTCCACTTCATTTGCTCTCGCTAACAATGGAACAGGTTTGATTTGGAGCAAATTTAGCCTTTATAGCCAGCTAGATCAAGGAGGTATCAGGTCTTTATTGATTGTCCTTTTGAGGTTTTTTTCCCCATTTATTTAGCCGGGAACCATTTCACATATACAGGGCTTTTCTTACATTTAGTGGGCACTGGAAATCAATCAGAGTGCAGGAAACAAAAATCTTGATGGTTCATCAATATTTCAGGCCACATCAACAATGCATTCAATTTTATTCAGAAAGGGATTGGAAATTTTGCTCAGTTTGTGGCTTTGAGGCAGAGCCAGTCCGGTTCAGCGAAACCAAAGCCTTGAGTAGGTGACAGTGCCAGATGCTCCTGCTGCCCCTCACTGCCATCCAGCCCAGCAGCTCCATGTACAATGCCACCCCTGTGACCAGAGGGCTGTAGAGCAACAAGGGGTTTACATTATTTATTTCCTCCTCCTGCACTTAATGTAGCAAAGGGCACAGACAGTGTGGCAGGATGGAGGGAGCCGGCAATTTCAGCCTCTCTCAGAGACTTTGGGCCAAAGCTCTTGCCCTTCTGCCCTCACCCTGCTTACAGATGGCATTGACCACTGGGAAAGCAAAAATTTAGAGCCTTTACTGGGAAACTCTTACTCCTCTGAGCTGGATTTTATGTAGCTGATTTATTTTTTACCTCAAAGACAGCAAAACACTATCCAGAAGAGCCTTCATCTTCAGAAAAGACAAAGGCAGCAGTAGGTCAGGCGTAACAGACTCAAAGGTGTTTAGAAAGATATGAAGACATTTCTTTGCAAGAGTGCTACAGCTTTCAGTTCATTTTTTTTCTTTTTTTTCTTTTTTTTTTTTTTTCTTCTTTGCAAGATTAATGCAGTTTTATCTTTGATGAATAAATGGTGCCATTTCTGTGTCTTGGTCTACAGTAGCATTTTGAGGGCCTCTAAGGCAGATCAACAGGATCATATCTTGTCTCATATTTTCTTCTCTGCAAACTTTAATTTTTTAAAACTAATCTCCCTGGTTTCTCTCTGTATTTTCTGTGTTAGTTTCATTTAATGCTCAACAGTCTTCAACCTGTTGAAAGGGCACCAGATTGACTAATGGAACAAGCATCATGATTCTGGAAAAGTATTTCCAAAGCATGTATATTCTTGTTAGGCTCACGGTGTTTCTCTCAGTGGGAGAGTTACTATGCTTAGACGAACATGTTATGTACGAGTTAGTCAGGTACCCTGCTGACTACACGTAGCTTTTTAAAGGAACATCACACCTTTTTGTGCAGTTTTGACTTGCTTTTATGTATTTTTTTAGTAGCTTGCTCCTTTTCCTTTCTGCCCCCCCCTCCCCCCAAACTGCACCATTGTTTTCAAAAGTCTTAGAAAATTAGATACGAATGTTTTGATTTTATTCTTCCCATTCAATAATTATGTACTTCCCTTTCTATTTTTGCTTTCCTCCCATTCCAATGTGATTAATGTACAGCAACACAAAAATAAATCTTGCAATTACTGAAAACGCAGTTCAGGGCTATATTTTACAGAGATCAAAAAAAGAATAACCCACAAAGAAATGGACACTTGATTTTTACTTTCTGGCAGGCAAGGCAACAATGCAGAATCAAACGTATACTTAGGATCTAGCTAAGATGGTAAGCCACAGCCTTCAAGAAGAGGCTGCGTGGAATTGTTCTTCCCTGCAACAGCCCAGGGAGGGATGCTTCTTGAGGCAACCGCAGGGAAACCCTGGACAGTGCTGTGCTGTTAAAGGCAGGACACAACACTTGTTTTTCCCACCATGGACATTTTACATGGTTGGACAGGGGTGCTCCCTCACTGGCTACACACCTGGTGTGATTTTCTCTGCCTGCAGCTGTACTGGGGACCCGCTCTGTCAGCTGTGGGAGGTGGGTTTGTCAGTGACCCTGTGCCATGGCTCCTACTGCCCTCCTTGGGATAAACAGGGATCCTGAACTGTGGGCAGGTTGCCCAGAGAGGCAGGCAGATTTGGGAAGAGAGACTAGGGCTTAGTCTTTAACCCTTCCCAAGAAAAAAAGGCTTTTCCTTTATTTGGAGGAAATAATGGGCATGTAATAAATTTGCAGGAGAGACTGGGCATGGCAGTTTTACTGCAAACAATACTCAGTGAGGTAAAGCACTGAACTCTGCCTCTCCCTCTTGTCTCTAAACACCCTTTCAGGTTAAACTCCTTTATTCTGTACTGAAGCTGCAGGATCTTATCCACACATTTTTTGGTGGATTTGGAAAGTCAACATTTGGGAAGAACTAGCAGTTAACCAGGAATATCACAGGACAGAGTAGCAGGAAGATGCTGAAGATGCTTCTCTGGGGCCAGAGAAAAGCCTGGGGCTGTGGAGAGGGCCTAAGCTTCTCCATTTGCAACAGCACTGTGGAGATCACTGGTGGATCAAGCCAATTTATAGGTGAGGACAAAGAGAAAGACTCACCAGGGAACACTGAATGTATTTACATGACATATATTATGGGATACATGCAGGTAGTTACACAGACTTTTAAGAGTTAACTCCACACCCTGAAATTCCCTTATAATAACAGTAAGTATCACACACAGATAAAATCTGCTGTGCCACATCATTCTTTCCATCCCCCTCGGGAAGAGAGCATGAAAGCTGTCAGGGCTGGCATCCATGCAGTCCAAAGGCTGGTTCCCTCTTCCGCATCCCCAGGCTCATTGTGCACACACCTTCCTAATAGACTAGAATTGGCTTAATTTGATCTTGACAAAATAAAATTAAGTAGGCACAAAACCACTGAAGTTATTAAAAAGAATGTCTTTCTGAATCATATTTATCTTCATGCCGTGCCAGGAGATAATCTCCAGCTAAATCCAGCCTCAACTGAAAAGAAACATGGAACTAATCCAGCTGAGTATACTTCAGATCTCAGCAGCACAGTAACTGCAACCACTAACCACTCTTCTCAAACCTACTCCTTTCCCAGGCTGTTTTAGGAAGCTAATCTGGATAATCACCCTTGAAATTTATTTCAAATTCCAGGTGTAGTTGACTTGTTAAATTCAAAAAAATATCTTTTTCAGAGCTCTCTCATCTACCATAGGTTTTGATTGTCTAAACATGGCTATCCTGCCGTGTTTAGACTGCCTGTTCAACTGCCTGTTCCACTGCTTTCCTAGTTTGTTCAAGTCGATCATACAGAGATGGAAAACAGTTTTGTCTTTGTTGCAAGACAACGAGGTATAAGGGTATTCAACTGACAGCAGTTGTGATTAAATTGTGATTAAAATAAATTCACATTCAGATGTCACATCAAATCCTGAGTAAGTGTAAAATCATTATAATCCTGTTGAATTCATTGAATTTCTGCCCATTTTCATCAGCTGAGGCTCTGACTAGAGCTGGATTCTTCTGAGTAATCTTCAGATCTCTATTACTAACAAAACTAGTAATTTGCTTTTCCAAACATCTTGCAGTGTTTCTATCCATTCATTTAAGTAGAGTTCCTTTTCAATGTTTCTTGTAGCTTGAACATGAAGCAGGGATCCTGTACCAATTCTTGCTGAATCAGGGCTCAGTGCATATACTACCAATCACTTTTCCTACAAGGGTGCTTAAAATAGCAGCTTCAGCCCATCCTAGCTCACTGGGAAATCTGTCAGCAAATTTCATGCTTCTATTATTACAAGACCAATTTTAGAACCAGAAAAAAAAAAATCATAGCAGGGATAAAGCTTCAGAGGTTTTTAAAAGAGTCCAGGTGGAGATGGGTCAGCCCTGCAAATACTTTCACAACCAAGTGCTGAAATTTCAGGGTGAATTTACTTTCAACAGGTTCATACCATCTTGAATTGGTTTTCCACAAACATTTGGGCAATTAAAATATTGATTGACAGCAGTGTTTACACTTCATTTCTTATGAAGCTGCTTATGCAAGTATTCATGGTTAATGAGCTTTGCATTATCATTAGCAATTACTCTTGACAGAAATGTTCTCTCATTTCTGAGTTTAGGAGAGCAGGTAGGTGTCCACCTAGGTCCATCCCTATTGTGGCAAGTATCAAAGTGTGTGCTTACATCCCAAAGACTTCCTCCAGGCACAGTTCTAAATGCATCTATTGACATGTGAGACCCCAGAATAGAAGCTGTAACGAGACTGGAGGAGGTGGATACCGGGTGCCATATGACTTACGGACTAGTAAGCTGAAATAGCTGACGCCTTGCTATTGTCCAGAAACTTGAAAAAAATATAAACACTAGTGGTTGAAAAATTACTAGTAATACATTTTGAGAGAAATCACAAGTGCTTGTACATGTCCTATAATTAAGGAGCATCCGTTATTTAGTCACTTCTGTCAAAAATCACTTTAAAATCAGACCAGTCTAGCACTTGGTGGGGTTTTTGTGTGATCAAGACCTTTAGGGTGAGTGTTAAGAGGATGGGGCCAGGCTCTTTTCAGTGGTGCCCAGTGACAGGACAGGGGGTAACAGGCACAAACTGCAACACAGGAAGTTCCATCTGAATCTGAGGGAAAAATCCTTTACTTTGAGGGTGACAGAGCACGTGAACAGGCTGCCCAGAGAGGTTGTTGGGTCTCCTCTGGAGACACTCAAAACCTGCCTGGACGTCATCCTGTGCAACCTGCTGTAGGTGACCCTGCTTTAGCAGGGGTTGGACTAGGTGATGTCCAGAGGTCCCTTCCAACCATGACCATTGTGTAATTCTGTGAAGCCTTTTTAGACCAGACTGCAGGCACACTGGTTAATAGCAGAAGATAAAGGAGTTCTGACACATTCCTAAAAGAGAAAAGTGGAGAAAATTCCTCAGCATCTATGAGCCCTATGTAGTAGTAAAATGTAAGGTAACTCCTAATGCCTTGGCTAGTTGTTGTGTGAAGGGAAAACCTGATTTAAATGTACACACCCACATCCCAGAATAGTTTTCTGGGCTCTGTAGTCCTATTTCAACCACAGTCTGAAGGGTGGTGTCTTAAAGTCCCTCCCAGTGCAGCACAACACTGAGATGGTCACAGCACTGCTGCTGAACTGACTCACTCTTGAGACCGCAGCGGGAAACCAGCCAATACTTGAAGAAATTTTAAATAATGTGGATAAGTGGATGATTTCAGTTGGAAACTGAAGTAAAAAACAGAATTAAATTCTAATAACTTGCCACACCTGTGAAACCTGAAGCTGAACCATGCATTGCAGATACGTCATTATGAAATATGACTTAATGGTTCTTCATGGATGTGGCCCTCAGGGACCAAACACAACTCTGCACAGATCGTTTCACATTTGGTTGACTTTGAGCAAACCTGTAAAATCTATTACTTTTACCACAGTCGGTGTGAGAAATACAGATCATGAAGAATGTATTTAAATATTAATTATTAGCTTTTTTTTTCCCAGGCTATTAAGGAGGAAGATGATAGAGAGCAGAGTGTTTTGCATTTACGGGCAGATTTTTGGTGTAATTTTGTGTTCCAGTCCTAGGGATAGGCATCAGGACACAGATTTATGCATCAAAATTTTGAAGTACTACTAATAAACATGCATAAATTATTTTTTAAATGCAACAGTAATTAGGAACCTGAACAGTGCATGCTGTTATAAAACAAACAGCCTCTCCTAGGGCATAAAACCTTCCCTTACCCATATGCTTGTTCAAAGAAAATGGAATTTGTAGTCTCTAGGTATTGCTTTGCAAAACTGATGTCAATAGAGGAGCAAGACCTGAAGATAGAAGGAATTTACAAAGAAATGTTAAGAAAAAAGCCAAAGCTAACAATTGTGGCTGGAATCTGAATGTTCTGCTAATAAGCAAAAGAATTGCTAACTGGTGCTGCTGACTTGTGCTGTTCCTGCTGCATCTGCCACCATATTATTATTATTATTTTGCCTCAAGCATTGATGTGGAGCTTACTTTAGCTAATGATCATGCAACTAACAGTCTGTCGGCCTTAGTATCTGTGGGAAACAAAATGGAGTTTGTCCCTACGCTATTAGCCATGCTTTCTAAACACACTTTCTTTGGCCATATGTATTGAACATTACATTTAATGGCTGCTTTACTATATGCCTACTGGATACGTGCAATAAAGACAAATATTATAGGGCAGTGGGTACAATGCTACATTAACTTCTTTGGGATAGCCTTGAAATACAAAACCACTTAGATCATTGCTCAGTTTTTGGAGTAAATGCAAGAAATGAGAAACAGTGGGTCAGTAGACCAGCAGCCAGAAACAATGCCAATTTATCATAAGACACAGTTTTTGCCTGAGGTCCTCTAATTACATGTATTGTAACCACAATGTGAAGTAACACAAGGACAATTAAAGCTTCCATTCTGAGGAGGTAAAAAAGTCTAAATCCAATGTGAATCAAAGGGGACTAGAGCTGCAGTAAAATCAGAAAGGGTTCCTGATCCATGAGACTTATAAAAACAGGGAGGGATTAACCTCTTTAGGGATAGCCACCCTAACCACCACTGCCCCTGAAGTGATGGGTACTGAGCTGTGTCAGGAGAAATGCTGGCTGCCCATTCATGCCTGGAGCCAGCTGGGAAGGCTCAGAAGCCCAAGTCCTCACTTTGTTCTGCTGCATTTGCTGCAGCGCTGCTGAGATGACCCATATGCTACGGTGCTGCTGAGATGACCCATTTCTTATGGCAGTGAACTAATTCGTGAACTGTCAGGAAAGCACAAGAGAAGAGAACTGGGGAAAGCAAGCAGTGGATTCCTTTCAGGCAAACTATTGCTGCGTCAGAGTCTGTCCCTCTAGACTGTTTCTCTGTTCCACAAATAGCTTTGCATTAAAGAAATCAGGAAAAGTGAAACGACTACATCTTGGGTTTACCACTGTTTCTCCCTTTCTGAATGCCATTAACATTTTCACTCTCTCTCCGGTCACTAGTTTAATTGCTCAAATTTCACCCCCTTGGCTAAGAAGAGGAGAAGTACTTGACATTTACTGGTTCTTTTCAAGTGTTCAGTGACAGAGACAGGAATCTGCCTGTTGACTTGGACTCAGGAAAGCTTGAGTTTAGGACCTCAACATACATCCAAATGAAGTGCAAGGAAGCATTTGAACGCATAGGGATCTCTAGTTATTCTAACCCATAAGGATCTCCAGTTATTCTAAAACATGGCTCAACGAGTAAACATAAGACAACGTAAGGCTTATTCTCTACACCTCGGCTCTACTATTTTCCAGCAATCAGGGTTGGGGTCCTGAGTACTTATTCCCATTTTGAAGAAAGGGAAAATACAGCCAATGCACTGATAGTTGTTTTAGTTAGGTTTAGGATAAGACTAAAGAATTTAATTTTTCATGCTGTAGGGTACAATCACCAGGAAAGCTCTGAAAGGACTGAGTACTAAACAGGTAGGCATATTAATTCTCCACGTCCTTTAATTAGCTTCATTTCCATTTTTACATCAGATTCTACTTCCTTACACCTGCCTCAGGGTCTGGTCTTACAAAATGCATTATAACTCTTCCCACATGCTGCCACATTTTTCTTTGTACCAGCTTTCTGCCAGAGCCAGTTTGTGCCTTTCACCTTTTCTATACCCATCATCCATTCCCATACATCTCACCAGTTACTGGCATTTTTGTTCAGCTGAAAGATTTCAGTTGTGCATCTACACTCCCTTAAAAAAATTACCTATAAAACCCCTACAAAGAAGATTCCTATGGAACCTTACTTTGCTGTCCTGTGTACATTTGGTTATGTATTCTATGTTATGCCATGTAGCTATGTATTTTACTGATGTAGCTTCAGAGATTAATATCTCAGGAATAAAGCAGTCTTGTGGAGGAAGAGGTGGTGTATGTAAGCACTCAACTGGAGTACTGTGTACAGCTGTGCATATCACATGCTTTAGGAAAGATGGAGATCACCTGGAGTAAGTCTAGGGAAGGCAACAGAAGGAGTTACGAGAAAAGTGGGAAAATGGGGTTTGTTAGTCTAGAAAATGGGCGATGTGAGAAGTCTTTCAATATTAAAAACGTTATTGCAAATTAACCTGAATGAATTAATTTCTGTGTGACCAAAGACAAGGGAAAAATGCAATGGGTTTACACTGCAGCATGAGAGATTTAAGATAACCTTTAGGAAAACCTTTCTAACCGTTAATGGTAGTTAAGCACTGGAGTATCCACTGGGGAGGGAGTGGAGTACTTAACTGAAGTAATAGGGGATAAATCCCCTGGTTTTACAGTGGTCTTGACATAAGATTATTATAAGTTTAAATGTGTTTCTCTAGAACATCCATCTCTTGCCACTCGGTAAAGCGATTGGCTGTAGATGGCAACTTCCTAGGGAGAAGCAGGAGCTATCTTCAGCACAGTGAAATATTGCTACTGTAGTCTGCTCTGCTGCAACATGCAGGGCTGTCTTTCTGTTTACTGGTTAATAAAAATTCTGTGGAACAAAACTATGGACCCTTCACTCTTTCTCTTAAGTGGAAAAAGTCATTCCAGTATTCAGGTAGCAAGTGACTTGTTCAGCTGGTTAGTAAACACTGCTAATTATGCTGTGGTTTTGAAGTCTTGAAACCATAAATTCGCACTACTATACTTGAGACACCACAACAGAGGCTTGAGGAAATTAAAACAAAAATGAAAAGCAAGTTTTTCCTTTATAAATCACATGCAAAATCATCAGAGTCTTCAGAAGTCCTTTTGGGTTTTCAGAGACGTTATCTCAAGGTAGATGTTTATCTTCAAGAGTTTCATAAAAATTGAAATAAGAAAAAAGTTTAATGTAATAAGCAGTCTAGCAGAGCACCCAGGAGTTATACCGCCTGAATGCTCTGCTTGGTCCCAAACCACCTATGTTAACCTCATGGAAGTCTGATACTATAGTCTTTTATTCATTGGAAAAGTCCCTTAGTTTAAGCAATGCATTAGGTTACAAGTGTCACCTGGAGGTAAAAATATTCAGCATCTCTACAGTAGAAATATCAGAATAGCAAAAGGCATAGGAGCCAATCATGCCACAGTTGAAACCAGGGTGGGGACATTTTGGTCCACGAATGAGGGTCCTGGAGAAAGTTTAATTGTGTACAAGCTTTATGAGACATGGAATGTATTCATTTTAAACAGTAAATGGCAAACTAAATGCAAGATTAAATATAGGGCCTCATAAATAACTACATTTGCAACTTTATATTTACATTATGAAAATAAAATTATTGCTAAATTGTGTCAATCTTTGTTACTATACAAATTTGAGTGAATAATTTAATATTCTCACTGGTGGTTAGGTTCTAAACACACACACTTTTATTGTAGCAAGAACTGCTGTTTTCATTTCCATTAATTGTTAGGATTATAAATGTTTGTACTTACTACATCCTTTTCTCTGGAAAATTCGTGGAAGTGGTAGACATACATTTTGACACTAAACAAAATCTGCTTAGGCTTAGCAAAGCATCTCCGTTGTACAGAAAAGAATATACATTTACACATTATGACAAAACTAATGCGGAAAAATCCATTTGCATTTTATAGGAATGGTGTGTACTGTTTAGGAAAAAGGGGAAATTTGAGTCTGCCCAGTACTTCTGTCTTTATAGTAACTCTGCTGTATGGGTACTTCTTCAAAACATAGAACAAATGGGGCTTACAGTGGAATAGGGCACTTAGAACATGAAAGAACACTAGAATCTTGATCTCTGTTTCAGTTTTTAAAAAATAAAGTTTACAAGCTCCTATTTGAAGTTCCAAATTTAAAGCAAAAAGCACTTACAAGTTAACTGTGGGTGCATATAGGAATATTGACTAATACTGTAAGTAAAATAATTAGTTTTTCCTCCTGCTCAGAAGTAGGTAGGTATATTCTTTCTGGCATTTTCTAACCATCTCACTGGTCCCTGCTATGCTCTGACTTACAATCAGTATAATTTACAGAGCAATCAATATCTCCATTTTTATAACAAAAGGACATCTTGTGTCCAAATGAAAGATCTCAAAGATCCGTATCAGCATGGCAGCAATCAAATTACTTCATTGCTCTGTATCACAAGTAGGGAACACATCACAGGAATAAGGAGGAGCAGTCACACACAGGTGTAATCTGCTAGTCAGGGAACAGCCATAGTAACAAGCCTATGTGAAATACACACTGCTCAGCTTTCTGCTTCCAAGGGCCCAGTTAGTTTCATACACTTCGATGCTCAACATCTCCACTTGTCAGTCAAGCTACCATCTGCTCCCACTTACTATAACCCATTTCCTATGTTGCCTACGTACTACCATGTATCTTCAAATCTCTTCTACTTCAAAGAGTTTGAGACAACCTCTGATCCTTTCCCTCCTGCTTTGAGCCTGTCCCAGCTCACATTATGCAGGTGGAGAAGTGCTGGCCTGTTACAAGGTTATGTCTACATCGTATTGTGAAGACAGATGCAAGTTTGCTTCAAGCTGGTAGGAAGCAAGCCAGTTTGGATGTAGAAGCCACGTGACTTCATTATCAGCACAATGCTGAGCTTGATGCAATAAGCCTGACAGAGAAACGGTATATATTAGCTGAGCTCTAGTCAGTGCAGAGCAAGGCAAAGCAAGCTTACATCTGTCTGCAATCTGTCAGGCAGTTCCATATTGTGCCTGATTCGCATAATTCCCCCTTCAGTCTTATTAGCCCACACACAAACTGAAGTAGGGACAGAAAGCTCTTCTGTTTGCTTTCTACAGATGAATTTGCGGATACCGGGCTTCTGTCAGAGACAGCACACCTGCGTGGTGGGGGTTCAGCTCTGCTCTGCTGTGCCGCCATTTCTATCACAGATACCAGGTCTACATTTGTCAGAAACCCTTTATACTCCACATCTACATTTACATTTTTTTCAGTTTACCAGCAAGAGATTATTTTCTGCACTGCTACCTGTTTCCACCCACTGAGAATCAGCTTACAGAGCCCTGAAACATTTATTACAAAAAAAAATTTGCAATTCTTTTTCCATTTTTGGTCTGTCCAAAAGCACAAGCGTGCTGATAATGTAAGACTTGCAAAAGCACTGCTTGCTTTCAGTGGTCTAGCATCACTTAGGATGAAACCCACAGCCATTTTGAAGCACATAAACATCGTTAGACAATAAAGAGACTTTACTAACCCTTAGGAACCATATACCCCTGGGAGATTTTACACACAAACTTTCCCAAGTCCCATTTTCAATGTTAGATCTATTATTATCTATTTATTACACATCTACATTAATTATACATCTATTATAAAGGCTGCACACACTTTTATGAGGCCAGCTGCCAGAAGCTCTGGCCATTGAGTTCCCTTCTTTTATAAAACCTTGAGGACCCCTGGTTTAGCGTTCTCTGTCCACAGGCATTTTCTCTTTTTTTTCCCCCAAAGAGTCCTTGATATATAAAAATGTCTTCCTCAAGGAGACACAATTCTGCTGCCTGCAGCATTGTGAATCGATCCCTGAAGTGGCCACTTAATGCTTAGGTTGCAGCACTGATTATAAGACAGCCTTGATCCCTTTTTACATGTTGTTCTCCAACATATCTGTAAATTCCTTTCTCAAATCACAGAATTCATGCTGGATCACCATCTGTGCTGCTTTATTCTATAGGAAGTGAGTGTGTTAGTCAATAAAAAGTGTCTAGCTTCTCAACAGGGCAACAGGGATTACTGTCTTAAGTGGCACCCAAATTCAACGAAAATAAGAAAATTAGAAGATGCCAATGGTTTTCCAAGAACAAGTACCCACTGCAAAATCTAGCATGCAGATTTGCCCCCCTCCCCATACTCCCAGAAAGATCCAGTGGCAGTTGGTCCAGGCTAGAGCAAACCATAGGACCAATTCCAGGCTAAAGGAGAGTGCAACGGTACCAGCATGTCCATGGCTTGGCATTATCCAGTTCTCTTTTGTGAATCCTGACCTCATTTATTCCTGCAACACAGAATTTATCACCTCTCTTGCAGGCATATGTATCTGGCTTGACTGAATTTCCACTGCATCAATCTGCTTCTCAAATTCTTTCAGCCAGTGAGGAACACTGGTGATACCTGAGCAGAAATAGACAAAGCTAACAAAAAATGCTCAGGACCATTTTGCAGTGGGAAGTTATTTCATACTGTTTTGCTCAGAAAGGTCTGAGAAAAAGTCTGCCCCTAGAAGCTTCTCTGCCTGCTGTCTTACACAGCTTGCTAGCTAACCAAAAGGGCACAAATACTTAAAGTGTGAAATAATTGCAAATATTTTTCTTCCAGAGATTTTATTCAACCTTATATGAAAGACTTAGATATCTGAACACCTATCTTTCTATTGAAAAAACAGTCTGTTCAGTCTAATATTTGGACTGGAGACAGACAGCTGTTAGTTTGCTCTTGAAGTATCATCCTGTGACTGTACTCTGGTGTCCTGCAGACAGCCCCTCAGGCTGGAGCACCGCTCCTGCAGTGTTATCCCAGCTCCATAGGCTCCAGGAATGCTCTGTGGCCCCATCTACACAACAAACAGATACCAGGGACGGCTGCTTGTCCTCGCAGCTCTTGGAGAGTGAGATGGAACCTCGTGTATCCCCATGACTCCCCACAGACACCTACCAGATTTCCCAAGCCTGGATTCGTCAGCACTCACCAGACACAAGCCATGGTAGGGAAGGGATCAGGAAAGGTCCTCCTCAGGGGCAGCGGGAAGATGAGACACACAGGTGCGGCCATATGCATTAATGCTGGTAGGAATCCACCCAAGTTTGTTTCACCTAGCACAAAACTTCTATCTCCTTAGTAAGAAATGTGGTACAGGCAACATATCAGCATTGGTCGCAATGCCCAGGTGCTACAAAATCAGTTTCCCAGACCCAGCTGGAGCGTGCTGAGACAGTTGCTTGGCCAGAAGTGAATCCTGCTTCAGCAGAGCCCTGGCCAGGAGCTCTCCATGAGGGTCCATCAGGACAGGGCCTGGCAGCCAGGGCCCGTCCCAGCCCTGGCCAAGAGCAGGCAGATGGGGGCACTGGGACAGCCCCAGCCCGGGCATCGCCCTGGGGACGGGTTGAGGCCAGGCCAGGACGTGGGCCCGGCTCGGTGGGCGCCATGGCTGGGCAGAGCTGAGGGGAGCAGGAGACCGGCCCTGCTGCGGCGTCACTGGGGCAGGGGCTGAGGGCCCTGGGGCTGGCATGGGGCGCTGGGCTGAGGGGGAGCCCGGGAGGCCAGGCAGGGACAACCAAGGCTGGTGGTGCCCCAGGGGCCCTGGTATCAGGATTTTTGTATAAAATTGCTGTTCTCAGAGACCTTTCTCTCATTTGGACATGCTGATGGTCTTTTGTTGCATCTCCCTAAGCACTCCTTGACCAGGCTTGGTGGCACTTGCTCGCCAAGAATCACACTCGATCCCTAAAGCAGCCAGCCTCTCTGAGACACCCACATTGTGCTCCTTATTGCCCAGCCACGCAGCCCTGCCATCGGCCGGAGGGATGGGTGCCGCAGTGCAGGGTGCGCCGCCTCACCCCCGCCTGCAGCTCCAGGGAGAGGAATTCCCCGCCTTTTCCCCCCCTCGGTTTCCAGCTTTCTTCTGACTACCTCCCCTGTCACTCGCAGACTCTCTGAATCAAAAAAAATTCCCATTGCCTGGGCTCAGAAGTAGTCACTGCTCTGCCTCCCTGGGCTGCACCTGAGGGACCATTTCTGTGTCTCCTCGTCCACCAGCCGCCATCTCGGCTACAGCTGGCCCTGCACTGCCATGCCCCAGCAGCATTTCACACCTGTACCGCAGCTCCCTGCCTCAGCACCGGCCGCGTCTCTGCTTTATAACCCATCTTTCAGCCATCGAGTTGTATCGGAAGCTTTCTGCTCCAGGTTACAACGGCTTCTTGCCAGACACCTACTCATTTACAAGCCATGGGTTAGCCTTCCCCTGCCTTACTCACTGTTAACCCTCTCTGACTCACACTCCAGTTCAGGGAGTTCAATCCTGTTGCGTTCTGGTGACATTTTATTTTAAATGCGTCAATATTTTGAGCGGAGTGACCTACTTTTAAGTTAGACAGAAAGAGAGGTGGAGCTAAGGTTCTTCCCAGCAAAAAGGCCAACCTTGATAAACCCAGGGAACTAGGAGATGAAGCCCATTCAGCTGAGGATCTCAAAGAACTGAATGCCCACAATACTCCACAGTTTTTAAAGTAAAAGATGAAAACTTATCTAGAGGTGGTTTTTTCTTAAGAAAAGGAAAAAAAGCCACTGGAAAGGGATGTGGTCTTCAGTGAATGAACAGGCATATCAGAAAGGATATTAGGACTAGGCACGGAGACACAGGGTATGGATGGGAATGATCACTAGAGAAAGCTGTTTCACAACATCAGCAGCAGAGTTGAAAAGACAGACCGATAACCAGGCAAGCCAATTTAGCTTACACTAAACCTGAGTTCTGATGAAATGGTCATTTCAGTAATATTTTGTAACAACGAGTGCTATGTGACAGTTATGCATTTACCCTTTAGTTTCACGATTCAGTGTTTTTAAATATCTTTTGTTGCTCTTAGTTTGATCGCCCCTAACATTAAATCACCACTGCTCTGGCATTCAGTGCAGAACTGCCTTGTGACATGTCTCACTTGGTAATTGCCTCCACTGCCCTTTCTTCCCAAGGCCATCGTTACTCTTTTCCTCCCAGGTTTGTAAATCTGCCAGGGGCCCCCACAGTTGTCTCCCAACCGCACATTTCAGTGACCTCATCCCTGCAGGCCACAGTCTCCCTCATGCTTGACATCAATAAATCCACTCCCCAAAGCACAGCTAATTATATTCCTCTACTGCCAGGAAGCTCCAGCACATCACAGTGTATCCCAAATCAAACGTGGAGCAAACCTAGATCTTTGCAAACAGGTGGGCTCTGTAGGTGTCTGTGCATCTGCAGTTTGAATACAGACGTCCTTGGGGCGTGCTTGTGCAGCAGCAGTTTGTCTCAGGCATCCTTTCATGATTGTTGGGAGAGATGGCATTTTTTGAATTGTGACAAAAAAGAGTCAGTTTGGTCCTATATCCACAGTGTCACACTCAGTGGCTTTCAGATACAACCAATGTTCAAGTTCATCTCAAAGTCATTAAGCTGCATTTTCAGTGGGATAAAGCTAACCTGAAGCTAAAGGAGCTAAGCTGCAATGGGATAAAAAGAAAGTAGTCTCACAGAGAAATAAATGGTTAAAAGATAGGACACAAAGGATAAAAGTCCGTGGAGGAAGATTGCCAGTGGAGTCCCACAGGAATACACTGATTGATCTAGTCCTAAGTCACCTGGAAACTGGACTAGATGAAGTAATGGAGTTTGCTGACAACACTGAGTTATTCAAAGAAGCAAACTTAAAGCCAACTGCTAAGAGCTGCAGAGGGATGTCATAATACAGAATGACTTAGAAATAAAAAGGCAGCTGAATTCAATATTGATAAATATAAAGTAATGCACACGGGAGAAAAAAGCCCAACTATACATATGCAATGATAGGCTCCAAAATAGCTGTTACCACTGTGGAAAGCAATCTTGAGGTTATTATAGAGAGGTCTGTTAAAATGTCAGCTCAGTGCTCAGCAGCATTTGAAAAAGCAAATCAAATGTTAGGAAAGAAATGAAAACCAAACCAGAAAATATCATGAGGTCACTGTGCAGATTCACAGTGTGACTGCATTTAAATAGTGTGTGCTGTTCTGTCCCCATCCTCCCAGCTTAAAAAAGTGGGTGGGAAAAAACAAAGATGCTCCAAGGTCCGGAATGGTTTTGATGTGAGAAATGGTCAACAAGACCAGAAGCCTTTGTCTGGGAGAACAGAAAACCAGGCAGGGCACAAGATAAAACACTAAACAATCTTAAGTGGCTAGAAGGATGCAAATGGTGAATACTGTTTGCTGTCTTCCAATATAACATCAAATGAAATCAATAGTGATAGTTTCAAAGAAAGTAAAAGGAGGTAGTTCTTCAAACTACAGTTCAGCTGTGTGCCTCATTGCCACAGGAGGCTGCAAGCACAAAAATTCTCTGTGGGCTTAAGAGAGTTGTAGAAAGGGAATCCATTTGAGAGTTACTAGATACCAAGACTCAGTTTTTCCCAAAGATGCAGATCTTGGGAGTACAAGAGAGGGGTCTGGCAGCATGCCTGTGTCCTTGCTCTGTTTCTGCATCCTTTTTCTTGCTGGGCATCCATTATTGCCCAGTGCTGACAAGTTGTGATGGGAGCTGCTACAAAAGTTCTTGTGTTTTAAGGTTGTCCCCTTAGGGGATCAGAGTGAGCCCCAAAGCTCACCCTTTACTCCTCAGCAGTGAGGCAAACTTAGCTCTGATGTGTGTTTTATGCTGGAATAAAATATAGTTTGGTCTAAGTCAGAAGGGAGGTGTAAGCTGTGTGACTTGGATTAATTTGGCATTCAGTGGGTGTACAAATGATGACATACCCACCAATGGAACAGATGGTCTGGGCAGTAGAAAAAATAACTAGATAGCTATAAAATAAAGCAAGCTGCCTCCAAGCAAGTTCTGATCTGCATTTCACCAGATAAACCTGAAACAATTTCATTGAAGGGACAGAGCTGTTTAGCTTTTTCACTTGAGGTATATAGTAGGTCTTTGCCTAATTTGGCTCCTTGCTGGAATTTCATCTCTTTCCTCCAGGCTGAATTTGGGTCCTTATGTTATTAAGTGTCTTGTTGAATATTTTATACAGTGTCTGTGGAGCTATACCTCTCTTCAGCCCTGTGAATCCTGGGGGTGGCAGCTAGGGTGAAAAGGTCCTGAGGCCGACAGGGCAGGAGTCATACTTGTGTCTCTGCAGGCATTGCTCAGCACCATGGGCAAGCTAAAAACCCTGAAAGCTCTTTCACTTGATCTAAATCAATCTTGAAGCTGTTGAAAGCCAGCTAAGGTATCAGTCTTTAAATAAAATCACTACCCTAGACTGCAGTAAAAATATATCCCTAACAGATGCATGCACAGCCTCTCCTTTTCTTCTCTTGCCCTTTCAATGCACCTCACCATAGCTCTAGTGCTGTGGCTGCTTTTGTGTCAGAGGTGGTGACAGGGAATACACAGGTAGCACCCAGTATTGCACAAGGAATTTATCAGATGGGTCCCAATGCAAAGACACTTTTTATATGCCCTAAAGTGACAGCAAAATAAATAACAACAAGGTGATAAACAGAAGTATTCAAGTTTTAAACAAAATACTAAAATGGAGAGCTCAGTGACAGAGCTTTACCCTAGAATAATATTTTCCACACTGTAGAATGCTATTTTCTGGTTTCATGTAATCTGATAAACACAGTTTCTGTTATCATAAACATGAATGTTTGTCAATACCAACTTTAAATAATAACAGCTGATTTGGTTGCAGGAAAAGAAGAATGACTCATCCAGCTGCACGTAAAACGCTGCATTCTTGTAAATGTATCCTGTATATCTGTATACTTAAGCAAGCCTAAGATAAGATGATGCTATATTGTTTCCAAGTAGAAACAGTATCCACATCTCTGTGTGGGTGGATATAATAAAAACCTCTATGATGTATTGTACATATCCCTCTGTTGTTTTCAAATATGGTTCTGAATTATTAATACCTAAAAATGGAATTGTCCAGTTCTGCCCTTGTGCATCATTGTTTACTTCAATAAACCTAAATTTAGTAGGAAATGCTGAATATTTAATTGTGCAGCATAAGCAAAGAAGATTCCCAACCATTCTGGAAAGTCCCTGTTTCAGAGATGGCAACAGTCTCGGAGTGAAGTGCCTAATTTTGGTTTTTATTGCTGTAATCTCCTGCTAAAGTCTTCTGATTCATGACTCAGCCACTTGATATGCTGTGATTAACCCCTCACTTTCACAAACCAGGGTGTAAAAAACAGAGGGGTCTCTGATCCAGAGCATCAGTTACCAAGCAGATGTGAAAAAATACCCATCAGACATCCAAATTTAATTTTGGCTTAAACTTTGGCTTACCTTTTCTTTTGGGACCCACTAGTGGGAGATGCTGAGTCTTCTGCTTATTGTTTCCTTGGTTGGTTTTTGCAAACCAGGCCTGGGTGCCTGCCCCATCTGTGTTTTTCTCTTTGGGTGCTTCCTGGAAGGAAAGCCATGTGCCTGTCCATGGGGGAGGCCCTGTGCATTTTTGCCTGGCACCCCAGACAGTGTGGGGACAGCTGCCTGTGCTGGGGAGGTACCCTCAGAGCCAGCCACGAAGTGCCTGAGGTCACTTGTAGACCAAGATCTGCCCAGCTTGTGAGAGCAGGTATTAGGAGGTGCGCTGACAGAGATGTTGATCTCCTTCAGGTTTTGTCTGTAATTCTTACGCAGGCTTTTTTCCCCTTTGTTTTAGCACTGGCACATGTCTCCGTCACTGCCTTTGATCTATACCTGAGTGTTCTGCAGTTATGAAAAGCGTGTGGTTAAGGCATAATTGGGCTCTTTCCTTACGCCAGATCTCCAGGAAGTCCATGGCCTCTTCAAAAATCCAAGTGGGATTCATAACACTAGATTACTCAAGAAAAACATACAAACGGGGTGCATCTTGTTGTGGGCCGCCATGCAAATGTACAGCTGTACACAGTAGGGCTGTGCTGGGGGCAATTAAATTTGTTAAAATCACAGAAGTATCCTGTAAGAGTTGCTAAGCACCTCCAGCAAGCTCTGCTCTCCCCTGCCCCATGGCAGCCCTGCCCATCCCTAATGCAAGGGTGTTCTGGATTAGTTGGAGGCTGCACAGCCCCTGTCTGTCCCCTGAAAACATCAGGATCCCCTGCCACAGGCTCATGCAGGAACCAGGGCTGTGCCTGCCCCTTGGGGGCCGCCTAACCCCCCCTCTGCAGCTCAGGGCCTCTCCCACTGCACACATACACATGCCTGGGGGGCACACGATCCCAGCCACCCATTTAAATAAAACGGAAAGCTGAAGTCAGCCTCAGATCCTAGTATGCCACTGCCCATCTGGAATACTAAATAAAATCTGCATTTTGGTGGTCTGGGTTGATTTATCCCTATATATGGAAGGGCTTCACCGCTCACCTGCTCCCTATTCTGTCTAAACCGTCATCTACCTCACTGACTTTATCCCTTCTTTACTCACCACCATACAGATTTTCTTCACTAGCTATGGATAGGTAGAACCAGAGAAAACTGCACATTTATTGCTTAAGAAATTTTAAAGAATTTTAAGAAATTTTCTTTTGAAGAGAAATTAAGAAATTTAAGAAAATTTCTCTTTAAGAAATTACCTATGTGCCACTGTATGAGTCAGCTGGCTGGCTGTAGATGCAACCTCCCCTTCCCAAAATCCATCAGCCACAGGGCAGCATGCAGCTTGGCAACACATTTGTGTTGGGATCGTGAGCATGGCTTGGGTTGTCAGGGAGGTGATGTCAGGATAAGGATTCTACAGGATAGATAAGTAGATACAAGGGCACACTGACTGTTTCTTACACACCAGATCGTATCTTGAATCCTATCAAGATTGAGCATCTAAGCAATTGTGAAACTTCCCCAAGCTAGCAGAGCTTTCTGCATATCATTCTCTCCAGAACTTCAGAGATGTACAGATGCCACTTTTTGATTTTCATTCACTTGTCCAAAACACAGCATACAAAATGGCCTACCTAAAAGTAAAAGTATTTCTAAAACCTATTTCTTAAGCATAAAGGAAAAATCCCTATTGATTATTGCTCATTACACTCACACCCACTTTATATGTCCTTCCAGTGTAATGCAAATTATGAACCCTGTAATTTCACACTTCCATTTGTAGAAAATTATAAGCAATTTCAACATTATAGTTATAGATGCACACAGTCTGGGTCAGATCTGCAGCTTCATCTCCAGTAGAGATAAAAGTGTTACATGTGCATATTGTAGCACAGAATCATATGCATACTATATAACTTCCAGAGGGAGGGACTGAAAGCAGTGCTTAAGTCAGGAGTTATGAAAAGGTCTCCGAGTGTGATTGCAAAGCTAGAGATTGACAGAAAAAAAGATTGGAAATTAGTAGAGAACATTATTAATAGCAGAAGCTGCAGGGACTACTACATAATTTGGAAGGCACTTTCTAGGACCTGTTTAATCTTTGTCTATAAAAAGAAAGGGATCAAGAGCACCTGTTAACCTGGTAACAGGGCATATTACTGTGCTGAAGAGGTGTGAAGCAACAATAACTGAAATTTGTTTGAATTATTCTTTCAGAGCCCACTGAGGAATGAGCAGCCACAGAGGTAATACAGAGTATGGTAAAGATAGTTTACAGCAGAATGTTGCAATTACAGGGCACACAATTATTGTTTAAAATGAAAGGCTTTAAAGTCTATACTTAGAGGTGCTGCACTACGTGCTGCATGACTGCTTGTAAAGTAGATAAGTTGCCTAGTCTACAAATAGCTTGGATGCTCTCCACTCATGTATAATACATAGTTCTGCCTTCATACAGGTTAATTACAATGTCTGAGGGCAGATAGGAAACACTTCTTCTGAAATACCACAGTCGTCTTTTCTCGCTGTCAGGTAGCTTACACCTCAAATACAAACCTGCCTTGTTTTTTAGGAACTCCTTCAGCCAATACTGAAGTCAAAAGTCAGCCTGCTGACAGAGCTGGCTGATAACTTTTTGACTACTGACAGCATCCCAGCTGATGATGGCTACCAAGGGCCTACACTTCTTAACAATAATTCCAGGGGTTTTGTTGTTCTTTAAAGGGACATGGGAGGGATAGCATAGTTTCTTGTGCATTTGTATCAGACTTAAAGACTGCAAGTTAACAGCTCCGATCCTGAGAAAGAGCGACAGTTTCCACTGTGAGGGTAAAGCCCACCTGTCAATATTATTTTCAGGACAGAGCCTGAGGCTAAAGAATGAACTCTTGCAGCCACCAAGAACCACCTGAAATATTACCATCCTCCACCCATCAAAATAACCCATTCTTCTTGAGCTTTGCCTTCTATGACAAAAAATATATACATATAAGTACATTTACATAGATTTATACATACAAGTATTCGTATTCTCCGTTTATATATATGTAAAACAAAAACAAGATCCTATTAAAGGAAAAACAACACCTTATTAAAACAAAGCATTACTCCAAATGTGCAATTTTCCCCAAGAGAGTGATAAGGCTGAGCTGTAGGAGGCAAATAGCAGATCCATCATTTCAGGCTTGTGCTTGAATATTACTGTGAAGAAAGTAAAACGAAAAGCCACCTCAAGCATAATGAAGCACTCACGCTCCACGTGCCAGAACCACCGACCGTGGAAAGAGGACACCCTCATAAGAATGAAAGGTTGGCACAGCTTTTAGCTAGACCTCCAGGCTGACTGCATGCTTCAAGTACCAATGTGCTGGGGTAAGGATTATGAGGTGCTTAACCCCATCCCAAACCTGCAGGTATTTTGCAGCTCCTGAACTGAGGACGAAGGGGACCACAAGATTTTACCCACCAATACAGAGTGCACTTGTTTCCCCATCTTCAGTGTACAGAAGGGCAGCTTCTCTGTGTCTGTAAGTAGGTCCTGTACCTGCTCTTCCCTCAGCAAGAACCTGATGGCTTTGTAAATGTCATGTTCACATCCAGCCTTCAAACCCAGCTTTGCTTCAACTCATGCCAACACAACTGCACTGTGCAGGCAACTGTAATGCTGCCCCAGCTCTCGGAGTGTTTTGGCTGCCTGGCGGACAGGGTGGCTTTGTGTGGAAGTGGTGCTAGGTGGCATCTGGGGGACAACATGCAGGTTTACAGGTAAAAGTTCAGGGTGGGGCGGTGCACATTTGTAGGGGGTGGTTAGGTGCAGAACTGGGGCAACCTGTGTGGGGCAAATGGGTTGGTGCAAAAAAGTGAATTCAGGACACAAAGACTCAAGACCCTTCAAGGGGTCTTCAGCCGCTTTCTTTCAGCTTGACTGAGCTGAGGATGGTCAGGCTTAACTGAAGTCTTCTCAAGCACCTCAACGCACCATGGCAAGCCTGAGCCACATCCAGTTGAGGAGAAGGGATGCAGAAAGCTTTGGTCGCAATCTGTAATGTCTCCTAAACAGACTGGGAGTTCCTCTCTCTCTAGAGCAGACCAGGATAAAAGTGCTATGTTGTCCTTCCCCAAATGAATCACAAGATTTGTTTCAACAAAAGGTATGGCAGATTATCAAATGAAATTACTAAATCCTTATCCCGTTATTTTAATGTAATCAAAGTTCAGAAGGATGTAGGAACTTTGTCTTAGCTAAACAAGAAGTAGTACAACACCCCTGGAACCTTTGTGAGGAAGGAAGCAAAACACAGCTTTTTCATGACCTTGGTGAGTATGTTAATCTACTCCCTTACCTACCACTGTACTGTATATAACAACCCTGAAAGTCTCTCTCCTCTTTTTGCATAACCAGAATAAATCAAATAAGGTATTAAAAAAAAATCAGAATTAAACCCAGACCACATTTAGCTGGGAGAAAGATATGGGTTTGAAAAGGGGTGCAAAGGCGCACAAGCCTGGTGGTCTGGTTGCAAGAGCTGGTCCCAAAGCCCAGGGGAAGGCAGAGGAAAAGAGGCGCAAGGGTTCTGTCCTGTTTGAGAGAGGTGGCATGTGCTGTGGGAGGTGGTGGAAGGGAATGCAGGGTGAAAAGTGAATAAAATGGTGGTGTCCTGCTTGGGAGAGTTGAGGTGATACTGCCTGGGTTATGGAAGGAGACAACAGGCAGAAGGGTTTTGTCCTGTTTAAAAGGGACAGAGTGTGCAGCTAGGGAGTGGGGAAGAGCACAACAATTGTGTATTATGTGGATTTGGGGTGTGAGGAATGAAAATTTATTTCTAGTATAAATTACAGCTACATCTCGAAGTGCAGGGCCAGACTCTTTCAACTGATCAAGCTTACATAGTATCCTGATCTGGAACCGCGATATCCTGGGGGAATAATCGCAACAACTGCACTGAGGATTTCCTTCAAGATATGAAAGGTACCCAGGAATTCACTTAGAGGAAAAGTCATACCCTTAAACTGTTGAACATGGAAGTTGTTTAGGCAGATATTTTCTTCATGCTTATTGTCTAGTAAGTGCAATATCCTATAACTTGAGTAGGGGGGGAGAAGAAAAAGATAAACAAAAACCCCAATGTGCTATTTCTTAAATTCTGAAGCTATAGGGTTGTGAGGTATGTTGTGTCTCTGGGTTTGGAAAGACAACCTGGATTAGCATGCCTGGATGGATGTCGAAAGGCCATGAGCTAGCTGGGGCACTGCAGGGTGACAGTTGGGCATCCATTGCAAGGATTTGGTGGGTTTGTTACAGAAGAAAATTATACTGGGTATTTATGCAGGCTACTGCTAAGCTGTTTAAAGCAATACACAGATTAATAAATAATTGAAATAGCTTAAAGGTATAGGAGGATAAATTTATTGTAATCCAGTAACAAATGATGCAAAATATGGCAGGATCCCAAATCCCATCAAGAAAAGGTGTGTGACTAAGTGGTATCTTAACCAAATGCATTGCCAGCCTATGGATAGGTGTGTTACATTCACTGAACAACCTACAGATGCTTAAGCAATACTTAAATGTATAATATGTCTGTCATTCCTTTCTGTGTCAGACCACTGAAGAGACAAAGGGCAAATATCCAGTCTCACAGGAGGCCACAGAAGACCCAGATATCATGGAGTAAAATACCAGATTTTAAAAAGTCTTTACCTTGAGAAGATATTCCATCTCAGGACATACTGAATAGTGAGAAACACTGGGGAAATGATCCTCAGACTTGAAATTTCAACAACAGCTCATGAAGAGTGAGCAAGCAAAGCTGAAATGCCCTATTAATAGCATAGCTGACAAAACAACAGTAAAGTCTTTCCCTCTGTGTCATGCACAGTGTAACTAAAACATGAACTGGCTAATGGCACCATTCTTGAAAAAATATTACATTAGTATTTTCCAGGAGGATGCTCACTTGTAAAAATGGTATTTCGATATTCAAACAAAGGAGAGTTTTTCTGCAGGAACTGAGAGAATTTTCTACAAAGTATAGCAATTACCTTAATATATGTCACCTATTTTCTTCCTGAAAATAGGAGCTGAGTAACGGTTGTAGAAATAAAATGTTATTATAATATAGTTAAAATACTAATTCATGTAAGCATTGTTACATGATTCTCCTCCCCCTCTTATTGGAAAAAGAGAGCATAAACACATTCTTGCCTCCTCTGGATTAAAAAAGTTGCTGGCAGAAATGAAAAAGCTAAGGAATGAGAGATTTTTTTTAACATCGTTAAACAAAGCACATAAGCTTTACTGAGAGCTGTTCAAAGATAGCAGAAAACCCTATAGCACATACCATTATCACTTTAATCTACCTCTCAAGTAAACTGTCAATCCCACACACTATCCAAACTTTCCATACCATCTGGCAGAAAGTTTATACAGAACCTGAGAAAATTCCTCTGATTCCAGTCCGGATGGACCTAACAGTGTGATTTGTGAGGTTGATCTAACTAAGCAATGCATTTGGATACTTGTCCCACGCATAGCCCCATTTCTTGGCCCTTGGAGAATACATTCAGGTTTTATTGTGAGAATGGGGAATGGAAAACAAAAAGTATGCTTTCAGGAACCTGAACACTTGTAGACTGTATCAGCAGGGAGCGGGGAGCAAGAGGTTGACGTCTTGGCCCTGCTGGAAGAGATCCAGCAAGATCTCTTCTACAAGAATTACTTTGATTTGAAGAACAAATAAATTCAGTAGTTTTATCGAAATGAGCTATTGCACTGTATGCATACTTTATAATCCAGCAATAACAATAATAGTCTACAATCAAGCAGTTCTGCAATACCCTCAGTAACACTTCTGGATATCATCTGACTTCCAGTTAGGAGTATGAGTTACAAGCCACACAAATCTCACTCAGAGCTAATTTATTACACTGGTGATATGGTCTCAGGATTAGTCCTCTCCAGCTTTTCTGTAGCTGCTGGAGATGTAAAAATACGGGCAGGTTTTCACCTCCAACAGTGCCAAGCATATATGCACTACACAATAACCTGACTGTGCAGGGAAAGCCTTTTAAAATGGCTTCATGATACACATCAAATACACTCTTCTTGT
Organism: Falco rusticolus; assembly: GCF_015220075.1. Classification (NCBI taxonomy): domain Eukaryota; kingdom Metazoa; phylum Chordata; class Aves; order Falconiformes; family Falconidae; genus Falco; species Falco rusticolus. Next base: position 45,868,259 of record NC_051192.1, read on the forward strand.
GAATTGCACTGCTTCTAATCACAGTTTCCAAATTTCACATATAAATAACTTCTGTACAATATTAGCAACAAAAAACCCACCTGAGTGAAAAGTGTACTGCGTAATGCATAAAAACTGCATTCGTTCACAGCCCCTTATACCGACTGAAGCACTATCTGGTTCAGTAGAATACAGTATCTTGATCAAATGTATATACAAAAAGTCAGTATTGTTCAAGTCCAAGTATTTTCTTTTTCTCTCTCTAAAAGAAACACAAGAAAGGACAAACTGGTTTGGTCAAACCATGAATCTGTTGGAATCTTTACCTCCTGCCAGAACAGAGCTTCAGGGGGGTTGCTTCTGAGGGTCTGAAATAAACGTTTTTCCACTGCTAGTTTCCAGATTAGTCCAGATAAAAAGTGCAGAAACACAAAAAAAAATTAGTTATCACAATATTTCCAGGCCACATTTGAAGCAAGAAAAAAACCACCTCTCATTTAAGAAACATTTTTCAAGAATATTACCAGCCAGTTCTGGAAATTCATAATATGCAATAACTCAGATATGGGTTCAAGCTCTGGGGGCTAATTAAATTATAATGCAATCTGAAATGTTGGGGAAAACTGGAAACTTAGCTCCTTGAAAGAAAGTCTATGTCATATTTTGGACCTTTTTTCGTTAATGCAACCAGTATATCTTCATTGGATCGTTACCCTGGGTAATCTGTATCTGAGCATAACCAAAATCCAGACACTTTCCTATCACAATTTAAATACTATGATGGCATTTCTATTGAGGTGACCGAGACAAAATGACTAGGGTTTTTTTATGCTGATACTCTCTCTTATATTTGCTTAGCCAAGTTTGTCACCTGTGAGGAAACACATGCGTCCTCTGAGACACATATGGGAGAACACTGGGAATAACAGTGGAGGATTATCTGCATTCAAGTCATTTTGCGTTAAGCTTCACTACAAAATGTGTGATTTGCAGCCCAACTTAAAGAAAATCCCACTCTCTCATTTCTCTAAGTTAATTTAACAGCCCTCCTGCTTTGAAGTCTAGAAAGACTTTTTAAATAAGGATAGAAGTAAAATGCTTGGGATAAAATTCATAGAAGACCTAGAGTTAACAGGCCAGTTATGACACCCCACCATTAGCAAGCCAGGAACACTACTGAACCATACCACTGATTCCGGTTGAAGACACTGTGTGTGTGACCTACAATGCAACAGTGACAGCAGTTCTAACATGCCAGCAGCCAGAAATACAAGGGAACTGCTACAATTTACAGTCAGGGTGCTTCAAAAAACCCACACAAATGAAAAAATAGTAATCACAGGTAAACACAGTCCGCTTAACATGCAAAAGAGGAACTAGATTGTACTGTGAAAAAACCAGACAATAATATTTTTAATTGTATCCTTTAATTATTCAATGTAATGACCTCAGAGTGCTATTAACGTGAATTATTTTTTCTATTGCAGTTCTCCTTTTGTAAATATCTATTAGTATTTTCAATTTGCAAGTAAGAAATGCAGATTATGAATCTGACCCAAAGCCTACTAAAGCCAGAATAAGTCTTTTCTCAGAGCTGGGAGGGTAAGCTATGTGATCTGCTCTGCAAGACAGAGAGACAATCTACTGATCTTGTCTGTACAACTTCAGAATATGAAAAAATGTTGTGCTTCCAGCTATCATGGGTTCATTTTTTATGCCTGCAACAGAAAAATACATCAGGTCCTACTTCTGTGACAAAATAATAGCTAGGCAAACCATAAGCTATCACTTCTATTATTAAAAATTACATGAAGACCTAAGAACAATCTTCGGCTATTTTTGAACATCAAGGCATCAAGATTCCGAATTGCAACAATCCTTTACGTGAATTTTATTGTCTTTCCACCTGATCATGGCTGCATACACTTAAGACAGTAGAAGAATATGAAAGCAGCAATGCAGGCTGCTGACTGAACTGAACCAAACTGCACATTTTCCCCACATGAGCTGATTTATTACACTAGCCAATGCATTCTCAGCGTTAAGAGACAAAGCTTTATCCAAGAAACCGCTCTGGAAAAATCACGGGGAGATCTGTCAGTGTAACACAATGGGTTAAAATTATTCATAATGGTTGCTACTCTCATTTCTATTGTTTAACATCCCCAGGAAAAAATACAGAGAAGTGTCTGGGAAGCAAAAGGAAATAAATTTGAGTTTACAATGAGTTTCATATTTTGCAATGGAGGTTAAAAGGAAGCTTTAAAAAGAGTGGAATGAAGAAGTCTGATGTCTTCCACTGCAGATCAAGCTGTCCAGTCAGCTCATGATTTCTGCTGTTCCCAGTAAGTTAAACAGTATCATCATTATATTTCTGTTTTCCTGTAGAATCAGTAAAGATGCAAAGGGTCTGCTGCCCTTGTAAACATTCCCAAAGCCCTGCATTTTCTGAAGAGTTTGGAAACTGCCAGAAAGAAAGAAGTGCTGAGAAGTTTAGAACTGTTTATTTAAGAGCAACATACAAAATTCCAAGTGTCTAAATGAAGGATTCTGTAGAAAACTACTCCAAATGACCAACAAATTGGCTTCTCTTTACCCTTTCTGTGAAAACTCACAAGGGGTTGCTAACAGGAAAAGGAGTGTTGGTGGTCACGTCCACTTTATTCGCTAATTCAGCGACATCTGCAGAGCCTGCTATTATTTTGTAACCTGTTATAAAATCTTGAACATTATTGATCAACATCAAGGCTGCCACCAGCTTCCATTGGCTCACTGTTCATGAGCTTATTACCCAATTGATTTTTATCAACATACCATACAGCAGAAGAACACATGGCTGAGATAGCAATGAGTCATTTTTTCAGCTAGACGTTTTCCTTCTGGGAAGCAATGCTTTGTAGTTTTATGCATATCAAAGCTTCATGTATTTCAAAAAAAAACCAAGCAAAAAGGATTTAGGCTGTCAGTCATATACTTTCAGCCAGTACATGAAATAGTTTTCCACATTTTCAATATGCAGTAGGAAATTTTTTCATTGACTAGTGGACACAGATTATACAAATCTTTGCTTAGCTAACACCTTGGAGCACAAGTTGTTCTACTCCACTACAAATATAGGTAGAATCAGTGTCTTCAAAGGTTATAATATGCTGACTGTAAAAAAAAATGCATGGTATTGACGCATCTTCCTTCTCTCAACCATTCCCCTATTACTGGTGCTGTTTACAAGCAAAATTACTTTTTTCTACTCCTAGAAAACCTGGGCTCTGGCTGTTAAATTAGGTTTTTACTGTTTGTACATCAGTGGTAATTTACATCTACGGAACTGGCTGAAATTCCAGTTACGAATCTACTGCTCTCATATTGCCTTTCCCAGAGAAGTATTTTAATCTTCCTTTTTTTTTATAAAATCACAACTGTCCTTCACCTCTCAGACTGCAGTTTTACAGCCTTCATGCCCAAAGAAGCAGCTATTGCACTGACCAGAAGGATGCTGAAGGAGCATTTGGTGGATTCCAAGTCAAAAAGAAATGTGGATTTCCAAGATCCAGCTAAAAAATTGGTAACAGTGATACTACTCTGTCAGCAATACTAGGATTTCTTTGCTTAGCCTTATCCTACCTCTCTTTTTTCCGTGCTCAGATCCATGCATTATTTTGATTTTGATAAAAAATTCAGGTCACCCTAGTACTGCCTCTACCTTAGCATCAATGAGCATGATTATTGTGACCTCTCCTCTCACAATGAATTTCACCTTACACCAAGTAATAAACACAATTAATAAATCCACTTTACAGAAATGGCTCCCCCCTTCTAACCCCTACCTATCCTCATTCTTTACAAGGAGGGGTGGCTTTTAAAGATTTATTTCAGTACCAGAACCTTAGTGCTTTTTCCATCAGAGTATCTGTGCTCATACCATGTGGTGCCTGGCTAATGCTGTGCAGTCAATTATGCAGTATCTGGGCAGAGAAGCAATCACAGCACGTATGAATGTGATGTTAATCACCTGATGTCTCTTTCTTAGCCCAATCCTTACTACTGCTGGTAAGTCTCTACTACTGCTGGGAAATGGTCTCTAAAAAAACAATGTCATGCCTTTTTTTTGTTCTCTGTCTCCTTCCCTGTTTTAGGAATATACTTGTTTTGTCTTAGTCACAATTACAGTCAGGCATATTGAAAGGAGGGGATTTTATTAATAATATTTCACTTCATCAGCTAGTAGAGCTCTCACTTTCTGTACATTGATATTTAATAGAATAGTAGAAAGGCAAGCACAATTATACACACTCACACACATTGCGAAGACTGGGCTTGGCTATTTTTCTCTTCTTAAAGAGGGCAAGGAAAACTGTTTACCATAATTCAACTAAAACCATCTCAAGCTGTAACTGGTCATACCTTTTTAACTTGCATCACTGTGAGATATACATATAGTCAATATGATATGAAACATTTTCATGATTACATTACATTCTTCATTTAGGAGTTTGAAAAATGATTCCTCCTGTTGTTTTCATAACACTGGCACCATAGCATTACACAATTTTGCTTGGGAGGGATGGTAAATATTAAAAAATGGCAAAACACAAAAGCTCAGTTATATATCTGTAATTCCTTTGCTCCTGCTGCTAACATTTACCATCCTACCCTCTGCAATTTCTGCTGAACATCTTGGCTCTCAGTCTCATGGTCAGAAACCTGAATTTTCAAGCTGCAAAGAAAAGGTTATCACTTCAGCTCAGTTGTGGGCAAATTGCTCCAACTCAGCTGTCAATCAACGGTCCACTCCACCGTCCGAGCTGATTTGTATCTATCATAGGTGTTTACTTGACAGATACTCACAAGCAAGCTAGACGAGAGAAAATGTGTTTAATGACAGCATCATGCTGGTGACACGTTTTCTGCAGATAACATTTGCATTATGTGTTTACTGTTTGCAGAGCATCTGGAAGACATCAAACAAAAAGGAAGATATATTTCTTTCTCTGAGCACATATTCCAACAAAAAAGAAAACATGTGTCCGTAGCAAAGCACTTTAGATGGGGAAGCCTGGATGTAACTTTGCCTTTTCTTCCTGTTCCCTTTCTACTTTTTCCATTTCTTTCCATCCTACTCCATTACCTTTCTGTCCCCTGCTTTCTTTATTCCCATTCTTTTACTTTGGAAAAAAATATATCTAAAGGAAGAGAAAAACAGATGCACTTATATCTTACTCCCATAGTTGCCATGATTTATGAATTTTGAATATGAATAGAGATTGAAACTAATCAACAGATGGTTGGAAACATGAATATGCATGAATTTTGCATCCCTGTATTACTCCACCAGGTATTGTTTAGATGTAAAGAATATACATGTTGTCTAATCACCGCTTTTGGAACAGAAAGCTAGCAGCCTCTTTAACTGTCCTGTGTCTTATACATTTTGGACAACAAACTGTGGTAGATGTATATATCCTTTGAAAAGGGAAAAGGAACTAAAACCTGACAAATATCTTTATGAATCCCTAACGACCTTTGCTTGAAAATCAAACCATCACAAAATTTCTCTTCAATGATAGGCAGGAATAAAATATGTTAAGTATTACTAGAAAGTAATAATTTCTATTTGCAGCTCCACAACCTAAAGAAAATCTAAGGCACTCACAACAATAAATCAGTAAATAAATGAGAAAATAAGTAGAAGTATAAAGGCAGACCTTAACATCTAGCAGCAGTCTATTTTATATGAGTAATAAGATGCTGCCACCTTCTGAAAAAAGCTCAGCATGACTAGAAATGTTACCTTTCCCACAAGGCCAAAGTAACGTGAGATCCACATTCTGACCCAAGAAAATAAGGCAACAAAACAAGTTCTGCTCCAGCATTAATAAATTAAAAAAATAATCAGCTGTACTTACATGTTCTTGCTCAAGAAGCTAATCTGAGGGTGGCCTCAACAATTCCAAGTACAAATGCAAGCATCTCATCTTTATCCCAGCTGAGGAAAATGCTTTGACATCTACTAACCACCAAACAGGCAAAACTGCCACTGAAGCAAGCCACCAGGACAGTCACCTCTCTTTAGCCATACCCTTCTTCACCTCTTAAATGCCCACCTGTTTGAGGAAGAGTCTACTCTCCTTGAGGACAGATTCCAACCACAGCTTCCTTGCTATAAAGTGACAGAAAGTCAACATTTCTTTCAGTGGTTTCTTTGAGAACAATCTGCCCCTCCAGAGGTGCAGTCACCATCGCTGACAACCCGGGGCCACCTATCTGGTAGAAATGGATACACCAAGGGTGGTGGAATGAGCCACCCTCCATGCCCTGTAAACAGGCCCCTGTTATCAACACTGGCCTTGTGCTGATACAGAACTGGGAGCTTCTGCTCAAGCAGAGGATTCCAAATCTTGGGTAACTCTCAAGAAGCAATGATCTGACACGTTAGCTCCCTCTGCCAACTTTAACCTTTACAATGGTAGCATGAGCTTTATTTATGATTTATGGGTCCAGCCGCAAAACGGTAGCAAATCAGTGTCACTACTAGCAAATCAGTGCTTCACAGTCAGTACCTCTGTTGTGAATAGATTGATCACCTTCTCAAATTTTTTCCTGAAAAAATAAAGTTGTGGCATTTTACCCTGATTTTCAAAGCAAATGAGGATTGTATCATCTTACTGTCTAGCTGCTCCATCCTATAACTTTTGAATGCATTGACCAGTTTCAACTAAAATTAATAGGAAACCGAAAGTCTTAAAAATACTATTTCCAAAAGTTTAGAGAACCCCCAGGGGACATAGCCAGAGGAAAGCGATCTCCAACAGCTGCACTGTTAACAGGCCAACCTGCTTCAAAGAATCACTGAACTAGAGCCTCGTGATTTGGGGGAGGAGGAGAAAAAATCATAATCCAAACTAGAAGACACATGTGAATTTCCTGGGCAACACCTAAGGGCCCACAATGGCAGAATATTAAAGTAGATTTGTTTTGGAGGCAATTCTGAGTTCTGCTGGGAACACGGCCTAAAACAAGCAAGAAATATGAAGGAATCAAAAGATGTCTTGAAGTCATATCTAATACACTTTTTTTTCCCACCTATTCAAAACACCCTGCCATAACGATAATTTTTTGATGCAGCTATTAAGATGTTTCCAGTAATTCAAGAAACGTAATTCAAGAGTCTATGCTTCAGGATGCTTGCAGGCATAAAGCAAACAGATATGGAAACACAGAGCTCCCTCTTGACCTCTTACGACACCCTTTGCAGGCAGTGCAGAGCCCATCACCCCTCTATACATTTACTGGCACGTCCATGTTTCCCGATGCTAGTGGGGAGCTCTGAACACGCCACTCCAGTGCTTTGAGGCTCCATCCATCTGCCAAAAAAATGACGAGGCAGCTGTTTTGGGGGTTGCTGGGGGGCAGCTGGGAGGTCGTACTGTTGTTGTGTCACAGAATCAACCTTGATTTCATGATAAACTTACAACAAAAGTTGTGACAGGTGTAAAGCTGATGAGTTTTCATTGGAAGCATTTCCCCAAAACTCATTCAGCCTTTACTTCCAAGCCTTGCACAAGGAGTTCACCGCCATCTCGGGTGGCCAGGATCCCATCTGGGACTTTTTGCTGAAAACTAAGGAAGTCACAGCTTTGCTCGCTCCAGTTTTGACTGTCGGGCCTTTTTCCTTAATTTCCGAGCAGAGCGCTAGGCTTGGCATGGAGCCCTCCACCACGCCGATTTTGTCCGTCGCCGTGTGCTCACACAGCCACCACCTCCCCCGGTTACCTGCCGGCGTTCCCCCGCCGCGCTTCCCAACAGCCATGCCCGGCGGCTCGCGCGAGCGGCGCGTGCAGGGGGTCCTCCGGCGCCTTTGCCGGGGCGACCCGCTCCGGGCACGTCTCTGGAGAGCCCGCGGGGCTACGGAACTGGAGAGCCCGCGGGGCTACGGAACTGGAGAGCCCGCCGGGCTACGGAACTGGAGAGCCCGCGGGGCTACGGAACTGGAGAGCCCGCCGGGCTACGGAACTGGAGAGCCCGCGGGGCTACGGAACCTGGAAGGGCCCGGGCGGAGGGGCCGAGGCGCGCCGGGGCCGGGCGGGGCGGGGCCGAGGGCGGGGCCGAGGGCGGGGTCGAGGGCGGCCCCGCCCGGTGGAGCTGTTCAGGGCAGAGGGTGCTGAGCGCCGCCGCGCCGCCTCGCGCAGCCGGGCGGGGCCGGCGCCTCCCCGCGCCGCGCTCGCGGGTGCCGGCGGGGGGAGCCGGTCCCGCCGCTCCCGCCGCCGCCGCGCCCGCCTGCGCGCCGCCGCCGCCTGGGGCTATGGCGGCGCTGGTGCTGGTGCTGCTGGCGGCGCTGGGCGGGCGGGCCGTGCTGCCGGGCGGGCGGTGCGCGGCGCCGCTGGCCGACCTGCGGTCGCAGATCTCGGGCGTGGAGTCGCTGCTGGAGGAGTTTCGCCGGCAGCTGCAGCAGGAGGAGCCGGGACCGCCGGCGGCGGCGGCGGGCGGCGACGGCGGGGAGCAGTGCGGCGGCGGCAGCAGCTTCTCCTCCAGGCCCGACTCCATCATCCGCACCAAGGACTCCATCGCAGCCGGCGCCACCTTCCTGCGAGCCCCCGCCGCCGTGGCGGGCTGGCGGCAGTGCCTGGACGCCTGCTGCGCCGAGCCGCGCTGCACGCTGGCCGTGGTGCAGGGGCCCGGCCGGCCGCGGGGCGCGGCGGCGGCGGAGCTGGGCTGCTACCTCTTCAACTGCACGCACCGCGGCCGCCCCGTCTGCCGCTTCGCCCCGCACCGCGGCTATAGCAGCTATAGCCGCCGGCCCGCCGGCTTCGCCCCGCCGCCGCCCGCCGCGCCGCCGGGTAAGGGCCGCCGCGGGCGTCGGGGCGCGGGGCCTGGCCCACGGCGGCTTCGCGCGGGACGGGCCGCGCCGCGCTCGGGGAGCGGCCGGACGGCGGGGGGGAAATGGCGGCAGCCGGCCCCGGGCGCGGGGGCGGGACGGGGACGGGGACGGGGCCGCTCTCCGCGACGCCGCCGCCGCTTGGCGGGGCCGCCAGCGAGGGGGGAACCTGCGCGCGGCTTCCCCGGCGCCGGGAACGGGCGCCCGGGTCAGGAGGCCTCGGCCGCGGCGGGGAGGGCGGGAGCGGACGGGGCGGCCCGTCCGTGCGGGGGGTACGCGGGGAGCGCCCCTTCGGGGCGGCCCGGCCCTCACCCCTCGGCCTGTGCGCAGCCTCGGGAACCGGCGGGGCTGCCCTGGGCGGCGGGAGCGCGTCCGGGGGGGCAGGCGGGTCCCGGCCGCGGGCCAGGCTGCCCGGGGCGCCGCGGTGCTGGGCAGCCCGCACAGCCCGGACCGCTGCCGCCGGCGCTGCCAGCGCCGGGAGCGGTAGCTGGGGACAAGCACGTACCCTTCCGGGGCTGCTGTCCGGAACGGATCAGCGAGGCAGGGTTCCCGGCCACTGAACGCGGAATTTTTCCCTCCTATGAACGTTAGAGTGTGGCTGAGGAAGACCGGGATAGCTCACCGGCAGCCCGGAGACTCCGTACCCGCCGCCGGAGCCTGGGCCGCATCAGAAGCCGCAGTTTGTTCCAGCCTGAAACATATTTAAGAACAACATAATCCAGAGCCAGCAGCTGTAGATAAAAAAATGTCTGGGTTTCTCGATTTGGAGTCTGTTTCCTAGCAGCTGACCCAAAGAACTTGCTCGCACTCCCCCACCGCCTGTTGTTAAACCTCTTCCATCTTAACTAATGCTGTTAATTTCAGTACCTTCTGTTGACAATACTTACCTAAATTATCTTCAGCGATATTTCTCAACTGTAGTAAATTAGTCATGAAGAAAACCTAGCGGCGGTGTTAATGAAAACTGTGTGTGCAGGTGCCACCTGCTATTACTGCTCCCTTGGCAGGGGAGACCTCAGGCTTCAGGTCCACCCAGTCCTGCCTGTTTTACGAGAATGCCAACGCGAATTCCCTGGAAACAAGAGAGAGCAGCGGCTCAATTTTTGGAGAAGTTATGGTGCCTAAATACTGTTTTCCAAGTGCATGGGCAGGTAAACTAGACAGCTATAGGGAGGAATTTATGGCAGTAAAGATGAGACAAGCTCATCTTTACTAGGAGTCCCAGAAAAACCCAAGGAGTATTTTTGACATTTTCAATGGGAAAAGTATTAGTTCCACAGTATTATTTATGTAGCAACTTCTGGGTAATTGTAGTTTATAACCCTGTATGCACTTGCAAGATAGAAGGCTTAAAGCTTGATTTTAGGTCAAAGTCACAAACAATTAGGCTTCTTTGGAAACCTTTGAAAATATCCTTCATGAAAATGTCCTTCATCACTTTGAACTGCCTTAATTACATTAAAACCTGGCCCTAACTTAGAGTGCAGTTAATAATGGCACAATATAAATAATACTATTGCTCAAATGATACTCTACCTATTAGAAATCCTGAATTTCTTAAGTTCTTGAATTCTGGCATGCCTTGTCTTTTTGGAAGCTTTCATGGCTATCAGCACTGGGCTTGCAAGGCAATTTCAGTTTCTAATCTGCAAATTGCTCTGTGTCCTATTGGGTTTATTTAAAAGTCCGCCTTGTGGGTGATGGTGCTATCAGAAACAGGGGATTATGACTTAATGCAATTACACCAGAGCTGAAGCAGAGCCACGAAGGAGAATGAACTTTTATTCAAACATCTGTCAGCTGTGACATAGACCAGGAGAGATAAAATTAAGATTGAATTATTTTGCCATCTGATGGTATGTTACTACTCAATTCTTGAATTACATTGAAAAATTGATCTGGACAACCGTGCGTCATCACAGGACAATGAAAACACATCTCTTTTCCCTTATGTCACCCCATAACTGAATTTAGGAAATTTAGAAAAGAGCTTTTCATATCAAGATGTTCTTTCACCAGGGGATCACGTTTTACCTGTTCTTCCCCCACACACACCTCCAAGCACTGTGGTGTTGAGTCTTCTGCTGTTCTCTTTTTGATAAAACCAAACCAACATCTGTTCATAAACATTGTGTCCTCGTAATTCAAAATTTTTTCTGGGCATTAGTATACAGTGATCTCTAGGATGTTGTGGTTTCATTTATGTCAAGGATCATCAGTAAACCAAAACAAATTGCTTATTTAATTCTGGAAGCAACTGATGACAGATAGGTATCTCTCAGATCAGGCATATCTCTGTGTACTTCCAGAATGGTCAGCGGTGGGATGAGTTTTTGAGATTGAACATTTCAGTGTAAATCCAAGTCCTTCACTTTAAACCCCATTTGTGCTGGTTTGACTGTGGATTTACTTTGCACTTCCGGACAGTTTGTGCTGTGTTACCAATTGCCTGTACTGAAAGAGGTCATGGTTTTGCCTTTGTTAGGCAAATTTTTAAATTTTTGACATAGAAAGAAAGAGGACTTGAATGCCTCACCACAAATGCCTGACTTTCCTTCTGTGCTAGTCACTAGGGATGAGCAATGGGAGGATTCAGCATTAAGGTAAACTAATATCAAAGCCATTCAGGAATCGGCAGTGAAATAACCTTTCATAACAAAGCTTTCATTCAGACAACTAGCTGGCAGCTTCATTATCGCCAGGGTTTTGTTAGTCTAACCTGAAAAACTTGTGGTCTGATTGGCAAAAGTACTTAGTACTCACAATTTTAATCGGTAAGAACTGTACTTTGAATATAGTAAAATGCTACAAATCCTGAAGAGTCTGAAAATCAGGCTTTGAATGTCTTAAATTAGGCACTTAAAATTGGTGGTAATTTCTGATGATTTTTAATCATTATGTGCACTGCTTCACTAGGATGCCAGCTTATGTTAAATAAGTCTTTCACTCATATAATGATGCATTATAAAAGGAAACTAAAAGCTTGTTAGGTTATACAGAGTACTATAAAAGGTGTGCAGTACCTGCCATCTGAATATTTATGTAATTCATATTTAAATCCATTTTCCTTAGTTCAGATTAAAAAAACTACACTGATTATAACAATGCTGTTTGCTGTATTAGTGAGACATCCCTGTACGTAGAGAGGTGTTCTATGCCATGTGCTTTTAATGTCGCAGTTATTTCCTGAAGACATCACTGAATATGGAAAAGTTAGCTAAAATTTAAGTAGATAATACCTTGCTTAATGAAATGTGTGCTAACGAACCTGTCCTGTCTTTCAGGAAGTTGCACAGTGTTGAATAAATACCTTAACCAAGATAAAATATGTTTTACATAAATAATCACTCAGCTTCCCCTCATAAATAACTGAGCTTCTGTTTTTTTATTGAAGGAGAATACGATGAGCCTCCACAGTGCAAGGCAGGACAAGATATTGTGCTGCAGTCACCTGTCGACTGGGTGCTTTTGGATGGCCGAGAAAGTTTAGATGACCATGGGATTGTGCAGTATGAGTGGACGCTGCTGCAAGGCGACTCATCGGTTGAAATGAAGGTACCCATGCAATCTCGCGCATGGCCAGTTACTCGCAGATTGTTGTGTTCATACAGTTTTAAATGTTAAGTGTATTCAAATGGATATGGCTACCAGGCACCAAAACTAGGATGACCGTACAACTTGAGCGTTTATTTCATAGAAATACAGAGCAACCCAGTTTGGAAAGGACCTCAAAAGATCATCTGGTCCAACCTTTCATGAGATGAGGAACCTAGATGAGATTATTTCATCTGTCCAATCGTATTTTGAAAACCTCCAATGATGGGGACTATACCATGTCCCTGGGAAGTTTGCTCCAGTGATTATTTCTAGCGGTTTATACAGTTCACCTCTATCCAGGATGGCACAAGATGGCCAGCAGCAAACAAGTAGATGCTAATACTCTATTGTATTTCAGCTCTGCTGTCTTTCACCATTGTTTGTGCTCACTGCACTTGGTTTTCTGCCTCTGTGATCCAGGTTACATACACCTCAGTAATTGAGTTACTAAAAATAATAAGGTATTTAATAAGATCAACAGTCTTCTGTCGATGTTTATGGAGAAACTGCAAAGAAATGTGTGATGTAGACCTTGTGAGGTATCTTGGGATACTATTTTATTACATCCATACAATTTCTGCTGCAGTTTGTTTTCAACTTAACCATCAAGAGATGGGTTCTCCATCCTACCATTCTTTGTGAATGCTCTAGGAGCAGCAGAAAAGCAAAGGAAAAATGTCTCAAACCTATAGACTCTACTCAGTCTGTTCACAGCCCACAATATTCAGGGTGCACCAGGAACTCCACCTATAGCAGGAGTGACTTGTAAAGGGGAGAGCGTGTAGACCATAGAACTTACTGTTGCTGAGATGCTGCCAATGGATAGGAAGAGTTTAAACATCAGCAAGATCAGCAAGAGGAACAGTCCAAAACCCGAGAGGCCACGTGTGCCAGTGCCACCACAATGAGCAGTACTTGACAGTTGCTGCTTATGTCTGTCCAGCTCAGTAATATGAAAGACAAATTACCAGTATCAACGAAGTTAACTCCAGATGTGTAATGATGGAACAAACCAGAGTTTCACCTAACACAAAGAGAAAGCTGAATGCATTGAAATCTAAAATTGTCACCCATGGAAAAACCCAACAGAGCAACTGGTTATTCCTTAGCCTCCTGGAGGACAGTGTATGTAATGTACATACCTACAGTATGTAGGTAATTGAAGATCACCATGTCACAGTTAAGTTATATGCTGCTGGCTGAACCCAAAGAAGACTATTGGGTTTCTCTGGTGAATAGTTACTAAAATTTATGCATAAGAAACTTTGTAAATGTACTCCTCACAGAAAACACATCAGGGTTATTCAAAAGTGTTACTAAAGCCAGTTCTGCGTGCTTTTAAAAGTTCTGTCTTCTACTGCAAGATCCACATCTTTGGAAGGGTGACTGCACTCAGCCAGTTCTGAATGACCTGAGGTTGTATTGCAATTTGAAACTCTCATTTCAAAGACCACCGGGATCTTGTCTATCTTCATTTATTATTTTATTGGCTTGAAAATTAAAAGGTTAAAAGGCTTTGATAAGGAGTGTGAACAGCATGATACATAGAAAAGACTTGCATGAAGCTTTAAGAATAGTTGCTAGATATCATTAATATTTTATTATCAAGAGTTGTTAATCTGACCCTCTGCAGCATTGTTTTATTTAAATAATAATTAAATACTCTTTAAATTAATCTTTTGTGTAGTAATGTATCTAGAGTAAGACAAAAAAAGTTAATTAAAAAATGTAAAGTTCGTGTTTTTACTTTTACTCCAAGTCATTTCATAAAATAGAGACAAGTCTTACATCCATTTTAACTTGCAAAATTCTCATTAATCTTGATGATTTCTTTATATTTGGTAATGGAAAAAAAATTGACACACATTCATGCTTGAATATATACTTTCCCATTGTGTTCAAATGAGCAGGGATTTCTCCAACAGATAAGTACCCTGATGATTATGCATGGTAATTAAATTTTTAGAGTTGAAAGAATAATAGTGATTTTTTTCATACAATCCTCAGTTGCTGTCTCTCTAGTACTTCAGTTGCTGTCCTGAAATTACTGGATTTCATGTCATTTATTCTCAGAAAACAATATATGAATCCATAGCTACAAGGGAGAATGGGACTGTGTTTAAATAAGATGCAGCTGTTGCATTGCATTTGTGTACCAAAGAATAAATAGAAGGCAGAGGAGGCAGGACTGCTATAAAGAGATCTTAGCATATTGTAGGAGGAATTTTTTTTTTCTATTGTGACTGATTATTGCTTCTTAGATAATTAGCTTCTCAGATTGCTACCACATACTGTAACTGTGCAGCTCCATGACACTTAGGGGCAATTATGGGTTGTTTTTTAAAAAATCCTGACTATCTGGAATGGTACTGTCAAGTTTGAGCCAAATTCTGTAAGAAAGCAGGTACAGTCACGCATTCTTCAGGGCAGGGTGGAGATAAAAAGGAAAGCACAGAGGTTTCCAGGAGGAGTGGCAGCATATTCAGAAGTCAGTGGCATTTCTTTGGCTTTGCACTGAGAACAGTTGGACTCCATGGCTCATGAGTTTTAAATACCATATTTTCTCTCCCAGCAGTCATGGTGAACAGCAGCAGGTGTTTTTAGAGCATATTTATTTCTGTAATACACTAAAGAATAAAATCTAAGGGGTCATATACTCCATCAGGAGGTAATCAACAGCATGATCAGATAACTGAGTGCATTTGTGTAAATAGAAAAAGAAAGACATTTCAGTTAGGAGATTCACTTACCAAAAGAGAAAAATGCATTTATCAATACACCCTACTATAAAGGTAGGTCTAGGGCTCTATTATGATATTTATAAAAAAATCCCATTCTCTTTTAGGCATGAAAAGCAACTTTAAATAAGCAAACCAAAGAATTTTGGTTGTAATATTAACGATAATCACAGAGGATTTAATGTACCTTTCAGTTATTTATAAAAATATCCCTGTGTGCTTCATTTGTAAAAAACCGATACATATCCAATAAATATGGAGTGCTTTTTTGTAGTTACTGAAATATGTGTTACTGAATTCTCAGACAGCTGGAGTTACTCGTGACTGGTAATTGTCACAAGGTTAGAAAACATTCAACATTTTCAAGTATCACATTCATTTAATACAAACTTACTTCTAAATGGCTGTGGTACTAGTAATGCCAGTTTGTTACCTGTTTTAAATTAAAATTTTAAAATTTAAATTAATTTTTTTAAACATTAGATTTTAATTGAAGTACTTTCTGGATTTGTATCACATGACTTTCTGAAACCTATTGTTTAGGTCACTCACTATAGATGAACTTAGTTCTGGTTCAGAGCAAGGCATGGAAATGCAGTGTGTGGCATGGAAAAATCCAGTCCAGCAATTGTAAAAGTTGTACGTGACTACATCAATGTCATGCTGGACAGAAGTAGGCAATCTTATTAATAAAACAATGCTATCAGTTACCTTATCATAAATAAATATATAACAAAAGTAACTTCTGTGGATACATGTGTACTGTCCACTAACTCGATAGAGGGCAAAATACTCCAATATTTCACTGCCTGCCCTCTAAAATCACATTTCTAAGTACCGAAGAACTAGTCAAATGTACGTTTCCATTTATTCTCCAGTGCTAAGATCCACAGCTCCAGGTACCATGAAAAACAGTACAGTTAACAAAAGTTAAGTGTGTTTATTTTAACAAGAGGATGCAGAAAAAAGATCAAGCCGTTACATGTTGATGCATATGTTGGAGTGGGCTGGCTAGACTTAAAAGAAATATTTAATCTGTGTGAAAAGCATTGTACAGAAGTGAGCGCCCTATTCCTTGAAGTTTATGGACAGATCCTTTATACCAATATGGATTTTTTCGTTGTGTGTCTTTAATCAGGTACCGCAACCAGGAACACTGAAACTGTCTCACATTCAGGAAGGCGGGTATATTTTCCAGCTAACTGTGACAGACACTGCAGGTCAGCGGAGCTCTGACAACGTCTCTGTGACCATCCTGCCCATGGTTCATTCTGCAGTAGGTGAGAAAATGACTGGAGCTGTTGCCTGTGTGACACCCAGGGTATGGTATTCAGAGCAAGGGTCTTGATGGAGGCAGAAACCTTATTCTCCATATCTAGTGCTTTATTTTGCCCTTATTTATCACATAATGACACCTCTTTCAGTTTTGAATTGCTGTTTCAAAGTGAGAAAGTGAGCAAGTGTCACTTGTATGTTAGAGCAATATTTTCAAGCATTTCAGTGTTCATCCTTGTATTGCTAATAAGCGTGCAGGGTTGGAAAAATTAACATAACAACAAAAAGTATCATAACAATGACTATACATTTCATTGTATAGTCAGACGGTGTGTGTGACATGACAGGGCTTGTGCTATAGGGAAGACCCAGTTAAAATCAGTTAATAGTATGTGTGAGACACAAACTAGTAATAGTATTGACCTGCATCTGTAGTCCAATCATTTCTGATAGCTTTTTCTGGTTTTCACGCACGTAAGCTTTTCTGTGTAATGGTTGTTATCAAAGCTTTATGTTACTGGGGAAACAGACCCATCATTTTTAAACTCTGAGCTCAGGAAACATGTAAAAAGCATAAAAGGTACAAAACAAGTTAGATTTCAGTGGCTGTCAATTCTGAACTCTTTAATGTCATAACTTCTAATTACATTGTCATTGCCAAGTTGCTAATACGATCTGCTGCCCAGGCACAAAGTAAAAGTTAAATTGCATCATCACTATGTTCAGCTGAACCAGTGAAAATTTTGCTCTTCAAAGAGAGTATTCCCTCTGGTAATAAATTGGTATTACAAAAATCCAGTTATGAGTCTGCTTAATAATGCCTGTATTCCAGATAATGGATGACAAAGTTATTTTCATTAATGTTTAATTCAGCTAAAGCAGCCAGAGATGTTTGCTGGCTAATTTATTTACTGCTGTGGTATCTGTGGTATCTTTTGGATGGAGCACATAGAGGATTTGCTGCCTTTTTTCTTTTTCTAATTCCCTGAGTAGGTTTGCAATTCAAGTGCTACTGCTGTAGTTAAACCAGTGCCTGGTGCCTTAATGCATGCAAGACCTACGCTATTTTTAGTGCTGAGTTTAGGAGATGCATTTTCTAAGTATGATTTTAGGGGTTTTAAATAGGCGCCTGTGTTTCTGCCATACTTCCTTAGCGTTGTGCACCTTTTTGTACATAGCAGGGTAACATCCAAAGGCTTCCTTACGCAAATTGATTTGCTGTTACAACATTAACCAAACACTGAATTTGATAGCACTTTACAAAGCAATGAACTATGCTGCTGCTGGTAAGACAAAAGCATAGATGTAAACACTTGATAATTACAGGGTCAGAACAGGTTTCAGGAAAGCTTTGAGTATGCAAAATGAAACGTCCAGAGACAATCTCAATTTCCAGGGGAATCTAAATATTAAAGCAGGCAGCAATCAATTCATTCTGGTGAAGGTCACTTGTGAGACCTTGTACTTAGTCCTGCTTTGGCATGTGCTATATTGGAGTCAATGGATTGCTGGTGTAAATAAATTATGAGCATTCTTTTCGTCTTTAATTAGGTTGCAGAAAACGTGCCATAAAAGATCTCATATAGTCCATATGCATGTATGTAAAATAACATATTGTCAGAAATACAGAATGGGTATGTAGTAGAAGTTATGTGTTGGGGAGATGCAGTTACAGACATAGAGATTTCATTCATCTATTTTTAGGACTGTCCTGGGTCTTTTAAGCCTGGGAAGATCTCCTTTCAGCTTAGGCCAGCAGAGTAAAGTGCTGTAGGAGTGCTGCACAAGGTGTAAGGTGCAACAGCCTCCAGGTTGAGTATTCCTGTAGTAAAGAGATTGCCAGAATAGTGATGAGGGTGCCTGGAACAGCTATTAGCTATATTAGCTTTTGTGTCAATATAGCATCATATAGCTGAGCCTGGCCTTTCTTCAGCTTCCTGCCTTGTTCACAGTCCTTCTTGGCATAGCATGGCTTTGCTTTTTCCTTGATGCTGCAGATTTTAGTCACTGAATCAGTATTTACTGCTGGGATATCTCTTTTGGTAATTTGGGAATTGTTTCTTAACAGCCTGTGTTGGGGTCTGCTCTCGCTACCAGTTTATCTGCGATGATGGCTGCTGCATTGACATCACATTTGCTTGTGATGGTGTGAGGCAGTGCCCTGATGGATCGGATGAAACCTTCTGCCAGAACTGTAAGTGCGCCAGGCCACAGCGTAGATTGTGAAAGTAACCACAGCCTGAACGACCCAAGGGGAATGATGCCCCTTCTGTGGCCTCTTTCCCTGTGGGCCAGCAGCTTGCTCCGACCATAGAGCCTTTCATTGGAAATAGCACATGGGAAAGTTTAATGTCCACATACAGCAGATGCTCAGAAATTAACTCCCATTTTTTCAAAGCATATCAAAACTGTCCCCAAATGACAGATTTTGTGTTGAGTTCTTGACATTTAAAAGATCAATTCTATACTTGCATGGTGATTCTGGAAACAGAGACCCTGTTCCTGATCTGAAAAGGTGTCTCAGATGTACACTTCAGAGTGCACTTACACACCTTGCAAGAATCTAAACCCTGGAAATATGGGAACCAGTGGATTCACCATCTCTTTGTTTGCTTCCATTACTCATCTTCAATATAAGCCCATGCCCAGCCAAGTGAACAAAAATCATCAGAGGGTGAATTGGCACAACAGCTAACCACCTCTTCATTGATATTTCAGTTGCTGGATTTCACTGTAGAGTTCATGAGTATACTCTTGTTTAACAGCTGGCAGTGGGCAATTGGTAACTTGCTTTGTATCTGGAACTCACATTTTGTCGTATGTCTGAAACTGAGAAGTGGTTTAGCCTGCTTCAAGGCCCATATCAGAGGGCCTTCCATCAGAACACTGTCATTCCCTTCAATTCTGTACAAAAATGATTTTTGTTTCTGTTAACAGTCAGTCCAGGTCGGAAGACGGTAACACATGCAGCTCTTGGCACTACCCAGCAAAGGACTGTTGGACTGACCGAAAACACTGATGAAAACTCTGCAGAAAAGACCCTGAAAGCCACCGCCAGAAATCAATCACTTCTCTCCGTGGATGCAGACATGTCTAACCAGTCGCTTTCTCAGGGACCAAAGAAACAAACCAGTGGATTTGTGCCAGGTGAGAACTGAAACGAATCTGTTTCAATAAATCATTCTCTTTAAGGAAAGAAAATGTCATGCACCTTAAACTTACTTGAATTGTCTTTTGGTGCCTGGCTAACAGTAAAAATTTGCAAATGTGAAAAATACAAAAGAAGCTTGTAATAATGAAGTTACAAGTAGGTATTGCTTTATAATTGTCAAGTCTGGTTCTTACCAGGTGCAGGAAGTTAGTTAAAGTGTAGGAATGCTAGGAAAATAATACAGTCTAAGGAACAAAACCTGTGGTGAGCTAAACACAAATTCTGCCACAGGTTCAGCTGTATAAGCTGATATATAAGGCTCTTTAAATCTGTGGGGGAGTACCTTCAGGAGAACGTAACAAAGTACTGTTCAGCTTGGGTGACAGTAATTGCTTTTCTCCTGATGCCAACTGATTACCTTTTTTTCCCCCCAAAGTAATATCTTGATTATTATGGGCGCTTTTTTCTGAAGCGTGTCTCGAAGGCAGGAGAAATCTTTCATCACTGTAGAGAAGGCTCAGTCTGGTATCAAGCAACACCAGGTCCCCAGTAATATTCTCCATAGAGGCTGCAAGCCTGTTGTGAGTCAGCGTCTAGTGATGTTACAGGCAGAGTCCCCAACACTTGCCTTGGTAAAGCTCCAGAAGCTTCAATGAAATTGGTGTGTCTTTTAAGGTTCCTGCTGGTGAATTAAAATGATCTGAAATGGCGATTGAATGAAAGCAAAACTGTGTGCACAAAGCCTAAAATGGGTATGAGACCTCTCACTTTTATTTCTTCATGGTTTAGTCTGACTCTTGCCCCCAAGGTGCAACTGTTTATAAACAGCTTTATTTTCTTGTTACAACAAAGCAATGCTCAGTGCCCTCTGCTGCTGACTCTTGTAAAGGGCATTTCCCTGGTTGACACCAGTTTTCTTCAGGTGCTTGTACTCCATCTGTGGAGACTGCAAAGGGAGAGAAAACAACATTCTTCAAGAATTTACCTGTCTTAGTGAACAACAGCAAAATATGCTCTCAAATATTTCCCTCTTTTCTGGCAGTGTAGATGACCTCAGTGCTCCTTATTGGAATACAGTTCTGAAGACTGCCCCAAACCCTTCTCGCCCACATAGTCCCGAGTGACAGCTGATATGGGGCCACCCAAACTAACCATCAAATTGCCAAAGGGCATTGCAGGCTTCAGTGGAAAGTCAGCTGCTAAGTAGGTCACAAAAACCGTTGGGTTTGTGAATCCAGAAGTGAAACCAGAACTGAGGTCACCAACTTCGGCAACCTGTAATCAGAGGTTATTATTGGAAGTGCATGTAAACGCATGGCACTTTTGCATAGTCATTTTCTGTGTGTACCCGTTGCACAATGACTTACTTGCACCATTTTTGCTCTCAAGGTAGCCTTTTGCACAGCAGTAGACAGTAAAAGAAAAAATTTAGTATAAAACTAAAAAAATGTGATGGGGCTTCAGTGTACTACTAGAAGCTGTTATAATCTCTTTAATTTTAAGCAGGCAAGATTTCCAGCTGACTGTGTCTGGTTTTAATTCTTGAGATTTTAATATTGATCTTTTGACAAGACTCGGTCAGAATTTAATGTCAGTTAAATGATACTTAAGGATTTCCTTGCAGAATAGAAGGACCCAATCCTTACTGACCCAGGAGTCCAATGCTTTTAACCAAAAAAGCAGAAAACAGCTCAGTGAGTTTTTAAATCACCTATGGATCAGTTCCAAGCATGTGGTGGGACATAAAGAGGTGCTAGTTACCTGCCTCCAAAGGGAAACTGCCAAAATCTGTTCTGAGTTGCTGTCTGCCCGTGCAGATATTTAAACTCCATAGGAATCACATGCTGTACGTTAATGATTCCCAGAGGTCCAGAGAGGTTCAAGTCCTGACCCAGTGGCAAGCACCACAGTCTTCCAGGAGTTGAGGAGACAGGCATCTAACCTATTCCTAAAAATCCCTCCAGAAGCATTAATGAGATTTCTCTCATCACTGCCATCTCAGGGAGGTTACAGACCAAATCTAATAATTAAGTGCTACAAAAATGAGAGACACAGAAGCACTGGAGCAGCTCCATGAGGCCCATCTGGACAAGTGTTCAGGAGGGCAATAACTGCTAGATGCATTTTTCAGGAGAGGTAAGCAGCACTGAACAGAAATCATACCAGAAGCCTCAAAAGTTTAGCAATTTCACTGGCAGAAATCCTGTTCTGGGATGGACTTTCTGCTGAGACAGTACCAGGTTTGCTACTGCTGCCAAGGCAGAACCTGTGCCTCCAAGTCACAGTGTAAAGGTAAAGACCTTGTTGGACCAAGGCAATAATGTTACTTGTTGGCCTAGAGTGGACTTTGCAAGCATCCAGGCTCCTGGTATACCATTATAAATAAATTTCAAAAATAAGCTTTAATGATTTCAGTGTCAACATGGTGAAAAGCTGCCTGCTTAAGATATATATTAAGGGGTATGGCTTTACAGCGGCAGGACAGGTTCCAGCTTTTCACTTGAGAGCACTCCATTCAGGGCTACATTTGTCTTGCTTCTTAGCGTTTGCAAATCATGATGGAAATACAAGCCAGGAAAGAAAACATGATGCTCTTGGATCCAGTGACTGCAAGGCAGAGCAAGAGGAGGTGTTAATATTAAGGGTAATGTCTACCACAGACAACACATGGCACGTTCTAGGTGGCTGCTAGACATGATTCTTGATACAGAAGCTCTCAGCTGACTTAACAGAAGTTTTTCACAAGAAGTTGCAGGACTGGGGAGTTGTTTTGTTTTCTTTTTAACATTTGTTTTTATTACAGTGATGGTTACAGTACCAATAAAGACAGGTCCCTTCTGCTACTTACCTCCCCATTAGCAGCTTTCACATCTGAGAATCCAATAAAGATGTTAAATAAAGGGACCTCCTTGTCAAGGACTGCCATATTTATCTCTTCTCTATTTTGAAAGGAGCTGGGCTAAGCTGTAGTGTTTTGGACTGTGAGATAGTTCCTCGCAGCAGGAATATGAGCTTTCTGCCTATGAGGGTAATACTAGGGGAAATTTGTCCCAGCATGCATTTTCTCCTTACAGTTTCTCTGTTCCCAGTTCCCCTTAACCTGCTGTCTTTACTCCAGTAGCCCCTCATTTTTGTCTCTGACTTGATACGAGCTTTTTAAGGATGTACACTTAGGTATGAAAAGGCAAAAATACGCAAGTCCGAGGTAAGGACTGTTTAAAACTTCTACCTGACTTAGCAAGGGATCTATTCACAGTAAAAAAAAAAAAAAAAAAAAAAAAAAAGCAACAAAACCCAAAACCTAAAACAAAACCCAAAAGCCTTTCATTGTTGACAGCGAGTGAATATTATTCTGCACTCCTGCCTTTCCACTGTGTTTCCTCTGCAGTAGGGTGACTCCAGGGGAACACCGAGTCCAACTCAAGAGAGAACCTCATCAGGCACTCAGGGCATGGGGTCTTCTGCAAGAGGTTCATGGTTTACTTTTGCTCAAGTTGGCAGGCCAAACATTTTCTTCCATAGTTGGGAGTGGATGCAGGAAGAGGCCTCTGATGTCGATAAAGGAGTCTTTTCCTTTTGCAGACACACCTCCATAGTGAAGTAACCCAGACTGCATCTCCAGCGCAGCATTTCTGCATGGCTGCCTCCAAAGTGCCCCGGTCTCCTTCTCCAGGGAAGTTTTCAAGCCCAGCTGCATATTCTGGCACTGCTGCGCTTGCAAATGAATGTACCAAAAATACAGTTGCAGCAAAGCACACTGAAGTGAGCCATGCGCTGGTTTCTAAACAGCAATAGCCAGTCTAGCAGACGGATTGAATTCACAAGCAGCCTGAAGATCTGCACGCCGCAGCATAGCCAACTCAAGTGTATAAATCACCATAACAGCTTTGCATTCCCCTGGCACAGGGTCTCTGCCTCTCCCCAGGCTGCCTGCGCCAGCTGTTGTGCAGTACTGCTCAGGGCTGGGATTACAATGTTTGACTGAGTGCCCAAGCCTTGGTCATGTTTTTGCTGCGGAGGCATTGACAGCAGTAGCCATAACTGAGAACTCTAATTTAGGGTGACTGGAAAGGGCTACAAATTGCCGTGCCCTAGGCACGGACTAGAAAATGGAAGACAAAGTGAAAACAAAACAAAACCCACATAACATACTTTATGTCAGGCTTCTAAACTTGTTTAGGGAAATCTTTCTTTGTTGTAAGATATTGAGCAGTATTGACTCTGATAACCCCTCCAATCCTGTAAGAAGTCTTAACAAAACCCTACAAGCTTTATTGAAAGGATTCTGTGATTCTTCTACCCTCCCAAAGTTTTCCCACTAAATTTCTCTCCATATTCAGGTATAGCTGCCAAATGCCTTTACAAACAGTTGACTTAAATATTCCCTTTATTCAAATGACAGGAAAACAAATTTATGAAACGGGCATTCAGATTTATTTTTTATATATATATATATATATATATATATATATATATAACCTTGTCATACAGGCTAGAGCAGCTCTAAGAAGAGCCGATGTCTTTTGGGTATTTCCAAAATAAAGACAAATACTCATTTCATTTACAGAAGACAGAAGCAGAAAAGAGCTGCTGGTTTTGGTCCCAATTACATTCAGGTTATTTTTCACAGCTCCAGTATCATACAGGTACCTTAAAGCCCGTACAGTTTACACTTAGAATTTCCTTAAGTCCTCTTTCCATGCCAGAGCAACTTGAAGAGCCTGAATGAAAACAAGGACT
Organism: Falco rusticolus; assembly: GCF_015220075.1. NCBI lineage: Eukaryota > Metazoa > Chordata > Aves > Falconiformes > Falconidae > Falco > Falco rusticolus. The sequence goes on from NC_051192.1 coordinate 45,892,611, forward strand.
GCAGCTTCTTTCTAAGGCATTTCCTAGCAGGTGAAGATAGCATTTAAGCCCTCCTACCCATAACGGCATGGCAATAAAGCCAGAGCCTGGGAGGCTGTGCTGTGCCTTGGCTTGGGGACGTTAGCACTAACCTTATACCAGTATTGATGAGTCATAGAATCATAGAGTGGTTTGGGTTGAAAGAGACCTTAAAAATCATCTAATTTCAACCCCCCTGCCATGGGCTGTTCCAGTGTCTCACCACCCTCACAGTAAAGAATTTTTTCCTAATCAAAATCTACCCTCTTTTAGTTTAAAAGCATTACCCCTTGCCCAATTGCTACAGGCTCTGCTGAAAACTGTCCCCATCCTTCTTATAAGCCCCCTTTAGGTACTGAAAAGTTCCTATAGGTCTTGGAGCCTTCTCTCCTCCAGGCTGGACCCCAGCTCTCCCAGCCTGTCTTCGTAGGAGAGGTGCTCCAGCCCTCTGATCACCTTCGTGCCCCTCCTCTGGGCTCGCTCCAGTGGGTCCGTGTCCTTCTTATGCTGGGGACCCCAGAGCTGGATGCAGCGCTGCAGGTGGGGTCTCACAAGGAGGGAGTAGAGGGGGACAATCGCCTCCCTCACGCAGCTGGCCACGCTTCTTTTGATGCAGCCCAGGACACAGCTGGTTTCCTGGGCTGAGGGTGCACATCGCCAGGTCACACCGAGCTTTGCAGCCGCCAGCTCCCCCGAGCCCCACTCCCCAGGGCTGCTCCCGATCCATTCTCTGCCCAGCCTGTACTGATGCTGGAGTTGCCCCGACCCAGGTGCGGCACCTCGCACTTGGCCTTGTTGAACTTCATGAAACAATTTAAGCTTTAATTAACGGTTGTGGGTATTTGCTGCTGCCACTGACAGGGACGTGTTCTGCCACTCTCCCGAGCCGCTGGTGGTGGGTGGGAGTTACACGTGATGCATGTTCCGAGCTAATTGACTTAAACACTTCCTTAACACCCACCACTATAGGCAGTTCCAGCTACAATGTTTCACATTCATATTTTACAGATCTTGTAGCATAGTATGTTTCCACTGGCACTGGCACAGTTCTGAGGGCTGCCAGCAAATGTATCACAGTACGAAGTGCCCTTCAATATTTATGTTATCCATAAAAACCAAACATAGTCGTTACATTTAAAAACATAGGTGGATTTCTGATTTTTGTGAGGGTGTTGGTGGATTAAGCTGTCACTCTTGCACCAAGTGTCACCATAGCTACTGCTGTAGGAGTTCAGTGGGAGGGCTGGAGGGAGTCCCAGCCGAGATGCAGCAGAACTGCAGCCGCCTGCACTCCCAGGGTGAACACTTCTTAGCAGCAAAGAACACCTTGTCTCTTCTGGTGTAGTTACAATGCTCTGTAATAACTTCCATACCACACAAAGCTGAAGTGACTCCAAGTCATCCTCTTTGAAATGTTTTCTGCATGTGTTTTTATGTCTTCCAAGCGCGTAAGCTCTGCATCTGTGTGTCAGGTACCAGGCAAAACCAAGGTGATTTGTGCCGCCAGCCTCTGCATTTCCTGCTTTACAGGTTCCAAGGGTGAAGAGCAACACAACTTGAAATGGCCTCATTTTCAACTACATATAACTGTTTTAGTGATGTTTTAGCTCAGTTTGGTCTATAGCCCATTAGAGATGTTTGTAAAAGAGAGTTTGTATCCATCTTTTTTTTTTTTTTCAATGTAAAATGACCCCACTTGGATTTGGTTGAGATGCATTGTGGTTTGCAGTGCAAAACTGAATTTACATTTTAGCTTTAGTTTCACATTATTTCAAAAATTCAAGTTACACAACTGGAGTCAGAAGTTCTTAATTATTTTTTTTCCTTCCTAAATCTAAGTGCTTTCACATTATTTAATTCTATTCTCCTGTGGATAAGACTTCTTGAGTCACTGAACTGCAATACTCATTTATCTTGCTTGACTTCATGCAGATAACAGTTCCTCAGGGAAAAGAACAGGTGATCAAAACGGGAATGGCATAATGGTGCCAAAGAGAGGTCAGCTTGGAGGTGGTCGTCCAGTCCCAGAAACAGGTAAGACCAACCACGTGAATTCATTTTTAATTAGGTTAGTTTTCCGGTGAGATGCTATAGATCCAGATACTATAGTCAAGAACTGAATAATGTACTTCCATATTCTGAACTGTTCCTAACATGTATGATCATACAGTTTAATTCACAGCATGAGTTGCTCCAGATATTAGCGCCCAAGTGACAGACTAGGTGTATTTTTAAAGAAAAGTTTAAAGGTTTTCCCTACTGATTTCTCAATATATTGAATAAAGTGTCATTTGTCTTAACCTTGTTGTAGGTGCTGTGTTACCCTTAGCCTTAGGCTTGGCCATCACTGCTTTACTGCTGCTTATGGTTGCTTGCAGACTGCGTTTAGTGAGACAGAAGCTTAAAAAAGCTCGACCCATTACATCCGAAGAGTCCGATTATCTCATCAATGGGATGTATCTATAAAAGCTGGATTTAGGTCAGTTGTTTTCTCCCCTTTCTCCTGTGTCCATGAACCTCTGCCTCTATAAAAAGACCAAAACCTTTAGTTAAGTGTCAAGTGTAGAAGAAGCCTACAAGATGAGGAACATGTTCTTCCCCTTCAGTGATAAACAAGCGGGTAGATGCCCGTGCTCAGAAAAATAGATGTGTTCACACTCCAGAGAGTAGCTCCAGTCGGCTATTGCACAGAAGACACTGCAAGATGGGGAAACCCCAACCTGGCTGTGGGGTGCCCTTGTCCTCCCCACAGCAGTCAGGGCCCCAGCCGCAGCAGAGTGCGCCCCAGGGCCAGGCACTAAAGCAGCCAAGGCCCAGCAGCCCCGGCTGGCCGTGCTGGCCAAGGCGCAGAGGGAAGCCTGTGCCACCCTGCTCTTAGTGCTGCCACTGCTGTGCTCCACTCTGGGGACCAGGACGCTCCAGACCAATGCGTTACTTCACTGTCCAGCAGAGACTGATTTGTGTACTTTCCACCTGATGCACTGGGAGTATTTCCATTAAAGAATTTGTCTTGCTTTGTTAATTAAAAGCGATTGCTATCTAAGCACCAGCTTTTGTAATGAAATTTGGGATTTAAGGGACAAAGCATCTTTTTTTTTTCATTCGTAGTTTAAACCTCTGTGCAGCTAACACAGAGTCATGCTTACTAAATGCTAAAATGAAAAAATACAAGCCCTCAGCAGACAAGTTTGGACATACCAGTGTTTGACAGCAGTCATGTGCGATCCCAGAGCTATGTCTCTCCCTGGAGCTCAGGGCTTGTTCAGCCTTTTCCACCCCAGCTCAACACGCTGCATGGTGTGAGAGAGCAGCACGCAGTGGCTTTTACCTGAGATGCCGGAGTGCAGGATTCCTGCTGGTTATCCCTTAGCTCCCTGCAAAGCTTGAAAGCTTCGGCGACCTGCCCTCACCCCAGCAAAATTCTCATAGAATTAAAGCAAGTAATTTATATGTGTGAGTGAACTTCAGATGTGTTAATAGTAAAATGTGTACAGTACCTGTTATATGTACATATATATACACACCCCGTGCTGTCTATCTTGTTTGACTGTCCAAGGGCATCACGTTCATCACAGGTCCCAATAAAAACAGTCAAATGAGGCATGCATCTTTTTGTATGTCGTCTTTTGTACTTCAGTAACATCAACTTCAGCAAGAATATTGCTGTGGTATACAAATAGTTTTTCAAGTTGCTCAGTCTTCATTACTGTATGTAAAAATAGCTCTAATAAACCTATTTTATTCTTATATTTCTTGCATTGCCTTTATTCCCAGCTACCAGCTAAATTCTGTGCTATGGACCACAGCATGAGAACAGACAGAAGTACGTTTCTCCTTTCTGTGAAACAACCTTAAAAGAAGCTGGAACGTTTGCACTGGGGGGCGTTGAGATATTTTGGGTTAGGTGAGACTGAGAAAAACAGGGCGTCCACCTCCATAACCTGTCTCTTGAGCAGACCCTGGGCTGAGCAGGAAGCAGCCGCAGAGCTGGCTGTGCCAGCCGCTCAAGGGACCCAGCTGCCAGCGCTCCCTGCTCATAGCCCTCCTGCCACATTAGGCAAGGTCTGGTTGGTTGTAGGCCAGTGTTACATTGGGTCTGGGAGACCTTCTGCTGGTGCTGCCCATTTCTAACCTGGGAGCGTGGCCCTTCTTGCATCCTAGCCTACAGCAGGCACAGCAAATAGTGCAAAACTCAAAAGATCACATTTTAAATACAGCCTTCTAGGAAAGCCACGCTGCCCCTCTGGTTGGGGTGTTATTTCCCATCATGGAAATCTGTTTCGGGTTTTAATTTAATATCTAATTCTCCTTCACCATCTCACCGCAGCAGCAAGAAAAGTAGCCTTGTCTCACTGCGTCTATAGTGCTCCTATTACCAAAACCCATCACTCTGGCACGCAGCTGGCAGGAGAACAAAAGGTTTGTTCTTGTTCTTCCGGGCAGGACAACAGTGAGATCCTGCATGGAGCACAAGCCAGGCAGTACAGCCGTGGTGCAAGAAGCCGCTCAGCTTCCCAGTCACTTCACCCAACAGCAGGTTTTGTTGCTGTGCTGCTGCGAGTGGAATCAGCCTTCATGGATTTTACATATGACAGCCAAGAATCAACACCTCCAGGCAGAGCTCAAGCGAGAGCGGCAGGCAGCAAGCTAGCACAGGAGTCTGGCTATGGCTGTGCTACAGCTGCCACAGTCTTCCTAGGGACTCTTCTTTCTAGGAGGGGAGATGGTGACAGTTGTTGCTGTGCAGACCACCAGCCTGAGGCCTCTTACTTCCTATGTAATTGCAAACTCCACAGCCGGAGACTGAAATAAATAGATAAATAAGTTTGCCCACCTCACCAGAAAGCCTGGGCATCATCAGCTATATGAAGAATAAGACAAAGTTAGCAAAGTAACAGATTGGGTTGGCAGCTCCTGTAATTAGTACACACTCATTTCAGTAACACGTGCCTTCACTTAATAGCTTTCATGCTATTTGACTTCAAAGAAGAAGATACTCAACCACTGAGCCAGAGCACATCTGAGCACTAGCAGAAAAAGCCGTGGCAAGACACCCCTGTCAGCACACTGGGGGTGCTGCCTCCTCCTCCCCAGGCTGCCTCCAGCCCTCACCTCCCACTGGCACCGCTCCTGTCTCCCCTGCCCAGCTGCTCCCGAGGCTGGGGATCGCTCTCTCCTGTCGCAGAGGAGTGTCAGAGCAGATGCTGCTTCTACCCCATCTTCACGGTTGCATTGCTCGCTGCTGCCGTCATGGACCTTCCTGCAAACCCCAGGAGCTGGGGAGTTCTCTACAGTCTTTACAGTGCAGCAGCAGTCAGATATTCCGTGTGACAATCATCATTCTCTGAGATCTGCCAGATGTGGTTTCCCTGTCCTAAACCCTGACCTGTGTCTATCCACACATCTGGGTATATGCTCACACCACCTATTTTTACTACCAGCGTGCTTTCATGGATTGCTCTGATAGCCTATACCTGTGGATATTACACCTCTGTGTATTAAGAGAGGTCATTACAATGTTTTTTTATTAGTGTATTTTAATGTTGATCAAGATACATATTTTGGTTAGATGGCTTTTGTATTTTCAATTGTTTTGCCCTTCAGGCCAACTTCCATACACTTAAAGGTACAAATTATTTCAAAGTAACAAGCAATACTTACCCGAGTTTTGTCTATGATTAGAAGCCAGCTTTTTCTGTGATGTGGGTTGCTTGCTGCCCATTTTGCAGCAGATCCAAGCCTGAAACAATCCCCTGCCGTAGTCTTCCATAGCACTGCAGGATTCTACCAGGGGCAGTTCCAAAAGCAATTTGCAAAACAAAAAGGCTGAAATAGGTCAGTGTGATGCTCCATTTGCTTTTTCAATCCTAGATAAAGCATAGAGTTTCAATCCCAAACTCTGCAGAGGGAGCCAGAGGCACAAAACCAATAGCAACACAAACACGCCACCCCAAAACAAAGGGTGAGCTTTCTAGTAAGCCCCACGTCATGCATCGCTGAGGTCTGTGCTTGCTGTTTTCATAAGCATCGGGAATTGTTGTTTTTTTTATTTCTAACGCAAAAGCTAAGGGTAAAGCAAAGGAAAAAGCTAGAAAAGATTTCAGAGACACTGATGGATGTAAAGACCAGGCAGAGGCAAAAACGTGTGTAATTAGTCCGAAAGAAAAGATCCCGGTGAAACAATCAGCTTGCCAGAGGGTGTACCATGCTGTGAACAGGGAATATTTAGGGAGAAATAAATGCGTAGAAATAACTTATATTTTTCAACCAATAGTTACTTCAGTCAGAAATGCTTGAATCTGTTCTATACCACCACATGAAACTCTAATTTACATTGCATGATTACGTGTAAAGTCTGGGCATTCCAAAATGCAGAACAGTTTCAGACCTCCTCTGCTGTATCTCCCTGCACACATGCTGCCTTTTGGTGGTATTTTTTTTGTTTGATTGGTGGGTTTTGCCGTTGTCTGCCACAATGTGCTTGTGGTGACATCATCATCTGTCATTCTTCTGAGCCAGGACAGCCCCTCATTCACTTCAGCAGAATACCTCTCCCACATCGTTTGAGCAAAGAACGAGGGTTCCACAAAGGTCATTATGGATCTAACAGCATTATAGTATGCCCAAAACCAGCTAATGGAACCAGAGATATAAATCACTAGCTTAGTTTGCGTCACTCGTTCTTCACATCATGTCAAAATCAAGAAGGAATTGCAATCATATCCTCTCCAAACAGCACTTAAATCAAATGCAGCATGCCCTAGGGCAAATTAACAAGTAAAAGGAAGAAATGGCAGCTGTTGCAAGTACAGGTTATCACCCTTCTTCCCGGCAGAACAACAGTATTAGTTCAGTCTCCCCCTGGGCCTTTTAGTTTACCTCTTTGTGCTGACTGTTAATTCCACCGTCCATCCACACTCAAAAACCCTGGAGCCTGTCACCCTGTCACAAAAACACTGCCACACGCAGAGAGAACTGCTGCCAGCTGGATGCTCCAGAGCTTACCACATAAAGCCCCCCCAGCACAGAATTAATACCCGTTTCAAACCTCACCGACTACAAAACCTTCCAGCATCATCCAGGTGGCCTCAACGAGCAGTGTTAGTGCCCACCCTCTGCATGCTAGTTCCCCTCCAAAATTAAAAATAACAATCATGTAATGGCCCCTGTGCCCTCAAGTTAGCTGGCCAGTTTAAATAGAAATAGTAAACAAACGAGTAAATCCTGCTACGTGAACAGAAGGCGCCCATACAGCACACCGAACTGCTCTGTGGAGCACCCACAACTGTTTGTGGGTTTTCAAGATAGAGGTATGGGCTCCTGGTTCCTCTGCTCAAACTCTGGAAGCCTTCTACTGTCTGACCCCTGGAAAGCACCAGACGAGTAACTCGCTCTTCAGTCAATCTGTTCTCCCAAGTTGTTCTGGCTTGGAGGTGATCCTAACAATCCAGTAAAACATCACTCAGGTAAACTTTAATCCTTGCAAGTGGCAGATCACGCACCCCTAGTTAGCTGGATTCAACCACAGATAGCAGGCAGAATTCATGCACTGCATGCACAGACTGTTCCCCAAAACACTGAGATGTGAACTAAAATTCCAAACAGCCAAGTAAAACTCCAGTTATATTCCGTATGGTATTACCAGGGTTGCTAACTGCTGCAATACATTAACTGAAAACCGACACGCAGCTGTTTAGTAAAACAGTATTTTTATACGTGCTTTTTCTACATGTGGAGTACTGTGAAGGTTAAAAAAAACAAACACCGAAAACCAATCACAAAACTAGACAGACATCTAGATACAGCTTCCTCTCAATTTGTTTTATTTGGCAAAGTAGCAATTCAGACAGTTCACACAGCATTTATTCAAGCTCTTCAAATCTTCTGCCTTTCAACTCGTCCTCTTCTCCAAGTTTTTACTTCAGAACCATTGCTCCATCACAGAGGGGTTTTCATTTTCCAATTCCTAAATGCTACTCCTGGATACTCCTTTCTGCCAAGTACCTTGACTATCACCAACCCACTCAGTGGAATGGGTGCACTAATCCCAGCAGCCTTGGTCCCTGAAGTCATAACACCTCCTGAAGTGGTTCTCCCCAAAAAAGTTGTCGCCGGGTCTCAGCTTTGTCACCTCTTCCAAGTTAGGCTAGCTTATTACACTGTCCAGAGACAAGAATTTGGATACAGTTGAGCTCATACCTTTCATTTAACTGTTTAGATTAGTGAGAAGATGTAAAAAAAGCTGAACTCAAATTGAATGATACAGTGACCAAAAGGTTGAAACATCAGCATGCATCGTTTAAGATATTTCACTTCAACACCAAGGACTAGATTCACAGTTGATTGTGGGTTAGTACAAATTTGTCAGATGCAAGTGGGTTTTTCTGAATTGTATTTTCTAGAATACATGCTATATTAATTCCTTTAAAAGATTAATCTTGTGTATGTGCTCCCAGGCTGCAGTCAGATCAGGAGGTGGTACGTTAACTTCCAAATATCTAAATAAAGTGATACATGTCTTTTACATAGGAATAGGATGAGGCTGACCTTCAAAAGAAAAGTTATTTAAAATGTTTCTCTTCCATATTCAGGGGCCTTTGAATTCTAAACTTCAGCTTTCAGGGATTAATCTTATCACAAAATTATTGTTCCACCGTAAAAAGTCAAATACCTTTTTTGCAGTGATCACTATGGGTTGGTTTTATGCAAATTTTATTCTAGAATCCTTTCTACCATAAAAAAAAGAAAATAATGATAACATGCTGTTTAATTCCTGGTTGCTCAAATCTGAGCGAGATGACTCAAGACACATTTCCCCCCCTTTCCGAGAGCAGCCCGCCTTACTGTACTGCATCACAGTTTGCTGTTGACATTTTACAGTACCAAAACAGAAAACCTGAGGCAGAAAAAAACCAGGGTTTACAGCCTGCCAACTACTCTATATGAAAACTGAACAACTGCATCTCTAGCTGTACCTAGGAGTCCAGGATTCATTATTCCTTATGCATGTATCATGTTTTCCTCATGTTGCAATTAAGAATTCACTTTCTAAAAAGCCAGAATTTTTCCTGGGCGCCCACAGTTAAAGTGAGAACATTAATGCAGCGAATGGCTTTGCCAAAAGCAACTTTCTTTTAGAACCAAACTGTTTTGTTTTGGTTTTGGTTTTTTTGTTTTTTAATAAAGAACCTAGCAATCCATATCTCAGTAGTCTACTACATACTGATCCTAATCTTCCACACAAGCACACGCACACCCCCCGTTTGCTTTTAACTTTAATTTGGCAAAGCAGCATTGCATAAACCATTCAGTGATTGGGACATCATATTTATGGAGTTAAATCCTTGTGTATCACATCAGTAGTGAGCTATAAACCAAAACAGAATTTCAAGACTCCATTAATTAATTTTAGAAGGGAAACCACGTCTGTTATGTCCAATTCTAACAGCAATGTCTGATAAGAGCAGCCACCCACCTCTGATGTCTTGAAGTTTAATATATACAAATGCCTGGTTTTAAGGTAATAAAGCAGCTGATTGTATCTACTACATGCTAGTCTATGACACCATGTCAAAAGCTTAAAAAGGAAGTTCATCTCCTTTTAGTAGCATCTAGCAGACATCAGAACACAGAAAACCTGGTATTACCTACGTAGTGTCATAAGGTGCACAGAAGCAGTTTTACCAAGGGACACAGGAGCTGAGAGAAGTGAGTGTTCAAGTACTCCCATCAAAATTAGAGTTCACAAGCTACAGGTCTTTATCTGCAGTTTTGCAGAAATTCACTTTGAACAGATGAGAGTGAGATAAAGGCATGTTAAATAAAACAGTGCCCACATAAAACTTTCCACCATTTCTTTATCAGATTTGCCTTGAGCATCTAAAAAAATAAAACAAACACCACGCTTTTCCATGCTGATAACAACAGTATAACGAAGTCCAAAACAAGCTGCAATGCTGTTGGTTTTCAAAAAGCTTTTAGAACTGGAGATGAGCAGTCCACTGTAACACTATGTTGGGTCAAGATGATGTAGCTTTTACAATTCATCCCTGTAGAAAGAAAACACACACAGTTATATTTCTCCTCTCCCCTTGCAAGTCATATTTGAAAAGTTTTGATATTGCATCAGATTACATTTAAGTGTTCATGCATATCAGCAAAACTTCCGAAGTCTCTTCAAGCATTTAAGAAAACAAAAACAACTAACAAAGGAAAGGCAACAATAATCCCATATCATCTTGTACCATCATGTGACATACTGTGAAATATGGGTCCCTCTATTTTACACTTAATGGATCATTTGCTTTAACGAACATCCCTCACACCACACAGCTAGTTACACAGCTACCTGTCATCCAAATTCCATTGGCTACATCCTGGCAAGAAACAGAGCCAACTTACTAGACAGAGTGTTGGCAAAAACCATTCTCTGTAGCTGCCAAAAGCGCAAGTTTAGCTTCCGCTGCAGCCTCTCAAGAAAGCTAGGAACACAATCTCACATCAACATCATATGTTTTTGTATCGTGTATTTTATTTATTTCATAGAGGAGCTCAATTAGCTCCTGAAGGAACTATTGCTAAATCAGGATGAGCTTATGGAAGGTATGGAGGCAGGGTAGGGAGTCTGTGTGTGTTAAAAGGAGATTCAGGTAGGAGAAAGGATGCATCGGGAAGCCTCTCTAAATTGCTATGAGGAATCTAGGAAATGCAGACTTTTGTTCCTGCAGGACATTTAAAACACATTGAAGCAGGAAACCCACAGAACCCATATTCCAACAGTGAAATTATCATATATTAGTGATTTGTTTAAATATTAATGGAGCATTAACTTTAATGCAAAATGTCCATCAAATCTGAAAGCTGTGCAATGTGCCATTATGAATGATGGAAAATTCAAACAGAAGCATTTGCTTCCCTGACCCGCCCCCCCAGCCCCAAAAAGCACAAGCTATCTATAAACGCACAATGAGTTTGCTGCAATTTTCTTTTAGCAGGTGCATCACCCTCATTAGATAAAGCAAACTGTCTGAATGAAGAAAAATGTCACTAATGTGATTGCTGGCTCAATACACAATAGTATTTCCAGCTATCATGCAAACTAACCCACAAAAAATGTTGTGCTACATGCACACAAGCAAAAGCTTTCAAGTTACAATGACATTATATCCTTCAGGAATCATATAGCATGGAATGACAGCAGGCAAAACATTTTAAAAGCAATTGAAAAGGCTGCTGCAAGTAGTGCTTAAATGACTAGTTTTCTATCTAATGCAGCTGGGATCTAAAACTTGTGATTTGTCAGTGAAATATTTGCATTCTTTGCACTTTGCACTGCCTTGTAATAATGCTGAGGTACTACGTACTAATCGTACAGCTTCAGAGTATTGCAGTAATTACAGAAAGCAGAAAAAAACAGAAAGGGGAAGAACACATCTTGGCAGGGGTAAAGAAAAACCTGTTTATACCCAAAGGTTTGGAAGTTCTTCATATTTGCCTATTTCACAGAATGGGTATTTGCTCACTTTGAACATATAAAAGTAAATGAACATCTGATACCCAGTTTAAAATGCAGTCCTAAATTCACTGGCACAAGTACTTCATTCAACCTTAATGCTTCCAGGAGCTGCATCATCAGTTAATATTTACAACTTCAAAAAGCATATGTAAGCAATGACTACTGCTACTGCTGGTTTAGTCTCATATGCCTAATTGCTGATGTGATTTTCATCCTCATTCCTACCATATACTCTCACAGCTTTTAAAAACCTAGCCTGTCAATGGGACAAATAATTCTTATTCCTCTAAACCCAACGTAGATCCTCAAGAAATTGCAAGCCTAAGAAAAAATCCCTAGTTACTCCAAAACTATTAAACATCATCATTTAACCCAGCCACAGGTGCTGACAAGGTTTTCGCACAATGGTGCTAATGCACTTAATGTATTTGAAGGGGGTGGGGGTTGTTTTACAAAATTGTATTTGTACTTGGAATTGAAATAAGTGACACTAACATGCCAATGTTTTCATTGTTGATGTGTCGCATTGCTTTAAGCTATTCCTGATGGCATAATAATGTTCCTGTAAGTTAAGTATATCCTAAATGTCACTTTCAAAATAAAGATTTTCATATTCTGTTTATTAGAACAATCACTGTATTAAGGAAATCTGCTCCCCTCAAGAGATTTTTCACTTGTCCTTCACTACTCAACCTAACAACAGCATCCAGCCCAAAACAATCCATGATATGTGTTAAAATTATGCAGCATTTGTTTTCTACCGTTACAAGAAGCTGAGTTTATATGTGCACTATTATATATAATAGAAAGTTACAGAAAAAAAATTAGATCATCAGGTAGGTAACACTTCCCAGCTTTCCACCCAACATGAACAGCTTGCAGACTTAAATACATATTGTAAAACAGCATCAGTTGATCTGAACTTCAGTTGTATGGATCAGAAGCTGCCAAGCTATGAAATCTACGAGGTTTCAACTCCTGGTAAAAGCCAGGACACTTGCCTATCCTCCCAGCAGTAAGAAATCTATCCTGCTACAAAGCTTAAAAGGAGATGCAAAAGCTAACTGCAAAAAATATCCTGTTGTCCTCTAGAACCATAGGAAAGATTATGAATTAATTACTTTTCTCCCTTTTTCTGGCCATGATTATTTGCTGTGATTCTTACACAACTCATGTAATTTCCCTCCACCTTCTTACAGGCGCACCTTCTAATCTGCTTACTAGTTCCTGCTTAGTAAGCAATATATATATTTAGGTTTTAAGTCACCACCATAGCCCTCCTCAAGCCCTTGGAATTCTAACAGGAGAATCACTCATCTAATATTGTCAATCGAGGCATCAGAGCAACTTTGTAAGCTCAAGTTAAAGCAAGTTTCAGAAGCCTCAAAATTACTATTCTAAAAATAAATTTAAGAAAGTTCAAAAAAATTTTGGCTTACTAGTAGGGAAAACATATACAGGAATATTCCACGCTTCCCATTGGGAGTATGCAACAAACTAGGAAACATTCTCAGAAAAGTCTAATAGGTAGCATTTCAGGTAAATGTCAGAGTTCATTATGAAAAAAATTTAAAAAATGTTCACAAATCTTATCAACAGTAAGAAATAACAAAAGTTTGCAGTACAGGTAGGTCATGAAGTCTTGCAATCTGTCTCCATCTCTTTGGTAGAAGGCACTCCAATTAAATATTTGAACAAACATCTATAAATTTTTTTATCTGAAACTTGTAACTTTTTGATCCACTTCAATTTTCTTGTCATTAGGCAGCATTTGATTTTCCCTTTTTGATACATCATTTATCTATGAGAAATATGCTGTCATTACTGATACTATATTTCTAATTCATATTAGGCTACACACTGAATTTCAGTATCTACTAGTGTTTCAGCAGCCAATTCTCATTTGTAACTTTGAAGGTAACTAAACACAATACTTAGACTTGTAGCATTTTAATCTGGAAAGATGATGTTATAAAGTATTTGTTACTTGCTAGGATCATCAATTTGAGAGAGTAAGTTGAAATAACAAAGAAAAGGTAACTGGTATAATTGGTTGCAGAAAAAATACATCACATGCATTTTTGCAAAATACTTAAATTTTTCCCTAAAAAAAATTGTGCAGAGATTCTTTTTGGCAAAGTAAAATAAAAACTTTAATCATAATCCTAACTCTGCATAACCTAAGGAATTCTGGGCAAACAAATCCTGCTAATTTCAATTGAAATTAGACAGCTAGCTTGTCAGGGCATTTGAAACATTTATTAAAAAATAATTTAATATATTTCTGCCTAGAAACTGTTATTCAATGTTTTCCAAAAGGGTGCTTAATCACATATTATGTACAGATATGTAGGATACAGTAACAGCCCCAGTCTAGTCACTGCAGTTTTTGCTGAAAGATATTATACTGTCATTATGATTTTGTATTTTATCAGCAAATATGAATTTAGCTTGACATCTATAAGTAATCTCTCCTAATGCAATATTTCAAGTTTAAGAAAGTAGTTTAACTTTTTAAAAGTGCTGCCAGTTTGGAAATAAAATCCAAGATAGCAACAGAGACTCATTGCTAAGCATTCCTTATACCGTTATTCTCTTACTGGTCTTCGTATCAGAAATAGCGTGGCCAGAACTGGGGAAGTGATCTTTCCCCTGTACTCAGGACCGGTGAGGCTGCAACTTGAATCCTGTGTTTGGTTTTGGGCCCCTCATTACTAAAAAGACGCTGACATGCAGGAGCACACCCAAGGAAGAGCAATGGAGCTGGGGAAGGGTCTGGAGCACAAGTCTGATGGGGAGCGGCTGAGGGAGCTGGGGGTGTTTAGTCTGGACAAGAGGAGGCTCAGGGGGACCTTATTGCTCTCTATGACTACCTGACAGAAGGTTGTAGTGAGGTGGGTGTCGGTCTCTTCTCCTGAGTAACAGGTGATAGGACAAGAAAAAATGTCCTCAAGTTGCACTAGGGGAGGTTTAGACTTGGTATTAGGAAAAATTTCTTCACCGAAAGGGTGGTCAAGCATTGGAACAGGCTGCCCGGGGAAGTAAGTGGTTGAGCCACCATCCCTGGAGGCATTTAAAAGAGATATAGATGTGGCACTTAGGGACATGGTTGGTAGATATAGGATTTCTGTGTTAATGGCTGAACTCAACCTTAAAGATTTTGTCCAACCTAAACAATTCTATGATTCTTTATATATTGTCTCTCCGTATAAGCAGTAAGTGAACTCTCAGAGAGAAGTAAAACCAGAAAGAACCTAATTTACACAACAAGTGCCAATAAGATAGCTAATAAACTGTGCTCTCAACTGGTGTGGCACAAGAGGTCCTCTCTCTCTCCTCCCTACTTACCAGGAAGGAAAAAAAACAATTAATAATTGAGAAGCTTCATGTGAAAGGATAAACATCCTTACGAGCATAATCACATAAATGGACACCTACTGCTGGATCTCTGGCACACTAATGCATTTCATTTTGTACTGGAGACCAAATTCCTGTGTATAGTCTACTTCCAAATGTCCCATGGAGTCACATATGAGAAAATTCCCAACTAGTATTTGGAGTTTAAAACAAACACTACTGTGTGTAGCTGAAGCCAAACTAGAAAATTATGGACTAAATTTAAAGAAATCCAGTAATACTCACAAAATCAGATTTATTGAAATCCAAGGAGCCTTTTCCTTCCAGCTAGTCCAGATTTTCTTCTGCTAGAAGTTCCGGTTTTACATAGTGAAGAATGATGCAAACCAGCTGAAGCTAAGTTTGACCTCAAACACCACCCAGAGATCAAGTCACTGTTGTGCTGCTCTGTGAAAAGCATCTTGCAGCCTTAGCAAGGAACCGTACACTGATTTCTCTGACATGTGAATAGCTAAGCAAAAACTCAAGTGGCTTCTTTCTTGTCAACTGGAAGGTCTGCTAGCCTAGGAACATGCTGCTGGCCTACTGATTGTACTTTGTGATGGGACACCAATTTTTAATGTGACAACAGTTACTTGCATTAGGAACAGAATTACTATTACTGTGCTAAATGCTATCGCTAATTAGGAATGAAACAACATAAACTAAGAGAATGACAAGCTAAGCACACAGGATTCTTAGGCTACTCTAAAAAGATGATTGTTCAATGAATTTTAGATTTACAAGAACCAGAGTCTCTCACACACGAGAGCTCTTTATCACAGAAAGACTTAAAAGATGCTCTTTCAGAGGAGTCTCAACTGATCTCTGCTCACAGGTCTTCAACAATGTAGGAAAGATAAATTGAAATCTAAGTACTGCAGAAAAAACACCTCTTTCATCTTTGATGCTAGCACAAATAACAAATGCTGATTTATAATTAGGAGTTTCTTAGCAGCAGCTGGCTGACCATAAACTTTGGACTCATTGATAAGGAAAAACAACAAAAGACAGATGTGACCTCATCAGGTCAGCAGTACACTGGCAGCTATCCTTAACAAGGGAGCGGGAATTTTCTTCAGATCAGGAAAAGGACAATTTAAGAAAAAAAAACTTCTGGACTTCTGAGACTTCCAAGTCTGAACCAAATTTAAACATACGTAGCAAGAAACAGCCTCTATGCCACCGTAGTGATCAAGGTAACCCTTCAGGCTAACCATTTACCTCTTCTAGTAACACCAATGTACATTCTTAATACTTTAAAAAAAAAAATAAATCAAGAAGCATTTCAGAAAAGAACAAAACCTGGTTAGAATCTGGGGAAAAGAACCCCACAATGCTCATGACCAAAGAAGGCCCAAAGACAATCTATTACTTCTTCCTGAGCTAGCAGAGAAAACAGAGCACAAAACTGCACAGAAGAGATGCAAAGACCGTAGAATTCTAGTCCTTAATACGCTTCACCATCTTCACTATCAGCAAAGGATAACCACTGTCATTCTAGAAATCCTTCTTATATATAATATTTATTGAACACAAATGGCTGCTACAAAAAAAAAAGCTACTATAATCACATCAGATGGAAATGCAGAACAATCCATAAAACCTCCCTGGAAAAAGGAAGGCTTAAGAAGAATACTTCTGTTTTCCAGACTAAGCAGAGCATGGACTGCAAACCTGAATAAAATCTGCCACATTTGCCAAAGGAGGAAAATGACCACAAAGCAAGACTTCCAAAGCCTCACAAGAGGCAGGAAACAGCTGAGTACCCCACTGAGGGAATACTGACAGTACTCACTGATGAAGTATTAATTTGCATAGCAAATACAAGCCATCTGAATAATGAGAATGCTTCAAAAGCTTTGAGCTAGGCAGTAACTCATTAAAGTTGTTCTAAGAGTAATCTGTACATGGTGGCTATACAATAATCCAAGAAACACTGAAATGAGGTTTCAGTAAGCAGCAGTAATGCAAACTGCTTTATTTGTACTTTTTATGGACATTTTGATAGCTTCAACTCTAGGTATTCATGTATCCAAATCACAAGCTATACTCCAGAATATCAAGGGAAAAAAGCCAAAAATCTGAATTTAGGAGTTATAAAGCTCAAGAATTGTTCTCAAAACTCAATACACATCTATGCATTTCATTAGCACAAATAATACGTCCACAAGCATTTTCTGCCAGGAAGCAAAACAGGACTGCTGCTTTGTTCATTCGCATACTAATGCCTAGCATGGTTTAAGCTGACAGCTGTGTTATGTCTATGTTGCTGGCCATTCAATTCAGCAAACTGGAAGGTTACTACCTCTAGAAAAGCCTTTAGAGTTTGCTGTGCTGGCAAACACAAATATGCCCCCATCAGAGAAAGATGATAGACGTTTTATAACATCTGAGAAAAGTTTCTAAACACTACTCAACTACATTTACACTTCAGGGAAGAAGGGATTACCTTCTCCACTTTCCGCTACTTCGGGGGCTGAGGAAAAAGTGCTTGCAAGATTGTCTGTATTTCCCCACAAGAGATTTTACGAAGATTTTTCTTCATTTGTGACATTTCAGAAAAATAAAAAAAGAACACCCAATTACCACTAACTCAGAGGACAAAACAATATTTATTCTTAAGTAGTATTTTACACTTTTACCCTAATTACTGGGCAAGCTAGTTATAAAAAGTTCATTAGAAGGGAAGTTTAAATTTAGAAAATATTATGTTCCAAACAACAAACAAACTTCAACACACCAAAGACTAAAAGAGACAAAGTGCAACCCATGCAATATTTTTCTTCTGCTTTTAAATTAAGTCAAATTTAGCACAACCTCCTTTTGGTGATGTAGTAATGCAGACAGTCACTTTTCACAGTATGGAGGAGCAGAAAGCAACAACAGCAGCAAAGGCAGGCCTTGCAGTCTATCTGCTTAAAATTCACACCCTTTCACCTTGCATGTGTGTGGAAGAAGTGGAACAAAATCACTTCCACCTGGACCACTGCTTCTCTTTATCTGTTAAAGGCACATATATCACTCCCATCAGAGGCTTCATTTTGACACTGCCATCTTCTAGTTTGTCATATTGTTCGAGCATCTGGTTTCCCCCTGCAGGACCAACTGGTAATATCAATCTTCCGCCAGGTTTTAACTGATCTATAAGCTAGAACACAACACAGAAATTAGAATGTAACCAGCCACTTCAGAGACATGCTGGATCCAAAGTTTGTTACATTACATTAATAGCTTTTCTATAATTATCTATCTACTATTATGCAGTAGATAACTCCTTTAATTAGGAAAAATAAAAAGTGCACTGAAAATGAGAGTATCACAATATGGTACAACTGTTGTTACATTAACAATAATTCCATATAACTCAAAAAGAACGTAAAAAATTGAATTAACTAGGTTGGTTGCAGTTTTAAGTTTCTACATAACAGAGGAAAGACATGTAAATCACAAATTATTTTTACAGTAGATTCAATCTTTTTAAAATGCCAGTTTTAACAGTTTGATAGTTTGGGGTATTAGTACAGGCCCAATGTCTAACATTATTGGGGTAACCCATCGCCCCTTAAGCCCTCAGAATAAGATTTAAGATTTGTGATTTTAAATTATTCCAGGAAGATAAGTAAAAAAGTTGTCTACAATACACTCACTATCCAACAGCTCTTCTTTCATTCTGTGAATGGAGCAGCATTTTGTGAAACTAGTCTAAAATTCTAAAATATTTGAATGGATAAGTGACAAGTAACAGAGTATGAGAGAGAAATGCTTGGATTTTTTTTTGCTTTCATAATTAAAGAAGGAGGCTAATAACAGTAGTTTCAAGAAAATTTCAGTACTTCCCAGACAATGAAAAAAAATCTTACTCCTTGTTTACTCACAGAAGTTATAATTAAGAACTGTTTCATTCAGTAATAAGCTTTAAGTTACCTTCTTAATTGTCATATGTCATCACTTTGCTGGGAACATCCCACACACCTCCCTCCCAAAATAAAATAAAATAAAAAAACAAAACAACAGCCAATGCCTGGAAACGTCTAACTTGTCTATATCACCTCAAACCTCTAGTCCTTCACCGTCCCTCATTAAAATCAATTTTAAAAAAAAACATAACTGGTATCTAGCATATCAAATCATGCTAAATTATTCCCATTCACCTGAGGAAAAGAGGAGGGAAAAAAATCCCAACCTTATCTGCAAGAATGAAATTCATGCATGCATACTCTAAGGTCCCTAGTTATTCTCAAGCTTCTCTAGTAAATACTACCCTGTATCCACTCTGAAAGCTACAAACACATGGTATTATCTGTAGTTCCAGCCGAGCATATTACTGTTCCAACAGGCTCAACGTCTCGGAGCCTGAGCAACAAATACTTAAATTTCATAATTCAGTGTTTGACAAAACCAAATTAGCTTATGAAAAAATGCTCCAGTTGATTGTTGTAATAGAGATTTGTCCACAAGTAATTTTAAGTTATGTTTATTTAGAGGAGGGTTATTAGAACAAATAGTTTTTGCAAACCACCAGGAAGCCCAGTTACAACAGAAACAAAAAAAGCACATCATACAGTAATACCACACTGCCCATTGATACTCCCAGCAGTGCAAGTCTACCAAGTATTTTACATATATATGTACGTAAAGTGTTCTTTACAGCTAAGAGATTACCGAATCACACATATAAAATATAAAGGCTTACTGCTTGGGGCACAACTGGCGCTGCAGCTCCTACATGAATCGCATCATAGGGAGCTTCTTCTGCATATCCCATTCTTCCATCTCCCACTGCAAGAAAACACTTTTTTTTAAAAAAAAGTTTTCAAAAGGAATAGAAAAAACAGCTGATCTCCCATATCTACAGGTAGATAAAAAGCTATGCTCAGATTTATACTATTTTTACTGAGCAGTAATAACGTGAAGTCAATTTAAAAATATTAACACAATTGAAAAATAGATGCAACAAAATGCCCTCACACGTACATACACATACTTCTAAAAGATATGAAATGCTACTGAAGCACCTGAAATTAGAAAGCATGGATTTGTAATAGAAGTTCTTGGAGACACATGTCCACTCAGAAAGGATACTTGAGTATTTATGTGCCCTACCACTCCAACTGCAGGTGACTTCTCCCCTTGTTTACCTTCTTAGAACATACACTTTGCTTTGCCTTGCCTTCACACATACCATTCCTAAATATAATGCAAATCATAAGTCTAAAGTATTAAATCTTAGAAGCACATATCAGAAGACTCCAAAGGTGAGGAAAAGACAAAGCAAGTACTCACATGGACTATACATCTGTAACTGCACTACTGGTTGGACTCAAAGACCTCACACACACTCATAGGTTAGTGCAGTACACTAATCCCCACACATCCCCTTTCGCCAGCAGATGGGTCTCGCTATCCTTCCTGCAGACAACTGCTGGACTGACATGGATAGCCAGGTCAGACATCAGACATGTGGCTAAAGCTCCAGGTGGCTGCTTGGAAGATGTTAGGAGTAACCAAGTTATTCAGAGGGCTACCGATGCAGCGTCAGCTTTGGTGGAGAACTTAGGGAGAAGCACCTTATCCTAGATGTCTCATACCACCCCAGTTATACTGGATGCAAGGGGAACAGACTGGGGTTTTTAAGCCATTGAAATATAGCAAACTAAACCAGATCCTGGGTAAAGTTTTGAAAGAAGATGATGCAAATGTGGCATGCACAGTATTTACAAGAAACCAACAGGAGATTCAGAGTAAGTTAGGCAAACTGTCTCTGGAGTTATTTAGGAACATAAGTAATAAAGGAGGCTAAACCATCCACAAATTCATACTCAGACAATGCAGAAGTCCCAGTAATCAGTCAAGAAGAAAAGTAAGAAGGCTAATGAACATAGTCCTCTGCTCAACACAAGTAGTTGCTTGGGGTTTTCTGTCTTCAAACATAGCTTCAACTTCTCTGCAATCACTATTATCACAGGTTAATTAAAAGGCTGAATGAGTCAAAAGAACTTTTAAGCCCCTACCAGAGGGTGAAAATTTGTCAACTTTTTGCCTTCCAACAACTCACAAGGCAGGAAAAATACATGGTGGCCATCACAGGTTTCATTTTGACCTCAGTGACAGGGTCATCTACCTGGACAGTAACAACACCCATAAGTATCCAAGAGTGTACAGGAAGATCTGGACAGGTCCTCGAAACCATTAAAACTGGGGAGTGAGTCATCCTTCATACTAGGTGCTGAAACAAGACCCTGCAATAACTTTCTACACCCAAAGCTGTAAGAGAGCACATTTCCTCAGCAGAAGTCCTTTAAAGCTCAGGGACATATTTCCTCATATCGTCAATTCTGCCCACCACAAGCTCTAACCAAGGGCTGCAAGCAGAAGCCATCGAGCAAGAACTACCAGTGCTTCAAGAGAACTCATGCCTATTGATCACCAGTTCCACCAAGGCAGCCTTCATTACTGTTGCCAGTAATGAAAGTTCTAGTATTTCCAGGGCTTTAATCTCTCTGATTCTGCCAAAGTGGGTTGTACTGGAACAACCACTTCAATGCAGTAAAGTATACAATTTATATTTGTTTATACCATAGTAGCACTGTACACCTCTAAAGAGGAAGTAGTGATGTGTTAACTGTATCGAGTTGCTGTTCCGTAAGAGAAGGCAATGGAGAAAGACTTCTTCAGCTCAAGAATACAGATACTGTTTGAATGGTGTTAGTTACACAGGAAAACAGACCCTCATTCCTTAAGATGCAACAGCAGGCGTTAGGTGCAGTGATTTCCAGTACTGCTGGCAAAAGAAGAAGAGATTGCTAAACTGAAAAAAACAGTGTGAAAGAAACTGCAAAGTTGTCTTCTGAAGAACACATGTATTCTGAGACTTAAATGCATCTTGAGCACTGTCCAGAGAAGTCCGAACATGACTTCTGCACATCTTATCACTTCACCGATGGCGGTAAAAAGGAACCAAAACATCTAAACCCTTTGCTCTTAGAATCAATAGTCCAAACCAAAGCCACTATCTTCAGAATCGGCACACCCCCACACACAAAAAAAAAATCATGCTCCTTTATACGCATAAGCACAGCATGGCTCTTCCCTTTTAACACCCACAAAAATTCTCCTGGCTACAGCAGTCAGGTACATATCTACCCACAATGGGAACACAGATAAGAAAAAGTTCAGTTGGCATTCATATATTCAATGTGATACAAATTATTGTATTATTCAATGTCCAAGAGCAAACAGCAGCCCAAATTTTGAGCTTGTGCTTATATCCTGAGTAACATCACCTGTCCTTCTCAGATCTCCAGTTCCATGCAGCCTGTTAATGAAGTAATCATAGTGGTGGGTGGCAGGTGGTGATGGGCAGGGGAAGCAGTACCAGGACTTTCTGATGTAAAAAGGTTGCGTGGCTTGTGTTTGAACCTTAGACCTGATCTTCTGATCTGACAGTCTTCAGTGTCTCTATGCTGACTTGTTTCACACAGTCATAGCAAGAGCAGAGAAACAGAAGAAAACTACTTCTCTGTGGTCAGAATACCCTCATCCCCTCTGGCTATGTCTGCATCAGCAAATAGTGCAGTACAATAGAAGCAGATCGGTACAGCAAAAGAGTTTTTGCCGAGAACCTGATGGCCATGCAATATGCGCATTTCTGAATGATCACCCTGGTCTAGTTCTGTCTTATTGGCTTAATATCCATTAACATATCAAACATATTTGCTTGCTTCTGAAAGTACATAATCCAGTCTAGTTTCATCCAAAAGGAATCAAAGTCTGTGCCGTCCAGGAGTACTCTCATGTGAGCCAGTGTGGTAAGTAGAAGCAGGAGAGAGACTGACCTCAAAAGGTACCCTTCTGATTTTAAGAAAAAAACAAAACACAAAAGAAACCATATCAAAAAAGGCAAAACCACCAGAAACTAATACAGACATACCCTAAGTACACCTATTCCTAAGTTCCCAGTGCAGTTCTATTGCTGAGACACCCCAAAATAATGTTGATGCTTCTGAAATGCAGTTATGGCGTATGTGAGGTGTGACAAAGCAATGGAGAATGGTTGAAGCATACTTGCAAGAAGCCAGCAACTGACATACCTAGACTTAATTCATGCACCTTCCACCATCGATCAACCTTGGGTATTCAGGGGTTTTTTGTTTGTGTGTTGGGGAGGAGAGGGTGTTTGGGTTGGGTGTTTTTTAGTTGTTTTAAAAAACAGTTGTCTGGATTCTAGCTCCTCACCAAAGAGTCCCTAGGAATCCAGCACAGTCAAAACATTCTTCTCCACATAATCCACTGAACTGCTACTCATACATCTGTACTTTTCTTAAATGCACCTCACAACAAAACTATTCAGAAGTCTCTTAGTTATCCTGCTACAAAGTCAAACATAAATACAGACGATTATGTTTACCTAGAATTCTAGACTCCAAAGGGCATCAAAGTTTGTTTCAGATGTATCAAGAAGCATAAGTCCAAATTGCTCTTGTACAGCAACAATAGAAATTATCCCCCATTCCCCTTCTCCAGCCCCAACCGTCTCAGCATAACTTCTTTCCCAATTAAGTTTAACACAGAAGTGTTCTCCGTCAGGGACTTTGCATTTTATACACATGTACAAGTACATGTGTTGATTGGTTTATTTTAAAAAGATTTTTTAAAGTCCCTCATTTTGAAAAAAAAAAAAAAAAAACAAGAATCAAACTGGTATTAAGAGCCAAACATCACATAATAATCATTTTTCCAAGCACTCTTCTTAGAAGCCTCAAAATAATCCAGACCTTCAAGTTCTTTTTTAAACTTAATGAACAGAAAGATAACGAAGGGAATGCTTTCTTCCTGCCAGCTTTGCATCTTATTTAAAAAAGGCATCTTTCTTTCTAGTAAAAAAAAAAGTATTTAAAACAATTCACTGTCCTTGTATATATTTAGCATTATTCCCTCTCCAGAACGTGTCGATTAATCACTTCCCTAACATACAAATACTGTTAATTTTAAAAACAAGTGAAATTAAATTCAGTGATGCATACTGCCAGCCAGTCTAGTACTTTTTCCACTAAACCCTTTGTGTGCAGCTTTCTCAATTACTGTATCAGAAATACAAAGGCTTTGTTAAAATGCTCATTTAGATGACAGTACTTTTATCAAGAAAAGTTGTGAATTCAAACCCAATTTTAAACAGGAAATTTAACATGAAACACCTCCAGCATGTAAAAATATTTTCACCAGAAAACACCTCCCTGTTAAGCTTCTCTCATAGCATGATTACATATTATTTAAGATTACCAGAAGTCAATCTTCAAACTGTGTGAAGATATTTTCAAAGGTCTGAAGATGAGTTGGATTTTAAAATTTTCATTTGGCTCTTCTTTCTTTGGTTTAACTTCTTATATTAGAATTTTTAATCATATCCAATTCCAGTCATTTTCAACCAGCTGCTAGAAAGAATATCAGTTTAATTAGTAAGTATATCAGTCTGATGCTCACCAATCAGTTTCACTCTTCCTGAAGACAGCAATGTGGGATCATCTTTTTTGACATTATTTATTGAGTCATCTACTAGTTCTTTGATATGATCAATTCCTACAACTTGTCCTTTGGGACCAACCTGGAATAAAAATATAGAGTTGAATAATTTCTGCTAGTTTTGATTCATGTACAGAACGAGTATTTCTATCTCCTGAGCCCATTTCTCTAACAAAAACAAAACCGGTGAAGTGGTAGTATATTTTCCCAATGTTATGAAAACTACTGCTTGGAATCATACACCCTGACTGCTAGAAGCAACTGGTAATTAAAGTTTGTCAGTATGGTCTTATAAATGTTTGTTATTGTAATCTTATTGAGATGTTAAGTTATACTATTAGTGGAGATTTCTTCTCTGAATTTTTGGAAGTTAGATCTGGTCATGAGTGTTTGAATTACCTGCAATAGAAAGTAATAACTTCAAGGACACAGACTAGAAATTATCTCCTTTCATGTTGAATAAACTTACTCAAAGATTAAGGTTTTTCTAGAGAAGACCTTCCTTCAAGGAAAACAGCAAGTCATGCACTTTATTCTAAGTTATCTGAAGAGTCTCATTCTTCCAGAAGCAAATGCAGCAATTCATAGTCAGTGACAAACTACCTACTCTTGCATTCATAAATCTACTTTCAGATTTACAGCTCTCTTCCACAGGAAGAGTGGAACTTTCAAGAGCTCCTAACTCACAAAAGGCCACAGAAGATCTGTGTATTCTGAGGGAAATAAGGCTTACTAACAAAATCTTCTCCATTTATTCCTGGAATAAAGACACAATTTCAGAAGGTTAGTCAGATTTTAAGGTTTGAATCCTTTTTCTCCTCTCTCCAAAACTGGAATATTTTTAACAGGATCTAGCTCAAAGAACAGAATGGCAAAGTATATCCTAGCAGCCCATGTTGTCATACAACTTTGTCTTTGGACGTACTTGAATGCATTAGTTATGTTTCTGTATCTTGCATTTTAACGTCACTAAGACTTGGAAAATTAGTAACTAGTTATCAATATCATGGTGGGGTTTTTTTCTGTTTTATTATGGACAAGTCCTATGTTAAAACATCAAGAGAGCAGTGTTACCTCTTCTTTTTCAAGTGGAAGACCACCAGCCTAGCCTTTGAAAGAGAGCAAGGCACATGGCAAGTTTTCACTAGGACAACCACCAGTTGCTATCTGGAGGAATGCCTGGCAGTCAGTTGTACCAGAAGCTGGCAAAAGATCCACTGTACTCCAACAAAGGGTAAAGTCACAGAAATTAAAATTTAGCAAAATGGTCTTAACATGAAATAGCCTTGATAGAAAGTAAGAAAATCTACTGCTGCATGTCACAGTCCATTATGCTATTGATGAGCCCTCATCAATTACCCTGAAACTCTGAAGTGTGTGCAATTGAGGCAATAGCAGAATGGCACAATTTTGGGGATCTTCATGATCTGTTTGGAATAAAAATATACCATACTTTTTTTATAATGCCAGTACTTCCAAGACAAAAGCTACAATTAATTTAATTTGCTGACAACTTTTAAAAGTGAATAAACTTAAGTTTATCACAGCAGTTTAACATGAAAACCCAAACAAAAAGATCTTTAAGATGTTTTACTAGTGTAAGTAAACATAGAGCTTTCCCAGAAGTACCACAAATGAGATTACCATCACAGGAGTAAAGCTGTCACAACATCAGTGTTCACTCAGGTACCTGTACCACAAATGCAAGCAACTCATTCTACATCTCCAGTAGACTGAGAAGCAACATCCACATGACCCAGTAAGCACATCCCCAACTGACTTTTGATAGCGAAACGCTTTACCATCACTCCCCATAATATACTTCTTTCAAGCTTTTGTTACTGTTAGAAAGAATGTTACAGTGAAAGTCCAAGCAGTACATACTGTCTTATCTACGTTCATTCAAGTGGATGAAGCAAGATCTGTATTGCAGAGTAATGCTATCAAACAGAAGAGAAGCATTTATGCAATGTTTCACAAAACACATCTGTAAGGCATTCCATAGCATACCACCAAGAGGGGGATTCAGAAGAGGACCATGATATTCATATGGCAATAAAAAGACAGCATGATTAACCTCAGCAAAATTGGAAAGAGATCTCCTTTTTGTGGCAATTCTGGTTTCTCTACAGACATTTTCAGCTTTTCTTACATAGCTGTTTTAAAAGCAAAAGGTCCCCAACCACAACTTGCATATCTTATAAAAAATGACTATTCTTCTATGCATTTGTAACTTCAGCGAGAAATACGCATTAATGTTTGCAGGACTGAAGTTCCCATGTATGCTACTAGCATTTGATTATTTACTACAAAGACCAAAAATAATAGGCAGAAAGTTCAATAACTGACAGTAATATTCCCTCTAAACTGCAGTTTGGTTAACTTACTTCAACTACTTTTTTATTTATTTATTTTTCAGCTAGCACTTAAAAATCCTAAATACTTTTGATAGTACATTGCCCAGTCCTAAACATTCTTATCTGATTCTTAACACAGGAAACCAGAAGTGATCACAGACTCAACAGATCAGTGCTTGAAAACAGAAAACTAAGAAGCTAAAAAAACCCATATGAGATGTTATCATATGCATCACCATATTACAAAATAACTTTTCAGAAAGAAAAAAAATAAATATCTAAGTTGGCAATTTAATGAAGGCCTCTGCTAGTTATAAAGCAATGATGAAGTCCTGGAATGGAGAAGGAAGGGCAGATTATATTCCACTACATAATTTAGTCTAACAGTACTGTAGTTACAGCCAGCATGAAACAATTTTTTTCATTTTTTTTTCCTGATGTAAGATAGGGTAGCATCACAGAATTCCTTACATACAGGTTGAACAACCCAGAAACTTAGTTACTTGGAGAATACATAAAAAGAATATAAATTACTATCTAACTTAGGAAAGATTAAATGAATATTTATAGTGATGCTCACACAATACGGTAACAGGAAAAAAAAAAAGAAGTTAAATTTGAAGACAATTTATATACATACAATGTATTTTCCTGTGGGAACAGGATTATTTCAGGCCTCAGTAAGCTCTCACCACAGCAGGAAGACATGACAATTTATCACAATGAGAACATTCATAGCCACACAAGATAACATAAAAATTGGGCTGGACAAAGCAAACACCTCCTTCCTTCAAGCTATAAAGCAACCACTAAAGCACAATCAAGAAAAACACCAAAACTTCTCCTCTAGACAGTTTCTTCACCATCACACAATTGACTGGACCCTTTAACTCAACCATATAGTATCAGCTAGGGTAACAAATGGGTACTAATCACACCCAGGAGAGTAAATTATTTTCTGTATAATATACCTAAATCCACTGTAGAAAGAATGCTTTTTTTCTCCCCTTTAACTCGGAGTTATGCTTCAGTTCAAGCAGTTCTGATGGTCAAGTGATTAAACTAAATATCTCACCATTCGTGAAAAGCATGCTGTAAGGATTCCACTTCCAGATCCCACATCAAGTGCTTTGGCTCCTTCATGTAACTGATCAGACAGAAGTTCAAGAGCATATGCATGCTAAGAGAAGACAGAAAATTTCAAAATATTTTAAAGTGTCTATCTTGCCCAATATATATATATCCATTTCTTCAGTGATTTTGAGCAATGCACTGAGGATTTGTGTAAGAAATTTCTGTGTTATTTTCTATTACCAAAAAGGTGTGTGTGGGCGTGGTAGCTACAGGATATAATCATTGTTACTTATATTGACTTCAACGAAGTGTGTGTGTATATTTATTTATTATTTTAGTATATACAAATATAAACTCATCTGACCATTCAAGTTTCTAGCACAAACTCAGTGTATATATAGTTACTGGGAGAGACACCGTAAATCAATTTAATTCTCTTCAGCTCTGGTGGCTCTTACTGTTCTGGCAGTATATGGCCTTTAAGGAATTTAACTTATCATTAGGCTATATACATTGGAGTAAGATGGGACAGAGGCTAGCTAGGAAGAAGGCACCTCTGGAGCATCAAGGAAAATGGCTATTAGAACTACTGCTTGTATTACCTCCACACTTGCTGATTCAAGGAGTATGAAAAAGAAGTTGTCTTTTACAAAGTCAGATAGCCAGGCTCATATATGAAATGCAGTAATCTACAGACACTTCGTGAGTTTTACTTTCCCACATGGCAGACCAGTACACAAGCCAAGCTTAGGTCACAAACTAAAAAACACAGTTTGTTCTTTAACGTTTCAGAGACAGCCATTACCACACCCTTACGGCTTAATCCATTACACTCAGAAAACAGAAATTAACTAGAACAATAAATGTTAACATTTGCTTAGAGGATATACTTCCTTTTTGCTCATATTCTACTAGTACTAAACACAGGATAATGCAAATAATGACTTCAGTGAGTTAAAATTTTGAAAACTTAATTCTTATTTTCTCCCTTAGTCACAGTACTACTCTCGCTGCCTTTCCTTGAATAAAATCATTGACATTTCTATACAAAATTCCTGGGTTTTTTAATATTGGTAACTAAGTAAATTCTAACTCAGCTAGGCAGTTTTTAGTCAACAGGACCAGACCTTTATTATGTTTTGACACTTTCCAAACATTGCAAGGACAAAATATATGCTTCTATTCATCCTTCATCTCAAATAAAGGAGCATACAAAAATTATGTCTGTCCTAGATCTATGTACTGAAATCCCTTCTCATGCCTTAGTCATAAATGTCCTGGTCTCAAACCACTTGGCAAAAAAACCTGCTTCTCAGTACAATGTTTGTTGGGGGTGGGGTGGGTGGGGGGTGTTCCTGTCCAAAGAATTAGAGGCATTACAGCAATACCAACCATATAAATCACTGTTATCCATTTCCAAATTCTTTTATTTTCATAAATTACAGAGTCAGAAAATTTAGGTTGGAAAGGACCTCTGGAAATCCCGCGGTCCAAACCTCTTTCAACATGGGCAATTTAAGTTAGAGCCCTGTCCAGTCAGCTTCTTTGTATATCAAAGAACAGAATTTCCACAATCTGCAAATCTGTGCCAATGCTTAACTACCCTCAACAGGATTATTTTTCACCCTAGAAACTAATCAATTTCCCATGTTGCACTTTTTTTGTCCACTACCCATCATCCTATTGCAGTGCATCTCTAGGAAAAGTCTGGCTCAATCTCCTCTGTGCCCTCCCACTAGGCAGTTCACAACAGCATCACTGCAATCAACTGTTCATTAAATTTGCTAGGATAAAATATTTTATTTCAGAAGCATCTGGATGTTTATAAAATCACCAATACTTATAAGTTTAAAGCTTACCATATGTGGAGCACTGATTGTTGCTTGGAAACCTGTAAAACGAGAATGGAAGAACGCATTGATCATTGTTCAGGCAGCAACCTTATGATCTTTATGACCTTGACTGTAAAACGTAATACCTTAGTTGTTGCCCTCATTCAGGGCACTACACACACACCCCAACAGTCAGTGCTCTGCTTCAGAAGTGAGTTAAGGTACATCATCTGAGAGCTATGCCATGCCAACTCTGGACAGTAAAGAAAAAAGGTTCCGTCCTTGATCTCAGTTTCAGTCTCCATTTTGTTACTACATTGCCTCAGCTTGATCAAGTATGTTGAATTCAGAACAGTAATGTCTCATAGAATAACAATGCCTTTTTCACTCACTCCCTATGTAAAAACCTGACTTAGTTTGGTGTGGCAGGGACCATTGAACTTCTGGAGACAATAACCTCACCTATTTTGCAAACTGTGAGAAAACATGGAGGAACACTCACCTATATATGTTTCTGTGAAGATATGCAAGTTTTTGAGTGTGTATGTATCCTGACAGATTTGGTTTTGGGTTTTTTTAGTTTTCCTATACAACTAATAAAATTCTAATAAAATTCATAGTTCTCACGACCCACTATTAGGGGAGGGCTGGAGGAGGGAAATAAATACAAAATTACTACATTCATGTAATTCACTCTCCTGCCTTGGAAAGGTAAAACTGGGATCAGGATGGGAAATAACCGTCGTAAACAATGGTCCTATTGTTACCAAAATCTCGGAATAAAGAACTTATCAACACCAATGTGATGCAGATAAGCAGACACTTCTTTATTAACGGCCGGGTGCATGAGTGAGTCCTCTCACGATCAGCGCACACCAAGTTTCAAAATCATACACCTTATATAGGACTTACTTAATATTAATTAAGTATTCACACATAAACATAGTATTTCCTGAAAATCATTAACATACTCTCCTCCCATATCCAATTCTGTGCAGTAAAGTTAGAAAGGTCTGGAAATGGGTCTGGGGTATTATTCGGGGAGGTGGTACATGAGTCGGTGGTCGCGATGCCCCCTGCCGGAATTACCTTTTACCTACATTCACTGTTTCTTGGCAGGTAGCTTAAGAGTTGCTTCATTCGACTCTCCCCCAGTTCCCATCAATTCTACATTCTGACATCTCAATACATTCTCCTAGGCTACACGTAAACACTGTATCCAATCATGCATTGAAACACGAAACTGTTATCTAAGTTCTAAGCATTCCTACTAAGTGATTCTGACCAATTCCTTTGGCCTTGGTATGGGGCTGTACAGAGGATTTCATAGTAGCTGTCGGTTGCTATGCAAACGCAAATTCCACTAGAATATTTCTTATAACTCTATATTCCTATTAAAATCAAAAGTGGTTAATTCTAACTAATAGCAGATATGTAACACTATCAGAGCAGGTCTTCCATTGAAAACCTATTTTCCTATTTAAAAAAATAAATCTCATTTAAGGGTTTAAGCAACTCGACAGAAATGATTCAGTTGAGATCAATGCAAAGAGAGACACTGTTTCTGATATAAATGGGATACAAATGATTTAAGTATTTAAACATCAGCTGCACCACCACAAATTGCTGTGGTTTAAAAACTAAATACATATATATACACATATTAATATTGACAAAGAACATCTATCTACTTGACGTATCCAATTATGCCAATTGCATTCTATAACAAATTGAAACTTAGTTAAAAGATACTGAATAAATAATGAACTAAAGCTTCAAAATTTTCTAAAAATGTTCACATTCTTAATATTTGACAAAGGCAGTCACAGTTATGCAAATTAGAACAATCTCAATAAATTTTACAAGATGCTCTTACCTATAGACTGTGGAGAATCCATATAAGGGTTGTATTTTGCATAGTGGCAACGGTCTGTAGCCAGCATTACTTCAAATACCTTGTCTGATTTGATGATTCCATTTTCTATAAATAAGCAAATAAATACATAAAATTTCAGGCATTTTTTCTCTTCTGCAATGCAAGAGCATGTGAAATACGTGAATATATTCCTAATATTGTGAGAAATCATGCCACCTTACCCTCTAACACTCTAACCCTTATCATACAAGAATTAAGCTGTGGTCCACAGATCAAACAATGCTTAAGCCAGTGAACTTTGAACAAGACTTTCCCAGCAGTTACAGATGCTTTTCTGAAACAGTAGAGACCATTTGCAAAGATCTATCTCCTTGAAAAACCTCAGCTTCACACACACCTTTGATATTCCTGAAAACATTCAGCAAGAAACTGATATTACTCTACACAGCAAACAAGACACACTTCATATTTCTAAAAGGCTATGTAACTATTGAAAAATATACAAAAACAGGTGAAGCTGCAGCATCCTTGCTCAGTATTTTATTTTCAAGATTGTTCCTTTTTTGTGTTGGCAAAAGAAAAACACTTTTGTAAAGAAACTCCTACAGAAATGGGGCACACTGAGGCCAAAAAGCTTTTATATCCAAATGCTTTGAATCTTTGTTCACTTTTCAAAATAAAGTGTCAGAAGCACTGTGCAGCGCAGCCATTTTTCCTTGCAATTTTATTGAAGTTTTAACATTGATAATTCTTTTTTTAGAGTTCTGAAGAGACATCTATGATTAACAGAAAACTTTAGAAAAACAAGATGTTAATTAGTCACTTGTATTAAAGGACACAGTATAAGCTACAAAGAACTGAATTTTCAACAATGGATTGCTTCATTGAACTACTTTAAACAAGGAAGATTTATTTGGAAAATTATACTTGGGAAAAAAAAAGATAATTTCAGGTCCTTTAAAATCTAATCCAAAATGCAGTATCACAAAAATCAGATTAAGGAGCTCTTGTAAGATAGTCCTAAGTGAAGTTGTACCAGTGTTTTTTTTTAAATTAATACCAACACTAACACATGTGCCCAGGCCTGAGCTAACTCCTGTAGAGGCTTCCCTGACTGTTTACAGTACCAATCATAGGATTTTCTTTTGGTTTTTTCTTGTCTGCTACCTGTATCCAGGATTTAATTATCCTATATAACTAGGCTTGAGTTCAGAGAGCAAAATAACCCCCCAAGTCATTTCGCTTTTTGGTCTGAAGACAAAGTATGAAATAGAACTGCAATAGGAATTTTACTACCAAATTATTAAGGAAAAGAACAATTCTTTAAAAAAATTAATAATTTTTTTTAGAATTATTTCCATAACTTCTAAGTCCCAGAAAAAGCTCCCCTCACAGACTATACACATTACATATATCCTGCGCTTTGACTCTTAGAAATGTATACTACAGTTCCAGTTAGAGGAAACTCCTCATTTCAATGCAAGTTTTTTAATCTGAGACAGCAGACTTTCACAGGAGTTTCTAAATTTACTCATTGAGCAAAATTTTATCCCAAAAGAAAAGCAAACAAACAAATCAATCCACTAATACACTGGCACTGACAATATAAGATAGTAAGGAAAACAAAACTAATTTTCCCCTGACTACTTGGCATAGAAACAAAACAAATAAAAAATATCAAAATTTTACTGTTAGATTCTTACTAGGTATCACCAAGAAGTTAGTATCTCTAAAAGAAATGTACTTTAAGAAAAAAAAAAAAAAGAATAAGCGAAGTTAATTATAACAGGAGTGAAGAGGTAAAGGTTCTGGGGGGCTGAAGAGAGGTCAAAAAGCAGCAGCTGAGAAGCACTCAGGAAAGATCTAAAATAGCAATTTATTCCTTGAGATTCTGTATTGTGCAGATAGATGCATACCTTCTAGAAGCTATAGGTAGCCATCCACCCTTTCCTTTTATGCCTTGGGGGAAAAAAACACGCGGTGAATGCAAAGGTCAAGCTTCCAGCTTGAAAGAGCAACTGCAGGGCCCTGTGGTAAGGCAGAGAACATCCTCGGTACTGCTGTAACCACAAGCTTCTTCCAAACCTCTGGGCTACACATAATCCATTTCCCCTTTTTAGAGAACTCCATGCCTGCCACCTCTCTCATCTACTCCTGTCATCAAAACAGTATTAAGCAAATTTACCTCTGAACATCTACAAATCTTATTCTGCCTCCATTCTATTATTTTACTTACAGATTTTACCCTTCTTCCCCCAACTTTTTTAATCACAGTATAAGAACTCTATGGCAGAGATCATCTGTGGAAGTCTGTGCAAAACTAAACACAAAAACTGTGTTCCACGCAAAGCATGTATAACCAACTGTAATGCTTACACTGACGGGCAAGTGACCAACAAAAATTGAAAACAGTAGCTACTAACGTTCTACAAATTCTGAGCATTCAGGACGCTCTCATTCAGCAAACACTCATGAGTTTTGCCGACTATTGGATCGTCTTTGATTAGTATCATCTTTTTCACCAGTAAATAGAAGTTAATCAAGTTACCCATACTCAAGAGTCCCCAGCAGAAACAGTGGTAAAAGCTACATCTCATGTCTGAGCCATGTACTTCAATTACTGAGTAATGCTCCCTCTTCATAAAAAAATCCCCCTCTCAGCTATGAATGTGGAATTACAGAGCATCACATTACCCCCCATAGATTAAGTCTGCTTTACAAATATGCTTATTATACAATGGAGACAACTGCAAATTTTAGGTGGGAATTCACAAAAGCAATTAAGCCCTAAACAGTAAAGTCGATATTGACTTTGTAGTAATTTTTGCTGTGCTGGTAACAAAGAATTTTTTTTAGTCTCATGGTTGAATATAGAGAAACACAGCAACTGCAAGGTACTGAACTCCAATGGAAGTCTTTTCCTTCCTGCAGCAGTCCGTCCCAAGATGACCAGCATCCAGGACCTTAATTCTGTCTGAAACAAATCTCTATCAAATTCTGAATTAAGTTCAAAAAACAAGTATATCCCCTAAAAAAGCCAATAAGAGTTTATATTGCAAAGACGACATTCTAATTTCATGCCATCTCTAAGTGCCAAAAAACCAAGACAATCAACAGTAATTAATAAAATGTCAGTGCAAAACATTTTCTATATCTTAAAAGGAAGCTATATATTGCAGTAAAATATTTCACAATTATATATAGGTTGATTATCCTTCTCAATGGTAACATGATTAGAAGACTCTCCTTGAACAGACCGCAGAGTTTCAAGACTGATAATACTGCAAACAAATCAGATACCAAATTATAAAGTGTTTACATGCAAAGGCTCATATACAAACACACTAGCTAACAGCTTAAAATAAAAATTAAGCTCTTTAATAAGAGTTATATGTGCACAACTCCTAAGCTTCAAAGGGCTGAAGGCAAAAAGTAACCACTTAAGAGTGGAGCACAGCCTGCAGAGTTCAAGAGTTACTCTGTGGAGAGACTGCGCCAATGGCAACTTGACATAATTGGAGCATGTTTTGAAAACTCACTCTGGTCTGCCTCTTTTCCACAAATAACACCAGGAAAACAGGAAAAGAGCTCACAGAGCAGTCCTTGGATTTGAAGGTAGAAATATACCGCTGTTGAGTGTAACCTGGGAAACTGGACAACTGGCTGTCAGAAGAAGGAAAAAAAAAGAGCAGAGGTATGTAGAATTGCAACAAATAAACCACCTATCTTTTTATTTAGCAACAAATGCATTCCTGAAGGGCTTATCTTTTGTTGATCAAACACGTTTCTAACCAAACCATAAAATACTAGCAGTCAACATCTACATCAGCACTAGCTTCCAGATCAGAAAAAGGATGTCTCATTGCCACATGATAAAAACCAGTACACAAGCTTACTTTATAAACAGCTACTCAAACACCTCCTGTTGCTGGCTTTACATAAACAAAACACTCACGCACATCCCAAAACCATTTACTGTGGGGCTATATCAGCATCCACATAGTTTAGTTTCTGCTCGGATTACTTTCTCCATAACCACTTCACTTATGAAAATGACCTTTCAGCAAAACTAATATTTTTAAATCATACAGAGGTCTTAAAGCATGATGCAAAACGCATACAGCTCTATACTATAAAAGATGAAATCAAGTAGATTAGTATTACTCAAGTGACAAAAAACAGTTTCCAGATGACTCCACCCGACCCACACAAACCAGACAGCAACATTCAAGAGGAAAGGGGGCTGTAACAGAAACACATCTTTATTTTTCAAGCAATGTGAAGTTAGTTGGTGATATTTTTAAGGTTGGGGTTTTTTTATGTGGGGAAAGGAAGAAAAAAAGATGGGAAAGCAATTCAGTTAATAGAATTTTCTTTAAGTAACAAGCATAGGAAGATTTCAGTGTAAACCATGAACACAAAGAAAGCACTTTGAACAAGAAGTGATGGATCAGCATCCCAACATCCAACAAAGGACGCTGACCCCAAAACACACAAAGCTCTTTGTGCTAAAGAAACTGAAAGTAGGTGTTTGCAAACAAGTGTTTTTTAAGTCGCTCACACATACAAACCTCTAACTCTTAAATTATCAGCAAAGTGCATCTGCCTCAAACACTCAGCTGCATGTCTGTTACCACTATGATTTGGGTTCATAGTAATACATTATTCAAAGGGAATGTTGCATACAGCTAACTGGAAGGAATCAGTTGAGATTCTGTTGTTCAGAGACACAACAACAGAAAGGCTGTGGGAAGTAAGCATCCATAAGAACTAACCTTAGAGTCCAGAAATTAAACACAAT
This sequence comes from Falco rusticolus, assembly GCF_015220075.1. Classification (NCBI taxonomy): domain Eukaryota; kingdom Metazoa; phylum Chordata; class Aves; order Falconiformes; family Falconidae; genus Falco; species Falco rusticolus. The sequence continues at coordinate 45,929,002 of NC_051192.1, forward strand.
GCTCAAATCCCACAAAAATCCCAAAGAGGCAGAAATTAAAAATAGAATAAAAATTCAAAAAAATAATTAGCATCCAAATGCTACTCAGAACACGCCAAGGTAAAACCACATGGGAACCAAGAGCTAGGTTCAACACAACAAACTAGTATACAGCCTCAGGATTCAGTTAAATACAAATTTACCCTCTAAAATTTCACTTCTACTTTATGGGAGTACGCCTTCCCTATTTAGTAACTATCACCTTCAAAAACAACCTGTCCATTTTGGTATAATGGATAAGAGCTCTCTACTAATTTTCATGGATCTGAAAGTCTGCAGATAACCGATTTAGACATATTTAGTCACAGTTGTATTGCTCCCTCATACTGTAGGCCAATGTTGCAAAGTTGGTATCAACCATTTTCTTCGCCGGGGGTGGAGAAAGGCATGCTAGCTCTTTGCTCATAGTCCTACAGCACATATCTTCATCACAAAAGCTGTCCATAATGTACTCACATTTATCAAAATGGTTACGTTGATTTCATCTAAATCTGTATCAGCAGCTGAATGAAGAAACTTTTGGGAGTACATGAAAGAAGAAAGTGACTTTAAGGTTGGATTCAGCATCCAAGAACCCAGAACTGCACTTTCCAATAAACTTCAAAGCCTGCATGCAGATGAGGGGGACTTGACCTCTGAGCACACCTTAATCCCTCTACATTTGAGAGGGCTCAGCTTCGCTTACCAATCACATGGAATGCCAAAAGTGAAGAGTTCAAAACAAAGTGGCAAGAGCCATCAGTAATAACTAAAAATAACCAAAAACTGTTGCAGAGGTTAAGGCAAACTTAGCTGGATAGGACAGACACATAAGGAACTCTCTTCACAGTAAGGCCTGAGGCAAAACTACTTCTACAGCTTTAGCAGGTCTTTAGAGAAGGGCACCTTACTGAGCAGGTAACATGCAACTGCTTTGCTATGTTTTCAGAAAAACCAATGCTGTCAAGACCAGCAGCCAGACCACATGGACACACTGTTATTATGAAAGCGATTTCATTAAAACAAGCACTAGTACTATACAAAAGCTAAGGAAGATGAGAGGACCAGCAAAACATGACCCCAACTCTTAGGACAAAATGACAGAAAGCTGTCATACCAGCAGAAAATAAGGAAGAATTTCTAAAGTTATATTTGTCTGACCATCTCTTTTGATATTTTGACAGTGACAGCATTTAAAACTATTTTGTGCTCAAGTCCAATGTTGCAGTAGTCAGGTTCTGAAGTCTTGAAATAAACTCATAAGTCAACTAGTCCAGGAGAGATGTCATTCCAAAAAATGTACTGGTCTCAAACTGTGAGTTTCCTCTGTTTTTGACAGAATTTGGAAATGTCAAACAAAATTTAAAACATTAATAAAATTAACCTCACCTTGTAACCTTTTTATGATAATACTTTTTAAAGTAAAAAATTTTCTGAAGACCAACAAACGACTCTCAGGTGTTAGATCCACAGAAATAATCATTCGAAACACAAACATGCATTTCTTTCCAACCTTACTAATAGCTCTTAGTGAGCCCTTGATACTGCATCAGGATGAAAGAAACAGTATCATTAAAAGAAAAACTTAAGAGTTATATTGAAACCAAAACACATGAGATTCCCCCTTTTTAACATGCCCACAAGCAATGGTAATCACCTTATAAGGGACAGATTTGCAAAATTACTGCCATTTTATTATGGATTGCTACCAGGAAAAAAAAAAAAAATAGGTAGCATTATTCCATTAAAACGGGGGGGAGGGGGGGAGAGTATCTTCAATCAGTCAAAAGAACTAAACATTTTTAAATTAAAATGACTGATTATAAAGTGGTGTGATACAAATAAACAGCCAAAACCATGCTCTCTTCTTCCTGGATGACTGAGGATTTGGACTTCGCTGCACTGAATTTTGGGGTTATTGGGGAAAAGAATGGGTATGCTTAACACTACACTGACACCTTGGTCTAACATTAAGGGGGGGGGGGGGGGGGGGGGAACCCAAAAAAATATTTCTTGAAGAACCACCAGTTAAGAACACAATTATAATTTAGACACAGATAAAACGTGATGAAAGTTTTTGAAATTATTTTTCCTTTCTGATAGTATTTCTTATTTTCTGGGATGTTGTCTTGACTTAAAGGCCTGCCTCTTAGAAAGTCAAGGGTGTAGAAATTCCTTCAAAACATTTCACTGCATTGGGAAATCAGTATAAAATACTTAAATCACTAAAACTCTTTTAGGCAATTATTCTAATTACTTGCTAACAAAAAATTCTCTATGCTCCAATAAAACAGAATCACAGTTTTCAACTCTATGCCACCTGAGATATTATCTAAAATTTCTTAAATTTAGTTATTCTTAAACTAACATATCATGGATATGTTAATTTTGAATTTAAAAAAATAGTTCCATTTTCAACTGTTTCATTACCTGGCTCATTGCTCATTGTTACAGTGGTTAGTCACTGAAGCCTGAATACAACATTGAAAGAAAGTATGTTCATTGAACACACACAACAGGCAGTGTACCTGCTTGTATAGTGGAGGTATTACATTTGGGTTAAGTGGTTTGTATTGGTCTAATTTTCCATTGCTATTTCCCTTCTTCATGTTCATCCAAGTTACATTACTCCTCCTTGAGAAAAATTAGACAGATGTAGAAGAGATTTGGATAAGACAAAGGAAATGACATGGTGGGGGTGGGGTGGAAAACACCCAAAACCAAATGTTTAGCTCTTGCTCAACCTAGCTTAGGCTTAGCAATGCCATATTCAGTGCCTTCACATCCATGGCAGTTCCCAAAGAGACTGGTCCTCAGCAATGAGAAACCTGCAACAAAGGTGCAGATTCATTGTAGATAAGCCTTCACCATGATGAAACGTCATTTTTAACCATTTAACTTCTAAATAATAAAACACTTGGAGAAATATCTTCAGTATTTCTAGTAAGAGAATTTGCAAAGCCTGACAACATTTGAGTATATATTGATTTGAAACACCATTCACACTGAAAAATTAGGAAACTGGTCTCAAGGGAGGCATGAAGTTCTATGGAATTTGTGGTATCTCATAAATTACAGTTGCTAACTTTTGTGATACAAGTTTATTAGATGAGGAAAAGAAAAAGAATGTAGCAGGAAACAAGCCCACAAATGGTTAACAACATCATGCAGCACTTAGCCACAGTCAAGTTAATTCACCTTCCCTTTCACCTGGAATTGTGGATTCAAAAGCCTGTATAGGTAGTTACAACACCATTGGCACAACAAGATCAGACAAATAAGCAAAGAAAGATCATCATACAGCAGCACACCATATTGGCTGGAGGTGAGAAAGAGAGGTGTGATAAGGAAACAATTTTAATTAACTGATAGATTGTGAATTGAACCCAATTTTTCAGTTCTGCAGGTGGGGAAGAAAAGCTGAAAGATGTCAGCATGTAAAGTAACAGGACTTGGCAAGAGCCCAAGTATGAAAGAGAGATCAAAATGACCCAATAGCAAGGTGAGAGAATAGTGGATAACTGAAGATACAGAGAAGTAAAAAAAAAAATTTAAAAAAAAATGCAGATTTAGAATCCAAATATCTTTCATCACACAAGATAACAGCAAACAAGTCACCAATTACTCATTTTTTTCTTGCTTTCTAAGCATCCCTGTACAGTAGGTTCACCACAAAATGAAACTCCAGTAAGAGTTTTGTATTTAGACACAGTCAATTATTTGTTTAGCATGATTTCTAACCCTACAGTAACCTGCATTTAGACAGGTTCCTAGAAGTGTCAGCTGCTAAAAGACCTTAATTTAAATATTTTTAAGAGGAAAATTTGCTCAGGTTTGAAGGCACATGTTCAATTCTTTTCAGTGAGGAAGAAGCAGAGATTGAAATAACTACTCTGTAAAGGTGAAAAAACATTTTTTTAAACAGCTCACTGGAAGAATCGAACATTCAGAGAAAAAGATGGCTTTTTTTAAATGAGAAGTAGTTTCAAGAATCACTGGAAAACAAAGCAGCTGAACACCTCACAGAAACAGCACATTCAAGGACAGTGTTTTTGTTATGAAGAGTGCATTTTAAGCAAGTTTATCTTGTGTATGCCACAAATTGTGCATCTATGATGCTTCAAATTAACAGTGCAAGAACATGTTTACAATGTAACAAGAAGTTAAAAATCAAAACAAGTAGAAGTCACACAAGGTTCTGTAATCACTTGTCTCTAAGTACGCACTAAAAAAATACTCTGAGTTCCTGGCCCTTCTTCATTAGTTTGTCCCTTTTAAGCAAATATAAGGCTTGTAAAGAATACTTGCCTAAATCTGCATGCAAATACATGAGAGCACTGGAGCATCGTTACCATTAAAGAAAAGTTAATTCTATAGTTAAGGCAACAGTGAAATGAGCAATAAGCATATGTTAATATAGTTTCATGAAATTGGAGCACTTCATTGCCACAAAATAGAAGCATTAGTAACTGTCAATACCAACTTATAATGAAGAATATTCTTTACAGCTGTTTTAAAGGAAAAAAATAAGCAGCCTACAGAGTCTTCCATTAATGTTTTTATTTGGAAACAAAACCAGTTTAAGAAGTTCCCATTCCCCCCAGCCCACTTATACCCATAACGAAGTTCACTGCTTCTCTAACCATAATAGTACAAGAGCTTACAGCTATGGAGGAGTTTAAATTTTAGTGTTTCACAAGGGGAGTAATGAGAAAGCTACCCAGTCTGACACCACAGCCTACACCACAAGCAGTTCTATAAGCACAATGAAGAGAAGACTTCTGGCGTAAAGGCAGGAGCAAGAACCTCTCAGCCAGGCTTTGCTGCTGAAGAAAACGTACTGTCTCACTACAACCTGTATTTTTTTCCTTTATTTGAAGTCTAAATTACACACTCAGTAGCTAAGTAACACACAAGAGAAACACTCGGACAACATCAAATTAACCTCATCTACCTTGTGTTCCTAATTCTAGCATAAAAATGCTAGAAATGTTATGCTGCTTAGCTAGTTACAGAGGAGAAAAAAGTTAAATATACCGAAGTATTTACTACCCAAAAGGAATTCCCTAGAACATTTTAGTCTTTCTGTAACCAACGTTTAAGTTTGTTTCTAAAGCTGGGATATATAATTCTCTCAGATATGTTTTTAACAAAGTATCATCGTACCCATAGAGCTTCTTACTTAAAAGTTACGGTCTTAATCCTGCAACTGCTCTGCACTGATAAACCCCCTACACCATCACTAGAGTCCCACAGAGGTCAACACCACAATCTTACTGCAAGATCAAAAGCCTCTGTGCATCCGCAACATTTTATTTCCAATCCACTATTTAACATCCCTTAAAATACTCTGGCATAAGCATACAAAACAGAGGAGAAAATTGCATAATTTTCCAGGTAATTATTATCGCTGCATATTTTGTCATTACAGTATTAAACTCTTCTGGTTTACCTTCCTCTTCCTGTACTACTGTTGTTGTGTACTAACTATTAATAATTATGAAAAAACTAAAAAACATTATATTTGAGAAGCCCTAAACAGTTCCCATGTGTTGAAAAAGACTGTCATTGTTTTCTTCAACAAAGAAATTAGTTTTGCCTTCAGGTTCTCAGAGGCATAGACAATTCTGGCAGTAATCACTTTCTGGATGTATTTTGGAGCTTGACATTCATTTTTACATGTGAAAGTTTTTCCCTGCTGTGTAAGGGAACAGAATTTCCATAAAACAGTATTTCTAGATGTTACAGTTGCAAAACAAAAAAATGCACCGCAACTCTCATAACTGGAGGTTATTATCTATTTGTTAAACAGTTTTTACAATGAAACTGAAAGTCATTTTGGCATATATTGCTCTACTGGTTGGAAGAGTTCTCAAAAGAGCAACATAAGAAAATACTGGGAGACCACAGAAGCAGAGGATCTAACATAAGCAAACTAGAGAAAACAAGAAACATTATTCTCCTACATCTTCAAAATAACCAGGAGGCCAAACAGGTGAAGCTGCCCGCGGCCTTGCAGCATCACTAAAATAGGAGACAACTGCTGTAACACAGGCTCCAAACCGACAACCTTCTGTGTCTAGGACACGGACTTGAGGAGAGGAAGGGAAAAACCAGGAATACAGAAAAAAAGGACACTGAAAACGTATCTAACACGGGTTAATCCCCGGCTACTATGAAAAATGGAAGCTCCGAAAAGAGACGGTGTTACCTTATCACCCCGTTCGCTCAGCCTGGATCACATGCAAACGACCCCGCAGGCTTCAGGCTGTACCGAAGAGCACCAAGCGCGGAGCACCCGCCCAGCACCTTCCGCATTCAGCACGGGGACAGCACAAACCCTCGGTAAGGACAGGGGACGCCACGTCCCCGGCAGCCACGGCAAAGCTCGGCGGCAGCACGAACCTGTAACCGCGACAGCCGCGCTCCCCGCCCCGCGCCCCCACCGCTTCGGGGCCGACGCCGAGCGCCCCCCGGCCCCACGCGCGGGCTCCGCCACGCGCCCCTCCCGCCCGACAAGCGCGGCCCGGGCCGCTTCAGCGCGGTCCCCGCACCCGGGCAGCTCCCGCCGCCTGCAGCCGGGGCCCGAAAGCCCCGGGGACGGCCGCTGCGCGCCCGCCGGCACCGCTGTCCCCCCGCCAGCCCCGCGAGGGGTCCCGGGGCGCCGCTCCCCGCCGCCCGGCGGCCGCGCTGACCCGGCAGCGGCGGGCAGGCGAAGCCAGAGGGACGCCGAGCCCGGTGCGTGCGGAGGACACGGGCCCCGCGGAGCTGCCGCCGCGGCCCCGCCTCGGCTCGCACAAGAGCGTTACGGGCAGACAGGGACGCGGCGGCGGGAACGGGGCCGAGGGGGGTGGCGGCGGGCTGACAACAGCCACGGCCGCAGCACGGCGCTTCCCCTTCGGGACCGCCATCGGCGCCGCCCCTCCCGCCGCATCTCCTCCCGCAACAACAGCCCGGGCCCGCCCTGCGCCAGCGGCCGCCGCCCTCCGCCCGGCTGCGGGACGGCGGCGGCGCTCACCGCGCCCTCCCGGGAGGGACCCGGACGGACACCCAGACACACACCCCCCGGCCGGGCGCCGCCTTCGCCTCCTCCCCCCGCCGGCGCTGCTCCTTGACAGTTGGCGGCTGGGCGGGCGCCGCGGGAACGCGAAGTGCGTACGGCCGAGCGGCCGGTAACGGGCCCGCCGCGGCTGAGGCGAGAGGGGCCCCGCCCGCCCGCGCCCCCGCCCCGCACTCACTGCGGAGGTTGTGGATGAGCTCCGAGTGGCTGGCGCCTCCCGACTTCCAGGCCATGGCTAGACACACTCTGCGGAGCAGGTACAGAGCCGCCTTCAGCGCCGCGACTGCGCACAGCAGCTTCCCCAGGAAGGACACAACCTCCAGCGCCGACACAGGCGCCGCCTCCTCGCCGCCTCCTCCTCCCCCCGCCGCCGCCGCCGCTGCGGCTGCCGCGCGCCCGCCGAGGGGAGGGGCCACGCGCCCACCGTCCCGCGCGCCCGACATTCTCCGGCCGCCGCCGCCGCTCCGCCGGCCCGCGCTCGCCCCCGCGCATGCGCGCCCATTGCCCCCGGGCCGCGCGTGGGGACATCTCCGGGCGTGAGGGGGGGCGGGCGTGGGTTGCTCCGCTGCCGCCCGTCAGGGGCCGGTCCCCTCCCGCCCCGCCGATGTGCGGAAGCTGCGGGCAGAGGGAGGCCGGGCCGCCCCTCTCCTGCTCCAGCAGTCCGCGCGGGGCCGCGGTACCACCGCGAGTGCCCGGTCACGCAGGGGCGTGCTTGCTGCCTGCCCCAAGCCCCGGTGCCGGTAGCACCCTCCCGCCCTGGACGGGGGCCTGAGCCCGCCCCTCCCCACGGCCGCAGCCCGCGGCGCCAGTCAGGCGGGCTCCGCCGCAGCGCCCCGTTCGCGGGTCTGATCGCACGGGCAGGGCGGCGGGACAGGCCGGGCCTGTGGGCGCGCGTTTGTGAGCTTAGGAGCTGCGTTAATGAATGAGCTAGCGAAACGGCACGTCGGTATTCCCCCGCCACGGCTTTGGCCGCTCCCGTACGATGTGCCGGCACACGCCGTGTACCCAGGCAGGGCGCCGGTGAGGACGGCGGTCGCCGGCCCAGGCCTGCCGCTTACGGCGGCGGCGCCGCCAGACCCTCGCAGCGGCCCAGCGCGCGCGCCCCGCCGCCCTTGCGACGGAGCCAATTACCGCCGTCCCGCGGCGCGGTGTTTTGCATGGGGCGCGCCTATTGGCGGCGCCCAGCCCGCGCGGGCCAGGCCTACGTGTTGGAGGCTGCCATTGGCCAGCTGGCGCGGGCGGCCCTCCGCCCCTTGCCCCGGCGGCGCGGTAGCTGCCCCCGAGGCGGCGGTGACGGCGGGGAGGCGGGGGGAGGGGGGGGGGCTGCCGGGGGCGGGGGTGGTGTGACCGAACGCAACACAAAAGACAGGGAGGGATGCAAGGTCGTGAGAGCTGGCACCTGTGTGTATGGCTAAACGCTGCCAGGGTGCGATCTACTAGTGCGATGCTGTTGTCGGAGAAAGTTACAAACTAGAATTCCTTTTAAAAGGTGACCTGGTCACAAAATCAGTAGCTCGGAATTTCATAAATGCCAGACTGGTGCTTCCGATGTGGCCTTCACTCTGTGCCAGCGTAGGCACGCGATGAAGTAGGAATCTTAAGGGAAGCCTAGCACCGCCGGTTCCTCCCGCAGCCGGTAGCACAGTGCCGAAAACCACAGAATGCATTCCCTACGGTCACGTTGGATTCCTGGGGACTCCTAAACTCCTTAATAATTAATTTTGCCACCCATATGAATTTACCACCGGTTATTTGTATGTGTTTCTATTGCTTTTAAGGGAAAGCTAATTCCGTTGTTGCAGCTCCTTTCGGGGTACCTGCCGCCAGTGCAGTCAGTTTTGCATTTGTGCCCCCTCCTGGTCCCTGTGTAGGAGCTGCCGCACGCCCCGCACCGCAGTTCCACAGCCCTTCCGCTCCTAACCAAGGGCAATCGCATAGGCTGGGCATCGTCTCGGTACCAGACAGCACGGTTCTCGGTTCTTTGCTTTGGAAACATGAGAACAGAGGTACGTAACTACGCATAGGTAGGCCCTATCAACAGTACATTGTATACACCTTAGAGAAAAACAGGTATCATCCAGCACATATAATTTCAAATACTATATTCTTAAAAGCATTCCTGATACAAAGATACACGCAGCCTAACATACCACCGTGGGAGACACAGATAACATTGTCTTCTGTGCCAGAACCCACCCTGGCACAGATGAGCCTGTTCCAGCTCCACACAACACATACACTCCATCCCTTCATTGCTGCTTCAGGTGAAGAAAATGAAGTGAAGCTGGGAATCTGCTTTTCTGGCTAGCAGTCAGTCCAGGGCAAATCTGGCAGCTGCCCAATGCATATACCCAGTCCCATCCATAGACTTCCCAGACCTTTCCCATCTGGTTCTTTTAATCCTGGTGACAGATCCACTGCTTCATTTTGTATTCCTCATCTAACTTCTCCTAAGCATGATCTGGCAACTGCTCTGCAGTCCGTCAGAGGCTCCTAGCCTGCCCCAGAATATAAAAGGTCTCCCTGTTACATCCAGTGGGCTGGGAAAGAAGGAAAGAAGCCATGGAGTTAGAGGAATTTCCAAAGGGCAGCAAGTACAGAGAACAGACAGACATTGTAAAAATATACACACAAAAGTACTTCATTGTTTTAAATGCAAAAGACATTTTTCTGTTGTCAGATGCAAGCAAACTGCATTGCTTTCACATAGAGAGGTTGTTGGCAAGAAACTAGCTGGCCCATGTTTAAAAGCATTCCAAGGATACTAAGCTCCTTGGGAGACCAGAGTCACAAGAGAAACCATTTACATACAAACTGACGCTGCTTACCAGGAGCAGCTTCAATTAGGGTTAAGTTTGTCACAGCACACAGAGAAAGAGCCCATCTTTGTCTCCTAGGAACTTGCAGACGTGCCCAGGTGCTTTCAGACTGATTGTACCTATTGGCCATCTCTTGGCTACATTCCTGGCATGGCTATTCAGAGAATGACAACAATGTAAGTGTGAGCTTTCCTAAGCGATATCCCGGGTGTCTTGGATGGGTACCAGGCATGTGTGAAGGAAACAGCACTTGGCTTCGCAGGCTTCCATGAGCTTTAAGACAAGCCAAGTTGCCTCAGAGGGCCCTGAGAAACTAATATGCACCAGTTGTGGCAGGTTGTACCCATCTGTGCAGTAAACAGATGTGAGGGTCTCTAGCTCTTTCTACTCCATAATCCCATTTTTTAAACTTATTAAGAGCATATCCATTCAGATACAACTAAAAGCAACATAAACATGCTACAACAGAGTAAAAGACAAGCAGAAATTAAAAAAATGTTTTCTGGCCATCAGCATTCACGTGGAACCTCTCCATCTGCTCCGACACTCAGCATCCCTGTATCCTCTTCCCCCTCACTTGTCCAAACCAGCGTAAGCACCTTAGTCCCTGGATGCCTGCTGTCAGTTGCAGGCACCTCCACCTTTAGCAGGTACAGCCATCTCCCTAGACCCTTCAGGGCGCTGATGCATGGACAGCCCCATTAGGGAAGAGGTACAGGAATGCCAGCAGCCAGAGTGGGCCATCACTTGATTGTTCCAACATGGAGATCCACTAATTGTTAGCACGTTTGATCTCTCTCCTTTTCTGCACATTTACCCGTATCTCAATGCCTTGGCTGTGCTTACACACATTTATATATAACCCCCTCCATGCTACTATTTCTGTTTTGTCCCTTCCCTCCCACCTCATGAACCCATTAGATGTTTTAAATTATTTGAATTTAAAAAGCATATGAAAAGTTGCTCATCACTGTCTGATCCCATCTGCTTCTGCATATACATACCACAAGCAGAAATCTCCTTGTGAAATGTTCCTGCTGAACATTTCCGCAGTTGTGTCCCAAACCCCACACTAATTGGCTTCTACACCTACACTAACTCCTCTCCCTGCCTCCATTCTGGTTTTAACTTAATCACTCTCCTTCATCGCATCTCTTTTCCTGTAACCTCAAGCCAGTTTGGTGTGTACCTTCATTCTGTATTTCCATTTCAGACATTTACATTATTTGAACTCATCACCTCTCTTTCCTCAGCCCTGCACTCAAAGAGGAGGTGAAAAGGACCCAGGCACATCAGTGACATTAGGGAGCAGCAGGACTGGGACCCCTCTGTGAGGGAAGGTGAGACTGGAGCCAGGGATGACAATGCCATACAGCAGGACACCACCCTACGGTGTCCAAGCGAGGCAAGCAGAGCAGGGCTGGGGACGGTAATGGTTTTGCCATCAAGCAAAAGCAACGTGACAAGTTAGGCACCAGTCAGGGGTTTGGCTGGGCACAGGCCCTTCTACGGTACCAGGAGTGGGAGCCCCATGTAAGGGCAGGTAGGACTTATGAATGCGCTCAGGGCCTTGGCACTCAGCTCTTATATCTGCTCTGCAGTACCCTGCATAGCGACTACGCTCGTTCAAGAGATTGAACTGGCCACAACTCCAGGAGTTATGACAGCAGTAAATAATATTTTGGCATCTCCAAATAACTTTATTAAAATATTGTTGAATAATAATTGGGAGAAAGCAGATTATAAGCAAATAGAGTTTAGAATTAGCTTTGTCCTGCCCTAGTACATCCACTGATCTAGCAAGTGGCTTCATTCCCAGGCCCCCTAACCTCTGGCTGAGAGACAGGCATGCTTTCAGTTTTCTTCCCTTTCACTCACACTCCTAGCTTTAGCTGCATTTAAGGATAATCCATAGATGCTCCTTGTTGTCTCAGCTAATACGTTTGGACTCAATGCCCAGAGTCAGCTTCATCTAAACTAAACGTCCTTTTTGACAACCTTAGAAATATTTGATGAGGTGTATTTTCTCCTGGTGTTTGTTTCCTCCTTTTCTTTGTTGATTTAAATCTGCTATTACACTGAAACAACATACTAACACAGTACACATCTTTCACAGTGATCAAACACAGATAATGTATTTAAAGGTTTACAGAGCAGCCCTAAATTCATTGCAGCTCTCACCTTCATCACATAACATGCTGCCAACATTTTCTCAAAAAAACTGTTAGACAGGGAAAAAATATTCTTTCCCTCTTAATGAAAATAAACTTCTATGTCCAAACTACTCCCCTTAATACTTCCCAAATGCTTTTGAACAAGCAATCCTGAGCAAAGAAAGAAATTGTCCAAGAACACAAGATAAAAAATACACACAGAAATCACAAAGTAACCAAGAAAAATATTTGCCTAATAAAACATTTCAATAAGCCTAAAGTGTTATCTCTTCCACTTCGAGCGATCTGTTCTGTAGCTGTATTCTGAGGCTGCCTATTGACCTCCCTCGCAAGTTTTATGAAAATTAGCTGAAAATACCTTTGCAGTTGACAGTGACTTGCAGGACTGCTGTTAGCAGCTTAATGCAGAGTGCCGGAGGTATTGGCTACTGTAGAATGATAATGCTACTGCAGCATGCAACAAAGCTGCTTTAAGGCTTGCAGTGTGGTAAACTACAATCGCATCCAGCTTTTTGAATAGGTTCACTGTTGGATTCTGCTGTACATAATTAGGAAGAAAAAAAAATGTTCCTCAATTTAAGTTCAAATTATGCATAAAGCATACAAAATATCACTGATTTGGTATCACATATGAAGGATTACAAACAGCATAGCGGACTCGATGAGGAACTCAAGAATGCTGTACAGAAAAAATCTGACAGATGGCTTTAGCAGGCAAACTGCAGTAACAGAGGTGAAAGTTTGACCGAGCCACTGCTGCTAATGTTGTTAAGTCCACCCGACAGAACTTCAGAGAGCTGGCAGCAGCAGCTTTGAAAAAGAATGCAGCTGAAAATCAGTTGTAAAAGTAGGAAGGTGCTTGTGAGCAATTGCCGTACTGCACTGTAGCGACTGGACGTAGTCCCACCTTCCGCAATGGCAGCACAGCTGTGTCAGCCTTTAGCTCGCTTTACAGCCAACCTGTGAACTTTTATGGCACAGCCCTTTAGGTCTCAAGTGAAATACGATAAAGTAGCCTGCGCTCGTGTTTGATTTAACAAGGTATCTGGGACCAAAAAAAATTATAATTATTGCTGTACTTCTTTCAGTACAGCAGGAGTCTGACAGAGGGAGGACACTGATGAAAAGCAAAGCTAGACTGGAGATGCTTCGTTGCTGTAAACCCACCGATTTTGAGAAAATAACTGGCGACCTTGCAGAGATGGCACACATGTTCTGGGGAATGCGGCCCAGCCCCGCAGACAGGTGGGCACGCTAGCGCACGGGCACTTCGCCAGTTCTTCCGTTCCGTGGTGTGGCGGCCCGGTGCCCGGCTGGAGGCCCGAGCTGGCCGGGCCGGGCCCCCCTGCTACGCCCGCCCGCCCCCCCCGGACCCTGCAGGGCGGCGCGCCGCCATCCCAGGGCGCCCGCGACCCCCAGTTGCCGGTTAGTGAATGGCCGGGACGGGCCGCGCCCGGTCAGTCCGTCTCGGTAAACGCCGGCAGCTGGCGCCGTGCGGCTGCTACATATGGCCGAGCCGGGCCGTGCGGCCCGCTGCGCCGCTCCCCCGCCATGACCGGCCCCGGCCCGCCCGGGCGCGCTCCCGCGCCCCGCCCCGCCCCGCCCCGCCCTGCCCCAGGTCTGTCCCTCCGCGCTCGCCGTCGCGCCGCAGCCAATCAGCAGGCGCGTGGCGCGGCGGGCGGGAGCCGGCGCGCGGCGGGGGCGGCCATGGAGGAGGTGTGCGCCAAGTTCGTGTCGCAGAAGATCAGCAAGACGCGCTGGCGGCCCCTGCCCGCCGCTGCGCTCCAGCCGCCCGAGCTCTTCGCCACCGGCTCCTGGGACAACGAGGTAGCGGGCGGGCAGGCGCGGGGGCGCGGCCTGTCCTTGCCCCCGGGGCGCGGGACTGGCGGCTGCACCCCTCGCCGCTCGGCCCCCTCAGCCTCCGCCGCTTCGCGTGGGAGAGCGGGGCCGGAGCTTGCCGCCAGCGCCGCCCGGCCCGGCCTTCCCCTGGCTGTGCCTTGCCCGCGTCCCTAAGGAAGCGGAGGGGCCGCCCCGCCGCTCGGCAGGGTTACCTCGCCGGGCCAGCGCTTCCCTCCGGCCGGCGGCGGCTCCCTCAGGAGCGGTGCGCGGCCTGCAGCCTTCCCTGGCTGTAGCGGGAGGGCCGGGACATCTCGGCTGACTCCTAGTTAGATACTTTCACAAGCGTTTTTGAGCAAAACTGGTGGTGTCGTTTCCGTACAGGATAACAGGATCTCTATTTGGTCTGTTGGAGACCTTGGAAATGTGGGCCTCAATGGTGAATATCAAGGAGAACCTCAGCTGCTGTGTGACATCAGGCACGATGGTGATGTTATGGACATGCAGGTAAAATAGCTGTGTTGAAGAGATCCATATTTTTAAGGGCTTGTCACTTAGGAGAAGTAAAGTGATAGTAAGCTGTGAAAACACTATGATTGAAAAAAAAAGCCTTATGAAGGAGAAGGGCAAAACCAATCAGTATCAGTTTCTGGGTTTCTTAGATGTTACTCTAAAATCAGAATTATCATCTTGGAACTGACATCAACTACTAGCATGCTTATTATTTCTCTTTAGTTTTTGGATCAAGAGAGAATCGTGGTTGCCTCATCAACAGGAACTGTAACTGTATTCCATCATCATCAAAATAACCAAGTAAGTAACTTGCACTGACTTAAAGCTGCTATTCTGTGTAATACAGGTCACTTTGATCTTAGCATAAGACTTCTCAAAACTACTAGAGCAAGAAACATTGCATACCAATTTTTTGAAGTGTATTACAAAATGCTTTGGCTTTATACATACAAGGAAAGAAAAAAGCATTTTGCACACGTACTACATAAACTAGATTCCAGAGCCAGCTAGACTGGGGTATCTGCTGGTAACCCAACAATCTATTCACTGAAAACATACTTTGACCGTTTAGATTGTTTTGGGGGAGTTGGTATTAATGGACTTGTACCTGCCTTATCAGAGTTTTTGCGTTCTTGAACTAAATGACTCGTGTTGAATTTCTTCTCATGAGTGTCATGTGAGGGAAGATATGTAAACTCTGTACTCTCCTGCTTTGATTATAAATCACTGAAAACAAATGCGTAATGACTTTAATATAGTCATAATGACACAAGACAGGCTAATATCTGTGTAATAGTTTGATGCGGTACCTAAAATGAATTCCTCACATTCAAAATATAAGTCTGATCTTATATTTTATAAAGGCCTCAGCTCTTTTCCCTTGCCTTTCACTAGACTTATTCCTCCAATCTTTCCCCAGGACACTTCACAATTCATAAAAAAAATTTGTTCTTTGATTTCTAGCACATACAAGAAAGGTGGTTCAGAGATGAAATAGTCAACGTTTCATTTAAGGGTTGTGTGCTCAAGAGCTGAGGAAAATTTAGATCTCTGATTCTTTCTTGTATAGAAGATTCTCATTCCTGTGAGGTAGCGTGGCTTTCCTGGAGCTTTTTTTTCTGGTTTTGTGAGTATTCTGGAAGCTTTGGTCTATCGGGATCGTTATTTAACAGCAGAATTTCATGTCTGGTTACTACTTAGACTTTATCTGCCAACCATCAGTGGGAGAAAGCCCATTATCATGTGGATCAAAACACATCTTGTGGTGGAGCAGCATGTACCGGAGTCATCTGCAACAACCCAGAAATTGTCACTGTTGGAGAAGATGGTAGAATAAATCTCTTCAGAGCTGATCAAAAGAACGCAGTACGAACTATAGGTATGTCAATTAACTGTTCAAGTTCATGGAAGTAGAATACAAGTTTGTAGCATCTGTTGGAAATGAAACTTAAAAGCAGAAATAACTTAAGACAGTAACACCATGTTTGATAGTGGCATTATTAAACCAGGACTTTCTTACTGAAACTTGAGTATGATGTAGCACCTCTGCTTCTCCTCAAGCAAAATCTTTCCTTCAGTGGATGAGGGAGTTCACACAGTGATAAGCCAATTAAGGAAGGAAGTGCTCTGGGATTTCTAGAGGGGGTACTCGTGTGTGTATGGCTGTATATACACACACAAGATAAATCCTATTAACTGCATACAGCCCTTTACTGAATCTCCTTGAGAATTTCTGTAGGAAACCTTTCTGTGCTTTAAAAAAAAAAGGTTGCAGGGCATGAGGCACATTTTATTAGCACATGCACAAAAATATCCCTTTTGAGAGGTTAGAACATTAATTAAAAGGATTATTTTTATTTTAAAATTTTTGTTGCTGTTCTGGTACAAGTTTAATACAAAGAATGCTTTGGCTTACAAGAAACAGATGTCCACAAAAAAGCCCCCTCTTTTTCTCTGGGCAATTGCTTAGGTGCTTACATACAGATTTAATGATGTGCAGGATGCAAATTGTTATTTTTCTTAGTGCTCACTAACTTAGATAGTACTATGTGAAAACGTTTGCTTTGTAGTGGTAACATCAGCCAGTGTCATGCTGCAGTAAGACAGCGCTGAGATTTGCTGGCATGTAAACACTGAATAAATCACATGTGAATTAATTGAGAACTGCCCTTTTGGAAATAGGAAGGGAAATGTTAAAATAGGAATGGTCCGCAAGTCAGTCATACCTATGACCTGGTAAGTGAAGCTTACCTGGACTTATGTGGAAGGGACTAGCACAAACTTATTGACTAGAGATTTTTTTGCAGTAAAAGTTGGAGAGGGGAGAGTGAGCATCTTGAAGATGCTTTCAAATTCTTCAGGATGGAGTTCTGTAGCGTAAGCAATCCTTTGTACTGGTTCCCAATTCAATGACTTCTTGAGATTTTCTAGGTGCTGAGCTGAACCTTCAATATGTTTTAACATGAAGACAGAATTCTTCTACTTCATGAAATATTTGTCAAGTACCTTGTCTTTTTGTTATTGTTTAATGGATTTAGGAGTATAATATTAAGTCAATATGCTTATAGTCAATCATGGTAGGAAAAAAACCTCCAGAGTTAGAGATGATGTAAAAATCATTTTGAGCCATAAATATGTATTACTGCTAAATCACTTGCTGTTATTCTGTCACAAGATTTTAAACCCTTTAGAACTTCAGTGTTCAGAAATCTAAGATTTCTTTTTAAAGGTGTTTTGGTGTGTTTTTTTTTCTTCCTCTTGGCTTTTACTGAAACAGCAGGCAGAAAAGAAAACTAATTTAAGCAGCTGTAACCAGGCATCAATGTAACTTGGCTGTCTCAATATAAGAAAAGGTTTTCATCTTATGCAGCAAAAAATCACCTATATTTTCAGTATAGGCTTACACAAAGAATTTTAAATCACTTGAGGTAAAAGTAGACTTAGCAATGTTACCCCATCATAATCAAGATGAAAAGTTTATGTATAATAACAGAATGAAAATATAAGAATCTTGTCTGTTCTCTCCTAAAGCCTCAGAAGTTTCACCTCAATGCTGTGAAGTGTTTGACATAGTAAGTTACTGTAACCAAAAGAAGCAGCAGAGAAAAGGACCTGAGAAAAGAGCTTTGCCATTTAGTTACTAAGATTAACAAGCATAGCATAATTCTGGTTTGGGTTTAGGGACAGGAATGGATATCACATTCACAGTTCTTGGAAAAGGTCTTAAGTGGGTGAATTAAATGCTTCTGTATACAGCTGCTTAACATTCTCAGGCAGAGTTACTGTTTCTTACATTCAGAACAACTGCATTATGAAAAGCTCCATAGCTTGCCTCCTGTCAGTAGATGCAGAGCATATAAGGAAGACTCTTATGAAAACCATGGACTAGACTAAATTCGTTCCTCTTCTTAAGAACTATAGAAAGAAATGTTAAGAATCAACAAGTAGTTCTGTAAGCACTGCAGCTAATTAAATACAGCTGCTTATGGATTTGTCTCAATAGTGTTTGATACAGGAAGCAAGGGCTCCTTTTTCGCAGGGTACCCTTAACACTGGTCTGTCTCTGTGCCTGAAAATGCAGAGGTTGTAACAATGTTTCAGCAGCTGTGTGCTGCTTTCTGGAAGAAGTTATTTTGTCATAATTAAATGGAGAAGCATTCCTTGAGTTCACCTAACTGCTTTCTTCATCTCTTGCAGACAATGCAGACAGCAGTACACTCCATGCAGTGACTTTCCTTCGCACAACTGAGATCTTGACAGTAAATTCAATTGGACAGTTAAAAATATGGGACCTCAGACAGCAAAAAAATGAGCCATCTCATATATTTTCTTTGTAAGTCTTCATTATTTGTTTTTTACATATTTATGGAGAAACATGCTATTTTCATGTAATCTGATTTAAATCTTTCCTGATACTTATCCCACTGTCAAGAAGGTTACTGAGTTTTTGGGAAAAAAAAAAATTAACTTTTCTGGTATTTAAATCAAAAGCAGACTGCTTAATGGCTGAATTACTATTGTGGCTGAGCATTGTATTTAGGTAGTCTGTTTCGTGATTTAAATCTTAAAGGACTATTGCACCTCTGTACACTTGCTCATTTTTAAGGGGGGGAAAAAAGTAACACTCTAAACTCTTTCTATTTCTCTAATTACATATACTTTACAACTGGATTTTTTTCCACAGGCCTAATATAGTTTCTGGCATTTGAAACTTATTTGAATGATAACTTTGTGCTTTGTAAGGTACTGAGAGAAAACAGAGCTAGACTCAAATCCTGTTGTCATCTGTGAAATTTCCATTGCTGTTAATAGGTTGTGGTTTAGGTACCTGGTTTTGCTAGTGCCCAGTCTCCCTGTGTAACTCTTAGTATATGTTGAAACTAGCTATAAAACGAATTTCAGAGTAACCTTATTATTGTGGGTATACTTAATCTGTATGCGAGGTTTTCTCACTCCTGTAAAGCTGTCAGAGACCATGTAGATGCCTGTGTACCACAGGGCACAGAACCTGATGCTCATGCAGTTGTAGCTGCACGTTAGTGCTGTACCTCTAATTTCCAGTAGATGTCATGTGCCTTCAGGCTGTAGTGTGACCAGATGCTATGGGAATTGAAGCTGCTGTCAATACCGTTAACTTGTTCATCAGTGCTCCTAGGGATTAAGGAGAAAATAGAAGCTGAATAAAGAATTAATGTTTGGGTTGAGATTTTGTTCTGGTGGTTTTTTTCCTTCTCCTTTGCAGGACAGGTGACAGAGTTCCACTACACTGTGTGGACAGGCATCCCAGTCAGCAGCATATTGTGGCCACAGGGGGCCAGGATGGGATGCTGAGTGTATGGGACATCAGGCATGGTACTATGCCGGTGTCCCTGCTAAATGCTCACGAAGCAGAAAGTAAGTATCTGAAATGGAAGGGGGAAAAGAAGGTGGCATTTTACAAGAGTTGCTAATTTCTGTTAAATAAATAACATCAGGTATTGTACCTACAATAGAAAACAATTCCAAAGTTGCTACTTTATACATTTTCGTGTGGCTGGCTTTAGTTTGTTCCTTCTCTGTATGAGACTGTTCTTATCTAAAAGCCAGCTCTAAACTAAAACTAGATCTAGTAAGCAGTTCTTAATGAATTGTTAGAGGTATTTAATCGGAATGGCTCTTTTTTTCTAGAAGGGTAGGTATATAAATTGTCATAGAAATTGATGCTGTGGTATGCAGGTATAGTAAAGCAAGAATGCAGTTACTGAAAAATTTGAAAACATGACGAAGGAGGGGAAACTGAAGATAGTACAGATCCATTTTGTGCCTTCACCATGCTGAAACAGCTTACTTTCTTGGTAACCTTGTATGAACAAGACAGCAATTCATTTTGTGCTGAAAATTTCTTGACTGATGCCACAATTATATTTAAGGAGTAAAAAATGTTAAGTTTTACTTGCTTAAATATCTTCCACAGTTGTGGTATTTAGACACAAAATAATAATGTGTGCATTGGGAAGGAATGCATGCTGTATGCAGATTTAAACTTAATAGTAGGGAAGATGGCATGAGAAGGTATTCAGAATATCTGATTAAGATTTTAATCTTCAACAATTTTTACAGTAATTAAAATGCAACAAAACAGTCTCTTCCCTGCCCTCACCCCCCACCCCTGAGGGAAAACTGTGATAAATAATTAAAGATGGGGTTTTAGGTCTCCTACCCACCCATGCTTCAGAATGGAAGGTCTTGGTGGGGGCCTGGGTTCATCTAAGTTGGGGGTCCTCAAACTTCTTAAACAGGGGGCTGGCGTGCAGATGAAGTGGCTGGCAGTCATCTGTGGCTGCTTGGTTCCAACCCCCCCAACCCCTGGTGGGGGGCTGTCTGTAATACCGGGGGCTGGATTGAGGACACTGGGTGGCTGTATCTGGCCTGCAGGCCATAGTTTGAGGACCCCTGTTCTAAGTGGATGTCCACATCATACTAGCCAAAGTGCACTAAGCAAAGTACTTAATACTTGTTCTGAAGTGGTTTTGCTTGATTTGCTTTTGGTTTGATGCTTTCAGTGTGGGAAGTCCACTTCCATCCCTCCAACCCTGATCACTTATTTACATGTTCTGAAGATGGATCTCTTTGGCACTGGGATACTTCCACAGATGTATCTGAAAAACCGTCTTTTCTTCATCAAGGTAAGGATGTTTGAAGTTAATCTGCACTGAACTTGTCAGTTGGCAACATAATTAAAGTCTATGTTCTTACATGACCCAATTAATAACACAATCCTAATACAGAAAATTAAAAGCTGATACATTTTCTAAGAAAGCAAGCCCTGATAGGCACTTCAGCAAAACTACTTATAAGGCTAACAGTTGTGTGAGGGGTTTTGTGCTCTGGGTTTGGTTTTTGTTTTTTAATCTGCTGTATTCTGTTCAACATGTGAAGGGGCACATCTAGTATTTCAAAGATGGACTGTATTCATTTAATTATAATCTGTATATAGAAAAGACATGAAGGCAGCCTAAGTTAAACATTACTGTCTGAGTGAGATATAAAAAAATGTTCTAATACCAAAATAATTGATACATTGATAGGATAGTGGAATTAGGAATTTACTATTCAAGGTCATAATTGGAACTTTCAATGAATGAAACTGGATCCCTTTATCGTGGCAGGATTTTAATTGAAGATATGATACTGACTTAAACAATTATTTTTACATTCTGGTCCCAGAGACTGCTTAATTGTTTGCTACTTCAGATGGTAAACCGTAGGGAAACGTTCAGATGTCACCTGCTGCCTTTGGCCTCTAAGTTTGTTTCCCTATATAGAACTGAGCTTTGAATACTATAGGATAACTGATTCAATTTGCACTCTGCGTGTTTTCAGGTATATTAGATTCAAACCCTTTAGCACTGCTTCAGCCAGTTTTATGCTGAATGATAGTTCTCAGGGACGGTGAGGAATAAGTGTTACTAAAGCAAAGCTGATGCCCCAAATATAGCAAGACACTATATAAATGGACTTTTGTTCTTGGGTCTGTTCTTGCTTTAATCTGTGGCTAGTAAAACTTGTAGATACTCATGTTGTTTGTTCAGCCAGATGAGTTCCTAACTGCTCTGACCTATTTGTTTTAACTGAGGACAGAGCTGATGGCAGGTTTCTGTAATCAAGTATTTGATTTTTTTAAAGCTATTTTTTCCCTTTGTTTACCAGAGAGATGACAACATCTGTTAACTAATCTGAAAAGTGACGTAAATATAAAATGGTATTTCCATTATGTCTGTCCCATACCTACTATGCTTCTCCAAATTCTGAGAATACATAAACTAAATTGGAACTTATTTCCCTCTACTTTCAGGAGGAAGAAGTGCTACCTGTTTTTCCCACAATATCATTAACCAGTCTGTAGTAAGTGCCTGGCTAAGCAACGATCCTACCAAAGACCGCATGGAAATCACCAACTTAATTCCAAATCAGACTCTGTCTGTGAATAGTTTAGATATTCTAGGACCGTGCCTAGTATATGGTACTGATGCAGAGGCTATTTATGTGAACAGACAACTTTTTGCATGAAACAACTGCAGTATGCCTTTGAAGTACTGATCATGTTGAACTACTGGGAAGTGTCAGGTTCATTCTTAACGATAATCATCAGTCTTTCATCAGCATGCAGGGGAAGGGCCTACAGCTTGGGTCTAGTACTGCAGAAGAAATGTAAGGTACCTCAGATTTTTGACAGCTGTCACTTGTTACTGATGGTCCAGCATAGGTAACTCATTTCTTCCTTGGTGCCTGTTGGGTTTTTGCAAGCGGGAAAGTAGTTGCTAGAGCAAGATATTTGCTGTAAAATTATGTCCATAATACAAATGTGTATAAACAGTGAAGAAAAACTAACACCTTGATTTTATCCCCTGCCCTGTAAAGATATTTTTCAAATATTAATTCTAAGGCCAAACTATGGGGGTTCTTTGAAATTCTTTTTATGTCACCTGAGAGAGATGGGGGTTTTTTTTAAGCTGAGGGTTTTTTATGTATCTAGGGGAACAGAACTTTTTATGTTAGTTCATGAGAACTGGAAAGAAGTGTTAAAACTTTGAAATGTGAAAGGTTCTGAAGGAATCTTAGCATTTTAGTAACATTATTTTAGATCATTTACAGCTTCATCATGGATGCTGCATGTTAAAACTCTATCTTGATAATGTGCCAGTAACTCACAGATAAGTCTTCTTTATAGTTAAGAGGTTGTAATTGACAGATGTGTTGGCTGTGTTTTCAGGTTTGAGAATAAGACTTTCTAAACATGAGACAAAATCTCACAGCTGGTCGGTTGCAATCTTTCTGAAATTCTATTTTTTGGTTAGTGTTCTACCTGCCTTCTGTTGCAGAGAACCCTTTCTCTCTTTAATAAAACGTTTTGCACAAGAATACCAGTCTGACTTATTAAATTAGTTCTAGCAGATGTACTTGTAGTCATCTTTGGAGAAGGGCAAATCACCCGCAGTTACCTGGACTGATCCTGGGGACACAATCTGAAGGACAGAGGAAGACCTGAGGCTTCTACAAGGTTGTACATGGCGTTTTCCATCAGAACCGCTTTAAAGCGTACTTCCACGTCGGCCAGAACAGCCTCTTGATGCGTTGTGGTGACAGCACCTTACCTGACCAGATCGCTTGTGCGGCGGGCTGGGGCAGGGCTGCCCCGCCGGGGCCGCCGCGGGGCCGTCAGCGCGCCGGGAGCTCCGCGCCCCCTTCGAACGGCGCTGCCGCCGGGACAGGAACGGCCAAGGCGCATCTCTAGGGGTAACCGATAGATTTTTCCTTCCTGGCCACTTGCGCGTGTTCGTCCGCAACGAGTCCTTCGTTCAGGCATCAACCGGATCGCGGGGGCTCGCCAAAACTTTCTTCCTCGTTACAGAACCGGTATTTATCCGTCAAGCTCGGTACTGCCACGGAAGCAAAAAGCAGTGCCCGGCACCTGGCGGGGGGTGGTGTCTGGTGTTTGTGGTTCCCCCTAGCAGGCCTGCCCCCGTTAGCCGCACACCGGGGGTGCCGCCTCGGCTCGTCCCGGGGCGGGCGGCGGCCGTCGCGTTCCATCCGGGTCGGGGCGCCGGGCGCGCAAGGCAGGCCGGGAGCTGCCCATATCCGGGAAGCTCTCCGCGGCGCAGGCACCGACAAAATGGCGGCGCCGAACTGAGAGGCCCGTGGCGGCGGCGGCGGGCGCTGGCGGAGGGACTGAGGAGCCGCTGCCGGCATCGCGGAGGGCCGCGGCGGTCGTCGCCGCGCGGGCGGGGCTGAGCTCCGTGCGCTCGGGCCCGGGGTGCTGCTGCTGCTGCCGCTGCCGCCGCCTTCTCGCCGCAGGTAGGTCCGCCGTGCCGCGGTGGCGAAGGGGGGGCGGCGGCGGGGTGGGGGCGAGAGGCCGAGGCGCGGCCGCCGCGCGGGGACGGTGACGAACCCTCTCCGGCAGGAGCGATCGGGGAGCCGCGGGTCCTTCTCGCCCCGCCGGGAGCGGGCGGAGCGCGGCCGCGGGAGACAGTGCCGTCTCCGCTTCCCCCACCGGCCGTTGGCGCCTCCGAAGGCGGCTTCTCGCTCGCTGGGGAACGGCTTCCCGGGAGGGGCGGTGGGGCCCGTCGGCCCTTGTGCCGCCGCCGGGCGAGGGTCCTGCCGCCCCCGCGGTGGCGCTCGGCCCGCCGGCCTGCGCGGTGGGGGCCTGGCGGCGCGTGGGGACCGGCGCAGCGGCGGAGCCACCTCGGGTCACGGCCCGGGGCTGACCGGGCGGCGAAGGCGCGGCTGTCCCGGTGCCGTGGGACGGGGTCGGGATACTCGCGATTGTCGGATGCCCAGCACTCATCCCGGCGCCGCGGCGTTGCGGGTACGGGTGGTCCCCGAACCACTAGGTCCTGCTGTGCAGGAGGAATTACTGCGGTACCTCTCTGTGCGATACAGCTTAGGCTTTGCTCCTCAGTGGCTGTTCTGCTGGCAGCCGTAAAGATCATTCCTGTGTACGCTCGAAATAACTACTAGTGCTGCAGAGGATAATTAAGAATACATTTCTACATAAGAAGAATTGTACCCTGCTAAAGGAGGTACAGAGCGTATGAATGGAAACAAGCAGGGCAAATGCACAATGTTCCCAGTGTTCAGCTACCCTCTGGTCATTTCCAGCTCAGTCTTTCCTGACTGTTTATAGTTGTGTTTATTTACTAATTTCAGGGTCCAGTTTTCTCCTCATCCTATGGAAACTTTTGGCATCGGAAACGCATCCTTTGGCAAATTGCTTTACACTTCAGTGACCTATTACTTGAAGAACAGCTTCCTTTTGTTGATTTGAACCAAGCTTCTCCAACTCAAACTAGCAATAAAGTGTTGTGGTTATGTATAAAGTAAGTTACTAGAATAGGTACATGAAAGAGGGAACCAAAACAGATTAATATGTGGGTTTCAATACTTAATTGGAGATACAAGTATTTAAAAGCATGGTCAGAACTTCTGGAGACAAGAAATGTTACAATTCTGTTACAAAGCTGTGTATTTTTTTCCCCAGAAAAACTTGATTACCGTTGACAGTTGCATGCAGCCATTCTGAGTTTTCATTCAAATGCCTGTTTGTCCAATCTTTCATGGTTATGCTGTAAAAAGACATGTTTGTATGTTTGTTTGACCTGCAGAGGAAAATACTTCATCCCTATATTTTGAAAAGAAATTAAATAAGTTTTTTTAAACTCCTTTAGGGAGGTGGAGAACTCCACCAGCAGAAACAGCTGCATTAACAAACAGATATATCATTTACATTTAATGACACAAAACTGCAAGGGGGAATAGATATCGCTTCCCGTGGATGCAGTTTGTGTCTGCTAGTTAGATGTACAAAATTGAGATAGGTTTCTTACTGAGCAGTCAAAAAACTTCCTTGCTTTAAAATGTATGCAAGTATCTGTAAGAGGAGATGACTTCTGAATTTTGGGGTTCATATGTAGAGCAAGGTGAACTGTAGTAATACTTGCTTTCTTGTACTTCATTAGATTAGAGGACCAATTTAATTGGGTTTCTGAGCAATTAAGACTGTAGTTTCGCATACACTATCACCTGCTGCCAAAAGAAACAACCCACCAAAAAAAAAAAAAAAAGTATTTATCTAGGTAAGTTCCTTACCTTGATTAAGTCTGTTTGGCCTTACGAACAATTATGCTGGTGCTAGTAAGTGGTGGGAAATAAGTGGACTGGGTGGTTCACACTGGTTAAGCTCTGCTTCTGCTAAAATTTATGTGAAAGTGCAGCTTTATTTTCCAAGACTACTTAGTCCTGTTATCCTGTTATGCTGCAGTTGCCAGGAACATAATGGCTATTGAACACGACATTCCTTGTCTTAAAGTTCTCAAAGCACTTTAGAAAGAAATACAATTCTTTCAAGTTTTGTACCGAAAGAAATTGGAGAGCAAGCTGATTTTCTGCCTCCTGGGTTGTAGACTTTTGATGTCCTGATTTATGGCTTAAGTGTCCCGTTAATTTAATCTTGATTTCTCTTAGGGGTGTTACGTTTGTTTATCTCAGCTGCCCATGGTGTAGCCATAAAGTGAATATTGAAATACCAGATGAAATTCTGGTAAAATACATAGGTGCAAAGCAACTTGTTTTCTTCTGAATTCCAGGTCTTTGGAACTTGTTAAAAGGAATAATTTGTGTACGGGCATCTTTTTCTTCTTTCATTGGTATATGTGTGACACAAGATCCATACCAACTGTTTTATCTATATTACCATGCCAGTGATGTAATTAGTCCTAATTTTGGCTGAATTGGAACAAGTAATTTACATTACTAAGTCTGTAAGATATTTAGCCTTGTTGTCCTATGTTTTGGGATGAGTTTATTCTAAAGGTTTCATTTTTCTGGAGATGGTGATTCTTTCAAGTGTTATTAGCATATATCCTTGCGCTTGGGTATCCCAACACGTGTTTTTTGATGCAGATCTGTTGGAAAGAAAAGGCACATCTATAGTAAAACAGTCTAAATATAGTGACCGCATTTGGTTTGGAAAAAAGTGTTTTTGACAAAGTATTTCCAATGTGATCTTAAATATGGCATGTTTGGAAAATGATTTTGAAAGTGGCCAAAATTAAATTACATTTTAACTGCTCTCATGCCATACTTTCTGCTGAATCTAGATTTAATAGTTTGAGCAAAATGTCACTGTTCACTATTAAAATTCACTTACACATCTGATGATATTTTCCTTATTCAGTGAACACTGAGGAATCGTATGCTACCAGACTGCAGGAAAAAACTTTAATATAACTACTAGAATACATTTATTTAAGGTTTCAAACCTATCACAGGGCAAAGAAGGCTTGTGGGTGCAGTTATAGCACCTAGGATTTAGTTAGTTCCATTAGTGAAATTAGGCTATTTCTTAAGTGGTTCCCCAAGGAGAATGGGATTAAGTGGGTGTCTCTTGTGTTTCTTTTCACAGTCATTATTATGTACTACTTCAGGCTTTCAGATTTTAGTCACACATGGCTAGCATGTGTTTTTAAAATAATTTGCATGTGTATTAGAGGGTTCTTTGTCATACTAACTTCTTGTTGTATTCTGCCTCAATCACTGAATCATTAATTGGTTTATGACAGTGCAAATATTGTAGAAGTGAAACCTGGAAGAGTGACTTCTACATAGACTATGTGAAACCTGTTTAATTCATGTCTAGTATGAGAAACAGTTATCTACACATGGCTGCTTTAAGAGATAAAAGATGCATGCAGACATCTGAATTCTCAAAAATAATCCTTCAGAAAACTAGGAATGCAATTTTTTAACATTTGAGAAACAGAAACAAGAAAATTTAAACATTTCAGTATTGCTACTGTTAAACATTGCATTTGAGCTTTCTATTGTAGTTGCCTGTGAAGAAAAGACAGTGCTACAATATGTAATTTTTGTATCTTGTGCTATCATATTCAAAAGTTTTATTTCATTGTACTCTAAAGAGGCTAATGCTCTGTAACTTCAGTGCTTCGCCTTGGTTGCTTTGTCCTTTGCCATACCAGTTACAGTACTAACTAGTACACAGCACAAATGCAGAGATTTGAGTACTCTGCAGGTGCAGGGTTCTTTCCCTGATGAGTCTGCCCCTTCAAAATGCAAATGTTCTTTGTTTTCGACAGAAAGTTCAGTTTCCCTTACCAAATGTCACAGCTGTGCTCTCAGTGAATTTGATGCTTGAGTCGTTAAACAATTTTACAGTAAAGAGGTTTGATTGAATTGTCTTTGTTTTCTTTTCTTCCTGCTCTCGTGTTCCCTTATGTAAAATAAATTTAAAAAAAATTACCTAACTATTGCTGAAGATCGGTTCAAGAAGACTTGAGCTAAGCAACTGTGACAGCCCTAGAACATTGAATCTGTAAACAAGTTTAAATGGCAGATGGTACAGGAAATCATGAAGTTGCATGCAATGAGCTAGGCAAGTGTTTACTTTTGACATATGTGACTGCTAAAGAATGGATAAAATAACGGTGATTACATACTCTTACTGGTGGACTTTATACTTCTCATTTCTATCTTGATGAAGATAGAGCTTGATGTCAGAATTGTTGGCCAGTGATGGTATTTGGTCCATACCCTAGCTAACCGGGTAGCAGTGTTGGCATCTTCAGCTATTGAAGTGTTGATGCAGAGAACATGGGTGATGCACCCAGCAGAGAGGGAAGGCAAAGCAGCAGTGATGGGGTGGTGCACACAGCAGGTTTTGTCTGCTCTTGAAAGCTTTGTCCTCTTTACTCTGTCCACATCCTTTTCAATTCAGGACTGTTTGGACCTGAGGCACCTAAAACTTTTTTTGTTAACGAACTGTTAAAGCCCAATACAGTTTGTAATTTAGGTTGAGTAAAGACTGCCTGAAGAATTGCTCAGCATGCTTTTAGTAACTGTGGAACCAGTGCTGTATGGGAACATTTCATTGCCACCAATGCTACAGTAAACTTTTTCACTCCTGTATGTATAACGGGATTTTTTTGTTTGTTTATTAACAGGATAGCAGTTTTGGGTTGTGACAAACTCCAGCACTAGATGAACCATGGCTTCACAGTGAAGAGCCACTGATTTCACAAGTTCTGAAACGAACAGCCAGTCTTCCTGGAATTCTGGTGTGTGCGAGTCCTTGGTGGAGGTTGCATATATACATGTTTTCATGAAGAGAAGTGAGAAGCCAGAAGGTTATAGACAAATGAGGCCTAAGACTTTTCCTGCCAGTAACTATACTGGCAGCAGCCAGCAGATGCTACAGGAAATAAGAGAGAGCCTCAGGAATTTACCTAAACCCTCAGATGCTGCTAAAGCTGATCACAGCATGGGCAAAATGTTATCTGAAGATCCTAGACAAGGCCGAAATCCCCCGAAATTTGTAACATACCATAAAGTTTTGCAGGAGATAAGAAACTCACTTCTGCCATTTGCAAATGAAACAACCTCAGCTGTTAAAGGAACATCAGAAGTTAATCGACAGATGCTGCAAGACTTACAAGCTGCTGGCTTTGATGAGGTGAAATGTTTTATTTTCAGGATTTGGTGTTTTGCTAACTATAAACTATTAGTGCATGTTTGAGGGGGTGTTGGTCATGGAATGTTTGAACAGCATATGGTAAGCAAAATAGCTTCTTCAAAATCTGGTAGGTTTCTAATTAGATGAAACTGGTGATTGTGGATGAAGAGGAATAGAAGGATTTAATGAGGCTTGGCTTTTGAGTTTTTGGTTGTGTTTTTTTCTTTTCCTTTTTTAAGTATCTTGTGCACTTCGTTCTTATGTGGTAGGGCTAGGTTGTTTTAATTATTTATAATTTTAAGCAGTAAGAACCAGACTCTCTAGAACATGGATTTTGCCTCTGATACTCAGTGGAATTTTGAGTTGTGCTCAATTAAAATATGGCCATTCTAAATTGAAAGGCAGTACCAAATATCTCAGAAATCAATTTTGATGAGCTCTTTACATCTGTGCCTAATAGAAACTGAGGAAGAAATTTGGCTATCCTTCATGCACTGTGTCAGATACAGATAAAATAACAAGGTACTTGACAAAACCACTTGCAGGGTGTTTTCTCTGTGTTTTATTCTCAAGACAAAAATGTCGAGTCTCTTGAAAATCTTGGACATTAGTAATTATTCTGCTGTGATTTTCATTATAAGAACAGGGAACTAAATAATTGTTCAATCTATTTTTTATAATTATTGACTAAAGTTATTTCCATTCATTTTAATAAATGAAAGGAGCTGAAATGCAGTTTCCAGGAATAAAAGATGAACACAGTTACAGGTCCTGTGGTTTTACTGGGACTTTCACATCAAAGTAAATTACACCTGTTTTCATGCCTTCTCTGTAAACCTGAGTACAAAAGCAGGTTAAAAGAAGAAAAAAAAACTAAACAAACTAGCCAACCACTCTTTCCAAAGGAAAAAGGGACAGTACCACAGCAGGGATTGCCTTTACAGGAGTGTACCGCTTGTAGTAGTGACCAGCTCGCGAGTTCTGCTGGCTGTGATGCTTCGGTATTTACGGAGATATACTTCTACCAAGAGTGATCTTCTCCAAAACTATCAGCTGGCTTTTCCTCACATGTCCTGGTGTCAGGTGCTGATAGTGTTTTTTTTATGTTCCTTCTGCTCACTCAAATACACAGTCCAGGCTGTGTTTTCAGTAAGAATGGAAGGATTTTATAATGATAAATCATTTTGTAATAGTTTGCTCCTGCTCTGTGGTTTGTTGCCGAGATTGGTTTTTTGGGGATTTGTTGTGGATTTTTTTTAAGTAGATCAGTTCTCAAATCCATTTTTACAAATTGAACCTGTAGTCATTTTTGCAAACTGAAGAATGCTATGTGGCTGGATAATAAGCTAGAAAGGTGCCTTAAGTTGGTATTTTTGTTGGCTCTTTTTTATCTTGAAGCCTTTTGCTCCTGCCCTTTGTTCTTGGATACAACTGAGAATTCCCAGGACACTTGTGATTATCTGGACTTTTTTGAGGCACAATGCCAGTGTAAGCTGTTTCTGCCGTGTGTTAACCCACAATTATGTTGCCACAATAGTCCATATGGCATTGGCCTACGTACACTGCTGGGAACAGATACCACTGAAGTATGAAAGCATTTTTCTTGGTAGGGGGTATTCCAGACAGCAAGTAGGAATGAAATGAGAATGTGTTTTGAGCTGGGATTGTTTTATGGACTGGATCGTAGCTGGGGTGTGTTGGCCAGCTGTAAGTGGCTGCTCTGGGCTGTTCCCAAAACGGCATGTTTGTGATTTAGCAGGTTATGTGTAGAACTTCTTAATTTCATTATATCAGGTGCGTTACAGGCTTTCTGTAGAGACTAACCTATCTAATATGTAGAGGCTAACTACAGCTGCTAGGTACCACATCCATTTCTTGCTTTAATTTGCTCTGATTTGGACCTGTCTATATAAGTAGTGTTTCCTCATCTCAGCCTTTAATGAGATTTCATTATGGTGTTGAAAATGGATTTGAATTGGTAATACAAATTTGCCTCTTTGCCGTATTGTGGAGTTGTCACTTGAAGTTTGGAAACGTAATCAATTTATTTTTCACCTTATTTGTTTGTTTTTAAATTTATTGGATGTCACAAATGTTCTGGTTATTCCCCCCACCCCTACCCTACCCCCAGTAGGTGGTATTCAGGGTTAAAGCTGAGCAGATAGATAGATATCAGTAGTATGTATATAGACAGTGAAATATATGTATAGAAATTATCAGAGAATGCAGTTTTTGTGTGTGGTTTTGGTTTTTTTTTTAAATAAACATCCTAAATAGCTTACAGAAAATCTCTCTTGCTTGTTAGGATTCAAGTTCAGTGCTCACATGTTCTGTGTAAGGTGATAACTCTTCAAGACATTGAGTACTTCATGTCACACAGATGACCAAGTTTTTTGTTGTTCAGCTAGACGGGAGAGAGATCCTTAGGCCCAGGTTCTCTGGTTAGCAGACAGGGAACTAAATTTCATCTCTTAAAATACTGCTCGTTCTGTACTTTGAGATTCTCCGTGTCTTCATGGCTTGGTGATGTGAACTTGTAGATTTAGGTTTCTGTATTATAGAATTACTTGGATAAAAAGACAGTAAATTTGGGTTTGAAACTGATTAAGAACAAAATTAAAGTTGGTAAGTAGAAGTGAGTCTTATAAATAAGTATATTAAAATTGGAAATTAAGCACTCTGGACAACTTAACCTTCTGTTTGCACAATGGTCAATTAGTATTGTGGTGCTGAAAATTAACACATAGGTCTTGCCTATAATAGTAGAAATGTTGCAGACATAACTGTCTTGTGAAGGAGCTATGAGATAAAAAGTTGTACCTGCTTTTTCCAACGATGTCAGCTGGTCTGTAAAGATTGCAACAACCTTATTATGTTTTTGGGTTTTTTTCATTCTAAAATCCTTTTTTAAGGTTCTACTTTGTTCACTGGATTTGATTGTTGTTTCTGAAGGCTGTATGCAGTCTTGTATGTTTGTAATCTTAAAAATGTACACAGGCAAGGTGAAAGTATAAACGTGGGTTTGAATTTGAAATTAACACTTGACTACTTCCCTTGTGAGCCCTCTTTGATGTCCCGTTGATTTTGGCAGGAGTTGAATGCTGTTGTATGTAGGTAACCTGTTCAAGCATAATGTGAACTGAAACAATTGCTTTAGTATGACAAAGTATGGCCATAACAAATCACTACAGTGCACTTAATTATAGGGAGTTATGCTGTGGATTTTCAGACTTGTTGAGTCAGCTGCACAAATCCCGTTCAATATAGATGGGGAGAGCAGTGCCCTGACTTAACCATCTCTGGTCAACATCTCTGCCTCTGTTGTTTGTTCTTGATCTCATTCAAGTCAGTGGGAAAAATACTGGTCCATACCCCATTTTCCGTGGGCAGCGATGGGATTGGCTGTCAGATCAAAACTTTTGTTTGGATCTCTAAGAACACAGAGCCTAAATCAACAACAAAAATAATAGAATTTCTACCGATAATGTCTTTGTTAGGGAGAATTCTTAGGGAGAAACTAATGGATGTTTGTTGACAAAAAGTCATGCTGATTTGAGGGAAAATGAGCAAAAACCTGTTCTGAATTTCACATTAAGGTATCTTCCATAGAATACCTTAGGTTGGAAGGGACCTCTGTCTGTAACTGGCTGTTACCTGACCAGTGTGTATCAGTACTAAGTGCTTATATAAGCAAATGGTTTGTATGAATAGCATGATGACACTATTTACATCAAACTACAGTGCTTCAATAAGTTAACTTTTTTTTTCCTGGAAGATTCAGACTGTATCGGTGTTTTAGAAGATCTGTTGTGGAGAATACATTTTAATATTTTAAGTGGATTGACAGAAATCAGTTACATACCTCAGTAAAATCACTGGAGGGTATTTGGCTAAATAACTATGCTTTTTGGTATTTTTGCCATTTTCTTGTAAATTATTATTTTTTAAATATAATTTTCTCTTTAGGATATGGTTATACAAGCTCTTAGACAAACTAACAACCGTAGTATAGAAGCTGCCATTGAATTCATAAGTAAAATGAGCTACCAGGATCCTCGTCGGGAACAGATGGTTGCAGCAGCAGCAAGACCTGTAAACGCAGGTATGAAACCACCAGGTAGGTGTATCCATGGTAACTTAGTAACTCATCGAGTGTATCCTTATAGGTGAAAAATACAAAACAACCAATTCCTCTTTCACATGTTCACAATGGAACAGAGATGTTGAGATACAGGGGGTTTTGCTTCTAAAAATAGCATGTAAAGCATATAATGTAATTTCTTCTGAAAGATAAGTGCACTTGACAGGAATTTATTAAATGTTTCTTTGTGTAATTGCATGGGTTCAGTATTGTATGTAAGTATTTTATACAAGGAATGGCATTTAGATCTCATTTTAGTAATTTTTGTCCCTCATTGGTGTGATGCCCTTATTTTATTCTCAGCATCAAGTGCTACTTAGAAGCCAGTGGTGAGCACTGAATTCTTACTTTAATTTTTTGTCTCTCTTCACACACTCGCCCACACAGCAGCGCTATGTATGTGTGGGTTTGTGTATTTCTGTTATGTGTGTGTATATAATTATATATCATATGTCTACAATATTTGTATTTTCGGTTGTCCTGTTTCAAGATTCTTCTCTCTGCTTAAATTTTCTGCTTGGTTCCAGATTTTGTTTGTATGGTTTTTAAGGCAGACTTAATGTTTTTATAGATATCAGGGGACAGACTATAGTTTTAGTAGTAACAGAGTCAGAATTTTGTTACTTGCTCTTACTGCTCTCTTAACACATGCAAGCACATTTTTATTATATCTTGATACTTTTTTAAAGACAGGTTTTAGTAGCATATACCTAAACAAAGAGTAACTTTCACATGGAGCAGAAATACTGAACTTTTATTTGACTGAATGCTGAGCTGCTAGCACTGTAAAGTGACATTTTAAATGACCATATAGGTATGAAGACAAATTAGTAGCCAAGAGTAGTAAAGTACAACTTGATGTTCATTTAGTCTGTGGAGCAGGCTTAGTCTGTTCTTGTGTGAATCTTCTGGCTAAAGGCCACCATTTAGCCACAATATTCATTATTACTTGCAAAGATACAGTAAGTAACACATTTTATTACTGAAGATACAGTGAGTTGCAGCAGTTAAAGTACTGTATGTGTTTACAAGTATCTCTAATAACATTGCAAAAAGCACAGTAAGACTGAATATGCTGTTGTTTCTTTGCATATTATTTTATATGATGCAAAGTAACATCTATGCAGTAAATATGTTGTAGAGTTTGACTCAAGCTTTGCTTTCATACAGTTTTAATTCCTGCGTCTATATAACACTTCTACCTGTAAAGACATAACTTCTAAAATTAAAGTACTTAATCAAATTTTGCATGAAAGGAATATAACAAGTCTGGATGAGCTTTATGCACACAAGGGTGTAAGCGAGCTGTTTGATTTTACAGTATTTAGTTTAAGAACACTGAAGTGTTTTATAAGTGTTAAACTGGAAGGAATAGCCACATGACTAAACATTTTTCCATGCTGTTGCTTTTTTGCGTTTGTACTGAACATCCCTTCTGAGAGTTGTTTGTATGCATGATTACAAATATATATAATGCGCCTAATAATTTTGCATATTACCATTTTTTCAATTAAAAATTGAATGCATCCGTAATTGAAGCAAAATGCATCTTCAGAAAAGTAATTTCTAAAAACTCCGATGCTATAGTTTCATTGCAATTTTTGTTCTTCTGCTGTGTACTGGGCATATTACCATAGCATGCTGTGTGTTAGCGGGCAAATTTTTCATGTGAAGTATGGTGGATTATGCTATGTTGGAGAATTCCTATCCTGTTGCTATAGTAATTAAGGCAGACAAATAAAATATTCAAAGCAGTAAATAGAAATGATTTCTAATAATATAAATGCTGTGTTTTCTTCTTGTAAAAGCAGGGACTGTACAGCAGTCGGTTAACCGCAAGCAGAGCTGGAAGGGTTCTAAGGAGTCCTTGGTTCCTCAGCGGCATGGCCCTTCCCTGGGAGATGGTGTAGTTTATCGCTCAGAAAGTCCCAGCTCTCAGCCTGATGTAGGAAGGCCATTATCTGGATCTGGCATTGCAGCATTTGCTCAGGCTCATGCTGGCAATGGACAAAGAGTGAATCCCCCGCCTCTACCACAGATCAGGAGTGTCACTCCTCCTCCACCTCCTAGAGGACAGACACCCCCTCCAAGGGGGACTACTCCTCCACCTCCTTCCTGGGAACCAAACTCTCAAACGAAGCGTTACTCTGGAAACATGGAATATGTGATCTCCCGTATTTCTCCAGTGCCACCGGGAGCGTGGCAGGATGGTTATCCACCTCCACCTATGAATCCTCCACCCATTAGTTCTTCCACACAGGGCCAGAGGGGCATGAGCGCTGTCCCCATTGGCAGACAACCAATAATCATGCAGAGTTCTGCCAACAGCAAATTTAACTTTCCTTCAGGAAGAGCTGGAATGCAAAATGGCAATTGTCAGGCAGAATTCATAGTTCACCAGAATGTGGTGTCTGGGAACTCGGTGAGTCGCCAGCCACCCCCATATCCCATGAATTCAGCTAACAGGCAAAGTCCCACAGCGCTACAGATGCAGACAGGAGGATCTGCTCCTCCTTCAGCGTACACCAATGGGAATCTTCCTCAGGCAATGATGGTGCCGAATAGAAATAGTCACAACATGGAACTTTATAATACAAATGTAGCTGGAATACCTGCATCCTGGTCACAGCCTTCCCCTGTGCAACCGCAGTCATCACCTGGCAATGGGCATGACATGCCTACGTGGCAACCCAATGTTCCTGTACGGTCAAATTCTTTCAACAACCATCATGGCAATAGGCAGAGCCACTCTAGCAGCTCTCAGCCTTCAGCTACAACAGTAACAGCTATAACACCAGCTCCCATTCAGCAACCAGTAAAAAGTATGCGTGTGTTAAAACCAGAGTTACAGACTGCCTTGGCACCCACTCACCCCTCCTGGATGCCACAACCTGTGCAAACCATTCAGACCATTCCCTTCTCTGAGAGTCCATCTACAAATATGGCAGTTATGTCTCCTGTTGCAGAGGCTCCAAATTACCAGGGTCCCCCACCACCTTACCCAAAACACTTGTTACACCAGAATCCCTCTGTCAATCTGTATGAGACGGGACCCAAGCTCAGCAAGGAGGAACCACCTGTTTTGTCCAAGGAGGATGAGAATGAAAAGAATTATGAATGCATCGATTTGACAGATAAAGAAAAGAAACAAATTACGACATCACCTGTTCCTGTTAGAAAAAACAAGAAAGATGAAGAAAGAAGAGAGTCTCGCATTCAAAGCTATTCCCCTCAAGCCTTTAAATTCTTCATGGAGCAGCATGTGGAGAATATACTGAAATCCCATCAGCAGCGTTTGCATCGGAAAAAACAACTAGAAAATGAAATGATGCGGGTAAAACTCTTTTTTCTAAATCTATGAATGGAACTGTTTCTGTATTAATTTTAATAAAGAAGTAGAATGCGTAAATAGTACAGATAAATAGAACATTGTGGTATACCATGGTACTGGAAGTCTCCTTTTAGTTTTTGTGTTTGAGATGTGGTGAGATTTTCATTGCTTTATGTACTTCATTATCATGTCAGATTAATTTTTTAAAGTAAGATTTTTGCATGTCGAAATGTAGTTCATCTGGATTATGTATGATAAGGCAGCAGAAGCAAAATCATTGTTGCTTGAACTGAGATTTAAGTACATGGTTCATAGCTTTTTGTTACAGGTTCTATTTAATCCTAATTTTTGAGTGAGTTATATGCAATATTTTAATTAATTTGAGATATTTTTATTTTTTTAGATAAACACTGCTGGTACACGCAAAGCAGGGACAAGTGGTAGGCTGGTTAGTGCATCTATATAGTCACCAAAACATTGATAACTTTCACATTCTGCAGTTCGTTTCCAGTAGTGATAGGGTTTTTAAAGTTCAAATTACAAAAGGGAAAAAAAATCTAAAAGTTAGATTTTTAGAATGAAAGAGACATGGTACCTTTTGCTTAAGTATTTTTTTCAATCCAGGCTGTAAGAGTATCTGTTCAAACAAGGGGCAGTTGAAAGGAATAATAAAAACCAGGCATCAACAAAACCACGTAAAATCTTTGTGCCTGCATGAAGTTAGTGGTCTATTTCTGGGATTTCAGTATTCTGCTAAACCAAATCAAAAGGGTAAAAACCGCAGCTGATGTATACATATGCCATTTCAAAAGAGAAAATAGTGAGAAGTAGTGAAATTAAGATTTGCAGAAATGGGAATATGAGATGTATTACTTATTTCTTAACAATTGTAGTGGAAAATTTGACGTAAGTATGATATAACTTCTAGCTTATTCTGTGACTGAATGGATTTGGCATATGCCGCTTTCTTGAAGTGCTGTTTTTTAAATTTGTGTTTTCTTACACTTTGAAAATTCTTACTGTAAGCTGTAGTGTTTTGTAAGTATTTGCTTAATCACGAATATGTAAATGTTAGCAAAATTTCTTCCTGGAACACTTTCTAGATCTTTATTCTTAGTCTTCTCTCTTTCCTTTTCACTTCCACTAACAGCTGATTTAAACTGTTAAGGTGTGGGAAGCTTTCCTGAACTCTGTAGCCTCCATCCCTGTGTAGACAAGTAAGATTCTGGAGCAACAGTATTTGTTAAGAATAGCATGATCCCTTTTTGGAGGACTTTGCATGCAATCCTGCATCAAAATTAAGCATGAATTTATTTTTACTATTTTTGAGTACTTAAATGTAAGATTATAATT
This sequence comes from Falco rusticolus, assembly GCF_015220075.1. Lineage (NCBI taxonomy): Eukaryota > Metazoa > Chordata > Aves > Falconiformes > Falconidae > Falco > Falco rusticolus. The sequence continues at coordinate 45,966,750 of NC_051192.1, forward strand.
AATGATGATTTGCAAACTTCACTTTCCCTTCTTACTGTGTTGTGTTCCATAGCATCTCAAGCATAATTATTACTTATATGAAAGCACTGATATAACTTTTCTTGATATTTTTCTTGTCCATTTAAAGCACCCTAGCAAATGTCTTTTCTTATATGAAGTGCAGTTTCCCATACTTGTGCTAGATTTAAAGCTGGGGTGTTTAATTGCAGGCTGGAGAACAGGAAATGGGGTATTATGCTGCAGCAGGCCTCTCCTTTTCATCAGGGTATAGGAGAGGAATCCCACAACAGTGACGTGTATTTCGGGTCTTCATGAGAAGGAGAAAGGGAAAGTAGCTCATTACTTATTTTCAGGAAGTTCAAGAGGATTAAACAAGTATTGAACCCCTTCTTTTCTCCCCTTTAGTAGGAATTTTGAAGCCGGGGGGGCTGGTAAACAAAAAACCCAGAATGCATCCCTACAGAAATAACCTACCTTCACAGGATGCTGTATTTCTGGCATAGGTGACATATTTCTAATCTGTCAGGTTTCCTAGGGAATAGAGTGGAGCTGTCTGTCTTACATTTTTTTTATTTAGATGTGTGAATTTGGCCAAGAATTACGCTAGGTGTCTTTGCCACAAAGAGAAACCTGAAGTCATGATTTAAGGCTTAGCAAGATGAGGAGGGAGCAAAATGAGAGCGAACTGTGTGATATCACAGAGCAATTCAGGAAGCTCCAATTTCTGGCATTGACTAGAAATACTAGGAGGTGTATGTGCATGAACATTTGTGCAGCCGATAAAGCTGGTTAATTTTTGGTAAATGCTGCAGCTGAGGAGAGTTCTAGGGAAGATACAGCAATGCAGGGAGTGATCAGTTTGTCATTAACATTTGTTTTAGTGGGTGGTGTAGGAAAAATGAAGATGGGATGGGGAAGAAATGACAAGTTCTGGTACTTGGGCTTTTTTTTTGCAAAACTGTTAGGATGAACAGCTAGAGAGCAGGTACCAGAAGGTACTTAAAGCTACAAGATTTTTGGAGACTGACTATTTGTATGTCTTGTGGTGATTACTGTATTGGGTCTTTCTCCTTCTAGAGTTTTGGGGCCATCTAGATTATATTTCTGGGTTATATTTCTATCTAGATTATTTTTCTGGATCTATTTTCTAGATCATATAGAAATGCCGGTTTTCTAACTGATCAGTACGGTTCAGTTTGTGTGCAAGTGGGGTTGTACTGAAGCAGACTTCATGGTTCAGATGGGACTTGAGAAGGTGACTCACACTTTGAACTTAAACAGGGTCAGGTCTTCAGGCATCTTCTTGATATTTAGAAATCTTCAAAAATCCCTCCTTCTGCCCAGAAGTGTGCCTTAAGCATGTTCATTCACAGAAAACTTGAGATGCTTCTATCCTGGAAGACAGTGCTTGGGTATTGCTGCAGTAGTGTGTTGAGGAAGACAATTTCTTGATGCAAAGTAGGGAGCTGAACCTATTTCCTACATCCAGTCTTGAGACTACTGCTACCCAGTCCTAACTACTGCCTGTCTGATATCAACAAAAAAAATTGTCTCAAATCTGAGACGGCCTTCCCCATTTAAATCTTACTGAATTGATACTCCTTGTGAAGTTTGTTTGGGTAGACAAGCATTTTGTATACATCTTCCTAATTGCATCTCCTTTGGATCCATTTTTGTTATAATGCCTGTAAGAATTTCTGTGTTCTAACGGTGTTTTCTTTAATAGGTATCCGAAAGCATTTTTAGGTTACTGAATGATATCTAACTGATTTTTTTATCTCACTCTTTTTCTGTCACATCTATTACATTTTGTTTCAAGTTATGTTAAAAGTTAGGTATAAGTAGAAGTCATGTATAACATCCAGTTTATACAGGCTTAGACTAGTGTTACCTAATCCTGATGATGGTCCTGAGTACTGTTGTGCAGACAGTATCCTAAACATTTGAAGCGTTAAGGAGATGGGGAGCAACGAGGTTTGGTATCAAAAATCAATAAGATGTGACAATAAGAAATTGAAAACTTTCAGAATAGTGCTTGAGTAACAGTTGTGATGTTTGCAGGGAATCAGTTTGGCCATGTTCAATTTTACGATCAGGATGTCCAGGAAAAAGTAAGGGAATATACTGTAGGTTGCACTTGGAAATCATTGCTGTAGGATGGTGATTTCAAGCCAGATAGGCAGAGAAAATAATTGAGACGCTATGAAAAAGGGAGCAGCAAGATGTTGAAAATGCTGACAGAAAACAAAAGAAGGCATGAACATCAAACTATGTGGGAGTAGTGTCACAGAGAAAAGAACATAAAAAATTAAAGAAAGATTCTGCTTACATTACAACCAAAAAGAAAAGATATTCTGATTCGAGGGCCTCAAATTTGCCAAGAAAAATGGCACTGAAATTGAATGGAACTTTAAAGGCATTTAAGCCAGCAAAAATACACTAGGAGGAACCTAGGTTGGAATACGATGAGAATGCTCGGTGTGGTTCTTGTAGATAAGGGTTTCCATGCTGGATGTGATGAGTTACATGTGGCCCGTGAGTGTTTCAGCTGTCAGAATGCTAGTGGTATTGGCCAGAACACCAGGGATGTTCATTCAGGATAGGGGTATGTACGCAGATGGGAGCCAAGAGCCAATACCGCAGGGAGGAGTGAGCCACTCAAAGAAATTGCCCTGCTCAACTAGTTGGTATGTAGAGTGGAGAGAGTGTGACTGAAGTCCCTTTTAGAAAGAGGCGGGTGATGTGATAAGAGGGAAGATCAGGTCCTGGCTTGTGGCAAAGGCACATGCTTGGTGTGGGTGGACAGTAGGAAGCAGTGCCATGTGGACCTGGTTTGTGTAGCTACACAGGGAAGCAGGAGAGTGGGAGCCGCATACTCCTCCCTGCAGCTGAAGTTCCACTTGCAGTGGTCAGGAAGTTTAATGGCTTCTGTGCCAGCTAGTCGAGAGGGTGAAAGCCTTTCCCACAGCAGCTCCTACTGCTCCTAGGGATGTCTTGGCTTCCTTTAGCTCTGCAGAGAGAATCAGGGAGGCAGCTGATGCACACTCAGATAAGTATTATTTGCAATGGTTTTTATCAGTAGTTTGCAAATTACCCTTTCTCTTCTTTAGAACATACTCCCATCTCAAGAATGGTGCATGGCACCTCATGCATTTTGCTGTTGAAACTGATCATGTTTTGTTTTTTATTACTACTACATGTTTTCCTAGAATCCTAATGTGTAAATTAAAACAATACAAAACCCCTTTAAGTATTATTCCCCATGGTGTATATAAGTATTTGGTTTGCTTTGCTTAAGCCTTGTAATTGTAAGATCAAGAATTAAAGAGTACTGTTCATTCTTCAGATCTAATTCTGTTTGCTACACAGGTTGGATTGTCACCAGAAGCCCGAGATCAAATGAGGAAAATGTTGTGCCAGAAAGAGTCTAATTATATTCGGCTGAGAAGAGCTAAAATGGACAAGTCTATGTTTGTAAAAATTAAAACCCTGGGAGTTGGTGCATTTGGAGAAGTTTGCCTAGCAAGAAAAGTGGATACTAACGCTTTATATGCAACAAAAACTCTAAGGAAAAAAGATGTCTTGCTTAGAAATCAAGTTGCTCATGTTAAAGCTGAGCGGGATATCCTTGCAGAAGCTGATAATGAATGGGTGGTTCGCCTGTACTATTCATTCCAAGATAAGGACAATTTGTACTTTGTAATGGACTACATTCCAGGAGGTGATATGATGAGTCTCCTAATTAGAATGGGTGTCTTTCCAGAAAATCTGGCACGGTTCTACACAGCAGAGCTGACCTGCGCAGTTGAAAGTGTTCATAAAATGGGCTTCATCCACAGAGATATTAAACCTGATAATATCTTGATAGACCGCGATGGTCATATTAAATTGACTGACTTCGGGCTCTGTACAGGTTTTCGATGGACCCATGATTCAAAATACTACCAGAGTGGTAAGAGAAATATAAAAGGTTTCTTTTTATTGATGTCTCATTCTTTTCAAGGAATTAAATAATGAGTAGAAAGATGACTGTGCTGTTCCCTTTCTGAATAGTAATGCATCTAACAATACATCTGCACACCACTCAAATTATAGAAAGCAGCGTTTGGTATGTGGGGGAGTTTGTGAGTATGAGCATTGATTCCTTAAGGGAGAAGGAATGAGTTATTCTGCTGTAAGTTTGTCATATTAGTGGCTTCTGAGATTTGGAGAGGGAAAGTCACAGCAGTAACAAGGTAATTACATAGACAACAGCCCTAACTCTGTTTGGAAGATAGTAGTGATGTTTTAAATGTAACAGTTGTTGAAAACCTTACGCCAAGCTCTGTCTCATGTACTACTTCAGTGTACCTTGTTGATTTCTGAGAAAGGTTTAAGTAGGCTTTTAAAAATCCTACTTGATTATTTAAAACAACAGCTAAAAAAGGAAATCAGAGTTCTGAGAGGTAAAATAAGAGATTTTGTAATTGCCTATTTCTCATTTTCAAAAACAAAAATATACCTTCCAAAACAATTTTTAAATTACTTTTGATTTGTTTTTATCAAAATATGTATCTTAGGCCAGGCTGTTACACAGTCTTTGGAGAGAAGCTGAAGATGTAAAATCTGATTTTAGTTTTTGATGCTTTAAGTATTGGGGGTTTTCTGTTTACATAAGAGGAAGAACAATATATGCCCTGTACCCCAAGTGTGGTTATGTTAAGGAAAACTGAGGAAAGCTCAAACTCAATACTTCTTCATAGTTAATGTTAAAAAATAACTTAGTTTCCTCAAAAGTTGACTTTTTGCTTATGATGGAAAATACCAAAAGCCTGATGTTGATGACCATTTTAACTCTTTGAGTGTTGAAACTGAAACAGATTCTGTCTTATAACAACAAATGTTAACAAATAAAGAAAATTTCATACTAGGTAAGAACTAAAGTAATCTTCCTCAATTTTGGCATCTCTCTGACTCTATTATAGGTGATCATGCGCGTCAAGACAGTATGGATTTCAGCAATGAATGGGGTGACCCAGCAAATTGCAGGTGTGGAGATCGGCTGAAGCCACTTGAACGAAGGGCTGCACGTCAGCATCAGCGCTGCCTGGCCCATTCTCTTGTTGGCACGCCCAATTACATTGCACCAGAAGTATTGTTACGAACAGGTAATGCATTTTTGTACTGTAATCTTGCTGCAGAGTAACTGATATTCAGGTAGCTTGCTTCAAATTTCTTAAACTGCCACTTTTCCCATGTGTATAATATTTTGACAAAAAATAGATAGTTGTTATCATGGAAGTCTTAAGCAAGTGTACTGAATAGAATTTGCTTGTGACCCTTTTTTATTCGTAGAAATACAAGACTAAGTTCCTACTGAGACTTTGACTACCTTGTTATGACTTCATTTCAGGTTACACACAGTTGTGTGACTGGTGGAGTGTTGGAGTAATTCTCTTTGAAATGTTAGTGGGGCAGCCTCCATTCCTGGCACAAACACCACTGGAAACACAAATGAAGGTAACTTTTAAAAGTCTGGTATTAACAGCCTGAAAAAGCAGGCTTAAAATTTGCATAGTCTTTCTAATTTGTAATAGAATCAAAGGTGACTTTTGAGAGTGCTGCTCTATCCAAGCGTGTTATAAACTAACAAGATTTTAAACTTTACCATGGCAGCACACTTAATTTGTAGAGGGATTTCAAGGATCATATTCGTATCTTTTATCTGGTTATACAGTAAAGAGGCCAACTAGCAATCACATTGCAGATCTCGGCCATTCCCTTTCGATTGTTGCACCTGTTCCAGTTATTCTTTCCACTTTCCTCTCCTATTCCAGCATCTGGGTGTTGTTTTCCCACTACTTGGCTTCCATGCCTGCTTACCTGCACAAGATTTCCTTTGGTGATGTATCTGTGTGCAAAGGTGGAGGAGCAGCAGATGACCGTGGCTGCTCAGGGTTACTGGCAGTTCAGAGCCATTGCTCCCTTCCTCCCTGAGCCCCATCTGTTTCAGAGAAATCACATGGGCAGTCTTCTGTGGGTGCCATTTTTGCAAAACTGCATTAAGCTTGCAAGATACTAGTTGGCTGAAATGTAGTGTGGGTTTTTTTGGTTGTTTGGGTTCTTTTTTTAACTTTAAATCTGTTCCTCTTTCTAGCCCATCAGATAAAGCAAAATTCTTTTGCCTCACCTTTTTTTAAAGATTGTAAACCATGTGTCTAATCTCAGGTTCCAGGTGCTGGATTTTACAGTATCTTCATTGGTTTACAGCAGGGATATTCCATGCCAGACTCTAGTTTAGATTTGGAATTAACTAAATTTTACCTGGATTTTGCTGGTTTTCTAGAGAAAACGTAACTTGTTTTCTGAAAGAGTAGCTTCATATTTCCCCTCTCTAGTGTGAAAACACTTACGCGTGTCGAGTGACTGTTTTGTGGCTGTTTGGTTTTTCATTTTGTTGTTCTAACTTACACTGTTTTTTCCTTTTTATGAAGTTGTAAATAGAATAACACCTATTTTTGCTTTAAAGGTTATCAACTGGCAAACTGCACTTCATATTCCACCTCAAGCTAAATTGACTCCGGAGGCCTCTGACCTTATTATTAAACTCTGCCGAGGGCCAGAAGATCGTTTAGGCAAAAATGGTGCAGATGAAATAAAAGCTCATCCATTTTTTAAAACAATTGATTTTTCAAGTGATCTACGGAGGCAGTCAGCTTTCTACATTCCCAAAATTGCTCATCCTACGGACACGTCAAACTTTGATCCAGTTGATCCAGATAAATTGTGGAGTGATGATGATAAGGATGGGAACAGAAATGATACACTTAATGGGTGGTACAAAAATGGAAAACACCCTGAACATGCTTTTTACGAGTTCACCTTCCGAAGGTTTTTTGATGACAATGGCTACCCATACAACAATCCAAAGCCCATTGAGTATGAGTATGGCAGTTCCCAAAACTCAGAACAGCAGTCAGATGATGATGATGATGATGATGAACAGGCAGGTAGAGGAATTCAAAATCGTGACCTGGTTTATGTTTAGTAGAGGAATAAAAACTAAATAAACTTATTTTGAAGCTGCAATTTTTGAGAAGTCTCTTCAGAGAATTGAGAGAAGATTGCTAGGGTAGGGTAAATACATGCATGCATTTTTTTTTAAACACTAAGAAAACTGTCTTTTCTTTCCTTTCTGTACATTTTGTTTCCCCAGAATACAGGGAATCCTTTTCAAATATTAATTTATTTCAGCATTGTTAATTGTTTAATTTAGAAGAGATTTGATGTTAGGTGAGAAAAATATCACTTGAATTTTATTATTGGTTTTCTGTACTCTAAGTACTCAAAATAGGAAATAGTGTTTTGTTTGGGTTTTTTTTCCGAAGATGATGCCTGGTATCTATTTGTACATATACTGAGTAATTTTAGAAAACAGATCTCTGCTTCAGAATTTTTAATGACAGTTTTTCCTTGCATTGACCAAATATAAAACCTACTTTACACTAATAAAGCTCTCTGATAACGTTTCTGAAGAGAAAAAAAAAAGGCTGCTGTACCCTCACTTCTCACTGTATTTAGCCTAACTGTTCACAGCGTTGGAAGAACTGAGCCATTTATCTGGTGAAATGGTTCCAGCAGCTGTGGTAGTGGCATAGTTCTCAGCCCTGGAGCAAGAAAGTGTACGTCGTGGCTGTAGTGTGATTGTAAAGTGATAAAGCATTAGAACTAGTATTTTATTAAATAGTAATTGAATTTGACGTTAATAACGCTGTAGCATGCAACTGGTACTCTCAAAGCAGAAGGACTGTGCACTCAGAAGCAACTTGATTGTCTCCTGTCGTCAGAACGTAACATGTTCTCCTATGGTTATGAGAGGAGAAGAAGCTTCAGGAACAATACCTTCTGAAATCTAGTTTAATTTTCTCACTACAACCAAACTACAAAGTATGCACAGTTCTGCTTTAGCTGGAATTCTTAGTTTGAAAAATAAATTTTAGAATAGTTTCTTTATTATATATTTGAGATGGTAATGGGTAAAGATTATAAATTACGGCTTTCAAGACTGTTGTTGTGGGGACCAGTTTCACTTGGCATTAACAGTTTTCCTCGTAGTTACACAGACGGTGAGGAGAAGGGTCATGCACCAGTCCATCTGAGCCATCGGTACAGTTTAAGTGGTCCATCTTTCACAGCCCAGTTCAGAACAGAATTAGAAACTCAGGGCTGTGTCTACTGCCTTCTGCGTTACTGTTCTAATAATTTCCTGCAGCAGGTGAGCAGACATCCCCTTGGGTCTCCTGGTGGGAGGGTACTGAGCCTGTTAAGGCTACTGGGAGCAGGGAGGGGGCAACCCACTAAGCAGCTTCCCTGAGACAAGACCAGGAGTTACAGGTGAGAGGCAGAAAGAATAATGTTTTTTTATCTCTCTCCTCCTTTCTTCTGAAGCTAACACAGTGGTAAAGAAAATGCACTATTTTAAGTAAACTTTGTGTCTTTTAAAACATTTCCTTCTCCATGGAATTGAATTCCAATGGATAATCTAATAATGTGCCTGTAAGCGTTACTGTTTTCTTAAATTATTATTTGTGCCATTGCACTGGCATTGTGACTATCTAAACATCATGAAATTGGTGTTCATAGCTGTTCTTGCAGCAAATGCCAATTACTAGGTTAGTCTTCTCACCAAGCTGGTTTAAGAAATTCTTGTGCGCTTCCGGCCGTTTGTTCCCTTTCTGTGCTCCGGTTCAGTGTCTCTTTGTGCCAGTGCAACTGTCTGTAGTGCTCTGCTAATACTGGATCAGTAAAAAACTGCTTGGTGTTTAGCATTTGAAGGTTTCTTTCTTGAAAGCCTGTTTGAGTGATCCAGTTTCCAGTGTGGTCCAAAAAATCCTTTATATTGGCATGACTGAGGAAGCAGTGAACTGCAGTAAAGAGGGTTGGCAGCGAGGAAACTTCTTAAATGGACTTGGTCACAGGAGAAAACATTTGTGGGAGTTCACCCCTGTACTGTGAAGTGCTTATTATGGTTAGAAGATGCTTATGAAAAATTGTTTTCTTTTCTCAAGCAGGTAGTTAGTTACTTTCTATAATGAAAATGGGTTTGTAGCTAAATAAAACAGTTCATGTTCTGTCTATTCCACAGCTGTTGAAATAGAATAGCTTTTAAGATTAATTTCATTTAGCTTTAATATTATAAAATGGCTGCAGTGTATAACTACTCCATTTTATATATTATGTAAAAAAGATTGTTTTCCATGTAAATAAACTTTATAAAGATTATCCTCCTTCATAGTAAGTATCCCAGTAAAACTGGTCTACTTGTCTTGGAGTAAAGTATAATATATTACTGGCTAAAGGTAATTTTATCAAGTTTGCCTTACAGTTTTTGAAGTATGCAGAGAAAATAATTTCAGTTCTTCATTACATTGACTGTTAAAATTGCCTTTTTATCTGAGTATATTTCTCCTCTGCCTGCATTGTATTATGGTATGTTTCTGTTTATAACTGGTCTTCAGCCAGTATTTTAAAAAGGGGTGGGGGTGGGTGTCCTGTAAAGGCACCACAGTTCTATACAAGCAAAACCAGTTGCTTTTATTAAAGGAAATTATTGAGTCTTTTAAGGACATGTGCACGTACTGAAATATTAAATATTATTTTACCATTTTTCAACAAATATAGGAAGAGTTCACATCTTTAGAATTCGGTAGATGCTTCTGGCGTTTTCTGTTATCTTGTGTTAGAAGTTGTGATATACCTTCTTTTAATTTTGCCTCCTGTATGCTGCAGTATTACGTATTTCCTTGCAAAAATAATGTGTTACAGTCCAGGTTCTCTGAGAAAGTTATACGTAAGCGTTGTCACAACTCTCTAAGATGCTATGCCTTACCCATGTTTTGAAACTTCACGTTTCATACATAGATTCAGAGTCTTTTGAGATTCTTTGTAGCTGCTGCTTAAAACATGGGTGTTTCACTGGTGACTTACGATGGGGATTGGTTTGTACAGGCAGTTGAGAAGAGAGGCTCCTAACCAGCAGCTGTGGAATTCTGCAGTAAGTTTTAGTTCAGGTTACTCTTACTTTGTAAAGTGTGAAAACAAATTTCTCTTCTACGTGCCCTTGTATACATGTTAATTGTATTTATAAAATGTTCTATAATCCTGTAACTGTACTACTGTAAATACTATTTGATATTCAGTGGCATTCTATCCTAGGGCAGGCCCTCTTGCTGTATCTTTTCTATCCTTGATTTGTAATAGAATCTATAGAATATATGGCTAGAAAGTCTCTTTGAGACTGACCTATCTTCTGCTGTTGCAAAGCTGTGAGTGGGAATGATTGATTTAGACTCCTTTTAAAACTATTCAGCTAATAGGCAGTGCAGTAGGGGGGTTCTTAGATGCTGCTGCTGTCACCAAGACACTATTACGCTTTGGTTTCAAATGTCTTTGGCGTTTCAGATCAGACCTTTAATCTGTTTGCTTTAATTCAGCCAAAGCAAAAGGATAATAAATTGGGTCAATGTCATAGTAAAATTTTTTAATTCCTTAAGATGCTCTTTGATAAAGGCACTATTCAAGTTTACTGATTTTTATATATCTATATAGATATATTCCATGTGTGTATATGTATATATAATGTCTTTTTTATATTATAAATATCCTTCTGTCAGTTCTTTTGGATCCTCCAATTAAATACATAGACCACCATACAATTCCGCTTAAGCAAATCATTCATTTATTGTATGCGTAGTTAGTAAATTTAACAATCTTGCATTATCTCATGGCTATAGTAAGTTGCTCACCAGTCTTTTGCATACTGTGTGCTTGTCTGTGTAACACCATGGGCATCCCTTTTCGCCAGGTCTCTGCATACCCGTAGTCCGACTGCATGTATGGACTGTGATCTCGGAATGCTTACTGGCATGTTTGGGTTTTTATAGGGTTACGTAGTAGTGGCTTGAACCATAACCTCAAAGTCTCCTGATGTTTGTATGAAAAGAATGTGCATCTTTTATGCTGACTTTTCTAGTAGGTACCTGGGAGCGTCCATCCCCTTTGTGCAGGAGTGCCAGGGTGCCCATTTCTTTGTGCCCAGCAGGTAAGGAGCTGAGGCTTCCTTGCCACTGCTGACTGAACTGTTAGTGCAGCATGCACATTTGACCTAAGGGACATGAATGGATGGTTGCATTGACACTTAAAAGTTACTTCAGAATAAGGGAAAGAATTCCAGCACTTGTGAACAGCCAAACTGAACTATCAGCTACTGGTAATCGGTGACGTTCCTGAGTTTTGGAAACTGTTTTCTCAGAATTGGTTTCTTTAGTGTAATACCTGCTGGGATGATAACAAAATACAATGAATCTTTATAAGGAGTGAAAATCAATTTTTTGTCTTGGCTAGTCAAATATGAAATGTGAACATTAGTTGCCCAAATGTGCTCGGGTTTTTTTTTTTGTTTGTTTCTTCTCCTTCACACCCCTCTTTTCCAAGTCCCCTTTATGCTGCAACAGCTCTACTGATAAACATACACAAATTGTTTTGTTAAATAGCAGAAATGTCATGGTACTTAACTGTCATCTCATGTTTGTAACCTGTTCTCAAAAGCATACATTTTGGTGTTCAAGAGTTCAATTTCTTGGTGCTCTATCCCTGTCCTCTGCTGCCTCTTTTGTCAAAATAATTAAATCTTAGTTATTTATTATGCATTCATTATGTATGATAAAGCTATTCCTGTTCTTGAGAGATATGACAACACATCACAGCTTTTGTGTTTATTAGGAGGGGAAATTGCCTTTGAGAAAGTCCACATCTGTAAGTGCACATCTCAAACTGCCAATGCAGGAACCAGTGTCATCTTGCAGAGACAGCTTGCATCCTAATTCTTCTGCCTTTGGTTTGGAGGTGGGAGTACAGCACCATTTTTCGTTCATTAGCCACTGACAAACAGAGGAAAAGTAATCCCTCCAGCTCTCGGTAGCCAAGTGACGCGGTACAGTAAGACTTGGAAGTTTAGAAAGTCATCAACGGCTTTTTCTTACAGCAAATATAGAAATGCTTATTTTAAATTCAGACACTCATTGAAGGGATAGGCTAAAAGTGCCAGTCTAACGATGTTAAATGGGTAAAAATGCAAGAGCAAAAGCATAAGAACAGATGATGGTAAATTTAATTAAAAGACTGCATAATAGGCTGCAGGTTTTCTGAGGTCACCCTCATGGACCATCATTAACCAGCTGCATTTTAGAGCCTATTTGTTGCTAAGCAGCTGAGTCTATTTATATGGGGGATAAGTTAAGGGACATCACACTGGGGGACAGGTTCCTGCGGCTTGCTGAGCTCGGTGTCTAGTTTTCCTTAGCCCTGTAGTACGTGATGTGTCTTCTTTCCCATAAAAACACCCTTTATCACAGTTTGAAGAGCTGGAGATGGTCACAAAGCAATGAATATGTGGATAAAAATGGATACATGCCATTTACAAGGCAAAATTCATCTTTGTGAATTATGGGAAGTAACTAGCGGTATGAAGCCCCTTTCCCCTGACTGACTGTACTTCTGCTAAGCCCCCCCCTCTGTCAGGGCGGGCTCAGGCTGCGCTGGTAGCACCCCATTCCTCACCGTGCTGCATCCATCCCCCTCGGAGGTACAAACTTGCTGTTTTTCAGGCCTGTCTGTACTCTTGGGTCTCTTGTGCTGCACCTATTGCAACACCTATCAGCTCTCGCTGCAGTCCTATGTTAAATACAGTGTAAAACGCAGTTACATTGAAAATGTTGCTGTGAAACAGTAATTCCTAAGATGGCCAAGGTGTCTTTCCACTGTTGTGATCCTTTGATGCTTCTCTGCTTCTGGGAGGAAAGTTTAATTCCCCCATCTAAACAAATGCGGTTGTTCTCCAGCGCCGCCCGCTCTCGTCACCTTCGAGAGACGGAGGCGGGAAGCAGTCATCGACTGAGCATTGGTGGTTCAGTGGTAGAATTCTCGCCTGCCACGCGGGAGGCCCGGGTTCGATTCCCGGCCAATGCAACTTAAGTCTTTTTTTCCACCACTTCTTTGTTTCCCGCGTTTTTACTTCCCCACCTCCTTTTTTTAATTTTCCTTTTTTTTTTTTTCTAAAAAAAAAAAAAACAAACCGGTCGTCGCTGTCAGTAACGACGCCAAAACAGCCACCAACGTGCTGCCAGCTCGGCCGGGCAGCCCTCGGCCCCACCACAGACGCCGCCTCCCCGCCGCGCTGGAAGTGACGCAGCGGATTTACCTTCAAACTGCCGGCGGCGGCGGGAGGAGGCGGGCAGGGCCGGGGGAGGGGTCAGCGCCGCCGCAGGAGGAAGGAGCGGAGGGGTCGTGGTTGCGGGGAGCTGCTGCTGCGGTGGGGCTGCGCTCTGGAGAGGAGTAAGTGGCTGGGGGAGACCCGCGGTACCTGCCCCTTCCCCCCCCCCTCCCCGGGCTACCCGCCCCGCCTCGGTGCCCCCCAGCCCTCCCGGCGGCGGCCACCGGCTGCCCCTGCTCGGCCTGAGGCGAGGGGCAGCCCCGCGCGGCGCCGGGGACCCGGCGGGGGGAGGCGTCGGTTCCTCCGGCCCGGGGCCCGCGCACCGCTCTGGAGAGTGGGTGGCTGCCGTGGTGCCACCGTGCCCATTACACCGAGCTCGGCGGCCTGGTGTCACTGCTGGGGCTCGCGCGTGTGGCGCCCCCGGGGGCATCGCGACGCGGGGGCCGCCCGGTGTGAGGGTCCCCCGGCCAGCCGTGCGGGGCTGCGCCTGAGGCACCGGGGCGCCCGTGCGGACACCCCGCTGCGCTTCTGCTCGGCCCTTCACCCGCCACCTGCTGAGGTTTTTTCCTCAGTGGAGTAAGCTTTTGGCAGTTATGGCGGTTTTCTGCTCCACAGAGAAGCAGTAGGCACCAGTTGTAGGTATCCCGTCTGCGGCAGGCGCGCCTGCATGTGCTGAGAAACGTGTTGGTTTAACATCGATCATCTGTCATTTTGAAAGAGTGCCATCCCCTGTGGAAACGGGGAGTAAGTAATGTGACTTTTTTAAAAAAGTCTTTTGAAAGGCTTAGCATTGAAAACATAAAATGATCTGCCAACGTGTATCTCTCTCTAATGATTTTTATATTTTTCTTAATTTTTTTTTTTCATAAATAGCAAGGTATGCTTATGTTGTTGGTTGCTGGCTATTTTTCTTTTGCTCCCGTTACTGTTAAATACGGTAAGTGGAGGAGAACCAGTTTGTTTAGTATCCAATAAGTCTGGCAACTCTCCTGTTTCCCAAGTAATTAACACAATCGCTTGTTGATACCGAATGTTGCTGGGAGTAGGTGTTGTGAAGAGTATTGAGTTGGAAGGGAGCTCAGAGGTGATGCAGGCCATGTCAACCGTAAAAATTGATTCCTGAAAGCTGTTACTTTGGATTTTTTCTCTTCTGGCTTGCAAAGAGAACTTTCTGAATTTTACATGGTTGCTTTGATGCCAGAGCCTGTATAGCAGGCTGAAATAATGGAAACATGTACACTCTGCCAGAATTCAGGCTCTGGCTTAGCCCAGATGTTAAGGTTGTACAGGACTCTTTGGAAGGATTTCCCTTGTATGGCTTGTGCTGTTCTCTCAGTCAGCAGAGTGGCTGGTGGGTCCCCTGTTGTAACTGATAGATCCCAACTTTAATCTTCCCACCCAACATCTCCATATCAATCTTTTATTTTTTAAAAGTTATGGGGAATTTCTTTGTGAAATGGGATTGATACTGCATTCAGTTACAGCTTCCCAAATTCTAATGTATGAATGCAAGCAGAAATTACTTAGAGTTGTTCCTTACAATAATTCCTTAAAGTCATTATGGAAAACATGATGTATCCCTGATGTTTTCTTGACGACAGTCAGGTTGTTATCTTTAAATATAAAATTAAGTTCCAAAACCTCACTCTCAAAACTTCTAGGTACCTTGAACTTTTGTTACGTCTCAACCCCTGCTGCTCTGGGCTGTTCCAACTTCATAAGTATTTGAGGTGCTTGGAGCAAATGATAAAGTGTATTCTGTTACCAGAGGTGCATTAATTCAATGAGTTTCTATTGTGTTAATTTTGATAAACCATATATACTCACAGCTAGTGTGGAAAGTGAGTATTCTTACTGTGAAGCATGTGTGTTTATACACAGTGTAGAATTAAACTTGCAAGACAAAGTGCTTAGATTATTTTCCTTATATCTTGTTTGCTGTAAACTTTACAAGCTCATTACTATTTCAGTTGCTGTTGGAACATAGATAACTTCATTGGGCATGATTCATGGAAAGGTCATAGCTGATAAGTGCAGCCTTGCTGCTTTGACATCCTGTTACGTGATAGTACTTAGGTATTTGTAAATACTTTGAAATTTATTTTAAGTGGTGCAGGATTAGTTTTGTGGGTTTCTTTTAATTCCTTCAGGTGTGGTTTGACTTAGGGTTTGTGCATAGTCACACCTCTCCCATGTGTCTTACACCCTACTCTGAGCTGCCACAGTCTGCTGTGACTTTCTGCTGCAAAGTTTAATCTGGTTTCAGATCTGTACTCAAACTCTATTTTTCCCCCTATCTTGGGACCGCAGCAGCATGTTTAGTTACAGGTGCAGTAAGCCTGCAGACCCACATTAGTGTATCAGCCCTGTATTCTAGTGGCAGCAGCAATGGCATGTCCAAACGTAAGCAGAGTCAGCAGCTTTTTCTGCCCCACATGTACACTAGAGCCTTGTATTTGGAAGCCACTTAAAGCTCTTCTGCTCTTATGACTCAACGTGAAGCAACAAATTAAATTGGGTTTCTAGTTTAAACTAAATTCTCTTGCATTTTCAGTACAACTGATGAAACGGGTAGTTTCCTGGGGTTTCATTGGAATGACTACATTCGGTTGTATTGGAGGCATTATAGGCTTAAGTGAACACCTTTTTTTTTTTTTTCTACCCCCGTCCCCGTATGAAATACTAGGTCATTATTGTCATGTGGCTGTTCCTCCTTTCTGCCCTTCCTTCCGCTGTCTTCTGTCGCTTGAAAATCACATTTACTTTTGTGATGTGCAGTACTGTCATTTTGGTCCCAAGCTTTCATATTTTCCCGACTTAGCCTTTTGGGATTTTTTTAATTCTTACTATTTTCACATTTCCAGATGAAAGCTACCGTTACAAGTTTGCCCCCTCCCCAGTTATTTAAACAGATCTGCTGTTCTGCTTGGATTGCTCTACAGCATTCAGTGTAAAAAAAGTTATCTGACTTCTGTGTTTGAAAGTCTAGTTTGGCTTTAGTAACTTGCTATTACTTGATTTTAAAAATGTTTATTAGCATCTTGCTCAACTTGTGATTTCAGTAGTGTTAGTCATCGGTTTGAATTCTCAGGACAGGCAAACAGGTGTATCTGGTAGGATGAGCAGGAGTGGAAAAGCTTGCTCCTAAATACAGCAGGAAAAACTTCACTAATATCTGTGTGATGATCCATACAGCAGTTGCCAAACATCTTCAGGCTCTTTCTCCTGAGGTAAAAACCAACAAAACTCCCAGGTCAAACTGTGTCTCCGAAGCCTAATTAGCCTGGAATATAGTAGTCTTTGTAGTTGCTAGTGACATTAACTATATCAGCTTGTAGCCGTGATGGCCAGCTCAGCAAGTTTCTGGCCAGAGTGAGATTAGATGGTGTGGCTTCTTATGATGGCAGGTTTCCAGACTCAGCCCCACGGGTCCCTTCGGTTTGGATGGGTGTGGGCTGTCACAGCCCTGTCTTCGGTTCTGCTGCTGCCAGAGTTTTTGCTGTTTGGACTGAAACTTTTCACAGCAGTTATCTGCTTCAAGGGAAGCTGGGGAAGGAAGCAAGAAGGTGTTGGCTCAGGAGTGGATCAGCTGTGCGTCCGTGCATAAAGCTACTTGGGAAGGGGGCAGAAACGGGAGTGGAAGTCTTAAAATGTGTACAATGGGGAACTAGTATTTTAGCAATAGGTTGTCTGGTGTGTGCAAAGTGTGCCTGCTGAAACCTCTGATAATGCATCCAAACTTGACCCTGACCTGGTCTTGAAATGTGTTCAGTCTTAAATCTGTATTGCGTCGGTGAGTTTAGTACCTCTTACATTCTTTAAATAGTTGATCTGTATCAAGTATGCTTCATCCCAGGGCTTAGCTGTAATTGCATGTCTGCAATTGCTTCTTTCTGGTACTGGGTGCAGGTACCAAATGAGAGCGAGACAATTCTCTTGCAGGCATGCTTATGTAGTTATTTTAATTTTTTCTGTGCTTGGCTCTAGGAAATTAGGAGGAAACTGGGGGTATTCGTGGTTTGCAAGAGGCAGGAAAAGTGGACACAGTGCAGCTGTTTTAGAAAAAAGGGGGGATGGGATGTGTAAGTAATGGATAAGCACATAGGATGACTGCTCTATGGACCGTGGTGACTGTGAAGAATAAGTACTGCTTCCACTTATTACTGTATTTGTATAAATAATAATTCTGTGCTATTCTAAACTAAAAGTGCAGATTCTGCTAATGCTACAAAGTAGAAGTGGTCATAGTCCATGATGTTTGCTCAAAAAATCTCTACCCACTTGGTGGGGAAAAGTAGCGTGGTTTGAACAAGATGTTAAATCAAGTGGGTAGCTACACACTACATGTTTAATTGCAGACTTTCCTTACCTTTCAGTGATAACTTAGCAACCCCAACATTCATGAAGAGTTTCTTTTTAAGTGTAAAAATGAAGGTGATAGGAAGGTGCAAGCTGGGCATGGAAGATGGATATTTGTTTCAAAGAAACATTAAATAAAACTGAAGAATTGTAAAATCAAACAAATGGAAAAATAATGTTCTCCATGATGCAAAATCAGGCCCTTAAACTTATGCATGGAATGTTAAGGCAAAAAAAAATGAATAAAACTTCATCTGGAAGAAGGGCTTTGGTTTATTGTTTGTTGGGGTTTTTTAAGCCACAGGCCATTATAATATGGACGATGTTGTAGTACCAACAGTAAAATACCAATTTATCTCACAATAGAATAAATAGGGAAGGAGAGTACTGGGCCTTGCAACAGTGCATTTAAATCTGCATATCTCATATATGCCTTTCAACAGAATCTTCATTGTATGAAACAATTCTATGAAGTAATACGTTTATCAGTAAAAACTTCACCATGAAGAGTTTGATTTATAGTAATAGGGAAAAATTATCTTTTTATATAGATGACATTTATTCTAGGATCTTTTTCTAACCAGTATATTTCCACCTTCTGTATTTTGATATGCCAAATGAGGTAATAAGCATATGAAAATAGTTGGAAAAATTTGTTCTGGTCCTGGGATTATTTTTTTCCTTAATATTTTTTTTTTTTTCAGCTTCATGTTGAACATGAGCCTTGTTATGATCAGTGAGAATGTAAAGCTGGCCCGTGAATATGCCTTACTTGGAAATTATGACTCTGCGATGGTCTACTATCAGGGAGTTCTTGACCAAATGAATAAATATCTCTACTCTGTCAGAGATACGTATCTGCAACAGAAATGGCAACAGGTAAATAGTACTTTTCTGGGACATTCTGAGGGAAAAACATCAAAGTAGCAAAAATTGTCTTATCTTATGGTAAACAAAAGTATAAAAATACTTACACCATTCCCTGATAAACTGTCGTCCTGTTATATATAGGCTTGTTATTATATAGACTTATTTAAGTCTTTCTGATTTTTTGCTCTGACAATGACAGAACAGGCAGTGGAACACAGCTCTGGGGAGCCAGTCCACTCTCTGGCTGGTCAGCTTCTTGCTGATAAGTGCCCCTGTTATGCTGAAGGGTTTTTAGGCTGGTATCATTTTGAATAATCTTATTTCCCTCTCACTGTTTTCGGAGTGTGATGTAGATCCTTAATAGAAACAGTGTTGTGGCTACCATGTTAATTTATCCTTAACGCAAACCATCTTTTTTTTTATTGACGTTCAGTCTCTTAGGTTGCACTCTTTTCTGTCATACTTGTTTAATATGCAAAATTTGTCAAATCCTCTTTGGTGTTAAATCCAAAATCTATTTGTTTATTCTCTAAGTGTGATGAGGAAGGCAGAAAAACCTTCTTAATATCTGACGTGCATTATTCTTGTCTATTGAAGTAGAGTCGGGTAGCTTGTGAGACCTTGTGGAATCCATCTGGGCATTACATGGGCTTGAACAGAGGACTATTACAAACTTGCTTGCAATGTGCTTAATCTACTTTATTTTTTTTAATCAGGTTTGGCAGGAGATAAGTGTGGAAGCTAAGCATGTGAAAGACATAATGAAAACTCTAGAGAGTTTTAAACTAGACAGCACTCCGTTGAAAGCTTCACAACAGGAATTACCAGCTCATGATGCAGAAGTCTGGTCTTTGCCAGTACCTGCTGAGCGTAGGTAAGAGGGAACCTGAAGACTTAAAATGAACGTTTATCAGGGCAAAGTGTGCTTTGACTTCGGCCTGTTATTGTGTAATTTTTGTTCTAGAAGTGAGATGTGTAACACATAACACCAGCAGCTTGCCTCCATTTGTAGTGAAGGAGATGCCATTTTGAGGCAACCTACTTCAGAACATTCTGGGGCTTTAATCTTAATGTAGGCTTGACTAATGTAAAGCTACTTTTCTTCCTTTTTTTCTTTTTTTTTTCTTTTCTTTTCCCTGACTTAAGATGAGCTAGTTATTCTGTGGAAGCTCATCTCTATTCCTGAATTGATCTCATCAATTTTAAAATGATTCTGCATGTAGCTGATAGAAAAAGAATGAAGATGTATTAGCAGGGTAACAGTAAAATCTAGAAGTGTTCAAGCTCAGTTTCCTTTCTGTAGCAGGTGGTTCCCTGATCATCTTGGTGAACTGGTCAGTTAGGCTAGCATAAACTCGAGGGAAGGGTTGGGAACAAGCAGCCGCAGGCCAGCCTCCTTATTTTAGATGTCTTTTTGAATTATGCTGGGTTAGTGTCTGTGAAACCAAGGCCTTGCAGTGTAGCTGCTGCTGAAAGGATAGTCCTCCCCGCCACAGTTGTCTTACTTTTTTTTCATTTTTGTCTTTGTCGGTGTTAATTAGCTGGTTTGGGATGCTAAACCGGCAAAAAAGACGCTTTTGTGGGGCTAGTATTTCTTTTGTTTGGCCTCTGGTTTTTTTGGCTTTTGATGTTTTTCTTGTTTTCCTGAGCTTAGCTCCTTGAACTGGTTAATGGAAAGGTTTTAACACATGCCAGTGGTGCATGAAGGAGGGAACAGTAGTGCATGCAAAGCAGACGTGGAAATGTGCATTTTGACAGAAAGTGACTATTAGATCAGCATAGCTGTGCTGTCAGACTGTTCTTTGAGGCTTTGAACTTACAGCACAGACAAGTTCAGTCTTTGCGGCTACATTTTTACTTTTTTTTAAAAAATGTATTTATTTTAAGCCTGCCTTCTGAAGGAAATGGGTCTTATGTGATCACACTGTTTCTGTTTAATCTCATGTAATAACTTCGGAACACTGCTAGCCAATTTCATTCAAACCTTTTGGAAGAATAGTCTGGGAGGTAGAACTTTCCTAATGTTTTGAAGCTTTCTAGTGAAGAGATACACAAAGTCATCTTTCTAAGAAAGGAAGTACTTCAGAGAACTGGTTTTTTTCTATTTATCTTACCAGCTGGTAAAGTGTTGAGTTATGGTAGCAAGAAGAAGCCACAGTGAAAACTTGGGCCATGTTGTGTTGGAGTAACCACAGTAAATTCCTATACAGAGGTAGCAGAGCTCACAAATTTAGGTGGAAATTAGATGTGTAATCGCATTATTGCTTTATCTTGAGCTCTGGAGTGGAATTCAGAGGTGGCTAGCTGTTCATAAATAAAAGTATAGGGTGGTAGGTGCTCCATTTGGAGAGTGAAAATACATTCACCATATGATCTTATCATTAGCATATTCATGTTGCCTAATATACATTTCACCCTGAAGAGATATGTTCTGACAAACTTGCTGCTGTGGATAAATTAAAGAGAAGTTATGGGCAGGTACTGGATTCTGATATATCTTGAATGATATGTCAAAACACATCTCCTCATTCAAGTAAATTCTCTCCAAATCGGAGTCTTCTGTTTTCTGTTCTTTAGAAATATCCCTGAACATAAACTTGACTGATAGCTTATTGATGCTGGAATTTTATGCAGGCCCATGGAAAAAGTCTACCTGTGAGAGTAATGGATTTATATGGGGAAGAAACTGAATTTTAAAAAAGAAATCCACAGTGCTAATCATGATACTGGTTTATTCTTATGTGTTTCTAAAAGTACTCTAGTTTCAAACAGCTGGAGGGCTCACATACACATTTTCTTTCCCAAGAAGCGAAATTAAAAGGAAGTGAAGATAAAACTGTCCTTCCCCAGAAACCTTTAAGTTTCTTTGGGTAGGAGGGTGAGGACTGTTGTGATAAGGAGAAAATATATTGGGAATTTTTTTGTTTTGTTTACTTTTTGCTAAGCTCTGTAATACTAGAATTACTTTTATTTATGAAATATACAAAGCATGGAGTTTGTTTTAAGCAAATGAGCCCTGAGCTTGTGGCAAAAAGAAACTTTGTTTAGTGACTATCTAAAAATGTCTGTCTTGTTTCTGACATACAGATTTTTATCATGAGCAAAATGGCTTTTCAGTTTGTAACCACTTGATTTGGTTATGTAGTGCTCACCAGTGACTTTACACTGAGGCTTTTTGCATATGTTACAACTAATTAGACCTTCGCCAGGACCCAGAAAACGTCAATCTGCTCAGTGCAGTGATTGCAGAGGTCACAATAATCGTGTAAGTGCAGCTGTCAGAGGCCCTCACCGTCCATCCTCTCGAAATCCCAATGATAAAGGGAAGGCGGTCCGCAGCCGGGAAAAAAAGGATCAGCAAAATAAAGGAAGAGAGGAAAAGGTAAGCTTGCAAATAACTTCGTGAACTCAGTCTTGCTTTCTTAGTATTGAGTGTACTATAGAATTGGATGACTATAAAATGTTTCTTGTGTTCAAGTCAGCATGCTGATTTGAATCTCACCTTGTAAGGTATCTTTGTTTTATGGACAGTCATGGTTATGGATTAATAAAAAAACCCAACAAATTCGCATTTGGAGGAAGTGATCTGGTAAATGTGGGCTTGTTTACTGCAACCTGAAGATAGTTTTTTAAAATTATACCACTGAATTACTGAAACTGAGCCTGATGGAGCTCATTCAAGATGGGATGTCATTGTGGGTTCTTTAATTGCTTTTGTATATTCTGGACAGAGGTTGAATCAAGTGTTCCAAAGCACTTCAAGATTTATTTAGGAGACCTGTCTTTTTGGTTTGTTTGGGGTTTTTTTTGTTTTTTGTTTTTTTTGAGATCTGGTATTAGCTCCAGGCTCTTTACAGTTTAATACAAAAACCCAATGTACTTCATGAGAGAGAATGATCTATGATCTCTTCTTTGCAATCAGTGTGCTTTAATTTTCACTTGTGCTCTGGTATCCATAAATTTAGCTGATGACCAGAGTAAAAGATCATACTGAAGACACTAAATTCATAGTTTTCCAGACTCTGAATAAATCAAATGTCCATGTAACAGTTTGTTAGCTTCAGCAACTTCATGTTGTGGCAAGGTGTCATGGCCTGTGGAAACAGTATAAACTACAAGGGTGGAACTGTTAAGCTATGTAAGCTGCTACTTCTGTTAGGAGCTGTATTACACTGTCTTTGATAATCCTCTCTCACTAAGAATATACACACACAGAGACAGGATAGGTCTTTTTTTCTTTTTTGCAGTTGTTCAGTCATCACCAGTGCTTGCTGTTAAGTGTATAAAAAAAAATGGGGTATGTCTAGTGCATTTTATTTCCTTTCAGTTGCATGGTCTCTGCTGTTTGAGCCCTTTGAACTGTGTAGCTTCTTTGCTTCAGCTCTACTGCAGAGCTGCTTCTCTGCTGTTCTTGTCCATGCTTCAGTATCAGTTAATTAGCTCTTTTACCTCTGTGGTCTTCCTGCAGATCATCTTTGGTCATCCTACATGTGGAAGTCCTGCTTAATTATTTTTTACGTGTGTCCCCCATATATATGACATATTGATGACACTCACAGGGTTTGAGATACTCTAGCTCAGTGTGACACTTTCTGATCCAGTCTCACGTATAATTCCCCCTACCCAGCTGCTGCCTCAGATAGTTTTCGATTTCTCCAGGAGAAGAGGCAAACACTGGTATAGTGTGATAGGCGTGTGCTGGTTTAGTTACGTACTAAAGCAAAGAAACTGCCTCAGTTTAATATGCTGGCTTTGGTGAGAAGGAAATAGGACCAGGGCAGTAGAGAAAGTCTGGGTGAACCACATAGATCCTGCAGTGCCGCAGTCATGTGGATGCTCCCTGATTTTCATGCTGGTTTATGTTGCTGCCTTCTAGAAATAAGATGCTATTGTGGACTTGTTATAAAAATCCATTAGTAGCATAGCCACTGTTAGGTATTTACATTGTTATATCCTTTATATGTAGAACAAATCCACATCTGAGATTTCAGAGTCTGAACCAAAGAAATTTGATAGTGCTGGATATGATAAAGATTTAGTGGAAGCTTTGGAAAGAGATATCATTTCTCAGAATCCCAACATTCGATGGTAAGTTTGGATATTGCTGACAGTTTTTCTGAGTTGTTTCTTTTTCCTCTTATACGATATGACAAGAATGAAGTATTTTAGCATATGCTTACATATAAAAAGTTACCTACGCGTTTTCTTTACTCATTAAATAGGCAACTAAACTTGTGTAGCTGAATATTTTTACAACTTTTTTTTCCACCCATAGATTCACAGAATAGTTTGGATTGGAAGGGACCTTTAAAGATCAGCTAGTCCAACCCCCTGTCCAACCTGACCACACGAAGCTTCTCAAACTTTTCGAAGAGTCCTGAAATAAATTTTTAAGATGATTTTTTGCAATGTATAAGAGTCTAGTGTCTGCCAGTGCCTCTTCATTTAAAAACCTGCCTTGCTTCCCAGGGGCATACCAAGGTAGAATACCAATTAACAAAGAAGTTATGTCAATATAGGAGTATGTCAATATAGGAGACCTTTGAAATCTTGCTGGATGTGATGTGACCGCAGTATAAAATATAACCATGTGCCAGTACCTTTACACAAATGTGTTAAATATTAAACCTTATACAAAGCTTGTTTTGTGTTCCAAATGTTTCTAAGCTTAGGTGGTTTTCTGAGGATTAAATGAGAAAAAAATCTTCTGGCAAATGAAGTAGGCTTTAAAAAAACCCTGAACAATCCCAGAAACAATTTTGCATGCGTGCAACTGTCATGTATTTCAGTTTAATATGTAAATATGTTTCAGTTTTTATATTGAATCTTAAATTGCACCTTCAGATTTGAAACTAATTCTCCATCTAGCTATGTTTTGAAACCAAAATACTGGTTGGGCACATTCTGGTAAGTGGAATGCCCTGAGACCAGCCTATAAGGTATCTTAAGAGTTAATACATCTGTAGCTCTGGAAAAGAATTCTAAAAATTCTTTTTGATTCAGCTACATTTACTACTCTGCAGTAAACTGTTCTCGTAACAATGAAAACAGCCAGCCTCTCTGCAAATGAGGGCAGCAGCATCTGTAACTAGCATAAGTTTAACCAGCTTGCCTTACACTGCTTATTCTTTCTGTGAATAAAGCAACAATGCTCTAGTGAAATAGTTAATGTGTCTCTTTGCTTTTGCATCCAGCTGGAGTCTACTAGCCACGTCAGCTGTAGTTGTTGTAGGCTTTTGCTAGTAGAATGTAAATAAATCCAGCTCATTTTCCTGAATTATGGAAGAGCTGTTACATTACAATAAGTTTTAATTGCATATTGTTTTGAGCTGTGGACTGATTCTTTTGCAGCCTGTCTGAATCTTTCTCTTTCTTGTCAGGGATGACATTGCTGATTTAGTAGAAGCCAAAAAGCTGCTTAAGGAAGCTGTAGTTTTACCGATGTGGATGCCAGAGTTTTTTAAGGGAATTAGAAGACCATGGAAGGTATGAAAAAATCTGATCCTGTGATCATAAGTAGGATTCTGAGATTGGATCTTGGCGGAACAAGACATTTCAGGTGTTTTACAGTTTATATAAATTCTTTCTACTTTTGAGTAACAAAATTTGTGGTCAATAGTACTAACAAAATAAAAATGTCAGCCAGATAAATACACTGTCTTCAGCTATATGTTGTAAGTAAGCAATAGTAATTAATTACTTACCTTTGAATAACTTTTCAAGGGAAAGTTTACATCTGGTATTTTGATATTACACTATTAAACAAACTTTCAAATTGCCAGTGTTATGATTCTTTTCCTAAAAGTGGGTTTTCTTCATTTTAATAGGGTGTGCTGATGGTTGGTCCTCCTGGTACTGGAAAGACCCTCCTGGCAAAAGCTGTCGCCACTGAATGCAAGACTACTTTTTTCAATGTTTCTTCTTCCACACTTACCTCAAAATACAGAGGAGAATCTGAGAAACTTGTTCGTCTGCTGTTTGAAATGGTGATTAAAGTTTCTGAACATAAATAGTGAGATAATGAAGTAGAAATTACTTCTGGAATAGTGAAACCTTGCCAAGGTGTAGAACTCTCAGCATACATAAACAGCTCTCCAAGTTTCAAACACTTTAGGACCTCTGATTTGGCCATGTACATTGAAGAGATTATTCTAAACAGCTTTATAAAAACTGAAAAATGAGGTCATCTTTATTTTCATGTTAGCTAGTTACATTAGAGGTAGCTCGCTATAAGCTGATGAGTTTTGTAGAACATACTTGAATGTAAAACTGGAGATGAAATGTAATTGCTTTCTGGGTGAGAACCCGACTTCGGCTGTGTGTGTTTTGTTGTTGTTGTGGGTGGTTTCTTGTTTGTGCTTAAAAGAAGTGGACTTCCAAACTGTGGCTGGCTTCAGAGCACGTGACACTTGAAATTGGCTGAGAATAGGTCGTCTCTTCTCACGTGTTACCGGGTTTGCCTGCAGCGTGCGCTGGGGTGCCCGGTACGGAAGGGGGCAGCAGAGTTGCAATTGCAGTGGTCAGAGGAGTATGAAAAGAAAAGATCTTTTACAACATAGGTTGATAGGCATGATATCAACTCGCTTGATATGATCAATCAAAAATGCATATACACAATGGACAGCATCTCAGCTGCTGTAGGGGAATAGCTTTTATTATTGCCGATCATTGTCTTTGACCCCTTGTTTTCAGAAAGGTTAAGGAAGGTTATTTTGCAGTTGACCTGTTCTTGGACAGGTTCCATATCATGGTGTCCTAGTTTAATGTTCGTCCTAGCTTTAACTGAGTTCTTATTCAAGCATTCTGTGATGACTCTCACAGTTATAAATATTATTCCTAATGTGTAAAACTGCCTTTAGCTTATTAAACATTTGTTTATAGCCCTAACAACTATAGCACTTTCCCAAAAACTGTTCTGCTCAAATGCTATTAATGAATGCACAGCTGGTTTATAGTTGTGGTTATAGGAATGGAAGACTGGATAGTTTGATACTTAAGAGCTGATTCACTCTGGGGTTAAACGTGTCATTAGTCAGTTCTGAATATGCTATTTGTTAAATGTAAGTAGGCTGCCATTTCAGTTTCTGTTTTATCTTTTGCTTTCTTTAGGCTCGATTTTATGCCCCGACAACTATATTTATTGATGAGATTGACTCTATCTGTAGTCGCAGGGGAACTTCAGAGGAGCATGAAGCTAGCCGACGTGTGAAGGCAGAACTGCTAGTTCAAATGGATGGTAAATAACTTGATCGCTGGGAAGTGCTGGACTGGAGGAAATTTGAGGGGGGGGGGAAAAAAAAAAAAAGTAAATCAAAACCTCATTCTTCAGAAGCAATTCCTTTGAAAGCCTTACATACAATAGGGTAAAAAGATAGAAGTGCACTACTATTCCAACTGTCAGTGTGGAAGGAAAAAAAGATACCAATTATTTAACAATCTTCTAGCACATGAGCAATGATCTTATATTACTTACTCAGAATAATGAAGACTCAGTGGAAAACACAGTATTTCAAAACTGCAAAAGGAAGAAAGTACTGATTGCTCCTCTCAAGTCTTTACCTAGCATATCACTCACTTCTCCAAGTAAAAAGTGTTTCAAAAGAATGTCACCTGCTCCAATTTAAACTTCAAAGGCAATTGTAACACTTAACTTCTTCGGGTTCTCTTTTTTTTTTTTTTCCCCTAAAGATAAAAATAAAAAATGAAGGCAATTTTTTATAGATGTGGCTGTGAGAGTTTTCTTTTTAAAATACTGAGTTCATTACAGCTATTTGGTTAATATTTCACAACAAAGTTTAAAAGTAGGTAACACACTGCAAAGTTGCCGTATAGAGGCATCCTTTTTATGCTCTGGTGAGCAGAGAGGAGGAGAGGAGCACCTGAAAAGTGCTTATCTATGGAGTAATTTGTGGTAGAATTCCATGAGTCAGAAGATTTATATATTTATTTCTGCTTCTCTGGTGTTGATACCCTTTTATGTTTGTCTTTAAATAGCTGCAGAGCTGTAATGCTGCTCTCGTAACTCTAGTATGTGCATAAGCTGATTTTATTAGTAATACTATTCGAGGTCCTTCTACTTGAGCATTCATAAATGGTGTTTTATATGCAAATTTTCAGGCAGACTAGGTACAGCGACTATTCCGTAGCCCAATCCTATGATGGTAAGCAAAAAAAGTAAATGCAGAGAGTAGCAGGTTTAATGAAATTAACTTCCTCACATAGCAGCAGTTTCACATTACTTTAGAGATGGAGGTGTTCTCGTTGCTTCTGAGAAGCTGTGATTCAGTCCACCAAATTTAAACGTTCAAATTCAGCAGTTTGTAAGAAGCCACTTGCATATGTGAAACATTTGACCTGAATTCAGAAGTGAAGAAATGCTGCTTTTGTGTGGCTGTTAGTGAATACTGTTGGGGGGGGAGCAGTATCTTTTTTGGTGTGGTGATGGTTTGGGGGTGTTATTTTGGTTTTCCTCACACGCTCTTGCAGAACATTGATGTGAAAATTCACACACTGTAATGGCAGAAATACAAACAACTCTGCTGTAAATCCATTCCAGCTGTGATAGAGGGGAACTTCCTGATGTGAATTAAGTTAAGTCTCCATTTTCGCTTGCAGGCTATCATATAGATGAAAAGCTGACTGCACTTGGACTCACTGAAGTGCAGTAGTAAACAGCTGCTTTAATACTCCAGAATTGTGGATATTGTTCTCTCTATACATGAAATGTCACAAAACATATGTATATTTTACTCCCTCTTTTCTCCAATGCAGGTGTTGGAGGGGCTACTGAAAATGATGATCCTTCCAAGATGGTCATGGTACTTGCTGCTACTAATTTTCCTTGGGATATCGATGAAGCCCTAAGACGGAGACTAGAAAAAAGAATTTACATTCCTTTACCATCAGGTATGAAGACTTGGGGAGAGGAGAGGTTGAAAAGACTAAAATCTAAACTTATCAATATTCCTTTAGTTCTGATCACCTGGTTGAAAAATCTAATAGATACGTGTATACTATTTCATTTATGAATTCAAGGCCATGTTAAATCTAAACATTGAACATTTACCCTTGTAGCAAGTATAGTCTTTTTTCTCATTCTTCTCTCTTATCCTTCTTCAATTCGTTACTTATCTTCTGAAAGAAAATTGTATAGACTCAATTTTTTTATGCTTGGATTAGCAAAAGGTAGAGAGGAACTCCTGAGAATAAATCTGCGAGAACTGGAACTGGCTGATGACGTTGACCTTGCAAATATAGCTGAGAAAATGGAGGGTTATTCGGGTGCAGACATTACCAACGTGTGCAGGTATGTTAACTTTGCATCATTTGTGTTACTACTGCTAAAAACTCTGAGAAAACTGTTTGTAAAGTAACTTAATTTACATGATTAAAGTTGTTGGATAAAACCAGACTGTAATTTGTCTTTTATGTATGGCTAAAAGGTGAAATGCTGCATTAATATTTGCCTAGATTTCCATTTGATATTTTCCTGTAGTAATGGTGAAAAGCAGTTGCAACATAGCAATCTAAACAAGCTGTGGTTTAGGTAAAATTCCATGTTCCTTTGTATACACCAAATTCCTTGCGTGAGGAATATCCACAGGATGGTAGACTTGAACTTGCAGAGTTGCAGTCGTACCACTGAGGTTATACTACCTAAGCAGAACAGCTGTGTGTAAGAGACGATAGTGGCAGAGGCCAGAAAAACTAAAGTAAAAATGTGGAGTGGTCTTCCTTCACAACACAGAGAAGGTATACCATATTGTGTGATAGTACAAGAGCTGCGTACTCAGCACATTGGCTTTACTGTGAGTCCAACTTCAGTTTTCTTCTACCTTCTCCATCTCCCATTTTCCTCAGTATTGTTTGCATAGTCATTTGTGGGCCTGTTCTGTAATCTAGATTCCTGAAATAATTGACTAAAAATACCTGCTAACCTTTCCCCTCATCTTTTCTTTAAAAAATTGAAAAGGAAAGGAAAGGACTGACCTTTTAAGAGACTAATATTGGTGATCTGGTTTACATCTGAAGCTTTGCACTGGCATAGTAGTTGCAGCAGTGGCAAACTATGGAATCAGCAGTAAGGGACAAAGAACCAAAGCTTCTTAAGACGCGGTCATCATCTAATAAGCACCTGTGTAACTGTGCTTTCAGGCTTTGGTAGCACAGAAGTGTGGCAGCGCAAGGCTTGGGCTCCTAGTTGTGCCCATGCAAGTGTTGTGGGGGCTGTACTTTGAACAGGATAAGAGAACTGTTCTGGATTAAAAACACCTCCTCAGTACTTCTCTCAAACACAGATCCATTTCTTGCCTTGATTCCTAATACAGCTTTGCAAACATTTGTCCGCACAGCTGACAGGACAATGTGCAGTGCTGCAGGGATCAATACGAGTAGCCTGTACACAAAACTGCCACTAAAGGGGTCGCTTAAGGCTGAACTAAGAGTTTGGAGCCTCAGTGCTGTTTCCTGAACAAACCTTACACGGTGTCTGGGAAAAGAATGGTATGTTAGTTGCTCTGAATCAGTGTTGTGCAGATTTGTTTCATCTGTAGGTCTGTGAGATGGATTTGTGGTGGTTTTTTGCTCTGTCTTGATGTTGGTTGTGCTGCGAAAGGAGTTTGTGCTAATAGGTTCATGTTACATGAAAGAGGGTTTATTTGGCCAGCTGCTTTGTGAGTTTCAGCTGCAGTTTGTCTCCACTGGTCTGTTCAGTGTTTGTTACTTGTCATTCATTTTACACTGGATACCAGTGCGCTTGTTTTAAAAGTCAGAATGCTTGTAATGTTTTTCAATTGCTTGCTTATAGAGAGATGCACACACACTCTGTTGGGTTTTATTTTTTTAATCAAGGTCCATTCGTACAAATACTATTAAAAAAAAACATGCAAAAGCAAGCAATCAAATAAACAAAACCCACAAAGAAACACCGGAGTCTTTAATTTGTGGCAGTCTCCTTATTGAAGACAGAGGTAGCAGCAACCAGAAATCCAGACAAACTGTGGTTTGGATGCGCATGATTTGAAATTAGTAAGAAAGTACTCATACTAGCCTGTGTATTTCCACTTCGTTAATGGTGTCAGGAAAACCAGATCGTAGATATGATTGTTTCATTTACATTGAGACAAAAAACCATGACTGATTTAAAAATGCTTAGTATGGTTCAGGCTCACAGTACATAAACATAGTAAAATTCAAACTTGTAGGCTGTAACAGTGTTTGCTAGCGACACAAGCAAAACTTAAGAAAAAGTGAACCAAGAACTTTGGTTTGCTCAAATTATTCTCCTATCTTAAAGAATTTGATGTGAAATCCAAAGTTGCTGAACGAGAGTGAAAACCAGTCAGAGGTAACAATACAGTTCCTTACAGGCAGCATATAACCATGGAAAGTGAAGGTAAAACTTGATTTTTAAAAGACATTCCAGGAAATCTAATATGCAATTTAGATGCATTTTATATGTGAGTATAAACTGAATCATTGTTTTGAGTGGGCTGTGAAGGTTGAAAGGCCTTTGGAACAGAACTGAGCCCTGCTGTGGGTTCCAGTGGGTGGCTTCCTATTTTTTGAATATAGCTTTGGTGCTTCTCCAGGCACTGAGAGTGCATTTGAGAAAGCACAGAGAGCCGATGTTGGAATGACTGTGACACATTTGTAAAGACACTTAATGCTTATTGAGGCCAGAAGTTTGAAGAGCTACAGGCTGAACGGATTCTGTACTTTTAAGAGTTAATGGTGAAGGTACAGGTTGGAGGTAGATGCTGTTGACCTCTCTGTCTTTGAAGCGGGATTTCTGTTTGGACCAGGAAATGTTCCAGCCTTTCCTCCTACGTGCAGGAGAACCAGAACCATTACTTAGCCTTGTTCCCATTAAAAATTCTGTAAACGGCAGCTGCATCACAGGCATGCAGTGGCATTAGAGGAACTAGTCAGTCCACCTCTTTCACCTAGCTTGTGAATAGTAGTTGTTCAGGGATCCAGTGAGAATAAATCCATGTTTGAAAAATATGGGTGGCATGGTATTGTAGGTTGTACAAGCACTTGGAGATCTTCCTGTAAAAGCTTGCATTCAAAAAGATACAATAATGAATTGTAACAGCTTAACTGGAATGGTATGTTGAGCCTTTCAATCAACTGAACTTGCCATTCTGTATTGAGTAACTTTTTTTTTTTTTTTGCATCCTTAATAGAGATGCATCGTTGATGGCTATGAGAAGGCGTATTGAAGGGTTGACACCAGAAGAAATAAGAAATCTTTCCCGAGATGAAATGCACATGCCAACAACTATGGAAGACTTTGAAATAGCTTTGAAGAAAGTTTCTAAATCGGTATCTGCTGCGGACATTGAGAAATACGAGAAATGGATAGTTGAATTTGGATCATGCTGAGTTGTCTTATCTTGAAGAAGCCACCTTTATGTCTTAAGCTTAGAAGTAATAAGTAGTGTGTCAGCGCACTGCGCGCTCTTTTTAACTTTTGTAATTTAAGAGCAACAGATGTCTAAATAAATTTTTTTTAAAATGCAGATTCTGTCTAGCTGTCTTTGAACTAGCTCAAAAGTTACTTATTTTTCTCAAATGCAAAAGATACTGATGGGATCTGCTTTGATCCTCACAATTTTAAAATTACTTAAATTCAACTCCTGCATCAGAGGGTTTACTCTTGGAAAAATAGCTATTATACCAAAAGCCCAGTGTAGCCCTGCTAAATGAGTAAGGGATGCTGAGAACTAGAAATGGGGTGAACAAGATGCAGGTATATAGATGGTTTTGCTAGCTGATCGTAGAGAATTCTACCCTTAAACTCTTTCTTAGTTATTAGTAAAGAACCTACTCAAAGGTTGAGATTTAGAACAGCAACCCTTGCATTACGAACAGTCAAGTCGATTCTACTGAAGTTTAAGCAAGTGTAGGATCATCACTGGTTTACAGTATCCGTTAAGTAACATTAAAATACAATCAGCCAGAGCAACTCTGTGCAGCCAGCGGTGATGCACTGTCACATGTATAGTCTCCTTGTAAGTCTGAGGGAAAACAAAAGCTTTCTGGCATTAATTCCAAAGTACGTTTTTCTTCCTTGACTGTACGGAACTGTAAGCTTCAGAACTCTTGACTGGCAGGTTGGGTCCCAGTTTACACCAGTAAGTGTAAGGCTGGTATTTATTCTGGTGAGGCAGTGCGTGTTTGTGCTCAGTTGGTTTCTGCTCATAACCCTGACCTTACAATTGATGTAAAATCTAAATTCTCTTTTTGTATTATTTGACAAGTGGAATGTAGAAGCAGCTCTGTGAGGGTGGTTCTACAGTGACCATTTAGGTCATAATTTTAGATTTTGCTCAACAGTGGTCATTGTAACTAAAACATCTGTAACTTCTATCCATCCATTTTTTTTGGAAACACTTCCTGCTAGTTCACCTTGGAGCAGCTGGCTGCAGTTCTGCTTGCAGCTAAACTTCATGCTTTTTCATGAATCAAGTATGTCTATAGACTTGTTTCAGCTGGCAGAAACATGCTGTATGACACTGGCCTGGAGTTCTTGCTCATGTATCTCTTTCAGATGCTGCCAGGCAGGTGGGAAGGACAAATGACAATGAAAAGTTGCAGTCCAGGTAGAAGGCAAATGTATCCCAAGTTGTGTAAATGCCATTATCGTGAACATCTTGTTTATGTACTTAAAATTCACCACAGTGTCACTGAGTCACTGAGTGACAGCTGAACATGCTGAAAAGGGACTTGAGCAGTGGCTGTGGTGAGACGCTCTGGCAAGGCACCGAAATGCAGGTACTGCTGAGGGCTCCCGATTCCCTGGCTGGACCTGGCATGATGAACTCAGCAATGAAGATCAAGCGAGTATACGGGTATGTGCATTTAGAGACTTCCATCTCCAAAATTAAAAACAAATGTACCTCTTTGCTTTCAAAAGGTCGGCTGTATATGTCAGTTAAGAAAAAGATGCAGTGTTTTGAAGAGCTTGGGTTTTGTTGTACTTACCTGTTTGTATGTTAGGATGGATGTGTAGTTGTCAGCTGTGTTGCAGGAAGAGATGTCTTCTCATAAATCAATTCCTTGCAAGCAAACCAAAATACTTGTTCTGTTACTTGAGTAAGAAGGGAAAGTAGGCAAGCTTTAGTCCTTGGAAGCAATCCAGTAGGGGGCCACTTAAGCCTGATGGATTTTTGAGAATTTCTGAATTAAACCTTATTTTAAAAGCAGTAGTTTAGTTCTTCAGCTCAGCCAGCCCTGGTTACTAGAAATGAGCACCTGTGTAATACATGGAAATGGGGGTGGGTGGGAAGCAGTAGATGCTGAATTCATAGCTCAGAGGTTCATTTGTTTTGGAATGCAGAACGTGAGGACACCAAGCTCTGCTGCTGGAATTCTTGTATGGAGGGAAGGGCCAGCGCTGGCTGACTCCCAGTGTTTAAAAGGCAGAGGGACACCTGAGCTCCAGCTCGGTCGCACAGCTGTGTTGTCTGGCAATTACAGTGTTCAAGGTTTGCACCATTGTTTAAATTTAATGTTGTTAACCTGATAGTGGTATTTCTTTCCTTGTGCCTTGTAACTTTGTGGAATACAGTACAGGAGAGGGTTACTTGGCTCATGGAAATTGGCCAAGTTGTGAAGCAGCACCGACACTTTTTCAGGCTTAGCCACTCGTTCCTGTTGCAGCTGTTTGGAGCAGTTAAATCGCCTTGTTGCTGTGCAGGTGCTTGGTTTACAGTTTCATAAGTAGGGATGCAAAGAACACGTGCTAACAGCTGCCCAATTTCCATCCACAGCACAACTCACACTGTGTGCAGTAAGAACTGTTGTTCCATGTCCATCCTACTCTTTCTTTTTTTTATTTTTTTTTTATTTTTTTTTCTGAAGAAACAGCTAAACTTCAGCCTTATATATCGCTTCTATTCCAACCATGTTAATGAAGGGGCCAGGGCTATGTTCATAAAGGGAAAGAACATTAATTTCCACATACAAAGAAGAGCTTGTCCACAACTGAAGACTTGTTCTTGTCTGTGCAGTCACCATTCCTTTGCCGGCGTCTTAGCAATTTCCCATTTAGCCATGGATGACTACCCTTTGTCATGTTTTCTGTGACTAAATCGCACTCTTACCTCCCTAGCTCCTAGCATCAGCTCTGCCTTACATGCTTACATTACTGTCACAGCAGCTCTGCATAGCAGGGTCCCACGGGGCACAGCCTGGGGCTCTGGCCATGCCAGCCCCTGCCCCTGGCTCCAGCCCGGTGGCTGCAGCATCCACAGCCCCCTCCCCACCAGCTGGGGCATGTCCCCACTTCTGTCAGCCTGACTCGGACGGGCATCGGGCAAATGCTTGGGATCCTGTGCTCTGACAGCGCTGAGCTTAAGGAAATAACAGCCAAGCACAAAGCCACACGGTGCTAGAACAAAAAATGTTTTTTTTTTAAGAAACAAAAAGGTGGGGGGTGAAGTAGGGTTCCTTGGCCTGACATGCCCCACAAGCTACTGGAGGGTGCGCTCTGGTTTGGCTTTTTGCAGGACAAGCCAGTGTTAGGAATGTTCCTTCGACTAGTGCAGTGCTGTCACTTCAGTGAGTCACCTCGAGCTGTTCCTGCCACAGACCAGCCGCCAGGACAAGCACCTGAATAATGTGGGGGTATCGTTAGCATAAGCTTAACCTTTCCTTAAGGGCAGGGGCGGATCCCAGCTTTTCTCTCTCACTCTAACAGCTTAAGCTGAACATGGGTAATTCTGAACACTTAACTGATAAGAGCGTTCGGTCTTCTTTTTTCCCCCCCAGTCATTTTTCTGATGAACAATTTTTGTAAATAAGAACAAGGAAAAGCTAAAAACCAAGTAATACGCTGTATCTATCTAGCACATTTGGCAAACCGCTAGCTTATGTAACTAAATACAGATGCACACACGAACGAAGCCTAATAAACAATTTACATGTTTATTTGAAAAATGTTAACAGTACAAATCAGCATGGGCAGAGCAGGCCTACTTAGCAATTGTAAGCCAGTACTTCTGTAGAATTGTTTCTTGAGACTTCACATAGCACTGCTGTCACCGATACAAAAAGCACATTGTTTACAAGTGCTAATGATTTTTATGAGTGGAAGGGGCCATAAAAATGTAAAGTGCTTGAAATATAAATCTGCTGTTTAAATTTTTGTTTTGGATATATAACACGTCAAATTGAGTAGCGCAAACGTTTGGTAGTGATATTTTCCTCGCAAGGCACGCTCAACCCTAGGAGACCTGAAACCAGGATGGGCAGCTTTGTTTAGGCTTGCAGGCACAGCTGATGTTTGCGATGCTCCTTCATCCTGTTCTAAGAATGCTATCTGGAGGCTTCAGGGCACCCTGAATTTCATCATCTCGCTGTTTAGGACAGCTGACCTGGTTTATCTACAGGCGCGAAGGCAGCCGGCTTCCTGTCCGAGGTGTGGAAAAGTGACTTCACAGAAGTTAAAACCGATGGTAGCCCTCAGGGTGGAAAGCTGTTTTATTCTGAAGCTTCTGAAAAGGCTGTGTGTTTATGAAGAGGCACAGGGAAATTAGCTTCGGGCCTCGGCCTGAGTGTCCCTGTTACCAATTAATCAAGTGACTTATTTTTCTTAGTAGGAAACAAACAAGGTATTAAGATCAAGTGCCAAATTTCAGGTCAACTAAAAATTTGTTTTTAAAAAAAACCCAGTAATGCCAAAATAAACACAGTATTAAGTACATGCTTTCTTGTCCAAATTATTTTTCCTGTCTGGAAGATCTGAAGGCAAGCTGATGGTAATCACAGGTACAGAGCTGACTTGATCCAGGAGAACGATGCCTCTGAAAGGTAAGTTTGCCTGGCATTAGAGAACAATATACAAAACAATTCAGTGTTCTAAAAATTAGATTTATTCTGCCACTTCCCAAACTTTAATTCAATGAATCAAGTAAGTATTACCTTCCCAATACCTCTTTTATGAAGCTAGAATGAAAACTTGATGGAAAACTGGTTCCAAAATGTACTGGTTCTGGTTTCAGAGGAGTCTTGTCACCCAGCTTCTACATCTGAAGTACCAGCAGGTACCAGCAATGTAGGTTCTATATGCCCAGTTTTATAGCAGCCTAAAGCTGTCTGCGGTCAGGAGCTACTTTGTCAGGCTCTGGCATTTAATTCTCTAAGACTAGCTAAAGCCTCTGGTTTTGTCAGTACTGCAGAACAGCATTGAAGACTTGGGACAAAGCCCTGACTTGCATCTGCAACTGTATTGTTCACCAAATAAGACCTTCTACTCATTCTTACTGGTTTACAATCACAAATGAAACCTTTATGACTTTACAGGACCAGTTTATACAGATAGCAAGAAAATGACTGTGTAGTTCTGGGCAGGGGGTGGTGGTGTTTTGATTTGGGGTTTTTTTTGTAGGGGGAGGGCGTCAGACCATCCTTACAATTTCTTGAAATACTCCAACAAGCTGTGCTCTTCAATTGGAAGAGAAATTACAGCAGGCTGCTTCCTCTGCTCTGTACTGATCTCTGCCGTGGACAGACCTTCAGACACTTTGAGAACAGTTTACGGGGATTAGAATTTTTTTTCATAGTTCTACTTTGTGCAAAGTTTTACATGTAGCAGTGCTAAGCTACTTACTGCTGTCAGGGGCACAAAGTGTTTCTTTGCTTTTTTCTGTTCTAACAAGTTACAAGAAGCACTCTGATCTGACAGCATGCTTTGTGAAACGTTGGGGGAAGCAAGGGCTCTTCTGTCACTGCAGTTTCCAACCTTCCTGATCTCCAACCCTCTGTCCTTCTAGCTCTGTCAGAAGGACTAAGGCCACTCGTGTTCCTGGGTGGATACATAAATTAACTGCACTCAGGGCCATTCAGAAGCGCAGCCAGTCAGCTGCATTTGAAGGCATCAGCTGTGCTTGTGAGGGATGAAGCATGCTACACGGTCAGGCGCTTCTCCTGAAAGAAGATACAGTTCTCAGTGTCAGGTCTTCCAGAACTGACTTGGGTGGCTTTAAAATGTACGCACTTGCCTATTCCAGCACTGATTTCTTAGTCACAGTTACTAATTCATCTTTCCAGCCCTTGTTTTGAGAGCTTGCTTCTCTGAAAAATATTACTGTAGCTGGTAACACACCGAGTGACGAAAGCCATCTGCAGTCAATCAACTTTATTTATGACCTTTTGCCACCGATGCTAGTACCAATTGCCATGGCTTGTAACACAGCTAGCTCCTCTTTGGAGAATTCCTGTACCAATTTGCAAAGCCAAACTTGAGGTCTTTCATAGCTACTGTAACAACTCCAGCACAGTAGGAGTACGAAAAGGTCGAGAGTTGTTTAGCTCTAGCTTCTACCCTCCTCTCTCGGGGCTATGTTAATGGTGCCTCACAATGTAGTCCTTAGAAGACTTGATAAAAATCTGGCAGCATGACAGCCAAGCTAAAGACATCTTCAATTAAAGATCTTCCCACATTCCTCTGAAATGCCTATGTGTCAAAAGGTCACTTGGAGAGGAAAGTTACCGGCAGCCTTTTCACTGAATTGTTGCCACCATCTTCCTACAGAACAGGGCTCCTTCTTGAGAGATTTTACTTAATGTTTTGCATTCATCAGAGAAAACAAAATATACTTACTTGTTTTCATAGGAAGGGAAAATCACCTTTAAGACTTTGAGAATAAGAGCAGCTCCAACGACTCCAACTACAATGACTTCCATCAAACTAAAGAAGATAGGTAAAGATCGAAACCAGAATCTGCACAACCCTTTTCTCAAGTCTTCCACCCACTGGCACATCACCTACAACCAAACAGGTAAAAACAAGAAGACAGGTTGCAAAAGTGCAAGTGAAGGTTTTGTACCTACCAGTGAATCACATCACATGGTGACATACTGAAATTTATGTATGCTTAAACGTGCATAAAAGCAGAATGGAATTGACTGGTGACTCAGAGCTCTTTCTCCTATGAAGTTTGCAGCAGCTGAAGGTTTAGTTCTCTGCACATCCTAGCAGAGTTCCCTGAAAGGAAAGGCCATTTGGAAAATAAAGGACACTTGAACAGAGCAGGGGAAGGGTGAGTTATTTGGCCTAGGCATAGAGAAGCTATTATACCACAGCAGTGTATGGCAGGGAAAGGGTTACTGACAGCCCAGGAGAGGGCTTACACCTTCTATAGCCTGTCTGTAACTTTCAGCCTACTACTTTGGCTATCCTGTCTCCACAGCAGGTTATGAAGTATTCCTTTCAGCCACGGAGGTGGCCACCAAGCCCATCCTCAACTAATCTGGAACTGAAACTTCTCAAGCCGTTACTGGGTTTCCTACAGTGGGCGAGACCAACCTCCCAGAGGGGTAAGCACTCAAGCAGAGTCAGAAAAAACAGGTGTAATTTAAAGCTAAACAATATTTGAAATTGTTATACATGCTTAGCTTCATACAATGTAAATATCACAATTCACCGTCATATCTGTAAGCTCGGAGCATTACAGGATTTACAAACCCATTTGATTCCTACTGGATTTAAAAAAACCCAAAACACAATTTCTCACTAAGGGTAATTCAGTATTGATTTTGTGTGGGGGTGGGTTGGTTTTTTTTGTTTTCTGGGTTTTTTTAAAGTTTCCTACAGTATGTCTGTAGAAGTCTGTTCTTCTTAGTGGTTGGCTGTGGGGATTTCTTAGACTTACGTGGAGATCAGTTACTGTTGGATACCTCACACAGCAGAGAGCCCTGGTCTTTAAAAATATAAAGCAGCAAAACAGTGCTCTACAAGTCAGTACTAGGTTAAGTAGGAATGGCAACTCTCTCTTCCAGAAATGAGTTATTGCATACTATGTTGCTTTTTCTCAAATTAAAAATAAAGGTCCAAAGACAAAGGTGTAGGAACGTTACATAAGTTCTTACCATCTTTAAATGGATGTTGTGTTTGGTGTCTACAGGAGGAAAACCCGCTATCTGAATCATAACAATGCTGGGTTGGTTTATTTGTTTTGTTCTGTAAATATCCACAAAGGAGGAAAACATAGTATTTGTATGCATTTCTGTATGGGGAAGAAAGTTTACACTCTCAAACTGTAATACTGAGTAACACAGCTCTATCTGCAGCATGTTACTACAAGTTTTTATTCTTGGAAATGTCACCAAGCTGTATGCATTTCACCTCTGGGGAAATGGGGAAAAAACCACAGAGGGAGGGGAAAAAATGCTGCTTCTCCTTTATAGACCAGTCTTTAAAGTTTTATACTAATAACTGAAACAAACAAACAAAACTACCTTGTAAGAAGATGGAGGTTCCACCCTAAGAGGTGTCTCTGGTAACTTGCCAGGTAATGTCTCTTCATCTACTGTAGTTTCTACTTGCCGGATGAGGTACTGACTGGTAGTTTGCAGCGGATCTTGAATATCTGAAGAAGAAAAGCTAGACTTAGAGGGGGGCTTGCTTTTTATTTGACTCACTATTCAGGAAAACAAAGACATCAATTTTTCCTTTGTCTCCTAATTGTGTATCCTGCTTAGGCTGGGCTTGGCTTTGTCATTGCAGTTATTATCAGGGTTTCGGCTGAGGACATTTCGGTTAAAAGGTAGATCCAGCACTGGTGGCAGAGTTGTATCATTGCTGAAAAGCAGTGGTTAAATTTGGTTAATTGGTTCAATTTTTCTTTTCCCTACTTAGTCTGATCAGCCCTGGAGAATAGGACTGTTGTCGTACCAGGTTAATGGTTGGACTTTAAAGGTCTTTTCCAACCTAAATGATTCTCTGCTGCATTTCTATGCTTATGGTACAGTTCTCACACGTTCACAGCAAGAACACAGAAGGCTGACTTTTTTTTTTTTTTTTTGACTGGCGTAGTTAACTTGGTAAGAAGCAGCAGCAGTGTTTAATTACTTTTTTTTAAAAGTTAATTAATTACAAAGCTAAACAGCCTTTAGCTGTGCCCTTAGCTGTACATTTCAGCTCTCACCAGATTAAATACTGATGAACTAGGTCAAAATATTCATGTCCTATGAAATCCTTGAGAGTTTTACATTAAGCAAAACTGAAATAAGATTAAGGCATCAAATAACCTCGCTTGCTTTTAAGTTATTCAAGTTTAATAACATAAAACTATTCTCTGGTTTGGAAGTGCCCCAGACAGGTATTTCCTCTCCAGTTTTCTCTTTCATTCTCAGGAAAAAGGGGGAGTTTTAGAGAAACTTCCATCATAGCACTGGGAGAGAAATTTATTCCTGTGAGATGTCTGGGCTGCAGATTGACAAGTACCAAGTGCTTCAAAGGAGAACAGATTTGAAAACAAACAAAATACCTAGAATGTAGAAGAGTTGAATTTAGGTGTGGGTTTTTTAAAAAAAAAACAAACAAAAACAAAGAACAAAAAACAAACCACATAAAGCAAAACACTTCCCTGTTAATGAAGAAACAGTTTCATTATGTAAGACACAGGAATAATGATGTTCTTTTGCACATCAACTACAGATAAAAAGTATTATGTAACAACTAAAAGAAATACCTTTTCCAGAGAGGTTGGGAAGTGTAAATAACACGTCGTTGTCCCTTGGGATGGAATACAGCATGCTCTCTTTCAAAGGGACAGTGTAGTTTGAATGTCTAAGTACTCTCAGGTCCTTTACTAAAATATCTATTTCTGTTACTTCTTCCTGCTGAACCTACAAGAGATGCAAACTTGTTGACATTACTGAGTTTAAAGCAAGAGTGAAGTAGGCTGGCAGAGAAAACCAGTCTTAGCACAGAAACTCCAAGCCATTAAGATGTAGACACAGGGATGTTATAACATGAATTTACAAGGTTTTACACACCACGCTTCCATAGACTATGGAACACATTAGACAATGTGCTGAACAGACTGGGTCTCTCTTTCTCCCTGCAAAAGCATGGGGGTCACTCCGTGGGGTTTTAACCATGCCTTAGATAGCTCATTACGATGTTCTTTCAGGGAGGCATTTTAAGGCATGGAAAACTCAAGTACATAGTGAAAGAGCACTTGCAAACTTTGAAAACGTTGCTGAGGCAAGACTGACACTTCTGCTTTTGCAGTAATGTTGCTTTTTTTGAACAACCAACATAACAGTTTTCTTCCTTCTCTTCCAGTGATGCACTGGAGCCATTTCACTTAATCACTGCAAGTATCGCTTATATATAACGCATCCGGCATAACTGCTACTAACATCAATAACTGCATTGCGAGGCCGAGAACTGACCGAAATCCAGAGTGTTTGTGAGCATAATTCTAGCTGCTACAGAGAAATATAAGTAACAAAAGAGGAATGAAGCATATGATAGTTTGACTCATGCTTTCAGAACGTGGACTCATTTTGCTTCAAACGTGCAGAACAATGTGATGAAACAGATAATTGCTACTGTCAGCTGATAATTAATGAGAAAGATGGAAAGCTTTTGACTTAAAGGAACAATTAAGGAAACAGCATTAGCTTTCTGGTTATTCTTACCTAGTCCCTATGAAAATGTGAGATACACTGTGATGTCTCAGTTTGAGATGTGAAATACACCACCACTACTGTATAACAACTGAATCAAACCCGGATATATTAGCCTCCTAACAGTGGGATAAACACCTCGTTGGAAAAGCTTCAAAACTCTCAGTGGCATTTTTCATTAACAGAATAAAATTTTTACATGATGCAGGTCCCTGTGAAAAATCCTACACGCTAAGCATGCAATTAATTAAGGATCAATGGTATTAACATAATTCCCCTTTAAAAGAAAACCAAAAAAAAGGCAGTGGAACATAAGCCAGCTTCAAAAGAGGTTGGCCACATGTAAAATGCAGATGTACTGAAACAAAAATATGACACTTCTGCTGGCTTCAGCAGCTGTATCTTCTCTCCAGAACCTCTCTGGTTGGAAAAATAACTATACGTTATAGGTGATTTGAGAACTCAGTTCTGCGCGTTTCAGTCTCAGCGAGAATTGTAAGCACTCACATTCACTGGTATTTGTGCAGATACAGTTAGTTTTCTGTTCATCAAAATCCATGTTCATTATCAAGATTTTTATTCAAATGAATTAAATTATCTTACATGCAAAATATTCTATGGCTAAGTTCTCAGGGTTTGAGGGCTTTCACAACAAGCCCACCAACCATAAGAATTTGCCTCTGCAAGTTCCCCATGCTACATGCTTGAAACGCTTTGTTAGTTTGGAATAAACAGTGAGGAAAACCTCAGGACTCAGAATAAGCCCATGCCCCTTTTATTTATTTTGTACATTCTTTTGTAAACAAAGTATTGCTGTGAGTCTGACTTTGGTTGCAAAAGTGCATGTGTTGAAAGAGCATGTGACAGAGTTAATGATATTCTCACAAGCTTAAGGGGAAGTCATCCAACACTTCATTATTAAAATACAAATAGAAGCATTAAAACTTGAAGTCTCCTCATGAAACACCCCTGCTACTATACAGGCAACTTAGGTTGGTATTATCTCCCTCAGTACTGTGCTGGCTAGCATTAGATTATATACTTCGTGCTCTAACCACCAGCCAGACACATGTAAACCTTTTAATCCTTGGTAACTATTTGCCTCTTCTAAAATAAAAACAAGCAGAACACCGAGAAGTTTTTTTACCTGTTTTCCATCAATTTCTGTGATTTCTTCCTGAATGACAATCAGCTGCAAATCAGAACTGGATGCCAAAGGCCACTCGTGAACCATGATGCGAACACTGACAGTTCCCAGGCGCTGCTGATCTGGTAAGTTATTCAAATTTCCATTCTCCACTGTTAAGACACATTGTCACAGTTTTTGAAGAGAAACCACCCCAGCCAGAAAGCAGTATACAACCATGGGGCAAACACTTGCAACTCTGACATAGATGCCTTCGCACATG
The DNA here is from genome assembly GCF_015220075.1 of Falco rusticolus. Classification (NCBI taxonomy): domain Eukaryota; kingdom Metazoa; phylum Chordata; class Aves; order Falconiformes; family Falconidae; genus Falco; species Falco rusticolus. The sequence continues at coordinate 46,010,064 of NC_051192.1, forward strand.
CAGCATCTGAATGGAAAAGTCATTACAGCTACAAAGGACCCCAGCATCAAACCACAGATGCCTGAAATATGTACTATGCTGATGTCCTTAACACTTCCAGTAACCACTGCTACAAGCAGTAGCAATCTGGGCAGCACGTAAAACAGATGCGATGATTTTTTACCAGTATATCACCAAATCAAGCTTGGAGGAGGTCTCATGAGACAACAGAGCAGACAACAGCAGTGCTGTACAACCCCCAGCCTGAGACAGCTTTCAAACAATGTCGTGTCCCTGCCTTTGAAGTTTGCATTTAAGCAGTCTTTGGCTTTGCTGTTGCTGTGTTGTTACTTTAGTTGTCCAAAGGAGTTCATAAGAGCAATGCCACAGCCCAGCCAGCCACCTGTGTAAACATTTTCATTTGCACAACATTCCCCTTCCTCTCAATACAGAAACAAATACATTTTTTCCACACACACTGCACATACTACTCAAGGCGAGAGTCGGTTCCCTCCTACCCACCCACCCCTGCCCCATTTTCATGTGTGACCAGTGACACCTCAAACTCCCTCCCTACCCAAAAGCTTTCAGCTATTTCAATGACTTAATATTCCACAAGCACGCAGAGAACTGCTTTTCTACCCTTGCTGTTTCTGCATAGACGTAGTATCCTCCTCCCAACTACTGGCCTCTGCTCCAGGTGAGGGCATGCCAGAACTGAAGTGCTGCAGGAGCAGGAGACCAGAGGTGACAGGTCTCTCTGGCACGCAGACAGCAAGGTACGTGAACTGGGACTGAACTGGCCCATCCCTAAGCCACCAGGGCTGTGTGCCACCTGCAGCTGAGCCTAAAAGGTGGGAAGGCTGGACTGGTGCCCTTCAGTTACACAGGAACAACGCAGTGGGCTCGTTACTTTTATGCTATGATCCCTTTCCTCACACAGCTATTTTGTTTATATTAAATATAGACAAATACTCTGGCATCATTTAGCCACATCTTAAATTGCAAAAATAAGTGGCAGAAGGAACGAGGTTAGAGAGAGAGACAAAGGTTCCCTAAAGAAGTGGGCCAGAGCAATAACGTAGTTGCTGAATGTTTTCCAACCTAGCAGCAGCAAGCATACGTTGAAGGACCAAAGCTTCAAAGATGCCATGTAGCTGCAGCTCCCTGTGGTCCCAACCTTTCGTGTGTCAGACCGCTCAATACCCACTGCATTCAACAGGAGTGAAAGATATGCTTCCAAAATTGACAGTTGTGGGGATTACAGGTGCCAAGCGTGCCCCGAGAAGCGTCGGACCACCACCATTCACGAGACTTGGTCTCTACTCTTACATTCAAGAGCATGAATATTTAGCTCGTTTGGTTTTTGCATACATACAGGAGTATTTCCCCCCTCTGTTAAAGGCTAACAAGTATCTCTATATTCCTTTAGCGTTTAACAAACATCTGAATCTACTGTCAAGGATTTAGTAAGTAAATAGTATAACCATTACTTCACAGATAAACAGAGAGGTACTGTGCTGAGGACTCAGACCCAAACACTAAGACAGAGAGTTCCAGGCTCCTAGCACCCAGGTCAAGTAAGTATTTTTCTCACTGTTTCAGATTCATGTTCATAATAGTTGTCACTGCAAGCTATACAACTATGATTTGGGAAATTAATAGGAACTAGAGTGCTCAGTATCCCTCAGCATGAGTCAATAAAATCAGATGCATTTTTCTGGAGTCAATTACCTTGCAGGCAAAAGACATTTTGCTGTGTTTTTCTGCCCTAGGATATTAAAAATAGAAGCAATAGGACCACAACTATCCCAGAAAAACAGAAATGAATTACTGCTCTCCCTCTCCAGAAAAGGAATAGTGTCAAATTAATAATTGATCATGTTTGGGAAGGAAGGGTTCAAGAAACAAGGTCATGGCTCAGAGAAGCAATTTAGAAAAAGCATGAGTACTCTCTAAGTAAATATCTGATTGTAAGGACAGGATGACCTCAGAAAACAAGCTAGAGACCAATTGCACCTGATCCATCAAGAAATCATTCTGAATACAACAGAACCTTAAAGCAAATGAGCATAATGGCCCTTTTAAAATTAATTATACAGTATGCTCTGTGTATCTCAAAAAATCACGGTACTATATGGTCTTTCACAAAAGGTATAGCATTGAATCAGTGGAAAAAATAGCAGTTTCAAATGATTCAAAGTCATTAACCGCTGCAGGACACTAGCAAAACTGCAGTATTTGTGCTATAATATCTTATACAGCAGAAACTCGTTTGTCCAGTAGACACAGAAATGAGATAATTAAAAGATCTTCCTAACAGTAATTCATACTTTTGTAATTTAATCTCCTTTTGGAAACATGCCAACCAACCTAGGGACAAAGCCATTAGCAGGGTGGAGTTGCATCCTTCTGTTTACATTGTCTAGCTTGTAGTGCAAAACATTCTTTTGAAAAGATAGGCAGGGTCTGGATTTCAGATTAGACCATTTTCATGTAAGCATGTGAATGTGGCTTGAGAACAAGGTAGTAAGATTTTTTTCCCATCCATTTTAGTAGCAAAATTACTCTACCTTGGGAGATGATTTGCATCTACAATGCTCAGGTTCGCAGAGTATGAGAACATGTAGTCATTGTAAGCTTTGGTTACTGGATAACAGGGAAGCCAAATAACCAAAGGGGAGTGGAGGGGGAGGAGGGAGAGAGAGAGAGAGAGAGAATACTCACATATGACTGTTTGACATGTTATGTGGGCAACCCCGCTTTTCATAGGAAAATCATTTAGATATACCTGTCCATTAACATAGGTGATATTAAAAACAACCTGAAAGAAAGACAAACAGAGTGAGTTGTGTGGTTTCTGGCCCTACGCTACAATTCTGTTCTGAGGAACACACTTGGTACTGACTGATGTCAGACAAAACAATGTATTTGCTTCCACATGCAGACTTCGTTTCACTGCATATTAATTCACTGAATACATAGAAAAACTGGACAAACCTGTCCTTTGTGAAATTCTCCATTGGTTTTCAACATCATAACATTGACTCTGATCGTTTCCTGGAAAACAACAGTGAGAAGAGATGTTAAGTTTCTAAGGAAACACATAAGTCACTGCGGGCCACAGGCAACTTCCATTCACTGTCCTGACAGAACGGCCACACACAGTCCCCAGAGCACGCTCCCAGGCTTTCTATCCAGCAGACAGAAGAAAGAGGAATATGCTTACTTGTTTCATGTAAGGGTTGGGTTGGGTTTTTTCGCCTCTTTTTAATAAAGAGGGCTGATGAGAAAGAATGACAGCTGCATCCCCTTATGTACAGTGTTTTTTGAAAGATCATAATCAAGCTAAATTTTCAGGAGAACTTGTTTTACATTGATATAATGGAAAAGAAGTCTCTCATATTGGCTAAAAAATAATAGACAATACAAGGTAAAAATCAGAATCTCTGCAAATGGTTTTTAAGCACTCCACTTAGTCTTCAAGATGAAGTATAATTTAATATGTGTTAGCCTATGCTAAAGAACACTCAGTTTTGTCAGTATCAGCACCAATCCTGTTTCTTTTCTTTGGTTTATCATTCCCAAATTATGCCACCAGGGATACCTCCAAACTCAGAGCTAATGGGGATTTGCTTCTTTCTTTCTAACGCCAATTGCTGTGATTTATCGACTCACTCATTCTGTCCCCTCATTTCCCCCCTGTAATTTCAGGGGCTATTTTCCAGATGGGACCTTAAATCTCCCAGTCCTGCCCCTGACAAAACCTACATAGAAAAGCCAAGTCTCTCTTGGACATAGCCAGAAGTAACGATTACTACACTGCCTTCCTGAGCCACGTCTTCAAAAATAATGTTAAGCTCCCTGTTTGCCTTTGGGAAGCCTTAAATGATTCTAATCATGTTTCATTTACCTCTGGAAAACCTCTCCATACCATCAGCACCTTTTTTAACTTTGTGTTTGAGTCATGGTTTCAAAACTAACAGCTGAAAAGTCACGTCTCAATAAAAAGTTGAACTTGTTCAGAACTTGAAATAAAATAAAAATTTAGATACATAAAAAGGTTTTTCATTTGGGATTTTTATAAAACACTAAATTTTCAGCCAGGAAAGACTTTAAATATACAGTACCTAGGATAATACAGTCTCAATTCACGAACAGAGAGCTTCTCAAGTCTGGCTATAATGTAAACAAACAAACAAAAAAAATTCCTCAAAACAACAGGTGTTAATTGGTATACACAGGTAGCCAGAACGGCCAAAAACTGGAAAACAACATCCAAATCTGATTCAGCAGAAATCTGGCATCACAGGAAGCATGTTTTAAAACCTAACACAGATAATCTTTTGGTTGGAAATGATTCGTCATTGACGCTTTAGATGCATTTGTCAAACCAGTAAGAAAACTCTCTGGCCACTGAGACCGAAGAGAAATCTCTTTCTTGATACCCCTAGCTATTAAAAGTAAATTAAAATTATCAACTTGCTTAGAGAACTGGGAGTCTGTAACTGAAAATATAAACCAGATTAATAAATATAATCATAGGATGTAATCTATTGTTATCCTGCAGTTCCCTCAAACTACTTATTTTCTGCACATCTTTTAAGAATTCTGTATATTAAAAATTTAAAAAAAATCATCGAACTTACAGCTCTAGCATTCAGAGCTGTACGTCTTTTACACCCTCAGACTGCTTAACAGATTACCAAGACCTTGTCATTACTTCCTAGGTTTTTTTGTTTTCTGGGAATTCAAAGGGCATGAAAGGATTTTCCAGGCAGTTTTAGTAATCTGTTGGGTTTTAAGCCTCAAATGAGATCTGAGTCCTTTTACACAGAAAGTATTCCGCAATCTTTTTCAACATCTGCAAAGCGACTCACTGAGATTACAAGAAGGAGGAAATAACTGATGGCCTGTAATTGCTGAAAAAAAAGGAAAATCCTTTCTATTCATTTTTTTTTAATTTAAATGCTTTATTTGAAAATGAATGGCATGGGGCAAGATAGATATGCTCAACAATTGAGCATTAAATGTACAAAATGAGCTATAGAAATCATATATATATTTATTATTAATTTTCTCCAAAACAGCAATCAATTCTGTTGACGTAGTATCCACAGGCACTAACATGAATTCTAGTACATACTGAAAAATTGCACTTGAAGAGCACATTACATGTTTAAGAAATTAAAATATTTCAGCGGATCACTTCCATGCTGTCAAAGTTACAAGTAATAGATCGCAGCATGCAGACAAGTCAGACAGCTTAACTGCTTGCTGCCTCTGCCACTAAAAGAAGAGTGTAGATCTCTGCAGCACATCATCTTTCCCTGTCCTTTATGCAAAGTCAGTGAGACAATTTACCTCATTAAACTGGCAGGAAAACTTTCCCTTTTTTTTTTTTTGCCAAGTTATTCTTTTGTCAGTTGAACAAGAAAGAGCCAGACAAGCACAAGAGATGCAAGAACCCAGCCGGGAGGAGGGAGCTAGTCTGCTTGTTCTGATGGCCACAGGCTGCTGGGTTGGCTCTGCCTGCCTGTCCTTGCAGCAGCATCTTAGGAGAAGCCTGTCCTCACCATCATCTCAAGAGATGGCGGTGCATCTCCTGAACAGGTTCATAAAGCTACTTAATAACAGAGCAATGATTAATAATTACTACTCCACTATAGCAGCTACACCATGACCCTTGCAATTTTGTGTTCACAAGCAATGGAGAACTCATATTTTTGCCATTTCCGTGACCAGTCTGTTCACATCCAGATCCAAGAAATTCTAGTGATAACTTCCCATATTCTGTACGTCCATTCTCCTGAGTAGTCATATGTTCCTGTTTTGCCCCTTCACTGAGCAGTCTCACCAGACTTGATGCCAGTCTTGCCAAGAAACATTACAAATAGATCTCAACTTTTGGTGCTAAAAAATAATCAGCTTTCAATTGTTCTTGCTCCAAACATTCCTAAACTGATACAGAAACCAAGGACCAGAGGAAGACCAATTCTTCCAGACTCAAAATCAACTATACTGATGTCATTCCCAACAGACTGCTTAAAGCTCTCCAGTGATGTCCAAAAATCTCACACTCTCCTCAACTATTTACTCTACTACTTGGCTACCTTGAACATTAAGTTTTCCTAAGGTCTAACCTGAAGCATCTTTGCTGCAATTTATGAACAGGTCATTCGTTACTCTTCTTAACACCTTCCCATGGAAAATAACAGGCCTCCAGCTCAGTCTTCCTGATTTTATGCTAATGTTCTCAGCTCACCCAATCCTTCCTCGGAGGTTAGCTCCTCACTGCTGTCTTCCCATGACTTCCCACCGCTCTTTCCTGCAGCACCGCACCCAAAACTCAATGGGTTCCTGCTGTGGCCAATCTTCTTGACCCTACACACTCCATACCATAATCTATGTGAGAGAAAGAACCACAAGGTGCATGCTGGGCAGGAGGGCTGGGGGAAAGAGGAAGGGACGACTACAAGCAGCTCACAGGAGAGCAGCAAAGCGCTGTCCCAGCTGACCTGCTTTCACCCACAGCAGCGGATGGGGGAGGCACAGCATTCCCCCAGCTGCCAACACAACCTCAGCTGGTATCCCCTTGATATTGGCTCACAAATAAGTGCTCAAGAGCCATACGTTATTTATGCTTGCTATACAGGGAGGGAAATGGACCTGGCAATCCAACAGCTCTTGTACCATGCTTTCATGATGAAATGCCTGGCCTGACAAGCCACACTTGCTAGAAAGTGCTCCGGTGATAACTTCAATACCCATCTTCCCAGTCCTAGGGCTGAAGTCTCACAGACTTCTGAAACATCCTTTAATTTCAATGGAGAAAATACTTTTTTATGTTACCATAATAAAACTCACTGTTTGGGGAGGGGTGGTGTTTTATAGAAATGTCTTGTTTCTGTGTACTGCACTACTAACAAAAGTAAATAACCCCACATCACTTACTTTGTGTATCAAAAGCATACTAAGCCAATCCTGTAGTCACAAAGTCATTGAGAGCACGACATGTTCCTCTGCAGTAATCCACAATATTGCACTCCTGAGTTCTGGAGAAGCCTGAACTATGAGTGTAAAACTTGTTTGTATAACTTAGAATAACAATATCATGGCAATTCACATAAATTTCAGACAGTCCTGTAATTTTAAAAGGTCCTGAATTCACTGGAATATTTCAGAAAGCTGCGTTTTGAGAGTCAGAACCAAAGGACAGCCCCAAGAAGCAATTCAGGTCCCTAGGAATCAGGCTGTGCTTTCAGCTTACCATCGACACCCACTCCACCATTCACAGCACCTCACCCCTTCCTCTGCAGGGGAATGCCTTCACACAATGTGCTCCAATCTGCACTAAAAATGGCCCTATCATTCTTAATGCTGTTATAGGATGTAGATGTCTCTCCTGAGTTTTCAGAGCATTTCTCATCACTGCTTTAGTGCTCCAGCAGTGATTTTTACAGTGGTAACAGCACTTCTACGACAAACGCATGTAATTCTGTTCTAGGACAGCTGGGCAACAGGAGCTGGCAACATACATGACAGTGAACTAGTGAATTTTGCAAACTTGAAGCATTAGAGATCAGCAGATAGTGATCATTTTCTAATTCTTTCTCTTTCACCATGTGCTGCAACAGAACCCAGGAGTGTCAAGTGGGGCAATATAATCCAAGTAGCAGCAGAAATGCAATATGGGGAAAAGATGGCAGCAAAGAATATAAAGCATATGGCATAAGTTGAAAGGGAATATTCATCAATTCTTAACGACTCTCCATACAGATGCCACACAAATTGACAGAGAACGTTTCACCTAATCTTATAGCCTTTTACGAAAGATGCTGCACAAGACAAAGCTGTTGGGTCTAATCGCGCATGAACTTCAAACAGATCTGATTACAGAATCACGGGAAAACTTCCACAGGCAGTGGATACCTGATGGGATGCACTGTACGCTTTCTCCCAGTGCAGAGTAACTGTGCAGTCCTACACAACTGCATTAGTCACACAAACCTGATCTAGATTCAGGCACTAGCGACCAGCCCACTCAAAGCACAGCTGTTCTCTATTGAGGCTCTCCGAACAAGGCTCTTTCTGCACCAGAAGGCCTGTGGGAAGCAGAGCAGGCAGCACTAGGAACAGATGGCATAGTGCCTTGCAAGATGGCCAGCTTGACAGAGACTTGAAAGACAGACAATCCCCTCACAGCAGTTATGCAGACACTATTGGGATATCCTGTCTGCGACAGGAAAATACAAAGTCCAGCTAAGGCTGCCAAACAGATAAGAAATAGACAAAACTAAGAACCTATTTCTAAATTTGAAAATAGATTATGGGAAAAAGAGTGTTCAAACAGACAAACAAAACTACCATCCAAACTCATGCCATTTGAATCCTGGCACCCGCATGGACAACTGGCTCCAAATAGTGTAACTGTGTATTTGCAATCCAGGGCTCTGTGATCTGTGCTGCTCGTCATTTTTTCATCAGGCTCAAAACAGAGCTATGTTGTAGGATTAGTCTTAACTGCAGTCAGGCATAACTGAGTTAAGAAATAATCATGGTACAAGTTTGACATGACAAGTTTGCATGATGATAATTAGTCCCTCACATTTTTCGAAATTTTAGTACAAAATCTTCTCCAATGAGGTCTGGTACTATTCAACTCCATGATAATAATTTAGCATAAGATAATGAAATCAAGTCTTTGAAAGTAACTGAAGCTGAACTATCTTTGTTAATATAAAAATCTAACATGATGCTTTTGCTTTGCTTTTCTAAACAAGCACACTTACGTTCTTCCTTGCTCAACGATGATTCTTAGTATAATATTGGTTATCCCTTCCTTTGCCCTACATATGTTGCTAGAATTAATCACGTTTGCTTTCTCCCTATTAAATCAACTCTAATTATGAATACTTAGTCTCACATCACCAGGACATGGTTGCATCATACTGCTTTAATTTAATCAAATATGCACGGAAAGATGATGTCAGATCTTCTAGGCATAAAGTTCAGAACATGTGCCAGGCTGTTAATCGAGAAACTGTCATAAAGCAACTAAAGAAACATTTTAGCATGTCACTATCGGCAAGGACAAGTCCTTCTTTGCTTAAAATACATTACACACACTGCATACATACTCAAATGGTTGATGCAGTGAAGATTACTTTCTTCTGTCGTGAAATCATCCATCCACAAAGAGGTTTCTTACAGCCAACAAATAATCTGAAAACTGTTTTTCAGGCAACTAAACTAAAAGAAAGAAAAGTCCGGTAGGCAAGTATGCCATTTAGAAAGAACACTGCTAAACCTAAATTATCAAGATGCAAATAGAGTAAGCAAACAACATAGCATTAGTATTCATCCCACTGTGCTTTTAGCCAGTTCCTATCAGCACATTAAAAAAATACTCTAACACACAAAACCTAATTCCTGACCTTGTACCAGAAAAAACACATTAATGTGAAGGTCAGTTATCTTATTGCATCATTCCCTGCCTTTGTTTTTTCTTAAAGAAAAAACCAACTTTGTCTAATATCAATCATTCTAAAATCAAAACACACATGCTAATGTTTAAAAAAAGTCCAGATTACAAAACAGCTGATTTAAGAAATGACAAGTATTGCACAACAACAGAGGCATTCACATTCCAGAGCTGAACAAAAGCGCTTCAGCCTTAAAAAATGTTATTCCAATGTTTCAGGTTTTTTCCTCAGTCCTTCCATTGTGGTTGATGTAACATCATGTCCATCAACTTGGAGGTAAACTTTAATACCACATACGAGAATTACAAAATGTGAAGCTATCAGTAGTATGCTGCTCACAGAACTGTAGAGGGCACAGCCGTGGTGTCCAGGCAAAGCCAAACTGAACATGTCGATGCTGCCTGCTCCCAAGCGTTCTGTAGTCCCAAGCCATTCTGAGGTAAGACCACAATTATTCTGCCCCCATTGTAAGCTTGTGGCTTCTGAAGCCAACGTGACAATGTGGCATTTCCACGCTGCCTATTCCTGCTGCCTAGGCACTTCCATTCCTACCAGGCCACCATAAACCAATCCACGCTCAAAACCCAGCAATTCTCCTACTCAAAACTTTCTCAACATGCATTGTTCCTTTTACATCAAAAATAATCCTGTATGTACAAAAAGAAACAGTACAGGAGGAAACACAAGGTTTTACATGTTTTCAAGTTTGAGATTTAAAAAGAAAAAATACTAAAGACATGTACGTTCTCTTTTTGACTCTTAAAAAGAGCTTTTCTGCATGTACTTACACCACTACACCAGCAAAAAGCTAAAAAAGTGTAAACTCTTCCAACTAGGAAAACCTGAGCTAACAGACCACCTAAGCAGTATGGCACAAATGAACAAACTCAGCCCCACCAACAGCACAGCTATGCCCGTAAAGCATTACACTCCTGCCACCAAGTCAAGCCCTATTCTGTTTCTGACCCCAACCTGGCTTCCACGGGACTGCTCTGGCACCCCTGCGCCATGCTCGCTCGCGCTTTCAGGTCCAAAGATAGCACGCACAGATGTGCCTCCGGATTTTGTACAATTGCCAGCTGTGACAAACAACTTTAATGCTATTAAGTTGAAGTATTGGTGTGAAAGCGTGACAGTTTCTGGGTAGAAGGTAAAGCAAGATTACAGGTTTATATTCCATCGCCACTTCACGTGTCTTTTAGCAAATTCAAGCTAGCGCTCCCTTTCTGAGAGGGACGAGCAAAGTACCCGAGGACCGAGATCTCTCTGCTCACTTTAGTGAGCCTGACTTCAAGCACTCATGCACTTTCATGGGCATCTGAAGATCTAGATCCCCATTTTGACATCAGCGCTTGGCAGATCTCTCTTCAAACGTTCATAGGAGCAGCAGAAACCAGGAAGTGAGCCCAGGAATCCTGCTCCGCAGCACAGGATATGCCAGCGCAGGGCCTCTGTCAGGCTTTCTTGGAAACATTTTATTAAAAAAAAAAAAAACAACAAACACACTGGAGGAAAAAAAGCTGTAATAAATTTACTCACATGCCAGCAACTTCACGTTGGCTAGGCCAGCGACTACATACCCGCCACGGCTCTTCCCACTTTGCAGTCTCACACTTTGGAGTTCACAATTGTAACAATTAGAGGATGTATTTAGTCATGATTCAAGTACAGACAAAAGAACCCCAAAGTTCTCTTCTGTAATTCCACAGGTCAAAGCTCACTGGTGCCACGGCACATCTTTTCATTCCCACTGAGAAGATCTTCTAGGGAATATCCAAAATATCCCTTCCACTTTTTAAAAAGCCACCAAATTTATTTGAAAACTAATCTTACCAGAACACAACACAGGTACTGGAACAGAAAAACAGATGGCACGATGCCCCGTAATACACCAACACATGAAAACCCTTTTCTTGGTTTCAGTACAAAAATCATGAGGAGCAAACGTGGACCTAATGCCCTGCACGCTCCTATAGCACTGAACCATCAAGATGTGCGTAGACAAGCATATAAAAAATACAACATAAATACATCTACATTGCATAGAAGTAGGTCTCTCCCCCCCCCTCAACCTGTCAGATATTTATTTCAGCATATCAAATCCTATAAACGAATCGTTACAGGGAGGGAGGCAACATTCCGTGCACGGTAACCGAGTTTGCGGCTGACGCATAATCATCATTTTGTCCTTCTGTAACGTTTCTGTACGGTCTGACCGCCGCGCACCGGAGCAGCAAGTCAACCGCCGCAAGCGGGGGTAACGCACCTTCGGCTGCCAAGCGCTACAGCCGCAAAAACACCGCCCGCCGCCCGGCTCGGCGCGGCTCGGCTCGGCACGGCGCGGCACACCGGTGCCAGCGGCTTCGCCCGCCCGCCCGCCCGCCCTCCCCCGCCGCCCCGCCGGTGCCGCTCGCCCGTCCCCGCCCGCCGCCCCCGCGGCCAGGAGGCGCCCGCGCCGCCGCCCCAGCCCGGCCGGGTCCGGCGCAGCGCTCGGCGGGGCAGCGGCAGCGGCAGAGCCGGGGACCGGCCCCAGCGCGCCCCGGCCCGAGCCCGTCGGTACCTGGCCCAGCTGCAGCGGCGCGGCCGGGCCCAGCAGCGCGGCGGCCAGCGACAGCAGCAGCGGCAGCAGCTCCCGCCGTCCCAGCGCCGCCTCCATCTTGCGACCCGGGAACGAAAACAAAGTGAAACATCAACAAGCGGCGGCGGCGGCAGGGGCGGGGCGGGGCCGGGAGGAAGCGGCGGAGGCGGTGGCAGGGGGCCGGGCCGGGCCGGGCCGTGCCGAGCCGGGCAGCCCCAGACGGTCTGCGCCGGGCCGCCTCCTCCCCGCCGCCCCGCCCCGGCACAACCCCGCGCAGCCGCCCGCCCGCCGGCTGTCCCCCGCAGGCTCGGGAATGACCCTTTTTCTGGGAGAGGGGCAGGTTTAGCCAGAACAACAGCTGAACCTGCGCCCCCCCGCCACCGGCCCCGCCGTCGCCGGGAGAGGCCGAATTCGGCCCTGCAGAGCCACACGTGGGCACCTGCCTGCTCCTACAGATGCCCGTGACCGTTACTAGATGATTACAGCCTTTGCGTAATGAGAGAATTACCCATATAGCTAATGTTAATAATTACTGCTATTAATGAAATGGCCGCCGTGCGCCCGTCGGGCCGCCGTGCCTCCCCTCGCTGCCGTCGGGAGCAGCCGCCGCCCGCAAGGGCGGTGCGGCCGGGGCACGGCGGGCGGTGCTGAGCACCGCTCGGCAGGGAAGGTTTCTGGAAAGCAAAACCAGGCAGCGTACGGCAGAGGAGAGTAGAAGGAGTCATCAGAAAGGAAGAAAGCCCCAGGTAAATGCGAAGAGCTAGAGGTCGTCAACCTAGAGGTGAGAAAACGGAGAACTTCACGGCAGCAGTAAAAACCGTGGAAGCCTCAGGCAAAGAGAAAGGAAACAACCTGGGTCTCCGAAGTCCTCAGTGGATACAAAGACAAAAAAGTACTTTATTTACAACGCGAAAGATTGCTGTTACCTGTTCGCAAGAAATTTTCTAACGGTAGGGGTGGCAAACAGTTAATAGTTTCTCTAGGGAGGTTTTAATACAGCCCAGGCAATATATCAGCTGTCCCGTTGAAGCAGTCTGTAGCCTGACTTTATATTGTTCTATGACTCCCACTTGGTTGATAGTGAACGTAAATCAGAGAACCCACAGAAACTTTGTATTCTACATGCAGACTGCATTCATGAGATACTGATACAAACATCTTGCACAAGATACCAGGTGTTGGAAAACGAGGCCTAAGAGAGCTACACATTGTGAGGTGTATTTTGTACACATTACGTGAAAACCTCAAATATTTCATCCCTAAACACCTTTATTATCAGTAGTTAGTACTATTTTAGAGATTAGAAAAAATAAAGCTGATTAACTGCCTTCTCTGTAATCACACAAATCAGTAATGAAAGAAGCGATAACAACTCTGACATCTTGATTTCCACCACCTCTTTTTACCATCACCGAGTTTACCTAGTTTCTTTTAGACCTGTCCTTAAGATTTTAATTTTTTTTTTAAGTTTTGTAAACTGAAAGAAGTCTGTGAAGGGTCTGTTCACTGTGCAAGTCTCACATGGCAGAGGACTACGTGGTCAGTCAGCTCCCCAATGAGATGTTTTGCTGAATCTCGTAAGGGTAAGAGTCTTTGGGGATATGATGGCAGCTACAAGAATGCACCTCTTGTTGGCAGTTGCAGTCATTTGCATGTGCTGGTGGGAGGAAGTGTAAATTACTTAAATTCCTAACTATGAGTTGCACTCTGCATAAATGAGAGTGGGGCTTGCCTCCCGACAGTCCTTGATAAGCAAAAGCAAGCTGCAATACTGTGTTGTCTTGTGTATTAGATTCATGACTAAAATGTTCACAAAATGTACCAAAGGCATAATAATTAATGGTATAAGAGTATATAAAAATACAGGGAAGCAAGGATCACTGACCTGTAGAATTTATAGATTCAGCAAAGTTCAGGTTGAGTTTTCAGCTGACCTCGAGGAATTCATCATCTCATTGAAATGGAACAGGAGATGAATGTCTGTTCCTTGTTGACTTGTCTCCTTTTGCAAGTTTCCTGGTAAACTGCCTATCAAGTAATGCTTTCCTTCTGGTTTTGTTTCCACTGTTCTTTCCTTTTTCTCCTAATCTTTTGCACCCCCTTTTCTTCAGTCCTCTTCCTTCCTTTTTATTCTCCTGGAACTTAATTAGAACTGCAAAAAGTATGTACAAAATGCTTTCAACATACTTCTGTAGTTCCCAAATTTCAACGTTTTCATTAGTCTCACAGCAGGACAGATTCTGTAACAGTTTTATTTATTTAATGTAAATGGTAAAATTCTTTGCAATAACTTGTGATCAGTTTCACAAGTGGCCTGTCCTTGGGTGATTCAATAACTACTCAGTGCTGGGACAGGCTGGGAGCATAAGAGGGCTTTCCCTTTTGGCTCAAATGCATGCCTCCCAGGCCCTTCTACTCTACCGGTGAACATGTCCTGACGTTAGGAACTGTTAAAATATGTAACATTTTAAAGTAATTTTAAAGTAAAGATTAACTACTGCTGAGTATGCCAAGAGTGCTGTATTTCAGTGGTTTTACATTTAAATTGGAAGTAATGTTTCTGACTCTTAAAATGATCATGAAAAGCCATTTTTTCTTTGAACCTTCATTATAGGCATGGGTTATTAGAAAGCAAAAGCCAGTATAAAGAATAAGGGAATTTTGATACAATTTATTTTATGTCTAAAAAGAGTGATAAAAGCCTGGCCTAAGTTAGGGGTATCCATTTGAGCCAAAAGGGAAAGCCCTCTTATGCTCCCAGCCTGTTTTGGGGGCAACGAGCCTTTAGGTCGGGTGGGCTGCACCAAGCCCCAGGGCACGCCGTGGCATCACCCGGGAGATGTGCTGGTGAGACCTGCTGGTCTGTGCTGTGGTGCTAGGGCCACCCACAGCACTGCAGGTTGTGCTGTGACCGTGTACTCAGGGCAAACAGCGGAAGCGTTAAATCGCCTTATAACCCTCTGCTGAGTAACTGTGAGGTAAAACGGGTTTTCTGTGACCAGGTAGAACATGCACGGCCCCCCCTACGCGCCATCAGCGAGCACAAAGAGCTGCAGCATCAGCCTCACGACCCCGTACTTTGCCGGAGCTGCTGCTCCTGCGGGCTCTCTCCGTTCTCCCCCACCCCCTTCGGGTGGGCTCCCCGGTAGCCTCCCCCGCTGCCCCCCGCTGGGGGGTAGCGGCGGGAGGGCGCAGCCGCCCTCTGTTTTCCTGCAGCCGCCGGGCTAGCGAGAACGGGGGAGGCGGGCGCGCCGCCGGCCGCGCACCCTCCCTCAGGCCGGGGACACCCGCAGCACGCAGGCGGCCAGCCCGGCCCCGGCTTCGTCCCGCTGCGAGGCCGACGCGCCCGTGGGGGGCCCCGGGGAGGCGAGGCGCCTGCAGGGAGAGGCGCTCCCTGCGCCGCCGGGGCGCTGGCAGGGCCCCCGGGCCGCCCACCGCCTTCCCCCCCGCCCGCTGCCCGCCGGGGCCGCGCTGCCTCGGCGCCAGCTCCTCCTCCGCGCCGGCAGAGGGCGGCCCCGCGGCGGCGCCCTGCGGAGGCGGGCGGCGGCCATGGCCGTGCTGCTGGAGACCACGCTGGGCGATCTGGTGATCGACCTGTACACGGAGGAGCGGCCCCGCGGTAGGAGCGCGGCGGGCCGGGGCAGCGGAGGGGGTGGCGGGCAGGGGCGGGCAAACGGAAGCTCCCGGTAAAGCAGCGGCCGGGCTGGGCGGTGCGGGGGGTGGCCGGCTGCAGGTGGCGCTTGCAGCCGCCCGTGGCGCCGGATGGGCCGGGAAGTGCCGGTTTGTAACGGCCCGGCCCCGCGGGAGGGCCCGCCGAGGGGCTCCGCCGTTCGAGGAGCGAGCAGGGGCCGCGCCTCCCCGCTGGCGAGCCGGGCCCGGTGCGGGGGCTCTGCGGCCCCGGGGGAGCGGGCCGCGGGCGGGCGGTGTCCGTCATCAGGGCCCTTCTGCCCGCCGGCCCGGGCCTGTACGGCCCGTCGGGCCTCGGTGCTGGGTGTGAAGAGCCAACGGGTGCCGGGGGTTGGGATGCCGGGGCCAAACGGGTGCCAAGTTTTCTGTGGCCATCTCGGGTCCCCGCTTGTGCAAGTAACAGCTTGTGCACGTGTGCTTGGAATACTTGGAAACATCAATTGCTGTTGGGTAGCTTGGATTTTTTTTTTAAATTATGCTTTTATTATAAATGTTTAACAATTTATTTTAAAAATGAGCAAATGTAATGTATTCTGAATCTAAAGGCAGCTGTGATCCTTCTTAGGTGTCTGGAAAGAAACTGGGGAGAAAAAAAAATTGCATTTCTGTGTAACTAGCTTATTTAAGGATTTTGGGATCGCTAGAGGTGGGCTTTAAGAAGGGAGGAAATCTTACTGCAGAGCATTTTTCACAGCGTTTATAGATGGTACGCTGATAAGTCTTAACACAGTCTACTCTAAAAATACTTTTCTACACATTGAACTGGGTATCTGTTCTGTCTGTACTTACTATGTCTGGGGTTTTCTTTAGTAAATGTTGGTATAATTTCTTACAGCTTGTCTGAATTTTCTGAAGCTCTGCAAAGTCAAGTACTACAACTATTGTCTTATTTATAATGTACAGGTGAGTATTCTTAGTTCCCTGGTTTTTTTTGTTGGTTTGAGTTCACAAGCATGGGAGCAGTATCTTACATTTTCTGCTTTGTGACAGAGGGATTTTATTATACAAACTGGTGACCCCATGGGGACTGGCCGTGGAGGGGAATCCATATTTTGGTAAGTAAAACTTTTGCATTATTTAATCAATAGAGAAGTTGTATAGGGGAATAGGGGTTCCAGTTAGTTTGTCTTCAGCTCTCTTGGGGCAGAATTACTGAGGGGGGTGTAAAAATGTTGATGTGTAAGTTGTCATACCTAAATACCTTTTTAATTCCTATGCTGCCTTTGGCCATTCAGATTTTTTTTCAGGACCACATTCTATCTCTGACCTTAGAAGGAAAGTTACAACTAGCAAGTTGTACCTAGATTTCTGTTTATTTAAAAGTGAGCAAATAACTGTAGGTTTGGTTTTGTGAGAGATGTATCCTAACTGAGTGCTCTGTAGAAGGCAAAATCACTAGCAGTTTGCTATTACTTTTATTTTTGTAAAAAAATGTATTCAGTTGAGTGGGAGGGGAATATGGAGGCTATACTTGATTTCCTCTGTGTATAAGAAAGTAATCCTGTTGCTCTAAAGATTTACTGGAGTTCACTTCAGTCATGTTGAACGTGCATAAGGAGATCACTTTTCTTCCTCATTTAAGATTTTTTCAGTGGTCATACACATAAAAGTTGAAGAGATCACTCAAACAGCTAGGATGGAAGTTAGCAAAGTGCCTATGTTCTGTATGATTCCTTTGAAATAGTTATTAAAAGCAGAATGAACATTGCAGAGCAGAGCTAAACCTGGAGTGCTGGGGAATACTGTATACAGAGGTAAATAGCTCAGTTTGAACAGAGCAGTGTTGCTAGACAAGTGTCAGCTTTTCTAAGTCTGGTCTGTCAGAGCCTCTTAAACACAAGACCTTGAGCGCATGGATCCATGGATCACCACTCTGGTGATCCTGGAAGCATTATAATTGTGCTAAGCAAATGCAAGTCTGAGTAGGTAATTGCCAGACCTGAGCTGTCTCTGCACATGGGTAGATAAAGTTTATTTTGATACTCTGTCCTCTTATAAGGATTGGTCTTCTGAGGCTCATAGGTGTGGCAGATAGGGAAGTGTGATGAGTGAGTGGCAGATTCTATTCTGCTGCTAGCGTGGAAAATGGCACTTTGTCTTTTCTATTTATTCATTACTGCTGAAGTCCATGAAATTGGCATTTCTGTTATTGCTACCCAGGAATCTGATGTAAGCAAAGTTTAATTTGAATCCTTTCTTCATAGAGGAAGAAATTCACCTGCTTAGCAAAATGAGTTCACTCACAAAACACTCCTTTGGGCAAATATATTAGGTATTGACCATGCTTCTGTCAGTTATGAAGTGAGACAAAATGAGTGATATCAGGGTTAGACTTAAAAAAATAAAAAGAATGTAACAGTTTGCCATATCCTGTGTATCTCAAATTACTGTGTGCAGTCCTGTCTGTATGATGAACTAAGTTTACACGTAGATTTAGTGGCTTTCTGTTTATCTTGGAAGACAACCTTTTGACATAATTTTTTATATTTTTATAGTGTGGATTAAATTATTTTATGGAACCTACTTATCAAAATTTGTATTACCTTCATGCTTTGGAAAATGTTGTATACTGCATTTAAAAACATTCAAATGCACCTCCCCCCATGCTCCCCCCTCCGCCCAACACCTCTGTGAAATGCCTCGGAGAAAAATCTGTTGTTCCCTGTAATATATAGTGAATTATGTAAGTGTGCAGGTCCATAAAAATGTGCATGGATGCAATGTAAATTCTGTTTTTATTTGAATGCCAATGTAAAAAATGTTAAGATGTTTTATTTACTGTTTTATAGTATTTCTTTATCTCACTTTTTAGAAATTGCTTTGTGTTGTAACATACTTGTCACATATATTTTCAGTCAACTGTATGGTGATCAAGCTAGATTTTTTGAGGCAGAAAAAGCACCGAGAATCAAGCACAAGAAGAAGGGAACTGTGTCAATGGTGAATAATGGCAATGATCAGCATGGATCGCAGGTTAGCATACAGTGTTGGAAAGCCTGGGTACATGTCTAAATAACTAAAGTGAAAATTCCTTGAATTTACAAAGGAGACAAACAATGACTGTCATCTCATTAGCATCATATTGTAATATGGTCAAAAAGCATGTAAGGAGACAGCCATAGATAGGTTAATTATTTTTGCACAGTGTCCCAGGTGCCAGTGGGTATTTGATTGCAGACAAGAAAGAGATAAAAATGCTCAGATTCAAATCCTGTCCTAGATTAATTTTATAAATTTTATTTGTTAGCATTCAGTTCTCTATTTTTTTTCCTTTGTTTATTCATTTCTGTTAATACCTTGATGTTTTTCCTAGTATATAGAATGTGCAGGAAAAAATCCTGTAGTTAAATGGAAGTGAAAAGTAAGGAACCGGGGTTTTGAAAGAATCTTGAAACTTTCTGCTTATAACTTCATGTTAATTTGGAAGGTGAAATCATACCAGTTTCCACTGTATGGTTACATAAAAGTGTGCATTAATAATGCAATGTAAGTTTACGGTTTTATCCCAGTGCTAGTACAAAACAATTTTTGAAAGTAGTGTTGTTCTTTGATGTTCCCTGTTCATGTGCACATAGTTTTTGCTGTGGGTATATTTAAGCTTTAATCTCAGAGAATGATATTATTTGTGAATTATTATTTTAGATGCATTGTCACTTTTATATATTAAAATACCTCATTTGTAACATCCATATGTTTAAATTAAAAAAAAAGGTATTAATAATCAAAGAGCAATTAAAAAAATATGGTTTTATTCCAGCTAGTACTTGTAATATATGTAGTTAATCTTGCTGCTTCCCTGCATTGTATGTGTAAAATTGTTTGGGTGGGTGGGTTTAGGAAAAAGAGGTGACACTTGTATTTATATTTAAGAATCCAGCCTGCTAGCGTATACACAAGACATATGGGAACGAATGCAGTTCCCAGGAACATTATTGCAGCTTCTTACTTGGGAAAGAAAAATTCCAGTAAGGAATTGTGTGCAGTTGGCTTACAAATATAAGGTAGCTTAGTATAACCTATACCAAATACTACCAGTCTTAACTGTGTTGCAGAGAAAGAGGAGGGAGAGGTTAACAGTCAAATTGTAAAGTGTGGATGTAATGGTTCTGTTTAATTTGTGCATACCTACTTCTTCCTCCTTTGTTCGTTACCAAGTGTCCACCATCTCTAATTTGTTACCCAGTGTTCAGTTGGTATTTGTGTTAGGGTACATTTTAGTGCCCGTTCAAGCTGGTTTAAGTCAATGCTACTGTGTTCTAGTTCTCCTCTCAATGTTACTGATCCTCGTTTTTTGGGAGAGAAGGGTTTGTGGTACAAGGGAAGGAAGGAAAAAAAGTCAGGATAGAATTAGGTGAAGGTAGAACTGTGGGAGTTTTTGCCAAAATTGTGAAAATGCATCTGCTGAATGCGATGTGATGAACAGGTGATTTGAGCTCAGTTCATGACTTACTGCTTCCCAGAGGGGTAGCCTTGCTCTTTCTGTCCTCTCATCAGCTGTGATGCCTGTCACAACACTTGCTCATCTTGCTCAGCAAACCTACCTGGCAGATAACTATTTGCTTTTCCTCTGGCAGCTGGTTTTCTGCCAGATTACTGAGTCAAACCAATTCACAGAAGGGTCCAGTGAGCTGGAGCTGCAAGCTTGTGCAGAGGGGGACTTGTGTGAGAGAGCCCCTCTTTCTTGGGCAGTGGCTGTGGCCTGTAGGTTGGCTCACCGTGGTGTCAGAGCTGATGGAAGATGATTAATTTTCTGCAAAAGTCAGGAAGAGTTGTTTATGGTTCCCCCCTCCCTGATTTAAGTGAGAGTTTTACCTTTGCTAAGGTAAAACTCAAGCCCTGGATTTTTCTATTTACTGCTACTGGTTTTGTATCTTCTTTTGCAGTTTCTCATTACTACAGGGGAAAACCTGGATTACCTTGATGGTGTGCATACAGTATTTGGAGAAGTGACAGAAGGCATGGATGTATTGAAGACAATTAATGAAACCTTTGTAGATAAGGATTTTATCCCATATCAAGATATCAGGTGTGGCTGCTTTTAATTTCCCTTTTTGAGGCATCTTTTTTTTCACTTTGAAACTAGATTCATACAGCGATGTCAGGTGACCTGCACATGATATTTTAAATACTCTTTTATTCCAGTATTATTGGTAAAATAAGCAGGTACTAAAATAAACAACTGTGAGAGAAAAATGAGCAACTATGTTGCCTTTACAAAAGCACCAGTACTGGTGTTTACAAGCATACAGTATGCTTGGCTGTTTGGGATATAACTGAGAATCATCTGGAATGGTTTTCTATTACTTGGGTAAAGAGAGTTTTGTTTGCGTGTGACTGATGCTGGTCTTGATTTTGTTTTCCTTAAGGATAAATCATACAGTAATTTTGGATGATCCATTTGAAGATCCACCTGGCTTGTCTGTTCCTGATCGCTCACCAGAACCTACTAAGGAACAGCTAGATGTGAGTATTTATGATAGCTTCTTGGAGAAAAGTTGGAAGAAATAATTAGATTAATTTATCCCTATTGGTGGCCAGCATAGTCTTGGTCATAATAAGAATTCCATCTGTAAGACTTCATCAGATCTATATCCTAAAAGAAATACACATTTTTGTAGTGTAAGAGGGTAAGAGATGTTCTTCTACTACGACAGCTTGAGTTCTGGTATGTCAAATGCTTGTCTGTTATTTGCAGCTTTTGCTGTATTTAATCAAATATGGCTGCTTAATCCTTCAAGAAAAGGATAAAAGGGTGACTTGGGTGCTTTCCCCTGTGGCTATGGTGGAATTAGGTTGGAAAGCCACATTTTAGATTTCTAATTACGATGTAGATAAGCAGAACATTCAAAATATTCACCTTTGGCATTCCTGGTTTTTTGTATGCTCTGGTAGAAGACAAAATAAAGCTAACCTTTATTAATATTAAAGTGCTTACTGCTGTTTTCCTTTTAAATGTGAAATAGTCTGTGTTTCACTGAAAGTAATCTTGGTCATTCTTTGCGTTATATCTGCAAGCAGACATACTGTTGTGATGTATTTGTTCAAACAGAAGGAATTTGCTAAAAATTTAATGTAATTATTCATAATTTACTCATAGCATGCAGTTATGGAAGTTGCTATGTGAGATTATCTCCTTGTGTGGTAATAGTTGTTTGCAATTGACTGGAGAGAATATTGTTTATTTTTAAGCTTAATAGATACAGTTACAAGGTTAGAATTAGGCTTTCATAGTACATCTGCACTGTGGTTAATCTCTGACCTACCTTTGGGTGTAAGGAGTTCAGTAGCTCACTGCCAATTGTTAAAAGATCTGAGAACTTATCCTTAGTTTTCTCCCCCCACAGCCTGTCTGAAGATAACACCTTTTTATGTAGAAATGTCTGTAAGAAGGGCAGCATTCTAGAGGTGCTGACAAGAAGAAAAAATTAAACCTCAAATGCTGCCTAGATGTAGATGTGTAAAAATAAAATTCTTGTTGTGATATACTGTATTTAATGTTTTAGTCTTAATAGACACCACATGTACCTGCAGTGTTCCTTATCTACATTTCTGGTAGGAGCTATCTAGGAGCTGACACTTGTGGTGAGATGTTGAGTATGAGATGGGAGTATAAAAGAATTCAGAATATATAACCGAATATCATTAAAATTGGGCCTGAAAGTTCACAGTGCATGAAACATGAGGATAACATCTTCTTTCTTTTTTTTTTTTTTTTTTTTTAACCTTAAGCGGGAAGAACAGAACAAAAGCCCAGTTCTGCAGAGATACAGTGCTTAAGCATTTTTCATGTCTTGGGGGATGAGGGGGTAGGTCATCCAAGTAATATTTGTTGGGAAGTGAGAAAGAGTTTTTGGATATGGCTTGGTAATAAATAGCTTTCCTTCATTTTCCAGAGTGGCAGAATAGGAGCAGACGAAGAAATTGATGACTTGAAAGGACGATCTGCAGATGAAATAGAAGAAGTGCAGGCAGAAAAAGAAGCAAAAACTCGTGCCATTCTTTTGGAAATGGTGAACATCTCTCTGTATTTACCTGATAGATGTTATTCCTCCATGTGTGCATGTTATATTAAGTCTAGGAGAATGTTTACTATTTATCTTGAAATTGCTTATCTGATGATGATGTCATGGTTCAGAATCTGCTATTAAATGTCTGTGGTACAATGAAAAGGAATGAGCATGAGAACCAGAGGTGGTTTTCTGATAAAAACTTCTGATACTTAATTTTCAGAGCCAGAATTAAAAGTGGACCAGTGGAGGCTTTATAAAATCTTGCTGGAAATGCATCCAATTAAAAATCATAACATACATAATATGCTGCTGAATATTTATAATCATGGAAAAGGTTTAGCATGTGTGGGAAAGAGCTGAGCTAATTTGAGCTAAATCTCTTCCCAGTCTGTATAGTGGCACTGAGGTTGCATTATTTGTATATGTAGTAGCAGTCTTCCTTCTGAGGGGTTAGTTGAATTTAACATTGTTAACTTTATGTTCTTCCTTCTTAAATATAATGTTTGGTAACTGCTGGCAGTTGTAAATCCATATAATAACAAAAATTGTGAATAGGCTTTGAAGTCTTTTTTTTCTTTTTTTTTTGTTTTTTAAGAAAACAATCACACATAATGTTGAAGGATAGGTGAATCCATCACACTTCCTTACGACTACCAAATTCAACTTAATGGTGAATAGTTTGCAACAGAGACTAATACCAACGTCAGTCCAGATGTGGCCATAGTGTTGCAGAAGATCTGTAGGTGTGGGCTCTTGTTTTGCTGCAGCAGCAGTAGGGCAGATGACCTGTTTTCCAGATAACAATGTTAGCTAAAAAAGGCAAGTGGGATATGTTAGCCAATGCAGTAATTTTCAGTGAGTATTGCCATGTAATATGCAATAGGAAGCTATTTTATACAAGCTGAAGAGGTGAAAAACTAAGTTTACTGCTAGTTTCACTGATTTGAAAAATGACAACTGATAGTTCCACTGTTCTTTTGTTGAAACAGTAAACTTCTTGGGGAGCGTTTATGTGCTTAAACTCCTTTTGAGTTCTTTTGTGGAATTGGCTTCTTACGTATGTTATTTTGCTTCTTTCTGCTATCAAACTAATATGCATTAGGTTTTTATTAGCTTATTAAGTAAAAGATGGAGATACATTGTTTAAATATGACCAGCTATTTGTTCAGGTTTTAAAAAGCATTGCTACAATTAGGAGATTGGTGTGTATATTTGTATTTTCCTCTAACTTAATTTACTGTCAAGCTATCTTAAATTTAAGCGTATCCTAGCTGTTGCCAGACTTCAAGGAAAGGTGAGTTTATGTACAGACAGAGATTAAGGAGTGGATCCAGTCCATTTTTATTTTTCTATCGGAGTGGCTGTAGAAGTATACTTCCATCTTTCACAACTGTGTATTTGTTATGTTGTGAACAGGGAAAACAAAGTAGAAAGCATTTGTCACTTTCGTGAAGTGTCACCACTAAGCGTTGATTTAAGGCCTTCCGAGAAAAGTGTTTGACTCATCTCCTTGCCTGTGAAGCAGGAAAGGAGGGAGTCGCAGAGTGGGCAAAGCCCACCAGTGAGCCAGAGGGACACAGTGAGCCACCGACACACTGTCTCTGTGCAAGTGTGGTGGAATTGCAAATAGATTATCATTTTTAGATGCTATGGAAAACGCTTTCTTTGTGGTGTTGGGTAGGAAAACTAATTAATTTTTGATTTTGTGATAGGAATATGTCTAATATCATCCGAAAGATGTGTTGCCAGTGTACTTGTGGCAAAAAAATGTAGACCCCTTTAGGCAGAAGTGATGAAAGTATTTTCCTGTATGCCACAGGTGGGAGATTTACCAGATGCAGAGGTCAAGCCACCAGAAAATGTGCTGTTTGTTTGTAAATTGAATCCTGTGACGACAGATGAAGATCTAGAGATAATATTTTCACGATTTGGTCCCATTAAAAGGTAATTATTATAAAACTAATAGGAAAACCTTCTTTGTTAAGACTGAACTTGATTCCCACCAGTCTATATAGGTTTGGCTGTTCAGTAGTATTCTGGTGTCTCTGGAGA
The DNA here is from genome assembly GCF_015220075.1 of Falco rusticolus. NCBI lineage: Eukaryota > Metazoa > Chordata > Aves > Falconiformes > Falconidae > Falco > Falco rusticolus. The sequence goes on from NC_051192.1 coordinate 46,034,855, forward strand.
TTCATTCTGTGCCTGCATGTATTTGGATAGAGACCACAGCAATGGTGATACAAAGTCAGATCTACCTAGGTGAGTATTCAAGTGAAGGCCTAGGGAAGTGTAGGAAAAAGGAAAACATGATACTCTCCTGTCCTCTCATCCTCTCCCTCCTTTCTTCAGTTTTTGACTTGGGTGCTGCATGAGCTAGATACAGTATCAGGGTTTTTCTTTTCCATGGGAATATGTATGGTTTGGGATAAAGTGACAAACATTTCTGGCATCTGATATACTCCTCGTTAAGCTGTTCCTCATGCCTGCTGCCTTTTTCAGTTTTGAACTTGGCTCCTAGTAGTTTGTTTCTTCCTAGTGCTGGTATTAAAAGATATTACGGGCAGTGAGCCCTGCTTTCCCCAAAGTAATCTTTTTTTTTCTTGCTAAGAGTACTAGCCTACGTACTCATGCATTGCAGAGGAATTTTCTTTACCTTGTTTCCATTTTCTCAACCTTTCCCTGCCTTTTCCTGTTCTTTTGTTTTCATCTCAAGATGAGAGGACCAGAACTGCACACAGTATTAAAGAGATTTTAAAGAGATTTCGGATTTACAGAAGCACAGTGGTATTCTCTGCTTTGCTCTCAACTCCTTTTCTAGTTAATGCTAAAGCTTTTTTTTCTTTTTCTTTTTTTTCACAATGCACAGTTGGGATTTCTGGCAGCACCCCCCCAGCTTATCTCACTGCATTTATCTATGTTGAATTTGCAATCTTGTTCAGTTGGTCTCACAAGAACTTTCTGCAATGTTTTCAGTCTATTTTTGCCACCTTTAACAATTTACTATCATCAGCAGACTCCACTGGTGACCTCTTTACTTTCTCAGTGAGAAACAACTGCTCTTACCTGGTTTTTCATATATTTACCAATGCAAAGGTGTTTCTTATTCCATGGCTGGTTGATTTTCCAAAAGCCTTTGGTGCTGGAGTTTATTGAGTTTCCAGAGGGATTTCAAAAGACTGCGTCAAATAGATCATCATCACACAAGTGTATTGACTCTTTCAGAGAACTTCACTTAGGTTTATTCAGATGGTCCTGAGCAGGTCCTGTTCATTCAGATGCACTCTAACTGCTCTGTGTTGTTTCTGCGTTTGTGCAGTATCAGCATACGGGCCTGCAGTATCCCAGATCCTTCACTAGACTGTGTGTGTGAGTGAAATTGGTAGTGTTTGCCACGCTTACAACTCCAGCAAGATTTCTGGATATCCTAGGGATTTCTTAGAGACTTTTTTTCCCCTCTGTTGGTTTGTTCAGTACCTCTTCTGCAGTCCTCCTGCTTTTAAAAAAAAGATGGATTTTCTGAATAATCCACAAAGGAGGGTTCTGGCACAAAACTGTCCTACCTTCTTCCTCGCTGGTGGCTGCTGCAAAGAATTCCTATAGCTTGTCTGAATAGCCTTGTCTTTTTTTTCTTTTCCTTTTTCTTTTTTTTTTTTCTTTTTTTAAATCTTGATCATCTTTTGGATTGTGTATCCTAATCCTGATTTGTCACTTTCTCAGTACACATGGGGAGGTCTCACCTAAAGTCTCGCCTTAATGCCAAATTTCCTGCCCATGTTGCTTGTCTGACCTCCTTCAACATCCTGTAGTCAGAATTCTCGTGTCGTATACAAGAGTTTGGCAATACTGATGTAATCCTGTATTGTTCGCATTTTGTGTCTACTGATTCAATACTTCTGGCTTCGTATTTTTGCCCAGTGAACTGCCTGATAAGAAGGTGGCTGCTAAAGAGATGCTTGTTAAGAAGAGAAAGTTTGTCACGTGATGTCTGTTTAAACTTCCTCTAAAATGAATGTGAAATTTCTTGTCTTGCATTAGTGAGATGCAAAAAAATAATAACAAACAGTAATGGTGGAAAACAGATTTTGTTTTATTGATCAGAAATTCATCCCTAGTTCTACATTTCTTGCTAACCACTTGTGATTTGTGTTATTAATTACTCCATTAATGTCACATGCATATTTTTCTGTGCAGACACCCCCACATCAGTAGGGGTCTCAGAATCAAGTTGTATATACACCTTCAAGGTTCTTTTGGCTTTTGGTTTGTGTTTAATTGTTACTCTCCCTTTTAGGCAGTGCTTGCCTATCCTATGTTTTTTGCTCCAACAGCATTGACATTTTAATTTCATATCAATTTTTCAGCTGTGAAGTGATCAGAGACTGGAAGACTGGTGAATCTCTTTGTTATGCTTTCATTGAGTTTGAAAAGGTATGTCTGTTAGGTATACTGTATGTAGATTCTGCTTATAAAAGTTCTTTTTTGGGTATACTTCCATTAAGGAAAACCACTGAAATCTTCCAAGTGTGGGGTAGCTAGTATTTTCTCTTACTGACTTAGTTATAGAAGTTGCTAGGTCCTAAATGAAGCAAACGTCGAAGTCTGCCTCTGTTCAGCCAAGCAAGACAAATATGTTCTTGTTAGGTTGTCTTGAAACCAGTGGGAGGGGAGCAGGTCCCTTTTTTTTGCCCTAGAACACATTAGGACTTTGAAGAGTTAAAGAAGGGAATATTAGGAGAGAAAGGAGGCAAGCTCATAAAGGGGGTTGTATGAAAGAAGGTAGGTTGGTGTGTACAGTAGTGTCCTGTGTTTGGCTTGTAAATGATGCTTGCTTTATCAACATGCTGCTTTTACTGTTGAGATTAGTAGTAAAAGTTCTCTTGATGGTGCATGGCTTCTTGTTTGTATCTGCTAATATCTCTAATCTGTGAGGGAAACTGGAAAACACTGGAAAACTATTCCACTTGAGCCTACTTATGTACTTAAAATGGAGCTTTTATTAGTTGTCCTTTTTTTCCTTGTTTTTCTGAGTGTATTACACATGTCAAATGTAGCTGGATTGGCAAATTTTTAAAATAGTGAAATGAATTGAAGAATTGGAATTTGAAATGCTGACATTCAGACAAAACAACTATTTCTTATGAAATGGAACAATGCTTCTGTGCTTCAGGCAATTTTAGGAAAAAAAAAGTACGCCATTAAGCAGTTGAATTTGTGTGAATATTCCTATAAATTAATGATGACTCAAAATTTTCTGGAAACTTTAATATCAGGAGGAGGACTGTGAGAAAGCCTACTTCAAAATGGACAATGTGCTGATAGATGACAGGCGGATACACGTGGATTTTAGCCAGTCTGTTGCAAAGATTAAGTGGAAGGGAAAAGGTAGGTACGCCTACAGTTCTTTGACCCTTATAACTTAATAAGCCATGACTTCTAAACTGTGTTATGTGAAGAGAAACAATTGTAATATGTTTAAATCATCTTACCTTCAGGGATATAATTTTTCCAGGCACCGTAATAAATGGAGCAACTCAGCTCCTAGCTCTGCTCTTCACTTTTTCCATAAGAAAAAGGGTACAAAGGTTTGCTGCATATTAACATTATTACACATTACATTGCCGTGGATTACCTTCTTATCAAATGTATTTTTGCCACTAAATAATTTGTTCCTCTTGAGCTTTAAAAGTGATGAGTTTTGATATTACTTACTAACAAAAGAATATAGCAGTACATTGCTACTTTTTAGTTTCTTTATTCACTGTATGACAGTTGGGTGTGTGCAAGAAAAAGTCAGTATTTAGGCCAGGGATTTCCATTATTCACCTCTTGTAGGCCAAGCATATTGCGTAAGTAGGCTGTATCTTATAAAAACCCAATTTTGGATGCTTGAGGATGTTGTAGGAGCGAAAAGATGGTGGGAGAGGTGGATAGAGAGATTGTTTGTTTGTTAGGGGTGTGAGCAAAACACTGGACCTGGATAGGTGACTGTGCGTGGCGGTGGATGGTCTTGTGTGCCTTCACCCACCACTGAGGGCTGCCTGCAGTTTGTTGTGTACCATTTCTCCAGGTTCGGGCACTGAGGTACTAGAGCTTGTCGTGCACAGAGCTGAGATGACTTTGTCATCTATACCATGCTCTCCGGTGCATCCTGTACTGACTGGCTACATGGAAAACTTATCTTTATCTGGGTAATTTAGGTGGAAATTGTCCCAAATACCGGAAAGCTAACTATATAGTGCAATGTTAAGTGTGACCGTGAGGTGGCAGCATGTTGCTGCGAGATAGTTGATTAATCTGTGCGGTTTTACTTTAATGTGAATGGGTGGAAAATGAAATCTGTCATGCCCCCCCTTTAAATCAAGACATTATAATTTTTTTTTTAATAGTTTTCCATTTTAATTGTTAAGCTGTTGCAGTCTCAGAGGTTTCCCTTTGTGTAGCCCAGAGCAAAAAGTAATTTAATAATGAGAACTGTCTCTAGGCTTTCCCGGTAACAGAATTTTAAGTAGTGTGACAAATGACCTCTAATCAGAGTGGGACTAAACCACTTGCTGAATCCTGCTTTGTGATCCTGTTCGTGTGTTGTCTCCACTGGACATGAGTGAGGAAAGAGCCGTATGTTGTTTAATGGGATCTGTAAACAAGAGAAGGACAGAAAATCACAACTTGTCTTGCTCTCTCCTACCCTGTTACCCAGATGTCAGTGTTATTTCTGGAACTGCATCCTGCTGTGTGTCTCTGTGTGGTTATGAAGAGCCCTTAAATTCATAAGGAGAACTTAATGATTGGTATGGGTCTTGGTTGGTTTTTTAGTTGGAGTGAATTGAATATATTTTTCTGTGGACAGGTGGGCGGTATACCAAGGATGATTTCAGAGAGTATGAAAAGGAACGTGACAAACCTTCAAAACTTACTCTGAAAGAGAAGGTAAAACCAAAGCAGGAGTATCCTTTTCTTGTCAAAGGTATTTTTTGAACTAAATACAGTTTATGAAAACAGCCTGGAAAAGACTACGTCTTAAAGCTTGCCAAATGGATTTTGCTGCTGCTTCATATAACCATTTCATGTTTGAGATGGAATTAAGCATTTTGAGTTTTTCATTTGATGACTTTGATGAATTTAGTCAAATCAGAATGTGCTGTTTCACTTCAGTGTTGTGTGCAGGTAAATAATGTTTCCAGTCTACATGATATATGGAATGATCTATGTCTGGAATGATCTATGGCATAACAGAGTTTTAAGTATTTTAAGAGGGGAACTGGTGCATCCAAAATAAGACCATAGTAGTGACTTCATCGTGCCTTGAGATTATACTTTGCTTGTGGTAAGCATGAGAGAAAAAGAGACCGTAGCTTGTTCAGCTATCCACAGGTAGAAAAGAAAGGAGAATTGAGATCTGGCTGTACTGTTTGACAGGACAGAATTTAGTTGTTTTAGTACAGCTGATTTTTTTCAGTGTGTACAATCCTGTTCTGACTGAAATATGTGGTAAGTCTTGGTAAACCTTGGTCTGATAAACAGGTATTTGTTTGCTTCATGAGCTTTTATGTTCTGCTATTTATTGATGCTGAATAACAGACCTGTCCTTAACCAGCACCACCAGTGCTAAGTATGACCTTGTGCTGGATGAGGATATAGAAGAGTCTCAAACAAGTCAGTCACACTTGGCTAAAAAACAGAAGAAGAAAAAGCACCACCACTCTGAAGATGAAGAGGATGACAAGAGGACCAAAAAATCTAAGGTACTTACCTCTTCATGCATTAACTTTATAGCTGTTTATTGTTCTCCTAATAAGAGAAGCCAGGAAAAAGAAGTCTGATATTGAACTGAGGACATGACGTGCAAAGTCCCATAAAATACAGCAGTTGTAAACATACAGAAGGCTGATATTAGTAGCTGATTATGAAAGAGGCTTTCCAAATCTTCCTGGACTTTTGAAGCTTGGCATGTCTGAATGGCTTTTTGCCAAAACATCCTGAAGAGGCAATGAAGCCTCTCATAAAGTAGGAGATCTTCAGCACTTTGAACCTGTTGCTCACATATTCCTAGTCATAAACTAGGAGTTAATCATATTTCATGAATGCAAACTATTTCTCATTTTCTTGCCAGACCAGCGTGTGTTGGTTCTTCCCAGTATGGAATCAGAAACACAATCTCTTTGCATTGTCTTATTTTTATTTTTCCTATTTTTCCTTAACTGTTTTGGAAGCATTTGTGTAGAATCTATATGCAGGTTTGCTGGCATCTGTATTTTGTGCCAGCATACAGTGCTCTAAGACTGAGGCAGTAGAGGAGATCATCGGAAGACAGTAGTTCTGTCATTTATTAGTTCCACTGCAGTCTTTTGCGTCAGCATTCCCACAGTTCTGTGGACTTGGGATAGTCAAGATGCTGATGTTTCATGGAAACAATGTCTGCAATGGTAGAGTGGCGAACCCCAATATTCAACAGTGCAGCTTTATGAACAAGAGCAAAGCTGTCTTCTAGCAACTTTGCAGAAGGTGATAAGGTTCCAGCCACAGTAAATAAAGCCATTGTCCCTGGCATGAGTTTTGAGTACTGCTTTAAGTTCTGCTTACAGAGAGCATACAGGATTCTGTTGTTCCATTGCATTGCTTCTTGTTTTGGTGCTAAAAAGAACTTTTCTCACAAACGTTGGCAATTAATTTTTTTCAGTGCCACCAGTGAGACCCTATTGCTTATTTGTGGTACAAGTCTTTTTGTCACTGTTTGTATACTAGTTCAGTCGGGATCCCTTGGGTGGAGGAGAGTGACTGTTCAGATAATTAAAATCTGGATGGGAGCATATACATACTAGAGGTGTGAACTGATGTTGGTTCAGACATCCTCATGACTTTTTGGCTGGTTAACGTTCTCGTTTTAACATTCTTGAAACAGATATTTCTGGATGTTGTCTTTGTTCTTGGCGGTTGAGAGATTAAATGTGTGGAACTGGCTGGTCATGTGTTATCAGCAGCGAACACTTTAAATTAGATGTCTCCACCCCTGTAGGTGGTACAGCAAGTACTTGACAACAATAGGCTGTTAACCTCTGTTGGTATAATTGTTACAAGGGGACTGTGAGACACGTTAGCGGTGGTTTTCATAGCACAAAAACATGAGGACAGAGAAGTTCCCGATTCTATTTCGAGGTTCTGGAAATGAGTATTTTCTAGTGCTTGACTGTGATCTCTTCTGTATCTCTGTATATTTTCTTGTGATTTAGTCACATGCTCCTGCTGTGGTTTGTTCTTGTAGTCTACTTCTGCTGTATTCTGGTATGTTCTTTCCCACTGCTTTCCTCTCTGTTGCTCACCTTTTACGATTTTGGTATAAATAGTTCAGCCTTCTTATACCCAAAATCACAGGTGGAGGCTTACTTCTATTCTCTGGTGGCAAGTAATGTAGTTCCCCCTCGGAGCTGTGAAAATGAATTTCTGGTAAGAATTTTTTCTGTCTGCACTTGAATATTCTTGTTAGCGTGTACTGTATAGTATGTACACATATTAAGCAGTACGTGCTTGATCTCATTTAGAGATACAGTAAGCGTCTTGGGGCATGGCCCTTTCTAGATGAAATCTGCAGGCAGTTTAGATAATAAATCCTGTTTAGCATATACAAAACGTAATATTTTTTTAATCTATTTTTTAAAAATTTACAATTTGGGCATAATCTGGGGAGCTCATACAAGGACAGGGGAAGGAAGCATGTCCTTGAGGCAGAGTATGTCCAGATTGAATACTGAGGCCAGCACGACACATATCAATATAGAAGTTTTTTTGATGAATGGTAGCATTTTTAGTATAGGTAAATAAAGTATTTTCCCTTAACCTTATTTTGGAAAAATGAGAATATATTCAAAGTAAGAACTTCAAAACAGAACAACAGCAGATGTTCCACAATTAATTGGCCAAAGACCACAACAGCCGTACAGCTTCATACATAGGCTTCCATCCTGAGCCCCTAGTGTGGCAGAGATTTTAATTAACAGACAACACGGGAGGTTTTGGCAACTGTTTGCAGTTTGTGCTATGCTACCAGCTCCAGCTATGACTTTGAAGGGGTTTTATTTTCTGAATAGTTTCCATGATGTTGAGTCATTTTTCTGTTCTCTTGCTGTTTTGTTTTTTCTTCAGTATATTTTGACTCATCCTTTTCTTAGTTTGACACCCATTTCCTGAATCTTCAGCTTCTGTGTTGATGTTTCAAGAATGTATTTTTGAATCTTGTGCTGTTTGACTTGATTCCAGAGGGCAGAAGAGATGGGGTGTTGTGGCTTGCGTTTAGTAGGTAACAGGATGTGGGTCTGGAGCAGGAGGCTGGACTACCATGTGGGTTTGTGTATAGGATTTCGTAGTTTTTTTGAATACGGGTCATGCTTCTGCTTGAGATCTGTATCATGACTTTGTTCCCTTTCCAGTTCCTCTATGTTTTTTGGTTCCTTGGATTTTCTTTTTTCTTTTTCTTTTTTTCCCCAAGATAACTGGATTTGTGGAGGAGTGTAGCCTATCAAATAGATTTTTGTGAGACGCAGGGGCTTTCTGATTTTCATGTTTCTGTAGTGCATGGTTTTGGCAGAGATAACTGATTTTTTCTGGTTTTAATTTCTTGCTCTTACTGCTTACTGGACACTGTTGTCTTTATATTCAGGGACAAGTTTGATCAAAATCTTCCTCCTAAAAAGGCTGCCTCTGTTTGTTTGCTCCTTTTAACCTTTAATGTGCTTAATGTATGTAGAGATGGCATATTTATTCTGCTTTTGTGGTCGTGGTATTTCTAGCTGATTTACCTGCAAGTGCTGGTTTTGATTGTGTAGATGAAGATCAGATCTGTGATTACTGATGTATGTGTTGATCCACAGGGGTTATCTTCCTTGTTGTAACCCTAGTGTTTCAGCATTATCTATTTAATTCTGAAGGTGCTGTTTGCTCTGGGAGCCATCCTGATCACTGCCTGTCTGGATAAAAGCTCTGCTTGGAGTAGAGTTTTTTTGCACTATGCTTTTAAATAAATGAAGTTTGCTTGTTTGTACGTGCAGCATAGGTTTTAGCCGTACAATTGTGAATGCTACTGTCACAAGTACATATTGAGAAAAAGGAAAATCATACCTGAAATGAAGTAAGAAATACTGTATAATTTAATGCAGATGTTTTTCATGGTTCATTGTGATCTGGGTTTAACAGTGTTGTTGTTAAACTAGAGCATCAATGATACTAAACTTTGAGGTGATTGTACCTTCAGAAAAAAAAGTGCCTACCACCTTCTTAATAACAAGTTTTCTATGTGTCTTTCTGCAGGATTCTGAAGCTCCCTCTTGCGTTTTGTTTCCACGTATATCTTAGTTGAATAATAAGAACAAACTAGTTGTTACCAGTGCTTGAAAATGTTAGTTCATGTGTCAAAATTCAGTGTTGTGTATTAAAATCTTTAGTGTTCTTTGAAATGAAATGGCAACTTTCTAAGTGATCTCTATCTTTTTACTTTTTAAAATGCTCTATGCTGTGGCCTGTATGGGTATTGGTGTCTCCACACAGTCATTTTAGTATGTGCTGTGCCATAATCTTCTAGTGTGGCATTTCACTATCTGAGTAATTAAGCCATCTTTTCTTCATTGACTAGTACACTTTTTCAACGGTCTCATACGGTCTGCCTTGTGCAACAAGTAAAGCAGGTGTTCTGCCGGCAGCAGTTCCTCGTTTGTTACATAAACCTCATTTCTGTGCAGAGCAAATCTGTTCTGTGTGCTGAGCCACTCAGCATTCTCGGCGATGCTTTGCAGAAAGCCACGGAAATTAAAAATTTCCTCATTTTTGGCTGCCTGAACATGCATTTGTCTTTAAGGAGTTTTGTGTGTGTGTGCTCGAACACCATTACCACTTGGTGTACGTACTGTTGATCTCTCCTTTTTAGGCCATTTTAAATTTTATAGACTTGTACCCCTTGGAGTTTATGGTGTCTGTGTATGAGTGTATTGTCATGTGTGTTCTGGATGGGTCATACCCATCAGCCTGCAAAATACAACTGATTTTTCATGGCCTCATTATGTCCTTTTCAACTCATGCACCTTGTGTTATTGTTTGACTACATTTAAAAGGATGGGATTCTCCAATGCTGCCTTTTCTTCTGGACTTGTAGCTTCAAGGAAGTGAATTAGTTTGCGTGTGTGTAGTTGGTCTCTATAATGGTGTCGTTCGTTTTTCTGAAGCCTAGGATTTAGGCCATTAAGGATTGTTACAGACAGGTCTTAAAAGGTGTTCTGCATCTTCATAGCACGGGAATGCTTATGGAGCTTGAACCAAAATCTATGATGAAATCCTTGCATTGCTTAGATAAGAAGTCAAAATCCAAATCTAGCTTAGAAGTTTGTGTGATGCTCATGAGGAGTTTGATAGTATCCATCTGTGTCAAATCCCTGATATAACCAGTTTTTGCTAAAGCTCCTTAGGAAATGCAAGTAGCAGCATGCCTGACAGCCATGCTTTTTTCCATAAATGCTGACACAAGCTGTAGATTTACCTTCTTCATATAGTTACAGTGGGGTTTTTTTAATGTGTTACCTTTTTCAAATCATCATGGATGTGAATCCATTTCAGGTATACCGGCTTTAGCCAAGGAACCAACCATACCTGACTTTTCTAGTTTTCTTCATGCCTTTGTATGTTTTACCCTTTTGTCTGTAACTGTTTATCTGTCCAATTCCTTTAACAGGATTCTGATCGGAAATATGAAGAACGCTGTAGAGAGAAGATGAGGAGTGAGAAGAAAGACAGGCATCGGAGTCGCAGCCGATCTCAAGAGAGAGACTACACTTACAGCAAACAAAAAGACAAATACAAAGACGACTACCGAACAAGAGACTGGGATAAAAAAGCAGACAGAAGCAGAAGTCCTAAGAAATCGAAAGACAAAGAAAGGTCCAAGTACAGATGAAGGGCAAGGAAAAGAGAGAGGGGAACTAAAATATATTTTTCTTCATTCATTCTCTCAAGTGGATGTACAGTGACTGGATAAAAGCAGTTGCCTTCTGTTGGCAGCTTGGCCTTATAATTCTGTGAGTGCCCAGTGTATGACTGCTGGAGTAAGCCTTGATTCCAAAAAGGTGATTTCAATAAAGTATTTCACGTTAGTGAAATGGTTTGAGTCTGCAATAAGGAATGTTGTCTAAAGATTTTTGGAGGCATAAGCATGCACTAACAAGTGAATTGCCCTTCATTGTGAAGAGATTTGCAGGTCATATCTCCTTTCTACAAGGAGGTTGTGCTTACCTTTCGACACTTTCAGATGCTGTCATAATGAGTGTGATTAGAAGACCTGGGGAGACAGAAATGTGCTGTGCACACTTCTTCCAGAAAGTGGGCAGATACAATTTGTATATGGATACTCAAAACTTTATTTCCTTCCTTTAAAATGAAGTGCTTCTGGTGGGCATAGTCGTGTCGGTGTTATTTGCCGACACCACGGTGCAGCAGTGGTTAAAGGCGCTGAAGCGCTGCTGTGCTGCTCATGAGGGCCACAGAGGTGCTGTACCATGCTAAATCCGTCGCGCTTCCTTGCTGGTTTATTTACGCAGATCACTTGGCTGTGTGGCATTGCTGGAGGATGCCTCTCAAAACTGAGGTTCACCACTTTACGCTTTGCCTGTCTGTAGTCACTGTTAAAGGTCTGGCCTCTGTAGTGTCAGGGGGTCCAGCTGCCATGGTGGCAGGCAGGTTATGTTGGGTGGTTAAGAAAGAAGAAAACAGTCATTAGCAGAAACGCAGAACTGGTAACTTACATTGTACTTGCCAAACTTAGGTGGGATTGATTTTCAAGTTTTGTGGCAGAAGTAGGTGAGTTAAAACTCTTCATCTACAGAAGAATTCAGGTGGTGTTACGAGAGCTTGGGTCTTCATGAAAGTTGGTAGGCTCTTAAATGCCTGGCTTGTTCTTCACCATTTAAACAGTGTTAGCCAGTATTCATACATTTTAAGAACATGTATGTCCTCCTCTTTCTCTCCGGAGGAGGAGAGCTCTTGCACTGTTAGAAGGGGAGACAAGACACGGGGAATAGTATTTGTCTTTCCTTCCTTTCCCACGGAATGTGTGATGGCTCAGAGGCAGTCTGCTTTGATGAATAAATTCAACTTTTTTCTTCTGTGATTGTTTTCTCTGTAATGTTTGCCGTAGTGCCCGATGATAATAAGATTTTATCGCTTAATACGCCTCATCTGAACATGATCTGCAGGACAAAGACTAAATCTAAAACTCAGGGCGGCCAAGAGCTGCTACAAATTACTCTGCCCTGGAGAGCCAGAACTAGACTGACTAGAGCATTTGAACAGGCTGTATGCAGAAAGTGAACTTTGGATTAAGATGCTTCTGTGGGAAGGCTGGTACTAAAGGAACAAAAGCTCCTTACCCCATGGCAGAAAATTCTGAGTAAGCAGGCCAGGCCAGATGCCTAGAGTGTCCAGACCCAAGCTGAGCTGGGATGCAGAGGGTATTGTATGTAGAAATGTGCTTTCCAGCAGCATTTACTCTGTCTTTGCTTTGTTAAAGACTAAGTGTATTTGGCTAAGAAGCTGCCTTTTGCCGAGTGTCTCTGTTGTGTGCTTCAAAGCATGGAAGTAGAAATGCAGCTGTCTCCTGACAAAACGTTCCTAAGCCCCTGGGGACCTGCAGGGGTGTGTGCCCTCCTTGCAGAGTCTGAGCCTCCTCCGGAGGAGAAGTGATCAAGAAGCTTGCTCTTGAGAGGGTGGGGGTGGCGGGCTGGGGCTGAGGACTGCTCACTGTTCCTGTCAAGAAAGTTTCTGCCTTGAGTCTGGCCAGAAGACTTCCAAAGAACTGTACTAGGCCAGGATGTGATGCATTGGGGTAGTGCTGCCGAAGCGGCGGGTTTTCTCTATCTCTTCCTGCTTTTAGCCTGCTTTGTTAAAGAAACAAGGTTTGTACTGTCCTCAGTTCTTCTTTTCCACAGCATGTTTTCAACATGCAAAAAACACTGGCCAAATTGGACAAGGATGTGGGGATGGTAAAGCAATTGAATTCTCGCTGCTTTTAGGAAATGGCAGTCATAGAAAAAAAACTTCCACTGAGAAAAAAATGGATTCTTGCTGAATGCCAGAGATCCTTTTGCTGGAGATATGGTAAAAGTGACTTGATAGAACAAAGAGTTTCAGCGGGCATTCCTAGGTTTCAGCTAGCCCCCAACCACCTGTGGAAGATACAGGACCTCTTGATGTTTAGAAAAAAACACCCTGTTTCAGGTGAGTGTGTTCACTTTGCAGCAGCAGAAATGGTTTTTTTCTTGCAACATGTAGATGCTGCAGAACTGAAATGTTATGCAAGCAGCGTGTGGAAGTAAACAGTCAATTTGCATTGGTGGCCAAAGAGTCTTCAGAAAAGACTCAAAAAATAAATACATCCGAAAGGTTTCAAGTTTCTGATTTTCAGTATGCCGTAATACTTTCAAAAATATACTCAGTATCTTCAGATTGATGAAATTACCTGTTCATATTTTTAAGATTAAACTTTCAAATGTGAATGTTAAAAAATTCAATGATATTGACAGGTCATTAAATGACAGCATAAAAGGTCTCTATTTAGAGGCAATTTTAGGTACTGCTAAATGAGCCTGAGTTTCTAGGCCACTCTGCTGACGCTGGAGGGATCACCTGGTGCACACATGGACTGCTGAGCTCTCTGGGTTAGATGGGGTTCGCTGCTGCGGTCATCAGAAGGTACGGTTGTGTATGCAGTTCTCCTGGAACTGACAGGAATGAGCTGTGTGGTCAGCTGAAACCACAAACATTTCCTGCTGTTCCTGTCCTGCCAGAAGTGTTGGAGTACACAGGAGTTTTCATTATCCAGGTGGAGAGTTGATTTGTTTTATTCTAATGAGAGTTCACGCTTCCTATCCTTGTTTCCTTTTCGTCAATGCTATCTTCAACCTCAGTTTCAGTATTGGCCTTTGGTGCTTGTGGCAGTTGGAAACCAAAACAGAACAAAACCCCTGCCTTCCTCTGTGATGTTGAGAATAACATTGAAAATGTCGCAGCAGAAACATCAGCTGCTTCTTTCTGATTTAGCTGAGGCCTGTTTGAAGGGGAGCTCTTCATACTGTAGGCTCTCTGTTCAGAGAATAAAGGCTTACAAAAACAGTTCTTAGAGTTTTCTATTGAATTCCCTTATCTGTAACAGTTTAAACATGTGTGTAAACTGTTGTGTTCCACAGATAAGAGGAAGCTGGCGACCTATTTTGTAGTCATGCATTGCAGTTCCTTTAGTTCTCTGTAGCTCTCTGCAGACTTGAGGTGGACTTGACCATAACCATGTTAGGAATGGGGTCTGGTCTTAAAGCCTTGAAGGCGCGAGTGAGAGAGGCTAGGGGTGTTCAGCAGAGATCCCTCTTTAATCCCGCGGATATCACACAAGTAGTAGAAGTAGCGTAAAGATTGTATCCAAGTGGTGGGTAACACAGTAGGCAGTTACCCCAAACCATTCATGATAACCCTGGTGCATGCTCTGCCTGTTTGCTGAAGGCTTCCTGTTTCTTTTCTCAAAAATCATGGATGAGTTTGTGAAACTCCCTTAGCATCAACTGAGGTTGTGCTCTGGGTGGGTTAGAGAGCTGGTGACACCTAAGTGCGCTTCATCAAAATCCTGTTCTGGCTTGATGACTTGATGCCTGTGTTCTTCCTTTGGGATGTGTGCTGAGTCGTTCCGCGTAATCCCATGCATGGATGGAAGAGTCCCTGGTTCTGTGCTGCCAAGAATCCACTCCCTGTAGGTAAGCTGTACCTGCTTCCTTCCACTTGTCAAAATAATAAAAAAAAAATACCCAACCAAAAAACCAAACCCAACCACCCAAACCGAACAAACCAAACTCAGAAAAAAACAAAGCACACCTCCACCCCAAACCATTAGTTATTTGGACAAGCAATTTAGTCGCACATTTAAGAAGTTACATTAAAAAACTTCAAGAAGTTCAGAAGCATTCCTGAAACCTGTTGCTGCTCTTGTCTTTGTTCATCTCACCCTCTTATAGCCTGATTTTTTCATATAAAACTTACAGGTTATCGACAACAGGATTACAGGTTTTGCTTGTAAGCTTCCTAGAGCATGGATAAAGTCTCTCCTATCAAATCACCTGTTGTATACACGCTGTCCCTAGATAGCATGAGCACTTTGAAAAATGATAAATTACACTAAGGTTTATGTAAATACTTGCTACAGGGCAGTGTTTTTGTGTAAAACTTTGGTCTGCTTATGGACAGAATGTGCTTTTTCTCAGTGAGCAAGCCAGTATCATTTTGATTAAACGTGGGAGCTGTGTTAAAAGGCATCAGTAAACAGCATTACGATTTAGGTCTTCCAAGCATACGATAAATCATTGAAGCTGAAAGACGGTTCCAAGAGCTTTCTGAAATCTTAAGCTGAACAGCAGTAAACTTTTGAACTTGAAACTTGTTTGCGACTTTCTGATTGTAAAAGGTACTTTTTATTATAAGCCCAGTGGAAACCACTTGAGTAATAGCAGTATCTTTTTGTGTAAAAGGCAGAAGAAAAATAGATATTTTAGATCAAAAAAAGTTGGGATCCTGCTACCTCAGATCTTAAGATGGGATTGTAATTTTCCAAGAAGTAAAAGAAGTCACAACTGGTACTACTGAAATCGGTTCTTCTCAGTTCTCCCTGCCCTGTGGTCAGATGGAGAGCTTGTTGCTCTGGCAGAGTTTGGGGGAGGGAGAGAAAGCGGTCATTTTGGCAAACGTGCGAAAATACCTCTTCTAAAGATGCCTGGCTCTTTACCATCCTGAATAGGGGATTGCCTGACAACAGCTGATCCGGTGCTCTAGCAGGACTCATTAAGTTGGTGATGCAAATTTTTTGAGTGAACACCTGTCTCCAAGTCAAAATGTCCAGTGCCTCCAACAGGGAGAGAATTTCACTGGCAGAAAACATCTAGACTTTGCCTAATAGTGTGTAATAATTATGTTTAAAATTGGGAGCATAGCTCGTACTGTGTAATGGTGACTTGTTCTTAGTGAACCAGGAGAATAAATGGAGGGAGTATTGCTTGAGGGTCTGACCCAAGTCTTGCTGAAGGCAGCAGGGAGAAACTCTCACTTGACGCAGAATGGGGAATGTATTAGTTCCAGGAGCTATTTAAAACACTCCTGGCAACAGAGCTGCATTTGATTAAGCACTTGTTTCATCCTTACTGTCTTCTGTTGGTTAAGGGCTAAGAAACTTTTCCTATGACACTATGGCCACCTACACTTGTTTGATTTTCCTAGCAGGTGAACTTTTTCAGATGAGGAAGATGGTAATAACACTTTTCCCTGCTGCTGATGCAATACATGACTGTTTCCTTTAGCAAAGCAAATAGCTCACCAGGGTGTGTAGACCAAAATACCTGTGGCGTTCCACACTACCAGTTTCAAGAGGATTTTTCCATATGAAAATCTAGCACCATCAGGAAAGTGGTTTCGCACAGGGACCCTCCTTGAAAGTTATACTTGCTCCTCTCTGTAGCTTCCAGTAGCTGCCACGACAAGGCTGTCTTGCTTTGAGGTTGGTAACGATGCTGGTGAAGGTCTAATTGTTTCACAAACCTGTAAATCCTGTCTTCAGCTCAACACAGGAACATCCATTAGCGGGGGGATCTTCCGCTCAAAACCATCTCCCACTGCAGCTCTTCCCCTCTTGAACACACCAGTGCCGTTGAGCAGCCTTAAATCTTTGCACTGGGAAAACTCAGTGTGCCTGGCAGTGCAAGGGAGCACAGCGGAGGGGAAACGTCGACAAAACCACAGCCTTGGGTGCTCAAATGTTTCTCTGCACTGGTGAGTGAAAGGGTTTGAGACCATATGAAAAATTAAATATGCTCCTTTATTTCTCATGGTCTTTTGTTTCCCAAGTAGCGATCCACCTAGGTGAAGGCTCCTGAAAACAGATACTGGGAACTGGGGAAGGGTCTTCCTGGCTGACTGCAATTTCAATGATGTTGAAATATTTGGCTCATGGCTTTTTACAGTAGATGGGTTTAGTCATTTCATTACTAATGAAAGATGAGCACAAAATTTTCTTATCTGATTTTCTTCTTGTTTCTTTTTATAAGCTCTGGTTTGTTCTTATTTATGTAGTAAAAACCCCCTCTTCTACCGAGAAGTAGGAGTTATAATGATACTATGCAATGTTGTATGGTTTGCTCAGTTGCCTTCCTGGATTATAAATTAACACAGCAACTTTCTCTTTCCTTTCCAATAATACTGCTCTGTGGTGGTCTTGTGATGAGCTACGGGGCATTCTGCAAGTTTAAATTGAGCAAAGATCCTTCTCCAGGATATGGAGTCAAAGGCTCTAGGTGTTCTGCTTCCGGGCAGCAGAAAACTAACACGTTTCTTTAGTTGTGACCTTAAGAACACTTCCCTATTTCTGTAGCTGCCAACCTGCCCAGGCAGACCTTTGTGGATCAGAAGAAATTCCGTGCCAGAGGCAGGATAGGTGAGGCGGTGTGCTGCCCGTTCATCCTGTTCCTGGCCAGGCACTGCTGTCACACAGCAGCAGGGCAGCGTGGATCCCAAGGAGCTCCTGGGAGCCTGCGTGTGATGCAGAGGCATAACCATCGACTGGAACCAGCTGGGAAGCAGTGGTGAGGCTTGCTTACCAGCAACCAGCCTTTGGATTGAGCGGGATGCCACTACAAAGGGTTTGGTCACAGTGCTTCCTCCCACAAAGTACGCAAGTAGGGGGGAATTTCTAGCCAGGAAGGGGCAGCCCTGCTCTGCCGTGTCACCTTGTGACAGTGGCAGAGGTGCTCTCCTTCTGCAACAGGGTCTCCCCACCCTCCCTGGCCCTTCGGGCAGAGGGCACCTGCCTGCAGAGCTGTCCAAAGCATCCAAAGGGTCCCAGAGGTTAACCCTTCCTTGAGTCTCCAACCCTTCCTGCTGCCTAAAAGTGGATCTCGGGCGTATTTACAGCAAGGTAAGGAAGAAGCAGAGGAAAACCTCAGATTTCTATTGGGAAGTGCCTTGGTCTTTACTGTGGACAGGCTGTGTGTCTCTGAAGTAATCTTTAGATGGAGGCACCAGTAGGGTAGGGGGTGTCGCTTGGTTTTTGATATTTTACTGTGGTATCCCAGAGCGGGTTCCCTCAGATGTGGAGGTGTTTGAATGAGGCTTTGCAATATCAGGTGCTTAGCAAAATGCTGATTTGTTTAAAAAACCATTTTTTTCCACGTGTCCCTGAAGGTTAGAAATTTGCCAGATGTTTGGGGGGATGAGGCTAAAATAGCATGGTAGTGCATCCCCGGTGGAAAACTTTTCACTGCCCCAGAATTCACATGTCATTTTGTTTACTGGCTGTTGTTGTGGATCCCTACGACAGTGGGTTTGACTCATCTTTGCCTGTAACTCAGAACTGAGATGTGTTGGGAACCTCTTTTTTTTCCTCCTTCTTCTTCTTCCTTTTTTTTTTTTTTTTTTTTTTTTTTACCTTTTGAAAAACGAAGTGAAAGTTTATCAACCTGTACAGTTAAATGAGAGCTTGGCCAGCCAAATGAGGAAGTAAAGCCTTCCTGCAGAGTGAGCTCTGACTTGCTCACTGCACTTGTTTGCTCTCAGTTGACATCAACCTTGCCATAAAGCCTCCAAAGACAGGCTGGCGACTTCCTTGTAAGCTAGGTACTGCTCCGAGTCCCACTTCTGACTGGCGAGTGGTGGGACGGTGCTGCTGGGACACAGAAAAAGCAGCAGTCAGGTAAGGTGCAGAGCAAGTGGGGCTGCCCCTGAGCACAGCTTGCTCCCTGCGGAGTTGGGTTTGATTATTTCTGGCAAATGCAGCAGGGAAGGTGGGGAAGAAAATCTTTTCTTAGTCAACAAGACGGTAAATGACTGGTCTTGTTTTTAAGAGTTTATGTACATCTCTACTTTGTGAAAGCAAAATTTCCTGCTTTTCTGAAAGCAGAGCAGGCCACCTGCTTCCAGAGAAGCAGCTTGTGGAAGGGCTGGGGTGGTCTGGCGGGCTCAGGTGACTTGCAGCGTGGTTCTCGGGGGCAGAGGAGGACGAGGAGGCCCAGCCCTGAGGCGTTCAGGGGAACGCTAGCGTGGCAGGGAGCTGATGCGCTCCCGGCATTACTCAGCACGCACGCCTGGTCTAGAGAAGACTCAAACCTGCTCTGCCTTGACCAACGCCAGGTGCGGCTGGGGCTGTGTCCCTTCTGGCCCTGTGTGGCAGGACAGGGCCTTGGTGGGGGCTTTGAGGAGCCCAACCCCCTGAGCCAAGGTGATCCTTGCTGTGGTTCCGTGGCCGGAGGCCGCTGGAGGAGTTGCTTCAGCAGCACCTGTGGGACACCTGGTCCTGCTCTGCCTGCTCGCAAGTGGGACAAAAGCCTGGTGGAAGGACGAGGCAGAAATTATTCTTTAAAGTCATTAGAGATGAGGAACTGGAGTGTAACCACTACTTTTTTAGACATTTTTTACAAAACTTTCAAATTATTTTTTTATCATCTTCCAAATCTGTCAAAAATATAACAAAGACAGAAGACCTTGATAGGTCTCCCAATTTTTTGGTCAAAAGTAATTTTTTTTCTTAATAGCTAAAACATTAAGGTTAAAATAGAATTTTGGAAACATGACTAGAGGTATCCCCTCTGTGTGTGTGTATGCAAGAGGGGGCAGAACACCACAGATGAGAGGGGTGCTTTTCAAGCTTTTTAAACATAGGATGAGCACGTGGTTACCTGTGGATAAATTTAGGCGGGAAATGAGAAGGCTTTGGCTTTCAGTGGAGGGAAAACAAGAGCATCTTCCCAAGGGATCTGCTGAGACAGAGGGAAAAAAGTGGCAGGAGGAAATCTAAGCAGTTTGAAAATGAAGGTCATAAAGTTTACAAATGGGATTTTACAACCTGTTTGTGATAGCAAAAGCAGGACTCCGTGATGCACAATTTTTCCTCTTGTCATGTGTTTTTGTGCTGGTTATTAGCACCCAACTAGCCTGTTGGACTTGGGCACTCCACTGTTTACTGATGTGTAGGCTAGTGGTTTTACTGTCCTTTAATTCTCTCTTTAGAAGGGCGACCTCAGTGTTGGCTGTGACCAAGGCTTTTACCTGAGGGTTTCAAACTTACTCTCTCTGTTGTGAAAACCCGGCAGCCACGGTATCACTCAGTCTTCACGTTTGGCCAAACTGCAGCAGAAATCCAGTGGTTACCTTTGCAGAACTGGCACGCTGCCAGTGATGGCCGATAAAGTATCAGCCCCCGGCAGCCACCCAGAGCTCAGCGCTCCCGGCTTTGCCCCTGCTCACCGAGCCGAAGGGGTTTGTGGCTTGTACAGAAGGGCCAAACCTTGCCAAATGCTGCGTGCCAGGAAGTAAAGGGTGCAGACCCGGACCACGGGCTTGGGGCTTCCTGGGCTGGGAATGTGATGCGGTGAGCAGCGTCCATCTAGCCGTCCGTCCAGTGTGTGCTGGTGTGTGCTGCTGGGGCTGCAAAGGGTGCAGGGTGTGCGGTGGGGTGGCCTCTGCACCCTCTGCAGCTGGAAAGCTGCCCGGTAGAATTCTGAAGGGTTGAATTGAACCTGCTTTCTGGTGAAATCCAGGACAAACATACACACAGCACAATATGATGGCAATGTGGGAAATCGCTCTGATACTGAAAAAAAGAGAGGTGCACAAGTTTAAAAAATAATAGTGATGGCTATTAAAATGAGTATTAAATGTTTTCTTTTCAGCCTGAGGATAGACAGCAACTAAAGTCGTTCCTTTACAATGATTTACTAAAATAATCTAGACATAAAAAAAAAAAAAATAAAAATCAAGTAGTAAATGTGAAGTGTTTGGAGGCACTGCCGGCACACCTGGAAGCAGGGTTTGCTACAGTGCGAGCCCAGCTGCAACAGCTTCAGCTGCATTTAGGTACAAAGATACCTTCGTGTATTTTAGTTCAGTGAGTAGCTATTTCAAAGCTAAGAAACCACTTCAGTAATGAAAAGTAGACAAATACCTTTACATCTTCAACCCATGAATTAAAAAAAAGGATTAGATGTAAAAACTGTTAGACTTGTGGATTGTACTGTGAGGAAAAACAGTCAAGCCCACTGGCTATGCTAAGCAGCACTCTGGTTGAGGTGGAAAAATGCACATGGTAACTGCTTTCCCCTTATGTATATGGCGTGCTTAAGGGATTGTGTTTTTTATTTTACTGATGCTATTTATCACTTTTGACAGACAGCCAGATTTCTTCCACAGAATACCTGAAAGTTATAAGGTTACTTAGAAAAGTAAAGGTCAAAGTTGTATGAGGTAGGGTTACAACTAATTATCCAGTTTTCCTGCTGAAATAATCAGTTTTAAATTAACTGAACCCAATGCACATTTCTTCCCCACAGTCGGGGGGGAGGGGGGGGGGAGCGGCTTCTGATGCCTAGAGGAGGTGCTGCACTGTGGCCTCTCTCCCACCTCCTGTCTCCAGGTCCTCGGTGCCTTCCTTCAGATGGTTTTAGCTTCGGAGCTCCTGGGGTGGCCCGTGGCTGGTGGGCTGGGCAGGGGAGCCAATGGGTGCAGTGTGGTTGTGGCTCTGGGCTCATCACGGACGTAGTTGTTCGGTCAGTTAATACTGTGTCATTTGCCAGCTAGTGAAGGGAAGAGGGGCCACCCTTAAGCCCTACATGTGGGTAGATGAACCAGCCACAGCTTTTATCCAGGTAGCACCAATAATTGCAGAGATGTGGCAAGAGAAGCTTCAGGGCAGGTACGCCACCAGTGACCAGAGATGTTTGGCTTGATGGATGAGTGGTCACGGTGTATGCCCTTCTGTTGTCACACTTGTTGGGCTGAAGCGGTGCTGGGTACACCTGTGGATGCTGCGCATCGCCTTCACTTACTGGGTAGACCAGAAATGCAAATAGTGCAGTTCTGGAGAAGCTTGAGGTACCTTTCTGCTGCTCCTGCACACTCATTTCTGAGTTACCAGTTTCTTTTGTCAATAAATATAAGAGAAATTGAAACTGCTTTTCAGATTGCCTGCTTCCAACCACTGCCCTGACAGCTTTCAAAAAACAAGCTGCTTCTCTCAATATAGTAGTCCTTACTGAAACAGCAAATAACAGGAAAAGAGTAAGCCAGGCATCATCGGAACAGATGAGTGACAGAAATTCATAAGGTATGTCTGTGTATACACAGACGGACATATACTAGGAAACATAAAACTATAAAAAAAAGAAAAAAAAAGTCAGTGTTCCCAGCTACTTTGCAAACATGTTTCCTTAATTCACTTGATGAAATTTGCTATAGTTGTTAAGTTGCTATGGCATCTGAGCTCATCCAACAGCATTCAACAGATTTTTATCTGTGGCTTACAAACCACACTGAGCAAAATGAAAATCCCCGGTTACACCGTCCTTCGTATAGTTTCCTGTGAGGTAAGTCTGAGGAACAAACTTACGCATACAGCGTATCTGTGTGCTGGCAGGCTTGCAAGGCTCGTGAAGCAGGGTGACACCTGTCTGACATCATAACTCCTGGAGAGCGATAAACATTGCACGGGACGCTCAGGGCTTTTATAAATAAGAGTGGGCCAGAAAAATGCTTTAATGCTGGGAGAAGACTGGACAGTCTCTTCAGAGACAGCTATCAGAGAGTCTCTTTGCTGTGCGCTGGGCAAATAACTGATACTGCACATTCTTCCTTAACGCCTGTGTTTTGTTGTTTCTAATCTTTCCCTCCCTAAAGCTGATGCCTGTTGGACAAGGCTGGGACAACAGGGGCACTGGGTTTAAAGGAGCGTAAATGCCTGCTAAGATGGCACTGGCCAGTTCACTTTCTAGCAAACCAGTACCACCATGCTCCAGAAAAGCTTCTACGGCAGGGGTGGAAGTGCACCAGAGCAAGCTGGATTTTTTCTGCAAGCTGGGCTATGGTAAGCAGGACATCTACAAAGTGCTGGAGAACCTGGGCCAAGAAGCCTTGGAAGACGATGTGTTGAAAGAGCTGATTCGGATGGGGAGCAAACCTCAAGCTCTGGAGAGCCAGGCTCGGCCTTCCCCGCTAAAACTTGTTGCCCGTGGATCATGTAGCACTACACCGGCATCAAAGTGGCCTGGAGAAGATGGCAGTGATTCTTCTAGTTACTTGCGACCCATTGTGATCGACGGCAGCAATGTCGCAATGAGGTAAGCTCTGTTTTCCTGGAAGGGATCTCTCTTCCTCTGAAGCTTTTGAATTTTAAAGCTGATGGCTTGAAGTATGGTTTTTTTCCTCTGGTGAGAGATGCGTTGATGTATTTACCACGGTGGCATGAACCGCTGCTTACTCCCGTTCTTTGGCTGAGGCACGGCTTCTAGGGACCTGCTGTCTCTATGCCCATAAGGACGCTCACCAAATGCGATCGCTGGCTCGCTCCGCGTTTTGACCCTTCACAAGCCAACAGCCAGCTCCCCGCTGCTGCTCGGGGCGCTATGATTCAGCAGCTCACCCTCCCCTTTAGCTCACCCCTGCTGTCTCCCTGCCTTTTCAAATGGGAACCTAGGATCTCTAAATATATATGCTGAGGAGTTTCCACGAAAAACTGATGAACGGATAGACAGAACACCCCAGCTAACCTAAGAAGGAGAGAGAAAACAAAGACAGGTGACTGGTTCCTAACAACATCACAGTTGTGGTGTTCTGACTTGCAAGTAAACCCCAGAAATGTTCCTGGCTTGTATATTTTTGTTGGGTTTTGTTTTGGCTTCTTTTTTATGGAAACATCAGGGAATTGATAGTTGACTTGTACTGAATAGTCTCATTTCCTCCTTAATTAATTCTGCTTCTGGGAAATGTCATAACAACTCGCCCTGGCCAATCACATTTCCTAAGCAGCGTCCTGGCACGGTGAAAGCAGCCTTACCGAGGGGGAGCCCGGCGCATCCGTGTGGATGGGAAGCACAAATACAGCAGTGGGTTGGCCTCTGTTTACTGGAGCAATGTGAACAGCCGGAGGCCCGGCAGAGTCCACGACACGCTGGGTATCCATCGGTTTTCCCTCCTAACTTCTGTCCGTTCACAGCAGGGCCAAGCCAAGCTTGTCGCTGCATGTTGGGACAGGGCAGAGGAGGGCTTCCCCCTTCGGTCAGCTTTGGTGTGAGGTGGGATGGGACCCCATCCCCTCTGGTTAGAGGGTAAAGAGGACACAGGCATCCAGAGCAACTGGAGCCTTAAGCGAATTATGCCATCTTCTGGATGAAGGGAGAAATCCCATCTGAAAACGGAGGGTTCCTCGGTCAGGGCAGCTCACGACGAATGAGAAACACGCAACAGACCAAAATTGCTTCGCCTTGCCTGGGCTGTGAGTTCGGCAGCCAGGTGTTAGGGTCTCCTGCTCCCATTTGCATTTTCACCCTGGACCCTCCTTGGGGCATCCTTCTTGCCTCTCTACACAAGAAATGAGCCCCCATTGAGGCTGAGTGGCCGAGCTGAGCCTTCATTGCGTTAAGGGCAATGCTACCGCTGACTGGCCACGTGCCCCATTCTGCTGGCACAACCTGGCCCTCACCTATTTACCAGGCCTTTTTTAGAGCAGGCAGAGGTGGGCAAGGCAGAGAACGGTGTAGTTTCCAAGACAGCAGAAGATGCACCCTTGCCACTGAACAGGAGGCCAAGAGTAAGTTTGTGGCTACTGAAATAAATAGTGTGTGTTTTGAGCTTGGAGTACTCTGGGAAAGCTCTGAGATCATCCCACTGTGCCAGCCTGTGCATAGGAGCTTTCTAGACAGAGACTATTTAAAACAAACATCATTACAGGTAATGTGCAGCAGATGGCTTGAACCAGTATGCCATACTGCTTTCCTAGACCACGTGCCCACCTAAATGGGTTTTCAAGAAGCCACATGTACTTCTTGGCATGTAAAATCTAAATATTTTTGTAGAGTAATTTCCAAACTGTGAGTCTGAGAGATGTTTGCCTGCTAGATTATTGAAAGCTGGTGTTCTGCTGTGGTTTCGTCATCATTCACCTAGAAAGAATTAAAGGAATGTGAAGTACTTTTGAGTTTCAGAAAGGTTTTACAGCTCTTCTCAGTCATCCCCAACCTCTGTCTTGCTAAATTTAAGACTACCTGGATGATGCAGAAGACTATTGAGCTTGTCAGTTCAGTTTGTACTAAACAGACGTAGCCTGGAAGGGGGTGCTTTCCTCACCTGGATGCCTTTCAAAGTGGTGCTGAATGGCACTTGCTTTGGCTAACGGGACAGGCTTGGTGAGTGCTTTCGGTATCCTCATTTTAATTTTTCTGCTTTGCTGCTGTCAGATGGAGAAGGGATGCTTGCAGAAATCAGGAAAAAGGGCTGTTAGTTTTCCTTGCTGGATAAACTTCATCATCAACACCAACGACCATAAAAGTGCAGGAGAAGCAGCAGTTTGGGAATGAAGCTGTCAAAAAGTGGAAGCTGGGAGAGGCAGTTGCTTGTGTGAAGAAAAATGCTTTGAGCATTTGTATTTCTATCTTAAGACTGGTGTTTCTGGAGCATCTCAGAGTCGGTGTTGAGGGCCGGCTATTGTGGGGTGCAAGGTTTTGAATAGGCCCCAGGGTAATAAAGCGGGTGAGCTGGTGGTCTCAATCATCGATCAGCCTATCCATAGAAACTGAATGGGAAATAACCTTTCCTTCAGCCAGCCTCACTAGCCAAGTGTCTCAGTACACCTTGCGTTTCCATCAGACATAATGAGAAACTTATCCGCCTGCCAGCCCATCCACGGGAAGCGGGCAGGGCAGTTTAGCAAGGCTAGTGATAAAAAATCAATAGAGTTGAGTTAATATGAAAAGGGAACTGCCATAACCCTATTCACTGCACACTGAAGAAGCCATCTAGTCTAGTGCTTGTACTTACACCTAGTTTTTAAGCTGTGATAGGTACAGAGGCCTTTTTCTAGGCCAGCGGAGTCATGCATTAGGCTCTCTGCCTTCTGCCAAAGCTGTGGCTGATGCTCTGTCACCATAGGGCGGAGATGGTGCCATTTGCAGTTTTCAAAAGGAGTTGTTTGGACTAAACTTCTTCCTAAAGGGGTTGGAATTGCACAATTTAAGAAGGAGTCACTGCATACTAATTACAGGTTAATTGCTGGAGTCACAGCGAGGCCAAATTGCTGCTTTTGTTTGGGAGATGGGCCCTGCCGACCTGTGGCCCATGTGCAATGTACCTGCTTGCTGGCAAAAGGGAGATGGGACTCAGTTATGACAGATCAGTCATGGTCCATGGGCTACAGGGTGCATGGGCAAGGTGGCTGACCGGAGGCAATTCGTTGTCGGGCAACATAAATTCACCACACAGTGAGAATGTGAAGGTTTAAAGCCCCTGCTCCGTTGCACGGCAGATGTTGGTGTTCAGTCGTGTCGATGCTGCAGCATGCCACGTGTGTACACACCATTTTAGATACATGTTCCTCAGCTTTGGCTGTAGCAATGCAGCAGCAACTGGATGAAGTGATAATGGTGAGAAACACTCTCGCTTGCTCTGCTTGGCATTTTGGCTGAATCACTTGTGCTTGAGTGCTTAACCTTCTGTACTGGAGGAATATCTAGAGCTACTTTCTTAAAGCAGACAGGGTCATATATGTGAGTCAATGTTAAAGCAGGTTGTCACTGGACTTCATTTGAGTTGTGGCATTAAAGATGTACCTAGCCTTGCCTTTGAGCAGGGGTCCTCAAACTATGGCCTGCGGGCCAGATATGGCCCCCCAGGGTCCTCAATCCGGCCCCCGGTATTTACAGACACACACACACACACACACACCCCTGCCGGGGGCTGGGGGGGGAACCAAGCAGCCGCAGATGACCTCCTGCCACTTCATCTGCGTGCTGGCCCCCTGTTTAAAAAGTTTGAGGACCCCTGCTTTTGAGGGTAGTTATCTGAAAAAGTCACCTGAACTTCCAATTCACCTGTCCAGGTGACTTTATACCTATCCTGGGTAGATCCTATCCTTTAAAACCAAAGAAAACAGCTGTTCAAGAATGGAGATTAGATGTGTTGAGCACTTCAGACCATTTATTCTTAGTGACGTTTTTTTAAGACTTCCTATTGCCTGGGTATCTATTAATAAGCAACCAGGTTTCTTCCCCCAAACTGCACTACTTTTCATTTGCGGTCACCATTTTAGCACTGAGACTTATATTAGGTGTAAAACAGAGCTTTGGTTATGAGGCCGATGTAGGCAGAACCTAGAGATGAATTCCTGGGGGATGGTGATAGGAGAGGCATTTAAGACAGCATCATCATACTTGACTTGTCCATCACTGCAGGTAGGTGTAGTAACCAAGAGAGTAATTTACAAGGACGTTTTGCAGAGAATGAAAGCCTGAGGGAAACTGTGGTGATATTACTCAAAAAGCTCAAAGTACAGGGATGAGGTTTCTGTAGATACTGTGAGAGCATTTATCCATTTTAGGACTTTGTGTAGAGTTTATTTTTGTCTCCTTCTGCAGGGGTAGTTAACAAATTATGTCCCTTTACACGTGCACTTCAGCCAAAATTTAGTTAAGCAAATGACAAACAGTGAGAACTTTCAAGAGAGGAGGAGAAACTTCGGAAGGATATCAACCCTAACTTTTTCTGGAGGTTGTTTTCTGTGTCTTGCTCTGGGTATTGATAATGCTTCGGAACCCGCCTTGCCTGCATCCTCTACAGCACCTGCCCTAGGGCTTTCCTGCCTCTCTGTGCTATGAAGACAAAATCCACCGACTAGGGCAAGAAAAAGATGTGCCTGAGGGGCCTGTGGCCATCTCACTGAGGTCTTGTCCTTTTTTTGGTGCCCTGGCTTAGGTTCTCTGTATTTCCCATCCTGCATCTTCTACTTTTTCTTCCTCCATAGTTTGACTCCTGTTTCCAGAAGAGGTCAGCAGCTGAATGACCTGCAATCACACTTGCAGCTGCTTCAGACATTAAAATCGGGAATGTCACTTTCACCACAGAAGAAAATACCCACATTTTGTTTCTCATAGGAGAGCCTTGTGGGTTTCTGCTTGCGCCAGAAGAAACTCTCAGTACTCAAACCGTAATCAGCAAAGGCACACGAAGGGTCTGACACAACCTAAGATCTTGCCAGTGCTTTAGGATCCAAGTCCAGCCAGACACAGATGGAAGCACAGTCTTGGGTAGCAGGCAGGTCATAGAAATGAGGATAGGATACCTCTGTTCTTAAGTATCCAGACTGCTTCAGAGAACAAGTTTCTGGTTCCACTGGAGGAGGTGTTTGCATGTCTCCAACCAGGACACCCTGCCAGGTTGTTTTCTTGGAAAGTGGTGTATGACACACAAGCTGTTTATTTTGCCTTTTCATTACTGGCTTAGTTAAAGAAAACCCTAAGCTTCTTGAAAGCTTTGCCTCGCCATTCTTCTTTTTTTTTTTTTCTTTTTTTTTTTTTTAATAGTCACGGAAATAAAGAGGTATTTTCCTGCTGGGGTATCCAGCTGGCAGTGGATTGGTTTCGAGAGAGGGGGCACATGTACATCAAGGTTTTTGTCCCACTCTGGAGGAAGGAGCCCCCTCGACAAGACAGTCCCATTGCAGGTAGGTCACTGTCCTGGGCATAATTTGACAACCATTAGGTGCAGTTTGGAGGTGGGGGTGTGTGAAGATCCAGTATAGTCGTTATTTTATTGCTGCATGCTTCTGGCTAGCAGATAAAACTGCTTGCAAGACTTTGTTATGCTGCTTTGAGCCTTCTGCTTTACAAGCACAAGTTGCTTCCAGCTGAGTTACAGGTTTGTCAGCTCATGAGTTTGCGGAGTTTTTAAGGCCAGCCAGGAGACGACAAGATTGTTGCACACATTATCCAAAGATGGCCGTATCCAAAACATTCACTGCTGCATGGCTGTTATCTGTTAGCCTGTTCCCCCAGCATAGGAGCTACATGGGTTCCTCTTCCAGGAGAAGGAAGTGCATCAGCTGAAGTCCGTGGGAGGGTGGTGAGATTCAGTTTGTATGAAAATAGATCTGCTCGATTTGTGCTGGCAACTTGGTATCTGCAGATGAGGTGGCTGGGGATCTGCCTTTCTGCATCCAGGGAATGGCAAGAAGTCAGAGTGTCCTCAATAGCAGCAAAAGAGGTTTGTTTATTTATTTTGCCAGACACATTTTATCTCCAAGTAAAGCTTATATCAGGATGGTTATGAGCCTTCTAGCATCTAGCAGAGTAAAAAGGGCACCAGAGGGGGTCACTGTAGAAATCAAGGCATCCTGTTGCAGATAAGACCTAAAACCCACAAAATGGTGTCTCAGATTTTAAAGTAGATGCTTTTGTAAAAGACCTAATTTTCAAGTTGCCAAATAACCACCAGGTATCCCTGCATCTGAAAACCACACCACTGTAAGTTGCCTAAAGTGTTGAAACAGCTTGAGATTCCTGTAGGTTTCTAGCACATGATTGAGACCTGGTCATTATTAATCAATTAACTTATCTTTTTCTCTCTCCCCCCCCCTTTTATTTCTGCCAATGACCCCACTAGATCAGCACATCCTTGAAGAGCTTGAAAAGCAATCAATCCTTGTGTACACCCCATCCCGGAAAGTGAAAGGCAAGAGGGTCGTTTGCTATGATGATCGCTATATAGTAAAAGTTGCTTATGAGAAAGATGGAATTATTGTTTCCAATGACCATTACCGGGATCTCCAGAATGAAAACCCAGAGTGGAAATGGTTTATTGAGCAGCGACTACTCATGTACTCTTTTGTCAGTAACAGGTAAGACACAGTTGTTGTTAATCTTGAATTCAAACATTACGGGCCAAGTCAGCTCCAACATCAGTGCACCTCCCACCAGCAGCAGGGTACATAAGTCTTTTTCTGAAAGGAATTTACTGCAACTTTTCGTATGTAACTTCTTCTCAGTTTTGGTCGTAGCCCTTCCCTGCCACTCTTCAATGAACTTCTCTATTTGAATGGCAGCATTAATGACCAGCTTTGCTTCTTTCCAATCCAAACTGGGATGTTAAACCAAGGCTCAGTATCTTTTAATTTCTGTTTCCTGTAAGAAACAGAATGAAATCCGTGAGAGGTGGCTGGCTATCTGGCAGTATTTTTAATTCCCCTACAAGGCAGAACAGCACTTTTCCCTACGTTTTTGTAATGATGACTTTCAAGAAAAGAGACGAGGAACTGGTCTCTCTGCCCTTCACCATCTCCCCTGGGGAAGGGTTTCATTAAGGCACTTGCGCCGTGCCTGCGAGGCTGAGCTGTACGCTCCTCGGTTGGTATACACCAACTTTGTCTGCTTTGTCTGAGTTTCCTAGCAGCAGAGGTGTCATCGGCCATCAGTCTGGCTGGGAAAATGCACTCGGAGACATCCAGCACGCACGGATGGGCGCAAGCAGGGAAGCTGCCTTACGCAGTGCTACTCTCTCTGGGTCTTGGCAATCCTGCCACCAAAATTGGATGGGAGTGCTTGCCACTGGGTTTCAGTTCCCCTGTGATGTTGTTCACAGAAGTGAAGCTTCTGAACATCAGCATACTGTATTTCTCAAAGCTCTGGTCCATAACAGAATCACAGAATTCTTTAGGTTGGAAAAGACCTTTAAGATCATTAGAGTCCAACCATTAACCTAGCCCTGCCAAGTCCACCACTAAACCAGGTCCCTAAGTGCCACACTTGCACATCTTTTAAACACCTCCAGGGATGGTGACCCAACACCTCCCTGGGCAGCCTGTTCCAGTGCTCGACAACCATTTTGGTGGAGAAACTTTTCTTAATAGCCAATCTAAACCTTCCCTGGCACAGCTTGTGGCCATCTCCTCTTGTCCCATTGCTTGTGGCCTGGGAAAAGAGACTGACACCCACCTTACCACCAGGTTTCTTCCCTAGTTACTAATGGGTTACAAATATTTATGTGATATTTTCCTTCCTATTTTGTAGGGATTGCCACACCTTTTCAGGGCCCTTCCCTCAGAAAGTCTACCTCCTTACTGTGAAGCCTGTTTGAATAGTTTCAGCAGAACACTTTTGGCACAGCTTTGGGAACCTCTCTAAAACCACAGCTTGATGTTGGAGGTTTCAGTCCCATTATGTGGATAACCAAATTCCCTGAGTGCCTCCCTTCCTCTCCTGCCTGCAACTCCCTTCAGCAGAGAGCTGTTCCAGGGGGGTTGTGGTGCAGATTCATTTGTAAACAAGTCTAGAGAAGCTAATTAGTTTTTTTCCTGAAGCATTACATTCAGGTACTGGCACAGAATAATAAACAGTTTTACATGAGCATTCTGAAGGCCTCATAGCAGGAAGCCTTTTACTGAATCCTTGAAAAAGGTTGGGCTTGTTTATTGCACCATGTCACCATCAGCTGTAGCTCTGAATTAACTGCTGGCTTTTTAGTCCTCGTTCTCCTACAAGTATTTAGTAAGAGAAAAGTGAGTTTGCTGTGGGAGGGAGCTGATGGTGAGGATCCCAGTGCTGGGGCCACAGAAGAGGCTGCTTCAGAGGGAAAGGAAGCGATGGGGCTGGGGCTGCCGTGCCTTCCCAGGTGTTTTATGGTATTAGGAGAAGGCACTGCTGTCTCAGCAGGCAGAAGGCAGTGAGTCTAGTAACAGCCTGAGTCCTGAAGGCCAGGACACAAAAGGAGGGCAAGGATTTTCTGCCATGACCTCATGCTACAAGCTGTGATGGCACTTCAGCTCCAAAAGCTCGAGGTATGTTTGCTACCCCGGTGACTCTTTCCTTTTTCAGGTTTATGCCTCCTGATGATCCGTTAGGCCGGCACGGACCCACTCTTAACAACTTCCTCAGCAAAAAGCCAGTGCTTCCTCAACCAAAGTGGCAGCCTTGCCCCTATGGTGGGTTTCTCCCTGTGCTGTGAACTGCCACCCCTCTTCCTCCTGCCCCTTGCTTCCCAGTGGCGCTTTCCTTCAGCTAAGGGCAAATGCTGTTGCCTCGTGCTGGCCTGCTTCACGTGGTAGGGACTCGAGACAGCGCTGCACAAACGTGTGATGCTTCTTCCCCTCTCCTGCTCAAATGGCTTCAGCCCCAGCAAAGGCACCGGCTCTTTCTGGTTCCTCCATCCTTGCCTGCACGCAGCACCCGAACCGGGCGCCGTGGCTGTGCTGACCCCCCAGCCTGCACACACCTTTCACTTTGCAGAGTGGAATTGCGGTGTAGTGCTAGGGAATGGCCATCCAAACACTTCCCCTCCCTCCCCTCCCAACAGCTTTCCAGTGATGTGCAGGTTTCCCAGAGGTAAATCCCTATACCTTTTTTTAAAGCCACCCTCTGCAGCAGCAGGTCTCCCAGCCCACTGTGTGCAGCAACCAGAACATGTAAGAATTTCAGACAGTTCCAAAATAGCAGAAACTTGCTTTCACTGCAGCTTCACCCTGCTATTTTAGGTCAGCAGTATTTAAATCTGGGGCCAAAAGTACTGAATTGGAAAACAGCACTTCCCCTCTTGCTGTTTGTGCTCACCTCGCCCCTGCAAAATACACAGTGCTGGGGGAGAAGCAATGTGTGTGTTAGTTGTGGGTGCTGGTGACAACCTCCTGTTTCGTGTTTTGATTCTTTCAGGTAAAAAATGCACCTATGGCAATAAATGCAAATTTTACCACCCAGAGAGAGCACATCAAGTTCAGCTGTCAGTTGCTGATGAGCTCAGGGCCAAAATAAAGGTCCCGCTAAGCCTGGGCAAAGAGGAGGAGAAGCGTAACCACTCACTGTACAGGACCGGTGCAGAGCCTGCACCCTGCGACACCTGCACAGAAATGCCGCAAGAAGCCAGTGGCTGCACAGGGGCTTCCCACTACCCAGCGTGGTGCTGGGGGAGCCATCCTGCGCTGTCATCCGCTGCCTGGGCTGGTGGTCCCAGTTCTGACCTGGGGCCAGAGCAGCAGATGCTACAGCCAGAGCCACTGCAGGACCAGCTGCTCCTGGAGAAGATGTCAGTGTTATCCATCGGCGATGACACCTGTGGCTACACTCGGTCCATACATAACCCTCAGGACAGAGAGGTGATGGGCAGCCCTCATCGCTGCAGTGACCTCAGGCAAAACCTGTACTCGCTGCACCGTGCCCGTAGCTCGGACCACCCGTGCTTGCGGGGGTGCCCTTTGCAGCAAATGGGGCCTTCACGGGCACGGGGTGGGATGCGCCCAGACTATAGCTGGCCTCAGGAGTGCTGCAGCATGCACAGCACGGGTCAGAGGAGCCGCTACGTCCCTGACAGTGCTCAGCACCAACAGGCCCCGGAGACTCAGCACCGTGTTTTGCCACAGCCTGCAGCTCTTCCTGCTGACCCACTTCACTTCTACAGCGAGCACCAGCACCGTTTCCCCAGCCAGCCCCCACCACAGCCCTTTCTGTTAGACTCCAGCGATGGACTGGGTTTCTTCCAGAAAGCCCAGGCTTACAGTGACTACTGGCCCACCCCAGCTGCAAGGCCACCCTCTGCCCCCGAAGCAAGCATACACAGGGAGCTGTGCTCCCTTTTTTCTTACCAGGAGGTGAACCACGTTATGGCTTTGTACCCTGATATCAAGGATATTGCTAGCTTGACTTTACTGATTCAAAGACACAGAAACCTGTGAAGCTTCCACCTTAAACCTTTCCCGGCAAGCACAAGTCCTGGGGCAAAAAGATGCTATTCTGAGGCTTAACTAAGTGTCATTAAAGGGTTTTATGACAAAGGTTATAGCTGTTCCAGGAGCACAAGTCTAAGCATCAATCAGCTATGTCACCTGGGGCATCAGGTCAAGGCACAGGCTGTCATTCACTGCAGCGGGATCTCATTCACCTCGCCTGGAAGTGAATGGAATGGGGAGGCTCAGAGTAACTGAGCTATCAGCAATTGAGCCTCACTAGGTTCAGGGTGGCAGAGATCTTCATCAATGCCTTGAAACACTAGACATGTTTTTCAAGTCCTAACCTGTTGTTCAATGACCATAGAAGAGCCATGCTCCGCAGTCCCCAGTTAAGGTCTCTCTACAGGACCCCCACGCCATGACCACGTGCTCAGCTAGCATAGAAAGTAATTTGGCTTTTTCCTCCTAGCACAGGGCTGCGCTCTCTGTGAGAGAACGCAGTCCTCTATCACCGAGCTTTCAAAGATGTGTCTCATGTTTATAATCCAATGCTCTGAACACATGCTCTTTAGCACAGGTGGTGCAGGTACACCAGAGCACCTGAAGGTATAATTTTTTATATATATATTTATATACACACACACCCCTATAGGTTCATTTCTTAGGGATCACGGACAATATAAGTCAAATCAAGGAAGTCATCTTCAGTGTAATCCTGATGTGGACTGAGGGCTCAGGGTCGTTAATTCAAAAACGAAGAAACCCAGATAATGCCAAGGGGGAAACCTGCCCCCCCCCCCCCAACCAAAACCTTTAAAGTGTCTCTGTTGTGTCAAAGAAAACAATTGCTACTTTAACCCTTAATTACCAAATGCGGGCCCATGATGCAATTATACAGCTGCTTTATGATTACAAACATTTAAACTGTGGTCTGTTGGGACACATTTGATTTTCAGTAAGCTGTAAAGCTGCTAATCTCTGCGTTATTCCATGGAATTCAAATATTAAGGTTGATCCTGAAGGTTTTTGGCATTATACCAAAGTTTAAGTATGTCAGTATGACATGTTTTAAAAATGCTTTAACCTATTCTAAAATGGTCATCTAGAACACTTTGTTCTGAGTAATGTAATTTTTTTTTCTTTTGCCTTTTTTTTTTTTCTTGGCACTGATGCCTCACCCAGTCCAAAACTGAAGTAGGATTTACAAACTCTCTGACCCTGCAGTATCTCCATTAGGTTCTTCTCTGAAGTGCAATTGGTGATGTTTGGCCCAGGCAGGATTTAACCACAGCCCTCACCAACAATTCTGAATTATCTTGCTTTTGAAAAAGTGACTAAGGAATAGTAATTTACCTTTAGTGACATTATCACACGATGAATTTTTTTTAAAAGTGGTGATAGTTTGATCTGCTTCCCTCTGGAAAACACCAGCAGCTTTACTTTTTTTTTTTTTTGGTGGTGGTGGTTAAGGAATCTTCAGGAAATAAGTATACTGTATCAGTTCAGTCTCTTATGGCCATGTGGTTGGCTCCAAGAAATTCTAATCTGGAGTGTGGAGGTATGATTTATCTTCACAGAACAGGACATTTTTTTCCATATGCCATGAATTTTCCACTAATTATAGTCATAATCCAGCTGGATCACCAGAATGGCTTATAAATTTATCCACTGCACATTACATAAAGATTATAAATGACATTAAAACAAAACTATAGAATAAATGCCCTGTGAAATGCTTTGGAAAGTATTTGAGTTCTACAGCCATCATTAACTACACTGAAATTTGCCACGCACCACACATCACACTGAAGCAACCGCAGACGTTTCACAGATTAAATGCCTATATCGTGCCTGCGCGGGGCCAGGCTCATGGCTTGCCCAACAGCCTGCACCAGCGCTTTTCCAGCTTCTCCGAGCACATATATACCCTCACAGGGGAACTGTGATACAAAGTGGAAAAATACCTTCCACCTACTCAAACAGAACAAGTCCCAAACGACAGCATTCAGAACATATACATACAGCAATGGCACAGGATATAACCGTACATGTCAGCATTTTTTTTTTTTTAATGCCTGGAATGTAAGTTACATATTTCAATACGGAAAGCATTTAAAATCTATAGGAAAATTGGCACACTGCCTTTCTATAGTGCCCTTGGCTTGCTGAAGACCTGCACATAAGCTTTTCTCCTTTTCCTTTGAGGATGCACAGGAATTTGGTGGTTGTTCAAAACCCTCTCTTGATATTTAATAACTTATTTTTCTTTCATTTCTGTCTTATTTCCTGGGGAATCTTTCAACAGAATACATAGAATGTGCATTCTGCTGAGAAAGTGTCTGAGAAAATAAATCAGGCTTTGGCACGAAACAAAACTTGATTTCTCTTGGCTCTTCTGCTCACCAGAGGGTTTTTTCTCATGGAGCTTTTGTTTGAAGGGCAGCTCAGCAGCAGTGCTGTGTCACTGCCTGCTGGAGAGGAACTCTGCTGCTGGCCAGGAGCCCACAGAAAGCACAGACTGTTTCGTTATTTCACCACAGCACAAGCATCTGCATGCAGAGCCTTCTGTGCTTTCCGGACAGGAGGATTTCTTTCTGCCTTTGTCAGCCCCCGAGGTAAGGGAAGGCCGCTAACAGAAAGGAGGAGGTGGCTTTTGCACTGACAGGGTAGGAGGCTGTTGCCGTTCGGTATCTCTGCTGAGATGCATGAGTCCAGCACTCACTGCCAAGTTGAAAATGAATCCTTAAATCCCAACAGGCTTGGAAAGCCCTTGAGGTTCTTTGCTTTTTGGTTGTCAAGACTCTTTTAGAAGAAACTGGAAGCAGTGGGAGCAATCCTCCAGGAGACAGGCTGCTTTCCTAAGGGAGAGTTACAGAGTTGCCAAGTTCATTTTAAGATTTAAAAAAAAAAATAGTCATAAAAGAGAATAATCTTCCTTTTTGTACTCTCGCCCTTTCCCAAAAAGTTAGGAAGCCACAGATTCCCTCCTTTGTGAGGGGCTAGGGAAACTAGATACAAATACTTCACTGAAAAGTCTTGGCTGGAAGTCAGCCCTGCAGCAGCTCCTCAGCGTAAAAAGGGGGAAAGCGGGTAGCCCTCGCAGCCGATGCGATGCCGTCCTGGGCCACTCACAGCACCCCCCTCCCACCGCTTCTTAAACTCAGACATTTCTCCCTCACAGAACGCTGATGACAAGTCTACTGATTTGGTGAGCTTAGACATCAGAAAAATCAATGCCACAAAATGGTCTACGATATTGATACAGAACACGTTTATGACCTAACACTTGCATTTGCCAATTATTCTGCCATGTTTTGCTAGTATTTTAAATTCACTTCCCATAAGAGCTCCAGCATGTATAAGCAAATGTTTGAACTAATCACAGACAACTGAATAGAACAAGACAGGTTTCACAGCTTCTCTCCTCCCTCACAGTGTTGGACTGTAGGGAAGCACAAGCAAGCCTTGCACCTCACTGTGTGACAGACCACCTCTGCAAGTCAAAAACCATCCCAATGCCTCTGGTAAAAGCTTTTAACAGGCTTCTAGCTGAACACCGGTATATCACATACATCTCCCTCATACAACAATTCAGATATTACCTTTCACCTTTTGCACGGGCTTGTCCCAAGCCAGGAGTTGAAAACTCTCAGTTTTACTCCCAGCCGTAACTCATCCCCTCTACCACTTCTCTGCCTCAGGGTATGTCTGCTCTGCATTCACCCACATGTATTACAGGACTGCTGTAGTATTTACCTCCTATGTGCTGGTGGGACTGGGATGCTTTGAACTCTTGAGAAGAACAGTTTAATATTACAGCATCATTTGTCTAGCATTATTAAGAAGGCGCTACATCTTGCAGTCGATACAGAAGGGATTTTTATAGCATTGTAGCCACATCCCTTCTCTGCCCCAAGTTGGGCTCGCTGCCTCGAAGTCTTGCAGCAGGCTCAGAGGAACTCCTCACTAAGATGCACCGATGTGCTGACTTGGCAAAAGCGAAATGGACATAGAAACGGAGCAAAGCTGTGAACCCAGCGATCTGTGGGGACAGCACATGTAAGGCAGCAAGCCAGAAAATTAGGACAACGCATGCAGGGCTATCAGGCCTTTGAACATGGTAAGGAAATCAGATGATGTGCCTCTGCCAATGAATAGTAGCATCAGAATTGCTCTCCATAACGGCACTGCCAGCTCCTCCTCTTTGGCTTTCCCTTGTGTCACACAATCTCCTCTGCTTCCCTAATTTTTTTACACGCTTTTTGTTCTCCTGAGCCCAACGAGAACGGGATTTCCATTGCACTCTTTATGGAGCAGGCCACAGGTTACAAAATGCTTCCCTGTCCCAACCCCTCTCCTTCCACTTCCCCAAAACCACAAGCCCCCAGCCACTGCCACCCCAAGCTCTTGTTTCACACTCACTTTGCTTCTCCGCTCCCTCCCCGCCCCCGGCACTCACCGGCTCCCTTGCTGTGCCATGTACCCCTCCTGCTCAAGCCCAGGTAGCGTCTTACCTCTCTCCCTTCACCCCTGCCCTCCAGCTGATGCATATTTTTGGAGTTCTTTTTTTTGTCGTTGTCCCCCCCTCTTTTTTTTTTTTTTATATATATATATATTGTTTGGTTTTTGTTGTTAAAACCATGACATAGATACCTTTAGCCTGGCAGAGACCTGATATGCTCAAGTTGTTTTCCCATCGCACCTTAAAGTGGTCTTCCTAGCAAAAGCAGTTTGGGAAAGGAAACAAGAGGCAAAGTTACATTCACAGGTGCTGGCGCTGACTGCGCACAGCTTTCCCTTCTCTGAGGACCAAACAGGATGCTAGCAGACACTCAGCCACCATCCACCCTTAATGACCTGAAATCCTACTGTAAAAGCAACATTCATCCTTCACCTACCGTCACCCAGACTGTGCACCCGAGGGAGTTCCTAACGCTACTGTTTTCATACAGAAAACAAATGGGCATGAGGACACTGAATGGCAGAACAAAAACATAAACTAGAAGCAGACAGCAAAACACAGATGACAAAAAAAAACCAGTCAAACTGGGCAAATGGAAATAAATTTTCTCAAAGAAAACCCAAAAAGGTATCAAATAAAACTACAGAAGCATAGAGCTAGTAGAAGCAAGTATTGTATGTTACATACGGTACGATAAACCTCAGGAAGGTACTGCTGTGCAAGGTCAGGTGGAAAAGGATGGCTGCCATCCACCTGCACGCTTGCAACACTGAGCTAAGCGGAGTCCAGCTCTCCCGTGACTCTCAGCTTGCTGAATTGAATGCCCATAACTTACTACCTGCAGAGACTCCAAACAACTGAGAAAAATGCTAAATAAGCAGCAATATCAACTATAGTAACTGCATGAACCACAACGCTGGACACAAAGACAATACAAAGATATCATTCACTGTCTGGTGATTTGGTTTCCAGATCAGAGCCAGTTTTACTACAGGAATAACGTTCTCCTCGCATCGTCAGCAGAATAGCTGCAGAGAGATGAGAACTGCCTAACAGGACTAAAGAGCAACCAGCGCTTGCTAAGGGTGTGTGTGGGGGGGGATAGCAGGAGAAGCACGGGGGAAGGTGATGGCTTTTACCACTTCAAATGGCAAATTGTACTCCATAAACAAACCCCACATTCTGCAGCTCCAGGGAAACCAAAAGCATAAATGCCATGACAGCCTGGCAAAGGCTGCAGTCCATCCAACGACTGCTTCAAAAGCACTGCTAAAGACATTTTTAGCAAGGAAGCAGATTTGAGTATGATTTATTATTGCTAAAAAACACATGACTGTTAGCAGACAATTATAAACGTTACTCAAAGGTATTATTGGAATGAGAAACACCAAGTTCTCCCCACAGGAGGTCCTGTTAGGAAGGGACTGAAGGGAATACAGAAGCTTGTAAAAATGTTATTTCCAGCAGTGAAACATTCTCAGAGAAGAACTTCAGCATCCAAATATCCTTTCGTTCATAACATTATATATGAAGTGTGGTGGACGCAGAGCCCTGGCTTCACTTAAAGAAACAGATGGAAGATCTTCAAATCTTTAGGGCATCTTTCTTTGATTACATAGGTCCTATTTAAGCTTTGCAGAAGTGGGGTTGCAGGAAGTGAGCGTCAGTTTAAGCTGAAGTCAAAACAACAATATTATGAAAAAAGGGGCAGAGAATCCAAGTTCTGGATAAGCAGAAAAGTAGAAAAAATACTCTTGTGGTTATTTCTGATCACCTTTTACGATACCGATATGCAACAGCAGATAATATTTGGGAGACACCGGTTTAGGTCAGCCTCTACACTTTCATATCCTAATGTTTGTATTTGTCCAAGGGAGCTTAAGTAGAGATGCTGAAAGAAAAAGCATCAAGGGCCAAGCGGCACGCCGCTAGCAAACGCCACCCGTAAGACACACACCGACCGCCTGCTTTTAAAAAAAAACCCCGTGGCCGCGTCCGCCACCAGGTGTCAATGTGGTAGCGCTAGAATCAGGGCTGGCTGCTGCAGGGCTGACATCGCCACCCCCAGCCCCATCCACCCGCCTGAAGCCCCCCGGCAGGGGCTGCCCTCACTCTCCCTCTGGGGGCAGCACCCCGGGGGGGTGGGGGGGCAGCACCCCGGGGGGGGGGTGGGGGGGCAGCACCCGTGCGTTGGCCTCGCCAGGGCAGCCACGCCACGGAGGCTCCCGCAGGCTGGCAGAGGCGCATGTGCCCGCCGGGAAGGCTCCGCCACTTTCTAGTAGCTTCGACCGCGGAGCCGAGACACCCCAAAGCCGGGCAGCGGCACGGCCCCCTAACTCCAGCGTGTCCAATGTTCCAGCAGCTCTGCAGCGCCCGCCACAGCTTGGATGCTCCTAGGAGCCACGGCGCTGTGTCACACGGGGGAGCTGAGCCGAGCAGCAGGGCCGCTTAAACAACACGCTCCAGAAAGGGGAAATTTCACAAAATCCACCCTTTATTCCATCTTTTTATTCCCCCTTCACCTGCGGCTTGGGCCACGGCTGCCCTGGCGCCAGTGGCTCAGGATTTACCTTGGCCAGGACCCAGGCACCGCTGCCAGGCTTCCCTTTCAGGGCAGCAGCCCTGGGAAAGTCACTCGGGGTTAAGTTTAGAGTTCCAGGTTGGCACATTCTTAATGCAAGCCAAAAATAAGTGTGAATGGGGATCAATTTTATGAATTTGCTGAGCTGCCAATTATATTTTAAAGCTGAAACTTGAAACTAGGTTTGTCAATTGGGTAAGTATCACAGTCAACCCTTAGACAGAAATTAATTGGAAAAACACTTTCTCTTCGAGCCCAGAGAGCATTGTCTTACAAACGTTATCTCGAAAGTCTTTCCAGGTGTACTTTGAACATTACTGGTCAATCTGAGCACAGGGGATTTTAACTAATTAAGATTATTATCTTGTATATGTGTCAATCAAGGGTTAGAGAGATATACAACAAGTATTCCAGGCATCCAATTGTAAGGCAGCATTAAGTAGGAGGGGAGAATAAAAAATAAGCTTCTTCCAAAGTAATTCAAGATGCCAGGCTCCTATTGCATTCCTTTTACACCTTCTTTCGGTTCGTTTCTGGGGAGCAGGGCACCACCGCTGTACAGTTGCCCGAGGCCAGGTAGCTGGGCACCTCCATACCAAATTGCAGTTCTCCACCAGCCGGGTGGAGGCTGGATGTGCAACACAGCACATACAGGCTTGAGCTCCAGCTACTTGTAACCTGCTTGCAGCCTTGTTTCTAACCTCCTTGCCAGAGGCACAGGTAGCCCCCGCTTAGGTCCAGCTATCGCATCACTGGTGCGGCAGCAACCCTGGCTTGAAGGCAAGACTCTTTGAGCCTCCTGATGGAGCCTGGATTTGCCCATGGGCCAGCAGGTGATTCCCAGTGCTGTGCCATCAACCCTTCATTTATTCAGGCCTGCTTTAAAAACTGCATCTGTGGTGCTCAGTTCTTGGCTTTCAGGGCTCAAAATGTAGTCTTCTTTATATTTTGGAGAATGCAGTTCATCCCATTTCAAAGCAGAGTTGCATCATAGCAATTAGCAGTAATATTACAAAAGTTACATATGCTTTCTAGACTCTGCTGTTCAGAACAGGAATCTGTAAAAACAAGACACCCCCCTCCTTCTTGCACAACTTCCAAAGCAAATCTATGAGGTTAAGATGTATGTATGTTACATCACACTGATACAGAGCTGGGACTTGCAAGGACCCACAACGCAGGCTGCACACAGGGTTTTGCTGGAACATCCCCAGGAGTGCTGCTGTGGCCCTGCCTGGATATGCTGCTCTTCAGTACGTGGCATCCGAGGTGCAGGGTAGTTGGCACTGGAAGCTGTACACAGCTGAAAGCAAATGTTCCCCCAGGCTGGCCTTGACATGTTTCAGAACAAAGCAGGAAACATTGGCTCCTCTCCTGCCTGCTCAGGGTCCAGACAGCTCTATATGGGGTTAAGAGTACAGTAAAACATTGCCAGCTCAGGGCTGACTCAGCAGCTCCTGTGCAGTGCATCAAGCCCTGCACCATCAAACACACCAGCAGGACAGTCAAGAGAACGAGAAAAATACAGTTTGGGATCTACCCATACCATGGTATAACAACTCCTCACAACACTACAGCCTGCTCCAGCCTGGAAAGGGCTAAAAAGGCAGGGAAAGCAAATTCCATCAACCCAGATATCAGAGGCTGATGAAAAAACATCTGAAAAAGGTCAGTGAGTGCGCTGGCTTACGTTACTGCTTGAGGACACGCAGAGAGAACCAACCGTGCCTGTATCCTGACAGCTGGCAGGCACTCTCTCAACCCCCCCCAAGTAATACATCCAGAAGCAGCCACCAAACTGCAGGTACAGAGTGCTTTTGTAGCCAACTACAATACAGCAGGGTTTCAGGGTGGAGGACACCACGGAAAGCAAGCTCTTTCCAACGGGAGCAAGGGCTCTTGCTTTAAAGGATCACACAGGAGTTGCTAACAGATGATTAACAGCAGACAAAGCAAGCCTCTGAGCAATCCCGCTTTTGCCACCTACCTCAGAGGCCCTTATCCACAATTTCTTCACTGGTGTGTTTGACTCATTGGTCTATTTTAAGTTTGGAGTTAAATGCTTTTTTAAAAAAAAATGAAAAGACAGACAAATAGGTTATGGCAGCAACAGCATAATCCAGTTGTGCTGTGAAAATGAGCTGTGTCACCTGAGACCTGGCTAGAGTCATACAATTAGTATTCAGAAAAAAGTTAACCAATACTTGATTACACCTTCCTTTTGGCCTCAGGAGCAAAAGCCTTTCCACGCCTTTCAGAAAACAGCAGCTCTGACCAAAGGATGGGCAAACGCCCAGATTAGCCATTCCCTGTCACCCCTAGGGAGGGTGTGCTATTCCGATGCCACAACACAGGATTCATAGTTCATCAACAGCTCCACAGAGAATGGGAGCATCACCGAGTACCACCCTGTAAACTAGTAATGAAGACGCTTGCAGCTGGCGGGGTGATGCAATCCATGCTCCAAAGCATACTAATGCATTTTGTCTTGACGTCTCATGAGATGAATTTCACATACAAAATGAAAACCTTTAAGCGAGTTGAAATCACCACACGGCAGCCTACCACCTTCTGGGGCAGCACTAGAACTACTAAAAGTGCTTTAAAAACCAAGAGAAGGGCATGGTTGCCATGGGGTGACGTGCTGATGTTCAAGTGAGACCTAGATGCTGATTTCAGGTCTTGAACTAACCCACTGCATGCAATCAAAAATCAACAGGTTCAATCCTAGTATTAGGATGCAGGTACTGGTCCAGGAAAAGAACACAATGAAAAGACAGAAGATTATCATATAAGTGAAAGAAAATGAAAACCAACATGAAGTGTGAGATCAGGAGATGGATGATACAATTTTCAACAAAACTACGCAAAACATACTTTTGCATGTTACTTATCACCACTTCAAACATGGCTAGGCTCTCCAAGTGGGAAGGAGCTTCCCAAGCACAGCATCTCCTGGCACAGCTATGCCTAACAGTTGTTTTGGGTGCAACTGTAAATCACATGAATGGTAAAGTATTTCTCCCCATCACCCAACCGTACCGTTGCTTCAGGAAGCACTGAGAACTGGAACATAGCACGGCTGCCCTGAAAAATGGCGAAGTATTTTTTCAGAGCAAAACTACTGGTAAGTTTGGAAGGTGGAGCTTGGTGGCTAGGGTCTGGGGCTGGCAGAAAAGCACTGCTGAGATCCACTGGGGCAGCAGCAGGGCCCGTTACAAAAAGGAAAAGCTCCTTTTAGCCGGCTGTTCTGTTTCACATAGTCCAGAGTCCCAGGGCCCAAAGAGAAGCTCGCAGGGACAGAACCCTGGCCAGGCAGCGCAGTGCTTGGTTTCCTTAGGGGTTCAAAAAGCCTAAGCAATTTAAGTATCAAGCTCATCAGAAAAAAAACACGTTACTAATCATTACTCAAGAAGAAAAGCTTTTGTCATGTCCTTCAGCTCAAAAAACACTAACATGGTATTTTCTTTCTCATGTACAGGGTAGCTGTGCCAAGGACAAGGAAGAGTTCCTGAAGCCAAGTTACAGTGTCTTTTCAATTTAAGTACAGCAGCAGCTTAGTTGCACTGGCATAGTATGAACCTCTAGCACACAGCCCCACTTCCTGAAAACCTTAAACATTCAGGAGTGTGGACAGAAGGCACGAAAAGAGGTACGCACCTCCAAATGCTTTCGCAATGGCAGGGGAATTGCACAAGAAACACTGCAAAAATGAGAAAGGTCATACTGCTGCCATGGAACAGATAGAGAAGGACCTGAGCAACTTTCTCCAAACCACCAAGCAAGTCTGTA
This sequence comes from Falco rusticolus, assembly GCF_015220075.1. Taxonomy (NCBI): domain Eukaryota; kingdom Metazoa; phylum Chordata; class Aves; order Falconiformes; family Falconidae; genus Falco; species Falco rusticolus. Next base: position 46,079,015 of record NC_051192.1, read on the forward strand.
ACACAGGGCCAAACTGCATTCTGACTTCAGGCTGGATGCCTGATGACAGCATCCAAATCTTCTGACGGTTTTCATCTGTAGACTTTGGCTACCAAAGTGATTCTTGCGGACAGAAAAGACACCTCGTTACTCTCTCTTCATAATTGCGTCAGGTATCTCTGTCAAAAGACAGTATTTTCTTTCCTTAGGTCACATTTAAATTTTATTTCTGGCCTTAAAACACAGAGGAAAGGAAAAAGCGCATGAAAAAATACAAGACACATCACAGTTTCAATCCAGATTTTCACAGTAGCTACCAGAGACTGCAACAAAACATCAGAAATTTGGCTTGAGTGATGGTTCAAATCTCTAATTATAGAGTTGAAAAAGGAAAGCTGAAAAGGCAGAGATCGAGACAGGGACAGAGATGAATGAAGGCACAGGGAATAGCAAAATCTTGGGTTCACATTCTCTACAACTGCTCAGAGCAGAGCTGCCATGTCACTAGAGCAGAGCATCTTTTAGAAAGCCAGCCAATGACACAGTGATATTGCAGAGATAACGATCACTGTGGTGGTACTGACACCTGTGGCATTTTTACCATTTTTATTTAGTACCTTCTGTGATCCTTTGACTATTTCCTGGCCCCATTCTGCCCCATTAGCAGCACAAAACACTATTGCAACATGAAGACTGGGAGAAAACATGTTACCTTTAGGATGTCTTCACAGGTCATACACGAGAGGAAGCACACAAACCCTAAGGTGGTGGTGTAAATCTTCCAGCAGAAAGAAGTGCTGGACCTGCTGCTCCTTCAATTGCTGCACAATTGTCCCCATTTGCCTTGCCTGTTCTCTCCAACAGGCCCCTTTAGACGAAGTTTGTTTTGGCCAGATGCCTTTTGAGTGGCATTTCACTTTTCCGCAACTGTCCACAGGCTCCCAGTCAACTCCAGCCCCAAAGTAACCAGATGAATTGTAAGTACAATGCATCCAAGTACCTTCCGAATCTTTCTTCTCAACAGCAGCTCCCAGACTGGGTGACAGTAAGCCTCCATCCCAATACTCTAAGACCCTAAGCAGGACATTATGGAAATCTGACTAACACAAAACGAAAAACCGAAAGCAAAACTAAAAAGGTTTTGCATGAAATAAATCCATCCATCCAATTATGTTCTCCCCAGGATACAACACATGAAATGCCAAAAATTAAAAATAATAAAAAAGGGCTGCCCAACTTACAACTAACTACAGAGTTGCTACCATAAGCAGGGTTTGTAAACGAGTAATTTTTTTTTTATATCAGCTGATGAGACATTCCATACATACAAACATTGCTTTGCTTATATTCTTACATCAACATAAAGCCACTATAAAGCTAATACTTCATTTGAAATTTTTTGGCTGGTAATTTTCATAATAAAGTTTTCACTCCATTCTTTTATTTGAAACACGTTTCCTGTCACATCAGAAGGGTATCAATATTCACTAACCTGTTTTGAATTCAATTCCAGACTTACTCCCTTAATTACAATACACCACTTTTAAGAGCTTATTATTGTAGTATGATGGCAAAAAGCTAATCCAGATTTCCTGATGCATTGGCCTTTTTTTCAGACTACAAAGCGTCTATTTTAAGGAACAAGTGTCCACCCTCCAAAACTGTAAAGGCAGAATAACCCATTTTACCTGCAGGCGCCTCTCCTCCGCCGTGGGTGAGCAGCTGTGTAGCAGCCAGACCAGGCACTCCGGGAGCTCGCTTCCCACTGTCCTTTTCTTAGGAGGACCTTATAAACCTTTCCTCGGCACGTAACCAAACGTGCCAAGCACGAGACCCTGGCATGCGATGGAGACATGGCTGTCACACGAGCAGATACACAGCGGTGACACCTGCACATCTGTCATGTCACAGGAAATGGGTGTTGTGATGAACTGTTTTTGCGTACCTCCTATACGGACTGCACCTTCCACTGCCCCTGAGGTGAGCCTGAGAAGTCAGCCATCCTTTCCTGTCAAAAGGCTTGTGAAGCGAATACTCCGATGCTGCTGTTCCTTAACCTTGCTGTTCTGCTGACCCTACTGAGCAGTGTATTGTGCAAGTCTGCAAAGAAATCACGGGATAGAAACATTTGGTCATCGTGCTCAGGAACATAACGCATCAACCAACTCCATCAACTGCCACAAAAACAAGCCTCATGACTAGCTGCGTGTGGTAAAACTCATTTACTTGTACCGACAGACTCCTGAGGTACCACAGACCAAGCACATGATGAGTCTTCCCGGCCAGGCATGCTACGGATGCTATGTCCCAGGCTCCTGACACTAACATTTACAGCCTCTTCTGCTTTGAGGCCTTATGCTTGCCACGTTTTAGTTTGCATGTTACAGTGGGGTGCAAGAACACCACCACCACTTGCTTCTGCATATGAAGAACAAAGGACACAGCATCCCTTAGTCCCCTTCTATGTCTCCATCAGTGTATCTTTTTTCAGCCCTGACCTAAATCACTCGCAATAGGAACTTGAATTTAGGCAAAGCTGATCAGTCACAGGCTGGATGTGGTCTGTTGATACCTACTAAGACAAAACCACGTTAAAAATGCTTAACACACATTTCTTCCACTCATTACCAAATCAACTACATCAAAATCGTACTGGCATCGTGCTCCTGTAAACTGTGTAGAATAACAGCATGTAGTCACAGAATTTAAAGGCATTAACACAATGCATGTGCATTAAAAATATGGAATTAGGTTTATATATAAAAATCCCTAACTGCTCATTTGAGTAGTACCCAAACCAATATGCCACTTTTCTCCTTCAAAATCCATGCTCATATGCAATATGTTAGTGTTTTATTATTTTAAATAAACTTACAAATAATAGGCAGTTTGAACCCACGTAGATAATTTTGGCTCAGTCCTCTGTAACTACACACAGATACCTGCAACAAATCAGTGAAGAGAACGGGACACTGAGAAAAATGCTTGCCTAGCTCATGCCTGCAGCATTGCACTGGCTGGAGACCATTGTGTGTTTGATGAATACATGATTATAACTACTTACACTACTGGGAATTAGTATGTCTAAAGCTTGACTGAAGCAAGCACTTGTGAGTTCTACTAGTGCTGCCTCTGAAGGTGACACTATTTGAGAAGCTCTACTGTAGAAGCAAGCATATCACTGACACCAAACTGCTCAAAGAAAGCCAAATAAAAATCATGGAGAATTGTATCAAAAAAGAAAAAAGTCAAAGTTTAGTGTGACTGCAGCATTCAATGCTCATCATCATTCCCAAGTGCTCCTACAGCACTTATGCTCTTCGTGAAGCCTAAAAGTCCCCAAACATTTCGTACTAACTTCCTGTTCTCTTGCTCTCCAGTAATTTAAGTAAAATATTCAAAGTGTGAGCCTCACCAGGCATTTTGGACTACACAAAAATCAAAGACTGTTCCTCAAAGTTAGCAACAAGAGAGCTATTCAACCAGTCCGGCTTGAAAAAGGAATGCATTGTAATCATTCTACTCTGTACCAACGAAAGGAATCAAGTTTAAAACTAATTTTTATTTCCTGTTCACATTAGGATTTTTTTAACAAATAAGACAAAGTCAAAGCATTTCCTTGCTATTTTAGAATGAAATATTCGTAAGAATTGCCATGGATTCACAAGCTACACTACAGATGCTGTTACTTGACTGTATTGAAAAGTTTCTGCCACTGTTTTATAGCAATGCTCGCATTTTAGAAAACCAAAGTAGTGGCACTGAAAAGGGTGAATATCAGGAAATTTCAATACTTGGCTTTTTTTTTCTTCTTGTTAAATGCTTGTTTAACATCTTTGATCAAGTTCTCCTTTAATTTATGTCCAGGCTTGAATGTACATTCAAGGCAGAGGAATCTGAAGAAATGCAGTACTAATAAGGATACTTTTCTTCCTGGGCATCTACAAAATACACTGAAGGTAAATACTTCAAGATCATAAAATTGACTAAGCTCACACAAATAAAACAGACAGGCACAAATACCAACCATGCAGTTTTAAAATCAATGTATCATTAGCTTGAGACTGAAGATATCAAATGTCACAATCTAAATTTCAGGGGTGACACACACAACCATACTCCTGGGTAACAGAATAGCTCTACTGACTGGAGACCACAGAAGACAAATGTTTTTCTAATTTATCTGGAAAACTGGCAATGCCAACTGAAGGCAGCCCCGCAGAGCTGACGTGACACAGCAGCCCAGTTACCAGCTCTTTGTCTGTTTCACTGCCTGCACTTCTACAGTCATCCCAATTCTAAAGCTTGACTGAGTGATGAGCATTTCACATATTCATGAAAAATAAACAAATAAACAGCAGCACCTCTAAAAGCCAAGAAGCATACTTCTCCCTTCCTGCTAAAGAGTGAAATAATCTATTTGGGGTTGGTTGTTGTTTGGGGTTTTTTTTTTTCCTGTTGTTGATTTTTTTACCATTATAGAGATCCCTAACAAAGACAGTACAGAAACATAGTCATAAATCAGCATCATCCAAGATAAACTACTGATGTTCACAATACAAAGTTTAACCTTACTGCAAATGTTTCATTTTTTGTTATTTATCTTCTATGAGGAAAAAGAAAAAAATTCAGCAGTGAAATTAGTTCTACTTCATCCCTCAAAATCCTACCCTTTAAAAGCATACAGCAGTGATATGCCAATATACTGGTATCAACTTGAAGGAAGGCCTAATGATACACAGGACAAACATAAAGCCCCTGAAGGTAATTTAAAAGTCTGTGAACCAGACAACACTGGAGATGTCATTTCTCTTGTCCCACTATTCCAGGATCAGTTATTGAAAACACTGCCCCATACGCTCATACTAATGCGCTGATGGCTCTGCACAGTTAGCTGGGAGCTAGGATGTAAATTTTTTTTTTCCTTCAGAAAATAACACACAAAATAAATGCAGGGAGAAGATGAATTACGCATTTGATATGATGAGCAGAATTCCACTTCACCTATTTCCCCAAACATGTTTCCCCCCCCCCCCAACTGATTAGTTTTCGTTGTTTGCTTTTTAAAAACAGCTGCCCTCCTCACTCCAAGCATTATTTTCCATACAGCAGATAAAGGCACTTCAGCTGATTAATCTGCATTAAGGAATGTTTTTTATTGGATCTGTAGTTGATCTCTTTATAGATGCCTCCTGAAAGGCTTTTACACAGCATCACTGTGTCTCAGGAAAGCCCAGCTCCACACACCAAATGTCTGTCTAAACAGGGTCCAAGTGGGAAAGACATGTCCAGGAGCACTTCACATCTCATAGCACTATAGTATACACAGCACAAAATACAGTTCAACCATATTAATCATTAAACTGTGCTTATGTTAACAGTACACAAAGTAGATAAACTATTACCTTGGACATAGTGGTTGCCCATTTTGAATCAGAAAAATATTTTTAAAATCATAAACCCTTAAAGCATGAAGTAAAAAGAGCACGTGTCTAGCTTACTAATTATTCATAAAGTGAATGATTCTCTGGTCAGGACACAATCTTGTCAGTGCAACTTTTCAGAATACATTCCTTACGCTCACGGAATTAGAATTTAACAGAATAATACATGGGAGGAAAGACAAGATTCAACAAAACAAAGGCTTAAATAGAATCTCTGGTGGCAAGAAATCTGCCTACTTTTAATACTATTAACGCTTATTGTTCCGTTGAATATTCTGCTGCTCCACAGCATGGAAAAAACAAACAAATCACAAAACCAAACATTAGAATATAATTTTTTTTTTAATTTTTATAAATAACTTATCTGTTACAAAGGCAGTTTACCCAGCTAAATCACAAAACCATCAACTCAAGATATCCAAATTAGGTTTTATTAATAAACAGGTAAAAACTGATTTGTCAATCTTCACATAGAACTGCAGATGAAGCTGAAAAACAAGGCCTCATTTTATAAACAAAATGCATTGAATGCAAGTGCTTTGGGTCTACTGCCTAATTACCTGGGATTGGCATTTTCTTCCCACATAAAAAAAAAATGCAAAGCCTTCAAAACAAAGGCCTCTGTGCATTCACATAGATCACTTGTAAAACTCCTAATAAAAGTGTCCACTGGCAAATGTTTACAGTGGGTGACAGTCTACTTTGTCTCTTGCTACATTGTTAGCACTCCCTCCAGCCTCACGCTAAGTGCTGCTACATAATTCTTTGCGTGCCGTCTTTCATGCATACTGTACTGGAATTCCATTTTCTTGATCTTGGTTACGTACATCCCCGATCACGTGAATATTTTCCTTAAAAAAATAGATCATCAAAATAAAGAGATGCTTGAGGTTGCTTCAGTGTTCAAGTCTGTTTGATTTCTCTTTTCCAGCCTTTATTTCAGTTGTCCTAAATATTGCTATCCTTGTTTTCTATAAATATGAGACTTCACCACAAAGTCAGGTTTAGAAACCGGCTGCCAAAACAGGAAAGCATTTAAAGTCCTTGAACAAAGCTGTACGATGCTGCTGCTGTTGATTTTGGCACTGTATGTACTTCCCCAATGAATCTCTCTCCAGGAGTCTGCAAGATACCCAGCAGATGAAGCAAGCTTGAATCAGATGCTGATCTGTTGGTGGGTTGAAAGTTTCTTAGTATAAAGTTTCCTCACACCAGACAAAACGCTACCTTGTGTCACCCACCGTAAAACTCAGTGTACAGAGTGAACTATATGCATAATTCTTCCAACTTTTCCTGCATTTTTACCACGCTGCATCTGCAGGTCTTCACAGATCATCAGCATTTACAAGAGCAATGTACAGAATGAGCAGAGGAAAGCTATTTTGTGCATAGTTTCTTATTAATGCTCTTATTTTAAGGCATTGCTTCTCTCAGATAAAAGCTTAAAAAAAAGGGACATGATCGTGCTTAATCACTTAAAGGGAAAAAAGAAAGTTAACAAAAAGACTATTACACTATACATACAGAAGTACAAGAAAATAATAAAGGTGAAGAAAAGAAATCACTTAAAGCAGGCTCTAGAGCTATGTACAGTAGGAAAAGCTTTGGGGTATTTCACTGTGTGTATTGTACAGACAACGCATGCAGTTTTTCCTTTTCATCTTCAGATGTGATTGTACTGATTTCTGGCTTCACAGAGATGTTTTCAGGGAAGACAAGGCAAAGAGTACCACTGATTTGTGAAGTTCTTCCCTTTATCGAAGGCACTATGTGGCAGCAAACAGTTCAAATAGTTAAACCTTGTTCCTTTTAGATCTCCTCTGTGCATGTAGTGTTTCACTGAAAGCTCTGAAAACAAAAACACTAGCACTCTATTCCTTTCCCCTGTCAAAATTCAGTAGTGACACTGGGGCAGAGAAGAGGATGGGCAACACCCAAGCACTGAACATGGTGTGTGTTACTGGGATACTGGTAATACTGTACATGGTTTAGGCAGCTGGCAACCGAGTCTTTCAGCAGATTACCTTTCAGCCGATCAATTTCAACTGCCTGTGACACAACACTGAGGTATTACTAGCTCTGTGGGCTGACATTTAACATTAGCAAAATACCATCTCGTCACACCTTCAATTTTACAAAATCCCACGCATAAATGCTTTTTTTGCCCCCCAATAACTGGGTAGTTCCTTGTACGTTTGTTATGGTTTTATAGAAGGTAACAGGCCTGTTGGCTCAGAAATGCCTGGGCATTTCACACTGTTCACAGCGATTTAAGGCCGGATGATTTAAAAAAGTACAGGCAGTACAACTCCACTGAGCTCCCTCATCTTCATCTGTGTCTGGAACAGTCTTTGGTGTTTTCACAGTGGACCTCTGATCTGTGACATGAAAGAGATAAGATAAGCAGTTACTAACTAAGAACAGCATGGAAAGAATTTTGAGATGATTTTTTTTTCAGTAACTGAGAACTATCTTGTTCCTCCGAGAGCAGCACAGTTATTGCAAGTGACAGAGGCAGCTTTTTACCACCCCCTTCACTAGAGCTTGATTGTAAGTCAGCCAAATGGCACAAGGTGAAACTATAAAAAGCAAGTTTCCCACCCCTTTGCTCTGCCTTCTTCCCTTTTGGTCTCAGTTCAAAGCTGTTGCATGAAAAGGAGATAAAATTCAGAAATTAATCGGCACAGGAAACATGCACAAGATTTATTAGTCTGAGGTCTATGTAGCAGTCTAAAATTTGTTATGGCAAGAAGTAAGTGCTCTGTAACCTTTTGATATATTTAACATTTTGACCCTAGAATGAGTATTAGCAGTTCTTCCTCAAACCAGATAAGCAGACAGATACATTAAGGAAAAATCAATGGTTAGCTCTGTCATGCTACACTGTAATCCTCCCAAGCATACAAGTGCATCTTTTTGCATGATGTGTTAGACAACAACCTTGAACTAATTTAAGAGAAAAGATGAAGAGATGAAAAAGATAAAAAGAGAAAAGTGACTTCAGATTAAGGGTTGCCCATTTAGGCAACTGCAACAAAGTCTTCCAGACAATTATTTCAAGTGGAGAACATCTCATTAGCAACTAGCCAATGGCAACCACTGCAAAATGACAGCAACAACATCAAGAAGTACCATGCCACTGATCACAACTGCAAAAGAATAATTTTTCATTATTCTGTGAACAGTGATAATTCTTTTTTAAGTCTCAGCCTATAACATAGTTAAGTTAAAACTTAAAAAATAAAATGAACTGAAAACAAAAGTCAATGGAGGACTACGATACAGCAACAATACTTTTTTAAAAAGAAAGATAAAGGATAAGAGGAACTCAAGAGGTTTAGAAACCAGTTGGAGTTAACTTTGCATTTTCAAGATAGGTTTTACCAAATTACTGAACAGTTAAATTTGTGAGTTCCTAGAAGATGAGTTGATGCAAACGTTAAAAACTACTCACAGAAAACGTATTTTAATTTTTTCTTTGCTAGGTTAGTTTTTATTTACTGTAAAGGGAACTATGTAATTGACAGAACTGATAAATTCTTCATGGTTTGGCTGTAAAATGTATCTAATAGGACTTTGCATGGCTTTAACTTCACTCAGTATTTTCACTAACAGCCTGCATAATGATATAGGACAAAAGATTAAAAATCCTTCTAAGGCATGAAGAACAGTATCAGTCTGGAGGACAAGAAAGTCAAATTCACCTAGACCATTTTGAAATACAGAATGGTCAGAAATCTGTAAGATGAGACTGTGTAACAAGTTAACACACATGACAAGGACCAGTCACATACACATCTGTACTATGTGGAGAACAAAGACTGCACAGAAACATCAGTGGATTTGGTCTGCCTACGGGTCGCACCAAGATGCTGTCGCAAACAGTTAATTTCACTCTCTGCTTTATGTAACATGTAAGAATTATTCTGTTTTGTTTGAGATCCCATTAGGGCAAAAGAATGAGTAACATGCAAAACTTAAAAACAAGCAGAATGTTCAAGACTAACAAATTCAGCAATATTGACTGCCCTATTGGGCAGCATTCCTTTCCTCTTCAACTATCTAAAATTGTATTTAACAATAGCCAGAAGAGGCTCTTATGTAAATCATTAATAAAAATTCTACATAGCCAGGAAGTCCAGTCAGGGTAACCAAACTGAGTTATTCTAATACGTAAATAAATCCACTCTTCACCAAGGACAATTATGAAAATTTCACTATTTAAACAAGTTTCACTCATCCCTAAGCAATCTACCTCTCATTAATTTTTAAAAAAAGATGGATGCTTCCATTTACTTAAAACACCTCCCAACGGATTATCCATCTTCAAACATACCCTATTTAATATACTACTTTCCTGAATGCATAAAAAGAGAAGAGCAAATAGAAGTGTATTACTGCCAATACAAATAAAATGCAAGGTTTGTATGCTATTTCACAATCAACATTTAAACTACATTAACAGAATAGAACTTGATATTAGATGCAAACCACATATTAGTATTACATCAAAATTTTACCAGTATAGTACCTTTGGGTTTTGGTGGCACTGGACCAAGAAATCCAATATTATCATAAAAGTTATGAATAGCGCTGGGATTAAAATGTGGTCCTAAAAATAAAAAAAAAAAAAAAGTGAAGCAGTTTTAAAAATAAACTTGGGTAGGAAAGCGTATCAGGTTTTTTTGGCAGTAATTCTGAAACAGAACTACTATTCATTATCACCTTTTGTATCAAGGTGTCAACAGAGACCCAAGTGAGGTATTAGTGATGTCAACAACACTTGAAAATACTTATTGCCCAAAATATGCAATATCAAGTCTGAAACAGAATCCAGCAGACCAAACTCCTTAAATGTGTTTTCTTCTGCCACTCTTAAATATTTAACAGCATTTTATTAGTAAATTTTACCTGAGACTTTCTAAATTGTAACTATACGGAAAGATATGTGCTATTTACTATGCAGTATATTATGCTTACACTTAATACTTACAAGGAACTCCTGCCTCCAATTTACTGTAACAGAGATACAAAATCACACGTAATCTGAATATTCTATTTAAGGTCAAGTTTTTAGTGCAGCATTACATTCAAGTACACCTGTCTACTTTCTCCTTATCTGCAGGTACACTGAAGAACTTCCATGGCTTTTGAGCGAACTGATCTAACAGCTCACTGCTGCTGGAAGTAGAAAGCACTAGCCCCTTCCCTCTCACTATCTCAGTTCTCCCTTCCTGCGCCTCTCCTCACATCAGCTGCAGCAAGCTTTTCCAGCAATGCAACATTTTTTGCTTGGCTAGTGAGCAGAATCAGCTCTGCAAAGGGTCTAAAAAGCTAACACAGAGCCAGAGCACAGTAAGAGAGGGAAGCAGGAAGAGAGAGGGACCTCTTGCTGGCAGCTCTTGAATTGGCTCAGCTGTCTCAATTTCACCCTCACGACCTAAGGCTGCGTCCCTGCAGACAAGTAAAGTGGAAGGAGGAGAGCACACTGGAAGTCAAAACTGTACTTTCTATTTGCTAACTTGAGACCCTGACTGTAACGCAGAAGTGGAAGACGAGAGATATTGACACATATGCACAGCTGTATCGCTCACAAAACTACTTCTCCCTCTTCTTTGGTGCTCAAATAATCAGATTCCCGCCCCTCCCCTTACTAAATAAATGGCATCACAAGTTTCTCTCTTCTGAGCAAAGTATGAGATAGAAATGACTGGGATTAGGAAAATCATAAAGCCAACAAAAACAGGCTGAGAAGACAACTACTTCCATGGTTTCACTCAAAATGACATGAAGATTTTGCAAACTGTCTATACATTTATAACAGACACTTCTGATAATTGGATACATGCAGACAGTGAAAGAAGAAAGGAAAGACACACCAACATTTACAGTTGCTGATGTACTAAGATATACTGTACCTCTTGCTTGAAAAAGATCAATCTCTTTGGTTAGGCAATCTATGTCTATCTGCAGCTGTCTGTTACAACTTCTTAACTGTTGCATTTCTTCCAGCTGAAAAAATAAATCTGCCTGTTAGACTAATTTTTCCCATTTTATTGCCAGTTATCGTTCATGCATTGGTAGGCAGCATTTAGTTATTTCAGAAGTGAAGATAAAAAAACAATCTTCCCTAAAAACAGCCTTTTTCTTTTAATCCAAGTGTAATCTTACAAAAAGCTTTCAGACCCACCAAATTCTTCTCTCTCATCAGATTTCAGAGCTGACTGAGCAACTCCAAATTGTAGTCAAAACACAGCCAGTGGTCCACCAGATCAATGGCTGATCTTCTGGCACTGGAAACTGGTGCATTAATCAGCTTCTTTGAGATTGCTATAAGCATGAAGACCAAAAAACACTTTGTGTGGAAAGCAGTATGGAGTACTAAGTTGTAGTCTGAAACGTTAAAAAGGACTACCAGGTCAAACCTTTTGTGACTACCTTTAAAAGCAACACTTCACAAAGCAATTAGTGAACTGGAAGTCTGTGGTTAAATAATGCACATTTAGTCTTTACTCTAAATGACACTGTTTACCAGTTTAATTCTAGCTACACTGCCTGTCACTATTATGTTGTCAGCATACAAGGAACTGTTCCTTTAATTTATTGTGACAGACCACACTTGTGGTTTAGGTTTATAGCCTACAGACGTTTCAACTTACTGATGGAATTTGGGAAACAGAATTCGATCTTTTCAGGCGCCTTCGTGTTAGATTATTCTCCATTTCATTGACTTCTGATTTTAGTTTATCCAACTTTTTCTTTTGAATCTCAAGTTCTCGTTGAAGTCGCTCCATCCTCGCCTTCTGGTGTACCAGTAAAGCTGCAATACATAAAGTCCCATTTTATCTACTTTATTACCCTTCACATGGCAACATCAGATAAAGATGAAAGTTAGTATTCTTTGGGAAAATACAAAAACATTGCTACAGATTGCCTTTCCATTCTCCTTACAAGAAAATCTCTGCCACAGGAAAGAAAATGTTGTATTTTTCAAAACAGCACAAATCAATTACAGATAACAAGCAAATACAATGCGAAAGTCACACAATGTAACAGATGACCATAGAAAATTTAGCTGTGATCTGTAAAAATCTTTCAAAACCCCAACCAATCTACAGGAATGACTACCAGAAACCAAACCCAAATGTTTCCTTGCATTGTATTCAGCCCAACCATTGTAGAACAGGTAGTATGAAGAGGATTTCAGAGAGACAGCTGCAATACAGAATACTATATATGCCAGATAAGCATCAAGATTTTGATTTTTACTGCTATTTGGATTGGAACATAATCCAATGTTCTTGTCATTGCAGGAGACACCAAATGAAACACAGAAAGTACTACAAGTAATACCACTGGCAAACATCAGTTATATTTATCGCAGAGGCTGGATTGTATGCCATTTTATCCCTAAACTATGGTGCCGAACCATTAGGTCAGCTTCTAATTTCTAACACTGCTTACTATTTGTAAAGAAAATGGCATGAGGAGACCTAATTTAAAAATGGTGAAATGTGAAATTAACATTTAAACCACAGCTTTTAAAGATCTAAAGAACATAAGCAGCCGAAGATGCAATCAAATTCATACAATTTAAGTAGTTTATTTCATTGAAGGTATATTATTAAGTATCACCATGCAGGCAGATAACACTGCTCAAAGCAATTTATCACCTTCTATAAAAATGGAGAATTATTTCATTAAATAAACCCAACAATTATTTCAACTTCTGCACAACCACTCATTCATCCATGAAATTACTAACACATATAAACTAAGATCAGTTTCACAGACCACGGACACCTTTATAGCACTGAGAAAATTTTAAAATACCTTGTTATTGCTACTTTTTTTATAAAGATTGAATTTGCCTCAGAAGTGTTTAAGCAAAACTCTGGCTGGAACATGATGTTTAATTCACCACGATTTCTTCAAGTACTAAAAAGTCAGAACCACTCAAATTTGGTTGGTTAGGTTTCCTGAGTAGTAGTAAAGGAAAAAATGGCACACCAAAAAGATACAGCTTTCCACATCTTTGGCAAGCAGAACTGCTCTCTGCTGCAATTCCTGCCTGTTCATTCATTCACACATCATATTTTGTCTTCCAGAGGTTCTTCAAAAGGAACAACCATGCCAAACTATTTTTGTACAGTGTAACAGAGCTGCAAGGCCTTACTGAGATTCAGCCTAGGCTTTTGAGTCACTTGTGTTAAAAAGATACCGAGATGACAAAGGTGCTTGAGCTTCTGCTTGATTTTGTTCAATTTAGAAACGTCTACATAAACAGGCATCTACACTGGGGGCAGCCCCTGGTCACACTACAGTTGCAGCTGTGCTCACATGCAATACAAAAATATAGTAACTGACATGGCGGGATAACAATTTTTGTTGAAGACTTGGGATCATCAGGTAAGCAGCCTCAAAAGACTCCCTCCCCTGTTGACAAGCCTTCTAGAAACAGCTGAAAACTTCTTCCCATTTATGAACTCCAGGAATTACAAATGTAGCTACAACTATAAAGAAAGGAAATCAAAGTCTACTTTGCAGAGAGAGTACAAGCCCTTTTTCCTTCTACACTTTATTTCCACTTTTAGATAGTCCTAATTTTCATTACCTTGGTATTACTGCTGAGGCAACGCCTCGAAGCCCGGGTTATTGGTACTTGACCTGCAGGAACACAGCTTTGCTCTACCAACCAGACTCAGAACTCTTCAGACCTGTCTAACTGTGGATGCAGGCTGTTGGTGAGCAGCAAGTACGCTGGGTGTGAAAAGCGAGGAAGACTGCTATCACAGTTACCTCCAGGATGCATGACATGGCCTCAAGGGTAAGTCTAGCATCTCTGGAGGACTTTGCCCTGGCTTTAAGTGTTGGCTTTCACATAGAATTTGGTAGTTTTGCTTAAATATCATTTTAACAGCTGTAGGAAAAAATAGGGTGGGGAAAACAAAAATCTCCCCATATTCCACTGCAGTATTTATTAATGAAAAACAGAATTTAAGTATTCAGCTCCCTCTAGTGTTGACCAGAGCAACTGAAAACGCTAAGAAAAATGCCGCGCACTTCTGAATCTAATGCAATTCAGCTACTAGATCTCATTTACACTTAATGGACTTTTTGATAACCCTGTGCTTCTTGCACAAAGGAAATTCCACCTACGCAGACTCTACACAGATTAATCTGGAGTACAAGCCAGAAATCCTCACGCTTGCACTTGTTTATTCAGACATCCTTAAAAAGCAGCTGTTTACTGTAATCATCCTAGCAAAAGTACAAAGGTTGCCTCCTTGACTCGTCATTATTGTACCACAACCAGAACAGATTTCATGTTCAACTTTTTAATGATGTGCAAACAGGGTATTATGCACATTCATTTTTTTCAGCTTCTGCATGTTCACATTCAGCTGATTGGCAAGAACAGTACGGCAAATGCCACCGCTTCCTTTGACATTCAAAGTGCACATTTTCCACAAAAATGCTGCAAATCATTATAGTTCAGTCATTTAATATGCATTTAATACGCAATTTCAAGAGTTCACATTGATTTTTTTCTCCCCTCCCTTTCCAAAATTCTTTTCATTTAATTTTTTGAAGTGTCACTCAAAAGTGGGGCCTGATATACACAGCCAAATAGAAAGCTGTATTTTTTTTCTTAAATCATGTGATGTTAAGGGCTTAAGGCCCCTTGGAGGATGGGGCACAGCTGTATCTCGTTCAAGTTGTGTGGGTGGTTTTCTTGGTTTTTTTAAACATCTACAAGGACTGGTTAGTATTTTAAGAAGTTTGTTTCCTGGAGCTTTTTCTCTTTCTGAAAATTTTAAAGAGCTCCAGGAAACCAAAGCAAGAAATGTACAAAATGTCTAATTACCAAACTGATTTATCAATTAACATATTTAAACCACAGAACTGCTAAGTAAAAATACATCCACATACATACCTATTATTGGTACTAATGATCAACTCTATGCATATGACCTCCTGACCAAGTTAAAGAAAACGTGAACAAATCAGACAAAAGCCAAGTTGTACTGAACTAAGGGACTTAAGCTCTCTAGTATAAAAACATAGATAATAAAGATTTTATTACACAATTATGTATTTTCTTGATAGGATGCCTGCCCATTATACAGCCAAAAACCTATACACAGAGCGAGCAACTTATAACTGTTTAGCCTCACTACTCAACATATGACTGCATGCACTGTGAGCGTATATCACAACAACATTCTGAGTACAAAATTTTCAGTTTCTAACAGGATTTCACTGGTTTTCATCTGTAAGACACTTTATACTAAATTGCATATTGAAATCTTAGGTGATTGCATCATTAATAAAATTACATTAGAAATTGAAATCTCTGCTAAGTAATGAGAAATGATACTCCTGTACGCGCAGAGAACTGACACTAAATAGATTAGCATAAAAAATGCATCCTTCTTTGGCTGTCCTCTTGGGCACATGCACCTAGCAGTATTTTTCTCACAGCATTAATAATTCTTACTGACTTTAGTAGTGGATGAGTAGTCTCAACGTTTCTACAAGCAAGTCCGCAGTATCTCAAATTGGAACTCCCGAAAATATTCTGAGAAGTGTGGTGACAGTGAGTTTCTTAGCGTCACAAAGTCAGTGGAGGAGATACAACCTAGCACTCCCGGGTGACCACGCTGATTCTATCTGAGCAGTACCCTACTCCTTTTCATGTCATATAACCTCCAGTTCTGACAGCAAACAAAGAGATCTGTGCCCGTCTTCTACTAGCCACTGTGACTTACTTGAGAGGAAAACCAGAAATCTAATCATGGAAGATGACTGGAGTGCTTACACACACCATAACTGAAGTAAAGCTTCTTAGGTGGCAGGCAGAAGCACTTGCAGATAGGCTCAACGGGACTTCTATTCTCCTGGGTTGGACCACGCACATAAATGTATTTCACCAGAACAAAGTAAAGGAAATCCCTTTTGACAACAAAGCAACTCCACCTTCCACATTTCTTCTACCCCAAGCCAGTTTCAGTTCTCCCTGCCAAGATAAGGAGCATTCTGGGCAGAAACGGAAAAGCTGATAAAAATACAGTTTTCTCTAATCATGGCCAGAGGAACTACTCACCTGTTCTGACTAAAATTAAAGTGAGATAAGCACCTAGCATGAAAGGTTTTGTGCACAGTCTAGATAAATTATAAGCAGCATAGAACATGGCCTCACAATGGAAAGCATCAAGTAACTCAAATCCCTTTCAGTATGTAACAGAAAAACACACCTATAAAAGTTTTTTATAAGCAATAACTAGGACTGCCAGACATCAAGATCATACAAGTCTATCACACACTCCTCAACTTTCCAAAGATTAAATAGTTACAAAAACTTTAAAAAAAAAATATTGCACTTGTTGCAGCAGAAATGGAACAACATCATGCCAGAAATCCCAAACGCTTCTGAATGTAAAGAACCTCAGAAGCATGACTGTATGAACTAGTGAAGGACACAGAAAGATGGTGTTTCCCTAAGGTCCCTAAAGCTGCACCAGCCCACATCATGCATGTACACTTCATCTGAAAACTGCGTCTATGTCTTGGCTTCAGGAACAACTGGGCTCCACAGCAGGTATGAGCCAGTCGACACTTTTGAATTCTAGGCTGCATAGCAGAAACAGACATTGCAAGGTCACCCCAGCTCGATAAACTGGATGCTGATACCCACAGCCTGTTGAGATTATGCAGGAATTGTGCAGGATTGCGCAGGAAGACAGATTACAGCAGCCATCACTACCAGGGGTACAAGTAATTAAAAGCTAGACCTGATAGAAGTCAGTCCCATCAGAAAGACAGAACAGGATAAGGGGACACTCTTCCCAACAGGTACCTAAAATGCAGAATGCTTGGAAAGCAAGTTCATGATCTAGAAGAATATTTAGAGCCTAAGGACAAGATTTCGATTGCTTACTTTCTGGGTATCTACAGTCTTCTAGAACAGCCATTCAAGTCTCTCTTCAGATTAAGGAAAGGGAATACCACTTCTGGAGGGCTACTTATTTTGCTTATCTACAGATTAATCTGTTTCTGAAGTTCTTTAAACTCTCCACTGATTATGCAAAACTGCCTAGGATGATCTGTTTTTTTGGTTGTGACACCTACCCTTTTAGACACTTGAGTTAGGATGGATTATTCTCTCACCAAAGGTATAATTACATCCAGACATACTGCACAAGCTACAATCAGTTATTTACTTCATTACTGTAGGACTCCAGATAAAGACTAGGTTTCCAGTGTCCTGATCACTGTACTTACTTTTACAAACCAAAATGGCTAAATTAATCTAAAGAATGTTTAGAACTGTCTTGGAACAAGCCAGTTTAACAACATCGAATTGTTCGCTAAGTCCAAAGAGGACCAATGAGGTCCAAGACAAATATTTTGACAACCCACCCTGAACACTACTTAAGTATCCTAAGACTCATTCACCATCTTTATCCAAAAGTCCACGAGGGTTAATAAACCATCAAGTTGGTAATAAAAGCATGCAAAAACATAGAAATAGAAGAAAAAGATTAACAGGTCGGGTTGCCACATCATCTCTTTGAAGTTTTACCCTCCCATTACCACCGATGCTTTAAAATAGCTTTCTTTGGTGTGGCAGTCCTTCTCCTATTTTCAAACATAACATAAGTATCAATATTTTAAGCATTTTATTGTCAGGCCAACACTTCGTCCCACTAATTGCTTTTGAAGTCTGCTTTTCTTGCTTCTTAAATAATACTCACAAAAAGAAAAATGGGAACATTATCCAGTGGAAACAGTATCTCAACTGATTCAAAAATCTGCCAGTAGACTTGTAACTTTAAATCATTACGACAAATCGAACAAGCTTACATGTTTCTTTCAGAACAACAAAAAAATGAAGATGCTATGACTCCACTTCATTAAGCAGATAACATATCTACTTAAGACAAACAGAAGAATTATTTCCAAGTATTTAGTTGCATGTCTTTCCCATATAAAGAAATCTATGATTTGCTTATAAAGCTTTTTTATTTATTTAGGAAATGCTCATGAATGCTAAAGTTGAAGATACAGTATTAACATCACAAAGGTTATCAACGGCTTCCTGCTCTGTACTGAACTGACAACCTGGTTGAAATCTCTACTATTTATATTAAGAATATTACCTTGCGTGTAGGCAGCATCATCAGATCCCATACTCAATTTCCGTGCATCACTGATCCTATCCACATGTGCTAAAACAGGGTCAGTAAGATGCTGGATACCCTCTGGTTCAACATAGTGATCAGGAAGGTTTAGAAGGTTTGTAGGTTCAAAGGTTGGGGACACTACCCCTGGGGAAACTGCAGGGGGCTTATTTGGAGAAACTGTAATTTTAAAAGTATATTTTGTGTTAGGTTGCGTAACCACCACTCGAGGAGAGGTTGCAGTGGTGCTGTTGCCCACTGCTCGACTCTTGGGTGGATGGTGATGAATAAATGCAGGACCCATGCTTACTTGACCAGACATATTCCTAGAAGTGGCAGATACTCCAGGATTTGTTGATATGAAAAGCGTGGGCTGGTTCCGAACAACTTGATCATCTCCTGTTGTGGCATTTGCTGAAATGTAGACCTTGGGCTGACCGCGTGTGATCACTTCATCAGTATTTGGAGGACTGGCCGATATGTAAACAGTGGGTTGACTTCTACTTAATGTCTGGCTGTTGAGGGAAGAGGAAGTAGCGGAGGTGCGAGGGCCAGTTGAACGCAACTTAGAAGAACTGTTTCTTTGTGGTGGTTCAAGTTTGATTTCAATTTGGTTTTTGCGAGGTCCTGTGGATATATTCTGAATGTTGTATTGGCTATGAGCAGAGGATTGTGAGCTACCAGATGAATGAATCATAGGTGCTTGTGGAGTTGTAGGAGAACTGATAGGCATATAGACATGAGAAGTCTGGTGGCCTTGCTGATTTGCCTGCGTTGAGTGTTGCGATGAGGTATGTGGCGTAGTACTGGATGTAGGAAGAGTAGTCCAGGGACTTGGCTGCGAAGGCTGGTAGGCTTGCTGAGGATGCATGGGATTAAACTGAGATGCCCAGCCTGGCTGCTGCTGTGTCTGTCGAGTGGTACCACTAGGAGCTGTGATGTAAGGCCTAATATAGATAGAATTTCCCTGTGGACTGTTAAGTACAGGAGGAGGTACACCATGTATGTGCAAAGATGTAGGGGTATTGCGACCAGGCTGAATATTTGGGGCTAAAGTTACCATAATGGGGTTGAATCTGGGTGTTTGTTGAGACAAGTTAGACACTCCTTTGCTGCCTAGGTGAAATCCAAGATGCTGCCCTGGATTAGAAGTACTAACTGTATTGGCCATTCCAAAGACGTTAAATCCTTGCGGAACCTGCGCAGGTGCTGTCTGTGGTTCCTGCTGAAACAGTTCATTGTTGGACTGACTGGTTTGAAGGTGTCCATCACTAACGCTGTGAGATAGAGTCCTACTTCCATTCATTCTACCTCCTTCTCTTCCATGGTGATACACGTTCTGTGACTGCAAATCCAAATTAAGAGATGTCATGTGATTTCGTAGTCCAGGAATCCCAGAATCATCCGAAAAACCTAGGTCTCCTTCACCGTAGAGATACTTTGTGCTCTCCTGAGAGAGAACTGCACAACAGGCATCCAAATTATTGTTATTCTACAAGAGAGAAATGAAAGTTCGACATTACTGAGAAAATCCCATCACAGTTAGATATATATGCACCCAATCATCATTGAACAATTAACAAGGTAGCATCAAACAGAAAGCTTTAGGTGGTTGGCTAGCATAGCTGCTACACATTCACAAGGGGCTTGCATGTGAAGTTTACTATTTTGAGAACAGTGACTCAGTCACTGGCACCAAGGCCGGAGGTCTGCACTGCTGCTGAAGCAATGACAGGGAGATCTTGGACCTTGACAAGCGAACATCATGCAGTACGATACACCTTGGATGAATAGTTCTCCTATTCCTTCTCAATTTCAGAACTATCTTCAGCAATGACCAAGTCTCTGGCTTGAGGGGGAAAATGACAGAAGGAATGGATTCACAGCACCATATTACTGGTTAATAACTTAAAAATAAAAGCAAAATACATGTTCATTTTAAAATGTTTTCCCAAACATTTCAATACCAGTTATACATTACCTCCTGCTGAAAATGGAAAGTTAATCTTACATAGAGAAAAAAAATAATAATAAAAAAAAATCATGCTGACCCAAGGAGTTGTACATGACTTCAGAAGAAATGTAAAAATTCAGTTTAAACAAATAGAGCAGGATTACTCATTTGCAAGATGAAACTGTTAATGGAAAGCCCAGGGGATATTTGTATTTTCATTGTAAAACACTGCTTGCAAAGCTTTTAAATACTCACATTTGTACAAAGTTCCTTTATAAAACCTGTAACAGGATGACTTCGAACAAAACCCACAGCCTAGCTAATTTCTTTTTAAGAACATTTCAGAAGCAAACCACTAATCCCTCACTGTTCTTTTACCACATGTTCAGTAATACTGTACTTGGATCTTCCCAATTCAGTTTCCTACATAAGGACTTTCAGAAAAGATTGAACATGCATCAGTGGCATAGTTTCTTAATACCGTGCTCTGTTCATACGGCTTTTCTTACAGATACCCCACCATACCCCCAACCTCCCAAGAAATAAAGGTTAATACTTTCAGCCAGAAGAGCACCTGTTGAGGCCCAGATATTATTAAAACTAAATAGGTGTCAAATTCATCCAGCACACAGAAACGAGTACTAGAAAGAATGCATACAGTCAAGGAAAACAACTGCATATGCCAAGTAGTAACATTATCAGTTAGTTAAAGAATAATACAAGCACAATAAATCGATCCATGCTACATGCTTTGTGCCAAGTTATTTTTGTCAAACTAGCAGACAGGAGTTTTCATCCTTCAACCAGGATACGAGGTCATAAAGAATGCTGTGCAGACACAGCAAGACTGTCTCTACTTTACACATTTAAAAAAAAAAAAAAAAAAAAAGAAAGGACAGACTTAACAGAAGTGGGAGAGGGATGACAAAGCTAAACTCCACCCACAAGACCAAAACTGTGTTCATACAGTCCAGAGGCAGTTCTGAATTTTAAAAAAAATAAAAATAAAATCCCTCAAAAAAAACTATCCACAAAAACTTTTCAAATACCAGGATTCCCTAAAGGCTATCTAACTAGCCAGCTATATATAAGGATTATTGCAAGAAGTCTTGAAAGATATCAAAATGGATCAAATTGATACTATGCATACTGGCTCTAGTTTGGAGTAAGCACTGGAGGGCAAAGTAATCAAGTTAGTAGTGAAGAAAGGAACCACACACAGACAGAACAGTGGGTAAGAAAAGATAAGAACATAGCCTTGTATTTGTTGCAAAGGAGACAAGGGAGCCAGAAAAGGGAAAAAGATAGGATGCCACAGAAAAACAAGCTAGAAAGATTTTAAAGGCAGATTTTGCATGAACTTAAGTGAATTAAAATTATTAACAGAAAGGCCAAAAATACCAAACCAAAAAGGAACAGGCCAAGCTTGCAAGGCCCTTACATTCAGCTTGAATGCATTTCTTAGGACAATTTTTTTTCTTTTTTAAGACTGCATCCAATCAATTCCAAAATTTCAGTGACGTCAATGAGCAAATTGGAGAACTCAAAGGGGAAACGGGGGCACATGGAACCCCTGGCATCTTCTGGCTGGCAGAGGCAGAGTTTCAACCGCTTCTAGCTCTTTATAGATCAGAGAACCGGTTGATGGCAGAACTGAGCATATTCCAGCAAAACAATACCCCTCATCTTAGCTCTGCCCATGTCCCAATTGAGTTTAAAATGTTGGCACCCTGAAAGAGAAAGAAAAAAAAAGAAAGAATAAGAATGTTGGAGGGAAATGAGGAAGCAAGGAGAGGATGTAGACTTGAGGAGCAGGTAGTTACAGAATGCTCCAGACCAAAAAAAAAAACCAAAAAACCCCCCCAAAACAAAAGGGGACAATGTCCACAGACTGGGGACACTGCAGTGACTCCTTTAAATGAGGAGAAGGGGACAGCTGAATGCAGGAGGCTTGTTGGGAAGAATGGAGGGATGCAAAACTTTTCAGGAACATTCAGTGCTGTCAGTCCAAGAAAGCAATAAAACTTTTTACTCCCCTAGATTACACAGGTTTAAGTTGCATCTTGTTAAGATTTTTGATGGTCCTCTGTTTTTAGCATACCAGATACTGGCTATTCACCTCAACATATTTGCATACTCTGTTTATCCTTAAGTTTTCCATTATAAGCATATAATGCTATAAACCTCCCTTTGAAAACAAGCTGAAAGTGTTTTGCTACAAAAATTCAAGGAGGAGGACTTAAGTATCTAGAGTTTTCCTGTACAATTCACAGTGATCCAAAGAAACTTTCTTGTTAAGAAAACCTCTTGGCAGTAGTATTACGAACTGTGTAACTGCTTAAACTCTCAGGCTCTCTCCTGGGATACCTTACACTTTCTGGTTTAAAACCAACCTCATTCTGACACGTTTGCACGTCAGGTACTGTGGGGGCAAGGCAAACCCGCCATTTCTTATACCTGAGAATGTCCTTGAGTACTTATCTCTGACCTAAACCACAGTTACTGCATTTATTGGAAATTCCTTTGACTATGCTCAATTACAAGAAGGCAGAATTCAGGATTCAGATGCTGTTCCAGGAGTATTGCAAACACATACGAAAGTACTCTCAAATTCTGCTTTCCAGTTTTCACTGCCAGTCCAAGTACAAAATTTGTTGGTTTAAAGGGGTCATGTTAGTAGGCTTATTTAAGAAAATACACAAAAAAAATCCCACTATCTCAGAGGAGTAGCAGAGTTAGAAGCTGATTCAGAGAAACCAGAGCTCATGAAATTTCAAACCACCAACATGACAGGATTCTGTTGGTGAGTCTTAGAAGCTCTTAGTTAACAAAGAAACCAGCTTTCCAGTGTAAAAAAAAAATAAAAATAACAAAAATCAGTGTGCATATGGGGATGCACACAAAATACTGCACACAATTTTTGTTACCCTATGGAATTTTTCAAAGAACCTGTTATGAAAGCTGGCCTAAAATACTCCCTCAAAACCTTTCTCCCATATCTTTGTAAAAGTATGGGATGTATAGTATCTTTTGTTCAGTTATAAGGCTCCTTTTTATATACATATATAAAACAATCCACTGTATGCAACATTCTGAAGATTGCTGAGCCTCTCAAGAGCCAAGCACTACCTTTTAAATTCATCAAGAATCACATTCAAAAGGTGATTACTGATGCATTCACTCTGTCAAGTCCATTGATCTTGCTCAACAAGCAGTTCTCACGTTTGAGGAACAAAACTGTACTTGTAGTCTAAGAATCGGATTAGTCCTACAGAGAACTAATGTAAAAATAGTGGTATACAATTCTGAAAACATATATAGACAAGTTACAGTCCAGCTCAGTTTCCTGTTCAGCTAAATATTTAGAGAGAAAATGTTGAGGAAAGCCTGAAGCCTCGTGAGCGCCAAGCAGAATTTTGCTCTGTTGCAAACCAAAGCCAATTCTCTCAAAACCCCTGCAGTTTTCAGATTTTTACTCTAGTATGAATGGAAAGTCATGATAAAGTCTTGAAAATATGAACATTAAATTAGCAGTCACACTTTACTCCCAACAGTATAAACACTGTGTCTGGATGCACGTGCGTGTGACTACTTATACATATGTAAGTATACATATATATGTATTTTATAAATACAAATACATATTAAAAAGACAAACAATTACGGTATAAAGAATGTTTAATTGTAACCGCAGATGTCCTAGCCATAGTCCAGAGACAGCTAACTTCTGGGAACTCATGACCTATCTTTCTTCCAATCAAGCTGTGTATACTGGTATCAGTATGAATATTCAGACAATCTTCTTATTATCCAGAGTACTCAAAGGTTCAATACCTTAGATAACGAAAAAAATCCAATCAGTATGGATGCCTTGGGACCACTGGCAAATGCAAAGCAAATGTTTAGACAACATAGTTAACAAATGCCGATAGACTTACTTAACTCTAGATATTCAGGTATACCTATGTCAAGCTTTGGATAAGCATATCACTTCATCTGCTGACGTAGCTAATGTGATGTTATGGAGCAGAACTTGATACAAATTACCAGCATAAGTATTCTGATAGTGGTAGTATAGAACACACACAGCTGGAGGTCAAAGTTGATGACATGGCAGTCCATAGCCTTAGCACTAACTGCAGTACCATACAAAAATGCTTTGTTATATCCATGTCCAATAGAAATCCATATAGATTAGCAGCACGGACTCCAAAGCTGCAACACCACAAACCCCAACAAACAACAAAACAAAAGGGCAGAAGCACACCGGTGCATCACACCTATTCAGGTGTAACATGATGGATGCTAGGCTACAACCTGACAGGCTGATTCAGAGCACATGGGTGTGCCTGCATTACACTCTCAGGCTCCCTGCTGCAGAAGATAGGCAAGGTCACCAGTACTGGCTCTGCAGGCCAAGGAAGCTGGGAGTGGAACACAGTGGGGCAACCTGCACGAAGGCAAGGGCCCACCAATTACCTTGAAGCCTGATGGAGATCAGGTAGTAAAGTTGCTTCTGAACGTGCCCTGACCCTCAAAGCAAAAAAACCAACCCCACAAAACAAAACCCCACCCACAAAACAAACCAACTACTAAAAACCTGCATCTCTGTATCACTGCCTTAAATTATCGCTGCTGGACTCAAGTTGGCTTTGCATCTCTCCTTTTGCCACAGTTAGTTTTGGGTCTTGAGATGGCCAAAAGGCATAAGCATACTGATTGGTGAGACTGCAGTCTCCATGCACACACTGATATACAGGCTGGTGTACCACGGGCCACTCCTGATTAGACATGGGGGGGGGGTGGGGGGGGGGGGGGGGGGAGGGCAAGAGAGGCCAATTTATCACTTAGCTTGCTGTGCAACATAAAGGAATTGTGTGTGTCTCACAAAAATGAAAAGAGAAAGACAAAACTACTTTCAAAGGAGACACCCATATATAATGCTTAAAATAAGCAACACTGCTTACTTGTATACTCATTAACCGAACACTGACCTGTAGCATGCATCTGGATACAACACCTTCAGGTACCTCAGGAAACTTCTGTCGCAGGTCATGTAAAACCTGAATATCAATTTGCTGGCTTCCTTGGGCCATTCGTATATTGCCTGGTTAGGATTTTTTTCAACAGGCAGTTTTAGGCCTTAGTAAAGGGAGTACTCATCTCTTCTGTCCCAGCATTTTCTGGAAGAGGAAGGAAAGCCTTAAGACACTGAAAGCAGGTACTTCTGATGTAAAAAAAACCAAACAAACAACAACAAAACACTCCCCCAAAACCACCACCCTCGTAACCCCTTCCCAATTATGCAATAGAAGTCTGTATTTTACATCAACATTTTCCCATGTGACATCTCTGGCTAACTAATTGTCCTTCACACACTCATAACCTTGAAAATTGCCCATTTATAGACACATCTCTTGATCAGTTTCCTTCTATTTTGGTTTATATATTGAACATTATAAAATGTATTGGGAATAAAAAAATATTTGACTTAAAGTATTAAAATTCATGGTTTTAAGAACAGCATTTTTACTTAATCTAAAACACAAGTAAACACAAAGAAGTCCACATCAAAAATAGGAAGATAGTGTTCATTCCAGTTCTGAGTGTATCTACACTGTTACCTTTACCATCAGTGTTATTATTTACTATCAGGATATCGTGGCTAGAAATTCAGTGTTTCCAAGTTTCAGAATTTACTAGCAATAGCCTACTTGTTTTTCACCCAACAGAAGAAGTATTCTAAGATTATAACTAGAAGGAAATGACCCTATAACAACTTGGGTTTCTCCAGCACATTCTGTTTCTCCTTTGAAGGAAATTATGAAGAGTTATGAATAAGAATATATCACAATCACCCAATCAACACATTTATACAAATTACCTGTCCTGGTTATATAACATCTAT
The DNA here is from genome assembly GCF_015220075.1 of Falco rusticolus. Lineage (NCBI taxonomy): Eukaryota > Metazoa > Chordata > Aves > Falconiformes > Falconidae > Falco > Falco rusticolus. Next base: position 46,105,484 of record NC_051192.1, read on the forward strand.
AGGCTTTTACCAAGAAGAATTTCTACTAGTCATGTTCGGAAGAATGCACCTACGTGTTAAGCAATAGAACGGTATCCTCTTCATATAAACTAATATTACAAATAAACGTGCCCATAGAGTTTATAAAAAACCCTAAGTAGTCAACTCCAACATCCATTTACCTCTTAAGCTACCAAATCTTATTCAAACATCTCTTATCAATTTATTCACTTGCCCCTCCTCTTCTCTACCTGCTTTTCTTTTTTTTGTCTCATATTCAACATGCACTATCACCCCACGCGCTGACTCATAGCAACTTGCAGCCGACAACTGCCTCCAGTACCACGAGGCGCCTGTACATGCTGCTCCCTGGATCCCATCAGCCCAAGTTCTTTCCCAGCAATCCCACTGGCACACTCTTTGTAAGTGAAACCTATGTGCTTGTGCTTCTTTAGTTCTATGCGCTAAAAGGGGACTAGTGGGAAGTTAATCAAGGAACAATAACCATGATTTTCTAGTGCATTAACAGCACTTGTGATTCAAATATAACGTAGTGCAATGCTACAACTTCTCTTGACACTGAAAAGATGGAAAAAACCTGCAAAGAATTGATGGGAAAGCACAAGGCACATCGTTTTCAGCAGTGATTACAAGACAGGCATAAATCTATTCCAGGATCACTGAACCATTATATCATGTACTAGTCCTAAACGACTCTATTACTTGTTTTCTCTAGTTCAAACTGATATAACTACTGGTCATTTAGTAATAGGTCTGAATCAGAACGCCTCCAATAATAGCTGAACGTGATCTGAAAAGCAACACGTTAACCATTTTAACTTTCTGCCAACAATTTAAGAATAGCTCTGAAGAAAGAAAAAATGGAAACAACCCAAAACACTGTTACTCTGGAGCCTGCATCTATATGCACTACACATGGGAAAAAGCAACTTGTTAGCTAATAAAATAGTGAAGACCGCAAGTCCTAAGAATATTCCAGTAAACATCTGATCATTATTTCAGTCCCATAAATTTCATCATCTCTGAAATAATCACAACACATACTTAAAAATACAAGAACAGAAATTCTTGTTAGAATACTTAAGAGATAAAACGGATCATAATCCTACCCACAGTTTTTAGTGTACATAAAAACACAGTAGTCCACTACTGAAAACAGTATCACAACATCAAAATGTACAAGTACCAGCCAAGACTACTAGAACTGGAAACTAAGGTTATGGTATTCCTTCCCAAAATCCACATCCTGTGTATCTGACTATGCAAGTTCAGCTTCCCTTCTCTTCATGCACTTTATTAATCGACCCAGAGCCGGCCAACTCTTCAGGAGCTAGAGAGTCTGGTTCCCCCCTCTGATCTGTATGATTAAAACCCCCTGAAATAAAAAAAACCAGCTGTTTGCAAAGAGGTGACCAGTATGAAGATCTGTGAAAATAGCAGGCAATACCGGATTTTGAGTCCCACACAAGTAAAAGTACTGAGCACACATTTAACACTAGTGGTCACAGTATGATTACAGTTTAATTAGATACACATCTGCACTAATTCTGCATAAATTTACTCTGCATATACCAAGACTGCTGTCTCAAAGGGGTAGAGAAATATTGAAGACAAGAAATATTGAAGGTATCCCGTGGCTGCTGCTATCAGTATCCAAGATCAGTAATTTAAAGGTAGCATGGATACACCTAAACAAACTGTGGTCTGACTTTAAACTGAAGTTTAGACACACCTAAGAGGCTTCAGAAACTGCAACACTGGACAAGCAGAGATTAAAATATTTTGTTTCTAATTCAAGCTATACATCTGAAAAACAACCATATTCAAAAGCCAGCTGAAGCAGCAAGTCTTGGCTTACGCAACTGAGAAAAGCCACCCCAACCAGAGAGAAAAGCAAGTATGCACCTAATTTGATATAAAAAGCTGTAATTTATTTTCTACCAGAAAAAAGTATCAGGCTTCTACTCTGTTATAGAGCAAAGCTACATTAAACATAACATTAATAGGGTTAAAATAAGATAAGAATTGCAGAAGTTAAAATGAAGACATGAAACAGTCTGTAAACACGACTTCAAGTGCTGGAGTTCATTACCCTTCCCACTTCACATGCATTGGCTAGCACAATGTGCAGTATGTACATATATTGTTAAAACAACACTAAAGCCTGTTTACATTTACCCAGGTTTAAAGCAAGCAATTCATAAAGGTTTGGGAATCAAGAATACTGTTAAGTGTCCCTGAAGTCTTGGAGCAAATGGCTGCTCACTATGGCAGACCCAAAGGAAGAGCGCACAAGCTTCAGCCAGAGCAGAGCGCACTCCCCTGCAAGTACCTTTCGCAGCCATCTGCCCTTGGCTTGGATTGACAGGGACCGAGATCCTGCTCCCAACTGTTGAAAATACGCGCCCTCAGACAGAAAAAGCTAGCTGGGTTGACATTGTTCTGAAATCTTACATTCCTAAACTCTGAAAAAGTCAACTCCATGGCAGTAGTAGCACAATTTTAAAAATTAATGAACCATGCCTCACTAAAAACACATCTGTTATTTCTTCAGTGGTTTACAACCTAGACAAATCTGAGCAGTGACAAAACACTATTGATCTTACACTTTCTTTCAAGCAGCTATTAAGAAAAACACTGTTAACCAGAGAAAAAAACCCATCAAATTAAGCAATTGATTCAATTGTTTATCAGTGATAACTGTATTGCAATGCTTCTCCAATAAAAATTCAAAGCTGGCAAGATCACAGCAAGTCCAGAAAAATACAGGTTTCTCTTAACAAGAAAGAAACTGGTTTCCCTTAGCTGAGTATCAAATGCCATTTTCCACCCCTCTTACACTGAGTAGCCCATTAATCTTACTGCTAAATAAGCAGTTAACCCCCCTCAATCCTCCCAAGACCTCTTAATTTTTTTCCATCTTCTCTAACCTACACTAAAGTAATCCATACCAGAACACACTGTATTATTATCAGGACAGTATTTTCTACACTCTCCATCTCAAATTCCCTGAACAGTACTGAAAAGTTTGTATCTACTCTTAATATAATTTTCCATATTTTGTCTGACGTATCATATTGGCAAAACAGCACCTTCACAGGTCTTACAGAAAAAACTGCAAGGGGAAAGGTTCATGCATCCAGTCTTTTAGTGAAAAGCACAGAGAATAGATTAACCCCCCGCCCTTATTTAAAACATTTAAAACCAGGAGAACGTTCCACATTGTCACCCCAGTGCTTCATTTCAATAAAATACTTTGTATTCCAGCTCATTTTTCAGTGTCTGTAGTACTGATAAAACACACAATGACTGCAATTTCCATTTATTACTCTGAATTTTAAGGAGTTATTGTAATAATTTGATGCAGTTTCAAAGAAGTGCTGCAGAGAAGCTTTTCTGCATTTTCATGAGACATAAAATGACTTATGGGGCATCATCCAAAGTTTGGAAAATTCAGTTATTTGTTGGTAGTACGCGATAATTAGGAGACTGCTTATTCTTATTTTAGTAGTGTACTTTAACTTTCAGTGGCTTAGCACCAAGAAGATGCGTACAGTTAGCACAAGAAGAGCTGAAACTATCATCTTCTCTATTGTTTTTACTAAAATTACTAAGAAATATTTGTATGCATCCATCAAATGTGTCAATACGGTGGAACATGATTATATTTACTGTGGTATGGGAGAAAATAAAACACAATATGCTCTGCTCCCACTGTCTTAATTCACAGACAAATATACTCAAAGTCCTGTAGGCAGTATATTCACCACATTCACTGAAAGGTTTTTTTTTTCTTGTTCAGTTTCAATTACAATAGGTAACTCGTATGGCTTCGCTGACAATATAGCGTATGACAAATGCTTGCATCATGAATGTTAAGGTCTCACCCCAAACATCACTTAAGACAGACCTACTCCAGAGCTCAAAGATATTTAAAGATTATTAATAAACTCAAATTAACACCTGAAGTAGCAGGCCAGGAGGCCTCACGAGGCCACTCTAGCACAGACAGATTAAAAGGCTTTTTATCAATTCTTGATTTTGCAAAGGAACTATAAAAAAGACTCAGCATCCATCTTGCTATAGGAAAGCTTAAAAGAACTGAAAGTTATTTTGACAGATGCATGTCTAATGAACAGAAACGTAGCACTGTTGTCAGCCATGGAACTCAGAATCTGGCAGCAGGACACCCAGATTATTGTTAGGAAGTTATACATACCAGTGGAAAATAAAAGGCACAAACGCAAGAGTGAACAGCCAAGACTACCAGTAAATAGGCTGTAGAAGAAAAGGGTACCAACAGGAGGTAAGGGAAGCTGCTGGCAGCAACACTGTGGCTTCATTCAGAGACACATGCACAAAATAAGGGCAATACAGAATTACAGAAGTAAACTGAAAATCTATTCAAGAAATTATCAGCAGCAATGGCGACTTGGAGAAAGAACTCTTCCTAGAACTATCAAAAGTAGAGTTTACTTACAAATGAAAACTTTTAAATATTGGAGTGCAGTACAACAAAGTCATTTTTGTAGTAATGTCCATTTACTAATCCTTTTACATCCTGCTTTTCACTGTTTCAAAAAACCCTTCAGCGTGACTTTATACTGTTGAAGAGAGACACGCACAACAAAGATCCTAGTGCTCACTTATGCCAGAAATACTAAGGAATGGGAAGAATTAATTAGCTGTGTTCTTTTAAAGACTACTGGCAAGATCCCCAGATAACTTAAAAGGCTTGGCAACTGTAACATGATGGAGCTCCTGTTGAAGATTTATTCTGCGAAAACTATTGATATGAAAGTAAACAACGTGTCATCCCCCAAAAGTTATCCAGAACCACTAGTATGAGACACAAAATAAACTGCTTATCTTGTTTATTAAAAAACTCAAAGACAACAATGTGAAATACGATTCAGATGCCAAATAATAGGCTCTTACAATGATGGACCAATAGCTAGTTAAGAAAGAAATACATTTTTAATCTTCTTTCTTCTGACAAAGCACACGTTCAACAGATCAGAGACAATTCTTCAATACAAACTTTAATATTACACTGACTTGTCATAAAACACCTACAATACAAGCTTTCTTCAGAGTAAATACTGCCAAAACAGATTTTATGAAATAATTATACCTAACAATCTAAACAAAGAAGCTGACAGTCTGGAATGTTATCTGCACTTCTTGTTCATTACTAATCTTTTCTTACCACAACTTCACATACAGTTCATGCCATAAGAAATATCAAAGGTAACTGTGCAAATATTAGCATAACTGCTGTATTGAACAATTCCAGTTGAACTTACAATGCACTCATAGTAACTGAAGTCTCATTTATGGTCAGCTACCACTCTGGAAACTGCCAAGTTCAAGAGAACAGCTTTTGGAAACAGGCAGAACACTGCAACAGTAAACAGCATGCCCCTTCACCTTCCCCAAAATGAAATGAATGAAACCTTTGTATCTGCCTTTATACTTCAGCTACATCTAATAAGTAAATCAGTCTGCTTTTCTGTAGTTCTAATCTGACCACATCTGACCTGTTTCACTCACATGGCTAAAAACGCTAGAAAAGTAATCCACCTAAAAGCTTATTTTAGAAACCTGGCTATAAATATAAAAGGGTGCTGTGAATGCAGAAACAAGAGGATGTTTCCTCGTAGCATAAATGGTGCAGACTATAGATGTTGTGCGTAAGACAACTGCTGTAGTGACAGCAAATTAGATGCAACAAGTTGCAATGCAAGACCGGTAGAGGTTGCTGAAGTGCCTGTTGAGATAGCAGCCAAGGGATTTCCGGCGTTTCTTTTGGTGGATCCAAGAGGTGCAGAAAGATAAGCTATTATAGAGACGACTGAACACCCCGCCCCCTCCCCCAACCACAAAAAACCCCAACCAAACCAAGCGAACCAACCTCTCTACACTTCTCTTGGGTTCCTTCAGCAGGCCTATGTAGCACTCCAATTCTCCCAAACTATTCACCTATCTACTGGATAACTCAAAAAATGAAAAATGTCTTCTCCCCTCCCCGCTCCATGCTTGCTTGAGCAGTACCTTCCCCCACATATTTAGCTACTTTTTTTCCCATTATCTTATCCAAACACTATCAAAACACCAGGTCAAATATTAAAAAAACACTCCTATGGACCCTGCTTTTCAGTCAGACCTCAATTCTGATGCATCAACTCCAAGTTGCTAATTCTAGTGCAGGCCAGTATTAGGTCACTTGCCACTGATGATCTGCTTACATGGAACAGCTCGAACGATAAAGCATGGCTAATACAGATATTGCTAGCATTTCTTTCAGCCTTCTTTCAAGAATATAAGAATGTCTCCAGTCTACACTTAAGACTGGTAATCACATTACCAGCTTATGAATCTCTATCCATAAAACGGCCCTCTTAAGTGATACCTCATTCCTCTGGCAGTAACAAGCATTGCCAAGTTTATTGCCAGTTTATACTTACTTGTTATGTGTCAACACTCTCCCTCAGAATTAGGTTATGGGTGTATTATTGTATCCATATTGCTTGGAGAAAAGAAAAATAAAATCAGACTATAAATGCCATATTCTCCTCTTGCAACCCTACCTTTCTAGCCTCTTACGTACTGATTTCCACACCTATGAGTCCTTCCCTTTCCTTCCTCACCTATATCTGCAAGTCCTTGTTAAATGAGAAACTCCCACTAAATGTGCCTTGCAACACAGAAGAAAAAGCCATATCAAATAACAATATATCAAACAATTATATCAAAACCACAAGTCACCCTCCACTCGCTACCATCCATATCCTAAATAAATAAAAAAGGAAAAAAAAATTCAGCTCATTCACAAATAACTTTCTGGTCTCATCCTCAACCTACTAAACAGTGATACTTCTATTTAACTATTTGCCAGATCTCTGTTTCACATTGTTCTGAACCCAAACAAGAATATAAGAGGATATAAACTTTATTTCATCACATGAACATAAAACAGAAGAAAAAAAATTACAAATAAGCATGACTAAGAGTTCTCCCCCCCCCGCCATTGGATTGGATTAGACCAAAAGACTTCTAATAAATAATGATGAGCAAAATGGTAGACTCTCCAACAGTTCCCAGAAACGATCTGTTCTTATGGAAAATATATTTTAAAGTGATCACACCTAGAAGTGATTCATACCCTGAAGTATGAGTTTTCTTCCTCTAAATTCATTACAAATATTCATTTCCAGAAATAAACTTTAACACATTTCATAAAGTCTTTTTAACTCCTGGCCTAAATAACAATGTGCTGTAACGGGTCCTACAGCAAAAGCGTGCACATATAAAACATTTAAAAAGAGGTTTAATCCATCAAGTATTTCCTTAAAAACTATGAGCACTTACAAAATTTCTTTTTCAGAATTAGTTGGGGTGGTACTTTTTTCACATTGCACAAATTAAAAAAGTTACTACTTTAAAAAACAAAATTTATTATTTTTGTGGGGTTTTTTTGTTTTTACTGTGAATTAGTTTAATTCTTGCCAGGTCAGACATGATAATGTGCACATTAAAGGATTTTACAGCAGTTGTGTTTTTTTGTTGTTTTGGGTTTTTTTTCCTCCGTTTTTTCTTTTCTCCCTTCCCTTAGAGAATCAATTAAAAAACAAGGCCACCTTCCCCTACTGCAGGCCATTCTGTGGATTCTACCGAAGCATAGCTCATAGTTGACTTTTTCATAGCTTAGCAGTATGGTAGTAAACCTCATACACGAGCACCTTAAAAATGAGGTTTCTCAGATCACTACAAATAATTTCCCAGGTGTATGGTTTTATTAGAGAAAAATCTATCACAACAGTTATCAAGCTCACCTCAAGCTACTGTTACAATTGACAGTTTGAAATTTGACCTATATTTTCCACACAGCATACTAACAACAGAAATCTGGCTCAAAGCTTTGAAATTTGTAAAAAGGATTTTAATTTATTTTTAACTAAGATGAAGTAGAGGTGAGGAGAGGAAAGAAAAGCATCTCTAAGACAGTTGAGAAGGCATTTTGAATTCTTTCTACACTAATTCTCAAAGGTACACACAACCACTTAACAGTGATACTTCTCACGTTCTCTCCTGTCCACACTGTTCTTCCAAAATGCTAAAAGCTTTGCATCACAAGTTAGCCTTCTGGTTAAGAAGGGAACATACCAACTCTCTTGACCAGAATCAAATTAATCTCACCGAGTTGAAATGAAAAGGTCACAAGGAGAAAATCTAAGCATGCTGTTTTTCTTCATCTTTATTCCCTGATATATACAGAGTAAGTGCAATTAATTGCTACAAAATAACCAATGATTTGTTAGGTATTCACACAAATCTGAAAATATGGGCTCTACCCATTAAATTACATGGGGAATACATGTGAAGATCAAGATGACTGAATGCCATGTGTATCTTAAATACAGTACTTGATGAAACTCAAAAACTTTTACATCTCAGCATCTTTACAAATATATCTTGATGAAGCATTTTCTCTACCTCAGAAGTAACCATACATTTTGCATGTGTGTTGTAGCACTTGTTTCATGACAACTGTAGGATATCAAATTGAAGCAGACAAAGTAAAAACTGCATTATATAATCCAGTTAGGGTATTTTTGTTAACTACATTAATAAACTTCATAGCAACTCTAAATTCTGCCTGTATTAAGATTACAGTCTTAGCAACCTTAGTGTCAATTTTACTCAGGTAATCAATTCTCTTCCCCTTTAAGCAAATTTATTCCCTTCTTTTCTACACATCTACATAATTGCTTCCATTTGTCAGCTTCCCAAATAATGAAAAATCCATTATTAATTCAAAGGAAGGTCAAGTAGCAAGTATTAACCTTGACATTCTGAACTGTGACTGTATCAGGTTTCTTCCACAGACTAACAATATGAGAACGCAGTAAAGTATATTCCACATTTTTCTTCCCCTTCTGCATCCTCAATTTTCTACTACGGTGGCAACATAAAGCTTTCACAAAGATAAACCTCCCTGATGTCTACTGTCAAACGTAGGTATTGCTATTTTTGAAAAGTATGAATTATTTTAGTGCAACTGTTCTGAGAGTTGGAGGAAGAGAAAAAAACTTAAGACAAAAATGTGCAGATCTCAGAAAGAGGCAGGAAAACACACACCTACATGACCAGCCTTTATTAAAAAATAGTTTGAAAACAATGACATAATCTACACAGAAGTAATATCAGCTTAGTTAAGTTTCTTATTTTTTCTTCTTTTCAACTCAACTAGGTTTCCTTTAAAGTCTGGTTTTGATTGATGATTGACAAATAGAAAAAAATTCAAAGCCTTCCTAAAATGATGATTTTAAACAACCAGTTTAAAATTAATTAGATGCTATAATCGCTTACAGATTCTTTGATCAAATGCACACCAATATAAGAATTTAAGAAGCATCCACTGAATCAGATGAATAGTCATTTTAGCTCAGTGTCTGCAACAAAAAGCAGTATTTAGGAAGAACATGCAAACCTGAGGCTTTTTGTAGTACATTCCTCTCATTCTCTCAGTGTATACAACTGTGTGATCAAGGAAATTAGACAGCAGATCCCTGCTTATTCTCTTTACAGACCTGTTGACAACATACTCATCAAATTCCTTTTCTTAACCTGTTGAAATCATTTGCCTCCACAATACCCTGTGGCAAAGGATTCCAGAAGTTTACTGCACTGTGCATTAACAACAACAAAAAAAAGGATATAATTTCAAAAAAATCAACTAAAAATCTTCCTTACACTCTAATTAGTTGTCCTATAAGCTTTGAGTGCTACATCGTTCTAAGGCTTCAGGATTTGGTGAGTAACAGTTCTGCATTCACCACCTTCATGAATTTGTAAGCTTCACTCATAAACCCTCCATAAAACCTTCACCTCTCTAAACTGATCCAAGTTCCTCCTTGAAAGGCAAGAGCTGTCATCTTGATTAAAAAAAAATAAAATCTTCTCACTATCTTCTGTAATACAAACACATCCTCCCTGAAATATGGGGACCACAGCACCCAGTATTCAAGAAGGCGTCTCACCAGGGCTTTACATGGGAACAAAAAGACACAATTTCTCATGTCCTCAGTATCTTTCTGATGATGCCCAACACCTCTGCAGGCTCTTCTGGCACATTGAGCCAATCATTTCTGGCAACTGCCATGAATCCAGGTTCTTTCTTCTGAATTGTAACGAGAGTTATGAATATAGTACCTATAAGAATCACAGGGCCTATTACACACCGCAAGACTGCATACTGCAACTTTATTCACCTATTCCTACCCCATGCTCCCACCTATGCTTCTCCTTCTCCATATATAGTTCCCTAAATATCAGTAGCTGTGGAAGTCTAAAATGTTTTCCAATGTTTTATTACTACCTAGTTTGCTAAGTAGGAAATAGCCTGGCAAAAGCTGCAAAAGAAGTAAGAGTCATAGTCGAAGTCCTTAGCACCTTAAAGTCAGAAAAAAGTTAAGCTTGTGATACAGTCTGTTGTACATGCTGGTTATGACCAAAGTAACAAGTAGGGTAACAAACATCCAAAAACGTTAGCTTATTTCTATCTCCTTGCTTTCATGAATTTTAATCACTACTTTACAACAGAAGTATTCTAAAAAGAGCTGGCTCCAGAACAGTTTGTAAGGTTCTAGTTTTTATATCTGACTTCAGTCCAAATCAGATCAAAGTCTTCCTTGAACATGCTGCCCCCTAAAAAGCTGTAGATGTTCAGGGAACTTGCCAGGAACCTACTGCCAACAGCAGCAATAAAATGGACATGAATGACAAGTTCATTCAATAGCTTCAGGAGCCTCTACAGTAGTTGAGTCTGGGCCAAAGGGGACTACCCTATAGCCTAAGCACACAGAAGCCCATCTCAAAACCTCCTGGCTCCAAACACCCTCTCGATATTATGAAACCACACTCCAATTAGACCTGGAGCTCCAGATCCTTCAGACTTCTGGCTCCACCAACGAAAACCACAGTCCAGCAGAACTGGCTGCTTCAGAGCTGTCAATGTGAACTCTACAGTCATGGTAACTTCACTGAATCCAGGCATGATTCAGTTTATGATTGCCAAGCTCATATTTCATTTAAAAATCTTCAGCTAAATGAAACAGACATCTGATGAAACAAGAATCATGACTTCTAGGAAACCATAACCCTAGGTATTCCACAATTCTTTTTGATAGTGATTTCCCATTTAAAACCAGAACAAGACAGCACACAAACTAGGTATCAAGCCTCCCAAAGGAGGCTGATGCATGTGATTCCCACCTGAAAAGCCACCATGGGATGTCACCATATAGGAGGTGGCACATAGGAAAAGCATGATATTTTTTGCTCTTAAAAGATCACACGACCAGGATTATCTCAGGCTTTCTTAAAGCTCTCTTCAAAATTATACATAAACAATTTAACTTTAGAAGACAGGAATATGACTTAGATAAATACATTTAGATGGAAACAGTTTGAAAGTGGATTTTAAAAAGCACAAAGAATATAAAATCCACGTTGAAATACTGAAGTAAAAAACAATTGCTGGGTTTCTTACCAAGGAGCCAACAGATTCTGTGAAACAATGTATTTATGCCTTAACATACAACCACTGTAGAGATCATCCTTTATTACAGCATTACTACAAAGTTTCTCACAAATAAAAGTTATGCACAGCTTGCTGCTACTCTGCGTATCATAGCTCAACAGCAGCAAGAAGTATCATCACTTCAGAACTATAAAAGTACTATTGCTACACCCTTCTCTGACTCAGAAGACTGTTACCAGAGAGGCATTTCAAACCCAACCAGTTTGAAGCAATTAAAACTCAGATTTATCCATGAAAAAAGTTTCACAAAAAAATCTTCAATTTCATAACTGAAACTACATTACTGTTTTTCCTATATTGCTAATTCAAAGATGCAAAAGGCTGAAGAAGTGCCGAGTTACATGCATGATACATAATGCTTTTGCTTTCATAGTGACCTACAATTGTTAGATGTAAAATTATCCACTTGTCACATTTTTGCAGCAGTGGAAAGTCTAAGAGTGAATTTTGTTCTTTTTTAATATTTTGTGCCTTTTTAATATGTTTCCACTGAGAGTATTACCATATTTCTTCAAAATTCATACAAGAACATAAACAAGACAAGCCCTGTTGTGCTATGTTTTAGCAGCTTGCCAGGTAGTTCAATTTCTGGTATGTAATTTGTGTTATTCAATTCACAGCAGGAAGCTCTGGGAAGCCTCTGCCCAGGCAAATATGTGAACTTCAGCAGTTCAATACAGAGGCCAGCAACAGCATTATAAATCTCAAAGCTTCCATCATTATGTAACCCAATTTTAAGTGGTTTTGCTTATGACTACATTGGTATCTGCAAGATTTCTGTTTCATACTGATGCTAAAGCAAGTACCCCTAAAAAATGCCAAGAAGTTCAATTATCCTACAACTGTAAGCCAGAAATGAAGCTAATCAGAGATCAAGGGACATGACAGCATTTTAAGAGGAACACTGCAGAATCAAAGTCTCTCAGCAACTGCCCATTCCTACCAATGAACAATTCTGAAGAAGGGGTAATGGTTTTAAACTAGAAGAGTGTACGTTTAGACTGGACATAAGGAAGGAATTCTTTACTGTGAGGGTGGTGAGGCACTGGAACTGGATGCCCAGAGAAGCTGTGGATGCCCCATCCCTGGAAGTGTTCAAGGCCAGGCTGGATGGGGCTTTGAGCAACCTGGTCCTGTGAAAGATGCCCCTGCCCACCGCAAGGGGCTTGGACTAGATGGTCTTAAGACATCCCTTCAGACCTAAAACATTCTATGAATCTTTATCAGTGATGTCCAAACCAAAGGTAACTGCAGTTCTTTTAACTGCATCAAAATCCAATGCATTAAGTAATGCCTTAAAATTTTTTTCCCCTACAAGTAGACAATGTTAGAAGTTAGACTGTATAGCAAGTTGTATGCATACAACTATATTAGAAACTTATTCACAAAATCCTGGTAGTAATAAGGTATGTCAATTGTTTTCTTATTCACATTATATGCTGTGTCCTTTTTTCTAATCTGTGCATTACAGTTTTCCTTAGAGGAAAGAAACGCCTTGCTTATAATTTTGGCCTAAACTTATTATAGCACACCTAGTGTATCAACAATGAGATTTTCTGAAACAAAAAAGCTCAACCCAGATATTTTTTAGTAACAAGGTGAAGCTTTCTTGCTACTTTGAAAGCATTAATTTGTCGAAAAAAATCATAAACCGCTTGCATCTCTCTTTCTTAGCTGCACAATGTACAGGCTATTTCCTGGTTTTGCGAGAAAGTTTTTAAAATTACTTCCCTGACTCCATTAAGCCAGTCTCCATTTTTTACTTTTTAACATAAATTTCTATTAATTTTTTACTTTTTAATTGAATTTCTATTTCCTTAAGTTATACAACCCCAGTCTAGACAGTGACTCACTTCAGCACAAGCTTGCCACCACAACGTGGCCCAGCAAGACAGTGGTGTCCCCTGTCAGGGAACAAAGGTACAGGAAGCAAAGATCTGGAAGTCCTACTTCAACAAAACCTGGTCTCATCCTTAAGAAACTGACCTAGTCAGCATGGGGCTGGGGGGAAGGGAAGGAGGGAGAAAAGCCAAGGTGCAATACATAAAACATATTTTCATTGACCTCCAAAATATAGGCTATGATTTATCCCCTTCTTCCATCTTCCACATCTCACTGCTTTTTTTCTTTTCTTTTTTATTTCCCTCCCCCCCCCCCCCCCCCCCAATCTCAAACATGTATACAGCTATAGAAAGAAACAAATGTGAGCACATTTCAAGTTCAGGACTAGTTGCACCTTTGACACTCTCTCCAGTTCTTTACACATGTTCTTATTTGAAAGATGTTCACCTTTGGCAAGAATGGTGCTCCCCCTGCCCTCAACTCCTTTATGTCTCTTGGACCAGGTAAGTAGGTAACTTTAGCTGTGGTTTAGACAAGCATATGAAACAAATACAGAAGGTGTTAGTACAGCCTTACATGAATTACCAGTAAGAGTGGCAAGTGGTTGTCTGAAGGATGACAGTTCAGTCCTCTTACTGAAGATTAAACATAAGGGTATAAGGGAATATAAGGATATAAAACTAACTGTTGCCATAAGCAGAAGCTGGAGAAACAAAAATTCCAAGTCTGGAAAACTGATTTGGATGGAACTACGGTCTCTGCTCTAAGAACTACAAGAATCTTGTTTTATTTATAAAGCACCCAGAATAGTCAAGCAGTTAAGAGATCTCCCCATCCTTCATTTAATCTATTGCTCTAGGGGTTGTTACTACTGTAGCAAGGGTAATACTAATGCTAATGCTTCTGAATGCAGTTGTCATGGCACAGGGACAAAATTCCCTCAAGCCATACAGTTAGCAGGGAAAAAAAAAAAAATCACTTTACTAAATTTCTGATCCAGCCAATGAGATGCAGTAATATTTCACAGGGCAAGCAAGAGGTCTCTAGCTTCAGGAATTCTCATTACCAAATTTTAAAAATGAGCTTCTGACAAAAGGTATATTATAACAATAACAATAGGAAAAAAGTCTTTAAAATTCTCATTTCCTGCTACAATAAGGCTACTTACTATGAACAATAAAACTGCTATGAAGAATATTCCTGCTGGGTCTTTGCCCTCACAGCCATGTTACATACTGTTCATCGTATTCTACAAATGAGAAGTCAGACCAATGCAATAACCAAATAAAAGACCTCAAAAAACCTTGAACATACTGAAGGCAAGCTAGATCTAGTTGTGATACTCAGTATTAATTATAACCTTAAGGGTAATTCAGTCATGTCATGATAGCCAAACTCCAGAAACAGTGCCTTTGTTAAATATATCTTGGTTTTAATTAGTTATTCTTCATATGTATCTTAAATTGGTATGAGGTGTTCAGCAGTTGATACCTCTACTGCAAAGCAGGCTATATTAATGGGGATTTAACTCAGTAAAGACTTTAAGTACACATCCACATAAGATAACATTACTTTTTGCCAAAAAAAAAAAAAAAAAAAAAAAAAAAGAAAGGTCAAGTACTGGGAAGCTGAGTAAAAAAAATCAGTAACATCACAATTAAGCCATACGTATTTGCATGCATATCACTCAAGTCCTGTCTAACATCATGCAGTAACTCCACAGTAACACCAGGAATAGAATTGCACACACTGATTTCAACACATTGGAACGCAACCAGAGACAATTTCTCTCTTCTTATCATACTGCAGCTCATTCATAATTTTTCTTTTGTATTTCACTAGGCAAAACACTGCATTTCAAAACTAGATCATTTTCCAAACAGTCTTATCAAAGCAGTCTCTTTGCTGATCTCATTTTAAAACAGCAGCAATTCTGACTTGCTAAACAAGAACTCTTCCAGGTCATAGCATCAAAATCTCCCATTTCCCATACACTAAGCAGGCACTTAGAGGGGAATACTAACATTTTGCAAAATTTTATAGCAAAGTCTCTCCTATCTGTGGCAGTCATACAACCAGGAACTGTGAGCACTGGTATAGACAATGTGCACAACCCCTGCCCCCATTCAGCTTGCTGGAATGTCGCATTTCACTGTGATCCACAGACTACTTTGAGAAGGCTTGGTTTATACAAAACACCACTCGGAAGAAAAGCGCTGGAAGGGAAAATTTACTGAGCAGTACTGCTGGCTTTAGAGAGGTTATCTGCTTAGACGAAAGCAAAAAGATACCAAGGATAGCTTGAGCAATAGCATTTTGAGCAACTGTAAACTATTACAAATTACAAACTGTGTTATCTAAGAGCAAAATTAATTTGCCATGTATCACCTTCAGCGTTCTTTGCTATATAGTATAAAGTTACCTGTACATTAAAAATGTACATTATACACCACATACAAGTGTGGTTTGAAGCTCTGGTGGCGGAATCTGTGATCCCATTTACATGAAAGCCATTGCTCAAAGCATTAAACTGGATCATCACCAACCCACAGCTGTGTTTGGACTGTTAGTGCACTGTACTAGAAGAAGCAACAAGCTGTTTTACTTCCTCCTAGCTGTCACGTATAGCCACATCACACAATGTCCTCTTAGTAGTCATATATAGTCCTTATCACCCAACAGTTTTTGTTTTTCAAGCCACTGAATTCACATGCACAGTTTAAGCCTCCATTGCCACAAACCAAATGCTTCTTCCACTCTTGTTTCAATGAAGATGTAAATGAAGTTTAAGTTGCTCGACTTCTATTTGTAACTCAGTATCGTTAATTAACCAGCCAATTAAGATTACACTGTGGAACTATCATTCCTGGTATATCAAAGTTTCCTTATGAAATACTAATATAAAAATCATTCATATGTGTAATTTAAGTAGATATATGCAGGCATTGTATGATGGTTAAGACAAGAGGCAAGTTTAGGACAGTCTGAAGCCCAGGCTCTCTCAAGGGCAAGATCGCTATTTTCTCTCCATCAGTACCTCGGCTGGCACTTCTCCTTTCTCCCTTGATCAAGTACTTGCACGACAAGATTAGATTACTTATTCAGAATACATTTTAGTCTACTTAGTAATCCCATTTTTGGGGGCTAGGTTAGTTTTAACCTAAATCAGCTTCCCAGCCTTGTTCACCACTCTGTCAGTCAAATGCTTGTGTCAACTGGAGCAACACAGGCTGGCAGAAGCTGTGCCAGCTGAAAATCATTCTCAGAACTATGATCTGAAGGTTAAAAACTATTTCACAGAATGCTAATGCTTGCCTTCTCGCCTGATGTTCTTCCCTAGAGGAAAAGAAGTACTATTTAGTGCCAAAGAAAAAAGCTTTTGGAATGTTTTTTAGAAGTATGTCTAGCAAGACAAGCACTTTTATTTTCATTTACAATCCAAATAGAAGGAACACAAAATTAACAATTAAAGAGATAGCATTTTCAACCTTACCCACAGTCTAAATTATGTGGAAGATTAGCTACTTGTTTTTAAAATACACCATTCACAGAGAAACTGGAAGTAGCTTTGGACTGTTAAAGAAAGCATCAAACAACAGAAAACAAATAGTTCTATTTCACATATACCAGGACTTGAGAAAGTAGGCAAACAGTTGCTAAGCAGCAGAGGGCTAGAAGCATCACATCAGTTCTTAATGTTTCACTGATCCTATGTTTGATAAATGATTTTGCAAAAAACTTTCTCTAAGTATTTTCTCAAAGTAACTAGCCATATTTCAACAAAAGTATAGTTTGAACACTTATTGATCAAACACTACAACTAAAGCAAATACAGATGCTGTTAGCGTCACAAGTAACAAGTATCTGCATGTCAGTAGTCTAGAGCAAAAGAACAGAGAACAAAATAAAACAGAAAGCATTTATATTTTGGCAGTGAGCTTTTCTCCTATGGATAGAACAGGCTGTCCCCACAAAACTAGTATTTACCAAACGTGGCTCCATGATCAAATTACACTTTCACTGGCATTCACCAAACACTGAACGTATGTGTCACAAAAAGCCACAAGGAATCCAAAAAGCTTAAGAGTAACTACAAGTATTCCCTTTATCTTCCACATACTCTTTTTCAGAAAGTGCTCTCAGTTTCCTGCTCTGTATGCAAAAAGTCACTTATTTTATATACTCATATTTCAAGAACAAATCAATCAGATCAATTAATCTAGAAATAATCAAGTAACTTAAATCATTGGTCCAGGATGGTAATGATACTGATCATAATGTGTCAAAAGCAGGACTTTTCTTATAATTCAGACTGCCAAACTAAGAGAATGATTTATGGTAAAAACATTATGAATGGAAAAAGAAAAAATATAGTTGCTAAAAAGATAATTGCGCTCATTCAGATTAAAGACACTATGGGTAACATTCATCACACTCTTCCTGAAGATTTATAACTTTACTGTTCTTTGTTGATTAAATAACATTTATTTGAACATACTAATTAAAATAGTCACATCAAGTTTTACCAAACCAAGTTACTTCAGGTCTTTCATTAAATCTTCCTTTCCTCCCGGCAAAATAAAATACCACTAAAAAATATTTTAGCTAAAATCTACCAGCTTCCACACAAATGAAAGCTGGCTAGTCAGCCACCTAGGAGTTTTCTGATTTTTAGGTCTTCAAAGTAATTTGAAAATTAAAAACCTAGCATACTTTGCTTTTGAAGGAGTATAAAAAAATCTTCTGAATGTATATATACCCAAAATGTCTGTGAACCTTTTCAAACCAATTATGAAGGCCACTTGTTGTTGCAGATGCAAAGAACAAAGGCCCAGCATAAGATCTGCCAGCTACCTTCTGCAGCAGAAGTCCAGAGTGCAGACTACCTTAGCCAGGAAAGGACAGAACCACCTTGAGTTAATTTTGGGTTTTTTAGCTTCAATTTCCAGACTGCTTATGAGGAATACTCAACAAGTCCACTATTGCTATTCTTGCTCACCGTGAGGATAAAATCAAATTAACTTTCTCCTACAAGATGGAAGATTTGCACCACAAGTTACTTGTCTGGCAGTAAGTCAACCTTGCATGCTCCTTTACTAATGAAATGCTTAAGAGATTTAGGGTGAAACTATATGAGAACACCGAGAAGACTGAAAGCTTTAGTAAGAGTACATATCTTTCCTTCTCCTTCCACCCTGCTCCCAGACATTGCAGTTCTGCCATCTTTCTTGCTCTGGCCATGATATTTGTTAACCTCATCCTTGGGTCAAGTTCAAGTGATTAACCTATTAAAAGACAGTACCATTTTTTTTCTTTCATTATTCTTTATGCTTCAGCAGCAACAAACTGCTGTATAAGCTCACACCACCTTGGGTACATTCACCCACATCACAACCAGCAGATATTAGCGCACGCTGGAAAATACTACTGTGCAAAAAGCCTGGAACTGTATTACTCTGAAATCAAAGATTTTACTGCTAAACTGAGAGGAACAATGAAAAGAGGCTGACACAAATTACACCCAATTTCCAAGAACTGTAATTAAGAATCTGAATTATAGACCCTGTAAGCACGGCTAGACCAAAAGCAGAATATGAGGAGTTATGAGCCATGTACTATATTATTTTGGCAGCCAGCATTGGATCAGTGGTGTGACTGCACCATTTATATCTTCCACTCCTATTATCTCCCTGTGGGATTGCATATTAAATCAATTCTAAAACTAGTATAGGTGCGTAAGAGCAGGGACTACCTGAAAAAAAGCAGAGCAAAAACATTTCTAAGAAACACTTAAAAGCATATTCTAGGAACCACTAGTTTTGATTTATGCCACCTCAGACTAGAATTAAATAATATAAGATTGCTCTATCTCAAATGACCTCCAGCAGCATCCCTGATAAAACAGTATTGATCTGGAACTGTAGAACGATTTGGGTTGGGAGGGCCCTTAAAGATGTAGTCCAAGCCTCCTTGCCATGGGCAGGGACACCTCCCACGAGACCAGGTTGCTCAAAGCCCCATCCAGCCTGGCCTTGAACACTCCCAGGGATGGGGCATCCACAGCTGCTCTGGGCAACCTGTTCCAGTGCCTCACCACCCTCACAGTAAAGAATTTCTTCCTAGTATCTAATCTAAATCTACCCTCTTTTAACTTAAGACCATTACCCCTCATCCTATCACTACAGGCCCTAGTAAAAAGTCTGTCCCCATCTTTCTTGTAAGTCCCCTTTAAGTGTTGAAAGAGATACTCTGCAACAAAAACCAGCTCCATTTTCATAGAATCCCTGAAAAATTTAGGTTGGAAGGGACTTCTGGAGGTCAACAGCTCCAAACGTCTATTCAGATGGACTAACCTGAAGCAGAACTAACTTCAGGTTTAAAGCAGGTACACACGGCCTTGGCCAACCAAATTATCAAAATACCAAGGATGGAGATTCCACTAGGTTTCTGGAAAACTTGCTCCAGTGTTTAATCACCCCCACTAAGAATAACTTTTTCCTTATGTCTAACTCGGGTTTCCTTTGTTGCCATCTGTGACTTCTCTTGTCATTTTACTCAGCACCTGAGAAGATTATGCCTCCCCCATCTTGCCTGTAATTCCCATTAAAACAACTTAAGACTATACGCAAGTCTACCCTTAGCCCTCTCTTCCCCACATTAAAGATAGGGGGTTTCCTCAGCCTCTCCACATACATCACTAACCATCTTAGTTGCCCTCTGCTGAACTTGCTCCTGTTTGTCACCACCTCTTGGAACACTGGGCTCAAGACAGTCTGTCAGATGCATCCTCACAAGTGCTGAATAGAAGGAATAACCAACCACATCCTACAACATGCTGGCTATGCTCTTTGCTGTGTGCAGTCTGAAAAGCCCTTTTACCTGTGCTTTGAGAAGACAGACATATTGGGAAGTACTCTGAAGCCCATTTAGATTCACAGCTGCTGTTTGAACTACACTTTTTTTAAAGCAAGGTAAATTAAGCTTTTACAGTGATTTTGCATCAGCAATTGTATTTTAAACAAAGTAAAAAAGGTATCTAAAGAAACTAAATATTAGTATAGAAATATTTTGTCTCTACTTTTACATGTGTAATATTTTCAACATTTGACTGTATTTCTTTTTGTTTTGTGGACACACACACAACCTGCAGAACCCGGAGAAAAGCATTCAGTTTGACAGCTGCCTACTTAAACTCAAGTGGGGAGAAACATGCAGAGAAAAAAAATTAAAGTTATGGGGCTAAATGTGCTATGAGGAACAGCTATATAAATTACAAGCCTCAATGCATTTTGTGACACTGAGCCCAAATTAAATTTAAACCTGTGTCAAGTATTTATCTGCCACTGTTGGGCTATATGTAGATCTTTAATCAGTAGCTTATGTAAGCCCCAACTCTTTTTACGGAGACCTTTAGATACCTCTCCCCTAACTAGATGTTTACATGTTCCAGTGGAATATAGTTCCATTTGAATAAGCCTTATTTCTTTCTAGCCCAGACAGATGTCCTCTCTAGGCATCACAGAGAAAACATTTAAATATCTGAAATTCAAACTTTATAATGCTGAACTTCTTAATGCCAAAAATCTAAGCCACTACTAACAGTATTTTCATAGTACGAAAGTTTTAGATAGCAGTATAGACAGTGGAAAACCTTTTTCAGTATCATACTGATACAAGGGCAACAAAGCTGGGGAAGGGTCTGGAGCACAAGTCTTATGAGGAGCAGCTAAGGGAACTGGGGTTTAGTCTGGAGGAGACTCAGGGAGAATCTTACTGCTCTCTACAGTTACCTGAAAGGATGCTGTAGGCAGGTGGGGGTAGGTCTCCTCTCCCAGATAACTAGAGGAAATGACTTCAAGTTGCACATGGGGAGGTTTAGATTGGATATTAGGAAAACATTTCTTCACTGGAAGGGTTGTCAAGCATTGGAACAGGCTGCCCAGGGAGCTGGTGGAATCACCATCCCTGGAGGCATTTAAAAAACATGTAGATGCAGTGCTTGGCAACATGGTTTAGTGGTGGGCTTGGCAGTCCTGGGTCAATGGTTGGACTTTATGATCTTAAAGGTCTTTTCCAACCTAAATGTTTCTATTGAGTTCAGAAAAAAATGTCAAGTCTCCCATCTTCCCATGTCATAGCAGCTGGCAGATCTGGCTCTGCCCTTGCGAATAAACGTAGGATGGCCATGTACTGACTAGAAGAACAGTGAACCCTGTAAATGAAAGAGCATATAGATATCAAAAAGGGCTACTGTGATTTGTTACTGGCACAGTCATATGAAACTATAAGAAAAACAACCCTAAACCAAAATCAAACTGTTTCAGATAAGACTTTTAAACTTGATTTGCCCCCCCCTGCAACCCGCCTTGAAAAGTAGCCTCTTTCCAATAAGAAATTGAAACTGTTACACTTCCCATAAAAGAAGTTACCACCATGTTGCAAATGAATCGTTATTTTAAATGAGGTGGTACATTTAATTCCTTACATGAAAAAAAAACCCCTGGATTAAAAATATTTTGAAAAGCTGTGACTTCCTCTTATCCTACAGATCTTCCAGAACGCCTACTGATTAGTTGAAACAGACAGGCATGCAATCGCTTTTGGTCATTACACAAGAAGTCCTCAGAACAAAAGCAAAGACAACAGCCTATGAAGTAATAATGAAAGACAACACCTCCTTTCAGCTTAAAATGTCTTTCTACCTTACTTTTCACAGCTTGAATGTAGCTTTAAGAACTCAGTTATCTGCCATTGGAATGTCACATCCTTATTTTGACACTGTCAGGGTACCGTTACAGACGTTTTAGAGAAGGGCCAGTTCTAGTGATTGGACCCCTGAGGGAATCAAACAGCATAAAATTCCAGGCACCCCTGAAACCTGGCCCAGTCTGGAGCTGAGGTGGCCTCCTGCCCCCTAACATTACATAATAGTACTAATGACACTGATCAAGACATCTTAACCATTTCGTTGGGAGCCACAGGGGATACAGCAGCTTGGGCGACTGGTGTGTAACAGTAACTAAATCACATCTGCACAAACGTTCAAGACATTGCAGTATGAATTTTGACCATACTGTGCCCTCTTACATCAATGAGAGCTATATAGGTTTAATACACGTGACTAATTTTAGTCCCTAAAAGACAGGCTTAGTGACACTGGCCACAGACAGCATCCAAGGAAGCAAGTAAAACACAAAGCAAGTCTTCCACAGATTCTACTGAATTTGTCATAATGCAACCCAGGTTATCACAAATAATTTAAAACTAATACACCTACAGCCATTCAATTTCACAATGTTACAACATATTCTGAAATATTCACACTTGCTTCATTGTTTCAGTTACAGTAAACTCAATCTCTTTTTACATCAGCAAGTCCTAACAGGATTGATTGCTCCACAGCCAAAGTAAAACTAAATGCCAATACCAGTACCACCAACCTGAGAGGCAAGCTCTGGGCCCATACGTTTCAGGAACAAACAACCCAACATACTCTAGAACAACAAAATCTACCATGAACACTGTCATTTCAGTTATAGGAATTCAAAATAAATAATTATGAAATGCTCCTAGGTCTCTGTTAGTAGTAAAATTAATAATTATAATAGTAAATTAAAATATACCCTACCCACTATAAATGTTCCATAGTAAAAACTTATCTAACAATGTTACTTGACTCCTACAGCAATAAATGTAACTTGCCTTTATAAAAAAATATTCCTTGTATCTCAATTTACATTACAAAAGAGACAAAAGACAGTTTGCCTCATAACTTAACATTCTATGAAGAAAACTCCCTTACAAACAACATTGGAAGCAGAGATACATTTCTTACACATTCAAGAGCAAGGGAAACTACTATTACAGTGAAAGAAGCTGCCTATATGCCTTTTTCCAACTTCAGAAGACATTCTGCATGCATTTTCTTTTTAACTTCTGAACTATTGCATATTTTTCTCAAGTATCAGAGATCTTAGCAATTTCACTCTTGTGCAGATCAGTAATTTTACCATATATTAAATTTTTTCTTCAGTGCTTAGGAAAGCTACAAGGAGTCAGCAAAAAAAGCCTACACAGAACAGATTTGTGTTTACTTTCCAAGCCACAAAACACAGAAGTTCAGAAGCTGCTTCCCCACTCTCCCCCCTTCCACATTTTAATGAAATCTTAAACTTTGCATAATTAGAAAAAGCTCCTTCCAGTTGTTGCCATAGGGATAGTGAACTCTTAAAGGAATATGCAAAGCACAAATTTCTACTGTAACAACTTTACATTTCTCATTCTATTTGTAGTATCGATTTGTGTCTGGCATTAACATTACATGATTATAAGTAACATTTGATGAACCATTTAGAATACTAGTTTGTTTCAACCTAAGATTTATCATTGTCCCTGTATTACAAAGCCCATTCCAGACTGGTATTTGGAAGCTGAAGATTGGACAGAAGGCACACCAATTACCAAATGAAATCAATGTAACTTTTACAGATATTTAAACTCACATGTGGCTATCAACTTAAAGAGAGTAAAAAAATGGGTAATACAGTAGTAGCAGTTTTTAAAAATCCTATAAATACATTACTAGTCAAATCTGATTGAAAGAAGCCCACCTTAGCTGAATAGTGCCCAAATACAAAGAAAAGTAACAATTTTAAATTATTCTTCACTGTATGTCATATGTAGCAATATGCAGAATTCAAATCGTAAAAGCGAAGCATAAAAAATTCAAATTCTTTAACTATTCCAACTAAGGGAGAATATCTGCCTTTGCCCCCGCCATCTATAGCATGAGACTGAGAACCAAAGTAAACTGACACCTAAAACAATAGAAGAACCAGATCAGAAAAGAAATTAAATAATAGAGTTGCCTGGGTGCAGGAAATTTGACAAGTAAGAGTTTCTGGATAAAGAATAAAAGCATTTTGATGCTTCCTTTCCCAAGTGGACACATAGCTAAATAACCACCTTTCTAAGAGTGTAGTGACAAAAAATCTGAATTCTTAAAAAATCCCGTATTATTTCCTGAAATCTCAAACCTCTGCTTCAGAGCTTTTAACTTCTTATTGTATCTACTCAAGAATTGTGAATTTAATTTCTTGTAAAATTTCCTGTTGCCCTCACCTTCAAAAGTAAAGATTGATATTCCTGCAGATGATGAAAGATTAATAGCAGTCTGGTTAAAGATGGAAGCAGCTATCTCAACATGACATGTATTCCAAGTATACAGCACAAATAAACAGAGGATGCCTTGACTTTATAGTTCTTCCATTCTCTAACGACACATAGTAGCTCAAAACAGTTTAATGTAAAGAATAATGATTTTTATACAGAGTTAAACAGGCATATGTCATATACATTACATATTTTGACAACACAGAGGTATCAGAGCAAAACCCAAAATTATCCTTTTCTCCATTCCACAATCAAAATAAACTGCACTGATGAAAGCCGCATGTGTGAGGAACATTTTGCGAGCATAGTATAATTGTACCAGCAAAACACCTAGAATACAGTTTAAGCCATGGGCCATAGTTTCACAACACTTTTTCCACTGCAGTACCAGCTTAAGCAGTCCTCATCCTTCAGCTGTGCTGGTACAACTGTTTGTGCAGCTGAGCAGTGAGGCCGGTCAGGGAATCGATCCAGGTTAAAAATAATATTTTTCTGATGGTAAATTCCACAATCTGCTTTGCTGCATAGCCACCTGGAACATTAACTAGTTATACTAGTGCAACTGAGGGGCAAGGCAGGAACAAGAAGCTAAGGTCAGGGCAGCTCATGCCAGTGCTGACAGGGAAAGAAATGCTCATGAAACTACACCCTTGGTCTTTAAACATTTGGCATTCCCTGATTAAGTGCATTAACCAAACAGTGCAGAATAAAAGAGAAGAATATTACCTCACAGATGTGTAGAAAAAATGTGCAGGAGGCTTCCACCCACTTTTCAAGAAATACTATGCAAGGGCTATAAAAAAAATAGTCTTTTCTATACGAATTTCTAAAACAGAAGTTGAAAACTGCACCACTTCCCTCCCCCATCATCATTTCCTGGAACAAGTGTATTCTATCATTTGCTGTTTCTTCCACTAGTTCACACACAAAACCTGGTATTGGATCTCTGCCCTTCATGCAAACGGGCAAGATGCTACTGCGTTTGTTCTCTTAAATCCTGGGCAATGGAAAAGGAGGGGGAAATAAACTGTAAGCTAGGACAGTAGTATCTGTTTACAGCACTTTATAAGAAAGCGCATTTTCTTTGCTATGATAAAATAACAAGACTAAAAAATTACAACTCATCTTGCCAAAATAGCTACCCTGTTTGTTTAAGGGCTACACCCTACCTCCTTGGTAAGATTGTAAGCTTCATCAACAATAGGAAAAGTCTGTTAGTGATCTGCTTTACTCCTGAAGTTTTTCAGTACAAAGGAACTATCAGATAAACATGCCTACAAGGCCATGAAAAGGTACAAACCTTGCTGGTTGTGCTCTGTTGATATAAATGTACCCTACACATGGGGACAAGAGCAATTGGCATACAAACTGCTCAAGTTCATCACTACGTGGATACGGCTTCCAGACAGAAGCTGGCTTATATCATATTAGCATGGCATGCAAGACACAGGGAGCACACACCTGTGTCAATCACATTCAAAAGCAGCATCCCTGGCACATAATCTCCTTCCTCCTTCTGGTTATAGCACAGATTTTGAAAGGATTGCAGTTAATACCCAAAAGCAAGTATGTGCTTTTAAATAAAAGAAAAACATCCCTGATTTGTGAAATGCCTAATATTTAAGCTCATAACTTATGCACACACACGCGTCGGGCAAGTTTCCATACATGTATCAGAAAAATTAATAAATCAGATTTGTCTTTTCAGATGTTTAAATTGAAAATATATCAAAAAGCTAAGTCCAATTTTGTAGTTTCTTTCTGTGAATCATTCCTGAGACATTGTAATGCTATCAACTCAGATAAGGGAATAATTGCATCTCTTCACCTGTTAATTTTAGATGTATATAATCAGATTTAATTCAAAGTAGTTTATAACTTCAAGGAAAGAATACTGTAATTAAAGAATGAGTCTTATCAAAATTATTCTGAATCAATATTAATGCCAATAATACACTATACAGTTTCCAGCCATCACTGGGCAGAGGGCACTTCTCAGATGGATCACGAGCAACAGATCTTGTTTAGTATTTTGATCTTTTACTAAACTTTCAACATATTACAATAGAACAAACCATTAACAATAATACATGGAAAGTCTGTTGGCTCAGGACTTTTTTTTTTTAAACCTCAAGCAAAAATGAGTTTACTGTGAAACACTGACACAGGCTTAATTCAGGTTAAGACAGTTACCCTCTATCCTGAATACAACTTATCTCACCACAGATACTTATCCTCCCAGAACTTAAGGACATACAATTCCAAATCTATTCAGATAATTGCCAGAAGTGTGCACTTCTTCAACAATTAAAAGGCATAAAATAACGATAAGCAGTGTATTTGTCAAACCTAGACCACATGTTCTCAAATTAGTGATCGTCCAGTAGTGTAAGTCCTCAGTAGTCTGTACTGTAAAGGAAGCACCGCACTGAAGCCCTGAGACAGTAGGCTGGTTTCTCATCTGATCTGAACACACTTCTTTAGGGGTCAAGTTTCACAGCACTATACTCTGTCATGGTACAAATTCTTATAAACTCACAGTTAAACTAAACTGTAGTTTGTGGGAGCCCATTAACATTTAGGTACTTGATCCAGCACCTTATCACAGCTGGGCAAGTCAGGTAAAAGTCATGAATTTTGACATGCCCAAATACATCACCCAAACCAAGTATCACCTATTTATGCACAACCCCCCAAACACATTATTTAAAAACACGTTTCCTCTTATGTAAGTCTTACCATATCGTTATTGTAACACAGATGCACCTAAATGAATCAACCTTCTCAGAATATCCTACAACAGGTAGCTGAGCAAACAACAGCAGCTGGCTGTCACTCACAGAGGTTCCTTTCTAAATACTACTGCAGAGCTCTTTTGGTAGGTGTCCTCAAGTGTTCTGCATCACAACTTTTGCGGACAAAGTGCCAAGATAAATCCTTTTAACAGGACATCGTTTATTAAAAGCTAGCAAGTTCTCTTAAGTGAACTGTCTTCATCTGTTTATCATACACCTGTCCTCATTTTTCTGTCCCCTCACGCCACCCCCCAACTCAGCAGAACAGGCTGCTGCTGCCACCTGCCGGAGCAGGTCCCGCCCGCCTCCACCTCCCTCGGGCACCTCAGAGGCAATTCCAGCTGCCAGCGCAGCTGGAGTTAGTTCTTGGTGGGTGAGGGGGAGCCGGAACGGGTCTCTAGCATATTGAGATGGTGAGAAGAGGGACTCAAGAAGTACCAATAAAAGCCTACGTGTAGGGCAAGAGTACAGACTGGGGATGCATCTCCCTTGTTAATGTGAGGGGTAGTTAGATTGGCACTTACTACTTCCAATTATAGAACAAGCAGAACGACTGCTGAACTCCAGAGCTAACAGCCAAATAGCATGTTACTAGTTATAAATAAAGTGACCACTGTTACTGCTATCATCAACAAATATCCAACCATACCAATATTGCTTACAGAAACTGTAAAAAGTTGGTTTCTCAAGCTTACCACTTTCACGTACACATCTAAAGACTCTTGAGCCGTTAAAAATAAACATTTAGCTGACTTCAGGCACCTTCTATAATTCTTGGTCTTGCATGATTTTGTGATTAAAACAGACTGAAAGACTGAATTAATATGAAGTACAGATCATATATATTTGATTCCAAGCTTTCAGTGAATCTCCAAATAGTTAAGACAAACTACTCCTTTGTTAGCAATTGGACTAGTACCCATCAGTCTTGTAATAGATGAATTGGTGCTCAGAGATTACTTTCTTTCCACTAATCTCCTTAAAAAGTGAATTAAGTCCCCTGAAGCTGCAAATGAACTAAGGCAAAGAGACTAAACTCAAGTCAGCCCAAGATATCCCACAAACACATCCACAGAACAGTCCTGCACCAACACAGAAACTGTTGTCCACATCATGAAGCTAGAACAAAGCGTATCAACTAACTGAGCTCTACAGTATCTGTTAATTCACAAAAATAAGTTTCAAGCTTGGCAGCATATAAGCAATGGTGACACTTCTCAGATTTTACCACTCAGTTGTAAAAACGCTTTAGAATACCAAATTTTCAATTAGACAGTTTTACAACTGTAGCTTTACAACAAACTTAATTTTGCATCAATTATGGTAATCAGCATGAAGCTGACTAGAAATGTTTGTGACTTCAGTTTTAAAAGTAAGAAACAGTCAAGAAAAGAGAGATTGCCACAACCACATAAAAGTGAGCTTTGCTTTTCTGAAAGGCTTCAGGCAAGAAAGAAAGGAAGAAATTCTTATCAATATAATTTCTTTTTCTCTTTCACTTTTTTTCATTCCAAGCAAGAAGCAGTTATACCCTTTAATGGAGCAGATTAAGCATTAGAGGCTAAGCTTTGGAGAATTCTGAGGTACATGGGAAGGCTCCACAGGGTCTCTGCCCGACAGCATGGAAGGCAAAAGAGTAAAACCAGCCTAGAAGGTTAGGACCCTGAAAGCAGTTATAAACTCAGCACACTCTCACTTTCACATTCTGAGGTAATGTCTTTTCTACACATTGACAATTTCATCTCACTGAAGGACTGGGAAGAGAAGGAAGTTTCACCCTTGCAGCCCTGCCCTCATTTCTTTCCTGCTTCCCCCTTTTATTTCCACGTCACCTGGAGTTCATTCATTCCAAAGACTAAAAAAACCCAAACCAAACCCCAAAACCCTAACAAGCAGAAGCATTCAAAATTAACCTAGAAAGTGTTGGGTTCTTGTGTGTGGGTTTTTATTAGATTTTTGTTTTGTTTTTAAAAAGATTCTCCCCTAAATTTTTTAACCTTGAATTTTATATGTGCAGACTATGTTCTCCAGCCTTGAAGGACAGAAGCTTGTGTTTTAGGAACATTCAAATTCTGACTTCAGGAGCTGGGGCTCAAAAAACACTATCATTCAGCTCATTGAAAAACCACCAGAGTTGGCACAGTGTTTCTCTTGCTACTTGTTCCTGTCATCTCTTCATGCACATCCTACCAGTAAACAAAAAATAGGTTCAGAAATCACCAAACAAATTGTTCAGAAACCAACACTTCAATTACCCTATGTTCCTTTTTCTCCACTCCCTCATCTGTTAAAGAGCAACTAGAGCAAGAAATTTCACTTTCCAATCATAATAGAAATTCAACTTGCTACAATCAGCAAGACAAAACCAGCTACAGATATAGTTTGAAACACGTCTGTCACTATAGGCTAGAGAAAAAGGTTATAGAAGGAGCACAGTACAGATTCCCTTGCAGGACATCAAGGAAAATGAAGAACAGAGGAGAAAGTCCAGAGAAAACCACCAGTGAGAAAAAACCTCACATACCAGACACTCAGTTTAAACTGCAGACTTTTGGAGGAGGAAAGGTAAGTTGTTAATGTCTACTAGAAACAGTCTTTGACTACCCTCTACAGCAGTCCCTTAACTTATGTGTTATTGATATAAATCCTGTCAAGTACTGTTTACAACTACAAGGTCCCCAGTACAGAAGTCCATATGCCTATGACCATGTGCTGATCTAGTTTTCTTGGAAACTGCATCTGCCCTCGAAAGATAATTTTATAGCTCCTCTGCTAAAACTCTTATCTACTTCAAAGCATAAGATACCAGCATGGTTTTAAGATTCAAAGCTCAGATTCTTCCCCACCAATTCTAGCAGTCTTTGACATTTTAAGTTTCATTTTCTCAGTCCAAGACGTGACTGAGCTGGAAAAAGAAAACTGCCTCAGCTGCTACCTACAAGAATTTGGATGATGGCTTTAATATGTAGGGAAAATAACACTAAGAATTAGTCCCCCTTTTTTTGTCAAGGAAAGAAAAAAAACCGCATGTAAACAAACATGATCTTAACTAAGAGGAGTAAAAGTCTCAGAAGAGATTATCAGAGAAGACCTCGCTGCTCCCCCCAGTCTGATGTCCCTGACTTGCTATTTGCTCAAATGCTGATAAAAGCAAATGTATGTTGTCCATGCATGAGGTTAAAGCTAAAAGTAAACAATGCATATGGAATAACCAAATAATTTAATTATGTTACCAAGATATTTAAGTAGTTATATTGCAAATAACCTGAAAACTATAACCATGGTCCCTTAACAGAGCAAAGATACTTCAAACATCCTTAACTGCCAGAATAAGAGGGAAGAAATTAAAAAACCAAACTTTTCCCTTAGGAACGTCTATCATCGGATGTTTCATAAGGCGGCTTAAAAAAAAAACAACACAACAACAAACTGGTGATGCAAAACTACCGATTCCTTTCCCTCATTTAAAGAGTGAAGGAAGAAACTTGAATCAGGACTGTAATGAGATCTGAATCCAAACATAAGAGATTCAATAAATCATTTAAGCCTAATCAAAAACTAGTTTGTTCAAGAATATCCAAGCATAAAATTAGGTTCTCTAACTTTTCAAATAAAGTCTCTGCCTTCTTTGTATCTTTCACATACAGCATATTTCTTTCTGCTCAAGAGCTTTAGTTAAAATGTTTCATTACAGACACTACCACTTGGAAACACTCATACTACTTCAATCCTAAATATAAACATTGCCAGTATATTAAAATGTTTCCCATGTCAAAATACACCATGCAAAATTATTCTACGTGTCACGGTCTAAACCTTTATCAATCTGAAAAGCACACAAAATTATTTCTTTTTGAAAATTAAAGGTTTTCCTAAGGTAGAAAATGACTGGCTAAACAATCAGCCATAGGTTTCTCTTACTTAAATGAAGTAAAAGCAAATTTGTTCTAATGGGGGCAAACATTTTTTTGTTATTTTAAGGTTTTGGGGGTAATTCCTATGCAAGAGCTTATTCAAAGAGGTCATTTTTTGAGAACAACAGGCTTAAAGATACAGTGTAATAACCAAATGTATTATTAAAAGATATGTACAAAGATTAAATAGAACATTTTCAGCTTTGTATATTGCTGTACTTCATTTTAGCCACACTTTCCTGAGAAAACAGCTATAATTATTAAAGAAAAAATGCTTGAACTTTCCTTACTATATTTGATAATATAATATAAGCTAGGCTTATAATCAAAATTAAACCCTCCTTTTTTCATTTTGCCACATTTAAACAGTTTTTCCAATTATATTTGGAACTGGCCTATCAGGACAAGCCTCAAGGCAATATCAACCCCAAACCTCTTGCTCTCCACAGGCACAACCAGTTAGTTATACCTTGTCCTCAGCCTCCAAAATAGTGAAGTCTCTTATGGTTAACTCCCATTCCGCAGAAATTTGATCAGCTGAGAGATGGGTAGGAGGAAGGAAGCTAATGAGCAAAGAAAAAAAATCCACCCACTCCTTGAAAGTACACTGAGGACTTGCAAAACACTTCTGCCTTTTGCAATAAATATGAAGTATCACCTATAACTACCAATTAGTAAAATGTGCGACCACTATCAGATATTTAGGTATTGATAAAGTCCAACATCCCATTTTCGCATCCCAGAAATAGATGCAAGCAGAATGAAAGGTCTGAAGAAACTGGAGCAGCAGGCACACAGTCAGATATCTAAGCAGCTAAGTATCATGAGCTCCAACTTGCCTCCTGTTCCCTAATCATAAACAGAGCAACTACAAGGCGACTTTTACTCCCTTCTGATTTACCCTGGGTGACTCACCTTGAGAACTATCTCAGCTTGTTTCATGAACTTTCAGATTTAGATTTCCTAGCAACCCACAAGCTATCACTCAAGGAGTCAAGTCTCCTTGTAGTATCACAGTCAAAGAGCACGAAGGATTGCATCACACATGCACACTTCTGGGCTGGTTGAATATTTTCCTTCTTATTCTCCCCCTCTTTACAAAACTCAAACAATTTCTTTAATCAACAGGAAAGGCTTCACTGGTAAATCCAGCTTTTGGGTAAACATCTACTGAAAGCAAGACCCTGGCAAAAAAAAAAATTCCTTTTTCAACTTAGGGACTTGACTTGTTTACTAATGTATCATTTACTCATAACGTTTCAATGACAGTAAGGCTGGGTATTTCAGCCACTCCTTAAAATGCAGTTCCAAAACAATTCAATACTGCTACTGTCATTCCTCCTGCTCCCAGGCACGCATTCCCCTCTCACTCCTGCGATTTAAGCCAATGCTGGCACTCATCTGATCCTGCAGCAAGCCAGTTCATGGAGCAAAACTGGGGGCGGGGGGGGGATAGTGTTAATTTTCTGCTAGTTTTGCTTTGAGTCAGATGAATGCCAGTGTGAACACAGGGAAAGGAGCACAGCCAACTTACACTGATTTACAAATCACACCCTTAATTTTTCCTGAGGGCAATCTTGGAGGAGGGGAAAAAAACCAAGATTGTACTCAACACTAAGAGTCTCTTCTGATTTTACATTGCTTTAGCACTAGAATAAACATTTAGGAAGTTAAACACCTAGCCCAACCGCACAAGGCTGTCTCTGCAGCTGTTACAAACAAACAACAATGTGGGCCTGTAGGGAAGAGGAAGGAAGAGACATACAAGTTCTACAGAAGCAACACAAAAAGGGTTAATACAGCAAACCACTTCCCTGAGTTGTTAGCAGCTGACTGAAAACAACTGTGCTGAAAGACAGCACCTGAAGCGATAGCAGGTGGAGAGCTTCAAAAAGATCGGTAGGACACCACTAAGAGGTATGGAAGAAAGACCTTCAGCTATTTAACACATTACCATAAAGAATGGCCACAGAACTCCTCTTTTGAACCGATCCTCCTCTCCAGAAGGGGCAGTGAGGCCCTTGGCTATGAAGGGTACCCATATGAGGAAGAGGCGGACAGCGGGGCTGCCAACAGTTTTAGGCCCGAGTTTAACTTCGTAACTAAACGCAGTTACCTTCCCCTACAAAACTACACTGGCAGAGGGTCCTACATTAACAGAGGAGCTCTCTGACAGAATAGGGAAAAGAGGGAAAGGCAGGCAGAAGCGTGGTCATGGAAACTAGGACTTGTTTTCTCTTCCTTCTCTGTTAGTTCCCAAACTAACATAAATAAGGACAAAACTAAGACCACCACTGCAACATTTGGGAGGAAATATCTAGTTTCCACTTATTTTCTGCCAACTTCACAGTAATAGGGAAAACAAACAAAAATCCATCAACCTGGAAAAAAACCCCTACATCAAGATGAGGTAAAAGGCACCGATAGGCAAAAGTCAAATAGAAATACTCATGGTGGTGCCAATACAAGTTATTCTTCCTGTTGCTTTTCTTCAAGGAGCATATTTCATACACCAGGAGGGAAAAGTAACAAACAGATGTCTGAACAGCTGTTCCTCTAGCTCCCAGTTATTTTTCCATACTTGCCTTCTTCTAGATTAAAATACAGATTTCCTACCTAGGAACTAACAATTCAACATTTTAAAACTAGCTGTTTTCCCCTAGGTTTCCAACGTTTCATTATGAATTTTTTTCAAAGAAAAGAATAATGCTACTTGTTCTCCAGCCTTCTGTAACGGAAAGATGCGATCACTGCACTTCCTGCTGTGTAAAGGACTAACACCACTGACCCTTTTTTCTGCACTTTACTCCACACAGGATTCAGGGAGAGGAGATTAACAAGGGAAGGGGAAAGGAAAGCTGGGAAGAGCTGAAATGCCTCCAGTATTTATTTAAGGCTTCTCAATATGTATCATTTCCTACAGTTACAACCTTTAAAAGCTGGCCACTAACCCTTTTACAAATTATCTTCCACTTTTTCTAGCTTAAACAGTATCTCCTTATGAAGGTCCTGACACCAGATACAGGCTAACAAGACAACTAGATACTCCAAAGGAAAAAATTAAAAATAACCTGCTCTGAAAAAGGCAGATGAGGAAAGTAATAGAGGCAAGTTGAGAAACAACAGAAAAGATGCCTCAGTGCAAGGCAAGTGAAGCTTCTCACCTCGTAAGGTCCTCCTTGGGAATAAAAGAGACTGCCACAACAGCAGCAAGGTTTACAGAAGACCAAAATCCACATTAAAAAAACCCAAACATTTGCAACTAAGATTCTGTCCCTGTCTTACCCCTATTTCAAAGTCCTTTTTTGAAAACTATGGACAGAGGGAAAGTGCAGAAATAAACCATTGTTTAAAAAGCGAGGAATCAAGATTACACTACCACCTAGCAGCAAAAATATAAAAGGGTTCTCTCTGAAACTGACACACATGTATTAGCTATGAAATCTAACAAACCTTTTTAATTATAAAACCACCAATATTTTGGACATATTAACACATGCCAAAAGTAAAAAATGTTAAACATTAACTAATTACTAAACCAACCAATTTTGTTATTAACTTGCCAATCATTCTAAAAAATGAGATAATTTCCCACTCCCTTTATTAAACACAATCTTCCCACCAGATTCTGACCTTTCCCTGTATTTTCTGGATAGTATATTACATTATAGCCTTTAACTAAGAAATTAGCTGTGTTTTATCTTTCTTTTTAAAGCTGGAGTTACACACTGAAAATATATTAAAAAAAATACATAAAACTAAGAAGAATCATTGTGCTTCAGTGTTTATCTTCTAACCGCAATTATAGCCAGATATCAGGTATTTTCAGGAAACTAAAGAGAGGGCTGAGATCCTGTTTTATAAAAACACATACTAAACAACTCCATGGAGGAAAATTAACTCTGCTAGTCTGGATGGCTCTTCCAAACTTACATGTACTAATACATTTCTTGCATTTGCAACAAAGATAAGAGGCCTGTTAATAGAAGTAGACCGACTTTTGAAAGATAAGATGAACAGTGTAATGTAGATAAAGTAGCAAAGGATTCGTAACTATTAGACTTAGATTCAAACTTCAGAAGGATTCAGTTTTTCACCCATTCCAATTTTCTAATGCTTGTCCCACAAAAATACTAAGCCATGGGATACAGGCAGGCATAATTTAAAAATGCAGATATGGACTTTTCACAGGAGCTGGCAAGAACAAAGTTATGAAAAAACTCTTGTACTTCAATTTTGTGATAAAAGCACTTTTTTTTTCCCCATAAATGAATAGCAAAGTATTATTCCTGCCAACTACATCTAGTTTCATTCTTACAATAGGTTCAGAAAGGATGACAAAGCAGTGACAATAAATTCTTAAGTTCAGAGAGCAAACAAAGCTGTACTGCTAGGCTTCTCCTAAATCAACTTAAAAGTCCTAGTCAATACATGTACATCAGAAAACAAAGCTACAAGAGCCAGAGAAGTTGTACTGCAATAGGAAAATATGAAATGAGAAAGTGCTTTTGAAATCAGTGAATTTTGACAGTCTGAGCAGTCACTATAGGCATTCTGCAACATTCATTGACATGACAGTGTAAGGTGATGACTTGCCCTTATCAGAAACAGGCAGCAGCCTGAAATCACACAGACAAAGCTGAAATACTATTTTGCTCCAAGACTGCTAAAAACTTCAAGTCAGAAGACAACTGTTTTCAAATTAACAAGATCCTATGCTAGCATAACTCTGGATGTTTTTCTAGCTGAAGTATCTTTTTTTTCCAGTATGAACTATATTATGTCAAGTTGCAGGTCTCAAGATCTCATTTGCGTTGGCAAGAATTTCCCCACTCACGGATGGGGAGTGGAAAAAACATTCCAGAGAGTTGCCATTGGCTCTACACTGAAGAAACAAAAGCTACAGTTTGGCCTGTTCTTTTGGCCAGTTTCAACAGGAAGGAAGCCTGTAGCTCCATCAACTCTGCTAACACCATTACGTGGTACTTTGACTTTAAGATACTCCATCACAGGGAATTTACTTGCAACTAAAATCTACAAGAAAAAAATTAAGTAAACCCAATATAATAAACACAGCCAAGAAACAAGACATTAGTAATGTCAAACTTCAGAACCTAGATGAGGCTTAAACACTTGTGTTTTTTACAGTATTTTGTAAACAGGTGGACATCTACATTAAGCTTCAGCTTGAAAAAGTTAGTATGTGCCAGCCTAGAATCTGAATATGCAGGCCAGACTGGCAACTACTGTTGTTCCAAAGGCCATTCAAAATCTGCAATTTAAAGAAAGAACAGCTACACACTAATTTACTCGTCCTTAAAGGAAGCTTTACATTCACTAACATGGCTGAACAGCAGACTGCAATTTAATAGATTCAACATTTGCCTCTCATAACCGTTAAAGATTACAAAAGGCTCTAAATCTAGGCCAGCTCAAGGTGAAACAGGAGTATCATTACAAAACATCTGTTTTACTACCCCATTTTAACCTTATCTTTTCTTAATGTCAACAAGTGCTGTACCTCTTTTCTGAATGGTTCTTGCCATCTTTCCCTTTTTCCACAGTTTACATACCTCACTGCTGTTAGGCTGAACTATTAGCCAGACTTTCACCAGCTTCAATGGGACCTGAATTTCCTATTCCATTACAAAACTGGACTACAACATCTAAAGACTAAACACCTTAGGAAAACCTAGCTGTTTTTACTGACAAAGAGAAAACTGCTGGGGTTCTTACAGGCACCATCACTTAAAGCTCACTAATTAACACACACCTGTTGAAAGCATTTAAGACTTTCTGATTATTTCCAGGTAACAGGAGAAAGACTATTGTTGCCATCTTTCACCCAGGCAGGCCATTCGCAGAGATTTCACACAGTGGCAGAATCCACATACATGGGTTCTGTAGCGAAGTCAGTTCAACTAGTACCTGTTCTACTTTCTGAAGTGATAGCTTTCAACTTGCATCATTTTGGTGATTCAGTTGGTGACCCTACAAACAGCTGCAGTGTCACCGTGGGGAAGAGATGAATTCTTGAACTGGTCTTCCTGCTTGTTTACTGCAGCACTGCTCTGAAGTCTACAGTTTCATGAGAGACTTTCTTCATCAACAATACAAGCTTAATAAACTCTTGTATCTTCTACCTTCTACTTCTTTGCCATACCTCAATTTTACAGAAAAAGCTATTTGTGGGATCATACTATAAAGCACATCAGTGAACTAAGGGGAAAGGATGGCAAATCTATACACTGTCAGCTGCAGTGCAAAACATCCCCCTTCAGTGTGAATTTAGAGGAAACTACTGAACTGATCTAACAGCTCCTCAGCAAAGTGATCTCATAGAGTGAGACTAAAGACAGTTAAGCTGCAATCTGATTAGTTTCCTAACCCCCAGTACATAGACTAACCTGGCTCACAGACAGATGAGACAAGTACCAGAGACCAACTGCTTGTGTCGGTGAAATACATCTTCCCTGTTCAGGCACAGAAAACTATCACTGGCCCTCAATGTTCACAAATGCTTGCATTCTTCTGTTTTTTGCTTTAAATCTACCTCAAAGCCATTTTGTTATATTACTCCAAGAGTAAGTCACATAGGAATACTGACAAAAGAGCCAACGCTTTCCTTTCATGGCAGCAAAGGCATATTTTGTATCAATAAACCAAAACTACTCACCCAACTTAAGCTTGAAGGCCTTTCAGAAAATTATCACTATTTTGCGCACGTTACTGCAGCTAGCAATCTCTGCATGCATACAGCTACATTATGGAAGGATGACACTTCATGCATCCAAAATGATGAAGCCACATTGGTACCATTCACAGCTTTGACAAGATCTACATCACCAGAAGAGTGAACATAAGACATTGTCACACTGGGTTTTTTTCCTCCACAGCATGCGTATGAAAGTACTACTGGGAGAACAGATATTTTCCTTTCAGTTTGGAAACCACAGGGGTTTTCAGCCCCATGTAGGGGAAAAAAAGAAACAAATAATGGGTATTTTCTCTGAACCTTCCTTCTCAACACATCACCTGCTAGAAACAAGAGGCTGGAGAGAACAGAGATTTCCACAATCCAAATAACAGTTCTCTCCTGCTGCTTGCAGTTTATTTTATTCTCCTTCACCAGATACCATGGAAGACTATTCCAATCCAAGAAGTCTTGCACTTTAGGCCTGGGAAAGGAAGATCAAAATGCACTTCTTGTGAAGGAACAGAAACTAGTTCTTTAGCAACCCCTTTTACACATACATTCAAGCCAAGTCCTAACTTGGATACACAACAAAGTAAGATATATGGCTTAAGAATTTGCCAGTGGTCAAATTTCTCCTTTTATTCAAGTCATTTTACAAAAAAATGTTCTCATTCTGGCTGAAGTCCTGAGTGAAAGCACCATAGATGTGACCCATTATCACAGTCTTCAACAGAATTCCCAGCTTTGATACCCTACCTCTACCTGAAGCAGCTACCAATGAATACAAGCTGGTGAGGGCCCAGCTCAAGTAATTTCATAATTCTTTTATGAATTGTTGAGACAAATCTTGAAAATCATACGTCAAAACAGCTAAATGAATTACAGCTATTATAGACAGTTATAATTAATTTTTAATCAGCACAGTTTAAAATGACTGAAGAACTAACAGGCATAATATATGAAAGATACCGCAAATATTTTGCTAAATGTCTCGGTCTAATCCAATATATGCATCTTGGTAAACAAACTTTATTATTCATGGGGCTGCAAACTCTTCCGGGACTGACTTATTTAATAAATATTTATACAGTGCCTTGCACAAAAGGGCCTAATCCAAGTGAAGCTCGCCAGCCAATACCAAAGCATAAATAAAAATATAATAATCTGGGATTGGCAATTATTCCAGCAAGGCAGTTTAAATTACACAATTTGAGACACATGCACACACACACAAGAAATCTTACCCCCACTAACCAAAGAAAAGATCATATTTTTAAAAAATGGAACAAGTCACCAAAACTTTTTTAACTGAAGCAGCTTCATAAGCTGATGTGAAACATACTGCTTTAGATGTATCAACCTAAAAGGCCTTTTTAAGCATACTTTTGCTGAGCCCCTGGTGATTCCCTGTTACCAGGCTTACACCTGTTAGACTAAAGGCGGCTCTCTAAGTAAGATAACCTACCATTCCCTTTCAAAAAACAAATGTTTTTCCAACAATTAGAAAGTAGCAGTCTGAACCAGTTGAATGAATTGAAAGAAATCCAAGTATAGCACTCCCCACACTTTCTTTTCTCTCATTCTTTCATGACAGCCTAAATGGAGCAGTGGTAAACTTAGCAACTGATACTCTGAAAAGAAAACAGAATGAGAACGACATGACAAGCACTGAACCAGTTCCTTAAAAAGAAAAGTTTCCAAGAAGAAAGATTAGAATAAAAAAGAATGCCAACGAGAAGTATAAACAAGAGGGCACTAATGTTTCAATTGTAAAGTATAGATCATATATGAATGAACAGGTCTCCTCTTTCCTAGCTCACCTACAAATATGATAGGATGTCAGTAAAAAGGTGGTTGGAGGAGATAAATTCTGTGCAGAACAGATCTTTAAGAAGAAAAAAAAAGCTGAAAAAAACGAGTGCCGTAAGAAGATGGGAGAGTAGTTTAAAAAGAGATATGGTAGCACAGCATGGAGACAGGAGGTGGAGACTTTTTTTAGGGGTTTAAACACAACATGAATTGACAAAGGATACAATTACATGCCACACTACAAGTTCGGGGTTTTTTTTAAGTGTTTGCTTTTTTTCCCCCCCTATGTAGGTGAAACAGTTCATAATTTTTTCCACCTGGCCAAGTCAGGCTTAGGACTTAATGGGAAAAGACTTTTCTGTATTTCTAACCTCCAGTATAAAGTAGAAATTGATTTCCACCCCCACCCCCCAAAACAGCTTCAGGAAAACAGATTTATCTGGATGTACATATTAGTCACAGCTTCTGAGGCATCGGATCAGTAACAAGTACTAATGTCTCATGGGGTGCTTAGGTTCTGAAACTTACTGTACTTTTTTTCCCAGTTAGTTTACCCTGCTGAAAAAAGTAAGACATTCTGAGGACATATGAGTAAACAGCTGGATCAACAAATTATTATTTTTTTTTTATACACATACAACGCAGTTTCCTTGGAAAAATGCATTCTAAAGCTGTAGCTTTGACAGCCTCTAAGAATTTTCCTAGAATGGCTCCCTAATCTTTCTAGAAGTCACCTACGAAAATACCCAGTAACAGCAAAGCATCTTCTTGAACAGTAAAGACACACAGCAGCAAATAAAATTAAAAGTTTGCTGTTAAGAGTGTTTCACATCTGCCAGTGATTTCTTATCCATTTCTACTAATGTTATCTACAAAATAGAGGTATACCAGATACTTATTTCAAGATTCAATGAACTCCATAAGATCTTTAGTCTGTAATAAAAAGCAACTAATTTCAGGCTTACTAAAACAATTTGATACTACCATTGCTCAT
This sequence comes from Falco rusticolus, assembly GCF_015220075.1. Taxonomy (NCBI): domain Eukaryota; kingdom Metazoa; phylum Chordata; class Aves; order Falconiformes; family Falconidae; genus Falco; species Falco rusticolus. The sequence goes on from NC_051192.1 coordinate 46,146,312, forward strand.
CTTCACAGGCAAGTCCATTAGACCTGGGAGTACATTAAATACACCACCGCATGCAACAGCCTGCAGAGGCATGACTGAATCATACTATTCGCACCAAACAAAATGTCTAAGTCACATTATCTAAAGAAACTGTAACCATATACAATGTAACAATATAATAATGCTTTAGATAATATTTGAGAACAACATGTATTTCCTCGGCGGCTTAAGTAACTCCTCCCTTACTCATGCACATTCTTGCCCCATGCTGCTACATGCTCTGTGTGTCAGTCTAGGTGTTAGGACAACAGTGTTGAATCAGACCCATACAAGCACGTAACGCAAGCACAGCAAAAGAGGCTCTGTATGTGTGGAAGCAACAATATCACCCAACATCTAACAGTCACCTTACCCCAACAGTTTCTATCACTGTAGTCAAAAGCATGCCACTTATGATATAATCTTAGCAGCCCAGCAGTCTGCTCAGCTGCCTTACCCATCTCACACCCTGCTTCCCTCCCGCCTGCCCCAAGTCTTCATCTTCTTAAGAACCTATTGTAGACACGAGTTTTGTTCAGTAAACCAAAACAGGCAGCTGCTGCTAACCTTCCTCTTAAAGGCACTGTCCCATAAATAGCAGAACTAACAAAGCCCCATTTCCCATAGATTAGCATTCTGTCTCAACCATGCCCTCTGTGTTGCAATTAAGTCACATTCCACCTCTATCCCAGATGCCTATTATCTTACCCTTCTCTTCCAAGCACTAGCCACAATATACTTTAACCTCTCATGTCCTCTAACTACTGACTGAAGGAGAAAAAAAAAAGTGGAAAAAAAATAAAATTACTGCACTTCACATCTAGTTCTTAACCCACAAACAGCTGCTGGCCAACTGGCAGGCTAAACACAGGTAACTGCTAAATTCATGCTAAACTCTTCCCTCAAGAGATGAAACTATTCAATGAAGCCATCAATTGTAAAGCTTCTCAAATATTATTAAAACATAAAATTTTTCACACCTTGCCCCTTGGCTAATTTTCTGAAATCAACCAATGAGCTCAAAATTTGAGATAAACGATTAAAGAAAACAATTTCCCAAGATCTATGTCTTTAGAAAGGCGAATTAAATATGGTTTATATACTACACAAATATATAAAAACCAACAGCAACTCCATTTCTTTACAAAAAACCCAAATAAAATAGGTGCACCGCAACATATTATTCACATGAGAACAGTCGATTCTGAACTCCTAAATTGCAAAAGAAACTGCATTTACATGTTCTATGTGTCCTTTTAGTAAGTATTTACATCCTCCAACCATTTTCAAGCACATTTAAAAGAGGTGTAAAAGTCTCAAAGATAGAAAAGGCTTCTACAAATTTTGTGAAAACTGGTAGCTTTGTAGAAAAAAAGAAACTCAAATTCATGCCTTCAATGATGGAACTCTGCCTTCTCCACCGGTAGCCCCAGCAGACCAAGGAGCCAGCATGTACACAGCACCAGATTTGATTAATTCTGGAACATGTTTTAGGTAAGTTAGAAAATCATCAAAAAGCAGTGAGCACATATAGTGGCTCTGACCTGGTTTCAGTAAATTCTAGCAAGCCTAAAAATATCATAATCAATACGTACACAAAACTAATAGTTTTGGTTGTTTGGGGTTCATCTTTTTATCTTTTTTAAAAACTCACATATGCAACCTACAGAAATTATGGGATGTCTTCTACCACTGTGCTTTCCTAAGTTAATGCTTTTCTAGATACTAAAGGGAGCACAAGTTCTAAACCCATTTTGAAACACTGATTTTTAAATAATTGAAAAAAATAAATTCTGCTCAAAGTACAACCAGGATCTGAATGAGTTTTAAAGCACTCATCATTAAAGACAATGAAATTTGATCTTCATCTGTGCTCAGAATAGGAAAGAGCTATACATTTTCCACATTGCAATAAAACCTGATTACCCACAGCATTTGTCTAAGAATACAATGCATATTTTTAACAAAATATTTTTTGTAAAATTCTGTGTCCAGTAATTTAGCACATTATCAGAAGTTACACATAAAGACACCAAAAAAAATATATCTAACACATGCTAAAAATACTATTTAACTACATCTTAACCATACCTATGGTAACAATAATATCCTGAGTGATGCCATTCATTCAGCAATGAACATGTTCCATGAACATCAGGATACGATATACAAAGAACACAGATCTTTTTACTTTAATTATGTTGAGCTATTTCACTTGGTTTCACTAGAACCCAATTAAGGGACACCAAAATCTAAAGGCATCCTAACACAAAGCTAGAAAGAACTTGGTATACTGTTTGAAATACTTTCTTGCATGAGAGTTGAGATTGCTGATCAGTTCAATAAAAGTAAGTTCCTAATTTTACTATAATCAGGATAAAGGTCTACAAAAACTTATGTCAGGGAGAGTATTAATATTACGTCAGCAATTTCTTGGTAAGCATTCTCAAGAAAGGATGAAACCAAAACAACTACTATATGGAACCTCTGAGTACAAATAAGAATTTATATAAAAAAATATTATCCAATTGTGAATCTGACAGCTTTCTTGCTCTCACAGTTGCATTTAAATATGTGCAATCCAATCCAGATCAGTTTGCTATGCAGCATTCAAGACATTGTAGAACATCCACCAGCATTTCTCCTGTTTGAAAGTATATACTTTTTGTAGTTGAGATAACCTGCTATGCAATTAAAGACAACCCACCCACCCGCCCCAACTTGAATCACTGTACACATTAGTGGGAAAAAAAGTTAACTTTCAATTCAATCATTTAAATATTTGAGTTTTGAGTATAGCTTTAAAAAAAATCCAGTTCTGAATCACTGGAATTTTTGTTCTATTTCCTGTAAAAGCACCAACAGCAACATTGTTCAGCATTCCGCTTGCAGCGGTTCAGAAAAAGATCAGCCTGATTCCTCAGTCCTAAATTTACAGTCATTTCATAAACTTGAGGTCACACATCTGACCAACTTATTTCTTCCAGTGTTTCCAACCATGGAGATCATGATAAGCAGGTCGCACTTGCAGTAAGATGAAGACCAATCTAGTTTTATGTTTCGAAGTACAGCCTCAGAAAGAGTAGTCTGCCAAAAGCTCTCTAAGCTCCCTAGCAAAAAGAAAAAAAAAAAACCACACCCCAAAACCCAAACACAAAAACCACCAAAACCCCCACCTTATATAAGAATAATCTCTTCAACAGATGACAGATTTAATTCTACAAGGCTTGAAAGGCATACCAGTTACCTATAACGCCAAGGACCATTACAAAAACACACAGGACCTCAGCCTTCAAAGCAATGCCATGACGAGGAAAACCACTATCTTCTTCCACTCTGCCACTTCTGGAAAAGAGAAGTTTCTACCAGGACACTGTCACAAGAAGAGTGCCCATTTTCAAGAACTCTATTTTTGTATCAGCAAATTTAAAGGAAGAGAGAAGAATCCTTTGACTTCTCTTAATGCTGAGAAGGAAAATGGTTTACATTTCACAGTCTTTGAAAGCTGGCGTAAGCAAGGGTAGCACAGCAGAGCAAGAAGATGGCACTGCTCCTGCAATGTAATGGTAGGGATGATACTTTATCAAACATCTCTCAAGAAACAAAACTGGGAGAACCCAAACTGTGAATCTCCTCCAACAGCCTTTCTCCCCTCTTCTTCTTTGCAGGCTTCCCTGTGAAGCAACATCATGAAAAAACACCCAGGTCTTCTCAGATTTTTTAAAAGAAACTGAAAGTCAGCTCAGTGTCCATTCTGGTGCAGTGCAAGCCAAGGCACTACCTAGCAAAGAGCATCCATAAGTTTAACATTGGGATAACAGCCACAAGCGACTGAAACTTTCATTTGAATTGAAGGGCAGAACTTACTGAAGCTGATGACATGTCTCTTAGTTTGTCAGTGGAACTTCCCTCTTGCCAAAAGCAGGTATCAGAATTCTGATTTGACAAAACCCAATTGCAATAATACAGATAAAGAACAAGTAATTGAAATATGTATATGAAATGCAAATGCTTGGTTATCTGGTGGATCATTAGCTAAGCTGAAAATTATTCCTGATTTTAGCAGATCATGTCCCATTGTGAATACAGTGCTATCATTATAGTCACTAGCCTTCCATACTGTAGTGCATGTGCAGTACCATTTTGATGGTTAAAGTAGATATAAAGTATGTATGTATGAAGTACGTTACAAAACATTTTGAACAGTCTCAGAGAATGGCTCTGTATTTAACATATGCCCTCTAAACACCTATGTAACTCAGAGTACTGAAAATTACATGCAATGCCTTTTTCAGCATTCTACACCTGAACTTCAGAAACAGCTTTGTTCAGTCTATATCAAATAACCTAAACTTACGATGACTAGAACACCACACCTGAAACCCACTCCTTGCTAAGAAGCACTCCTTCGGAATTCCTTTAAGTACACACTTACTATCATTAATACAGAAACACCCACTGGTCTTGGGCAAAAAACAGGCCCTGCTGAGCTACCAGGTAAAGTACAAAGAACACAAGGTCCCTGCCCTGAAGGCCTTGCTACATCCAACAGGACTGAGCATTCAGACTTTTAATACAATTTAATGAATGAGACAAGGTACCACACAGCCCCGCACAGCATTCTCCGGTCTCTCAGAGGGACAAAACAGAAACAGAGAAGAAAAGGAAACCGTATGCATCTCCTCTCTTCGAAATCCCTCTTATCAGAACCATTTCAAGAATTTCAGCGCAACAATTAAACTGCCTTGAATAATGGAAACTAACGTCCCAAATATACTATATATGGAATGGAGCCCAGCCGGCCCCCGCAGACACCAGGCACCAAACCCTCGCACCTCTGACACTGTTACTCATCCCCAAATGGCGGAGTCTCGCCCAGCGCACTCACACCTGTCACCTGCTGGGCGCCGGGCCAGCCCCGCCGCCCGCTCCCCCCGCTCGGCGCGGCCGCTGGCAGCCCGCTAGCCGCCCGCTTCCGCTGCCCCCCGCCGCCGGGCAGGCCCGGGCGCCGCCCCGCGCCCCCCGCCCGCCGGACCCCTCCCCGCGCGGGGGGAGCCCCAGCGGCTCGCGAAGGAAAATACGTTTCCATCTCCCGCAGGACGCCCCGCCGCGCGGCGGCTTCCCGCCCCTGCCCTGCCTCCCGCCGCCACCCCACCCCGCCGCGCCGGGAGGAGCGCGGTGCCGGCGGCTGCTCCCTCCCCGCGCGCAGGCCTCCCCTGCCCTCGCCCCGGCAGAGCCCGGGGCCGGGAGAGCGGCTCCGGCAGCGCCTCGGGCCCCCTGCCCCTCTCGGGCCTGGGGGCCGGCCCGGGCCAGCCCCCCGCGCCTCTCCCCGCGGCCCCCCGGGGATGGGTGCAGCCCCGCCAGGAAGCCAGCCCGGGGAGCTGCCACCAGGCCCGCGTCGGCGGGGTCAGCCTTACCCTGTCGCCGTTGCTTCTCCTCCTCCTCCGCCTCCTCCTCCTCGTCCTCCGCTTCCCCCACCACGGCAGCAGCCGCCGCCACTACCGCCGCCACCAGCGCCGCCGCCGCCTCCGCCCGGCAGGGGGGACCCCGCCGACCCGACACGCTCCGCAGCCTCCCGCCGCCGCCGTTCCGCTCCGGGGGGGGAGGAGGAGGAGGAGGAGGAGGAGGAGGAGGAGGGAGGGAAGGGGGGCGTCCGTGCTGCCGCCGCGGGCGGGAGAAGCGGGAAGGCCGGGGTGGGTGGGTGAGTGGGTGAGTGAGTGAGTGGGTGGGTGAGTGAGTGGGTGGGTGGGTAGGTGAGTGCCTGCGGCGCCGCTCCCGTCCTCAGCTGGAACCGCTCCGGCTGCGCGTCGCTCCCGGCCCCCCCTCCCCCCGCTCGCTGCGCTCCAAATCAAAATAGTGTCACAATATGGCGGCGGCGGCCCAGCATCGCGAGACCGGGCCCCGAGTGCTAACGGGATGCGGCGCGCGCCAATGGGCACCGGGGGGGAGGGGGCCGCGGGCTGCACCGCCCCCGCCCCCGGGGTGGGGCGTGGCGGGGGCTGCGCCGCGCGCCGTGCGGGCAGCGAGGGCCGCCGCCTTCTCCGCTACGGGGATGGGGACGGGGGGGAATCCGGCTGCCCCGCCCCTCGTCGCAAGCGAGCGGAGCGCGTGGGGTAACGGCCGCCGCCTGAGCGACGGCGGAGCCCGGGCTCCCCCCGCCCGGGACGACGCGGCGACGCTCGGCTCCGCCATGTGCGGCCGCTGGCGGCCGGCCCCGGCCCCCTCCAGCCCTGCTCTTCCCTCGCCCCTTCTTGCCCCGCCGGCCGCCCCCCGCCGGGCCCGGCGCCAGGGGGTGGGTAGGTGGGCCGCCCGCCTGGGAAAGGGGAGGCCGGCGGGAAGCTGAGCGGGGTCTGAGAGAGCGGCGGGAGGAAGGGCAGTCACCACAAAGGGGAGCGTCTGTAAGGGGAAAAAGAAACCAGGGACAGCAGGATTGATTAAAACCCCCCACCCCTATATGCGAAACAGCCGTTCCGAGCGGGAATTGCCGCTTCCTGTCCGAAATACTGGTGCTCTGAATGCGTGTACAGAGTACGCGGGTTCCACCGTCCCTCCGAGGTGTAGCCCAGCGCAGTGCTCCTTGCGACAGGCCACCGGGCGGGCGGGGCCCTCAGCCCGGCGACCACCGGCACCTGCGGCAGGGTCCCGGGCCCGGCCCCGCCAGCCAGCCAGCCCGCAGGAGGCGGCCGCGCCGCCCCGGGGCTCCTAACGTGCAGGCTTGGAAATCGGTACCAAATCCCTTCTACCATAGAAAGGCCGACGTCCTCGATTTTAGTGGGGCGTTCAAGTAGGTCTTTGTATTTCCATAGTTTGAGGAAGTTTAACCTTCAATGAAAAGACAGCTTTTTGACGAGTTTGTAAAATTGTCCAGTAAAACAGTTGGGTTTTAGGGGTGCAACACCGTACACCGCTTGCTCTTTCTCCTTGTATTTCCTTTCTTCCTGTATCTCTTGGATTCTCCTTCCTCCGTGCAGCGGGCAGGTGCTGCCCACGCTAACAATGGAGTATCCATCCATCCATTCTTAGGTAATCCTGCTTTGCAAAATACAGTCAGAAACAAATAGTTTAAAAGCAAACTTTATCAGCTGAAGCAGAAGGAAACTGTCTGAAACCCTGCAACCTAGAATGGGGCCTGGCAGGGATGTGGTAGGGCTTTCAGATTTCCCCACAGAGCAGTGGTACTGGAGAGAAACCAGTGGAAAGATTTTTTTTCACCCACCTTAACTCCCAGAGGCACCAGTGATTTCCAGTGTGCTCCAGTGTATGAAAGGAATTACTAAACTGCCCAGTCATGGTCATCTCAAACCTTAAAAGCTGCACTATCCATTGCAATGGTGGGATGAGAGAGGGCCATACGTTCTTCACAAGACATCAGCTATCAAACTGGCCAATTAAAAATTGCAAGATAAAATTACATAAACTAATAAAACCCTAGCATGCGCTAGGCAGGAACTAAATTATTTGTGACAATTTAGCCTAAGTGTTCTGTTACAACAAATAAAGTTGACTTTGCCATTGCAACAAAGGATACTTTCAGAAATGATTGAAAACATGTTTTCCAAATGAATGTATTAAGAAGTGAGGAAAAAACCACCAACCAACCACTCTCAACTGCATTTAGTTCAAGTTGTCACACAGAGAGAATCCCAGGAAAAGCAACTGCAAAGGCTAGCTTTGCTTGGAGTAGGCAGGGAGAGAGAGAACATGATGCCAATGAGTCTAATAGTGAGTTGTTATGGTGGGAGGTGAAAAAAAAGGGGGGGGAAAAAGGAACACAGGTTTTTTCCCCTCACAAAATGTGGAAATATAGGTGTGTATATTCATTCCAGTAAGAACTGGTCGTTTTCATAAGCTCTAACAGACAAGTCTGCAGTTCATTTGTACATCAGCAGCGTGGCACTTGAAATACATGTATCCAAAGTTTATTACTCAGCCTACCTTGAGTCAAGGTTATAGAGGACTGACAATCTGCTGAAATATTTGGTAATTGCAAACAAGGTAGTATCACCCCAAACCCAGCCAGAAATGAATGTAATCGCTTACAAAAAAGGTTAATGGTACATCTAGAAAGAAGATGCAATGGAAACATCAGATCACAGAGAGCTGTACCAGGGTTGCTCCACTACATTAATCCAACCCTTCTCCTCCGTGACCTGTGCTGTAGCCAATTCATGATCTCCTGGTCACCTGCTCAAGCATGCTGCTGTTCCACTCTTCCAACACAATTGTTTCAAACTTTGCTAAGCCATACCTGACCTTTCAGACAGACAGGATAGTATACTTACATGAATACGTTTTGTGCGCTAGAAACTGAACTTATTCTGCTAAGTTTAATACCAAGTTAAATATTTGATTCTTTTGCCTACAGTTGCTAAAACAGGGATTTGCCACAGGAAGGCGAAAGACCATCTTTCCCTGTTTCATCAGCAGTATTTACTGCAGTGCTTAAGCACTGGGATCATGTGAGTGAGCTGCACGATGCTTTCCCCCCTCTCCCAGACGCTCCACACCGCATCTATGTCTGAGCCCTGGCTAAAGTTGCTCTTCTCTCCTCTGTAGCAGCTAATTTTGAATAATTTCCCAACACTTTTCTAAAATCAAACAACAATGTATTTAGGAAAATAGTTCTGTGTATTGAGATTCAGGAAAGAACTATTCTCCTATGTAACTGAAACAAGACCTAGGAGGATCTACCTAACACTAAAATCTGGATGTAACTCTTTATCAAGACCTTCAGTCACCAGTGAGGCACAGGGACCTGCCCACCAGTCCAGTCAATTCAGAGCCTTGCTGCTTTCCTTGCAGATTTTAAATATTACCCATTTTTTTGGCCATACAAGGTATGAGTTCAGGTTTTTAAAATCTTCATCAGACTGTTTATATTCTTCACTGCTAGAGACTGAAATTATAAATAGGATTGGGGATTTATTCTAAACATGTTGTACAGGAAAACTGTTTCTGCAAAGTACAGTCAGTTTTGTCAGCTTGGTACTGACATTTCTGATGCTGAAATTTCTTGAGAATGCTTTTCAGAAAAGGTAAGAGAACAAGTCCAGTTAAAACCAATCCACAACAACTGGCATGATTATTTCTGAAATTTAGTTTAAAGTTATTTTTCTGCAGTGGAAAAAGCTGGCACTGGCAGCTCTAAGAACACCCTTTTTCCCTTGAACATTCACCTGGCAATTTCTTTTTCATTCTTCTAGACAGAAGTCTAGAAGAAGTCTACCAGTTTGGAGGTTGACAAAAACAGAAGCAGCATTCACTGGCCAAAGGACAGTCCTTGGAAGCTCCCAGTCTGAGGTTACATCCATAGCTTCTCCTATAAAAAACATTAGAATTTAGATTAAAAATGTGCCAAGGAAATAGAGAAATTCACCTTATTTCACAAGATCTGTGCATTGTACTTTTCCTGTTCTATCTAGAAGTTATCAGCTGTGTGCCATAGGACAATAATTGGACCATCCTAGTCTAGGGAAGTGGATGATGCTGGATTTGGAAGTAAATTCAACTGCAGAGCCTCATCATAAAGCAAAAGCTGTGATTAATACACAGCATAGCTTTGCTCAAGTGAAGGTTCTCAGCACTTGTGTCCCCTACCCCACTATGAGTGCTTTTACTTTGTAATAGCTTTAAAAAAGCCCTTTTTTTTCCCAGTGTAGGAGTAGCCCAGTGATTGATATTTATTTGGAGGACTGTACTGGACACTGTAGTGTCAATATTCTAGTTTACTATCTTTTTCCTTCTGTTTTAAACGTCAGCATAATTCTAAGTCTGGTTTAAGAAACAAACCAAGCCCAAAACACTCTTCTTTGATCAGAAACATCAACTCTAGGAGCTCAGAACTGATGAACAATCCTAAAATAACCAACAAGTATAATCATTTTGTTTGTGATGTTTTGGTAAAGAAATGGCTTTCAGGTCAAATTATTCAAAGCCTGTAGTGAACTCTGGTTGCTTAGATTGCACGTGTGCAGTTACGAAAGGCTGTTGTGCCTTGAAGTTTTTCTTTTCAAACCACAGCACACAAACAGCTCTGCTATCGCTGTTGAGACTCCCCTGGTTTTCCAGGTTGCTCCCTTCCTTTCTTCAAGATAGCACCAGCTTTCTTACTTCCTAACAGCTCATCTATTTGGGAGTAGAGAGCAAACATGACATTTGAGATAAGATTATGATTAAGAGGTGCCTTAGTGGTTCATGAGTTCTAGCAGCCTCCCAGGATTTGGATAAGGCCTTTGCATAAAAGAAATCCATTGAGAGAGACAGCTTACCCTCGCATTTCAATGTTGAAAGCATAGTGAGCTGTGTTACAGTGGAGCATAATTGTAGGCTATGTATTAATGTGACACACCGAAATAATATGTTTTTGGAGACTTGGTAAGACTTTTTCTTTTTTTCCCTTTACCTTAAAAAAAATATTAATTTATATTGATCATGAGTGTGTTATAAGAATGTTTTTTAAATAATTGGTTTAGAACTGGGAAAGGCTACAGTATTAAATCAATCTTTTGACTGTTGGAAAAAATGCATTGTTGATAGCATCAACAATTTACAGATCTTTCAGTGCTCTGAATAACAGAATTAAAAATGTATGAATAAAAGCTCATATGTGTTCACATGACATACAGCTGAGTCAATACCTACTAGGGAGACAAATTTAGTATTATTTAATGCTACTGTATTCCTCTTTTATGAAACTATTTCTTGATAACTCAGTGACCTAAAATATAGAAAGCCAAGGCCATTTGAGGTTCCAAGATACTTCAGAAGAAATAACGGTTATGTTTCTTCCCAAATCCACAGTTTCCTATGCCTTGTTGGAAATTCAGTATAAAGTAATGTTAAAAATAAATTTCCACTTTTCTTAAGATTTGTATAATACTGGAATATAGTCTCTGTATGCCTTTAGGGTCTTGGTTCAGCAAAACACCTGGTATCTTGCTAAAGTCCATCTGTATTCAGGATACCTTTCAATCACTTGCTTAAACTTTACACTGTGTTGAAACCTGAGGCAAAGAATGGGCTTAAGTGTTTTTCTGGACAGGTATAACTTGCTGATTTGATACAGGAAGCCTACCTTGAAGTCCAAACAAATGACTTTGCTGTTCCAGATCCAAGTCATGCATGAATGTTTTCATAGTAAAAACCCTTGCAGAATGTATTACAGCTCTTTCATATTCCAGCTACTGATTTTAACCTCTTCTGTCTCATTGACGTCAGCCAAATCCCTTTCCTTTAACCACTTTGTAGAAGTGAGCATGAGAGTGCAAATGCCAATATACCTAATCTTACTATGTATGTTAACACACAAGGTGCAATAATTATATTGTGTTTAAATTCCTGCAAATGTGGAGGAGGTTATTGGTAGGTGGTAAGTATATTTAAAAAAATAACCCAAAGTACAGTGTAAACCTAACCAGTTCACGGTACTAGATTTCTCCATCATCTTCTGGCCTTCTGCTCCACTGCTGTAATTACCTTGACTCCTCCCCAATAACAAAACTCTGAATGTATCATGTGCCTGCTATTAAGTAAAATTAAAGCTTAGTACAGATCCTCTGCATTCTTTCTTCTCTTCAGCTGTGGTGCTTGAGAGCTTGCATGGCACAAATGAAACACAAAGATTCTAATCCATCCCATATTAAAAAAAATTAAAATCACTCAGAGCTTTCTAATGCTGATATGTATTAGAAACAGTAAATTTTGATGAAGACTGGTACTGGATTCTCCATTTCTGTAGAAAACTCACTGGTGTACAAAACAGAATCAGTCCTGTAAGCTTGTATATGCACTGTACGGTTTGTTTCCTCCTGCATCTCGTGCAAGCCCTTGTAAGGAGAAGGCAGCTCCGATTCCAGGTCCACTCTGTCCTAGGTCTGTCTGAGATTGCCAACAGGAGTGAAAAGTGTAGCAACACGCTTCACAATGTAACCAGCTATCCTCTAGCTACTGCCATCAAAATCACCAAGTTCCTGTTCTACCTGTGTGACTTTCAAGTTCCAAGTCGAGCTGTTTCAGTCATCGTCTCAAGATTTTACCTTTTTTGTGGGAAAACATCGCTTGTGTGTACCCAAAATTAAAAATGTTTCCACAAGATATTAAGAAATATTGAACTTCTAACTCATCAGCTCACTAGAATTAAGAAAAGTCATTTTGTCTCCAAGCCAAAACACTCAATACAGCTAGGAAAACCCATATAGAAAATAAGGTGGTCATTCATGAAAACAATCAGCTACTATCTCAGCTGTTTTCAGCTACTACAATATCAGGTAGAGGTAGAAAAGGAAATTGTGGGAAGTTTGTTAGGAGTTGCATAACATACATATGTAAAGGAATGCAATAATGTCCAAAAAGGTTTACGTTTACTTGCTAGTACTTTTTTCTTCTGAAGATCTGCTGATAAATAACAAAATACCTTAAAAGCCATGAGTCTGTTTTTCCATCAGGAAGGCACCCATTCTGTGGAACAGACACAATCCTCGAGAACATTACACAGAAACTATAACCCCAGCTAAGCCAAACACAAATTTGTGCTTAAATTTAGGCATAGGAAAGTTCTGTTGGCTTTACTCACATGCTTAAAATTAAGCATATGTTTTAACACTTTACTGGATTAGGGCCCATGTCAGCAAAATAAATTTCTTGGGAAGGAGTAATAAAAATGTAGCTTGCAGTGAGGGACAGCAGAGCCATTCACAGCTACAGAAGCTTTAAAACACTAGCTGGTATTTATATATTTAAAGAAGAAATCAGGCGTTAAACAAAACATTTATTTTAGATAGCTGTCTAATTAGTCTGCTACAGAAGCACCTTCATTTTTCTTAATTTGCTGAAAAACATTTTTTGCATCCTTGCATCCCCAAAAGAAAATTAATCTACACATCAAGGAAAAAATCGTTTTGCAAGCACAAGCTTCAAGAGCAGTGCTCCCACTGTTTAGTAACAGCCTGGATGTTCCAGAGATACCATTGCATTCCCTGGAGAAGGGGACAGATAGGAAGGACAAGCTTTTCAAATACTTGAGTTTAGTTACAGATGCACCTGAATTTACTCATTCAAGTGTATGTAATTGTATATAATTGCATAATATGATACATTTCAGCTAACTATTTCTCTTGTATGCATTGTGCAGTGATATGTATTTATTTTTAATGCTAAGAACCTCTCTAAATATTTGGTATTGTACGTCTAGCCTTTAAAGAGAACTGACATCATTTGCAAAACCAGAGTGGATACAATTCTACTAGACTGTGTCTATGCTAATTTTATTTTTTCCAGCAAAAACTTTCTGTTGCTAACAACAGTGCAGCAAAGCATGAATTCTAGCGTAGATACAGCTTCTTTGGCATTTTAAGTGCAGTGCTATCCGGCCACGTTCAGAACAGTTCTGTCTTGTATATCAAGATGCCAGTGGTCACAGCAGCTTGCTCTGTGCTAGTGCTTTGGCTCTTCCTGGTAGCAGTGGAGCTGTACCGATGGGCCATCCTCTCACTAATACCCTTTTGCAGAAAATGTCTTAAACTATCTCAGTAACAGTGTCATTTATTCCTTTAACATTACTTCACACCTGAATCAGCAGGCAATGCATGTGCATTGTAATTTCTGTGTTTTCAAAAGGAAAACCCGTCATTCAAAAGACAAGACATAATATTTGTTGTGAAGTTAGCTTTTTCTCCCATCATTCAGTAGCCCTCCCCTTGCAGCCAATTTTCCAGAGGGGACAAGGCTGCCGAGTACATAGCCTGCAGGTGTTTGTGCTCATCCCTCATTCCCAGCCACAGCTTCTGAGCCCATTGGACAGCTGTGGACAGACCCATCTGTAATTCTCAAGTTTTTCAGAAAATAAGTGTCTGGGGTCCTTGCAAAAGGGGAGAATAAAGATGGGTCTTCCCTCACTCTTACGACACGTGAGAGAACCCACTGGAAACCCTCACCTTGAGACACATTAAAACCAGGTTTAATTACTCCAGTGTTACCAAATTCCTGATTTCACTGGGATTCAAAGCTCAGGATCCTCAGTCCTCTTTTCATATCTTATTTGCACGGTCCATTGCTCAGTGAAGACCTGGTCGAGGTCCCAATGCCCTACAGCACAGACAAACATTAAACAGTAAATTCATTGACTGCATAAAACTTACGAGATCACAGATGGGAAGAAAAATGGCTCCAAGAGAATGTTTTCCCCAGCCATCCTTATGGACAGTTATGGGACTCTAATTAGCAGGGCTTGTAAATAAAAATCCATTCTTCTTCCTACCTCTTATGTCAGAGATTGCTTTTTCTTCAAAATTCACCCCTTTGCCAATGCTTCTGAGGTCCTGTTTTGATTTCTGCAGTAATGGCAGTGATGTATACAGATACCATTAATCAGGTTAAAGTTTTTAATAATTTTTAAAATTGCACTCTTCCAGTAAACCACCGTGCTATCTGTTCAGCTGGAAATAACCACCGTGGAACACATAGCACATACCAGTCAAGTCTCACTTCCATTGTATGCCTGTCACCTTCTACCAATGGGCAGGAGACCTGAGCACAAACTGAAACTGGGATGTGCTGCCTGTGTGCAAGTTTTGTGTCCAGACAGTGCTGCAAAGAAGCTTTAGGACTCACCTGCACATTGATCAGACGTGTGGGAGAAAGGAAAGTTTGATTTATTGGCAATAGCAGCAAGGTTGGGGCTAAGTCAAGCTGGCCAGCTAAGCCAAGATGTGCTAACGGATATAGAAACCAGCCCCATATACCAGGCTAAGATATGAGATGGCCAGGATGACAGTTCAGATTCACCAACAGTTAATTCAGTGCTGTGTTTTTTAAATAGCTGTAGCAATGGGACCATAAAAACTCCCACCAGGTTGAGGTCTCCAGTTTGGGAGCTTTTCCCTAATGTAATACATATTTTAAAGTTTAATCATCAGCCTTTCTCCAAGCAAAACTCCTGCCCGTTTCAGTTAATCTTTGTCAGAATCAGTCCTGGTACTGGGTAACAGGCTGCAGTTAAAGTAAAAATTAAAAACAAGTTTCTAATCACAGAGGTGAAGTTCTGAAATAGCCTTCCAACTTTAACAGGGAGTGAAAACCAGTTTCAAAATGGATTAAAAACATATTATTGCAACTTCATGGAACCAATGTTCAGTGAACCATAGAGGTCTCATCTGGTTCAATTTCCTAGCTACCAAAACCCAGTACTTGGTAGTCATCTGAAATTTGTACATGCATCGAACTGTTACTGATTAAAATAATTGTCACGAGTGTTTTAGTGAGACCATCACCCTCAGAAAAACAGAAGATTTAAACCACTGTTAGTAACTGGTTTTTTATAATTCACTTGTCAGCTCACTTGTAAATACCTGGTGCCCAACAGCATAAGCAGACTTTGTTTTTAATTTAGAGAGTTTCAGTTATATTTTTAGGAGTAATTTTTCTATTCAGAAATCTTGCTACAGTACTATGCACAAATTTTTGTTCCAAATAGCAAAAGTCTACAAAGGCAACGCATATATTGAATTACAAAAGCACCTGTGCATTCCCAAGGCAATAAATATTCACGTAGTAAGTGTGTTTCAAGTATGATCGGTGCTCTTAGGAACTTTGGGGTTACAAATCAGTACCTTTAAATCTAAACTAGCTTCTACCCATCAGCTTATATAGGAGAGAACCTCCCACAACATAACATACAACGAAGGACCCAGAAAAGAGAGTTAGGTTTTGGTTGTCATTTAGGTTATTGTTATCCTAACTCTGAAAAAAACGAAGGACGATCATAATGAAAGAAACACAGATGTGGAAAACAATTAAGGATACCATGTTAAGCTGCTGCAGCTGAGACTCATAAGGTGCCTGTATAAGGACAAGCAACACAACATGCTGCAAAAGAGGTGATTTTTGAAGTGTCTAAGTCAAGATGCCCTAAATAACCTTTGTTTCCTTTTGGTTGTTCATCTGTGATAAATCATTAATTTAATCTATCCAACTTTTAGTTCAAGAATGTACAAGCCATTCATTTTGCATCACAATTTCATCTACTTAAACCTATTCCCTTTATTTGTCATACCTGTAACATAAGTAAATTTGTGGTTTGCAGCTTAGATAATACAGCTTCTAAAAAGTAATGGCATAGACTGTGTGGCCATCTAACTGGGCAATAAACCTACATATGCTTTCTCTTTGTTTTAGAGGTATGATGAGTTGTAAAGGAAAATTATCTATATGGTTACCCTGGAGCAATAGTGAGATGAAAAACAGGACCTTGTGTCTTTTCAGAATGGAATCAGATAGAAATGTGATAAAAGGGAGGGGGGAAAAAGTTGCAGTACAGTGTGTAATTTTCTGCTGAAATGAAAGGACATGCTGTCATAGCTGATGCAATAAAATGATAGTGTACAACGTTAAAACACAATGCATTGCAATAAGGGAGTTGGCTTGCAGATAGTACACCTACGTTTCTTCTCAGATGTTTCATGTTGCAGTTGCCTCACTCAAATGAACTCTTTCATGGATATCTTGGGGCAAACACTGCCTTTTATTTGTACTGTTTTTTAACAATTCCTAGAAAATGCTCTATACATCTTGTAATAGAGAAACAAGAAAAAGTGGATAATTCTGAAAAAGCAATAATTTGATACATCCTTTTTTAAAAAAAGTATATGACTTTGGGAAATACTTTTAGCAGCATTGTGTGGTACCACTTCTAGCACTGAAATTAGGCTGAAAATAGCTATTGAAATGCAGGAGAGTTGCAGTATTCCTATCAGTTTACATCTTCTTGAGATAATCCAGTGCCCTGCCTTTAAATATGCAGATCGGGTCATCAGAGTGTTTAAATGTACACTTAAAACATTTTGCTGAGCACAGCTCCAGTGTCACTGAGGTAGCTAGCAGCAATACTTTCTGTTCTGGTTACCTGGCCAAGCATTAAGTTAATACAGCTTTAATCTTTGTACTTAAGGAAAAGATCAGTAGTTAAAAAGAACTTGTTTAACAAATCAGTTATGTATTTTAAGAGGCTCATTACTGTGTTTTTGGTACAAATGATAAACATTTTAAACTCCACAAAGTCTGTGAGCATTAATTCCTGGTTTAGTGCTAGCTAGGAAAGCATTTCGAATGTAAATCTGAAGGCTTTTGGTCACTGACCTTGTAGAGCTGACTAGTTGTAGGGAGGTCCTGTGTTTGTGGCGTAACTCCAGGTAGTATTAGGCAAAATTATTGGGAGCATTATACTGGCAGCAATGCGTGCTATGTCAAATCGCTCTCTACAAGCAGGAACACTCCCATCTGGTTTATAACAACCTCTGCAGAAGCAGAGGGAGGAACACAAGGCTGCAAGAAGTACCAGACAGCGGTTTGTGGTGAGCAGCTACAACCCCAGCTGGCTCTGCAGCCCTTCTCGAAATAGACCCCATATTAATCAAGATAATTTTATCAGCAGAGTTCTCTCATGTCACTGCTCAACGGCACACAGTACCTGGACCATGGTGGCAACATGTGCCTTAAAGTCACCCTGCTTAAGAGTGGGTAATAAACAGATACTGAAAGCAGTATGATGTATCTTTTAATCACATGGCATGATGCAGAGCAGTTGTTTGCATGTGCTCTGAAGTAAGGAGTGTTTGTATTGCTACCCTGGCGAAGTAAAGGGGTGGGGAGAGCAGGGGGAAGAAGTAATGCTGTCATCTTATTTTATGGGAAAAAGAGTTAATAAGAAGCGAGCAAGAGGTTCCTGTCAGGAGTAATGCCTGAACCACTGTTAATAAAGACATTTGTTGAGCGCTATAATTCCTAACATTTTAATTCTGTAGGAAGATGCTCACCGGTAAAATATGTATTTCCTTTTGTGATAAGAAAAAAAATAAACCATGTGTTATCCACCTAACTCTGGAGACATTACTTAGAGACATTAGTTAGAGTCTTAATTAGAAAGCAAGCGTGTAGTACAGCACAGTAACAAACAAATCTACTTCTAGAATGACCTCTCCAAACCCACAAAGAATAGCAGAATTACCTGGGCAAAGGATGGGTCCTTCCCCCTAGTGCAGAACAAGTTCCTTGGCACACGTGAAGGAATCCCAGGCTGAACGGAGGCCCACAGGGAGCATGGGGCCATTGGCATTTGGCATGCAACAACACAAAACAACCCGAAAACACAGGACCCCCTCATCCCGACAACAGCAAAAGCTGGGAAATAGATCAAACACGTCACTGAATTGTTTCAAAATAGAGAACAATTCCATTATATGAACATTTTTTTCTCTTCCATGATACTCTCAACATCACATTTCTGCCTTGTATTAGATAAAATTCTAGCTATTATTAGAATTCCTTTAGTTTCCAATATGCTTAAAACAAAAGAAATTAAAATTTCTACTGATGTTTACTGTTTCACTTCTAGAAGTGTACTCTCCCTTGGCAAAGTTCTACAATTCTTAAACTTACGAACAAGCAACCCTCCTTGTTATTTGTGCCTCTGTTTTCTTTTAAAACTGAAAACCTATGCCTTTTAGTTGTGTGGATTTTTTTTCTTATTCACAGCTTATTAAAAACATTTCTCCTAAGAGCCAGTACTTGGTTGTCATTCACATTAAATTGTTTCAGTTCTTTTTTTCGAAAGTGCCTGGCTGACATGTTCTCACCTTTATGAAATGATCCTTTTTTAAAACAGGAAGCACTTCCGAGTAAACAGTGTCATATTAGGCTTTATAAAGAAGAGTAAAGTCAGCAAAACACAGAAAGTAATCTTGCCCTATTCAGCACTGGCTTTCAGAGTTCAGTACAACTTTAGATCAGTTTTACTGAAACCAAAGAAGAGTAACAAGGAAGGATTAGAAGTCAGAAAAATGCAACCTATGAGGAAAAGATTGAAAGAACTGGGGCTGTTTGATCAAGAGAAGAAAAGGCTGAAGGCAGATAAAATAACAATCTTCAAATATGGAACAGGTGCTTAAAAAAAAAAGTTTCAATTGCTGCAAGGTTTGTGGCTGGACCTTAAGTGAACCTTTCTAAACTGTGAGTGCAACAAAGGCATTGCAATAGCTAGGGGAGTTCACACAGTTCCATGTCTGGAGATTTCTATGAACAGGTTAATGTATAAACATCTCTCAGGAATGCTGTAGGATATAGTTCATCCCACAGGAGATGGAATAAATTACTTCTTTAAGGCCCTGCCCAGGCCTATTTCTATTATACATGATTCTGGTTATACAATAAAAATTTGCAATTAAGATGCAAACATTTTTGTTAGGTTATCACATTTTTTTACTGTTGTGATCAACTCCTTTATCAATGTAAAACACTACCATGTTAGATACATGCAAAAAACCTATTGTTCAATGTAAACGGAAAAAAGATTTGTGCTTTTACAAAGTCTTACAGTTCACCAAAGGCTATACTTCTTTACATCTTCCCTCAGACAAACAGGTAATAAAGGAACAAGGCACTTTATTCTTTAATGCTATTTGGTATTCAAATTATCATCTTGTGCATTATCAGTAAGAAGACTGGTCCTCGAGTATTCCAGCTCCTGTATTCCAACTTATATACAAAGGATTGGAAAGGATCTCCTGGGTCATCAAGCCCAGGTCCCTGTTATCAGTCAGCCCTGCAGTCTATAATTTATCAAGCTTAAATCCGATTGCAAAGTTCTGCCTTAAAACACTGCTTACATTATACTGACTGAGCGGCTCTTCCAGACCTCTCTCCTCTGATGTTTCAAAGCTTCTTAAGTTTTCAATGTAAATTTAGTTAGGGCAGTTTATACTACTTCACTTTTGTGCCAGCACTGATTTTTACCTTAAATAATTTCCTTTCTTTCCTCCAGTGGCAGCAATCCTGTCCTCTCTTGGTTTATAGGTTAAATTAGTTTTGCCTCGTCTTCAGCCACCTTTCATTTTCTCCTACTAATTTTCATCTTTGCTACATTAACTCCTGTTTTCCTTGGTGTGTTTCTCTGACATCCAGATGGATTGAATCCAATGCTTTCCTTGTTAAGATAAGAGAAGTTAGTACTTCATCAGTACAGCATAATCTACTCCTAAAGTATATGTTGTGGTTTATCTTATTTTTATTTTTTCTCTTTATCTTCAGTTGTATTTTCTTCAATATTTACAAGCCTTGCATAGGGCTGAGATATGATCAATGGATCCAGCTGCTTATGTCGTAGTTTTGCTTCATCCTAATCATAGGCACAGTATTTGCTATTTTTGTCCTTTTCTCACTCTCTGACTAAATCTCAGCTATTTATTAAAATATCTTTACTTCTAGATTTCACATACTAGTTCTTCCAATATATCAGTTATCCTAATATATAGCCCTTGTCCCACCCTTCAAATGAGCATGTTCAGGTCTTTCAGCTTCCCTGCCACCTCATGTGTGCTTAATTCCATTCCTTGGTGTTAAACACCCTTCTCCTGAAACTGTGTATTCCTCAGTAACTTAAAGGCTATACCATTTTTTTTTAGCTATAGTTTCACTCCCTTTACTTATTTCCATGCTCTTTCCTCAAATGGTTGTTTATTAGCACTTACTTAAACCAGAGAATACCAGTCAATATTCTCCCCAGCTACATTTTGCGTGGTAGCCTACAGCACTCACCAGAAAAGAGGCAACTAGGATGTGGAGTCCTCCTTGAGCAGAGAGGGTCCAGGTCGTTCCTACACGCATGCTCTGCTCACCTACCCCAGTACCAACAATTCCCATGTAGGGCCTCCCATGTCCCACCTGTTAGCTGGAGTTACTGCATAATAATAAAAAAACCCAAACCCTTCTTGGGGCCAAAAGTGGAAGGAAGAAGAGAGAACTTGTGTCTACAGCCCACTGTCAGGGTTTTGGGCAGACGTGATGCCCGAGGTATAGTTCTCAGGCTGTTAGTGCACTTCACCCGGAGGTGGTGTAGTGCACAGCACTGGCTGGCTGGACCAGGTCTCTGTGGACCAGATGCAGAGAGGTGGGTGCTCCAAGATGAGACTGAGCAAAACCACCCTTGAGTGAATGGGAAATCCTGTGTCTCCTTCACATTTCAGTGCCTACTGACAGCGTGGGAGAGGGAAACCTGCTGCTGTGGTGCGAATCAGCGTGCCTTCAGATGTAGAGGCAGGTAAGGAAGCACACTGGGTATTTTGCAGGCTGCATGGTGACAGTTAGCACTACATTCTACTTTAAACCAAGTGTAAGCATTTCAGTAATTACAAAGTTACTTTGCTATCAACAATTTACCGATAAAACCTGAGTCCAACAAAAATTAAAGAGAAGCTTTATGGCTGACTTTTCTAATCACTTCAAACTCTCTAACCTCTGCAGCTTGCCTGTCTGTAAAGGAGCAGTAACACCCTAGCAGAGTTTATGTAACGGCTACCCAATATTGCATTAAGCTTCCTCCATCTGACATGTAAAACTTCCACCTGCTCTGTCACCCAAGTCCTGACTTGAACTAACAACTCCTGATACTACAGTGCTATATTTGCTCCCAGCAGGATGATAACAACGTGTATGGAGGAGCACATGGTCCAATTTATGCTATAGCTTGAGATGACAATTGCTTTACACTGTCTGTTACCACCTAGCAGCAGGATCAGTTTGTTGCTCTCTAGAGAAGAAGAAAACCACAGATACAGTGAGAAATCCATGTGCTATGGTGTTTTAAAATGTCAGAGAGCCACTACTGTATCATTAACTATAATTTTAAGCTTTGACAATGCTGTCAATGAGCCTTGGTATTTTGTCATCGCTGTACTATTTGTAAAAATCTGTTTCTCTCCATTATCTGCTTCTTTCATCTCTGTGGTTATCAGCCTTGTTATTTGTTTTTCTGTCTAATGGAAATTGTAGAGCCTCCCCCCCCCCCCCCCCCCAATATCTCTTTCTCTCTGTTTAAAAACAAATACTTTACAGTGTAAATGAATACTGTTTCTTCCCCCTCCCAATTTGTTCCAAAGGCAGCAGGAGCTTTTAAAAAGCTGTTTCTCTCTAAACTTACTACTAAGATAATTCTGAGTTACTGTGAAAAGTTTGTTTCTGTCCACCCCCTTCTTCTTTGCACAGAGGCATTTTCACAAATCTTCTGCTATCAGGCAGTGCTGAGAGTAGAGCAACTGTGGAGTCTCTAAAATGCCAGCAAAGATGATTGAGTTTGCAGTGATAAAGTGCAGGAATAAACAAAACATTGTAGCATGCTTTAAAGATGCACTCCTGCTCTTCATTGGAGCATTTTCTTTGCCTGATCCACACAAAAGACATGTAAGAAAGGCCAGCAAGTACAAAATAAGCCTCTGTATTCCACTAAAGCACAATAAAGCAGCTCATAGATCTTCTGTTTAAGCAAATTCATAAAGCTCTGGTTATCAGTGAGGGTTCCAAACCTGGCAATTTTTGTTACTATCTTTATGCTTATTTACAGGTCTCCGGTCTCCAATTCTACTCACTTAATGCATGCCCTGTTCCTGCTGCTGTATGCAGAATCAGTTTTCTGGATGTTTCCTCACAACATACCACCTGTAAACAGTTCCATTTGCTCCAAAACTATTTGCATCTAAAGAGAAATGAAGAGAAAGAGCTCCATTCACTTTGCTAGAGGGCAGTACTTGCTCCCTCTCCATAATGCTCAGGGAAGGCAATGTAATGAACCACCTGGGCATTCCCTTCCCTAAATTCCCTGAGATACTGTAGGCTTTATGGTCCCCTTCTTTTCCCAGTTGTCTGGTCACATTAGAACAGGGGATGAGGTCAAAGGATGGAGATCGGTGACAAGTGGTGTACTTCAGGGATCTGATTGGGACCAGCACTGTTTAATATCTCAATCAATGACACAGACAATGGGATTGAGTGCACCCTCAGCAAGCTTGCAGGGAACACCAAGGTGGGTGGTGTGGTTGACATGCCTGAGGCACAGGATGCCATCTGGAGGAACCTGGACAAGCTTGAGAAGTGGGCCTGTGTGAAACTCATAAGGTTCAACAAGGCCAAGTGCAAGGTCCTGCACCTAAGTTGGGGAAACCTCTGCATGTGTACAGGCTGGGAGATGAAGGGATTGAGAGCATCCCTGAGGAGAAGGACTTGGGGATACTGCTGGATGAAAGTTGGACATGAGCCTATGATATGCACTCACAGCCCAGAAGACCAACTGAATCCTGGTCTCTATCAAAAGAAGCGTGGCCAGCTGGGCAAGAAAGGTGATTCTGCCCCTCTGCTCCACTTGTGAGACCCCACCTGCAGTACTGTGTCCAGCTCTAGGGTCCTCAGCACAGGAAAGACCATTGGAGTGGGCCCAG
The DNA here is from genome assembly GCF_015220075.1 of Falco rusticolus. Taxonomy (NCBI): domain Eukaryota; kingdom Metazoa; phylum Chordata; class Aves; order Falconiformes; family Falconidae; genus Falco; species Falco rusticolus. The sequence continues at coordinate 46,169,585 of NC_051192.1, forward strand.
AGGAGGGCCACAAAAATTTTCAGGTGGCTGGAAGGTTGAGAGAGTTGGAGCTGTTCAGCCTGGAGAAAAAAAGGCTCCAGGGTCACCTTATAGCAGCCTTCCAGTACTTAAATGGGGCTTGTAAGAAAGATGGGGACAGACTTTTTAGCAGGGCCTGTTGCAATAGGACAAAGGGTAATGGTTTTAAACAAAAAGAGGGTAGATTTACATTCGATATGAGGATGAATTTTTTTACAATGAGGGTGGTGAAACACTGGAACATGTTGTGCAGAGAGGTTGTAGGCTCCCCATCCCTGGAGACATTCAAGCTCAGGTTGGATGGGGCTCTGAGCAACCTGATCTAGTTAAAGATGTCACTGCTCATTGCAGGGGGTGTTGGACTTGATGACCTTTACAGGTCCTTTCTATCCCAAACTATTCTATGATTCTGGGATGTAAATACAGTGTTGGCAGGGCAGAGATGCTATAACGTCCAGGAGAAACATTTCCAGGCCTGTTGTGTTGATGAAGGATTTCACATTATTTCATTGCTGGTAGAGGTCAGTTTTAGCTGACCTGCGTACTAGACACATTTCTGCCCACAGACCAGAAGATCCACAAGAAAAGCTGACTGCAGCACTGGTGTGCTGAATTCAGCATATCCTTAAGAAAACAGGGCCCTTGGATGACCAGGGATACCTACTTGGTGAATTCAGATTTGGGTTAGGTGGAAGCAGCAGTGCAGATGTTCAGCTGCACCAAGGAACAGCTGCCCTTAGCAGGTGGCAGCAGAACTTGAGGGTATACAGAAAACTAAAAATGCCTAGGGCACCTCAGGTGCTAAAAAGCAAGGTGCGTTTTGTGGATGGCTCATTAAATTCCACTTCAGTAATGTTTTAGATTTTTCTTTTTGAATATGGCATTGTTCCAAAGGAGCAACAGTTTTTACCTAGTCCGGGAACTGTGGAAGAGAGGTGAGGTAGAACATGGTAGCATCACTCTGGCTTCTGCCTTGCAGGTCATTTACTGCCATGCACTCAAGGGAGATTTTAGCCACAGGTGGTGCCACAAGTGCAGCTGTCCAGTCCCCCATGGGTACTCTAAACTCAGCTCTTCCAAAGAGCAACTGCATGCTTCAGTTCAAACCCACAGCTAAATTAATAACCAGCAACAACAACAAGTGGAGAAAACTTGCACGTGGTTTTAAGCCTGTCCCTGGGACTTTGGTGTAATCATTGCCATAGAGGCTTCAATGTGAGCAGAACACACTGAGATTGAACAACAACATGAGCTTGGATGTCTTGGACACAGCGCCTCTGCTTATCACCAAGTGCTTATAAGCTTCTGGGTGTCACTGCAAGAAATTGTCATCATTTGTAATGCAAATAAACCTCTCTGTCTCAAGACGTATCTTCTGACTCTAAAGTAGCTTCTGACTCCATCACAGTAGCTCTATTCTGGTGCTGGTATTTGGTGGAAAATCTCTCCCTTTGCAAAAGAAACCTTCCTCAAATTGTGAAAGAAACTAGCTCTAAAGCTTTATCTGGCTCCTATACTTACATAATATAATAAAGCATCTGGTTGGTACATTTTCACTCTTGAGCGATCAAACATGAGTTTTTAAAATTTGGGGAAGGGGAGTGAAAGCAAAGGGTTGAACTTGATTTATCCAGAGCCTCACAAAGATGTTCACCACAGCGTAGCCAACCATCTCCATTTTATGCTGCTAGCTCTACCTTTTCCAGTGTGCAAGTGATGAGGGATGCATATACAAGGTGAGGTGTGAAAACATCCAGGAAAATTCAGAAGATGGAAGTTCAGGAAAAATGAGAAGGCACCATTCAGAAAATGACACAAACTCACGTACCCAAGTGCTGGATTTCATCTTCAGAGCTCTTATTTAGGTTATGAGGTTGGTAATACTCTAGGTAACCACACAATCTTGTATTCCCAAAGTTCTTCTGCCCCAGTTCTCAGGAAGCGTATGAACAACTGGCAGATAGGATTGAAACAAGTTATAAATAATGAAATGCCAACTTCTTCTGTTGGTATTAGCAAGGACTTCATAAAGAAAGATTTTATCTTGTTAGAAGAAGAGTTTTATGCCTAGGTTACATCTAAACTGTGAAGTGTGTGCCTGTAACCAAAGGCCAGAACAAGTATCTAAGAGAGAAAAACATAATGCAGCAGCGTGAAAAGAGGGACTGAGGAATCAGAAAGAGAGCTTGCTTTCCACTTCTAAAGGCACAATGAAACTATGCTTTGCGTGAGCTACCCAGTCAATAGATTAAAAAGATTAGGAGAGTGGCATATTTTTTGTGCACATGACCTTTTCAGCAGCATGGCAAATAAAATAAATAAAGAGAATAGGCCAACCCCAGAGGTGGGTTTATATTTAAACACAAAGTTTACATTCAAGTTTCTAGGAGAAGAGTTGGAACAATGTGGACTAAGCTTGGATCCTTTCAATCTCTTAAGATCGAATTGCATAGTATTTTTAGACTTTAATACTGTACGTGTTTAGACTCAAAATGTAGTTAAAGTCTTCTTTTGTCTTGGATCTATTGTGAATTATTACCACTCAACATTCTATAAACTGGGGCTGGTATAGACTTTCATAGACATAAAACCAGAATCAGAGTGGGGCTTTTGGGTTGTTGGTTTTTGGGGTTTTTTTCTCTTTTCAGTAAACACAGATTTACAATGTGCCAAAAACTCTAAATATCCCTTCAATCAGAAGTCAAGGGGGAGGCTTTCAAAACATTCTAGGCTTTTTTATTTGAGCCACCTCGTAGCTTTTTGTGCAGGCATTCCTTCCCAGCAAATAGCACAAGAGCTAGCATGCTGAACAAATAAATATACAAAGGCTACTGAATGTATAACCCTTTCCCTCCAAGTAACCTCCTACCTTGCATGCACACACTGCAGGTTTAAATTGCAAGCATAATTTAATTCCCTCAAAACAAAACAAACCCTGTAAGGATTCAGAAAAAAAGATTATTGAGTCATGGCAACTTGCTTCATGTGTGAACTTACTGAAGATCAAAACCCTCAAAACATAATATCTGTTTGTTGAAACATTTGTTTAGACCCCACCTCAACATTCATGAGGGGCTCCTGTGCATCCTGACCCCTCCAAAGGAAAGATGTGAAGACTGTTGATAAGAAACACCAAATTCATCTTCTTCTGAGATTTTCTGACTTGTAACAAGTTCCTAATAACCGTACCTAGCCCTAATGGCATCTTGTTCAGGGCTCTGGTCGTAACATGGGGTCAACGTGACTTAATAAGACAAATAGTTCTGTGCAATAAGTAAGTTTCTTTCCTAATACTAAATACATAAGGCAGACTTCATGTCTTTAAAAATGAAAAAAACCCAAACCAGCTCTCATTAAAGAGCTGCTTTGGAAATACTTTTTGCTAGCATACCTCAGACTTCACTTACAGCGTTACGAAGCTGCACCTCTTGGTCTCAAAAACCAAGCTACCTTTTTCATAACTAGCCATATCTGTAGCAGGTAAGCAAATCTAAGGAATTAAAACCACCTGCCAGTTACCGTAAGTGGACTGGTTCAGTCTAGTCAAAAGATGAATTTTTGTGCCATAAAAAATATATATTTTTGGGCTCCCAAGGACTACACCAACAGTCTTCAGCGTAAAAAATAAAATAAAATAAAAGACAGAGAGAGAAAGGAAGAAATAGAAGCACCCTTATTATAGTATTTAAAAAACACTGTATCTGTACACAAGGTACATAGCCACTCCAAGTCCAATGATAAGGGATGAGGTGTAGTGTGCTCTGCATCATCATGCAGCAAAGGCCACTTCCCCATGTGCATGCCCACAGCCAGGCCAGATGCTTCTCCTGTGGCAAGCCCTGTCCCAGCTTGCGTAGGAAGGGAGGGGAATGGGTTAAGCCTCTATTGTCACTGCTACTCTTCAGGTCATATGAAGGCTGAATGTCTTAACAAAGTTTTTCTAAGGTTTTATGTCAGATCTCGGCTTCTTTTTTACCTTGTTTACAAACAGAATTAAATCTTTGGAAAAAAATATTTTTATAGAGCTTAAAACACACATGGTTACAAGATTCTGACCCAGAATTTAATGTTTCATGTGGAACTGTGGAGAACTGATAAAAACAGATTCTTTTTGCTTTTTCTTCCCTCTGTGAAAGTGGCGTTAGGGATGCATTAGATATGAAGAGGTGTTAAAGATCCATTATCTACCAGCTAAAGCAGATTCACCATCTCCTTTTTCTCCAGGGAGGGCAGCACCGTTCCCTGCCCTGTCCACTGCTTTGGATGGTGGACATCACTGGCAGAGCAGGCATTACCAGCAGAGGAAATTCTCTGTTACAACAGTCACCCAATGCAATACACCCAGTGATTGCCTTGGGGAGGGTGGCTGTATGCACAGGAAATCCTTAGTGTTTAGGGTTTGTCATTACATTTTCCCATGAAAACAGAACTGAAAAAAGCCCCAGTTATCGGGAATTTTTTGAAGTTGACCTTATGATCTAGTAATTCAGAGTATTTCTCTGGGACTTGAAAAGCGTTAAGTAATATATCAGGCGATTCAGGTATACAAACAAAACCTACACTTATTTCTATATTCACTCTTCTACTGCAAATTTCTCAGAGTAAGGACTGGTAGGGGCCTGCCACAGTTCAGCACAGCCATTTAGAAAAAGCAGTAGCATTGGTAAAGGGCAATAAGGATATAAAATCTAACCTATTTTTCACCTGTCAGCTAAGAGAAAACACTGCCACTAGCATCTTGGGACAGATTTCTCATCTCCTTTGCCTCATTAGTCTTGTTCAGTGATTTCTCATGCTATTTTCTTTACATAAGTTTTCTGTTTCATTTATTCTCTCACCTTGTATATTTCCTAAGGCTCAAGCTGTTTCTTCTTTCTTCAACCAATATTGTTTTCATTTTCCATTCTCTCTCCATTTGTCTTCTGTTTACAACTTCATTTCTCGCTGCTGTGTTTTCTAATTCCCATGTTTGTATCTCAGTTGCTGGCCTTCATTTCCAACTCATCTCCATCTGTAACCTTGGCTTCTTTTCCTTCTCTCACCTCTTGCTTTCACAGCCTTTCTTCTTGACATTAGTGCAGTCCTGTGTCACTACAAATAGCTTGCTAAACTCTGAGTAGCTGTGTGGTTTTGCATGAGGATACACATAGGCACACAGACACAGACACACACTGCTGCTCGACTCATTGCCTTGGGCTGTCTTAGGGGTCTCTCCCATTCTCCATGACTAATTCAACTGCACAGTCACTTTGGGACTCTTAAATGTGCTTAGGAAGCTGGTTCTGAAAGTGGCCATAATAAAAAACTCCTCCAGCTTTTCCCCTTCTGCAGAATGCCATTTCTGCCTGTCAGAGCCGCCTGCTCCTTGTTCTCCTGGACTGTGCTGGTAGAAGCCTGTCCTTAGATGCTACCTGCACATGATAGCCACGTTTAAAGGCACGTAGGAGAAATGCACACTTGCTCGCCAGTGGGGTTTATCTGGGGTTTCTGATCCATGCAGACTAAGCAGTAGCTTCAAAACAGTCTGGTTTGTACTTCACATTAGTTTCTCTCTCTCTCTCTCTCTCTCTCTGAAATCCTCCAAGTCATCTATTTGGGTTTGCCCACCTGCTGCCTTGCTGTGCCTTCAAGCCCTGGACTCACTGGGAAAGGCTTTGTGGTGCCTGGCCACAACCAGCTCCCAACCCCCAGGGGCTCCCCAGACACCCCTGCAGTGGGAGCATCCCTACTGCTATCATTAGAAATGCCTGTCACTATTTTGTCACCACGTTCATCTCAGCTATTCAGAAATGAAGGCCAACCCAAGAAGAATCGCTAGGCCCTGATTCAATCCTTTGAACTCAGTGTAAATACAGCCTGGTCTGAGTGAGAGCTGGATCTAGTCCTTAATCAGGCAGTGAGCACAGTAGTATGGCTAAGTATAGTAACCGCTTAGTTTACAGTACGGTGACCCAATAATTATGCAAGATAATACTGTATGTACTTAGCTTGTCTCTACCATTCAGAGCACTTGCCAATAATACATGAGCACAATTTATTATCTCCTTGCCTAGCTCGGGGCTCTTTATAAATGGTCTGTTTTCTCCCGAGATCACTGGAGCTGTGGCACGGAGGACTGTTAAATATACCTTGTGGATCATTCCAACATGCTTCTTTAAAAGAAGATCATATTGTTTTTCCTGCTTTCCATCTTTGAAAGGCTAGGCTTTGGCCAGAGGGTACTCTACATATCTGGCTGCAAATAGACTGCTTGGAGCCAAGCAATGCGGTGCCTTGACTAATTTCAGCATTCACTTAAGCTAAATTATTTATGATACTCTCTGCACAGGCCTTTCTCTGTTGTTGTTGTTTTAATGTTGTAATCTCAGCCAGAATAAAAGGATAATTTGCATGCATTTTCAGCTACTGCAGTAGCTCACAAATGGCTCTGAAGACTGAAGCCAACTACAATGTATTCAAAGTTTGAACTGAGTGGCCAGAAAAGGGAAATTCTGACCTGCCAGTAAATCATGTCCCTAATGGTGAGAAAGCTTAACATTTTTACATAAGCAGCTGAAACAACATCAGAAACATTTTCCAATGATACAGTTATTCACTTGTATCAAGAGCTCATCACCTTTGCTTCAGTAACATAAATCAGGAGGACGTTAAGCTGAGAATGGTCTGTTTTCAGCTCCGAGCTGGTATTACGAGTCGAAGTTCACTGCCAGCGGAGCATGGCTCTGTTGTTCTGAGAATATAAAACTACACACAGACAGAGAAAGCACAAAGCACAAGAGATAAGAAACAGAATAAAAGTTACAAGGGAACGCAGAGCAGAGAGGTACCCCCTGCTTCACTAGCTGGTGGCTTGCCAAAGAAAACAGCAGAAGCGGGGATTAGGGTTTGCGACGTGCGCATTAGAGCAGGACTACCTATTCCCTGCCTTTTCTCCTCTGAAAAGCTGCCATGTGAGAAGAAACATTCCTTTTATTATTTATGGGGACAGCCACTCTTGTTTATTATGCTCACGTTACTATGCTACATGCCAAGTACAAGCCCCCTTTTTCATAGAGGTTTTTCTTTGTACGGAGGTGGAAAAAAAGAAAAGACACACACCCCCCACCCCCACCCCCCTCCTCCCCGTTTGCAGGATTAGTAAGGAAATTAAAGCCAGGGTAGAGAAAGGAGCTCTTTCTACAGAGCTATGATTTGGCTTAGAAAGGCGCTAGGAGCAGGGCAGTGCAGTGCCCAGGCACCATCGTGCTCCAAGGGATTAACTGGAGCAGCTCTGCCTTGGGAGCCTTCCCGCCTGCCCCAAGGCACCCACATCCCACAACAAGGGACCCTCCTCAAGGAGCAGAGGGCACGCAGCAGGGGAAAGGATAATCAATAATCTGAACACCAGTATCTGTGCAGCTTTTAGGAGATGGATATTTCCCCCCCTCTGTCTTTGGAACAATGTTGTTAGGAAGGAAAGAAAACCAAGTTTATTCTCCTCCCCCCCCCCCCTTTTTTTTTTCGAGGCAGCTGAAGGACAGCTGACCTATTTTCTGAGTTCAGCAACACAGGAGGCTCTCCAGCACCTGATCACTTCTTTGTGCCTGTCCCCTGAAGCATGTTTAGTACTGAAAGGCCTGGCCCTGGTCAGTGATTGCAAAGGAGGAAACCCTCAGCTGCTCTTGGACTGCGGCCTTCCTACTGAATGCAGGCAAGGATCTGAAACAATCTGCTGAATGCAAAGCAAATCCCAAGGCAGAGGGAAGGGAAACCAGGCAACAGTACTTTCTGTGGTAGATGGCAGTGGATTTACTGCCTGGCAGTTCACAAACTGCCTCCAGCTGGGGGAAATTGCTAGTTCAATTCTCCCATGTTTAATGTGATTACGGGTACTAGTTCATAGGCTTAATTTCATTCCTTTGAATTCCTCTCTGCTAACAAAAACAAAACAATCAAACAGAAAAAAGTGCAGTAAAAATCCCTTCCAAAAAAACAGGATACAAAATGCATTTTTCAAACCAGGATCCTTCACTCATTCTGTCTTCACAAGGGATTTTTTTTTTAAATTTTTATTTTTAACCAAATTATGCACAGAAAGAGCTTATTCTAGAAGATGAATATTCTTTGCTGTATGGAAGGAAGAGAACTCTTTCTCCTTTCCCAACGGAGTTTTTAAAGAAGACCCTGACTGATGCTCCTTGAGTGTACAATCTAGGAATTAAATATTTGGGTATGGGAGAAAGCAGGAAGACAATAGCTTTGCAGGGGCCACATGAGAACCTGACTCAGTTGGATGGTGAGAGGGCACAGCTCCCCCCAGCTAGAAGACTCGGATAAGTAGGAAGCTCCAGACTTCAGCGTTGTAGCTCCCACACAGAGTGTGGCTCTGCCAGGAGGGGATAAGAGAGTGAACACATTTAAAGAACAAAAAGACTCCTATATCCCACATAATTTTTCAGATTTTAGCCTTAAAATACAGGCTACAGTAACTTAGTTCCGTTTCAGAAGCAACTTACTGCTTCACAATGGCCTTACAACAAGATGCTGAGCAAACATTTTCCGGTTTATCAGCAACACAAATATGTGACAACAGCAATATTTCAGGTAGAGTCTGCCTTTCTTTATTGGCATGATCTGGTTTACAGGACAATTTCCAACAGCCAAAAGAAACACACCATAACAAAATGTATTCCAACAGATTACATTTTTCATGGTATGAGGCTGCTAATAGGAACACTGTAAGCAAACTGTAGGTTTAACATACCAATTTACCCTGGCTTGCAGTATGTTGCTGAACTTACGTGGATTTCATCCTTAATATGGAATTAATAGTTGCTGCAAATAATGTGTACTTCCCAAGGGAAGTACCTCCAGATTGTTGAGTCAAAAAGCATGACAACTTTCCATGCTCTTTCAGACTTGCCTTGGTGAATTTTGCAGATACGGTTTCTTTCATGGACTGAACGTGGATGTTTTGTTTTTCATTTCTCTCATAAAGAGGCTGAAATAATGGGTATATTATAAACAAAATATCTGATATATGACAATGCAATACAGCTCTCCTAGTCCCTGTATTATTGTCTGGGTCCCCTCCAAATATGTTTTTGCTTGCTGATTTTACTACCTGTCAAATGTATCTTCTCTGTCACTGAGACTGTCCATTTAACTTAACTTACATCTTGCTCTGCAACTACTACATTGTTTAAACATTTATAATCATGTTTTCTAATGATTGTCTCCATGTCTCTAATTTGCTAATTAACATTTATTGCATATCTGATTACATTTTTACTCATTGTTGGCTTAACTTATGTTGAATAAGCCATAAACAGTTCTTACTAGTTATTATCAGTTTAGCTCGTTACAGGATTAATGCTATGCCATTGTTGACATAAAACTACAGCTAATAATTCACTTCATTCCCTTCAGCCTCACCACCATGGCAGGCACGGAGTTATTCTCCCACTGTTGGTATCCCTGGCTGCACGGCCCTGCCCAAGCCAGACATTATCCAGCAGGTTTAGAGATGGATTATGTTCCAGGGCTGTCTTTTGCATCATCATCATTTTCTTTCATCCCCTCGCTGTCCTCACCTAATGAATGTCAAACGGAGACATTAGCTTCAAAGGAATTACTTTTATTTATAGCAAGAGACAGACGGACTTAGCGAGCTCTACCCTGCTGCCACATCCCAACAGACACATCTCACTGCAGTGCCCTAGCAGCCTTAGTTTCTTTATTCCTTCATTTTCTCCTACTTTAGGCTTACTGCTGGCTTCTCCCCTTGTTGATTCAGGTGCTGCCAGCTGAGCCCTCTCAGTCTGCCCAGCGCTTCTTTTACTGCAAAGCCATTGATCCCCTCTGTGTTACTCATCCTGAACGTTTCCACCTGCAGTCCTTCCGTGCGGCAGCTTTGTAATGTTTTTGGCCACTGTCTTCTAATAGAGGGTGCCTGCAGTCTCTTAATACCTTCCTCCCAACCTCTGTGCATTTATAAAAACCATGGATTTAATTTCTGGTGTGCTATCTGAGATTACTTTCCCTCCAAGTGACTAGACTATCTAACACAGAAGGAGCTGGTAGGTGAGGAAATACCTTTTCCCAGCCTCAGTGGACCTGATATCTTCCCTCCTTTCGCTAAATTTCATCAGTCCTCTCTTAATCCCTCTGCACTTTTAAAATAGTACAAGGCCACATGCTTCTCTCCTCAAAGTCCTCCCAAACCCTCCCAAACTTTATCCACTGCTGTAACTGGTTATCTAACTCCTCTTTTATTTTTTTCATTCAGGCTTCAAACCCAGAGGAGTTCTTGCCTTCTCGAGCCCTCTCCCTTATCAAGGGCCCTGCGCTCCCCATTTGGTGACTTGTACTGACACCCTCAGTAGGGAAGAAATGCACCCAGGCTCCCAGCGTGGTGGCTGTACCTCATCTGACCAGCCCTGGCTGTGGCCCTGGCCCTAAGGGGGTGACATGCTGTGGGGTGGCCACCAAACTCAGCACCTGCCAGGTGCTGCCAGGCCCCAAACTGTGTGCCCAGCTGGGCTGCTGGGGAACGGCTGACACCCCCCAGACCTGCAGCCTTCTCCAGAATCCAGTGACTGGCTGTTTCTGGAGGATGAACAAAAGTTTTTATTTTGTCTGAGGAATGCCCCTTCCTCTTCTAAGAAGAACGGATGTACCAGTGTCCACAACATGCAGAGCTGAGTGCCCAAAACTGTTTTTTGCCTGCAGTTCAAAATCCTCCCTGGTTGTGTCTGCTCACAACACTCTGGGGTAAAGCCTGGACACTAATTTATTCTATGCCACTTCCTGGTTCCAGGTCAGTTGACTGTATCCTGGGAGTGTAAAGTCTTGGTGAGAGAAATGGTATCAACTCATCTGTCTGTAAATCATGCTGCAAAGTGTAGTTATGAGCATTGTGGGGAAGCTCTGGGCACCACTACAGTACTAATAAATGGTCGGTAATAACAAAAATAAAGGAATAAACTAAAAACAAATAGCAGCAGCAGGAGCTGGCAAGAACCAAGAGACTCGAATGTTTTCTTTTCTTTGACTTTTTATTAAAGTTAGTAAAAAATTTGTATATGAGAAGTCTTTTCCAGCAGAAAATGCCTCTTTTTTTTTCCCCAGAGTGAAAACTCACCAACAGAAACACAAAAGTTTCTACAATGCCATAGTCGAATTTACTCAATCCACAGACATGTCCATTTACTGAAACAAAAAAAGGCAAATGCAAACATTTGATAGGAATTCAAAGAGAACTCTCTAAAAATGTTTAATAAAAATGATGGAAATGCTGAAGAAACCTCAAAAATGAATAATTCTGAATATTGTCACAGATCCCATTGCACAATTTCAGCTAAAAAATTTGCAACCTATTTGAATATATTGAATACAGAAGTATGTGTGCCTGTAGTCTTCTATGTGTATAAATACATACAAATACCTATATGAGCTTAACTGTTTCATGGCCTTAGAAAAATGATGTGACCCTCTCAGGTGCCAGAATTCACTGCCCTTGCTCTGAAGCAAAGTTTCTGGAAAGACGTTATCTGCCAGTCACTTACACTATGGCTGTCAAGGGGTGTACAGAGCCCAAACTGGGTTTTATTTGTCGAAAGTTCATCTGTCTTGAAGTAGAAATAGGAAGTGATTTGCTACGTTGAAACAAAAGCTACTGTTTTTTCACTCAGTGCCTCAGTCGTCTTTGCAGAGGACCTTTTCTTGCAGCAAAACCCTGTGAGGGCCACCCAGCAGCCAGCCTGGGCTCTGTTAGAGTGGTGCTTTTGCTCCTGCAGTGCAATAGATCACCAGCTTTAAAAGGTTTCACATTCCCACCTTCAGTGCCATAACTTTTCCTTGTTATAAATAATGTCATTGTAATATGGGTGTAAATTAAGGACCCTAATGATTAGTTTCTAGTATTTGTTCTGCATCCCCAAAGGAAAAAAAGAACCTGGTAAGGAAAACAGGTGTCCAATGAATCACTCTTCTGTTGATTGAATGAGGTTACTATTATTTCTAAAGACTTTAAAAACCATGACCTCTGCTTCTGTGTTTAATTTTATTGTTCCTGACACTTCTGGTCAACTTCATGCAATGTTAAGGCCTGCTGATTCTTTGGAAAACTTAGTTCTTATAAATAATGTTTGCTTTCTGATTACATTGTGGAATGTTACTTAGCTCACATAATCAGTGCAAGCTTGGACCCCCAAGGGTCCCCCGCAGGGGCAGTATGAGAATCTGTACCAGTCGGTCTAATCCAGTACCCTATTTCTTATCATGGACCATCGCAGACAACTAGAGACAGAGCAGAAGTAGTATGGACAGGTAGCACCTTTCCAGCTTCCAGCAATCAGTAGGTAGGGGGTTTCTGGAGCAGGAGATGGCATCTGGATTGTTGCACTAACAGGCCTTGATTGATCTAATCCCTATAAATTGTCCAATAATTTCTTATGAATTAATTTATTCTTTTGGCTGCCGTGGCATCGTGTGGAAATGAATTCCACAGCATAATTGTGCTCTGTGTGTATTGACTTAAACCTGATGCCTGATCATTCAGATGACACCTAGTTTTTCTGATATAAGCCATAATGAAAAAAGTGTTTCCTATGTATCTTCTTCCCTGCCTTGTTTGTTTTACAGCTATCATATCTCCTCACAATTATCTCTTTTTTTCAGGCTAAAAAATGGCAACCTCTTTAGTTTCCCCTCCCATTCCATACCTCTGAGCATCCCATCCCTCTTTCCTGACCTTTCTCTCATTTAACCAGCTCTTTCTGAGACAGGGGAACAGAATGCTACCAGTAATCACAGTGTAGATGGACAATAAATTTACATAGTGTAACAATGATGTTTTCTATTTCACTCTACTTTCTTAGAGTGAAATAGAAATCTTTTCTTACTTTTGACTCTGACTCTAATGCAGGGGTCCTCAAACTACGGCCCGCAGGCCAGATATGGCCCCCCAGGGTCCTCAGCCCGGCCCCCGGTATTTACAGAACACCCCCCCCCCCTGCCGGGGGTTGGGGGGGGAAACCAAGCAGCCACAGTTGACCTCCTGTCACTTCATCCGTGTGCTGGCCCCCTGTTTAAAAAGTTTGAGGACCCCTGCTCTAATGCAACCATTTTCAGGAATTAGCCACGGTGACCCCAAGGTCCCCTTCCTAAGCAGCAGCAAAGTAATTCAGTACCCAGCATTCTGCACAGGTAGCAAAATTCCTTGTTCCCTGCATCCCCTGGTTTGTATTTCTCATTGCTGAATTTCATCTGCCACTTTACCCCCATCTCTGTATATGTGCACTCTGTATATGAAAGAGTTAATCCTGAATACATGGAATGGGAAAAGACAAATATTACATGCATTTCTGATGTATGCGCATGTGTCTTGTTATTTTGATTATCTCTCACACTGTATGAACATACTTTCCCCTCGCTAACAAAGTTAGGCTGATCTCTCACTGCCATCCACAAATCAGAAGGAATTGTTTTGTTTTGTAGCAGCATAGACTGCACAGCATATTACAAACTCTACTATGAATGCCTTGCTCTTTATTCTGTCTGGGAAGTAACCTATTGTTTGAATATCTGTACTTATATTTTATTGATAGGACAGAAAATGTCTAGAACATTCTGATTAGCATTGCTCAGTTTTCCATCAGAAACAGGTAAGAGTTAGGCATGTTATCATAGCCAAATAATGTACAATTTTTAGCATCATCTTAGAGTTATGAGATCTATATCATGATGATCTGCTTTTTTTCCCCACATTTTTAAAATTTAGTGTTGGATATCTGTTCCATGCAATGTCAAACAAGAACAGGATAATTTATTCATTGGGAATTGACCAGTTGAACTAGTGGGCATGAACTTCACCCTGTGTGAATGCTTTCCCTGGAAGCTATCATCAGCACATAAATCTCAAAGCATCCTTAGGTGACTACTTCAGCTTGTGTCCAAGCCTTGTTTGAAAGGTCTTTAGAAACCCCCCCATAACCAATTTTCTGTTGCCAGTTATACATTGTTAGATATATCATGTTTTGTATGGAAGCTCTCTTCCTAGATTTATTCTAGCTTGTCTTTTCTTTGTGTGTCCCTATGGGATAACTTAACTCTTATTCAGAACTCTGCACACCAAAAAAAAAGAAATTACGGAAGTAAATTTGTAACAAGAGTGAATTTGTAACAAAAGGACATAGACCAAGGCAGTAAAACCAAAATCCCAACCAAAATTACAAGGAAAATTCTAGTAAAGAATAAAATTCAGCTAAGCAAACTGCTTCCTAATTAATTTCCTTTGTTTATTGTAAAACAAATGCAACAGATCTTCAAGTTTGAGGGATTGTTAGGAATTGGTCTCTGAAGGACTTTCCTGGCATAAGCTTGTATCTCTGTGCCGGGTGTGTTACCCCCCTGGCTCCTTCGCCACATACCCCTTCAGAGCTGTGCCGCTTCCCTAACACTCATTTGCAGCACCTGACCATTTTCTGCCCAGCTGCAGTGAAATGACACATTTCACCCCTCAGTTATGCCTCTTGCCTCACATCTAAGTTTTGGCCTTTGTAGAGGGTAAGGCATCTGTGAGGAAAGTGTGATCTCAGCAGCCACTACTTAAGAATTTAGGAGACAAATCAACACGATCTGGAAAATTTGTTTCAAAAAACACCCCCCCCTCTGTAACACACTATGAAAATACAAATGAAATACAAAAACCATAATCCCAGAACTAGTGGCTACGGATACCTGCAAGATGAGATGACCTGGGACAACCTTCAGAGCTGGAGGTGTATGCCAAGTGTCAGCGTCTGCGGGCTGGGATCCCCAGGAGCTGAGTTTTGGGGAAATCCCTCCTGCAGGCACAGACCAACTCCTCCTTAGCAGTTAGCGAGCAGCAGAGATGGTATTTTGCCTTGGGAAACCAGGTTGCCACGTATTCTAAACATATTTTTAAAAGGGCTTTTTAAGGTTATACCCTCATTTTTGAATAGTTAAAGTGTAAGATGAAGGGATAGGACCTAATTATCATAATTATTATGTGACAATGCATAGCTTAGTTTCTTGTAACCATTTCTTTTAACAGGAGCCTCTGAGACTGTTTTTGAAGGACTTCCTCATTGGGTAATTTATCAGGAGATCAGGTTATTTTAGAGAGACTGTGAACTCAAGAAAGCTACCCCTAAAAGAAAAACTAAGCTTCACAGTCACAATTACGATACATGGGACCTAAAGGAAATGCAGGCCAAGGGCAGCAGTGCAGCAGGGATGCAGCCACCCCGCTGCAGGGCAGGCAAACCCCAAGCAGTGTGAATTTGAGCCAGTCTTTACTACATGGCTGTGGAATTATAATCTGGAGTTAAGGTTATTTGTGCATAACAAAAAGATATGTTTTGTATCTTTACAGCCTTTCAGGAAAGACTCTTAAAGCGATTTATGAACATTGAGTTTCCAGGGAGCCCAGTGAAATTCCTGTTAAGAGTTTTGGAGAAGAACGAAGCAATGTGCTGTAAGTTTAAAGTACTCATTCATCATCACACAAGTTATTTAGCAGCAGAAGCCCAAAACACAGAAGCCATTCTGATGCTTGGTAAGCCTGTAATAAATGTTATGAGATGACAGAGGGTTCCTGAGGCAGGGTCCAGGAGCCGATAAGCCAAGAGCTGCATTCCAGCCTCCTCCTATCTTGTGTTTACCTCAGTCTGATCACTGAGCAGCATTCTTTTCAGTGGAAGGAATAAAGTGGGAATCTTCTTCTTTCTTTCCTTCTGAAAGACTAGGCTCCATTTCTGGGCAGAACGTGACGGTTTTCCTTATCAGGAGAAATTCCCGTGTGGCACAGCCTGACCAACAGCTCAGCCGTGCGCAACGTGCATTCGCGCACCACGGCGAGGGGAAGAGCTGGGGGAAGGTGCACTACCCTGCAACATCCTGGGGACAGATAATACTGTAATGACAACACGATCAAGTCTGAATGGTCTGGGAGCTTTAGTGAGCTGTAATGGAGCTCTCCCGTTGGGATGATGTGGTGACAGAGGTTGCATGGTCTGCATAGTTGAGAGCTCTCCCCAGTACCTCAGCCTGTGCCAGGCAAACAACACAAGTTTTAAACTCTCTGGAAAGTGCTTCCCATGTCAAAGTCACTGGCCAGGGTTTCCTCCTCTGTTGTCTGAATGTGGGAAGGGATGGCAGCCCCTGCTGATAGCAGGAATAAGTCCTGGCCTTATGAGAGTTTTTTTCTCAGAGCTGTCAGGAAATCTTAGCAAAGGCATTAGCAGCGTGGCACCTTGGAAAGGCCTGAGGCAAAGGACACACTGCCACTAGCGTGTTGGACAGACAGTGCCAGCCCCTCGCAGTGCAGGAGGTGCTGGGTGCGGAGTGTCTCAGCACAGCAGCAAGAGGACAGGAAGGCTCTCACCAGCTGAAGCACAGCCTGTGGCCATGGGGACCTGCAGCCAGGACTGCTGCACCTACACACTGCCTTGTCACCTGGGTGAGTTTGTGGGATTAGGTCCTAATTATCAGCTCCTGTCTGGTTCATCTGGCACCCTTGTTGACAGTGTCCCGAGGGGGAATAAGGAAGTAAAGGTGCCTTGAAGCTTTACTTCTCCTTTTCCCTCCGAGGTGAAGCCCTGCAAGAGCCAAATATCCACTGGCAGGTAGCCTGGGGAGCTTCTCTCATAGTTAGGCTTGCTATATATGACCTGGAGAATTCATTCTCCCTCTGGCTCCTTTAATAAACATTACTTCCAATACAACATTGTAATGGGCAAATTTCTGGAGCGAAGGCTCAGCTTACTGTGGGACAGCAACATGCTCAAATGGAAGGGGAGTCCTGGGATGCACTCTGCATGCAGTGGATCCAGCTGGTTTGGTTGATCTCATGCTAGCCATAATCTATAAGTGCTTTTGCTCAGCTGGAAGGAAATTCTCATGCTTGAAGCTCTGTTCCAGCTCCTTTTCAGGACCAGCACTGGAAGAGCCCCTGCCTGCATCACGCCACACTGCAGAGTCACATCTGCCCACCCTGTATCTAAATGAGTCCCTGTATTGACTACTGTGTGCCAGTCAGAAAGGAATGATGTTCTGGTTTAATGAATGCGTAAATTTTACTACTCTCTGTGGATTTTTTGTGAGTTCATCTCTGTGGGAAGGGTGTGTGTGTGAATAAATTTTCATCTGTATTTGAGACTGCAAAGATCAGACTTGATTTCAGCAAGAGCCTATGGGCTCATGTAACACTGATAATAACAAATTAGGCACATTGGCAAGGGAAAACAGCAGTAGGTTTTTTTTCAAGTTGTAGAGTGGTATCTGTCAGGCAGATAGGATCTTTTCTTAATGTACAGCATTTTGTCTACAGGTGTAATGCTCCACAAACAGTGACAACTGCGTATTCCTAACACCTTTTGCAAAAGTCTCCAATATCATGTGTTAAAAAGCATCTGGAAAATCCACCTTAAAAAAGCCACACTAATGAAATGGCCTGCCAAGCTGCAGCTTCCCGATCCTTCCATTATAAAGAAATTTGCTTATGGTGCAATTTATGTAGGCTCCATATTCCAGCAAAAATACATGAAGTGGTATCAGGTTACCAGAATCAGTGCTAAAGCACTGTTCCCTGGAAGGGGAGGGGAAAAAAAGCAGCTTGCTTCACATTCAGTAAGTCATTGTGACACAGAGTTTTCAGGGAAGCAACAGGAACATGGGAAACGAGAATTTTTTTTCTTATGGAAACCTAATTTGGTAACTAAAAGCAGAGGAAACACCCGCTTTTCAAAACTGAACCCCAATCAATTTTCCAGTAAGCTGAGTGTCTCCAGACAGTAGACGATCTGCTACAACAAAACAGTAATAATACCCCTCCCTCTTCTTTGAAAAATTGCTTGGAAAAAACATTGTTATCTCTGAATCTTCAAATGCTGCAAACCCCCTTGTTTGGGGGGTTTGATGGCCAAAATGCTTTGACCCTCTGTTTGGGGTCAGAGTCTTCCTGAAAGAAGATCTAATGCTCCAGCCTCCCACTCATACAGATAAGCCTGTGTTCTGTCTTCCAGCAGAAACTAATGTTTTGAAGACATGATTTGAAATAAAGAAACTGTTTCCAACTTTTGCTGAACTGCTTAGGTTTTTCTGTAAGGGAAGCAAATACTAGCAGAAGCCAATGCAGCTGCTACAGAGGTTTGGTTTGGGGCTTTTTTTTTTTTGTTAAAGAAGCTACATAGATGCATGAAACAAAACTAAACCACATGATCAGTCAGTAGGAGTTAGAATAATTTCTCTAGAATCGACAATCATACATTCATTAGCTGAAAACACCAACTTTTATAAAGGGTTTTCTTTCCTTACTTTTTACTGTTTATCTGGAGCTGAAACAGCAAGCACAGAAAGAAACTTGAGCCCAGACAGTTCTTTATTTCAGAGGTTAACCTGACTACTAGAAGAGCACTTTTACGCAAAGTGGAAGTGACCTATTTAATGACTGTGACTCATTTTCCTCTTTCTTTAGGCTGGTAGTTAGCTGCTGTGCCCCCGTTCCCCTCATCCCCAGAGGAAGGGATCTTGTTTTGCTGAGCATATGTGTGTAACTAACTGGACTATTGCACAATGAGCTCTGGAGATGAAGGTGAGCCTGAAGTACGTGGATCTACATAAAACTTCAGCTTTTCAAGACTCTTTGGCAAGCAGTAACGCTGTAGTTACACATCTTGAGTATTATATTGTCTCACAGGGTAAATCCAGACAGGCACATGCTTGTTAGAACATTAAAAAAAATTTAATGTTCTAATTTTTTAATGTTAGAACAGTAAAAAAAATTAGATCTGCAGAAGATACTGGCTGTCTACTTTCTCAGCTGATGTGATCAGCTGTTCCCATTGCTTGACTTCTGCAGCTGCAAGAACAAGGTGATTCTGAGGAGGTGACACCCATGTGAGGTATTCCGCTTACATGCTGGCAACAAGAAGTGGACTTTTAGAGCTGATGCTGCATTTTGAGTTTGGATAAATGTGAGTAAGAGTGTTACACTGAGTATTTGATCTTTTAAGTTTCCTTTTGGAAAACGTGAACAAGGCTGCATCTTGCTTGCACTATCCAAGCTTGCCTGTGACTTTTATTCATGTAGCCATGAGATCCTAAACATGCCATCTAGTTTCAGGGCACTTCATAGTAATCCTCTTATGAATAGTCACTATGCATGCAGAGGAAGAGATTAAAAACCAAATGGTTGACTCATGCCAATCTAAAGACTGGCACGCTGCAGACTCGTTAAGGAATAGCTCTCTGAGCTTCCTGCTCGCATACTTGCTGTGTGACGCTGCCCTTTCTGCAAGTCCAACTTGCCGCTGGGACTAGCGGCTGGGTACCATACTTTCCCCTCACACACAGATCTTCCTTCTGGTACAAGCTGCCAGGCACCCACCACCTCCCTGGCCTGACCAGGATTTTGTCCTGCCACCACAGCCGCTGGTGGTGTGGCATCTCTGCTGGCAAGCTGTACAGCTGCAGGTCTGTTATTGCTAGTGGACTCAGAGATGGGCCCAGATTCTCCTTTGCACATTTGGGTACCTGTGGCATAGAGTGCAACGACCAAACTATTTGCACTGTTTTCTACGTACACAGTACTTTTAAAAGCAAAAGAAAAGAAAGGTATTCATATAGTTTTCTCTCCCTGCCATCTGGGAACCATTGCTTTAAATATGTAGTGTTAGACTCTTTGATAGTTTAGTTTCAGAATTCCAGATTAAAAATAGGTAAGAGCCAAAACTGGGGGCTAGAACTGCCTTATAACAGCCAGTGGCATTACATGGTATTAAACTGGATGAACTAAGTCTTTGAAATACATCTGTATGCCTTTTGCAGTTTTCCATGAAAAAGAAAATGTGCCTGTAAGCAAGGCTACTTTCTTATGTTAACAGATATTTACCAGATAGTTTCTTTCCTACACACAACTTACCTTTCTAGAAGTGTCTATGTACAATATCGATTGAAACTTCTCATGGTCTTTGCAGTATTACTACAAAACATCTTATCATATAGTAAAATGATCTTTCCATTTCAGTTTCTTTTTCTGTCAGTGCTTGATGCTTCTCCTCCTCTTGTAGCTTTTCTTACCTTGTCTCCTATAGTCCTTTCTGAAGATCTTTATTATTCTGTCCTCTGACAACTACAGCAATCTCCTCTATGGGACGGTTCTTGCAGTCATGCCATGTGCAATTTATATGGTATTAAGCATTACAGCTGAAGAAAAAAAAAACAACAAAGAAACAAACCTTAAAAACTTCGCCAGAGACTTCTCTTCACATGGTGTTCTTTCACCACATACATTCAGTGACAAGCTGGTCTTAAAATCAGCTTCCTTCATCAGTTTATATCCTCCAGCCTCTCCCCCATCCTCACCAGATAGTTCCCCTCTTATCAGCCTCTTTCATTTTTCTGGTGAGTTTTTTTAGATACTGTATAATCTAAGAATCCAATTAAATAGCAATCAAATTAAAATACTCCATCACTGAGTAAAATGTGTAAGAACCTATGTTAAGGGTGTGAGGACAACCCAGCACACATAAAGCAGAGACTAGCAAACTGTTCAGAAAAGCAGACACACCAGGTCTCAGTGATGGGGTGAAAGATATTCCCTAGAGTTTCAAACAAGATCTTTTCAGAGGAGTTTTTGTTGCAATACTGAAAGCTCCTGAGCTGCTGAATGGAGAAGCAGTCTGAAAAAAAGGACCCTTCTTGCCAGGACATAGTAGGCCAGAAGGAATTCAGTTTCCAAATGCTTTCATTTCTGTTTTGTCTCCAAGTTTTATCTGTTTTAAAAGCTATGGGATCTAGTTTCTGTTAAAATAAAACTTGGGTTTGAGTTCAAAAGATCTTTTGCAGTCTTGGGAGTGCCCAACTTAAGAAGAAAGTTTGGCAGATCTGCCTCAACATTTTAGTCAGTTTGGAGTCCCATCACACCAGCATAGGTTGTGAAGAACACACCCATTTCAGTAGGGAGTAACAAAAAATAAGCATTTTGAAATGCCATGCTTTGTCAAATTGCCCTGCAATATTGTGACATATACTTAAGTCCTGCCTTCAAAGATCTGCACATTATTTTTACTTGGGGAAGAGACACGTGCTTCCTTTAGTGAAACAGAACACGGAATCTATCTCAAAACTTTTGGAGTAACTAAGATACAACACTGTACAAAGTACACATCAACTTTTTGTCTGCATTTACTTGCACGATTCTGGCAGATCTTTGTTGTCATATATGATTTACATCTTGATTGTATTACAGTGGGGAATCAGAATAAGCTGCATAGGAAAAAAGATCATTGGAAGAATGAACAGATGAATCAAATTGCTTGTTCAAACAGTTAAAGAAAATGGAAGGGACTGGGTCTTGCAATACCATTTTGCACAGAAAGGCAAAAAAATGATTACTGTTACCCAATACACTATACAATTCCTGGGTTTGCAGACATGGAGTACTGGGCTCATTGCTGTCATATTTGAGTGTCAGATAAACTTTTTTTAATTGGCAGTAGCATATCCAGTGCAAACAGTGGCCAGCAGTCTTCCATTTGTTAACTGAAAAGAATATACCTTTTTAGTACATACCCAATAAGGCACAGCATAAACATAAAAAGCAGTGTAATTTAGGTTGGAAGGAACCTCTGGACCAAGCCACCTCTGCTGTGCAAAGCAGCAGTAACTTTCAGGTTGTTCAAAGCTTCATCCAGTTAAGTATGGAAAACCTCAAAGGATACATTTTATTTCAGTCGGGAGTTCCCTGTTCTCAAGCCAGTCCCCTGCCAGGACTGCTCATTTCCGTCCCACTGGAATGGAGCATTCTGGTGCTCCAAGAAGACACTTCTTGAAGATCAAACAAATGCGAACCTCCTTCACACTGCTCTGCGGCAGCCTGCTGCGGTATCCTGAAGAAGAGGGAATCTGCTCTCATGAAGTCCAGTATTATCACCCTGCCTTCCATTCTTTTCTTGGGAACTTAAATTTTATCATTTCATGGTCACAGTAGCGTCAAATTGTGATGTAAAGGCAGGTTGTCAGGTAAACAGCAGAACAGTCAGAATATCAGCTCATTTAACAGCAAATAGTTTCAAGACAATCCTTTATAATGCAAATATGAAGTTCAAGTAAAAATGCTATTATGGTGTGAGGCCTAAGTGAGATGCCAGTGAGAGTGACTAGTGTGTATCCTCCTATTACTCATCATTCTATTTTTTTTCCTTGCAAGTTTCACCCAGCAATGGAATTGTTAACAATACTAAACCATGTATTGCTGCATGACTTAAGCAATAACATGACATTAAGATTAATGACAAAAGTTCAGATCTTTGAAGATCTTGCTCCGACTGCCTGTGGACACCTTTATCTTGCTTATCTTTAGCTTACACTTTCAAAACCATCCTTACAGCCATTTGAAGGCCAGCAGGATGTCTGTAGAATATTAAAGCCAGAGGATAGAGCACAAAGTGGCATCCTCTGTGAGCCAGGCTCATCTTGTGCTGCCTGTGAGCCAGCTCAAACTGCCCACACAGCATGTGTCCACATGATTTGTATGCTTTTCTTGGGTCATATACTCCCTTGGTCCTCCCTTCGTTTTCTGTATCTTTTTATAATTGCTTTAAGAACCCTTTGTACAGTTGGAACAGCAGAAAAGCGACACTCAGAATGGACATGGCATTATCTCACTTGTAAAAATAAACACATGTGTGTATGTATATGAATGTGCATACTAAAGTTTAGTTTAGTGGTTTTTGTTTTTCTGCCTTTCCATTCCTGCCTTGTTAACATCCAGAAAGAGGTTGCCATTAACAATGGTTTGGAAACTAGTGAGCATGGATTTATGAATAGAATTTCATTGCTGTGCTATTTTGTCAGTCATTAGTACTTCATTTTACATGCCATCCATAACATCCCCAAACCAGAATCTGATTGACTGAATAAGTTTTGGCTTTAGCTAATAATAACTGTTCTGTTGTACAGATATAAACCATTGCTGCTGAAGTGTCATTCTAACAAGGAGTTTGTGTTTGAGGAAATCAAAGTTTTAATTTGACCATGGCAGGGAGTTACAGCCAAAATGCTTTTAATCTTTTCTTCAGTCTTTCAAACAAGATGTCACTGTATTTAGGCAGCCAGTCAAAGAAACCTCTAGAATTTCAAGTTACTTCCAATGCATATACCACACGTAAACCAGAATGCAAATATTATGATAGAGTAAATAAATGCATGAGAAATTCCCAATAGTGGGAACATCCTGAAAAATACTGACAGCTAAGCCTTTCATGCTTCCTCTCAAAAAGGATGAAAAGCAGTCTGTCAAGAAGCAGCTTAGTAGACTGTCAGCTCCTTTTCTGTCTCCCCAACTGCGGCCAAGATCTTAAAAAGTTATTCAGCCACCTGACTCATCCAAACAGCTCTGGGGGTCTGGGCATCGGTGTCTTCTCTCAGGGACTTGCAGATAGATCTCTTTAGAGTTCCTTTTACTTGGGGATCCCCCTTCTCCCCTACCACCCCCTTTTTTTTTTTATTTCTTCATTTCCTATTACAGTTAATTACTCCTAAGTTTACCACAGCAGCATTTAGGTTAGTCAGTGCAGAGCTCTCCCAAATATACAGAACCAGGCTCACCTTCTTCCCTCATCCAGCCCATGACTGATAGTGCTGATCCTGCATCCTTCTTAAGTCCCACGGTAGTCATGGGTGGATTGAAAGCCATGACTTTAACGAGGTGTCAGCTGCCCCCCACAACCCACCTCTGTCAATGCAATTATCAGGACCTGCTTTGCTCCCAGCAGCTCACAAAATACTTCATCTGTATCATCGGCTCTTGCCTGCTGCATTGCTCACAGTGTAAGCTTTCAAATCAATTATTGTAATATGAACCTTTTAGCAATTGCTATTGCTTTTAAACCCAATTTGTTCTGAACTCAAAGGCCTCTAAGCTCCCATAATATTAGGATTGGTGCCTGCACACTAAACTGCTCACTAACAGAGGTCTCGGAAAACTATCTGGTTACACATCACGCTGGTGTGGAAACAGTGAAAAGAGAAAAGGAGAGGTACATTTAAGTTACACTTACTAGTATTTCTTCCAGAACTGCAAAATGCTCTCTGTTCTAAATTAATGATGAGCAGTTCCCTGCATATTTGTGCAGTGTAACGGCTGTTCAAAAGCTCTTTCTTATCACAACCCAGTGTAAAATGCTGATCTTGCACAGCAGTTCTGAAAACAGAAGGTAGAAAGCTGTTGTCTTAAAATATTCTTTAAATACACTTAATAAACTATTACAGTTGTTCTTGGATCAATTCAAAGTAAACAATGAAGGAGGCAAAATAAGTCTACCCCTGTGCACTTTAACCTCACTTAATAGTGCAAGAGTTCAGAGGAACAAGGGTTTATACAAAGCCCATCTGTCTATCAACCTTTTCCTCAGGTACTCTTGAACCCAGTGGCCAGTTTCAATCATGTTTGAGAGCAGGAGGCTCTGAAAAACTAATTTCACATTTCAGAGAAATCCAGGAGGGATGAGGAAGTGGGGAAAAGAGACACCCAAACTAGTGCCCTCCCCAAAGGAAAGACAAGTAGAAACCAGCCATCACCTGTGGCTTTGTAGGCATGCCTTGTCCTTGCACACACAGCCTCTTGCTCATCTACCAGGCAAAAATGGTAGATGCTGAAAACACAAGGAAATATTTGAGTTGAAGAGCAGGATGAAGTGGAGTTATCACCATAAGGGAAAATGCCAAGGACATGGAATGAAGCAGAGGCTTAAGGGAACCAGGGAAGGAATCATTATTCTGGTGGCATGAGAAGAGCCTAGGGATATTGTTATGAGGAAACCTTAAGAGACCAAGAAGATGGATTTGTTTTAGGTGAAGACCATAAGAGACAGGGGGTGCAGATACATGGGAAACCAGAGATCCCTATTTTTGCCTTTTATTGGTCAGTGTGGCGCGTACTAACATGCTACATGAGTCTGGAGATTACTTCTATGAGGTCCAAAGCTTTGACTAGAAAGGATTCAAAGCTATCACCTATGGCACTTCAATATCTCACAAAGGGACTGATTTCCAAAGCAAGACCTAAATGTATAACTACACCGATACAGAGGCTTGGCCTTGATACTACTTTTAACCAGCCCAAACAACCTAAGCTGAAATTCTCCACCCCATCACACCGCATTGTTCACCCTGAACTATCCACATGGTGGGCCTCATTTGCAAACCAGAAACTCTCTAGAAATATATTTAAAGTTAATTGCCCTTCCTGAGGGGTTTTTATTCAGCAGTGGGCCTCTGAAGGAAGTAGAGCAGTGAAAAGGAACAAGAAGGCAATAGAAAGGGACGGCTGCTGACAATTTCTGTTCAAGGCCAGCAGTTTTCAGTGGACACAAGCTGGGAAGTAAGTTTGAGTGACAATGTGAGAAAACCAGGGACCTTCCCAGGTGACCTGGGTTACCACCAGTGGCAAGTCCGGGGAATGCTGGCAGAGTTGGTCACCAACCCACATAAGTGTCAGACATAAGTTGACCATAAGCATCAACAGTAGCATGGACTGGCGTACCTGGACTTTAAGCTTTAGCATAAAGTTATCACCTTTAGCTCACGAGGTTCCTCAGGCACCAGCTGATGGTATTTGGCAGCATAGGCCACTTACAGTCTTCTGCAAGCATTGCCTACCAGCTACAGTGTGATGAGGATGCTGCACTTGGGGACCCTCATTCAGACCCTCTTGGCCATTTTTATGCTCCTATAAACTAAACGCAGGTCCCACTGCCATGGCACCACACAGACCAGCTGCTTCCTGAAGCAAGGTGAGCTGAGAGGTGATAGGAACCCAGGGCCAGCAGGACCCAGCCTCCCCAGAGACCATCCACAGTATCTGAATGAGGTGAGCAGGACAAAGCTGAAGATAATATCCAGAACCAGCCAACAGTCCAGATATAAGGCAATGAGACAGGTCTGAGGTAAAGCTGGAAATTCCATCCGGAGGTCAGATTAACATCAGGTCCAATGATAGCTGGGAAGGTCCATCACAACAAGGCTGGGCTGAGGTCTAGCCAGGATGCCAATCTGCAGGTTAAAGTTTAGACCAACACAGCCTCTAGTGAAACAGAGATGCAGCCGAGCCAGAGAGCAGGACCCCTCCAGTGCAGCTCAGGCAGGGACTGCCAGCCATGGGCTCAGCATAAATGGGCCTTCTGGGCCCATGGGTGTGGGCGGGAGCCCCAGAGGAGGCTGACCAAGGTCGTTAAGGCTTATTAGTGTACTCAGAGGCCTGACATACACAAACTTAATAAAGAAGATGGGGGTGGCTGGAAAGGGTGGTATGGAGTGTTTGAATCTATTCAGCAGTTATGAAGAGCCTGTGACAATATCCCAGAAACAACAAATACGTACTTTATTCTGGTCTAGAGGCTGGTGTGGCTAGGCTGAAAACATGCACTGAGGATGGCTCACCACAGGGGTGGGACTTGCATTCTCTTGCTCACGCTGTTGTATTTGTTTTTGCATTTTCCTCTAAAACCATACTGGGAAAAACAGGGCTAGTGTCTTGTTAGCTCTAAGACTTCCTCATACCCACCTGAATCTTAATTGAGGGGGAAAAAAAAAAAAAAAAAGTCTGTTTCAAAGGGCCAATGTGCTGAAAACATACATACAACATACACACACGCTCACTTTGTGCAACTGTACTAAAACACACTACAAATGTAGATCTTACATTAGGCAAAGCAGACAAGTGTCTCTTCTTAGAACTGCTTTTCTACTGCAATTAATTTTGGCATCTACTGAAAGGGTAAGAATTATTTTAGTACTATGAGAGTGATTATGCCAGCCAGTTGATGATGTGAAAGCAACTATGTTAAAGCTTTTGCTAGGCTACTGAGCAGTCCCAGTGTGAGCTCCAGAAACATGAGAAAATTCAGGCTGAGCTGAATTGCTGATTCTGTTATTAAAACTGCAGTGCCTCCTTGTCAGCCAAACTCAGTGCTTAGCAGAGTGTTCACCATCTGCCCCTTGTGCAATACTCATAAATGTTGCAATCAATATACAATTTGGGATGTGTGGGCAATGCTGGAAGGTAAAAATATTCTTTCTTTGCCAGATATATGTTAATTGGTTGTTTCATTTTGCACATATGGGACAGTAAAATGTATTTGTTTTCTTGCCAATAAAGGAACATTTTCCTAATGCTCCTTAGTCACATCGTATCTACAAAAGGAGAAGGCTCTGATGTTTCCTGTTGCATTTATGGTTTACATTACAATTCATACACAAATGCTTTTTGGCATCTAAATCCTGAGCTAGAAGTATTTTTAAAATTATGTCCTGAAATAGGAACTTCAGAACACTGGGTCGGCATCTGGCAGATATCTCAAGAGTGTCATGAACTGTTACTACTTGAGGAACTTGGCAGGCACTCCATGAGCCCTGTGTACCTTAAAAGCATGTAGGAGTCCACTAACAGCTTAATTGTTGAGCATCTGTATAGCTAGTCTCTGTAATGGGCATATGTCCACCCACCAACTTCAAAAACACATGGTGGTCCACGCAGATTTCACATACATCTGTGAATATCTGGATATATCTGAGCTCCTGAGCGGTGAAGGCTGCTCAAACACAAGTGACAGCAGCCCACTATTTTAGAAAAGCAAGCATTTCCTCAGGACAAACCTTGAACCACCAATCAGTCTCACTGCTCAAAGAATTTGGCATGTGTGTTTCCATCCCCGTGTGTTTTACAAAGTGCTGATACGCATGTTAAGGCTGAAAGCACTTTATAAAGTGTTTGGGATCTCATATACAGTCATGTTTCCTGGTTGGAGAGCACAGGGAGCATTGCTGGGACCCTTGGTGAGAGGCAGCAGTGTAGCCAGCAGGCCCCAAAGTATGGATGCCTGGCTGGCGATGACCATTGTCCTTGCCCCAGGACGGAAAAGGTAACCACTCCTGGTGAAATGTGGTGCCATGTTGGAACCTAGGCCTACAAAAAGTGGGACTTTGCCCCCAACCTAATTGACATTGTAACCATGCTTTGTGACTGCTCAAGAGCCGTAGCAGCTGTGTTTGTAGACCAAAGTTTGCCAGGAAAGCAGATTTCATATCCATCTGCTTAGCCAGGCCTTTGCAGAGGTCTTTTGTGGGAGTCGTATACGTGATGTCCTTCAGATCATCTCTAGTCTGTAACCATGCTCTTTCTAGACAAATATCTGCTGCTTTAAGAAGAAAGACATGTACCACACACTTCCCTACAGTTAATGGCAAGGCAAGACTTTTGCCATTTTTGAGGGTCTTCATGGAAAAAGTTGCATAAGTCTACAAAAAAATGTTAATATTTTTTCACGGTTTACTTATAATTCTGGCACAGAAACCACATAGCTCTAGCACAAAAAACAATGGCTTTGGCACTGTCTGAGCCAAAGAACTATGGGCTGGAAACCCAGGAGCCCTACTGGGGCCAGCAGCAACACCAGGGACCGAGGAAAGGGAGCTGAGGCAGATCGCCATTTTCAACCTGGGCATGCATGCCATGAAGACATGTAAGACAGCTCTTCCCAGATGCCTCAGTGACACTTAATTCCTTCACGTCCTGTTTTTCAACAGAGCAGAGAAGCCCCCCAAACTGGGAAGACTGCAGAGAGAGGTGCAAAGATCAAAGTAAAGACCATGGAGTTGGTCAGTCCCACAGCCCACCTCCCACACAGAGAAGAATAAAAACCAGCACTGTCAGAAAAGTATGGCCCAAGGTGAGAGGCAAGGGCTCCTCTGTGGCTTGTGCCACGTGTGCTTATTTAAGACACCAGTGTTCCTAGAGCTGCGCACCATGTCAGACCCTTCCTCTCCAACAGGAGCTGGTATTTGCCCTGGGGCTCTTAAATTTTTACAGTAGTTGAAGTGAACCAGAATGCTCCTGCTGTCTATCTCTGGGCCTGAGCTGCTGGGACCAGGCAGGACTCATCCCCTCAAGCCCTTGGCTCCAGTATTTATTGCTTCTTGCCATGCATTTTGGACAGTGGTA
This sequence comes from Falco rusticolus, assembly GCF_015220075.1. Taxonomy (NCBI): domain Eukaryota; kingdom Metazoa; phylum Chordata; class Aves; order Falconiformes; family Falconidae; genus Falco; species Falco rusticolus. The sequence goes on from NC_051192.1 coordinate 46,198,611, forward strand.
GAATGTGTCGCAAGACAAAACTTTTAACTCTGGCCTTTATTTAATTTGATGCTGGGTGAGGCCTTTATTCTAAATCTTTCTTTAGTGGATAGAAATGTGTTTGGTCTATATTAATTTTTTGTTTTGTACCAATGGTTGGCATCGATTAGTTTCAGGTTTTTTTGCACTATAAATGTTAAAATAAACAAACCAAGGTCCCAAGTGGTGGTCAGGGATTTTGCCAGACCATGGGAAGTAGTGGGCCCCGAGAGGCTCTGAAAACCACCCAGAGAAATACAGTACAGAAGATCTGCACCGAGCAGGGATAATAATCCGTTCCAGAAGCTAGAAAATATTTTCCAGGAGACTTGGCAATTGTGGCTTGAGATGGAGAAAGAGAGAAAGAAAGATGGATAGAGAGAAACTGCCCTTTTTCCAGGAAAAATGTAAAAGTCTGAGAAAAGAAAAGCCCCTGCTATTGCAGGGTACTTAGCTACAAGGAGAGATTTACTCAGCAGAAGGTTTGCATCTCCAGAGATGCAGAGACAGTTCTTTGCCCACCCGTAGAGTCCAGACAGATGAAAGCTGCAGGAAGTCTTTGTTTACAAGAGAGATGACAAATAAGGCTGGTAGATAAGAATTTAAAAATTTAAACTAATCTGTACCAGCGTCTTAGGCCCACAAAATGATGGCTAGAGAGGTCAATAACCCATCTGGTCTGAGCCTCCCAACGCCAGTTAAGTTTCAGTCCTTGGGATGGGCCATTGCATTTTGGACAGTCATTCTCTTAAGGAGCCCAACGACTTGTCTAACAGAAGCTCGTATTTTAGAAAGGCCTGGAGCTTTGATGTGACGATAGCTTGACATGAGGATCCGACCACTTTCTTTGGCAATTTGTTTTAATGCTTACTCTCACTGTTAAACATTTCTGATTATTTTCTCATTTGAATTTGCCAGGCTTCCGCTTTCAGCTGTTGGCTTTTGTTGCGCATTACTCTGCTAGATTAAGAGCTCTTTAGTCCATGACATTTTCTGCCAGGAGGGAAACATCCTCTGTAATCGAGTCATTTCTCATTTTTTACAAGTCTTTCTTAAACTCAACAGACTGAGTTCTCCAAGTCTTTGCTGTGGCCTTTTTCTCTAGACCTTGCATAATTTTTGTGGCTGTTTTCTGCACCCACTCCAGTATTTCAACAACCTTCTAAAACTGTGGGCATTGAAGCAGTCTCCCTAATACTGTACACAGGGATAAAAGCACATCCCTGCTCAAACTAGATTGGGGTAGAAAAATTTTCTGGTTTTACTCTGAGGTGATCTTTTTCAGTCGCTATTAGATGCTGACCTGGATTCCAGTCACTAATGACGTCCCACTCCCTTAGTGGCTTTGCTGGTGTCTCTTGCTCACATGCTCAAAGTCACACTGATCATCTGACTTGGCTCTGAAAGATCAAATCCTCAAGGGCCCTTGTGAAGTTTTCATCTCTTTTTATAGCAGAGATCAGTCATGCCTCTTGAACCTGAACAGTTCCGTGCTAATGTGGCAAGATTGATTCTGCTTTGGTCTTACCTGTGACCCCCAGCTGATGACTGAGATGCTGTAGTCAAACTGCAATCTAACTGCTTGTGGGTTCAGGCTGGTCATATCTAAGCAGCACTGAATAACCTGCTGCATATGGATGGCTGTCTGAAGGGAACCAGCTAATGAACTCTTTGGAGTGGCTTCAAGCCCTGTGTTAATCCCTTTGGAAGAAACCACACAGACATTGTATATCATTAGTTTCTTACAAGAATGTTATGTTGTAAACCAGTGTAGACTTCTAGTGACTGTGTTCCCATCTAATTTCACTAACAATTCATTTTTCTGCTGCATAGGATCCCTTGTCAGGCAAACTAAGCTGCAGTGTTTTCAAGTGTGCTGGTAACCTACTGTGACGTTGGCTGAACACTCTGCATTGTTCTGGTGTCCTTCTGGTGTTTCAAGATTCACTAAAAATGAGTATTTCTAGGCCAGGATCATCTCCATCATCTATGTAGGTCTCTTGACTGCAAGTTTTCTAGGTCTGGTGATTTTCAAAATATTCATTCTGTGTCAGAGATGTTTAATATAGTTCTCTTTCATGAGTGGAAAGAAGGCATTTATGCGCATTAGTCTTCTGTCTTCCAAATACATATAAGAATGGATTAAGTCTATCTTTTCTACATGACCGTTGATCATTTTATCATTTTTACCTATCCAGGGGCCATTTCTCTCTTGGAGTATTCCTGGTGTCGAACTAGTAATTTGTTGCTTGTGACACAAATATGGCCAAACCATTCTTACCTGTCTTCAGCTGCTTTTTACATCTTCCATGTTACTAAAGCTCCAACATTTTCTCTCTCTTTTATTAATGCATAGTTAATTTCACTTGAATATTGCTCCTGATGACTGGAGATGATTTTCTAAGAGACTAAAATATTCGTATGGTCTGAAGTTTTGGTGTCTTGGTCATTCTCTAGAAGAATTTGCCTCCTTCAGTAGGGAATTAAGGCTTTTTTTTTTATGTGCTCTGAATGTCACTAAAGTTTGAAAACTTGAATGAGAGTGACTGTTGCAACTGTGTGAATTACTTCAGCTTTTGGTCCTAGTTTACTTCCTTTCAGCCCAAGCTTTCCTTCCCTCTTTGGTTTTACCAAATGATGAGATCAGTTTTATATGACTGTTGAATACATTTGTCTCTAAGTTAATAATTATTTAGACTTCTACCTAATTCTTTTCTCCCAACTCCTCTCAGTTCCAGGAAACCGTTTTTTACGAAAATATGTCTAGGACTTGTCCGCAGTGTCTTCCATTTGCCCCTACTGACTGTCATGCTGCTACCGACAGGCTACTGTCAAGTTTCAGTCCAGTGACTAATTATCTTTATGTAGTATAAAGAAAACCAAACAATTTACCTCTATGGGCACAATACCCTTTTGTTAGAAATGCTTTTCAGACCAGGATTATCTTGAAAGGGAATCTCACTTTTCCAGATTTTTTTTTAAAGAATAAAGCAGTTAGTCATATCTGCTCCTCCCCAGCACTCTTAAAGTCTCTGTCTGTGGCCTGGTGCTGGAAACAAGAGCAAAATGGGAGAAGTAGAGCCAGCCAGCCAGAGTAAGGTTAACTGAGAGGCAGAAAAATCAGTGAACTTCATGGACACTCTTCTCAACCCTAATCTGTTTCCACTATTTTAAGTGATATACCATTTTTTGACCTCTGGAATGCCTCTGCCTCTTTTCTACTTAATGATACATAATTAACCAATACTTGCATTTACTCCAAACCCTGTTTATTTGACACTCTGTGTTATTAAAACCTCAAAGCAGTATTGCTTAGACCATTTTAAGTGTTGACAGTATTTCTTCCAGTGTACAAATCTCTGATACTGGTGCAATTAGACACCACATGGGATGCAGTATTCTGATTATACCCCCCTTAATTTCTCTGTGTGTAAGGGTTTTGATTTCCCCCCCCCGTTACAAAATATTCTAATTAGAATGGGGAGAGCTTAAAAAAAAGTTGCTGTTTACTTGTGTCTGAATTTTAACTCCCCATTCTGGAAAGCAGAAGAAATAGAAAATGCTGTTTGATGGCAAGAAATGACAGGTGCAGTTCATCCATTTTTCTGTGTGAATAGGCAGAGCTGTTCAGCAATGCCTCTGGCTGAATACTTTTCTTAGTTTCTGTTGAAATTGAAGATAAAATTGTCTCCTGTACCTTGCATATCAATATTTTCTTCTACCATGGTGATGATTGGGAGTTGTTAAATTTGAAAACAGGAACATAACTGGATAAATAAACCTAAGGGATCCCAACCCACAGAGAATTGATAGCCAGGTATTCAGCCAACCCAAACCGAAAATGTTTATGTAAGGAAAGGACTTGTATTTCCTGTTCTGGGCCAGGCCCTTGTAATTGATGTTCTAATACCGAACCCTTCCTTCGCCAATGCCATGCACACATCGTGTGGAGCTCTTGCAAAAGTCCTGAGCGCACTAACAAGCATAAGCGTGAGTCACCTGATGCAGATTTAGCTGGATTTAGGAGAAGCAGGAATGGGTAGGTAGTAGAAAAGGGAAGCGAGATAGTACAAAACATACATTTCAGGTACGAGGTAGCTGAGAGTAAAGAGCTTGTAGCAAACCCAAAGCAACAAATAACTTTATATTCCAGTGCAAGGTCATCTCCAAAGGAGAGGACTGCACCCCCCCACACTTGCTGATTACCAGTTCACACTAAAATGGCCAGGGAAGACCACTCAAACACTCACACCCAGACAACAGGCTGGTTGACAGGACTCCACAAAGAAGGAATCAAAGCCAGGAAGCCCAATGCCAGTTGCAGATGTACATTTTCATTCTTCTTCCAGGCTCCTTCCTAAATCCTGAAGGCAGCATGCGGATGGTCAGGTGACACCAGAGAGCTCCACCCGAGGTGGTTGTTTTATTGCTGAAAAACTGAACGGTATTTTGAAGCAAAGGTTTTGCTTTGGGCTAGCCAAAACTGAAGGCACTGAGGAGACTTGTCAGAGCCAAGGAAACTCTGTCACAATCCTTTACGCCAAGTATTTTGCACTTCCAAAGTAATCACAGAGCTGTATCTGTAAACACATATAGAGTGTGTGCACAGCCTTGGAGCAGGAACAGGGAAGGAAGGGAAAGTCACTTATTGTGGGACCAACAGTGCTTGCTGTCTGGCAGATCTAGTCTAAAACAAGCCTGGAATTGAGAAATCTATCTATTGTGCTTTTTTTATTTGTTTTAGGAAGTTTTTTGCCAAAGAAGATGCCACGTTACCAGGAAATTACTTTTTGACGTGATACCGTATTTTCTGCGGAGTTGTTCTGACTAGTGACTGGACTGAATGCGTAGCTCCATGAAAACGAGTGAGACCGGGCCTCCTGATACAAGGGACCTGTTTTCTATTGACACAGGCTGCTCTTTAAAAATATTTATGAAGGCGCAGTAAGCATAAGCATCACTGGGAAGCCTGGTGCCATGAGTGTTTCTGAGCTGTGTTGATACGTTTTTCTCAATATAAACCTCTTCATCGCATCCCAAAGCGAAGCTGATGTGGGAACGATGATGCTTTCTCCTCGTTTCACAGGAAGGTGATCGCTGAGCTACATGCCAGGCACAGGGTGGTCCTAGCAAGATCCTAGTGAGAAGACCTCACCGTGCTGCACTTTGGCCACAATTTGGCCCACTGAATAAGGAGGGAAAAGAATGGGCAGGCACACAGGCACACTTTTGCACGGTGTTTTAATTCAGCCAGTCCCTCAGATGAATGTAAACTATTGCTGGCCAAGATAAGCACGGAAAAGAAACATGCTAATGGGCACATGGCTATACCTAGGCTGCCTGTAAAGGGAGGTATGTGACCACTTTCAGTATCAGACTTGTTTATTTCCATCTTGTGTGGGTGAGCGGCGAGCCCCGGCTATGCTTGTAGAGACAGTCCCACACTGGGCACATGGATGGGACCCACGCTGTGGGTGAGACTGCCCCACAAGCACCACATATGCCTCCTCTCATGTCTGTCATGGCTGAATCCCAAAGCGCCTACGAATCCCCTGGTTCATGGGCCAAATCCAGCCATTCCCATGGGAACATGGTCCACCTGCAAGTTATCATTCACAGGGAGGGAAAGACACTTGCACTGTAAAGGAGTGAAAAATATGTTTTCTTCCCCTGTAAGGATAAAATACTGACTCTTATTAGCAAAGTATCTGTAAAAAGATTATGTTTTGATCACAGCAAGGGTCACTGCTTTGCAAAACATGAACTGAGTTTCTCTTGGTAACAATTTTCAAAGGATCCATTTGGGGCACATATATCATTTTCAGTAAGTTGTTAAAAGTGTATCTATCCAGCATAGAGGTTGGTTCTGACACAGTTTGCTTCCCACAATTCAGTCATCACTTGGAAAAAAACCCTAAAAATCTCTTTTCAAGATTAGTGTAGTCATGATGTCCATCAGAGAAGCAACAAGGGGAAAGCTTTAAGGAGATGGGAGATTTAACTGGCATATACTAACAGAAAGACTGACTGTGGTCATGTATCTTGTTTGCAGTGAAAGAAGAGTTATTTGAGTGCTTTGCTGTGTTTCACCATAACTTCAAATTGAAAGAGATAGTTCAATTTGATCTGCTTCATCAGGAGTCAGCTATTTCTGAAAACTTTCTTTGGATAGCTTGCTCCAGTGGCTTATTTGGCTCACTACAAAAAGTGATCTTTCTCACATGAACTTGGCAAACATTGATTGCTTCCATTCCAGTCTTGGAGGTTTTATTGCACTCTCTTGAGAAGAGTGGCAGTTGTGTGAATAAGGCCTTAAGTCCCCTTGGCAGCACAGAAGGGGCTAAATTTGCCCTGTTACAAAGAGCAGCAGTTTTCATGATTCTCAGGAGTAGATCTGTCGCTTAGTCTGGCAGGCATGTCCAAGAAGCCCTACTGGGCTATTATTTTCAGATTCTGAGATAATAGCTTTGAGGAGACAGCAAGTGCCTGCTGGCCTGGAGCATCACTCAGCAGCACGCGGTGGGAGCAACATAGGTTGGGCACATAGCGCAGACCACATGCAGCCATGCCTCCAGGCGAGGGGGTGCAGGCACTAGTGCATGAGCGAGAAAAGGGTGTACCACCCACACCAGGACCGACACACACCTCCACCTGCTCAGCAGAGAGATCAGCTGCAGATGACCACGAGTATTAGTCTGCCTCCTCTGCTAACTGGGTTTTTCTGAGCTAAAAATGGTGCTGGCAGGCAAATAGAGTCCCTGGAGCAATGGAGGGAAAAGTTTTGCTGGATGTTAGAAGTTGGTTTTCAACCGTTGTGCACAGTGAGATTTTTTTTCCTGATACTATTTTGACAACTCAGCAAACATAAAGCCAATGAGCAGATGAAATATGATGGATTTCCTAGACTAGCTAGAAACGAAACACAAACAGCAGTGTCTGTGGGGTACGAAGCAGCTCTCTGGTAGCAGCCTCTGCAATCTGATTAGCATCTGGGGGGCCCCAGTCCAAACACTGCTCTGTTACACCTGAGTTTACTGGCATGTCCGAGATGTCCTAAGCATCACAGCAGTGAAGAGCTCACAGGTCAGACCCCAGGCCCAGGACTGTTTCTAACTTTCAGCAATTTATTGTTATTGATGGAAGTAAAGGGAATAGGGGTCAGAGCAGCAATACAAACCATTGTGGCTCTGAGAATGAGAAAAATGTTCACACAACAATTGTAGAAAAATATTTTGGATTCCAGCAACAACTATGAGAGTATGAGCTTTCTAGAGGCATAAATTTTTTAGTTCTCTAGGATAAGTATGCCACAATAAAATACAGCCATTAAAAATTACTGACTGAATTGCTTGAGATGGCACATGGAGAAGGGGGAAGGCAGGAGAAGTAGTACTAGCAAATCATTGTCCTGTCCAGTGGGCTTCCATTATTCAGTGAGAAGGGCAATTACTAAGGCATACTGCTGCCCCGCTTTCAAAGTTTAACATTCCTGTTTGATATCTGATCTAGCAAACAGTGTTAGGAGGTATCCAAGCAGCATGCACAGCACTTTAAATGATTAAGGGAGCAGGGTGCTTGAGCACGTTGGCATTCTAGGCCATAGCTCTCCAGCAATTAAAGACATACATACATACATATCTCCTTAGATACTTATTGATAGGGCTCAAATTTGGTTTCGCTGAGAAGGGGAAACCACATTCCAGGCTCAGTCTCACTGGTGTGAGGTCTGAGGCTGCTGCATCCCTGAAACAAGTGGGCTTACACCGCCAAAATCAGAAGCTGCCTCCACTTCTTTCCTCTCTAAAGCAATGTTTGTGCTCTCACTGGACTCCAGCTCTCCATTCTAGAGAAAGGTCACTGAAATGTTGGCAAGATCGGGTGGGCAGTTCAGACACAGCCGCCTCCTCACCCTCCCCAAATAACAGGCTGGTTGGCTCCAAATCCAGTGACTCTAATCCCACAGGACAGATTCAAACCTAGAGATACTTTTTGCTCAACCCAGTGAGTGTAATGCCTACCCTTGAAAATAAACCACAAAGCTACAAACTTGCTTCAGGACAAAATTGCAAATACTTCAGTTTCTGCAACTGCATTTACCCCCTCCCATTTCCAGGGATCATTGGAGGGCTGACCATGAGTTAAGGAAACAAAAGCCTTTCATTTGATTCCACGTTTGCCCATCATAACCTTGCTGCCACCTTCCACAGTGGTCCCAGGTCTCTGATAAACTGGAGATCGCTGTGCCGTGGGTTGGAGGGTTAACTCTTACCCGAGTTAATCCTGGCACCCCATCTTGAGTAGGAAGCCCAGCTACAAAGCAGGGCTAGGGAGACTGAGCTGTCTCACTGGGGTCTGCATGCATGTGTGTGTGTGTGTGTGTGCGCGCCTGATGCTGTCAATACAGCAGCCACACCTGAGGTAACAACTTCTAGTGTTGTACGCTGGGAAGTGAGAAAGGAGCTAGACGTACTAATTGAGGTAAATTTTTGTGGATAACTACTGGATGCAGAGTCCAACTGAGTGTACAGCCCCATATGAACTGGGAGCTGAAAATCAGTTTGGCTTACCCTACCATTACACTAGCATTTTTATTTATGGTTTGAACAACACTTTCCTTCCCTGAGCGTGGTCAGGGTTTAATCATTTGAAAGAAGAGGGAGGCAGCACTTGGAGTAGCTCTAGCAGTGATGGGGCAAGGATAAAAGCCAGACAAGGTTTGCAGGGGGGGTACTTACTGTGCATTATTTCCTTTTGTTTTCAAACGCTTCAACTTCCCTTGCCACTTCTGTGTCACTTATCAAGCCTCTCCTGAGTTCAAAACTAATTTAGAGAGCAGGGAGAGAGCTTAATGAAGCCAGCATCTGTATACTGCAGGCCAAACGCTCTTATTTTCACTGGGTTTGGTCAGTAACGTGTCTCTCCCCTTGCTGCTGTGCTGTGCAAGGGAACTTGAAGTGGAAACATGCAGATGGATAGGCAGGGTTTCAGCCTGCTAACCCTGAACTAGTTAAAGCTGACATGTGCCTTTCATAGCACCTCACATCAGCTTGGGCTGTCAAGTTCATAGGCTAAAAGTTGTCTTTTGTTCTCTAAGATACCTGTTTCATCCAGCTGCTACAGCTTTCTTGTGGCTTTTGACGAGGACCTTTCCTGTGGAAAGACCCCCTGGTCTACCTGACCTATGTTGATTCCCCTTAGCCTGTCTGTTGTGGACCTCCTCTTCTCAAGATTTTAGTACAAGAAAGCATGGGACTGGGACCGCTTCTGCTGGCACAAATGTGGACAGTTTGTAATGCCAGGGACTGCACAGAGCAGCACGGATGACTGCCAGGCCCTGGTATGAATGAGTCTCCATCTTCCTTCAGCTGCCAGGCCAGAGGCTGCTTACTGAAAGTGATGGTCACAAACAGGCAGGTGTCCTGGCAGCATTAGGTCCTTCCTCTGGATAGTTTATAATGGTGGTCCTCATCTCAGTAGTTACTGTCTCCTTGGTTGTAATGTTCTGGAATCCAGAAGAGAAATGCTTTCATTTTCAGCAGAGAAAACCACACCGGATCAAGGCAAGAGTAGGTCAGCAATCTGCTGTCTGCATCCTCTCAACCTTCCTCCTATCTTCCTTGAAGAAGTTCTGTAGCAAACACATCTATCTGGATGGTTTGTGATGGATCTGAATGTCCCATCAAAAAGATGCCCAGAAGCCAACTCCTTACAAAGAGAAGAAACCCACAAGTCATGTTAGTTCACTGTTACCTCTGAGCTAAAACAGCGAGCTTTGCAAACGTGAGTGTCTGCTCCTCTCCAATTTTTTTGCCACCTATCTCAAGTAGCTTTTTGTTAAAAGCAGACGTGAAAGGATTTTGACCAATGCATGGCACAGACCAACAATCCAAGTGGGTTTGCCTGCACTCAACTCAGGAGGCTGGGGAGTATACTGGTCTGAGGGACAAGGTCTCGTTTGAGGAATGAGGTCTTGTCCATGTCAGCAAAATCCAAGGGCAGCTATCAGTGGGAGAGGATGCTAATATAGCCTCCATCTCCTCTGCCTTTGCAGCTAGAGATGACTGTGTCAGTGCCAGCTGGAAATACCAAGGGGAACTACTGACACGCAGCACCTAAATGGAAACGTTTCGTGGTCCTAGAGACAAAGCCATGGGTACAGCGCCTCATATTCAGATGGGGTATGTAGTCTAACCCAAAGCAACCTCAAAATATGGACTGTCCAGGTCAAACCTTTATGTTCAGTGGACACATCCATGCACTCACATGTGCATGCATCCACATGCTGCTAATAAAACATCATTAGTTCTCATATAAAACACTAAACTGAAGAAGCACCCTTTCATTATGCTTAGGCTCAGAATGTTAAAAATTTCCTAAAGGACTTAACAGTTTTAACAGAACTAATGTACTGTTCAGTGTCAGTTGTCCTGTCACTGGCTATGTCTACATTGTAGCAGTGGCACCACCGCTGCCAGCGAGATGCACAGTGCAATAGGTGAAGACCTCTTCTATGCTGCTGTAAATTGTAGATGTGCTGTTGTTCTTGGGATCTCACTTGCAAGCACACTGCTGAGCTCTGGCTACTAAACCACCTAACAGAACTACATGTATTTTAACAGAAGGCAAACTGTTCAAGCTCTTGAGTTATCCTCTCTCTTTTGTGCCCCAGGAAAAAGTGCTGCTTTATATCTCATTTTCTCCAGTCAAAGAGCTTGTTCTGCAAACTAGCCTCCGAGCACTTCTGTTTTAACCACTGCTGACCTCCAAGCCCCAAAGTATTCACTCAATGGATATTTGAAATGCCTAAGTGAGCTGCACCTAGGAGGAATGCAGGTATGGGAGCTTTATTCCAGGCTGCAAAATATTAACCAGTTTTACCCAGCTGACACTGGCAATTTGGTTTTCATCACTCAACATTTTTGCCTCAGAAGAACAAATGCACAAACTGAATTTTGGCAATGTGCACCAGAGCCCCGTTCCAGAAGACATTTATTCGCTATCTTACCAGCAAAAGAGCAGAAAGAGGCTTTTCAGTGAGGTTGCATGCTGTCCTCTTGAGCAACTCTTGAGTCATTATCTCAGGATCTCACATTTCAAATACTGTAATAAATGAAACTATTCATTAGGAAACTGGCAGTCCACGGTCACCTTCTGCTATCTCTGACAGTAGTCTCAGAATGGGCAGGCTTAGTGAGTCTCTGATTTGGATGGGGAGACCCTTTTCCAGAGCTGTAATAGATCCATTGTGACAATGAAGATCTGTCTGGACTGCCAGTACTTCCTTGGAGATATAGGCTCAATATTTTCCTTATGGTAGTGAGGAATTCCCTGTTAATGATTTGGAAAGTCTGCTCTCTCTAACACCTTGGGGGCTGGACTGCTGTAATCCACCTTTACCTCAAATGGCCTTTTCACAGTCAGGTGAAGTGCCACCATCTGACCAGAGTTTCCCAGGAACAGGTGAAATCTCATCTTGTCCCAGTGCTAGCAAGCTGTTTGTCCTGGAGAGACACGGGGAGGAAGGAGAAGCCTGCAGTGCTTCAAACCTACTGTTCTTGTCAGAGAGATGTGCCTGTGAACCTGAAGCCTGAGAGAGACACCTGGGTCTGCCAACCTGCAACGAGTGCTGATGTTCTGAGCTGCAGAGGTAGCTTTGATTTATCTACGCAGCAGCATGAACTACTAGGAGAAGCTGGCCATTCACCACAGCACCTTATGGGCTTTCAAACTGACCTGCCAGATGCATTAGTGTCGTCACTCCACTGCCAGCCATCACTCCCCCAGCTGGGCACATGTCACATTGTTTCTGATGTGAAAATTTTTCTCTTTAATTCCTCCTTTTCACCCCCAACCAAGCCTGTGATCATGCCATGACCTTTGTCATCAGCTTTGGGAGAAAACATGGCAAGTTAAGGAAGATCAGCAGGAGCCGACATCCTGGTTCCTGGATCACCTGAAGTGTGCAGTCTGCTGCAAGGAAGGACTTTGTGTCTTCCTTCTAACTAGGCAAAAATCCTACCTTTTCTGAAGGGGTAATTACGGATCACTTTGATGAGGCCAGAATTTTACCTTTCTGCCTCCTGAAGCACACTGTAGCTGCAAGTGGCGAAGTGCTCAGGTGAGAGGCAATGCTATTCCACCGCTGCGCCTGCACTAGGGAGAGCAGCAGGCTGAGGGCACAGGGGAGAGCAGTGGAAGCCACCAGCATGCTGCACTGTTTTCAGCAGAGGAGGTCTCTTCCTCAGGTCCTGCACAGTGATCTCTTTGTTTCCAGAGTAGGTGCGGAAGTCATCATATTTTCTTTGCACTGATTTTCATAAGGAAAGGACTTTATGGAAACCACATGCAATTGACTTAAAGACTGATGCTACCAACACCTGCCATTCCTACTTACATCTATTTTTAATATTTCTTCACACATTGCTGATGCAGCACAATTGTTATTCTATAATATCCTTCCTAAAAGCTGAACTTTGCCAAGAAATTTCACACAACCACATGTAGAAATAACTAGATAAATCTCCAGCAGAATTGGACAAAACATTCTGTGTACTTCTTGGTGGCCTGAAAGGTTCTCTCTGACCTTAACACCCACAGGTACGCCAGTATCTTATGAAAAGAGAGGAAAGCTCACAACATGTTGGTTGCTCATGGGCACACCGTGATGCATGGAGCATGCCCAAGCCTCTGACCACTGCAGCTCCTCGCAGCAAATGCCAGCTTTAACTGCTTGGGAATGGGATGAATTTCTCTGTACTCATCAATTATGTCCCACTTGCTGTGAATGACCAACCTCTTGAGCTATTAGGTGCAGGGCTGCACTGTTTTCCTGCAAGGGTCAGCACTGCTCCTGTTGCCCACCCCACATTCCAAACCGTGACTCCTAGCCTACATTAATTTATAGTAACTTAAATAACAGGACTCACAAGAGTGTTACTTTTAAATTTAAACTTAAATGTAAGTGAAATGCCTACATGAGCTACAGCAATACTAGCAGTGTATTAACGCTACGTGAATGAGATCCAGGCAATGCATACAAGTAATCTGCCTCCTTCTTCCTGAGAAAGCAGCTTTAGTATGTTCTTCTGTTAGGTGTTTGTTGAAGATGAGACTTACACACCCACCCACCCCCCGAACTATTTGGATCGTCTGCCTCAGTACATCTGAGCTATGTGATTCCCCTTTCCTGCTCCTGACAACAGAATCTCTTCTGTTTGTTACCCTCACTTTGTTGTCACAGATAAACCTATGTAGCTTTTGGCTATCAACTATGGAAAACATGTCAGCTTCGCCAAAGTAGGTTTTGTTGGTACCTTGTCACAATTCAGTGGTGACATGAAACTCAGTTTCATTCCTGTGTTTTGGAGCAAGTTAAAACACTATTTGATATTTAAGGGGCCTTTGTTCTTTAACACATAGCTGTTTGCCATTGTACTTTGGCAGCTTCTTTGGACACCAGCACAAGAAGGTTGATTCTGTGGAAGGCCTGAAGCCCCAGACTCCTGCTGCTTGTTTCTGCTGTGCCACGGTGGACGATGCTGTTGGGCCTTGCCATGCCCAGGTGAATCCAACACTTGCTAGGAGCTCTGGCTTTCTAGCTGCTGCAAGCATCCATGCCCTTCTTTCCAAAGTTGTTTCTACTCCTTTTCCTCCTGTGCTTCTGGCCCATATTTAGTCCCTCATATACTGTCTATGTCCAAGAGCACTTTTTAAGCAGCATCCAGGTGACCCAGACCCCCAGCTGCCTCTAAGGTCTAGTGTGACAGCCCTATACCTCTTGTTTTAGTTGTTTCTCTATCCCACCTTCAAAATCCACGCAATTCTGCTTACCTTTCTCTTTCTTGTGGTCACCTATTCCCACCTCAGGCATATTGTGCTGCCTCCATGCTGCTCCTTAGCTTGTGGCCTCTGGAAGGACTGGTAGCAGAAGTGCATTGCAGGGTGTGCTCCCCAGCAAACCTGACAGCTGATCCCACACGGCATCCCTGCCACCAAGTAGATCAGATGACAAGAAAGAAAAAAAAAAAATAATTCTCGCTAAGACCTGCACCCCTCAGAGACAGAACCACTGACTGCCCAGGTCCCCTCTCCTGTCGTTCCTGAGGGCATGGAGACAGGCTGCCACATAGAGAAGTGGAAGATAGAGGCTAATGGAGGAGGAGAATCAAGGCCCTGTCCCCCTGCTCCGGAAACAAATTCTGTGTATCCCAGAGGCCATGAAGTATGTGCCTTTCAAAGGCAGACATTGCTAATGTATTCATGCCTAAATTAGGCCCCATTACCTTATACCAGGTCTTTCTGATATATGATATATTCTATCAGCTTCTGCTTTAGTATGGCTTTCTAAGGTCCCAGATGCTGGCAAGCTGCTTTTTGGTACTTGGTGCCATTGCTGCTTAGCACGGTGGGAGATATGAGTGGCTGCTCTACCCAGATCCCACCTCATTTGCCTTTCCATAGCTATGTCACGAAAATTACAAGCAAAACAAAACACCTTTCAGCACAAATTCCTTTCGTTAACAGGCGACTGTAGTCTTCCCGTAATGTCTGAGCACGAGACAATCACTGCCACAACTGCTTGGGTGTTGCCTCTGGAATTTGGAAGGATGAAATCATCACACATCCCACCACCCGCTCACTTTGAGGCATTTCTGACTAGGCTCATATGATGTGGTTGCCTCCAATTAGGAGGGACTGGGATCAGTGATTCAGGAGGTAACTTCCAGCCCTGCAGCCCTTAAATAGTATGGAAAGAGTTAGTCTGAGGTTGCCAGTAGAAGGCAACGATAATTGTTAAAAATGGCTCAGGGCCTGGTAGTGTGTGACTAGGGCAGGAGAGGGGAGATTCTGGTCCCAGCTCTTGCTAAACTCAGTTCATGAGTTTTGGCAAATCTTTAATCTTGCTGTCCTTTATGCTCCAAGTAAGTTTTTTCCCTGGGAGCAATGGCTCTTCCCAGCCTCTGTAAGACCCTGTGATCTATGTGTATCATTGACTCATGCTGGCTACTGGCGGCGAGTCTGGGTCAGCAGCAATTACGGATTGACAGAATGATTCAGTGTCATCAGCAGTGGCCAGTATATACAGTGTTGTACTATATACAGTTTTGTATCAGTAGCACCTGGATCGAGATTACTTGTCACGTATGTAACTGCCTTTCCTGCACTCCGGTTCTGTCCTGGGAATGTCCCCTTGTAGGATGCAACAGGCACCCTTGTACCTTCTGGTCCAGCCCTCTGCAGGCCAGTGACAGATTCAGGATCATGTTTTTAGAATGTAGCTAACTGGCTGGGAAAGTTGCTTTAAGAGCCTCTGCTTCTTTAAAAAACGAAAAGTCAAGCAGTCTAACTGACTGCCACAAAATAAAGCCCGCCCTTTCCTTCCCACGTGAATGTCCGATATTAAATAGGACCCTCTTGTCCAAACTGGGGCAGATCCCTGCAGACCTTGGGCACATGGAGCCTCGAAGGAACTTTCTTACACAGGGTATTAGACCCAAAATATTTATGCAGAAATGTGTTTATATGGGTGTGTTTATATTCACATGTAATTATGCAGCAGTGAGGCATTTTACAGGCTTGTCCTCTCTGTCTCCCATAAAGATTGCCTTTAATGTCTCAGTGATGTACCAATTCAATGTTTACATCACTTTTCGTTGCAAAAGCAATTGTATGATGTTTGACAGCAATATTTCCTGTCTGTTATAAGCAGCACCGACAACTGATTTTCATTTCCTTAAAGAAGAACCCCACATTTGTGCTCTCTGAAGGCAAAAAAAGAAAGCATAAAACCTGTTTCCTGAGGAGTAATTTCTGGGCATGATGTGATGCCAGTCTTTGAGCCCTGATGCTGAAAATTGTTGTTCTGTAAGTTATTACTGCTAGTTCCTCCTTTAGCCTGCAGATGAGAGTGCATGTACTAATAACTCAGCAGAATAATACATGTGGTAAGATATTCAGTAATATTCAGCTTTACCAATGCATTCTTTCTCCTCTGTTTTTGTAGAGTTTCCCTTCTTCTTACAGTTAAGCCTGGACATATTTTTCTATTTTAAATTTTCCAATGATTTCTACAAGAGAGTATTAAATTGCTAAAGGGCATATTAAGTATTACAGCCCTGTTAAACTTGAATGAAGCAATGCAAGTCTGGAACGCATTTAATAAATCTGCAGCTTGATAAGCAAACTTTCTTTGCCGAATCTGACATTCCTTTGCACTAATCACCTATGTGAAAGAGCTGCCTCTAATTCTTTTATTCTTTTAACTTTCTCAACCCAGGACTAAAACCAGCTGCAGGCTTCCCCTTCTCTTGGCAGCATATAATTTAAACCCCTTTCCATAGCCTTCAGAGGAAGGTGTGCAGGAGCCAGGCACTGCAGAGGCTGTGGATCTGTCCGCACAGCCTCACTGGAGCACCCTTTGCTTACATTTTTCCAGCTTTTATGTGTGTGTGTGTGTTTGGGTTTTTTTCTTAAGTTGGAGAATGAGCACATAGCACGCTCAGCCCTGAGGAGGACTGACAGTGAGTGTGTGGCAGTTGTATCAAGAAAACACCTATGTCAGTGAATACAGGGGGTGTGGGGGTGTGGGGTGAGATCAAACCAGGCCACCCAGAATTGCCTGGGAAACCTTGAAGACTAAAGATTGATTTTTTTTTCAGCCTTTTTTTTTTATAAAAAAAAATAGTTGTTCTTTCCCTTGAAAGGATAAGTCATCTCCAGGGTGATTCACCTCCTTAATTTCACCCACAGGGACAGTGGCTATTGGATTAGGCTTCATGAGAAAAAGCTTGTGCAAAGTGAGATTGTTACAGTGGCAATGGAAGGTGGCAAATCAGTTGACGGATGACAACTCTTCTAGAAGGCCTTGCTTTGTGTTTCGTTCTCTGCTGGTGGTGCACCACCCCCCCACCCCCCCCCACCCCCCCCTCACCACGTCTGTCCCTCTCACTCACTGTATCTTCTCACCTCAGAGAGGTGTTCTGGCCTATTTGCTGTATACTTATGTTTACCATATTAAATGAATTAAGTCAGGAAGATTATGAAGCCCACTTCAACAGAGATTTCACCCCTTATGAAGAGCCTGTATAAACTCTCAGACCTGTTGATAAAACAGTAAAGAGAAAAACCTCCAGGCCTCTATGATGAAAGCTTCTGCTTTCTCATATCATATGATAAATAGCCTTATTATAGTCAACGCTTCTTGCCTGTGATAGCCTCTTGCACAGCCCTAGACTCGCTCTTGATCCTAAACCGGAGGAGAAGGCTGACAACAGCAGAGCATGTACACAGCTACGTTGCTGCCATGCTCCTGACAACTGCTTTATTCTTAGAGCTGCACCTGTGGCAAGTCAGTGAGCCAAACAATTCTCTGACAAGATTTAATTCCTCTGTTTAACATCCCCCTTTGCAATGTCTTGTAGTAGCTTCATTTTAAGTGATATGAAGAGTGACAATAAAACATGTGAGCACTATTTTTGTGGCCCTCCAGCCAACAATGCTTCATAAAAAAGAAACACTTTTTTTTTGTGGAAGTCTGTCTGCTAAAGGATGCTCAAACAGCTGGTGGTGTGGAGCTGGCAAAACCAAGAGGAGTTTCTCAGGTCCCTTGACAGCTGCCATCAGGTCAACAAAACTCATGGCTGCGTGTGGTGCAGTTGTGCCTGCAGTTCCTCACCAGGCCGTTACGAGAAAAATGTTTGTGCAACAGCCCATTTCTCACTGCTCATCCACTTGACAGTCTGTCCAGCTGCATGTCACTGGACCCAGGTGCTGCATGGGCACTCAGCTCCACGGCCAGGAGAAGCTGGGGAACAAGAGAGGAGAGGAGATGACAGTGTCTGCCAGGTAGCAGGCAGGATAGGGGACAAACTTTTATTCAGGAGAAGGACAAATGGTGATGGCAAGATGGCAGCTGCAGGATGGATGGTTGAGCTCTTGGGCTCAGTGAGAGGAAACTGGGTGTCCTTCTCCTTTAACGTGAATGTACAGTACAGAGTCCCCATGCCATGTGCCAGACTGGCAGGACAGAAAAGGAAAGCTGGTCCGCGTGAAGAGGGCAAGTACTGTATTGACAGCAGGAGCACAAGGCGCCTCATGCTTTTCTGATGACACGTTTCAACCCAGATCAAGCTCTTTAGGAGCGAGCTGCCTCATGTGTCACAGCCCTCAAATCCTTGGCCTCTGCACTGAGACTACCAACGAGAATGCCAGCTATGATGGTGGGTTTATTTTCACCAGACTGAATGGACTTCCCTCTCATTCCACAGAGAGCACGAGACAGCTGTAAGTTAGCAACAGCTTTTCCTTGGAGAGGGGCCCGAGGCACAAGATTTAAACCACCTAATCTCTCTCTGTGCCCGTGTCCCAGGTTCTATGTTCTGTCCGGACCAAAATAGCGAACAAGGAACCACAGGCGAGTTCACCTAACGATAATTGCCTGTGCCCCATGCGGTGTTGCCAGGGGAGAGGCAATGGGAAGGGGGAAGGCGTGGGGGGGAAGGCTCCTGTTTAAAGTGGGGTGCTTGGAGGACACCTAGGCTCCCGCTCCTGAACTGTGAGACTGGGTGCTGGGTGAAGCCACGTAAATGTGGTGGGCAACACTGGGATTGTAACAGTGAATGATCTCTCAAGAGAGCAATAAGGTTGAGGCTATTCATCTTCCCTGGGCTTTGATGTCGCCAGAAGAAAGGTGCCATCCGTGCAGAAGTTTAATTCGCTCCTCCCGCTGCCAAAAGTCAGCGGCTCATCGAAGACGGTTACAGCCCCAGCCTGGGAAGGGCTTTTCACATCCTCGTTCCTTTGGCTGGCTCTTGAAAGCAATCCGTGTGTGATCCCTGCAGCACCTTCCTCCCTGCCCCTGCCCGAGCGCGCTGTCCCTGCGGGATCTCCAGAGGCGCGTTCCTCTTGGAGCATCCTGCCGCTTTTCACGTGGCTCCCGCCTGGCATCTCTCGCTCTCCCCGGTGCCTGGACGCTCGCTGCCTTCCAGGACCGTTAGTTTGGCGGCCCTGGCTCCGACCGGGCTCTCTCGGGCAGCTCCCTTCTTCTGCCCGCAGGCCAGCCCTCCTCCCCCTCCTCCTCGCCAGCTGCCCCGGGCTTGCCGCATGTACCCGGGCCCGGCGGATGCAGACGGGAGGCAGCGAAGCCAGCGTCGTCGAGCCGCAGCCGCCTCAAGGCTCCCACAGCGTGTTCCCACAGCCGGCTCCCACAGCGGGTTCCCGGGGTTGTTTGGCGACCGGGAGCCATCCCCGGTGCCGCTCCCCCTGCCCGGGGCCGGGGCCGGGGCCAGGGCCGGGCGGCTATGGCGCGGCCGCGGCGCCCCCTAGCGGCCGCCCGGCGAGCCCCGCGGGGCTGGGGCGCTGCCACCCCGCCGGGCTGCGGCTGGGCAGGCGGCGGGCACCGCGCATCCCCGGGCCCGCGGCATTCCCGGCTTCATCCACTGCTTCCTCCCGGCGGCAATTCCGGGAAAACAGAGCGGCGGCGGCCCCAAGCAAAGAAGCTTCGGGGGAAAGGAAGACCTTCGCCTCCTGCACGAAGAATCATTTGTCTGCTTTCCCCCGCTTCCCATCACAGAAGCTGTTTTTCCCAAAACAGGATGCTGGGCTGGGGAGAGGTAATATAAACAGGCGCATTCCTTGAAAGCCTGCAGCGCATTTTTGCGGAGCGCAGGCTCTGCACTGAAATGCTGCGACCCACGAGGTGTGGGAACAAGGGACCGCAGCAGCAAGAGGAAAAACCCTTCCTCTGACAAAAGTGAGTCAGCCCAGAAGCTCCCCTGCCTTTCGCCTTTCTTTTTGGACATGCAGAGGGCACCAAGCTGTGATTAAGAAGTGAGGAAAACCTTTTAACAAGAGCTGATATTGGCCAGTTGCTAGAAGAAAGTTTGAAACAATATTATAGCAGCCTTGCTTCCTTTTAAAACCGTGCAGGATTTGTTAATCTGCACCAGCAGTGGCCTTCGCTGATGGGAACCAGAAGGAAGAGAGGATCCCATCTCTGCTCGCCTCCCCTCAGATTGGCTCCAACACCTGAAAGCCTGTGACTTCCAGGGTTATTAAACAGTTCCACCTGGACCCCTCACTACATCTGCACCCAGGCTGAATTCTTTTGCTGTTGCTCTGTGCTCCTGTCTTGTATCAGGCGTGGGCTTTTCACGAAGCATGTCCTCAGCAGCAGGGGCAGGGAGAGTGGAGCCAGAGGGGCTGCGACTGGCTTTCCCGCCAGCTCCCTTACGGATATCCAGCTGCTTAATGCCTGCACCAGAAGTAGCTTTCCTTGCCTCCCCTTGTACAGGGTTCTGACCTTACACCTTGCCATGCATTTCACCTCTTTTCTGGTTTCTCTGCTCTGCTCTCCAAACTTTAGACAAGGGAAATCCTTCTGCCTTTCACATCTAAAACCCCTGTGGAACTCCACAGGGCTGCAGCTAGTGTTTTGAGGCTACACATATATACCTGCTTATGTTCCTGCAGAAACCTACCAGTGCTACAGTGAGAACTCGGCACTGCTGCGTGAGCCAGCCCGGTTTTGCTCCGGGTTATAACTTGGTTATTTCAGATTGCAACTCCCTTTAGGGTGACACTTTCACACAGGCTCCATTGGCCCTGAGCAAATAACAACCACCAACATTTAGACGGCCTCCAAGCCTGAAGTCCCAACAGCTAACGCGGCGCTTCCCTGAGAATGAGCTACTGAGTCTCAGTGCAAGCTTCAGGGCTCGTCCACACCATTCCTCTGCCAGCTCTCCTCCTGAGCAATGCAAATGGCAATGATGAGTAAGGCAGCAATACCTTTTGACTCACTGAGCTAAAGCAAACTGCTTTTGGAGGGACAGGCTGGAGAAAGCAATGGATGCCTGGCCTTGGCTTGGCTTGCTGGTTTTTTTCTAAAAGGTTGTTTCATCTAAACTGAAATGACTGGCATGCGCTGGAGGGGGTGGGGAGAAGGAAAAGCTAGCTATGCCCAGGCACCAGGCACTGCAGTCTAGGCCTCCTCAGCAAGAGGCTCCTGCAGTCCAACCTCTACTCATCCCCCTCTTGCATAAGGTTTCCTCTGCATACGAAGCTTATTTTCGGTTGTTTTCAACTGCAGCACCTACTGTTCAGCTGTACGGTGTACACTGTACAGTGAACATTAACACTGTAAGGTAAATATTATTATCATTACTGTTTGTCCTAAATATTGTCTGTAACAGGAGTCTTCCAAGTATAAGATGGGACACTGCTGGCTTCACAGAACATAAGGGCTGGCCAAAACCTGAAGGGATATTTTGGGGAAGGTGAGGACTACCTGTCCTGTTTCCAGTTAGTCTTCCCAGCTCACTACCTGGCAGGAAAATAAGGTTTTCCCCACGGAAAATTTCCCCAGGGAAGTTCTCAGTGACTGCTTTGCATTTACAGAGGAATATAAACTAGTACAAAGTCCCCGAGTAGTTTGGAGAGTGACATTCAGCTGCCTTCCAGTGGCACCCGGGCTCCTTTCTGAGCCTGGGACTGACACAGGAGGAGGGAGGTGGAGGCTGAAGTGCCTGGGTGTGCCGGGCAGTTGCACCTCAGCTGGATTTTGAGCGGGCTGGGGCACTTGCTGCTGGGATCGGTGGGAGGCAGAGGAGCACAATTCCTGCCTGCAGAGCCCGCACATAAATAAGGCAAACGGCGCAGGCGTTCGGGTCTGTGAAGTCTGGCTCCTCCGCAGCTATTGTGATCCCTGTTATTTAGGAATTCTACAAAACCATACCAATTCTCATAAAAGTTTTGCAGAGTAGATAAATACTACACTCCAGCCTTCGCGGCGAGGGGAGAAGGAAAGCTTTAAGCAATTAGGCTGGGCCACACAGCGATTCGGCAGCAAGCTGGGCCGCCAGCTGTGCGGGGCTCCCAGGGCAGCCGTGCCTCTGCGTCCTCTTCTGCTGCCTGTGACAGCACCGGCACGGCTCCGCAGCCCGGGCAGCAGCCCCGAGGGAGGCCGGCGAGGAAACGCTGTGGGACCACATACATTTTTTAAGGCAAGACAGGGCCTGACCTTCCTCATGTTAGCAAGGAGCAGCAGCTTTCTTAGAAGCTGCTGACCTGTGGCTAGATGTGTTTTCCCTGGATTGCTCCAGTAAGCCTTGCTATCTGTTTTGCACTTTTCTATCTATTTTGCAGAGAAGTCAGAAGCTCTTAACTTTGGTCAGATCTGTTCTTGGCCAAGGTTTTGCCGACGCCTCTGTTCCCTTTCCCACGGTGAGAACAGAGAAATGGGATGGGTCTCATCTCACTTTCCTTGCAGGAGCCGGCTGCCATGGTGCTCTACCTACAAAAGATGAAAATGCTTTAGGCTCCTTTGGGGTGACTGGTACATGCCCATGAGGGATCAGAATAAGTTGGAGAAAAGCTCCCTTCCCCCAGACAAAAAGAGGACATTCTCTTTTTCTTTCTGAGAAGCAAAAACTTTCTTCCTTTGATTCAAAAGATACTGTTTTGGAAAAGCAGAGCTGACCACATTGTAATTCCATCTCCTTCTCCCAGTTTTGGAGTGATAAGACATGCGTGATGTTGCTTGACACTGTGATATTTATAAGACAAAGTAGAGGTCAAATTTGCTGAACGTTTTCCAAATTCCAGTGAGGTTTATCACAAAGAGCCCCATGCATGGACCCAAGTGGCGTGACTGACAAGAGCTGGATTGTGAAATCACTAGAAAGCTCAGTTTCCAGCCAACACTGATGGGCCAAATCTTGTTCTTTGGGGCAAAACCTGCTGGAAAGCTACAGTTATGCGGAGACTCCAGGGAGTTTGCACAGCAGAGTTTCTGACAAGAAATCCCTTTGTGAGGAGCTGGATTTTCATGCTCCGAGGAGCAACACTATGCTGTATCAGCATGGTCCCGCCTGGGTCTGGTGAGAAACAGCCTGGAGCTCAGCCCCCCACGGGGCAGGCGGGAGGCTGCCTCCCTCCCTCCCCTGCACCCTGACATCTGCCCTGGATCCCTCTGCTTCCTTGGAAAAGAGGCGCTGCCGGGCTCTCCTCGCCAGCTTGGAAGAAAGGTTTTTCCCACAGCAAGTGCTGACAGGACCAGCACAAACTTGTCCAAGGGAGATTTGGCAGAAGTGCCCACCAGCTAGCTACAACTGAGAAACCAGCTTCGTTCCCCTCGCTGCGCTCAGACACCGGCCTCCAGGGCTGCTGCTACACCGAGCGTCCCTGCCATGTCGGAGGACTGACACTGCAGAGACTGCTTTGCACCCTGATGTGCTCACCTGCCAGCGCATTTCAGCCTCCCGGCCCGAAGCCAAAGGGGACGGATTTGGCATCGCTAAGCCTCAGTTACTTCAACAGAGACAGGCTGGGACTCGCCCTAATACCCAGAGCAGAAACTAGATCTGAAGCAGGAACGAAGCTGACACCCGCAAGGTGGGTCTCAAGAGCCTTCCCCCAGTATCAAAGCCGACAGCAAGGCTCAGCAGCTCTCGATCCTCCACAAAGCACAGACACTTGGACTGAGGAGTTTGGATTATGTCCGCATTTGCTCAGTCTTCCTCAAGATGCTCCCCAGAAGCCGTAGGCAAAAGCTTTAGCAACATGTACTGTCCAGGTAAGGGAGGGACTGCAAGGAGATGAGGGGAAAGCGCCAGATCTCTCAGCCGAGAGGCGTATAGCCCTGTCTGATAGCCAGAGAAGCTTTCTGGTTTATGGATACGCCAGACAAAACCAACTACTTGGTGAACTGAGCGAGAACTGTCTTTTCACTCTGTGTTGGTGTTGGCTGCTGAACAGTAAGGCACCACTTCATGTTCTGGTTTTCTAAGCACTGTGGGAAACCAAAGGAAAACACAGCTTAGCCTACATACATGAACACAGGTTTGATGACTTTTCAGGTAGGCTACAAGCGCCACACATTGCACGAGATAACGTGACCATACTCTTGTGAACAGCTTAATTTACAAGATGTGACTTCAGATACCCATCCATCTGCTTATCTGTTCTTACTGCTACAGGACCACTTTTCCCAACCACAAAGTTACCTTACAGCTACAGCATTTCTGGTGTTTGTCATGCAACTAAACACGTAAGACTAGGAATTAATCTTTGTCCCAAAAGGACATAAATGGTCCACTCAAGGGCTAAAAATTCATTTGTATTTAGACAGTTACCCGAGAAGTCTGCAGATTTAAAGAAAAGATAAGGGGAGAGAACTCCACGTAACTGAAATTTTCCATGGTACTTGTTCTGCCTTCTAAAATCTAGGACTGATTTTAAAGCAGGAAAGAAAGTTCAAGGATTAAGACACTTGGCTAAATTATAATCAGTGTTTTTTCACAACCTTCCAGTGTGACATTGGGAATATCACTTACCCACTTGCTGTATCCATTCCCAGTGTATGAAATGGGGATAACAGCACTTCTTTACCTCCACTGTGGATCAAAAGGATAAAGATATTAATAATTTTCCAAGATGTTCAGACAAGATGGTTAGTGAAGAAATACCCTACACAGATTGACCTTGGGAAATACACAAAATACGGCCTATGGTTTGTTCAAACACCAACAAATGGAAAAAATGAAGATGGAAAAAGCTCACAGCTCTTCAGTGAAGCACAGGTGCCTCATTGCTGCTTCATCTAGCACATCTCTTCAGAATGATCTTGGGAATCTTTTTTGGGGGGAATCAGACTAACGACTATAGTTGACTTCCCCTCCCTGAGCTCACCACCACACAAACTAGATCAGAGACTTCAAGAAGAGGAACTCCTGTGTGCTTTGTGAAGCCATACCCTGGATGTCTGTTGTGCCTGCCACGGGCTGTAACCACCTTCCTTTCTTTCCTGCACCCAAACTGGAGACGATCATGAATTCAAAACTGGGAGATGCAACTGGCCTTTGCTACCTGACAACACTTCTGTGAGCCCCGAGATCTAAAGTCTCCTGTACCATCCTGGCCTGGTAAACTCCAGGAATATTTTCACTTGTGGCACAGTAACTAAATATTACTCTGCTTGTTAGCAGATCCACTGCACCGAGATGGATTAATTTCACTCAGGTCATTACTTGCACTCCTCCTGGAGAGAGGTTTGCTGAAGGATCAAGTCTATGTCTCAGATCAGCTCCTGCACATCAGACATAGGTATAGGCTGTGTGCTTATACTCTCCCAGGTTTCTGAGGTAGAGTGGCAATTTGGAAGTGTATAGAGAAAGACAAAAATTTGCTGCCTTAATACAAATCACAAACGTGAAGCAGCATTTGTTTTTGAAGCATGGTCTCAAGTTTTGCAGATGAGCCAAAGCCCTAAAGAGAGTGAGCAGTTTGTGTAACATTTCTGCTAGGTGCTCTGTATGATCCTAGTGTTCAGACCATTATGCTTAACCCTGAACAGCATTGCCTCCATGTATTCACATTAATCTCTACTGTTCACAGCATCAGTTCCCCTGCGGTGTAGCAGGATTCTTTGCCATCAGCCTTTTTGCCCATTGGATCTGAAGAACGGAACAGAAGGATAGCAAAGGTTTGCATAAAGCACACTCCTACCAGCCCTGGCTGACAGCAGTGTTATTAACCTACCCCTTCAGCCACAACCAGTTAAGCACAAAACAAGCCTTGCACTCTTCCTTTACATACTGAGAAAAGGAAATCCCCATGGTCATATTCAAAATCCACATCCAAGTATACCGCTGGTCAAATCTTACCATCTTACGATATCTGAAAGGCTCAATGTGTACGTGCAGAAAACCTTCCCCCTTCCCCCATCCCCAGAACAACCTTCCACTCCACCTCCTGGCTCTTCCAGTATGACAGCATCAGACGCTGGTGCTGGGACACAACTATTACGGTGTGCCGGTGCTTCCATTACACACACCTATTTTCTAAAGCTTACAACTGAGCTTTGACACTCCCTTCACGCTGTAGCTTGGCATGCAATTCCACTTCTGCGCAAACTGAAAAAAAAAGTATGACAGTTTTTCAGTTGTGAGACATCAGCAACTGATTTATGCTGGTTGAGATTTAACTTCTGACCTTCAAAATAAGATCCTTTCCATCCACTTGAACATGTTGCAGGGGATTTTTTCGCCCTCCAATAGCCATTTCTCACGGAACTGCCCTCGAGCACCCTTCACACCGTACCTGCGGGCACCTAAGCAGAGCCTGGCTTTGCAAACACTCTCTTGGGACAGGCTGCAAAAAGTGGTCGTGGTGATCCCAACACCACCGGACAGGCACTTCCAAGGCTTGGTAACACCCTTCTTGTTTTTCCCGTGGAGTCTGTGTATAGAGGTCTACATGTAACAACGCTCAGTTCTTTTCTCTGGTCCTGGCTTATGCAAGCAGATTGATCAACAGTGTTTTACATGTTTGCTGAACTCTGCAATAAAGGCCGATTCCTTAAAAATAAAACAGAAGGAATGCTGTGGTATTGTATTACAGTATTCCAGCTCTCAAAAATGTTGCTGTGTTGTTTTAGGCCACGGTCTAATGTCACAGATGTTCCCTTTCTTAAAATGGAAGGAAAGATCAGAGAACCATTACCCTTAACTGGGAATCACAGACCTTTATTTTTTTTAGATGACGTAGAGTTTTATTCTTTGGTGGACTATGTTTTTTTGTTTGATAAGAGGACCCAAGTTGGCATGCAGTTTGTAAGCCAAAAAATCCACTTTACATGAAATATTTTTATTACATCAAGTATTGAAAGGAGGAAGAATTCATTGTCTGGAATGCACAGATCTGTTCTCCAGTGTTTAAAATTTGTGATTTTGTTTGTATCTTTATGATACTACATACCATTCTATATTATAACATTCAAACAATTCATCAAAGGTCCAATGATAAAGAATTGCAAAGGAACTGAAATGCTTCAAATACACCATCAATTTTACATACCTTCAGTTCTGCCGAGCTACTTCTCCACATTTAAGTAGAGAACACTTCAGATACTCAGACTTAGCCTTGTATCATCAGCGCAGTTTATGTGGAAAAGAAGTAAATTAAACAGGAACAAAACCCCGCACCATTTGTCACTGTCACTTGGAACTTAAGACTAAAATTTATTTTTTTCCAGAATCCTGCATTTTAACAATGGTTGATTCTCTCTTTAGTGTTAAAGCACTGATGTTTCACTTGCATTACAGCATCACTCTGGACTACTGGAGCTTTTACGCCTGGCCATCGAATACCACGTCTAGTAAAATGCAGCGTATGGGGACCAAGCTGTTTTTCTCCTGGATAAAACTTCTTTTTACTTCGCAGCCACAAAGCACACGAGACAAGGTACTTCAGGGTACTTACTGCACATCTCAGGTGAGTAAAATAATTCTGACTTGACTCTCACACCTCCAGACCGTTCAGGACATAGAATAACCCAGGAACAACCTGCCCCCACCTCGCTGCTCAAGTATGAGTAGCAGGTGATAAGCTGTGCCATATCCAGCCCTGCTCTGCTAGGTGCAACTCCGTCCTCTTACCTACAGCCACTGTACCCAGGCAAGAAAACTAGCGTAAGCAAGCGGGCTATGGTGCTAGGAAGAAATGCACAAGTTTTATTTTTAAACATCACTGGACTGAAAAATAAAGAGTCATATGGCTTATTTCTATTTCAGGAGATGGTAGCGAATAAGTTAAAGAATATTTCATCCCAAAACATACGTTGCTTTCATTTATAGCTAAGCTAATGTACACATATGTTTTCTTATTTTCATACATGTCAAGCACCCGCCTTTTTCCCCCCACAAAGATTTACAAGCACATGCATGGCACTTCCTACAAAGCTGTCGTGGGCTAAAGGCTTACAAACAATGATTTTCTTTTTGGAATAAGAAATATTCATCAGATCAAAATATAACCACTTAAATCAATTTCTTCCTGAGCAACTTAGAATTTGGAATGTGCTGAAAAGTTTCAATAAATAAGTCAAAGATTAACCGGCTTAAAATGTACCTTTTAACAATTAAGTAAAATATATTTCATGACAGACAAACAGGCCATAGGACCAGGAATCTTAGATGCTATGTGGCAGATAAATGTATGAAGTACCATTCAAGGAAGAGAGGCCAGGTTGATTGTTACAAAAAATACAACATTAAAACCTAGCGCGTAAATCATTAAACAGGTTTTGTATTTAGGTTATAAGTAGTGATGGCTGAAGATACCATTAAATAAACAGATAAAAATAGACTTTATGGTAAACGGCAGTGAACTTGCAGGAAGGGTGAATGTGTTACGTGACTGATTATTCTGTTACAACACTGGCAAAAAGGATTCAAACAGAATTTCAGGAAAGCGAGAATATTAGTTTTCTTTCCAATATATAACAACTCCACAGTGTGTAAACTAATCATTACTCTTTCAATGTAATTTCATAGAAACCACTTAAAATATACAATGCAGCAGATTCATATTTTAGCTAATATGTTAGTTGTTATCTGTGCCATTTTCAGCTTTCTTTAACATGATCCCTCGTGGCAGCGCATTGCTACCACTAACCTGGGACGTTAATAACGAGAACAGAATCTTCTATGTATTATTTTCTGTAATTTACAAGCATCTTGTCTTAACATGAGTGCACTCCTTTATTTTTGTTTTCTGCGTGTAGGTACAGTAAAGACTGACTGGTGATGGAGATGGGCCATAATGTTTACTGGCTCTCAGCAGGCTCGTGGAAGAGGAAACCCTTGGAAAGCAAATTCGAGCTTAGTCCGAGTTTATATGCCTTGTCCATCACAAAATAACTTTTGCTTGTTATTGCAAACTGAAGTATGACCTTGCAGACAGCAGACACACTGCTGAGGCAGCCATAGAATAGGAAGAAAAATTGCCCGGTAGGTATTTGAGAAATGACGTGAGTTGGACAGAGGTGCATTGCCGCTAAAGTGTTGCTGGGACTCATCCTGGCAAGGAGCTGCAGCTCCTTGGCCCTGCTTCTTTCCTGTGCTCTAGGACAGGAATTAATTGCTATTATCCTCCAGTAGTCCACCTTGCTCTGGCAACAACAGTGTGCAAGAGGCCAAGGCCTCATCAAGACCCCCCAGATCACCCTTAATCTGCTACGGAGCAGATGGCCAAATAGCTCTGCCCATCGCTGCCTGCAGGTCTGTCACTTCCGCACCACCAGTCCCGGCAGGCTGTTGAATAGCTGGCAAGCCTGCATGTCACAGGGAACCCTGGGGACACACACCTTGCAGACACACCATGTCATGAGCTGGAGCTATTCCTTTCCCCTCCCAGCCTCCACCCATCCCCTTTCTAGTGTTTGCTGAGAATGTAGTGATTAACAAGGGCAACTTTCACAGTGACTCTCTTAACAATGCATCACTGAATCAGCTTTGGTTTCACAGAGCATACCTGCTTCTCTTTGTTTAATCATTCAAAAATATTTCAACTAAAGAAGTCGTGTATGTCCATATTGTTAATTTTACTTTTAGCCACGCTAGAAGCGGGTGTCTGCTGTTTGCATTAGTAGGGCAGCTGCATTCAGCTTCAGATGTGAACAACTAAATTCTGCAATTGCAGAAATACTGATCATGCTTCATAGGAGTTCCCGATCATGGAAGTTTAACGAGTAACTTTTTCTGTATCTCTTTGGATTTGTGACCTATAAGAATAAAAATCTAAAAACAACCTTCCTGAACATAAAAACTGCATGCTGCACTTTTTCCTTCAGTGTTTAATAGAAACATACTCAACTGCATAAGCAAAACTCTTACCATTGAGGTAACCCTGCCTTGCACTTTTCATCTGTTGTTGCCATTCACTGACCTGGTAACTTTTTCCACTCTAGAAGGGTTTACCGCAAACATCTTGTTCCTATAACTTGCCTTAAGTCCACTAATATTAATTTGCTAGAATAGCAGCCTCACTCCTCCCACACACGATAATTCAGAAGCCATTATGAGCCCCTTTCTGAGCCTGCTATCCTTGGATGTGCACAGACACGGCGATGGCTCTGACAGTACCAGCAGGATACTGGTGTGCTCTGGGCAGAAAGAGGCACCTTTCCCAAATGGCTCACCGTCTGTAGTTCACACTGCCGTAGTTAGTGCCACAGTGTTATGCAATAAACACTTGTTTCTGGAGAAAAAGAGATGAGAGTCTGTAAAATTTACTTTTCAAGACTGTCTAATCTATTCTTCTATGTTTTGCAGGTTCCCAGAGGACTATTTTTTACTCCAAAAGTTATTTTGTGATAGACAGTAGATACTTCTCTCTTGAACTATGCTATAGCAAGGACGCTATAGAGTCAACATCGTATAATGAATCAAACCTGCAAAACCAGGTATCTCCTGATGGCCTCAGCATGTGGGAATGGTTTCTTCTGTTCCGTTTCAAATGCTGCTGCGCATAACATAGTTCCTTAAGGAAATACTTTTAATAATAATTAAAAAAATCTTAAGAAAGCTGCAGGGGTCACCAGAAGAGAAAGGATAGCTCTTCCATCCATCACCTTTTATAGATATCCTCTAGCCACTTTTCGTCATCTTCTTCCTCATCGTCTATCGGTTCCTCTGTTTCCAGGGGAGAAGGAATAAAGAACTCGGGTCTGGGACGTGGTTTCCTGATAGGAGACTTCAGTCCAAACTTGCGCTTTAGCAGGTGGAACTGTTCTTTGACATAGTAATAAAACTCATATTCATATCTCATGCGCTGGTAGAGGATCTGTATTGCTTCTGGAGAGGGGACGGTCTTTTTCACTGTCACAGTCAGATTGCCAAGTTTCCTATGTTCTGTAAAGAAACACCAAAAACAAGCAACATGGTGGGTGCTCGTTAATGAGATCAGACCTAAACTTTCTTTTTTTTTTAAAAAAAAAGATTAAGGCATGGCCTTACCTATGTAATTTCCTATGTGGCATACTACATCACGTCCCAGTTGTGCTTTATTATTGTTCAAATCTAAACAGGTACTTAACGAGCTGAATCCATCTCATGCTAACAATGGAGCATTGTTGGCATCACCACATGACACCCCAAGACTGACTGTGCCTGCTGACTCTCTCATCCTGTTATACCTGTTAATTATAGATTCATCTTCCTGTTGTGCCCTGGAATTGGAAGATTTCAGTATGCTTTTCTTCACCTGACTTTTTTACAACTTTTGCTTTGGTAAACTGAAATAGAATCACCTTTATTGTTGATAAAAAATTAGAGCTACTAACAAAAATATTGAATTGCCTCTTTGTCTCCTCTCTCAACAGATTATTGTACCACCGGAGATTAATGTATTTGAACAAGGCATAAAGCAAACACTCAAGGCAATCATTTTGCTGTTTTCTACCAGATGGCAACTGGCTGTCAAAGCATCCTAAGTATTTTCTTCTTCTCCAAGACAGAAATGTAACTGAAAATGAGCTGTGAAAAACAGAACAGAAAAAGCTGAAAGTACTGACCTGTAGCATCACTGCAACCCCCCTAACAACCGCAACTTTCTTTAGAAGTAGTGATGAATGTTACACTGATGAACTAGTAGCTTCTATAATCAAGTTTTCTGAAAGCTAGGGCTCCAATCCAGTAAGCCTTAGGTGTTACTCTGAGAGAGCGTGGTGCCCATGGACATGACTGTAATAGCCTCAGAGTACACCTGGGTCCAGACATGGCAAGATGAACCGTCTTGCATAAAAGCAAGGAGATGCCCGTTAGACAATAGCAAAAAACCTGTTTAATTCCAAGGATGGTTAGGCACTGCAGTACAGCACACAAGTTACAAAACCTGTATCTCTGGAGGATTTTAAGAGCAGATTAATTGATTCTCTCCTGAGGGAAGCCATTTGACTAGGGGACATCTGAAGGCCATTTTCCATGACTATAAAGCCAACAGACTAATTTTAATCTTGTCAGTCCTTACCTCACTTCCTTGCTCTTTGCTACAACAGCAAGGTCTGCATGAGAACTGGTTGGTTTGTTTGTTTTTGTTCCAGGATAATGTCTTGGCTTCTGCTGCTCATTCTTTCCTTAGTATTTATATCCTTTATTTGCATTGCCTCAAATGCCAAACAGAAATCCCTATATTCCACTTGACTACATACATGAACTGTTGCAGTGAAGAAGAGCTGGATTTTGATATGGAAACCTAATTCTTATTGTCAGACATTGCTTCAGGTTGGAGGAATTCTAAAGGGTCAGGCTATGAAGCACAGCAAAGAAAAACCTTACAAGAAGGAAGCAGACAACAAAGAACATTTCATGTTTCTAATTGCGTCCCAGTGGCAGTGACCACTCTTACTTCCAGATGGAGATCCTAAATCAAAATAGGATTTTATCAAGGGCAGAGTTTTGCTCACATGAGCAGTCCTAACTGGGGTCTTCTGAAGCACTTGCCAGCAAAGCTAAACACATGCTTCACAGCTCTACAGATAAACAGGGCTTCACAATCGCTTACAGGTAAGACTAAGCAATGGATTGATGGTTCCTAGTATTCCACAAGCAATATGCTCACCCAAAAGAAGTAACGAAGAGAAAGTTTTTAGAGCAGAGAGGAATTTTAAGCAAAGGCAAACCCATTTATTTCAAGAGGTAATAAAAGATTAGTAAGTCCAGCTAGCAAACACACCAGCAATGATCTTTAGACAAAAAGTTGGTATTTGCAAGATTTTACATCTTGAAAAGTACAACAGAAGGGCAGAGCACAGCTATGTGAACATGAACTGCCTTCTATAAATTCTAAAAGATTAATGTTCATATAGCTTATGATATCCAGACAAATAAACAGATACTAATTTTCAGACAATGGACGCACATTTTCCTACTTCAGAGTAAAGGAATTAAAGAAAAACAGCCGAGAACTATTCATTTTAATAATACTACATGAGACAGCAAGTGCTGCTGCTGAGCTGGACATTCTCATATTCATTTGACTACATTGCATCACGCACATCTGGTACAGGAGAAAAAAGTTGTATCTGAAAGAGGTATTCTCCCTCTCAGTTTTGCTTACCAGTTACAGCAGGGTAATTTGAAACGTAGAAAGAATGGTTTTCATTAGCTGGTAACAATTAAAATATGCTGTTCTGTAATGAAATAGAGCTTTTACACCAAACTTCATAATTCTTTACACTGAAGTCTTGTCTCTACTCATATATATATATAAGTAATTCAACAACTTCATAGAGTTCTTTGTTAATTACACTGATGTATGGTGATGTATGCTCTATAGTTACTGACTATTCACAGTTTATCAATTTGCATAGTTCTATTTAGATAGGAGTAAAATGATTATAATATAAAAAACTGAATTAAAGAAGCAATCTTTAATGTGCTGTCTAGCTAAGAAAAGGTACAGAGGAAGGATCATGAAACGCTTGCATTTAAAATAGATATTAGCATAGAAAGCACTACCTGTAGCTAGTGAAGGGCGTGAAATATTTTTGCTGAAAATATTTGGGCTCCCCAAGAGCTTACTCTCTCTCTATACCCATAGACTGGAATAGACTAAGAAATGTCTCATCTTTTTAAAGATTCCCAGTCAGTTGTTCAAGTTGCCGTTGGTGGGTATTAGATGACTACACTCCAGGAAGGACACTGTACTCAGTCTGTCCGCGGGTGAGAAGGCAAACGCTCCCTTATGATTATTGAACACTTCAAGACATTCCTCTTTCTGGCACTTAGCTGGTAGCTCCCGCCAGCTCTGCAGTCTGGTTTTCTTTACAAACTCAGCAGCAAATATACACTACTAAATATTGCACTTATTAAGCTTAAGCCTTTATACTGCTTGCCAACTTCATTTTTATTTTACATAGGTTATTTCTGTTACAGAAAACTCCATTTACGTCGCTGGAAAAAGCTCTTTACTTATATGATCCCTCCAGGACTTTAAGCAGGAAAAGCCACTTCTTACAGCTCCAGCTCTCTTCGGTGGCTGCTCCTCCCAGCAGAGAGAGGCACTTGTGTTCAGCCCAGGAGTGCTGCCAAGGATGACAAGGTGAAAAGCACTGGACTGTTTTCCTGGGGGGTTGGTGGTCAGTGTGGGGCAGGACCAGCCAGAGGGGTGGTGTGCCAGGCAGGGAGCAGCCTGCTGGCACCCCATCTGCCAAAGCAGCCAGGTGCTGCATGCCAGCCTCACGGTGGGCAGCCAGAAAGCAGCAAAATACACTTCTCTGAATTTGCAGCAGTCATGGCACAGGGTATTCCTGGATGTGTGCAATTCTTTGCTCTATGCACACACCTACATCTATAGATGTATGCATACAAACAGACAGAAGCAGCCACAATCTGGAAGGCTACAGGAGCAATGTAGATTTTCTGGCTTCTCTTGGTTTGCTTCACAGTATCATCATCTGCAAGTGCAGTGCATGAATAGTTGTGAGGTGCTGGTTGTCAGATGGTGCAAACAGGGGCTGAGCCTGGCTGCAGGCTCAGCCTTTCGATAAAACAAGTGAACTTTGCTTTTTTGGCACTTGAATTTTATTTAGACTGGTTTAAAATCTTAAATACTTTTAAAAGGCTCTTTAATATGAATATGAATGAAATCACAGAACTGCCCCTTGAAGTCACCTTAACCACCTCTCCTCATCATAGAAGCAAAGTGGAAAAATTAGGTAGATCTGGCTTAAAGCCAAAATAACAATCTGCATATGCTACATAAACCCAGCTGTCCCACCAAAGGACCCCCGTTTTATGACCTTTGAGACAGCTAACCATATGGAGGGCAACAAACTACACCATTTACTTTTTAGGGTTATTTTTTTTTAAACTGTGTTTGCTTTGGCATTCTTTTAAATTACGAAAAAGAACGTACTATACAGTAACCCAACCTCCCAGTGCTGCCTGCTCATGCCTTGAGTTAAGACTAAATTGGTACGCAGATATGGATGAATAAAATTAAATTCTTTTGGGTTACCAGGTGATGAATATTTACTATTACTTTCTGCACTCTCACTTTTTTTTTTTTTTCCCCAAACTAAGAAACCAGCATTACTCATTGCAGCAATCCAAACCATAGGGAAAAGTGGTTTTTATACTTTGTGGCTCAAAACCCCTTGGATTGCCATATTTAGACAAAATGATCCTAAAGGCATTCTCCACCTCAGAAGAGATTTTTGGACTGATGCTCTCTCCAGTGCCCTGCCATTTTGGTGGGTGCGATGCAGAGGCTTGCTCCCCATCACTGCTCCACTGCTGCTGGATGAAACTGCCGGGAGCCCAGCACCCTCAGGGAACTGGCAGGGAGAGGTGACCCAGTGGAGCCAGCGCAGGACTGCTGCAGGCAAGTGTAACCGTGGCCTTGCCCAGCTAATGCTTGCAGTGGAAAAACCCCACACCGAGTTCTGCTGCTCTAGGGCTGTGTGAACACGATGGCTGTCACAGATACAGCAAACTCATTTCCTGGAACTACGCGGGGAGGCCCTGCGTTTCAATCGCATGCAGCTGAGCTGCAGCACATACCTACTTCTCCGCAGTTTTAAATGGAAGTAAATGTATGTCACTGTGGTTAAATGTGACGTATGAATTGGTGAGGGCCTCTGCTTGATATGCCATTCAAGCAGTTGCTGCGGTGCTAAAACAGGGTTCTGATGGCTATGTTAGAAATGCTCTCCCCCCAGAATATCTAACCGCAGCTCAGCAGAGAATTTTCTGGCACAATTGGTCTGCTTTCCAAACTTGAAATTTCTAGCTAGGCTTTTGAAGGATTTCTGGGAAAGGATGGTTTTGGGAGAACAGATTAGACGTCGATGTGTTTGGCTTGCGTGCCGTCTTTCCAATAATCACTGGGCTGCTACTGCTTAGGAGTGCGCTGAGCCTGGGGCAGGTCCCAGGTGGGAGAAGGGACGGTGCACTGTGGCTGGGCTGCACGACTGAGCGCCTCGCCTAGGCTCACTTTGCGAAAGGAAAGCACAGACAGTAAAGAAAACCTTACAGCTGCTGACTGGGAAGGAGTGTATTAAAACCAAAAGTTGATGAAAAAGTAAGCGGTAATTTGTCCCACAGCACCTACTTGCTTTGTCTGTCTGAAACACCGTGAGTCCCAGTTACTAACCTCCTTACTTGCTAGTTTACTCTCTTCTCAGTTATTCACATCAACAAAATAAGGTGTAAGTTTTAACAATGTGTAGATAAAGATTATACACTTCTGTGCATATGGAGGACAGTTATGCTAGGCTCACTTGCAATGCTTTCTTTCTTTTAGCGTTTCTGTCTCAAATCATTGTGCCACTTTGATAACATGGAATGACATTGAAAGCACAATGGGGATTAGGAGAACTGTAGCCCACTGGCACATAGCAATGACCTGTCCCCTAAAGGTCAGATACGGAACCCTCCGAGAGGACAGCACTCCAGGGGTCATGGAAACACCTAGAACTCCAGAGACTGCAATCCTAGGCAAATCAGACATCCTATTTATCAAACAGGAATCTTGGAAGCAAATACACCAGACTGTAATTAGCACAGATGCTGCAAAATGATGGCCACCAGTGACAGAGACTGAACTAGATGAGACAGTTACAACAATGCTCTTTCTTCTTTCTTACACTACAATGATTAAGGAAACCAGAGGGAAGAATGTCACTGTTAACCTCATATAATTCCATTATTAACATTAACATGGACAAAATGCAGGGAGCTCAAAGAATGATAACCTGGCAGAGAAAAATGAAGGGATGCCAAAACAGAGATTAGACAGGAAGATCTCACAGAGATAATCTGAAAAACACATCATCAAACAACTACTAATGCTCAAGGATGTAAACACCAAGGAGGTATGGCACAAAACCAGAACAAGGAAGAAACATGAAAGAAAAAAAAAAAGAATAATATTAGGTCTGTGGCACACAAAGTACTCATGTTAGAAGTACTTTGGGCCAATAAGGCTGAAAATAAACATCTTCCTACAGTATGAAAGTAACATATTTTGGGAATATATTGCAGAGGTCAACACTGCACTGGTCTGGCTGTCAGCTGGACAATGTAACAGTGATACGCGTTCAATAGAGCTCTGAAATACTACTCCAGCTATTAAAGGAATTATATCACTATTATGAAACACTTGCCTTACAACACACTCAGCAAAGCAAATATATAACTTTCTCCATACTCTGTAAACATCTACCACTCTCTGAGGTCTCTTCTCCAGCCGGTAAGTATTTATCATTAAATGTCCAGCTCTCCTCTTGGAAACTTCACAGTGTTATGCCTTTGCTCCTACCAGTTCCGAGCTGTGGATCCAACAACGTGGATTTCCAGCTGCAAGGGATACCTCAGCCAACCCTCCTGTCCCACACACTGCCTCTGCTGCTGCCTCAGTCTGGAAACATGCTGTATCTTACATGTGGTCAAGTAGCAAATCTCAACAGGATCTTCTAAGAGACTCCTTTACTTGGTGTACTTTAATGTTGCATTCCCAGCTAAGGTAAGCTAACACAGAAGGAAAAAAACAAAAGCTGAAAATTAACCCACATTGGTAGAGCGAAAAGGCAGATTCTTATGAAAATGTGGTCAGGTACTTTTATTGCTGTTAAGCAACTTCTAAGTTGAACTAGACAGAGTTGGAGGTGCCAAAACCAAAGTTATCTGCAGAGGAAATGCCAGGATTGTCTAGTTTGAGTTGCCGAAAGAATTACTATGGTCGCAGTTTGTATGCAATTTCTAATGTATCTTTTATAGCTGTACAAGTATTATTGAACAGATCCAGTCAAATCTGGATCTGACTTCAAAAACAGGTTCTTACACATTGCTTGTGAACAGTGTTGCATAGTAGGTTACGCAGATACTAGCATTATTACTTTTTTACAGAGAGAAGATAAAGTTGCAGTGATCGAGACAAATTTCAGCCATGCTCACGAGCAGGAAAAGCTTCACCACAGGTATGTTACGCGGAAAATCTGCAGAGATACAGCCAGGGACTTGAGAACCTAGAGCAGGCATCTTGCTTTGTGTT
Organism: Falco rusticolus; assembly: GCF_015220075.1. Classification (NCBI taxonomy): domain Eukaryota; kingdom Metazoa; phylum Chordata; class Aves; order Falconiformes; family Falconidae; genus Falco; species Falco rusticolus. The sequence continues at coordinate 46,236,462 of NC_051192.1, forward strand.
TTGAATCACAGGAGACTGCTGTTTATGATTTTTGTCCACAGAAAGGAAGCGATGGAAAAAGCATTCTTCAGATGTGTAAGAGGGATGGAGCGAGGTGGAGGTGTCTTTATTTCCATATATAGTACTGATGAGTGCAACACTGGCACAGAGTATCCAGTTTTGTAATCACATCCTAAATTAGACAGGGTATGAAAACAGCCTCAGAATGAACACTGGGGTTGGAAGGGACACTTCAGAGAAAGATGATAAGTTCATTTTGGTCAGCTTACAAAAAAAAAAAAAGAAGATTGAGAGGTGACTTATTTACAGAATCTGCATATTTTCATGGTGAGACAACTATGGATGCTGAAGGGTTGGAAGCAGAAACCAGAGAAACGCGGACTGCAAGTAAGGCACAGCTTTTTAAAGTGGTGAAGGTGACTAATCACTAGAACAAAACAAAAGACAAAAGACAAAAAAAAGAAGAGTTGATTTGCTATCACTTGATAGTTCTGCATCAACACTGGATAACTTAACCAACTCCAGTTACTGATGTCTGTGCAGAAGTAAGAGAAACTGTGTGGTGCCTGTAGCACACAAGGAGCCAAGTTGAATGACACAATGATCCATCCAAGTCTTTCATAGATGAAGTTCCAAATGTCTTGCATGTGTCAGCTTCCAAGTCGGAAGCTCCACTTGTGAAAACCTTTTTGTCAGTGTCTTTGCGGTACCTCAGTGTGAATGTCATTTTTGGAAGATGTCTGAACACCTAGTTTGCTACCTTTCCCAGTTGTTGGCTGTTCCAAACTAGTGGTCACCACTCTGCAGTATCGGTCCCTGCAGGAATGTGAAGTAACACTACATTTTTTCAAAAGAAATTTGAGAACACAGCCTTAAATAATTATTAACCCCAAGCGCTGTCTCTTCCTGTCTTCCTAGAGCATGCGTATGACTGCTTACTGCTTTATATAAGAATAACTACTGAAATGAGAAACAAAAGCAAAAATACTAACTAGGACTAAAGTAACGGCCAATAACAAAATTTATACGCTGCCAAGGTAAAACCAGTTCTGGTACAAACCACTTCCAGTAGACAGGATGATGTACATTACTGTACAAAAGCTGCTATTAAAATGGAGGAAAAAAACCCCTGTAAGTTCTCTTCTCCCTTGTGAGAAAGTTTGCCAGTTCTAAGATTTTCTCCCAACTCCGTCTGCACAGAGACAACTGAAAGCCTTGAAATGGCTTTATTTCTTATTATTGCAAGTTACAGGCAGTCCAGAGAAAATTCTCTCTTTTTGCCCTTAGGTTCTTTTGTGTATAATGAGCGACTGAAGGCGGCCAGGGGCTGAGGCACTGGTGAAGAAGGAAGAATGCTACCAGAGCAGAAACAACACACTGTTCCTTTCAAGTTCACCCCCTCCTGGCCCACAGCCCGACTGCCTTGGCCAGCTGCCAGGCTATTGGGACAAAGGCCTCCTCCTCTGGCCAAAACCGAGGAAAAGGGTCTGTTGTTTAACACAGGCAGGCTTGTTTCAGCAAGAGAAAAAAACTAAAAAGAAGGGCAATTATATTAACTGGAAGTCCTGGGAGAGGAGAGTAATCTTCTAGTGTGGCTAATGCAATTCTCACCCCATGCTTTTCCTGGAGAGGGAATGTCTTGATTCTCTACTGCTCATGCTGGAAGACAAAGTATAATGTCTCAACAGGGCTAAGCCCTAAGGCGGCCAGGGTCTTCATGCCTCTCAAAGTTACTATGAAACAGAAACAAGAAAGTGTCTTTCCTCCTTCCAGGAAGGCCCAGGCAACCCTTCCATGCCTGCATTAACAAGCTCATGTGAAGGGTGAGCGTCTTCACTCACAAAAAGGCAGACATTTCTATGCACCTAAGCAGACCTTGAAGAGTCCCACAGATAGGTAAGTCAAACATCTAGCTCTCTCAGGACTTCACAGTGACCGAGGTTCCTGCTGCATTTCCACAGAGTCATTAAACCCAAGCCAAGGTGGATTCACACCTGGGCTTTTTGGTGTCGCTGTAGCAGAGCCTGCAGCCCTGGTTTGCGATGGGGAGCTTGGGACACGTGGGGTTCACTGCAAGTCGAGAGGTTGTGCGCCTCCCTGCAACCTCAGAGGCAGATGCTGTTGCAGAGGTTATACAGAGATGCAGTGGCTCTTCGTCCAACCTCAGCACTGCAGCAGCACAGGCAAGGGATGAAAAGGACTTGAAAAGGTAGAAGAAAATCCCTGGGTCTGGCGTGACCTGTTTGACTCCGAGCACTGAAGTGCCTGGGTGAGGTGAACTGCCTCAGAGGCTGTGTCACAAGATTGTGTCTCAGTGAGCTGTGGCAGGAGGCTTCCCACAGCAATTATTTTTATGCCTGACAGTTTTCAGAAGCAGGCCCCAATTCAAGGAGAAGTGTGATCTTAATCTGCTTAGGTTAATATAAGTGAGTACAGGACATTTTTTGGTGCTTAGATGCTGTTCAAACACCATTGAAATTTACACATGCACGTACTTGCTTTGTATTCCGGGCAACAGATTTTCCTCCTGAATCAAGGGGGAAATGTCATTTCTGACACATACTTATGAGACCAAGATCTTTGCAGAAGACGACCTCCCAATGCACCCCATGCATCTGCACCAGCCAGCAGCAGCCAGCCTCCCTCACCTGCCTTCAGTGACTTCTGTGATCAGCTCCAGCACACCTTGACCGTTCTTGCTCGTGTGTCAGCACCAAAAGCAATCCATTGAGGAAACAAGAGTTTGGTCAATGATCCTTTTTAACTCAACTCACATTTAGTATTACTGTGCTGACAGGGAAGAGATATGTAGGCACATCGTTCTGCCATCTATCACCTTGTTTACAGGAAGTATATTCTTAGTAGCCTTAACTCTATTGCACATTAAAGGAATTAGCTGAGTACTGTGAAAACACCCTTGGATCAGAATGGGAGATTTACAGGGTATAAAAAGCCACTGCTCCTGCACTTAGTCCTGCAAATTGTCTTATGTCTGCAGTGTTTCAATTAGTAGTTTCATTCCAGTGTTAGAGAGACTGGCTAGTATCAAAGCTTCCAGGATAACTGCATTGTTTTGATTTAATGACAATACTAGCCCTAGCATAATGACTATCATGCTTCCAGGTTATACCGCACAAACCCCTCCCTCTTTCCATTTCAGTATTTATGGGCATACATCAACATTAATACCTCTGAAGAAGGATAAAATGGGATAGAAACCTGGAAGGATGCGATAGCAATTAGGAAGAGCTCTCCAAGAAAACAAATTTTGGGAGGAAGTGAGGATATTAAAACGAGCACTAAACCTGCAAAAAACCAGGCTTTTGTTGAAGAACATTGTGATTTTTTACATTGTGATCTTCAGGAGTGGCAAAAGAAAGGCCCCTGACATTATTCAGAAAACATGCAACACTGAATTTCATCAAGATAAAGAGAGAAACCCTGTTGTGGTGGGCTGACCCCAGCTTCGCACTTTTTCTAATTCCGTCAGATGCTTTTTGAGATGGTATGATTAGAGCTGCAAATAATTAATGGAAAATGCTGTAATTTGTGGTTAAAAAGCCATACAATGTAACTAATTTTAACTTTTTTAATATTTAAGAATCAGAAGTAAATGACAACCCATGTGCCTTTACCACAGATTTGAACTGTTGCTTGTGTCAAAGCACACACTGAGACTGTTTCTTTTACTTTAACAAAAAAGGCAATTCAGCGCAAGACTTTTTTTCAACTTTACAGTCTAATTCTAAAAGGAAGAGGGAAACCTATAAGTAAATTTAACTTACCTGGTAACGTAACACAGAAAATACCATTAAGAACCAAGAGTTAACATTTCAGTGCCCAATTTCAACAGATAGTCCTCAAAACAACAAACCTGATTCTGAATCTATGAAATACTATTCCATTTGCTAAGTTTACCAGAAGAATATATGCCTAAATTTCACTCCTGCCTAATGGTTCAAAGAAATCCTGAAACCATAAATGATCGGCTTTTTAAAATCTGCAGACACCACTGAATATATTATTTTTTCTAAAAAACCCAGAATATTTTAATAAAATTCTGTGGAAAACATGATTAAAAACATGATGAAGAAGCTATCTGAGAGAATGGTACATATTCAGGGTTTCCACAGTAACAGAAAACAATGCAAAAAAAATAATCAAGGGAGCTTTGTAAAGGCCTGTCCAAAAAATGAAAATTAATCTCTGGGAGGCCTGGCATATGTAGAAGGGACACCTATCGCGCTGGATGTGTATATGGACTTACCCATGGCAGAAGAGCCCTAAGGCGCATGTTCTGACCTAGGCTCAGCACTCGCTGGGAGACCAATGCATGCAATCAGGTTTTGTCTTAGTGCTAAATATACAGATCTAGATGGAGTCCAAGTTCTCATGTAAAACTGTGGGTACTAGAGATATGAAATTCTGACTCCAAGCTCTTTAAAAATACATTCCTCACAGGCTACTCTGATGTGGCCAGTGACTACAGTCAACAGTTTCTAAACACGGTAACCTGGGCACCTCACATTCAGCTGAAACTTCATCCATCTGCTTGCCACAGTGGTTGACAGCATTTCTGGCATATTCCCAGAGCATTTATTGAAGAAATGAAAACCCTTAAACTGAGCAAATATAGAATCCTCATAAATATAACTACTTTTTTTTTTTTTTTTCTTTTTTCTTCATTTGGTCTGAATAACAGCAGGATGAAAAACCACAAGGCTGAAGGAAGTGAAGGGACTATTTATGTAGCATGGGAAAGATTAAACTGAGATTCCACACTTTAAAGTGGGTGACATCTGTTTATCAAAATACTTTTGTTGTATCTCTTTTTCCTTCAATTAACCAGTCTGTCTGCTAAGACTTAGAAACAGGGATGTGGTGCTAGATTTGTCCTTTGATTTCAGTGGCAATCTGTGTAAGTTCTGCCATCACTTTGAAATCAAAATGTTGGTCTGGCATTGCCAATTGCTAATAAAATATACCAATGTATCATGTGCCATTTCTTCACAAAATTATTCACACATGTGTATACAATATGAAAAGATGTGTTGGGACTTGGAGAATTTCCCTTGCTGCACATGAGATACAAAGTGTCTATGCGCTAACTTTCTATTTCTGTTAAAAACAAAACCTGTAGCACAAGTGGGATGTACACCAAGATGTGGTCTGGAAGGATAACAGAAGCAGCCTGTGAACTGAATAGCTGAATTAAGCAGGAGCTCAAACCATTGATTTCTACAAGTAGCTTGCAAAAACATCCACCAAGGAAAATAATTTTCAGCGATTCAAAGCAGAACCTTTAGCTAAGTGGTGAGTCTGCCCTTAAAATAGGCTAAATAATGTGTTTTGCAAAGTATTGGAGCCTGCCAGGGACCTCAGACCATATTCTACCAGCAGCAGAAGACAATGCCAAGCAAATGTTCAATTTCATTATACAGATAAATGTGCTTTGCAATTTCACTGCTCTTCTGCTAGTGAAAATTCTGGATGAACTGGGTTAACATTTTTGGTAAGCTGTTTGCTGAAGTATAAGACGACAGACTGAGGTTTCTTGCAATCAGCCACCTGCACTGGCATATCTGCACCAAACCAGCAAAGCTGTACAAGCTGCAATTTGTCCCTGTTATTTTCTGCTAATAAGAGGTGAAAACTGTTGACTACAAAAAGGGCTTGCAGTGCCTTCTTGCTGTTCTTGGTATATCAAGACATATATATATGTATATCAGGATGTTTTTATATATGTGTGTGTGCATATATATATACACATCTATCAGGATAATGCCTTTCTTTCCAGGGCTTGGGCACCAGCAGCACTCATCTCACCCTTTTTCACAATGCTGACTGGAAAGAACAATTTGTCATTTGCAAACAAAACAAAATAATCTTAACAAGAGAAATCTGTTTCATTGTGCTCGAAATGAGTGTACATCCTTCATACTAAGCACCTCACCTGGCCATTGAAGAAAATCAATTGGTTTAACACACAAAATCATGGGCTAAACCAAGTACCTGTAACCAGGGAAGATCATGACCTCTTCAAAATGCTGTTTGGCATCCAGGATTCCCAGATTATACCCTGTCCTTTAATGGCTTTTGATTGCCATCACAAGCACTCAAAATTTACCACTGAATTTACCACTTAAGTAAATTAAGAATGGGAACGGATAGGATAAGAATCTAGAGGGGAATAAAACCTCCACACCTGAGAGATCAACAATTCCTGAAATAATGACCCTAAGGAAGACGCGGAAAACTCTATTACCTGATACCTTTATGGTGAAACTGGACAGACGCTAGTCCCTATGAACTAGGATTCAGTGCAGAAAAACAGATTGAGGACTCCTCCAACTGCAACAGAAGCTGCGGACAGCGCAAGACCAGAGACGCATCTCATGTGCTGTATCCAAAAAACCTTGGAGAGAACATGGAGGAAGCAACTGGTGAAATTACCTTGCTGCCGAACACCTGAGCAGGTTGGTTTGACCATCATCCCCGCCCCAGCTGGTCCTGCTATGCTTCACCCTATTCAAGAACCCTTCATAGTTTTACTATCCAACTCCTTCTCCCGGTTTCCTGCCTTCTGCAGTTCATTTATGCTAAGCACTGTTCTAGCAGCTGCTTTGGTCACCACACAGAGGTTTCTTCAGAGTTTACCAGAATAGATCTTCCTCTTCATTTGTCTTCTTTGCTCTTGGCAAGGAAGTCCTGGGCTTCTGCGTTTCTCTGCCCCACAGGGAACTAGGTCATAGACTTTGCTCTCGGAAACACTGCAAGAGAAGAAACTACCAAGGGTGCTAAAAAAGCTCCAAACAAAGCCCACAAAAAAGCCCCCCAAAATTCCACCAAAAGCTTGGCTCAAATAGCACTCGATGCACAGATCTATCTGTTGGATAGACAAGGAGGGCACTAAGGCGGCATGATATAAATTTTGGTTTTATATGCATACTTCATCCTTGCTCCTACAAACAATTACTGCATACCAGCTCCTTGGCAGCATCCGTCTCTACCCAACTGTACACTGGTACAGAGCACGAGTGAGAAATACTCCGCTGAACTCCAGGCAGCCACTCAGGGCATCAAACAATCCCCCAGAGAGATAAACAGCCATTTACTTCTCTTCACTGATCATGCAGAGAGTTCAGTTTCCCTGGTACATAATTTAAGCATCTGACATTAAGTAGTGTCAATACCCAGTGAAGTAAATCAGGTTTGTCAGCTGCCTGAAGACCCTTCAAAGATCAGTCACAGCTACTGTGAAATTGGCAGAGCACTTACAGGGACAGCGGAGAGCGGAAAAAAACTTAAAAAATAAAAATAAGACTTCAACGTCCAGCAAAATATTTAGTGGTATTTAGGTTAAAATGGAATTTTCTACGAATATTTTCATTCAACATTTTAAATAAATTTGCTTTGGCTACACTCTCATTCCTGTCACATCCAATTTCCACTAGCTTTCAGGAGATGTATATTATACATCAGCCACACATTAACCCTGCACTCTCATTTTATGTAACAGAAAAAGCACATGCTCTTGCCCAAGCCATAAACCTCCAAACTTCCTAACATCCCGCAAGCCCTGAGAGTGCAGCTCTGCAAAGCACCGGGGGCTCCGGCCAGACTGTGCACACATGTGCTTCTTGCAAGGCAGGCACACACCAGATACTCTGCTGCAGCGACACCAGCGTGCTCCACGTCTTCCCTCAACACAGGCCCAACACAACCAGGCACTGGGCTCTCCCAGTAACTTGTGTTGTGCTTCTTTGTGGCTAGAAACAAGTAAACAACAGAAAAACCCAGCCCCTCTCTCCTCTTTTTTTTTTTTTTTTTTTGCTAGGTTCAACGGTGCTCTTTATGCATCTCTTTTTACCCCTTCCACTCCACAAAAAGCAAGAAATCAAATCGCGTAGCTATTTGTTTGGTAATTCATCAAAGCAGACAAGCAGCAAGAGGAGCAAAGACCAAGACGAGCATACAGATTTTGTTCTGAGCCCTGCATTTGCATGCTTGGTAATACCAAAGATATGATACTCATAACGCCTCACAGGTACACACACGTAGCCTAAGGCCAGCAATGCATCACACAGGAACACCACTTCACAGACCCACCAAAACTCAATTGAAAGAAACACTATGGAAGAAGACAGACTGCTACAATTACCTGGTTTCAGATTTTCACTACACAAAAAGTATTAGATGGAATCACACTGCAACAGGCACAGGAATAGGGTATATTGTTTTATCGCTGATCTGGTAGAACACAAGAAATAAAGTTTCTTCCAATGGTGGATGCACAGAGCTGTTTAAACCCATAGTTGCAGAGAAGTCTGACCAGAGGAGTCTAAGAAAGCCATGGGGAAAGAAAATTGATTGTGAAGAGAGAGTATTTCAGGGCCTGAGAACAGAGTGGGAGTGCTTGTGTGGGCAGGCAACAGATGCTGCTCCAGACTTTCAGCAAGCAGCAAAGCAGGGAGGGATGGGTAAATGCTCCCTGCTTCACTTGTTTAACTTGAACAACTGGAGGAAGATAACAATTTAAGGCACTGCCCCCTGGATAGCTCTTTTTCTCCTGAGTCTCCAATTATTATATTTTCCTTTCTCTCCAATACCCTCATTTCCCCTGAGTATGCACTCATCAGCAGCTTGCATTCCCCAGAAATCCTCCCACTAGCTATCTGGAAAGCCATTCATGCTAGAGGGCATAACAGTCTTCTCACATGTAGATGTCTTTAAAACCACAAGCCATCTCCAGAAACCAAATTGCGTGGAGGTGCATGAAGAATTCCTCCAAGACCTATTTTGGAGGCAAGTGAATTCAGCCAACTCACAAACATCAGCAGTAATTTCAATCCAGTAAGCATGTTTGGTATTCTCAAAACCTTCCCCCAAACCACACACCTCTTTGCACGTGCACTTCTTTTAAAAGTATTTTTTTCTTGGTCTGTTTTTATGCTCACTTTTTGCCCTCAGCCTGTATAATAAAAATGTTTTCTGGGTGAGCCCCGGAGAACCAAGCAGACTAAACACTAATGCTCATATGGAATTTATTTAGAGGGGGAGAAAAATCCCTTAAGTTGAGTATTATGTTATTTTGAACTGGTTTTATATTTTATGCGTACATAGCGGAGCTGGAATTTCAGGGCTGGCTTTTGTTTGCATTCATCATGAAACATTTGTTATATGAGCTGCTGCTACTGCTACCAAAACAGCTGCTGCTCACTGCTAGAAAACCAGAGACCAACTCAACAGTTTCATTCTTTTTTCTGGTAAGTCTAGCTGGCAAATGAGGCCTGGTCTTTCTACAGAAAATTACTTTGTTTGGCTTCACTGTCATCCTTGATGCCTTTTGCCTACCCAGAACGTGGACTTGAAAGAGAATGGATAAATTGGAGCAAAAGCAAGTACGTACTGATGCTCCTGAATCACCTACGATTTAATGTAGATCAGAACCACAGCTGTATGAGTTCCCCGCTTTGCAGCTAGGGCAGCACCTCAAACGTGAACGTCTTTCCTTCAGCTGCTCTTGAGATTTAGCTGGGATTTAGCTTTTCTATCCTGCGTCATCATTTTCTGCCATCTGGAAAAAACAGCCATGGCTTGATCTAGCTTCACATAAGAATTTCTTCTGTGGAGGACTGCTTCCCTGTGCATAAAAAAATACGCACCCATCTGACAAATCTGTGCACCTTCCTACCGACCTGGACACAGACCAGGACCCAGAGCATCAGCAGGCTGCAGTCCTGAGTGCTGAGGACAGACCTTATCAACTGCACACAAGCTGAATTTTAATACACTGCTTTGTTACGATTACTAAAACACTTCAGCGTTGCTCTTGTTGCTTACCGGTAATTCCATACTGACAGTGACCTCTCTCGCCTCAGTCTCATCTTTTTAAAAGAACATTTATCCCAGGCTGGAGCACAGCCCCGAGCAGGACTCCCCTCCTTGTTTAAAGTAAGGGAAGACTATGGAACAATTAATGCCTACCTCCTTAACCAATTTAATCCCGTGGGAGAACATTCTTTCTCATAGCCTGACACCTTTTAAGAGCTTTGGGACAGAGATCCTGCTGAAAATCACACCTGTACCTGTCAACTCCTTCAAGGAACTAGTTGATTTGTGGGGCTCTAAAAACGCCATACTGACTTTTCCCAACTGTCCATTAATGCCATTCTTCATTACAGTCCCTACCAGTACAGAAATTGGATTATTTCATCCGTTGCTGTCCAGGTGACCATTGGAACCCTTTAAAAGCTTGAAGCCATGTTAACTGCCTTCCATTCTTCCAATATAGCTGCTGACTGAATGACAGGACGCACCGCAGAGTTGGCAGTTTCAGTAAAGAGATCCTTGGTGAGTACTAGCTCTGGCAGCAGAACTCCTGATGCTGCCAAGGAGTAAAGACAGCTGAGGAGAAAAATATGCCACCCTAACAGAAAATCTGTTACCTGTATTATAGATGGCATCTGCAAGTAACTGAAGTTATTCAGAATGAGTCAGCTCAAAAGGTGAGATTTACAAAGCACAGTAACAACTGTGCAAATGTTGGAGATCGAAAAAGCAGCGTAACTGGAAAGATACTAATTAAGGAACACAATGGGAATGCAATTTGGAAGAAAGGGAGGAGACAGGGAAGATGAGCAGCAGAGGGGAGGATGCTGTTTCTTACTGCATCTGTAAATCTGTGATTCTACTCCAAGAACAGAGAAAAAGAAGAAAAAAGGAATCTTCCTAGCCATATTAAGTAAAACCCTCTTCTCTTGCTGTAACTTCTTGGGAGAGCAAGTTTTCAAGAGGGACAGATCAAAAAGGCTGGGAAATTCCAAATGGGAAAGGAAGTAGGGAGCATAAACTCCAAGAAAGACTCACTCTTGGAAGAGCGAGGGGTTGGCTCTTCAGCACCACAAGCTGCCTCCAAGGCAGGTAAAGCAAATGGGCTCGGAGGAAGGAGCACAGGCATGGTGTGAAGCTATGCTCAAGTGAGCACATTACCCCCTCAGGAGTGATGGCTGGGAGACATACCAAAAGGACTCCTGTGTAGCAGCTGAGAGCTACATTGCTAATATATTTCCTTCATTTTAATTCTTATAACTTCGTAATCAAGGGCCAACTTTTGCACTTTGCTGGAATTTATTCTAGTAATACCTTCCCTTCTTTTCTAATAGTAATACTAGTGGTCTTAAGATGACCTGGAGTGCAACGCACTGTGCTCTCTGGGAGAAACTGGCCTCTTTACAGATGTACTCTGGGTATGTCGCTTCCCTGGGGACGCTTCCCTGTCACTCCTCCCAGCTACCTACTGTCTCCCTCTTTCCAGCTCTCTGGTGGGCCACCAAGTTCTGATGTGGTTGAAAAAAACCTTTTGGTATTAGCTTTAATGCCTTCAGCAAGCTGAATGCCAGAAAGTGCCTTGTTATAATTTCACACCTAACTTGTCAGAATTTATGCTCTTTCATGTTTTCCTCATTTTAATTATTACAGCATTTAATTATTTTACAGCAGCTCACTTGTATCACTGTAAAAACTTGATTTTAAATTGCAATGTTTATGTGAACCCCCAAGTAGTTCCTTAGGAATGGCTGCTTGTCTCTAGTGTACAAAAAATTACAGGTAAAAGTGGTTTTATAATTCCATCTCTTTTCTGTAGTTACTTTAACTTGAATATTTTTCAAAACATTTCTGAACCATCAAAGATACTGTCTCACAGTACTCGCATTGCTCTTGCAAGATGCCTCAGGGATAAGAATAATCAGTTTGACCTGTAGCCTATTCTATCACTGATACAATGGGCAGGACTTAACAATTTGTCTGAGGGAAAGATACAATAGCTTTCTCTGAAGACTGAAAATATTATTATGCTCCTAAAAGCAAAGTGAATAGTCAGCTCTGTGATCTGCTTCACACTGCTCCTGTGTCTTCAATGCCAAATGTGCTCGGTTTTCAGTTAAAAGATGCTTTTGCCCAAACACTAACCCTGAAAACAGACTGTGGGACACAATGATAATCGAGCTAAATTCTCAGTTGCTTTGGTCCCATGATTGACAAAATTTTTTCAGATTCCAGCCTCAGACACCTTGTGCAACTTGCTAGTTTCCATGTAGGTGAAATGAAGACCTGTGCAAATGTACTGGAACTGCAGCTGGGAACAGAAGTAGGCTTATTACCTGGGATTTAATGGCTGTCTGCCTCCTCCTCTATGCCTTCTGTTGCCTGAACAGAGGTCAAAGAAGCAGTTTGCATAATCTGTTATAATTTTTATTGAAATGCTATTTTTAAAGCAGAAGCAGTTAACAGAGGTTTAGCCGGAATGATACTGATTAAAATAGCATTATGATTTTATTTAATAAGTTGGTCAAGAAGGAATGAACTGTCATTGCAAGCTTTAATTGTCTGTCATTAAAATGTTTGTGGTGTTTTGTCATCAGTGACCCTGGATTATTTACGAGATACAACTAATGCTGTATCTGAATGCAGCTTTCCCTCTGTGCTAGACCTTTAGCAAAGCTGCTTGTCCATGCGTTTTTTATTTTGTCATACTAGGAACAGGAAACATTAAAAAGATGCATCAGGGAATCAACCCCAGATGAACAGCAGCAGCACTGTTATAAACCATAACACCTTTAATGACTGATATGCTCATTAGATAAACATAACATTTGCTTGAAAGATACCAGCACCAACCCTTCAAAATGATACCCTGACACAAAGAAAGATCCAGATGAACTCTAGATATGTGGGATGCAAGGGTTTGGCTGACTGGCCTCTTGGGATTTAGACCACAAATAAGTTTTGTTTTTACAGCAACGAAGTATGAAATTACATCTGTGTGGTTTAGTCCAAAACCAGACTGCCCATCAATAGATCTAATACAAGGAAATTGAAACAATGCAAGCATCATGAAGATGTGGGATGAAATGTAAAATCTGGAGGCTGAAGTCTTTTGGAATTGAACTACAAGATGAAGATGATGCCGTAGGTGGTCTCAGCCTTCATAACCCTACAGGTATAAATGCATTATGTCGGAAGTTCAGAGAGGGGAAACTGCTTATGACGGACCAGCTCAGACAAGAGCATGTAAAAAAGCGTGCTTGGCTTCAGGTAAAGACCCTGCCAGCTGACGGGAAAGAGCAATGAGAAAAAGGTGGTGAAGAGGAATAGGAAAAAGGTAGCAGACTGCAGAGCACAAGCTCTATACATACAACATGTATTATAGCACAAAGAAAGGGAAGATTCAGTAAGTCTGTCTTACTGGCCTATCTCTACACTACATTGTCGGCTGTCAGAGCCAGTCTACGAGCTCATGTGTCCAGAAGCTTCAGTAGAAGAGAAACATTTCATCTAGGTTTTTCAAAGGATGATTTAAGGGAACATGGCCTTCACCTTCCACTACAGCTCATTCTGAGCAGAGCCTTTACAAATTCAACTCCTGTGAAAATCTAAGCCTAAAATAAGGACTCAAAAATTTGCATGGCAACTGGCAAGCAGAGAAACCATATCATTCTATGCTGTATTCAGTGGTGAGACCTGGAAGGAGGCCAACCTCCTCCAATGCCAGAAGCCCTTGGCAGGGGTACTGTGGATCAATACCAGCCCTCCTCATTCCTCCAGTTCATGAACCATGCCCACCATCCCAACCTGTCGATATGAAATATGTCCGTTTCTCACCTGATTTAAGTTGGTGCTGCCGTACTTACAAAGTCAGCCACTCCTCTGGACTCTAGGAGAAAGCAGAGCCACAGTAGTATGTTTGGCAGATGGCCCTGTAAATTGTACTTCCCTGCACTGTAAGCTCAGGGAGCAGATGTATCTGCAGTGAGCGTCACTGTCATGTCGGGCTGTCAGCTAACTCACTTTTTGTCTCAAAATGTACCATTCATTTTGGGCCACGATGTATTTATAGGCAAATGCTCTGCTGCATTACCATGCACATATGAACTAACTCCAAGCTAACAAGTATACACTAGCAGGGAACAGTAAATATGGTGGAGTTGAGCCTGGATGCACACAAGCTCCATGTGGGCCTGGAAAGCCATGCCAAACTCTTGCCGCACCTTTACTGTTGCTCGTATTTTAGCAATGACACTGATACTATCTTGGATGAGTCTTTCGGTGCCACAGTTACGCCTCTCATGCAACACACACATAGCCTGGAGTGGCTTCACCCTCCTAAGCAGGACAAGAACCACAGCTGTTATAAGCTGCCAATCTTTGCTGCAGAACTTGCCACAGAGAAGTTTAGCTTCTGAAACAAATCTTCCAAAATGGATCTTTTGAAAAACACAGTCATTAGAAAGCCAGAAGTGCTCAAATCCTTGCAAGAGCTCCTATTCTTAAAACTGTTTACTTTATTCACAATGGGATTTGAAACCTCTGAAAGATAGAAAACATCATATTTTCCTTTTATGGAATTGGGAAAAGAAAGGATATTTCCACTGTTTGTGCTTATCACTGACTGGTGCATCCACTAACTTCAAGGCATCCCAGATCAGGCAGTCTGTTTTGGACCCTGCTCTCCAAACCTTGTATTTTCATGGCTAACGAGCTAAATAATTTATCTACAACTTTTGATACTACATTCAGGTTTACAAAAGAAACCAAAGAGCAGGTTAGTTGTGCAGAATGTCCTAGATGCTATCAACCTAACTGGGAACAAACATCCTTGGGGATATGCACTGTGACTTTTCCTCCTTCCCTGCCTCTCTTGCACACAGAGAACTGGGAATTTGTTTTACAAGAAAGAAAAATGCAATTAAGCACTCTTTATAGAGCTTGAACCGCCTGCTTTAACATACACATTGTTTTAGAGTGTTCTATGTAGTTTTGAAAGTTCAGACTTCAGAGGGAGAAGAAAGGAATGGTTTGTTCACATTTCCTATTTTTATTTTCTAGTTTCAGAACCGGATGTTGGGTGATAAAAAAAAGAGAACGCCACCCAGGCAGAATGTAAATTCACATGTGCTATTACCACCGGCATGATGTTCAAGTCCCCTGAAGGTCCTGAACAAACAGGGAGATTACACCACCTTCTGGACAAAAATTTTTAAGTCACACATTTAAGTCCAACCTCACGTTTTAACTCCACACAAAATTTAGTATTTTCCTCTTCTGTAGAAAACTTTCACACAGTGATTCCTCTTGAGAGTATTATTTAGGGAAAGCACATAGCTGTTTTACAGCGTGAGGCAAAAGAAAAGACTGCATATTTGGAGTCTCCAAAGTTTTTGAGCATTTGAACATGGTCAAAGTTTTCCCAATTTCTGTTTTAAGCAAGTAGCAGATGCAAAGAAGTGATGCAAAACAAAAATCTCAGCATTTGAACAGAGTCTAATCCAAGCAGCTTTTATTTGCGCATCAAGAATACAGATGCTTGTAGGACAGAGAAGGGTTGTTCATTTGTGCACAAGAGATGAGCCAATATATTCCCTTTCCACATACCAGTCCCAACTCTCTCCAGGAAGTACAGCTCACGAGAAGCAGGCAGAGTATTAGAAACTGCAGATCACTCACCCTGTTTTTTTCATTCCTTTCATTTTGTGCTGAACAAAGGCAGAATATAAGATGATCATGATTTAAGGACACTGCACAAAATGCACTGCCTCCTTCGATCAGACTTCTTTCAAAATTTCCTACCCAGAGTTTTTGCTCTTGGAGGTTGTGCCTGCAAAGATATCCTCTATTCCAGTTTCTCAGATGGAAAAAAAGGGCAGTGGGATCTTCCAGCCCTCCCTTTGCTTTCTTCATACCACAGCAACTTTTCCAGCAATGACCCTCAGTTCCTGAACATTTCCAAATGCACAGCATCCACATCTTGCCAGAGCAGCCCAAGAACAGGGTTGGCAGAAAAGCTGCCACAAGAACTTGTTACTAAAGGTATCAGACTATAGGGAGCACTGCTAACAAAGTGATGGCCTGGAAGAGAAAAGAAAAGAAAGAAAGGAAAGCCCCTCTTAGCCTTATCCACTTGCAAAGAGTTTTATTTTGACATGGAGGGGGAAAGTGCTTTTCTCCACTTCTAGCACAGGAACGATGTGTAGGCATGCCCCACTGTCAGCGCTGCCCCGGCACAGGAGTGGTCTGCAGCACGGTGCACAGACTTCTGCGGCTGATCCCACCATTTTCCTAACTCTACCAAAAAAGGCTTCATCATCTGCCTCACAGGACCTCAGCCTTGCAGTAAGGACAAACGGCAGCACCTCCCTCCTTACTGGGTTTAAAGAGAAGGGAAAGCTTATAAATAGAAAGTGTCAAGACTGTGTCGCTAGCATTCATGAATAGAATGGATTTAAAAAATCAGCAGGTTTATATTACCCGGGATAATATTACTACTACAGTATAAAATATTCCCTGTAAACATGATTCCTAAGGAGAATCACATTTTTGTTGCATTTTCAGAAAAAGCACATTTTACAGTTTATCTGAACAATACATTTTCTTCCAGCTGACAGCATGAGTAGTTTCATTGCACTCAGTAAAATTCACTGTTTGAAAAGCTTAAAGTCAGTCTTCTTGCTTTAGAGTAAGATCGACGCAAAATGTAACTTTCAGGAAACAAAGATATTTTTTTTTCCTGGTATTGGGAAGAAGTGTTTTTATAGGGTTTCTGGTGCCAAGAAAATTTATGAACTCCTGCAGAAAGGCAAGAGGATATGGGCTATTTCTGAGGTGATAAAAAACAATTTATTACTTATTCTTTTACACCAGATGCTGTTAACTTTTACCCCATGCCACAGAAGCTGACAAGGCAGAAGAAAATTCTATGTTTTGCTGTTTACAGTGTGCATTTTCTGCCTCTTAAACCCACCAAAGATAAAAAACCCACACGTGCCCATTTCAAAAGAAATTGTGTAAGTATTCCCCGTGTTCTGGCTACCAGCCAGGCTACGGAAGTGAGCTATAGCCAGGAAAAATGAACAGGACTGACCAATTATTTTTCCTTCAGTTGTACTCCTGAGAAGGAGGAGAGATTTTACATGTAAAGTTATGCTATAACTATTTCAGGCCTTTCAAAGAGTTAAGGAATACTTAAAAATGTTGGTAACTTGGGGCTCTGCAATTTGCTTTAATGCTGTGGAAAAACCTAATGAGACAAAACTTCAAGCAAATTTTAATGTGTTAGCAAAGAATTCTAGTAATACTTTATTTTATTTTTTTAAATATTCTACCCATCTATCAATCCATCTATCTATTCCATAATCTGTCTGCCACCCTCCACCCCCACTCCTTTTGATCCCTTGTCAAAGGCAGTTATAGCTGTCAGGGCAGGAACAGTTTGTCACTTTGGACAAGACAGATATCGAAAAAGAGTCCTTTTGCAATTCTTGACTTGGTATTAACATTAGAGAAAATACTTATTTTCAAGGGAGAGTGGAAAAGGAGAAAAGCAGGAAGCCTGTAGCTCTAAAGTATTCTATGAGATAAAACCAGATTGGTTCCAATGAAAACTTTAGAACAACAAAGAGCTTTCACATTTTGTTGTTCACTGTTATAAAATGCACAAGTCAAAATATTTGGCATATGGAATAGCTGAAGGCAACATTTTTGTTAATGCAATGAAGAAAATTATCCTCCTAGTCTCCTTTGACACTAAACTTTCCTGTCATACAGAACTATCAGCATTTTTAAACTCACAAAATTTGAGAAAACTGGGTGCATTTCAAAATGTGACACTACCAAAAAGAAAAAAAAAGAGCCAGTACGGAACAAATACACAGCAGCTGGCAAGGAAAATATATTAAAAAATCTCAAAACCCAGCTGTTAGTGATAATGTCTGAACAAGTCAACTGCATTTCACTCTCTTAATTTTTTTATATTTTACCTTTTCTTCACAGTTTCTTTCTGCCAGCTTATGTAAAACAAATCAGTAGCATCACCAACAAAAGCACTCAAGTCCTATTGCATTAAGCAGTTATCTGTGTCCTTACATATACAGACACCTGTATTCACATTTCTCTGTTCTCTGACGTAAACACCCACTATTTATCTGATCAAAACAGCCACAGTTTTACTGTCTTTTTGCTTCAGAACAGTAGCAGCAAAGTATTTTTGAAGGTAAAAAGGCTACAGTCTTTTGTTTTCCAGCTAGGAGGACGCTGAGCAAGTCTTCCTTAATAAATGTTGTTACATGCTGTGTCAGGTGAGAAATTTCACTACAGATATAGAAAAAACAAAGAAGCTTGAATATGGCTTGCATGGTTAAAAGAAAAAGAGATGAGAAAAAGTTTCCAGATATTCTGACTTCTGTTAGTATCGACCTATACAGAAAGCTCCCAATAATAACAAGTTTGATTGGATGGGAGCTGTAGTGATCTGGTGACCACCCAAAGAACCTGTAATGAGGGAGGAGGAGGGTCCCAACTTTGTGAAGAAGAAGGGGTTTATTCCCAAAGTCCTGCAGACATATCTTAAATGTGCACGTGATTTTATGGGTTTAATAACATCCAGCAGTTTGTTCCCTATAGCAAGATGTAGGTGCTTTTAATTTGGTTTAGATTATGAGGTTGGTGGGACAGCAATCACCAGTTTCCTACTCTGCTTTCTCATCTACGTAATCCACTAAAGCATCAGTGGATGGAAATTGCCTTCAGTTACTTTCTGCTTCAAAGCAGCTCTATAAATACAGTTTGTGAACTGTGGCTAATCCAGAATTGCTTATTGCAGTGGACCCTGGTGCAGAAGTTCACTGACCTGGAAGCAAATCACCTTTCTGCACACAGTCCTTCACTGTGTTTTTCCCATCTCAGTATCTTCAACTGACAAAAGATAAGTTCTGGCAAAGCTTTATCTACTTTACACAAAAAGAGGAAAGACTGCTGTAAGAGTATCTCGAGTGGAGCAGCGGGTCAGCAGACAAAACTGTAAATTGTATAGATTTAATCTGCAAGTATTAGTTGCAACAAAAGGTCGGTTTTGTCCCCAAGTATCTGCTGCTTTGTGGGATCACCACGCAGCTGGGCACAATAATCTCTCCTCTTCCCAGTACTTCATGATGCAACAGCAGAGGGTGTTGCAGATCAGGTCTAAGGTGCCTTGAGTAGAACAATATAGGATTTCTTACACAGTACTTGGATTTTATCTTCTTTTTGGCTGATTCCGTCAAGTTTTTGTAAGCATTAGCACCAACTCAGAAATAACCTGAAAATAATTATGATTGGAAAAATCTCCAAACGTATGAAGAAGCGGAGAAGAGAGTTAACATAAGGAAACTGTTTCCTTTCTGCCCTTCCTTGTCAATAACTGAATGGGAAAAATAAAACAGAAGTTTAACCCACATGGGAAATACTGAAGGAAAGACATGACACAAGACCAGTTTTATATATGAAATCCAAGATGAAACCACTGTCCTGAAACAGGGGATCAAATCTCCCAGGTACTAGAATATACACAGAGAAGAGAAAGATTATGCGGCACTTCTGGGAGATCGCTTATTTTACAACTGGCCATTTGTAGGGAACCTTGATGAAAATTGAGATGCTGCGTGCTGTTTGTTAGCTTCCCCCAGTGTTAGAGAAGTGAAAATCTATGGTACACAGAACAGCTGAGGAAGTCCTATAAATTCCCAAAGAAAAGTCTGCTCATTGCCAAGACAGCATCCTTCTATTGACACCCTGCCTCCCTCTCATCTAACATCTCCATGAGAAAATCTTGGAGACTAAATTATGCAAACTCTTAGGAAGACTTCCACCTAACACAACCATAAGTTCTCTCATTTTTTACTTTACAAAGAAAAGAGAAATAACTGATTCTAAACTGGGCACTGCTCTCATGTCAATACCATACCATGCTTTCCTTACATCTGTTATTGAGCAAATTAGCTCTATGGCTGGATATAGCAGATAACGACCCAGTGAAGTCATGTCAGAGGAGGAATGCCACAGTTTCCCTGGAATGTAAACATAATTCCTAAATATAAAATTTTCAAAGATGAATCCTGGAAGCAGGGTTTGGTGCAGTCACCCATAACTCCTAGTTACGGACAGAAACCCATAATTTCTACGAAGTGACTGATTAGTGTGATAGATGCTCTCAGTCAAAAGCCAGCCATCGGCTGCACTACAAACAAAATGCAATCTTTGATCCAAGGGTTTTTAATACACACTTTGTAGAAAACACACACTTCACCGGCTGTAGGCAAGTCACATTGACATGAATGTGGGTCACGAAGCAAGAAGGAAAGCTGTATCCCTCCCTGGTTCATACGATGTTGATGGCCCAGCCAAATGTAAGCAGGAAATCAGTTCTGCCAGAATGACATGCACAGCCCCACAGAAGCATCGTATTTCTTGGTTTAGGCATAGGACACAAGGCTGCCTTCTAAAGAAGTTAGCAATAAATGGGTTTGGGAGGGATAGACTGATGCAGAGAAGAGAGAACCCTTTCAGACTGATGGTAGGGTGCAAATTAAGGGGTAGATTAAGTGCTCTCTGTTTTCATTTCTCTACTGCAGTCTCTTAAGTCTTTTTCCTTAGTATGCTTTGTACTTAAAAGTGCTGTAAATACATGTTCTTATTTGTACTTTACCCAAACTCAGTTTAATGGAAGGTTCATTTAATTTCAAATCTTAGTCAAGGTTGAGAGAAAATATATATCCTGGAACTAGAGAACCTCCAAAGTGTCCAGCTCCCCAAACCACTTCTTGAAGGTTTACTTATTGCTGACACCATTTGAAGAGTATTTTGACAGTATTGTTTGAGAGCTGAGTTACGACAGCACTAAAAGAAAAAGCCACTCCAGTGGTAAACAAGAAGCTTTCTGGCATGCGGCAAGATCACCGGAACACGAAGTGCTTGCCCAGGCATGAAAACCACGCGGTAACATTAAGAATAAAAACAGAATATGTACCCTTCCCCATCAATCAAATCTGCTCCCTAAAAGGGAGATCAATATCTTCATTGAATAAACAAGACATAAACACCTACCTTTCAGCGGCTGTGCAGATTTTGCCAAAGTTCCTGTAAGAGTAGCTTTTTAATGGAAAAAGTTACCTGGATTTTTGTAGATGCTAAGCACATCCTTGAAATAATGAGGTAAGAATCTTTCTAATAAAAGCAGCACATCCTCCAACTCCTCCAGAATGCCCACAAGCAGAAAATTTTCATTAACGTTCAGCTTTGCTCTTTCAAGGGCCCATTCACCAGGCTCCCTGTATGAAATTAATGGAAGGAGAGAGGGAGAAGAGGGAAAAAAAGAGAAGTTTGAATATGCATTTACTTCATACATTCAATACAAGCAGACAAGTGAATCAACAAATATTCAGTGCTATACTTCCAACAGGACAGAAACCGCCCCCACCAAACCTGAGTGGCTTACTGAGCTTTTCTGCACAACACCTAGATTGGTTTGGCATGTAACAACATGACTGCATTAAAAGCAGGTTAATCACTGTGTGGAAGCCGTCTGTTCTGAAGTTGTCTTTTGCCAAGCTATTTATAAGCTCAAACTTGTGAACTCCTGTATTTCAACTGGGAAACACAACTTGTCTCATGAGAGGAACAACTGCCCTGGGTGATGAAGGGTTCTAAGGGGTGGAGGTGTCCCTGAACCACATCAGAACTACTGCAAGCAACCACTGTCTGCTGTTACCCAGTGAATACCCCACAGGAGGCTACCAGCCTGTTTCCCATCTTGTCCTTCATTCTAACTTCTGCCGAAGTCTCTGTGAGCTTCCCTTTCCCTGCCATCACCCCTGATGGCCCTGCGGCTCTGATACAGGATTCACATTTGTTTGCTCTGACTGATACTGGTTTTGAAGAAATTTGAAGAAAGGTTATTCTCTCCTTTCCCCCAGTGGGAGAAGCTGGCAGGACACCAGTACATCTTTATGCTTCTCTCACAGTTTCCTGGAAGCACAATTTGGTTAGACAAGCATATGAATCCTAAATTCCTTAGACTAACTCATATCAGTTATGTCCTGGGAGCATCAGTCAGCATTCATATTGATTAGGGGTATAAACCCAGTATCCCAAACTAAAGGAAATCAACTCTTTCACAGGGTCCAGCTGGTATGATGAACATCTGCATCACATATGATACCTAAGCGTGGCTGGAGATCACACCTCTTCTCTGACCCCATTAAGCTATTGCAAGCTATGCAACATTTGTCAGAAGTTCTTTTGACGACATGTGGAAAAGCTCATTGCTTTACACTCCTACTAGAGCAGACTTGGAGCAGGTTTTTCATTCCCTACCACTTTCTGTACGCTTTTCTGGAAGAGCAGAGTGTCCTAACAACTCCTATGAGCCTTCTTCTTGCAGCTCCTTGTGAGACTAAGAAGTAGCTGAAGGAAGTGCAAGGGCATGGTAGGAGACAGATCTTTAACAAGCTACAAAACAGTACTGCAATATACTGCTTGGGAACCTCATAGATATGCTGTGAAATTATTCAGGTATGCGACTGCGGCTAATGGGATTACTCATGCACACAAGTTAAATGTGCAACCGTAAGCATTTGCAAATCAGGCCAAAATATATTAAGAAAAAAAACGTGTAATGAAAATGAGGCCATGAATCTGTTTTGTTTCTTAATCATAGCTTCACTTATGCCAAACAATTAAAGCAGGATTTTACAACAAAGATACTTCGAAACTGAGAAGTAACAAGGAACACATTTTCACTTGTTATTACTGCTACAAAAAAGTATGGCTTTTGAAAGAAATTTTTGAAAACATGTGCAGTTGTTCCACTATGGAGAAGTGGTAAGAACAAATAAATAGAATGCCTTAAAGTTGAACAAACCTAATAAAGAACATGCTGTGACCAACAACACAGAAGTATTTGAAAACAAGAAGGTATTTTAAATTATTCGCATATTATTGCAGAAAAATTTACTATGCAGTATCAGTAATACAGCAATATGAGAATGGTGTAAATAGACATACTAAAAATGAGCTAGCTCAATTACAGCAACAGAAGGCTGCACTTCACACAGTTTTAAACTTGATTACTATTTCTTATATGGACATATAAACCTGCAATACCTCATATATAGACCTGATATGAGGATCTGAGCAGAGCTAAAACATGTATTACAAAATTACAGTGCAGGTAAAATGAGTAGCGAGCACATACGGTCATTGCCATTCTCACCCTGGCAACACAGAAAAAAAATCCACATAAATACATCCAAATTTGATGAAATATCCAAGTATTAGATCAAGAAAAAACAATAGCACTATATTTGCATTACCCTCCTTGCTGCAAAATACAGGCACATAGTTACCACATACAGCGCTACTATGTACTTGTGTTGTACCGTACAGTGCTTTTCTCTTGCACTTCAAGTAATCGTTGCCTCTTTATTACCATTTTCTAACAAAATGTTGGCAACAGCTATTGCTGAACAAATTGGGATACCTTGTATATATTTACCTGCATCTTGGATGCTGTCCACAGAAATAAGGTATGATGTAAAATAACCTGGGATTGGAACATTCAGGGTAGTTTTCAAGGATACATACATTAATGTCCTATAAGAGAGGAAAGAAAAACCAATACAAAATAAAGAGGCTGAATGCTGCACTTTCTTGACTCTATATTAAGAAATATTTTGTTTATCTCATACTTTATACAGCCACCTCAGAGTCAAATAATTTTGCTGAGGCTATATCAAACACCTTGAAAGTCATTTGCTGATCAATTTATTTACTTCTAAATATCCTCAGAAAGTTTTGGGGGGTGGGGGGAGAAAAAAAGGTGATGTTGTCTTAGAATGCAAAAAACTTTTTTTTTCTTGCTGCAAACAACACAATTATTACATCAAGACTACTGAATGTAGTGTGTCACATGGATAAACTTTCATAATGAATTATATTTAAAATATTCAGGAGATTATTTTCAGACTCTTCCCTCTTCTAAATACACCCTGGGGGAAACCTGAAGTAGCCAGAACAAATTAAATTGAAACAAGAATTATTATTTTTTATTCTGCTTCATTCAATGACTGCAATGAACAAATGTAAGCTGTAATTCGCACAGCTTACTCTTGATTTAAAAACATACATCACTTTTGATTACGATTTTGTACATTCCTAAGATGTTCAGAATTAAGCCTATTGTGTAAACCCCCACTGAGAAAAGGACTTATTAGAAAGTATTTATCATTTTCCTGATTTATCGTTCATCTAATTAGGAGCTATTTATAATTTTACAAAGACTAGGCATAGCTACTGAACCCTGAGGAACCGTATTCCATTTCTAGCTTTACTCTAGTGCAATAATAAATGTACCTGCAAGTGGGACTGAATTCCACTATCCTTATCTAGTCTAACAGACCCTTACTCCACAAGCAGACCCACTGACTCCAAAGAGACGTGCAGAGGGAAAAAAAAAAGTGCAAGACAACATAAGCAAAGAGGAAATGATCTCATCTTTGCAAAACCATTCTTATTTAAAGATGCGTATTTTTATAACGCAATGTATCAAACCAATGACTAATCAAATCTATACTTCACCAAGCAAATAAAACGTGACAGAGAACAATTCAGTGGGCAACATGTCCCCCACCAAACGGAGTGCTGGGCAGCACGGGAGACATGGTGAGCATCCCCTGCTCTCCCGGGCGGTGGCGGGTACAGGCCTTCAGCTCAGCATCCACTCCTGAGACCTCAGCACAGATAAGCTCTTCCCAGAGCTTCAGCCCTCGTGCCTCTCTTCATTAGTGTCACATTTGGGTTTGTAAGCCTTAAATTATGTTCCTGTTTCCTCCTCTTTTACACCGT
Organism: Falco rusticolus; assembly: GCF_015220075.1. Lineage (NCBI taxonomy): Eukaryota > Metazoa > Chordata > Aves > Falconiformes > Falconidae > Falco > Falco rusticolus. Next base: position 46,261,176 of record NC_051192.1, read on the forward strand.
GTAAATGAGATTCTATAAGCACATTAGAAGATCCTGGGCTGAGAAGTAAATCACATGGTGAGGAACCATCAAAGAAAACAACATAAGAATTGCCAGCTGGGATATAAACAACCCGTCTCCAATGCTCCCTCCAGTGTATTCAAGCATTCTGAGAAGGGCTTGCCTTAAATACATACCAGAAGGTTTATGGTCAAGACCTGAATTTTGACACTCAAAGCTCTTAGCTGAAGCTAACCAGCCCCGCATTCTCAATGCTCTAAGAAATCTACTGATGGCACAGTAAGGCGGCACAGGCAATGTGTCCCTCCTATCATCCCAACAGTTTTTTTTTTTTAACATGAATTAAAAATTGTGGTTCTTTAAAGGTTTATTGTGCTTTTACTATAGATGCCACCAGAGATGTCTTCAGGGATACATATTTTCAGTTTCCATAAGAACCTGCGGAGACCTGCAGTGAAATAATACATTGCTTGGATTTTAAAAAATCTGAAATATTGTCCTGACAATACTTTAAATTACGCCCAAGCTAGCTTGCACTTGATTGATGGATTAACTGAAAGGTAGAAACACCTACATAAGATTTGAAAATCATTAGTTAAACACCCAGCCGAGAACCATTCCTCTTTTCTTACTCCCATACAAAGGTGAACGGCATTAACTCACAACAAAGCAACATACTGTTTCTTTGCAAGAATAATGAATACAGTGAGTCAGAAAATACTTTGAGAAAAGTATTGACATCCAACACAAAAGTGTAACAGGAACCTTCCTGTCACTGTGAGAACAGTATCTGATTAATATGGCCAGAGAAACATCCATACAATAAAAGTAACATAAATTCATGTGGAAAATCCTGCAGATTTAACATGTAAACAGCTTATATTTAGTCAAAAAGAGATTTTTTAGTACTCCTTTTTTAGGGTAAACTGCTGCAGGGTCACTGAATCCAGCAGGAGTGCATTTATCTAAACTACCGAGTGGCAATTCCCTTTGAATTTGATTTGTGGAAGGAGTGGAAAAGGATGAGAGAGAAACATCTTCCCCCCTCCTCTTTGATGGACTCAGGGTTTAAGATAAAGACCACATACGTTTTCATACAAACCTACAATTTTTCACCATGCAGTGGCACACGTTTCACATTCCTGACATCAGAAGCACCAGGTTTTCTTCAGGGTAAAAGCGTTGCCCCTTTCCAGTCTCTGTTTACCACCACTGCTGTGACCCGTATTACAGCTGCTGAAGGGTCCTGGTGCATTTGCAGTACCTGCTCACCTTTCCAATCTTACTGTATTCATAATCTGTGAAATAAATCACCAGCCACCATCCATCCCCTCAGAGATTTTTACTTGATGGCAATTATGCAGCTCCATGAAATGTGAAATCACAGTTTTTAACCATGAGAAAGGCTGGCCTGAGGTGTGCTAGTCATCAAAAAACCTAAACGCCCCTACAGGAAGCTGCTCTTCATTTGCTAGCAGGACTTACAGGAATTTCTGTTGGATTTTTTTTTCTGAGCACAGAAAGCTAAGGTACAATGACATTATTCTAGGCAGCATTACTCTGTTATCCTAAGCAACATTAATGCCACATTTCCTAGTAAGAGCATGTTTTCCCAGCAGGACATAGATCTATCAGGGCAGAAAGGTTTTTATGCGAGACAAAAAATTGTCAGGTGACAGATGACAGCCTTGCTCATTTAAATCACTGAGGAGCCTTGTCAAAAAACGATTCTCACACAGCCAGGAAAGATACAGAAAGAAACACACACAGCTACTTTGATCATACCCCTCCACAATAAAGAAAGAGGAATTTTGTTTTATTCCTCAGCTCCTGGTTACAATCCACGCTGCTCACATCCCGCTGGGCTGCTGTCTCCAATAAGGTAGAGGGATGCCCAGGAATCAGCCTGGGGCTGCAAGTAACAACAGAAACCATCTCTCTTTAATAGTACTTTGTTTTTCTACTGTTACAATTTCAGCTGAAATGGTAAATTGGTAATGTCCACTTCCTTCTTCTGTAAAATTGCCTTTCGAATAAAAATCATAATGTGCCCTGATCTATTAATCTGTCAAGGAGCCAGGCTATTGATCTATCAGAAATACATCAAAGGTGTGTTTTTACTATATTTTTTTTAAGTTAATAACAAAAGAACTGTTCTATTTGTCATAGCGAGTTCATATATATCATAAGAGGAAGTCAGCACATGATTAGAAGTATTTCTAATTCCTGATCTCCTAATTCTAAATTCTGAAATTCCTTTGGGAGTTTTAATGCTATCACAAAAAGACAAAACTTCAAATTTTTTGTAGAATTATGAACACTTTACTTAAATTAATGTCTTTAACTCATGGCAAATACTGTACCATATACAAAAAGATGTGACCTTAGATTAGATTTTGATTTTATTTCCCCTCCTAATACAAAATCCTAAGAGTACTGGGGGAAATAAGAACTTTCTTTGGTCCAGCACAAGGTACACTTAAGTTTTTTCAAAAAGGAAGTAATTCATGGGCTTCAAGGCATTCCCTACTTCTTGATCCTCAGGATCTTAACCAAAAATTACAGAAACACCAGAGTCTTCCACAGATGTACATCAGTTCTTAGTATCCCTAATAATCTAAAATGAGGAACTGTAACTCAAATACACACACCTTGCCAATGTTTTCCCATTAATCATCCACTGATCTATCGGAAGCCATAAAAACTGGTCTCTCACAATCAAAATGAAAAATACAACATGCACATTGCCTTTCCATGCCCTGTCCTTTTGGGATACTGCAACTTCTGTGAGACCTTGCCTACAGCCCCGCCACGGTGCATAACTCCTTACTTAGGTCTGATGGTTGCAGATGTGAAGTTCAGGTGTGTCCTGAAGGTTACAGAGGAAGCAACGAACTAAATAAATACCTTTCAAGTCTCTATAAAAGGAAATGAAATAAAATTATATGGAAAACCAGTAAGTGAGCCCAGTCTATAGTGACCTCTCCCATTACAAGGCTGTTCTTCATATGCTGCTAAAGTCAGCGGTGCAGTCTAGTCCTCACTGTTGCCAGCCAAGGAAAATTATTCTACTCTGCTGAGAGCCCCCAAGAATTCCCTTGTGACTCGTAAAATGTTTTCTCACATACTTGCTTGGTGTTTGTAAAGAGGTCAAACTGACCGTTACATCCTAAGAACAATGTTGCATCATATGAACTAAATACAGCCATGCTAAAAAAAAAAAAAATAAAAAAAAAAATAAAAAATCCACCACTTTCTCTGACCCCAGCTTGGGAGCTCTGGGAGGCCACAGAGCGATGGGGAAGATGATGTAAACACGATGGTTCAGAAAAGGGCTCATGAATGTAAATATGAAATGAAAGAAGGCAAAGAACAACTTCCTACTATGTAAGGCTGTAGAAAGACACTAAAAAGTCAAAGTATAGTTGGCATGAAGGTTTTCAAATATAAATATAACATGACTTACTAAATCTTATTTAGGGAGCACAAATTATTTACATATTTTTATGGAAAATAAACTACAATGCAACATATTTTTAACCCTAAATAGAGAGGTTTTTACTTCATCAAGTGATATTTACTGTTTCTATTCTATCTCAATCAAATAACTTGAGCCACACAGCTGCAAGATGACCTGCTGCTTTCAAATTCTGGAGGCATCTGGCACCTGTTTTGTGCATCTATGCTAACAGCACTGGCAGCAGACTGCTGTGGGGTGGAGAGGTGCTGGGCATCGCCTCCCAGACCAGCACTGCCAACACAGCCGAAGCCAAAGGTTTCCCAGTCTGTGTCACTGTGGTACCAAGTCCCTCCAGGGAGGGCTGCTGGGTGGAATGATGGTCCTCTGGAGATGAGGGCAAGCTGGACAATTCTATTAGGACACCAGTGGCAGGCTGCAGAGTGAGCAGTGGGCACTATGGGGAGAAGCTCCACGAGATGGCAGAATGATCCAGCTAACCCAAATGCGGGTTCCTGTCCCCACATGCCCTCCTGCACCAGTTGTGATTGCACCTTCACTCCTGGGCAGGCTCTAGCAGCTAAAAAAGCAGCAGAAACCCTCTTTGTTGCTTCTGTTGCCTTCTGGTCATCTACTGTAAGAGTGAATAACGTGGGAAAGGCTGGGATGCCACCATGGCACCACCACACACCAGCTGTGCAGGGCACGTCCCCCTTGGAGCAATGCAGGCCATACTTAATTACTTCCGTTGCCACGTTCATTTCTTTCAGTCATTTTGCCAATGTGATCATTGCAATGACTGGGAAACAGTCACTAGAGTGCATAGTCGTGTCACCCCAGCACTGACTGTCCTCCTATGTCCAAATACTGCCACTGCTGCAAGAGCCACCCAAGTTCCCAGCATCGTCTTCTGTGGCACCATGAAATTCATGGATGCCAAGGATTTCTCCTCTCTTTTTAGCTCCCTGGCAGGTCTCGCATAGTTACTGATGAGACAGCAGAGGTGGGCCTCGCGTTTTGTCCTGATGAGGATCTCAATTGCTGTGAAAGAGAAGACTACAGCTATGAGAGACATCCTGTAAGGCTAATCCTCTGGTGGGTCCATGCAACAGATGTAGGTTTGCCCTGTGAAGACAGATGCTGCAGCAGATGGAAGCCTGTGACAGGATTTTGGAAACTGGAGCACGGAACAGTGAAGTGCCTGGGACACAAAACAGCTTGGGCCCGTGCTCCCCAAAGACAACCTCTTCTAGTTGGCTTTAACCATTGCTTTCCGGCTTAAATGTCAAGCGGTATGTCACTTTACCTTCAACAAACAGTATGTCTGAAAGCTGAGCTAAGGTCTGCATTTTAAAACTAGCTTTCAGTCACAGATAATACTCCTTTTCAAGTCTTTCTTGCATGGTGTGTCTGTTTTTGAAGAAATACACTTCTGAACATTTTTGTACAGCTCTTGAAAGGCCGCACAGACATTTCACACCTTTGCAGATATTCAAGTTCATTCTCCCCACATACTGAAATATGCTTCAAAAGTAATAAAAAAAAAGTCCTTGATCTCTTTAATTCCCAGAAAACCTTCATTACCATTTCTTCAATGAACTGCTCTTTGCCTTCAGCTAAATCATGTATTTGATAAAAAGCAGCATGAAAAAGCAACTGGAGGATGAAGAGAAGAGCCCTCTCATCACCCACACTTCTGTAGGCCCCACTGCACTGCTAGAGGAGACAATGTAACAGCATACGCAGATCAGAAGATACCAGAATATTCTTTAGAAAGTTTCAGGGACTCCTAGCAGCACCACATTGGACAAGCAAAAGCACCCCATAGAGCAAGCTCATTTGATCCAAGCTGCTGTCCTCCAGCCATCTTATTTAAAGGTTAGCTCAAAACAGAAGCTGTCCTGTAAAACAGAGCAATGTGGTCTTTATAAATGTGTTGGGTTTTTTCCTCTCCAAATAATTTTTCACTTATTATCTGGAAACAGACTCTCTTCCCTTCTCCTCTTTTCTGATTTTTCAGATGCTTCCTACAATGACCACTTCTGTCAGCAAATCATTGTCACTCACTTTGAGATGTGGGGGTGTTTACCTACAAGCTACAATAAAGTGTCTCTTGTGGATGACTGGCTTTCCTGCAGGTGAACAGAAGTCCTGGGGATGGAGCGGTGGTGGCAGCATGTGGTCAGTAGCCAGGGGCTACAAAGGCCACCCTGACATCTTGCAGAAATCCTCCAGAGTCCCTGGGAAACTATGAGGGTAACGAGGAGGACTGGACCCTGCTATGTCCCCCTGGAGAGCAAGCTCCCTCTCTGTCACTACTGGTCTGGGTAGCAAGTCACACCCACATGTTAGCTTGAAGCCAGTCAACATGTAAGAAAAAAAAAACACCCTATAAATTAAAGGTGAGGAACATAAAAGTGTCTGCTTCAAAAAAATCTTTCTTTCAAAAAACCCACACTTTAGAAACCTGAAAAATCCTCCAGTTCCCCAATGTTTAATCTAAATAAAATGAAAGGAAAATAAGCTTTTTTGTTCATTCTCTAGCATGGCACTTTCTCTCATGAGCAGGAATGCTACACTCTCCTCTTCCGAGTCTCCAGCTCAGAGGCCTGATGGATGGAGAAGACAGGTTGGACAGCTCTCCTTCCCTCCAGGCACGGGGAAGTCCAGCAGCCATCCTGAGAAAGAGTGGTGGGGGCTGCCTGCAAGCGCTTAGTTGACTTCAAGAAATAAAATTTTAAAGTATTTCTGGTACTTGTGATAAAACCTCGGAAACCCTGGAAATATTTTTTTTTTTCCAGTTTCATCTCCAGGGAATGAGTTTTCACCAATTAACATGTTTAGATTGAAACTGAACTTACCTCTGTACCCAAACCAGCATCCAAACTTAAAGGTTTGAGCAGATAAGTCTGCTGTTACCTAGGTGTAATACAACTGTTGTTCTCACAGATAAAAATTGGCTTTAATTTAGACAACATGTATGGTTACTTCCTTGCTGTCCAATTTCTTTGTGGTATGCAAAGCACACAACACTGCACCACTGAGCAGCTGCAACATGGTAACTCCCGAGTCTTCTGCTAAACTTCACCTATGGGTACAAGGATAGCTTATAGACTTACACTAAATATTTCTATTTCACATGCTCCAGGGTAGCACATTAATGCTGCATTTGAGAGAGGAGATGGGAAGCTTACAGAATCCTTGGCAACTATTGATGACTTGAGATCAACCCTAAATATCAGCATAGATAGCCTAATAATGAATATATACATCTTCTGTTTCTCTCCTCAAAGCTTGATACTTTTCCTGAGTAACCACATTGGCAGGCCGGACATTTACTGCAAGTTAATGAAACTGCATTTTGTTTCATAGTATGAGATATTTTTTCTTTAATTAAAAAAGTCTGTACTGTGAGAGTACAATTATTCAGGAGAAAATTCTATTACAGAAGTCTGGAGAAAAAGACAGAAGTATTTTCAGATGTTAGGATATGAAGATTTGTTCAGTTAAGTGTTCTTTTAACTGTGCTCTAATGAGGAAACTCGAATTTTTACAGCTAGCCTGGAGCAGCCTACGGCTTGCTCAGATTCAGTTTGTGCTGTCTTTACATTGGTCTCACCAAAGCTGCCCTATCACCCCCCTTCCTCTGCTGGACGAAAAGCTTGTGGGTTCAGATAAGGAGAGAGAGAGAGAGAGAGAGAGATCATTCACCAATTACCATCATGGGCAAAACGGACTTGAACTGGGGAAAAAATTAATGTAATTTATTACCAATCAGAGTAGGATAATGAGAAATAAAAGCAAATGTTAAAAACACCTTCACCCTACCTCTCCCTTCTTTCCAGGCTTAACTTTACTCCCAAATTCTTGACCACCTCTTCCCGGCAGCACAGGGGGATGGGGAATGCGGGTGGTGTCAGTTCATCACACACTGTCTGCTACTCCTGCCCCCTCAGGGTGAGGGTCCTCACACTCTGCTCTGCTCCAGTGTGGGGTCCTTCCCATGGGAGACAGTCCTCCATGAACTTCTCCAACACGAGCGCTTCCCACAGTCTACAGTTCTCCATGTCCAGCGTGGGTCCCTCCCACAGGGTGCCATCCTTCAGGAACGGGCTGCCCCAGCGTGTGTCCCCGCGGGGTCACAGCCCGGCCAGCAGCCCTGCCCCAGCCTGGGCTCACCCCTCCACGGGGCCACAGGCCCTGCCAGGAGCCGGCTCCAGCGCGGGCTGCCCACGGGGTCACAGCCTCCTGCGGGCATCCCCCTGCTCCGGCGTGGGGTCCCCACGGGCTGTGGGGGGGACCTGCTCCACCGTGGGCTCCCGGGGCTGAGGGGACAGCCTGCCGCAGCCTGGGCTTCACTGCGGGCTGCAGGAGAGTCTCTGCTCTGGCACCTGGAGCACCGCTTCCCCCTCGTTCTTCAATGACTTTGGTGTCTGCAGGGCTGTTGCTCTCACATATTCCCATGTCTCTCTCCAGATGCCACTGTACAGGGTTCCCCCAACTTCCCTTCCCCCCATTCCCCCCCTCCTTAAATCCATTACCCCAGAGGCACTGCCACTATCACTGATGGGCTCAGCCTTGGCCAGCAGTGGGTCCGCTGTGGAGCCGGCTGGCATGGGCTCCATCAGGCCTGGGGGAAGCTTCTAGCAGCTTCTCACAGCAGCCACCCCTGTAGCCCCCTGCTACCAAAAACCTTGCCATGCAAACCAAATACATTTTTCTAGAGAATAATTCTGGGGTTTCTTTGAATTTACTTTCCACTTTTTTCTGGCAAAATACGTGTTTTTCATTTTTTCCCTCAGACCACATAAGCAAATAGGCTGCCAAGTTTAATTCCCACTTTTTTTCTTTTTGACAGACTCTTTTGGCTAGGCTAATTTGCCTGGCTTTTCTTCCAACAATGTATTTAGCTCTTCTTCCTGGCACTTTAGCAAGTGAAGCAGCAGCTAACCAAACAATGTCTTCTGCTAACTGTCTACATTTTGATTTAGTGGAGGCATAAATTATTCATTCATATACAAACTTTTTCTGGCATTAACCTAGCAGAGGTGATGAACTATGCCCACAATGCTACTATTTAGATGTAACAAACGTGAAATTTGCAGATCACAATTTTTCTAACTTGTAGTGATGTACCACATTGAGAAAATACATAGGCAGATATATTTCTGTCTTCTCTGTCATCAGAAATCATATTGGTAATTTGTCAAAGATGAATTTTAACAATTAGAATGGAATCACTTCATAGTTGTAAGTAGGCACTTTCTCACATCTTTCTATTTCATTGTTTTTGTGTTTTTCACCTTGAACCATCTTGGTATGGTATAGGAAATATATGAAAAAAATAGAAAGAAATTATGCCAAAAAAGGGGAAGTGCCTGCCAGCTGGAAGAAGTGCATAAGCATTAAATAATCACCATGTTACAGAGGGCACAGATCCAGGGAAGACCAAAAATACAGACCATTATACTGCCATCATGAATCCCAGCAGCAACCAACAGCAGGGAGACAGTACATCTGTCAATTCTGTTTGCTAACACCTCTTCACAAAAGAACCTGGAAAATTAGTCTGCTCGGGTGAAGACCCTTAATAAAGTCAATTAGGGGCAGCATACATTCAATTCTGCAAGTGCTGAGCAGGAAGTACCCCCCACCTCAAGGACTCTTCAGCCTTCCCTAATGCAGCGCTGCTGGCACCTAGCCAAGAGATGCCTGTGAGAAAAGCAGTGAGTCAACAGATATATCCAGCAGTTTTATGCTCACAAAAGGTAGTTCTGGAGCACAGATGAAGTTATTCTCTGACAAATGACAGGCTCAGCCTGGAGCTGACTACAAGGCTGAAGTCAGTGGGCTGGAAGTGGACAGAGATGCAGCTGGTGGGAGAGGTTTCTTATGATAGGATGGTCCCACCACACCTGACAATGTAGCATAATAGTCCTGGCTGCTCCTGTCCCAGCAAGTAAGTCTGCTGTAGAAGACTCAAGGCATCGTTCGTCCTTTGCTAAAGGAGACCAAGTTTATCTAATCTAGGGTTACCATTTGTCCAATCTGTTCATACAAACGTTCATATCTGCTCTAATTCATATCAGTGCTTTACTGCTCCTACCGTCAGAAAACCTTCACTAGCATCTGATATGAAAATACCTTAATGTAACTTAAGGAAACTCCTTTTTGTCTTAATCTTGATGAACACAAGGAATAACTGCAGGACATCTGCTTCACAGCACATTTTTATTCATCTGAAGATCTAAATTTCCCTACAGTATTTCCTTTTTAAGACCATCTTCTGGACTCTCTTCAATTTCATAGAAGTCCTAAAACAGAACACTTTTTAACATGGGCTTTTTCAGCTCCAAGTAAAGCAGAGAAGACCCTGCTGGTGCCTTACATAAGTTCTCATCTGAACAAGAGCGTGCCATGGACTGAATTAAAGAATAATTTCATGTGTCTGGCTCCTTTAACCCAGCATCTTCTGTTTGATTTGAAATGCTGGATCTCAGAAAAATTTGTGCTACACATTTTTTAAAAACCAAATTGGAGAAGATACAGAAGAAATCATTGTATAACACTGTAGGTCATCACCTCTCTAATACATCACTCCATTAATGTTAAAAGCCTCGCTGTCCAGCCAAACACAATACTAAGAGTGTGTCCTGGACTGAGCTCAAGATCTACTCACAACTGAGCAGTGATATGCATTGCAGATTGCTCAGAATGAAAAATCATGTAATGAAAAATACCGTAACAGATCTGGGACGTACAGAGCATAAGTCAGGAACAAACCAGTCTCGAACTGAAGCGACAAAGATTCTTTAGGAAAAAATCGATAAAACGAACAGAAGATTGCCAGAACCTGCTAGTATTAGATGGCACTATAATGAAGAACACAACTAGCAAGGGGAAGAATCAGCCTCAGCAGAGAAAATTTTGCTTCTCCAACTTCCAATGGCTCTTTGATTTAGTCACTAAAGATGTGATAATGCAGTCCCTTGTTCCTACATTCTCAGGGTAAAAAAAGAAAGAACAGAGAGGCTGATAAAGGATAGGAAGCTAAGGACAGGAATAAAATGGCTAGTTTTCTTAGTGAAATGAGACACTGAGTAGGGTCGCACAGCATTTCTGCCGAGACATCTCTGGTGCACAATAAAGAACCGTCAACAGTGAAGTAGCAAATTTTTCAGGGAATATTAATGAGAGTAGATATGAAATCTGACCTCAAGGAGTTACAGAAGGGCCCTGCAATGCTGATTAGGCAATAAAATGCTGGAAGAAATTCAGTGCTGGTAAATGCATGGGTTCTTGCAACAGGATACTCCAGATGACAAAGGTGCAACTGGGTTTAAAAAAAAAAATACACCAAAAGAATAATTAAAAAAAGAAAATAAAACCAGATATATTCATTGTAGAAAGGTCTATCAAGGGCTATTAAATACAGATATGGAAGCAACATCTGGCTCAGGAAACTGGTCAGCTGAAGAACATCAGAAGCTGGCAGGACACTGGAGGGGAAGCAACTCTTCAGTCTGTCCCCAGCTTGTACTGTCTGCCCAGTTGGGCTGGATGGTACTCATGTATCTCAAGAAGGGCTTAGTATAGAAAGTTCACACCGTCACATACAACACAATGTCATTTGCACAGATGGGATATCATGAGATATAAATGTTCAGAATATTGCTTCATTGCTGCAATGCAAGGAAAGCCTATTTTAATAACAAGGGGTTTCTATAGTTCTCATTTTTCTCACATTTTCTTCCCCAGGTCAAATTTTAAAGCTTGACTGCATGCACAGAAATGATGCTCAGCAGCTTTTAGCCCAAACCTCAAAAACACATATACTAATGGAAACGTGTTTAACTTCTATAAGTGCCATGACATCTTGAAGCTGGCATTACACTGTTTTCAGTTTTTATAATACAAAAGTTTAAGAGAGGCTTACTACCAGAGTTCTGAATGTTAAAGACGTCAACAGAGAAGGAATCCACGAGCCAAAAGGAAATTAATTTCACTGGCAATTAGCATTAAATATTATTGCTCTCATACATCTCATCAAGACAGAGGCAAAACAAACTAGAGAGATCATTCATTCCATTTGCATGTATTTTTACAGAACTTCACATAACAAGAAATAGAGAAGAAAATGCTTACTTTCTTCAATATAAATCTTCAAAACAGAAGAGTATATACATGGAGAAGGGAAGATATGCCACAATAAATCTAAAGAAATTATTGCAGGCTTCAGGAAAGCAGTATTTCTTTTAATTATTAAAGCTGCTCTCATCTGCAGATGTAGCAAAATTTTCACTAAAGAAAATGAACACTCGCTAGCTAATACATGTTACAAGTTTTACTTCAACATACTGATCAGTTATAGCTTAGACTATCTGCTGTCATGAATTCCAGTGATACAATTCCCTTTCACTGATGCTAAAGGGAAAGGGATTGCATCCAACAGATTGTGATGTGCACCTGAAATAACCCAGTCATACCAAGGACACTTTCAGCAAAAAAACCCAGAAAAAGAAACCCACTGCTGACCTCTTCATTAAAAAAGAGAAAATGCAGGATGATCGTCATACAGTATACAGGTCACGTATTTCTTTGGTTTTGCCCATTTTTTTAAAGTTAGATGACAAATCTTAAAAACACAGTATTGACTTTTAAGAAAAAATAACCAGTTTCCTCATAGCAACAAGGTCTGAACCTTTTATGTCCCCTCAACCTACCACATTTGTGGTGGCACTTTACCACAAGTCTCTTGAATGGTGAGAAAAGAGCTAGAAGTGCGAGTTGTGTGCTAATTCTGCTTCTTATCAGCCTTCTGCCTGGTGTCAACTGACTTTGAACCTCTCCCTCTCTCAGGGTGGAAATGCAAAAGGAGCTGCAGAGCAGAGAAGAAACCACACTGCTACTGTGTGTGGCTTCCCTGCTGCTGCAGCTGGGGATGGTTTCTGCTCTGCTGCCCCTATCTAATTTCCCTAGTTATAATCTTTCCCCCTGCTGAACAGCTCTAATGCTCTTCTGGAAAATGATTAATACTTTGCATCATTCGTAGCACTGCCATTCTAAATAGCAGCCACAAAATGGAACAAACGTTATCGATTTCACTTTTTGGTTTGACAAGACTATCACTGTATTGACAACTCCAAGTACTTAAAAACTCCTAAAATTACAAGGTTCAGAGGCATAATTAATGTTCCCATTTTTTAAACTTGAGTCATCTGCTGAAGTTTCTTTCTACAACTATGACAAATAAAACCATGCCTCTCCTCCCCACATGGAAACCCAGAAACTCTCAATCCCCTCATCTCAGGTGCTGTGGCTTTAAAAAGCACAGCAAGTAACAAGATCAATGATGAAATCACAGAGGTTAATAACTCTGCTAGAAAGAGAGGAAAAGTGTAAAATCTGCATTTTTTTCTTCCTGTTTATCAGAGACATCATCTCTTTGGATTACATTCTTTGGGGAACTTTTTTTTTGGTTTTTTTTCCTTCAACCACTGATGAGCACTTCAGTTTTGTTTTTTGCTTTTAAACAAACCAGCAAATTAATTTCTAAAAAAAGGGAAAGTTTCCTATTTGCCACTGGTTACTGGTTTTTTCCCCAAGATAGAGGAAATTACTCTTGACAAAGCTCAGTTATGAACAGAAGGCTGGCTTCACTTGGATCAGAGTTCATAGGAAAAAGTTGTGTTCAAGTTAACCTGACTAAACTGTGTTTCAATAATTCACTAAGCAGTAGGCAGCTTTGCTGAAACAACAGCAGTCCATTTTCCAGAGTCTGGAACAACAAATAACCAGCTGAACACCCTTTACTGGTTTGGTTTTTTTGTTGTGGGGATTTTTTAAAGTGAGCATTACTTTTACTTCAAAGGAGAATTTCCCTACCTTGTTCACAGGCAGCCTATGTTCTCAGCTGCCACGGAAGGTCCACTGCTTGTTCTGAAAGATGGAATTACCTTTTCATTCAACAGAGGCCCCCACTGCCCCCATGATAGCTCATGACCATGCAACATCATCAGCCAACTGGTGAGGGACAAGTGTATTTTTGAATACGGTTATTTGACTTTACATAGTCATCTTAAGGGGGGGTGGGAAGGAGCATTTGAAACAGCTGATGCATGTTTCTTTTTTTCTCTTATATCTTTCTTTATATAAGGTGGAATTACAAGAAAGACAAAACCCTGAAGCTCCTAGCAGCAAAACTCTTCCTTACTTGACTGGCTATAAGGAAACAGTGTCCAAATGCCCCAGACTCCAACTCAATGTAAACAAATACAGGTTTGCAGTTTATCACAGTCTGTTCTCCCACATTTTCTTCTGGCAACATCATCTCACCAAGTTAAAAAAAACTGCTTTTATTTTTTCTTTTTAATTAAAAGTAAAATCTACCACAAAAAGGCTGAGGGAATTGGGCTGTGCACAGCTTTCTGAAGGACTCTCTGTGACCGTTCAGCATCCCTGGGCTTATTTCTATTGGGTTTTCATTTCATTAAAGTGCCGAGACATCTCAGAGCATGTGGTTTGAATCCATCCTCATCTCAGGGTACAGAAGCCATTAGTCCGCTCAAAGCTACTTTACTATGCAGTAAAACTTGCCAATTGCTCTTTTGATTGCAACTGCTTGTCAGTCTGGCAAAGAAGCCAGCCCACCACCGCACTGTCTGAAGTCCCTCATCCTTTCATATCCCTTCAGGAAAAAAAAAAAACAAAACAAAACCTGAGAAGGGAGGACACCTAATATGAGTCTGGACCCTTCATAATAAAAAAGTTCACGTATGTGAAGCTATTGGTATGCTGATAACCCCATAACACAAATCAAACTCTTGCAAAAAAACCCCAACAAACCAAACCTCTTAAGAAAACAAAAAAGAAAAACATCTGTAGCAATACCCTTTATGTCAAGATGGACAAATATGATTTCTGGAATATCTGACACCTGAAGAGCACTCCTGTGGGAAAGCAAACCAGGCACTTGCCCAGCAGAGCCAAACAAACAGAGAGAACATCCCAATCCAGTTGCCAACACAAATCTGTGGGACTTGGTTATTTTGTAGAAACACAAATGCACGTTTCTACATCATAAGAGCATATTGAAGCAAACAGAGCAAGACTAGACAGTCAGCACCTGTTTTTTTGGAAAACTATTCCCCAGTTCAGATCCGTTCATTCTGTAATAAGACTGAAACAGAAGCACAGAGGTGTGGATTTAGTTTCATTTTCACTATTGTAAAAGGGGTTCTTTCCTTTATTTGTGTGTGTTTAGTCAGTGAAGAACTACAGACATTTTTAAATGAAAAGAAAAAAAGAGACACTACTCACCATGCAATACATTGTGTTCACAAACTTGTGAATAGAAGACCCTTAGAATAAATACTTTTTATTACAGTTACTTACCACTAACACTACATAGTCTTCACTGAACAAAGCAGGATGCTGATACCTGATGCTGCAAAGATACCCATGCCTGTCCTCTACTCGTGAGAGAGAAAGAGAGGGCTGATCGCAGCAGTGCACAAAGAGGTGTATCTCGCACAGGGAAACACTCCCTTGTCCTGACAGTTTCTAGTGTGATACTCAGGGTAAGGACTGTGTACTCTAAAGTAATAAGTATTTCTCTGAGTGGACAAGCCAGTCTGAATAGTGGCTACAAGAGCCCTCAAATCTCACATGGTAAGATTTTAATTGTTGAATTAGACATTCCTGCTGTGATTGTTGTCATTAGTCCTTTTAATTCAAGTAGCCTATTTATTTTTTCCTTCCTCTATTTAACTAAAAATGCAACACCCTCCTCAGAAAAACTATGATCCCTGCACTGAGGACATGGATTTGAGACTTGTCCTCCTGTTTCCACTAAGCAGCTCCCCCTCTTCTCCATCCACTCTTCCAGCTCCTTCTGGTTCTTCCTGGTCCTAAGTTCACATGATAACCTAACTTGAAAGATTACACCATCAAACTAAGCAAGGCTGGCATCTTTACCATGGTGCTCCAGGCTGTTCTTTATAGAGAAGCCAAACCTTAAAGCCATGGTCTGACATTGTCCAGACAGTACTGGATAGAGGTTGCGCTAGCAGAAGACCTACTGGTCACAGGCAGTAGTAGTTCTATTTATAGCCTGGGCAAACAACAATATATCAGCTTTAGCATCTGAAAGAAACCTGGGCAGTGCCCCTTCAGCACCAGTACCTGCTGGGAGGGTGCACGTGAAGGCAGCTGAGACACTGTGCAGTCGCTGGGAAAGGCAGCAAGGCAAGAAGCTGTGGAAGCTCACCAGGCTCTGCCAGGTGGGCTGGTTGGGAAGTGTCTCCCACCTCCCCAGCGTGGACATGCACCCCAGCTGTGTCCCATGAGACATTCAGGCACCTGATTTGCATCTTGGCTCCAGGGGCATGAGCCTGGGTGCTGAACAGAAAGGAGCATCCTGTGCTCCAACAGGCCCCAGGGTCTATGCAAGCTGGGGCCAGGACCAGGCACTGGATTTTACTCTGTAGCCTAGAATAAACCCTAGATACTTCGGAAGAACTAGGACAAACTAAGTCTTAAATATGCCTGGGCACTGAATGTCCCTTTTTTTCTGCAACACGCCACCTCTGCTTCCATGTGGTTTCAACATAAACTCTTTCAGAGCCTTAAAAATACACGGATCGCAAGTGTGACCCAGTCATTCTGCAGCCAACAGAAGAGTCCACATCACCACCAAAAAAATTGCACAACAGGAAAATATTTTGTTGCTGACAAACACCTAAAGCACAGGACAACCTTGGATGCTTTTATAAAAACACAGCTATCCCTCATGATGTCAGCTATGCACCACGGGCAGGCAGTTCTCATCCCACCACCCTGGACTCTCCTAGTCATCCACTACCTCAGAGCTTCAGCTTTGCTTTAGATAATAAATTTTAGAGATTGGGATTTCAGTTTATTACACTTCGCTGGCAGAGCTGACAGCCAGAAAACTTATGTACAAACCACAAAAAGGAAAGAGGAAAGAGGATGACAGACAAGGAATAAAATGGGCTAATAAATTCAGTTTTGTTCTCATGGGTTGTCAGTTCTTGCAGGTTTTGACACCTACAGAGTGAAGTGAATATCTGACTGCTTGAAATTTCATTATCATGCCAGAGCCTGAATATGTTCAATATATTGGCAGTAAGGGGAGGGCTGCCCCTCTCTGCCCTTCCTCTATCAAGAGGACTAAAAGGTCCTGCATTTTCCTTCCCCATCAAACTGCCAATAAAAGTTTTCATTTAAAGTGGTTAGAGCATAAAGCAACCAGGAAAAGGAAACAGGTCTGCTCCTAGCAAAGAGTATACTTAGGAGGGCATTTAGCAGGGTTTTCTAGGAAAGGCTACCATGATTTTGTTAGACAAGATTTCAAAATATTTTTAATTAAACATGAATACAGTACTAAACATTTCAAAAAGTCAGACTTCTAAATATATGCACACACACATATATATATGACTATTAGCTGGGCAATGCCACATCTCTGTTATCTAGGCCACGCATAAAATGTAACTTTAGAATTATTAATTTTAAAATTTATAAGAACAGAAATGGAAATTGGAGGCATTCTTTTCTTCTGGATGATAAAACATTGCAGTTCTAAAAGCCATTCTATTCCAACTTTAAACAAACAAAACATCAAACAATATTTAATTTTACTCGATGACTACTGAAGACTACTTTACAGCTTCACAATGCACCAAATGTTGGACTATGCACTGAAGATAACACATCACAGACAGATTCTCTTGTTTCCATTCACCTACAATAGTTATTTGCCAGCTAATTATTGCTAAGTCATCACTTACTGGGAAATATTTAAGTGTTGTCTCAGACGTGTCTTCCTGCTGTTTTCACGTTAACAAATATATGAGAACTGAAAACTGAATACTCAAATCGAGACTTAGAAAAATCATCAAAACACCCAAAACTCATCCATACTGAACTATTGTACATCAAAACCAAGAGACTTCTACTTTCTGGAGAAAAGGCACTGAAAAAAAATGTTTAAACCCACTACTGTCATGATTTTCAAATCTTCTGTTTTGGTACCTTTACTATTAGCCATGCATAATGTAAACTTGTGGATGCACGTCACACTTTAAATGTATTTGTATCTTAGCTTTTTAAGATACATTTGAGAATAGTCATGACAGCGTTAACAATTAAAAGCTTCAGTGTCAGTTTGAAGATTCATTGATTGGCAGAGCTGTAAGATAACAAAACCTTAGCCACTATGGCATAAACCCAAGAACACTCAATCACTTTAAAGTCAAGATACAATATGTTCAACTGGAGATGCCCATGATGGTAACTATCTTATATAAACTGCCTAGTAGTAGAATTTATTTGCAAGCATGTCACCACAAAGTTTGCTTCTGAGTTACCCAGAGAGTCACTAATTTCAGAAAATCAGTATGGGCTATGAGGAACATCTGCTGTATGTACAAGGGCCCTCTTCTGGGTACCCCTGAGGCTCTGGGCTATGTGCTTACCAGAGATTTTCTGAGGAAGAGACCTTACCTTGGTAATTAATAGCCCTTGAGGGCTACATATTTACTCTTTTAAAATAGACTAAAATAGAGTAGATAAGATTATTTCAGTTGGAAGGGACCTACAACAATCATCTAGTTCACCCACCTAACCAAAAGTCAAAGTATGTTAAGGCCATAAATGCCTCAAACACTGGCAGGCTTGGGGCATCGAACACCTCACTAGGAAGCCTGTCCCAGTGTTTGACCACCCCTTCTGTAAATAAATGTTTCCTTTTTGAATACATACAAACTGCTATCCACAACAATGTCCAGCAAAGACTTCCACAGCTTAATTACATGTTGTCCAAACCATCGCATCTTTCTGCTCTTTCTTGGATCTGGCAGCTGCCCATTCCAGTTAGAATATTCTAGGTCTCACATTGAAACAACCCATAAGCAATCATCCTCGATACAACTTTCCCACGCCTCCTGCAATTCTGTCTTTTCATATCCTACCCTTTGTTTACTTCCTCATCTGAAGAATCCTAACCTTTGTCGTTCCTTGTATGGAAATTATTCCATCCTTTCATTGCTGCTCTTACCCATTTCTGAGTATATTCCAGTTCTTCCAAATCCATTTTGAGAATGGGAAGTCACAAATGTCAAATGAAGGAAGTCAGATGCAGCCACACTACAGATTTATACACGATGAGGTTTCTCTGTTTTGTTCTCTATTGCTTCTGATTTGCCTTTTTTTGACTGCTACTGAGAACCAAGCTGATACTATGGTAAAACCATCCACCACACAACACAACATCAGTCTCATTCCAGACTGGTAACAGTTCGCTGAGAACTCGTTTTCTATGTGAAATAGGGATTTATTCCCCTCCTCCTCTTTCACTGAAGGCAAGGCTGGCTTTTATCCCTGGGCTATACAAGAACGTTCCTTTCCGTTCCTGTTTCAATCTCTGAAAATATATCTCCCCAAAACATAACACAGACATACCTTCTTCTCTTATACAGTTTATACGGCCTTAGAAGGCCAGCATCAATATATTACACTATTTGTTCCGCATTTGGGATTTTCCACTGTACAAACAATAGCTTCCTATAGAGAAGCTTGAAAAAACTAGCTACCACAACACATAACAACCAAAAAAGAATGCAAAAGAGAATATAAAGAGCTATCCTGTGTTCATGCTCAGAAAGGCAAAACAAACTTGGCAAGATCACCATAAAAATGAAGATTCATCATTCTCAACTTAATACAGCTAAGTCCTTAAATAAAGAAACATAAATTACTATATATACACAAATGTCTTAAATACCATATATTGCTTACTGATGGTGGTAAGACCCTGTAACAATGATAAATTTAAATAAGATTGTGGATCCCTTAGTGCTTGGAACTTTTCTGCTTACTTGGCTTCTCGTGTACTTTCTTAACATTTGCAATAGCCAGAAGTTTTCAGACCATTACAATACTGCATGAAAAAATATCTCATGTTTTTACATTCTGAAGCAAAATATTGTGGTTATTTTGCATCCTGCCACCGTGAAAAGGAATGCAATGTAGAATGGTATCATTAAAAGCAAAGCATGGTATTAATAAAATCCAGATCTTTTAACCTTTGCTATTAATGTAAATATTTATTATAAATTACATGGAAGATTTTAGTGCTGCAATCTTGACCAATAGTATATTGCTTATTTACTATGTCCAATTGACTCAGACTAGTAAATGAAAACAGATTAGGAAGGCACATTTTCTTGCTCTCCTATAATTGCAGAAAGATTCAATGTTTGGAATGAAAACTCCACAGGGGAACATTCAAAAATATTGAGTTTATAAATTACAGTCACTGAAAAGTAAATGTCAGTCATGAAAACATTTCCTTTAATATTACATTTCGTAAGTTGTTTAATCAGTCCCTCCTCCAGCTGAGGTCTGAATTATCATTAACTTTGTTGTTCAATAAATTATTAATACAAAATGGGAGAGTCTAAGGGAATGAGGGAGTGCACACAGCAGATGAAGCGTTACAAAAATGGGCCAGAAATTTTGCTGTGAAGAGTTAATGCAGTAAAAGGGAACAGCTGGAGACTATTAAAAGCACTCATTAGAGGGAAGAAGCAGCAAACTGTTCTAATTGGGTCAGCTGACAGGTGGCTGTGCTTCAGCAGTGCCCTCCTGACAGCCCAGTCCCAGCCACAGAGATTGATGCTACTGTGTGATCCTCACAGCTCATCTACAGCTGCAAAGCTGCGCCGCAGCTCAGGACACATTGCAGGACACCCAGTGACCAATTCAAACCATCCCAGCACCAATAACACAGGGAGCAAAATTAGTACTGTATGAATGGGGGTAAGTTAGGGAAAAGGCCGAGAGTGCATAAAATGTTTAGTCTCTTAACTACAGCTCAGAACCCAGTAACTGAAAAATGTACTTTTTAATTTATATATTTAACTCCCCAATATCTGGTATGCACTGTGTAGACATAGGCAAACCAATTTAACCTCTGCATGCCTCAGATTTCCAATTTTAACAATGTTAACCAAGTTCACCAGACCCTCCCCAAAAGTTCCAACGTTCAGTCAACAGACGTGTAGCCCCTTGTGAGGTCCTCAGCAGAAAAGTCCCATACAGAAATGAACCCTCTAATCCCTTCCTCCACCAAACCTGCAGGCAAAGCAACTCTCTGACTGCCTTTCTTTAAACAGAAACACACTCATGAGAGTGACATTCAGGAGGCAGAGGCATGGCTTCCATACCATGGCGTCTCCAGGAGGCCATGCCCCTGCCAGACTTAGAAACGTCAAGAAACATCTAAAGTCATGAAGGAGAAAGCTCAGTGTGTTAGTGCTGATGACAATTCACAACACAATTAGCCATGGTTAAATATTTCTATTAGCCCGATAAAGACAGGAACTGCTTTCAGAAAACCAGCTGCTGTCAGAAAACCAACACAATTGGTAAAAGAATATTTTTCATTGTAGATAGAAATCTGGAGATATGAATAATTGAATTGGTTAAATGTATTTAGCAAACATATTAATGAAAAACAATGTAGTCATAAAAGGAAATTCTCAAAATTCAGGAATACAAAAAAATGTTATATGGAGTTTAACTGTTCAGCTTTTTCTATTATTTTGTTTGGACTTTACGGAATAACCTAAACAACTTTGGTTTAAATACTTAGCAAGAATGCTGATCTTTGCCACGGGAGAGATCCCTGTTGTACGACACCTGACTTGAAAGTTCCCTGACATTCTTTGAATCTTACTTCCCTCCTCACACACTTTTAACAAATACTTTAACGCATAATTTAAAAGACAAAAAGACAGATGCTCCTTTATGGGATTAGTTGCATGAGTAATCTTTATCATAACTGAGGCTGAGTATTGTTAGAATATTTTTAATTTTAGCTGAGAAAAGCATATTTATTTTCAGAGATGAAGCTGAAAGACTATGCTGAGCCTAACGGAGATGCGGTGTAAACTGAACTGGTAATTATAATGAAAATCTGAAACATCATATAGGAAGGTAGCATGCTCTTAATGTACTGAACGATCTTTTTATTATAAAACCTCTCTCTTCTGAGAAATTAGCTCAAAGATGTTTAGATCTTGAACTTGAGTGAGTTAGAAGCCATACTACTTGTGAGCCTAACAGAGATCAGAATCGCATATAACCAGATTTCCTGCCATCCAGGCAACAATACACAGCCCACGCTGCTTCACACACTCATCCAGCCTTAGCTGTCTCAGATCGAAGTTTTAGCAAGTATTAAGGAAAGATAAAACCTCCATAAATATCTTTTGTATTTGATGTCTCAGGCTGCAGTCATAATAAATACTAGGTAGTTACTAACAAACCTTCTGGAAAGGACAATTTTAATACAAAGCTTTCAAATATTTATGGTAGTCCCTCTCCATCAGGAGTGCTTCCTGCCTTCTGCACTTTCAAGCCTTAAACTGTATCACCTGGTGCACATTTTTCTTTTGCTAAGTATCAGCAAGCACCCACAGCTCTACTGATAAGTTACTTGCTATATTGAAGCATATTTACTCTAAGAACTCTAGTTCAACCTGCAACACATTCATTACAATGGATTTAAATTAACTTTTGTGAATTTACCTCATCTTGCAGGACCATAACGTAGGGCGACTCTCACATCAGTGTGCTTGAGACTTGACCTGAGGCTTTCACCACTGTTTCAGACCATTACCTCTGCCATATTGCAGGCTAACACATGGCCACTATTTACTTTGGGGAAGCTTGGAAGTGATCTCTTTAGGTGACTGACAGTAACTCACTTGAGCAGAGAAAGCAGTGGGTCAGGGCATGGAGCTGGCTGATCTGGGTGGAAAGTCTTACATTGCAGCAGCTGCCTCTGCTGTATCTGACTCATGAATAAAAGGCCTGTTTTCTACCCTGGCTTTCAATTAAATTTTGGTAAACACAGACATTTACCAAAACATTTAAAACAATTTATCTGACTCCTGAATGAATGCTTGTTTTCTCTGGAACAGAGTCAAAGCCCGAAGCTCTATTCAGAGAAAATTTCAGATTATCAGTGAACAGCGGAAATTTCTGTCTCCGTTTCTGATCTTTGCAATGTCAGCAGTTCAGATTTTTAAAGTTAAAAAAGCAGTGCCCAAGGTACTACAAGACTTCAAGGTGGTGTTTTTTTCTAATCCCTTTTTTTTCTTAAGGATCAGAATTGAGTGGAGGGAATGCCTCCATTAAGGATATCACAGCCTGATGGCCAAGCAGGAGTTCATCCGACACAAAACCTGATCTTAAAATGCTTTTCCTCCCTCAACAGCCTGCTTGATAAAGGTGCTGAGCTCCCACACATTCACACTGCAGTTTCTGAGATGGAATGCATGCTGCCCTCAGCTTTTCAAGGGAGGTCAGTGTTGGCAGCTATTGACCAAGATGCCAGGACAGCCTGCAAAGGTCTCCCAGTTGCCCACAGCACCTTCCAAGCCAAGAGATGGGAAGCCAGAAACATCATGGCTGATAAAAGCACAATTAGACCCTAAATACCCCAGTTTCAAAAGATGTGCAACTTTACCCAAGCAAACCTTTCTCTCCTCGTAAAACAGAGGAGTTACGATTACAGCTTCTCCAGTCCATTTTACAAGTCTGTAACTGCTGTCTATACAAGGCTTCTCAGGCTCTTCAGGAATGAGCTCACCGCTGTGGAGCAATCAGCAGTCTTGTGTTTTCCTAGTTGTTGATTTAAGGCATGATAGAAGAAGAAAAGTAAAAGCTTCTCAAATCCTCCTCCCCACTTTCATGTATCTGCTCACAGTCAGACACACCTCATCCCAAATGACCTGGGTTTAATTCTGTGATCAATATAGAAAATATTTAGTAAGCTAATTCTAAGCTTATGCTTCAAGTAGTTCTCTGTAAAAAAAAACCAACATTGCTTTACAGTGAGTTTTCAATTGAAAAAAAAATAAATTAGGGAAGAATTGCAAAAGGTATGAGGACAGCAATCAGGCAAGCCATCAGTCCTGTGCTAAAGGGCCACTCTGGCTTATGCTCAGAGGTAAAACTAGCTGCTTACTTTCTTCACAACTAGATCAGGCAATTGATTTAGCAGGCTTCTGAAACTACCATTCCGCAAAATCCATTACCTGAGTTTTAAAATTCATGCCAGTAGATTTCCTTGCACCACTGAGGAAAAGATTAAAATACAGTCATGCAATATATTACCTGGTTGGATAGCACATTTCTTACAAATGCTTAACATCCAGAATGAATGTTTTTTGTTAAAATGAATTTCACTGGCGGGTGGCCTATACATTACTGTGACAGGGGCAACTGGCCTTTTTGAGTAGTGTAAATGACAGCTAAAGTCTGCCAAGGAGGGATGGAGGGCAGATTCCAAAAGCATTTCCAGGATTCTAATAATGAATTGCCAACAGAGAAGAATCAAAACAAAAAAGCAAAAATAAATTTTATAAAGGATGCTGATGGTGTCTCAGACTGACAAACTACCTTTTGAACAAAAGGATTACTGGCCTCGATGGCCACTTTCTATTTCCTTTTCATTACAGCTTTTCTACTGATCTGTGTATATGTACCTAAGTGTGTGTGTGTGTGCATATAAATAATTAATTTCTTAAAGAACATCCCAACACAAATTATGCAAGGTGATTTCTTTCTATTAGCTTTTAAACCAACACAAACAAGAGTAATTACATCTCCTCACTTCAGTTCTGGCTTGAAGTAAAATTTCACTGGTTGTACATATCACATCTTAAACTGTACAGGCGGTACTGAATTAATACCAGCTTTTACAGAGTCAGTCAGTTGTGAGAGATGCCAATCACTGCATGTTCCACTTCAAATAAGAAGTAGAGGCACTCTGAGTGAAGTACAGACTGTACTGCTCATTTTTAACATTTTCAAAAAAGGAAACGTGACAGTGCTAACATAATAATAATGTAGTAAAAATCCCACTCTGCATTCATTTCTGCAACCCCCTTGTCCCATTTGCAGACGAGAAAACAAAAGTCCACGCACACAGCACACAATGCTGTTGGGACTGCCTTTCAACTCTGCACAGCAAGAATTCAAAACCTGCTCAGCTGATACAGGGGCCTCTCTGGTATCTCTAGACATACAGCAAATGAGAAACCCTTTGCAACATTACTGAAATGATTTTATATCTGTACAGCAGATGTCATTTAAGTTTAAGGCTATACACAGTTACACTGATCCACCCTGCCCTTCAATTATTCATAATTTATAAGCTCATCTGTTCACAGGGTTTTGCAACAGTAGTAAAGTACGAAAGAAAGCAGCACAGCCCTGTCATATGGGGAAAAAACCACCCCAGCCCTCCTTGGATCCATCTGACCTCAGCCAGGACTAAAATGTGTTGTGTGGCAGTCAGTCAGAGCCGTGTTCTCTACAGCTCATCGACACCACATCTTGTACTCTACTGCTCCTCCAAAACATTGTCAAACATCCTCTCCTTTTGTTTTCCAAAAGCCACAGTCCTCTCTTGTTTTGGTGTTGTTTGGCCTCCAATATCTCATAGCGGACCATCAAACAGTCCTGCCACCATAGTGTCATTTGAATCCTCTGCAGGTTCAAGTGTGGATGAAGGCTGAGTCTAATCAAACTGGATCTTCCTTACAGAGAAAGTATTAATTCCACCATCTGGTCATCTTAGGGAGCTGTCTGTCTGTGTGCATGTAAAGAGATCAATATCAAACAATCCAACCACCTCCCTAGGCTCTGTGTTTCTCATTCAGCACTTGTAGAACGCCTACTGCCACAGAACCTTGGTCTGTGACAAAGGCTGACAGGCATTACAACAGTTCAGCAGTTCCACAAAACTTGAACTTACTATGAACAGCTCATCCAACATTATTGCCACCTCCTTAATCCAAAAAGGCAACAAAACCAAACCAAGAACGGACATCAGAGCCCTGGTATAAAGAACGCTATGCACAACTTACCAGCAAGGACATTAGAGGCTTGGGCTCACTGAACTGCTGTTTCCCAATTTTCCTCTGAGGCTGCACAGTTACAGCCATAGTTTCCATCTAAAAATCTGTCTTAATATTCACAGAATATTGGCTGAATTATTATGCCTAACCACTATACAGTGCAAACCCAACTCAGTGAAAGGACCATAATTCAACGGTGGCATCTGGGACTTGCGGTCCGCTTATACAAGATCAAACTGGATCACTGAATTCATCAGCAACACTCACATAGTAAAGCTGACCAAACTAAGGATGAGGCAGGACAAAGAGGAAAAAATGCAGGCCAGACGATGCCTTAGTGTCCCACGTTTCAAGCATCCAGTTTGAACATTGGCATTGTGTAACTATGCTGGGAAATGGGTAATCAGAGCCTTTATTTAAACATACCAGGTATCTTTCCTCCTGCCTCATGCTGGGAGTACGGATCATGTGATTCTGTTCTCCTCTCCAGTCTCCAAAACGTCGAAAAAAATAATTGGATAAAAATCGATTGACAGGATCTCTAATAATATTGATGTACACCGGCTGGTCTCCTCCAAACCTGGTGGGAAGAAAAATGAGTGAATCTCATCAGAAGGTTCCACAGAGGCACATGTATCCATCCTTCACCTGAATGTTTTCAGGTGTCTCTCTACAGAGATTATTCAGAGCTTTTACAAGGTTAGGAGGGAAACTGAGAAGCTTACAACTAGTTACCAAAACTGCATAAAAGGATGTTAAGATCTCTTTAGGATGAACGGTAAATATGGTATCACATTAAGCTACACGTGTATACAAACAGTTTAAGACCATTTCTGCTACTGTGTCAATAGTGCTGCTTCTTGAGTTTTCTCCTTGCTGTTTTCAGATGAAGAACCTTCTGCAGCTGACCATGAGGAAGAGCATTTCTTCTTTGCAACGCTTCCCATCTTGGAAGTCATGCCAGAGCAGGCACCACCTAACACTAACTGCCATAAGGCAGCCTTGGATCACGTTCACCTGTACAGTAAGTGTAGTAACGTGCAAAGGATTTTGCAATATTCAAGCTTATTTCAAAAGGCTTCCTTTGGATGAGCTGACAGATATGCATGGTATTTCCATTTATATTTGCTGGAACTTGTGCATATCTTCCTCCCCTCGCCCCTAGCCTGCACCACTGGCTGGATTTGAGGTTATGCTGTGGTTATGCAATGCCTTAACCCTGTACTGCACTTCATGAAGATTTTTTTATTTAAAAAGTCAGTATGAAAGTTCCTATTTCTAAAAAAGAAAGTAATTATCAATTTTAGGTACGCACAAGTCCAAGGAAAAGGAAAGGGTAAACCAGCTGTGACCAGGCTCTGCACAAAAGCAAAATACAGCATAGGTACCTGCAATTTAGAGATGAGAAAATAAACCAGACCAACCTCACCAGCTTGACTTTACCCTCCTGAATGCCGCCTCCTGGTAATTAACAACAAAAATCTACAGTTTAATACGTGGGGTACAAAAAGAAGAAAGGAGGAAAAAGGAGCTTGAGAAAGTGTGTGATTATTCTGCACTTACACAGTGTTAAAATATCGACTGCATGTTTTATATCAATACACAGCATCAGGAGAATAGGTCTAACTGGAATGAAAAAAAGGAAATTGCTTACACTCTTCCACGGACAAAATTGAAGAATGGACATTTATGCTATAGAACAGACTTATGGACTACAAACACTGTTGGATAAAGAACAAAGTAAAACCTTTTTGGATTGAGAAATTCACAGGAAAAATTCCACTTGGAATATGCCTGATCTAAGAACATGAATTACGTTTCTCCCTTCTGTTTCCCCAATTTAGGAGAACAATTCTTGCTAAGCACTAGCTTATCCTTTATTTTTTGGAGCCTGAGTACATAACCATATTTAAGTACTTAAATACTGTTCTGATGATTTTCTGAGTCATGATTTATATATTTTTCTATAAAATGTAAGGTATTAGATTAGAAGAGAGAAAACTGAAGACACCCTTTAGATTAAAAAAGCCCTCTGGGCTCCTCTTCATCTTTTAAGTCAGATGAATAATTGACTATATATAATAAAAGATCAGGGCTCCTCATAAATATTAAAAAGCCAGCAAAATTTTTTAAAAATATGAATTCCAGTGAAAGAAAAGGGAAAAATCCCATACAGTTTCAACTTGATTTTTATTCTGCATGATCCCCCAGATTGCTAAAGACAGCCTGCAAAGGCTTGTCTCATGAATAACTATGCATACCAGTAATTTCATTGACCTCAGTGCTGCAGGATGGCTGTCATAATTTGAAATTGCACAGACTACATGAACCTTTAAAACAATCCAATTAAAAAAGCAAGATAATCCTTGCTTCCTGATTAACGTAGAGCCCAGTTGGGACATGGGTGTGCAAGGGAAGTATCCTGAATCCAGTATCCTGCATTCCTCTCTGAGCTTGTCTCTGCTGCTGTCTTTATACAGAAATAAAACCTACATTAAAAAAAAGGCATTCCTTAAAACACCATCGGTCAATGAGGGCATAAAGCTTTGAAAGTATTTATTCAAATAGAAAGTTTTTGGTGAATGCCATGGCTGGTAGCCCTGAAAACTAAATGTTTCAAGTGAAATTGCTGGCAAGAATAGGTTGCACATAAATTGCTGAACACATCACCTTCCTGCTGCTTCATACATATCAGCAATAATCTGAAGACAGAAGGGAGTGGAGAAAAGCAAAGAAAAGAGGAGACAGTGAAGACAGTAAGAAGTGATGACAACAGCAAGTTCTCTTAAGATAGAGACAGAATGATTACAAGACTCAGTGAAG
Organism: Falco rusticolus; assembly: GCF_015220075.1. NCBI lineage: Eukaryota > Metazoa > Chordata > Aves > Falconiformes > Falconidae > Falco > Falco rusticolus. The sequence goes on from NC_051192.1 coordinate 46,289,412, forward strand.
CAACAGAGCAGGGATATCCTGCCTCAGGATTTATAAGGGATGCTAAGCCTAAGTGCTCCTCAGAAGATAAAAGAATGAAAAGCAGGCAGCTATTAGTTGTCTATATAGAAATATTCAATACATACTGTCTTTTCTGAAGTTAAAGGAGGGATCGGATTGCATAACCAACATAGAAGTGTCCTTCTGCTAGTAAGGTCGTGTCCCTGAACATGTGAACTGTAAATCCAGCACCAACAGCTCTGAGAAAAGGCACATACAAGCCTGTCCATCCTGAGAGGCAGCTGAGATGGAAGACCATTCTTCCACAAAGAGCTACAGAGGAACTTCTCATTTCTGAAATGGAAACTGTACACCCCCAAAACACAGGACAGCTCAAATTTCTGATTTCTTGTACACTATAACCAGCCTGGTATACAACCAGCTGTAGTTGCTCCACCAGGCAACAAGCAGGGAATTTTTAGAAAAATTAAGTCTGTTCTGGCTGTTATTCAAATCTGCATTTTTTCTGAACATTGTTTGTAATACTTCAAATTCCAACCATTTGTTTCTATGGAACGTACTGAGGACCTGTTGTGAAAGCTAAGCAGTATTTGCATAGCATAAAAAATCATACTGGTTAAAAAAATCAATAACCTTAAGCTATTTAGAAAGAAATAAAAATAAAGGGCAAATCAATGCTCCATTTGTTCAAGTATGTTCTGCATATTTTTATGTACCTATCAACTACAACATATTAAATAGTACTTAGCTCTCCAGAGTGAAACTCTTCAAATTAACACCACCCACATGAAAGTGCTCTTGCAAACAATAACATATTGTGCTCTCATTATAGAGCACATCACCTTATTTATACTCAAATACCTATCGTGAAGCATTCAAAAAGGGACACTCATATTTTTCTAGGCCTGAGCAGAAGGCTTACCTTCTCTGAGTGGGATCTAGATTGGATCCTGCCATGTTAAAGGTACCTGATCATTCCCATGTCTGACAGCACATTGCTGCAACTGGGTAAAGCGAGCCAGAACACCACCACTCCACTGGAGCACTGAAAAAGCATACACTGATCCTCTGCAGTACTCTTCCTGTACTTAGCTTCTCCTGATTTATTTAATATATACAGTATTTAAACTCATTAGTTTTAACTGCTCTGTTGTGACAGGTATATTTTTGGAGTCCTCATCAAAATAACTAGAATATTTGCAGGCTTCAATCAGTGATACTTAAGGCTCATTAATAACATATTCCCCCATCCTTTTTTTTAATAAAATTGGAAAATAACAGGCCTGAGAAGTATGCCAGAAGCTGCAAGTCTGTCCCTTTGAAAAACGCCCCTGATGAATTCTAATTTTATTATTTATGTGAGCAAAATCTTTGTTCAAAACCATTTACAAACCCTTTATAAGATGAGTTTAAAAAATAAATAATTTAAAAATGCAACAAAAGTGATTTGCTTGGCTTAAAAATGGATGATCTCTCAGCTCCTATTATTTTTCATTTCTCTTAAGGAGGCTGCTGCCTTTCCATTCATCACAAAACTCTGCACAAGCAGAAGCAGGCTTCTTCATCCCTGCAGGCAAACTACAGATCTCAAGGAAAAGAAGACTCCCAACCTATCTATCCTCTGTAAGAATTATGGCTGCTTCTTACTCTTTTAATATATAATGTCTCCCCTTAAACAAATGAGTTGGTTGCTAGAAATTCAATATAATAGAAGCAAACAAGAACTGACAGTCATCTAATACTAACAGAGACAGGCATACTGTGTACTTCCTATAAAGGAAGCACAATTTCCTTGTACAGCTTCATGCAATTGGGAATCACACACTGAGAGCACAATTGCCCAGCAAGCGTTACTCATCAATTATGTTACACCTCCATTACCTGCTCTGCAGCACAGCTTCATGGAGAGGTCACGTAAAAGCACTAATGTACAGCTTTCCCCTTTTTAGGACTCTAATAAGATGCAGTTACATCAAATTTTCTCTTCTGAAAAAGGTATCTTGAAGTTCTTGTAACATCTCAGATTCGCATGCACTTGCGGCAAAGCAACTCTGTTCTGCCCACAAGGCACCTAGCACCTCTGGGATGCTCCAGCGACCCTCCTCAAGGACGAGCTGCAAAGACTCCCAGAGGAGTGGGCTGAGGTCTGGGACTACAGCAGTATTGCCAGCCTCCAAAGTCAAGGAGTTTATCTTGCTTTTGTCTGAAGTGCTTTGCTTCCAGCTTTTGTGCCTTCACCCTATGCTGTGGTCACGTTCTCCAGCTTTTCTTTGGAATTAAGAGGGGGAAAAAAGGAAAGTGAGTTGAGATAAACCTTTTTGTTTCTGAACTGCTTGCTTGGCTGGCCTGGCCTCGAATGGGAGTTACGTGTGGAGATCCAAAATGCCCAGTGGTTCAAGGTTAACAGCACAACAGTGCAAACTGGCAACATTCCACTCATTAATTACCCTTTCAGGAGCTGTGATTTCAATAGTAGGAATTTCAGCTTCTGAAGTGATGTGTCTGGGTAATGCTGTAAAACTCACAACTAAGTCCTCTGGGAATTGCTTAGTAAACTGCGTCAGACCAGCGAATAGCTAAAAGATCATACTATAAAGCCTTATAGTTCTCTATTTCACTATCCTGTAAACCTCCCAGAATACTTTATGCTATATATCTCTCAGTCTTTTACATTAATGCATGCTAAACAATGAGGGTTTTTTTGCTACGTCTTTCGTTACGCTGAGGATATCAAAGCACTTTCATATATAAATTCATAGTGAACAACACCAACACTAATACAAATTCTGCCTGGGTCTGTATAGCATCCCCAACTCACATAAAGGCAACACTTGAGCCGGAAATACTAATTGTGTTTTCATTTATGTAATGCAAAGTTACAGCTAGAAACAAGAGAGAGAAGAGTAATTCTCCACAAAACACTAACAGCAGCTATAGTCAAACTCTGCATTATTTAAAATCACTTAGTTCCAGACACCTTGTATCAGGACTTTCCAAAGCTCTGGCTCAGTATCTCTCCGGACCTCTGATTAATATTTAATTATAATTCAGAAATGCAAATGTTGCACATTATACAGAGGAACAAAAAAATAATTACAAATTACCACAATAAATTTCCAACACACAGGAGAACAGCTGATACGGCTTTTTGGAAAGTACTAAATCAACCAACGTTGTAGAAAAGATACATCTTCAGAACTGGATGAGGCCACAGATTTAGCTGAGATAGATAAGTTCACATAAAAGGCTGGGGCTCAACTTCTTAGGAAGTTTATAACGTGAAGGATGCTGCAACGCACTCGGCACCATGCATTAAACCTCTCATATGAGTACATTTACCAAGTGTCATGGGTGATTCCAGCTGTCCTGTGGAAATGGCTGTCACAGAGAGCTACTCAAGATAATGCTGCAATGACCACATGGAAATTGAAATACAGTAAGTTGAGTATAATCATAATAATAAATAATTATAAACACCACCCCCACCACCCCCCATTTAACTTGGTGGTACATATCATGTATACAATGTATAGAATATAAAAATCAATGTAACTGGAATTGAAAACATGGCTGCTTTTTTTTGCCAGATGTGAAATTCTACATAATCACCATCAACCAGAGGGATCTGTGCATATCATCATGCTTGAGGCTTTGAATCTACACAGTTCAGCATGATAATCTGTGACTCAGAAGATAAGTGCAAATCTACTGATGATATTTTCAGATAACAAAGTTGCAAAAGGAGACAATAATGAAAGGAGTGGTTTGCTGATAAAGGGACAACTGAGCCACACAGCAAGCAAGACATAACCAAACATCACACACTATTATGGCAAGTAAAACCCAGAACATCTAGAACCAGAAGCAGAAGACACTCACAGAGAAGGAACAGTTCTGGCAAGGACTTGCATGCCTTCACAGGTTATTAGCAGCATGTGAGACCTTACAGGCCAGAATATTCCTAGTTTCCCTTTTTCCGAGAAGCAGCAGCAGAGAGGAGCAGAAACCTGGCACAGCATTGATGTAACCACTGAGAGTCCATTTTAAGGAAAAATGCACAAAGTTCACTGCGGACTCACAAGGAGGATGAAAAAAAAATGCCCTGCAATGGAAAAATGTTAAGAAACTGAGAACACTCAGCTTGAAAAGAAAATGAGAAGGGGAAAAATACAGAGAAGGCCGAGAGGTCACTGCACCATGTCATGTAAGAAATTACACATGAAAGCTTACATAGGGGAAACATTTGATAAAAGGAGGCTTTACATAGTGGCAAATGTACTCTGAAGTTCAAGAAAAAAAAAAAGAGTCAATTGGATTTCTCAGAAAAATTAAGAGGAAAAAAACAATTTACAATCCAAGAGAACAGTTTAGTATCAGAAGAATTTACCAAGGGCAGCAGTTCTCTATTACTGACGATTTCAAATCAAGACTTGAATTTCCTTTCCTGAAATACGAAGGTTTTAGGTTCAAACCTAAAAAGTCTGTATTGTGCATTACACAAGGGTGAGAAAGACTACTAATTACTTGGGACTTCCACAATCCATCTTTTTGCCTGGCAGGATCAGCTATGCAATTGTCACTATCAGCTCCAAAACCCTTAAGCACAATCTATTCTGTTGCTTCGCTGTCCTTGTTGTTCAACCCTTTTCCTAGGTGTCTGATCTAGAGTTTCGATGCAATTTAAGACCATCACATCTACTATCATTACTCATAAATAACTGTACAGTCCCTTTATCTCTGCAGAACTTTTTTAACATAAAATTCAAAAGTGTTATCATAGTCACCTCTTTCCCAATCTTCTCTATTTTTTTCTTCTCTGCCCTTTCAATCTTTCCTCATAGGTAAATTTTTTATATATCTGATCATTTGCTATACTCTCTTTTGGACTCCTTTGGAGTAATCAACATCTTTCTTAAATTACTCCCAAACTGGTAACATTATCTATAGCGTGGATGTGAGCACGGAAACCAAACGACAGTAAAAAAAAAAAAAAAAAAAAAAAAAAAAAGGATACTTTAGGCATTATGCCGGATCCCACCATAAGTAACTAAATTTCAAGCAACCATCTCTATTCTGAAAATATTTTATTACCAGCTGAATGAAAGCTAAAATGTCTATTATGCAAAAAACACAGGAAATCTAGGGAAATAAAATTTAAATCAGATAACCTAAAAATCTGTGGACTCACCACAGAGCAATGTTTTTTTTAAAAAAAAAACCAAAACACCACGACCAAAAAAACCCCTTAGACCATACAAAGGTCAAACTGCATAGCAGATTTGTGCTTAGCCTTCCATCAAGTCACAGTTAAAAAACATCATTACACACTCACATCATTAAAAAAAATGTAGTATAAAAAAAAGAAAAAATATGCAGGAGGGATTACAGCACCATGTGGCCATTCATGAAATGTGTACTTTACAAGGCAGACCTCACATGACGGTAGAAAGTGTTTCATGATGTGTTAGTAAAAAGTGTGGATTATAATGAACACACATAAAGACACAGTGTTAAGGCTGTGCACATAAGTTTAGCTGACATTTCCCTACTTTTAAGAGCTTACCAAGAGGGTAATAATTTTTTGTTACCATGTTTTTAATGACATTTCCTAGGTGTGTATGGTTTTTTTTAAAAGGAGAAAAAAATCCTCAACATGAAACCACTTCAGTAGATAATCTTAGGCTGCGATCATTGTTCGGAGTTGTTGACTCAAGGATGAATTTGAAGAGCCCGATTCCTTCCCACAGCTGACCTGTACAGAATCAGTACAAGCTGCCTAAACTACTGCCATTCACACAAAGTATGCCTGAATTTGCACTGGAAGGGTCATGGACGTTCAGCATCTTGTTATGCTAGCTCCACACATTTGCCCAGCACACTATTTTCAAAAGCTAGTGAAGCACTGTTAACACACATAATAGGCATGTTCTGCAAAGCATCTATGCTCTGTGTGGTATTACCGGTTCCAGAAAAAGGCAGAAACAAGAATACTGAAGTTATTAATAAACCTGAAATAAACCTGTGAAAAACATCCCATGACTGTTGTAAGTCAATGAAAAGAGCATCACAGAATCACCCTGATTTTATCAGCCTCTTACCAGTCTATTAAAAAATGTAAAAGTTAAATTCTATTGCCAAATCAATGGACCAAAGACATATACATAGGCTAACTTATGGCAAAGCAAGATATTTATTTGCCTTAAAAAATGGTGAATATATCATCCAACCCTTACAAATGATCAACAGGCTAAAATGCAAGACTTCCAAACACCACGCTGTCAGCAGAGTGTGCTCCGGCTTTCAAACACACAGCTCCTTCATCACACAACATATAACCAAGTTCATTCCTTCCGATTCACCTCCTTTTTGTTTGTTGGCTACAGACACATTTTACAGACCCCAAGAACAAGGAACGCTGTAATGACAAAGTGCTGTGTTAAAATGCAATTTTTAGAGCTGCTTCTGCATGAGAAAAAAACACAAAACTGATGAGTAACAAAAAACCATGAACAATACTCAGAAACTAAGTTTAGCTTTGGGTTTATCCAGATGGGAAACTCTCTTGGTTTATCTCTGTCTTCATACAACATGTGATTCACTGCTACCCATAATTCAGAATTCAAGTCAGAGTTGAAGGAAAGCGTCCAAACTGATCAGTACTGCTGCAGGTGACACTGTCTGCTGCTATAGCAGTCTGATGTACTCATTTTTATTAGGTAGTGTTGGCCATTATGTCTGTTTAAAAAGTAATATAAAAAAATAAATAAATCAGTAAAGCTGATAACAGACTGTCTACCAAAAAAAACACTTTTCAAGAAAAACAAGAACTTTATACAATAACTCTGCTAATGAATAACAGAAACCCAAAAATATTTCTCATGTTATTCCAGGGACTAAAAAGCAAGTACCTTCCCAAGCAGAAAGACAAAACAGATGTTTCTCTCCTCCCCAAAACCTCTCATGAACTGAGCAAGAGGCAGAGCTGGGGCTGGCATCCCAAGCAGGGCACAGCGAGGTGGCCGCTGGCTGTGGCCCAGCAGAAGGTCCAGCAGCACTGTTTTGCTTGGCTTTCCCTTCAGCAGACGCACCTGCAGCAGTGTGGCTGTCTCTGAGTCTTCTACTGGCCTTCCAAATTTGCTTTGAAACTGGCCAAAAGGTTCAGAAATTACTTAGCCATTAGGTGTGGGGGAAACTGGAAAGATACACAGAGCAGCTGGAACAGTTGTATGAGTCTTATTTTCTTAGAAAATTATGCTAAAAGTGTTGTCCCCTCCCCTCAAGCACATGCACACCTATGCTAAATACATGCTGCAGATATTAAACTGCTGCTGAACCGAAGAAGGCAGCAGCCTGACAGCGCAGAAGGGATGGCTCCTCGTATACTAATGCTGGGCAATAATTCACCCTGGCTTTGAACAAGTAAGATTACTAAACTGAAATACAAGGGCTAATTAAAATGTAAGATTAAATTGACTCCATGCTTTATCTCTGCATCTCCTTACCACATCATAGGAAATTTTAAAGGAGATCACTCCCCAGCGGCCTGTAACTACTGCAGAAAGTAAAGAAATCATAGCTCCAGTAAGACATGAAAAAGCCTGTTTCTCTCTTTGGGTGGTCTTTTTAATGCTTCTCCCTCCTATGACTTTACCCTGATCTAATCAGCCAGCCTTTAAACAAGCAAAAGTCACGCAGCAGTCACTGACAGAGGCACATTTGTAAGTTTTTACACGTTCCCCTGTAACATTCATTTACCCCACCACAGGAGGGAGCAGCCAAGCTTCCAGCTCTGCCTGAACCAGAGTCCATAAGTGCGTGCTTGGACCATAACAGTTCAGTGTCGGAGGGAGGAAAGCTGCCTTCCCATGTCCTAAACGTGAATTGTGCAATTATCCCCATCCCTGACCCAAAATTGTGGCCTCACCAACCCCTGTGCGTTCTTGCAAACGTTTTTTCTGCTTCTCTGAAATCTCTGACACACCAAAGACCTTGAGTTGCAGCCCAAAGACTGTTACAGTTACTTAATTCAGCAGAAGATTACTAAGAGGTCAAGCGGGGCTATTCCAGCTTCAGGATTCTTCCTGCTTCATTTTTTCTCAGGCTAAATAAATAGATGACAAGCAGCATTTATGATAAAGCACAGCAAACAACCTGCAGCTATCCTGAAATAGCTTTTTGTCTCTCTGCAGGTTATTCTAGTTCTTCACAGCTTCTGCACTCTAACACTGTACTGCTTGGATCTACCAACAAGAACTGCAATCTCAGCAGATATATCAGCATATATATCTTTACCAGCTTAGAGTAGAGATATTCTTTAATATTCACTTCTGATTAATATTTTGGATGCTTTTCCAAGCAACACTAATATATAAACTTCAACTCAGAAAGAGAAAAAAAAATATCAGTATTTTCACTAATTTAATGGCTCTCACACTTTTTAAATACATGCAGCATTGACTTTGAAAAGGAATTGGAACATGACAAAGATAAATGGTGGCTGTCATCCTGGTCCTGCAACATGCCCTTTTCAGGCACACAGCCCTGCATGGAGGCAAACCTCCTAAATTCCTGAGTATGCACAAGTGGAGGTGGGTGTCTCTGCCCTGCGCACTACAGACCACAGCACAGGTTATGACTGACAACTTCTACAGCTCCTTAGGTATGTGACAAAAAAAGGTTTTTGTTTTTTTGGTGTGTGTGTGTGTGTATGGTTTTTTAAACATAGACCAACGCACCCCAAGAGTACAAATACACACACCAAGGGAGATTTTCTTTTCCATATTTTTCTACTTCATAACATCCACTGCAGTCTCACAGCAGCTTGTAATTTTGCAGATTTCATGTCATTATTTTTTTTTCCCCTTGGTTAACACATTGAAGAATAATGAAGGCCATTTCTACAGAATGGGAAATGTCAGCCTGGTAAACAGTGATCAGGAAAGGATCTAGGAAACACACGAGAAAAACAACTTGCCCTGAAAGTCCAGATTGCTGTGGCCCAACTGTATCTTTAGAAGGTATAAGCACAGTGACTGCATTCTACCATACACAGCATTAGTGAAGCTGATACAGGTCCAGAGCACGGTTTTGATGCTTGCACTTAATAAAGACTATGGGACAAGTGGAGAAGTTTCAGAGAAGGGTCACAGGGTTATTACATGGATGAGGAAAACACCTGCTGGCAAGAGGCTTGAGAGTACCATGGAACAAAAGAAGCATTCCAGTCAATAAAGAGCAAAAGCCAGAGCAATTCATGTTAGAAATTAGCCACAATAATTTGACAGTAAAGTTGGCAGACAAATGGAACCAAGTGCCTAAGGAGGTGGCAGAGGTGGTGTAACACAATGCCTTCAAACATAGCCTGGATGACTATTTCATGGAAGACTTCTGAGAAATATACTCCTTTTCCAATCAACAGCAAGAAAATCCCATGCTGGGCTAGCCTCAGCAGCCACAGCCAGTATGAAACCAAAAAGCACCTAAATGCTTACCTCTGTGTATAAGAACATTTTCAAGTAGGGTTGTAAGAAAGAAGTCAGGTATAGAGAGGTCAGTCCAGCATTTAGGGTGAAATGAGTAGGACACAACAACCACAGAGCCGTAATGAAAAGCCTTGACCCAGGAATCACAAGTAAAGGATAATCAATAAACAGCACCACCTTCCCTAAAAGAAACGTTCCTGAAATGGACTGGATTGAGTAGCCACCCTCCCGAGGCACTGGGTTGTCTCCTAAAGCTAGCCCTAGTGCACTGGACTAGGAACACAAGCCGCAAACCCCTGGAAATAAAAGCCGTTCCTGTAACAAGTGCTACGTAGAAATTCAATCACATCAAGGAAAAGCAAGAAACTTATACTTTTATCTTCTGTTTGAAGCTGCAATGAATTAATTAATGTCTGTGAAAATTCACTTAAGATTTGCTTCAATGCATCCTTTTAAGATTTATCTTTTTGTCTGCCTCTGCACTACTTTGAGTTGAGAAAAGATAGTATTGAACTAAAAGATGAAGACAAGGAGAGTAAATGAGGATTTATTTACTCAGCTGAACCAGCAGGGCCTCTTAAAACACTGTTCAAAACCAAACGAAAAACAGCCCTGGCAAGCAGTCAGGTCAGGAAGAGATTATCAAGTTCTTCAAAATTTGTTCAGCAAAACTAATGGTGCCCCAGAAACATGCATGTGCTCAAATTCACCACTAAAGGCTTAGCTCACTTCCACTAGAAAGTTTTTTCTGGAAAGATGACAGGCTTCCTTTTTTTTTTCAGTTCAAGACAATTATAAGTAAATGCTGTGATGCTCTGCTGAATAATCTGAGAGGTTTAATGCTGACAGGTTTATATTATAAGCAGGTGCAGGGTGCAAAGCGGGGAAATCCAAGCAATCTGTCATTGCTGCTATTCACATCAGTGATGTTAAACAAAAATGGAGTTTATTTTTCTTACTACTGTTTGGGAAGCTGAGAAGCACCAATAAGCACCAACAGGTATGAGGAAAAGGCTGAGGTACTTAATGCCTTCTTTGCCTCAGTCTTTAATAGTAAGATCAGTTGTTCGCCAGGTGCCCAGCCCCCTGAGCTAGAAGACAGGGAGCAGAATGAAGCCCCCATAATCCAAGGGGAAATGGTCAGTGACCTGCTACAGCACTGAGACACACAAAAGTCTATGAGGTGTGATGGGATCCACCCAAGGGTACTGAGAGCTGGCAGAAGTGCTCACCAAGCCACTTCCAATCACTTATCTGCAGTCCTGGCTAACTGGGGAGGTCCCGGTGGACTGGAAGTTAGCAAATGTGATGCCCATTACAAGAAGGACAGGAAGGAGGATCCGGGGAACTACAGGCCTGTCCTGTCCTCAGTGCCAGGGAAGGTTATGGAGCAGATTGTCCTGAGTGCCACCACACAGCATGTACAGGACAACCAAGGGACCAGGCCTGGTCAGCACAGGTTTATGAAAGGCAGGTCCTGCCTGAAGAACCTGTTCTCTTTCTATAACAAGGTGATCCACTTAGTAGATGAGAGAAAGGCTGTGGATTTTGTCCACTCAGACATTAGTAAAGCCTCTGACACTGTCTGCTACCACATTCTCCTGGAGAAACTGGCTGCTCATGGCTTGGATGGGCGTGCTCTGTGCTGGGTGAAAAACTGGCTGGACAGCTGAACCCAAAGAGTGGTGGTGAATGGAGTTACATCCAGCTGGTGGCTGGTCACAAGTGGTGTTCCCCAGGGCTCTGTACTGGGGCCAATTCTGTCTGATATCTTTATCCATGATCTGGACAAGGAGATGGAGTGCACCCTCACTAAGTTTGCAGATGACACAAGCTGGGTGGGAGCGTTGATCTGCTTGAGGGCAGGAGGGCTCTGCAGAGGGACCTGGACAGGCTGGATGGGCCCAGCCAACTGCATGAGGTTCAACAGGGCTCAGTGCCGGGTCCTGCACCTGGGTCACACCAGCCCCACACAGCGCTACAGGCTGGGACAGAGCGGCTGGAAAGGGCCTGGTGGGAAAGGGCCTGGGGGTGCTGGGTGACAGCCACGAGCATGAGCCAGCAGTGTGCCCAGGTGGCCAAGGGGGCCAACAGCGTCCTGGCTGGTGTCAGAAGCAGTGTGGCCAGCAGGACGAGGGCAGTGATCGCCCCCCTGTACCCGGCACCGGTGAGGCCGCACCTGGAACCCTGTGTTCAGGTGGGGGCCCCTCACTGCAAGGCAGACACTGAGGTGCTGGAGCGTGTCCAGAGACGGGCAACGGAGCTGGGGAAGGGTCTGGAGCACAAGTCTTAGACAAGAGGAGGCTCAGGGGCACCCTGTTACTCTCTACAACTACCTGGAAGGAGGCTGTAGTGAGGTGGGTGTCGGTCTCTTCTCCCAAGTAACAAGTGACAGGATGAGAAGAAATGGCCTCAAGTTGTGCCAGGGAAGGTTTAGACTGGGTATTGGGAAAAGTTTCTCCACCGAAACGGTTGTCAAGCATTGGAACAGGCTGCCCAGGGAAGTGGTTGAGTCACCATCCCTGGAGGCATTTAAAAGATGTGTAGATGTGGCACTTAGGGACATGGTTTAGTGGGGGACTTGGCAGTGTTAGGTTAACAGTTGGACTCGATGATCTGAAAGATCTTTTCCAATGTAAATGATTCTGTGTTTCTAGGATTCCAAGTGAAAGCAAAGCAGACTCTTGCTTTGCATGATTCTGCTTACATTTTCTCTGCTGCTCTAGCACCTTGGTGACATACTCTAAATGGCTTAACCCAATCCCTACAGATCTTGAAAGCACGCAAGCACAGAAGTGGAAGAGGTTCCTTTTATCGAAACAGTGACCTTGGAGCTTACCAAAAGAGTAGCAAAGATAACATCTGCGATGGCTGCTCACGGCAAGCTGCCATCTGTCAGCCAGAAAATACTACATCGATACTTTGACCCATATTCTTTTTGGTTTCTGGGGTATTGCGTGGCTTTTATGTTGAGCTGGCAGAAAAGCTGGAGCAAATGGGAAGACCAGTATTCCATAGATAATTTGAATTCAGCTATCCACTAGAAATGGTCTATAAATGAATAATTTCAAAAAAAACCCAAACAAAAAATCAAGCATAACTAAACCACTTTCACAATATTGTAATATTTATAATGAGTACTTAAAAACATTCTTGAAATTTCTGCAAAATCAATACTTAACACTCCAGATCCTAATGAAATCAATTAAAAAAAAATAATCACCCTAGAATTAAGGAACAGAGTAAATATTCAACGTGGTACTTCACTGTTAGGTGTAACTGCCAACAAATTTTGAAACTAAAGACTAAAACTCTCAAAAATTATTAATTTTTCAGAAAACAGTAGGAATTGTTAAACCAATAGTAAGCAGTGTTGATGCACTTCAATGACGTCTCATTTAAAAGACTCATCAGACTTTTCACTATTCTACAGCTACCAGTTAAACCAACATAAACTGAAAAAATGTTTTTCGGGTTTGCAAGGAACAGCCAAAATACTGCAAAAACTTTTATACATCTTATATAATTTTAATGTATTTTCAGAAATTTGTATTGAAAAAAAAAGTAGATATTTCATCTCATGGATACACAACAGGAGCAACATGTTACTTATGTGGCTAGGATGTACCATATGTATGGAAAATGGTATCTTGGGAAGAGCAAGAGTTAATCATGTTCATCTTTTTCTCACATACCTAATGTTGCACACCATCTCTGAAAAATCAGTTTAATCAAGAAACATCCCTTTGACCCTCAGGTATGGCTACTTGTTTGATCAGACAGAAGAGATCATTTACCCAAGGTGTTAAATCCTATTCTAATGAGTTTTATACTTTAAAGATAATAAATTAGAAACAGAACTCTCATGGAATCAGAACAGAAAACACAGACAATCAGAATTTTGTTTAACTCTTCTTGTTTTCATGTGATGAAATTATGCCCATAGTGAAATTATATATCAATTGATATATATATATCAATGAATTTCCAACTGCTCAAAATATTTTGTTTTCTAAAAATCCAAAACTAAACAACAGCCCCCTCCTCAAGTGTTATAATTTCCTTCTACACTCTCTACCTATGCCTAGACCCATACATTCAAAGGACGTGCACTGACATCACCACATAAACAAAATGCTGGGAAGTTAGGTAAGCTCTTACAAAGATCTGCAGAAAAATTTTTTATCTAAATATAAGGAGTCCAACCTAGTGGCACGGATGGCATGGTTCCTGAATATAATTTCCAAATTAAATTTACAGCTTGGGCAATAACCATCTGCAGTCAGCTTTAACCCCTGTGTCCTGGCTAAATGCTAACTAGCATCACTCGTTCACATCCTTCCAAAAATTCCTCAGAAGTTTCATCCAAATGCAATTTTCTTCACATTCTGTACTATAAATGTCTCTAGAGTCTTGCTACATACTTTTAAATAGCTGTCAGAAGGGACTGCACTCCCATGATACAGAGCATAATCCATTTGCATGGTTTATAAACACTTCCATATCCTGTGGAATGGGGACTATTTTGTCAGAACAAAATTAAATTGGTTAAATTGGTGAAGAGTCATTCCAGGTAAAATATTAATGAACTCAGTAGAGTTTTCAGTCTTGTATTAGTATCTGGCTATACAGAGATAAAACATTCACAAGTGTGCCGCCACTTTTAAAACACAAGTGCACAGTTTAAAGACCCAAATTACCATCTCATGGACGTTGGCTGGAAAAGTTGTAAACCAAGATCATCTTGGAGGCAAAGGCATGCAACAGCATCCTGGCTTTTCACAAACGTGCTGTACATAACTGTCCTATAGCAAACAGAGCACGGGAAAAAAACCTCCAACTTCTGAACATGACTTCCAGTGCCAGAAAGGGGGAAGGAAAGTACATAGTATTAGAAAACAATGAAAAATACTTTTGATTCAAAAAATGCCTTACCTTGAGAAGTTGAGGAAATGTACATGTCTGGTGAATAAATAGGGCTGCTCAGCAGTGCTTATGTTTTTAATCAATTCCATCTAAAAAGAATTAAGAAATCATTTTATTTTCCATGTTACATCAATGCACATTTTGACACAACCACAACTCTCAAACAACACACGATGATATAATTTTCAAGTCTGAATTACTCAGAAAGTCCTTCCCCACTATCCCTCCCAAACACTGTCAATAACATGGCACGACTACTATTTCGTGTTGAAGCATGAAAGGTTAAGCTGCAGACATGCTCCTGCTATCATGGAGCTTATGTACTTTCAGAAGTGGCTATCAGTTTGAGGAAAGGCATAAACTAAAGGAAAAATCTAAACCCTGCCTAAATCTGCACCAGAGCTTTGCAAATGACACTGGTTGATTCACCAGAATGTCAAAATGTAAAATGTCTGAAACTATGACAGAAAGTGGGAGCTGAGTCCATGACCAGTTTCATGTAACAACAAAAATTGCCAAAACACTGATTGATTTGCCTGTTTAAATACAGAGATCAGCACTTGCCATTCCTTTTACTACTACAGCAAATTAAGAGTACAAATTAAATGGGCATTTTTTAAAAGATGTTGTTAAGTTCTAGTTCAGGCGCATTCACATAATTTTAATTTTAAAAAATAAAAAAAATATTTAAATTTGCAGGCCATTATAATGGAATAATGTAAACAGCATATATTGAAGACTGTGCAGCATGGATATGAAAATCTATGTTGCATAAGCCGAGCTTTAGCTATGAGCTAGAAGAAATTAGTCTAATGGAGTGTCTGATGGAACATCACACTAAAGAGTCAATGTGTCCTGGTTAATTTTGCTTCCTTAATATTAATTTCCTAAGATTTACTTTCAGATTTTCTGTTCTGTGCTCAATTGTGGGCTATATTGTAGACACTGAAATGATAGGTTTATTGATTTTACAAACTGGGTAGTAGGAAGTAATACAGAAAGTAACAGAAATTCATAAACTTGGGGGAAAAAAAGAGATAACAGAAAGTGAACCAAATATTCTGGTTTGAGTCATATCAATTCATGTACTAAATTTAAATATAATCAAGGAGACATTAATTAAAAAAAATATCTATTTCTTAAAACTTGAATGCTACAGCTGATGTAGACAAAATAAGGGAAAACATGGGGTCCAGCCTGTCATGTGGTCATGGACTGGCATGTGATAAGTTAAAAGCCTGAAGAGCATGGTAGAAAATTATGTCCGTGCCATAACAAATAATAAACTACATTTAAGGGACAGCAATTGTCTTTTTTCCCTCCCCTTCTATTTTCTGGTTTCAATATACTGATATTTTGCCATTTTTTTATACCGTGTGTCACATTTTACTGCTTCTCATCCATCTTTCATTCTGGTTTTTTTCATAGGACACATAACCTGCCGCCTTCTTTCAGACAACACAAGCTATTGCCATTTAAATTCTAGGACCGAATAAAAAAGTACACATACTAATGGGCTTTTCTCTACTTTTCCTCTGCCTTCAATAATTTTATACA
This sequence comes from Falco rusticolus, assembly GCF_015220075.1. Classification (NCBI taxonomy): domain Eukaryota; kingdom Metazoa; phylum Chordata; class Aves; order Falconiformes; family Falconidae; genus Falco; species Falco rusticolus. Next base: position 46,305,377 of record NC_051192.1, read on the forward strand.
CATACATGTATGATGACCACTGAAGCAAACAGTTCAGTTTGTCCATCTTCTCAGGATGGATCCTCTCCTGTCAAACTAGTTGGAGTGCATCAAGGCATATTAGGTATAGACCTTGTATATTAAGGTCTATTAGGTCTGAGAAAGGCTGTAAACCCAATGGAATGGAACATAAAGAAGAGGAGACTGCCAAAAGAAAGCAACATGAAAGGAAAAAAATCCCCAAGAGAAAACAGAGAGATGTGTGATTTAAAAAAAAAAAAAAAAAAAAAAGAGACAGGAAGGAAATGGCCCCCCTGATTTAGTCATATATGGACCCTGGACTGTTAGATTCAAGTACAAACAGGACTTTATACAGTTCCTTCAGTACAATATAAATGCTATGAGCACGAAATTCATAAACCTGAAGAGCAGAACTTGCCCAGACCGGAATTAGAAAGTCCAGGAAACTGCAGTAATTGGCACAAAGTAATCGAGCGGTTTTTTTTTTAATGATCTGAAGAGATAAAGGTTTTCCTAGCAAACCAAACAAGCTGACATTTCTTTAGGACTAGTAACTCTGCCAAAAAATTATATTCATTCATCTTGCGAATGAAACAAGGGGAGACTCTAGAGGCTGGGTATCAGATGTCTCAATTGTCGTCTTTTTTTTTTTTTTTTTTAACCCAGACAAGTTACAGGAGAAGCAAAGTATGTAGAACTGTATGAAGCTTTATTGGCATTTTACCTGCGTTATTCTATCTGCAGGAAGGAAGGAAGGAAGGGAGGAAGATGGCAGAAGGAAGTCATTGATATGGGATAAAAACTCTTATTCATGCCGCTACAGTCACCACTCTAATCCCATTTTGGAATAAATGAGAAAACATCATTAGAATATAAATATGGAGACATAAAGTTAGTATACCCATTCAAAGTAATCCCGCTGAGTTTAAAAAGACAGGCAGCTTTAATGTAATACCGCTAGATAAACCTGTGTGTATGGGTACATGTGAGTGTTACAGAGTACCACATGCCTCCCTGGCCCCTCAGCTCTCCCTGGGGCTGGTACCAATTTGCTAATGCCAGGCACATTCACATTACACCACCACTACATTTCCCACTGCACTGCGCCTGATGTCAGTGTCAGGCTTGTGTCAAACTGCTGTTAGACTAGCACAGGCACTTCTGCCTCGGGAGCAAAGAGAGCAGGACAGCATCTGGCTCTTGCCTTTTTTTAATCTCTTGCTATCAAACCCAATCTCTTGAGCTATGATAATAGCTAACTCCAAAGCAGACACAGAATTTTGTTTCAACTTAAAGTACCTTCATATTTAGACACTTAATGATCAACTGGACTTGTAAGCAGATGTGGATAAAGCTACAACATGATATGAACAAACAAGCAAAAAACATTCTTTAAAAATCCTGCCAAAAGGGTAAGTAAGACTCAACAGAAACAACACACAGATGTCAGGAGGGAAAAATAAATAACTGTAATAGCTCACGGCCACATGAAATTGTGGCCGTATTTCCCAGAGGCCTCCCTCTGATCCCACTATGCTGAACTGATTTCAGTCTAACAAGCCAAACGTATTGCTCAGGAATACCTAGGGATCTGACCCTCTTAAGATGTTGTTAAAAGGGGGGAAAAAAAAAAAAAGAAAATCTTCCAACGTTTCCCAGAAGAGTAAGATCTCTAGTGGGTTTTTTTGTTTGTTTCTTTTTTGTTAGTTTGTTTTGTTGAGGCTTATTATTTTTTATTTTTTAACAAGATGGTCAGCGTAGAGGACCCACAGAGAGTAACAGCGAGCAGAAGATGAGAGCTAAGGAAAGGAAGTACCTTTGGATGGGATGAGTGACGAAGGAGAGAGAGAGGTACATACAAGCACAGGTGATCTAGGAGATAGTCTTGAACCAACATAAGTTGGAGAAGAGAAGAAAAGGCACAAGCAGCAGAAGAACTACCCTGGCAAACACCATAAGGAGAGAGATGAACCAGATCACATCCATGTTTGGTGGGATAAGCTGTAGAATATTCTGAGGAATCCTGAAAGGAGCACATGCCCACTAGGATAACGGTCCATAAAGAGCCATTCCTCTTTCTCACTGCTGCCCCGAGCTCTCCTGTGGGAGTTAGGCTGTTTCAGTGAAACAGTGCTGAGAAAGATAGTAATTTGCTTTTGAAGTGAGTAATTCCACTAGAGAGTTAATGCTGCTAAAAAAGGATCCAGGGAGAGGGAAATGCCAGGACATAAAGAGTGTGCAGGGAGGGACAGGCAGTGACACCCTGCACCCATGTGCTCGCATCCAGCAGTGGAGCCCATGTCACAGCCCAGCCACGTCAGCTTGACTGCTGGGCAAAAGCGAACCGAAAGTACTGGGTGCACTATGCTCCCTGAGGGAAGGGGGGAGTCTGCAGAGATGCTGAAACACAGCAAGCAGTTGCAAAGGTCTCTGTGCTGTGGTCAACACACATTTGCTGTCATTCCACCTCTCCCCCTCAAACACCCGCTGCTTGTAAGGAACAGTCTTTAGCCTAAATGCTGATTTGCTCCCTAGCATAACATCTTTCTGCCACAGTGATTCCTTGCTTAAGTTTTTACTCTCATTTTTTCTCCAAAATCCATTTTCTACATTAGCTTTTGAACAGGACATTTAAAGAAAACCAGTTCTGCAAACAGAGGCAATCCCATAAATCACAAGCTACTTCCGAATCTTCAAGCCGTCCTGAGCAAGAACACCATGAGGCAATACCCTCAAGGGGAAAGAGGTTTCCTTAGTCTACTGTCCTACACTACCACTGTAGGATCTCTTCAGCTGGCCATGCTGAAGAAATCAAACCCTAATGGCTCAGCATCATCCGTGTATTTGTACTCTGCTGCTGCTGCATTGTAAATAACAATCCAGCAGATGGCACAGCGAAATGACTCCGAGAGAGACTGGATGGGGCCCCTCCCCGAAAGGGGAGAAACGTGGATGGCTTTGCTCCAGCCACAGCATTGTTCCTGCACAAAAACTCAACTCAGGCTTGCCAGAGAGAGGACACCTTCTTTCCCTCTTTTGGAAATGGCCAGCCTCCCACACTGACTGCTCAGAGCAGCCCCATTTGGTTCAGGATTTGCAATAGGTAAATTCTACTGGGAACAAAAATTAGTAATCGGATAATAATGCCCACCCAGATATCAGCCAAAATTGTGTGTATCATCAGCCAAAGCTGCTTTATTTCACTGGAAGAATCCGAGGTCAAAACGTATAAAAACAATGAGGCAACTGGGATTCTTCAAGTGAGGTCAGCTGGATCACACTATGGTCTACACTAACACTGGTACAAACAGGAAAAAACATAAGTATCTCTGTGTCTGTCTATCTTCTGAGTTCTTTACTTTCTTCTACTGTTTTCAGTCTCTACTGAAGACATGTAGGGTCCAGGAGGCACAAGTATCTACAGGTATTTGGTATATCACTTTCATCTTGGTATTCATTTCTATAAACAACTCACAGGAATGAGACTACATCTTCATTTTCAGCTCTCAAAAACTTGGAACGGTTTCAAGAACTTCTTCAGCTCCCCAAGCTGCTATGATCAATTTTCTGTCTTTATAAGCGTTTAAGAAAAAATAGTGATGGATTTTTAGTGTATTAAAGCTGGCTGCACGGCCACAAGGACGGGTGCTAGAATGAAACCAAATGAGGGTAAACTATCAATTAGTCCCATATGTGACTGGTATTTGTGTATCTATAAACATACTCATTTTTACTTCTCTGAATGCAAAAAAAAAAAATGGGGGTGGGGAAGGAGGTCAGGGAAGGGGAAGAATTAGTTTTGCAACAGTTTGTGTGTCATTTTAAAGCCATATCAATTAGACTGGCTTTGTATACATGGATATTACGTATTATTTTCTGTATTTAAATTAACTGAAAATATTATAGTAAATCTAAGGCAAAATTAACTCATCTATTCCCAGAACTCACTCCCTTATGCCCATAGATGTTCAAAGGTTGCACTTCTAATTGATGACAGGCACACATAATTTGGAAAAATTTCTTAGCAGGAAGGAGCTTGGAAAATGCAATGAGAATATGGATTCTATTATGTGCAATCCCCGCAGTCATTAAGAACACCTAGGTCCTTACCTTTATTTAACAGCAGCAGACTGCATAAGCTAAATATTTACAGAAAAGCCTTGGATGGATCAGGGCTTTAACTAAACACAGGACAAATGACTGAAGGGAGAGAGACATATCTTGTGCGAGAAGTCCATGCTCACACTGGGAGCCTACAGCCCAGCCCAGCTCTCTTTTCTGTCATTCCAATGCCTGGAGCCTGAGACCATCCATTCTCTTAACTTCCTCTTGTGTACACCACATCAAAGGTGGGAGAAATAATTTATTTTTTCATATTCTGCTCATAAGAAATGAGAAGACAACTATAAATACCCTGAATAACACAACAGTTACTGTCTCTGGGCATGCTTCCTGGCAAGCATAGGCACTTTTCAGCAAAAGTACTCATTATCAACCTATTGTAACCATATAAATAAGCCATAAATTAAAACAAGGAGACCTTATCATTCTCTACTACTGCCTGAAAAGAAGTTGTAGTGAGGTGGGTGTTGGGTCTCTTCTCCCAAGTAACAAGTGACAGGACAAGAGGAGACGGCCTCGAGTTGTGCCAGGGGACATTTAGATTGGATATTAGAAAAAATTTCTTCACTGAAATGGTTGTCAATCATTGGAACAGGCTGCCCAAGAAGTGGTTGAGTCACCATCCCTGGAGGCATTTAAAAGACATGCAGATGTGGTACTTCGGGACATGGTTTAGTAGTGGACTTGGCAGTGTTAGGTTAACTGGACTTGATCTTACATGCCTTTTCCAACTTAAATGATTCTATGATGGTCTAAGTTATAGTAGTATGTGTGTGTATGTACATATATATATATACACACACAGAATAAATCATCAGCTCTGTAGCGATACATACAGCACCATCTGTGCTCCAGTGTCTAGTAACTGGATAAACAACTTCTGGAGTGCAAAAGGTAATGCAGATATTTATCCTCTGTGTATTGGCTGCATCAAAAATAAGTCTGGGCCTCTCTGGAATCTCCACATACTGGACTAAAGCACAGAAGACTGTTGAGATGTGATCTTGTGTCACGTTTAACAAAGGACAATCCACCTATCAGAGAAAGGCAGAACAGAACTGAAGCAAAATTGCTGATGAGAGTGAAAGCTGATGATTATTAATACCTGAAAGATTTTTAGGTTTCATGATACATATCCTAATCAACAATGTTTTTCATTGAGTTTCAGTTGAAACAAAACCTAAACAACATGAAATGCAAAGGCTGTCATACCACAGAAATCCCTTATCCTATATCCTACAGTTAAGCAGAAAAACTAATCAGGCAGGCTCTGTAGCACACGATAGTTTGACCACAATGAGATGGGACCATGTTGCGAACTCCCCAGGCGCCATGACGCTGCTAGTAGGATACACAGAGGGATGCTGCAGAAGCCCAGGGCTTTCCTTAGCCACAAGCAGGGGCGGTGGGGGGACACTGTCCTCCCACACAGCCTTTTACTGCAGTGCTGCACCCAGCTGTGCACAGAAGCCTTCGGGCTGGTGTGGCAGCCCTGGCCGCCTGGTCCCCACCTCAGGCTGAACTTGAGTGCTGTGTGGGGTCAGATGAGCCAGCTGCCAGTGGGAGCTAAATGGCCACCTTGGAAGGGAGGAATGTGGGACCTGCAGGAACAAGATCTGCTCCCAAATTTCCATTTGGAATAAACTGCTATACCTAAAGTAACAAGCCTATGCTCATAAACAGGTTACAAATTAATCATCTCCATTAACCACAGCATGATGCCACTGGCAGGCCCATGTCTGTATTTTGATCATCACACACATCCTTTTGTGATTTACAGGTTGCTATTCCTAGGAGTGATGCAGGCAGGTATTGCAGCCTTTACCTGATCAGCAGATCAAAATAGCTGCTCTAGTCAATGTGTGTGGCTTCCAACTATATCCATACTCTTTGAAGTCTTTTTGCATCAGTAACTAACAGCAGTGATACTCACGGAAGGCGTACAGTTACCCTAAAACCGAGGGAATTTAAACAACTGGATCTTTTGTGGAATCGAAGCTGCAAAAATACTGCCCTCTGCAACTTCAAGGGAACATGAAAAGGGGTGTCTGGGTAAAGAGGTTTCATGTGGTATTTTCATTTGCCTTAGTGAGGGCTGTGCTATAACATGAAAAAGGCAGTTGACTAAGAAGCAGAGATAGAATCAAGGACATGTCAAATTATAGCAACACAGGTTAGCATGGCCCTGGGAAACAACATTTTGAAGCAAGCGATTACTAGAAGTGAATTAAGACAGCAAAAAACCCCACCCTGCTGGCTATTATTTACTACTGCTTTGCTTAAGGAGACCCAAGCTAGGTCCAAATAAACTGGCCTGCTTACATGATAAATGGCAGTGCCCTGCAGATACATTAATACAGGTTCCAGAAGCTGTTAGCACCTAACCTCACTCGTACTAACCCTTCTTGCCTCACTGCCGGACTAATTGCTATGCTGACTAAATTCAAGAACTGCCTCACTAGAAGTTAGTTTTTCTGGTTAGCTTCCACCTCATGTTGCTCTTGGCTCCACCATCCATTTCTCCTATTAACTGAAGCCACTTAGAGGATGAAGAATTCTGGCTGATTACTCAGGTCAAAGTAGCAGTACACCTTTTCAGTATTATTTCTGCTAGCATATGCCTTTGTTTCTCAGTTTCACAAACATAATAAGAAAACAGGATCCAAGATGAGAAGGAGTAACTTACCTGTTCATTTTTGGTCAGTCTTGTTTTGTTATGGATGTCAGATGTAACCAGGTTGAATCCATGTTTCTCTGATAAAATTCTCAAAAGCAAGACCACAGTTCGACTCCCACACTTTCCAACTCTGTTGTAGACCACCTGGCTGGGGAAAGGAAGTACCTAAATACAGATTGAAAAAAAAAATGGAGTCAGTATATAGGTATTTTTGTTTCTGTGTACCTCTGAATCACAGCATGTTTTGACCATACACTGACAGATACATACAGGAGAATTACTAGGCCCCTGCCCAGGTCAGAAGCATTCACTTCCACCAGCAAGCTAGATGCTCTTTGGAATACAAACACTTGGCTCAGGAGGTGGCAAGCTGAGATACCGCCCTCATGGTCTGGTTTAAAGTAACAGCACAGATTGATAGCTACTGCAGAAACACTAAGCCACTGCTGATGTCTTCTAGTGAAGATGATGATGGGCTTAAGCTTGCTACTTGTAACCTCAATGCAAACAATCAGCTTTAGTCGATCACCTCCCATACAAAGTATGAAGAGGAGTGAATTTGCACTAGAGTTTGGCAACTCAAAGTGAAGTTGACATAATGCAAGAGGAATGCTTGAACTGCAAAAGTTCAGCATAACAAGAAAAAACCAAAAACACAAAACCAAACAACCACCAGCTATACAGAGCTAAAAATTAAGCAACTTTTTCAGTTTCAAATATAAACATGAATCTTCCAAAGAGACTCAGAGAACAGGTCACACCACTAGCTAGGTATCTACGTGTGGAACAAACAACGCCAGGGCCACAGGTGGCCTGGAGGCTAACCGGCACAGAACGATCACCTCCATCTTCATACAGATAACGTTCATTAAACCTCAAAACAGGACAGCCACAGCCAATGTGCCGATTCAGAAGGTCTCCAGCCCACGCTAACACTTGCGCCATGCTCTCCTCTCCAGGGAACCGGAACAAATGAGTAGTAGTTTACTGTCTTGAAGCATACTGGATGCAGCCTTGTTTTGTTCCTGGATGATGCCCATGGGTTATTCTTTCAGTAAAAGGCATTCTGAAGTCACACTATTGCATTAGACAAGCATTTGGTGCATAGCATACAGCAGCAGCATCTGATAACATAGGTAGAGGCATCTGCTGTCAAGCCTTTTGAACTGGCTAACAGTCAGGAGCTCACAGTCTCATCCACAGTGGTGCATATATGGCACTCACAGAAAGCTCATTTTTCTAATAACATGACGGCACAAAATATTTCCTGATGCTGGGCCTGCATCCAAATTCCATGCAATGTGTTCAGTGCAAGGAAGGGCTCACGTGCCAAAGCAATGGTGTGTCTCAACGTATAGTTACTTCTGCTGTTGATGCAATCATGTTCTCCCAGCAGAAGGATTTCTAACATAAAAGCAGTCAGATGAGGCATATGGGCTTCTGGCACTTCTCATGGTAATTGAACAGCTAACAGACCTTCATCAGAGAAGCAAAATGATTCCTCAAGCAACCCGTCAGAATACTTTCAGAGGACTGCAAACTAGAATAAAATAAAAAAAAAAAAAAAAAAAAAAAGGAAAAATCTGGATTCCCTTGCATATAATGGGAACATACTAGCATTTTGCTATCACAACCAAAAGAATACTACTATTGTAATGCCTGCAATGTTTAAGAAATCCTTCACTGCAACATAAACATGGATGCTGTCATTCTCCAAGTTACATGGGGAAGGGATAGGTATTTGCTGATCACGGCCTTGGTTAAGCTTTCCCAGTTCCAGGACAACACATCTCCTGATTCAGCAAGTAAATATGGGCCTCCTAAGGCTCATCCAAAACCCACGTAACACCAATTCTCATTTATAGAGTTTCCTATGAGAAACCTTGCCCCCTTACTCCTTATCAGTCTTTCCTTCAGAAGCCTTGCTTCCTCCGAAATGCTAAATCCCAGCCTCAATGATTAGAGAACTCCAAAGGTGATGAATTTAACATCTCTATGCTACAGCTTATATTCTGGATTGCCCTCTTTTTATTTCATTTCTTTGCATAACAGAAGCCTGCACCAATATTTGCCACAGCCCTGCAGCACTACCCACACAACAACAACGTAACTTGTGGAATGGAAGTTTCTTCTCTGCTCAGGCATACACTTTTGGCATACTTTGCTGTGCAAATATGTGAAAGTCTTCAACAGAAATGCTAAGGAGATGCTGACAAGTGCTAGTGAAAGAGCAAGAGCCCATACAGCATATATTTGCCTAGCATCCTGGAAATGCGATAAATGCTGAGAGTTTGAAGGGCTACAGAAACATTTTAAAATGCTTCAGAATTAAGTGTTTCGATTTTCACAGCAGAGCTGCATTTAGCAATACAGGGAGGAAAATTTTTTCTTTATTGGTACTTCATTCATTTCAAGGGGAATTTTGCTGCACCCAGATTACAATGAAGTTCTAATTAAATCCCTCACTTGATTAGCCAGCAACTTTGAGTGAATCTTATTAATAGCATTCTTTAAAAATGTAATAAAATTAAAGCAGGCCTTTGTAAAGTGCGAACAACTTTACCAGCTACAAAAATGACAGCTGCTACCAAGTTTGGCCAGTTCTCACCTTTGTTTCTGAAACTCACCTTCCTACGTAGCACAATTCTGTTCTGTGCACAGATGATAACCATGGCAACCACCAAAAAAACCATAAGCAAGTACTCACTGCAGATAAAGAAAACTGAAATAAAGGGCTATTATTTTCAGACAACTGTTTAACTTGAAGGAGGCCAATATATCAATGCCTTGATTCAGCAAACATCTGAATACACTTTGGTAAAATCGGACAAGATTCAAGATAAATGCTAAAGCTCAAAGCTCACTTCAGAACGCCACAGTCATTAAAGGTAATCAAAACTTCAGTTGTAGCACTGCTGAATGTGCTAGCTTTAGGGGTGCACTGCTGAAGTTCTGCTCATGTTTCACCTGTTTACGTCACCATTCTACTTAGGACACCTAAATGCACCAGAGGGTGAGCCTGGTACACAAAGCCATGCAGTACACAGGCTTTTGTATGTAAGCAAGCATTTGTTTAATGTGACCAGTTCCCTTCAGACGCTGCAAATCTGCTTTCTGTGGTTTAGAAAATGCTAAGTAATTTCTTAGAAGAAGAAATACTTCTTCCAGAAACCTGAGTTTGTATCAGGCAGATCTGGAAATGCAAAAAATTTAAAACTTTTTCAGAGAGGAACTTCTTTCTTTTCCCCCTCACAATACTCGCAACAGATTCAGACAATGTAAGAGATGGTGGCAGAGGAGGCAGTTCAAAAGAAGGCTTCTATTGTATTAGCAGAAACAAGATGGAAAACAGCAGCTGGAGGTTTACAAAATGCTAATTGGATTACATTTTGTTTTACAATGAGGGTATGTGTGATGTAGACTGACTAACTGCTGAGGTGATGCTCTGGCAACCTGACAGTCATGTAATATACACAACTTAAACTAGAGTGACTTTATTGAGCACTGCACCAAAGCCTAGAGATAATATAAACAATTCAAACATATAATTCACTTTGTAGTTACATAAATTAGTACTTACAGCTATAAAAAAGTAAAACCCACAGTGTAATTACAACAGCTCTCTCCAGGGGTTTGGAAAGTTATGTAACAATTTACTTGTCAGATCAAACTGAGTTTTTTTGGTTTTTGTTTCACAGTTAAAGATGATGTCAAGAACCACTGTGAATGAAATCAAGGAGAAGAAAAAGCAAGTTTAACCCAAAATGAATTTCCATTACAGATGACGACTGTCAAGCAGCTCTGCAGGGTAGGTCTGCCAGTCTCAGGAGAGGAGCCATTTCTCAGATACCTTGACAAAAGCCCAGCTTCCATCTTCATTGGTGGCTTTGTCTCCAGGTAAACTTTTGCACCATTTAAAAAAACAAAATGAGGCTGGATAATTACTTGCAGTTCAACAATTTAGGGATCCACCCAAAGGCCTAAATCATTCTACTTTTACTGAGCCAAATCCAGTATATATTTTTGCTCACTCACCAAAAATTTCCCAGCCCAGGTACGATTTTCCCAGATAAAAAACTCCTTACATGTTCCCAGAAAGCAATCCATTACCTTCACAACTTCTGCATGTAAGTGACTCCTGCCCTGCCCTCACTCATGAGAGGGGCCAGAAGTAGGTGTCAGAACAGGCTTCTCCTTCCTGAACAGACACTAACCTGTGGTCAGACAGTGCTCCATGTTTATCAAGTGAATGAAGCCAACACAGACAAAACTGGTTAAGATCATGAAAGCAATGTAACATTTGCTGACATCACACATCTCTATATAGCATCACACCTTCTCAGTACAACCTCTCAATTTTTTTTCCTGTTCAACTAAGACAGAATTATAAGAACTTAAAAAATGGCTTACTGGGTCAAAGCAATACCCCATTTGGCTCATGAGTGATGGAGGATGCTTGTTAGGTATCTGCAAACCTGACTGCTGTCAGCAGTCCGCTCCTCTCCAGTGTGTCTTCTCATCCTCCAATGCCCCCAAAGATTGCACATAGGATGTTAGAAGGCACATCCTTGCCTGTTACCTGAAGAATTTCTTACACAACCTGCTATACCAACAAATTCCAGAATTTTGTGACTCACCATGCATTTCATTTTTAGCTGATCTATGATTTCCAGAGAATACCTGTTCTCACATTGTGGGTTCCATGAAGACAGATCAGATAATTCAGTCACCAGCTTTGAGATCATCTTAGATCCAATGGATGCCTCTCTTTAACTGAGGTTTGCCACAAGCCTGCCATGGCCCATTTAAAGACAAACTCTAGATTTAAAGTCACTAAGAGATAACATATTCCAAACCTAACTTCAAGAATTGCTGCACAAAATCTTATTCCAAACAAATATCAACTTATTCTTACCCACTTTTAAAGCGTTACAATGAAGAACTGCCAACACAAAGAGATGTCAACAGAAAACACGACTGAAAGATGAAAAAGAGAGAAAACAAAATAAATTACTAGTTAGCTTCCTTCTTCCCCAGCTAAACTACACAATCCAGTTATGTCAAGATCCACCTGTAGAGAATAGTGACACTGGACAGAGACAAACTTTTGGAATTAACCAACTCTAAAGCACACCAGACAGCATGAGCTCCTCTGCGGGTCACTGAAAATACAGTAGAAACCACAAAAAAGTTAAGGGTGAAGTTTGTTTGTTTTCAAAGTTTGAAAGCCATATAGCTGCAGCGGAACACTGAAAATAAGGCAGAAGAAGAGACAAGATTCTTCTCGTGCATTTTCATTAAACAACTGATTTAATTAAAAAAGAATGACTTCCCCCCCCCCCCCCCCCCCCCCGCCCTGCCCCAAACAATGCATTTCATCTGTTTGGCTGCTGACCTGTTTGGAAGAAAAAGTTAAAATGTGTTCTCTAATGATTCAACATCCCTAAGTACCAAAATAAATTGAAAACATACACATGGAGCACAAGCAGCAAAAGAAGACTGGTTGTAGACATAGTCCTCCAACCTATTAAGACTGAAGAAAAAAACTTCTATGACCTGTCTGCCAAAGCTAACGATGTGTCCCACAAAACAGATTTGTATAGCCAATATCAAAACTTCCAATAATTTTTCTGTGAAGTACTACACCCTTACACATCAAAAGAGTTCTGTCCAAATCATAGTGAATTCTCTCCCCATTAAGTCTCAGATCACATCCTATTACAAGAGACTATGGCTACAGATACAGCAAATTGAAACTATGATAATATCAATAGAATCCTAGGAAAATTACAAAGAATAGGTCTAAGATCAGGTTTCCAAAGTTTTAGCTGCACCCTTGTCAACACATTTCATTCTTTTTTTATACCTTACACCTGATTTACTTTCCTACAACAGCAGCTCACAGCTGAGCAAAACCTCTAATTCTGTGATCTGCTGCAAAAGATTCCCCACCAAAGAGAGCACAGAACTAGGTTTATTTCAAGTATGTGAAGTTAAGCAATATTCAAATCCAGCACACGTATACAAAGAGTCAAACAGGTTGATAAAGAGCAGATGCTGTCCTCACTCAGCAGCTTCAGATGGCCACTGATGTTAGGCAGCCTCTGAAGGTGCGAGCAGGACTCTTGGCTCTCATCACTCAGCAACACTCACTGGTGCAAGTAATGGCAGCTCTGACTCCTCTCAGGGATAAAGCAGGTGTGAGGGAATCACCTTATCAAACAGATGATTGCTTGGGGAGAGAGTACAACCAACACCTGCTAGATAACCAAATCTTTTCCTTTCACCCTTTCTTCACATAGATTGCTTTTCAACCTCCTCTTCATTCTTCTTGCTTTCTTCTGCAGTTTGCGACTTGTTCACCGCTTCTGGGACCAAAATTACATATAGTGCTGTATCTTATCACCTTAATGTCAGAGAATGGAACAGTTAACCTTCACATCTTGCAGACACCCCTTTTAAATACATCTAAGAACGGCATTTAGAAAATCAAAGCATTTGGGACTGTTACTGTCATAGAGAGGGGTGCAGAACATAAAGCCATCACTCTTTTTCTTCTTTACCCTACGTAACTGTATGCAGATTACAATAGAAAAAGAACAGGAAGACCTTCATTAGTTTTCCTGTGAAAAGCAGTATTTTCATCTCTTACTTGTAAAGTTGATCACATTGTCAAAGTCTTCTTACTGGTATGCACCTATCAAGATAGGCAAGAGAGAGGACACAAATGATGTAAGGTCATAGTTCACTGACACTGGTATTCATTGAGGGAACTAGCATGAATTCGGGTAGGTTAAGAATTTTGGTGTGACTTTCATTACCCAGTATTCCACTGGAAGGTTTTCCATGTAATATCAAAAAAACCCTTAAGCAGCAGAACTTGTGCAAGCCAGATTTTAACTCCAGAGCAGCTTCGTACTATATGTATATGTATCTTGGAACTGTGAAGTTTAAACCTGCTGCTTTTCCTCCTGAGCCCAGGGTTTTGTACTCTGTGATGTGCTCAGAACACACTGGCACAGTTATTCTCTCTCTAAGTGGTAAATCCTATCACATCCAACCCACATGTTTATGTTGGATACTTAAAAAATGAGAGATATTAAGTAGCTAAGCCAGGTTTTAAAACTTTTTATAATACATCACAGCACTGGTGTTCCCTTAAGTAACCTAACAACCTTACAGTAGTTTCTATCCTTCCAATGCAATATTCACGAATTCACTCTGGGAGCCAATAATATTGGATTTGAGAGTGGTGAGTGGTAGACTAAATAATTTATTCCCCTGTATGCACTTGTCTTTCTTCACATTGAGGCTTAACCCTTTTGTACCTATTGTGGTTGACTATCTATTAGGCTGCAGGTAGTTCAACAACTCATAGTTTCACCCATTGCCAAGGATCTGTCATACGATGTTTCACTTTGCCCTCCTGCCCTTTACTTTGGGCTCCCTTCAGTAGTTTCATATTTTATTTTAATGTCTCCAGCGTGCTTGTCTTTTGCACTGCACTTTATAAGTCAATTGCAGTATGAAATAAAGGTTGTGTATAGCCATAACTGGATTTTAATTTGTAAAACAGGCCAGTTCTGCTGGATTGCAATCCACACACTCATTACTGATGAGCTGGCTCCAAGGTGCTCTCACTCCATATGCTCAGAGCAGCTCAAAGGGATTGAATTTCCGTTACAGGTTCTGCACGTAACAGATCCAAATCCAGTTTATGACAGTATGTCACCACCTGGAAGGAGTAACACCAAGAAGGACCTAGAGGAAGGACAACGTGCTGCTGGCCAACTCTTCCAGCAGAGCCAGAACAACCCAGTTCAGAAATCCCAGTATCTAAATCTAAAATTACTCAAAGGCCCAAAATACCTTCCCTGACTCTACTAGAGTCCACGTCTGAGTCACAGGCGGATCCTGTCACATGGTGGGGGCAACAGCGGACAAAGCCCAGCATCAAGTGCTCCCATTTCACCCTTCTGCAATCTGGCTGGCTCAGGCAAACCAAACCTCATTCCTGCTGACCAAGGCAGGATTCCTTTCCATTTCAACGGAGGGAGCTTCTCCCTGCATCTACTCACAATCCCTAACAGTGCCAGCAGCAAAGGCCTCCACGCTCCTCCAGGGCATGGTGGTGCCAGGGGTGCTGTCCTGAGAAATACCTATTCGGTGCTGCTCTGCCCATCCTTATGTTCCTCGCCCAAACTCCTCCTTCACCCTGAATTACCATGGTACCCCCACTCTCACACAGACCCTGAATTACCGTAGTACCCCCACTCTCACACAGACCCCTTAAGCCCAGTCAAGACATCTTGATGTTTTGACTCTACTGTTGACCACTTAATAAGCAAGTTCACAATCTTGGTTTTGATTAAAGCTCACAGCCCTTATTAGAGCACTTCACCACTATTCACTGTTTCCAAATCATACTTCCTAGTTTTGTAAAGCCTGAGTAGAGGACGGCCAGGACCCAATAGCTTGTCTTCAAAATCATGAGGCTTTCAAAGTAATACCAATTTTTTTTATTTTTTTTTTTCTTTTCCCCCAGTTTTGCAAGCCTTCACAGCATCCCAAGTTCTGGGTTTTCAAGTTTTTTCTTCAAGCTGCTTTTTTTTTTTTTTTTTCCCCAGGTCAACTGAGATTCTTCCAGAACTGTTCAATGGTAACAGTTCAGGATTTAAGAACAGCATCAACTCGTGGTAAAAGACTCATGGTAAAGTTGCGTTGCTAAGCCTTGTGAGTCATTTGTATAACATCAACCAAATCAGTTTATCACTTACACAAGACACTCTGTCATGCTACCCCTATCCAGAATTGCAGATTTTTTGTTTTCCACTGAAGGTTTTGATTATCCAGACCCAGCTGTAATTGGATTTCAGTATTATAATACAGCACTTCCTAATAAAAAGTTAATGAAGGCGGCCACAATTGAGTGGGTATGACCTATGACCTTCTCTTATGCTATGTTAATTTATTAATACCTTCCATTCATGGAAAGAAGGGGAAGAAGAGTGGAATCTATTGAACAGCTGGAAATTAAAACTGTTACCTGTAAGAGCTATTCACATGCTGTGAAATAATCTTCATGGATGCTTTGCAGGTAAAACAAAAACCAAATCAGAATGGATTATGTCCTAAATTTCAGTGAAAACACAGAGCTCTACTAGCTTCAAAAGTGGGGATGCTAATGCCTTGGGTACTTTTTTAGCTACGATATGTGATTTAGAACCAAACCTACAGGTTGCAAAATTGGTGACATCAGAACTTTGGTATTTTGTGTAACAGTGCAGTGGGTAGGCTTCTGTGTTAATGCCAGAGGCAAGCAAAATTCACCTTTAACTATGCACACAGCCTGACAATTAAAGCACAAATCAAAAAAATTAAATACTTGAACGACAGACAAGAACTACAGACTACTGTCATGCACAAAGCCCACATCCCTGTTGTCTCTCAAAGTCTTTCAAAATAGAGAAGCCTGAAAATGTCAGGCTTAGTAAAAAGCCAGTTCACTGTTGTATAAACTTTTGCAGGATGCCAGCATGCACAGTATCCCCTCATGGATTTATCTTCTTGTGACAGGCAATCTGGCTTTAATTTCCCAAGTCTCTTTGTATTGCCCATTAACCATCAGTCAGCCTCCCTGTATCAACACCTTTCTGATATGCTATAAACTGCAGAAGTATTAAAAAATAAGTAATCATCTTCTCTATTTTGGTAAATCATAGAGTAAAATGATTTCTTGTCCTGAAGATTCTTGATCAATAAATTAATATGAACAAAACAAACAGGAATTAGTACTCCAGTACTATTCGAATATTTTTATGACCCAATTCACACTTAATAGTACAGATTCAATTCTAGCTTTTGGCAATATCTCTAATATTAGCGTGCTGTATCACCATCTGTAGCTTCAGCAGGATTCCAACTGATTACAAATAAGAGGGAAATATTCTGGAAAAATAATATTTTTCTTCCCTAGAGATACTGTCATTTATAAGGAAGAACACAATTTTAAAAGAGCATAAAAAAATATTCCAATATTTCTACCATTATTTTACACCACCCTTTAATAAACTGAGGGAAGTGGAGAAATATTTTATGCTTTTTAAAATCACAGTATTTTATTGACTGTAGTATGCTAAAAAACTCAGTTATACAGTAAAACAATACTTCACACTATGAAGGGGTTCTTTGTGGTTATGGCACTTACTGAATTCTTCTAATATTTTGATTTTATCAGCCAGGTATTTAGTCTAATAACCACAGGAAGTTACTCTACTTTAGTGTTTCTAAATTCTGACAATTTTTGCTAGCTGAAAACTTTCACTCTGCATGACCGTCTCATTAACAACTCTTCATTTCACACTGGATAGGGCTTTTTTAATCATTGAATTCTCCTCCCACCCTGCCCTGGATGGATTGCTTCAAAGATTATCCACCATTTGTTTTAGAACAGCTAAACAGAGAATTTCAACTCCCTCAAACACACACACACTACTATTCATGCTCTTAAAATCCCTAGTAAGTATGTACCTAAAAGGAAAGAAATCCTGCTTGGTTTTTGGTTGTGTTTTTCTGAAGTCTAGCACTTCATCCCTAACAAATCAACCACTTTAGACTGCAGAGCGCTGAAGGGCTAAAATCATGTTCTCAAAAAAGATGACTAGAACTAAAACACAAGTTAAAATGAAAAAGGAAGTATCCACTTAAAAAAAAAACTAAATCAAAACCAAAAGAAAAATGCACCGTTCTTGGCTGTGATCTTAGTACTGTTATCAAAAGAACTAGAAAAAAATAAAGCTGACAAAAACTTGATTAACATAAAAACACGACATAATGGGGGCAATGCTAACATCAACTTTTAATAAGATTTAAATTCAAATATAATAAAGTATAAAAAATCCTAACTGCTTGACAACTCGGGGGACAAGGACTGGATACACTACATATGTACCAAAGCCCACTCAAGGATTCTGCCATCTTTTCCCATAGTCTTAACCCACAAGGGAGGACATGAACAATTATCATGTAAGTACTAGGTGAGAACTGCAAGAATGGTGAAAAGGGTATTTATTTACTTTCTGGCTTCAAAACAATAAAATCAGATCAAACTTATTGTGTGTATGCATTTCATTTCTTTTCATTTTGACCTTATCCTGATCCACATCCATTTTCGTATTCATGTAAAGCTTTGAAGCACTGTCACACATGTGCTAAGCATAGGGCTGTGCTGACATCTAAGCAGCTGCCAAAAGACACTGGGTCCATGACAGACATCCCATGGGAAAAACATCAAGAAAAGAACAGACCACTTGAATGTAATTTATCTGTCATTGATGTGCACAGCTACTTTACACGTATATATCAGCTGCACCACAAGAAAGACGTATCCTGATTCTCATGCCAAGTTCTCAGGGGAAAAGCTTTCAATCAGTAACAACAGTAGGTTTGATAAAGATCTCATAATTTGTTCTCACAGGTCAGCTTCACCATCTTGGATGGAGGTAAAAACCTCAGGAATTTTTGCTAAGGAAATAGCTTGCCCAAATACTGGTACAAAATACATCTGTTTTTATTTGCTGAAATGCTCAGACATTAAATATATCAACCGAACACCATCAGTCACTAATGAACATCAATTTCACATGTGTTTTTTAAAAACAGGCTAGCAGCACCTACAGCCATCAGTTAAACTTCAATGTACAGAGAAAGAATAAAGAAATCACCTTTGCAAAAACTTTTAAAATTGATATTTTCAGACGTGTATAAGAAAAACCCGCAGGAGGTGGTGAGATACAGATTTGAACTAGGAAATTCAAGTGCTTTAACTTGAAGAGTCATTTTTTATGACAGACAGGAGGTTCAGTTTGGATAAACTATACACCTTTTTTATCTGTCACACCAGCAAGACCAGAGGTGTGCTATGGTTACTGGAGGTTTCATCTATCTGCAGAGAAGCATGCACAGATCTGTGTCTTAGAACTCATGAAAATCTAGGATTAGTCAATCTTCACTCAAGTCCTTGTCCTTGGTGCCTAAGGACCAAAGAAGAAGGGCCTATGGCAGACACACTACCTTCATACCACTGGCATGGTAACCTCTATATCACTGGCAGGGGCAACAAATGCTAATCTTTTAACAGTCAAGTAAACCTTTATTGGGGGAAGACTTGAAAAGCTTGCTCAGCTGGCCTTCAAGAGAGAACCAGAACCACACAGCAACGTTCATGTACAGCAGTGGGCAAAGCTTTCCTTCTCTGCTTGCACTGAGAAAATTGCTACTGCCACCTTTATTTGAAAAAAAGCAGCCCAGTACCCTGATCTCCTGAAACGTCATGATGCTATTCCTTGTTCAGAGAACAAGTGCTATTTCCAGTCCTTCCAGTGGGGAAAAAACCCACATAGTATTTAAAAAACCCAAAGTTCTGGCACCAAGCCATGATGAAAAGCCAAAACTGATACAATTTCCAAAAAAACACTGGAATGTACTCTGCAAAACAGCTACAGTCCAATGTGTATCACCTGTTGGTGGCCTTCCATTACACCTAACTCCATAGCACCGATATTAGCTATCAGTCATTTCAACCCTGTGCAAGGGATTGTTGTTCATTATCTCAGTTCCTACTTTTTAAGTGTTTTTAAGGAGACGCATTAATTACACTCCATTTGGCTCTAAAACTTACTTCCCAAATCTACCAAATTACCCTCTCGTGCTTTCATTTCATTCAGGGCATGCTGTAATTCCCTCTGATCAATACAGCAGGCATTAGGAAAATGCTGGAAGAGCTTCACATATCAGTGCCACGCAGGACTGACTGCAGCTGAATACAGCAGGGCACAAGTATGCTTTCCAGGGTAAGTGACTGCCAGGACTGAAAGAAAAAAAATGGAGGACTTTTTCGTCTGTGCATTACACAGAATGGTCCAGGTTGGAAGGGACCTCTAAAGATCATGTAGTCCAACCCCCTGCTAAAGCAGGTTCTCCTACAGCAGGTTGCACAGGATCATGCTCAGGTGGGTGTGGAATGTCTCCACATAAGGAGACTCCACAGCCTCTCTGGGCAGCCTGTGCCAGTGATCTCTCAACCTCAAAGGAATGAAGTTTTTCTGCAGATTCAGATGGAAATTCCTGTGTTCCAGTTTGTGCTCATTGCCCTTTGTCCTGTTTCTGGGCACCACAGAAAAGAGCCTGGCCCATCCTCTTGACACCTTGTCCTTCAGAGATCTGTACGCATTGATAAGATCCCTCTCAGCCTTCTCTTCTCCAGGCTGAACAGGCCCAGCTCTCTCAGCCTTTCCTCACCAGGGAGATGCTCCAGCCCCCTCACCGCCTCTGGACCCTCTGCTGGACCCTCTCCAGTAGCTCCCTGTCTCTCTTGAACTGGGCAGCCCAGCAGGGGACACAGCACTCCAGATGGGGCCTCACCAGGGCAGAGCAGAGGGGGAGGATCACCTCCCTCGGCCTGCTGGCCATGCTCCTCCTCACGCCCCCCCAGGATCCCACTGGCCTTGGCCACCAGGGCACAGTGCTGGCTCGTGGGCACCTTGCTGTCCACCAGGGCTCCCAGGTCCTTCTGCACAGAGCTGCCTTCCAGCAGGTCAGCCCCAGCCTGTACTGGTGCAGGGGGCTGTTCCTCCCCAGCTGCAGGACCCCACGCTCGCCCTTGTTGAACTGCATTAGGCTCCTCTCTGCCCAGCTCTCCAGCCTGCCCAGGTCTCGCTGAAGGGCCGCGCAGCCTCTGCTGTATCAGCCGCTCCTGCCAGGTCTGTCCCACCAGCAGCCTTGCGGAGGGTGCGCTCTGTCCCTGCACCCAGGGCACTGGTGGATAAGCTGGACAGGACTGGACCCAGCACTGACCCCTGGGGCACACGGCTGGCCACAGGCCTCCAGCCTGACTGCGCCGCTGGTCACAGCCCCCTGAGCTCTGCCGTTCGGCCAGTTCTCAACCCACCTCGCTGTCCACTCATCCAACCCACACTGCCTGGGCTTCCCTCTGAGGATGTTATGGCAGACAGTGCCAAAAGCCTTGCTGAGGTCAAGGCACACAACATCCTCCGCTCTCTCCTCACCTACCCAGCCAGTCGCTGCATCATAGTAGGCTATTAGGTTGGTCAGGCACGATTTCCCCTTGGTGAATCCATGTTGATTACTCCTGATAACCTTCTTTTCCTCCACATGCTTTGAGATGACCTCCAGGATGAGCTGTTCCATCACCTTTCCAGGGCTGGAGAGGAGGCTGACTGGCCTGTAGTTTCCTGGGTCCTCCTTCTTCTTGTCCTTTTTGAAGATGGAGTGACATTGGCTTTTGTGCAGTCCTCAGGCACCTCTCCTGTCCTCCATGACCTTTCAAAGATGATGGAGAGTGGCTTCGCAATAACATCTGCCAGCTCCCTCAGCACTATGCGGTGCATCCCATCAAGCCCCATGGATTTCAGGGTATCAGGTTTGCCTAAGTCAGGGGTCCTCAAACTACGGCCCATGGGCCAGATACAGCCCCCCAGGGTTCTCAATCCGGCCCCTGGTATTTATAGAAACCCCTGGCTGGGGGTTGGGGGGGTTGGAACCAAGCAGCCGCAGATGACCTCCTGCCACTTCATCTGTGCGCCGGCCCCCTGTCTAAAAAGTTTGAGGCCCCCTGACCTAAGTGATCTCTAACTCGATCCTCCTTGACCAAGGAGACCTCCTTCTCCTCTTGCCGCCAGGGTCTGGGATTCCTGATGGCTGGCCTTGGTAGTAAAGACTGAAGCAACATGCTACTGAGGAAAGGTGCATCGTATCATCTGTACTTTGTGAGGATCACAACTGAAAATACTATTTTTAATGAAATATTTTAAGCGTTGGATTCAGGATTAATTCCTTCTGGCATCGTTTTATATGCCAAATAAAACCAATTATTGACCTTAACCATCTATTAGTTTAAATGTAAAGTTATCTATCTAGTCACATGAAGAGAGGCTACCTGAAAGACAATGACAATTACAGTGAATTTATTTTCACTCAAACAGGCAGAGTTCACAGTTCAGAGCTGAGGCTGCAGGAAGGTAAAAAACTGCACATAACTATTAATGCAATGCATTAGATTTACGAAGCAAGAGCATCTTTGTGCAATACATGACCCTAAGGAAATACTAAGAATTATCTGCTCATTTACAAATCTCTGCTCGTGTTTTGATTAGAAGAATGAAAAACAAAACAAAAAAATCCACTCAAGAACAAGATGGCTTGCCCATATGTTGTGCAAGGGATGATCAAAACGTGTGCATTCATCTTTTATCAATGTTTGTAAACACAGGCGTGTACTTCAAAAAGCATAATACCTGTAACTTACAGAAGTTACACCTGTCATTGCACTGAGCTACTCACCAAGCTTTCAGAAGTGAGGATGATTATAGAGGAAGCCCCAAAACTTTACTAAGTAGCTAATCACAACCAATCAGGTATCTAATCAGCTGGCCTTTTTACAGACAGCTGAGATGCAGCTGGATGAAGCTGTGAACACACCTCAAAATAAAGTATTTAGATAGGAAAAAGAAATTTTCATAATGTAAACAGGAAAGTGTCTGGGTTGGGTAAACCTGTCCAGCTGCTATTGCCCACTGGAGTATAGTTCCCATCCACAGCACCATTTAATGGTAACACAAAATTCCTGAAGTAAAAGGACCAAAATCTGAAGAAAGTTTTCAAGGTTAAAAACTCTTATCTAGATTACAGCCTTTTCCCTATTGGCACAGCTAGGCATTCCTAGCTAATGCCAACACAAGCATGAAAAATACAGGTCCAACACAAGCATTGCTTTAGTCTTCTGAGCTGAGTGTTCACTATGAAGACCTGACAAACATAATGCTTTACTCCATGCAAGCTGTTAATACTTCTGGGCAGGAGAAGCACAGAGTACCCAAAGGAAAAAAAAAAAAATCTTTTAAGAGCAGAAGAGGGTATTGAAGAAATTTTAGGTGTGAAACACTTGTTTAGCCTTAGATTTCCCCCTGTCCCACCACAGTTAGTAATGATGAACTTAGGTTGATTCTGCCACTTGTCTACATCAATTTGTTTTTGTAACTATGCATTCAGAAAAAGTGAGTAATTTGTGTTGAGGGGATGAAAATCAGACGTACATCATTCCTTTAAGTGAGTTGTCTGAACTTTAGGAGCATAACAAATATCCACGTCAAGTAAAAATTACAGGTCTTGTGCACACAGACTTTGCAGCAAAAAGGTGAGGAAACCCAGATTACTGTAGCTTGCTCTTACTGGTAACTAAGCTAAACTGAATTGCTTTCCACATTACCCTCCTTCTGCTGATCAAAAGCCAACTGTTTCAACACACTGATACACACATGTGACAGAACATTTAAATGCGAGGACTGGTGGCTCAGGATGTGATTTTATGGTCAGTTTGAACAGAGATGAGTGAGGACCATCACACATAGTGGCTCTTCACCTCCACCCCATTTCTAACTACCCACTCCCACTTGCTGCACTAGCATTCACCGTGGGCCACATCAGTGAAACAATATGTCTGGAAACTAGATTAGAATACAGACCCATTTTCAGGCAACTGCTCTAGCTCACCTATATCAGCCTGGTGGCAATCTTGCACTACTGAGGAAAAAGGGACCTTTTCATCAGCAGGCTCCACTTTTTGGCTAGAAGCGACCACGGAATCTTGGCCCTTTCTTAGGAATTTCTTGAAACAGGTAAAATTTCTACTTTAATAACAACAGGGCCTTCAAAAGCGTTCAGGCATCTAAGTTTCATTAAAACAATACTACTTGAAAAGTTTTTTATTAAAGAAAGCCATAGGCTATATTATATAAATTAGTCTATGGCTAATTATTATTATATACATAACCACAATATCTCTGCCTCCCTTTCTGCTTTGGTGTTTTACAAGTAACAGTGAGAATTCTGCATGAGTTGGAAAGGAAACTTTCAGAAAAGCTGCACCTTCAAGTGTTGCAACTGCACAGCACAAAGACTTCAAAACTGCAGTTAGTTCTACCCAAATACCTTAGTAAGATACTACACTGTACCTACAGAAATGAATTGAGTCTGGAGAAATTAAGACAGTCACAAGAGAACTGTTGTCTGCCTCTTTTTTCTTTTCTTTTTTTTTTCTTTTTAAATGGCTACTATAAAACAGCCTTCTTGTCTGGGAAGACAGACACAAGACAGTACCAAACTGTGTTTTAGAGAATAAACCAACACACAGTAAAAAAAAACAACAACAAAAAAAAAACCCAAAAAAACCAACCCCAAAACAACAAACAGACCCTAAATGCCTGCTTCCACTTCTTCCTCTTGAAGAAACCATCACAATGCTGGTCCTCACTGAAAACATCATGAGGTACCATGATGATAGTGAGGGAAAGGTTGATGCTGCACAGTCACACATGATGAGAACAGTGTATCCCATCCCTATAAAAGGACTCATTACACACATTCATTAAATATATCTTATTGCTCTGCTTGAAAGTGTTGCACCTGCAGCAGAGTCCATGTTCTAGGAACTGCTGCCAGCAAAAGGGCCATCTTCACTTGCCTTATTAGCTCCAAAGGCAGTGTCTTGCTTTTGCATGAATACACTGACAGACAAAACATCACTAAAATCCTGCCTCCCCTTGACTCAATGACAAAAATTCCATTAGTTTAATCACCCAGAGATTTAACCCAAGTTACTTAAAAATGCCTGAAAATGCTGTGGGGAACAAGAGTTGGAAAGGCAAAGTGCTGTTGATGTAAACTCATCAGAGTTGCTCTGCACATAAGTAAACATACTATTAGTTAAAAATTGAAACCAAAAAAAAGCAAGAAGAAAGCAAACGCAAAATAACAGCAGCTCACCTTTTGAGGGGGTGGTCCGTGGTCATCCAAGTAAGTGGAATTTCCTACAAAAAGAAGAAGGATGAAGATAAAACAAAAGTCATCCAATGCAACTTCAAAACTTGCCAATTCGTGGAACCAGTGTATCTCTATCCCACTGGTTCTGTGGTTTTAAATAATTCAAGGAAAATAAATATCCTCTGCTTTAATTTTTGATTAACAAGAGAAAAACAAAACTAATTTGTTTTGGCTACATTTGTGATAAAAGATTAGATGCACATTGTCTCTTTAGCAAAAACCTAAATGGGCCAAGGCAGCTTTAATTAAGTAATCACAGCCTTCAATTATTTGCATGACAAAAACTGTTGGTTGCATCCTTGCACATTTTAAGCACAGTTAACCTTGAAAAGATTCCTTAAATAATAAAGTATCAAAGCCCTTAATTAGATTTTGGTCTGATGGAGTTGACAAGTATTCACATATCCCTCTTCTAAGATGGATTTTCCTCAACCTCCAAGCTACTTTTTTTGTTCCCAAACAGTATTGATTGAATGGGAGTTGTATTCTGATGTAATTACACCTGCTCTTTCAAGACGCTTCATTAATTCAGATGAAAAGGTTCAAAAACGAAAAAAAAAGCTTCTAAATCCTCCCTTCTTAGTTAGCTACAATAAAAAAGGCAACAATTTCAGACTTTTTTTTTGCAATACAAACACACACATAAAATACACCCTCCCACATACACCCATAGGCTGTCTTCCCTGTAGCTGTCCTTCCTGAACCCTTCTTCTGAAGGATTAATCAGGAGCTTTCCCAACATGTCCCAGCAGAAGATGAAACCTTGCAGCAAGTCTGAAAGTTCCCCTCGGGCCACAGATGCCTCTCCTCTCAGTCATCCTCCTACCAAAGACAGCAAAGCCACCTCTGCTCTAATCTTACATCAGTACAGAGTACGAAAATCATTTTTACAAGTGCCTACTATATATCCATAAGTCACATGGAGAAAGACTGTAAAAAGCATGACCCACTCATGACCATCTCTGTTCCTGGGATGTTGCATGGGCAGCAGATACTGCCTCCAGGGCAACACAGGCTAGTGGGAATAAAACCATTTGGCACCAAAGAGCTCTTCTCTTGCCAACCTGGCCAAAAGGACACTGGGTCACGTTGTTTTTCGGAGTGCCACAAACCCCATAGCTTTCTGGATCCAGGAGGCAGTAAGGAGAATTTTGTGTGTGAGTGAGTGTGATAAATTTCCATGTACAATAAAAAGTCAGGATTTGTTTGCAGAAGTATTTTGCTTTCTGTTTTTTTCTCTGCTTTTCTAGCATAGGTTATGAAGCTATGGCAACTTGTGTCACGTCTTCCAACTCATCTAAAGTTAAGTTCCAATACCTCAAATTCATTCTTTTACAGATGTACCCACCCTGATCTTGCAATTTTGCACAACTACTAAAGCCAGAACGGTAACTTTTCGATGGTCATCTGAAATCATCGGTCACCTTCTGAACCATGCCAGAAACTCATCTTTCTATACATTTGACACAAATACCCATCCTCTGAACAACCCAGTTGATTAATTTAATGCCATGGATAATACAGCTGATTCTCCATATTCAGGATAATTTCTATTTATCCATTCCTCTGATACAATTCTAATTGCCAGGGAAGTAATTCAAATTCAGTTCCTAGACTGCTAACAGAGTTATATATGGCTTTCCAATAAAGTAGCTACGCCATACAGAGTGAGATGGACTTAAAAACAAGCATTTCAGGAAATCCCAGAGTTACACCTGGGAGAGGAGCAAGGAAAGCTCTGTTAGTGCCTCTCCTTTCACACTCATTTGGGATTTAACTTTCCTGTAGGATCAGGCTGTTGCTACGCAGTTCATAGCAACTTTCTGCTCTTCGTAATCACGCAAGCTGAAAGACCAACACTGTCGTTGATAAAAATAGCTCTTATGGTCTTCTCATTGTGTCAGGAAAATTGTTTCATTTTGTTCCATGCTTTAGCATGCTTAAGTGATGTTTGCTAAAAAAGCATTTTTGTTGTCTAAACAAGTTAACACATCAGAAATGCCATAAACATTATATAAAAACTACTGGTTTGTTAAAAAGAATAATAAAACTTTGAATTTTATAATTGGTATTAAGAAGGATACGTTAATAGTCATGTATTTTTTCTCATCTCCGCAAAACATAGGCAGTTTACGCTTACCTAAATAAAAAGGAATATAAACTACACATATACTAGCTATATATTTAGCAATCACCTATCACAAACCGTTTTGCTGTAGAGGATTTGAATTACCACATTCTCTTGAGAAATGATCATTAGTCATAGTTTAGAGTACCTTATAAAGCAGTGTCAAAAGTGTCTGAGTTGTATTACAGAAACCTTTTTGAGATTTTCTTTAAAATTAGAAGCCAATAACAAATTTCACCTCTCTGTACAAGTAATCTATGTACTTAGCATGCATACTGCATTTTCATTCCTTTGTAATTTTTTAATGATTAACATCAAAATATTCCTGGCTTTGAAAATGCATCCTCTAGGTTTTATTTCTGTTCTTAAAATGTTCGTTTTTTACAGCACAGTCTAGTTACTACTGTACCCACTTGAAAGACAATAGTGCAATTTTAGCCTGTTTTATAAAGGTCTTCACAGCAGTTACTTGCTCAAACCCAGAAGCAACTAGGAGGGATACAAACTAATTGCTAGACAGACAAAAGTGATCAAGGAAATTAAGAGTAGCGACCTGAAACCTAGTCAGAATAACTTACAAACCAACAGCAGAGGAAGGAAAGCTGCAGACATTCCCCATCCCCTTACACTGCCCCACATGCCATGTGCTGAGCTAGCTCCCTTCTCCTGCCAGATCGCCTCCTACTTCTGCTCCTCAGGCATATGAACCAGAGTCGATCTCGGCATCCACAGCATGCCACATCAATCCAATAGTCTGAATACTTCTGGGTTCAAGTTTAAAACGAGTATTTTTTTTTCAAGAATAAAAGTGAAACCTTCTATTGTATGATTCGTACCATACCCTAAGTAAAAGGCACTAAAATAACTCAACAAATCCAGCTGCGATGGAGTAGAGTGGGCAGCTCTGGGGTACACCAGCCAGTTCCTTAATCTCATGAAGCCCTGCACATGCTCTCACTGATCATCATGTCATAGAATCAGGCTTTCATTGTGCTTGCAAAACAGGGGCCACACTACAGGAGCCTTAATGCATTCAGAAGTATCCTGAAAAATGCGCACTTTAGGTCACAATATTTCTGCAGAAAACATGCAGGTAAGATGATGACTTTCTAACACAATAAGAGCTATGAGAAACTTAATAAGCATGACTCCCAAGTTGGGTATTTACAAATTTTATGAACTTAAGACAGGGCGCCTCTTTCACACATAAGGCCACTTTCCAGAGAACACATATCCAACTAGGCTGGTTTAAAAACAAAAGAAAAATCCAGCATTACAAATATTGCAACAACAGAGAAATACCAAGGTAAAGCCAATCTATGAACTATTGTCCCCTAACAGGCGACAAAGTAGTACAAAAAGAAGAGTTGCACAGTAAAAATCAGGGGCTTAGGAGCAAATACCACGAACACTGAAACCACTGTTCATAAGCTCAAGTGTTTACTGTAACTGCATCAACACAACAAGCTTATCTAAGATGGAGAACATTACTAAACAGCTTTTATATGCTCTAGCACAGACAGCATGTGTTTGACATCATTAAGTGCCACAAGGAAGAGAAGAGTCTTTCTTTGGTGGATATGATAAAGCTATAGATTAGGTCTTCTCCCCTCATTAAAAGTCTAGCCCACTGCCCCAGAGCAACCTATGTCATTAAATTATTTTTAATTTTTTAAAATTATTATTCTTAAAATATTATTTAATAAATTCTCTGAAGTAATTTTTAAAAACTTTACTAAAGACATTGTTGTCGCCTGACAAGACACTTCCAGATATTTTCTTCCTAGAGAGAAGTATTTATTCTTTAAGCATGAAATTTTCTCCCTTGTAGTATATTCTGCCTTACAGTAAGGGCATGAAAGTGTAAGGCATTAGAAACAAGTCAAACAGAATAATCAAGTCTCAAAACAATGGTATTATGCATTCCACAAACATGCTCAACAGCGCACTTGAGCTGACTGAACAGTTTCCTCCAGCCTCTGTTGGAAAAAAAAGAAAAAGAAAATAATTCAGCTTTATTACAGAAAATGGTGAATATGTGGAAACAGTCCAAATTTGTCCATAATTTATTGTCTTTGAGGTTAAATGAATCAGCTGTATGCAAAATCTTTGGGGAAACCTTGTGGATATGTTCCTTTTTTCTTGGAATCACTGAAGTGTGGGGGTTTTGCTTGAAGCCAGCCAAGCTTACACAGAGAAAGATGGTCAGTCACCAGGATTAACGACAAATATTACTGTGTCCGGTTTCAGAACCACAGAAAACAAGAATAACTGCCATCGTGGAAAATGCCTTTCCAAAAAAATGACCAGGGAGTACGGGAAGAGGTGGTAAATGGGCTTGCGTATAAACTGAAGATCCTTTGATAGCAATGAAAACGGGGTCACTCCATTTAAACAATTCAGGTATCACGTGGAAAGAACTGAGTAGACACGAAGGGAGGAAGTCAACATGGAAAATGTGGAGTTTTGACTATTTTCCTGGAGCAGGGTTTTCCCTTGGTGGGAATCACAAGCAGCAGTTTAAGGGAGCTGAGATCCAGCTACTGCCAAATTTAATGTGTCTTGTGAAAATCCTGCTTTGTTCTCTTCATTTGGTCACAGTCTCAAACTTCCAGGAGCCGATACAACCTCTACTGGCACACCATCCTGTAGATCATCTGACATCTAAAGGAAATCAACAGTTTTAATAGTTGTCTGATGAGTCTTCTGGTCTGGACATCAGGGCTTTGAAGAATGACTCCCGCACCAAGCACCCCTAATCATTAAGAACTGTGCTTTCAAATGAACAAAAGTGCCAGTGAGTCATCAGAAGAGGATCAGTTTTGCTCGGCTTCCAGACAAGAAATTATTTAAGCAAGAAACCGGAAAGCCACCTACAATAAAAATCAGTTCATAGCTTCCCAGTGCCAGTTATTTTGCTCTATGCAATCTCCTCGCTCTCTTCTTTCCACCATGAAAAATTTCCCACTACAGAAAACACCGGGGAGGCTCCACCACTAGAACCTTTAACTCAAATAAGATGCCCACAGCTGGTAGCACATACCCAGGCCAGACAGGACTGTCAGAAACAATAGATTGGGGGTGGTTTCTGCAGTTTATTCTCAGCCTCCTGCATTTTATAGGTGTCTCTCTTCCTATTTTTTTTTCACCTTTATGGTTTTTTCCTCCCAGCGGAGGAGCGGACATCCTTAGACATTTCACAGATTTTTGCACATCTGAAATACTATGTTCTTAGTCATCATGTCATGGAGCCCTTTGTGGTCCAAAGACAGGAAGGGGGCTAGGAACTACAATGTGAAAACCAGCAGCTTAGCAGAATGATGTTGCCCAGCTCAAACTCAACCTAAAAGAAAACCCCTGCTACTGCTCAGGTCAGCATGGCCACACCAGCTTTAACAGAGGGAACTTTTTCAGACATGTGCAGAGAAGATTAAACATAGCAAAACACAGCAAAACCCCACTAACCAGTCTGTACTGGAATAAAAAGTGATTTACTGCAATTTCTTCCCTCATATGTAAAAGGCTCTGTACCTACAACTGGTTTCCTCTGTGCAAAACTAACATCCTGTCAAAATTTCAATTTGACCATGAAAAAAAACATGAAGCAAGCATTGTTTTTTAAAAAAATATTCCAAAATGGATTTTTCTGC
Source organism: Falco rusticolus (assembly GCF_015220075.1). Classification (NCBI taxonomy): domain Eukaryota; kingdom Metazoa; phylum Chordata; class Aves; order Falconiformes; family Falconidae; genus Falco; species Falco rusticolus. Next base: position 46,335,852 of record NC_051192.1, read on the forward strand.
TTCCTTTCTTGCCTTTCAAAACATTTTGGTTATTCCTCATTGTTTAAATCATAAATACCAAAAACCCCAACACCAAACCTATACATTTAATTCACTCTACATCACTGCACGCAATGAAGCAAAGAAACTGTAACATGATAAAAATACCTATTTGGCTTTATTACCCACTGAACTGAACCCTGGAAACTTCAGGAAGATACAACTCAGATTTGTTTATCTACCAGTTTCATACTTCTAACACAATTAGGAGAAAAACTGGCACACAAGTACAGTTTTTGAAAACTTACTGGCAATCCTGCATATGTAATACATATAAAAGTAGTACTGAAATACAGATACGGAGGATTTGTATAACAGTAGGTTCTAAACCAGCACAGAATATACGTTACAGAAAGATTCTAAATGAAGAAAAATACTTCTATGAAAACAAATATTTAAGAATACTGACTTTCTGTATACTTATCAGTTTGTCCAAATCTATTAGTGTTCATATATTTATACACTTGCATTTTAATACACTGAAGACTAGAGTGTTAACTTGTTCCATAAACCAGTTTCTTAGGAGAAAAGTCCACATTATTGGTTACATTCAAGCATACTGAAATTTATCATTGTAATTCATAAACAAAAAGTTAAAAACTTTCAGTGGTTTAGTCCAAATAAAAAAAAAATAATAAAAAAAATCAAGGTTCTGATATGACCCACCTCTCCAAATTATGTGATCTACAGCAAGCAATAAAATGAAAATATTGCAGACATTGGGTTTATTGGCGACACTCCTGGTGCCTTCTGCTTTTGTTTCAACCCTCTAATGACAGAGTTTCCAGCCTATAACTCCACAAGTAAGAGATGAAAGATCCATTTTAGTGAATGTTCAGAAACTTTGGTTAGATGAAATCGAATCTGAACATTTGATAATGAAAACTTGGCTAAAACCACTCCCAAATAAGGAGAAAAATCTTCCTTTTTACAAACTCACAAAGAGATACCTAGATGGTCTGACATCAGAAAGTTCATAATCTTCCTACTACAAGCACCCACATTGTGTGTTTGTCCTATATACATACATATCAAGCAGTTGAATATTTTGCTCTGTGACTCTTGCTCCATGCTGGGAGACTTTTCCTAACCCCTCATTACCAGACACCTGCATCTTATCCTTACTTCGGAAGTCTTCCAAGACCAGCTGACACCAATTTTTTTTCTTGTACTGGCCTTTAGCACCCAGAAGTCTTCACTGCCTAGTATATACTGGCCCCAGCCCAACCTACCTACAAACAGCAGCCTTATCCTCTGCATTGCTAGTTCTCAGCCCCCTTCCACTCCTCTGAGATCCTTCCTCCTTGCCCTTGTCAGCTCTTTGCAGGTTCAGCCATCCTTGCTGCTCCTGACAGCGGCACACCGCCTGCCCAGTTACCCCGGCGAGACGCTGCTTGCTGCCCTCCTGGTTTCAGCACGTGCGGCAGAGCGGTGCGGGCAGGACAGGGAAGGTGCGGGTTAGGCATGGCTATCCTTCTGCAAAGACAGGAGATTCCAGAAGGCAAAGCTACTCCAAAATCAGAGATCCTCTGCAAATTGTGTGGTTAAGCCTTATTTCAACACACCTTATACAGAAAAGTAACAAGCATTTCAAATGTACAGACAGGTGTTTCATTTTATCATTTGTTTTTTGGGTTTTTTTTGTCAATAAACTGCTTTATTACTACTGGGGGTGGGGGGAGGGTCAGGAAGTGAATCAAGTAATAAAACCAGCCCCAACAGGTATTTTCCTGCACTCAAAGGAAAAGCAGATATGCAGTTCTCTAACAAGACAGCACAGAAAATACCCGATGACCCTCCCCCCTCCTCCCCACAAAAAGTGCTATTAAGCCAAACTATTTTGTTTTTTCACTATGAGCACACAGACTGCAATCTACCTCTGCGGCCAGGTAACTCTTTACTAAATGCACTTCAAAGCCCCATTAAGCTGTTATTCACCTTCACTCAACTTTTCAGCTGGTTCTCAAATTCTGCTTTCTGGTATCACATAGCAAGTGGACACTGATTAAATACGGGGTCTTCTTCCCTCACCAAAGATTTTTGTTACTAATTTCTGTCACAAAGGTGCCAGATATTTTGTAATGACTTGTATTCTTTTCTTAATTTCCTTAGCAAGATTTACCTTAACAAAAATGCAGTCAGTTCTATAAATACACACTACTATGTTTCTTGGTGCCTTTTGGGGTATTCCTGGGAAATATTCTCCCAAAATGTGTGATCAAGCAATACTTAAACCTAGGCAACTACAAACTAAGCTGTTCAAAATTTAAGGGGCAATTTGGGAAGAGCTCACAGTTTGACAGATAAACTGCCACTCGCTGAAACCATAAAGACTGGTCTCCTACTTGATTTCCTAACTGGTTAACATAAAAAGAATAGTGGAAACTGTCAAATTACTATGGCTGAACACAAAAAGGATCAGAGTACTCTGAAAGTAGATAACAAAACCCAACACTCTTAAACTGGAAACAGAAAAATGTTGCAGTACGTCAGGGGTATGAGGACTGGCCACTACTGGAGATCTCCAAGGGCAGATTAGGCAGGCATCTGCCAAGAACAACCCAGGTGTTGCCATGCTGCTTTAGAACCAACAGGCAAATTAAACTAGCTCCTATTCCAGACCTATTTCTTTTTAACAATTTTTTTTATTTTTTTAGTCAAGTAAACTTCCCCTGGGTGTTCTGAGTCCTGTCACTCAATAGTCTCATTCACGACTTGAAAAAACGCATTAAAGAGCACTAGTACTAAAATTGGTAACAATACCAAACAAAGGGATTTGACATCTGCTGAAACTCCAGGGCAAACAGATAAAGATACTTACAAGTTAAAGAAATAGTCTGAAAACACAAGATGCAATTCAGTAAAAAAAGGCATAACATTTTTAACTCCGATACAGGCGACATCATCAGAAGAGCAGAACTGAAACAAAGGGGAAACTGCAGGAAAAGAGCATAGGGAGAGATGATGGGAGGTGAATACCACTTCTTGCCTTTGGACCTCTTTGAGCGCTCTGTGAAAACTTTTCAGGAAGATCTTTCTACTCCAGCTGAATGTTCAGCGAGAGTTTCACTAGCTTGGCAAGAAGTCTGTTTTAAATGACTGTCACATGAAGACACTTCAGAAGGCTTAGGGTTACTGTTTCCCCCTTTTCCTCCTGAGTGCTAGATAGGTGCGAGAATATTTGCAGGCCATTTACCTTCATCAGAGAAAACGTTTTTACCTCTATCCTACAGAACACAAGGCACGTAGGAAGAAACGCTGTGGGACAAAAGATGGCAGCAGGGCCAGGACACTTCCCCTTTCAACGCACATGCTTTCCACTGCACCTCCCTCTGCAGTCCTGTGCTTCGCATGTGTAATTCCATAGACAAACCTTCTCTCCACAAAGCTCTCCCCACCAAAGTGATGGTCATTTAAAGGTGAGGTTGAGGGCTGGACAGAGGACATAGTGCTGAAGCTTCAATGAAGACCCCGCCGCGTGCGAGGTCCCTTAGGCTCACTTTGCTCTACCATTCAGGCTGCAAACTGCAGGGAATGTGTGTCTGACCAGACACCTTCTCAGATGATACCAGTCTCATGAGTTTCCCATTACATCAATACCAGACATCAGCTCTGTCTTTTGCATGACAGTTTTCCAGAGACAAGGATTTTATTATTTAAACTTAACCCAACTTGCAAGCTTTATTCTTGTCCACTGCTTTCACGTAGATATTTTCAGATACACCTCTCTTTTTTCCTCCTGCACAGGAAATCTTGGAAAACAGCAAGTCAGCGAGCACATTTTGGAAAACATCCAGCTGGCAAGTCACCAGTTATTCAAGGAAGACTTTTATTACTACTATTAGTATTATTAAGTACTATGCTGCAAATGCTATCCAGAATGTGTTGTTTGTTGGGCGTTTGGTTTGAAGTTCCTGTCCCTGGAGGCACATTTCCCAGAAGCTGCCTAGGTCTGTGGTCTGACCTCAGAGGCAACCTTTTGAGTGGAGAAGAAACGCACACGCTTCACAGACAATTGGTCACATACAGTGCTAAAGAATTAGTCATATTTTTATCATGATAAAACCAAATGAGTTTTGCTTGCACATGTTTTTCACAGCATCTGTCAAGTCATACAGTTGCTATGATTTTGTCACACTTCTTTACAGAGGCTGCTGCATTTAGGATAATGGACTCCCATATGAGGTAGCCTGCAGGACTGAGCTGTATGTCTGTATGGATTTCCACTTTCTTCACAGTTCACATTATCTTTCCATCTGATTTCAAAAAGTACGTCTGATAATAATAAAAGAGCCTTTTTACAAGTCTGTCTCCTTTTCCTCCTACCTTTTCTTTTTGGTGTGCCATGACAAAATCATGTAAAAATCTTCTCTATACTTACATCCATCTTGAAAAGCAAGAGCATGCCATCTAAGAAGTGGCTATCCTTCTATTGCTTTCTTCTCTGAAGATAAAGTTAAAAAAAATAATTACAAACTGTTTAACCATTACTAGCTTCTAATCCTCAAAAGGCTTAACAGGCAGAAAACTGGAAGCAGCATTTCTTGCCAAGGTCTGTTAGAAGCCTGTAACTGCAGAACAGAATATGTAAGTAGGTCAGATAAGGAACATACTGTGCCTAAATGAGCTATTTCTTCTTTATGACACATTAGCATAAAGTTTTATTAATCTCTATTACAAAAAATACTAAAGCTTCAGATGGCTTTCTAGACTTCAATATGATTTAATAGAAATATTTTCCCTTACTATAAATACTTTGGCCAAACTGCTCAATTTTCACACTATCCAGCTACTGGCTCCTGTTCATGAAGACAATTTAACTTCTTTCTATCCCCGTCTCACACAGATGCATCTGAGTGATGGAAATATTTCTCAGTGCAAAGGTTTTGTATTTTAGGAACTCCTACATAGAAATTGCATATTTAAAGACAGGAGGCAAGGTTTAGCAACCATAGAGCATTGGTCTGGGCTTAAACCTGCCTTTCCGTTTCAGCACCCTCTTGTCTCCTGCAACTGTAAAAGGATGGGATTAACCCCATTCCTGTCCTTCTACCCACTTGCAATACATATCCTCTACCTCAGATTTCAGCTTTCACTGAAAAATAAGTAATTTTAGTACACTGAATGGATAACAGAACTCAATACTTCTGAAGGAATTTTCTTCTTCTGCAATGCACCGCAAGTGGCCAGCACAAGCGTTGTGATTTCTAGAAAGACTACTTTCCCTGCCTTCTGCCTCATTTCTCATGACCTTAAACAAGATTCGTACCCATTTTTGTACAAGTGCTTGATTTCTTAGATTGATTCATAAACATTCTGTAGGAAGCCCTATGAAAAAATAATTGAATGTATTTTTATAACTTTTGTTCTTCAAAATCTAATGCTGTCTTTTTTAATGAAGCTCAAGACCCACAACGAATACACAAGGCTTACAGGTTTGAGACACACACATCCAGCAGTAAATACAAATATATACTGAGGGGTTTTCCCAGATTGTAAACAGAAAAGATCTGGTCATCAATTGTCAAGCATTTAGTATGCTTTCAATTTTCAGAAGTCCGAGTGAAAACATTTGAAAGACAGCAGACACTTGAAGAGTTTTCAGACTTATTTATTAATTCTGCCAGCCTTAAGCTTTCCAATGACTAAGACAGCATTGCAAAAGATGTCAGCAATAACGAGTTCTGCATTAATACTCTTATGTCAAAAAGGCAACGACACTGTATGCACTGTCATACAAGCACACAAGCCATCCAAAATTTCATCAACCTCAGCAGAAGTCTTCAAATTGGCATTATTTCTCTCATGCTCTCCACCTGCCCCAGAAAGATTTACACATTCTATATATACTACTAACTTAACTGGTGAGGAGTTCAACTCAATGAAAGTACTAAGAAGGTCTGAAATGCATTTTGACTCACTTATTTAGGACTGCTCTTGGGTGCTTTGACCGTGCTTATGAACTCTGAGATGCAAACATTCACTACTGGTAACAATTACCTAGGCGTGCTCTTTCTTTTTATATCATTTTCCTGTGTTTTATTTAGCTTGGCGAACCACATCAGGATGTCACCACTACGATGTGGTAGTTCAATAGATCTCTAATTGCCACTCACCAGCCCTCCTGTAGACCATGCTTCTTACAAGAGACATCTTAAAATATATCAAAAACATCTGTGCCATGTAGACTATTGCAATATAGTAGCCATTATCTAAATTCAGCTTCTCAGTGTACACATGCATTAAGAGAATTCTATCTACACATAAATACACAGTTATAGCCAATAAAAATTGTTCAAAAAAGTTAAAACAAAAGGTATTTGTATCAGCTTATACTATGGGACAGTATAACTTAAATGTGTTATTGCATTACATTACTAGGTTTGTTTTCAGACATGCCTGTCAGTCTTTTTTTGTAGGAGTAATAATGCTTTTTTTAATGCCAGAGCTTTATGGCAATACTTCTAAACTTTTGCTGAAAGGTGAGAATAGGCTTTTTGTTCTACTCATACAGCAGGCAGAGTGGTGCAATTCTAAACATTTCACAGGGTCATTTCAGCGACAGTATTTCATTTCTACAAGTTTCCATTGAGCTTGGCTGAGATACAGAGTAAAGAAATTACAGCATACTGAAAATTAACAATCAGATACATGAAAAAATGCAATTCTTCATTCTTTATTCTGTATTAGATTCTACGTTTCTCAGAAAGATGACAATTGGTCACCAATAACGATAGGGAAATTTACCTAGGGAAATCTAATCAAGAGAACTACCTATTGTTTTACATAAAAGAAAGCCTGAGGACCCTCTAGAGCTAAATCAGCCCACTGTTTAATGTTATCTAACTGCCAACAACAGCACTTGTTAACAAGATTTTACGAGAAGTTCATCATTAACTGCTAAACATGGGTTCTTCTCATTTTCTTCTACCCAAGAAAGCAAGAACAAAAACACCCACCATCTTATACAAATGTAAGACGTAAGTACCATCTTCTTCCCTATTATGAAGTTTATAGAGTTCTGGGGTTTTGGGTATTAGAAGCTTAAATACTAACTAACTTACAATTATTGCTCAGTTTACTCTTATGCACTGTATGTCTCCTTAAGTAAAAACATTCTTAACAAGATCATCCGGATCTCACTCATTCATTTTCTTATGGCTTTGTCTTTCTTCCCATGGGATTTCTGTCCCTTTACAACAGAGGTTCTCTAAGTACAGTAATTCTGAAGTTAAATTATTGAGTTCCCCAACCAGCAACATACTGCAAAACTCACTTCTTCTAAGTGAGCCCCATTAAGCATGACTGGCAGTCTTTACCCAGGAGATGTATATTGGACATGTGTTCACACAACCACCATGGAAACAAAACCAAATCCCATTCCCCATATTGAAGCATTTGCTGCTCATGGGTTTTGGTTTTGTGTTGGTTTATTTTTTATTTTTTTGAAAGTTTATATTTTGAAGCCATCTAACAGACTGGATAACTTGCATCTTGAAAGAGGCCATTTTCAGAGGTAAGTGCTCAGATTTTTCTGAAGCCAGGTACCTAAAAATTAAGAAGCCTAGTGTCTCCAAACACAGAAACAATGGTCTGCAGTGTAAAAATCATCAGGACAGACAGACAACTACGTGAATGGTGCCTGCATCACTGACTATAGTTACGGAGAATTTAACACTTCTGTGAATTGTCTTGACCTCTGATCCAAAGATAGAGGGTACTGTCTGATGAATATTGAATTCTTCCTCCAATGAGCTCCTGAAGGAAAGGGATTCTATTTCAAACACCCCCAAAAATCAGTATAACGCCAACACCAAATTTGTCTCAATCTGAATGCAGCCTTCACGCTTTAAAGAAGTGCATGCGACTGAACCACACTGCCACAGCAGCAGACACACTCTATTTGCTACCCTGTTACGAATGTAACCGGCAACGGTTGTAGCACATTGCTCAGGGCTTCAGCATCATTGGCCTGACAACACTCTGGACTTTGGGACACGTGTCAGGACATGGCATTACTTTCCTCTCTAGCCCTCAAAAATCCATCTCAGACTTCCTACCACAAGTCGTTTTGTTCCAGGTCTTGACATCCTTATGGATCCACTATCAGCAGCTCTCATGCTATGGTCAGCCAGAGCCTAAGCTACTCAGCTCCCCAAACTCCAAACAAAATACAGCTGTGAAAATACCTCCTCTCTGCTGCCACTGCAACTTTACACAAGCTGTTTAAGAGGTCTCCACTGTTTTCTTCTCGTTTCCCACAGCAGCTTCCACCGTATTACATTATTTACCAACCAAGAACCTTCCAGAATTTATTTTTGTCAAACACTAAGAAACAATGTAATTCCCCTAGCTGCTGTCTTAAAAATAGTACATTATTTTTTACTCAAATTAAAAGAAATAGTTAAGGGAAAAAAAACCCCAAAACATCGGCTTGAGACAGACTTCTGGCACTGAAAATATACCAGCCCAAACTGCTGAAAATTAGGAAGCTAAAACTGGGACCCTAAGGAGGTAAAACTGGGATAGAAACCTTGACAAAATGCTGTGGCACTGGGATTGCCAACATTCGTATTTCAGAAGACACCAGTGTATTTACTTAGGCTGAAATGTGAGTTCACAGCCAAGGAACAAGCAATAAAGTGCTTCAAATGACTCAACTGGGCCCAGAGCTCCTACTCCCATGCCAGGCATTTTTCCTCCCTTCTTCGCAATCCTTCCCTAAAGTAAGGCAAAACTGTCACCTCAAGCATCTCTTAACAGCAATTCTTCTTCAGAGTCATCATAAAATCCAAATCATTGACAGAAGTAAACGGATCTAAAAGCCCTGCAAAAGGTTCCTTTAGCATGCTTGTTATTGGAAAGCCATGAGAGCAGCTGATGGAGTAAATTTTATGCCAGTAACGCTTGCAGGATTGAGCTGTCAGATTAGCACCTCTTTGGAAATAAGACACAGCCTCCTGACATGCTCATGTAGGGCCCAGCACTCACTAACCTGACAAATAAAACACATCAAGTTTCCATTACCCCAAAGAGTTTATTATTCATTAAGTCCAGGACTTAACATACTCTTACAATTTTTATTCTTTCTTTGGGACGTAAACAAGCATTGCATTTAGCTCCTAAGAAACCCTGAAATATGCTGCCATTTTAGTTCATGGAGACATAAAGGAAGAGGCATAATTATGGTACCATCAGCTGGAACATGCAGTGACTGAGCACGAACAGGATTTTGCCCAGGCAGCATACAAGGCTTATATAGAACTACACAACTTCACAGCAAGACAGAAACTCCCACATACCACCCTGAGTGGAAACCAGGGTAGTTAGGTTGCTTTTGTTTTCTTTTTAAAGCAAATGGCCTGGCACATGAATCGCAGCAGGAAAACAGTGCGCGCGCGCACACACACACACACATCCCAGAATAAAACCAAAAAGCCTAAAGCTCGGCATCAGAACTGGGAAGGACAGCTTTGCCCTCATACATCCTTTTTTGTTTTGATGTATTCATTGCTTCTCTCCTTCCCCCTCATCCGCTATTTTAGAAGTGTGTCTATATTCTAATGGAATTATAGATTATTCTACATACAATCTCCATGGCAAGAAAAGCCACTCTGCACTTGATTTATCATGTCCTATTAAGCCACTATATTTCTGCTTGGACTGGGAAGGATGCCAGCAGGCTCAGCATATCCTTGACTGAAGGTGGCGAAGAGGGCAAGATTTCAGGGCCGCCTTCTTTCTAGCACTCAACAACCCATAGCTTTGATCATATTCTCCCTTTTTATAACACAGCTGAATGACAGGATACATTTTCACCATCTATTATCATGGCACTTGCTGAATGTTTAGTCAAATTTTAAGTACCACGACTGAAAGCTATTAACTAACAGAAGTCATTCCTTATGAATTCCCCAGGAGAAGAAAAACCAAACAAACAGAAACACGAATATCAGCACCTCATCACTGACATTGCGAAGTCTCAGCCCTACGCTGCAGCCTCCTGGGCCACTCTGGCAGCTAGGCTGCTACAGGTACACGGACCCAGGGAAAAGCCCAGATCCCTTGCAAAATGCCAGCCTTGCTTCAGGGGGCTGGGCCACATCCCCAGCCTCTTCCACCATCACCGCTGAATCTGGGAGTGCTACCAGCAACAGTGGAACCACTTCTTTTAAGTTAAACATCTACAGAGTCTGACGGACACTGTTCACAATTGCCAACATCCACTGCTCCTGGGAATTGCAAGCCTTGGCTTAGACTACAGAATCATAGAATCATTTACACTGGAAAAGACCTTTAAGATCATCAAGTCCAACCGTTAACCTAACGCTGCCAAGTCCACCACTAAACCATGTCCCTAAATGTCATGTCTACACATCTTTTAAATATCTCCAGGGACGCTGACTCAACTGCTTCCTTGGGCAGCCTGCTGCAATGATTGAGAACACTCTTGGTGAAGAAATTTTTCCTAATATCCAACCTAAGCCTCCCCTGGCACAACTTGAGGCTGTTTCCTCTCATCCTATCACCTGTTGCTTGGGAGAAAAGACTGACAACCACCTCACTACAACCTCCTTCCAGGTAGTTGTAGAGAGCGACAAGGTCACCCCTGAGCCTCCTTTTCTCCAGGCTAAACATTCCAGTTCCCTCAGCTGCTCCTTGTAAGACTTGTGCTCTAGAGCCTTCACCAGTTTTGTTGTTCTTCTCTGGACATTTAATTTGGACATGTTTGAATGTAAACACTTTCAAAGTTACTGTGGGAGCTAACACAGAAAAAGGGCAGTGCAGATGAGTCCCAAGGAATGTGGAGCAAAACATTACAGCATCAGGTGGATACCTCTCCTCTTTTACCAAAAGCAAAAAGGAAAACAAATAGTAATAAGCTGAACAGTTGTGAAAGCATTTTTGGACTTCTGTAGTTGTTTCTCCAACTTGTGGATTCAACAGAGCCAATCTAATACATTGAATGACATTAGCACCATTGCTGGAGCTAAGGCAGATGATGCACAAGAAGCAAATAGGTTATATCATCACATTAGATAATGGTGTTCTAGCCACAAACCAGAAGAAAAACAGAAAAAAGCCACTAACAAAAAGACAAAACAAAACAAAACCACCATTTACCTAAGGGTTCTTGATATTAATTTCTCAACTGTTCTATAGAACAGATACTTGGGTCATGAGAACCCAAATGAACTTCTAAAATAATTTCTGCTGGAAGCCAGTGCTGAAATAGTGGAAACTTCCAGCAACTTAAGTTTTGGTTATGCAGAATAGTTTCTCCTCTAAAGGAAAGAGCGATTTTCTGCACAGACCCGAGCTGTTATACAGTGGCCGTTTCTGATTCTTCACTTTCTGTGCAATATTCCGACAATATTAATACAAAAATACCAGACAGGCAAGGCACCCTTTCCAAAGCGTGCGTGCATCCACCCATAAGTGCACAACACCCCAATAAAAAGTGACTCTGAAGCTTCAAGAACTTTAACGCGTTTATGTTACTCTATCTAGTCAGCAATGGCTTTGCCCAGACAGGATAGGACAGTAACATATGTCAGAAGTAGTTAGGGTAGATTGGGAAATGTGATTTCATAGTATAACCAAGATCTAGGAATAATTGAGTCACTCAAAGATCACAAAAGGGAAAGCAGTTTTACTCCTCCCAGCTGCTGACCAATATCCTGGCCAAGCTATGGTTTCTGTTAAAACTATCACAGAGAAACCGGCACTTTAGTTTCAAAATTTGTTTTCAGTACAGAAGTGAATGCAGCTCAACTTTTCAGGAAACTCATAAAAGGCAGCACAGAAATGTCAGAAACTCAGTTATGATGTCTTCAGTGATTAGAAAATATCTGCCATTACAAATGGAAGAATATCTTCACGTCTAACATAACAGTTTTCACACAGCTGAAATTATAGTCTTTTTTATTTCTTTGCAATCTGGCACACAACCTGTTTTTGACTTGACTTCCGTTGTTAGTATGCTATTTAGTACTTCAGAACATTATGCAATTTTGACATTTTAACTATTTTTCTGCAGTTATGTCAGTTCCATATTTTCCCATGACTGATCTATTATTTACTGTCAACTTAATTTTTTAGATTGTTCTGAAATATATCTCTGCCTTTACTGGTTTTTACAGTATCTTTACTTCAGAATCATCTGCAAATATAATCAAAACTACACTCTCCACTTTCTAAGCATTAAAGCAGACATTGCACGAAACCAGAGTACTGATCCTTGAGACACCTTCCTGAATGTGTACATATGCCATTACAGCTTAGCACCATTTTATATGGGAAAATTTTATACTAATTACTACTATTCTTATCAATAAAGAATATGTGCTAATGGAAAGTGCAGGTTAAATGAAGCAAAGAAAATTTGCTTCCATACAACAACATCAGGTTTCTGATTGTAATTGCAGTGTTGCACTCTAGCACACCCTAAATGACACAAGATCGCATCCAGCGACCAGACCCTATTCCAAACCAGCAGCATCCTCACCACAGCAAGACAGCATCACAACAACCGACACATGGTCATCTCTGCCTTCTGCAAACCTGCCCTGAGCTGTAACTGGGCACAAATGTGGCACCTGCATCATCGAGCTGCTGTGTCACCCTGCAGCGCCCAGGCTGATGCGCTGGCAGCAGCCTCCCTCCACCTCACCCAGCTGCAGCAGCTGGACCCAAGCTGTACCTCAGCAGTGCCACTTTTGCTTCTGAGCAGGACTGGGAAGTGTTGCACCACCCACTCCATGAGTGGCTTTCAGCACAACCTCTGAGCACTGAACCACTGCAGCAAGAGTGTTGCTCCCAGTGTGCAGCCAGTGTGCAGCAGTTGCCCTCTGGCTTCTCCATGCCCTGTGTAAAGCACTTGAACAGTAATGTTTTTATGGGTGATAGCAAACTTTGTGACACTAAATACGATGGTGTTTTTCAGCTTGAATTAATTTATGACCAAATCAGCAAATGCATCTTTGCATGCTCCAAAACTAATGTGGCATGTATGAAATCATTCACAGAGATACAATTCTTTACTGTATTTTCATTTCTAGTAGCTCTGAATTGAAACCATGCATTTTGGAATTAGGACCCTCTGATAAGCTGATTACTTTGGAGACTTCTGATTAAGTATTAAAGCAAGAAAGGAGAAACAGGAATTACAAGACGTTTTGAGAAATTATTTTTTCTCTTTGTTTCTATGGAAACTGAAACTGTTTGCTTTCTCTTCCTACCACTGCTTTTAGAAAAACTGAAGTACATTCACATTTCCATTTCATCTCTTGCTTTTACTTTAGCAGAAATCCCCATTCTGTAAAATACTTTAAAAAAATAAAATACTACTTCTGGTATGGTGAGAACATCTAGTACCAAACAGCAGGACAACTATGCTACTGCTGCTGATCCGCTTCTTCCTAAACTCCTCCCGGTTTGGTCACCCACCTGATCAGCAACAACAGGGGAAAAGAGTACAGACAGAGAAAACATTCCAAGTGACAGATGAATAACCCCCGACCACTCAATGCTATTTGAGATTTTGCCAAATTGAACAGAAGGCCAGCTAAATTGCTCTTCAAGTATACTCCATCATATGTTTACATTTCCTACGAACACTTTAACCATGACAATCCTGTACCTTCTTAAAGTGTTAGGAATGCCATTTTAATGCAATAACAACAAAAAAAGCACCCTGAACCACAATCACAACGACGCAATATTTAATGATGACAGCTTTCGCTCAAGCACTTGCAATACAAACCAAACTAAACCTCCTGACAGCCTCTTGCCGCAGGTCATGGCAAGTGTACCACTTGGGCCAGGTGGGCACCGATTCAGCCCTACGGTCCCGTCGGCACTTCAGCTGCTACTCTGCTCCACACAGAGGCTGAAATCCCCGGCTGGGCTGAGCCACCACGCTCTTCTCCCAAGGGGCTGTTAGAGCTTCCCTGCAGGCTCCTGCACGAGCTGAACCCCGCAGGGCCCCGGCTGGCAGCCCCACAGCAGCATTTTGCAAGCCTGGCCACAAGGAACTCTTGTGCAAGGCCACCATGAAAACCCTAAAGCTCCCCACGCCTGTGGGCAGACGGCAGCAATCCCTGCCTCACACGGAGGCAATGCAGCCCTACAGCAAATCCCAGAACTGCGGCCATGGTAAGTTTGCTGTGGCCACATAGGCAGCCACAGCAGTAATTAATCTTGAGGAAGGCTCTTCAGGGCAACAAGCCCTCTTGCTAGTGGGACAGGCCAAGGTACACATGCCACAGAAGAGCGTTAGCAAGCATACAACACACATACCCACATGTGGCTGCTGGAGTTACAGAGCAGCCCATAAAACAGTCTCCCCATGCACAGGGCAGACAAGCATCCTGCCCGAACCACAGCTGGTGTCATTTGCGCACTATAAAGCTTCCAGAAAGCTGACTGAAACATTTTCCTTTCAGTGTCCAGAAGACTAGGAACGCTCAGTTTGCAAATCTCACCTGCAAGCACATTGACCTGAGCTGCCCACCGGAGCGCCTGCTGTACAGGCAAGAATGAATGCTGGTCCACAGCAGGCACTGGTGCTGCTGGCGGGAGGCCTTCCTCTCCCACCCTGCCACCTTCTGCCTCATTTGGGACCAGTCTGACACTGGCACCTGATGAAGACAAGGGCAGCCTGCCTCTCTGCATCTCTGATGCAACAGAGTGCTGCACCTACTCTTCAGTTTCTCTTCTTGGCTCGTTGGCATCTATCACTGACACTTTCAATATACGCCGTCTCCTGGTTTTCCTTCCCTGGTCCTTGGCAGTGGTCCTGATGGCACAGAACACTGCCTGCCCAGTGACTGCCTGGGTGGGCACAGGAGATCTCCTGCTCTCGTTACCCTCCCAGGTTGACAACAGAACAACTAATTAAGAAAGTGACTAATTTTCATGAAAATGAGGGAAACACCACCGATATTTTAACTATCAGACATCTGCAGCTACACACAGCACTATTACAACTAAACACACCCACTTTCACCCACCTTCTTCCCCTAGCCAAGCCATTATTTTCATGTGATCATTTCTGCATCGTCACGTTAGAAACAAGGTTAAAGTGAATTTTTATTTTGAGCACTTTGCTTCTAAAGTCTTACAACTTATAAAGACTGTAAAAACAGTGAATATCTTTTTCAAAACAGACTCTCAAGGTAGACTTAGAAATCACAGCTGGAAACACAACTTGTTTTTTTACTGAGCAGAAAAAAGGAAAGCAAGACAATAGATTCAGACAAAAGCTTGATACTGCACTATCCAGGCAGTTTTCAATACACATAAGAAACACAATTATACAACTAGAAACAAAGAAATTAAAGCAAAAAAACCCCAACCCTTTCTGCTGAACCGAACAGTATCCTATTTTTGTGTTTAATTGAATGTTCTCCAGACAAGACATCTGAATTCAATTAACAGAAGTTTTGTTTGGGGGGTTGCATTATTTTTTTTTTTAGTGGTTTTGTTCTGTTATTTTTAAGTACCGAAAATTTAACTATGTGAACTAATTATTGCTCAATGTCAGGATCACGGGACAATAAAAGCATAACCCAAGTTTTGAATAGCTCCTTAGGAAAAGCTGCAAAATAAACATGGAATGTGATCACATTGAAATACTGCAGTGAGATGTGCAACAGTCATGCCATTAATAATTCATATATTCTGAAATTCAGTAGCTGTTTATCTTCAAAGTTTTGAGCATATAGATGATGTGCTAATTTGTTCCCAACTGTCTTATTTTAATGACTTCAGAAGACAGATTAAGGTTCTTTTCGTTCCTGGTAATATAAAGGCCACTCAAACAAATCAGTAAACTTCAAAAATGCATGTAATTAAAAGTTCTTCTTTTGCATAATATTTCCAGATACTGTTTTGCACCTGATATGCAGAGATTGATACACAGAAAGTTCCGATGCAATAACACAGAAATAGTAACTTCTTTCTGTCACTCATGACAATTTAGGTTTCTCTGGAAGCAAAGCCCTGGTGTCAGCCTTCCAACTTTTATTCGAAGTATGTCTCATAGGCAACCTATAGGCTGGACTTGACCTACAGGAAACTTCCATTGCTTTCCTTTAAGGGGTGTGAATGACCACCCAAACTTATACAACTGCCCCCTCAAAACCTGCCATGATCCAAATCCTGCCCGGGACAGAGTGCCACTGTTACCAGACACTGAGGAGCAGAGTGGTCTATTAGGTCTGCAAGAACATGCACTGGAAATCATGAAATCCTGCACACCAACAAACACACACAGCAGTATTAGACACAGACCACGGGAGGAAGACGCAGTAGTCTTTCTAAAATATATTCAAATGGAGGCAGGCTGCTACTACCAATGAAAGAGAGAAGCAGTTTGGGGAGGGGATGTGGATTTTAGCTGCTGATATAGTCAAGCCATTCAATATACATAAAACATCAGTTTTAGGCATCTTCAGACACTGATTAGTTTGTTAACAGATCACAATAGACTTTTCTCCCAGCCTCTTATAGGGGTGCTACCCTGTCTGACGTGCTATATAATATGCTGCATCATGAGATCCTTCCTCTTCCAGAGGCTCTATGTACAGAGGTGTCTCAGGCCGCTGTGCCTTGCACAGGAGCCATGACTATTCTTTTCTTATAAAAAGTATCACCATTCTCCTTTCTAATATCTGACAAAAATATACCAAAAGGTTTGTTTATACCAGATCCACCTACTTTTCCAGAAGTCTTTGTTCAAAACTAAGAGTTGAGACAGAAGTACAGATCTCAGCAAGCAGAGGGTGAGAGCAAGGAGCCTTCCAGCACTGTCCACATGAATACTTTTCTTAGCACAGCTTGAGCCCATTAGCTTCTTTTGTTGTCTCTATACCGACCAATAAAAATAACGAAATCCAGCCTCCTTTGTAGTGTCCCACTATTTAAAAGCAGGCATTTATGCCTATCTTTCCTCCAGCTTTAACATGGCAAGTTTCCATGGATTAATAAACTGGTCATCCTGTTAGATCTCTAGCTTTATGGGAATAAAAGGCTGGGTTATTAGAAGGGTGGGGATGTGCATCTTGTGACCTGCGAGTCCTCTGTGAAATTGTAAATACGTCACAAATTCCACATTAAAAATATGAAAACCACACAACAATATCACAATACCTATCAGGCATGGTAAACCCAACTCCAATTTTAAGGAATTACTTTTTCTCCAAAGCAGCAAATGTCAGTTTCAAAATAGATGCAAAATTTGAGAAACTAGTCCATGTTCTCTGTAACCAAAGCATGTGCGTTCGAATGAGATGATCAAATACTACAACAGAACACCATTAGCTCTCCCATGTAAAGCCGCAAAGAGACACTAGATCATTTCTTTTGGGGTGTTTGTGTGAGAAGCAACTGTCATCTCTAAGTTCAGAAAAATAATTTCTTTGCCTCAGGTCACACAGTTTCAAACGACAAAACATTCCTTTCCAAATTGTTACCTATCACATCTGACTTAACACATTGATAAGAACAAGTATGTTTGTTTTTCTATAACCATTCTAGATATAAAATTGGCTGGTTTAGTGACATTCTGGTGGTGAACCCAAGCAAAAGCACTCTTCTAGTCCTCATGCAGATTACCAGCTCACAGCTAACACTGGTAATGCTGAGCAATGCAGGTTACTCCTGACACGTGAAAGCATAGGACTAACCATAATACTGAAGAGCAGCAGCTGGGATTATTCAGTTAGGACAGAGGGCTAGTCTCCTACATTTACTTTTTCTGCTATACTACACTAAGGAATATAAGACAAACAAAAAATCACTCAGCATTTTCAGTCCTGTTGTTCAAAACATATTGCCATCCATTTGAAGAGAGCCCAAGTATTGCAAGGTCAATACAGAAACAGGGCAGCAACAGTGATGTTGGTATGGGGCACTGGTTTAGAATTGTTTGGAAATAGGTAGTGTTTTGGGGATGTACATTAATATTAAAGTGGGCATCTGCTCTTAAACCACAAGAACTCAGATGCTTTGCTTTTTGATTTCCAACTTCACTTTTTCAGGAGGTCAAACTCCAAATTTAATCTGATGCTAACCCTCTTGCTGTTTTCTACAAAAAGCTCAAGACAGAGATCCAAGAAAAGCACAAGGAAAGCTTTCTCCTGGCATGTACAAAAGTTTCCCAGGAATAGCTATGATTATTTCGCTGGTCACTTGGCTCCGCTCCTGGGACAGTCCCACTTCACTGCCACTGTCAGCTCCAAGACCTGGCTGGCTGGCATGGCCAAAAGCAGCCCTCACTTGCTGGACGTGCTCCACAGCACCTCTGCCAGCATCCCTGCCTCTCACTGCCTCCTCCCCAAGACGGATTCCTCTCTCTGCCTGTATCTGCAAAACGCAGCCCGGCTCCATCAGGTTTGGGCTCAGTGAAGTATCCTCCCTTGCCTCTGTATCTCCTGTCATGTTACACTCGCAACCTTTCCTCCTCCTTTGCAGTCAAAAGGGATCATGATCTTGAAGGGGGATCGTGTGGGACAAACACCAGCTAGGAAACCATTCTTGTTGAAAAACTTGCTCAGTGAAAATTCACACAGCTTGTTCCCGGAGCTCACAGGGAACTCCTTTCCATGACAACTTTGCAGGTCTGCTGGAGACAAAGCCTGTTAGAGACCAGAAGCAATTCTCTCCCTGGCTCCCACAAAAGTTACTTGTTCAAAGCTGTGTCATGAGTAAGCTGTTACCCACAGGTGTTCATGACACCAAGCCTCACAGCACCCATAGTTTGTAAAGGGACAAGTATTCAGCTCAAGCACAGAGATTAACCCCTGGGCAAAGTACACAGAGTGAACAAACATGGCCAAAAATGCTGCATAAAGTTTCTATTCTTCCCTGAAATCAGAAAGCATCTTCCTTCTCTCCCCTCCCAAAGCCCAGAAGAGGTTATTCTTGCACCACAGTCCTGTACAACAGGTTAGAAAATTTTATCCCTTAATTACTGCCCAGTTCTCCCACCTGGAGACTATTTACAAAGTATTTACAGTGTCCACTTGCTTTCAGAGCTGCCATTTTTGAAGACAGAAACAGTTGATACTGCTCAAAACAGCTCAAGTCCAAAAAAAGACTGTAACAGCCACTTATTTCAAAATGAAAGCACCATGATGAGGTTGTAAAATACTGACTTATTTTTGGAGTGCTGAGTATTACAACTCTAGCATTCGCCAAAGAAATTAGCAGAATTTTTTTTTTTTTTAGAAAAGACATCTGAGTCCTTGCCACAAGAAATGTTTGTCCTACATTTTTTATTACCTCCCAGAACATTTTTCTCCTCCCTTAATTAAAAAATGTGGGGTTTTTCCATATCGACTACAAAAACAGTATAGGAAAGCCAAAATATTTCTCAGAATACAAATTTCAACGAAGAACTTGCTACTGATACTGACCTTGTTACAGCCAGATTCTTCACAACAGATTTTTCTCTTCACATGTCTTATGGTTGTCCCCAGTTCTCCACATTATCGCATTACCACTGCCGTTTCCAACTCAAATTTATCTGACTGCAGCTTCCAGCTATTGCTTCCTGTTATGACTTTCTCATGTACTGTCATTTCCTTGGTATTTTCTCTCTGTAAAGGTACTTGACCACTGTGATCAAATTATGGCCCAGTTTTCTTCATGCTAAACCCATATTAACTTTTACATTGTAAGGTATTTTTTACAGCCCTCAATTTTTGTGTTTTTTTCTCCCCAGTACTCTCCAATTTGTTTTTTCCCTCTAAAAAATGTGGCTGCTCAAAACTATACTATGCACAGAGATAAATGTCATCTCACTGTTCTCCTGCTCATGTTACCAGGAGCAAATCGTTCCTTTTTTACCACAGCATCAGTCTAAAGGTCATGTTGATACATAGAAAAAGGAAATTATATAGAACATAAGCTTAAATTCGAATACTGACCTATGCAATTGAGTAATTTTATGTATTTAAGTATTTGCAAAGATCCTAAATCTGGATGGCACAAACATTATACTAGCAATGTAATGACTGCTGTTTAGGCCAAAATTAAGATATTTACGCATATAACACACCAGTCTACCTCTTCAAGCTTGAGCAGATTTTTCAGATTTTAACAACCAAAACAAATTTTATTCCTTAAATGACTATACTTGATACTGGCAACAGTAATAGCCAAGAAAAGCTAAACAGGACAACACTTCATTAAATAGAGTTTACAAGCATTACTTGTCCAACTCGTTTTCAGGACTAGTCTTCAAAAATTTTGCCTTTGACCCATGGGTTGGGACTAATTTCCATTTGGTCACAGACACAGTCCTTAACATTAAATATTTTAGTCAAAAAGACAACGGGTACCGACTGATTCTAACTAGACACCAGCAATGTTATCTGTGTAGCAAGTTAATATTAGCTATAGTTTAAAACTGCTATTTTGTCAATAGCTATTGAACTATACCTCATGTCAGTCACAGTCATTAAGTATTTCTGAGATGAAATAGCACATCTATTTAAAAAAAAAAAGTCTACAGCAGCAGAAGTTAAAGTGTGATTTCTTACAAAATCTGTTATAATCTTTGGTCATCATACGGGCATATTTTGTATGAAAACACTGTCTTACAGGAGGATTGGATATGCTTTCCCCTCATATATATATCTATATCTAACTGCAGAATTTATCTTCACAGGTTTTGAAGAGTCTGTCTTTCTTATGAAGGAAACATTTGACTGGACATAGCCAAAAAGGCTAGCATCCTAAACCCCAATGAACCTTATTTTTTGTATTTAATTACACACACACCCCCCCTCTTTTTTTTCTCTCTGTAAGTAGAGGCAATTTCCAACACTATCATGGTGATTTACACAGATGTACACAGAAGTGCAGAGGTGCCTCCTGCCCTTGCCTGGGCTTAGCTTTCAAAATCATGCAAGAAATACAAATACTTAGCATTTGCCCTTTCAACACATAAAAAACAAAGATAGTTTTTAGAAGGCTTTTAGGTCTTTCAGTTCCCCCTTTGTATTTAAGTATCATAGATTTTATCTTTCATATTATTCTTAAATACTGATTAAGTGAATCTGAACTAGCAATTTCACATCCAAACCTCTCCAAACGTTAGTACATGCCCCTGCAAGCACCATTTCCTCACTGATCTGCTGGCAGACCTTTAAATCCTGAAGCTCTGCTAGTACCAGAAACAAGAACAACGTTTTTTCCAGAGGTCTCCGGTAGTTCTTTTTCACATTCCATTTCCATTAGAAGTTCTTTCTTCAAAACAGCATTTTTTTCATGCATCTGCTGAACCACCCTCATGTTGACAAATTCCTCTTGTAATAAATGATGAACATCATCAGAACTAGCCATAAAGCTTGCGGAAAGCAAGAAAACACTTAAACATACTAATTTCTAGATTTTGACAAAATATGCACCGATGACAACACAAAAGCATGGAACTGTGGATACTTCTGTGACCCACAGTGGGTGGTGCAGATAGCAAACCTTGCCTGGAAACAGAAAGAGCCTGATGGTGGGCCAGAAACCTGGGCTCAAATACTACAGAGCCAGAGCGTACCGGGGCATGCTCCACTGCCACATGATGGCCTTGTCCGGCAACACGCTCCTGCTGCCCTGGTCTGATATGCAGGGAATGCCTGCTGTCACCAGGCACTGACATCTATCTCCACGTACCTACAGGTGTGGTGGCCTCCTACCACCACTTGTGTCTGAGCGGAGGAGGCTGGCACGTGCCCTTTGGTTGGTCTCTCTCAGCCCTGCAGCAATGGCAGCTGGGGACAGATGTGATAGCTATGCCTGCTACCAACGGCAGCACTCACCTCCTGTTGCAAGGTCCCATTTCCAGTTGCTTGGAAACTAAAAGAGCTTTGGCCATTTTGACCGGCATTTCTCACATCAAACCTTTGTGCTGTGCTGCAGGCTTTCAGGAAGTAACACCTGACATACGCAAAAAGCAAGTCTTCTCTTAACAAATACACAAGTAATAGCAATTAATGACTACCTGAGAGATAAAGTACTTGTTTACCTCATCATAAAGAGCTACCAGTGGTAGACGGCTTAAGTCTTACTGAGGCGTGCACGTGCTTCATGAGAGCAAGCCAGGAAATACCATTCAGTATAGCACCCTAATGACCCTGTGGGCTAAATAATGGGGTTACAGACAAGCTGCAGAGCAAATAAAACAAGATGTCTGAGATCCTGGAGAAGACAAATACTGAGTACACATGCAGAACTTATAAGAAATCCTGATCTCACCGAACTAGTGAGCTAAAACTGCACAGTCAGTCACCACGCCATAAGGAAGTCTATCTTGGCAATTCCTCAAAACCCATACGTGTTGGGTTTGAGATGTATCCAATCATCAGAGTTATATGGCATACACATGACAACACAAAATCTAAAAACCAGCAGATCTTATCCTGAATTTCCTACTATTTCAGTCATTTTTGTTAACCTTAAGCATTAAAGATAGCAACAGGTTTTGATTCAGATGCACCCTGAAAGATGCATATAGATGGAGTTGTTTGCTCTGCAACCTTCTTCAGTTTGGCCTTCTAACTTGTGCGTTGGGATATGAAACTAAATGCAATCAAAAAACCCCACCGTTTTCCTCTGTCTGCCCTACCAATTGGTTAATTAGTAGAACAGTGACTCTCCCTGGTTCTTAGGGTTTAGGTTGTGGAGCCATCTCCTGTCTTGTATTCCTGAAGTTCTGATACGTAACACAATCAGTTGATATCACTCCCCATTAAACCCTCTAAGCAAAACCAAGGGAAAAATATAGGGCTCTTCATTGTTTCTACTGACTTAGCAGAGGAAAAAGTCTCTAGACTAAGTATTTTGCCAGTTACTGTTTTCCGTGAACCATACCACACATTTTGAGCAATGCTTCCTCATGACACTCCCTGAGAAAGGACTGCCACTGTTCAATTTCTTGATATCCTACTGCATCTTAATTATTAACAGGCCAATTTCAGGCCTATCAAAAAGGATGAACTGTTAACGTCTAAAGCATTAACCAAATTTCCTACTGTATTATAAAGCAAAGACACATTATTTGGAAATAAATGATATTTTTCATAAGGTTAGGGGAAGAGGCAAGAAGCTCCCTTGTCGTTCAGTGCTGTACCAAGTGAGAAGAGTGTCAGTGGGGTTACTTAGGGAGGAACTGTAGCACCTTTACTCCCCTCAGCTCTGAACTTAGAGAAGTATCGTGAAAGTTAGTGGAATTCTACTTCAACGCAACTTCAAAATGACACTGTCATTTTTCACAGCTTGTTTAGCTCTATCAGTTTCAGGCTAGAATAAAATTAAGAATTTCAGATAGAAGATGGCTGGCCTCTCCTGCATTGCTTAACAAGGGCAACTACATATTATACATATTAAGCCAGTTTTCACAGAAATACATTTGCCCAGGAGTGTCATCAAAACTCACCAGCACTAAGGAAGCTCACCGCATGGCAGAATTGTGCCTCTGATTTCTATTCCACTTTGAATCTCAATCCGCCACCCATTCTGTTCGAAGCAGGTGCTCGATGGCCATCCGTGCACAGCAACAGTTAAGACGACAACCAGTAAGAATAAGGTGCCCATGGTAATAATACACACTATGCTCTCTCTGCTGTGTGGACCGGCTTTACTCTGCCTCAGCCTCTTAGAGGGAGTCCTGGCATGGGGCTCCACTGCACTGCAGCAGCAGAACATGAAGGCAAAAATAATCAAAACCCAAGGCATCAGACTAAAACAAAACCCAAATCCACTCCAGCCCTCATGAGGGAGGAGGAAAGTACAAAACTGAAGTGGGAACCCACTCACTGGAACTCCTGGCAAATGAGGACTGGATTTCCAGAGGCTAAATACACCAAGTGCTATCCATCACACCGGATGTATGTACAGGTCCCATTGCAATTAGGTTCTCACAAAGAATTCTGTACCTTCCAAAACACATTTGTGTGACATTTGTTTTCCTATGTATCCATGATCACATTAGAAATACCAATCGTTCACGTAAGCTACTACTACTTTCAAAATGGCTTCCCAACAAAAACCCTGACTTCCTAACAAAGTCACCGGCTGCTCTAACCGCCTGTTCAGGACTATGACACTGACCGGACAAACCCACAGCTCAGTTTCAGCAGCACTGAGCAGATTGCTTAGGTATTTCAAAACAATTTGCTCACTCCTCAGCACCTAGACCACCTTTTTGTCTTTTAAGAGAAACAATTGCTGCAGGAAAGCAAAACCAATATACTTCAGGTATTTTAGAAGGTTTTCAAACAGTAGATGTTACTTTACAAGTAACATTTCCAAGCCCATTGCAATGTTATCAATTGCTTAATTCAACAGGAGGAACAAAAGCTGATACAGCCACTCCAGGCTACACCTCGATTAGGGTGATTTAGGCCAATCTTGCACAGGACCTGTTTGCAAGTCTTTCTTGCCCCAGCACAAAACTCACCCTAGTTCTCCCCCTACCTCTAAATTCAGGGGGAAACACTGCCTATTTCCCACACAAGAAAACATCAGAAAGCTTTCCTTTGCAATAAAACACTCAGGGTACTTTGGCAACCTTGGAAAACTCCAAGAGGGAAAACAGACCACCCACAAGTTAAAGCTCTAACACAAAATTTCTCTTGCAGATATGCAGTCCTTTTGCTTAATAGCTCAGCTCTTACAGGTTTTACAAGGTAGAAACATCTGTCCTCATCGTGACGGTTCATTTGCTTTAGCAGACATACAAAAATATAGGAAGAGACAGAGGTCAACAGTTGGAAGTACGCCTCATTTTTAAATCATGGAAAGAAAGATATTTTGCTATCTCTCATAAATGACTCTCTATGTTTTCCTGAAAAGAAAGTCTTCTGAAGGCAGCCAACAATATCCAGAGTCTGATGCATTATATCTGACACATGGAAAGGAAAAGGTAAGCAGCTTACACCTAACACACTAAGATTTCACTTGTGGTATTTATTCATAAAATAAATCAATACATTCACAGGTCTTATAGCAACTGTTGAAATGACTCCACACTGCCATGACAACTTTTCAGCACACTGTGGTACAAAACCTTTCAACCCCATCTCTAAACCCAAACTACATACATAGAAACTGCCATGACAGAAAAGTATTAATTATATTAAGTTAGTCCAGCCATCTTATTTGTTATCATGATCTTACGATCGTGGACTATAAAACTAAGGTCTCTTCAACAGAGATTTGTCAAATATATAACTTTAATATTTTTAAAAATCAAATTAGAAAAAAAAATACCGGTAATTCAGTGATTTATTAGATTTTTCCAGTACAAAATAACAATGTTGGGAACTTCCAAGTATTTCATGCTACTACCCAAGAAGTAAGTAACTAATAAGTTGACAAGTCTTTTTAAGATCCAGTCAGAGCAGTCACCCATGCAGGAACCTCCCCCTTTTATCTTGAATTTGGTCTCTGGCAAGCTCTGCTCTGGTTGTGGGAGGAATGCACTGGGCTTACACCTAAGCTGCCACAGAGTATCTTCAGGTACAGGGCAGAACATACACGAAATAAAGGGGGAAAGTAACAGTTCTTCAGTGCTCCCTGCTACCATCCCTCTCAGACTTCCGTAATTTCCAATTGCGCGTTCACAGTTTACAAACACATTTGAAGTTACAAGGAACTGAAATATCAAATTCAGAGGGAAGGGCTTGTTTGATCTCAGTCTAATACTTGAAGAAATGCAGAATTGTTACAGTTTCACATAATGACTCCAAATCAACACCAAACCAAAACACAACAGAATCCAGCCCTCTGCTCTGAACTTAAATCATTTCTGCCTGAGAAAGACAGAAAAGACGTTTTTGAACTGTATAATAAGAACCAAAAGTTGCATAAACCTTACTTTGGACATGCTGCAGTCTATAATCTGAATGGCATAATTTTGGTAATTGCTTGGGGACAAAGGTTAGGACAGCTATAATGAAGCTTCCTGGCAATACAAAACTGGAAGGAACTGTCAGCAGAGGAGAATTACAGCTTGGTCTATGGAGAACTGTGGTGATGCTGAGGATTAGAAAACAGAAATTAGGTGAAACTAAATAGTACAAGATGACACCCTGAGGAACCTTCCCTAATAGGACAGGAGCTTTTCACATGGAAACAATGCATATTGATTAACGTGTTCATATCTATAAAAAGATTATAATGAACGCTAAGAAAGCCAAACAGGAGCATAGTTCACATCAGGAAATTTATGCCCAGTGGAGGAAGGGAAGTAGTAACACCACTGAACAAAGTCTTGCATGAAACTGTAAATAAAATACCATGTACCATTCTTGTCCATTTTGTTCCAGAAAGAGTAACTCATCCTGTAACAGGTGCAAGAAGTGTTACTAGCACCATCAAAGGGAAGAAGGGAGTCCTGCCAGACACTCAAAAGTGTTGGTTTTCTTTACGTGGAATTGCTACATTAGCTTTTACAAGCTCAGAAGAACTAGAGCTATTTAAGCCACAGAAAGACTGTGGCACAAGAACAGAGATTAATTAAGATGCCAGAGTGAAAAGTTTCAGCTGGAAACGAGAGGAATACTCTAAACATCAGAGCAGTGCTGTTTGGTTACAAGCTTTCACAAAAGGAATGGATAAGTAAACAAACTTAACTAGTTTTAAAATGTTTTTTAAATGGATTATAGGAGGTAGTTTTTACGTTAGCAGGGGATTGGATTGTAGGGTCCTTCCCTCCCATATTCCTAGCTTTGATTTCTGTATTACATAGCTCACAACTCTCTAGCTCTGCTCAAGAGGAAGGAAAGAGCACAAGATTCCTTCAGGTAGCATTTTGCAATTTTCTCCTTGAAGTCTGGCAGCCTGACAACCCAACTAATACTATTGGTTATTTTTTCCCCAGTAAACTGGCGTTCATAAAAACGTCCTTGAATGCAGCATTTATGAACAAACCTGTAATCTTTATTTGTTTATGGATTCATGCATATTCTTAGAAGAAAATCCAAGGGCAGGGATTTCAGCTACTGGGCAACACCCACACCCTGCAACACCCTCCATAATCTCATGCTGTCACTAGAGTATGCAAACTGGGATCAGGAACTCTCCAAAGTTTAAGGAGGTAGGCTTTCAAAGCTATCCTGGAGGCAGAGAGAACATGGAGGAGAAAGTGCACCGAAGCAGGATACCCAAGAACGGTGCTCAGCCCTTAGCTCACGTTCCTAGAGCTGGATCTTTAAGGATGCCTCAGTACGTTATCTTAAAAACATCCCTTGCAGTTTCAAACCTATCTGCAAGCTCAGACACCTAAAAAATTAGTGATCCATGTTTGAAAAAAAATATTTGCTACAGAGGGGGGAGCCGTTACCTCTGCTGACTGTAGGAGTCTGACCTGCACCCAAAAGTTTCAATACTATTGCTGTTGCCACTTGTGTTCACAGATTACTGCTCCAGCAATATGTCTGAACAGACAGAGCATGGATTCAGCACAAGATCAGGGATTCAGCACAAGGTCATCCCTCACAGTACCAGTGCTTCACCTTACAGCTCATTCAACACACAGGGGCATCAGCTGGTACAATATGCACTGTGGAGCCACAGCTATCTAAGAGCTAGAGACACTAACCATTTCAACAAAACCTACTTCAGATACTTCCAAAACATTTACCACCAATTTTTTCTCTCTTTTAACTTGCACTTCCTCTTTATTCTTTTCAATCTGTAGAAAACTTTGTATGGTGATCTGCATTAAAAAAAAAAAAATCACTTGTAATAAGAACACATTACAGACTAGACCATTTCTAACAATCAGGCTTAATCCACAAACACTCATAAGGGAACTGAATTTCTTCACTGCAGACTTCTGGTAAAAGGTGGCTTCTGCACTCTGTTGCTGATGGTCAGCATCCTCACAAGGGGAGTGGAATGTGTCTTCAAACACAGCACTTCATTTATGCTGCTGAACATGCAAATCAAATTTCGAAGTGGCTCAGCATCGGATTTTTTTGGGGGGGCTTATTTGCAACTTTCCACCCTTGACAACACAAGAAGAGCTAACAGACAGGAAAAAACCCACTACCCTCATGTTTTCAGCAAATTATGCCACATCGTCTTGAAGTTTCAGTTAAATTTTAAAATTCAAGTCTAAGAGACAAAGTCAACAACTTCTAAACAGGCAGGTTTGCTGATATGTGCTATTAAAAGCTGCCTTTTTTCAGTCCAACTCAGACAACGCCAAAAGAGTAGGTTTGATTATGTTCAGAGTCTTTCCGGTAATTACACATCCAGAACCACCAGTGTGGCTTACTATTCAAAAACAAACAGCTTAGCCCATATGCTTATCAAAAGGGAAAATAAAGGTAAGCTATTTTAAACAACGTACCAAATATATCCAGTAGAAGAGGCATATATAGAATGTAGGTTCCCTCCCCCATCTCAAGCCTCTAATAATGCTTCCCTCTGCTGAACTGTTGCCACAAAAATTCCCAAAACATCAACAGCTCTAACGTACAGGCAAAGATTGAACCAAAACATCTTAACCACAGTACTGCAAAGGTTCTTGGCATCTGGAGAAGATGCACACGACAGAACAGTGTTATCACTCTTAGCTTTATGCTACAAACACCTCCATAAAACTACCACTTGATGAGAATTATTTTCAATGCTTCCATATAATGCACTAAAGAAATGTCTGACATCTGTGAAGTTCAAAAGACAAAGACAGCACTCGCAGGGAACTTGGCAGTGTTCAAATCAAGAAGTTTTCAACAGATCTAAAAAGCATCTCCAAAATCTAATTCAGTTAATCATCTCCAGATTTTGTAAATGTCATTCTCCAAGATCTGCAGAATGGCCTCAGTCATTTAATATAACTAATCTCTTGAATTTCAAATTCCCAGTTTTATTATCATCACACAAAACAAACTATCAAACATTTGCTTTCCCATTCAAGTGTTAACACAATTTGAATCAACATGATGAAACCAGCTAGGACAGATGGGATCTGGTATCATAATCAAGGCCAGAGAGTGTCCCTTTTGACAGGCAGGAGATTAACTGTTTAGAAAATTTGCAAACGCAGCCTCCCAACATTCACATCTAAATCAAAAGACAAAGTTAAGGATGAACGTGAGTAAATATAGTTTACATATTCTTAATTTAGTCAATACACAGTTTATCTCCTTATCTCACAAAGTAAACCACTGAATTTGTTCGGTTTATCAGTTCACCACTGGTAACTCCATGACTCTGGATGGGAAGAGAGGACACACACCTATGGGTGTGTTTCAGGACCAGTGCAGGCGTCCAGGTGTTGCAAAGAAGGGCACCCTCTTCAGCCTCCACACCTCGCCCCGACCCAGCTTTGTCCACAGCTTCTAGGTTCACTGCAATACATGACAACTTATTCTAACACACACACACCCAAAAAGCTAACTGAGAGCTATGGAGTACTGGTCCAAATGCAGTCAGCGCCATGGTGAGAGGTAACGGCTGGCCATCTAGCCTCGCAGTCAGAGCCCACAGCAGACTGGGAACCTTGCAGAGGTGGGGTTCATGCTTTTGGGAGGAAGGCAAGGATTCTCCACGTAGTTTACATCCCCTGTTGCTAAGACTACGTGAACACATTCTGGTCAGTAAGCCACAAAGCCTTTGTGTGTTGAGTCCCGCAACCTTCAAGCTGGTTTCAGAGCTGAATGGCAGTATTCAACAGCCTAAGAGCTACACACAGCCTAGAAAGGCATCTCCTGTCATTCTGCAATGGCCAGCACAGACGATTCAGCATCCAACTAGTATTACTCAGCTAACGTAATTCAGTATTTTAACAGCTAATACTGACTATACTGTTCCCAAGTCATTGGCACTAGCAGAAAGTCACAGCTCTGGCAGGGCAACCTTCTCAGCCCAGCATGCACCCCCTGGTGTACCCCGCAAGGGAAGCTGGCTTTCCTTTGTGCCTGTCACTCCACTTCCAGCTCTACAGGAGACATTCACCAGCCAACATGACCAGGACATAGCCTGCAAATTACAGAAGACATGGCTACAGCATGTCCAGAAAAATATTCCCCTGTATCTGCTCTGTTTATTTTGGTTTCTAAACATTGGTAATTTTTTCCAGCTGTTCAGTATTACTAGAAGCTTTAATACAAAAAATCTGTATTACATTCTTGATATAATTTCACAAAACTAAAGAGCTTTCTAATTTGTCAAAGATGTGCCTATCCCTGGACCCATCAGACTTCCAGAATGTCAAAAGAAACCGACTGAGTGCATGCTAAAACCCAAGTACAGAAAAAAAGCACAAATTACTATGGGTCCAGAACTCTGAAGCAACAGGAAAAAAAAACACCTGTAAACTGAAATATGGATAAAGCTAAAATACTACAATTCCTGAAAAACCTTCAAGGTTTTATTTTGCTACTACCAATGTTCTCTTTCTCTTCTCTTCAACCTTGCTGGTGTGCTGCTGACACCACCACATTTTCCATTACAATATTTTTAAATGCTTTTCACAGAAAACTGAAGTGGCCACTAAGTGTCAGGCTCTTCCACCCACCCACTCCCAGCGACTAAAATTAAAAAAAAAACCACCAGAACCAACAACCAACAAAAAACAACACCACAAAAAAGCAAGGAGTGACTCTACCTTTCTTCTTCAGAGAAACATATCTTCTGTATTTATGGAATAAATCTCATAAGCTATAAAACTAAAAACAAATAGTTTGCCTTCCATAATTGTCTTCTTCCCCGTCTTCCTAAACCAAGATGCTGCAAAACCAATGTTATTGCAACCACCAAAGATGGCGTTAACTAAGTTTACTCTGAGGATTCATTTTGTCCCAAACTACCTAATGTGACCCCACAAAACCCACATAGGACACTATTAATTGAAATACACTTTCAATTAAGTATATTAATGTGTCATAATGTTCACAGAAGCCATTACTAAACTCTGATGCCTGTTTTGCCATGTCCTTTAAAAGATTTGTTACCAAGGGTCACGTTAGCACCATTTCTCCACCTATTGGGGAACATTTATGTTAGTACATCAGACAAACTGTGTTCAAAACTACACCCGGTGATAAGGGCCACTATTCTGACCAGAGGTTGCCCCAGGGCCAGGTAAAGTGACGGGCAGCAGGGCATGGGACAGATTCTGCCTGCCATCTTCCCAGTGAGGACAAGCTTTCCAGGAGCAAGGCATCAGTGAAGGAGCACAGAGCTCCTGGCTGCATGTTAGTGTCCCTGTTGCAAACCAATGTAAAGCATTACTTTGTATGCTTGGCAACAGCAGCTCCCGAATTTCTAAAAACAGCAAACAAGTTGCAATTGTCTTGCCCTTGAAAATTGCCAGGTTTTATGCAAAACAAAAACACCATATGCTGCTGGGAGGAGTAAACCCCACTCCTTCACTAAGCCAGAACTTTGTACCATGAACCCAGAAACAAGTTACATCTTCGGAAATTAAGACAACCTGCATGACTTTTTTCCTGCATGACAAATTATGTTCATGCTACCTAGAAAATGCCAGTGTTACACTCTTTCTAAAATACAGCACACTGGCTAAAACATAATAAACAGGAAGTAAATGTGCTTTTGGCTTGGAGAAAATAAAGCATTACGCTTACTTTTGTGGAGTTCAAAAATAAGATACCATATCCTGTGGCATCTGGAACAAAACACACAACAGCAATGGAGACAAAAAGCTGTCCGTTCTCAGTAATAACTGATGGACATAATACTAATATAAAAACTTGCGAGTCACTTAAAGTAGTCATTGGAAGCCACAACCTCACACCAATATTGAATTTATATTCGCTAGAAGACGGTTAGTCAAGAGCTTCTTGTTTGTAAAAAGCTTCCATACAACAAGCTCTAAGTACCCTTCAGTGAGATAGAGTGATATTTGGCACTTGACGATGCACAAAAAGTTGGGTGAATGCACACCTTCACACTTCGCTCTTCATACTCACCACTTAATTTTTTTCTGATAATTTCCCTAATTTTAGTCACAACTTCCTCTGTTATTTTGTGTCTGCCACATGCAGATTCAGCTGCAGTCTTAACCGAAACATGACACACACACCATTTGCTCCTTAACAAAGAGGTCACACTTCCCGCAATGCAGAAGCCCACCAAGCAGAAGTATTTTATTAGGCCACTGCCATCTATTTCTAGATGATATTTCTCATAATCCAGGTGAACCAGGCATAAGGCTTTTTTGGCCCACACAAACTCACCAAGTAGCTTCAGAGATGCTGATTGCAGAGTACTGGACCTAGATCCGTATCCCAGAAACACTGACTGTCACAGAAATGTGTAAGAAACACTAGAAGCACAGAGGTAAGAAAAAACAGCATAAAGTTACTCTTGAAACCAACATATCATTACTTTTTTTTTAATCAGTTGAGAAATCTTTAACCCTACAGATCACCTAGAAAAGCTTACTTACATATGTAAAACTACCCCAAAACATATAATTCTAGCCTGAAACACCAGAGGAGCCAAGGCGGGCGCTGCTGCCTTTGAGCTATGCTATTTTTCAGAGTGCAGCTGTTCCTTCTATCGGTTCTGTTTGTACGTTAGCTGGCAGATACAGCCGGCTGCGTTTTTCTGAGAAAGAGAGGATTTTGATGCAAGTCCAACAGTAAGCAGTGGTTATTTGTTCTCTTTAGATCATGGGGGTTTCTTAACTGTTAATAGTAAGCGTCAGCTATGTGATGACAATGTATTTTAAAATGTAAAGATCATATATGTATACACCATATACCATATTCACTTTCAGAAAGCCAGATACAAATGAAGATCCAAATTCTTTCTTCAAGAGAACAGCAAAAGTGATATTCAGAAATCCCTGCAATCTTAAATATTCTTTCTTGAAGCTTAAACTACTGTTAACTTTCTGGAATACCACCCGATTCCTGGTTGTTTCAAGACACTTGTTCATGTGGTGCAGAGAATAGCACACTGACAGAAATAAGCTTAAAACACAAGTGATTCTAATTCCTCCCTATAGCTATAAAAGGTTCCTTCTTTTGTAAATTCTTATCTAAAACTGTTTGCATTTTATGATGTTTACTTTGTATTTAATAATAATGAACATTTACCTCCTAGACAGTTTCCTCTTTCTGTTCTCAAACATTCTTTTTAAGATATCTGTGCTGAGTTTTCCAGTGTTTGTTTCTGATAGGCACTGTTTCTACAACCTTGCCCTGATTCTTTAGATTTTTAACTTCAAAACTTCTCCCTTCAGTCTGTAAGGAAATTACAATCCAACTGGGACACAACTTTACAAAAAAAAATTTTAGAAAAAATTTAAAAAATAAGAATCTCCTACATGTAAGGACAAGAAATTATATAATCATTTTTCCAGACAGTAAAACTAAGTCACAGTGTAAGGTACTGTATGTATTTTAAGGTGACAAATTTTAATTTCCAGTGTAACTTAAGAAGATTCTTTGCACTATTCCTTACACTCCTGCCCTTCCAAGAAAAGGTAGGCTGGAAGTGCAAACACAGTGGATGGGAGAATGCTCACTGCCAGCATATCATAAAGCTGCCATCTCACAAAGGGCTGCAAAACCACTGTTACCCAAAGATTACTTCAAGGAAATCCCCTATTCCTTGCAACACCATGTACAGTTCCACAGAGCAACAAAGTGTAGCTTTGTAGAAACGTCATACGAGTCTACCATAATACAGAAGGATTGAATATTCATTTGACAGTATCAATGCTTATCCATATTCCCAACTCTCTTGATTGTCACTGTTCATTTCTCAGAGCTGAGAATGATCAGCTTTAAATGACTACTGGGCAGTGGTGCAGTACCACAGTCCCCCCTCCCTCTCGCCTGGCTTGTGCTTGCAGCCTGGGTGCTAGTGTCCAACAACATCACTGAGTCCAGTCTACATCAGAGTCAGCTGAAGGGATAGCGACACAGCAGAACAGCTCTTCATTTCTTTCTTGAACGAGCCAACCACCACACTGATCTTTTGCACAGCCTGCAACTAACAGGACACGATCCCACTTCCAGAGCAACAAAGCGTTTGCAGATTTTAAGGGACAATTACACAGGCCTGAGAATCTGAGAACCGCTGCTCTCTTGTACTCGAGTAATTAAAATTTTAACGGAGAGGGACCTTTCCACGAAGGTCACAAGTCATCTTTTAGGTATTTAATCCTTTCTATTTTCCTTTGTTTCCTAGTTTTGAGGTGTTAGTTTTTTTCAGAAGTGTCCTTCATCTCTCACCCAATGGTGATTCACTAGCAGACTCCACGTTCAAAGGTTGAGAAGTCACCGTTAGCTGGTTTGTCCTTTTCCTGCTACTCTCATTCAGATGTTGAGTGTTTTAGGCAATCGGTAGGCAACCCACTGGGCAGAGCTGCAGAGACTAAAAAGAGAAAGCAAAGCCTTTTAAAAGACGAAAGTACTTGTTATCTGTTTAAATGGATAACATCGCAAGAAAGACACCTACATCTATTAAGACAAATGAGGGAAAAAGAAGTGGGCAAAAAAAAAAACCAAGCCAACTAAATGCAATTATACAGCTGAACTCTATCATTTTAATTATTCAAATGAATTCATCAGCTTGCAATATCACTGCATCTGTTGAATCTCTGCAAAGATATCAGTGCTTGCCCTGATGAAACAGCACCACTCCTTTAAGTCTTGACACTTTAAAGGTTTCCTCTAAAATTTCCTCAGAATCGCTTCATCAGTTTACTACATCTAGTTAACACAAGCAATTACAGGGGGACTGTAGGAAAAGAGATGCAACAGTACTCAAATTGCTCTCCCTTCACTCCAGGAAACAGAAAAAGTATGCAAAAAACCAAGAAAAATTCCTTCAGATAGGAATGCTTACCAGTGCCAAATATGAATGTCACATGTATGAAGGAAAATCTCAGAATATTACTGCTCATCTCAATAAATAAATTAACATAATAGCAATTCTGCTCTCAATTCACATGTAATTTTAACCTAAGCTTGCTATAACTTCTTTAAAATTACACTATAATGGAAAAAATTCTTTGTTTTCTTTTGTCTCCTTTAAATGTCAAGACTCCCATCCTTGGCACAGACATCTGAATTCGATCCAACTTGCCAGATGTATCAATTTCATTGAAACAAATCTGCTTCAATATTTTTCACTTGAAAGAATTAGACCATGCCTTTGAGAGATAGAATCACACTGGAGTCAGAGAAACAAAAACAAGCAGGCTACATTCTGTCTGACTTGAGCTAGGCAACTGAAGCATCGTATCTTTTGAAGTTAATACATCCTAGAGGCACAATGGATTTATTGTACTACTTCCCCGTTCTAAGAAACTGCTCTCCTACTGACCCAAGGGGAAAAACATACAAAGTAAGAAGCAGAAAAAATTGATTGCACTAAAAGTAGTAAACGATAACTGAAATCACTAGGGAGCATTCCCTTCCCGACATGATCATATACATCCTCTCTTGGATTTCTTATCAATTCTCTTTCTCCCTCACTCAGACACACATTATCTAACTTTTTTTGAAAAACTTGATTTTGTAGAGTATATACAGAAGCTAATCAAACAGTACGTCTAAATGTTTCCTGCTACAGTAGATTGTTGGTCTAAATTACGGTATTTCAATTCCTAGGCTGAAGTCCAACTGGATATTTAACTGTGTGTAAAACCCAAGTTTATTACCAAGTCACTACTTCTCTCTTTAATCACTCGCTATACCCTTCTTTGAGAATGACATGATGCAAGATGACACATTTCATACAGCTACTAGAAGAAACCTATGCAAGGA
The DNA here is from genome assembly GCF_015220075.1 of Falco rusticolus. Lineage (NCBI taxonomy): Eukaryota > Metazoa > Chordata > Aves > Falconiformes > Falconidae > Falco > Falco rusticolus. The sequence goes on from NC_051192.1 coordinate 46,371,659, forward strand.
ACATCATGATCAAAAAGTTTGCAGCAGCATATCCACCTTCCAGCTCAAAAGAGTAAGAAAGATTCAGCGTCTAAAGTACTTAGCAGTGGTCCATCCTCCCCTTTGCAACACAAAAATTACATTCTTCCATGTTGAATCAATCAATTCCTAGAAAATATTTTTCCAGAGTCCTGAAAAAAATTTTCAAGTCTTAAAAGTGATTCCTGAACGTGACATGCAATTTTGACATACCAGCCTCCTTTAGGCTAAGGCTAATGCTAGGATCCAAGCTCTGTTTCTAAACCTGTCACTAGTCAGCAACATGTCTATCATGTGTCCATCTTCCTTAATGCATGCATACGTTACAGTCTAAACAGCTTGACAAAAAGTACAGCGATACCAACAGTGAACATCGGCTACATGAACTCTTCTCACAGTGTTCAGTCTTAGTTTTACAAAGTCTCACCTACAGCAAGACATACAGAGCAGTATGATGAATGCTTTTTCTACATCCTCTCATTTTCTAGCACCAGAGAGGAAGCATCTTCTCCGCTTCCTCTGAAGCTGAGCTAGAGCTGACTCGTCACTCCTACTCCTGACCAAGTTTCTGGAAGGACAGTCAGGATACCGCTAGACTCCAGGAGCACAGTCCCATGGCACAGTGGGGCAGGGAGGCACCTCGGCAGAACCTCTCACGCACTCTGGACCTCTACTCAGAGTGGGGCAGCTGTAGCAGAGTGCTCAGGGATGGGTTTCAAGTATCTCGAGGCAACCTGTGCCAGTGTTCAATCACCCTCACATTAAGAAAGCGTTTCCTGATGTTTAAATGGAATTTCCTGTATTTCAGTCTGTGGCCACTGCCTCTTGTCTTGTCACTGGGTATTACTGGGAACAGCCTGGCTCAATCTACTTCTCCTGTAAGGTATTTGTACACATTTTAAGTTCTTCTCCAGGCTGAACAGTCCCAGCTCTCTCAGCCCCTCCTCACGTGACACATGTTCCAGTCCCAAGATCTCTCAGCAGCCCTCCACTGGACTCACTCCACTAAGCCCAGACCTCACTTGCACGCGCTGAAGGTGCACCCTTTTCCCACCATCCAGGTCATTAATGAATATGTTGCTGTCCCCACTGGTGATCTGAGGATACACCGCTAGTGAATGTCTCTATTTGGACTTCATGCTGGTGATCACCACCAGTCAGTCTTGCTGTCCACACTTCATCAGTTTGTCTGTCAGGATGCCAGGGGAGACAAGAGTCAAGAGCCTTGCCATCGGTGAGACAAGCAGCGTTCACTGCTCTCCCCTCATCCACTGACAGGCTCATCTCTCTCCAGAAAGCCATCAGGTTGGTCAGGCATGATTTCCCCTTCATAAATAAAAGGTGACTATTCCAAATCACCTTCTTGTCCTTTATATGTTTGGAAATGGTTTGCAGGAATATTTGCTCCACCACACAGATCAAGGTGAGGCTGACTGACTCTTCTTACTTGTATTAGAGGTAGGATTTACTTTTGCTTCTCCCAGCCCTCAGGAACCTCCCCCAGTCACCACAACCTTTCAAAACACAACTGGGAGCAGCCTCGCAGCAACACTGGCCAGCTCGCTCCTCACTCATGAGTACATCCCATCATGCCCCACAGGCCCACAGACTCATGTATGTCCAGTTTAGTTCAGTGCTCCCTAACCGGGTCTTCCACATCCAAGAGCAAGTCTTCCTTGACTGGGATTCCTGAAGGCAAATCTCACCAGTAAAGGCTAAGGTGAAGACGGCTTCAAGTACTTCAGTCTTTTCTGTCCCCATTCAGCAGCAGGCCCTCATTTTCCCTGCTCTTCTTTTTGCTGCTGATATGCCCGTAGGAGCCCTTCTTGTTCCCCTTCATGTCCTTCACTAGGTTCAACTGCAGGTGCGTCTTGGCTTTCCTAACTCCATCCCTGCATGCTCAAACAGTTTCTCATACTCCTCCTAGGAAGAATTCATTATAGATCTTATCAGAAGGTCATCAGTGAGTTCATGTGCAGTAACTTCTGAAAATACTTAAGAAGTTTGAAGTATAAGGCAACTTTTTACAGAGGCAAGACACACTCGTTGCTAACCTCCCGAATTCCAGCAGGGGAGCATCCAAAGTTACTTCACCTCAGAACAATTTCTTCGCAGGCACATCGGTATCTACGTTCACAGACACCCTGGCCATTTTCATCTTGAGAAGAATTTGTATGAAACAGACAAATACAGAGAATATTTGGGATCAATCTACTCTATTATTTAACCCTCCTTATACACAAAACTCACTACTTCAATTCTTGCTTAATAACAGCTATCTATTACCAGAGATGTAGGAGAAACAACATCAAACATTTGTCACCTGGACCTCATGGATAAAGGACATCCAACAGTTAAGTGTTTAAATTCTTTATATTCATTCCTTATTTGTTTCTGCCTCAGAGGATGGACACAAATACTGGCAAGTAGCAAGGCAAAGCAGAAAGCGCTGGTTTAAACAATATATTATTATACATGCTTCAGCTTTATGTTGTGCATGAGCAGCAGCATCCTTTTCGCGTCAATTAAACTGTGTGTAATCAAGAATACAATTTCTATTTTCATACATATACTCACACACATGTATTATTGATCTTGGTTTTTTCCAGAAGCAGATTATATCTCATTTCTATTCTGGAAAGAGTCATATAACCCAGCATCTAAGCTTTGCACCACCTCTATGCTCAAAAGCATGCAGGAAAAAAATTACTACTGAAGAAACAAATCTAGCAGACCTTTCTCCCAAAAAAGAAAATATGGCACTACAGAACGAACTCCAAATAAAACAAACTGAAGATAGAGTTGCATAAATAAAATAATATTAAATAATGAAACGTAAATTCTAAGACATTTCAATATATGCCAGTATAATAAACCTACTTTGGTCACACACTCTATGTTATTTCTAGTTAAAGAAAATAAATATCAGGCCCTACTGAACTGTAATTCTCAGCAGGAACCTAACTTTTGTGTCACAGACAGACTGAACCTGGTAAGACTCACATAAGAACCATTAACGCAAACTCTGACTTTTTAGTTGCCTAATACAAACTTCCCAAATTCTAAACTCCTTTTGTTTCTAGTCTTTTTAGGCTGGCAAAGCAATTTCTTTATTATTTTATTTTTTGGTCAAAGAAATGGCAATGCATTCAAAAGCACACAAAAGAACGTTTCGCAAGTTTATACTTTCTATAAACTGTTCTTTATGGTTCACAAAGAGGTACAGCTGCAGGAACACATTAAGTCTCACATTAGTGCTAACATCACTTTGTTGTAAGTGTCCAAAAACATAGTGAAGGAAGGAAAGAAAGAATGCTTACAATTTTCCTCTTCCTTGTTCCTTCCTCCAACTTTCTTTCCAGTTGAGCAGCAGCATTTGCCAAACCATAGGTGTAACTGGCACAGTATTAGAAGCCTCTATGCAGTACGACCAAATGCTATATACGGGTTTGTACTAAGAATGTTAGTCATGTGGCATCAGGAACTAAGTCCTTGGTTCTGCAATCCATGAACTATTCCCTGCACCAGTATGCCACTAAAGCAAATAAAAAAGATTTACTGAAAATATGAGAGAAGCCTGGCTATTAAGCAGGACTCGGTGTAGTCAGAGATCAGGAGCACAAACAGTCTAGAACAGAAGTGAAGCATGGGTGTTCAGAGAAAAAAGTGTAAACCATACTTATGATGTTATTTATGGAGTATGAGTAAGGAAATATTTTTAACCAGGGCCATATTATGACTGAATAGCTAAACCTGTCATTTTTAACTCGGACTTAACTATATATTGAATCACTGTGGGCTTCTTACTTTCTTTGATGCTGACCATATTCACAAAGGAATAGTCTAAGACTACCACATTTATTTCTTACAGAAATAAAATTACAAGCTTGAATGAGGATCCAGAGTACTCTGCTGGAAAACAGAAAATTTTCATACTTTGTGAGCCAAAACACAATCATGCTGCAAGAGCCAAGAGCTAGAGCATAAACCATTCAACTGATCTACCTTAAAGTTTCATAATTTTTTGTGTTTGTGACATGATAATGATTCTGTTAGAATGAGAAAACAAGTTCTGTGGTCATTTTTCATTATACAATGCAATTGTTATCTCAGAATTAAGGTAATCTGTGGGTGTAAAGTTTTAGCCAAAAATAGCCAGAGGGTCCAACAGATGGATAAAATTTGCATGAGCCTCTCATCCACTCCCTCAAATTATGAGGGCCTTTGTATTAAAAATATTTCTGTCTTCAGAATAAATAAGTTATGGAAACATTTCTGAAGCTGATTATGCAGCTTTTAAGCTGTGCTGGCTACATAAAGCAGCTGTTTTAACATCTACCTGTGCCACAAACACAACTTTTTACACCCACAGTAGAGGTTTTGGCGAGCAAATTCCACAGGGGCGTTGAAGACAGCTGCAGAAAGCAGCAAGAAATACTTTTCAGTGGGAACAGGCTCCTTAACATGCCTTTTATCACTTATCTGCTCCCCTAGTACTATTCCTGTCTCTCGCAGGTTCATTTTAAGCAGAATACATTAAAAGGTATGCTGTTCTAGCTTAAATCGGGAAAGTTCTACCCAGCAACCTGTCCTTCACTCACCCCACTTTTTTCCTCTCCTATCACTCTCTCCTACATGCTTTCCTGTCATTTTGAGAGTCCCGAGCCCAACGTACAGCTCTGCAGTAGCAGGCTTCCCTGCCGATGGGAACAGGGCAAGGAAAAACTAAAAAGTTCCTGCTTGCAGACAAGAAAATGTGAGTTTGCATACCTGTGCTGGATGGAGGCTCTGCTGGGTAAAAGATGGCCCACAGTTCAACAGACCTGGTTTCACACCTCCCTGAACCATCCTGTGCTCCAGAAGCCCCATCAGAATTTCCGTGCAAACCTCTAACCTCCTAAGAGTACAGGGAATCACGGCCCTATTCTTGACACCGCTATTGATCAGCCAGATGACACCAAGCAAGGTACATGGCTCTCTGTGCCCTTCAAATAAATAAATAAATAGATTAAAAGTGTTAACGATTACCTTCCTCTCTGACATGCTAGATGGAAACCGCTGTATGAGGTTAAAAAACCAAAGTTGTACTCTCCGGCCAGTAGTGACAGAGAGAGAAGAGAAAAGCGAGTAAGACGCTTAACAGCTTCTTTTGCATAAGATGGAAAGATTTCTTGGTCTATGACACCTAAGCAGTAAATTCCAGGCTTGCCTCTTTTTTTGTAAGGAATAAATTTATCGTTGATACAATAGCTCCAAGCAAGCATCTCTAACTGTGGAGCAGGACAGTACAAAGAAATCCACTACACCGGCACAGCTCTTACCTTGGGGACAGTTGGGTCCGTACTCCCCACAAGCTTTACAACCCTCAGTCACATCTTTCCAGATCTCACTTCCCTGTTGCACTAAGCAAGGGCAGCACTTATCACAGCATCAAGCCCAGAACCACAGCACGAAAGGGGGAGGAAAGCGCACCAGCCCATTGGGATCTCCACCCGATAAAACCCATTGGATCCTCCACCGCTGCTATACGCTCCCACGGTGGCCTGACGTGCCATATCCTTGAGCCAGCAGAGGGAAGAGGAGAGTGGCAGTGCCAGCAATGGTTATCACAAGGATTTAGGTAAGGAACTCGCTGCACACAGCTCACTGAACACCTCAGCACAGCAAAAAAATCCAGTTACTGTCGACCTCAGCTGTATTTGAGCTGGAGTCAGAAGGCAAAAGACACTACATGCTATTTAAAAATCTTTCAGCTCCTAACATTCATAACCAAAATGTTCCAGGGGAAAAAAAAAAAAAAAAACCACAAAACTTGACACTGTCAGCTGTTTCCATGTAGCAGAGTGCAAAAAACAGATGACCACTGAGCTATAAAGAATCCCAGAGCTTTGCCAAACTTTGCCTCATTGATTAGATGAGACAAGTATCAGATTCAAAACTAGAGTAAGGAAAATGCAACAGGCTTATTAGAGTCAGGCTGTTTATCAGAAGATTAAATAATTCACTGAATCTGACTACTCCCCAGAAAAATATTATTGAATGGATGAAATTAAGTGATTGGTTTTGCTCGCTATTACTGAGGCAATGTAGAGAGCTTGCTGTTAGAGAAAGAAGCAGTTATTACTTCAGCTTTCATTTAATCACACTTCTGATAACAGCTACTTCACATGCAAGAGAGTGGTAATATTATACAGTTCATAACACCAACTTCCACCAGCTCAAAAGCTATTTAAGAAACAAATGTGCAATAAAAAGACAATATGCAAGTACGTGGCATCTACCCAGATTCCTCTTTCCCACTTACATGTGTTGAAAAAGATCCCCTATGAAGCCCCTACTTTGCAAAGGGCTTCCCTCATACATTCTCAAATCGTGCTCCCTTGTCCAGAAGGTGAGGCCACACCTGGGGTACTCTGTGTCCAGTTCTGGGCTCCTCAGTACAAGAGACATGGACACACTAGAGACACTCCAGTGAAGGGTAACAAAGACGATACAGGGACTGGAGCACCTCCACCTCACATATGCGGAAAGGCTGAGAGAGCTGGGACTGTTCAGCCTGAAGAGAAGGCTCAGAGGAATCCTATCAGTGGATACTAATACCTGAAGGGAGAAGGTACCAGAGCCAAGCTCTTCTCAGTGGTGCCTAGTGACAGGTCCAGAAACAACGAGCACAAACTGAAACACAGGAGGTTCCCCGAGAACATCAGGAAACACTTTTTTACTGTGAGGGTGACCAAGTGCTGGCACAGGTTGCCCATGGAATTTGTGGAGTCTCTGCCCTTGGAGATATTCAAAAGCCACCTGGACATGGTCCTGGGCAACAAGCCCTAGGTGGCCCTGCTTGAGCACAAGGGGTTGGGACCAGATGACCTCCAGAGGTCCCTGCCAAGCTGAACCATTCTGTGAGTGTGCCTGAAAATCAGTTAGTTCTGTCAGAAAATCAAATTGGTTGGGAAATACTCAACAATCAGAGCATGAGTATCTATAGCAGCTACTCCTCGATTTTCATGCAACATCAGATTTCTCTTCCCTCCCAAATTGCCTAGTTTCAACATTTCCTCAGCCAGTAAGCGGCACACATCCTCAGACTGCAGCTAACTCTCAGTTTCTCCTGCCTCCATGCCTGTTCCTAATGGTAGCAAATGTTTGCTATTGTTCACTTACATATACAGCTACGTCTATTTGCCTGTTGCACAGATGCAGTGATGACTAAAATGACACAACTGGAAAAAAAAACAAAACCACCAGCCCACACACACCACCAAAAGAAAAAAAGGAACAAAAAACCCCTCAACCAACGACAGGTGGTAGTGCTTAGGCCACACTATTTTGTTATTCATTGTAATTTACTTACTGTGATATCTCCCAACAGGCAACACAGAAGAAATCTGTACATTTGTATGGGGGGTTCTGCTAGGAAAGAACAATCAGCTGCAGACATGAAAGGAACTAACAAGTCAGCAGTTTCACAGATTTTGCCTTACAATATCTGCTGCAACATTTCAGATTATATCAAAGCTGCTATTGCATACCCTTTTCATGGAACTGTAAGACTTAGGGAGAAATAAACATGGCATCAAATCCACCCATCAGGCAGGGATAGATATTCCCTGCAGTGCTATTTTTCCAGTGCTTTATGGAATCTTTATTTTTAGGCATCCTAAGCACTCAGGTTTCCATGACCCACCGACATGAAGTGACCTATTAATTTAAAAATCTTGCTAGCATAACTTCCAGGCTCCTCTCCCACCTCCTCCTCTTTGGAAGCCTTCCACTGGTCATCAACCAATGTTTCTAAGAATAAATACCATGACCACCCAGGTTCTTCCCACCAAACATCAAGCATTTCTCTGTGCATGAGTCAGGTGCTCTGCTGTTATAAAGGCACAGGTAGCCTGAGTTGCTCTTTCAAGAAACCTCTGCCTCTCCCTGCTGACTCCACAGGGAACCCCTGAAGGAAGGAGTCAGGGCCTTACAGACAAGCCATACACAGTCTAAATCTTGTGTAACTTTCTCAAATCATCTAGACACCTGTTTTTCCCCCTCTTCCCTCCACTAGCTCCCACTTTAAAAAGTATCTTCTTGGCATGGTACTTCCCAATCTGAATGCATTTTCTACAAACTTGTACAGCAGAGAGAGGTCTATCAACATCTCCATCAACATCCCAGCTCCAAGTTCTTGCTGTGTATTTCAAAGTACCTCATCAGCATTTTTCCTTACCTTTTAAGAATGCAAAGACATGGGCTACTCGTGGAACACTTCTTCTAGGACCCCAGTTACTTCTGATTTTCAATGCACAGATTCAGACTACTCCTCTCTAGATGCATGTGAGACAAAAGAGGCAGGAGTATTTGCTTTATAATGCAAGCCACTGAGAAAATAGAACCTGGCTGAAGGAAACAGGACCACCAGCAAGACATGGTTTGGAAACCACCAGCTGCTAAACATGGCCTGGTGTTGTACAGGAACAGATCAACAAGAGGACCAGGCAACTACCTGTAAGTACAAGAGGAGTGGAAGGAAAAGGACGTGCTCATATCTTGGAAGGCAGTAAAACAGAGAAAATGAGACCAAAGAAATAGAATACATTGGCACCACATTTAACTCCTTTCTGGTACAAACAAACAAAAAAAATGGCCATACTTAATGCTATCTCCTGCCAATTGCTATGAGATAAAGTCATAACACCACCAATCAATTACTGTAGGCATTCACAAAATTACTGTGTGATCTGAAATTGAAGCCAAAACTGGTATGTGTGAGATAATTCTCAAACACTTTCTGAAACAACACCATAAGGCTTGGTTTCCCCTCATCTCCCCACCTGCCCCAACCCCTTCAGGTCTTGTGTCCATTTCAACACAAGTCACTGCCATGGAGCAAAAGTGTACAACTTCATATTCCAAACAGACAATTAAAAAAACAAAAAACAAAACACAAAATCTATTCAGAAAAACAATGCAAGTTCTAATCTGCACAAGACTTCCCAAAGTTTAGGAGACCTTACAAGGTAAAAAGACACATCAACAGAATTTAGATTTCAAGAGCAAGCTTTGAATTCTGGGCTGAAACATGATGTAAAAATCTTTGGGATGATCAGTTTCCTCCTGTCATTCTGATCAAAAGCCAAGCAACAACAGAGAATAGCCCCTAGTAGTAATGAGGCAAAAGCTATGAAACATTCACCTATTTTCTACAGATTTGTTGTAAGGAATTTAGAAATACTTATTGTTTAACTACAAGGATGGTTGTAAGGAGCACCTCCTCCTCTGTAAATGTCCAGGACTTTCCAAACTGAAAAAATAAAAGAGGGAAATAGTAAGTCAAATCCCCTTGACTAGATGCTTTTAATCCAGCCACTGGTAGCTCATCTCATGACAGATTTGTCACTTGCCAGCAGTTTGGTGACCTTATATGAGTACAATGTTATGTTGGCATCCTCTCTCTGGGGCAGATGTATTAAACTGAACCAACCATCCCCTTGACCAGTAAAGGTTTTTACAATAAACATTCTCAAGGGTGCTAAAACATACTATTTACATAAGGCAAAGACGCACTGCTTCTTTATTCATACTGCCATGGGCTCCATGATCTCCATCCTAGTCTCCTGATGATTTCTACCCTGAATCATTAAGTGTGATAAGAAGCAAGCTTTGGCAAGCATCCAAGTGTCTGTTTCTAAAGCATTAGTACTCAGAAACTGTAATACAAACCTAATCATTGTGCTTCCAAGCTTACAAACAAAGCCAAACATCTATTTTCCACACAAGAGGGTCTGCTTTCTTCACTGCAGCTCTAAAGAGCAAGAGAGTAAAATAAATTGCAGTCAAATACTTGCTCTCCACTTCCTATCCACCCCTCCACTCTCCAAACATCCTCTAACCCAGATTCTAAAACAAAGAAAAACAAATGCCTCATTATATAAACATAAGTTATGTTTGAAAATCTACTTGCCTGCTCACCAATAACTATGGGGAAACTTTCCTTGGTGAAAAGTCGTGTGTCATCATTTTCCACAGCTTTCACTTGAAAGCTGAAAAAGTAATAATAACAATAAAAAAACCCCAACCACGAGGTTTTAGCTTATGTTTTTGACCCACTGCTGTACCGGTCAGATTAGGTCTTACAGGCAAGCACCCCTACTGCTCAGGGAAAGGCAGCAGCAGTGTGCTCAAGCCTGGTGTTCCCTTCCAACTTAATGGCAACAGGCTACAGACAACTGACATCTCTGAAAAGGGCTGATCCTACTTGCATCATATATCTGTCATGAACTGTAATGACCTGGAAGGGGCTCTCTCCCCTCAATTCTAAGACAAGAAATCCAGATAAATAGCTAAGAGTGATATAAATCTTTACAGCGAGAACCAAAGAGGAACCTGATTCTCACCAATTTCAAAAGGATTCTTGTCTTTTTCTTGCTCCCATGGTAAGAATGAGCAGCCCCTAAACTCTTGCAAGACTGGATCCAAAATTTACTGCTCCAAAAGCACAACAGCACAGAAGGGGAGTAGGGAGACCTCTTCCACCCACCCAGTTATTCAGGAAAGACAATCCTGTTAGAAAGGGCTGTAAACACATCCTTAAAAAAAAAACTGCCCTGAGTAACAATGCAGTAGTTTATTTGGGTAAGTGTGTTCATACACACTCACATGAGCAGACAGACTGGCTATTCACCCCCTTGGCTGTACTCGCACCAGCGGAAGCACACAAGGCTTCCTTTCACAGCGCTGCGATTTAAAACACTGCTCGCAGGGGGTCAGCAGCAGGTGCAAAGTCACCACTTCCAAAAAAACCCAACCTATAAACAGACCTTTTTGTCCAGCCCAACATGAAAACAAACTCTTAGATCTCACCTGCAAACTTTTATTTGCACAGAAGCACAGCTACGAGACCAAAATAACAAGCAGTGCTCTTTTTGAGTGGGTTACAGAAGCTAGAAGCTAACGATGTGCAAGTACTTTCACATGAGACTAAAACAACCCAGAAAAATTTTGGGCAAGCTTCTATCTCCAAAAAAAGGGGTGATTATAATACAAAACACAATCAAACAATTTCAGTAATTGCAGTTTCTTGCTAGACACAAGAAACATCAGATACTCTCTTGTTATTAATACATTGATTTAAACGATGGGATCAGAAGAAGAGGATGGGGGGGTGGGGGGGTGGTGTAAGAATCAATTACCAGCTGGACACAGGGAATAGAAAAGGATACCAGAAAAATATGAGATTCTTCTTATCCCATCATATTTACTGTTTCAAGCTTTTGTGTCAGAACAGTCCTAGGATCATATTCGACTTGTTCAACCATTTCACAGTGTTCCCACCAAAAATCACATCAAAATCAAGTCCCTCTGTTATACCTTCATCCCATGTTCTACAGATTTTGACAATATAGAGCTATACTTAAATAACAAGTGAAAAACTTCCACTTACCGTCACTGCTGATTTCAACATGAGTTATTGATTTCAAAATAGTTTTACCAGCAATTTGTGCAGTAGAGCTAGCACAGATAGTAACCTCAGATCCTTTACTAGAGTTAAAGAGGGGAAAAAAAAAACCCAGTCATTTTTTATTTTCCCCACAGAGCATTAAGCGTTGAAGCGTTTGGACAAGTTACTTTTGCTAAAGTCTCCCTTTCTGGCAGCCTTCAATACTTATTGTTCTTTGTCAAACCCTAAGCAAAAGCCATCTTCCTCCTCCCCAATTTCATATGAAAATATGAGAACCACTGCACCAACCACTTTTTTCCTCCCATGACAGCCATGATTCATTTTGGCCAAGTATTCTCTGATAGAGCACAAAGTGCTTGCCATTCATTTCAGGTGAACGAAGCTTCAAGAAACTGTATTTTTACTTCCATTTTTGCAAACCAAGTCTGAGCAGAACCACTGGAAACAAGAGATAAGTAACACAGTTAAATTCTCCTGGAAATTAAGTCTTCCGTATCAGGACACATATAAACCCTTTGGTGAGACTCTGGAAACCAATTATAATTGGAGAGACACTGGAAACCAAGCAATAACTCCTGAAGTAGAACTACACAGAGACTGTGTTAATGAACAGTGGCAATACCCTTGAAAGAAAAGTAGCTGGACCACTTTGCTGGTAGTAGCTGGACTTTGCCTCAGCCTCCACAGGAGCTCTTCCCTCCAACACTATTTGCCTCATCTCTTTGATGTGGCCAAAATCCCTCCATGAAAGGATTTATCACAAGTGTCTTTTTCGTTTAAGTATTTCTATGGCTATGATCACTATCATATCCGAGAATATCACATCCTGTTAGACATTTAGCTTCAAAATGTCCTTTGGACAAAAGGGGACTAAATGCAGACAGAATTAAAACACAACTTGTTCAATGTCACATTAAGTCTGTCAGGGCAAGCAACTGAAGCCTCCCTCATCTCCCCCAAGCCCAAGTGGAGCACTCCATTTAATCAGCAGACTTGCTCTCTCACAGGTGTATATACCACACTGTCATATAACTTGAAAGTAAACCAAAACCAATCACATTTTTGAAAAAGCTGTAGTAATATTCCCTCTCATCAGGAACTGGATTAATCCTTTAAATCCCTTGTCAAAGCTGACAATATGAAACAGAAAAAGTACACATAAATGCTGCATATATGCAATACCTGATTCCCAGAGTCAGATATTGAAAGCAGAAAAAATAAATACTGTCCAATTTTCCAAATATACTTAGAATATCATCACAACACATTCACACAGTCTTAAACATTTTTTGCTATGACTGTACACAGTGTTTTATGACCAGTCAGGTTAACGCAGCCCAGTGACCACTTCATCTTTTTGAAAGGAAAAGGCTTGAGGCAGTAATAAAACAAGGTATATTCTGGTTCTCCGCACAGTATTCCTTGACAGCATCATGCATTAGGTAGAGCTTTGTTAAACTTACCACCAGACAAGCTGGGAGTGATGAGCAAGTCATGCCGCCTTTTAACAAAAGCTACTTGGAGATGAGACACATCTTTTGCCTTCCAAAAAAACTCACTTATAACTTGAAACCTTAGCAACATAAGTGGAAGTCCAAACATACTAAATCTAAAAGATATGTAACACATTCAAAACAGCAAAATGTGGAAGCCCAAAGAGCGCAGAAAAGATATATCACTACAGACTTGTCATTTAGGTTCAGACTATCTTTTCAAGGCTTTAGGAAGCAGCTTCTAAGGTGACCTTTCAGTTCCTTACAATGTTAATGACTTTAAAAATGTAATGAATTCCAAGAGCAACAGAATCAAACAATCCACCAAAAAGCCAGAGAAAAATCAAAATGCTTTGAAGTATGGAAGAGCTCTTTTAAAAACACTATGCATTCGTGAAAACAGTAAGAAAAGAACTATCAATAAGTACGTAATAAGGGCCTTGTTAAAAGCATATTCATTTCAGGAGCAGGCATTGTGTCACCGTTCAGTAAACCTCATTCATAGACCTGACTGTCTTTCCTTAGGTGTTTCTCCTACTCACACACCTGAAGGGCCTTCAAAACTGTAAACAATTCATGATCCATGTGCAAAACAAAACTGGATGAGACAATCCTTTTTGGCCATAAAAAAGCAGCATGCTAGGTGCTTTTATTGTTTAGAAAAGCTTGTCCTGAAGAATTCTGTGCTTTCCATCATTTTAAATATCAATGCAGTATTACCAGAATAAAAATGCCAAATCACACACACACCCCAAAAAAAACACGCAGCTGTTGTCTGTCCCCTCTTTCTACAGTTTAGGAATAAAATTCGTATGCGTAACACTCTCAGTCACTTTTATTGTTTGCTTTGGATCAAAAGATGAAAAAAGTCAGTTTTTCTTTTTTGTCCCTCTCTTAACATATTAACAGGAAAAAGCCAGACACTTCAGAAAAAAAAAACAAAATACAAAAAACAAACACAAAACATAAACCCACACACACACAATCCCAAAACATCCTACCAAAATAAAGCAAATTCATACTACCTCAATTAAGAAAAGTTTTGCTTTGTGTTTAGTTTTATGTATTTTGAAGATTTTTTGTTACAAACGCCCCCACTCAGATTTCTTTCTGCTTCTTCTGTTTGACAAAATTATGGTTATATTCCCCCAGGTGTCCAAAATAAACATAACTGTTGTGCCAACTTTAAGCCTACAGAGCACATCTGGACAAAATACCCGAGAGCTTCCAGTGGCAGAAAGAGTAAGAGTAGGGAGCAATTTAGAGATTGTTTGAGGAGCACAACTGGCCACTTAAGTCTTTTGTCTTGCATAGGAAGCCACTGCAGAGGCAACTTCCACATGCAATCAAATCAGTGCACTTGTTGGCTGGCTCCTGGGGAGTTCAACAGGGAAAATGTTCATGTCAATTAAAGAAACAACAAGTTTGCACTGCAAATACTGAAGATCGAAAGTTTTTGCGTTTTGTTTTTTTTTTTTTTATTGGCCATTAGAGGGTTGATACCAGCCCTTGGAAATACTCATTTCTGTATTTTGAAGCATGTGTATGTTACAAGCCAAAGCAGGGAAGAATAAAGTAATGCAAAACCATCACAGTTGCAGGGGAATATAGTCCCCAGTGCATTCCCCAAAAGCCACTGAGCTGTTCAAGATTTACGATTTCTGTCTTACTCATCTAAGGGAAGACTCTTCTCACTTCCTCCCACTGCTGGAGTTGGTTTTTGATTAGTGAGCCAGGATTACCTTGGCAGAATCAACAAACAAGACCTCATTTGTGCAAATCCCAATACTCCAGTTTATTACTGGAAAGCCTGGCAGTTTTTATACTTTCTTGTATTTTGGAGCTCGTAGATGGCTCAGGACTGGTGTGTACCCCCATACAGCAAATTTAAGCCTACTGCCAACAGATGTGCTTTTAAGTATCTTCCACAGATCCTTCAGAAAAAACCCACTAACGTCCATGCCCCCACCGATTACATGACGAAAACCAGGGCTCTAGATCCATCCTGCTGGGATAACTACAGTGTGAAACTTGTGCTGTGTTATCATAAACCAGAGCCAGAATAGACAGCAGAAACCATGAGCTTTCTGCAGACCTTTATGTCCTCTGAACTATTATAAGCTTGAAGTCAGAATGGGATAAATAATGAAGCACAGTCTCCTATCTACTACTCTGCTCTCATTTGCTCCATATGACTCTGGTAAAGTCTTATAAATGAGAAGAGATGGCAATGCAAAGTGGAAATACTGAATACCTTCTCCCATACAAACTACCATGATGTTTTTTCCGAGATTCTCCCTGATCAGTATAGCTATCATATACAAAAAGCAAGATGCATGCAGACAAGACATCAGAGAAGCTGCTCTGGAAGAAAAAGAATTTACTAATACTCTGAATATTCTGAAAATATACTCATCCCCCATCTCCATCAAATAAAACTTCATAGAACTAGCAAATTTTTACACTTAATTCCTCTGAAAAGAAACCTACACCACCTCCTCCTCCTCTACAGGGTATGATGCAGGCCTTAAGAATAAAATGAGTTCTCCAACCCCAGTGTTTTCATGCTGCCTTGATCTTTTATGCACACACCTGCCTGATGCAGGTGTGACTTCTATTCTGATCGCTACTGAAGTTTTCTGTTGTTACTTAGGAACATCTTTTCAAGTCCTGAGGTAAAAAAAATCCAAGCATGCCCTCCAGAGTAACATAACTAACCACAAGCAACACACTGAAACCTCCAACGTAAATAAAAAACCCAAAGTCCGTCGAGATGACCCCTCTCCGCACTGCGGAGGCTACAAAGCGGTTAAACAGAGAAATCACTTCTTTTAGGCTAGCCCTTCTTGGTTCTTGTAGATTAAAATGCAATAAGGGTGACTGCAAAATTTACTTACTGAAACATGGTTGTTTTTGGGGGGGGCGATTTAAATTTTAACACCATAAATTGTGGGTTGGAAGGACTGGAAGGTAAGAGTTGCTTGTACACTGGATCTGTGGCTTCAGGGGGAAAGTTTGATAATTTTTTTTTAACGGCATGAGACTTGACTAGCCCAACTGTTGTATAAAACAAACATATGTAGGGCTTTGCTAGTTAGCAGGACTGGATGTCTAAGACCTATTCATCTCCAAGCAGTTCTGTTAGTTCCCTGGAAGACAATGAGACTACGGGTTACAAAAAAACTGTTCATAATCTGCAGACCTTACCAGCTGGATAGCTCAAGGAGTATGCACCACTCTTGCAAAATCTACACTCAGTACAAAAAGAAAATAAATTAAAATCTTTAGCAATGTCATCCACACGGATCAACTTTGAAAACCCAAGTAAAACTGTATACCAAGGAAATGTAAAATTACTTTAAGTAGTAGCATGCAAACAGGCACCTTAGCATCCAAAGTACGTTCCGCTTCTCTGTGGAGGCAGCAGCACAGTTTGCTTAGTGCGTACTAGGACTCCAACCACAAGGTCTCTGCTTCCCTCTCAACCACTGGTCTGCTGCAGGATGTTAGATTAAGTCCTTGTCTCCCCAGCATCCCAGGTGACCCAGTGCTGTGCTTTTACCCAGCCAGTAACTAAGTATCACACAGCTGCTCGCTCACTCCCCCACCCCCCCAAGGGATGGGGAAAAGAATCGGAAAGGAATGTAGAACTCAAGGGTTGAGATAAGATCAATTTAATAATTGAAATAAAATCAAAAACCACTAAGTTAGAATGAAAAGGAGGGAGAAGGGAAGAGGAATGAAATCCCAAGGGAAGGGAGAAAAGAAAACAAGCGATGCAAAATACAATTTCCCACCACCCACTCAGCAATGCCCAGCCAGTCCCTGAGCAGGGATCAGCCAGTCCCAGCCACCACCACCACCCCCAGTTTATATACCGAGCATGACATCCCATGGTATGGAATATCCCTTTGGCTAGTTTGGGTTAGCGGTCCTGGCTGTGTCCCCTCCCAGCTTCTTGTGCCCCTCCAGCCCTCTCACTGGAGGGCCCAAGAAACAGAAAAAGTCCTTGACTTAGTATAAGCATTACCCAGCAACAACTAAAAATATCAGTGTTCCATCAACATTGCTCTCAGACAAAGTCCAGAACACAGTACTTCACCAGCCACTAAGAAAAAAATATAACTATCCCAGACAAAACCAGGACACCCAGGCACAGAGAGGATATTCCTATACTAATTGATCTAATGAGTGCAGAAGTTCATTAACAGGTAGATATTAACAGATGTCTACCTTCTCCTGAGAGAATCCGACACTTCAAAGAAACCCCAAACCATTTTCAAATAAGACTGCACTCCTTCCCCAAAGACTCCTCACATTCCGACATTCACAATAAAGGCTTTTCTGCACTTGCCGAGCACCTCACAAAAATTATCATGACCCATTCACCAAAATGCAGTGGTTTCCAAGCCTTTCATCTTCAAGTCTCAGAAGATTTTCCAGCAGCCACACAACTACTGGCTAGCGTGGTTAGGGTAGTAGATCCTAGTTTTATTTCCTGGATCCCTCAGAAACAGTCAGGAGGCCACTAAGTGAGAAGCTGTGTAATCCTGTCTCTCTCGCAGTCTGTTCCCACACAAGCCAAACAACAGTCATCCTTGATGAAGATAAAAATTCAGAAAATTAGTTATCAGCTTCCCTCTGAAAACTAGAGATCGGTGTTTGATCCCATTAAAAAGTCAATTTTAAGCAAAATCTGCTTCTGCCTTGGTGGAAAATCTGTCTGTTTCCTCTCCAGTGAAGGAATTTCTTCCTAATTGCCACATTAAAGGAAGAAAAGAAAAAAAGTCATTAAAACTCAAGCCAAAAAGGCAACACTCTGTTGTGTTTGGTAAGTAATACTCAAAGTGTTTCTTCTCCTGCTTTCACATGAATTTTCACTGATTTTTTTTTTCTCCAGTTACAGTGGAATCACAGCATAATATGAACTGTAAGTGACTTCTGTTCACCTGGTGCTACTCTAACAAAACAGGGACAAATTGACTTGGGTTGCTTGGGGCCTTGTCCAGCTCTGTTCTGAATATCTGCAAGGACATCTCAACCTCTCTAGGTAGCCTGTTCCAACATCTGACCACTCTCACACTGGAATTCTTTTCCCTAATATCTCACTGGTATTTCCCTTGTTGCAACTTATTGCCTGTTGCCCCTTGTCCTACTGCCATCCACCTCCCAGAAGAGCTTGTCTGTGTCCTCTCCATACCCCCTCATCAGTTAAGACACGGGATAGTTTTCCCTTAAAGAAAAGCAACACAGGCACACTTGTATTCCCAAGATGTTCATAAAATATGTACACACAGGTAAGGATTTTCAGCTTATTTTTCTGAAATACAAGTACTGTATTTTTGTTTGCAACCTAACACCATCTCTTACGGCTTGCCCTTCTACAGCCTGTACCGCCAAAGGCTCACCTTCACAGACAAGTAACACAGATCAGCTAATGTGGTAAAAACTCACACTGGGAATTACTCCGCAGTAATCCTCCTGCACAGAGATACCCTCAGGTTTTGTTCCCTATTTGAACTAGCCCTGCCAGCCTGTGGTACTTACACCACCGCACCACACACTCTGGTTTTTGCAACTTCTCAGTTCTGCAGGGAAGCGACGTGGAAACGGGGCACAACGCAAAACCCACGTGCAAACTCGCGGTCAGCATGAGGATGTCGCCTGCAGACCGCAGCGCGGGGCTCGCACCGCGGCACCGGGACACCTCCTGCGGCAAAGCACCGGAGCCCGCCCGGAGCGCTGCTGCCCCGGCGCTGCCAGCACGCCGGTCTCTCCAGGAGCGCGTCGGCCGCACACGGGTGATGCTTGGCTCACACAGCACATGCGTCTGGGGTTTTGGGGTTGGCTGTTGGTTGTTTTTCCAGCAGGATCTTCTGCCGAGCCACCCATAACGCCGCTCCTCCCCTCCGGGGCCCGGCCCGCACCTGAGCGGGGCGGGGAGGCGCTGGCCGGGCTGCAACGCCCGAGCCCCGGCGCGACCCGCGGGCAGCGAGCGCTGCCTCCGCCGCGCCTCACGCCGACCTGACGGCAGAGGCAGCCGGCGGGCTGCCGCGCTCCGCGACGGCCACCGGGCAGACAAAGAGCCCCCCCGGCCACAGGTTCCTTGGCTCCGAGGACGGGTCTCAAGGGGGCTCTACCCCTCCCCTAAATTAACTTCTGAGAGGGCGCACCCCGCTCCCAGGGCGCCGCCGGCCCTTCCCACCCCGGGGTCAGCCCTCACCGTCCCTCCCGCCGCCCCCCATCCCGCTCCCGCCGCCCGGGAAGCCGGAGGGCTCCGCGGCCGACCACCCTCCCCCGCCGCCGGAGGGAGGCCCCAGCCCAGCAGCCGCGGGGGGCGAGGAGGAGCCGCAACAAGTCCCCGCCGCCGCCAGCCGCCCTTACCCAGATAGTGCCGCAGGTCCAGCAGAAAGTGCGGGGGCCCCCCGTTGAGCTGGTAGAAGAGGGAGCCCAGGCAGAAGAGCAGCAGGGCGGCCATGCAGAAGCCGTAGTCGCGCAGCGAGAGGAAGGGCAGCAGCGAGAGGGGCCGCCGCCTCTTCCAGCCCCCGCCCTGGCCCGGGCCCGGGCCCCCTCCCGCCGCCACCGCCGCCGCCACCGCGGGGGGCCGGGGCGCCGGGCAGTCCCCGCCACCGTGCTGCTGCTTCTTCTTCATCCTCCCCTTCGCCGCCTCCGGGTCACGCAGCCCGCCGGGGAAAGCGCATCCTCCATCCGCCTGTTCGGCGGGGAAAGTTCCCGGCAGCTCAGGGGACCCGTCCCGTCCCCATCGCCGGCTGCCCGCGGCAGGCGAGAGTCCCCGGCGCTGCGGCGGCGGCGGTCGCTGCTGCGGAGCGCCGCTAAGGGGAGGGGAAGGAGGTGGTCACCATCCCGCTCCCTGGGGCTCCTCTCCTCCTCCGCCGCCGCTCTCGCTCCCTCTCTCCACTCGGCCTCTCGCTCCGGTGTCAAGTTACAGCCAGCGCTCCGCCGCCGGCCGCCTGCGACTCGCGGCCGACTTGTGCGTGCCGCCCGGCCCCGCCGCCCCCGGCCGCGCCGCCCACCCCAGCCCGCCCCGGCCCCGGCCCCGGCCCGGCCCGCCTCGGCCTCCGCTCCCCGCGACGCGCCCGTTGCCTCCGCGCGAGCGACCCCTGCGGGCGCCGCCGCCGCCCCACCGGCCTGACTGCGGCGGGGCCCGGCCCGCCCCGGCCGCCCCGACCCACCTGCCCCGGCCCGCCCCCGCCGCCCCGCTGTCCTGCCGCGGGGCGCCTCGCTATCCCCGGCCGCAGGGCCCTACCCTCGCAGCCGGGCCGGCGGGGAGCAGCGGGCGGGCCCTGCACTGCGCCCCGGCCCCCTGCCGCGCCGCTCCCGCTCGGGCGGGCCCGGGGTCTCGCCAGGCCACTCGCCCACATGAGGGCCACCGAGCTGGCCTTGCAGGGGTGGTAGCTATGGTGGCTTGGGCAAGTAACACGGCATTAAGGTCCGGCACCTTTATAGTCGTGCAGCATCGTCCGTGGGGGCAGAGGGGGACTGCTCTTCTCATTGTAGCTTTGCCGGGACGGTTGAAGCGGGGTAGTTGTCTGCTGGGGATATGGCTTTAGGCAAGCACAGAAATTACAAAATTAAAATTGCTCATGCAACCTTAGTTTGACCCCCTTGTACATATGGTGTATGATACAGCCTCTAATTACTTGATAATGCTATTTTTCCTAGAGAACCACTTCCCACCATGCATAGGGTGAGCTGCGCTCGCTCAGCACTGAGCTCTTAATAGCTTCATCCTCTTTATAAAACATATGTCCCCAATATGTCCTGATGGCTTATTTGGAGCTATTCTTGTCCTTGGGCATTGTCTGATGTAGAAATACATTTCATTCCCTCATGCAGCTGCATTGCCAGCACAGCAGTGGAGGGAGGAGGGCTTGGGGTGCTGCTGCCACTTCATCGTTCCGTGTGATGGACCTGGCTGGAAGCAGCAGGACGGCTTCCCCAGGATCCTGCTCACAGGATCACACGAGACTCTTCATTTCTAAGCAACAGCAAGTTCTGTCCACTGTGGTTTGGGAGAAAAGTAGGAAATCATGACCCAAGTGCAACTCGCCAGGTCAGAAATTAAAAGGCAATCACCCTTTTCCTTTTTAGGCTTAAAAAATAAATCCTGATGTAGGGGGCCTGACTCATAATCTTTGCGCACTTGCAGCTGGAAATTTTGCTCAGGAGACTGCATTCAGATGGTTTTGCCACTTATGCTTGGGTAAATGCCTGAATCTTACCTACAGTACTGGCTTTGTTTTGTTGCTTGCATCCAGCAGCAAAGGGCATCTGCTGAAATATGGAAATTAATCTTGCTGGTATGGACAAGAGCATGAACCCAGAATCTGACAATAAATAATCAATTCCATTGCATTCCCTGATAAAAAATATCCTCATACTGGCTAAGACGGCAGACCACCTTAGATAGTTTGGTGAGGAATCTACCAGTTTTAGTTACACAGTTCTATGGCATCACTGCACAGAACCTTCCCAATCTTACACAAAACCTGTAGCAAAGACAAAGTTAGGAATGACACTTGATTTTTGAAAAAGAGAAAAGTAATACGATGCAAAAAGTGAGTCCTCTTTGCGCTAGTGTTCAGGGGAAAAAAAAAGGGGGGGGAAGGAAAAAAGAAAGAGAAAAAGGTAAATCTTTAGGACTGCAGTTCACTTTAAACATAAATATCCAACTATTTTCACCAGATAAAAGTCATAACTCTAGTTGCACAGTTAAACTACTACTTCTTAACTCTCATGAATGCTGCTTTGAAACACTTATGGAGTATTGGGGGCTTACTTAACGTGTGCTGCTTCCATGGACATTTAAAATTGTTTTATATTCTTTTGAATACTTCCATATCTAATGGCTTGTTTGAATGACCAGACTGCAGATTTGTTTAGCAGTACTAGTTGCTGTTGCAGATGAGAAGCAAGTAAGGACTTACACTGAATGTTTGAGAAAAATGGAGCCTTTGATGAGAAGACAGACACCACCTGTAAGATGAATCAATAAATCTTTATTTTTCTGGTTGCAAAGAATGTCTTTGATCTCTAGGAAGAGATTTAAAAAAAAATAAAATGGGAAAACAGACCAATCGAGTAAAATTTAAGTGGGAAGACTGTACTGTTGAGACAGTTCTTGCCATGTTTCTAAGCACCAACAGATAAAAAATTATCTTGGGAGGAAGAAGACATGGAAATCTTTGTTGCTGGAATATATACTTAAATGGATAAGTTAGCTGTAAAATTAGTTACTTTCACTTACATGAACTATCACACCTATGTTATACTATCATTTAGAATGCCTAAATCAAATAAGAGTAACGAGCAGGAACATAAACACTGTTTACTTTGTGCTATGGCTTGATACAGTGCAATTGTTTCCCTATTTTTAATTTCCCTGTTACTCATATAATGAAAACAGTATGATTTTCATGCATAGCATAAAGCAATTAAAACATACTTACACCCTTAACTTCGTACATTCCCACTCACACAAAAATACCCTAAGAATCCAAAACACAAACCCCACATTAAAGGAATATTACAGTTGAAAAGCCAAGTGTCGACACTTTGGGATAATCCAAAGGTAAGATTTTTCAGAGAAACTTGTTTTGACCTGTGGAGCATATGACTTACAACTTAGACTTTTGTTGTGTGATGATACTGTTTTGCTCAGAGGACCATTGCCTTGTACCGTGTATAGGACAGACACTGTTCACTGAATGTGTGAATTTATTTTTAATCTCCTTGTTCAACATATGTCCTCAGGCTTTGTTTAAAGCTATTTAAATCCTACTTGTAATGTGGAATTATTAATGTTATAGCAGGCTTTTCTACAGCATTCATTGTTACAGTACTTTGAGCACATGATGAATGCTTATGAATTACTTTCATAAGATGTAGCTCATATCACCATTTTACTGATTGGGAAATGAGACACAGAGAGATTAAGGTTAAATGTGTCTATTAATTTTGGTTGCCAGCCTTGAGATGACAGGGGTTTGCCTTGGTGAAATAGTTAGCATTATGCAGCACTTTGTATGTTCGAAGCATAGCTCCCTTTGACTTCAGACACAGCTGTGAATGCTAACTACTCCTGCAAATCAGACCCCAGGCTCTCAAACTCAACACCAAGCATAATAAGAGCACTGAGTGGCCACCTGTAGTTCAAGTAATCCGCCTGACATCATATAGGAGTGCTCTGGTGCTAGCAGACACAGAATCAATCATTTTCAAAGCAATATTCACTGCAGCAGTCCTTATCCTCTGCCTGCCTTGACCTTGTCCCACTCTTCTTTTTCCTCCTCTCCTAGATCTAGTCTCAGCTCCAGGATCTTTGTACAAATCTTGTTTCCTTCCGTGACCTCATCCAGTCCAGGTCCAGCTTTTGCTCAGACTGAACCCCCTTCCCAGCTGCAACGGTTCCAGCAAGAAGGATATCGCAAACACAGAGGCATTTCCCCACTCCTGGAAGAGGACGCTCCATACAATCAAAGGAGTGGAGAAGATAGCTGCCAAAAATTTCCAAGTGGGTCCACACTGGTGCTGTGCTAGAGATTCCTGAGCTGATTTGTCACTCCAAATTCATGGATTCAGAAACAAGTTCAATGAGAGAGATAAAGAGCCTATGTGGAGGCTGTGTGGCTGGCAGTACTCAACAGGGAGGCTCATTTGGACACATCAGCATGGGTTACCCACTGGCTAGTCAGTTCTGCTACTCAGCCAGCCTGGACGTAACATAGCGTCTTGCCAAATGGACTGTGCCCTCATGATTACGAGCCTACATCACTAGTATCTTGTGAATGGCTGCACCAGGCTACTGGGGTGCTGCAGCTCTCTGTTACTGAGCGCACATTATCTGAGGCTACAGAGAGGTCTCTAGTCTTCCATGGGAACAGCAAAAACCATACGCCTAAAAACCAAAGACCAATGCTCCAAGGAACAGATGTACTATGATTTCCCATTTTTGCAGTGGTAGGATTTTCTTTGAAACATAGGCAAAACATCTGTCCCTTATTCTTAGAAACATCTGAACATTTTTTGTTGAAATTTTTTAAATAAATTATCTAAATAAATTCTCATTAAGCAAAATTCCCCAGCTGGGATATTTCAGAATAGGCAGTTTGCAAAGGTATAAATAACTAGAAAGGGATAAGATACAGCCTGGGACCTAATTTTCGTAAGACAGTAAGGACAGAGGAAATTTAGATGCAAAGTTTCACTGAGTAAAGGTTCACTGGTATAAAAGAATAACAATATAATGTCACCTGAGAAGCACCCATGAAAGATTACAGCTTTAGATTCCACCAGCACTCTCTGTGATTCAGAAAGGGTTCAGAGCATAACAGAGTAATTGATGGCAACTGTGCAGGCTTTATTTTCCTTTATTCAGCAATAGTTGATAATTTGATGGGGATGCAATAAGGGTGCACCATACCCTTTAATTTCATGCTTATAGAATGCTTGCAAGTTTCATCTGCCTTGACTGAACTGGAATTGCAGCCCTGTGCTGGCTGGTTATATTAATTTCTGTCCTTTGTGGCAGGTTCTGGGAAAAATATGACAGCGAATATCTGAAAACAAGGAAATGAGCTTGTGTACCAGATGGATACAACTTAGCGACACTCTGATGGAGCAAGTTCACTTCAGAAGAGGTATTTGTAATTTGTAATTGAAATAGTACTGGAATTACATGAGTATGTTCTGTTGACTTCACTTGGAGTGTGATGGATTTATCTAAAGGAATTTATATTAATACCTTGGCATTGCTGGCTATCTCCAGCGAAGGGCTACTCACAGGCCTATCCAAACTCCCGATACCACTGTTTTTGTTTGCTTAATTTTCACAGAAAATGGGAAATGAGAATTCACCCAGGATGCTTTCCTTTTTAATCAGTATGTGTATCATTCTGGAGAGGCAGTTGAAGCTAGAGGTACAAGAGAATGTTGTATAATGTATAGTCTTGATGATCAATCCTTTCCTCTCATAAATATCCACTCAGAACTCCCCAACTGAGTTTCCTTTTACTTTCTGTTCTTCTTGTATTGATTTTCCAATAACAGTCTAATTCCTGCATTTGCCTGCAGAAACCACTAATAGAAGGGCAGAAGTTTCAATGTGTAAACAGGAATTTTCACACAACAGACCCATTAAAAGCTACATTTGTTTAGACAGTTAACAGAGTAACACCATACAATGTACTGAACAGATTTAGACATGTAAAGATGCAGACAGTCACATGGGGAAAATACAATACTGGTGCTAATTAGGCACTAATTAAAGTAGATAGTTAGGCACTTATATCTAAATCCAGGAAATGCAAAAATATGTTAGAAACACGCAGTTACCTCCAACATAGCTGGTGCCTTGCATGTGACCCCACGTAGAACTACACCATTATAATACCTGGGAGCAGCAGAGCCAGGTTAGCACAGAGCTGTCAGCAGGATTAGCCAGGGTGGGCAGGGAGCCATCCCGGCACTGGTTTGCCTCAGCCCGCCTCAGAGACATTTTACAGCTCTTCATAGTACGTCACATTTGGTAGCACAGGGGAGAACTTCGGAGAGAAATAAGCTAACGCACTGAGGTGCGTTGGTGTCGCAGGTGGAAGCACTGTGGGAGGATAAAACAGCCATCTAGTCTATATGAAACCACAATCCACATTGCTGAAACTACTCCTGAAATTAATATTCTAGCTCCTAATAGTAACACCATCACTGCCGTTTTGCAAAATAAGGCAGACATACAAATGAGGTCTCTCTTTCCCACAGGTGAGGGCTCCAACCAGTGTGAGAAGGCTTTCCGACTGGTTTGGCATTTGGTTTTAGTGGTTTGGAGGCAAGGGGTTGGGGAAGGTAAGGGAGAAGGAAGGTGAAAGGTCAAAGTGAAAAGAAGTTAAAGAAAGAAATGGGAAACAGGTTCATATGAGGGCCTGAAAGAGTGGTGCACTGTTGCAGCACAAACAAACCAGCAGGCTGCAACGAGGCTTTTACCATAGGTCAGATTCTACTGTCTGTGCTGTATCTCCTTCCTCCAGAGATCAGATCACACTGCTCCTCCTCCATCAAACTGCCTTTGCCCAATCCTCAGGGCTATTTAACCACTTAGCGGAACGAGCTACAGCTGCACAGCATCCATGTCAATCAACCCACTGCCTCTGAGGCAAGGCCACAGCTGCGTATTATCAATGCTAATCAACCCACTGCCTGCATTCCTCTACAGTGCACCAAAGATGGAAACAGAAAAGATCCTACACCTAGTGTGACATGCAAGATGGAGAGGTGACTTGTACTTTTACAGGGGAGAAGAAAGAAATTCTTCCCTAGTGGGGTGGGGAAAACAGCACCTGATATGATGCATTTAATGCTTAATCTCAGATTCTGGGTGGGATTTTCGAAGGCAGCTCTCTGAACAACTGGTGGTCTAAATCCCTTAGTAAATTTTGCCCTGTGTTTTTTCAGTTTATCTCAGACTTTATATATGAAACGATTCCCAAGCTGAAAGTTGCTTTACTGAATTATTCATAGACAGATTGCATGTAATCAAAGTATTTCAGAAAAACTGTTTGTTCACATATCAAAAAGCCAGCAAATGTCAAGCTCTTTAGCATGGATCCTTCACTTGGTAAAGTGGTATTCACCAAAACCAGAGTTATGCATTGGCTGCTTTTGCATAGTCTGCCACAGGTATGTCATTACGTATGTTAGATTAAGTTTTGGAAAATGCAATGTACAAAGAAGGGACCGACTCATAAGATTAAGTTTATTGTAATGTTTGTAAATGAGGTCACCTCATCTTCTAACCTCCTACATGAGTGGTGGCCGCATAGCACGTGCTGCATGAAGCTGCCTTTGCTCTTCCTTCAGCTAGCAATGCCCTGCCGCTTCCAACCCCAAAGCAGAAATACATCGTATTTCAGATGATACAAACTTTACTTGTGAGCTACAGTGGAGGGAATGTCCTTCAGAACTGTTTGCCTTTGCTAAATAGGTAACTTGGCCTTTCAGGTACTGAGTTTTATCAGCAAATGTTTAACTGTAGAGTGGTGATATATCACTGAGAACTGAAATGGAAGGTCAAAATCTAAAAACCTCAAACCAACGGAGTAATACGCAGACTTCTGGAATAATACCTGATAATTCTGCCAGGACTGGAAGAGAGTGGTGCACCAAAGGTGAAGACACTGTCCTGTATACAATTATTCACACACACATATATGAAGTAGCTATAGGTGTAAAATGCTGACTTACACTAGTTCAGGCAGCTTATTGCAACAGCTCAGAGAGTTCTTTTTCTAACTTAGCTTTGACTCATTTCCCAGACAGTTCCATATATAACCTTGGCTTCCTATACTTTCCCTGCCACATGCACATTCAAACCTGAAAGTTTTTAAGTTGTATGTAAAAATTCATTTTGATTCTGTGCAATCAGATGGGGAGTTTTATTCAGTGTCAGCTTGCAGAATAACTGTGGGAAATATGGAACTTTTAATTTTTTAAATTCATTAAGAATATCTCTCATGTAAATAGCTCATTCTTGTTACTCTTGCAGTTTCATGTTCTTGTTAAAATGTGAAATATACAAAGCAGTGAGTAGATCTGCATGTCATAAATTATTTCCCCCAGTTTTAAATTAGATTCTTTGGCAACAGTATTTCTGGAATGCAGTAAGCATTTCTTTTAAACCTATACAAAATACGTCTGGAAGATAATGCCTACAAAAATGCCTACTGAAAAAGTAGACTAATAAATCAATTATTTAGGACCTCTAAAGTAAAGCAATAAAATCTATAAAATGAACATTAAAAGATGCAATGCAATTAACGTAGTCATGAATGCTACGTTAGCCAAGCCAAGCATTTGCAAGAGGAGAAAGAATATCATTCTTTTATAATGAATTAAGGCAAATAAATCAAAGGCTCCTTGCTCAATTTATTGAGTTTTTCTCAACATCAAGGCATCCTCTGGACCAATTTGATTTTTCTGCAGTCTTTGTCCAGAGCCATGTGACTGGAGCAAAACTATGAATTACTTTAAGCACTCCCAGATGCTGGGATTGTCAGTCTTAGATCATACTATTTCCAATTCTTGTGGAAAAAGAAAGCATATATTCTCATTATACTGTGCCTTCAACTGAGTAATCTCCTGATTTAGAGACTGGAGTTTAAAAACTAGAGCAACAATTATGATCAACTGGTCTGATTTCTGTTGCTTGGTGAAATAAAAATTGACTCTATTGTTGCTGCTGATATTATTTTGTCTCTGTTATATTTTACTTCCCTGCCCCTTGCTGCAGCAACCTTAGCTGTTTCAGTGGGACTGTGTGTGTGCACTGCTGATTGAGCTAAGCCAGACTTTAGCATCACACCTTGTAAAGGCAGCTCCTATTGCCCTTGTGGAAGGCTCTTTCAAAAGATCCCCCCTTTTCAAGGATCAAAAGATCCTTTTCCCCCCTTTCATTTATCTCAAAGTAACACAAGCAGGCCTAACCATATGACATTTGCATTTAAGAAAACAGTACACTGTGTCTTTTGAAGATCTGCTTAATATGTTGTTGCCTTTTCATATTCAGACAGCATACAAAGAAAAGGCTAGATGTTTGCAACTTTATGAAAAATGTTTGTAATTTACCGTAAAAGAAAGGTCATATTGCTTTCTCCCCAGCCTTGCCCTTTTATTTCACAACCACATTTATCCATGGACAGAAGACTGTTGCAAGGACTGTGTATGACAGTCCCTGCTTACACCCTCAGATGAGTTACAGACCTCTTACATTTGTGGATTCTTATGTTGGTCGAAGGATGGGAGAAGACAGATGTGCAGCTGGGTAGGAAATCTCACCCTGAATTGCATAATGGAAACCCCCAAATACATACAGAGGTGTTGTGGTGTGTAAATCCCTCTTTCCTTTAGGACAGATAACAAGAGAAGGGTGGCAGGACAAAGCTATTGCTCCAAAATCTGCACACTGCACCAGTTGCATCTACACTCTTCTGGACCTCAGCCTATGTTCCTTGTGCCAAGCACAGCGTGATGAAGAATTATTCCTCCTGCAATCATCTGTGTCTGATCCCAGGTCAGGAAAAAACTACAGCACTCTGCTGCAAATGTATGAAATGCAAGTGCTGTGGAAGAAATTATGATACATGGTCGAAAGTGTGATTCTCCTGCTGAATTCAGAAATTTGGTTGGCTTGTTGGTCTCTGCAAGAGCTGAATTTCACCCCAAAAGGATATTTTAATAATTACTTTATTTGTTATTGAGTGCTGCACCACCAACATCTATATGGTTATGGATCATAACAGCTACAGGATAAACTGCACTTTTTATCTTCATTCAAGCTTCCCTTCCAAATGACAGACTTGCACCTCTAACTCTTCTCAAGATAGAAGGCTAAAATTTTCCCACTCTTCATTACTGCATGTATTGCTCACACAAATGGCTAAAATGTCTCTGTCTTCACAAATATAGTATGTTTGCTGAAGCCAGGGGAGGTATGTGCAAAACTGAACACCAGTGTTTTGAAAATTCTTCTCCTTTTAACCAGTAACATAAATATTAGATGGAAATAAATCATGATTAGACCAAGTCCTCAGCCAAAACCAAAGGAGAAAGTTTGCTGTAGTGATATTATTTTAGAAAAATAGGGACATCAAAAGTTGTTTTTCTTTTGTAAATTCCTGATACTTCAAATCTAAGCTTCAGAAGTTAGGAATTTGCTTCATTTTTAGCCTTTAGACTTATCCCAGACATGATCTCCCACAAGGACAAGTGACACTGTATTATATATGTGTGTACAATGGACTAATTGTTAGACTAATGGGGGGCTGCAGCAGGTTTCTGGGGCCCCTTCATTAAACTAATAACAAACATTAATCTCTTATTACAGAGGGTACATTCTCTTCTATATCCCTTTTGCATCTCACTCTAATTTTTCTTTTGAAAAAGGCTTTTCACTTGTGTTCTTTGAATTCCTAAGGGAATATAAGATGAGTAAGAGAGTTTTATTGCCTATTAATTACCAATTGAATTTTCTAATACTCATAGGCAGCTGAGGTTCTTCTAATTGCAACTCATATTATAGCTGAGACATTACAACTTCTCTGTGCTCGTGGACACAAAAGTCTAAATCCGTTTTCCGTGTGGTTTGGATACACAAGAACTACAAGCCCAAATATTTCCCATAGTGTTGACACGGCAAGCTGTAAGTTGTATTATTTATGTATCACTTCTTCTATACCTAAAAGCAGGAATACTGAGGAATCAGTGCATGAGTTTAGTGTGCCATCTACAGCATGCGTCAGTTAAATGAGAGACTTGGTCTGGTGGTCTCCATGCTCTTTAAAAGTCCTTTCTGCAATATTTCCAGCTTACAGTCTCCCTCTCTGCTCCTGTACGTTTTGCCTTCTGAAACTGTGTTTTATTGCCCAGCATACTGAAAGTCAGGACTCCTGTTGCCCTCAGGTTGTAAAAAGACAACATACTTTCCTCTCCTAATAGCCATACCTGTCTGATGGTATACAGAAAGCCAAAATCTTGGGTGGCACAATTGATTAATTAATCTTCTTATGTAAATTTCTTTCCAGCCTCTGCAGAAATGAGCTACCAAATGCCTGCATAGTGTAAGCCTCCAGATCTTTGCTTTATTTGCAAATATTTGAAAGGATATGCCCTTCCTACAAGTCTATAGAAACCTGGCTTATGAGCTTTATAGGCTGCTTTCCCAAGTCTTTCCCTTTCCTCAGGGAACCCGTTTGCTGTTGGGGCAGAGTCACAACTCACCTGAAGACAGTCCCACATATTTCCTATATCCCAACCAGACGGATGTTCCTTCCAATAGGTTTTGTTTGATAACTGAAAGGTGGCAAAATGAAAATCCAAATCATTCCCCACACTGCTTGCAACCCCTAGGATGCCTCTACTTCTCATCCCCTGGCTCTGCTTTAAAGGTCTTTTCCATCCATTAGATGGAATACGTTTGCTACAGCAAACCTATAACTAGGCAACCAAAACTAGGCGGGGGTGATGGTAGTCACTTTAGAGGAGTTTTACAGCTGGGAAAACTCTGAGAAGCAAACAAATCAATACAATTTCAGAAGAGGTTGGATATAACATTGCTTAATGGTGGGACTTATTAAATGGGAATTGGTGAAGGCACATGAGTACCCCACGTGTTGTTTTTCTGCATAGCTTGAGACTTTGGTAAATTAAAGCATGGCTGGAAGATCCCAAAGAAGTTTGGCAGAGAGACTGTGAAACATTTTATAACATTTACATCATTGTCTTATGTTTTTCAAGGGAAATTACTCATAGTGTGATTTCTACTGTGAGTAGAAATCTACTCCCTCCTGCGGCACTGCATGCTAACTTACAGAGAGGCAAGGATTAGCTGATGATAGCAAGGTGAGAATTGCCAAAGTTTGTCCAGTGTCTCCTGATTTAAACTCTAGCTGTCCTTTACTAAGCGTATATGAAAACATGTTAATGCTTTGGGGATGTCTGTGGTGAGAAGCTGAGATGGGAACCTGAAAATACTGTGTACAACTCAGTTCTTTGCTTTGGAGAAGCTACCAGATCTTTGCACTTTGAGCATGCTTTGTAACATAGTCTCTGCAAGGAATAATCATATACCTGCTTTGGCAGTGCATCCAGCTAGAAGGAATTGTTAAAGAAGTTGCTTCAGGGACAGCAACGCTTCAAAGAAGTTTCTGAGAAAGTTAAAATGCAAAAAATACCAGAAGTCTTGAAGGGTGCAGAACACACCTGTAAAAACAACAGAACAGGATAAGCTGTATTCTTGCAAGCAGATGCAGTTCCAGTTGAATGAAAGCAGACTATAGGAAGGAGATGCTAAATAGGAAGAGAATGAAAAAAAATACACGATAGAGAAAATTCCAAATTCAGATTCCCCCCCCCCAAAAAAATTTCCATTGCTACTATTTTTCAATAATCCACATTTTGGTAAATGTGAAATACACACATAATGTCACTTTATCTTTTAAAGAAGATGTTGCTTAGCAAATAAAACTAAACTGCCACTGCAGGGTTCAGTGTTGAGCTGTGCCTACAGAGAGATGCAACACATTCGTTTTGCACTTAAAAACAGTAGCACTAGACTTGTCAGAAACGAAGGACTGGATCTTATATTGAAAGCAAGTGGTATATTAAGAAGTAAGGTAAAGCCTATAGGAACTCTGTTGTGTTTTCTTAATGTTATGAGCTAGAAAGTGAGAAGAAACTGCTGTCATTGAAACTGTCAAGTCCTGTTGGGATTTGGCTGGCTGGGAAATGAAGAATGCAAATAAGTGAGCATAGGAGAGTATTTTAAGAAATTGCAAATGCATCATGTCCAGAATATGTGCAATTTTTGCAAAAGCCAGACACAGACAATCTGATACTGTCCCCAAACATGGGTCCTCTGGCTGGCAGGGTGGTAAATGTGCTGCAAAGGCAGCTGTAAGGTATGTTCTGATTAAAAAAGGGCCACATATGGAGACCACCTTGCTGTGCCTTATTGCTTTTTAATTTTCTGTCGAAACCACTCTTTAAAATAATTTGAACTTTGTATTTGTTATTTTGTGGACTTTCCAAGCATGTAGTTATTACATTCTATTACAGTGGTAGAATCTGCAGCAGTCCCTCATGCTGACATTTTCATCACTAGTACTTACTATTGCAAAACTTCTCACAGGCAGAACTGATTTGTAAAATCAAATCTTACATCATTTGCAGGGTTTGACATCTTACATAATTAACTAATTTACTATACACCATAGGTCATTGATTTTTCCATGGGAAAAAAAAGAAGTTAGACTAAAACTTGCATCTATTATTTTCTTCCAATGGATCATTCTGCCCATTATAAATGTTCCCATATTCTATCCATTGTCATTTCCATGAGAGGAATTTTATTACTTAGATAAATGTGTCATGGTCTTGCAGTCTGGTTATCAAGATATTTCTCTTTTCAGAAGAGCAGTTTCCATTTCAGAATGTGGTTGAAGTAGTTAGCCCCTGAAACCTGTCAGACAAAAGGATGCTTTATATCTTTTCATTTCAGCCTTTCCAAAAGAAATCAATATTCTCTTTCCATATGAATTATAACTAGCTTGTTGAATAACTTATCTTGCATAACAAGTTTTTCTTACTTACTATTCTTAATAGTAGAAGCAAAAAAGTAAGAGAAAAAGACAATAGCGTTTTATGTCATCTGTTCAGTGTATAATAATATTCATGTAGTTGAATGGATGGATTTTTCTAACTCAAGTTGCAGAGTTAGTGTTTTGGAAGCAGAGCGATTTTATACATGATGGACATATAAATATTATGCATTTCATTCTACTTCCATCTCCAGTGCAAAAAGGTTGCTTGTTTATCCCCTTTTAGTGTATAAATTCTCCCTTTCAGATAATGCATACTTAGTTGAATATAATCTAGCTGATTAAAGATATATCAAATTACAGGAGTACAATTCCTTTGCTGTTTTGATGTTACAGATATACCTATTATGTAAAAGGTTTCTGAACGTAGGAAGAATGAATAAATTGATAGATGGTAAGCAAAACTTGTACATTAGTCAGGGATGCAGATTAAAATTTAATACTTAGCTGACATAGCACTTTTACTGTGGGTTTTAGAAGTAATTTGGAAACAATAAATGTTCTGTTAAAAGTTTAGAAAACCTAGGTTCTTACACAACAAGCAGGCTGCTGTGGTCAAGGTTTCAGATGCCCATCTCCTTAATACAAAGCTGGGTGCAGAACTTCTTCCCCAGCCATCAGGCAGGTGCTGTGGGCACTGCTGACTGCCTGAAGCCAGGTCCTCCCCAGCTCTCACAACTGACTTTGATTCCTTCCTCTCCCTCCTGCCCACTCCTTCAGAGAAGCCTTGCTGTCTTCCCCAGCTTTCTGTGGGCACTATCATTCTCTTTTCCCTCCACACCTTATTTCTAGGCGATATGAGCTAAGAGCAGAAATGCAGTTATCGTCGGTTTGTTGTCTTGCAGATTCACTTCAGATCCATCTCCTGTCCAAACTAATGTTGCAGCCCATCTCCCTTGCACTTCATGGATCTTTAGTTCAACCTTCCTCTACGTGTTCTTTTTCTATTTTCTTCTTTGTGTATTTAGCCATTCTGACAGTCTCTCAGCCCTGACATCTGGGTGTTACCTCTGAGTTGAACCTCTCCCTCGTACTACAAACCAGGCTATATGTAAACATTACTAATTCACGGTAACCTACTCTGCCTACCCATTCATTCAGCTTAAACTGCTCCTGGCACTCATTTTGCATCTCAGTTTTGTTAATATTTATTTCTCTGTCCTTCTCTGATCACAGCTTAAAATGAACACAGAAGGAGGCATTAACTATGGAGTTAAGACCGTTTTTGTCCCTTTGGAAATACAAGCTAGTGGGAGATAAGGAAAGAAATAACTTTTTGAAAGGAGGCAAAAAAATGAAATCGTTGAAACAAAATACTATTTTTTTAACTTTTAATTCTAGTCATAGGGCAAGCAGGACTGTGCCCCAAGAGACTTCCCTTTGGGTGGGCCAGAGCTCCACGTGAAGACCCAGGGTCCCATAGGTGCTCAGCAGTCCTAATGAAATGCTCAGGTGGAGTACGGTTTGGTCATCTCACAAGCTTCATTGCTAGTTCTAACTCTGGTCATTGCTCTTGTGCATGATGCTGTTCATCTTTCCTGGTCACACCTTCCAAGCATACTGTTTGGGAGATATATGCCTTTCTGTGACCAAAATCTGGGTTGGTCCTTTTTGAAGTGTCCTTTTGCCTTCATTGTGGAGTTTCTGATCCTGCTGAAGCCTGAAATTTAAACCTCTGGAGAGTATAACTGTGAGGAAGTGACTCAATACGATATGTATTAGCAAATAACTTGATCAAGAAAAGGTGTAATTGAAAACGAGCAACAATAACAAAAGTAAAAAGGGTGTCTGTATGTGCACATACTAAGGAATAGACATTACAAGGGACAGAAGCAAGCTGTGGATATAGAATCATAGAACCATAGAATCACTTAGGTTGGAAAAGACCTTTGAGATCAAGTCCAACCATTAACCCAGGACTGCCAAATCCATCACTAAACCATGTTGCTAAGCACCACATCTGTGTTTTTTAAATACCTCCAGGGATGGTGATTCCACCATCTCCCTGGGCAGCCTGTTCCAATGCTTGACCACCCTTCCAGTGAAGAAGTTTTTCCTAATGTCCAATCTATACATCCCCTGGCACAAGTTGAGGCTGTTTCCTCTTGTCCTGTTAACTTGTTACTCGGGAGTAGAGACTGACCCCTGCCATGCTACAGCCTCCTTTCAGGTAGATGTAGAGAGTAACAAGGTGCCCATGAGCCTCCTCTTGTCCAGACTTAAACACCCTCAGTTCCCTCAGCTGCTCCCCATCAGACTTGTGCTCCAGACCCTTCCCCAGCTCCGTTGCCCGTCTCTGGACACGCTCCAGCACCTCAGTGTCTGCCTTGCAGTGAGGGGCCCCAACCTGAACACAGGGTTCCAGGTGCGGCCTCACCGGTGCCGGGTACAGGGGGGTGATCACTGCCCTCGTCCTGCTGGCCACACTGCTTCTGACACCAGCCAGGACGCTGTTGGCCACCTTGGCCACCTGGGCACACTGCTGGCTCATCCTCAGCTGGCTGTCACCCAGCACCCCCAGGCCCTTTCCCACCAGGCCCTTTCCAGCCGCTCTGTCCCAGCCTGTAGCGCTGTGTGGGGCTGGTGTGACCCAGGTGCAGGACCCGGTACTCAGCTTGTTGAACCTCATGCAATTGACATACAATATGGTATGGACTAAGATAGATAGAGAGGACATTTAAAAGCTTTGATCTTAATATAAAATGGTCTGAAATGAGAAAGAATCAAAGAGGACAATAAAGGACACTGAAATTAAGAAGGCACAGTATTGCAGGGGAGATGTGCTGAATGATGAGTTGAAAGTCACCAGTGATTAATAGTGACTGAGTTAGCTGGACCAGGCAGCCTGCAGTAAGCATAGCAGGACCAGAAAGAGAAAAGAGTGCAGACTGGAGGTATATAAGTAGATTAGAAGGAAATAAAGCTCCTGTTCTCTGTACTGTGCATTTTCATATTGTTGTCTACACTTGGGAGGTATTCAAATTTTGCCAGGCAGCATTACACTTCTCAGCACCATAATTATAAACCAGCAAAGTCTAACAGCATTGTGGTTGTGATTCAGCAAGGCTCATTCCTGAGTGTCTTCAGGTATCAAGAACTAAATAGATTGCAAAAAACACATGCACATGTTTTTACTGAACAGATACCTATCTCATTACTTTAAAAACTTCTCTGCTATAGACTTTAACATGAAAGGCCAAGAGGCTTTAATTACAGAGGTAGGAAAAGTTTTCACCCCTTTGAATAAGCTTAAAAGTGGTGTGGACTGACTCCAGGAACAATCCCATCCAATTATGGAATCTGAAGGACATAGCAGAAAAAGGCTGTGCAGTTGTGGTTTCTGCCATTACCTTCAGTGAAAAAAACCCTGTATGCAATGGGTACAGCTATATATCATTCACTTTCTGCTTTTGCAGCCAAGATCATAGACATGAAAAACACTTTCCAAAAAGGAAGGCATGTTTTTCCTCATGTAAAACACCTCTCTCTTCAAACCACTGTGGTGAAGATGTAGCATCATTTTTTTCCCTCCCCTCAAATGCAAAGCAATTTTCTAGGACTATGTAGAGGGTGGGAAGGGGTAGAAATTATGCATCCAGACAACATTTGGCTAAACCATTGCTCAGAAGCCTTACAGCAGGAGGATCCTTACACCTTCTGTGATGCCGAAAACAGCATTAGAAAATGAAAAAAAGATTTTTTTTTTTTTTACAAGTGTAATACTATATAGTAGCTAAAGAGTGATGGGTTTGGTTTTGTTTCAAGAGTAGTAGACTGATGGAAGTCGGTCCACAAGGGACCTTGGTAGGTCATTTAGCACATTCAGCTTTCCCAAGGTAGAACTGGCTATGCCAGCTTTGCCTAGACTACCTCAACAGACGTTTGTACTTAGACATCCAAAGAGAGGTTCTTAAAACCTCTGACAACAAAGAGCCCACCATGTCACAGGACACACAATTCCAGTCCTTTGCTGTTCTGATCAGTGATGTCTCAGCTACATCTCACATGATGTGTTTGAAGTCATTACTTTTTGTCCTATTCACAGAGGCCAAGGAAAACAGTTTTGGGTTTGTTTTTTTTTTCTGGTGGCCTGTAGCATTTCTGAGGATTGTCATTACCATACTTCTAAATCACCTTTTCCCCAAGCTAAAATTTCCTCACTGCTGTTGCTGCCCCTGACTTTTCAGTGTTTAATACCCTTTTCATAGGTACCTTTCTTATGTGCAGTGCTGAAAAGCAGGGGCAGCGCTGTGGTTTGATGACCTCTTACCAAGACAAGCAGTTCTACCTTTCGCCATTGAAGCCTGCTCTCTGGGACCCAGACTTCTCATTGTCACAGATGATGGGAATGGCAAAGCAATGAAGTGAGAGTCCTAATTATGAGAGTTACCTTTGAAATCAAGTAAGACACCAACCAATAATCTTCCAATAGCATTTTCCCTGAAATGAAACAAAAGAAGTCTAGATTCTTTCTCTTATAGATACAGGGTTATTAATCATAGTTCTGTCTTCTTGGGGAATCTTTCTTATTCCCTACAACAAATGACAGACTATGCAAGCCTTTAACTGAAGCTGTTCTTTTCTAAGGAAGTTATTTAGTTAATTAGAGAATGGGAGGGGAGTGTTACTTTCTGCAATATCTGAGTGATTTAGGAGCTTAATTATCTATGAAAGGTTATTAGATTAGTTTTTTGAAATGCTTTTGAAAATATGGCCCAGACCTAAATGACAATGTAAGAGCTGAAATAAAAGGTTTATTTTTAATGTATGGTTACATTATGTTTGATGTATGTTTACATATTTTAATGTATGTTTTCCTCCTAATCCTTCTTTACATGTCCTGCCCTAGTCTCAATTTGCTTTGGTTTTATTTTTTTTCAGAGACAGATGTTCCCCAGATATATTTTATTCCTGTTGACCATTAAAGCCATATTAAATGTACATATTTTAAAAAAGTTGCAAGTCACCTCTGTTTCTCTTTTCCCAAGCCAATAGCATCCTATGGTTCAAAGAGACAGCCTTTACATAAGCTGGGAAGAAAAACCTCCTGCAGTCTGTTTTCCCTTATTATAGTCTACCTCTCTAAGGACAGAAATTGTAGCTCCTGGCCCCCACTGAGATTCATTGAGCACACCCCTACAGCTAAATTAAAAAATAAATGGCCGTGCAGCGAGCATTAGCACCGCAGCTCGGATGAGGTATATTGCTCAGTTGCTAGTGAGCTCCCTGTTGTGGGCTACACCTGATAACCTTCTTCAGGAGGTGTGTGGGTGCAGTTCGGGAAATTTTTCACTCCACAGATTGTTCCCAAAGGGCAACATGGACACAGCTGCCTCATGTTTGGCTTCCTCGACCTGCACAGTTTTCTGACATTATTCCAGCAGATTTTGTACGACAGTGTTTCCGACACAACACCATGACATGTGATGATAACCTCAGTTTCATGCTGTAAAACCATCAATACTATGGGCTGTAATGCAGCCCAGATTGCTCCAGATGCTCTGAAATGGAAAAAAAGCTCAAATCCAAAACTCCCAAAAATGTAACTGTCACCTCCTAAGGTCTCAGGGCAGCAGATGAGGCCCCAGGGAGGTGCAGGGCAGAGGACCGTGCAGGATGTATGGAGCCTGGAGCCTGGAGCCAGGCACCAGGAGGACGAACAGGATGCATCTTGCACCACTTGGCCATGTATTGCTTCCTGCCACAGTTTATTTAGCAGTACAGACATACAGAAGCAGCTAAGAAGAGTTATTTAATTGTAAATACAATTTCACACATGTGATCCTCTCAGTACTTCTAGGGGAAAAGTATGTCACAGTATGCACAGTTTGTGGGTGCACTTTAAACTGGATTGTAATAAGTACCCAATTTCTCACCGCGGAAGTCAAATGACAATAAATTCCTTGGAGCTCTCAGATGCCAGATAGACATGCAAAGATGTTTTGTTTTCACTGACAATTTCTATCAGCCTGTTCAGCGCACAGAGAAGATGGGACATGAGGACCTAGCTGCCACTCACCCATGGGTGAGTGTCTTACCCAGGGACCTACTGGGCTGGGGCAGGCAGTCCCATGCTGGCCCTCTTTAAAGGTGCTCCACTTTACATAGATACTTGAAGAACCCTGGGCCCAGGAACAGAGACCAGCAGCCTCTGAAGGAGAGAGCTTTGCAGAAAAGTGGCAGATCTAAGTTTAAATTGTTTGAGACAAGAGGAGGACTCAACACTTGTCTCCTGCACCTTGCATGGATGGGACATGCTCATCTGTAAAACGAGTGTTGCAGTGCTAAGACCACTACATCGTTTCATAAATCTAACTACAAATGAGAAATTAATTGCTTGGCAGTAGATTTAGGGACAGGTGAACAGACTTTAAACTGGCAAACCTTCTGCCAAATGATTAGGTTGTATCAATGCCTTGTTGTAGTTAAACACACAGAATTCTGAATCACATCAAGAGTAGAGAGATGCAAAATACATTTATTACTGCAGGGAAATAACTCAGCTGGGTGAATGGTCCCAAAATTTTATATTTTCTCTCATTATGTGACGTAAAACACTTTCTGTTCTACCAGAAACATAAACCTTTGCTTACAAAACTTTGGTTTTCAAGTCCCTCACAAGCAGCTTTAATTAATACCTGAGCAGACCAAGCAGGAGCATGCCTGTAAGGCTTGTGCAAACACATCCTGCTATTTAATTCCGTTAAAATGTAAACAAAAGCTGTATCCCTCAGGACATAAGAATATAAGAAACAGCAATAAATATTTTGCAGAGGTGGAAATAAACAGGCAGGAGGAGTTGAGAGATGATAGCTGACATTAGCTTACTGCCTCCTATGTAGACAAATACGAACCTGAACTTAAGTATGACAGGGAGACAGCTAGAAGATGGAGGGAAGAAGGGCATGTTCCATTGAAATTCCTGTGCTTCTGAAATTTCTTGTGTGGCATTCACACGACTTTGTCATTATTAAATTTGTTATCAAGCTGGTACTCTGAAGTCTCACATCCCATTTAAAATAAAATTACATTCCTCAGAGTCACGGCTGTGAAGAAATCCTTGAAGACATGAATCAAACAGAACTGATGCAGACTTATCTTCAAAAGACCAAAGATAATCCAAAGAATAATTTTCAATTGGTATGACCTGTTCATCCCAATACAGTACTGACTCCGAAATCTTGTTAACTGAAACATTAACTGTTTTACTGCTGATCATTTTAGTAGAAAGTTAGCTAATACAGAAAATATACTTAAAGACAAGAATATGTTTATGTTCCACTGAATCAGCTTGATTGTACAATCAAACTGTACTTCGTATTTTTGAACAGAAGTAAATCTCACAAAAATATGTTCATAAATTATTCTTTTCTGTATATTTGTGATGAGCTCAACAGTTTTTCAAGGCCACCTAGAAAAAGAAAATCTAGAGTCAGGAGCTGAAAATTAATTCACCTATCCCAAAATGAAAGATTTTTTTTTAAAGGTGAATTATTATTTATTCAGTACTTTGTGTGAATCAGCGTGTCCATGGTTTTCAATACAGTCAATATCAGTCAAAATAGCTCCTAACCCATTGCTCCCCCATGGCTCGGTTGGGCTTCTCCTTCCCAAATTATGGTGGCATGCACAGTAGAGAGGAAGCAGACTTTGACCATGAAAAGAGCAGAAAAGGCCACCAAACCAAAACTTGCATCCAGAGTACTTCAGTCTTCACATCAACAATCTAGGCAGACAAATGCAAGCATAAAATTTTGTTGTTGTTGTTGACCCAGAATTACGAATGTAGAATGCTAGGTAAATGTTTATGATTTACGCGAAAAAACATTAATACAAGAGAGGACCAGATGGGAGATGAAGGAGAGAGTGCAGAAGTAAACAGTTTCAACCTGAAATTTTAAACCAGCAGCAATCATGCTTTTGTGGCCAGTAGTCCCTCTTCCTTGACTGCCAGGCTCCTAACGCTTCATCCCACAAGAGTTGCAGCATCACATGCAGTTTTCTGCAGAGGTCATCCAGAACCTGAAGGAGCTCTAGCCAGGATTTTCTGAGCGAGTTCTGTTGTCCTCTTCAGTTCAGAGTTTCAGTGCCAACATTTACATCTATATTATTGTTTTCAAAACTTCCAAGATGCTCTGTCTTCCTGGAAATGTAAGTTAAAAAAAAAAAGGCAAGGAAACAACCAAAAAAAGAGAAGCCAGCTGGAAATCATCACTCTTAGTCATGCAAAAATAGCAGTGATCTCTCTTGAATTGCTGTGGAGGTTAGCAACTCGGTTTTACCATTTCACTCAAAACAGCACCTTTCAGCACTGAGGCAGAGCATGTGCTCTATCCTGAGAGCAAAATGACATCCAGTGAGTTACTGGGAGAAACACAGTGATTACACCTTTTTCTGGTGCCTCCTGCCCAGCTACTGCTCGCATCTGCAGTTCTTTAGCTGATGAGACTTGACATCACCACTTAAAAAGGCTGGCAATCTCCACCTGCTGAAGACAGTTTTCCACTGTGTGATTTTGACCATCTGGATACAGCATCCTTACTTTATTTCTTTTTTTGAAATACCTCTTTTCATGAATTCCCAGGAAATTGGGTTTCACTCTTCTGCTTGATTCAAGCTGACAAAATCATCTGTCATTTTCTTCCAAGTGGTTAAGCTTTTCCCTTCAAATTCTTTTGGCTTTGGGACAGATCATTCATCCCAGATTTTACTGGGTCTTTCCTTAATAATCTATAACTTGCCTTTGAAATAAGTTTCCAACACTTTCTCTGCAGGCTGCCTCCTTCCTACATAGAAGGTTTAATAGAAAAGAATGCAAAAGGCCACGGCACCAGTGGCCACCCCACAGAGCCTGCTGGCCCATTCTCCAGCAAGTCCTCCCAGCCCATGCTCCTCTGGGCTCTGCTTTACTGCTGTTCCCAACAAACAGACAGCCCTCTGTGACCCACAAAGCCCACGTTCACTACCCGCAGCCTGTGCGCTGGAGTCCGCTCCCTGCCATTGTTTTCTACAGGAAAGTGGCTAAAAATCCCTCCCTCAGTGCCATGTTTTTCCACGAATAGGGCCTGTCGTGATTAAGTATGTGTGCATGAGGGAGCTTTCCAAGCTTGAGCAATCCATCTGGCAGCTGTACACAACGCTATAAGATTTGTTTCTGCGGTACAGGACCGAGAGCTGATTTAATTGCATTAGTCACCAAGCAGCAGTACCACTGATCTTGGACCCAAAGTGCTGGCTGGGCAGCAAGTCTCGTGGTTATTTTAACTTTGTTTGTTTGACCTTTTCGGTGATCTGGACCCCTCGAGGAGCTGAAGAATGCTTCATCCCCCCACTGTCGCCTCTGAAACACAGAGCGGCTAGGGCCAAGTGTTAGGCTAAATATCATGATGCACAGGCTGAGTTCATCTTCACGGGGGAAAAGTCTGCCTCTTACTGATTGACTTTAAAGAAACCAGTTTTTATATAGTGGCTGGATTTGATGGGAAAGAAGGAAGTGGAACTGGTTGCTATTTATTGCTTTGAGGATCATTAAACATTTCTTTCTTTTATTTATTAGCTGTGAGATTTCTTTATAGGCAGATAAATTCACAGATCTGTAGAACAGAACCAAAACCTGACATTTAGACCCAGATTCAAGTTTTCCCAAAGTCTTGTGGGTGTTCAACTCATGTTACCCACTGATTCAAGCAGGATAAAAAAAAAGAAGAAGCTGAAGAAGTTGTGTCCTAAGAGAAAGTTTTTAAAGTCCACCAGGGCTCTCTCTTTCAGGTAGATCATTTTAAAGTACATATTGTGTATCTAATACCGTTACTTGCTGCAATTCCTATTACTGTAGACAAAGCATTGCACAAGTTAAAGTAAGTCTCCAAATAATACTTCTATAAAGCTGTTTACTGCCAGACCATTATTTTTTTAACCTCTTGAGCCAAACTCTTTCAAACTGCACAGCATCTGGGGAGGAAATTATTGCTCAAATTGCCAGTGTCAGGACAGAAGCCAGACAAACTTTGTTCCGTAGCAGTGATAACTCGCTCATTGCTGTCTGAACAACATATTTATGTCTTGGAGTCCTGCACTCTTCAGCTTTCAGGACATCACTTGTTGAAGCTGAGCTGATGCAAGAATTTGCACATAAGGAACCATAACACAACTTGCCTTCGACTCCTCTCATCAGCTGGATTACTCCTGCATGGCGGATTCAGAAAGAAGAGAAAAGCTAGAAGGAATTTTGCACCAAATAATCTGTAAAACTGTAACAGACAAGTCAGAAATAAGGATGGAATACATCAAATTGATTATATGATACCTGATATTATGGAAATTCATACCCTATGGAGTTTGAAAGACATCCAGAAAAAACCAGAAACTTGATAGCCCGAAACAGCTGAACTGTAACAAGTATGAACTACCACAAGAATCAGATCTCTTTTTTAATAATCTTTAGCTCACAAGATCTGGGTAAAATTTTACAATGTATTCTGAAAAGATCCTGTGCCACTGAGTTTTAAGGATGACAAAGATGATCTAAATGTGCTAGCGGGTTATTTGTGCTCACTCCAACCCTGAGCTTGCAGGTTGATGCTCTCAAAGTCAGAATAGTTACCCCTGAGGGGAAGGCTGCTTTTAGCTGGAAATACTTTACTATTTGAAACTTCCTGATTAATGCTTCTTGGGATTCTGTAAATAGCTAGGGAGGAAGACATTTGTGTACAGATAAAAGACATTCGTGGATTTGCTGTCAGAGACATGCAGTTCCCAGAGCAGCATTGCCAGTGATCCCCATGAGCCAAGGGAGATGAATGTGAAAATGATGCCTGTGGTAACGCAGAGAGTGAGCAGAACAAGCAGATGGCCACAGGCAGACCCTGGCTCTGTGGGTCAGTTAGGATGCTGGTAGATTATCCAGCAAAATTTTCAATAGGAAGAAAGGCAAAATTTAAATATCTCCAGATTCATCTTTGCTCAGTTTTACTCTGGCCATGGAGTCAGGGCAAGCAGCTGTGTTTGCAAAATTCAATTTTATGGTGTGAAAGTGCTTTACAACCAAAGGGGAGGGAAGGGAGTGGAAGCTTAGTTTTAGCAGAAAGTTAACGTTTCAGACTAAACTTCTTTTAGCTAACTAAAACATGATAACCTTTCTTCCTGTGCTGCCACATAAACATATATGGTATGGCTCCATCCCAGCTTTTGAGGTTAAGAGCTCCAACTCCAGCTCTACTCTGAAAAGATACTCTGTAAAAAAAGCCACACACATCCATATTTATTGGTTCTCAGTCACTCAAACCTCAGATCTGCTCATTTAAAAATGAAAAAAAAAAAAGATGTTTTTTCTAGCTGCCAGTGCTTAAACTGCACCTGGCTCACAAATCATCCCTCATAGACTTCAGCTGCACCTTAACTGCGCCTGCAAGGCATCGCGCTGGGCCGGGATTATGGACGAGGCCATCGGTGCCAGGAAGAACACAGCTTGTCTTTCACAGCCCAGAGAGGGCGTGTGGGGCTGGCAGCCTTACAAAACATCT
The DNA here is from genome assembly GCF_015220075.1 of Falco rusticolus. Taxonomy (NCBI): domain Eukaryota; kingdom Metazoa; phylum Chordata; class Aves; order Falconiformes; family Falconidae; genus Falco; species Falco rusticolus. Next base: position 46,416,309 of record NC_051192.1, read on the forward strand.
TTTTTGACTTACGAGCTGAAATTATTCAACCTGCTGGTCAGCTGAAACATTCCAGAAATCACCTGAGGTTGTGCTGAATACCCTGAAAGCTGTGGGGAGAGGCTGTGCATGCTTATCAGTAGTTAATGGAAGAGGTTGCTGTTCCTCCTGTGACGAGGCAGGCTTGCTTCCTCCCAACGCTCTTGGCTGTCTCGCCAACATGCTTCTCGGGAGGGACAGTGCAGTTATGTGACATGAACTGCAAAGTCCTACAGGAGGGGAGAAATGGCTTGCGTGGGTAAATTAAGGGACTCTTTTTTTTTTTTTCAATGTGGTTTCATAAACTTATAATTGGAGGTCATCTCAGAAGACAAATTCCTCACAGCTTTCCAGAGCCCCTGGGCCTGCGAGGCGGCGGGCTCCTGGGGAGAGCTGCTGGGGCCTATCTGCAGGAAACGCCTGGGCTGGGGAGGCGCTGAAACATCTCTGGGGAACGCCAGGGCCGTGCTGGGTGTGGGAGCATGGAGCAGAAAGGGTGAAGACTGGAGCAAGCCCCAGGAGCCAAGCAGAGGGGCACAAGTGTAGCCACACCTGTAGCTAGGCTGGGTTCGGGTAAAAAAAAAAACCAAAGAGAATTAAAAAAAAAAAAAAAAAAAAAGGTGGGGGGAGGAGAGTGGCTCGTCTGATAAGTGCTGATTAGCTCTTCCTTGCAGGGAATTCAGAGGCTCTGTCTGAAGTAGGGAGGGGTCTCTGAGCTGCTTTTGCAAAGGTAAGATCTTTCATGAGTATTCAAACCCACAGCCTCACCCAGTGCAGGACGGGGGTCTCTGCTCGAGGCAGCGTGAGTACCCTGAGGGGGGCCAGTAAGCATGGCGTGACTCTAACTGGGTCATGCTAAACCTTCTTTCCCAAACCAAATGTTCCCTGGGTGTTCATCAACTGCTGTGGCTTCAGGAGTGATGGTTTTCCGTGTTCAGTTGTATTTCTTGGGGAAACTTCTGTATTTTGCCCTTGAAAAAATGAAATTGTGTTTTGTTGGGAAGCAAAGTTTTGTTAGGAGCTGAGGGAGTGCATGGGTCATTATTGTCTTGATGTGCTTGATGCAAAATGTGCTGCAAGGGGCAACAGATTGCTGGCCTTCCTCCCTGTGGGGGAGTTTTCAGCTTGGGTCTCCAGATGGATTATTCCCTTTTTCTCCCTTTTTTATTTTTATATGTTTCTTTCCCACCCTGTCCTCTGACTCCTTAAGCTAGTGGATTATCACTCAGCTAAAGCTAAAAGACTTCATTGCAATTTAACTCTTTCCGGTTGTCCAAGAAGTGGTAGAGAGCTCAGCAAGTTTTTCTCTCCCTTTGCAACCTGTTTTATTTCACTTGTGTAATTCCTTAAATGACCTCCTCCTCTTGTCTGTGCTCTCTCCTACTAAGTTTCTATCTTCTAGATCTGTTTTTTCCCTTTGGTGGGAGTTTTTCTCTCTCATATGTGTATGTGTGACTCTGCATATACTAACAGTAGGTTTCAGTGCTTTGCAACACAAGGTGATTTTCCCTGCATTACAAACACGCATAAATGTTCTTGTTCTGAACCGGTTTGATCTGTGCTTTCACTCAGCAGAGTAGTAAGAAACTATTCTGCTGAGTAAGTGCCCATCTATTTTCAGGCAGTCAACTTTAAAGAGGAAAAAAGTTGGCAGATGTTTCATTTATTAAATCAATGTCAGTGCAGTTATGCTTTTAAAGGGGTGAGGTCTTTTATTGGAGTGGGTGAAATCTGCCTAGTACAAGCCATCAGAGTGTTGTCACAAATTGTTTATAAGGGGCAAAGCCAATGTGAAGAATTACTGTGTGATTAATGACCACATTATCATCTTTAAGCTATAAACCAAACCATTCCCTCCTCCCTTAGGAAGGAAGGTGTCATTTATCAATCACTACAGCTTCAAGGTGTAAGAGTTCAAGATGATCTGTGGTGATGCAAGAACACTTTTTGCACCATGCTGAACCTGTAGGAAGTCATTTCATTTTTATTTGGAGGTTAAGAAGCAACTGAAGCTTTATCACAGGTCTAAGGAACATACATATATTGTTTCCGGTTCACTTAAATGCCAGTAAACAGGGTTGTGCTTACAATAAAAATAATAATTTTTGCAGCTATGGCATAAGGCAAAGGAGACTAGGATAGTTCACACCACTGAATAAAACGTAATGCCTTCTAATTAGGAAAAGGCATGCAGCTGTGAGATGTGGGGGACTAGCCTCTTGCTTACCCTTGCCAACAGCACAAGGGGAGAAGAGGTTTAGTTCCCATCGACTGCCAGCAGTTATTTCTCTCTGTGTTGTGTAATTGGAGGGAGGGTGCTTTCAAAGGGGAGGAGGAGACTTGTGTCACAACATGGGTGAGGGCTACACTACTCTTTGGTTTTGTTTTATGGCTGTTGTAGCTCCAGGGAGCATGAGACCATTGACTTCAGCCTAGCCTGAGCTATTGGTGGCTGTCAATTCTACCATCCCTTATCTTAGGAAGATTTACCAGAGCATCATTTCTCTAAGTCACTGCCTAGAAGTGACAGCACTTGTAAGCAGATGATGATGAGTTACCTGTGGGAATTATTGCTCCTACGTGTGTTGGAGGGTAATATCTACCTGGTAGCAGGTGGCTGCATGAATCCTGTGAGAGCAAAGGGACTAGAGAGACTAATCTTCATCCTGCTTTTCCTGCCCTGCAACAGCTTGATTTTTGGTGGGATGGCTTTGGGGCTAGTACAGTAAACATGCTGTTTGTATTGCCCGTTCAGTGATGTGCTTGAACACCACTTTTGCTGAAACAAGAGGCTCTGGGACATAAGAAAGGAATGAAAAGGAGGGGAAGTGTAGCGCTCTCCTATGCAGAAGTATCAGTATCAGTGATGATATGCAGAAGATGAAGTATCAGTGCTGCATGTTCTCTCTGTTCCCCTCTGCAACACTGGATCTCCAAAGCTCTCCATCAAATACACTCCTCCAATGCCATCTGTTTACCTTTTCACAAAAGCATCTATCAAGGTCTGCTTAAAACCAGAATATGCTGTTTGACGAGACCTGGTCTAGAATATCAAAGGAACAGGCTGGTAGAGCCAGAATGCTCTCTGGAGATGGGTACAGTCCCCTGGTGAGGAACCTCCATCCAACTTCAACTTCAACTTCTGCCAGCACTCACAGATGCTACCCCCACCAACAAGTGCTGCCAAATACCTGGATAGACAGCACTTCTGCTGCTCTAGTGATACTCCCCCTCTCTTACAGTAAGTACCATGCACCCCATCCTGCCTGCCAGCACTCTTCAGGACATGCTCAACAGCCTTAGTGCTGGGAACCTATTCAACATGTTTTAAGAAGATAGTTCTTTAAAAATAGAAAGGAAAGCAGATTTTCTTGTTTCGTGGTGTGTAGGGTGGTTTTTTTTTTTTTGGTTTGTTTTGGTTTTTTTAAGTCTCTTCTCCCATATGGACATGTTGAGTAAATAACTGTAAAAACAATGTTCTCTTCTCCCCTTGCTTTCCACTCTAAGAGATTTGTTCAGAATTTAATCTGGTCAAAAAAGCCAAAAGTATCCAAGGTTTCTTTCCCACTTCAGGAAAGTGTAATCTTCTACTGGCAACCCACGAAATCATTCATCTGTCACTTATCATCATGTTTCATGAAGCTGATGACATTTCAAGCACCTCTTTTTATGGAATGTGGAACAGAACTAGTGAATTTTCTATATCACTCACTGAAGATTTCAGACAAGCACATACACAGAAAACATGCCAAAACACAACAGCTTTCATTTAGTTACTTCTATGAAATAATATTTTATTAATTTTCTGTATTGTGAAAAAATGCTTTCACAAGAATACAGAAGACGTACAATGTTCTTCTAGTACTAAAATATGAAATGTACGTGGTTTTGCTTGGAATTTATTGAACCTTACCATAGGACTCATGCTTGGTGGTGGTTTGGGGTTGTTTTTTTTGTTTGTTACTAAATTGAACTTAAACAAACAAAACCACCAAGGAGGACAGACTCCTGTAACATCTAGGAGTTAGTCCGTAGCCATTTGAATAATTAGGTGTTTTCTGGTGTGCTTGATGGTCCTCTTCTTCCACTAGGACCTGACGGAAGAATGCAAGATGCTGTGTTTGTGCACATTTACATTATTTTGTACTCATTTTTTCCATAGTCCAGACGAGTGGTAACAACACAGATTTAGCTACAGTGGTCAAATATGAAATACTATGTATATATTATTACATACATAGTACATATTTACATTATATGTACTATGCCTACATAGTACACAGCCTCCTCTGCCCCACCCAGAGTAGGAGAGACTGGCATGATGCAAAAGCATGGATAATAGTGAAAGCATTTTGCACAGGCAGATATCCAGGAGGCTTTGTTAGGAGAATGGCTGGCACTGAACTGCAGGTGATGAGCCCCACGAGTGGGCAGCTGGTGCTTAGCCTGGCCCCGTGGCTGGGGTGCAGAGCTGCTCACGTTGCTCTGTGCTGTGCTGTTCCAGAGCACCGGGCAAGCTTTTTGGCTCTGGTGTGGCTCCTCGCTGGGTGTAGTAGACTCGGCTCCTAGCTGAGTCCTGACCTGAGCTACTGGGTTGCCTTTGTGTCAGGTTCCCAAGTCTCTGTGTTGTGCTGGTAACCTTTTTGCCCAGGACTCTTGCCAAGGGCATCTCCAAAGCTGAGCAGTGCAGTGTTAGTGGGACAGTTGCAGGAAATGATGCCATCTGTAACTTAAATATGTAAAACCACAGGAATTTGGTCTCTAGAGTGTTGACATACTCTTCTAGAAGTAAGGAACTGTCTGTTATGATCATACTGACTTTTCGTCTTGATACCATACTCAATCCTTCTGGAAATTTATGATTTTTGAATATATAGATCAACGTGTGTGTGTATATATATATATATATATAAAATGGTGTTGTCATGACCTGTTGCCCAGATTTCAGAGGGTAGAACTCAGCTATGAAATCTCTGCACGTTACTCAATTTGTGCATCTAATGCATCGTTTCTGTAATGCTTGTATTTGTGTGCTGTATATAATAGGGTTTTGGGAACCATATTCACAAGTTAATGACATATGCAAGATACCATATAGTATAGCAAACTGAACAAGAGATTTAGTCCCCATCTTTATCATGTGGTGTACCTGAGCCTAAATATAGAGACTAAACCACCGATCACGATATTTTCAGATCGATGTTTGCAAGTGTACATCTTTACTTTTCTTGGCCACCAGTTCTACATTGTAAATGCTGCAAAAATTCACTTGGGGCTCCCGCATGATCCAGCATTTGCTGAAGGCCAGTCCTCTCTTCCCTTTACCTGAGTAAATGCTTTATACACTCTGAAAGAGATGCAGAAACAGACTCCCAGCTCAGGGAAAGACACATATTCTGGTCCCCTAGGAAGAAGTCCTTCATCCCCAGTACTGCTGTATCTAGATAAAGAGAGATTATGGAGCAATATTGCAATGCAAATCCAGATCACCATGTCTAATATTTGAAAATAAACCTACTCAGATATATTTTTGATTAAACACGCCCTGGTAAAAAGGCAAAACATCTGCAGAATATATTTCATTTGGGTCAAACTAAGGTGAATACCACTGAGGTTGTGGAGTTTTGTACTTTGTACAGGAGTAAAGCCATATTCAAAGCCAGCTTCAGGAAACTTTCAGTAAAATCAACACAAATGTTAATTGTTGAATTTGTTTTTCTCCCAGAGGAAAAGCAGATAAGGGTTCAGGATAAGTAGCAGTGTGCTAGCTTTAAGGAAAACAATTCAAGAAAATCTATGGAGTAAGATGAGAAATAGAATTGATGTGATTGCTGCCTGTTGGCTGGTTTATGTTTAGATCTTTTCTGAAAATAATCTTTCTGGTTTATTGTGGCTGAATGTTTCTCCCATTGCCATTTAAAAATTGAGACAGACATTAAAAAACACATAAAAATCAATGACATATGCAAATAAAAAGCCAGCATAGGGGTCTAGCACGCTTTTGTAATTAGCAGCTTTTTTAGTTAGAAAGGACATTGCTTAGTCCAATATAGAATACATACATACTGTATGCATTCTAACATGTAGCTTGGCACTTTGGATAATTTTCCATTAATGACCCAGGTGACTTATCTAAGCTCCACCTCCCATGCATGCTTTATTGCTTCTTGTTATGTCTTTACACTTTTTGTCACTGAAGTTCACAGTATACACTGGAACATCTGTTGCCAAAATAAATAATTTTCATCATGGTGTATTTAGTGATATAAATGGGTTTGTAAAGCTCAGGTGCTAATGCCAAACTCATTTACATTTATTTTGGGCATTGTAAGCAATAGAACTGTGCATTCTGTTTAGCAAGTGTGTGACAACTTAGGTTAAGTAAACAAAAAAACTCTGCCAGGCACCCCCACTGCAGCCATGGCAGCCCCAGCCTCTCCCAGAGATAGGTGCTGGAGGTCTGGTGGTGGCTGCCGCAGTTGCTTCTCTGATTTGTGCAGTCACCTTGGCCCTGAAAAATTAGTAATTGGAATAACAGTGAGAAAGTAGATGTCTGCAATTTGTCTGCACTGAATGGGATGGATAGTTTCTCTGCTTGCTGCTTCACGAGGTGTTAGTAGAAAGCTGGAAGGGAAGGACAGGAGAGCAAAAGGTCTGAGTCACATTTGTGTCACCTGCTGCACAGCTGCTTAATTCACCAAAGCATTCCCGTGGCCACCCTTGCAATGAAAACACTTCTGCTACCTTTCCTTCTCATCAGGTACTTCTAGCTTTGTCACAAACTTCATTATCACATGGAAGGAGAAAAGCAGCATCTGTTTAAGGTCATTTATTAACACTAAGCTTCATAAATTGTATATGAAAATGGAGTGTCAGCCAGGAGAGATCATTCCTCAGCTGCTGCTGTTGGCATCAGTTGAAGTTTGAGAAGTCCTATGGAGTAACACAGTAGTGAGCTGCGCTGTTTTTAATGGAAATGTCCTTTACTCTCATTTCACTTCTCACAGGCTTCTGGACAATTAAAGTGGGGTCTGAGGTACTGCAGATTGTTCTTAGCCAAAAGAAAAGCAATCTCATATTTGACAACTGTAGCTAAATCCATGTTGTTACCGCTAGCCTGGACTATGGAAAAAATGAGATACAAGGAGGAAAGCACAAGCTGCACCTTCCAGTCTACCAGTAAGCCTCCCAAATGCGTTAACATAGGAAAGCTGTGTTAGGTCAGACTAAGGGTCTATTCAACTCGGAATCTTTCCCTCAGAAGCATCCTGAATTATGTTTGTGGGAAGAGTATGAGACCTTTTCCCCTTTACACTCTCCCAGCTGTCCGTGGTTTAAGTGTGTCCCGATGTAAAGCCGACATTCACACCATAATCCCTTTAGCAGCCATAAATGAAGCTATATTCCACAATTTCTCCAATTCCTTAATTCTTGTGGTCTCTGAAGCAGCTTGCTATAAGAAATGCCACAATATAACTATGTGGTCATGAACAATTATTTCCTTTTGCTGATTTAGTATCAGTGGTTCACTGTGTTGTGAAGACCCTGAGCAAACTGTTCTCCATTCACATTTTCCCTCACCATCACCATTTCACTGCCTTTCATACTATCCTGCCTCAGTCTCTCCCTTCAGACCTCAGAGTTATTTAGTCTCTCTTCGTCTGAAAGCTGTGCTGCACTGAACATCCCTGTCCTCATGCTGTACTGCGTATAATTCCAATGCGGTTTTCTGAGACAGTAGTGACCTTAATGACATCTGGTAGGCAAGATGCAGGTAAACACATAAACTCCAGAGCTATGAATTTAGGAGGAAAGTTATTCAATCAAATATTACTGTCTCTGATAACTGCACTGAAAGAACAGTCCCCCCTGCTTTGCTGGGACCCACGTCTGCCTTACAGCAAGTCCAGAAGTGTCCTCTTGGACACTTCCAATTGTGCCAAGGCACTCCGAGACTTGCCCTAGGACAGAGTGAGGTTTGCCCAAAACATGTGCCACGCTAAAGAGGTGCCTCTTCAACAGCACGTGGTTGGACTGCTTGGTAGGACTAGTGCTACGGAAGGGGGAAGAAGAGGGGCAATCATTGGGGTGGGAAGAGTGGAGGCTGAAATAGGATTGATCCCGTGAAGGGAAAGTACTGAGGGAGAGGGTAATAACAGTAGCATGAAAGAAAATCGCTAGGGTCATTGGAGCTCTCCTGGAAGAATTAGAAGAGGACAGCGTACAGGGAAGTCCTGTGTTTGGGTTGGAAAAGTCTGCCTTTTTTGTCCTCAAGACACACCGCTAAAGCCAAAGGTTGTATGGAATAAATAAGTGTATACACAGAGCCACGCTTGGGTGATTATATCAAGCTGTATGCTAGACTTCATTATGGCACCAGGACCAGCAATAGGTTGGTTTATCATTTTGATGAATCAAGATGGGCAGAAGTGCCTTAGTTCAGGGCTGCCCAGGGAAGTGTATTGCGGAGTATCACTATGTTTTGTTGTTGTAAAGGGAAAGTAACAAAACTTAAAAGAAATAACGTGTAAGCTTGCCTGTAGTGTCTGAATAAGATTAAAGGATTTTGCAAAAAACAGTTCACAGGCTTCTCGTTCTCCCACTCCCTCTGCAAAAGGCTTTGGTTTCTACAAGACATAGCTGGCTATCCAGGCTAATTGCTTGGCTATCTGTACCACAGCGGGGGTATGAGCTGACTCAGGATGAGGCGATGGGAACATGAATGCTCATTTTCAGACAAATACAAAGTAGCCACTGGCAGCAAGATGGTGATAATTTGCTGTTAAGTCCAGATTTCTAGATCCAATGTCTAGATTTCTAGACAGGGAAGTGTTCAAGCAGACACCGGACTTTCCCCAGTTTTGCATCAGGCAGCTGACAGGGCTCTGAGCCACCACCAGTGGGCAGGGGAAGAGGTGCCGGCTGTGGCACACCCCTCGCCTGGACACCTGGCTGGGAGGGGGTTGTGGTGGCACCCGGATGGCAGAGTTGGTGGGACTGGGGGGGTGCGTGGCTGGCTAATGTGTGGTATTGGTTCTTGTAGGAGCTACAAGAGGCAAGTAAAAGGGCATGGCATAGAGCTACCTGAAATGTTATTGAATGACAGCGATTTGCAGAGCTTTTCTCTTTTGATACTACTCAGAAAATTTATTGGACAAAAGGCTTACACTATTACTTCTGAGCTTTCTCTTGCACACTGTCTCTCAGAGCTCTGCTTGGAAAATTCCCCAGCTCCCCACCCTATTTGGCTTTTTCTCTTTGTTTTCAAGAAATACAGTCCCATCAAGATGGAAAAATATCCAAACTGCGGCACAGAAAATTCAACCAATAGACTGATCTCCTGACTTGGAGCCTGGAGGATAACTGTACCAATAGCAAAGTGATACATTTTTTTCCCCCCTCCCAGTCATACAGTGATTAGCACTGAGATTTGCCTCTGTCTTAAGGGTTGCTACAAAGTGGAATACAATCAGTCAGATGGTGTGGTGATCTTTAGAGAGATACAGCATACCCTGTATGAGAGGCAGAGAATAAAACCAACAACGTGCTTTATTTTCAAGGAAAGAAGATTAGCAGAAATGTACTTTCTCCTGAAAAAGAAACCCTCAAATTAGAGTGAAAACCACTGTTCTAATAAGCATTGGTGTTCACCCCTGGGAGGCTGGGCTCCGCTGGTTATTCTGCTGACTGACCTGTTTTCTCCCCTAAGAAAAATAATTCAACTATTTAAGAAAGAAATTTAAGGAAAAATATGTAATAACAACAATAAGCCCTCAGCTGTACTTATTCCTCTTTTGTCATTGAGCACTTGCTGCCTCATTGCTTTAGGATCATGGCTATTGGCAAACTCTGGGTCTCATCACTGCTGTGATTTTTATTTACTTGCTAAAATGTAACCTGAACTAAGTTAAATGATGTGAAGAATTTTTTTATTTTGTGCTGAAAATGGTCCAGTTTAAAGTGAGTCTTAATGCTGGCTGCAGCCACTGTGCACCACGCAAATCTGTTCAGCAGATTTGCCGTAAGGCTGCAGGATCTGAATGGGATGTTCCCCAAAATGCCTTTCTCCTGCTGCACCAGCCGAGCCTTGGCAGCAACGAATGACTTAAGTTGTCTTGATTGAAATGCTCATAGCTGTGGTATTCAGCAGAGAGGAACAGGCTGGACAAGCACCTTAACAGGTGATCTAATGACAAGGTAAGCAAGAAGAGGTGGTGAGGGGAGGAGGAGGAATGAAAATACAGGACGGGCACAGGACAGATGTAAAGAAAGATGGGGAAGAGGCAGAGGTGCAAATGGGCAGAAGGATTCCGAAGAGCTGTGCTGTCTGGAGTGTGTTCTTCTTGAAACACAGTCGACCTTTCAATAATCTTAATCTGTCTTTTTAAACAAGGTATATGGTTTTTTTCGTATTTTCTATGTCACAGGCATGACTCAAACCAGCCTCACCTAACACAGCCACAAACCCATTCTTTCTGTTGCTGTACATATCTACTTTATTTGATATCTGCCCCAAAATTCCTCAGTTATGCAGTCTACAGTCCTATAGATTTTTCATTTTTTCCTCTTTTAAATCTGCCACCTGGACAGTCTCTTAGTGCGGAGTCAGGTTTGGCAGCAATTGGGAGGAGCATCCTGTAGGAAACATAATCAGTTCATCAGAGGCAGTTGTAGAGCACTAGGTAGGGTGAGCTAAGGCTGTACCATGAATTTTAATTCTTCCCTCTATCTTCTAAGAAAATTTGACTTCATGGCCTTAAAAAAAAAAATAATTGGAAGGCAGCAAGAGATTACTGTGTATTAGCAGGCCTAAATACACAGATTCATTATACAGGCAAAATGAGATAGAGGGAGAAGGTTTTAGATATTTCATTTTAATTTGCCTTTGGTATAAATTCTACTAGCAGTAATTTTATCTCTCAGTAATAATACTATTTAGCTATCCAGTAGCCATTCTTACAAACTGGTAGACCACGAGGGTCACACACATACAGAAGTTCAGGACTAAGAAAGCTTTTATCCTTGGCAACATTTTTTTTCTGGCTGCTTATCTAGTACTTCCAGCTTTAAATGGACCTTATGCGCTCATTTTGAAGAAACATTAAAAAAAATTTTTTGAAGTGCCTCACTCTCAAAGTTATGTATATGTGGTCTAACTTTGAAGATAGTGAAGACTAGAAGTTGTTTACTGTAACAGAGAAACAATTTTATAGGCCATCACAGACTTGTATTAATTGTGTAGAAGCAGGGAAAGTTAAAGCAGAAAATGCGCAGGCGAAGAAGTTCCCTTACTATGCAGCAGCCGTTTATTGGATTTTATTTCTTTATTCTCCAGTAGATGGCAATGCAGTACTTGGCCAATGTGAAGAGATGTCTCTGTCTTTAGTTGCGTATATGGGGGCTTTAGTTACATATCCCAAGTGCAACTTCGGACGGTGAATGTTATCCAAGTGAATCATTTGACTGGTGTTTTATTATACTGCTGGCCAGCATGAGACAATGCCAGAACAAATAAGATTTGAAAAGTGTGTGGAAATGGCAGTGCCTGTCTTTAAAGGCTGCTGGTTGTTTTAGTGATGACAGTTTCTTACACTGATGCTTTTAGAAGACTTGGGAGGTAAAAACGTAAATTTTGGTGTCTGCTCATTTGGAATTTTACTTGCTCTTGGAGCGGTGCAAATCCATTTCGTGTGTTTAAGGAAAAAATTGCACAGAAGTCCCCAAATTATCTCCCTTCTGTTTGACCTTCTCTCCAGACCGTGGCTGTGTGTCCTACACATCTGTGCCTCTTTGGCTTGTTTACATTGCTCCAGGGCCATTTCTGGGATTGTCACTGTAAATGCAAACCCGCAGAATATGTCAGGTTTGGTGTGGACCTTGCCTCAGCTGATAGCCTAGCTATTCATCTATTCCACAGGTCACCAGAACCTTCAGCAGAGTTTGGGTATTACCCTCCAGAGCAGGGAGCTGGCTGAGGTATGGATTTAGGGGCACCAGAATGGTGCCAACAGGGGGGTTGGCACCAGCTGTGAGTGGCCTGATGCAGTGATGGCTGAAGTGCTCCTCATCTCACAGCTGTGTCCTGCCTCAGGGCTGCAGGCAGGGAGAGCCATAGTCCAGCTAGGTTACCTAAAGAGACGTAGGACATGTCCTTCTGTGAAAACGGGTGACAAGTCAGTAAGCGACAAAGTGAAGGCAGTGAATCAATACAAATTTAACTGTATGTTGCTCATATCTCTAAGTCCTTATAAGTTTTCTTCATAGTTTCATTTATACATTTGTTTTGAAGCTCTGTGATTTCTAGAAGTATGGATTGGTATAGGCAAAAATGGCCTTTTGTCAAATATTTGACCTTTCCATTACAGAGGTGAAAGCAGCAACACTTGCAGAACAGTTTACATTTTCAGAGCCCTGTACCAACATCAATTACTGTTTGATTCCGCTTTGGAATGAAGGGGAGCTGGGACCAAATTGTCGGTTTGCATGGGGTGCAGATAATGGCACCAAGTGGCAGAGTTTCTATGTGAATGTGGTTCAGAGATGCTCATCTGTTTTTTGGCTAATGGGCTCAGTAGCAACAAGTGTGGGGTTTGTGATTTTGTGTACTTTTATCATTTGGATTTTGTTTGGTTGGTTTTTAAAAAGCCCTTTGGTTTTAGAGGTAGTTAATGCATTACTGATGACAAACTTGTAGCTGCTGTCTTCTAAGTGAAGCCAGTGAGCAGAAATTATATGCCTGGGAAAACTATTTTGTGTTTCCACTGCTGTGTAAGAAAGGATGAATCAGACACTGTTGTGATTCGGAGTTAGTGACAGCCTGCTCAGAATAACACAGAAACAGAGAACGGTGGCCCACAGTGAGAGCCTGACGTCTTGCCTTGTCCAGTAGACACCTGTTCCAGGGGATAAGAGTATGTAGTTCCCACAAGTGTTCAGAAATAAAAGAGAATTGAAGAAGAAATTTCTCAATATATTTCTAGGTAGTTCCTCTTTGAAAAACATCATCTTAAACTAATTAATTAAATGCACGGCACAACCTTGTCTAATAGACACCAAATATACATCTGAGAATGTGAGACCTCTGTGTTCCCAGAAGGTAGAGATGCTGCTCTTGTTTTTATGACATTCGTCAGCTTTCCACTAGTTTTTTCATCCAGTCCTTCCTTCTTTCCCTCCTCTCTCTCCCAGTTATCCTCCTTACCGTCGCAGCTGTTCCATGAGTTGGTTGATCAGTTTTCCTCCCTCCTGTGCCCTAATGCAGCCCAAGCAAAGATATGCCAGGAATACTCTGGAGCCAGTTTTTCACTCGGGCTGCTCAGAAGGGCTGTCGTGCTCGGGTGGCTCAGGCATACCTTGAGAGGGCATGAAGGAAGAAGAGAGGCACAGCCCTTACATGTTATTCCCACAGCACACATGGGACTCAATGCAGAGGTAAGGAACACCATTAGGGGTGATATTGGAAATAACAGGAAACAAATGTTTCCTACTCTGGCACTGTGCAAACCTTGTACAAGCCTCAGGGTGCAACCTGACAGATCTTTGCAGTTTGCTTTAAATCGGATTTATCTAGATTTACTTCACTTATATCAAGAAGATGGTGTCTGTGGGATCTTGCTGTTATCCACTGTACCGCCTTGCTCTCCTGGACCTCCCATTGCTTGTGCCTCAGGACCCAATGCTCCCAGTAGAAACAACATTACTCAGAATTAAAAAGTGCATCTGGCCTGGATGCTTCTCTCAGTTACCTGACTGAACTGCATTTCTCTTCACCAAATAGCATCTCAACTTCACAGAACTTTACACAAGTGCTCAGCAAAGTAGATACACCTGGAAAAAAGAGCAGAAATAGCAGCTTGGAGGACCTCCAGCTGGCTGTTTTTTGTTCTCACCTCTGTTTCCCATTTGAATGTGGGATTTTTGTGAGGCCCTGACGAGTGTTGCATTAGCTGCATTTTCCTTGTGACACTTTACACCTCTGATGCTGCTTGCACAAGGGACCACAGAGCCATTTTTGTTTGTGCACACACCTAGATGAGCACCAAATAATGAGCTGGGGACCAGAACTTGACAAAACCTTAGCTTTGGTATTTCCATAGGCTGAACAACTAACACGACAGCAGGATGCAGGAGGGTGCAACTTGCAAAGATGCAAGAAGTGAGGCTGAATCTTGCCCTGCTATCCATGCAGACAAGCACAGACAAATGTGTTTGTATTATGTGTTCCTGGGCATGAAACACCTATGGCTGGGAAGCTTTGCCTGCAAGGTTAATCACCCTGTGTTGTAGACACTTGTCTGTTCTGGGGAGGCAGTTCTACACACTGACAGGTATTGCGTGGGAGTGTGGGCCATTGCCTTTAATGTTAACTCGCATGAATCCTCACAGACTCAAGTAGAAGCCTCCCATATTCCTGAAGCAAGACACAACTGACCAAATTGCTAAAATACACACAAAAGGGAAAAAAAAAAAAAAGGTAAGTTTTTGAGCACCTTCCAGAGGTTTTGCTATGTGCCAAGAGGCAAATTTTTGACTCGCACTCTTACATATATTAGAAAGCAGCCTGAAACCCTCTCCCTCGTTGTCATCAGGTTGCAGAGCAGAAAACTGAGAAGGCAGCAATTGGTCCCAAGGCATATTCTAAATCCAGCCCTCAGGGGCTAAAAAGAAGTCTCTCTCAAAGGGAAGAGGCTTAATGAATTGAGACAGCCTCTCATCTCTCATCTCCTTTCATTAGATGACTTTATTAAGCACATAAGGAGTTATTTGTGTAATTGCATTAATCTAAGCCATTCTTCTGCTCTTCAGAAACTGCACTGCTGCAAATCCAAAGCACCTTCTAGGATGCTCATAAGCAAGTGCAGCCTGTGCCGCTGTGTAACAGCAGTAGACCTGAAACAGGAGGAGAGCAGCCCTGCTTGTCACCATCAGCAAATATGGTCCTTCTCATGCAGCAGCTCCTGTGCATGGCAGGTAATTCAGTGCTGCTAAAAAAACCCAAAAAGATATATAGTGTTTGCTTATAGTTTCAATGTACTCGGCAGCATCACAGATCTTGATTTCAGATAGCCACTGTAACATATAAAATTGGTCACACCTCAGAGTGTAGTAGGTGATCCACAATATTGCCAATTCTTTTCTTTTTTTTTGGCTTTGTAGAACTGCTAAGACCTGAGTAGATCTGGAAGCTGAACTCACCTCAGGTCTCGGTACCAAGCTAGTTCCAGTGGGGACTCCGGCATATGGCCATCAGAGGGAAAGACGGGTTGTTGTAACACTGCTAGTAGTGTACACGAATGGCTCGTTGTATGGTTGAGGTGGCAATGCATTGTGTATTTTAATTAACATAGAACTCATGAGAGGCAATTCAGTTTCACCCTTCGAGGCAGAGAACTCGTGGAGGGGGGGTTGTTTGGCTAACTGAATGCAAGCCACTTAAATCAGAACTTTAAAAGTGAATGCTAGTATTAGGTAACAGCTTACCTGTGCTTCAGTAAAACATAAAAAATTAACTTAGAGTTTTAGTACCTGGTGAGTATATATTCAGTATCACAGGAGTCGGTGGAGCCAAAAAGCAAAATAAATAGTAGCAGATTGATAGTTTAATTCTCAAGTATGTCCCTTAAGGTAGGATTTGTGGATGTAAATACAGTCTTGTTTTCATAAACTTGCACAGCTGTATATGCACTTTGTGGCTACATGGAGAAATACAAGTTGTGGGACGTTCAGAGTAGCACATGCCAATGTAATGAATGTAGAAATTGTCAGGGACACAAAGCGCCCTGCCTACCTGGGATACGATCTGCCTTGGAAGAGTCAAGTCTAGAACCTCCAAGCCTATGCGGCAGTACTTGTCTCTGAGGTGGTGAAGTTAAAAAGACAGTTTCAATAAACAAAAAAGCTGTTTGAAGTGCAAAATTGTAATCCCAACTCACTTTTCCCTCCTACTCAAACCTGTCTAGTCTTGGAAGCAATTAATCCCAATGTTTGACCTCAGGCATCTAGAGTTTTTATGAACTCCAGCCACAGCAGCCTAAGCAACAAGGTTCACTGGAAATAAGACCTATGGCTTTGTTATAGTCTCACTCTTTTTGACAGTGTACTATTTCCATAAATGTCCTGAAAAGTTTTTAAGAAATAAGTTTTTGGGTGGCCGGTTGTTGGTTTGTTTTTTTTTTTGTGTGTGTGCGTAGAATATTTTATTTGTGTGTAAAGATTCTTTTCCTGCATGGAGCCAGGCCCAAACCCACTGGAAATCATAGAATCCCAGTAGTATCAGAGTTCTGGGGTCAGAGCTTGAACATCGCCAGTACACTTACATCTCTAAGTACAGTCATGCAGGGGTAAGTCCAGCATAAACAAACTGCGTTGCAGAATTGAAGGGAAAAAAATAATGATGTCTGTTCATGTAATGAAAGACTGTAGTACCTGCAAAAGGGCAAGCTTAAGAGCTAATAAGACTTTTGATTTATATTACTTCCTGCATGTTAAATGATTAACCTTTAAGTAGTCTCACGAGGTATATGGTGGTATATGTAACATTACATTCATAGCTTTTTAGTCTCCGTGGGCTTACGTGTGAACCTCCTGCTCAGACATAAAAGTTTCTTTTTTTGTAAGTATTATTAGTAAGAATTTTAACATGTTTCTTCCATGTCTCTTTCTGTGCAAACACTTCATTGGGGAGGGAGAACTTCTAGAATGAGGATAGGTATGGATGTGCCGAGGAGCGGTGCTTTTGCTTTTGGCAGTGGCCGGGGTGGTTAGCACACATTTGGATCAGACGAGCAAAATGCTGAGAGCAATGGATAGGGGCTTTGTGTTTCAGCTGCTCCCAAAGCAATCCTGGACCACAGCAGTCTTGGAAGGGAAGCAATACGCCTTCCAGCTGCAGAAAAGGCAAGCGCTCTGGCTTTTCATGTTCCACAGTGTTTGTTTTGTTTTTATTTCTGTTTTGTTACTTGAGAGACTCTTGGAAACAGCCTGCATCTGAGCCGGCGGCAGTTCCCAGGGGCTGGCCTCCCCCTCGCCAGCAGAGCAGTGCCCTCTGGTGCAGGAGCACAGCGGTGGCCTGGTCCTCAGCTGAACCGAGAGAGATTAATAGAGGAGAAAAATTAGAAGTTCACATCTGACACGCTACCTCATTCCCACGAACTTTCTGCCACGTTGTACAGTTCTGATGCAAGTGTTGCCTGAGAGGAACCGAAAAGTCAGCTGTCTGGATCCAGCCCAAAGGACAGATTTTTTTTGTTTGCTTTCTCTTTATGCCATTTCCAGAGTTAAGCTTCTGGTTAATGACAACTAATGCAGGCACAGTCCACCCTTGTTACTTAGGGCTAAATCCACAAAGGATTAACTTCCAGCTACGGTGCACTGTTGCCGCGTGGATGTGCCAGCACTCTGTGAGGTAGCTAAGCACACCCATTAATTATGCAGCAAACTTAACTAGACCAACAAATGGAACACACTATGCAAGATGTCGCTCAAGCGAGCTAGAAGGAATGCCAAGAGATATGTCCTAAGGTTCCTTTGCCCTAAAACCTGGACATTGGCATCTCATTACAGCCTGCAGAGATTACCTGACTGCTCGGGAGTCACCCCGCCCTCTCCAGAACAAGGCCCCTTGCCAACCCAGTGAAGCAGGAGCTGCGCTTGAAAGCCAGGTTTGAAATGCCATCTTGCAGGCAGGAGCTTTAACTACAACTCCAGAGTTGTTATATATACTTTCTCTGGTTCCACCATTTTTAAATTGTTTCATTCCAAAATGGAAAAGCTCCCGACAGGGAGACCTCTCATACACATCTCCCTGAGCCCAGCAGCTGGACATTCATGGGATATAAGAGACAAATGTTTAGACAGTGATGATTCACATCCCAGGCAATCACATTTTGAAGGCTCCTTCTAGTCCTGGATTTTCAGGGCTTTTAATTATTTTTTTTAAATTTTATTTTAATCTTTTTTTCTCCTGCTGCAGATGTGTTGAGAGTGCTTACGAGGTGAGGAACTGCAGGTTTGGTAAACTGGAGGGAGAGGGCCTGGGATTAAATAGCTGGATGCTGCTACCAGTAAAGAGAAGATGTTAGCTGAATTAAAAACAACCAAAAAAAGAGAGACCAAGGAAATTTATTTACTTTTTATCTATGAACAGTATGACATATAATTATAGACAGGTTTTGATACACAGGAAAACCCTTTTGTCAACCTTTTTTTTTTTTTTTTTTTGCTAAATGAAACAGCACAATAATCTTTACACATTCATATTTTGTTTTTTCTTTTTTTTTTTCTTTACAATACACAGCTTTCTTGGGTTGAAGCAAACTGCAGGACAAATTGAGTACTGGTATATTACAGCTACTTACATCATTTAAGAACAGCAAATGGAGAAAAATAAGTTATTTAAATATTGATTTCATATACAGAAAGTGCACCTTTGTTAGTTGTTACATAACTTGCTTGACAGTTTTGATTCCCCAGAGGGTGTCAATTAAAGATAAAAGTATCTTGGACCAAGAGTATTATTTATTCTAAAAATAATACAGTACAACTGCACAGCTGTGACTTGGTGAATCGACCACTGTTGCTGCTCTTAGAGATGATGACCTGTTTGAATAACGCAATGTTTAATGCTTCTGATCATGCTCCCAGTTTGCATTGAAAGCCAGGCTCGTAAGAGAGCACAGGCAACTACGAGCAACCTTGCCATCTGGGTGGTAACAGCGGGTTATTGATCGAAGCTTATGATTATGATGGCATTCAGTAATATTTTGGGCTTGCTGCTTCTATTCTTAAATAGCTGTTTGAATTACAATGGTACAATGGATAGATACTTAACATTGTTAGCCTGAGCAGAGCAGGTTAGGATTCCAGCAGCAGGTTTCTTCTGTGCTTCCCAAGAGTTAATGAGCAAACTTTTGTTTAGAGCACTGAATGGTTGCAAGAAGATGTAAGAGGTTATGGCTCCCATACTGCAATGCTCACCTGCTAGGGAAACTGCAGCTGGGAAGCTCAAACACTGAGAGAAGCTTAAGGCTTTTTTAGATTAAAATATAAACTAAAATTGTAACTCAAGTAAGACCACAGAGTACAGTCCTGAAACGAACAACAAAGCAACGATTAAAACACACCAATCTCAAACTGCTCACTCTAGTCCTGATGGGTGTGATTTGGCTTCCCTGGGCTACAGAATCGTTTAAAAATTACAGCCTTACAAAGAGTGTTTGGCACACAGGTACAGTTTATTCCCATAATTCTCCTTCTGTTATTAAGAGAGGGGAAAGTAATTAATATGGGAGAACTTTGTTATGTGACTTGCCTTCCCTGCCACATGAGGAAATTTGTTTCCTTTTTTGTTGCATATAGTCAGCTTGGACTTTTCCCTTGCTCAAATATAGCTGCTGTCTACTTACTTCTACTCAGTTCTAGCCTCCGCCAGCAATCCCAGGAAGTCTCAATACTCTTTCCGTCTCCTGCTTACTGATAGTCACCACGTAAGCCTCAGAGAGGCTTACAAACAAGAACAGACAAATCATCATTATTAAAAAGACATGATTTTTTGTACACTTTTTTTTTTTAGATTTTTACCAGCTGTGCAAAACACCTATGCTGTATATTTCCTGATGCTGCCACATAAGAACGTGCTGATTATCCACATACCCAGGAGAACGTTACAGAAACAGATCCAGAAGAGCTTTGAGAACAATTTCAAGTTACACCAGTGAATTAGTTGCCTTCACATGATGGTGTGCAGTAGACAGTGGTGAAATATGAAATGAGGAAAGTAAACCTAACACCTATCAATTCTACCAGGAGCCAAATTAATTATCATCTGCAGTAAAATGCATAGTTCATCTGACTTAAAACATGATCATGAAAGGACCATATGTAGTCAGGAATCCTGGAATAGCCACAATTTTTCATTCATCAATGTGAGACCATTTTATCAGGAAAAGTGTCATTATCTCAATATGAGGCTGTGATAACTGAGGCACCACACAGTGAGTGCCTTGTCTGTTTTTTTTACAGTTAGTTGATGTCAGAACTGATACTGGAAACAGCCACACATCCTGGCCTGTGCCCAGATTTCTTTACTCTCTCCCTTTACCTGCCAGAGGAAGCTTGCTTTGTCTTCCACGGGGCGTTTGCTCTACAAGAAGCTGAAGGACACACCATATATTGACCCCAAAGCAGAAGCTAGTTATGTGCTACTCATCATAATCTGTATTTGGTATATAAAACGTGTACCCATATAGAAAAATAAGATCTGTCATTAGCCACATATGCGAATGGAACGTTTGACATGGATTTAGGCAGGAAAATACTACATCATGGAAAAATGGTTCACCACATATGCCAGAACGATGCTCTCTCCCCGTGAGAGGTAACATTAAGACAGTCATGAGTGATATCAACTGTTGTAAAATCACAGTGTAATTCATGAAGTACTAGGATTTTTTTCCTCTGTGCAATGGAATTACAGGATCTGATGATTTCTATGGGACACAACTTGCTTTTTTGATGCATTTTATCTCCCACAAGTGAGTTTTCATTTGCAGAAACCCACTGTTTGGAATTGATATGGTCAGGATACCAAGTCAAAGCTGCAGCATAATGATTGACAATATAACACAGTACACAGAATATGATTAAAATGAAAAGCAGTTACATATATACAAGGCAGTATATCTTGGAACAGTTTAGTGACAACAGTAAATGCAGACTGTAGTGAACAAAAGTTAGCCTGACAACCAAAACCTAGCATAACCCTGCATCTGTAAAAGCATCTATACAACACAGAAGGTGTTATAATGAGGCATTTTATAGAAGCTACTTCAACCGGAAATCACCCTAAGTGCAGCTTGAGGGTGACAAGTTGAAAGAAGATTTGGGAAACATGAATACAGATAAGTGAACACTAGGTAACTGTTTAAAAGCTTATTTTAAGGCAAATAAAAAGCTGATTGCTAGGAAGCAGTTATAAAAATGACCTCAGCTCTGTACAAATAAAAAGAAGCTCTCTAACTCTCCGTGGGTTAGTTGCATTGGAGTGACAGAGATGGACCATACTGAAAACTAATTCCAGTCCATTAACTTTGGCCTAGCTAAAGGCTTTGTGGCATATTGGAACCTATACGAGGCAACAGCGAAGATGACTGGGAAGGGGGTTGTGTTTAGGTCTAGACTGCTAAAGTAAACTAAAGGCATTTGCCAAACAGCTTCTACTGGAATTTGCACCTTGGCTTGTGCCTGGTCTTTAGGACTGTCTCCAGGTACCTGGAACTTAGATGTACATAAAACCCCCGACCTAAAGAGTTCTCCATAGAAACAGGGCTTATTAGTAGTATTACTTTCACAAACTTGAGGAAAATGTGCAAGGGTCCCTTAATTCTGTGAAGCTGTCTGATTCTCAGGCCAACCCCATGCACTTTATGAAATAAGAATATTCTATGGGAGTGAAGGGGGAGGGAAGTACCACATCTGTGTTACCTGGTGGTTGCTTCTCTTCTTCAGTTGCCAAAGACAGCAATAGAAACATTTCATATCCTTTGAAGAAGATACCTGCCTGTCCTTGGGAGCCACTTCCTTGATCCCTTTAGCTATGTGAAGTAATTAGACCAATATTGGTGCAGGAAGAAGCAATGGATTCTCGATCAGGCAATGCTACATTATGGAGCACATTAAATTGCCTCTGGATCAAGAGGTTTGAAGAGTCTTGCCGCTGCCAGGAGCTTGCTTATGTGCCTTTCCTCTGTGATGCCAGCTTCTTGAAGGCAAGTTTGTGACAGAGAAGGCACTTTGCTCAGTGTGTTGAATCCTGCTTCTGTGAGCAGGCTGGAATACATAGGTAGACCAATGGAAATCAGCCAGTCAGATACAGAGGTGATAAGTCCTGGGGATACAGGTTTTCGGCAAATTTCAGTGAGCCCTCCACTTGGAATCTGTACAGTAAAGAAGAAAAAAAAAAAAAGAACCCTTAATGTTAAATGTAACTGCTTGTTTTACAGCAAGCCTTATAAGTCTTATTTCATTTTTTCTTCCTAACTGGCAGAATTTCATAGCAGATGTTTCAACTTCTCTCATGTCACATTTGTCAGTATGAAAGCAGTGTGGGTTGTAAGGCTAAGATCACTTGGCATAGGAGCAACAGCAACAATTTTGGCAATGCAGATGCAGTGGGCAATATTCAGCTGCTTGGGCAACCATCACAGGCCATTCTGAGTTAGTCTGAGATCAGTAAAAAATACCCAGTGACAAGACTGTCCAGGGTGTTCCGTTTTATTTCTCAGAAAGGCAAGAACACGCTAATTTTGCCTATTACCTCCTCAGACAGACCAAGTTCTTTTATAAAAAAACATAAAAGCTTTGACTGTTTCCCCCTCCTGCATTTCCTAAGGAGGAGTGGACAACAGTATAGTTTAAGAAATGAAAAAGGACTGTAAAACCTTTCAGATTTCAATACATGCCACCCTTAGCGAGCAAGTCTCTGTTACCACTGCTTGCAGTCTGCTTAGACTTTTAAGGCTATTATTCAGTCAAGAGGGAGGGTTATCTGCTCTCTGTTCAACTAATAACTGTCCTCCTTTGGGACAAGGGAATGTACCTCCTGCTCCTGTAGTACCCCCACATATGTTGTACCTGCTGGGTGAACACAGGGAGCACATTTGTCCCAGGACTTCGCAGGTATCTCCCTTCACCAGTAGTCAGTCTTTTTAAAAGTCTGCTCATAAATAAGAAAATTTGCTTTATGAAAATACTCACTGCCATGCGATGCTGCTTCCTCAGTTGCTTTACCCGGATTTGGTCCATGTTTGTGGCAACATCCTTTTCAGGCTGGTCCAAGTCTTCAGAGTACCTCTGTACCAAAGCCTCAGGAATGCCACAGCGACCATGCTGTGTTCACAGCCAGACAAAAAGGAGAGAGAACAGATGAAAGAAGTGTATCAATACAGACCGATCCGTGCAAACAGAGAGAGATGCAGGATGGGAGTAATAAGGAGCTTTCCTCAAGATTCCACGAAAACTGAAAAAGCAGTCCCTAAAGGAAGGACTGGACCTTAGGACTCCTTCCTTCCCAAAAAGATTTCCTAATTACTATGCTACCAATTCAGACTTCCTTGGAAGCACAAAATCTAATCCTGACTTCCTTTTTCAGCAATAATTCCCCACACCAGCAGAGAAAGAGACATTTCCATGCCCAGTGCCACCAAGGTAGCAGCGGCCTGAAAAGATGAAAGTTCAGAGTAAGTCTGAGATTTCTCAGTCCGTCCATCTGTTCCCCCCACCCCGCCCTGAGTTACATTAGGTGTAAGGTGTGATAGTAAAGACAAACATAGTTATAGGATGTCTAATGTCCCAATGATTTATTGTTTATCTAGGTGGTCAATCACAAAAATAGAACAGATACAGTAAATGAAACACTATCCCTTGGAATGCTAGTAGAATAAAAACGCTTAAACAATGTCCTCCACTTACCTTGTCAGAGTATGGTTCTTCAGTAAGATCAATGTCTTCAGACTGCAACTTGTTTTCTATTACCATTTCCAGATCCATTCCTCTGCTACAAGAGACTTTTCTTGCCGAAGCAGGACCTAGCTTTATCACATGCTGCTGAACACTAGCAGTCTCTGGGAGCTCTGACAGCCAGGGCGGCAGTGGGCTAGGAGGCGTACTGGGCTCCTGTTCAGAAGATGTCCTATGGGCAGGTACTGCGTGACAATCAATGGGAGTGGATGAAGTGGCCTTTTTTACTGGCAAACATGGTGCTTCTAGGCTTGAGTAGTTCCCACTTGTGGTCGTGGGAGGATGATATAACCCATTAGAAAGGCGTTCTCGGCATTTTTTGGCAGGGACAGGTGGTGGCTGAGAAGGATTTTTTGGTTGCATTCTTGCCTCATTTGTGCCTTTTTGCTCAGCTTCTAGACCTCCCTTGAGGACTGGAGCATAATCAGCCCGTGCAAGGTCATGAAAACCTTTACTCTGTATTTCCAGAGGCGTCCTTGTTGCAGGATGTGTCACTAAGGCAGGCTGAGCTTCACAGTATTTTGGGGGGAACGGAACAGGCTTTCCACCTGCAGTCTCCCTTACAGAGCAGTCCAATTCCTTTGCTCTTCCCTTCTGAGAAGTAGCAGCTCCTTTACCCTGTTTAGCCATCAAGTCATCTACCGTACAGCTGCTTCCATGAGACTGGGGCAGCAGTGCAGAGCCGGGTGCCTTTTTCGCTATATCCAGTGAATCCTGAGGAAAAGAACCCACTTCCTTGCTAACATCCTGTAGGTTAGTATTGGATTCTCCCTGGAGATCATCCAGCGAGTGAGATCTTGGCCAGGTATCTACACCCTGGGGGCCATCCAGAGTTTCATAGCTCCGACAGACAGCAACCGGTAAACTTCTACGGTTCTTCTTCAGACCCGTAACAGCTGGAGGCTGGACAGAGCTCTTCAGAGCACGATGCGTGCAGCTGAACCGGCTTTCTTTTTCCCCTTGCTGTAGAGTTTCTATTGGCTTGGTCAGTGGAAGTGTAGGATAATTTGATAGCTGGTTTCTGCTGAAGTCCTTAAAGCTATGCTCACTGGCCGATTTTGAGGGCAGAAGACAGGTCCTTCGAGTTTTACCTAGAAGCAAATAAGTCACAATCCACCATAAAAAAATCGATCGATCAATCAATGTGCAGTGTACATAATGGATCACTTATAAATGCCTTTGAAATAAAATGATTTACTCTTGTCTTGTTAATGCTAAATGTACAGCTCAGTGCCATTTTAAGCATATGAATTTGTGAGCTTCACGAAGAACTAGTAGATGTGACCACGTAAGGAAAATACATTTCATATACTTAATATCCTTCCTACTCTGTGATTTGCAGAGATTTGGGGTTTAGCTCATGTAAACCCTTTTCAATGTAGAAATACCCTACAGTTAGAACTGATAACCTATACACATTGTAAGAACTTGTTTGACAGAAATAACTCAAAAGATCTACTGTTTTTTCTACTCTTCTAATTTTTTTAGTATATCAATAACTATGTTCACCTTCTAATGAAGTTTACAAGATTGCTCAGGAAAGTTGTTTTTTTTTTTAAAAAAAGATCCTGTTTATTAATTTTCATTACAAAGCGTGCCGATAGTCTTATTTAATCTCTTAAATGACAGCAAACTATTTGTAATGGCAAACCAGAGTGCAAAGAAGCGTTGTAAGATGGTTTTGCACCAGTCCTTTTGTAGTTACTCTTGGGGACAGCAGAGTTTTGTGGAGAAAGCCTTATACTATGAGATGGAGAAGTGTTTCAAAAGGCCTTTTCAAGTGTGACTAATCGGAGTGTTACTCTCATGTCATGGTGTTCTATCAAACTGTAAGGTCTTACAGATGTGGTATTTTATTATAATCACTTAAGACGAGATGATATGAATCAATATGAACTACATGGTCTTTGCAAGCTTTACTTTGTATTTTTATGATATGCACCACTGATTTTAAACAGTGAAGTCCACCAAATTTGCTTGACAAATCCTGATCAAAGGGACTGAGCTCATTAGACTATTCATTAGTATGAAATACAAGGTCATTTCTCAAATACTGCATAGATTTTTTTTAAATTATCTTTTTAACAAGACAGAAGTAAATTTGTCTCAAGCAGATGACCTCCCAGAATGACAGCACATCCTGAACAGTTATTCTTTTCAGGGTGACAGGGATACTTTCCCCTATGTACAGTAGGCTTTCTAAAATCAGGATAGATGGATAAAGCCTGAAATTTTATTTTTCCAATGGCGAAAAAAACCCAAAAACCAAAAATCCCAAACCAACAGATCCGGCTAAATGGTATCAAAGTCTGTAATAACCAGCTATCAATAGCTGCCAATTAAAGGACCAGTACCTTTCAGAGATCTGAGAAGTTTTGCTAACTTCCTTGCAACTAAATTAATCTGGTGTACTTTTAAGCTATAGGTGCTTTCGTCTCATACAGCTTGCCTTCAAAGCTTTATCCTGAAAGACGCTCAATACTCGGCTTTTAAATAATATACACTGCTTGCTTTGAGAATGAATGAAAGAATCTGTTTGACCTAAAAAAGAAATAGCTTGCTTTCTCTCTTTCTCTTGCCTAAGTATTCAGAAATCTAGCAAAGAAAATGAAGGTTACATTTAAAGAGAAATAAGGAAAACATGCACCTCAACAAAGCTGGTTGCATTTTCTGATATGCCAGCCAAGGTTATTCTATCTAAAATCAAGGTGTGCCTACAAGGATGAACACAAGCACACAGGAACTCCTTTCTCAGAAGCTGTATGGTTCACAGTTCAACTCAAGCTAAATATTACCGTTTCTCCAAAACACTAATAAAGACACATCATGCATTAAGTTGGCCCCCTTGCTACAACCCTGAGCGCAGGTAGCTCAGAGAAGTAGCAGAAAGACTTCTCTGTCTGCACCTTTCCATGGAGCTAGGCCACTGCCTTCTGAAAATAACTTAAAACCACATTAAAAAGACACGTGTAAGAAATGTTACATTCATTTCTTTAGTGCCTTCAGGCACTAATGTTAATATGCAATAAGTATGGAAAGGAGCGTTCTCTTTTCATTATTCATATTTTTTGCTAGTACATCTCTGACTTGTGCAATAATTCACCCACATTGTCTGGGGCTTGCTGTCACAGCTCACATAACAAAATCCATGTACCTTCTTTTCCATCTGAAATATTGATCAGGGGATATACTGGTTTTAGGAAGCACATTCAGGAACCTCAGCACTGAAAGAGAAGCTGTGAGAAATGCCACTGCTGTGCAACATAAGCTCTTACCCTCATGGCTTCAGTATCTAGTAAACAACACTTCATTTCTTCAGAAATGGGATAGGCCTATGTAAAGCCAGTAGTCTGGGACTGGAAAGAAGAAGAAATGGGGACTAGGAGAAGGAAGAAGAGAAAAGTTTTGGGGAAGTACAATCAAATCTTCAGTTCATTCCAGCCCTGTTTTGCATCAAAATACAAATGTGGAGAGAATGGAAGTTCAAAACATTTAGTTTATAAAATATATAACTGAACACGCAATCTTGGTCTGCTTCAAAATGCTTTTTAAAAAGTGCTGAGTTCAATGCCATTGTTTTGTGTAAAGGATGGGTTCAGAATGTCATTTCTCTTACACAGATTTAATTCAAGATCAATACCAGCAGGGCAGCTGTGTTTTCTCTTTTTCTAGCTATTCCTTCCCTCCTCTTGACTGCCACATGTAACTTGATTATGCTTCTGAGACATTAAGAAAGGAAGGTAGTATTTCCTGAAAACAGACTTTTAAATACATTTTATGTTGTTTTGATGAAGTGGAGAGCTATATAAACAATGTGCACAACTGTAACATTCCCTCCCTATCTCAGAAAAAAAAAAAAAAAAAAAAAAAAAGAGAAAAAACCTACAAGGGTAAAAGTGTAGAGTTAGTAAAGTTTAAAACACATTTTTAATGTTAACATTTTTGATAATAATTCATTCTTATGAATCTCTGGTACAGTTAAGCAGTCTAATGCCTTTCATAGTGCCGTCAACTGCAGTGGCATCTGCTTTAAATGTGTACAGAAGGACACAGGTGTCTGTGTGAAAACTAAGATAACAAAGGTGGTCCTTACTCAAAACAAATGGAAAGTTTTTATTGTTTCCAGGTTCGGGTCAAGCTACAGGCATACTTCAACTGCTTTGTTTAATGTTACGGTGCAGTTTTTGTTAAACAAAGCGCTGCTCACCTCTCATGATATGTCTTGTTATTAGAATACAGAGAAGGAACTTCTTGCTTCCCTGTCATCATTTGGCTCAGAAGAAAGGCATTATCTGGGGGAATATTTCCAGAGGCACCTGTGCTACAACAACAAATTTTCAGTGTTTCTCTTGGTACTTTTCTCTGTATGGAAGATCATCTTCAGAAATTTAATTACTCAAAATCAGACGCAGAACACATTCGGTGGCCTGTCCAGATCCCAGGTTGTATTAACTCCATTTTGGCACTGCTTTCTGTGGCTATATTTTGTGTGCATTTCAAACAGCTCTGCTGACACAACAAAGCTGATGGCGTGGTAGACAATTGTAGCGTTATTGCTCTTTTTACTGATCACAAACTAGTAGAAGTGCATAATACATTTGGCAATGTGGCCACCTGTTCTGTTGCTTCCTTTTATGTGCTTAGGATGCGTACTTGGCACTAAGGAAATCTGGGCTCCAGTTTCTGAACAGATCAGATCACATCCTTATCCCACCTGATAAAGCCATGGTTTGTCTGCTTCTTCAGTGCTCTGTGCCTTGCATGTGCAATGTGCACCCCCTTCTCCTCAAAAAAGCTACACAGCACAACAAGAAAAGGTTCAAAGAAGCCAGGCATGATTAGGGGCACAAATGACCTATAAGGAATGGGCCTTCTCAGACTAGAAAAGAGATGACTTGGGAAGGAGTATGACAGAGATCTATACACACCATTAGGTATGGAGGTTCTAAGGAAGACCAGGGATGTTCATAAAGAGAAACACTTTCAGGCAAATGGATGAATGACAGGAAACAGTACTCAGTTTTTGAAGTCCTTCAATGATTCATTCCCCATAGTACCCTGGGAAGCACCAAACATGCTTGCTCGGTTCCTATACTGTTCTCTAGCTACGTGCTTTTGCCAGTCCTGTGAGAACTAGATTTCCAATACGGTTTCCAAATGTGTCTCAGACAGGCAATGCTTGCACACAAAACAAGGCCAATAACTGTACCATTGTCAGAAGTCTGAAGGAGAGCTTGCCCTCCTCTGCCTTGTTTCAGACCGAGAGGACTGGACTATATGGCCTAATGGTCTGACCATGGATAGTGGCTTTCTGCTCTTAACATTCTTCCTGTCTAACACTGAATAGGTCACAAACTTGTATGGTCCTTGCCCTCTGTAAATTAGAATAAAATCACAATGCTGCTGTAAGTACATTGTGGATACCTATGAGAACACCCAAATATTTCTGCAGTGGCACCTTAAGAAGTACCTATAAAAGACACGTCTGTACCACTGCCATAGTACATAGCAAACCATGTTCTAGCCAAAATGTAAGAGCGGCTCTGAAATCTTGAACTGATGCCAAAAGGTCCAACAATAGCCCAAAACAGGACACTACACTAGTCATCAAAATATTATGTATAACCATTCCCCATAAAATCTGAAGACCAAGATCTTCTCAGAATGCATTTCCCCTTTACGAAATGCAGTTTATTATTGTTGATCTGCACATTAAGATGTTTATACTACACAAATTATTTTCCTTATTTTAACAGATAAGAAACCAATGTATTTTTAAAACAATATGCATATAAACAACTATGGTCCATGAACTTTGCAAAGAAGGTGAAGCACATTTCAGATTAACCAGCCTTGAAAAAATCTCTGAATGAATCCCATACCAAATGTTCTTTTTAAAATGGTTTTCAAAACAAGCACTAAATGCCTTTGTGAGCAAAAATGATGCAAAATGCAGCAAGGCATACATAAAAAGCAATATAAAAATCATCACTGGTACTTCACATTCTGCAAAACTCAGAAATATTGGTTTAAATGTAATAGTAAGTATCTAAGCAGATAGGCAATGACAATTGCTTTCTAAAGATTTCATTATATTGTTAAAATAAGGAAAATGTACAGGCAGCAATTTAACCTCAGTGTTACAGCTATCATTATGATGGCACATAGAGATAAAAAGGAAAGAAAGTTACTATATCGTCACATATGCCATATATTTAGCTATGATTATATTCCAGTATGCCTACTGTATAGGGATTCATCATATTCAAGAAAAAGATTCTCTCCACTTTCAGGAAACTAGTCTATTGCTGATTTCAGACATTCAGCTTCAAAGCAAATTGCAATTTTCTTCAATAAATGGTTACTTCTGAGTGGCAGACTGACAGAAAATGCATATACTAAGAGAACAATCTTTAGCTTATATTTTAAATTGGAAAAACAGCCACTACAAAGGGGCATACAGTATCTCTATTTATTCTGTTCTTGTTTTTCTCCCTGTTTATGCTGGATGTGATGAAACCGGGTAGTCTGAGGCTAAGCCACGGATCAAATGCTTGGAGTGATAATACCAAACTCAAACCAATTTCATCTGTTTTATTATTTCATCCCTAATGACAAGTTTACACCAATCCTCAAGTAAAGCATGCTCAGCACAACCACTTGATTTCTTCAGAACAGAGTGAGCAATCTCTGTTCATCTGCCTTGGTAATTTTTCTGTGTATCACCTTTCACTGATTCAAGACAAGGTAACGGAATTGGTATCTTAAACTTTTTTTTCATAGTTTATTTCCTTGCCAACTTCTCCATTAATTTAACTTGCTAGTGTTCATACACTAAAATGTCCTAATTCTCTGCAGCTGGTGTCTGATCAGAGCAGAATGCAACATGCAACCTAAACAAACACTAAAATATGGCCTAAAACAGAGAACATTTTTTCTAAACAGTTTTTTTAATGGATTTAGAAGAAATCCTCCTAATCTCAACGGAGTTCAGCAACTTCTCTATTGCCAATGGTCCCTTAGACACTGGCTGTCAGAATGTAAGTCGTGCAAACCTCATGAGGCACAGTTGCATGAGAATATGATAGGGAGCAGAGAAGGCAGGCAACGGCAGTGAGGGCGCCTGCTGCCTTAGGATAACAAAAGAAAGATGATTTGTGAAATGTGATCAGTTTCCTAGCAATGCAAATAAATAAATAGTAACAGTAGCAATGAAAACCAATGGCTCAAGCCAAGAGGGAAAGAGGCATTCAGAGCAAAGGAGAAAATCAAGTGTGAAGTAGCTTGTGTTAGCTAGCAATAGGAGCAGGAAGTAAATGAAGCCATCTACTGAAAAAAGGCTGCAGGGATTATAGGGGTCATTGCTGTCACCATTACCATTCTCCAGGTTTTCACTGCTTTCGTAGCAGCCAGAATCCCGAGGAGAGCATCCGGTTAGGCCTTGGCCTTCAATGAGAAGTTTCTCCTGAGATCCTGACTGGTCGCTGTTACCTAGAGGATGCGAGAACACAGTGAAAAACAGGCAAACAGAAAATCTGGCTCAACTTCTCAACCTTGCATTTCCAACACCACTATCTTGTGTGTCCAGAGACGGGCAACGGAGCTGGGGAAGGGTCTGGAGCACAAGTCTGATGGGGAGCGGCTGAGGGAACTCGGGGTGTTTAGCCTGAAGAAAAGGAGGCTCAGGGGGGGACCTTATCAGTCTCTACAACCACCTGAAAGTAGGTTGTAGCACAGCAGGACAACAGTCTCTTCTCCCTAGTAACAAGTGATGGGACAAGAGGAAATGGCCTCCAATTGCACCAGGGGAGGTTTAGATTGGATGCTAGGAAAAATGTCTTCACTGAAAGGCTGGTCAAGCATTGGAACAGGCTGCCCAGGGAAGTGGTTGAGTCACCATCCCTGGAAGTATTTAAAAGACCTGCAGATGTGTCACTTAGGGACATGGTTTAGTGGTGGACTTGGCAGTGCTAGGTTGACGGTTGGACTTGATAATCTTAAAGGTCTTTTCTGACCTAAACAATTTTATGATTCTGTGATCTTTTCTGTTGCATTAATTGTACAGATCACTGTTTTAGAAAAGAGTGAGCATTAGGAACAGCCATCACAAATTTTGGAAAAATTCATCCTGTTTGGTAAAGGATTAAGCAACAGCTTCAGCACGAGTGTGAGGGAGCAGTGTGGTACATAATGAAAGCAGAATGGACTGCATGTGCGCCTTAGCTGCCTTGGGGCCAAGTCCTGCAACTTACAGCCATGGAAATGTATTTAAAATGATGGTGTCAAAGTTCTTTCTAAGACTGAAAAAAACCCCAACACCCCAAACAAAAAGCACTGAAAAGAACCAAATCAAGTGAATCAGAATAAAATCCTAACCCTGACCTACTTTCCAGAAGGGACCAAGAGGAAGGATCAGGAGTGGGTCTGGCAAAGTTAGATACTGTCCCCTAAGAAAGGGGAAGCAACAAGGGAGAGACCAGTGGTAAAAATTCCTTCCTTCCTTGGTCTGTGCAAAGAGCCAATGCTCAAGTGTGGTCCACCCAGGCAATATAGGCTGGATTCCAGGAATTTAGCCAGAATGTTTGGTCAGAAATCTTATTTTGTAAAGAAACTAAATCTAGAGCTGAAGATACAGAAAACTAACTTCATGATGTAAGGATACAGTTTATGTTGAGGGTTTTTTTTCCCCCTGCAATAAAATGTCAGAAACAGCTATTCCTATTCTCAGCACATGAAAGGTAATTATGGGGTGGAACTAACTGCTGTTGCCCCTCCCAGGTTCCAGCTGTCTGATCCCCACTTCTCTTTCTCCTCATCACCCTGACTTGGAGATGGAATTTATACTTTCCAACCACCACATCACAGAGTTCTTCAAGTCTTCAAACTAAAATTGAAGGGCCCTAAAAAAACAATTGTTACTTCAGGGAAACGAGCATTCTAAATAGGTCTGCAACTAATGAAGAGAAGCTCATATTAGGTGATGAAAAGCTACTCTGATGTAAGTGCAACTGCAGTTTTACTGGGGGGTAGAGGAGGGTGGAGAAAGTGTGGATGCCCTTTTGGGAAATGCAACGAACAAGAAAGCTATGTGTCAGTGAAAACTCAGGCCACACAGTACTGTCTACAGATACTAACCACACATCTCCCCGTAACAGAACTAAGCATTGCCCACTTAATAAGCAGCTTCTCAAATTGCTGCTATGGCAGTGTAAGCTAAAACATTTTGCAGAGAAGCAGCTGAGAAAGCCCTCACACAATCCATTCCGCTGATTCTGCTCAGTGGGACACTAAACTTCTGCTGACACTTAGGGATGAGAGGGAAATTCAGTACTGTCTTAGGTTGCTGCAGCTAGGTATTGAGCACATCTAAATTCCTGTCTCAAGCGACATTTGCTATTCAAATGATTCTACTCTGCCATGGCTCTACCATGACTACCGTGCAGATGGTGCAGTCCCGCTTCCTCCTGTGTGGCAAAGACACCATCGAATTTGACTGCCATGGCTTGCTCTGCTTTCCCTCATCTTTGCAACCCCTTGCCTAGGACCATCTGTACGATGGGCAGAATTGCACTGCTGCACCTTATTCAGTCACTGCCTTTCACTCTTTGCGCTTGACTGACATATCTTCTCCCTTTACAAATCACTGTGTTGTCATTTGTACAACCTGAAGCTACTAGTACAATCCTGCAATTCACAGTCCAAGAATCATACACACGTGCAGGTACAATAAGAGAAAAAATTAATTCACATTACCCTTCTCCACAGCCCTCTGGGCTTTGATCTTTTTCTTATCTTTGATAACCTCAGTCTCTTCCCTGTAGTCCAGAAGTTTCTTCTATCCTATTCTCCATGACTCAACTTCTTATTTTGAGTAGGTTATCTTAGGATTTATTCCCAGATATCACTATTCTAAAGAGTGCGTGTTGTACATTTGACATTGCTTGAGTAAGTTGGGTAGCAGGGCTTACATGAACAAAAGAATTCTGGCAGAACAAATGCAAGTCTTAAGTCACTCCTCAAAAATCTACATTTTGTTACACAGGATTACCCTGGAAATAACTAGATTAGGAAAAAAAAAAGATCAAAATCCTGGAACCATTTTTCTGATTTAAGGGGTTCACAACATTCTTGGCAGAGCTCTAGTTAAAACTGAAAACCTCAAAAATCCCACATACTGTCATACTCCTGTAGAAGTTCCACTGCTGTGAGGAGAACTGCTCTGTGTTCAGGATCTCGGATGTTCAGTTCATCTAAATCTTCTTCTTCTAGAAGCTTAAAGGTATCCAGATCTTCATAACCATTGAACAGAAAAGTGGGCATGTGCTCCTGCATAAAAGGGGAGAAAAAAGGAAGAAGAAGAAAAAAAAAAAAAGCTATAAGACAAAATATTTATTCAACTTCTTTTGTCAATAAAGATACTAGAAGAGATTTTCACAATCTTCAAAAAAAAGCAGTAGTTTCACAAATACAAACCAGTGTAAACCAGCAAAATTATAGGATTATAGCTTGCATAAAGACTGCTCAGAGTTCAGGGAGGTAGCTGTGCCAGAGCTAGAATGCTGCACACATTGCTGTGTTTGGAATGCACTGTATTAAATGGTCTGGGTAGCATGCTACCCGGATACACAATATGGCATGGCTCTGTATGAAGCCAGAAGTACAAAGGGTGAATGACAGCCTCACCAGTTTACCCCTAGCTCTTCTGAACAGAAATATGGAAAAAGCCTTCATCTTTTAAGACAAGGTAACTGTTGTTATTTTACACTTTTTCCTTGCTTTTGCAGTGTGCTAGCTAGCAGCCATACTATACAACGATTTACAGTCTCAGAGTGCATACAAACTTGCAGCCCACAGCTCTTCATCAAACCTGACAGGCACTTCTCCCTGGCCTCAGCTATTTTCCCTCTGCAGCTAAGACCTGATTCTGCTAAGTGATGTCATGATCCTTAGGATTACGGATCTGGTGTGCAGCTTTAAAAACAAACAACTCCAAAGGTGTGGCCCCCTTCTCACAAGCAAAACTGAAGTGTAAAGAGAAAGAGAGAATCTGGACCTTTAAGTTGATGCGATCCAAGAGATCCTCAACTGACTTGGGCTGGGGTGGTCTGCTTTTCCGGCGTCTCCTGGTAGGCCGCTTCGGCTTCTCTTCCTCTTCATTTAACACATCCACATAGATAAATTTGAAAGTGCCAACTTTGTTGTTCAACAGGCCCATCCAAGTGCCCATGGGGGGTTTGCTGATTATATCAATGATGTCACCTTTCTGCAGACCAAAGAAACAACAAAGCTATTTAGGCATGATTTCTGATGGATACTCAAGCAGTCCCTTTGATTTTCATATACACAGAATGGACAACACTCTTTAGTTTTCAAAAGGTTAACTACAGCTCTTGCAAAAACGTCTGATGGTACTTGTTTTACAAATGGAAGAAAAGGAAATTAAGTGACATGCCTAAGACCACAGAGCAAGTCAACAAAAGAACCTGAAATGGACCCCAACTGCCCAGATTCACAAACCTGCTTACACCCCAGCAGTGCAGCACTGCTGTTTTGTACAGACGTCTCTAAGCTATGCAGCTATCTGAAACTGGGGCAAGTAAGAACATACCCACTATATATGGGCACAATCTCACATCACATCTCCTGAGGAAAGGAGTCATATGCAGAAGAAACTGCGCAGCACTATTGCTCTTCCTAATGTGCTCCCAACTACAACTAAGAAACGGATGCACACCTGTTTTTGTATCCTCGAAGAGATTACCTCATGTACATTTGCTTTAATAGGAATTAGCTGCTGTCAGAATTTCAAGTAATGAATCTAAGGAGACGGATAGTTCGAATCAAATACAGCACAACTAAAAATAATAAACGCTGATACCCAGAAAGATTAAAGGGGGGTGACAACGCACAGTTAGCAAAGCAATTCAGTATTAGCTCAAAACAAGTTGTATTAACTGAAATGGCTTTAAGAGACACTATGTGCAGGCACATCCACATTTCTTCCAAGGATTTTGAAAATTTTTCCATTGATGGACTAATTCACTGTGGCAGACAAAGTATTTTTCCAATCTTTAAAACAAAATCCTTGCAAAATGGAAAGGAATTTGTGGCCCATTTTTATTTTTCCAGAAACAAAAGACGCAAGCATCTTTCCTTGGATGTGGAGAAATACTAATACTTACTTATGTTCTACAATATTTTGCTATAATTCAAGCAAATCTTAAATGTGCCAGAATAAGATAGGTTAAAGGGCTTCAAAAAACAAATGTAAACTCATTAAAAGGCTAAGAATTTTACAGCTCTTGCAAAGGGTTCTCAATTAAGAATTTTGCCAAAATAAATGTTTAATCCCTTAAAAACAGATAAAACTGGTACCTTGAGCTTCAGAGAGTCCGTATCATAAGGACTTGGAGTAAAATCAGTGTGAACCCTGGCTCTTCCACAAAAAGGTCCTCTGTAAGGAGGCTCTTCATCATCACCGTCTTCTGATTTAACGCTCTCCCTGTTGCTGGTTGAGGAATCTGTTGTGCTTACGGTCTGACCACCTGTGTGAGAGACATAGTATCAGTCGACAAAAAAGAATCTCTTTCTGAAGAAAGTTCAGAAACAGAGGCAAGACAGAAAATGTGTCTTCTTTCTACAAACCATGGTAATCAAAGTTACAAGTCCTTAAATGCTGCTATTTCTTACATACACATGTGACAGGATAATTATCTACTTTGCACTCCTGTTTTCCCCAATTCAGCTCCTCAATATTTATCGGCGAAACTGTTTAACTACTGTCTCATCTATGGTACATCACAGGAGATGTCATCTTTCTGGGAGTTTTGCCCCTGAAAAAGCATAGTCCTGTGAGGAAAATAAGCTCTGAACCCTGCATGAGGGTTGTAGAATCTCCCTTATGTCCAGAAATTCAGTTTTATGGCAACACTTTGTATTGGGGGGGGGGGGGGGGGGGGGGGGGGGAGAGGGGGGAATAAAGCAAAAAAGCAAGTGATTTTCAGAACACACTTTCAGTTACTTAGAAATTAGTTTATTTCCCCAATAAGTTCTTGGTTTCTGTTGGTCAGTAATTAATAGTGAAGCAAGTTCACAACATCTGTGTCTCACTTAAGCTCTGCTCTGTGTAGAGACAATCTTAACCAGAGAGGTTTTAAATAATACTGCTCTAACTAGTTCATAAGAGAACCTTACGGTGTCTCTGGGGGGAGGGTGGGAAGCCTATCAGGAGTCCCCAGGAGAAATCTAGTGTAAAGATGAGCCTGCGTACTACTGGCCAAGGATTGCAATTCTCACTCCAATCATTTATATTATAGTAGCAAGACCCAGCAAACCCAGTCAGAAAGCAGGATTTCACTTTTTCAGGGCACTCTATAAACAAAAAGCAAAAAAGATCCGCCTCTGCACCAAAGACCTTACAGTTCTTTGTAAACCCTTAATGACTAACCAACCCATCAGCCCTTCTACTTCTTAACCACTGCTTCTGCTTTGACTTTCTCTAATTCTGCTTACTGTGGAGGTCACTGCTCCCTGAAGCCACAGAAATGGAGCATCACAATTACAACTGAACTTACTCATTGAGCTCTGACCACTTAAGGAACTCCTCAGGCTCTCTACTGAGCCACCAGCTTTCAGCTTGGGTTTGTCCAGGGAGTCAGTGTCTGGTGGCGGTGACTGTGGAGAACCCGGCATGATCCCAGGGCTGGACTCCTGAAAGGGATTGAACCGTATGAGTTTAGTAAACAAACACAGGCACTGACAGGACCTGCTCGTTCATCTCCAAGGAAAGAGATTCTCTTTTCCTGCTCTTTACCAGAAGGATGAAACCTTCTATGTTTATTTACTTATTTAGTGGTACTCAGCTGTGGCAGAAGCCCCACTTTGTTAGGCATGGTAGTGGGGACAGGAGCAAACAGTCCAGTCTGAAAAAGCTAACATTGTAAGTAAAAAGAAACA
Source organism: Falco rusticolus (assembly GCF_015220075.1). Lineage (NCBI taxonomy): Eukaryota > Metazoa > Chordata > Aves > Falconiformes > Falconidae > Falco > Falco rusticolus. Next base: position 46,453,797 of record NC_051192.1, read on the forward strand.
TTACACAAAACTCCCAATTCAAGGTTTTAATGACACGTGATATTTTTGCCAGCAGTACTTGAAAAACAGCAAATGCCAAATTCAGCTTTCTGAGTCACTATTTTGTACAAAGATGAACACAAAAAAATCAGACAATTCAAGTAAAACACACAGCAATGTTATTTTTTTCCCAGTGAATTGTTGATATTTTTGCTTATTTACCTTGCACAACAAAAAAGAATTAACCAGAAAATGCAGCCTGTGCATAGTATAAATACTCATAAACATAAATGCATAAATATAAAAAGATTTTGCTACACATGCAATAGGTAAGGCAATTTCTCTTTTCATTCAGACTAGCATTACAGAAAATCAAAAAGGGTCTTTCCTAAATTGAAATTTTGTCAGCCTCTGTGAATCAGTTAAAGCAAAGCAGCAGATACTTGTGGCCAGAATAGCTTTTGCTTGGGGTTTTTTTCAATGAAGAAAGAGATACTGGCATGTAGTTTGAGTCATGATGGCAGGAAGGTACAAATATTCTAAAATGACTGTGCCAAAAAGTTTGAAAACCGAAGAACTGTAGCTTGCATACAAGAAGAGTTTTTGTGGAGATGTGTGGTCATAAAACTTTCAGATGAAAGCTATTATTTTGCATGCTGCAGAATCATCAGAAAAAAAAGTCATCCCAGCATATGACTTCAGAGGTCAAGTCAATCTTGGAGAGAGCTAGAGAGCAGGAGTATTGCTAACGCACAGTAAACCAGTTTCTCAAAGTGTCCCTTTCTTAGGCAGACTTTGCAGAGCGGCACTTTAAGGCCAGTCGCACAGCAAAGAATCTTACCAATATTAAATCATGTTAGAGCTTAAAATGTTTTAATTTTAAATTAAAATTATAACTGTAGCACTGCCCCTGGTTATGAATAAATATGGCTAACAGCGTTACTGGAAAGGGTTTCTAATGTTGTAAAGCACTGCATAAAACTAGTCACATCTCTTCCTCTCTGCCGTCTCCGCATTCTGCAGTTTGGGATTGTTATATTGAATGTTACGAACTGCTCCTTTCACAGGCAGTACACTCTGCATTAATACCAAAAGGCCTCCCATGCCCGTTTCTCTGGCTGGACGCGCCCCAGCCAGCCGGCGGCCGGCCCGAGGCCACCCGAGGGCGATGTGAGCCAGGGAGAGCTCGGCTCTCTTGCCAGCTCGCTCTGCTCTTACTTACACATTCCAAGTGGCAAGATTGGTTTTAAACAAACGCCAAAGAATTTTTGACACTCCACCACAGCAAGGAGCCTGAGCCCAAAGTACACCAAAAGGGAAAAAGACAGCAATTGTTCCTAGGCCACTGAAATTCAAAGCCTAATTTACAACCAGTGTACTTCAGGTTCGCCTTTAAGAATAAGCTATAAAAAATCTGTAATGAAAGAATAATAGGAAAATCTTCTGTGGGATGCCCTTTTCTGACTACATTGTGCATCTGTTTTAATGGGCTGCTGCAGAGGGCACGCTATGATAGAGAAAAGATCTGTAATAGCTGAGAGGAACCGTGGTACATGAAGTTATACTGGGAATTTAAACTAAGGTGTAAACTGCAGATTAAATATATTACTGCGACCCTGTGTCACAGACCAGTTCTCTTAATAAATAATGATGATAGATAAAGAAATGGAAATATAGAGCGAGACGTGTAATGCCATCAGCCATAGGCTTCTGCTGATGAGCTACTTGAATGAAAACCTGAAAATGCATTTTCATGGTCTGGTATCTATGGGAAGCCATTTCACAGTGAGGAACTTTATAAGAACATAGGAATAAGCCACATCATGCCACAGTCTTGTCAGAAATGTCTTCAGATGTGCCTTGAAGCATGGGAATCTGTATTACACTTCTACACTATTAAGTGGATTCCATTGCAGACTTTACATACCTGCTCAGACAGAGAGCTGCTGTATTTTTTAGACATCCTTTTCTTCATGGTTTCTTTTACAGACTTCACCTTTTTGCCCAGAGATATACGGGAGGCAGAGGGCGATTTGATCACTTCTTTATAAACAAAGTCTCCTTCTTTGCCCTGCAAAATAAAACACCGTTTAAGCCTATAGAATACAAGAGCCATTTTTTTTCCTCAAGTCAGCAGTCATTGCAGATCTATCCAGGCAGACACAGGATGGCAGCATGGTGTCCTATTTACAGCTTTAAGTTCACTGTTGAGACCTTGTGCAAATCACTGTAGCGTCCACTGTAGCTTTACTCCCAAGGCCTGATTTGTAATCTTTTCTGCAGGTACCGTGTGTAGTTGTGTTGGGGTCTGTTAGGATGCCTTTATCCCTTTGAGTTTCAGGTAAGTATTTGACCTGATTGAAAACTTCATGGTTTCAGGGTAAGCCCTCCTGACATCCCTGCAACAGTAATTGTGGCTCATGCTAACAGAAGTAAAGCTACCTCTGAGATTCTAGCCAAAGATATAACTCTCTCTCTGTGTATATATATATGGATACCTACATTTGGCTACCCAAATTTACTTTTTATTTTCAGACAGGCAGTTAACCTTTCTTGATGACCGTCTCTGTGGTTTTACTGTGGATTGTTTATAAAAAAAACACAAAAAGCTACTAAATCCATCAACCATGGTAGAAGCTTACACTTGCACAGCTATTCTTAAGACACACAACAGGGCACTGCTGAACTAAATTAGCTGGTTCATATATAGTAGATGACAAAGGCCAGCTGCTTTGAACGCATTTAACCTTTTCTAAATCAGCTTAAGATACCTAGCACTTATGCCACAAGCACATACAAAGAACAAACATGGATCAATTGACATTTTGCCAAAGTTACTTCTATGACTCAGCCCTTATTCGACCTTCCAGGCAGCATGTTAAACGTGTTAAACACGGTCTTTTGTTCCACGCTCTGTCAGGCACCACAGCAAGGCAGCTCTATTAGAGCTACTACCAGCACTGGCAAATCACAACGTAAAAAGGACCAAAATCTGTTTGGCCAAACAGACTGAATACTGAATTTGGTCTCTGACTTGGGTCAATAATCCTTCTCAGGACAATGTAGGCACACAAGATAACAAACACTAAAATAAGTGTAGACTATATTCTACATGATTTTTTTCCCCCTAAATTTATGTATGTTTGCTACTTTACTAATGTTCTCCCAAAAAGTTTATCTGAAATTCAGCTGATACTTCATTTCCGATAAATCTATATTTTTTCCTTTACAAGTTGTTTGTGATTACTTCTTTGGTAACTTTTGGTCTTTCAGCAGAAATTAAGGATAGCTCTTTACTTATCTTTTTGGAAAAAACCTTCCAGTCAATGGACGTAAATGGCTTCAAGAAAAAAAAATTTGATCTGCATACATTATTCTGGTATACTGCATCTCTCCCACTACTAATGCTAGTACGGAAAAAAATGTAGTATTGAGGTTTCAGACTTTCTTATATCAGAACCAATCTGAACAAAAGATGTCAAAGTATCTATGTTTAAAGATAAACACTAAGTTTGGAAGTTAACTTTTTTGCTAAGTTAAAAATTGATGAATAAAATAACAGCCCACAGTTTTGGCCAATTTATAATTTATGACATTAAAAAAGTAATTGGAAAACCAAAAATAACTCCCAAATACCCAGCCAACAGAAAAAAAAAAAAAATATAATACTGGCATATAAAAAGTTTCACAATTTATACTTCATTTAAGTGAACAGAGAAGTTATCAGATCCAATGTTGAAACAGAAAAGAAAAACATATATGGGCAAAAGGAAAAAATATGTTAGTAATTTCATTTGATATAATGTTCTGGCTCATTTTTCTTCTGTTATTTTTGGCTCAATAACACTGGGATCAACAGGAATAATATAAAATGGAATAAATTCTCAGGGGAGATGTTTTTTGGTTTTTTTTTTAACACAAAGCACTCTGAGATCAATTGCACAGCACCCAGGACAATGGGATTCTGGTCAACTCCAGAACTCTTAGATACAGTGGGAAAACAATAATAAATCTCTTACATAATGGCTTCCACCCAAACAGCTTGGAGATCTTCAGCAAATGAAATTTTGCCTCATCATTTCAAATAGTAAATATTTTTACCAAGAAAGTACAGTAATCACAAGTTTTGCCTGGGGTGATGCTCTGAGGAAGTCAGACATAAGAAAAGCCCATAGATGTGCCCCCAGATCTGTGCTTTGATCACTTGTTCCTGCCTCATTACACATACGGTATATAAATACTTATACACACATGGATATGGGTGGGTATGTTATTCTCAAAGCTAAGGAAGTTTGTGGTTAACAAAGATACTCTGCTTTCTTGGATTTCCAGACTGTTATTACAGACCTAAATTACACTTCAGTCTATTTAACTCCATTGCGCATTTCATTTTATGCTATTTAAAGTCTGTGCCTTTTTGTCTTAAACTCACCATTTGGTCAGAACTGTTTCCAATATGAAGGGAACGATTTGTCAAGTCAAATCCTCCAAAGCTACAGGTTCGCTGCAAAAAAAAAAAAAAAAAAAAAAAAATGGATACAGTTCTATCACAGTGAGTAGTTCACTCAAGGCATCTGTGATTTGGAGAACGCCAGTAAAAACATAAATGTCTGCAAAAATGGAAACAAACAAAGAAAAGGATGGGAGATTATAAATCAAGATATTGTTATAAAGCAATTTGAGTAATTTGTCTTTTCCAGAGACAACTCCTTGGCCTAAGATCTGCTGCTGTTGAGTCATCTATTGCCTACTCTTTATAATAAAAAAAGACTTTTTGGTCTAAGGAAACTGTTGATATTATGCATCAAGGTTTCCAGGGTGCTGGCAACTCCACCTCAGCACTCCCATCTGCCTTCATAAATAAGTCCACAGTAGCACTGAAACAGAGAACCACCAATCTTCTAAAGCATTGAATAACCTACCTTCTGGGAATAGCTGCATAGACTCCATTTCCACCGACACACAGGGAAATGCTACAGGCCTTGTAGGGCAAGCCCTTGGTAAGGGGAGGGAAAACCCAGCCCAACTATCCATACACACTGTGTCCACAGATATTCAGCAAGCCCTGATTCCAGATCAGGTATTTACCATCACACCTCTGGTGATACGTGGCAGCTCTGCTAGTTTTGGGAGAAAGTACGCTATGTTTGAAGTGCCACAATCACCTAGTGAAGTGACTCAGTTTTGTCTGAATGCACAGATGCAGTTTATCATAATCAGCCTGAATAAAAAAAGGAAATCGGCACTATGACACTGCTTCCCTCCCAAGAGCAGAGGGCAAGCAAACGCAGTACAGTTGCATTCCCACAGCCAAGCACTGTTTAACTCTGGCAGATGAATTTCTGCTAAAGCTTCAGTATCACCTGAAAAAAGACCAGACACTTAGGGGGCTCAGAGAGAATCCAGTTTTTGCTTTGCAATCCAAAAGGTAAAACCTTTGACGTTTTATTTGGACACTGACCGACCAGCTGCACAGTACTCAAGTACCTGGCCCTGCCAGAAGTCTCACAGGGCAATCCAGGGAAACCGAGGTATGGCAGTTGCGATTTACTTGCACAACCTCAACTCTGAGCTCTGAGTGTGAGTTGTGAGACAGGCAGGTGTCTATTTTAAGTATTCTCTTCAGAGTTAGAGTTGAGATAAACAGGAGGCAGAAGATCAGCCACTTGCAAACCATAAATTCTTAGGGCCTGAACTACCCCAAGACACCTTCGGACTCAGGTAAGCATCAGATCAGCCCTACGAAGGATTGCCCAATTAGTACCCTGAGTGTGTGCTTGGGAGGAGGTGAAGACCAACCACCTGAGAACTACCAGTCTGATTCAACACCATTAGGAAGAAGCAAGCTCTACAAACTGTGCCACTTTATAAACCATTCTGATATAGACTGATATATATATATCAGTTAGTTCTATCAGAGTAAACATTCTTCCTGCCCTGTTCACCACCAATCAGCATACATATTAATAGCCTTTTAAAAGTTATCTTTTCTAGTTGTCGGGTGCTGTGTACCTACCAGTGCTTGGACGCCAGTTTTTGTACCCACCACAACTCTAGTAGAGCTCAAAGCCAGCTTTGTCTAGGCCCCACACATTAAGAAGAGTGCTGTGATGTAGAATATTTTAAAGTGTTTTTTTCCAGAAGGCAATGTGACTATGGCACAGCTTTTAAAAATTGTTTTTGGAAAGCATTGGAGATCAACCACAAGTAATCAGAGCAGTTTTTAAAGCACAGCACGTTTAGCTATGAGTAATATCATCCTTCTGTAAAGAGTCCATCTAATTAATCCTACAGTGTATGGTAAGCCCAGCAACTAAGAGAGGACATCTGGAACTGCTCTGAGCAAACTTGTCTGTCAAACCAGACAGAGCTCCTCCTAAAGCAGTCTTCTCAGAGTGCAAAATGTCTGTTGGTTAAAAGCTTCTGAATAAACGCACCATATTAAGGATGCTTATTGTTTCAATATGGACCTCCCCTTACATTTAACATTTAATTTCCACCTTCAGATTCCAGTAGCGACCCTGGCAATACTGTACCAAACAGAAGGTCCGTGGATGAGGAGAGGGATATTCAATGGAATGGTCATGCAATCAAAAGTACTGTTTTTTTGGGGAGAAAAGAAAAACTGATGCGATTCGAAAATTTCATGCATGTCCAGGTCACTGAAACAAATATAAATGACAAAAATGAATGGCAAGGCAAGACAGAGTGACCAATTCCACTGAATACATAGGCATTGCAATTTCCCTGAGGTTGCAGCAAACAAACATTAAGTGCTTCTAAGAAGGAATAGCATTAGTTGAAGCTTGCCAGCTTTTTGCAGTTTCAGGAAGAAGTATGTTGAAAAAGCAAGTAAGAGCAGCATGCCTCCACCATTTATCCCATTCAAATGAGGCTGGAGGAGCAGTTGACTGAGGAGTTCCTCAACAACAAAACACTATCCATTTCTTCTCTGATTGTATCTCTGTTAATAAGTAAAAGTCAGTCCAGACGGTTTTCGTAATGAAATTACTATAGTGAGACTGCTGATTATAAGAACTGAGAGTCTTGTTTCTGTCATCTGTATTTACAAAGACAGTAGAGGGTATTTTTAATTACGGGCCGTCTCTAGCACATGCAAGCATCTCTTTTGCTTGAGATACCCCCCTATTGTTCAGCCCACAGAAGGATGAGTAAGGTTTGCCTTATCATTGTAATATCCTGATGGGAAAACAATGACTCCTGAGTACATTGTGAAAATAAACAGAACCCTGTGAGTGCCAGGGCAAACAGTCAATGCAGAAGAAATACTGAAGCTGCCAAGAGAGAATGTTCATGATATTGGGTAGAAAAACACCCATATATTTTGTGGCTGAAGAGCAAAAAGTGAACAATGAAGGCTTTGTCACCTCCCACAGGTTATTCAATGAGACCAAGGCTGTGACTCTTATATCGAGAATACCTCACACCTGACGAAATGAAGCAGACCTCTCAAAATCAAATCTGTAGTTCAAGAGGAAAAGCTGTTTCTTCTGTATTGTTCACTGGAATATCCTGCTTAACATTATGGGTGCACTGCTGTTTCCACCCACTGAAGTAGGGAACGTATCTACGCTGTCAACTGGACAACAGACTAACTGGCTCAGCTTTGGAGATCAGGCTGGCCCCAAAAGCAAATTCCTAGGAAACTCAGCATCATGGTTAAAGGAACTGTCTAAACTGGTTGTGTATAGTCAGGAAGCAGCTTTGGATCTCTCTGGAGTGCTCAAATCACTTAATTTCCCATTGCACAGCATAATTTCCTTTACTGGCCACCCCTTGTTCCCTTTCCACAATGCTCTGAGGGAAGATGCCACCTTCACTCCATGCTAGAAAGAAGGAGCAGTGGCCAGGGAGAGAACAGAAGGGGCAGTTCTGCTGGTGGTGTGCAGCAAGCAGCTGGGCAGTGTCTGGATAATGTAAGACTCCCTGTCTTTCTGCAGCTGTGTGTGTAATGGAGAACAGAGAGCTGGTGGGTGAATTGATGAGATGCAAACTGAGAAGGAGAGGGCCAATATGTGGCAATGACAGCAGGAAAGAGCACAGTTGACTAAGGATGCTCTAGTCCTCTGAGAATTTTGTTCTTCTCTCAGGTCCCTTTAAGAGATTACCAACTCCCAGAGCATCACAAAGAACAAGTTTATAGCATCTCAAAGCTCTTCTGTTCACCAGTGATGTCAATTTCTGCACTAGGTGAATGTAAAAAGCAGCATTTTGTCATATTTGCTCTCTCTCATCAAGTTATTCTGTACACATAGAAACAGCAGACTCAACAAAACTCTTCTCTGACGGGATTATATCAGTCTCATCCCTCATAGCTGAATTACAGTGCTTAAGACTTTCTAATGGCAAGGAAAGCAGAAGCCCAGAATTTTAGTTAAAAGTATAAAGCAGCAAGTGTTGACTGCAACCTCACAGAAACTGGAAGACCACCTTCACGGCAACTCTTTGACTCACAGACTTTTGGTGGATTCTCAAGAGAACCCTTTTAGTACAGCGATCCACTGTGGCAGCCCACTTCCTCTTGGCCTCCTCATCCTCCTCCAGCAGGCATCTCCTCAGGTCCTGCTTGTCGGCCTTGCTCAGGGTCCTGTCAGTAACGGGACGCACCAGCTGTGAGAAGTTGAGGTGACTGTACAGGCTTCTCTCCACCACATAGGTAATATTGAACTCGCTGACAGAAGTGCGCCCTCGTAGCCTTCTGTTTGGGAAGCCACAACCTCCACCCCCTTTCGTTTTGTGTCGCAGTAATTGTAGGTCGCAAGTTGCAGGAGATGCTCCTTTCCTAGCAGGGCGCTGGTAAAGAAAAGCTCTGGAACAGGAATAGTTAGTATCCATTTTCTTCAATCGGATCTGCTTCCTTACACTTTGAATCTCCTCCAGGGACACCAGAAGATGGTGCTTGTGCCTGTTGCTGTCATAAAAGCAAATGCTTTCTGTACTTACCCCATGGCTCAGCGAGCCGAGGCTCTTCTTCATTTCCCCATCTGTCAAGGAGCGGCAAACTTTCTGAGTCTTCTCCTCTTCTGGGTAAGAGAAAAATGTCCCGAGTTTCTTGGGAGGCTTGATAAGGCCACGGCTATCAGTCTTGCTGAAGGTCTTCACCAGCTTCCGGTTGGCTCCCCACGTATCAAGACTGCTGGATGAGGGGGAAGTAGTAAGTGACTCCAAGTCGTCCTCTGGCTGCTTTTCGCAGGAGCTGTCGAAGTAGAATTGCTTCTTGTGAACTCCAGAGTAAAGTGCCGATCTGTCATCCAGTATAGGAGAGTTGTCAAGTGAGTGCTCTTCCACACCTACAGGGGACAAAAGCAGCACAGCACATGTCACCATTCATAATTCTTGAAGATGTTTCCCTGTAGAGCCTTATTGTATTTATTTAATGTATCACCCACTTAAAATGGAAGAAAAGTTTTTGTGATATAAGCAGCCCAGAAGGTATTTGTGAGTGGATAAATCTGAAGCAGTTACTTCAGTTTGTGAAGTGAGAGTTCTGGGATGAGTTAACAATAGAGAGAAGACAGCATCCTGTAAGTTCATTGTTATGAAAATAACTCATTGTTATTTTAAGTCTCTTTCATCTGCAGCTAAGTAAGACCACAGATGCTCTCACTAAGAACCCCTTAAAAGCTGGAACTGGGATTTGTTTCTCATGTTTTTCTTCCAATACTTGCATATGATACTCAGCTCTAGCGAGATTACAACAGATCAGAAACATGCTCAGGTATTAAAACCCAAAAAGTTTCTCTCAGGTCCAGTTTTCTAATACGCAGTGCTGCTGCTGCAGAAAGCAGCATTTTTTCCAGAAAGTTATGGAGCTGAGCTCCAGGATGAAATTTACAGTTCTGGGTTTTCGATGGGGTAAGAGGCACCGATTTTAATGACACAGATTTTACATCAACAGATGCAAAGAAAAAAAAAGTAGGTCAAATTGCGGGTTGCCAATTTCAACAGTGTGCTGGTATGTTTTCACCAAATACATATTTCACAGACAGGGAAGCAGACTTTTTGCAATGAAAGTACTGGGTAAACAGATGGGCAAACAGCCAGGTCTCGTTTTTGGAGTGGAGAGAAGAGAAGAAAGGACCTGAAATGGCAATTCCTTTTTGCATTTATCACTTAAACTCTTCTCTGGTGTTTTCTTCCAAGAAAAGTATAGGCTCAGGTATGAGATGCATTAATAAGGAAAGAGTTAAACAAGAGTACACATCCTTCTAAATCCTGCCTGACAAATTTCACAGCATTCATAGGTATGTATCAGAAACACACACAGAAACATATTTATTTCTTGCCAAAATAAATTTCTTGTCTGACCCAACTTCGCCTTCATCTTTGATTACATCCACAGTCTTACAGCAGAGCTAAATTTGAACCATTACCAAAATACCTATGATTTACTAAGCTTGCTCATTCAATAACAGAGGACACATTTCAAGGTGAAAGAAAATTAGCTGCCCTGTACAGGCTTCCTGTCTCACCTTCAGTTCACTCTACTGGCAAAACATATTTGACGTCTATTGGCTGAAGCCTAAGATGTTATTTTACCAAGATAAAACTTGCTGTGATAGTGAAGGGACAGTGGATCACATCTGATACACAACTTTGACTCTTGAGACATTTTCTGGGGTAGGTCTGTAGACTGGTCTGATTTTGACACCACTTTCACTGGACTGTCCAACTTGCTCTATTTCCCCTCTGCTTCTCAATTTGAACAGAAAATAGACATTCTCCTGGGACTAAATATGTGCTGATAAACAATTTTAGTCCACTGAGTAAATATGTATTTAAACAGCTTGTAAAATATGCATTGTGTGTCAACACTGTAACAGATGTTATTTGGACTGAGTCCATGATGCAAAGCCATAATGACACAGATGTAGATGTGATTTGTTTTTAAATGCTATATAAGAATGGTGCCCAGGAATTACAAAGCTTCAGTTATTTAGCTCACTAGGAGCAGACTAACACAAAATACACATGGATTCAGATATTGGCACATTCTATTGAGTATCTGATTATTCAGATGTATATTTAGTGTGGTAACAGAGTCAATAGCAGAAATGTGGGAGAAGGACCTGGGACCAGAGTACTTTTCTTTAAAAACTACAGGAATGTATAATGGAAATTTGGAAAAGTTGTTCTTTGTGAAGAAATTCTTGAGGAGGATTGTGGGGAATCTTTCTTGTGGGGAACTGCCTGTCAGTTTTCAAACTAAGTGAATTTCACACTTTGTTAAAAGCTGTTGAACACTGATGAATTTATTGAAATCTTACTGATGTCACTCAATCAAATTTTATAGCTAACTCCCAAAACCTAGCCATCTAGGATTTCGCATTACTTCACACTCATAACACAGATTCAAATAACAGCAGCGAACAGCTCAAGAACTGATCCAGTCAACCACAGGTAACTTGAAAGGCTGGACAGCAATCCCCAAATCTGATCACAGTATTTTTTGTGATCTTGCAGGGTCCTCTGACATACCCAAATGGGAATATAGACCTATATTATGACAGATGGGGATGGACACCATTTATGAAGCACTTCCAATTTGCAACATGAAAACTTAGGTGTGGAGAGCATTTCCTGAAAGAAAAGTCATAGATAATCTACTCCTAATGTAGACTTGTGGGTTACTTAAGGGGCCTTCTAGTTATATAGAAGTTAGGCAGAAGTTAATCCATGTTGTTATTTAGCAATAATTAGTTTTGCTACAGAGTTTCCCAATAGCCAATCTACAAAGAAATTCCAGAGTGCTAAGTACCAGCTCAGTGTTAGAGATCATTCACTGAGAAAAACCTGGAGTTAAAAAAAGAGAAGACAGGCAGGAGATGGTGAAAGGAAGAAGCAGAACAATTTTATTTCTTTTTTAACAGATAATTGTTAATTCAGTGATTTTTCTGCAGGAGTGTAAAAACTCATTGGAAAAAAATACCTGGAAGAAACTGAGACACTTAAGTGAAAGACTGAAGGAGAACAGGAAGGGAGGAGATGAAGTGCTGTAAGAGAGGGTATAGAGAGCAAACCAGACAGTTAATGTGCTGAAGAGAAGTCTGGTCAAACTCAGGAAGGCATCTGCAAGCCCAGCAGCCCCTGGGCTGCCTGCTCCTGCAGCTGCTCCCCACCCCTGGGGCCTCCAGCTGATTGCTCCCTACAGCTTTCCCCAGACCTCCAGGGGGGTAGGACAGGACTCTCTGGGGTCCTTCTTTCCCCAAAGCAGGGGAAAAATAGCCCTTTTTTTTGCTGCATCTCAAAACTCATGTTTTGGGTTCCGAGGTAACCCAGCTTCATATTTACCCTATGAGGTGACAAAATCTTTTCAGACCAGGACAACTGCCTTGTCCAGAGCTCTAGACTGGCTGTGCCTTTCACACCAGCCAGTAACACCATCGTCACGCAGGAGAGAGGCAGGCGAGATCATAAATCTGCCAACAGCTTCCTGCCACATACCCAAGAAGATGCACATGTTCTCCTTAAATGCACTAGAAGGGACTCGTAATATGGCTCAGCTCACTGCAAAGCTGAGGGGAATCAGCATACGATCCTGGGAAGGCCACCAACGTAGAGGGGTGCCCACAATTCCAGTAAAGACTCAAGCAGGGCTGTGCAGACGGGGTCCTGAGGCTCAGGCTCTGTTAATCTTGAGTGCTCACACACGGATACAGGTCATCCAGAGTTAATTCTGCAGCATGGTGTTCCCAGGGGCCGAACTCTGCTTCCCGTTTCCCCACCCTTCTCCTCCCTTCTCTCCCCCTCTCTGTTGGCAACAAGGCTCATTCAGGAGCCAAACTGCAAGCAGTCTCCCCCAGAAGTAGGAGTTAATATTACACAAGGCAGTTGCTATCCCACAAGAATGGCTGATAGAGTTTCTGTACTTTTGCCACAGGATGATGCCATGTGGCACAACTGCACCATCAGCCAGCTACTAACCTCTCAGAACTAGCAAGAGCTTCACCTGTGTGCCGTCCCAGGCCTCAGAGGAGGGAGCAACGTGGTGGTGGCTCTGTTTACTTCCTTGCTGAGCCTGTGGGACAGCTGGTTGAGATTGCTCCCAGTCTTATTCCCTCCCCAGCATAGGGCATAAAACATAAACCAAGTTCTAATCTCTTAATGAGGGGCTCTCCAGCACTGCTCTGGGAATACGAGATCAGCAGTGACCACATCCTAAGCTGTCACTTTTCTCCTTCCACAGTCTCAAAATGCAATTACTTGGGTAAGGCATGCACCGTAGATAAGGCAGTCTTTCCTACTGTCCCTTAAGAACACTCCCCTCCTCCCTCCCCCAGCCCTCCACTTTCTGTCCCCTCTCAATAGAAAAATGTATTCACACATGCAGTTTTAACCATATGCACATTGCGTTTTACCTTCTGTGCTGGGTTTTTTCATTTCTTCCACTCTTATGAGTTTCTTCCTGACTCTGCGAGTAGAATTCACCAGCTTGTGCAACCTCTTAAACTTCACCGACTCTTCTGTTTCATCATCAGATTGTTCTCTTGACTGGCAAAGAAACAAAGGGAATATTAATAAAGTAGTAGTCCCACGGCTTGCTCCTTCAAGACAAGTTAACCCAGCTCATCTGCTGCGCTGTGTCAATGCAGCTCTGTGACTGGTGTTATATTTTCAGCCCAGGTCAGACAGAAACATTTAAATTAGTGAGGGTTTTCTTTTTTTTCTTTTTCTTTTTCTGAAAGCATGACATACCATTTTGATTTCTAAATCTGTGCAACGTAAGATCCTAGGCACTGAAATGCATTCCTGCCCTTGTCTTTCTTCCCATGCATTGTGTAATAACTACTTCCACGTCCTCTCACAGTACGTTTCAGGCAGGGCTCTTTCCCAGGGCTCTTCTTACCATACCAGTTATGCTCCTGTGCTTTGGGTCAGTCACTGGTCTGTCCGGCATCTCAGAACTTGCTGTTTAAACCTGGTTATAAACAGCTTCTCCAAACTGAAACTCTGTCATTGACGACTTCTCTTTTTTTTCACCTCAGTCTTCCCAGAAAATCAGAAACAGCAGCACAAGAAGGGGACGAGAAGGAAAAGCAAGGAGGAGATCTCATCTGCCTCACTCACGAACTGCCACAGCTACAAAATATTCTTTTCCTCCTCCCTGCTCCCTACACTCCTCCTGAAGGCTCTCGAGGCTGGAATTAAGATGGACACAGCATTCCTCCAGCACTGACCAAGGGAAAACTCTGACCTTTTCAGATATACAGTGCAGTCCATATTCCCCAGCATCCCGTTTCGTTTTGCATCTGATCCAGTATGCTCAGTTCCAGCTGTTTTCCCTCAAGTATCAAACATTACAGAGGCAAAAAAAAATTCCCCTCTCTCCAGCAGCAGTGACACAACAAGCTGAAACAATCCATTCCTTGTGAACGAGAAGACGACTTCGATTTTCGAGCCAGATCCAACGTTCAGTGTGCTACTTCCTCTGTTTTAATCAGTTCAGAATGTGGAAGGCAGCGGGGGGAAGGGAAGGGGAGAGGAGAGGAGGCCGGCAGAGCTCTCTGGCTGGGCCAGGACAGACCTGGCACCGTGTGTTGCTGCACATTCCTGTGCGCAACACGGCCTCCAGCTGGAGCGTGGTATGGATCGTATACCTTACTTTGTTTTCACTCACGGTCCCAGCCAAGTCACTGCGTTCCTAATGGTCGGCTCTAAAACCCCTCAGGCAACTTCCTGTCGGTGCAGATATCTGGGTTTCCAGTGTGCTCATCCTTTTTTCTCCTTCTCCTTAATTACACTTTAAAAAAAAAATCCCCAAACTCAAGCAAAGAAACAAAGAATAAAAAAGAAAAAAAACCTCCCACCACCCTCTCCTCTTTCCCAGCAAAAATGCTTTCTGCTTTTCTAATACACTTAAATATCTGGATGTGGTAATAACAGTAGATGTCATGGGGCAAGACACCCCTTAGCAGTTGCATGGTTACACTTTCAAAGGTGCAGCCAGTGCCTGAAGGAGCCAGGGCAGCTCTGAAAGCCTACCTTGCAGGCATGCACCTCACAGGGCCAGCAGAACCACACCAGAGCAAACTTCAGCCACTTCCTGCATGGGCACTGTCAATTACTGATTTCCCACAAACTTCCTGTTACTCCAAAAAATGAAGGAATACCAAATGGACCACATACGGCAGTAGGAATTGCCATTCTGCCATCCAAGAGCCACAGGAATGCACTTATTATGGGTACAGGCTGGCTAGGTAATTAATAATCTTCCTTTGGGGAAAAACAGGGCCGTAAAGAGGAGTACTGTACTTGTTTATATCAAGACAAATCAAGCAGCAAGATGACCATTAATTCAGATATTATGGCTGGGACAACTTAGTGACATGTCAAACAGTAAGACTGACGTATTTATATAAGATGACAAATGGATTATTGACAGTAATCAAGAAGTTCAGTCAAGACTTCTTAGGCCATTAAGCACCACCTGGCAAGCAAACCTCATGCATACTCTGCACTTGAGATATGTTTATTTTAAATGCAATTACTCTAAGCTATTCCTTTCCTTCATCACTTTTTGTAGACCCTTGGTTTGCAAGACTGCAAGACCATTTGTGAAACTGTCAGCTCTGTACGACTTCCGAGAACAGCTCATACCTGGTCCTCCTACCCAAGATTTCATCAAAGAATAAACAACTTGTCTTATATTTGCACCAGTGGTACTGGACAAAGAACTGTCCCCTCCAGGGTTATGAAGACTTGACAATGACAACAAAATTTGTATTCATCACTACCACCATGAAAGTGAGCACCAAAATAGCCTCAGTGCAAGGTCCTGACCTCAAACCCCAGTGGATGGTACAGGGGGTCCCCACCACACTTCAAAATAGATGAAGTCCCATCCTAACCAGGTGCCAGCTGGTTTTCCCTGCCACTTCAGGACTCCTGGCACCCTCTGAGCAAGGGTCCTCTGCAGGCAGGGACAGATCCTTCCCAGCACCAGTGCTTGGCCGAGAGGGACAGGAACAGCTTGTGTTTAACAACAGGAGCCGCCGGGTAACAGGCTGACTACAAACAAAGTCAGTCTCTCTCCAGCAGCCTATTTCCAATCATAGTCAGGTAGCATGTGGCACGGAAAATCTTCTCTAAAGGAAAGGATGGCTAATAAGTTTACACCAGAAGGCCTAAAAACGTGGGTGACTATGCCAGCGGTGCCCCTCAGGAAACTTTCTTGTCAAATAATGCTGATTCCTTGAAAACTAAACTGTTTTGAAAAGTGGTCACTTTCGGTTCACTTCCTGGTTTTGAAACATTTTTTTTTATAAAAGACCTTTAAATTATCAAAAGTTTCCATTTTGGCACATGGGAAACAGAGCTTGATTTTCCAGCTCAAGCAATGCTTTCTTTCACAGTTAATATTAAACAGAAAGCAGAAGTGTAAACCTCTCAGGCCGTAAGCAACATATTTGGGAATCGCTGAACTCGACACTTTGACTTCCCTGACCCATTCTACCCTCCCCACTTCCACAGTGACCAAATTGCTTTTGTTGGTGGCTGCCCCTGACTTCAGATGGGACACTCGCCCCAATCTCCCCAAGGCGCCCCAATCCCCCCAAGGCGTGGCGGGCCAGGCAAATGGCTTCCCGGATAGCCCTAGCAGCCAGGCCTCGGCACGGGGCTTCCCAGCAGCCGGCTGCCAGCCTCCACCTCGCCCTCACCCCCCTTGACACACGCTTCAGTGCGCTGCAGCCCTGCAACGGGGCAGACGCGGCCTGTTAAGGAGGGACCGATGTGTCTGCAAGAGGCTAGGCCAGAGGCTGCCCAGCATGGGAGGAGGCCATGCCGCACTCCCTGCTGCCAACGCCTCCCCGCCCCTGGCACACGGCCGTCCTGTTAGGCCAAGCCTCGGCGTCATTAACGCACCGGTAAAACAGCCAGAGCCCCTCCATCTCCCCGTCCCCCTGCACACTGCCGGAGCAGGCCTCTCCCCACACTCCAAGGGGAAAACAAACGGATTTGCAGTACTGCAAATAGGAACAACTTAACTTCCATCTCCTCCACTCCAAATCTTTCCATCCGAAAGCCCATATGGCTCAACTTTTAATTATTTTGGCTAATGCTGTATGTAGTAATTCTGTGGTGAATGCTTAAGTGTTTCATTTCTGGTTTCCAGGGCAACACTACATCAGATTGCAGACAGCTGGCTCCACAGCCTTAAACCATAACAAATTGGCCAAAGCCGATGCACAAAAATCGCGCTCGCTTTAAAGAGAGCGCAGGGCTCGGCTGGGCTGCTGGGGACCCAGCGAAGCCCGCGGGGCCCCTTGGCGGGGCTGGCCGGGCGGAGCCGCCTTTCCCCACGCCGCTTGGAGCAAGTGCATCCCCGACACATCTGCAATGCTCTCACGGTGCGGAAACCCGCCAGCTTGGAGAGGTCGGCTGCACAAATGTGCGAAGGACTTCAGGGAAACAGGGACTAAATTAAGAGCATCTGGAAATACCAAGGACTGCATGCAGAGGACTGCAGTCACCACGTACCACATGGCTGGAACACTATGGAGAGGCCAAGGCCCATCC
This sequence comes from Falco rusticolus, assembly GCF_015220075.1. Taxonomy (NCBI): domain Eukaryota; kingdom Metazoa; phylum Chordata; class Aves; order Falconiformes; family Falconidae; genus Falco; species Falco rusticolus. The sequence goes on from NC_051192.1 coordinate 46,471,314, forward strand.
CCACCACCCAGCTCTTCGCTGCTAACAAACGTGGCCACAAACCTATGAAGATGCTCTCAAATCCAGGCGAGATTAATTCTCTAACATCTCTTCTGCTTAGAAAACTTTTCCTACTTGTGCGCCTCTAAAGGCCACTGTTTGCATCAACTCGTATGCAAGATCAAAGTAAAAAGACTTATGTTCAGGAACAAATAGGAAATTAGCACATGTACTTTGATACTCAAAGAGCTTTCTAGCCGTTCTGCTCCCAGCGCCATCTTTGCTTTCTCTCCTATTTTTCTCACGCAGGCTCTTTGCTGCTGCCTGCTCTGGAGGCAGGGCACACGCCTTGCTCTGCTGCTCTCTAACATCCAGCCCATTTCACACGCCATAGAAATAACAACACTAACCTCCCGCTCTGAATTAGTGCTTCAGGCACGCACACACACACACACACAAAACCCCAGCATTTATTAGGGTACTTGGAACTAACTGACAAACTGTAAACGAGAACTAAGGAGCTAGCTTTCGGCAGACTGTTTGGAAACACTTCAGGATTATAGCAGCAGCCCTTAAAAAACACAAGATAGGCAAAGCCTGCTATCCAGGTCCTAAATAAAGATGTTTAAGAAACACTAGGACAATGTCCAGTTTAAAGCTATCGTAACTGATTAATCTGTTTCAGCTCCATCAAAAGCATGCATGACTTTTACATGAGCTGTGTGAAGACGTTTAGAGAGACATTAAAATTTTACAGTTCGCTTTATGCCCTGTAATAATAGTTCACCCCCAAACTGAAATCTCTAGGAAACCTCTCATTTAAGAAACAAAGAATTCTGTTACTATCTGATTAAGCCCAAACTGCAATTATTTTTGGCTATCAGACAATTCTTGTCCAGCGAAGTGGGGCAAAACCCCACATTCAGAATCGTGGGCATATCACATCACATCCCCCAGCTCTGGCTAGCTCACTTCACAACTACAGGCTCTATAGTAAATGGAAAGAGATTTTGCTGTTCACTTTAGGAGACGTGGCTACACGTGTCCCTTCTTCTTTCCCTCTAACAGGCTTTACATCTGCCAAAAAAAACAACCATTCTAACTTTTTAAAAAAATTTATTAAAGATGCCTGGATAACGTCAGAGACAGGAAAATAGAACAGAAACGAACATAAAAGCCCAAGGAAAGGAAGAGGAGAACTGAGAAAAGCTATGCATGCTGTGCTGTGCCTAAGAATAACCACAAAAGCCTTTTCTCTTTCTCCCTTTCTGAAACAGGAGACACATCCTCTCCACATCATGCTACATGCTCAGTGACTTACCAGCTTCGGCATTTATAGGCCTAAAGCTCAGTTTCGAGTAATTCCCCCCGAGTCCTCAACCGCTGTCAGCTTCGTAACCCTAAAATTTAAGAGCAGACCCTTCTTCTTAAGTATTGTATTCACTCCGAATCCTGTGCACAAAATGCTCTTCTCTGGAGTTACATTATCAGACACCAAACTGGCTCCGGTTCCAGCGCTGAATATGTAAAGAAGAAAAAAGCGTGATGCTGGACTCAATTAGCTGTTTTCTGCTCACTGATTGATTCCCCCAGTTACTCACTAGCTGCATAACTTGCAAGAAAGGCGTAAGTCATCAGCTCTAAGCAAATCTTCTATTCACCGCAAGGAAAAAAGGGAGTGTTGTACATGGCAAACAATCCCTGTTTTCACTGACGAAGGCTTGCTGACCTCTTGCTGGCCTCCAGTTCCTTAATTACTGTCTATGGAATTTCAGTGAAAGAAAAAAAATACAGAGAATCTCTGCAAAGCCAGGACGAAGACTGACCCTCAGACACGACCGCTAGAGTGGAGGCTGTGTCTCTAGGAAATATAACTTAAGCCCTTTACCAGGCTTTCTTTATTTTCACTTTTTAACTCTTCTGACAAAGAGCCCCCCTGAGAATTTGCCTTTATAAAGGGCTAATTTGACAGAAAAATAAACTTTGCTTAAATGTTTTTTAAATTAGTGAACTTAGATAATTTTTTTTTATACCCCTTGGTTTCAGCACTATAAAAAAGAACATCACTAAGAACTGGAAAGGCAAATGAGTTTAATTCAGAATCTCAGACTGGTCTAGAATTAGTCACATTGTAGCTTTAAGAAGCATTGTAGTGTGACTTCGAACTTCTCCTCCTAGGCTCAGTGCTCCCTTCCTAAGAAACAGACTCTAAGATGCTCAATTAAATCAGCCCTCCTCTTATAGTCAACCATACTAATCCCAAACCTTGGGATAAATCCAGAATTTGCACATTTCTTCTCAGAGCACAAGAAAATACGCACCAAAACCTCTACTAATCAGGGGCACTGCTATCCAGTGATGGAAAGCAGTAGCAAAGACATACCACAACAGCACCCTCTTTAAGTCAAGAAAAGATTTCCCTTACACAGGACAGTACCATCAATGGCCAGTTAATCTGGATTTGCTGCAGATCAACCACACAGTGAAATCACAGGGGGCCAAAACATCTACTTCCTTTGATGACTGCCTTATTTTAATGAGCTACCTAGCCAAATATCCTTTTATGATTTCTCCATCTTTGTACTAGTGACCATACATGACTTTTTTATTCCCTAGCGGTCATGTAAACTAGATTTACTGATGTGTTGTAGCTGGGTTCTTACCCTTGAATTACTTCAGCCCCAAAACTCTGATGTAAAACCCTATGGAAAATTCTAAGCTTCAGATAAAACCAGCTAGTGTTCTCCAATTTCAATAACATACCAGCCCACATCAAGTGAAACATGACAGCAACTTCCTTGAAATGTATCCCAGATTCCCTTAAAAGTTCATGGTCATGAGTGAAACTGATCTAAGTTTGGGCTTTGCAACTTGAGTTTTGAAGGTTTTGGGTCTCATTAAGAAAGTTTCATGAATCTCTAATCCTTGCAGAGGCTGTTTATAGAAAACTGTTTGAAGCTCAGATGTGATAATCTGCATCATATCCTGAGGTTACAAAGAAAGGCCTCCAAAATTTTAAAGAAAATTAACAAAGCTCATAGATGTTTTTGCCATTTCACATAATTAACTGTAAGAGCATGAACTGCAAAGGCTGTGTAAGTCTAAAATGTGTAGCCCCCTCCCCCCCCCGCAGGTAACTATGCCTGCGTTTGGTCTGTGATTACTTACAAGGAAATCAAAGGAGCATCCAGCGGCTAACTTTGGTGAAAGATATATTACACATCAGCTTATGACGACACTGCTTGCTGAAATTAGTGGGAAATATTTGTCATAAGTAACGAGAGCACAAAAATTTAATTCTCCCAGGAGGTCTGTCTTGATACTTGAATAACTGCTTTGACAAATGCCTAGATGTTAACTGTTTCCAGGTTTTAGTTTAATAATTTTGAGAAGCACATTGCTGATGTTTGCATCTGCAAGCCAGACACATTTCCTCATGGTGAAGTGGTTCTCTCACTAATTAACATAATTAATTTTAATGACATTACAACTGTACTCATGTACCACTTGTCATAGGTATATGTGGCAGAATGAAGCTCTGCATTACATTACACTCTATCTGTTATAATACAGCATTCCCTTCCAATTCTCCTGCAGACTCCTCTACACATGCAAAAGAGAGTCTAACAAGGCGCTGTCAACTGCATCTTGTGTTTTGGCACAGCTAAGAAGGCCTGGGGAGAATCCCTGTTCTTTGGTGTAGCCTGTACTATTAACGAATGGAGTGCACCACTGGAGCTGGAAACCAGCCTCCATGCATTTCAGAAAACCAAAGGTGGGACATCAATACATGAAATACAGTTAAATTCATATCAGAGAAAAAGAGAGGAAAAAAAAGAAGAGACTGAGAGCCCTTTAGTGAAGCGTGTAGTAATTTAGATTACATTCTTACAGCATTTTCTAACAATCAAATTATTAATGTTGTGTGAGGAAGGAAACACCAATGGCAAGGGAGAGGGGGCAAGTCATAATTGCCAGGACCGTAATTAAAATTTTCTATTATAGCACAAGTAAAGATTATTCAGCTTGGGTCTGCCAAATAGGGCAGTGAAACACATGGCTTTTGAGATTCCTAATTCTTGAACTGAGCAAGGCTTTGTTCCAATTTAATAGCCTTGGTCTCAGAAAAGATGGGGGCAGGGAAACCACATTATGGTTTACAGCATCTCCTGCTGGCTGATGCTTGCAGGGAGAATAGGAAAAAGCTGTTACCACTGTCCCCCACCCTCTAGGTAATTAGCAGAGAAATCTGGCAGCTGCCCAAGGGCAAAAAGGTATAAAAAAAGCCAAGTAATGTGTTAGAATGAATATTAAATTAATTGCCTTCCCACCTTCAACCCTCCCAAAATACATGGCCAAACATTTTGCAGTAAGGTCAGTCAATACAGCTTGCCTGAATGCAGTCAAAACAGAAGTGGTTATGAACACACTTAATTACAATCATGGCCTGTGCATTACTGTAAGCTCTCTTCTCTGAGTCATGATAGCAGGCAGATTTTTCTCAGAGACCTTACAACAGACTAACTACATCCAGTCTTCACACCCGCAGGAGCAACTCCTACTGGCAGTAGGCAGGTTTACTCGGGCTGCATTACTGACAACTGCTCAGTACAGTCCTGTAGGGACAATGTTTACTGCCACTTGGAACACATATCTAGCCAAGTTCTGTCTGATACCATGTCTTACATGGTAAATAATACTTAAAGTAGTAATATAGCTGTATTCCTAAATAAATGCATTTCTTCTGTAAATTCTAAAGTATTCTGGGAAATTTCAGACCAAATAGGTAAAAAAGTCCTTACAGTGTTCTAAAAAAACAAATAAACACATTGATGGTCTCTTGCTCTGCTATCATCACTCCACAGCACTGACCTTACTTAAAACTTTGTGTTGTGTCCTGGGAACTGTAATGATGATTTCATTTCTATCATGAAAGTATTTGTATTACGATACCCATGGGAAATCCTGCTCTTATGTATGGACAGAGAGCAGGGAAAGATCGTTAACAAAACATGCTGTAATTCTTCTGCTACTAGCTTTCACCGAGAGGTACTGGACACCGTCTCTGTGATCAGTGGAAAAGGATGGTAGAGCCAGCAATTCCCAAGACAGGTCCCTGTAGTAGGCACATACCATGGGAATTTAGCACTATCATTTTGAAGCCATGTCTTATTTTAGGCTCTTTCTTCATCACAGATGCTACTAAGCACGGGACAGAATTATAGGAACTTGGACAGTAGTAATAAATACACCATCCAATGCAACATGGCACATCAGTACCTTTCAGGAAATCTTAATAGAAATTGAGTCACTAGAGCATGCAGGTCCTGGAGCAGGGCAACAAGCTCACCAAGAACTGAAACACAGAAACATCCTCTTCCACCCTTTAGCCTTTCACATCAAAAAAAACCTTACAAGAAATGCTAAGTTCTGTGATAACAGCAAAAACAGGGCTAACATAGTGCATAGCTTCAAAATGCTCGAAGTATCCATGTTGCTTCAGTTTAAACACTACTGTTCAAACTAAAAAACCCTCATCATAAAAAATCCTAATCTCCACTGATAGCCAATGCTGATTCCCAATATGCATTGACTTTAAGCTCAGTTCTAAGAAGTTAAATTCACTATAGCAAAAGAAGGGCTTTTTCCTCTGTACTGTAACAGCCCTGTAGTACGAGCAATAATAATGTCAACAAATGGTTAAACATTTTAAGAATACCTCAGTAATATGAATAAAAATAGATTTAAAAAATGCTGTATTTAGAAAGCATCCACAATCTGAATCACTGTAATAAAGTATAACCCTGAATAATGTAGATTTGCTGTAGTTACACTTAGATTTACTCTAGCAGTAATCGGTGCTACAGAGGTTATAATTATTTCTTTTCTTCCTACTCTCCACACTTACCAAACAACACAGTAATGACTGTTGTTAAGTCAGAGAAAACTCTATCAGACTTCATAGTTTGTTACAGTCAGCTTTACACCATAGGTAATACAACCCTGATTCAACAGCTTCAGCATCTCTCGGATTGAAACTAAATACGACCCAAAGTCCATTCTCATCTATTATTCTGCCTTTGACACTAGTAGTAGACAAAACCCAACACCAGACATCCTTTCAACTTTTAGCTCCATTTAATGACTTGTTGAATGAAAACATCCTCTGGAAATAACACGAAGAACAGGAACAACTGAAGATTATCTCACTTCAGCTAGAGCTGTTGCTGTGTGGACTTCATTTGCTGCTGTCTATTACAAAGCAGATTGACAGAAGATGGAAGAGAGAAGCAATGCGAGGGGGAGTTTTCCCCAGCATCAGACTCATGACAGATGCAGATGTGCACAGCACACCTCCAGGTCTGCACAACTGCTGCTACTGTCCTCAGTGAAAACAAACCGGGTTTGTTTCTTACTGGTAATGGTGCCATGCTGACAGTCCTGGGTAAAGAAGTATTGGGAGGGCAGGGAGGTAAAACAGCACTGTGGGCTTCCCACTGCCCACCTGCAGGCCATACTGTTGGTGGGAGATGCTGCTTTTGTTCTCCGTGCTCATAAAATTTACGGCCTCTCCCCTGAGGCTACTAAGGCTGCATGTGGTAGGTGGGGAGGTCTCGGGGGAGTGCAGTACAGCTCACTGCAGCACCCTTCAAACGAAGGCTGGCTGCGCTACCTGAAAGCTCACTTTAATGAGCTCTGGATGGTTGACCATTATCTGCTGATCAGAACTGAAACACAGGTGCCTGACAAGGCAAACAAAACAGTTCAGACCAGATAAAATTACAACTTCCTTTAACTTGTATCTACAGAAACTGTCAGCGAAGTTAATTAGTGGTTTGTTTCAGTGGCAGCACATATATGATACACAGTTCTGTCAAAACCTCCCTTCTGCTTCTCTCTGTTCCCTCACTCCTGCAGCAAACATGACAACTGGCACCAATTAGCAGTCTTTCAGCAGAGGGCACAGGAAAGGATTCATACTGGTTTCTCTTAATGCTGGTCCTCCAAGCTGGGCTGGAGCCGTACCAGTGGGGCTCTGAGGACGAAGCAGCCCTGTTTCAGATGAACTGAGAATTTCATCCCCCAAAAGTTATCAAGCGAGCTTCTATCTTTAAGAAGTATAAAAGGCACCTCAGTGTAAAGCAAGAATGTGATACCATTTTGAAGTCCTCTCTTTCCCTGGACTTTCTGATTCCTGAGGACAAACAGGCCCTTATCTAAAATCCAGAAAAGGATCCATTTGTAATCTGCACCTGCTTTACATCCCAACACTTGGCACAAGGCAATGAAAGCTTGTCTAGTGTTACTGTGCAGCCTTCATTCCAACAGAGATGAAACATAAATATTCAGAAATAAATTTAAAAAAAAATGACGAAGCCTTTTAGACTTTTGATACATCTGACTAGAAAGAAAAACAGTTTCAACTGCATTCCTACATTAGCAAATAAATGACACGTATACTTTGTTGTGAAACAAAGGGACCACAGTAGTGAGACTGAAAGCTACAAACTGCTCTAAAGTGGCACAGAACCAAGTCACCTACTGACTTGGCAAGGCCTTTGTTTGTTTCCTTCTTAAGAGCAAACAAACAAGAAGTACAATTAATAGCACAGCAATAACATTGGGCTGTTTCTCTTTGGATACTGAGATGATGACCTGTCAACCCTTCGATCCTTTGTAGGTAATCTTTAGGGTTTAGTTTTGTAAGGGTATGAAATGCAAGTTTCCATTTCAAGCTACAGTAATTTAAAAGAGGAGGAGCCGGAAAAAAGAATCCTTAAATCAATCTTTAAAACGCGTTAAGGATCAACACCAGGGATGTTAGTCATAAACACATGATAGCTATACAAATTTTAAAAAAAAAAATGGCCTTTTTTTTTTTTCCCCTGGAAAGGAAAACAACAACCACCAATGATATTTGCCCTTCAGATGTTATTTTACAGGTGGCTGTTCTTATTATGTGGGCAAAGCTGACTTGAAAGCAATGGAGTACTTAAACCCTTAGAACACTCCAGACATTCTGCCTTCATTTTTAGATTCTCTGATTGCAGATTCTACCTGGATTTTTTTTTTTTTCCTTCCTGAAATGTAGTCATTGGGCAAAGTCATTCCACAAAAACTTAGTGATGCATCCTCCCAAGTCCTCCTAGCTAGCAGCAGGTCTCTCTGCCTTTGAAGACAAAATGAGAAGGGAAAAAAAAAAAAAAGAAAAAAAAGAAAAAGCCATTATACTAGTGTCTCGGTATCTCTTAAATCCCCAACGTTACCAAAGAAATTTATAGCAGATAAATAAAAGATTAGTCTTTTCTTAAATTCCCTCAATCTGCAATTCTCTTGCAATTTGCTTTCACAATTTTTGTGTACAAAATGTTTACAAAATGATCAAGTATGATCACAATGTTCCATTAAAAACAACCTAGTAACAATTTGGCCATGAGACTGAAAGAAACAGAAATCATAAAAAAAAAAAAAAAAAAAAAAAAGAGAACAGAACAAGAAGAGCCATTGCCCAAGGAGTTTTAATTCAAACCAGGATCTTCACTTTCAGTGACTCATATTTTCAATTACTTTCTGAGGTTAGAAAGCAGTAGGCTACCTAACAGGACAATTTTAATACATGGAAAAATATCTTTGCTTCATGGCTTCTATAAAATGAGTAGGGTAGTTATAAGAATCATACAAATGGCACTGAAAGTCAAGCCATTTGGCAAAGAAAGGGCTTGAAAATAGACTCATCTTTACGCATCTGAAAAGCTGGTCATTTTAGATTATAGAGATGTCATTTGGCAAAATAGTCTGGGTGAACACACCCCCTCTCTCTAGACATATCTGACACTTCGCACTATTTGGTTTTCCCTCTTGTGTGGCAATTATTGCCCAAAGTCTTTCACCCCAGTTAAGTCTAGTTTCTTTCTTGTACACAAAAAAAGAAGCCAAGCTGACGTTTGTTCTAACATGAAGTTTTGTTTCTGTGGATAATCTACTCTTCCCTTGAAGGCAAGCAGTTTCACACCTTCTGTTAAATGTAACCAGGATAAAAATTAGGAGCAAGGGCAAAATCTTGAGAGGTAACTACAAGAATGGAACACAAACCCTTCACTGAAGTTAATAGGAAATGATTCAAATTCTACCAAAACAGCACAGAGAGGCAACAGAGCTCTTGGCAAAAAGTGTAAAGATGGCTTAGGAAAATAATTTCAGAGAAAAGGTGCCAAGTCATTCCATTAGGGAGGAAATACTGAGTCATGTTTGGTCCTCAGAGGTATACACAGCTTTCAGTAACTTCAACACAAGAATAAACCGCTATCAGTAGATTTAAGAGAGAAATTCAGTATCCTGAGATTTAATCACAGTACATGAGAGTTTTGAGGCTTTTATGCTATAGGTACCTTAGCCAAAGGCTTTAAGAAGGGCAAGTTCAAGCTATAAATACTAATGAGGAAAAGATCAGGACATCTTTCAGCTGGCTAAACAATCACTGCACAAGAGTCAGGATCTTTCCTTCTCTGTTCTTCAGAGTATAAGGCAACACCAGTCCCCTCTGCTCACATCTAACTAAAGATGGGCATATTTTTTTTAACACAAACAAGAAAATCTTTCTGCACCACAAAATATTTCAAACATCTCATAAAATGACATACCATTCCTCTTTTCATTCAGGGAGGAGAAGCTATCTGCTGCAGTTAGCAGGAAATTCCACTGACAATAAAATCAATCAATCAATCAATGGTCTCAATAGCCTATGATTCAATTATATGGGTTACAAAGAGCTTGGATTTGACAGCCAAATGTGTTCCTCTCTAAGATTTATCTGTGAACTTTCAATTAGAGAAATGAAGTGGAATAAACCACTCAGTGAAAATGAAGATATTCGGAAGGAAATATTAATTAGTTCAGTATGGCACGACAAAAAGATTGTCTGGTGCCCATAAAAGCAACAGAAGTTACGCAGCTCAGAAGTAAAAACAAGGGAGGAAAGCTGCCTTATTCCTTATGGGTCTGGCAAAAGCTGCAAACTCTCTGGGCTGAGAGTTAGCAAATCCAGAGATAGAACTTTGTTTGAAAGCAGTAGGCAGCTAGGGCTTAGCCAGCCCTCATCTAGAATGTATCAACAAGGGTTAGGAAGGCCTGAGAAACTCTGCTACTCAGTTACTGTGAATCAGCAAAGTAAAATAGTTCCCTCTAAACAATCTAAAAAACCTCTTGTGTGCATTTTGGAACACGGGCATTTTTGCCCTGGATCACTTGTGCTTCTAAATCTCAGTGACAAAGGGCCAGATTAAAAAAAACAGAAAAAAAGAAAAAAAGAGAGATTATACAATAAAACCATTAAAATTCTATGACAACAGACCTTGAAGATTTAAAATCCATGTTAAAAGATTTTCTGCAGACAGAACATAGCATCACAAGGTCAAATGATACATTTGCTATTCAGGAAATCAGGTAAATCAGGATATTTCTGTACTGCAGTAAAAGGATTTAAATATTAAATGATATTGGAGAGCTATATCAGAATGACAGGTACTTACATTACAATTGGAAGACCCATCAAATGTTGAGTAAGAAGCATCAGGCCATTCTGTAGCATCTACAGTGCTTGACTGCCTGTGCTGGGCTTCATATTCCTTCAGCTGAAATTTGAAGAGACAGAACATTTTCCAGTGAGAAGCAGATATCAATCTTCATTAAAACAGCAAGAGTTAACATCCTTTCAGGATTTTCCCCCCTCCCGTATCATTGTGGAACTGGCAAAATCAGAACTTTTGCACTGCATGTCTCACTTGTAATTTGTTCTAGAATCAGAAGTTTTAACGGTGAGTTTTGTTTTGTTTTGTTTTTTTCTTAAAAGGAAGTGATCTGTAAATACTGAATTTTGATGAACAGTCATTGGTAAAATATAAATTACATATCCCCATCTCAGAGGCAGAGTTTACAGTGGACAGACTAAATCACAACAGCCTGCCAATTTCCTTCATAAAGAAAATGATATCAGTAAAGACTAGGAACCATCTTTTATTATTTTAAAACAAACAAGCATCTGTCTTGTTTTCCAACAGAAGGCTTAAGATGCAAAGCTAGTCCTCCTAGAGTCAAACTGTTGAGGGGAATCACCAAGAACTGAGTTAGACCACTAGAGGGACTGGAGGGAAACAGTACCAGTACACATATGAACCATACAGACTAGGTACAACCCTCCTCCCACGAGATTTTTATCAGCAGAAAAGTAAAAGAATTCCTAATATTGCCACCAAGCAATGTTAAAATTTTGCATTTTTTTCGTTATATGATTCCCAGAAAAGCAGTGTTTTCTTCAGACAATAATTTTCTATTTTACAATAATTATTTCAAGATGTAGCATGCCAGTACAGAAATCTGAGTGCCAACTCATGATCCAAATCATATTTTCTGCACCTCTAATGAAGCCCATACAGATTACCCTGTGTTCCATCACAGTATTTTGCACAAGAGTACAAAATCAGAAGTGGTGTGGAAACTTCAGCACTGAGCTTTTGGCTCCTGAGCAATTAAAATCTTAGCTCTATTGCCGCACAAATACAATAGCTTACATTTATTTTTCTTGTGGTTTATTAACATTTAGATTTTGTAAAGAAACACTTGTGACAGCCACTGTACTTATGAAAAAAAACATCTTTTAATGTCAAATGCCAAGAACAGCTGAATATGTTTTCTTAAAGGCTATTAAAACAAAACATCACCCTTTTGGCCAAGAAACAAGGAAAAAAATGTAGCTTAAATGTTAGTATTTTTTAATGGTTTAATGGATGAAAATGGGAGTCTTCTTCAATCAAACTGCCCTTCAGCCATTAGCAGCAGGAAAATAATAAGAAACTAATTAGCCAGGCTCAGCAAACCTTGAAGCATTCCTTTTAACACTTAAACAAACCTATGAACATACAAGGCAAATAAAGGCTAGTACAGGTGAGATTCCTCTCCCTTACTTCAGATAGCTGCAATGAAAATGTCTACACTTGAGATTAGCACCATTTATTGCCAATGAAGAGAAGCAAAAGCTTTTAGGATGCGATTAATTTACCATGCACTGGACGTGTACTTTTGGTTGAGCTAAATCTCACTTTTCCCCATAAACTAAGGAACTGCCGTCTAATTTATGCTACCTAGTGTGATGGGACAAACAGGCAGGCTTTCTCCCCCTTCTATGTGTTCTGAGCGAATGAAGACTCCGAACTGGTATATCCTAAAACCTGTTTTCAAGGAAACTGGAGTATGTACATATCATACCCTAGCAAGTGCTTCCTCAATGGTGATCATCTTCTCTTTGACCATCATCATCAGCTGGATCCGCTCCTCATCACTCATCGTGATCTCACTGGCCACGTACCCTACATCCTCTCCTGCTGGAAAAAGCACAGAAATAACAAACACATGTAAGAGGTCACGCACAGAGTGGGGTACACGGAAACTGGGTTCTACCCAGTGCTCTGAAATTCGGTTGCCATGTGGATCTGGCTGGCCAGAAACAGACTGTCCCCAGAGCAGACTCATAGTATGATTTTAAAGGACTGAATGATTTGGAAGTAACTGAACAAGAAAAGGAAGTAAATTAGGGCTAGAAAACGAAGTCTACTTCGACTCTGAAAGCAACAGAGCATGATAAGGAGAAATAAAAAGTGACTGTCATCACAATTACAGTTATTGACCCTGAAAGACAAGAATCAAAACAGAAAGAGCTAACGCCAGAGAAGTCCTGCACTCAGCCCTGAGAAATACTGTAGTCAGCTGCCAGAGCGGACAGGAAGCCTTTTCAGGAACAGTGTGCTGGGCCCTTGCAGCTCTCTGCTATGGCCTGGCCATGTCCCCCAGATCTATCCAGGCTATCTAATTGGTCACTGAGCTGGCACAAGGTGCTGGATGTATTGGGGCTTTCAACTCCAGGACCTGTCCTTTTGGTATGCGCTTGGCATGTCAGCGTGGACAGTTACAAATCGCCTTGAGAGCCGGTTAGGACCCACATGTCCATGTGAGAGTGTAAATGTGCCCCTTTTTGACCTCCTAAGCGGGTTCCTGTCGTCTTTCAGAATCCAGCTGAACAGAGACATAATGACATGGAGAAGCATGTTTGCAACACAAGAATCTAACAGATACACGTGGGGAAACAGAAATTTTCTGTATGAAGGGAAATACTTAAAGCAATGCATAGCTGCACCTTTCAGAGAAGAACTAGAGAAAGATGACTGACAGTTTAAGTGGCATCAATCCTGAAGCAAACAGGTCAAAATAACCAAATGCCCAAGAAAGAAGAAACATCCTTCCAATTAAAACAGATCAGCATTTCTTTCATCAAGTCAGGATGTGCAAAAACCCCCGTCTTGTTCATTTACAGATACTACTTACAAATCCATATTAACTGCATAACTTTGTGCATGTGCTGTCGCTGACAGTCAGGACCGAAGGCACCCCAGCCTCACGTCTGCACTCCTGTGCCCTCACAAAATATGACTCACTTTTCTGAGCCTTGCCATGATGACCCAAACCTGTAACACTTCAGATTCACAGACCCCCAACTGCCACACGGTTCCAAATGTATTTTACTCCTTTGTGATGCTGGCTCCTTCTATTTTATATGGTTAGGTTGTGTGACCTTAAAAAAGGTTTACCTTTTGAAGTCTGCCTCATTAGACTTTTCTGGTTCTTTCGGAAATTCTGCCAAAAAAACTTATTTTTCTTTTTCCAGTCTGCTTTCCCTGAAAGAAAAGTGGGGAGGGAGGATGACGGGAAAGGGAAAAAGAATTTCAGAAAGAAACATTAGTTAGTGAATGCTAGAGAAGCTTTCAAGCATTAAGTTGTACTTTCTAAGTCAAAAACAAGAATAAAAAAAAATCTCAATTTTTCTGTTTTTCTTGATTTATTCTGTACTAGAACTATGCTGACGTAGCTATTTCAGGGAAATGCACATTCTTTTATGATTGCCAATGCTATAGAGGACTGAGATAAGCCAGTAACTTACGTATTCTGAATTATAAACAGAAAATACTTTACATTCATTTTGATATCTGTTCAGTTGATAATGTCAAGTCTGGAAGTGGTTTTGAAGTATTTTGTTGGTTTATTCTCTTTAACTGAACCACAATTATGCAACTTAAGCCTAGCTTAAGATAAGTCATTTTCTAGTATGCGTGTGCACATTTATACAGAAAAGAAATAGTTTACATATATATAAATGCACACACACATGCACACCCATACACACGCACATTCTGCTACTTGGCATGAGAAATTTTATGAGACTGTCAGCTACATCTGACTCTTGCTCTTGGTATGCCTGGACTGCAAAAGGCTAGGTCTCCATGTCCATTAGTATCAGATCTACATATGGCTTGATGGCCCAGAATTAAATACTTTGGCTAAAAAAAGAAATGGGATCTGGCTCAAAGTAGGGCATATATCTCTGTTCTGTTGAATTAACCAAGGCACATGCTATAAAGTTTATGCCACCTGCAAGAGAACACACTGTGCCTGATCTGGTAGAAACGCTACTGATAAAGAGTTACTTCATCCCTCTGCTTTTGAAAAATTAAAATGAACACAGTTTACACTCTGCCGCTGAGCTTCAGCATGTGACTACAGTATTTTGGATCTCACCCTAGAAGACCTAGAGCTGGGTTTACTGACTCTCAGAAACACATCTTAAGTTTTAACTGTATGGAAATGTCTCTACAAAAAACATTACACACATACCGCACCCACCCCCTCCGCAAACCTCTCAGTTTTTCTTTTCCTCTCCAATGAGCAAAACAGAATTTGTCCAGAATTGTATCAGCTCAACTATTGTTAGGACAGCAATATGAACTAATTATAGTAAGTTTAAAAGAAAAAAAAATGAAAGACAATGAAAAATACATATTTAAGATTGCAAAGTATTTCAGAAACAAAGGAAGACACTCTGGATGATGAACAAAAAACAGAAACCCCAGTTATTCACTAGTGGTGGCAATTTTCACAATACAAATGGATAGGCTAGTAGCAATCTAACATGCAGACATTTGAAATTCAATAGAAGTCAAAAGATGCGTACTTAACACATGACAGTCTCAGTGATCACTGAGGCACCCAACATCCAACTTAAAGCTGCTGAGACTCACCCTCCCCACACACACAAAGGCTGCTGACTTCTGCCAGCATTGTGTTTACTCAGCTCTTCACATCCCAGAACAAGCAAAACTCAAAACCTGTTCATGAAATGAAATGAAATATACTGACCTACAGAGCCTTCTTCCGAACTGGATTTATGAATGGAGAGTCTAGGACAAAAAAGAGAAATTGACTTACTGATGCAGGCTTCTCACATTTCGTGGGAGCTGTCTGATTACAGTAAATTACAGTTTCCACACAACCTATCATGAGCTGTTTTCTCTTCCCTTTTCTTCCCAACACAGCAAGTTGGAAACAAAACCTGGACCCACTCGTCTGACCACAGTAACTGAGTTCCCCTCTTAAAGTTCCTCCTCTCCTTAAAAAAAGGAGAAAAATACATACTGACAGAAACTCATGGTTAAGGCAAAGCAGTCTAGGGATCCCTCAGAAAAACAATTTTTCACATACTTTCCTCCTTTCCATTTGTAAAACAGTAATTTGGCTGCCTTAGAAACTGCAGCACTGGGATGCTGTATTTATTTAGCTGTGTTAACTGTTTTCAGCCTATTTGTTTTTCATCGGAAAATGCTTTATAAATATGCACTCATTACATTTTCAGAAGCCACTGTGGGGATGAGAGGAGTAGACACAGAAAACCAAGGTGAAGAAAGCTTGTCCAGACCAGTGAAGTGTGACCACAGATGACTGGAGACTACAGCTTTCTCCTGAGTCCCTTCTGTGTGCTTTCCCAGCAGTGCATGCTCCCTTCCTCAAAAGCTAGCTGGAGAGACAGAACATGGACTTTACAAACAACCCACTAAAATAGTAAGTAAATCTTTTGTTCTCGGTCTTTATGTTCATTGAACCAGTTTTCCATAATGGATTCCAACTCAGTGCCAGCGGTTCATTGTGGGATCTCTGATGAGACAACATCACCCCGCTTCATTGCCTTTTTTTTCCTGTTGGTATAAATGGAGCTAATAGAAATTACCAAATCTTGGGCTATTCTTTGAAGCCTTTCTATGGGAATCGCTATGTAACCAGGCTGTGCCAAGCCAGTGAAATGACTTCTGTCAGCTTCAATGGCTTTGCTGGAGGCTCCAAGTGCAAAGCATTGCTGCACAGTGTCTTTGCTGAGCGCTTGGCCCCACGACATGACAATGCCCTATTGTGCGGTGACTGTACTGCAGCCATGCAGAATGGAAACATGCATACCCCAGCGTACTGAGAAGACCTCAAGCCAAATCGTTCTTTGAATGAGGCCATATAACAATACATGTTAGCCATACTCTTGTTGCTGTCCACAGGGTTTGCACAGGCTCCTTGCGTTTTCTTAGGTCCCCAGAAGAGGGCAATGAAGAGTTTTTGATCAATTCAGTAAAACCACTTAAAATTTTTAGTTCAAGCCAGGTCAGAGTTTAGAAGATCTAAGCAATTACTGGCCAATGTTTCGTAAGCATAAAAACCATGCTCATCCATTTGCAAAGACATCATTGAAGGGAAAATGAGACAGTATGAAGTTTCAGTTTGATTTAGAAATTCATCTAGACAAGGAGAGCTTGGCACAGCAGAGCTCTGAATTGTAACTTCCTTCAGCCTCAGACTGATTAAAAATTTAATCCAGTACAAACTGAAAACTAATTGAAGCAACCAAATTTCAGATTTGCATTGAACAAGACTGAAGGAGACATTTAGTATTGTTTTCCCTGCTGACAAAGTTTACCCTTGAAAGGGAAAAGTTAATGATATAGGTGATACACCACCAAACATTTAGCTTTTAAGAAGCGTGAATAACAAAATACAAACCACCCCATACTTTCTGGGTAAAAACTCCAGCAAAGCCACTGTCAAAATTTAAAGACTTTCAACAGGGCCAGGATTTCATCCAGACACTTAAAAACTTTACTTAAAAGTAAAGTTGTCAGCAAGTACTTTTCTAAATAAAGGTAAATCGGGTAAAAAGTATGTGGACTTGTACAGGGAGGCAACCAAATAAAAACAAAGCCATGTTCCCATTGGAACTGACAGAATGAATCCACTACACATTTTGCACCCGAGCATAAACGTCACCCATCAAGCAGTTATTCTATTTATCTTAAATGAATTTAGTATCTGTGAAACGCACTAAATCACCACCCTTAGAAAATGAAATCTGTCAGAACTCTGCCTCACTAGTGAAATCAGCCTCGAAGCAGAGAGGCAGTCTCTTGTGCTCTTCAGCTCCAAATCCATTTTAATCCTTTTCTTCTCTTGGCGCAGTTGCTAACAACGATGCAAGTACATAGCAGGTGTAGTGGTAATGCTTGTGATGTGGACATCTGTTCACTGGGAATGAGCCTCAGGCCACCAACTCATCACATGGAGGCCTCCAAGGAAAGGGAAGAGCAGTAGGAGCAAACTTCTGATGTGCCTGAGCTAGGGGGTGTGATGAGAAGAGTAGGATCCACAGCAAGCAGACCACCTTCTCATTTATAACTGATTTAAGAACTATGCTGAGTTTCATCAGAGGATGCAAATTCCAATTATCATTTCATGCATTCCCTAAAGAGGAAATCTTCCATGCCTGAGCTGACCTTGAAAATGCTAACAGCTGGCCTGAAGAGATGGAAATGTCGGGAAAACTAACACATAGAGCCTGATAAGGCACCTGCTTTTTAGTTCCACCAGACAACTCTTGATGCTTAAAAATCTTCAGTGAAATCAATCAAGCGTTTTACTTCCTAGATGTCTGGTGAAAAATTCCACAGTATCTCAGAGTCGATGCATGTTTGATTTGCCAATTACACTCTCTTACTTTGTTAAATCTGCAGCTCCTCTGTGAACGTGCACTGAAAGTGATTTGTGTTCTTCCATTCACAGACTGATAACTTGTACTGAAAGTTAATGATGCAGTGACACTTGGCAGAAGTTTCAGCACTGTGTGTCTGAAAGGGAGCCAAATGCCATTACTCCACCATGGAGGCCTTCATTTTTGTTGTGGTCTGATGTACAACTTCATTAGCAAGCTTTCACATGGAATGTACTCTGTCACAGCATATAGCAGAAATGTATGGGTATGTGTTCAAACAAGAAGGAAGAAAAAAAGATTTATGGCCAGAGGGAAGGAGTACTTTCTTATCAACCCATAATCTGCTTTTAAGGGAGTGCTTGAAAGACAGAGCCCAGACCTCTTTGACAACAAAGGTCTGGACATGAGGACTGCCTCTGGAGGGCACTTCTGGTTCTTCTTTTGCAGCCTGTGGGTTTTGTATGAACAATGGCAAAGCCAGGCATCCAAAACTGTCTTTGAATCTATCTTTCCATAAAAGCGCTGCAGTGGGGATGACTTTGCTATACCTAAGCAATCCCTCCCTTTTATAAGTTAACTCTTGAATCCTGGAGGTAGGCTCCAAAACTTGGAGCGCAGGGAAGAACCAATGCACACGTTTGTATCACAAGCCAACTGAGAATGTATTATATATATAAATATATATAAACCCCATCTTATTATTAAGATGGGTTTTAACTAGGCTGCATCGAGCTACTAGGCTACAGCTCCTCCTGTTAACACCGGACTGATTCTGATCTCGGACAGTAAAGCACCAGTGCTTATCTCACATACAGAGTGGTTGATTTTACAATAGACACAGTCATACGTGCCTTGAGACGAGAATGTGCTGGTACACTGCAGAACTGGGAAAGGAAACAAGTGACACCATGTGCTGCTTTCATGAATGCGCCTGTTGATTTTTGAAAGCTCATCATTCTCAAAACAGAACAAACATGGGAACTGAGAATGATGGGATTTCTGATGGGTTTTTGTTTCAACACTAAGTATTTTAAATGCAGATGTGCTTTAACACATGGCCGCATCTCATTTACGGACCATAAAATCCACAGGTGCATAGATAGCACCATCTGATAATGAAATCACTACTGTTATGATCTTCAATAAACTGATAGTGGCCCTCTTATTCCTTTCCAATGACTATTTATAGCCCATTGAGGAAAATGCTTTGGATGGGACTTTCAATCTACAAATATTATGCACATTCATAGCAGTGAATAAACTGATGCAAAAGCCCATGCTGGCTCTGCTGCAAAGCCATTTGGTTATCTGCGTGCATTAGAAATGGCCCAGTCACATAATTAGTATGAAAAACTGACAGACTTGTAACTGCTCCTGACTGAATACAAGATAATTTATCTAACCAGAGCTGGCACAGGGAAGAAAATGAGCCTTTAGTATTTTTATCAAATTTGCATGAACCTGAAGAGAAAGCAGGCCTGCAAGGTTCTGACCTTGCTGGCACCAGTGTGAGAAAGGGACCAAAAGCAAAGACATTTCATTCAATTATCTTCTCATTAGGTTTCCATAGCAATGGCTCTTTAAGCAGGTCAAAACTTTCTCAGTGGAAACAAACACTGAGCTGCTTGCGGGCCATGTGTGTGTATGTGTGTTTTCTACCATTACCAGCACGGAAGCCACCACGTTTGGTCCCACAGGCTCGGTCTGGTGACTGGCAGCAGGCAGATGGGGCTACGTCACAAATTTAATAACTGGCCGGTTGGTCCCAACCAGGAGGCAGACAATTGCCAGCTAAAAACTCTTCGACAGCAAGAGCAGGGCCCAACGTACTGCACGCAATGCACCCCTGTTCCACATTCGTGGCTCACTATGTGCCATGTCGACTAGCTGCAACAAGTTGGACTTTCTCGTGAAAGGCACCCTTCATGCTTCCTTGTACAAAATTACCAGGCTTGAAATCTTCTCCCAGCTGCTCAAAGGCGCACTGGTTTCCCTCCTCACGTGTCCCAGGCGGTGTTTGGCTGGCCTCTCACTCCCATTGTGCGGGTTATTGTGGGAGTTTCCTGCCCTACTTCTCTTGAGGAGGCTGTTTAAAGGCAGCATGAATAATTTGGCTTTGACTAAATCAGGCCTCAAACAAGTGAAAACAGGGCCATACACATTCACTGATTCTTTTTGATTCCTGCAAGCATGGGGTATTAAAAACCCCCTATCTTAAATGCAGACATCTCAAATACAGCAAGCTCGCTCTTCTTTTTCTCCCAATATTCCTTGCCATTTTTAAACTATGCAAAAGGAACAATTTATTCTGTTAGTAATTAAGCACAGCTTTTAGCATCCTTGGTTTGGGGGATTTGTTTGGTTTTGGCTTTGTTCTTCTCAGTTTCTGCCCTGTCTCTGCCTCACGTCCTCTGTCAGATCTGCACTCCTCTTTCTGTGCAGATGAGCTTACAAATACCTGCCAAAGTTAATTTGGGCACTGTGAGAAGTTGCCAGAATCAAACGTGATAGAATTTAAGAACCCCCCTCCATGACCTGGAGGGATAATTTAATAACCTCCTGCATTCAAAGTCTGACCTGCAGTTTGGATGCTGCAGGGGAAGAGGATTAGGAAATCTAGTGTTAAAAACTACTGGCACAGGCCAGTAGATTACTGTACCAGATGGGGCAGAACTGAGCCTTGCATGAACCCTTTTGCAAAACCAAACCATTTTTAAAGAGGCTGCTGCTTTCACTGAAAATCACTGTGGAAGATGGGAACACTGAACTGCAGGCACTCTCCCAGCCTTAGGCTGATTTGGAGTTCAAGTTTATACTACAGGACAGCGACTGGCTTTACTATAGCACGTCCATTACAGAAAATCCTTAAAAACTGGTTCAGTCAATAGTCTCTCCTGCAGAGAGGACAGTGTGCAGATAGCAGCCACTTGTGTTGTGGCCTCACTGGTTGCCTGCTAACGACCTCAGTGAAAGCCATAATGCCTGAGCAGCCTATAACTCGTCCTCTGACATTCCCAACAGAGATCTGGCTAAACTGTAATGTGTGAGGAACTTGGTTGAAGATGTATGACATCCTGCACACACAGAGAGGACGACAAAGAAATTCACTCTCGGGAGCAGCTGAAACACGAGTGTTGAGGACACAGCTGCCAAGAGGCACAGCAGCTCCCCCATGCCAGGGGAATGCAAAGCCCCTGAGCAATGCTGCCCTGTGCTGCCTACACCCCACATGTGCGTGCTTTTCTCCAGCACCTTCTGCTCAAAAAGTCTGTTTCTGCTCAACTCCCTGCTCTGGCAGAGTCTGGGATTTAGGAGTACAGGCTGAGGAGTACAGCAGGATGAATTGTGGCACTCAATATGAAGTATGACCATTTACTTGGTCAGGAGCATGCTTGAGCGGTACAGTTCAAGGAACAGCAGGTGATTCATGTAGGAGGTGACAATTCGTAACACCCACAGCCACGTGAAGGTGGGGGGAATGTCTGTGAAACACCAGATACAGCCACAACTGTTACCTCACATGTTTTTTGTCCTTCCTTTCTCTAGCAGCTGCAAAGAAAAAAAAATTATATAGGAATGTCTGTACCTCATCCTATCTATATGAAGTGCTCTTGGGTCTCTCGCCCACTTCCTTCTCTTTCCTGGCAGTTGTCTAATACACCACATTTGAAACTTGCCCAGAAGCTGCTGGAGCAAACTGACAGCAAACACATCTATTTCCCAAGAGGAAAAACACACAACTTCCCCCCTGCAACATCCCCAGTTCTTCTAAAAACAGGATGAGAATCAGGATGCAGAAGCCTGAGTTCAGGGGACTGGATTTAACCTGGATTTCCTGGCAAACATGCAGAGCTCATCAGTCTGTCATGTAGACTTGAATGCTCAAAAATGGGAACAGGCTAAAAGCTGGATTACATTGTTTTAAATGCTCTGTTTACAATTATGAGAAACCCTGCTCAGTCCCTTGCCTGAGTAAACATCCTTGGGGTGTTGCCATCACTTCGAAATAATAAGGATTGTATATACAATACATCCCCAGATCAACATGGTATGGGGACAAAGATGCCATAGTAACTGCTAAGAACACATTTACTGCATATTTGTTACTTTGATGATTCTTCTGGCAAAACAGAAGTCACTGTGTCCACACATGAGCACCTGCAGTTCTGGGGAGATTTTTCTTTAAAATGAGTAGCATCACTGTCGTCACTTTGCTGAAGGCACGCTGAGAATCTGCAAAGTTACGCTAGCACCACAGCTGACAGCAAGAATGCAGTTTAAGAGATGGGAATCTTGGAAAGGGCAAGGAAAATGAAATTTATTATTAACAGAAGAAAGTTACAAGCATCTCCTTCCATGCTTTGTGTTATTTGCTGATTATACGACTCAGAAGCTTGACCAACTGTTTCAATTTACAGAAGGAACTCCAGTAT
Source organism: Falco rusticolus (assembly GCF_015220075.1). NCBI lineage: Eukaryota > Metazoa > Chordata > Aves > Falconiformes > Falconidae > Falco > Falco rusticolus. The sequence continues at coordinate 46,493,628 of NC_051192.1, forward strand.
GGCCAAAAAAACAAAGCAATTGTGAGGCAAAGTTTGAACAAACATAACTTTGTTTTATGCTGTTTATGGATAGCTTTTCAGGCCACATCAGTAGCCTTTGTTGTTATTTACATAGATCTCAGAGGCCTTCGCTAGAGTGAAGATTTTTCTCTCTTTGTCAGGATCAATCAAACCAAAACCATCTTTGGTAGGGCATTTATAATGCATAAAGCAGGTTCATATGTGCAGGTTTTTGTAGCTTCAACTAGTTAACAGGAACAGTGTTGTCAGTACAGGAAGGCTGTATTGCCCCAAATGCTTTTTGGAGGGACAATGACTTCAAGTGACAAGCAACTCTGCCTCCAGGCTCACTTAACCCCTTTTGCCTCCCTTCAGGCACTGCCACTGCTCCTCTGTGTTACAGCACATCACCCACTTGACAGAGACTTGTTGAGCAACTTGCTGGACTGAGGGCACCAGCCTATTTCACACTGGCTTTGAACAGACTGGGCAGCAGGGTTAGTAAGATTCAAGGCAAGACTGAACATACACTGCTTGTCCACAGAAACAGGATTTTTTCCTACCACAGACCACCAAGGCTAATCTGTTTTCAGTGCAGCGTACAGTGGAGCTCGTCAGGCTCTCCCTTCAGCTGGGCACCACAGAAATGGAAAACCAAACCAGGTTAAAACAAACATAGCTTCTTCCAGACTCCCTCAAAGCCTCTTTATTTCTGGAATCCCTCAACTCTGGCAAATTAAACAACGATTCAGGTGTGTTATTTTAAAACTTTAGACCTCAGTAGCATTAAGTTGCAGGGTGTGCAGGCAGCAGCACTGGGCAAGGGAGCTACCAAGAGCGACCACGTTCCAGCTGACTGCTTGCTCCCTCCTCCCTATCCCAGCACAGGCTTTTCCACCGGACTGCTTTTATTTTCCGAACCAACCTGCTCAGAACACCAGACCAGAAACAACTCACCTCACCCTAGGAAAATGTTTATATTTTCAATATGTAGAAATATAAACTTTTCTCGGGCAAGCTTTTACTTGAGCTTTAAAAGAGTACTCACAACAACAGAATTTTCAGCTCCTGAAAATCTGGTTGGCTATTCTGGGACAAATTTTTTCTTTTGTCCCCCCAAATCTCTTTCTGGGTTTCTCAAACATGAGAAACCAATGCACATCTGCATCAAGTTTCAGGTTCGGCAAACTGGAGTCTTCTCACAACAAAAGAACTTTTGTAAAAGGTTTACCCCAGATCATTCACACATTATGAGGGGGCCACAAAAGCAGTGTCCCCAAAGGGACAAGCTTTCCTGTTTCTTAGCATGCCCACACAGCAAATTCACATGAAAGCCATAAACTAAACACTGAACTCCCAACAAACCCTCTCAAAGGCCAATATGCTATCCTTCCCTGAAAAATATCAAATTCAACATGTTAGTAGCAAGTACAGACATATCAGATGGACTTGAAGTGGTCATTTTCCTGCAGGTCAATTTTATAAACTCTGACACCCTGGAAAATTCCAGTGATAATTCAGCTCTCCAAGCTAGAGGGATGAAACCAGCATTGAAGTGGCAGGCTGTCAACTAACAGCACAAGCTTATGTAATTTCAGCTCTGAATAATTTGTATAGTATTGAGTAGGTATCATTTATCATTTTCAATACCTTGCCCAATTAGTGTGCATCACATTGCCTTGCTTCTTACTCCATAAATATTTGACACAACCTGCTCTGTGCCTGTCTCCTATGTCTGATCAAGTTAATCATCTATGCCCTTCAACTGACTGAAAAATCCTCAAACAGGGCACATTCTTGAAAGGTCCACAAAAATCACAGGTCCCTTCTATGTGAACTAAGATAATGAGGTTAATTTCCTTTCAGAGAGGTAAATGGGCACTTGAGAATAGTCACTCAGAAGATGTTTTGTACTGTCTTCTCACTCAGTTATTTGTGGTACAACACCTACACAGAGACACAATTTAGGAAGCTGGCTAGAACTTGTAAGAGGAGTTTATTCCCAGCTGTGTGCGGTCCTCCTGAAAGGCCTTTATCTTATTATTTACCTGGGGTGAGATGATGATATTTACCCATGGGGAAGGTGCTTTGAGACTAAGAAAAAAGCATGATTACAGTATAACCTTGGAAGCTTACTTCCCAGGTTACAATCCCATCCACTTGGCACTTCTTGTTTCATTATAATGTTGGACAAGGAGGTATCCTTCAAAATACCTTTTCCCTGTTTCAATATCTGAAGCACCACTTTCAAACTCTAAGCCTTCTAGGCTTTCTCTGTTAACAGCATGTAACATGGGGGCAGTGATGGTATCCAAGGTAAAACTGACCTTATCTGTCTTAAGCTGTTTTGAAAAAGAGCATCTACCGCAAGCAAACCATCACTGCTTTCTCTCTGAGTGATGAAGACAGACAAGGCACCTCTAAAAGATAATTTATCACTTTCCAAGATCTTTAGCATGAACCAGCTTCCAGACAAGCTCACAGGAAGCCCCTAAGCAGCTTGGTCCCTATTGTACACCTGATTTCTACACCGCCAGCACTGAGGTGAGTCCCACACCCCGCATCCACCAGAGCTCCCTCTGGGACTGATGCTCCTACTGAACTAGCAAGAGCAAGAGAGGCAATTTCTTACAACCTTCCTATTACCATCCAGCATTGCATCACTAGAAGATATTCAAATGCAAGACTGTTAAACCTTACAAAAGCGCATCACATCACAACTGGATTCCACATACTCCCTCTGAATCAGTCCAGCTGGCACTACCCCACAAAGAGCAGGCAACTGGAAATACAGTGTCAGTTGTCTTCATGCACTGCTGCACGTTACCCTTAGCAGTAGGGATCCAAGATCTTAGGATCAAAGGAAGGAGGAGCAGAAAACAAGCACACACATTGCAGCAGGAGGTGACAGTAAACAGAAACCCTCTCAATCCTCACAGAGAGGTTTTTATTAAGGACTGTTAAAATTAAAGCTCCTTTTAACTTGGTTTTAAATACTTCATTCCCTTGGCACCTTCTTCAAAAGCACAGTTACAAACCCAGGAGTGCACAGGAAAAGGAAAGTGATTTAAGTAACTCTCCCTTCCCCTCGCCTATCTCTTTTTGGCTGCATTTAGGTCTAGTCACAGAAAGTTATTTTTTAAGCAGGTTTAATTTGTGGAGAGTGTGAAACCAGTGATGTTCCTAAAAAAATCACTACCAGTCATCTTGGTGTATGCATACCCTAAGCACTCACAGAGGGGAGAAAAGATAACCCTCACCTGTAAAACTCAAAATAATAAAAGGCCAAACGAGAACAAAAGAAGGAGCAGGTTCCAAAACAGGTTTCATTAATAGCGGCTGGATCTGAAACCTTGAAACACCAATACAATCGAAACTGAATTTACTTCGAGGAAAAAGAAAACACACAAATTCCCCCTCCCTCCTTTCTCACCTCCTGTGCCTTCACTTACTTTCTTTCAGTGTCGGGTGTTGATGTGGTGCTGCTTAGACCAAGTGACTCCTGCAAAAGAAGACACGTAGCAGTGAGAGCAGACACGAGAGCAACCTTCACCCAGTATCAAATCAAAGAACAAACAAACATGAATGGATGATCAAAATCAAAGTACTTACCTCAATCTGGGATCGCAGCTGTAGAGATGTGGGGCTGGCATCAGGTTTCTCCTAAAACAGAACAAATGTCAGGTCAATGAACTATCCAAACACTAGGAAGAATAGAACTTAAGGGGAGAAAAGGGGAAGAAAAACAGAATGTAGGACTACATCAAAACCATTCAAATGGGAAACACCAACCTCACCAGAAGGAACCACTTTCAGGATAAATTCTGAAATACTCCAGTAAAACAGTTAATTCTATCCTTATCACTGGAGAATATAAACAGAGGTAAAAATGCCAGACAGAAGTGATTCAAAACGAAATAGAAAGAGGAACGTTTTATTTTCACTAGATCATCACACAATTTGTTAGTTCAGTTCAAGTGCCATTTCCCAAAATTTAACTTCAAGAAGAATATACGGGGAAAATCTGGCATTAAAAGAGCATTGTTTGAGCTAAAAATACTGAGAGGATTCAGATACATTTCAGCAAGGCCAGTTTCTTGCACAGAAATTTGTCAACAGACCAGAGTTCAATGCCTTCCTTCAAACATCTAGGACATAACCACCTACCCCAGGACTTGGTCATTCAGGCTCTCTTTACAGTCAATGGAGAAAGACAGAACTCTTACAGAACAACTCGTTTGACAGGTTTCAGCTGCCTCAAGTTAGATGAGGCAAGTCCCACTGGTGATATCTAATTTAAGATTGCAAGCCAGCTGCCTAAAAGGCATGTACTATTAACGAGCCTAGCTGAAGCAGTGGGAAAACTCCAATTAGAACTGAGGAAGAAATTATAGTTGTCAGTACTGAGAACTACACTTTGCTGTGTGATCTGCATGTGAAACCATGGGGGAACCTATTTACGGTTAGTTTATTCTCAGCCAGCCCTACCCCAGTGAAGTTATTGCAAAGTAAGCACTGTAAGCCAAAGGCCATCGTAGCCGAGTAAGCAACCACAGTAGTATACATGCTCCAAAAAAATAAAAAAAGGATGTGGATTTATTTCTCAGCACTGGAGGTCTTTTTGTTCATGCATTCCTCAGTCTACATGTAAATCTCTTACATCTATGAAACTATACTTCCTATGCCCTTTTTTTACAGGAAGGATGACAAAACGTTCTTAAGATTTACTACAAAAAAAGAAAAGCAGACACAATTTTCTGGAAATGCAGCCTTTTAATACTAAATAGGAAATTACTACTGACTGCCACAAAGTGGTGTTGGATTAACCTGCCCAGAAAGTTTGCAAGATGTAGACAGAAGCCTACTCTGCCATCACACGGCTGAGGCAGCTCGCACGGCTGGCCACGGCAGCCAGGAGGGCGCAGGACAGCTCACTGCCATGTGCTTGCTAGTGAACATGGCTGACACAGGGTCAGTGCCCTGCTGGGGGGCTTTCACAGAATCAGAAAGTGGTCAGGGTTGGAAGGGACCTCTAAAGATCATGTAGTCCAACCCCCTACTAAGGCAGGTTCTCCTACAGCGGGTCGCATAGAATCGTGTCCAGGCAGGTTTTGAATGTCTCCACAGAAGGAGACTCCACAGCCTCTCTGGGCAGCCTGTGCCAGTGATCTCTCACCCTCAAATTAAAGAAGTTTTTCCGCAGATTCAGATGGAAATGCTTGTGTTCCAGTTTGTGCTCATTGCCCTTTGTCCTGTTTCTGGGCACCACAGAAAAGAGCCTGGCCCGTCCTCTTGACACCTGTGCTTCAGAGATCTGTACGCATTGATAAGATCCCTCTCAGCCTTCTCTTCTCCAGGCTGAACAGGCCCAGCTCTCTCAGCCTTTCCTCACCAGGGAGATGCTCCAGCCCCCTCACCGCCTCTGGACCCTCTGCTGGACCCTCTCCAGTAGCTCCCTGTCTCTCTTGAACTGGGCAGCCCAGCAGGGGACACAGCACTCCAGATGGGGCCTCACCAGGGCAGAGCAGAGGGGGAGGATCACCTCCCTCGGCCTGCTGGCCATGCTCCTCCTCACGCCCCCCAGGATCCCACTGGCCTTGGCCACCAGGGCACAGTGCTGGCTCGTGGGCAACTTGCTGTCCACCAGGGCTCCCAGGTCCTTCTGCACAGAGCTGCCTTCCAGCAGGTCAGCCCCAGCCTGTACTGGTGCAGGGGGCTGTTCCTCCCCAGCTGCAGGACCCCACACTTGGCCTTTCTTGAACTTCATTAGGCTCCTCTCCACCCAGCTCTCTAACCTCTTTTTTGCCTGTCCATACATGGTCTGCATATCTGCTTTTGCTGATTTTATAGCACAAAAAGGGAAATTAAGTCCTTGAGTGGAACTCACCATGAAAAGGCAACCACGTTCACTTACTGACAGATCCAACAGGACTTTTCTAGTCAAGTAGAAGCTGGACCAAACCCAGGGAAATTCCACAGACATTCACAGATCAGGAAAGCAAAAATAGCTATTGGCACAAGACATCCCTTTCTCTACCCATTAGCTCTGTCAAAACGGAATCTGATTAGGTTTTGCATCTGGAAAAGACTGTAGGCATACCGCTGCAAATCCTCCTTGGGCACTCTCCCACTTCTGCCTAGAAGTCCACAAGGAGGGAAGGAAAGACAAGCCCCATGGTCCAAACACTCCCCATTCATGAGCACCTTGTTTGGCCACACACCGCTGCACAGATCAAAAAACAAAAGAGCATTTTATCAGCTATCCCATCTTAAAAGTTTCAGTATACCAGTCAGGAGAATCCACTTTGTCCCAAACATGCTTTTAGATCCCAACTTCCTGATGATTTATGTATTGCCTTAAAAAGCTGCTTACTGTAAGTGTTCGTTTGTTGGTGTTTTTTTAATACATTAGTTTTTGTAAACTATCATTTAAAAGATGCTATCTGGGTTCCCAAGGCTTTACAGAAGACTTTTGCTTGAGCATGTGAAGTTGTAGCCTGAAATTGCAATTAAATAGAAAGTCACTACTTTCAGGCTAAAACTATTCAACTGAATAGTCATCTGCATCCCATGCAACAAAATCCTAAAAAAGCTGACTGAATTTGCTTTCTTTTTTCTCACTGACTGTCAAGCCCACCCTGTAAGAACAGGAGCAGTTTTATAGGATCAAGATGACTGTGGAGGACAGAAGCAAGGGCAACTCTCCGCTCCCTCCTCTAAAGATCTACTTTGCAATGCTGGAATGCAAAATACCTGCTGGTTCTGTACTGCTGTGATTATTAGTCCTACCCGCCTTTCCAGCAGAATGGTATTCTTCCTATTGCTATTTAGACAAGAAAACAAAGGAAAATACTTAGGAAAATACTACTCTTGACTGAACTTCTGGCATAGATCTATATAGAGAACACATAAATTTTACCAGCCTTGAGCAATTGTATTCATGTAATTAAAAATCCATTAAACCTCACGTTAAAATCCACAGGTCATGTTTACTTCAATCCAGCAGGATCAGGGCCTTTTTTATAACAAGGACTAGTTCTAGAAGGTTGAGCAAATGTTGTATCATTGACATGCTCTCAAGCATGCTGTAACATCTTTTCAAAAAATATTTTCAAAGATTAGTTTCATGAAAGTACATCTTTCACCCTTCTGAACCAAACCTTAAAAATGAAACAGAGGAGAGCTTGGGATTACAGAAAGAGCGGCTGCAGTAACAGACATCCCTAGCCTGCATTTCCAGGACTCTGGTCTAGACAAAGCAGGCATCAGAGCAATTGGTATTTTCTGTCCCAGCAGTCTGCTACCCCAGATAACTGCCCTCCACATGTGCCCACAAAGCTTGCCTGTGGTGTGCCAGGCATTCACGCCACCTACACACTATGCAGAGCGCAAGAACCCCAATGATCTGAGAAAGTACCTGATTAAGTGCAGACTCCTTAAACTACATGATTAGATCCAGTGTTTCCCAAAGGTCCTATTTACTTCCACGGTTTCTGGATTTAAGGGGCCCTGCGTAAGTCACCCATCCTGTACTTAAACACTGTCAGTGCATATTAGGTATGTCCAATACACTGTTAATCACAGCAACCAAGATTTGAAGATTCTGGAAAAATGGAGATATTCACAAATTGCATCCAACTGCCAGAGAAAACGTAAGATGGAGGGCAAATGGTGGCTTAGCACCAGCTTGTCCAGCTCCCCTGAAGGTCTAAGCTAGCACAGCACAGAATCTCCAATACCGATAACAAAGCCAGAGGGAGCTGTCATAAATTAGTAATGCTAATATCCTGCAAAGCCCACTGAATTTCAACTAGGGGTTCCTCCATCAAGTCAACTACAGCTTATTTAAAACAACCGCAACTTGCAGAAACATTTTGTTCTCTCAGCTTTAAGGCCATATTCTTAGCAGTCCTATCTCCTTCCTGTCTCCTCCTTCACCCAAAGCTGATGCTGTCAGGAAGACAGCTGCAGGACGAGGTCCTGAGGTCTGGCTAAAGTTGTGCTCCAGCAGCTAAAGGAAGGGAAGGTCCGCAGGCATCGCACTGCCCAGGTACTGCCTGGTATCCCCAACACTTCCGCGCTGCAGGAGCTGCAAAAAGCAGCTGCGGAGCTGAACTGATAGGGCTTGGGAGCTCTGGTGCAGAAGTGCGAATCGGCAAAGTGTTTCATAGAAATCTCCCATTTTGAATGAAAATGCGCATTGTAAGCTTAACAAGCAGGATTTGTGGCTTATGCTTCAAGCCTTAAGTTGTTTGCCTTGGGGCTCAAGAAAGAAGCTTCCTTGACAGGTAGCTTTTCTGCTTACTTTGTATACCACGATTTATGTGATCATTTGGATGCATTTTCTATTCAAATCATTGCAGGCTTCTAAATATTGGGATTTTAGTTTTATACACTACCTTCCTCGTCAAAATCTTGAAAACAGTTTTACAATCATTTATGAGCTAAGCCTGAAAAATGAATATGGGAAGAAATAACAAAGCACTAAATACCCAGGGAAGAAGCTGGAAACCCATTTCCTGACTGGAATGGCAGGTTTTGAATTCATGAGAGACTTCCTCCCATGGTAACTTCAGTTCAGTTGTTCTGTTTGTAACATAACAGATAAGGGACGTTTCTGCCTATCTGAAAGCATTGCTGTCCTGCTCCTGAAATATACAAGCATGGTAGAGAGAAGCATCCAAAAGGAAACCTGGTTACTCAGGGTAAGGCTCACACATTCTAGGGGGAATACGCATATTTTAATTACCTAAACATTAAGCTTCATCTATGCTCCACACCACAACTTGGTTTAGGAAATTATATTCATTGAATGAATCCCTTCTAATTAGAAATTCATGAACCTCTTCACAGTTTCTGCCACAGGAGCTGTATCCATCTGAATTATAAATTTAAACACTCCTCTGCAGATCCCAAGACAGGATTAATTTCACTGTGCAGACAGCAACCGTGCAAAGTGAGACCCAGACGGCTGCTGGGAAAATTCAGTGACATAACCAGTGAAAAAGGACGTAGCTGAACCGCAAATTTATAAATAATTTTATGAAAGCATTTCAGCAGGTGTAAATAAGGCAGCTACAGCAGAGAACTTTCTGTGAGAAAATTCTGCCAGTCTCTTCCCCCAAATATTTTCCTTATTTACTCCAAACACGCACTGCATGTTCTAGTCTGGCTTCTGAAACAATTAAACAAAGCTACATCTGAAAGACAGCCAGAGCACCAAAGGTCTCTAAGAGTTTGTTTTACTTTGAAAGCAATCATTCTGCCCAGAGTGCTCTACCATGCACCATATTTCAGCCTCTGCAGCAGTTCTGGAGAAGGTGAAGGGAAGCCCCAGTGCAAAGACAGTGCAGGTATGCAAGTGTGTAATGGAAATTGCCTACAAGTCACTAGCTATGGGGTCACAGGTTAGAACAAAGAAATAAAAAAAGACCTATCCCTGTAGCAACCACCTCAGCAAGTTTTTGAGGGAATTAACCATCTCAGTGAGTTTCCAGTGGTACAGGCTAGCAAAAGTCCCATTTTGAGTCTCAAACCACAACCTCTGGACCATCCCGTTAGCAGTTTCAGTGAAGACTGAAGGCTTCCTGCTCCATTACTCTTGCACGTTAGATCCAGAGCTGACACATGCTAAATGATACCAGCCTGTAGCAGCAGCAAAACTCTGGATCAAGAAAATGAGCTATGTGGGAGGAATGACTAAAAACAAACAAACAAAAAAAAACCCCAAAAAACAACCAAAGGGATTTCAAACAATAAATACTTCTACACAATACAGAAATAACAGTCCAAGTATCTCAGTGCCTCCTTGTACAGCACAGTGCAGACACAGGTAAACACTTAGCTTACTACTGATGAAATGCAGCTTCAGAGCGAACACGCTGCTCCAGCACTCACATCTGCTTTTACTCTTAGTTAGGGAAGAAGAATCATGCCTCTCAACTTGACACAAATGCTGGAATCTATTGAATGTAACACATCACGGGGGGAAGCGTTTGACACTCTCCCCTCTGCCAACAATAAAACCAGAAAGTTTTTGTCCATCTCAAATACATTGCATGCAACACTAAGCCACAGGGGCTGAGAAACATTCCACGATGTTTTTGAAAAACATAAATCATTAGCAATTACAAAGAAACTGCAGCTTTTGTAAAGCCCTATAACAATGAAAAGCAAGGCAGTGCTAACTTGTAAGCCCACATGTAACAAATAGAGGTCGAATCAGCGAAATTACGGCACAAACACCAACAGCAACAGGCTTCAGAGAAAGTCTGCAGCAGGGAAATCAAGTACCTTCTGATCAATTTTCCAATCCAAGATGAAGCAAGCCCAGAAATATGGCAGCTGTCTGTGCAAAAAAACATATTAATATAAAGGCGTGTATATGCAATTGGGACACAGCAGGGCTTTGATTGATTTATTTTACGTTTTACAGCTACTATCCAAATGGTAAAACAGTAAAGAGCTCTTATGCTGACATAACTGCTTCTATACTAGAGCTCTTGCTGGTATAAACAGGATGAGCGAGACCTGCCATCTTTGCCTGAAACTCCTCAGGTCTGTCAGCATCAACTTTTATGTACAGGTAAGGCCAAAAAAGAACTTTTGTGAGAAGAAATAGTGATTGAAAACGCAGCAAAATACATGGGTTTCCAGGGAGGACTTTAAGATAGCGAGGGTGTTTGTGGCATCAGGATGAGGTACAACATTTCAGAGGAATAAGAAGAAACCCAAACAAACCACATCAAGAATGGTTAAAAGTGAAGCTGGAGGGGGCTCAGGATGTGATGCAGGCAAGTGGGGTGTGAGGCAAAGCCCAACTGGATGCTGCCCCTTGCTCTCATGCAGGAGCTGACAGGGCCCAGGGAAGAGTCACCACTTCCCCCAGGGAGGGGGTTTTGGCCTTTGGGAAAATGACACAAGGAAGGGAGAAAATAAATGAATAAACAAACAAACAACAGTGTGTTGCAGTGTACTTTGGGGTAGGAACAGTATGGTCAGCCAAGTGCAGGCTCCTTGCCCAGCTGCCGGCCCTCTAGTGAGGATGGCTATGGAGGTGTGCGGGTACCTTGGCCTCAGCAGAAGCGATACCCTCAAATAATTAGGAAGTCAGCACCTCTGTGAATAACATACCCCCCACCACCACCCTGCATCTTGCTTTCCTGTAATAGCAGGGCCAGGTATTTAGAGTGGTTTTGCAGCAAAGCACTCACAGCATCATTGATAAGATAATCCCAAACAGCTCCTCGCCTTGAAAGCCATGGCAGAATATGCCAAACTTCTTCCTGAATATTGATGGTCCTGATCTGTTTTTATGTGCTCTTCAAATTCAGGATACCCATTCCTCAGGTTCAGTGATGTTCTCCATTCCCCTCTATGAAATGCTTTTCAGATCTTACCCATTTTTCATTCTCGTGTACACAAAGCTGTACTGTATTTGTACTAAGCTTCTTTGCCATTTTTCTCAATTTTCCTTTAGTACTTTCAAGAACAACAAAACATGTATTTTCTTTCTGAAAAGTGGCAAGGAAAGAGAAGGGGAAGCCCAGGCTAAGACTTAATGTCTCCAGGAAACTCCTACAGCCATGCTATAAATCCTTTCAGAGGTACTGTGGAAACTTAGGCTAACACAAGTCCACTGTATGTCATATTGTGTGTCATATCACAACTGATACGGTAGTTGTGCACCTACACACCAATAACCGTGCCTCCAGCACGTGACATTTCAGATGATCTATACTGCAAATGAACGGAAGCTTTTATGCTGAATCAATCAATACACTCAAGGCTCAGGGATTCTTGTGAAATGGGATGTTAATGTAGTACAGATGAATTTTTGCAAGTGTACTCCCTTTCATATCATCATTTATTGTGCCAGCTAACGTTTAAAAACTCCGCATTATTTTCACTTGATGTTGTTCCAAACAGTAAATTACCAATGAATTATTCAGAAGATCTGTAGCAGAAAACACAAACTACAGTTGACTTTTAGTTACTAAGGCCTTAAAAACCCTGGTGAAATTCACGAGTAGGTAAATCAGAAGAAAGCACTACTCATGAAGAAACCCACAAAGGTCATTTTTTTCCTAATATCACAGATGCATAGGGTACCAGCAATGAAGTCCCTCATTTCAGGGGGAAAAAGTACTAACACTTTCCATTAATTCCATTCTGGGAAAGCAGTGATTTACTTCGTTAAAAAAGAGACAGATTAAGAGAAAGTCAAAGAAGTTATCTGGTGGAAAACAAAGGATATTTTAGCTTAAAACTTCCCCCCCTCCGCTTTTTTTAATTATTAATTTATGTCAAGCTGATAACCTGCAATACATTTTGTGTCAGAAACTTCCATTGTTACAGTCACTGTAATGTGCAGATTGGCTACGGCAGTAAAATTAGACAGTTCTCTCCATTTCTTTTATTTGAGACACCTTACATTACAGAGACTCAAACCAAAACCCAAATACACATGAAAGAGATAAGATTCTTTCTGTTGGATCCTTTAGCTGTGGTGAGCAAACCCAGAATTCAGAGCTTGACAGCATCATGGGCAGTGGAAGAAAAGCACCAGTTCATGAGAAACCTGGCACCACCCTTTGTTTCTACAACTGCTACCCTTTGGGCTGCCCGTTATTGCCATCAGGCCATGGTCTTCAGAGCTCATGGCCTCCTCTTGTGTTCATAAGTTTCTGGGAAAATCTGCACCTATATCCAAGTTTTTAATTTTAAAGCCTGTATATAGAGGCACATATATCTACTCTGTGTTTTCTTTTAAACGTGAAATTGAACCTTTCAGAACAGGACTAAAGCCTTCCTTTAATTCAAGAAATTATACCAGATTTAAGCCTCTCACACCCAGCACAGAATTTCTGAAAGTTTTAGTGCTACTGCTCGGGAAATGGATATTTCTTTTAAAGCTTTATGGAAGGGAAAGAATCCAGTAAAAAAAAAAAAAAAAAAAAAAGCAGGAAACAAAGGCAACAGAACCATGTAACTGAGAGCTGAGCTGAGCCGAGCCAGGGCCTGAGCCACGTTATCCCACATCTCTGGCAAGCAGTCTTATCATGAGGCTGTGCCCACACACATTTACTGGTTTTCTCATCTTTCCATGCAGAAATTCAAACAGCCTCCTGTTGCATCCTTTCATGCAAAAATTACGTCAAAACTTTAAACACTGGGGCAAAGTAGATTCTTCCTTTCCAACTGACAGTGAAACTGTGCCTCTTTTCTCCTCTTTCACAGGTTAAAAACATCAAGAGCTGCAAGCTCAAAAATGCAGACATCCTGAACTCCAGTCTTTGTTAGTAGAAAGCCTTGCAGCCCTAGCTTTCAATGCACCCATTCTCAGTGCTTTAGACTCGGAAGGCCTTTTCTGCTGATTTTCACTTTCAGTTTAAAGTTTTTAATCCAGTTTAGTTCCCCCTTAGTGACTTCTATGTTCATTTCATGAAAAATCCCTGGTCATGAGATATGTTGTATATATCATGACTTCTAAACATGGAGGGCTGGTAGAGTCTGTCCCCCACTTCAGCCACGCTGACAGTGGAAACAGCAGGAATACAGATGAGAAAAGGTTTTGAAAAAAAACTTCTATCAGAAAACTTGTGTCAGCTCATGGGGAACTGACTCTTCGCTAACATCTTCCACTACGATAAACTCATTCTGAAGAAACAGTTTCTTTCAGGATCCTTTCTAAGTAGGCAAGCTTGAAGCAGGAAAGAAACTGGTCGTATTGGGAAAACTTTTAATATATATATATTTTTTTAAACCTGCCTTTTATAACCATTTAAAAAGTATAATCAATGTTTAACTTGAATTCAAACTGGTTTTGTTTACTATGTAGGTATGTGAAACTGAACACCTGAAAATTAAGATGGATAATACGAATTCATTCCCTAGAGCTAGGCACTGAACTGCTCACTCTCAACCTGCATAAATGCACTCAAGGAATGTGAGGGGGTGAGGGAAGAGAGACAAAGGTTGACAGTTGAATGCGAACTTCAAAGACTCCTAGAAAGTGAGGGGAAAATTAATTTTTTGAACAAGTGAACTGAAAACAAATTAACCATATTAATGCAAAAAAGGATTAGCCCACAAATTGCTAGTCTATATTTATACGCCCTTCATGCTATAAAAAATACCTTTGATAAAAAGACTATTAAATTAGCCATTCTCTCTTTACCTTTGAAATTAAAGCCTGTATTTGATAGATGCTTTGGGTCAGATCCTTACATATTTAAGTCTTCATTACTGGCCACCACATGATAGTTACTATCAAACTGAATTTCAAATCACCTCTGATGCATTGTATTCTATTTTTTAGGCCCAAAGACAACATGAAAGATTGTTCCCATCAGAGGGAAAAATGGTTGATGAAGGCCATTATACCATTTGTCACAATTCTGTATATTTACAATATAGATACAGCGCATCCTTGTTTTGATAATATTAAGAAGTAATTATTGCCTTCTACACACTCATGGTAGAAATCTGCACCTACACAACTACTGATAGAAATATTCTTCATTTCTATTTACATTTAAAGTTAAGACTGGACTAGAAACTCTCATGCTGTAGATAGTTAACAGTAACAGCCCCAGGTGGTGGTGGTGCAGCAAATGGAAGCCATGCTCTATAGGATTACTGCTGCAGCAAGTTTGGCTCTGAAGGGTAATGGTTCGACAGTGACATCTGATAGCTCCAATACTAATCAGCACAACTGCTGGTAAGGGGTTAAATTGAAGGCATCAATCATGCCATTAACAGCTCCCACTGTTGGGCCAGGCTCCAGCCCAGCTGCAGAGCTCCAGCCAGTTCTTGCAAAGCTCAGCTGTTCTACTGAAGAGGCACAAGTGGGCTTCTGCCAGGTAACCAGCACTTGGGATAGGAGGTGTGTCTTGCCCTGGCACACTGGCCTGACAGCAGAAAAGTGCTTAATACAGGTTTCAGTGATTCCTAATTTAAAGCTGTACAACACTCATCCTTTGTTCAAGGCAGGAGGCTAGAGATCTTCCCCAGGAAAGGACAGTGAGGACCAGAACCCTCTCCCCAGGGCCACAGCAGCCTCCTAGTACAAAGTCCCTGCGGCTGACTCCTGCTCCCTCCAGCCCAGGGGCATTGCACTGGTTTCAGGCTAGTGCAGGATGGCAATGCACAATCTTTGCCTCATTTGTGTTTTTAGGCAACACGAGTTATCCCATCACAGACTGAGTCAGGGTCTTTTCCAAACAAAAGGCCAACTGCTGAATGATGAACACACTTAGTATTAAGAATATCTGCAGAGAAAAAGTAATTATGACACTGTTATGTACTGCTTACAAAGCATTTGAACCTCAGCAAACAGCTGTCCTTCACGTAACCACATAAAACTCAGACCTGAGGAATCTGCAAAGAAAGCTGCCACCACTGCTCCAAGCAAATCATCTGCCTTCAGCATCCACAACTGTTCACCAGAGAATTAAGAGTGCTGTAGTAAAGTCTTACAAATTAGTTTCTAACTTAACATTTTCTCCCTGCAGTCAAACCACATACAATCAGCTGCTTAGACCATTTTATTCCTGAAGTGGCAACTACAACATGCTTCTTCCCAAGTTTCACTTGCAACTTCAGCCTTTCTCACCACCAGACCGTGGATCACACTTGACTTTAAGAAGGACTCACATGACTGGCAATGCAGAAACAAATGAAGCGCAAGTGCAGAGCAGACTTGCAGTCAAGAGCTATTCACAGTTTTTCAGCAATGCAGTGTGTACAAGTAACACATACGCTTAATTTCAGAAAAACCTGTACAGCTTTGCACTCCCTCATGCACCTTCTTATTCATCCTTTCTACTCGGCACCATATTTTACTATTAAAGGAGTATTGCAGTCACAGGCAATCAAAGTATGGCTTTAAAAAGGCTGGTATGCATTGCTTGCATTTTTATAACTTGTCTTTCAAATATACATAAAGTGAAACAGAGCCCTCAGCAACCAGTAACTACTTCTGTTTAGAGGCCCATTCAAAACCCAGCGACTTTGCTAAAGAGGGCTACAGAGTGTCCTTATGCAGGCTATCCAGCAGCACAAGAGTTGGCTGTAAGTTACAGGGATGTCCTGATGAAATTAAGTGGATATGCCTCATCTGTACAGCTACAGAGAAGGTTCAGCCCTCCACATGCCTAAGCAGAACTGTAAAATTAAATAATTGGAAGGAGGTCACTTACAACTGTAAATGCAAGAAATGCATTTGCAACCTTGTGTGCAGCTTTTGGCTGGGGTAGAATTAATTTTCTTCATAGCAGCTAGTAAGGGGCTATGGTTTAGATTTCTTCTGGAAACAGCATTGATTATACAGGGATGTTTTTGTCTCACACAGCGCCAAGGCCTTTTCTGCTTCTCATCCCACCCCACCAGTGAGTAGGCTGGGGGTGCACAAGAAGTTTGGAGGGACACAGCCAGGACAGCTGACCCCAACTGACCAAAGGGACATTCCATACTGTTTGGCACCATGCTCAGCATACAGAGCTGGGGGAAGGAGGAGGAACGGGGGGACACACATTTGGAGTGATGCTGTTTGCATTCCCAAGTAACTGCTACAGGTGATGGAGCCTGGCTTTCCTGGGGATGGCTGAACACCTGCCTGCCGCTGGAAAGTAGCAAATGAATTCCTTGTTTTGTTTTGGTTGCATGCTCAGCTTTTGTTTTATTTATTAAACTGTCTTTATCCCAACCCATTACTTTTTCTCACTTTTACTCTTCCAGTTCTTTCCCATGTCCCACTGAGGGGGGAGCAAGCAGCTGGGTAGTGCTTAGCTGCTGACTGGGGTTAAACCCTGACACTCTGGAGGCCAGCTAGAGCAAGCATGCTTTACATTGTCCTTAAATCAACTGGGTGTAATGTAAAGGCCACCTTTTACCATCTTCCTGCAGAAACTTGGGGCTTTATCATGACTCCTAGTGCATATAACTAAGCCTTCCCAATCATATTCTAAACAGGTGTGTACCTAAGAACAGAAATAGATCAAAACCAACCAAACAAAAACCCAGAAGAGAAATTAAATGTTATGGACAACAAAATAACAAAGCACAAGACTAGAAGTGACAAAGAAAATGTTGACAGCTGGGATGCATGTGTAGTAACAGCAAGAGCAAAGCAGACTGTACACTGCAGTCCTCAAGGTAAGAAGTGTTGGCAACCAGATCTCATTCTGGAGACAGATAAAAAACACGTGGAATAAAGAACCACCAGCAAAACCATTAAAAAAACCGAACCAATTGCACAATCCCCTCAAAGAGAAAGACAGCAGCAAAGGTACAGAAGAAATACAAAACTCACAAACATATAGCAAATCAAATCTGCAAGTCCAGAGACCTTGGTGCCTCTTAACAACACTGCCGTATTGCTATGAGCAGTAAACTTCAATTACAATCTAAACCAAGTGGTGGTCAAAATCTTGACTGGGAAAAATCCATTGAAGTCAAATCATTTCAGCTAATAATTTGCTGCCAAGCACTTCCAATGCTGCTTTGTCATTGCTGGCAAGCTGACGGAGCAAGCACACTGCAAGCTGCTTGCCTGCAACAAGCCAAGGGTTTGCTGCAGGAAGGAAGCGTGCTCTGTCTTGTCTCCTCTTCCCTCCAGCAAATATAAGTTACACATGCAAAACCTGGTGAACAAATGACCAAACACCCTGTCTTTGCTAATGTCTTTGTGTAAGCATTATGACTCAGTTCGCTGGTAGGCCCTCCTACCAGCTAAATTAATTTACTGTGGTAAGGAAAATCTGAGCAAAGTAAAATTTAAGCTGTACAAACACCTGCAAGAGTTTCTAAATGCCTGGATTTTTGTGGCCAAGACCTGCTTGTTTGGGCAGGTGCTGCCACTGTTGTGGGAGTGTCCATGGCACAAATTGCTCTGCTCTGTCTTCAGAAGGGAAAGCTGCCCTCGCTCCTTGGAAACAAGTGTGCTCTAATCATGACAGCAACAAAATGTCTTGACCAAAAGCTTCATCTTTTTCTTCTCAGACTCCCCTTAATACCTTTGGGTTTTTTCCAGGTTATGGCCCTAAGAGGGTTTAGTTACAACAGCTTGAGGCTCTCATCAGTGCATACACCCTTTCTTTAACAGTTTTTCTTGTTTCAGATCCAGTTCAAACACAAACTGCTCCTCAATAATATTGCCTCTTATTCAGTTACGCATACTCTGTGAATAAGTCCATGCCAGTGGAAAGAGAACAAATTTTCAATTATATAAGATCTTGTTAAAAACAAGTGAAATAAAAATAGTACATCAGTAAACACAGCCGAAACTACAGAACTATCTTCCATGTGCTGCGCTAGGCTTTCACAGATATCAGCAGGTCTTGCTAAATGAACTAGATCAAGGTATGCAACATGTTCAGGGTGCTACTTAACTCTATAAGGAAACTATGGGTTTATGCACTTTCACTGGCTTTTAAACCAGAGAGACATGCAGTGCCATTAATGAACATTATCTGTTTAAAAGACAGTTACCTGTCTTTTAATCCGCTCTTCATTTAGCTTAATCTACGATCATTCTTATATATTTTTTTAATATCTTTCAGAGAACTTGAGGGGTTAAAACAACAAAGTATTCAAGCACATGCCTGGCAACTGTACTCATATGTTTAAACTTTAGCATGTTTTTGCATGCTTTACTGAATGGAGTCCTGATCCCCCAGGACAGGGTACAAGCAGTAGGAGAAGTTAGTAAATAACACAGGATACCTTAAGTTTTCATCGCATGGGATTGCAGTTCCTGTAGGAAGTGCAGTTTCCACATTTCACTATGCATCAGATGCAGTTTCTGCACAACTAAGCAAGCCTTTAAGAGGATAGCAGATCTTTTTAAATCTTGAAAAAGAGAGGAAATCACTCACTGTCCAAGAATGTCCAGAGGCTGCTCTTTTTCAGTTCATGGGATCACATGAGTTGAGATGACAAGAGTGTGGAAACTAGTCAGTGCTAGGAAAGGCTGGGGACTGCAGCAATGACAGGGAGACTACCTGAAGCCAGTTTCATTATTCACCATTCCTCACAAATGCATGCAAATCCTCACATCTAGGCATAGCTCTCATGCACTGAAATTCTGTGAGGGCTCCTATGACTGCTAAATTGCAAAAGTGGATGTAAAGAATTCCTTAGATATCAAAGACCTACTGGTACTCTGCACTTGTGAAAACAAGCTCCAAATCTTGATAATATTGCAATGCCAATACCAGATTCACTTCTGATTTGAAGTAATGCTTCAAACTATGAAAAAAGCCCTGAAAAAATCAATCCACCAACTGCTTGCTATTAACTTTTTCCAAAGTACATGATGACACTAGACTAGGAGAGTTATACTTGTATTCATAAATAATTTCAATTATTTCTTGTGTTTCCCTATCCTTGACCAGTACTCAATTCTAGCTCCTTGTTAAAAGTGCATGGCAAATCTATATACTGAAACAGACACCTGTTTTCAAATCACATGTAACTCACTAGAACTTTAAAATGCCAAAAAATAAGCTTAAATACGGTGAGAGCATTGATTTGACGTGATCTTTATCTTTACACTTTTTAAACAGTAACTAAATTGCCTCCCAGCTGTCAGCTTGAATTAGACACTATTAATAACATACTCAGTTATCAGCCTTTTATATTAACAGTTTTGTTTGCCCACTCCTTCAGTACCGTTCAGATCCAATTAAGAAACAACTTTTAACACAACCTTGCACATTTCAGAAGGTGTGGATTGAATGGATTCTCATAACTCTTCTGCAGCTGTGCCCCCTCAACAAGGCCTTGAAGTGCCTGCAAAGATTCAAAACGCTGCTGCTGTTGTTTAGGTACTGAAATGTGAGGTTATCTCAGTAGAGCACTCCCACACCAGACCCTTTGCTGGCTATGCAAGATATCTGCTGTAAAAACTGTTTTTCGTGGCCTTTGCCTATTTGCTACTAAAATACTCTGTTTTCTTTGCACGTCCTTGGCTTCTCTAGCACTGACAAATGCTTGTCTTTTATACCATCCCTTTCTATTGCTTCAAGTCTCCATGTTAGAGGACAAAAAGACATTTTGCAGTTTACTGAAAAAAGAAAAATGTTAACTGGTCAGAATGAAAAATGAATGATCTGTTTGCTTTAACATTTTGAAAATCAGTTTCTTGGTAGATATAAATGTGCTTGCAATTATTATTTTCAACAAGCTTGAAAATAATGGACTGTTCTGATTAGCAGTCCATGTAAAATAGAAGTTACAGAAAGAAGACCACTGCGGTTTTAGAGGCCGGCATGCAAGGCTAATTTGAGCCTGTTTTGCTCTCTCTTCAACTGCATCTCCCATCACTAATTCTGGGCATACTGCAAGCCATAAATTTTGATGTCCTCCACACCACGGAAAGGGGAAATAAAAGTCTTCAAAAAGGAAAAAAAAGTCTCCTCCAGAGCTTTCTTCTGCATATTTTACACTTTGGACTGCCTCAAACAAAATACTTGCTTTTTAGAGGTGTTTTTACAATACACTGTCCTAGTGCCTGTGGGACCTGCTCCCATGAGATTTTTCCACAGCTGCACGCTTAGAGAAGTGATTTATGTGGTGACCATGAAACACACAATGCACTGATATTCCCGGGAAGAGGAAAACTAAACCAAAACCTACTCAGCCTTGAGACTGTATTTCCCACCAGGACAGCCACTAGGTTCACATCTGTCATACGGCTTTGAACTCTTTCATTCGCACTGCTGAAGATCACATCACCACCTCCACAGGAAAAACTGAGAAGAGCATGGCATGATGGTCAGAAGAAAACACAGTGCAAAGCACAAACATGTGGGAGACTACTTCAGAAGATGGTGCTCCTTTGGGGGCAAAACAGCTTGAGACAAAATCAGCAGTGCAGCGTTGATATATCTTGAAGAAGATTGACATTACTCAGACCGCTCTGGTCTTCCAATAGACAGCAAGGCTCCTCACATCTACTGCTCCTCCTGCAATAAATGAGTTCAATGCAGTGCTGAGTGACACTATGGTAGGTTCATCCAGCAAACCTACAAAGAAAAAAAAAATCCTCTTCATTATTTTCACGTGCTCTGGCTGCAAACATTCTGAACAAACCTCTCTAATATTTAGGAGTCTGAACTGAAAACGACCCAGGCTATCACACCAAAAAAAGTGAAAGGTAGCTATTACTGGTGCCTGTTCTGCCTCAAATTGCCAAAAACATTCATAACGTGCCTCCTACAATGCCCAAAGAAAACACGGAGAATCATTTGCTACAAAGATAAAAAACATGTCCTCTGAGGGGTGGGAACTCTTAACAAAAAAAACCCAAACCCACCACAAACGCAGCACAGAAACTGTTTCCCCTCTCACCTTCTGTGAGTGACATTCCCAATACAGTAAGAGAGAAATCTAGGCATAGAAAATACTCAGTCCCTCTTCCAGTTCTGCTACTAGCTTTCTGTATTATCTTAAGGGAGTTACTTAAACCCTTGTGTATCGGTATTTTTATCTAGAAACAAGAATTCCTACCTACCATACTTCACAGCTTTGTCAAAGTTCTTTTGAAGCTGCCTGAACACTTCAGAAAAGACATACGGAGGTATAACCCCCAGAATTATAGCATGCATCTCCTTTCCTCAGTGCCCTGCATTTGCAGCTGATGGCCATCAATGCATCCACTCTCAACTCAAGACCATGGCACACAGCTGGCTGCTCAAAAAGGACTCTGCTACTGCAACTACCCTGCTGCCAAAGCCTGTGTTGAAAACCATCACTGAGATGATTGCCCGAGAAAGTAACCATAAAACGCTCTGTGACTGTCTCCCTCCCACTCAGTCCCAGACAAACCTCTCTCCCCGTATTCTTATAGAGAGCATATACAGTATTTCTGTGTATTTTTATTAGACTACATTTTAATTAGACTTGATCACATAGCAGGAGTAGCTATCTCTAGGGGTCCAAGAAAGCACAAAGAGACAACGTGGAGAGAGAGGAGCTGTTTTACAAACAGCCATTGTGAAAGCAAAGATGGCAAAGGCCCCCAGCAAACCAATAGTCTTGTTGAGTCGGTTAAATAGTTCACCCTACCTTACGTAACTGCATGGCTATTGTCAGGTCCTTAACTTTTAGAGTAAATAACCATTCTGAAAAAATAAATGGGGGGTGGGGAGCACTAAAGAGCTATAACTGCTTTTTTACAACAATCCAATTCCCTGAAAAGTCATTCTTCTCAATTTGCCCTGCTTTATTAAAAGTGTGCATGCCAAGTTGAGATAACATCTCTTTACTGTTATAATTTTGATCTACACAGCAATTCATGATTGGCTCTTTGTCAGCTCTGGCTCTGATTCTGGATACACACACACACACAAAAGCAGCCCTGCAGACTTCATGGGCTGTGACTATACTTCCACCATGCACACAAAAAATACCAACTGCATTATGAAACTTAATTTTCTTCCTCAAACTTCCCATTTTGAAAAAAAAAAAAAAAAACCACCACACAAAACCCAAAATTAATTGTATTCTGAAAGCAGACTTTGAAGAAAACGTGTCAGCCGTTAGCACTGTGCCTCTAATTAAACCAACTATTTACAGTCTCCACAAATTCCCTCTGTAGTCATAATGTAGTAGTTTCTATATGCCAATTTCACAGTATACACAACTGTTTTCATATTATCAGCACTGCCTTGCTGACTGCTTAAGATAAGGCCCTCATCTAGCAATGCAAAGGAGACTTAATCTCTGTCAGCCATCTATTAATGAGAAATGGGAACCATCCACAGAAAGTGTTCCGCTCCTCCAGAAAAATCTCTAACTGCATAAGAATATAATCTTTCCTAGATTATTTAAGGGGATGACATTACGAATATCCTTTCCCCTCCCCCCTTCTTATCCTGAACTAGCATCTCTTAAACACAATGTCCTTAATTTTTGTTGCAACTCCTTCAAATGCTAATTTATGTTCCTTTGGTTGCACTTGGAGAGCCTTTTACATATATCTAAATTAATGTCCTGAAATTTTCATCAAGTTCAGAGAACGAACATTGCTACATTCAACACTTGTAAGCTTAATATATTTTCTTGCAACTTTGAGAAAATTTATCTTGGCAAATGAAAATTCAGAAATGGCCCAGAGCCAACTGTCAAGAAAATGTGGAAACCAAAGCAGTAAAACTTCCTGTATGCCAAACACCAGGAACACCCCTTTGCTGTGCTATTTCTCACTGTTGCTGAAGAGGCATCATTTGTCATTAGCCAAATCTGTTCACTGTCCCATCGCAGGTTTGATCCAATCAAGAGAACAGAGTTTGTCAAGAGGCACTGGATCAAAACCAAATACTTCCAATAAATTAGTTAACTTCTGTATGCCTCTGTTTAACCATCTGTAAAATGGATATTTTACCATCTACCTTGGTGCAATGCGCAGATGCGAATCACGTGTAACAATAATCTGTCTGCACACACAGTAGTACCATGGCACAATGAAAGTAACTCCTTACAGTGCTGTAGACACAGTCTGTCCTCTTCAGGGCAGTCATAATCCACTACCTGAAAACGTGTTTTCAGAAAGAGATGTCATGGTGTTGGCAAAGGACAGAAGCTATTTTACATGATATGCCGTTACACTTCTAAACCAGTGATTTTTTTTACAGACAAATCAAGTGACCACCGCAGAAGTCTCCCTTCCTGCATGGCTTTAAACTTTTTTTTTTTTTTTTTTAATGAAGAATGGTATTTTCTGCAGAAAGGGGTGGGTGGGTGGGTGCGGGGGTGTGTGCAGGGACAGGAACCTGGAAGTATTTTCAGCAGGAAAGTTTGTGAATATGGTACTATTTCCTATTAATGAAAAGCAGACCTTGAAGTAGCCTGTGAAGTAAGAAAGTGGCAGACAAACACCTATATTAAAAACCATTAATAGACTTTTCCCCATCATAAGACATATTCAGGATATTGTTTTCGAAACAATAAAAGCTAAATCAGGATTTTTAAATACAATTCCATAGAACAACAGAATGTTTGACAATGGGAAACAAGTTACACAAATAATTCTGTTTCACAAAGCTATTATATAATTGTAAATCTATGTAATACAGTTTATCATTTGATTTCCAAGTCATCAGGCACAGAAGGAATACAATTGTGTTTTGTTTGCAAACCTCCCAGGAAAAAAAATTAAAATATACAAAATAGAATATATTAATATTACATAAAACCGAGAAAAAACCAATAAACACTTATTTTTACAGCTCAGTTCTATTGAAAGGAAGGTTGAAGAGCAGTTGTGATACAGCCTGAGTTGAACTCTTCCTTTTTCTTTACTGTAGCATGCAATAAATAAGGCCTTCAGGGTTTAATATCAAGTAATTAATTACTAAATTTATGGAAGGCTCCACTACAGAAATCAATAAATAATGACTAAAGAAGGCATTATGAATAAAACAACTTCATAATGCTGGTAACTCCACTTGAGAGGATGGCAAAATATTTCTACATAGTAAGTATACACCAATTCAATCCATGGAATGAATATAATCTGCACTGAATAAACTACTTAACATTTTGCACATGACCTCAGGGTTCAGACAGGTTAATTTCTCTCCCATCTTTTTGCAAGGTCACATGTAAATACAGGGGGTCCTCTGGACCCTTCACTGCCACTTTTGCTTAGAGACTGACCCTTTCTTACAAATATCCACAGTGGCATGTGCTTTTCAAGAGGAGTTTAAAAAATACCTACTTCAATTAAGATGACTAAGATGGCACAGAACGGGACTGCTCAATTCAAAACTGCCACCCCAGAACCTTGCCTAGCTTTTGCCAAAGCTAACGTGATCTATAAAAACATACACATATGTATTTTTTTATATACCTTTTAAGATCGATAAATATATGTTGATGTCTGTTGATAGAGCAAACGACAAAGGTACAAAGAGAGACTGTTGTCTGCTTCTGTTACCAAGGAGCAAAGGGCTGGAAGGTAGTGTCATTATCCATTACACAGACAAAGGTTGTTTTCATATAAGGCTCCATTCTAGAAAAACAAACATGTCAATCCACTACCACTACTAGGAAAATAACTAATGAAAAAGCAAGTTATTCTGGCCTAATGTTTGGAAATAAGATGTTACTCAATACGGAGAACTGAAAGGTACTGCATTTAAACAGAATTACCCAGACAAAGCCATCCAGGGTGGGGAACATCTGGAGAGCTAACAGGCTGGCAGAAAAGGGTGTAGGGATTACTCTAAATCATAAACTAAGAATGAATATTAGTATCATGCTATTGTGTAAAGGACCACCATTGTATTTACAAATATAAGCAGTATAATGACGTGCTATCAACCCCTGTGCTCTAGTAAGTTCTGCTAAGACCTCAAGTGCTATCACATGCTCGGTTTTTGGTACTGTTCAAAAAAAGGCACCAAAACTGATCAGAGTCCAGAAAAAGAAAGTGTGATATTTGTGAATGGTCTAAAAAAATAGGTGGTGTCAGGAGTTAGCAGTTTAATCTGTGGAGAGAAAAAAAGGAGGGGAAAAAAAAAAGGGGGGGGGGGAAAACATAATGCCCTTTATAAATAGTAATTTTTAAAAAGCTGCTGTTAAGAACATTTTTGGTATCCATGGAAGACAGCTAGAGTTAAAGACAGACATCTGTAAAATACCAGTAAAAACCACTCCGTGGTAAGGACTATGCGCACTAGAACTTTTTTACCTAGGGAGACTGTGGAATTAACATGCTGGGACAGTTTTAAGGACAGGTCATATCAATATCTGTCAAGAATGATAAGCAGAGCTGAATTTGTCTTGGGGCAAAGGATACACCAGGTGATTTCTCAAAATTATAAAATGAAGGCAATGCAAATTTCATTAAGTACAACAGTACTAAACAAAAGAGTATGTTTGGTAACCCATCTTCAACCACACACACATACAAAAATAAAAAATCAGATCATGCTATAATTGTGTTTCACTGCTCATTTATACATTTCACCCACAACTACAAAGACAATTTCTGCTCCTCCATTTGCAGTAATGGGCAACTTAATCCCAGAGCTGGTGTTGCAATCTTAATATAGTGTGGTTGAGACACAGAGTGCTTATGGTGATGCCTAATCCAAAACTAGAAGAAGAGAAGCTAAATACAAGAGTTAAAGTTTTCATCTATTTTGTGTTTCCAAGAAGGATTTTACATTTGCACCATCCTCAATTCATGAGTCTTCAAGGGAATGTTTTTTGCACAAATTTCTGATCTTTTACATTCTTTCTATTGCTATTCTGCAGAAGTAGCAGAGCTGCTTTCGCACAGCTCCTGCTCTGCATGCGGTAACAACATGCAGAGGTAACAACAACGAAGCTAAGTATGAGAAAGAACAAGGAATACAGAAACGGTGGAGGAAAAGCAGGGTGCAAGAGGCACTCAGGGGAAAGAGAAAATCAAGCATGTGGGAAAAAGGGAGTGATGAAAGGGTGCTGCAAGGACTCTTCTACTCTTGAGTACTGAAGAGAGAAAAGGTGGTGAATCTTTGAAAAGATGCTTGCATGGAGTGAAATGAAGAAGACAGGAGGGCATAGGCTGAGCTGCTAAGGGAAGGGATGGAAGATGACAGGGACTAGTAAGAACAGCTTTGCAAATAAAGATAGTGTCAATGAAAGAGAGTTATTACAGAGAAAAGACTGAGGCTCCTCCCATAGCTTTGAGCCTCTGGTAACAAAGCAGCAATAAGGCAGTATGTGAACTATCACTGAGGGATAGGTGTGATAATTCTGGAACAATGCAGCTTCCACACATATTTTATCCTACATCCGCTCTGGGAAAGAGGCTGACAAATCCAGTGTTGGTAATGGAAACCTTCCACTTGCCACTTCACAGCTCTGTAAGTAGTAGAAATAAAAGTTTTATGCTCAAACCCAGAGAAAACCGTTAGAACAGTATGGTAACAGTACATGACATTCTCCATTTTGAACATATCTTGCCACTTAACTGAATCCTAATAGCTCTAAACCCACCGGTAACAGGAGTACAAAGATTGACATGCTTATGTTTCAAGAAACTTCTTTTTTTCTTTTTGTGAGACTCCTTTCTGCAGGCTTTTAAGTTCTTACTCAGAAGGGTTTACCATGTTCTGAAGGGAATGAACCAGGCTAAGGAACAGGTCCAACTTCTGTAAGACTTGCTCATCTACCCAGTCCTCAGATGAGCAACAGCAGCTACTGACACCAGGATAAGTAGCATGATTCACGCCAAGTGAAGTTAATTTTCTTAGTATGATACATCAGATAAACTTTTGCACACACTTCTTATAGATACTAAACTCCACCAAAGCTGGAGACATAGACAGTCAACAGGTTCCTTAAAAAATTCCGATAGCTCACTTTTTATTAAAAGAGCTGTTAAAATGACATTAAACACTCATGAGTCACACTTGTTCACAAGAAGCCTCAAATTCATTTTCATTCTACTCCTCAAACAGCCAAAAGAGAATTTATGTAAGACACTCTTTTACATTTCCAAATATCCTGTTGTTTCTATTAGTTGTTAAACAAAACATGCCATTTCATTCCAGTTAAAGAGGTGATACAAAACACAGCTTATCTTACATAATTTCATTTTGGGTGGGTTTAGGGTATAAATAATGCAAGATTCTACATGCTATAGGGTCAGCATTTATGTGTTACAAGTTCTACGTTACCTAAAGCATTGCCACAATAGAATATTTGTTCATACAGAAAAGGAACTATAGGAACGTTGCCAGCAAATTTTTAGGATTTACTCATTGATAAAGTGTCTCTCCCTGCAAGTAAACAAAGGTGATAACTTTCAATGCGTGCCTCAGGTAACAGAGATCAACCAGAGGAAATCGCATTAGCAGTAAGAAACAAAATGGCCCTGTCTTACATATAAGATTAAATTCAGATTTTTATTTTTTTTTTAAAGAAGGAAATTGTTAGGCCTTAGGTCCTAGCAAACTGTTGTGATCTCATACAGAAAATACTATATTCCTGTTTTCAAGTCAGCTAGAGAGTGAGAAAGGACTGTGGTCATCTAATGATAAAGGAAAACGCGTGCAAAGAGAAAAAAAAAAAAACCCACACCCCAGAGATCATGAAAAACATTTCAAGAACACTAGCTATTTAGGGTTGTCTGTAAGTTTATAGGTAGAGTTGAAAAATGTTATAATAATCTCTAATGAAAGCTTTCATACTTGAAGTGGTTCTAGAGCTGCTACTGAGCAACTAGAAATAGCCTTTAAAAAGAATCACCTCAAAGTATCTCAAAGATAATGATAAAACATTCTTCAGTGTGAGAAGGACCCCAAGATTCAATAGAGAAGAATCAAAGAAGCCATTTATGTCAAAGGCTGAAAGGGAACAGAACAGGTAATTTCATATAAGCCAAATTATTTTGAAAGCCAATTGTGATGTCTTGCCCTAACTATACTCCTTTTACTGTCAACAAAAGCCACTATTGAATAATTCTTGTTTTCGGAATCTGCATAATTTCAGTCAGAAGAATCTCAATGCATCACTACTAAGAAAAGACGATCAATTGTTTGCACTATTTAGAGAAAACAATCAGTATTTCCTGTTCCATGTAGCATGGATGTAGAAGAAAACAAAGAATGTTTCCTGCCATACTTTGCTATGTTTCCCATGAAAGTGACATTTGGCAAAAAGCCCATCTCAAACTTCATTATGAACCTTAGATTTTCGGTATCGCTCACTCAGCTAAAATGTCTTCCTGCTTTCTTCTGCATTCACTGCCTGAACTATGGTTAGGATGACATTTCTATTTTTGTAACTTTATTATTTAAGAGTAGAAGAAAATCATTAAAGATGCAAACCCTAGGAATATTCATGCCCTGCCATGGGTCCAAATGAGTTTATAATGCAATAAATACCTTTTGTATTCCAGGATCTTTTTAGGTTTTCACTGAACTTGTGGAGTTTATTCTTGAAGGTTAACAGCTTTAAGTCCTCCTGTCATTTTGTGAAGCTGGACTAAGATATATATAACTTTGATTTTGTTTTGTTTTTAAAATTTTTCTTCCTCTAGGTACTTTCAGGTGTATAAAACACTATGAAGAAACAGTTCAACCTTTCCATGATGCTCTCTTTCAATCCTTTAATTTCTCTTTCCTCATTCATTTAATCTTGGAGCTTCCAGTTTCAGAGTAGTGGGAATCATAGGTACTGCAGGAGAAGTGGTGAGCCACAGTCAAGGCTCTAATGACAAGGTCAAAACTGCTATTCAGAATTTCTTTTTTTGACCTCATGACTTGTCAAATTGAGCCTGCATTATGGCCAGTGACCATGACAGATTCGCAGAAAAAAAAAAAAAAAAGAAAAAAAAAAAAAAAAAAAAGGACAGTGCAGTGCACCACTGAATGATGATGTTTCTGGCAAGCTGTGGCATCCATTCTTGGTCTAACTCTTAACAGACTTGAAACACTTCTAAAAAGTGCCTTAAAATAACAAAGTTGTGCTACATCACTGGTTTTGGGGGCTTTTTTTTTTGGTTGTTACTTATTATCATACTTTAAAATATGTTCTGCTATTAGGGTATTTTGATCAACACAGATAGTTCAGAACTCACATAAGCAAAAAATAGCTCGCTGCTTTGTGACATTTTTTTCCCCTTGCAGCCAGAGTGCATCATCTGTTCTTCACTACAGCTTAGTTTTCTAGTGACCTACTCACTGAACCTTCCAGCCTTTCACTCCTCACCCTTGTGAACAAACAATAATCAAAATTCCCTTCTTTCATCTTCTTCCACCTGATGAAGGCAGTGAGAGGTCCCAGCTCCTGGAGCACCTGCTCCAGACTCTCTTGGCTTCCTTATTCCTCCCTCACTGCCCCAAAGCTGAGGCTCTCATCATACCATCTGCATTCAAAAAGTTGAAGTATCCTAACAAGAGTGGAAAAATGGAGCAGGAAGCTCCAAAGAGCATGTCCAATTGCCAAAATCTATGTTCATCTTTCCTCCTAACCTCCTTTACGCCTTTTGGGCCAAAAATTTGGTTTAAAAATACATGGCTACTTAGCTTCAGTAATAACTGCATACCTTATCCAAACTGCCAAATACTGAGAAGAATGTATATTATTTGTTTTTTCTACATGTCTTTAACAACATGTGTTCCATGTCTACTCCTTGTCATTCAACCATGGAAAGTTTCCTGAGATACTTCATATTTCCACGTTACCAAAGACAAGTCTAAGAGTTATTGCAAATCATGTTGGTTTTCCAATTCCACTGTTTAAAGAAATTTTGAATAACATTAACATTTCTTAGCAAATTAGGCTAAAATGCTACAAGACATCTGTATGTTTCAACAGCAAAGGCGCAAGTTTACAAATACCAGCTGCAATTCTATAAGCACAACAAAACAAACCCACTAAGGCTAAGTGTAACTCAGTTCAAAGGAGGAAAAACAAAGTTACCAAGTCCCCTGAAATGCTCATCCACCCTAGCATTAAGTGAAGTTCTAGTCTTGCTGTTAACTTGGGAGGCTAGTCAATAAACAAAGAGCTCAAGGGAGATAACTTGCCTGCTACTGTCTATCCTACAAACAAGAAGTTATTCAAACTAGTTATGGAGTCAAAAATCCCAATCAAGGAAAATAAACTTGAATTTTGCTAGAAGGTCAGCAGCTTGGCTCATTTTTGAAGTATCATTGTGATGTAAAGGAAACAGAACATGTGAAATAATAAAAAAGGAGCCAAAAACCATTAGGCTGAGATTCGTATTGCCACTCCATTCCTAATAAAGCCATTGAACTGTGTTTAAAGTATACAAATAATTTAATCTGCAAGTGAAGAAGAAAGGATTCACTAATATCGTGGAGAAGATGCCTGCCTGGAAGGTGAGACACTGGTATTCCCATTGCTACACCAGGAACTGTTTATATATGTGAACAGGGCTGATCAACAGATAAGGTTAAGACAGCTCCAGAATATTAAATTGCAGAGCACTCTGCTTCAAGATAGGAGATAAGAGTTCAAGTTTCCTCAGGCAGAAGAGAGAACCAAACTTTGGTTTTCGACACTGCTGGATCAAACCACCATCTCCTACTACTTTGCACACCATGCCCTTCATTTCTCATACTTTCCCACAGGTGCTCAAAATTAAATACTTAGTTTGGTGCTTAAAGAAATAGCATTTTTTCCAGCCATCACCAACAGACACTACTCCAGTGAAACTAGCGCATTGTCGAAGAAATGAGAACCTGCTCCACAGCAAAGTAACACAGCTCTCTGCCTCTGCGTTTAATTAGTATTATCCCTGCCATACATCAGACAGTTATTTAAAGTAGAGGCAGGATAGGAAGAAGAGATGGCTGGCAGTGAGCTACTGCCCACAGAGCTAGGCTCTTCACCAGACCTCCATACTCCAGAGGAAAACAGGACAGTGCTCCGAAAGATGCTACATCAGGAAAACTGTAATATTCTGGGCCAATTTTAAGATACATCTGACTGTTTTTTGTTTGGCTTTTTTTTTTTTTTTTTTTTTCCCCAAGTATGTTCTAGTGGACTTGACTTCAGGCTTGATGCACAGGTCACCTAGAGTGCCTGTCGCTCACCGCCCATGCACTGCTTAATTAGCTCTTGCGACCGGTATTTGTTTGCAGCCACACTGGGGTAGACCCAGACCAATGACATTGTTATTAAGTTGTTCTGAACTTAGGACAAATTTCATGCTACTCTGTTGCAAACTTAGTTACAGAGGGGGAATTAGGGACTTACACTGGTAAACCTTCATCAGCAGCCAAATCTCAGGGAGGTGAGGCCTAAATAGGGATAATGGTACTAAAATTACCAACCTCAAAAGGATGCAACAAAGGCTAATTAATGTTTTTAAATGGCTTTGAGGGTGGAAAGTGCTACACAAAGGAGAAATAAAAATATTTTGTGAGCTTCTGTGCCGGCTAACAACTAAAGGCTCCAATTATGTGGCTTTCAATACTTAGCCACCTGAAAATAATAAAGCAACTCTGATGATTGACTTCCTTCTTCCCATTTGCATGGTATTCAGCACCTCCCTCACGCTGCAAAACTTTAAAAGCTCTCTCTTCTGTCAAAATGGACTCAAACTATGGCTTAACCTTTGCTGAAGTATCATAAGAAGAAACCTCAACAGGTCCCATGGTGTACCAAGACAGAAAGCTGACTAAAGCCTGAAGAACCCTGTAGATGAAGGGGAGATGGGCTTCTTTCAAATACTGTTTATCAGCCTAGTTGGTCTTAAAGTAAGCTTCCAAATTCTGATTTTTCTTTTGCTAGCTTTTTTATCTTCCTAATTTATCTGGATGGGTTGTGAATAAAGCCTTATATGATGAAAAGAGGGTCTATTTTTCCACAGCTATATCCATTCATTTAGTAAGACATTATTCCTGCAAACACTGCCTTCTTTACACCCTTAAATGAACCTGGGTATACAACCATACTGTCACTAGTTTCACATGCAGCCTAAACCAAATGATTCTAACTGTAGTCTTATTAGGAATTTCAACTGCAACAGGTAAAACACACAGACATAAACAAAAAATTATCAGTATGCATTTTGTAAGGAATTATGAATTCCAAATTTTGCTAATCATTTCAAGTCGTTCTTCTTTAAGTAATTTCTTCTAATCCATGACTGATTTTCTTCATCATGCCCAGCAACACAAGAAATTCATCCCTCAGATAAGGTACTGAAATGGAATCCTTTTGCAAAGTATTACCCATTCATTTTCACATGTATGTTTTAACAGGATTATTGCCTTCCCCAACTCAATTTGCTTCAACAGCCAAGACAGACTTAAGAGTCAGGGGAAATCTGGATGTAGTAATTCCATATTACTTTGTCCCCTTATGTAAGACACAGCTACAATCTAAACTGCTGGGGAAAACCTACAAATAAAAATCAAGAGGGATATGACATATGGGAACCAGGAAAAGGGGCTTCCAGCTGACAGCCATTCCTTTTCATTATTTTGTGGAATACAGATTGATCAATCACCAAAAAAAATCACGTCTCTTCAAACTGCTTGAGTTCTCCTTCAAACACAAAATTCACAGACCATCTTGTTTGAAACAGAGCATTTCTCTGTGTGCTTCAGGCAACACTGCTAAAACAGGAAACCTACACAACACAGAGAAGATAAAGCATGGAGAGATCAAAGGAGAGTAGCTGTGCAGCATCAGAACCTACATCATGAAGAGCAGGGCCAGACTGGCAGAAAAAAAAGAAGGAAAGAAACCAATCCCTTTGAATTCACAGATGGAGGCCTGCCTTCCTCTGGGCATCTTTGTTGGAGTAGCATCCTTCTGCCGTGGAGAAACAGACGTTCCAAAGCACATCCAGATGTGCACAAATACTCGTGATGTGTTTCTCATTCTCATCACAACATGCTCTTGATTATTCTTGATTAAGACCTGTTTGTTTTCCCTGATATCCTGCAAGGCTTTAAGGTTCTTACAAGTGCAGTTTTTGAATACCTCACTAAACTCAAGACTTCTGTCTTGAGCAATATCCTTACTATTCCTCGAGGACCCGCAGTGGTGTTCCTCTGCCCAACGACTTAGAATAAGTGCAAGCTAGCACAACAATTAGTTGACATCTGAAGTTGCTATCAGCTGTCTTTAGCACACATAGATGGACTGGACAGCAGTGGTTGGGGGATGGAAGGAGGGTACATAAAAGCTGCCTGGAGAGTCAAGCTGAAGCTACACATAGGACAAAGAGGAGTAATCTAAATACAAGACATTATACCTTCTAGATTCATTCTTCTGTTGGTTTAGCTGCTGCCATGTTAAAAAAGTCTGACATTCTTCTGACTCAGCCAATACACGCTGCTGTCCTTCCCAAAGCAATGCCGCTCAGCTGGGTATTTTGGAATTTTTCTAACAATATGTGAATGGCAAGCTGGGCTGTACACCATAGAAGCTGTTCATCACAGAATTCAGGTGTTTTGGGGGTGGTTTTTGTTTGTTGGTTGGTTTTTGTTTGGTTTTTTTGTTGTTATTGTTGGGGGTTTTTTCCCCTCAGAAATGCACCTCCTTAAATGACAATTTCATTTGCTTTCTTTTTCAACAATCATATCTTTTGCAAGGAAATTTACCTAGTGGTCTAGATAGCATGATGCTGTACATTTCCATTTTGCTGTCATTTTTAAATTCAGAGGGGAGAAAGGAAAAAAATACACAAAGGGAGATGAAGGTAGTCAACCAGTTCCCCCTTCCCCCCAAAGTCCTCAGGCTCCTATGAGATTAAATCACAGAGTTAATACAAATCTACTCTGTCAGTTCCAGCAGATAGGCACTGCACTGCTTCTAGGATAAAAGAACAGCACAGTAAGAACTGATCTTAGGTTCAAAGTAAAAGTCCTTCTGAATGTAAAGGGACAAGAAAATCACTTCATAATGCTAAAAGATTAAGAATAGCTAGAAAAACATTTATAAGCTAAGGAGAAATTCTCCCCTCCACGATTACGAGTCAGACTACCAGAAGTGAGCTATCTTTCCCATTTATAACATAAACATTATTTTATTCGTAACAGTATTCCCGATTCAGAAGAAATAACAATTACCTTTGACAACCTGTTCTTCCCATAACATCGACAAAAATACAGTTTCAGAAGAGCAGAAGTGTTAAACTGAACATCCTGCTCCAAAAAGCAAGGACCCTTGGAAAGCACGAAAGGAAGATAAAGTCACCCAAGCCACCATAACTGCACAGTCTGCTAAGTCTCCAGCCTATAAACTCTGCCTATAAATAGACAGATTTTGCTTAAGGGGTTATTCATAAATGGGCTTCCAACAAAAACAGTGGTGAGACTGCAGGAGATCATTAACCTACAGAAAGCTGAGAGATTTTTTACTTAGTCTGCTAGTACTGAGTGGACTAAGAATGGTATTCACTTTGCTGTGTATGAAACAAGCCCTGCTTTATTTTCATGCTTAATGCTAGCTCTGTATTTAAATGCCTTTGCTGCCTTGGTGTGTGATATATGAGACACTAAAAATAGCCTGTCTGTTCCAGAATTTCCATTGTGTCTACCTTTGAAAAGCTCCATTAACAATGAAAATATTACTATGAATTTTACTTATGAAGATAAAGCCCAAAATGTTGAGAGACTGAGACTGCACAAATAGTAAATCTCTATTTTATATTTTGTGTGTAGATCTACTTTATGCACCCCATATTTAGGCAAAACCCTCTCTATTTCAAGCTATGCTAGAGGGGAAAAAAACCCCACCAAAACCAACCACGCTTGAAAGTCCATGCCTTTTACCGCTACTTTTTCTTTTGTGTGTCTGCCTGATAAGGCCTGGAAACTCTCCAGAATTTAGGAAGTCTTATCTGTGTGTTCTCCAGCTATTTTTTTTGTGCTGTAGATACCTTTTTAATCCAACTCAGATGTTGTTTATACTTTGGAGGGCCTCTTGCAGCCACAAAGACAAAACAAAACAGTGGGATCCTGTTCCAGCAAGATAGAGGTGTCCTTTCAGGACAAAGGTAAAAGCAGCCACTATTGCACTTGCAAAGCAGAGCTGATCATTCCATGGCAGGGAATAAGCACTCTATTTTAGAATCCTGAGATTTTAATGGAAAATGCAAAGAATAGTGGACGTGGCTAAAGCCATCTATAGAGCAGGCACAGGCAGACTCCACAAACATGTTCAGTATCCTAACTCCAGCTTCGGTGGCCAGCTCCCAAGGTGATTTCTTAAATACACATCATTCACTGACTGCAATAGTTCTGGGTGGTTTTGTCTCATTCACTGAAGGTTGGCTGGTTTCTCAAGTAATCTTATGATATTGCCAACCACCAGTACCGTATGAGCCAAATACATCTCTAAAAGGTTAAAGTCTAATTACTCATCACTCAAATTACTAATTACTCTACTCTTGCCACTTTCCTTCCACTAGGCCTTGCCGGACGCATACCATTTACATGTTATGACATTATCTAGACGGCCAACTCCATTTGTAATCAAACAACTGACTGCTGAGCATCTTTCAAAACCATGCACAGCCAAGACTGACGAGGACTACATACATGTTGGGCAGCAAGGCAAGAAACTCATGTTCATTTTACAATCATTTTTATTTTCTGACTTTACATGTGCAAGTACTGTAAAAACACATGCGATTAGGCAAGTCAGTTTGTCAAATACACGCACTGTACTTTATCACCACGTATATAGATAGATTCTGAACACTTCCCCTTTCATATTGAAATGAATTAAATGGATGGAAAAAAAAGGTATACTTGTGTGCCTTACAGCTTTCCAGTGGCATGCATCTTAAACTTGATGTAATTCACAAGTAAAAGATTTGTGCAACTTCTTGGTCCCACAACCCTAGCTGACAGAGTCCATCAAAAAAACTGAAGCTGTTCTTTGACTTCAAGATCATCAGCTACAACACAGACTTTGGCAGCAGCTAGCTGGCTGCTGTCAGTGATGGAGGAGACAACAGAATGCAGTTTGCTCTTTCACAGCTCTATCAATGCCATCCTGTCTGGCTGACAGACAAGGCAAACCTGGTTTTGTCAGTAAGTGAGGCAGATATGATCCTGAAGACACAAAGGAAGCGATCACAGAATCAAAGAATGGTTTGGGTTGGAAAGGACCTTAAAGATCATCTAGTTCCAACCCCCTGCCATGGGCAGAGACACCTCCCACTAGACCAGGTTGCTCAAAGTTCCATCCAGCCTGGCCTCAAACACTTCCAGGGATGGGGCATCCACAGCTTCTCTGGGCAACAAATTCCAGTGCCTCACCACCCTCACAGTAAAGAATTTTCCCCCAATATCTAGTCTAAATCTACCTTCTTTCAGTTTAAAGCCATTGCCCCTTGCCCTATCACTCCATGCTCTTGTAAAAAGTCCCTCCCCAGCTTTCTTGTAGGCCCCCTTTGGGTACTGGGACATAGATATAAGGTCTCCCTGGAGCCTTCTCTTCTCCAGGCTGAACGCCACCACCTCTCTCAGCCTGTCTTCACAGCATAGGTGTTGTAGCCCTCCTCTGGACCCACTCCAACCCAGGTCCATATCACTTTTATGCTGGGGGCCCCAGAGCTGTATGCAGTGCTGCAGGTGGGGTCTCACAACAATGGAGCAGAGGGGCAGAACTGTCTCCCTTGCCCTGCTGGCCATACTTCTTTTGACGCAGCCCAGGATATGATTGGCTTTGTGGGCTGCAAGTGCACACTGCTGGGTCATGTTGAGTTTGTCATCAACCAACACCCCCAAGTCCTTCTCCTCAGGGCTGCTCTCAATCCATTCTCTGCCCAGCCTGTATTTGTGCTGAGGACTGCCCTGACCCAGCTGCAGGACCTTGCTCTTGGCTTTGTTGAACTTCATGAGGTTAGCATAAGTCCACCTCTCCAGCCCATCAAGGTCCCTCTGGATGGCATGGTTTACCTTCAACATGTTGACTGCACCACACAGCTTGGTGTCATCAGCAAACTTGCTGAGGGTGCGCTCAATCCCACTGTCCATGTCACCGCCAAAGACATTAAACAGCACCAGTCCCAATACTGATCCCTGAGGAACGCCACTCATCACTGGTCACCACTTGGACATTGAGCCATTGACTGCAAATCTTTGAGTGTGTCCATCCAGCCAAGTCCTTATCCACTGAGTGGTCCACCCATCAAACCCACGTCTCTCCAATTTAGAGACAAGGATTATCATACAAGCACTAGCAAAGTGCTGTCCTCACAGAGTCACTTTTCTGGCTGTAACTGCATTTTAGCAGATGTCCAGCTCAATATTACCAGTGATATACCCATTATGGGCCTGAAAATCCACTATATCTACTCCAGCCTCTGCTTTTCCTCAGTCAAAAAACCACGTTGCACAGGAATAGGCCAAATGCTAGGAAATGTGGGCAACTCCCATGCTGTTCACAAACATTAATGTCCAAACCCAAGCATATTCTCTATTACAAAAACAGAGGCAAAATTCCAAATGCAAAAAGCGGTTATCGTGGTTAGGGACAACTAACAATCCTTAATAGCACTACCACTTGGAAAAATACTCTGTGTTCGGCTCCATCTGCAGCTACTGTTTTGTTACAAGATATGCTGCTCTCCCAAACAATTTTACTGTGGTTTTTTAAAAATTCAACTCCAGAGCAGGATATCTAGACTGAAACGACCATGGTCTGATAGGAAAGGTTGGAGAGTTGATTAGAAAGTACAATATACAATCAAGATATCAACACTTGCTCCCAAACAACTTCAAATCATTTCAAAGTGTACAGAAGCAGCAATAAACAGTTCATATTTCTGTCTTCCAGTGGACATGCTACAAAGGGCAATCTGGGTGAGCTGGCACTAAGTACATGTTCCTGGCAAATTTCTGCCAGCTCAGGCACTTCTTTGTTATTACACTGTTCATCCTGATGCAGCCTCTCTGCGCAGCTTTTAGAGGATACTTCGACCCCTGGGGTGACCTGTTCTTTCTCTTTGAGCATTCAGTAAAAGCAGCTCCAAACCTAATTTTAGCCTTCCACATTTCTATGATGTGCTATTTATCACTCATACTGCATTTCAGAGGAAGACATCAGAACTGCCAGCCAAAAAAATCAAACTGCAGTCTCCCAGCTACATTACAGCTGCCGATTGCCTAATCTTTCATGACTATAAAATCTGAAGATGTATGCCAATACTTTCTGCTTTATGAATTTTTTTCTGCACATGGGATCTGTAGCTTTGAAATAGCTGTCAACAGAGAATCTCTCCCCATCCCCTTATTCCTCATTTACACCTGATCTCAGTGCAGGAGTTGAGTTTATCCTATGCTACCTCCTTCTCATAATCCAGTAACTTTCACTCCAGCAAAGCTCTGGAAATTTGCACTAGCACTACACGCGTATCAGCTCTGCTCCATTCTAGGACTTTGCTGAAGACAGGGAGAAGACCATCAGGGTGGGGAAGAGCATAAGTACTTCCCACCTCCAGCTCTGGCACAACCCCAGTGATGGGAAGAGAGGGTATATAGACAGCACTGTCCCTCCTAACCCCTGGATAGCGGACCATATATAACAGAATAAAGCCAGGCTAGACTAACAGCCCAATAATATCAATGCATAGTAATTTGGAGGCTGCATATATTTGTTATCTGGTGCACGTATTTTGCCATCATAGCACATCTAGGATATGCTATGAAGCTGGCATTTCCCCCAGCATTACTCCTCATTTACTACTCCAAAACCTCTGCCAATGTACTACCTTTCCTCAAGCTTTAAAGAGAGGAAAAACATCACAACAGAGTCACTCTTCTGTTCTTTCACATTAATACTTTTGCAGTCACTTTGGCAGCTCTGCTGTTTAAACCAACTCCTGTTTCTACAGCAGATTACAAACAGGCACACTATATCACATTGAAAAATGCATTCTAGTCAACATGGCCATTCCTCACTCCCCATGTACCCAGGTCAAACCTGCCTACTTACTGATGAGAGCAAGTCTCAGCTGCAGTCAGCACTGTTTGGATGCTGTTGTGAAACTGAGCTAATACCTATAGTCTCATACATTATGAGAAGAATGGCTATCTGATGTCCAGAAACCGTATTATAGTGGCGACGGATGTAGCAAAAATTGAGTACTAATTTAATTTTCAATTGTAATATTTTCTCTCTGACCTGAAAGTTGAAGAAGTTATCACTGGACTATTAGAGCAAGCAAACTCAGTATGAGAACCACTGAAGAGCAATCTCCAGGATGTCTTTTCACACAGCCACTTTCTCTGACTTTCTCTCAAGCAGAATGAGCTAGTGAATCACTCGCTGGTCTGTCTTGGGTTAGCTCCCATCTATTTAAACCAGCGTGAAGCTCTGCACCTTTGATGTGAGTTAATTAAGCTCACATGGCTTTCCCCAGCCCAGCTTCTGCAGCTTCAGAAGTGAAGGCAGCCAAATTAGGCCCATCTGTCCTAATGGAAGGGAGTCCTCTCCCATCACAAGGCACACTTCATTACCCAGCACAGGAGCTGCCTTCCAAGAGCACCAGGAAAGGGGGTTTCATTGCTGCCAACATGAGGCACGCCGAGTGTGAAGGTTTTCATGAGAACCACGATTCTGTGCCATCAGCTTCTCTGCACAGAAGCCTCAAGGGTCTCTCTACAGAGGGATTTCCTGC
Organism: Falco rusticolus; assembly: GCF_015220075.1. Classification (NCBI taxonomy): domain Eukaryota; kingdom Metazoa; phylum Chordata; class Aves; order Falconiformes; family Falconidae; genus Falco; species Falco rusticolus. Next base: position 46,533,748 of record NC_051192.1, read on the forward strand.
AAAAAAATCTTTTGTTTAACACTTTGAACTTCTTGGCAGCAACGTCTCTGCAAAATATATTTGACTTTTTTTTTTTTTTTCATTTTAAAAATAAAGGAACTAGCAAACATCAGCGGGGCAAAGGAGATGACTCTGTCTTGATCCTGCAGCCACTCATTGTGTAACTGAAGTTTGTAGTCTGTACAAATTCTGGAAGCCTCTCAGTTGCTATATTGGAATCCCAAGAAAGTAAGTAGCCTTAAGTAATCCACATCATCAAGCACAGCTGCTAGAGAAAGGATGGAGACCACTCCCTGTTGCTAATCAGCACTAGGATCTGGGGAAGCAAAGGTAGAAGACACAATTACACAACTTCAGCTCTGAAATTTGTCTTAAAGGATTTGATCTTGCAGAGGAACTGCAGAACTGTGATCTGATCCCACGCTGGCTCTGCCACAGTGCTGTGCTGAGGCACAATAGAGGCATTAGCCACACTTTGGTTTTGAGTTCCTGTATGTATTATACAAAAGTTACCACCACAGCAAAACTGTAAGTGACAAAAAAAAAAAATAATTCCTTCAGTAATCTGCTTTCTGTGAGACAAGACTTGAAGTCTGTATGTAAGAAGATACAACACTGCTGGGAAACACAAACTTAACACTGAAGACCTAACAAAGCAGACCTAGAAGATTTTTTCCTCTGTCACTGATTATCTTTATGAAATGTTATGAAAACTAACAAAGAAGTTTACAACGAAAAAATCACAGCAATCAGAATACATACCTTAAGTAGTGACAAACACTTACTAATGTTACAGGACAGTAAGGAAACTGCCCAACAAGTGAAAACTCATGATGTTTTTGTCACAGGCCTCCTAAGAGGTTCCTTCTTAAATCCGACAAAAATGAGGTATGGTGATGACTTGCATGCAGATTAGTCTCAGCTAAAGTGGGACTCCCCAGGGAATCCTATGCAACTGTATGGGTGAAAAGCTGGCTAGCTGGCATTTAAGAGTAGTGTTTTATGTGCCATACTTGGAGACCAGTTACAAGCAGAGCAGTGCAGGGACCTATCCTGTTAGATACCTGAGCAGGAAATAAAGGGCACCCTCATCGAGGTAATGGACGATATACTTGAGGGCAGGGATGCCGTTTAGAGTGGCCTGGCAGAACTTCATGAAATTCAACCCAGATGAATGCAAAGTCCTGCTCCTGAGGAGGAGCAAGCCCGTGTATGAGGCAGAGGCTGGGGACTGACCACCTGGGCCAGCCTGCTTTGAAGAAAAGGCCTGGGGGACGGTAGGTTTAGCACAAGCCAGCAGCATGCCCAGGCAGCAATGACAGCCAGCAGCACCCCACACCCTGTCAAAAGCAGCGTAGCCAGGAGAATGAAGAAAACAATTCTTCCCCTTTCCCTGGTCCCTGTCAGGCCATTCTTGCACCACCACCTCTGGCCCTGCAGACCTGTGTGCTAGGTAGGCATTGATAAACTTGTGTAAGGCCAGGGGAGGGCCACCAAGGGGCTCAAAGACTTGAGCCCTTGGTTCTGCAAGAAGAGATGGGAGATTCAGCTTGGAGAAAAGACTTCAAGAAGAGCTACTGGCAGCCTGCTGGTACCTATGGCAAGGTTATGATAAAGATGAAGCTTGGTTCTTCACAGTGGTGCATGGCATGAGAATGACAGACAAGTATAAATTGCCATGGGGGTATCACATACAGTATCAGGAAAAAGGTTCACTAAGAAGACAGTGAAGCAGTACGACAGGTTGCTCAGAGAGGCTGCAAAGCCTCCATCCTTGGAGGTCTTCAAATCTGATCAGATAAAGCCCAGAGCAAGCTGGTTTGAATTCAGTGTTGACACTGCTTTGAGCCAAAGGTTGGATTAGAGACCTCCTGAGGTCCCTTCCAGCCTGAAGGACTCAACGTCTCCTGCTACAGGTTCTGTAATGTGTAATAATGGAAAAAGGTTCTGAAACTGAAGATTACCTACATGCAGGGGCCTGGAACCTGTATTTGCACCTTCAACTTCTAAGAAGCATACTTTAACAGTTTGTACAGTGCAACTGAAAACCAGCACACAGTTCCATTGTGCTCATGCTGGGAGCACCTCGGAGCAAGAAAACAATGCTTTCATCAGATACTATCTTGCCTCCAAGAGTTGAGGTTTGCAAGCAAATGTGCACAAGCAAAAAGTACTCTAATTAAAGAACTAAGAAATGCAGACTCCAAGGCTTAATGAATCATAACAAATACCTAGAAAAAAAATTAACCCTGCCAATTTCCAAGTGTTTAATTGAGTTGGCTGAAATGTTTGTGTGCATGAACACAATCACATATAGTTATTTCCCTGGGTAGAACTCTTAAAGCTGAAATACTGATTCTTCATCTGGGGCACGAATGGCAGTTATTTGTTAATAAAGTCATAATTTGTCTACATACCATATCAAGGTCTTGGGAAACCCTCCGCTTGCGCAGCTCTTCCATCCTCTCACACACATCCGTGAAGCAGGTGTTATAGTAGTCTGCATACTGCTGTGCCAGGTCATCAATATTTCCCAGTGACCCATCCTATGGTGAAGACAAAGGAAGAAGAGGTTAATCGCATTTAAAATTACAATTTAAAGCTAACACCACAACTCTGAGGGAGACCACTTTCCTGCAGCGTATCCAATGCACAGCTCTTGGGCCACCCTCTCAACCCCTAGCCCCAAGCACGGGTAACACCCAAGAACAGCTGGGAACGGCAGTACCACAGTAGCTCATCAGAAACAGGTGGGACCCTGCTAATTCCTACAGAGAGAGAAGGTAGGGACAGCAACGCACAGCAGTGGAACAATATATCCCCAAGCACTATCTGCTTCAATTCCCTCCCACCCACATGTATTCATATTCCATCTGGTTCTCCCAAGCAGCTGCCCACTCATCCAATAACCAGTCATTATGTACGTTTCACTAACCTTATTTACTTGGGAGTAGCCCTGCTTTCCTTGACAATGACTAACAGCAATTTAAAACATTAAACTTCTTGCTTATAAGCACAATCAGCCAGACTGCAAACAATTCCAGCCAAATGACTTTAACAGGCGAGTTTATGCCACCCACAAAGACATTCTGCCAGTTGGTCTTGCAAGACATACTGGAGGCAGAAACATGGCTTGCTCAGTCCCAAATGTCTGCTTTGCTAGGCAGATAGCTATTTTATTAACAGGATAGCAATCCTACAGCCAGGAATGTAATTGTAATCATCTGTTAATTACAGTCAAAATGTATACTTTTTAAATTATAGATAAATAAGGAAAAAGAACTCAAACCAAAACCAGGCTGGATGTTAAGTGGCATGAGATATCCTTCCAAGCTTCAGATATGTATGCCATAGGGGGCTGGGCGAGGGGGTGGGCAAGGTGAATTACTAAATTTTTGGTATTAGATGCACACGGGTTTTTTGACCTATATTAAAATAGGTCCAAAAGATTGGATGGAGTCACTTTGTTTCTTAGTCTAATTTATGAAAGGACATAGATGTTATTGTATACATTCCTTAAAAGGTAACAATGTACACTTTGTGCATATTCTGAGAGAAAACAAGAATACACTGCAGAGTGTTATTTCCTTGTTGCTGTTAACAGACATAACAGAAATAAAATCTTATCTTGAATATCAAGAAAAAACTAAGCAATTGAGAAATCATTTTACAATAATTATGCTAAGAATATACATAAATTGCAATGTGAAGTTTTAGCATATGAGCTAGAAGGAAATCTTTTAATTAAAAACCACACCTTACTGAAGCTGTTGCCATTTGGAAATAAGTATTTGGTCCTGGCTCTCAGGTTCTTCACTATGCTGAAGAAGCAGATCTGTTCTATGAAGTATCACTTCCAGAGAATTTGAAAAATATCCCAGTTTAAATCAAAATGAAAGCCTATTAAACCTCAGACTCTGTGAAACACACTGTCTACTTTTTAAAAGTGCAATTCTACGTGTACAACAGGTACCTCAAATTCCCCAGGAAGTATTGTAGAGCTCATGTTCCCAAACTTCAGAACAGTTCGCAGTTTCTTAAAACTACTGTATATGCTATGGGTGGAAAATGGCTTACGTGTCACTTGTTGGAGCAGCAGAAGCAAATCCACTACACTAAATATATATCTATAAACACACACTCCTTTATACATACCTACGTATTTTTTACTGTATTTCCTATCTCTCAACCTGTCAGAGATCTCAAACGGGAGATGTTTCAAATGTTAGAAGGCCAGGTTCCTTAGTGCAAATACACTTCTCTGAAGCTCAGACTTTCCAGAGCTTTGGACAAATGTCTTTCCACACTGCTAAGCAAGTGTATAGTTTACGAGGACAAAACAGCGGCATCTTTGAGAGCACAACAGTGCTACCCTGCCTTTCTACTGGAGCAGCAGCACTACCAGCTCAGCAGGCAGCAAGCATACACATTCCTCCAGCCACCTCCTTGCCATCCATCACTTCCCAACAAGCTGGGGAAGAAACTTTGACACTGTGCCACAAGGTCCACACATCTGCCCGTGCAACTGGATACTCCTCTGGTGTCTGGGGGCATGCTTGCTCATCCCATGCACACAACAAGCTGCTTTCACAAGGTTTGTGCACTCAGTAGGGATAACTAGTGCTGCAGTGCTGGGAAGAAAAAAGAACGCCAAACAGAAAAGAACACCCCAAAACCTAACCTTCCCTTGCTTGCTTTTGCAGACAATAAGAAAACCTGTATGATTTCCAAAGAGCTGACATGACATCTGAATCCCGGCCTCTCCGTCATAACAAACATCCCTCTCAAAGGGTTACAAAAATTTCCACTTTGGAGTATCTTCCCCAGCTGGAGTCTGTTTATGCCTTGATAAGCTTTGCCAGTTAAGAATACAGAAGCTGGAAACAATAATGATAAGGGCGGCAATCATTTTATTAGAACAATATGAAATCTGCATATTTACTTCATCAGTCCATTTCCTCTCTCAATATCAGAAACCATTATATTTCATACATTAAACCTGCTTGGAAATGGGTATAACTTGTGAAGGTAAAGTCATGACTGAAACCGAGTGATATACTCCAAATCCAAACACATCATATGAACTTCAGCTTAGCTGAGAGCCAGGTGGAGCTGAGGTGGGGATCGCAGCACGCTCCAGCACTCCTCCACACACCGACACCTCCTCAGGTCCACGGTCACAGACTGCTCTCAGGATAGCGATGGCACTGCACAATGGACCAAACAAAGCCGAACATGCACCCATTTTCCACTTAAGTTGGCATGCAGTTCACTCTGCTTTTTCAAAAGGTGGTCTCTACAAGGCTGAAGGCTGTTGACTGCCCCTTGAGCAAAATCGGCTCAGTTGCAGCACCCCAATTGCAGCCCACAGACCACGGGTGGCCCCACCACCGGCGAGCACGTGGCTGCAGAGAAAGGCCTGTTCACAAGCGACCCAGTCCGCCATCGCTGCCGTGGCCAGCCAGGCCGAGCTGCAGGCACCAGCCTGCCTGCCTGCCTGAGGAGCGACCGATGTCGGCGCTTGGGATTCACGTTAGGGGCCATGCTCCAAATACACCTCATACCAGCCCTCCGGGGAAGACTAGTCCTGCACGAAAGTAAGCTTAAATGTCAAAAAAAAAAAAAGATGGAGGAACAGAGAAACGACAAGATACTTGAGATGAGAACTGAAAACTGAAATAGATACTCATTGCAACCCTGCCGTACACTTTTGCTGGGTTACAGGCCGAGGGTGGCTAGCTTTACGAGTTAGCCACTCCACAAAAGCAGTACACAACCTTCTAACCAGGTGTGGGCAACTTTGGGGGTTTGAAGCCTCTAGTTTTGACAAATGACAACAAAAATACAAACATTTGCATTTACATCTCAGCTTGCCAGTAAGTTGTCATGGAAGATGCCAGTTGAGTCATTTCTCTCTGTGGCAAAGGGATTCTTTTACGAGTTTATGTATGCGGGTATCCAGAAAGCATTGCTTTTATAGAAATATACACAAACCAACCCAAGCTAAAGACAGCAAGCACTTCACACCCCACAGCATCCACTCATGTTACATGTAAGGAAATGACAACCTAACTTAACAAAGGACTATATATCTTTTATTACCTCAAATTTTATCCCTACTTAGTTCTCTCCCTACTCCTCCTTTATTCTTCAAGTACATTAAGAACATGGCAAAACAAAAAGAAAAAAAAAACGGCGGAGATGCTTCATCTTCTACTGCACTTATAATGGCCGAGTGGACCTACTTTAGACCTCATCAAACCACAAGTACAACTAACTAGAAGATGACTTTTGAATTATGGCATTTTGTCTGTTCATTAAATTGACCCCTCCAGCTTCTCCAAACAGTTCTAAACTGTCTCACAGAAAATCACCACCAGCGTGCTTTGTATTTCTACTTTGTTTTCAAGTTATTTTTAAAATATTCATATGCAAAACACCAGCTCCAACTTGAGAAGTCATTCATTGCCTTAAAAGACAGTCAAAGGAATTGTTCAAAATGTTTTTTTTAAAATCCCTAGCATTATTAAATAGAACAATAGAAGCATTCATAACTAATAATACTTTGAAAATATTTCACTCTGATACATAAAGAGTAAGAGCCAACGTCAGTTTTCGTAAGTTTCTTTTACCTTCTTGCTTTCAGATGCAAACCAAAACCTATGGGATTTTTAAGGTAATAGAAATAACAGTCTAGACCCATCAGTTTGTTCATTCATCATATTCTTTATTAATAGCCCTACACCACGGGTTTGCACCGTGGGTTTGATTCCAATACTAGTACAACAGGTTCCAAACAAACGTGAACTGCCATTTTAATTTAACAGGTAGGGAAAACCATACAGTTATTTGATACCAAAAATAATAAGCCAATGCAATTTATAATAAGCCTTTGGTTATGTGCCACCGTGTCCCATATTTGAAACAGCTTATGTGAGTACAAAAAAAAAAAAAAAAGACATAGCTTTCAAATTTATTCTTATTGATATATCTGTAATTCAGTGCTCTTAACTACTTTAGGTCAGCAATATTTTTAAAATGAAATAATAAACTCATAATAAACCTCTTTCTCATTTTGTTACAAATGTAAGTCAAGCAAAGCCCTACCATGAAGACTGCTTTGCACCAGTTGTGTTTATTGCCACACAAACTGCAATGTTCCAGCTATATAATCCCACAGATCTTCTGTGCTGGAAAAAATTTGTAAGCAACACAAATACTGAGCAGAAATACCATTCCTGAAATGCTTTAATTTATTCATTAAAAGTTACAACATGTTTCTCCAAAGATTTCACTACTGCCTGAGATTTTCCATAAAATAGTCTGATAGCCAGGAAAATAAAGAACCCACTAGTTTTAAAGGGTTAAACATAAAATGAAGATTTAATGAAATATTGTAATGAATACAGAAGTTATCTCAGATTTCTATTTTCAGTTGTCAAGTATGTTCCTAAATTTCCATCTTATAATGTATGCATGCAACATTTTTTGGCATCATAAAACACAGGGCAAATGATTAATTGCCCTGGAATTCCCAGAGAATTAGTTCTGATATGCATGTGAAAACCAAAGGAATCCATTGGGATTCCTGTTAATGGAGTGACTACAAAGAAAAGTTGGAACGATTTGACACTTATTATAAGGTTAGGATTTATCGGTCACTGCACATCAGTTAGTTTAACGCATTGGCAGAATCCTTTGTATCATCTTAAAGTGTAAAGGAAAAAGTTGTTTTGTCAGACAGCTCTGCTGGCAATAAAATTAAGTGAAAATACATTCATAGTTTACTAATAGTAATAAAATAAAAACACTATTACCTAAGGAGGAATAATGGACTTTGCTACATAACATACACATCTCATGAACCCGCATACAAACCTCAATACTAGGCGCTGGCACAGCATACATACTTTCAGCAAAAATTTCCATGCAGAATAAAAGTTTTAGAAAAATCTACCAGAAATACAAGTATTTGAGTTTGTAATTTTCTATCTCAGTTTCCAAAAAAATGTATTACAAAGCTGCACATGCCAGCATATCCTCCTCCTATTCCAGCAGATGTTAGGAACGTCAGAAAAGAGGTCTTGATTATCAGATACGCGTGTTCCCTCTCCAAGCCACTGGGTGGAATTTATGTAACTGCATGAATCTCAAGAATGTACAAAAGATGTGCATGCTACAAGCCTGTTTGGTCAGCAAGACAGATGGGCCTCCATCTGCACATGGCAATGCAGATTACAGCACACAACAGAACTATACAAGTTCATAACTCAAAACCACCCCAGCTATGGCCATGGCACGTGCATAAACCAGGAGGAAAAAAAATAATCTGATTTTTTCCTATTAAAGTATAAATATATGTGGAAAGGGCATAGCCAAAGAGAAGATACTCTTCCACAACACTTCGCAGTCATGCCCTGGCAAAGACATGGTTTTGACCTTTGCAGCCCAAGATGAGAAAAATACATTTCCATGCCTGAAACACAGGACTACTGTGTGGAGAGTCACTGTAAACATTAGCAGCTTATTTCTGGCAGCTGGATCTTAACAGGGATGCCTACCAAAAATCTGTGGAACACAACCCTGCATTTCAATAATACCTTTGGTTTGGATAGCTGTAAGAAGTACATAAATGAAAGCCAGAACCTGGGCCAGAGCAAACAGACTTGTTTGGGGAGGGGAGAGGAATAAGAGAGAGGAGGGACCAAAAAAGTGGCGAAATGGGAACATCTGCTGAAGGGAAAGATGTTTGTGCCTAATAAACACGCTGTTTAAACATCCTACAAGATGTCTGAAGTTAACCAGAACTAGCTTACCTAGAAAGCAAGGGATGCTCAAATTTTCATGGGACAACTTTGACTAAGATGCAAGTCCTAATGCAGGCTCGTAAAACCTCAAGAAACTTGCACCCTAGGCAACCTTGGACTGGCAGTGTACCTCCCTGCGCTGCAAAATATACTAATATATGAATTCAGGCGACAGGCAATTAATCTAAGATAGGCACTGTATTTCGTGTTCGTCCACAGTTCTTTCTAAGGAGGCAGACTTAAATCAGATTCCAAAACTTTTTCAAAACAGAGTTAAACCTGCATGCACCTCTCTAGCTAGGGCTTGCATCTCAGTTTGCTAGAGTAATACAGACTCACACGATGAGGACAGGCATCTGTAGGAAAACCTGCAGAGTTTCATGATAATTGGATCCGTTACACATTTCTGACCCTCTCACCTGTCCTTTGCTAGCAATGTATTTCTGCCGATAAGGCTGATGTTTTGCCTTCTGGCTTAGCTCCAAATGGTTGCCATTAAGAATGAACCCAAGAAGCTGCTAGAGAAACCCTCCCTTCTCTTCCTAGGGCTTGGAAAGAACAATCTTCCATTCAGCAGAACTGACATTTCCACTATCCATGAAGTGACAGGTTCAAAGTCTGTCTTGACAGTCAGCGGGGTCAGAAATGTGAATGAGACAGAAGCACAAGGCCAGGCAGTCCAGCACTTGCCTTGATATTCAGGGGAAGGCATAAAATACTCTGTGTAGAAGTCATGACATTTTTATATTAGGAACAGCTATTTTAGAGGATGCTGAAGGGTTGTCATGGTTCCCTTGACCTCCCTCTAGCTGGACACTGTGAGAACAAAGAGAACATACAGATCAGACCGATTCAATAGAAGACTTTCCATTAATTTTTATGGCATCTGAGGATTGAGTCTTTAAGCTATGCGGCTTTGTAGACAGAGTTACAAAAATAGATCTAATAAAACTGTGTCAAGCTCTCTGCAGCGTGGTTAAAACAGTTCTAGATTCTGTACAATAAGCAGAATGCACAATGGTACCGTTTGATATAACAGCTTCTGCAGCAGTTATTTGAAATAACTGATACAGCCCACTGAGTTCAGACCACAGTCACTCTAGACCCAGAAACTTTACATTAAACTACAAAGCTATGTAAGCTTTTCCTAACATACATGAAACCTTGCCCTACCTTTACATCAAAACTAACCCCCTTTTCAAAATTCTGCAATTAGTGTTCCCTTCACCATCAGCACCATAATCTTTTTGCCCTCACTTTTCACTGCAAAGCCCTGAAGTCTTTGTCAAGAAAGTATAACAAACCATCTCAGGAAAAGCATTCTGATGTACGTTTTCCTCTTTGTAAATTAAAATCAATTTGAAAGCACACTACTGGGATTTTTCTCTCTGGCATGCAACCAAGGAAGTCCTCTATGTAAAACTGAAAATATGTATGTGTGCATATATGTATAAGCATGCTAACAAAAAAGTTGTATCTATGCAAATGGACATTCCATCATACTTAAAAAGTAGGTGTTTATCACAAGTAGAACCAGCTCTTTCACATGTTCATTATCTTGACAGACAACATTACATGCAAATGTTATTCAGGAAAAGTTAGTTCAAAGCACACTTAATGTCCAGCTTCCCTAATAACAGTATATTATCTTCTATCCTCCTTTCCCCAAGGTGATCAAAATGTAACTGAGAACTCTGCTTTGATACCTGCCAGGGCACCACAATCCACCACGCTGGTCAGCAGTCAGGCACAGGTTATCACATTGCCAGATTGCAAAGCAGAGTAAGTTAACTCCTTAAGCCATTCACAGCTGCACCTGATATCACCTCTCACGAGATTTCCTTCACTCTTGCTGCATCCTCTTTTTGCAGTATTTTCTGAGACTTTTTCTCAAATTGAGTGGAAATAGAGTCTTTTCATGCATACCAGCTGCACTGGGCTTCTATCCTGACACTTGGAGCAGAAACAAATGGTAAACAGAAGAATGGCGAGAATTAAGAAATGAACATATATGTGATTAAAGCACCACTAAGGAGACAAAGATTAATTTCCTTTTTCAGAATTGGGAAGTTAAACATGAACCCACCCCATAACACATGCTAAAGACAAGAGTCTAATGAAATAGATAGGCAAAAGCCAGACATCTTAAGTATATGATGAAGTAAATCTTTACCTCAGTCAGCTGGCCGTATCAACTGCAATAGCGAAGGAGATCTCATTAAATTTGTATCTTTTCTTTATATTAGTAGTAAAACTTTAGTAGTAACACAGTATGACAAAAACAAATCTTCTGTGACATTTGGGTCTACATAACTGGGGTATAAGTAAATTATTAAAATCATAACCTGAAACAAACAAACAGAAAACATGTAAAGAAAAAAAAAAAAAAGCCCAAACAACAATTTGGGTATTTAAGGACATAAACTGAAAAGACAACAGTATCTTAGGACAATTGTGTATGCTCAGCAAGTCTGGTTTACAGTATTTTCCAAGGTGTTAAATTTGCATGGCAGATTCAGAGAAAGCAAACTTTGGCCACGTTTATGTCCAAGTTTTATTACAAAAAGCATTCTTTTTGTCAATAATAAAAAAAAAAATTCTATTTTATACCAGTAATCACTAAGGGGCATTCCCTTACAGATGGACATACTGCTGAAACACAATAAAACAATAAAATGCACTAATCAAGTAAATGAACCACAAGACACTGAGACTTATCTAACAATGATTCCACTGCCTCAAACTTTGATTTCACTTTCAACTGGAGCGATAATATCAGAAACTACTGAAAATAAGGATTTCACTATGAACACACTCCTAGGAGTATGCTGAGAAATATTCAAAGGCAGATTTTATTTTAGGAATAGGAATTATTTTTCTACTGGTTTTGCAACTCTGCCTGTAAGTCAACCTCCATATATGAACAAATTCAGAATATTAATACCATCTACTGGTACACTAATATTCTGCTTCTACATGGGATTTTATTCCAACCTAATCCTTTTACCCTTTAAATGAAGCATCTTATCAACATCATAAAACAGCGAGGAAAGCACTGAACTTTGGATTTGTGAATCTCTATTGCATCAACACATGGCAGTGCAATCTTTATAGCACTCTATACCCTACGTATTTACTACTCCAGTTAATTCTTGCCTAAGACATTATACAGAATTTCCCAACAGGTATATGCATAAGGGACATAAAGATAATATTAAATAAAACGTCACCATGGCACCCAAGGGAAAACAATTGCTTGTTTAGTAAAATAGTTCTTTATCCAATTTGGTGGTCCTTAAATATTTTCTCCAAATAAAACACAGTAATTTTGGTTTAGCCTATGAAATGTTTATTTTTCCTTTTTTCCCTGACACTAAGAAGCTCTCACAAGCTCTAATTTCTTTGTGAAAAAAATGGTATTTCATTCTGCCTTGTGCTAGGTGCTGTATAAAACCCCAGGGACAGCGACAAGTGCCTACTCTGACCTTTGTTCCTCTCTACTCATATTCCTCCAAGCATCACAGCAGTAAAGAGAGACTTAACCATCTTTATCTTAAATTTTGCTATGCTTTTCACTGGGACAGTTTGGCACAAGCAAAACATACCTTGCCCAGAAAAAGGAAAGTTTACTCAAAAAAACCCACTTCCTCCTTCTCTATTCCCCCTAACCCTTCCCCTTGTTTCTTCTGTGTACCATTGTACACTCCCCACCCCTTTATTTGTAATTCACTAGGTTTTGAGGGGGGGGTTCCTGCCACCCTTTTCAAGAGCCAGGCCTGAGATGCTGAACAGGTCTCCTGCCTGGCCCTCCCTAAGGACCGCAGCTTCCCTGGCTCACTGAAACCCAGCAGTGCTGGTTTCGGGGATGCACCAATACAGGAGGACAGCCTTCTATGTCTTCCCTAATTTCTCAATGCCTTGGCAGCCAAATCCTGCACCAGATCTTCCCCCCAGCTACAATTACTGAAAAGCAGAGGAGAGAGCCCAGCCTTCTCCCGCTCTGCAGGGAAGCCAGCACCTGGGAAAGCCCAGCAGGGATGCAGTCACCCCAGGTTTCTTCTGGCTGGACGAGCCTATCACCTCATCTGCACTTTCACAGCAAGAGCTACGGGGCAGCACTGCACCTTTATTCATGCAGCATCAAGCTCAGAGATGAGCATCTCAATGCTTAGAAATGCTACTATGCTATTATGAAGTTGAGTGTGACAGTAAGCACAACTACTTATTCCTTCATGTGCCATTTAAGAGGATTACTTCCAAAAGACAGGCACCCTCCTGCTGTCTATGTGCAGGTTTTGGAAAGGGGGAAAGAGAACCTTAAAGAGTATCTGCCTTCACCCCAAAATCCAGTTTTACAAAGCGTGAAAAAATACTGTTCTGCACATCAAGGCAGAATAGGGTCTCTCCTCTTGTTTTTTTCACTACGCTCTGGAGCAGACATGGAAATCGGTTACCCTAGTTGCTGCGCCCAGTGGTACAGGGTACTGTGTGCCTCAGAGAAGTAGCCCTTGATTCACCGCTGCAAGTGCGGACGGCAGCCCAGCCGTCAGCTGTGGAAAACCAGAATGCTGACATTTAAACTGCTTTCTCAAAGTGCTATTTTTCTATTTTTTCCTGCTAGAAATTCAGCAGCTTGCAGCCTGGAGGATACATACCCAACACTTCTGCACACCCAGAGACTAACCTTGCCTTCACTCCTACCGCTTCCTGACGGGCCATCTTTTACCGGGAAAGGAAACAACCGTAATTGAGCATGGCAGCAATCCATGTCTTCCCATGTAATCTTAGCAGCAGAAGAAATGGTTTCCTGTAGCTGCCGTAAGCAAGCAGCACCCTTGGTCGCCCCTCACAGATGCCCCCCCATCCCGCCTGCCTGTGCTCCCCCTGCAAACCCTCACTTCCGTGGGGACTGGGTGCCCACTGCCGGCACAGGCACAGAGGAGTTCCCACCCTTTGGTGGCATTAATAAGCTGGCTGAAATAAGACACCCTGCATTCATACGAATAACATAAAACCAGAAAGACTGACTCTGCCCTGAGGCCCTTCAGTGAAGCCTCATCTTTTGACTCTAGCAGAGGTATGACACTGTTAACACACTCAACCACTGTAGGTAGCATAACTATGAACTAAATATAAAGCTGCTCATGCAAAACTTCGTGGTGCTGGGCTCTGTTTTTTTATTGCCCTAACTAAGCATCTTGCAGTCTCTTTAGAGAGTGTTTTACTTAAGAGCAGTGATGCACAGTTATCAGGGGGTTTCAGTTCATTTAATTAAGTTGAATACAATTACACTCCAGTGGGTCTTAAAAATGCAAGAATCCATTTAAATAATATTTAGATGCGTATCTTTTAACTACCACAGATTGCACAGGGCTTCATGTTTATATCAATTAGGGTTATCAACCTAGCAATAAGAACTCTATCTCTTGCCAGCTTATAATCCTTTCTGCTCTGGGATCTCTTATTTTATTTGTTCATTTCCCTTTACCTGTGTACAGCGAAGATGGGCCTTTTGTGTTCCTGTGCACTCATACTGCTCCATCACTGCCAAAGCACTTGCTAATTAGACTAAACAGGCCTCTTAGCCAAATAAAAGAGAAATATTTCTGCTCGCCTACAGAGCAAATCCTACAGAGTGTGGGCTTGAATACTGTGCGGTTGCCATATCTCCCAGGTGTTTCAAGTACACATTTCTCCGAAGGGGCAACATGCACTTTATTACTTACAGGAGCTCCCCGATAAGCAGGATGCTATGTGCTTGCGCCCATGGCTGCAGTCAGCCTAGCGGCTCTGCCCACTGGTAACAGAGACAAGGAGATGGAATGAAGCTGCATCACAGGAAGTTCAGATAGGACATTAGGAAAAGGTTCTTCACTGAGAGGGTGGTCAGTCACTGGACTAGGCTCCCCAGAAAAGTGGTGACAGCACCACACCTGTCAGAGTTCAAGGAGCATCTGGACAATACTCTTAGTCATACAGTTCGGTTTTAGGTAGTCCTGCAAGGAGCACAGAGTTGGACTCTATCATTCTTATAGATCCCTTCTAACTTGAGGTATTCTATGATTCTATGTTGCTTTTACTGGAAACTGAATGTTTCAAGTCAAGTGTTGCACATCACAGAGATGCAACTCAAACTGAAGCATGAAACAATTTGAAGAGCCCCATGCAGCTAAAGAGATCATAAAAAGCAGAAGCTGGCAGAACTCCAGTGTCAGTAAGGCTCACAAAAAATTGTGTGTCTCTACAAAACCCAGTAGCTGGTTCTGATCAACCCAAAGCCCTGAACCACAGGTTGAAAGACAACAAACATAAATAAACTGTAGACTTGGAGAGTAAGCCAAGTTCTCACTTGAGCGTACGAACATAGCAACACGAACATCAAAAGGAGAGCATCTTGCTAACTAACCATTTGTCAGGAGAGTTGTCATGCCAAAGAAAAACACCTCACCTAGTTGTAAAAGTGACTGTAACGTGAGAAGAAAGACTCAGATGGAAGGAGTTTCCTCACAGATTCTGCTTTTGAGATGAAAGAAGAGACTACAGTCTCTGAGTACACCAAACCATGAACCCAGCAAGAGTGGCAGGACAACCTGTTTACCAGGATGCATCTGAAGCACCACAAAAACAGCAGGGAGCTCTCTGAGCAAAAGGAAGATGTTACACCACTTTTCGCAGTATGCACCATTATCAGTTTCAAATCAAAGGATGTATAGTAAATAAGCCGCCTCATGCATAAAGAATCAGGACTTAAAGGGAAACAAAGATTTTGCTGTGTAACTCTCTCAACAAAATGGTTAACTGTGTGTAACACATACATGTGGTGATCTCTTCAAAGCTTGAGAGGTATAACCCAAAATGTGAAGGTCGGTTCAGAATGAGCTACACGTGAACAGGGAGTCAGGGCATCAGACTGTCTCTAGCAAAACAGTAAATCACGCTGTCATCCTCAGCTTGTTTCAGCTAACCATCCCTCTACTACAAATTACCCATCTGAAGCATCTGCTGGCAATACCTGAATGGTATAATTTGATGTGACTCATATGCACATCAATAGTTACCCACCTATAGTCTGCACTTGGCTTTAAGCAAAAACAAAACAAGGTGCAACCAACTAGACATGAAGGCTTACTTTGCCCTCTGACATCCCTACTCAGTGCCTGAACTGAGTCCTGTCATTTCTGAACCAGGCTTAAATATCCATTATTTACTTCCCATGTGCTCCCTGCCCGTCCACACACGTTCAGCCACCTCACCTCCTCTGGGCCTCTCTGAAGCCAGCCTGCGTGCTGACCTTTCCCTGCCAAGGTCCCGGTGCGTGATCCAGCCGTTTCCTGCCATGAAGGCAGTAATTCTTCCTTTCACATGATCCTCCTAAATCCCTCTTTCTAGCAGCTGCAAGTTACCCTTCTCAGCTGGGACTCACTTTTCACTTTTCTAGCCACAGAAATACAGTTCTGGATACTGAGTCACTGCACCTCCATCCCTGGTCATCCTCTGTTTCCTCTTTATATGAGAGCTATTTTCCTAAGAGAGGTATGAGTCTCATAAACCTCATTGCTTGTTTGGGGTTTTTTTGTTTTGTTTTGTTTTTTAAACTGTTCAAACCCACACAGCCACTGATCTACCTAGGAAAGGCAGAAGGGACAGAGAGGAGCTAACATACCTTTTTATTCCACTCCCCTCTCTTTTTTGTGGCAGTTTACAAGATAAATAACTATCTGTAAGCATTTTGCAGTAGTTGCAATTAGGTTTGGCAGATGAAAAATGAAAATTTGTACAATCTTTTGTATTCTAAGTACATTTGAGAGGAAGATTAAAAACCACAAGTAATTTGGCAAAGATTACTTGAAGAAAGTACTGTTTCATCAGAGAGAAAAAGCAACACTGAGAACATCCAACCTCTCTCTTTTCTTTCAGTTCTGGTAATTAGGAACTCAACCTCCACACTGACCAAACCCAATGAGACTCATCATGACTAGGCGTGTAACAAGGACATGCAGAAGCATCCCCTTCCCTTCTCATTTATGTATGAACACACACCATATGTGGAACTATTCTTCATGTCATGCCAGTATTTTGATTAAGTCCTTGACCTTATGTTCTGTATTAACTTCCTGAGCTCTGATAGCTATCATGCAAAGCTTAGGTTTTACAAAGCTCATCCATCTGCACGTATGTACTCACTCCCAGACACAAAATCTAAACAATACATTGCTGGATCTGGGTTGAGCAAGAAACAGCACACCTCCCTGAGCAGACATGTCCCAATACCTCCTCAATTAAGTACACAACAGAACACAGCATCACAGTGGAGAGGGATGACACAGGATTAGACTCCATTTCATGCCTCATTGCAAAATGCTCAGAAATAAAGGTAACTGAAGAGGAAAACAGCATTTTTAAGGACTGACAACCATCTTGCACTACCTATAACTGAGCAGTCTCCACTGATGAAACAAGAAATAAAAACAGACCTTTCCCCCAAACCTCTCCAAACAACGCACAGGACACAATGACAAAATAGAATATAACAAAAAATATGCATCTTTCAATTTTTATTTGTACAGTGCACAGCAAGCAAGGTGGGAACTTCCACATACAAGCTGGAACACTGACCGATAAATGTGGATAATAAGAGACACCAGGAATTTGCCATTTTTCTCTAAAAGGAAAACACAACCTCAGAGAAACTTTAGAGAAGCATGCCATGTACAAACACAGAGAAAAATGTCCAAAGAATCTGCCATGTATGAAGAGTCAAAACATACCCTGCTAGCAGGAAATCTGCCTTTACTTAGCCTTTTCTCCAGTGAAACTAAAACAGACAGACCTAAGGAAACACATCCAGTGGGGAAAAAGAAAGATGCCTGCTATTGCAGCCACACCAGTGCTTCAGCTGCACAGGGACATCAGTGCCTGTGCACCTCCAATACGGTACCAGGAGCTACCTCTGCTGCCAACATTTTTCAAGGGATATAAGCAGCCAGCACACAGCCTGTTCTTACTTCCATCAAAATCAGTGGCAAATTGCAAGTGATCTTAGGCAAAGCAGGCATACAAACACCTTCTTTGGTGGAGACCACCCACTGTGTTTGTTATGCTGAAAAAAAACCCCTAAACATTTATATGTCAGAGATACAGTGAAAAGCAAATAACTGGTTTGAGCCTAGTTACTCCTCAGTCTAACGCAAAGCATCACGTAAATCCAATGAAGAACAGACCAGAAACTGGCCAACGTGGCTTAGTGCCACAGGCACTAGCATCCCTGCTCATCAACTGCTGTATTTCATGGTCTCCCCAACGTGACAGTTGACTATGAGCTTTTGATTGCTTGCTCAACTAGCAATTTCCTCACCTTACCAGTTTTCTTGGTTTTGAAATACAGTACCTTTATTAGCCCTCTGATAAAATGTTGCATGTGGAAATCTGTTCTTCCCAACTTTTGTACGAGACATGACACATTCCCACAACACACTCTGAAGCATCAGGTTTTTGAAGCATAAACACAATAGTAATCTCAAAGATGGAAACTTGAAGACAGAAACCACAGCTGACATACAACATGCAGTCTGCCCCCAACTCTTCTGTTTTACAATGGTTATTTATGAATTCTAAGGTGGGAAAAGCCCAATAACGGAGTGGAAGTCACAACCTGCAAGTTCTAGTGCATATTATGTATGAATACAAACACATTTATGTATAAAACTGTTTTTTTCCTATTTTCACTCTCACAAACTATACGTTTCAGTTTAAATGCAAAGCATTTATCGTCAGCTTTCAGAACTACTGCATTAAGCTGGCCAACCACTGAAAGCTTCAAAAGTCACAAGTATTAAAAAAATACTCTGTATAACTGAAGGCTCCATTTAAGTCTATGCAGTGATATTGATAACAATATGAAATGTGTCTAACAGGGATGGTGAAAAGAAATGAGCCTCAATTTATCAGTAGCAAATAAGTATCTTCAATTTGCACTCTATCCCTAGAATTGTGCTAGAAATTTCTGGTGTGAATAACCCTTTTGGCTGAGTTGGAATATGCGGGAAGCTACTGCTGGATGACTGCAAGCACAAAATCCAAAGAGGATGAATGTGTTTCATAACTGTAACAGATAAACAGCGATAATAAACATAGACAGAACAGCAACATCCAAACATTCCCCAGCTCTAAGTGCATAAAACCCACAGATCCTACAGCAATGACGCATTTCTTCTAGAGGTATATACTATGGCACAAGGCAAGCAAAATACTTTAGAAGCCTAAAATGCCTTTTTCCTGAAGTGCAATGTAATGCTATGCAATCAGCCCTAGCACGTGTTTTTGCCCAAGGTCCACCTGTAGATATACGCTCCCTAAAAGAACTTTTCAACAGTGCTGGCATGGTGCAATGAGCTCTCATGATAAGTGCTCTCAAATCCATTTTTTCCTCCATCGAATCAGACTGGGGTTACGGTCGAGCAGAAAACAAGCTCTGAAAATCAGGGTCAGCTTGGTGCTGGCATTGAAAGGGCCAGGAGGCTCAACTCATCTGAACTTGTGAAAGAATGACAGAAGTCACTTTTTCCTTTCTTGTTGAAAACCTGTAGGCCACACACTGTTCCAGTATAAATAAACTTTGTGCCTTAGGCTCATGAAGCTTTTATGTAAACAAGGCAGAAATTAGCCCCCTTTATCTTTTGTTCTTTTCTTCATCTTTTGTTTCCATTACACCCATCAGCACCACACAACACATCTTCAGTTGCAAGTGAGAGGGTTAGGAGCATCTCTCAGTCAAAAGACTGCTCATGTACTCTCAATTTAATATTGTAACAAGCACGGTACTGTTTTCACTACCATCTATTGACTCTCATCATGTTTGCTACAAAGCTTTTGAAGTATTTTATTATTGAACCAAATAATTGCCTAATCTCCTTTACACACACACTCCCACACATAGAGAATAATACTGAAGGTGGAGAACACTGTGATATAAAACTGTAGCATGCTGTTACCAAAGAGCAAAAAGCACTGTATATCATACAGCGACAATAATGAAACAGAAAAGGATATATTTATATTCCTGACAATGAAATTACTACGCTTGTAAGCTTCAGTGTGGGTGTTTACCCATGCACACAACAACCACCATATTTTTTTCCACCTGGTGGCCTGATCATGTAAACTGATCCCAATAGCATATCCCTGTGTCCATGCAGGGCCACAGGGAAGTCAAATCAGCAAAATCTAATGGGCTTGTAGCAGAGCAGACCTACAATAATGCTCCAACCACATCGCACTAAGATCACGACACAGCTATTAGGAACCAGTTCTCCAATTTATCATATGACCTTGCATAAAAAAGCCTGAAAGCATGATTTATAAATCATTGTTTTATTATTCTCTCAAGCTCATCCATTTAATTTTCCTGCCTAAAACTGTCTTCCAGATAGGTTATACAATCCCCACTCTCAATTTCAAACTCTTCATAGGAAATGTGCCTCTAAAACTAGCTCAAAAATGCTTATCCAGGTATCACTGAAACTTAAACCAGTAAGTATTTAATTATACTAATCTTAGTTCAAATAAAAATGGTACATTGTAACTTTGTGTTCCAAAACACGGCAGTAGACAAGAAAGGTTTGCTATTACCTTAAGCAAGGAAAAATGTTGCCCTCACCTCAAGAGGATCAAAGCAGAGCCGGCACGCCCACACCTGACCCACACCACAGCTACTGTGGTGGGGACTGCACCTGTTATTTTTAGAGTAGTTATTTTCCATAATGGAAATCTCTGTTGTGAACTCCTGGGTTCAAATGTGTTTCAGTGAAGCGTGTTCTAATCTTTTCTTCCCAAGGGGACAGTTAAGTCTCTCAATGACAGTGAGAAATAAAAGCCCTTCATACCTCTTCATCTAATCACACAACACGTGTCTATGTACTACTTTTTTTTTATTGAGCAAATTGAGAATATGCTTTTATAGTAGAAACTTAACTTTTACAGACTTGCATATATTAAACCCAGTTCCTCCTCCTTGTTCATTTCCTCATGAAAAATCTCGAACTAAATTCTTGCAAAGCCACCTCAGCATTCCCAAAGTCACAACAACTATCTTCCTCTTCCTCCCAGTGCCAGTAATGGCAACAGACAAAGCAGCAGGTTCATTAATCACCGTCTACATCATGTAATTGCAAAGAGGAAAATTATTAGCAGCACTTTATATTAAAACAGGTATTGTGACAAACCACTTTGCAGAGACATTACAATGCAATTCTTATTCATCCTGTGTTACTGGACCTCCTAAAGTCCAAGCACAATGACTGCTCTACAACCATTAATACTGTGACAATGGGGTAAGTGGAAAAGGAGAAAGCTGCTCTGCTGCTGCATGAAGGAAAAGCTACCACCCACGGCTCCAAATGACAGAGGGAGACATGGCAAAGCACAGTCAGCAGGGCTGGGCGCACCAACATCTTCTCCTCCACCATGCCGCTTCTGGAGGGAAAAAAGCCCTGAAGGAGCCAAGCCCAGACCAATGCTGAAGCAGTTCACCCAGGGTATGGAAGGAGAGGGAAATCCTTTCTCCCCTCTGACTCAAAGTCCCTTGCCCAGGGCACTGCCTGTTTAGTCCATCTCTCAGCCGCTTCCAACAGTGACCCCACTCTGTCACATCCTGGACCCTCCACTCAGCTCACGCAGCTTAACCCCTCTGCTCCTCTGCTTGCACAGCATCTCATGCAATCAGTGCTAATTTACATTGATTTCTGGACAGCATCAGAATAAGTTAATCATTATCTAGTTCTGTAAAATGTCATTTGTTCCCAGGTACACTAAAAATAAGAGGCTTTCACCTGACTATAGAAAATGGTAACCAGCACGTGTAGCATAACACATTGTCCACACAATAAAATTCCTTTAAGCGCTCATTATCCTGCATGTGCAACAGTTTTTCACTTTCTGCACTGATTTTCACATATTCTTTCTGTTTAGAGACTGGAATTTTTTCATATCCACAAAAGGAAGGAGGCATCATTACAGGCAAATTCTGGCAATCTGGTATTCCACTGCTCTTAAAAGACAGAGAGAGCTTTGTTAATTGACTTCCAAAATGTGAAAAAATATGAGGAAAAGGAATATTCCCAAATATTGATATTGGAGCTGGTATTCACAGCAAACCAGCAACACACTAGAAAATAAAATTCTATCACCAAGATTCATCTTAAATTTATACTTATTATCTAGTAAACAGCAGTTCACAGCACACAAAGAACAGGTATATAAAAATCTTCTCTGCTTTTTCCTCTGCAAATCAAAGGCCAGGAAAACCCAGAATTTGCTTTCAAGAAAGAATGAAGAGAGCACCAGAACCAAAACCTCTCATCACTCCTGACCAAGTAGTGTCTTGTGTGGACTAAACTCTCTGATGGAGACATCTGTTTTATGTGACCTGACGTGCAAGAAAAAGCCTAGACCAAAGGTTATCTCGATGAGCTGTCTTTCCTCATAAAGGGATTAGCATGGATAGGTATAACACTGTGTGGAGACAAGAGGGAAAGGAGATGCAACAGGTTAAGTTTAAAATATAAAATTAAATCTGACACCTAAACTGACAGTCAGTCGCTCTCCATCTTGGTTTCTTTATTTGAAAGCAAAATATACTCCGTGGTGTTGTAAAACAGAAAAAACAATACCTGCTGCTTTGAACAGCAGAGACCAGGCCTTCTAGGTTTATCCTTACTGTTGCAACTGGGATATGCTTTAAAAATGCACTCTAAAATAGAAGATGAAACAAGAATGTTTTGAATCAGAATGTCCCCAAGTGCTTTTAGAGCTAGTTACATAGCGCCACAGCAATTTTGCCAACTTGTCAATAAAAATCAGAAAAAGTATATTGCATTTTCAAAAGCACATTTTACCTGGAGCAGCTACTCTGTTGCCTGCGGTTTTCCATAGAGCCATGCTGAGCACCAACGACTTCAGCCAGAGTGGCGTCTCGGTGCCAAGCAAACATCAGAGAAACTGAGTCCCCAAAAAAGACACTGGGAGAGCAGTGGAGTAGAGAGATTTCCATGGGAGGTCACAGTGAACTAACGATGACTGAACAGCAATCCTGCGAGAAATCTGCAGCTGGTGTGAGCTGCCTCAACTCCTCCTGGCAGTCTTCCGACTGCTTTTGTCGGTTGGGGATCTACTTCCCCGATCTCTCCAGATATCCAGGCTCCCTGGCTTAATATCAAATTCCTCTCCCCAAAGTATGTTAACCAGTATGTAATTACATGTTATCACAGTAGTATTATCAGCTAGCATCTTTCTCTCTTTTGGTTTGTTTCTTTGTTACTTTGATAAGAAATTCAAATAGTCACTGAAACATGGAGAGCAAGATAGATTATATATGTAAATACTAGGGCTCCCAGTACAAACCCATGTAAGCTTTATTGTCCTCAAAATACTCTGTTCTCCTTAGCTAACAGCAGATGGTGGGAAAGCACTGGTTTTCTCTTAGCATAACTGCAAAAAATTATAAAAAAAAAAAATTCTTTTTTTTTCAGCTCTTTTAACTGATTCAATAGTTTGAAAGAAGAAAACAGCTATCATTTTGAAATCAAAAGCTGAAAAGACTTCTAATTTCATTGCATCTCTTGCAAGTTCCTCTGTACCTTTTGCATCTTGGCCATTGAGGACAACAACTCCTCACACAAACTGACATCTTCAGTGAAATCCCTGTTCCATCAAAACTGATCAGAGTTTTGCCAGTGATTTCATTAATGTCAGGATCTGACCCAGATACCTATTCCAGCTATGATATATGAGGAGGAAGAACATCCCGTAAACAAGACAGACACTGGAGTGTCTTCCCTGCACTAAGGTCAATAGCCCATGTTTTGAAAACACATCTTTAAAAGAATAAAGTTTACAATTTTCATTTTGTGTTATGATTTCTTCTCAGATCTGATCACAAACAAACCTTCAGACTCGGCAACAAAGAGTTCACTATCACTACATCAATACGTGATTCTATGCCAAAAATAACTCTTTTTATGGTGTGGAGTTTGGAGGACACAGAGAATTTCTACATTACAACTCATGATCCACCTTCTGCAATCTCTCTCTAAAACCTTAATACATTTTCACCATCCATCGTTGCCTTGAGACGCTGCAAATTATAATTAACCAGTACGTTCCAACATGGGCTTGCTATGGACTAAGCAGAAGATTTTAAGTATAATTATGTTATCTAGTGAGCTCCACTAACAGCACAAATAGCTTTGAGGTGCTTATACCATAGCTGCACCTATGGAATATTTCACTAGAATAAGCACAATAGGGAAAAGTCGCATTTACTTCAGCAAAATCCCAGTACAGCTGCAAATATGCTCAATATTTGTCAAATAGAGTTATTATGTGACTTCAAAGTCCATAAAATATGCTGCTTACAAGCAGCACTTGAAAAGTATAGCTTCCCCTCCAGACCTGGGATCTGCCATCACAGGTTCCTGCTAACGAGGTCCTGTTTTAAGGAACCTAACCAAATGTACACAAACGATTAAATATATTTATCCACTGAATGAGAGGGGCTCAGTTTGTATTTTAAGTAAGTGCAGTACCAAATACCAGCTGGGCTGATTTCCTTAGCCTCTCCTCCCAAACCAGCACCTAGAGCAGACACCACCATGCCCCACAAGGCTTCCAGCTGGGCCGGTGGAAGGAAGGTGACACCTCTTCCTCCTCCCCACTGCCGTAACACCTTAAGATCAGGAGAGCAGAATCAGGCATTTCATCATTTTTACAAGGAACACCTTTTCCACCATAAGGTCAGCGAAGCGGTGGAACAGGCTGCACAGAGAAATTGTACAGTTTCTGTCCCTGGAGGTTTTCAAGACCGAACTGGATAAAGCCCCAAGCAACCTCACCTGGCCTCAGAGCTCTCCCTGCTTCAGCTCAAGGTTGGGCTAGATGCCGCCTGAGGTCCTTTCTAAACTGCATCAGCCTATGATCATTGCTCAAGAATGCGATTTTCTCATTTGATCAACGAACTTTTGATGATCACCTTCCTTCCTCATTTCATTACAGTTTTCCCCTCCCAAGATCCTGGCTCCTCTGTCCTGCCTCTTCCCCCTCTGCTAGCGCATTCCTTTGGTAGCTTTCAAGCTATTGCAGGACCAACCTAGCGAGCCCGCCACTGCACCATCTTCTTGGTTCATAGAGCCGTTCCCAGTGAATAACTACAGCATCCACCACTGCGCTCCCTAGACATTTTGGATCATGAATTATTGCAAGTTCCAGGAATTTAAGACCCATACTCTCACTTGACAACATGAAAGCAGCAAGCCAGCTATGCAGGCCTCTGTTATGGTCCCACGAACCAAGACCAACCTCTACAAACTTCCATTTGGAAGCCACAAATCCAGTTCACCATTTGCCTTTCACAGCACACATTTGAAAGGGACAAAGCTCTGTGTACCACAAAGACAAGCAGTGAAAAAGGCACTGGAGCTACCTCTTCCTCACCTTCAGACAAGGACAGAGCACTAAGTTTATACACGGTTCACGCTGAGACATATTCTGCAGCCACAAAGACTACAAACTCTTTAAAAACCTAAATCTGAAGAAAGCTAACAGCTTGCAGTGAGAACTTCTGCCTTCCCCCAGGTAAGTTACTACTTGAGACCCAACATAAGGGTTATCTTTTCATATTTGTAACTGTGTTGCAACACAAAACACTGCAGTAAGAAAAGGTAAAAGTGCTGCCTGATGTTTGCAACCATTATAAACTGGCAACTTCATAGTTACAAGATGATTCCTTCCTGTAAAGCAGACCAACTCTAAGACAAATGACTTTAGCTTTGCTTTATTAGAAAACAAATTCCATCCATTTTCCCAGGATGGGAAACTAGCTCATACAGCCAGAAGAAACCTATTCAAAGTATTAGTTGTGTAAGAATCAGATCTTTTTCTGCACTGAGCTCCAGCATGCTAGGCTGTTGGTTTGGCCTCCTCAAACACTCCTTCCCAGGCATCCAATAGCACTTTGCTTTTACTAAATGCAGCACTGAAACCTGCCAGAAAAAGAAAGAGACTGTTCATAAAGTACCAAGTGTGTGCTCCCTACAAACTGGCAGAACTGACTCCGCTTGCATTCTTAGATTAAAATCATGAACAGTGAAAGAGTGTACGCAGCCGGGTGCTATTAAGCTGAATGCCATGTCAACAGAGAATTTCTATGAAGAAAAGGCACGAGGCGGGCTTTTAATGTTATTTTAAATATTAACAATAACGTCCATGTGAAAAGGAAAAAAGAAAAAACTGCAGCGTAAAATGCTAATTACATTCTCTGTTCAATTCTATAACCCTTCTGAATTAGATCCCAAGGATTTACCATTCATTACATTTCACAGCAGTTTTCAAAAAAGTATTTCTCATAATATTCTTCAATGTTTGCCGGTCAAATGTTAACAAAAATTATTGTGCATCAAGCCTATTCATTTGCTTTTAAAATGAACACACAGGCACGCTGCTGTTGATCACCACATTCCTGTCCCACTGGAAAACCGCCAGCTGCGGTAGGTATGTAACATCAGTATTTGTTTTTTTGCTGAGTGGCAGTCCTCCGCGGTAATTATCATCTTGCACCTAAAGTAAATATTATTCTCTCGTTGCAAGTAGAAATAAAGAGTTGACTCTTCCTGTATTTTCACTGCTTGCCACCCAGCCCGCCCTGCCGGCACGCTACGTGCCCACCGAACCCAACTCTCCGTGCCCCCGTTACCGGGGCCATCTCTTTTGTTTGTGCCCAGCGAACTACGAGGATTAGTCCCCCCTCGGCCGATCACCGGCGCAGCGGCTCCGCCGCCGGTAACCCAACAACTCGCTTCCCAAAATCCCGACGGGGCGCAGCAGCCCCCGGTGCAGCCGCGGGACGGGCGGCCCCCGGGGCCCCGCGCGCAGACGGCGCCCCCCACGCGCAAGCCCCCGCCCGCGCCCGCCGCGGGGACGCCGCAACACGCGCGTGGAACGCAAAGGCGGCGACAAACCAACCCCTCGCCCGAATTTCACCGACCCCCCCGGGTCGGAGCGCCGGGGAACAAAGCGCCCGCTGACCAGCCTCCGCCGGCACTCCCGGGCGCGCCAAGGGGCGCAGGGGCCGCTCCGCCCCGGCCCGGCAGTGACAGCCGAGGAAACTTTTACTCCAAAACCGCGACGAAGCGGCCACTGGTACCACACGGGGGTCTGCCCGTGGAATTCCCGTCCCTGGGGTGCGGGGCCCGCGCGGCCAAGGCGCTCCCCCACTCGGCCGCACTCCGCGGCAGGTGCCGGGGGGACGCGGCGAGGGCTCTGCCGCCCGCAGCCCCCGCGCCGGGGGGACGCAGCGCTCCGCAGCCCGCCCCGTCCCACGGCGGGTCCCCCCCAGGCTCCCGGCCCCACTCACCAGGATGCCCATCACGTCAGCCCACAGCTGGGCGAACACCTCCGACGTGCCGCTCTCCGCCGGGGCGGCGGGGCCGGCCGCCCGCTCGCCCTCCATGCCCCGGCCCGGCCTCCGGCTCACCGACGGCTGCCCGCCGCCGCCGGCCCGCCCCGCCGCGCCATGCCTCCCCTGCCCCGGCCCGCCCCGGGACACCGCGGGCCGTCCCGCCGCCGCCCCGCAAACTTTCGGCCCGGCGACGGCGCGGCCGGCGGTGCCACTGCGGCGCGGCGGGGGAGCCCACCCGGCTGGCGGCAAAGCCCCTCCCCCCCGCCGCCGGCCTGCCCCGCGCCCCCCGCCTGCCCGTGGACTCGCCCGGCGCACGTGGCCGCCCCGGGGCGGCAACAAAGGGCCCCGGCACCGCCCCGGCGGGGTCCCGGTCGCCTCCCCCGCCCCGACACCCGGCGCCGCGGGACGGGTCGCTGCTGACCGGGCTGCCCCCGCCTCACGTGGGGGCCGGGAGCTCCGGCGGCAAAGGCGACGGCGGCTCCTTAACGCCGCGGGCAGGTTGCCCGGGGTACGGCCTGCGCCGCCCCCCGACACGGGCGGCGCGGGGAGAGGCGCCCGGCAGGTTCTGTTCCTGGTGCAAGTACCGGGACCGCACCGCTCTCCCGAGGGGATATCTGCCACCGGCCACCCCACAAAAGGCAGAGCTCTCCTCGGGAAGCGCTGCCCCCATCTATGCCTCCCGATTCCCATTACAAGCCCCCCACCCCATGAAATTAAATAATCACTAATTACAGGCAGCAGTAGGGGTGCTCCTGCATCCTTATGGGAAACAAAGGTGCCCGCACACACGGGCACGCCTGTCGGGGAAGGTACTTCAAGTAACAGCAGCCGAGCAGTGGATGTCCTTCATCCACTTTGGTGCAGGAGGCACCCAAAGGCCTGCCCTCCACCTCGCTGCTGCTGGACGCGGCAGCAAGAAAGTCCTTCGCTCCTGGTGCTCATCCCTGAGCTCTGAAGCGTTAGCTGCATCTTGAAAAGCTGCTGTTTGAAGGTGTTGTTTCTCAGAAGCACCTGTCTGCACAGGGTGGGGGTAAGAAGTGATGTATTTAACAATATGCAGCTGTCATGCACTGGCCAATCATTTTAAGAGCTGACATCTTGGAGCGGCAGTAGCTTGTCCAGCACCCCACCAGCCCCCCTTGCTGCCAGGCTGGGTGTTATGTGCCTCGCACCACCCAAACACAAGCCAGGGCCAGGCACCTGTGCTCCACCACCCCCGCTGTCCCCCCTGTTCAGCCTCAGGGGCTCCCGACTCCCCACAGCTGACCAGACTCCAACTGATTGCATGGCACCAGCAGCCTGGGAGGGCTGGAGCAACAAATGATAACCATTTGCTAACTGGGCTAAAAATAGTTTCTGTAGAAATCATAGAGCAGAAGCGGGGTGACTGCGCTCCTCATCTTCTCTCCATGTTCCTAGCAATGCTCTCTGTCCTCAAAGCAGGAGATTGTCCCAAGATTGGTTATTTTACTTTGTAGGCTAGCACCAGAGAGAAAAGATGCTGAAAATGCTTCCTTTCTCAGCAACTGGTATGCAAAGAAATGGATGAGACCTTTCTAAGCACTGGGTTACTGCAGCTCTTGCGAATAGCACAAGCAGAACAGAGAAAAGGAGGTGGGGGACACAGATGGAAAAACTAAAGAGAATCATGCTGTGGGAATGTGGCAAAGAAAACACTGATGGTGTGGAAATATACACAGTTTCTACTGGCCCTTCTTTAGAATGCACATGTAGGATACACACTATATAATGCATCACAATTATTAACGAGTGATGAGAAATTATGAAAGGCCCAAACCAGGTAGAAAATCTTTACTAATTTACTTTTAAATTGTACGCGACTATAAGCCTATGAAGTATGAGGATAAAGGTGTGCCAGTGAAGTCTTCTGGTACTCCGCGACAGCTTGCGTAACTCAAAACTGGTTTAATTAGTCGGGGGTAATTTACTCAGTGACCCTCTGAAATCCACATTGCACCACTTAGGACAGCAATGTCAACCTACTTTCAAAATATCTGAACAAGGCACACTGTTGATCTCGTGATTTAAGTATTCTGGGCTCTTCTTGTCCACAGTCTTCTGTACATTGTCTTTTTTGTAGTTTGGAGGCGTATCTTTAAAAAAACCTCGACGACTCTGCAGCACAAATTCTAACCCCCCCCTCATTGTTCTGACTCGGGCAGCAGTAGATTAAGATCAAATAGGTGCAATGGGCAGCACTCCCACTTGCCCTGCCCCTCCCTGCCGATGGAGGTCATTGCCCCTGTGCAACGATGACTACACTACTTGGAGAAGCAGGTCCTGAATATCTGCACTTTTCAACAGGTAACAGAAGCTAGATTATAAATTGTGGTGGTCCAAAAGCTGCTTCCTGAGTCATGATGTCATCCTTTTTATGGGGCAGCAACTTTCAGAGGAGCGTGATGCATGGCTGTGGCAGCCTTCCCCTCAGCCAGCTGACTTTAAATTTAATCTGAAACACAAAGCCTTTGACTTTAAAAAGGGGAGGTTAGGAAAAAAAACCCACAAAACCTTGCAAAGTCATTGACTCCAGGAGCAGTTGCTTTAAGAAACAAATTGACATGAGAGAATTGCAACAAATCCATGGCAGTTTACAATAGCTATCATCTTCTATGGTCTTGAAATTACAGTATCTATTCATCTTCAGACATTCACAAGATGCTATTTTCAAGACATTCAATGATATGCTAAAATAGTCCCTGCTCTCTTTCTCTGAAATAGACCCAGCTCCCAGATATCACAGCAGTTCCTCTATTTTAATGATGCCAATGTCCTGCAGTAATAAATCGCAAGAGCATTTCACAAAAGCCAGCTGCAACAGGAGTAGGGAAGTTTTAGAACAAGTAGATGTTCAAAACAAGAACAGTTTTGAAGTTATGACTGCAGTATTTGGTTTGGGTACAACTGCTACTACAGAATTAAAAGTAATTGAAATTTAGCAAGTTAGAAAACAGTTTGTTTGAATTTTTTTCTGTAGCTGTCTAGACCATAACTCAAGAGACCATGATCTAGAAGCACGTTGTGCTGGACCTCTGTATGCTACTAGGAAGAAACAGATCTGGTCAATTTTCTAAAATTTTTGGGACATCTCACAGGAGGGTCTGACCAAACACTTAACATTTGGAAAACTTGGAAAATGGTCACTGCGCACTGCAGGGCAGCACTAGGCAGCAGGGAAGCAATCCTGACACAATTCCCTGGTGTCTCGCACCCACAGTGCATGGGCTCACAGCTGCTCTCGCGTACACCTCTCAGTACACTCTGGACGGAAAGTCCCACCACAAAGCAGCTACAAAGCTCCCTGTGGTGGTTGTTCTCCTGCAAATCCCTACACAGGGGATGGAAATGATCAA
Source organism: Falco rusticolus (assembly GCF_015220075.1). NCBI lineage: Eukaryota > Metazoa > Chordata > Aves > Falconiformes > Falconidae > Falco > Falco rusticolus. Next base: position 46,564,377 of record NC_051192.1, read on the forward strand.
CACATGTGGTGAATCTAGTTTCGCTCAGATGCCAGATGCATGTGAGTGTATCTTCCTATCACACCATCAGCTACACGTGGGCGTGCAGTTAGTAAGTTTCCCACATCTACACATCAAGCAAGATTAACCAACCTGGAAAGTACTCTTCTGTATTTGAGACAGACAGGCTTTTTTTCTAGAGGGATACTCTGAGCAGGATCCCAGCTCCAGGTTAAGGTGGCCATAGAAAACCTCATCCTCCTCTCTTTACTGAGGGTTTAGGGAGATTGCCTTCACCAGGCCAAACTCTTTCTCTGTGAAAAACACAAACCTGAAATGCAAACCTATGATCATTAAGATAAAAGATGACAATCTTTCTGTCCCAAAGTAGCATGTATCATCTCACCACAGTGTCACACAAAAGTGATATGATAATTTTGACAAAGCATTTAATAGCAAAAAATTGAAATATGCACCAGAATAAATGGAAAAGATGACATGCACCATCAGAAACAGGCTATCACAATGGCTGGCAACCTTTTAAAAGGCATTTAATCCAAGAAATCTATACCACAAACACCACCGAGCACTTTGATATCAGTTTTAAACTACTTGCACGAGACTAGGAGAGATCGGGTTGCCTTAGAAAGTGGATCATGTCCCACGGTGTAATGGACACCAAACATCATGGGTTCCTGATAGATGACCTGAGGGAAATGGCTTCCTGCTCAGAGGCCTAGCAATTAACTCTGCATGCATGAACAAAACGCATGAGGTTTCTCAACATCGCTAACAAGCACCCTGCCCAGTATATCAAGTCTAAATCGGAACATCAAAGCTTCAGAGAAATAAATAAGCAAGCCATTGTATGCACCGAGGGTGCAGGGGAAGGGAGAAATAAAAATTCCAGTTAGCCCCAACAAGGGACCCACAAAAGCTCTAAAACTCTTAGCACAAGCAAATAACAATGTAACACACTATTAGCAGTGATTGTATCTCCTTTCAGCTCTCTCCCTCCTTCCCCTTGGTGGGGGTCATCAAACTGAAATACGCAGTTTCACATCACAGCCCTTGATTGGAACTGCAATCCTTCCCAGCTGCAAGCTCCACCCCATCAACTTGTCACGATCCACCTTGGATCATTGTCCTCACTACCTTTTTTTTTTTTTAAAAAAAGTCCTTCTAAAACATAATGTCTTTTAAATCTCATGTGTTACTTCATTTTTAAAGTGTTTTCCTTAAGAATTATTTAAGTACAATTATTATTTCTGGTAGCGGGGTCCCTCAGAGTGGGAACCTCTGCATCACCCATATCAGCCAAAGGAGCTAGTAGCTGCTCTCCAGCAGAAAGCAGAAATGCCAGTGATTGCTCCAGAAAGCCTCTAGTGTGGGGCAGGATGGGGAACATCAGCTCTTTCTGCCAAATAGGCTGATGCTCCTTCTCAGACACTATTAGTACATACAAGCATAAACTATAAGAGAGCACTGGCTCTATCATGTGCATTTGCACATCAAAGTGCTACATGTTCCTAAAATGTTCTCATTTTGGTACCCTCTGCCACATAGATAACTACAGAAGGTATTCCTGATTTTGAAAGCAGTGCAAACAATACTTATCCACTGGTTTTAAAATAGACAGTATTTAGACCATACACTCTTTGCTGTACAGTCAGAAATCATTATTTATTCTTTTAGAGGCTTAGCTGTCAGCTCCCAGTCTTATTGCCAGCCTTGTGACTAGGGTATCACATCACAGCAGTACACTAATATGCCCAACACGAACCAGATGGAGTTAAGTCTGTTTAATTCTATCAGGAGAAAACAGTTAGGAACAATGAATTGCTTTATTCTGATAAAAGTCTGAGCTCTCCGCATTACACCCGATCCATCATTCTGCTAGATATCATTATGCTACTAGATTAAAGGATAAGGAGTGAGATACACATGCCCAGGAAAATCATTCCAGTAGTCTAAATACTTTGGGCTAGCACCACGATCAGTAGACATACAAATACTGCTAAGCAGGCTTCAGTTGAAATTGGTGACTGTGATTTTGCATGACAAATCATATAAGGGAAAGAAATCTAAACACACTGAGTGTCACAGCTCTTCTGGAAGGAGACATTTTGACTCATAAGGAGAAAGGAAAGATTTGTATCCTCCCTTCCTGCCCACAGATGTGCTCCACAAAGGCCTCTAATATCCTGCCCAGTTCCCCTCCCCACCGTGGAGCGCAGCACCGGGTTTCTTAACTGGGAGACAGCAGCACTAGCTCAGCCAGCGGAGGGGCTCCGGCAGCCAGAGTGTGACTGGTGAGGACCACACATCCCTAGGGACACCACAGCCACGATCCTGCTTGGGTGCACAGCATGCCACTCCAAAACCACTCGCAGATCAGAAATCCGTGTCTCCCACAACATCAGGCACTGTCCAGACAGTTTCCACATTTTACAAACCCTCTTCACCTTACTTACTTCTGCCTCCTTCACCCAAACTCAGCATCCCCTCTTCTCTAGCTGCACAGCAAAGCCAGCTGTGATACTTTGCTCCTGTCAGCGTTTAGTTAGCATTCATTTTCTATTCGTTTTCTGCAGCACACAAAACTCATAAAAAGTTTTATAAGCCTTAATTTTTCAGACAGTTCAGCATCCTTTGGGATGTCTAGGGGCAGCCTCTACACTGTCACTCACAGCTCGGTCAATTTTCTATTTTTTTTTTTTGTAAGCATCTGCTAGAAAGGATGCATACAAATCTTTTTTGTAAGAGACTTACAAAATCCACAGAGACAGAACTATTTAGCTCAGTGTCTTTTAGCTGCTCTTATCCCAAATAATTCTAGAACTGGGGAAGTGAAAAGGCAAAAAGCAAGCCTCAGAACTGGGAATAGGACTTCACCCTCTCCTTTTCCCAAGTGCGGCGTCCTTTGATTCCTTTGTTGAAAGTCCTAGTAAATTACTAATGAAAAGGAGTCTGATGATCTCATCCCAAAGCACATCATAAAACCACCCAAAAATAAGGTACAACTTAGTAGCGTGTGATAGCTGTGTATTTCAGAGATGCTCAGCGCTGACATAAATGTCATACTAAGTTGACTATAGTAAGGTGGGAGGAGCACCAAGAGAGGTGGCCAAGCTCACACTGTTGTGAGTGTGACTGACTGTTATTACTACTCACTTTGTGACCAGCTCAGATTTTTGAAGTAAGAATGGATATACCTCAGAAAAAGATGTTTATTGCGTCTCCCTTTGAAAGGGAAAATAACTTTCCTAAAACTAACACTTTCTGGGAAAAGAAACCCAAGATCTTTCATTAATTGTGACTGCAAAAGCAATGGAAATGCAGATCTTAAAAAAAGTCATCTGCTTGCTATCAACAAAGAGATAAGAAATTATACAGAGCTGCCCTTAGCAAAATATTACATACAGCAAAATACATGACGCAAACATGCCAGTGGTAGAGACTTGCAAGAAAACAAGAAAGGAAGAATTGCTTAGCTTCTCTTCCAGAACAGACCACTTCCACCCAAAAGCCATTTCCTCCACACTCCACCTAACACTCGCTCCCCAATTTGCCAATTAAATATTGTCCAAAAACATACCAGAACACAGATTATTTCCTCAACTGTTTCTTTAAAAGTTAATACACCACCCTTCTGAACAAGCAACAAACAGACCCTACCAAAGCCTAACTTTCAGTCCCACAAGGATTCAGTACCAAGCTCAGACCCTGCACTTCTTAAGCCTGTGTCCCAGATCACATAGTTGTATTATTAGTGAAGGAGTAGGTGGGTCTGCTTAATGCAGAAGCCAAGCAAAGAATCCTGCCTGATGATCTCAGCTAGCCACAGGTGACGGTAATAGATCAGATGTGGTTATTTGATGTTTGCTTGCAGATCATGTCAGCCCAGGGTCAATTTTCCCTACTGCAACCACTTGAAAAAAAATTACTGGCTTCAACCTCTTCTTTCAGATCAGTTTCTACTGGGATGACTCCTGCTCTGTTGCCAGAGCTTCTCCTCTCGCCTCCATCCCTGGAAACAGCTTTCATCAGCAGGCTCTGATGGATACAGAGCACCCAGCCTTCTCTTACTTTCTAAACAGCTGCCCTACCTTCCTTTTAAACACTTCCTGCTCACTCCCTGGAGTACCAGATCGAACCAAAACACATGTCCTACCCCCTCTCAGAGTTGTGCCCCTGGGTTAGCTGACCCGTGCACCACCCAGCGAGCCCAGACACGTACATTAAGATATAATTTATGGAAAAACAAACAGCAGTTGACTAGCAAGCAGTAGGCAAGCAGTTGTGTTACACGTGGTGTTGCAATTTCTGCTGTAATGATAAGTGTTCAAAACTCACAGATGTCAGGCACCTGAAAATTACACTTGCATTTAAATATAATGGAATTTTTAAAGCAAGACTTTTGGAGTGCTTCATCTTCAATTGTCTGAGTCATCAGGGTGCACTTAGGTCACATTTTCATACTTCCATTGGAAAATAAAAGCCAGAATTTACATTTCCACTATTAAAAAAACAGCAGCAAATTGAGATTTTTTACATCACTTGGCTCCAGGTGGCAGGATGTTAAATAAATCATCAAGCTTGTGATGAAGTCAGGAGCATTCGCAAGATGGGGGCAATGTAGTCAAGATGACAAGTGTTCATTTCAGCTGTGGCTGTAAACACAGGCATGAGCTTGATTCACAGAGCCTGTGCTCTTCTGGAGAAACCTTACTCTTCACTACTACCCTGCAAGCTGTACAATCATTCAAGATTTTCTCAAATCAGTTTCAAATTGGCATGGGAAAATATATTAAAGCCTGCTCTACACTTACAAGAGTTAACAAGGAAGTGGAGAATCATATCCAATCTGTACATTTCATTCTCCCTATATTGCTAATGACATGTTTCACTTCATAAAACTTCATTAAGTAATAGAGAAAGAAGAGAAACATTGCTTTGCAGCCAGGCGCACCTGAAGACCTGGAACTGTGCATTTTACGTCCATAAATTCATTAAAGGGGCACTAGACACTACTTCTGTAACACAGTGAGGAGGGGGAGTAATTCCAAAGAGCAGCTGCTTCCAGTTAGGGCAAACTCAGCTGGAAAGCAGAAGTGCCTGTCAAAGTAATTAAAGTGAGGAGAAGCTGTCTGTCTGAAACTCCAGCTTTTAAGCACTGGCCAACCTACTCCCAAAATGTAATTTATTAAAGAAAAAAAAAAAAGAAAAAGGCAAGCAAGAGAGACAAGTGAAAACAGGCTTAAGCATTGCTGAAAACATACCTGCAAGCTATTCTCTCAATAAATATTTTGGGAAGTTAGTGAACAGAAGGATTATTGTGACTGTGGTGGCGTGAGTGGGAAGAATTTACCCTCCACAACTCAACCAACTGCATCAATGATGATACAACAGCCCCCAAGGGCAATGAGCTAACTGCGTTGGCTCCATGTTGGTGAAGTTTTACAAGGAAGTCATCTTGTTTAAGTATATGTAGAGTAGGCTGGTATGTCTAGTTCTTAGAAAAAAAGAGTCTTCATTTGCAAGGATTTAATAATTAGGCAATTTTGAAAATGGCCAAATACACTTCTTCAGTACAAGTGTATCCTGTAGCAACATATGCCTAATAAAAAGTAATTGAGATCTGGGTTTTTGAAAGTTACTCATGCACTTGATCCCAGAAGTACATCAGCCATTCCTTTTGACTTCTGTGGGAAGATGTGATTTATGAGAACAAATTTAAACAAACAACTGTTGCTTAGCTAGATGAAGGTTAAAGGGACTGGAAAGGATGCAGTGATTATCTGAAAGCATGAAGGGTGTGTAAACACCAAGGGGAAAGTCAGATTGCTGAAGAAAGCTCAAGAGGGTGTAACTCAGGGCAATGAGATAAATGGATGTGTTTTTAAGCCCTGAAATATTGGCTCCTAAAACGATGACATTATTTGTGTATACAAATGAGGCTCTGGTCATTTCAGAAGTCATCACTATGTCACTGAGGACAAAATATGTGAAAGTGGACTAAAAGGAACGAAATAGATTTGCTATATTTATATGCAAAAATATGAGGGGAATATGATAAATAGCAGCAGTAACTCTGTATCTTGGGGGCAAGGCAGGTGACCTTCCGGAATCACTTTATATCATCTGCCATCTCCACCACTGAGGAGGCAGCAGCAGGGGTAAGTGGTGAGCCCACAAGGCTCTGGGCTAGATACAATCCATGGCTTCATTTCATGTGGCTTGCAGCTACATGAATTATTTTTGCGTGTTTTTAATGGATAATTCTAAGGGGTATGCTATCTGGGCAATTGCCTAAGTGTGAAAAGCCTATGTGGCCCTTAGGTTCCTCATGGTTACACATGTGGCATTTAGGGAATACATAAGCATGCGGTAAGATGCCAGAAAGGTATTAGGCCTCAATTAGATGATTTTCATTACTCACCAGCTTTCAGTTTTTATAAAATTCAAAACTCCTGGAGATAAATATAATTATTATATTTATTGTTTATTATAATTTGGTAAGTATTATATTTGTATATGTGAACAGAATGAGCAGACAGAGCTAAGAAAAGACTGTGTTTTGACTTGTCAGAAAGACAGATTCCTTACCTCCTAAAAGCATACTCCAAATGTCGTGATACCCTTTTATCTCTTAGCATTTTCCAGGTAACATGATACTAACAGACATGCACTTCTAATGTTAGAAAGGAAATACAATTGTTCTCTTGGGTAGTTACTTAAAGCAGCTTTCAGTGTATCAAACACGAGTTAAACTTATGCCTTCTATTGCCTGTACTTGTCCAGCTAATGCTCATGTTTATCTGCAACCAGAAAGGAACTCACAGGACCTAGCTGTTCATGGCACCCCCAAACATGCACGATATTATCCTGGTCTCTAACAAGTTCAAATGCAGCCAAAGGTTTTGGCAAGGGATAAAAAAATTTAAAATATTTTAGCTATTTCCCGAAGGAGTGTGTGTGTATATATATATTTAGGTAAAAGAGGTTAAATAGCTGAATTGATTTTATATGGATGTATGAGAAATGACTGTAACAGGCTCCCCATATGACAGACAATTCATGTCAGTGTCAAAGGGCTAAACAGTATTAGAGGCTACTTAGTGTGCCTGGTAGTTTCAAACAAGTTCATCCAAGAATGCCCAGGCTTGGCTTTAAGATACAAAGGTTTTGGCAGTAATAATAACAGCTGCCTCCATCCCTTGTTCTCACTCCTGCACCATGGTAATTACAAATGAGGACTTGTAGAGAGGAGAGTTCAAGAAGGCTAAGGGAGTGCGAGCATGGGGCTGGAAAGATACACAGAAAGTATATAACATTTATTTTTCCACCCTATCATCCTGTAAGAGTTTAAAACAGCCAAATAGATTTTTCAAGAACCAATTGTGTCAAATCAATCTAATTTCCTTCCTTGGAGGATAATTGCTACTGGATAAGAAGTAGCAGCAGATGGAATACATACTGAATTTAATAAGGTTTCCACCTTATTCAACACAGTCAGCTGATACCATTATAAAGTGGTACACAACTGGTTGAAAAAAACACTTTCAGAGATTAGTTTTCAGTGGTTGGCGGCCAAAATGAAAGAATATATTGAGTGGAGTTTTGCAGGGATCTGTTCAATATTTTAATTAACAGTTTCGCTGGTGGAATAGAGAATAAGCGCACTGAATTTACAGATGACAGAAAGCTCAGAGAGCTTGAAAATAACTACTGAACATGAATCAAACAAGTCATCTTAGTGCAGAGCAGCAAGTTTCATAGTAGGACATACCCAGTACAACCAGTAGGATACACAACCACATGCAAGATGTAGTAATCTATACACTGCTTACCAACATGCCCTAGATCTCAAGACAGACATTGACTAATGGGAAGAAATGTAGCAGGCAACTACACGAATGAGATGTTTATGTGCAGAGATTGAAAGTGTGACGATGCATTATCTAAGACAAAAGAAGATTGCCAGAGAATAGGATAAGAATTTTAAAATATGTAAAAGCTTTTCTTCACTAAGAAAAATAAAATTCTTTATCTTCTGGGGATAGGGCAAGAATGAACAGGTTTAATTGCAGCAGGGGTGATTTGGGGTTAAACACTAGAAAAAGCTTTCTAACTGCAAGGTTCATAAAAGCGGTGGAATTGATTGCCTGCAGTCAGTGTAGTGCCTTCATCACTGTCTAACCTGTTCTTGAAAGCTTCCCAATATCCAATTATTTTGGTACAAATGATTCTGCACTGGGGCTTGGGGTTGGCTAAATAATGTCTTAAAAATCTTTCCAGTATTTTTTTTTAATACTTTTTTGTGTTTTAATTCTTTAAAACCAGACTGTCAAAGTCCTCCGTACAGCAGTCAGTATTTATTCAAAAAGGATATCTGAATGGAATTCATGCCAAAAGGGCAACATACAATGCCACAAGTTAGAATTAGAGCTTGCAGGTACCAAGGACACCACAAAGGGCATTTAAATGCTTTGTATGCCAGTGCCACAGAAACCACTATTGAAACCTGGAGAACGGGAGAATTTTTGCACAGGTTATTTGTAAATCCTGTGATTTTGGTAGTGACCTGAAGTTCTATCCCAGAGTTTCCTACCACCTGGCCTGCTTTTAATATTAACATTTGTACAAGATGTTTGAGTGGCTGTGGCAGCATGTAACTGATACAACTGAGGATGACAGTTGCCAGAGGGACAGGCTGCTGCACAAGGGAGCCAAGAATCTCAAACTCCATCCACTTCATAAGAATAATCCTAACAATTACAGCTGCTCGAGGGCAAGGGGTTTGTTAGATCATTTATACCCCAAATGAAATGCATTAAATATTTGTTTGGGTATTCCTGCCCTTCTTGGTCATATCCAATGGCATTCACCATAAAATACAGTCTAGCTACCTTTCAAAAAGTGAGATCATTGCCAGCTTTCTTCAAAGAAGTAATTTCTGGGGAAACATACGTGTCTATTGGGATTCAAATGATGAAGCACATTGCATATGTAGCTTTCTTGTGTAAATCAGACCCGACAAGGATTGTACAGCCTTTAGCAGAAGTTACACTCAAAACAGTTATTCTGTGTTTTTCATATGTGACAGATGTATGTGCAAGAACTTAGTATGATGGTGGCATGGCAAGATTAGCAGAAATCATTGGGACAGTTACATTCTTCTCTGAGACCTTCATAGGCACCAGCCTTTTGGAAATCAGACCCTCACCATGTCTGAAATCCCAAAACTGGACATTCACAAAACCCCTCCTTTGGGAGCCTGAAAAAGGGAGGAGGCGTGGAGAGACATTCATGCATCCCAGAAATAGTATTTCACAGACATCTTCATGTGTTCTACACATATTCAATTACATATGTCATTATGTGACTGCATAGGCAGACAACACTGCTCTTTACACTAAAATATATGCCCATGATAACATCTGTGGCTGCAGATATACGTAATACAATGTATGGTAGCCAAGTCAACAGCAAGTGAAAAAACAGCCAAAATGGCAAATTCATCAGCAAGAAATAATTTCCCTGGGTTATGAATTTCGAAGAGGCTTCATAGGCCAGTTAGCAAGTTATCTCTCTCAAGTTATTCACCCAGCAGTGAGTGAGTTAAGCTGCTGGTGAGGAAAAAGCGCTCTCTGAGACTCCACCAGTCCACATTTTCTGAGGCAGGGTGCATGGAGAGAGTTAGTAAGGTTCTGTCATTTAGATACAACAGTAAAATGGCATCCCATCTGCTCTACAAATGTCAAAGAGCTTCATGGCACCTGTCTGGGGAGGGGGGAAAAATGAGCAAGAGTTTACCACAGGTTTGGATACTCCTGTCAAACAAAGAACTCTTTGTACTAGTGCTTTCTGCAGCAAAAGTCCTTTGGAAAAGTTTGGAATATTTTTTGCAGTAGTATTTTATATCAGAGGGTGAAAAGAGAGAAAACATATACATACCCTTTCCACACTGAATGCCTTACCACAAAAAAGGAGTGAGTTTTGTTGCAACTGTGAAGGTGCAGTAACTGTAGCTAAAAACTCCACTGGTAGGAAAACAGTCCCTCCCCTCAAGCACAAATGGTGAAAGACGGATGAAGTCGGCAACTTATACTTTAAGTACCTTATTTCCCTGCCAGAAGGGCTTAAACCCATTCCTAGTAAATTCTTGGTTTGCACACTGCAAAAGGTACAATGCCAATTGTAAATCTCCTGCTTACTTCCCCTGGAACAGGAGCAGTTTCTGGAAAGGAGCAGCAAGAAGCTTCCTTTCTCCATAATCCAGTTGGGACCAGGGAAAGCCAGCCTGTTTTCTGTGTTGCACTGAACAGAGACAAGGTCTCCCCTGAAATCCCAGTGCTCCCTTTCTGCAGCCTCCCTGCATTAGCTGCTTATGCTTGCTTTAAAATATCTGAAAACTAATCAAATTTGCACAAAACCCAGAAAATGAAGGTTGACATGGATATAAAGCAATAAAGACAGATTCTGAAAAGAGCTTTTTTCCTTCGTATGACTATCTTCTGCGTTAAAAAACACTCTAAATCTAAAATCATCAGTGCTTGGACTTCATCATAGCTGACAATTACCGTGGCAACTGTGAAAGGGAGCTCTCTCTTTTCTAAGCGACTTGCTCTTCCTGCCTGAACTGCCACCGTGCCAGCTCTCTACAACAAAAGATATTATAACTCTTGCAGTAATAATAAGTTACAATGTTGTTAGAGTTACCAAAGTCAGAGGAACGTATGAGGTAAAATAGAAGCTTTTGTCTTACACAAAACGTTCTGGAAACTCTAGAAATAAATAATGCAGGAATAAATTCAGGACCAGGAAATGACAGGTAGTGGGATCATTATGAAAATTTTCCTGACAGGTGTTTGCCCAAATATATCTTTTACGATGTTCCAGTTTCTGAACATGTTTTGTTACTTCTTCAAGTATTATTTAGTATTTAGCATGTATTCAGTGTTTATTACAGAAGCATCTGGACACCTCACCTAAAGAAGATTTTCCTTATTGTACTAAACACTGCATATACATTAAGGGCATTTTCACTCTCCATCCGAGTCAGAAATAGAGGGTGAAGATGCATGAGGATAAAATTATTTGCACTGGGAAACACAGCAAATAAGTAATCGAGCCAAAAAGGAAATCAAGGTCTTCCTGAGTCGCGGTCCAGGGCACTGCTGACTGGACCAAGCTGTACTCTTCTAGCTGTAAATAATCATGCACCAGCCCAGGCTGCACATCACATGCTCCATGACTCTAAGAAAGCAAAGATATCTTAGGAAATGATCTGTTTTGCTAGACACCTTTTATACAATGAAGCATAACAGAAATAAACCTGTTAAGAACATTACAGCAATGACCACAGAAAATACACAGCTGTAAGATGACACTTATTCTCCTAACTGGGAAGGGGAAATGCTCTGTAATAAAGTCCCAAACTATGCAAAGACGTGGGAGTGTTTTCTGGAAAGTAATACTTCTGTACTACAAAGTGCATGCGAAACGCAGAGTTTCACAAGAAACTGAACTATCAAATATTTTTGAAGTCAAGTCTTTTCGCAAGGCAACTTGGTATCTTAGAACTAAAAGCATTATAGTAATCTGCAGACCTTTATCAGCACTGTGATCTTTCTGGAAGGTAACACAGTGACAGGCAGTCGTATTTCAATTGTATTTTCCATGTAAAATTACATTCATGATAATTACAGAAGTGGCAGACACTATATCATAGTAACCCATGGTCATAATTTGCTGATACAGTACTGAAGATGAAGAATCACGGAGTATTCAACTACAGCTACAGTAATCTACATTTATAAGAATCATAGTGGTAGTTTTCTCTCTCTTCATTTCAGGCTCTCACAACCTTTGGATTTCACGTTACCTCCCCATATCGAAAACTATATGCCAATATGGTGAAAAGGGAGAAAGAGAAATGAAACATTTAGAACAATCTAGCTCCTGAAATCCTTTCTCTATCAGTATCAGTGGAGTAAACAAATTGCTTTTGAAACCTCTACTGCTAATGCTAACTGCTTAAATAGATAGTAGATGCCGCCCTCTTACTTACTAGCAGCAATGCAGGTAACAAACACTGTGAATCCACCATTAATTCCTAATACATTTTTTCGGAAGCTGTAGTTTTCAAATTGTGGTTCATGGACTTCTGAGGTCTTACTAAGTATCTTAACGAAGTCCTTATAAAGTAATTAAGAAAATGTCTTCATTTTAATACCCTTAAATTTACCACACTGATTTGCATTTACACCTAGACATCTTTAAGAATACAGGAAGGCTGCAAATCTCTTTTTCTGAGTTTGAACCAGAGTCTGAAACTAACTGGATAAGTTACAGTACCAGATGCAGAATATGCCATTAAATGATGGTACGTACTAATGGAAGCCATGGCTAATGTGTAGGAATTGTTGCAAGCAAAAGGTGTGTGGGCTAATCAGTTATTCTGGGGCAATTTAGTAGTCAGTTCAACATAGCAAAGTCCTAGCAGTTAGGTGAGTAAGTGGCATAGCGGCCCTGAAATATGTGTACACTGCACTGAACTGTGTGGTCTTTCAAAGGAAGGAGGAAGAATCAGTCAAGAGGAGGAGGTGGCCATGACATTTTCAAGGAAATTACGAACCCTCTTTTAAGACATCTAAGCCATTAGGTATGCAGGATTTTTCTCCTACAGTTTCAAAAAAATATATTTAGAAGTTTGTTTCCCTTTGTTAGGGTCTTGAGCCTCTTCCCTTGCCTGTTGCTTGCCTTTCAATTCATCAGCAGCCCAGGCACCTCCAGCACAAGTGGGAAGCACTCCTGCTCCTCTCTGGGTCTTTAGGCACCTTAGTGACCTCCCTTCACCCATAGTTCCGGCCTCTCTCAGGAAAGGCAAGAAACTTCTCTTTGTTCAAAAAAATGGAGCAGGAAATGCAAAGAAACAAAACCATGGATTCCTAGGGAAAGTGGGACAAAACTGGACAATAATTGAGCTAAGGGAGAGGGCACAGGGGCTCACTAAGCATCACCTTAGATCCTACCAAACCAGTGTAAAAGACCAGGCAGAGAAGAGGGGCACACATGGATGTGTGTGCATACATGTGCACAGGTGTGTTGGGGCTGGATGCAGAGGCTGTGCAGAGGATACTGCCAAGAGCACTTGGACATCTTTGACCACAGGATAATGGCTCCACTACAGATTCCCTGCTATCCTGCTGTTATCCATCTAGTGAAGACAGACAGAAAACAACAAAGTGAACTGAATTGTCCCCTCCTGACTAAAACAATGCAGACAATGGTCAAAACGCAGGGAAATGATGGAAAAGAGGGGAAAAAAGAGCACAAACTGTGAAAGAGGAAAAAGAGATACCGGGGTTCACTGTAAGGTCACCAGAGGGACAGCAACAAATAGCAGCTCAGTCTGGCAAATGTATTAAAAGCCTGTCTGCTAATAAAAGAGCTGTGAGGAATAAAACAGGAGGAACTGGAAGTCTTAATGCATAATAAAAGATGAGATTTAACTGGCCTAACAGAAACTTGCTGAGAATTCACACAACTGAAATACTACCATAGAAAAGGTAGGGCTTGTTTGGGAATGATAAGCAAGGGAGAGGCCTGCATTTGTATTTCAAAGGGAACCTACGCTTGTCTCAGACCCTGGAAAGGCAGAGCAGAAAGCCCTGTTGAGAGTTTTTGGGCATTAATAAGGGGAAAATAACAAAAGGTCTGGTACTGTTGAACACCTACTATAAATGACTACATCAGGTATAAAGCAGGTTGAGTAAGGATTATTTCTGAATAGTATCACACAAAGCAGAACCCACTGGTAAGCAGAAAGACCAGGCTACCCAAATGCTCCTGAGACACAAACCCCACAGGCCATTAAGTGTGTCTCTGGTATGTAAGTAGGAGAAAGTGGCTAGAGGTGGTCATGGCAGCTGCAGCCTGGGTGTGAAACAGGGAGAGAACCTGAGCCTTACCCACCCTCAGAGAGGTCACCTGTGTGGTCTGGGTCCCCGCAGGCTCACCGGCCCTTCACAGGGCTGCCCCACACCGCCTCCCTGTCCCACGCCGCCTCCCTGTCCCACGCCGCCTCCCTGTCCCACGCCGCCTCCCTGTCCCACACCGCCTCCCTGTCCCACACCGCCTCCCTGCCCCATGCCGCCCCCCTGCCCAACGCCACCATCCTGCCCCATGCTGCCCCCCTGCCCCACACAACCTCTGCCCTCCAGCCGCCTTAGCCACTGACACCGGAATCTTTCTGGCACGCTAGTCTGGTGAGGCCAGGAGCATAGATCCAGGCACAACAATACAGGTGGTTAATGTTGCAGAAGACAGAAAAAAGGCAAGCATAAGCTCATCCTTACGAGCCAAAAGCAGGTTTCACAGGGGACCCACTGACCTTTCAGTCTGACCTAGAGTTACAGGAAAAAATGCTCAGGAACAAAGAATCACACACACTATTTGTAAGCACGTAAAGATATCAAGGTCATGTGCTTTTGTGAGAAACAACGTAAATTATTGTCAAATGAAGCTAATTTTTGTTCAACAGTACAATGATATACCTTACAAATAAGAAGGAAGGAGATTAGATATATCTCCATTTTCATATGGTTCCTCATGCTGCCACACATGGTATATTCGTTATTCATGAGGAGACCGGTCTACATGAAAATGCCAGTGCATGACAGGGAAACCATATCAAAGAGTATTTATCATTGGTTCCTCATCAAATCGGAAATATGCATCAAGACATTTTGACACTATTCAATATTTTTGCAGCGTACTCATTTAGGGACTGCTCACATTTGGAGAGTTGTGATCAAGACATCCATTTTGAGGCTCTTCCAGGGCCAGTAACCACCCTCTCCAGATCACGATGCTCCGCAGCAACCTGAAAGAAGTGCCTGAGCCTGCAGAGGCCAACAGAAAGCGCTGAAAATCATGAGTAAGAGAGGACCGTGTCGCAGGCTAGCTTCTGCTGTGGGTGATGCAACCTGATCTCTGAGTTTTTAGATTGCACAGAACTAGAAGGAGCTGCAGGCATATTGGAGAGCATGGTTAGATACACAGATGGATATGGAAATTAGAGAAATGGGCTAAGACAAACAAGAGGCAGTATGCAAAAAGGACATACTGTTGCAAAATACTTCACTTGGGAAGAAATAAGTTAGGAGGATGAGCAGGAGATGGGAGACAGCTGGCCCTGCGGCAGTTGTCACAAAAGGATCTGCAGGATGCAGGCTGACCATGAGTAAAGTTCTTCCTTGCTGTCATAGAAAAGCAACCATTATGTAAAGATTTACTAACAGATGACACATAAAATAAATCTTTTGCTCTCCTTAGCATTGCAAGACCTTCATCAGCTGGCTATGAGACTTATTGCTGACACTGCATTTCAAAAAACATCTGAATCAATTGAGTCCAGAGAAGAACACCTTAAATAACCTAGAGGCCAAATTATTAGGTCTACAAGACATGTCCTTCAAAAAAACTCAGCTGCCTGGGAGTTAGTGCTAGCTCACTTGGAAGATCTTCAACCTAAGAATTTATGACAGCTGGCATTTCCTTGCCCCTCTACAAACACATGAAGTTATGTGGACACAATATTTCTTTTTTTTTTTTTTTTTTTTTTTTAATGGAAATTGAGATCAGGAGAAGAAAGCAGGGATTTTTAACCCTCTTGATTTTATAATGCATGAAAATACAGTTTCAGCATATTTCAAATACTGAAAAACCCCCACCTGGCATAAAAAGACACCAAAAATGTATCAAGGAGAATTGCTTAAAGAAGAATTCTCATTATTCAAGAAGCCTAAGCTAATCTTGAATGGCTGAGATCAAGAATACTGCCTACTTACAACAGACTAGAAGAGGAAGAAAATTGAAAGTATTAAAAAAAGATGGTCTTCATATTTTATGAAGAAAAGAAAATAAAGCCCAGTTGAATTTTTTATTATTTTCTCTTAAAAGAGACAATCTGCACTTAGAGATATATAATCCTCTGGCCACAGTGATGTATCTTCATACAATGTTCAAGTGGTATCTTTCAAATTCATTTAAACCAAATGTATAGCGCTAGTATATTGTATTTCCTTTTCATTTACTTTGCCTCCTTTCTCTGTTCAGAGACACATACATTTACTTCAGTCCCTTTAGGGTGCAGCAGTTCCCACTGATACTGGGAGGGATGCAAACAGCCAACTTTTCACCAACCAGAATGACTCAAGTTCCATTTTCATCAACATTGCTCTCCCTGAGTCTTCTGAAAGTGTAAGGACTTTGAAAATATATTTTCAGTACTTCTCAATGGGGATGCATTCTGTGTTTATCACCACTGAAGGAACAGTCCAGATGTTTTTTTTCTTTCCATTTAAATTCTTGTGTACTATTAAAATACCACAATACGTGAGATGATTACACTTGTGAAAACCTGCTTATTTAGCTGGAAAAAGAGTCTCTACTGGAACTTCTAAAATAATTTGGTCCTGTTCTACACATAATTCTAAAAATTAAGAATCTTAAGCTTGACTCTATACCATCTAATATAAAGTGTATATACTGTAAAGAACTATATACTTAGAAAAGCATACTTTATACTTTTAAAAATTTTTAGAATTCACTTTGCTGAAGCATAGCCTGCAATTATTTTGGAAACTAGCCATTATAATTGAACAGCTTTTGAGTCAAAGCTACAATTTGCTTATATAAAAGGCACTGACACTAAAAACATGACAACTCCTCACTTCACTGCCCAGAAAGAACCATATTTTTGCAAGCTTTCACACACAAAAAACACTGTAAGTCACATAAAAGTTCCAACTGAAAACCAAACATTTTCAGATTTTATTTTCCTATAGCCCTTCGGTTTGACACCTAATTTAATTTCCAGAGAGTGAGAAGAGCATATTCTGCCTTACTGTGCTCTGAGATCTTAAAGCTCAGCATGTTGCTAACATCCGTGCATCATTGGAAACAGGTCTTGCATACCCCCAGGCACTTTTTTTTCACATCTTGACTGCATTTTCTCAACTGAATTACCCCCACCCACTTGGCAGACAAAAAGCTCAGAGGTAGGCTCTGATTCAAAGGCTTTACTTTGTAAGGGAAAGTCACTTTTAATTGAGATTTCGTTTCTTGTGCCATCCCTGGGAAGTACTAACAGCTTCAGTCACCCAGTGAATCACTGAAATTTTATGTTCTCCATTACGGGTGCCCTGAACAGAAAATTACATCTACACGAAGTGAATACATAGGAGCAACATTCAGTTTCTGTTGGCTCTAAAACAATGTGAATAGGTGAGCAATTAGAGGATGTAGCAACTGAGAAATAATCTGAATTCAAGCTAAATTCAAGAAGCAAGTTTTCACTAGTTAAAGCAGAGAGAGAAAAAACCCCACAATTAGCCTTCACCACATCCTGCTGCTCCACATTTGTATTTATTGGTCTCTTTCCTTTCAATTCAAACATTCTTCACCATGATTTATATCCACAAATTCTGTTTAAAGGGAGAAATTGAAAATATAAACCAACACTAAAATCTTACCTGTAACTATAATTACTTGTCTAATTTAATTTCTTACCTTTCTCTGATAGGAAGAGCGCAAGCAACAGAACTGTTCACAAACAATAATATCAGAAGTAATGCTTCTATTTCTCAGGGTGAAACCAGTTTGAAAGCAACTACTTCTTTTCAATCAAATATGCAATGCTAGTAACTATTAAATTCAGCTATGATTAACCATATGATAGCTCTGTAAAAAGCATCAATTTAATCTGAATGTAGTTTGGAAATACAGGTAAATAGCTATAGAAATATATGAGGATGGAGTAATTTAAATGACTTACCATCTGACATCAATGAATAGCAACTTTCTCAACAGGGATTATTATGTGAATTCTTCTTTACAGCCTAGACTATTCTCCAAAGCATCTGTGCCACTCACTTCTGCACCAACTTCCAGACCCAGCAAGGGGAAAAACCCCATCAGTCATCAAAACAGCACTTCATACTCCAGATGAAAAGCATCAGCAAGCCAAACAGTCCCATTCCTAAAGAAAAGCCATGGCTCCTAAAAATGCTGTGTAGCCGCTCCCTAAAATACGGGAAAGTATATTGACAGGTAGGTACAAAGGCTCCGAGGGGCTGAGCCAAAGGCCTGGCTGACTCGCCGGCACTATTTCTAACAAAGGCAGAGCCACCCAGCTGCAGTTGTCCAGCTGCTGGCCTTCCTTTGACAAACACCTTTTTCCCTTTCTGCTAGACATGTGTCATTTCCACCGCTGCGCGCTGGCTACCCACTGACACCGAGTGCCAAAACCCCGCTGCGGCGGGGCTGCACGCGGAAGGCAAGGGCTCTCTGGCTTCCCAGGGGAGCGGCCAGCCCCACTCCGCAGCATCACCCCAGCACCATCACCCGGAGGGTGCCCCTCACCCAGAGGTCACGGTCTTGGCCCCCGTGCCCAGCCCAGGCTGGGCCCTTCACAGCTTCCCCTCCAGCCTGGACCAACCCGAGTCCGGCCGGCTATGAAAACCACTGATAAGGATTGTACTGCCAGTCTGTGTGGCCCTATGAATCTTATCTAGGACTAAATACAGCAAAAGCTTTGTAACTATGCAAGTGAGAGTGAACTTGGAGTGCAGAAAGCAAGCAAATGTGTTGTAAATTGTGACTCATTCCTACACCAATGCATAGAAATTTCTCTTAGACGTATGCATACACACATGGAAGATTTTAAATGTTAGGCCTTTAGAAAGGTCCCTGCATACAAATTTCCAAAATACTTTTTTAGTTCTATTTGGAAGCAAACTGAAAAAAAAATGCTTTATCAAAACATATATCACTATGAGTTCAAAAGGGGTAAAATGATTCTGAGATAGGGTGCCATATATCAAGTCCCTCCACACTGTTAGAAGTCACTGATGTTCGTAGACTTTCCCTTTCCAGGTTAAAAATGTCTCGATTTCTTTCTCATATGAGCAAAAATGGCATTGCTGTTTTGGAGTACTGGAAAGGCAGAAAACCATTTTCTACAGATGACAGTGACTATGGTGATTTTAAGTAATTTCCCCACATTCCATTACTTTCCTTAGCTCACCTTTGCAGCTCAGCAATTCCTGCGTTTGCAAAGCAAAGGTGTGCTCTGGCAGCAACAGCAGCAAGCAGCAGCTCTTTGCAGTCGCTATAGGTGGCGTTTCCATCTGCAGCTATTCAATTAGGCATTCCCTGGAGTGTCCAGATCTCCTACGCTCCCCGGAGAAGAAAGAGGGCCTGACCTCAATATTACAGTGACAAACAGTGTGGGCTAGATCTGGACACCATCCCAACCTCACCAGCCATCCCTTCTGCTGCTGAAAGAGGAATGAGGAGTGAGATTAAGTGAGATGCACATAACAAACAGGCACAGTCCTCAGGTTCCAGGACAGGGATTTAACACCCACGTTTACACCTAGTGGCAGTGACCTTGGGGCCAAAGTAAGCTGGAGCAGCTGTAGCCCATCCGAGCACACCAATGACCATCCAAGGGGCAGAAGAGCCAAGGGAAAGGACAGTGGGTGGGCTGAAGGGGGATGCAGGAGGGTTGGGGGCTGCAGCTGAGGACTCCTGGCAGGAACAACATGGGAAGGAAGCAGGAAAATGCTGTCGCCTATTCTAGGGATTTCACTTCAAGTCTTGAGAATCTCCTGTTTTCATTAAAAGGAAAGAGCCCTCCCTGTTTACTCCTGGTATCAGAGAAAAAAGATAAAAGTAAGAAAACTTTAAACGCTTCCTTACACCTCCACAGAGTTTAAAATTAAGAAAATAAATATGAAGATTTTACTGATCTATTTTTAACCTCATGATTCATTCTGATTCAAGTATGTAAAATGTTTGTATATAGCCACAGAGAGAATAAATCCTTCTTAACAAGGCTTCCATATGCTTAATGTGTGTGTGTGTGATTTTTATGTTTCATGACAAATGTCCAATTAGACATACGCATGCATTCAAAAACATAGCACAACTACCCCATACTAGGAAATCAATAGCAGAAAAGGGACAAAAAGGCAATACACACTGCAGAATTAGTAAGACAGTGTCAGACAGAGACAATTTTTAGTTTTCAAGTTGATCAGTTTCCCCACTGAAAGCAGAGCTTTACAACCTCTGCTCAATGGCTGCAAAGCCTGAAAAAAAATTTGAGCTTCCAAATTTAAAGTATGAGTGGGGATTAAGCCAGCAAATTACCTTTGGGTGTTTCTCCCACCTTATACATTGAAAATAACAGATGCACAATGTATTTCCTGAGGAAATTTTATTGCTGTCTTATGAAGCGCACTGCTGATGCAGTCCCACTGCATATGCTGCCTCTGGTATGTATCAAACAATGAAGATGTGGGAAGACAGGGCAAGAACTTCTCCCAGGGCCACAGAAGATGCTCCTTCAGCTGACCATGGTGTTCCCATGCCAGCAATTCTGCGTGTACCCCATGCTCTCCAAGTGTGGGCTTCTCTAATCCCTCCATGCTATCTGTGCCCCTGTGTCCCAGCTACCTGGGTCTGTAAGCACGACAGGTTAACCCATATGTGATGCCTTTCCCTCTGTCATACCTCCATCCTATGACCCTCATTGGATGCCAGGCCTGTTCCAGATATGTGCCGCCTCATCTTCCTCCTCCACATCTCCTGACCAGGATGCTTTAATGGCCTCCTGTACTGGGAAATCTGTCTGTTCCCATTTACCTCTCTTGCTGGATGCCTCTGTCAGCTCTTGCTTTTGCATTTTTCCATGTCTCAGTCAAACATTTTTTTAATGCATCTGACTTGCCTACCGGGGTTCCTCATGCTGCCTTCTTCCCTCATGCGCTCTGTTCTACTTGCTGCTTGTTCTCTCCACTTTCCCACCTCCTGCTGCAAAAGGACAGCACTCCCGGGTGGCTGGGCATCAGCTTCTCAAATGGTATCAGGGGAGTAAGTGGGGAAGCTGGTTTGCTGGTCGCCGTTAATGACTACGACCCTCAGCCACTTATTTATTTATCTGTTAATAAAGTTATCCTGTTATCTATTACCTGACAAAAATGAAGAGATGTTCTGTGGTTCCCTTTAATTCCTCCACTGTTAGTTTGTTTGCTCCAGGTCAAAAACCCCAATTATTTATGTTGAAGACCATGAACTGAGGTGGTTGTGCAATGTTTATGCATTTAAACATGAATATATGCATAGTTTATGCATCTAAACATAAACATAAATGCATTAAATGCTAAATGCATTTAAACATTGCATTTAAACAATCCTGCAATGTTTAAATGCTACAGATGTGTAAACATAAATGGCGTCTAGTTGAACGAAAGATCTTCCAGACTGCCCGATTAAAATGGGGTTTACATGCAGTCTTGACAGTAGAATAAGGATACTCTGTGGCCCCCCCTGGAAAATCACAAGTGCAGAGATTAAAACAAAAACAGCACAGAGCAACACAAGAAATTCTGTCTCTAACACACGCAATCAGTAACTAACAATTTTCAAACATACAGCGATTTTCTACCTGATGTGCTCTTTCCAGAAGTGGGCTCAGGATAGCTAATGTGATTATTAGAACAGCGCAACTAATTTCAGTGATGATGGCTTTATTGCTCGTCCCTTGCTATGGCTACCCAGATCTGAAAAAGTCAGAGCAGGGAGAGCGTAAGGATCGCAGTAGACCTCCCTCACCTCTCCCACAGGCAGGGCTTCCCTGCAACCAAATCTCCCCCAGCCAGAGGAACAACCCAGATGTCTTCCTCAACCAGGCGAGAAGGTTACCATGCAGACCAGACAAACTCATTATCCTTTGCCAGGTAGTCTGTGTGCTTTTAAGAGCGCGTAAATCCATATTCTCTTTATGTAGCTGGGAAACGTCTCCACCCTTGATGCTTTAGCGAGCTCAGGGGCTGTTTCTCAGGCCTGTGCCGGAGTAAGAAGAAAAAAGTGTTTTCCCAGAATCCATGCTGGCTTTTCTGCGTCCCACTGACAGTATGGATTTCCAGTCCAAATGACCTGAAAGGGCTCAAAATTTATCTGACTCACACTGTTTGAAGCCTTACTGAGTGTGAGCCTTGCAACAAACGGCTGTCTGAAAGCCCTGACAGCTTCGTGCCCTGTTCCAGCAGCCCTCTGGCCCCGCAGGGCAGAACCCAGCCTGGCAGCTTCCCGCAGGCAGGGCTCACCGCTTAGCATGCCTGGTGCAGCAGTGTGCACCCCTGCTGCAGCCCACCGAGCATCCTCCGGGCTAAAGCCCACCTAGTGCTGAAACGAAGAGGGCAGTGAAAATACACACACACACGCGCGTGCGCGCACACACACACACATACACACCCCACCCCCCCACATGCTACTATATGCGACTGTGCAAGCCCGATTGCCGAGCTAAGGAAAACTGTACATTGAATGATCAATTAGCTGGTCTTGGTATGTGATTGCTTATTGCCTCTTGGTTATTAGACTGCGTAAAGGTCCTGGGTGAATCGATTGTGCAGGCAGGTAAGACTTTAGGGCCTGACGGCTTTATAAATACAGCTGGGTTCAGGGAGCTGGTTACAAAATGGTTCCAATTTGTAGCACCAACAGGACCTTAAAGAGAATCCTATAGGCAAGCACAAGCCCTAGGCTGTCGCATTTGTATTATTCCTTGTTCTGCTTTCTCTTTCTTTTTAAATAAGGAACAATACAAAGAATGAGAACTCAAAATCCAAGTCATGCTGTCAGGAAGAATAATGGATCTATTCTGTACAAAAATGCCTGTATTGTTGGTTTGTTTACTTCAGCTGTTTCATGGCCATGCTGCTGTCAGAGCTCTGGAGACAAAGCCCCAGCTCTGAGCCTGCTTCTGGGTGCTGGGCAGGGAGATCTTCCCCCTCTGCTGCTTCTAAGCTGGGTGGCAAAAGAATCAGTGGCAGAGCAGCACGCTCTGCCCACCCCCATAAACAACACTGAGGATGCGAGCTGCGAGATAAATGAGAGACATCCAGGCTTCCCATTAAATCCAGCGTTTCTACAAAGATCCAATCTCTCAGTGGAACACTGGGATTTATAAGCAAAAAGCCTGTTAAGCATGCAAGGGAGTTAGGCATGGCTAGTACAGCTCTGCACATCTGTGAGGAGGCTTAAACCTCAGTGTCTCTGACTGGAAGGGGCATCTCCAAACGCTATATTCTGCTTCACATCACCCCAGGAATGACTAATACACTGTCAGAACATCTCTATTACATTGACGACAAGGAGCAGGTTTTAGAGTCCCAATTCAAATAAATAACTCAACAAAAAAAGTCTGTTCCCATATAGCTATAGCAACCACAATCTGCTAGGAACTTTTAAAACAAAATAGAGATTTACAGTCCTACGAGAAATCTAAACAAAGATCTAAATAAGAAAACAGAGACAACGGGTAAAGGAAGGGGTAGATTGCACAACCTACAAAGAAAGAACCAGCACAGTGGACTGACATGCATATTAATGGTTGTGTATTTTTGTTTCTGTGGGTTCTGATCTCTTCTAAAATCTATTTTTAAGCAGTTTTCTCAGTTTCTGGAGTGACAATTAAAAAAAATATGTTCCAGTCATGGGTCACAAAAACACAAGAATAATAATTACATCTGACTGGCAAGTTAAAACCCAGAATGGAGAAAGTGAATTCCGAATCTCAGAGCAGCCTATGGAAGAAATAATCCTGCTACTTCATTCTGATAACTTTTAAAGAAGACATTCTGATTTTACTTAAGTAATCTGAGCTTCTTAAAGAAATAGCATCATAGCAGGCCATTGTGACTAAAACAGGAATAAGGACATTTTCATAATCAGTTTCTTTAATTGCCAAGAAAAAGTATAAATTCCCCCACCCCCCCCAGCACCAATGAATTAGCTCTGCTGCTGCCACATTTGTGAAACAACGCATGAATACAGTTGATGGAGACACTCTCTCTGCAACACAGAGTGTAACACAGTGGAGCTGTAAACAAGGCAGGGACACAAAACAAAAACACCAAACATTTTGATGGTGAATTCGATTTAGTTGAGCCAGCTTCATGTAATGTTATTTTAACTCAGTGTTACAAAAATACGCCTTCATGTGAAGTATTTTCAAATGCCTGCGACAATGTTCGCGTGAAAATTTCTTTAACTCATCCAGTTAATTTCTAGACGATGTTTCCTGCCAGCTACATTCACCACAAATGCTGTCTGGTAAATAGCAGCTGCAAAGGAAGGATAAGGATGCCAGGGTACACTTCAGTAAACACTCCTTCTCAGTAGCTCACTATATCCTGGGCCAAGCAAGCTAATATACATTCACAGCCGTGTTACAAAATCCTCGAACACAGAAGGACTTTGCTTTCGTAACTCCCCTGAAGGTGAGGATAGGAAATGAAGATTAAGGGCATGCCTGTACTTAGTGCTGCCTTTGTGTAAAGGGGCTCGGCGAGGCGCAGTGGGTTGAGCCAGCAGCCTGCCTGTACCGTGCTGCTGTTGGGAAGGCTCTTGCCTCGCACGTCGGCGGTTGTGCTCGCAGCACATTCCTGCAGCAGCACGTTGCACGTCGGGGTGGGCACGCTCCCCTGCCACCCATCCCGGGCAGCTCAGCCTGCTCCCTGCCTTTTGACTGGCAGCACTGAAATGTGAAGGCTTGGAATTAAACCGAGCTATTCTCATGCCTCTTCTTGTTTCCTCACCTAGCTTGTCTTGTCTTTGCCTGCCCACAGCTTTCCCCACGGGCCGCCAGGAGGTAATAGGGGTGAAGGCTGTGATCTGTGGCAGCGCGGCTGGCTCAGCATGTACCCCCTCGGCAGCACCCTAATGGCACCTATGAAGGACGAGGCTGCTGTTGAGCAACACTTCTCCGAGGTCTTGTCCAGAAGTGGCTCCCCAGGAGGGACTGCTGGGGCGGACAAGCCGCGGTGACTGGCCTGGGGTACCATTGCAGGCACCAACAGCCAGGAGAGACAGAGTTTCCAGGAGCCGGCAGCCACACCTGCGGGGATAAACATACAACAGGCCAGGCAGCTCTCCCTGGGGAAAAGATTGGTGCCTGCTGGCGTCACTGCCTCTCTGCCACAAGTTATCGGTCTTGCAAAGGCACTAAGGAAACTGCCGGTGTGAATGGCCCTAATCTGCTTCTCCTGCAGCCCCTGATAATCCAGGGAGCAGCTGGGCAAACATTCGCCCAGCACCACAAGGAGCTGAGGCAAAATTGCCTTCCACCAGCATGGAAGATGCAAAAGAGCAGGATATATCCATAGCCTGATGCAAAGTTATCCTGGAGCCACAGTGACTGAGCTCCCTGCAGAGCACTCGCTTAAGGTACAACACCGATCCAGTCGTTCTTGCTGACCCCAGCTTACACAGGAGCCAGCTGCAGGGACGTTGGCAGGCACGCAGTGCTATCCAGGAGCTCTTTCCTCCCACACTGCTAACTTTTATGCTGCAGAAACCTCTCCTGCCTTCTCCCTGTATCTTCAGTTATACAATTCTTTCTCAAGGTGGCTGCATGCCAATTTGTTTGATTAACCAGGCAATGAGCAGGGTAGGAAAATTGTGGACTGCAAGGAGAAGAGACAGAAAAGGTAAAGAGAAACATCATCATCACAAAGTCGGGTGACAGCTCTGTAAAAAGTATCAATTTAATCTGAATGTAGTTTGGAAATACAGGTAAATAGCTATAGAAATATATGAGGATGGAGTAATTTAAATGACTTACCATCTGACATCAATGAATAGCAACTTTCTCAACAGGGATTATTATGTGAATTCTTCTTTACAGCCTAGACTATTCTCCAAAGCATCTGTGCCACTCACTTCTGCACCAACTTCCAGACCCAGCAAGGGGAAAAACCCCATCAGTCATCAAAACAGCACTTCATACTCCAGATGAAAAGCATCAGCAAGCCAAACAGTCCCATTCCTAAAGAAAAGCCATGGCTCCTAAAAATGCTGTGTAGCCGCTCCCTAAAATACGGGAAAGTATATTGACAGGTAGGTACAAAGGCTCCGAGGGGCTGAGCCAAAGGCCTGGCTGACTCGCCGGCACTATTTCTAACAAAGGCAGAGCCACCCAGCTGCAGTTGTCCAGCTGCTGGCCTTCCTTTGACAAACACCTTTTTCCCTTTCTGCTAGACATGTGTCATTTCCACCGCTGCGCGCTGGCTACCCACTGACACCGAGTACCAAAACCCCGCTGCGGCGGGGCTGCACGCGGAAGGCAAGGGCTCTCTGGCTTCCCAGGGGAGCGGCCAGCCCCACTCCGCAGCATCACCCCAGCACCATCACCCGGAGGGTGCCCCTCACCCAGAGGTCACGGTCTTGGCCCCCGTGCTCCATAACAGCAGCAGAGGAATGAAAATAATCAATCAATCAAACAAATAAATAAATATTTTTGTTGCCACCTCTCCTCCTCTTCTCCTGTCTCTTCCCTGTCTTCCTCCAAGAAAAAATGAGTGAGTGAAAAGCAGACACATCAGCAACACTTCCAGAAGCTCATAGGCAGGAGGGCATAGCGAACCTCCTCGCAGCATGGCTGCCACCAGATGAACTGCATAGGGGGAAGAACAAATGGCAAAAATTGACTATTCCAACTTGATGAACCTTTTCTCCAGAGAACCCTGGTACATCAAACCTAATACTGAGTGAACATTACTGGCTCCACTTTCCCAGCAAAAGTCTTGGACAATAAATAGGAGGTGTCAAAGGCGACCCTGTGGTTGCTAGTACAGCACCGGTGTCTACGTGGCCTAAGGTACCCTGGTCACCAGTATTGCACTCCATTAATTAAACAACCTAAACTCATATACAAAAGAAACCCACCTTCCATGGCATAGAAGCTTTTTAGCAGTGATAGCCGTAGGCATCACTGGCACTGCTTCAATAGTAGCTTGTGACAGAGATTTTAAAAGCAGTTGACAGAAAATAGCTAAATAACACAAAAGCCCTGTAAATAAGAACAAGCTTTCCCACATCCAGCAAAGCAAGACTCACTGATAGGTACTGGGGGAAAGGAGAGGGAAAATTGTGGGGATATCAGCACATAAAATAAAATTACTTCTACGCTGCAAAAGTTTCAAGATTTTTTCTCTCTTTCTACCTACCTCTCATTTTAGGCTGAACCCACTAAGGACTCCATTCCTAGCCATGTCACCTTCTCCAATAGTTTACTCACATTTATTACCTAAAATATAAAAGTCGAAACAGTTCAAAACAAAGAAAACACAGGTCAGGAGAGCTGAACAAAAATGAGAGTGTGGGAAGAAAACAGTCCTGTGAGAAGCTGCTTTGACGCTAGACAAATAAAATCCCCTCTCTCTGGATACAAAGACATAACTCTTATTTATGTGAATGGGAAACACGCTCATGCACTGAGCGGGGAATAACTACCATATATCAGCAAAACAACTGCACTGGAGATAGCTAAAACCAGACTACATGTGCAATGAATGTGAAAACCATTTCAGCCATCTGGGCTACGTAATTTTTCACAGATGCTTTCAGAGCTGGATGGACCTTGTTGCCTCTCTTTCCCCTGACAGTTCTCCAACATTTGCAAATTGCTTTCTGTGACCTGTAGGATGGTACTCCATAAAAATTTAGTCTGTTCCTTTCTGCCATCATCCAACTGTTCAAACAGACCTCTGTAGCCAGTTTTCCTTCCAGAAGGATTCTGCAAAACGCCCTGTTCAGTCAGATGCAGCCACCTGGCAGGTATTCAGTCCAATAATACATCCACACAGACTGCAGTGCAATCACCTCCAGAGACAGTTTCAAAAGCCTCCAACTGCAAAGAGCTTAAGTGATTGTGTAAAAAGCATTTTCTTGGGTACCTAAAAGATACACACCCCACCAACTCATTGAGATATAGGGATGCTACTCTCAGTTGCTAAAATTAACTATCTCCTCCTCCATAAAAGAGGACCAGCATGAAAACAAAACAAGAAACTCTTACTAATTTTCACTCAGCTGCCTCAGAACAGTTTTGCAAGCATGAGGCATTAAAGAAGAGAAAACTGCTAGGCTTCATGAGCTACAGGTGGTTTCGAGATTTTAACTTGATTTTAACCAATTGGATGTAGCTGGGGAGATTCTGGTTGTTTGGGTTTGGTTGTTTTTTTTTTTTGGGGGGGGGGATGTTCATTCCTTTTGTAGCTCTTGTGCAGAATATCAGGTTGCTGTCATATGATGTGTTAACTCTGGTTCTAGGGCACACAGTACCAAATACAATCAAATCTAGTTATTTGACATAAAACACTGAACCTGCCCAAACCTACTTTTCTGGTTCTAATTTGTTTTAAAATATTTCTGAAGGATGTTTTGTTCTGGCAGACATTACTCCTGACTAGGAACTGTCTGTCCTCTGAATCCAGCATAAATAGAAGTCTGAAATACATGTTGTTTTGCAGGCTTGGACTAATTGAGTAACCATGTGCCCAAGTCTGATTGGGGGTGCACCTGTGTTGCCAGTTGATCTGGATCTGGTGTTGCACAGACCTTGTCTTAATGGCAAGGTAAGCAGGATGGATGTCTGCGGGACCACAGTGCAAGCACCACCTGTTCCAATGGCCACTTTTATTTACATCTGGAGGTTGATATTTTAAAGGCACAAAGTTACTTCTAGATGGTATCCAGCAACATAATGTTAAACAACCATAACCGCTGTGGTTCGTAGCAACGGCACACTGAGAATGGCCCGCACAAAAGAAACAGATCAGGGCAAATCTCATTTGTATGCAATGGCTTCCTAATTTTGTAGACGTTCTTCATGCACGCTGGAAGCAGCTGGCAGTCTAGACCTGTGCTTTTGCACTTCATGAAGCTGGGACTGTGGTTCTTGGAGCATTTCTCTGATGGCAAGGATAGCTTAAACAGCCCTGGATCCCCTTCTTCCTTGGACATTGGTGCCTGCTCCCACGCCTGTCCCTGTGCTCTCTCTGCCAAAGCCAACTATTTATGCAGCTGTGTGGTGAAATGTTTCAAGGAGCTGATCTGGGCGGGGAAAAAAGAAACCTGAAATAAAATTTTAGGCTATTTTCCTGGCCAGATCACTTCTGTGATCAGGCACACCAGGAAGCCACACGAACACTTCTGTTGGCATAGCCTGGGGTGGGAGAGAGGAGAAAAGGAAGGCTGCTTTATGGGAGATGTTATTCAAACAGCACTGCTCCTGGATGTGCAGCCACAGCCAAAGTGCTCTCCCACGTCCCCAAGAAGCGGGATTTGTGTGCACAGTTCAGGCATTCATTAGTAATGGCTGGGCCCCCTTTTTAAACTTTCCCTCTTTCTCATGGGGGTGTGCGGGGGGAAACAGGCTCATGCGGTTCTGCCAGAATGAAGTTAAAGCTTTGTAAAGCTAAATAAAGCTAGGTACCATTTTTATAAGCTTGGTAATAGTGCCCTGTGGAAACAGGCCATGATTACAACCACCGCAGTTTCTAACTGCATCTTTAAGTGGCGTCCCTAGTCTGTCACACTGATATTTTTTAAGGGCTTTGAAGCAAGAATGATCACTGTTGTTAAGCTTAGGCTGTTCTGTATCTTTTAAACTCCAGCCATCAATGAGACAAAACTAGGTAAGTGTTCTATATAAATCTGCAGGAAACGGAAGAAGTTGAGTCTTACTCTGTGACCCATCACAGTTACTATTAATCTTAACACACAAAACCAACTACATTTAACAGGCAAGACTGACTCATTGCATTCCTTCCCTTTACTCCAGAAAACTGTCTTGTGTCTGCTGTTACATACAGAAAAAATCTTTACCACCAACGCTAAACCCTCAACTTCCAAATCACTGTTTTTCTGAAATAACTAAAGCTTATCAGGAATAAGGCTGTTTGCAACTCCCGAGGTTAGCACAGCTTCAAGAAGCTTCATTTCAAGCTGCTTCTCTGAACCACAGGGAATACTGCTGGCTAAAACTTCCTGGTGTCTCCTTGAAGAAAGGCTGTCTCAATGACAGGAACTGTTAAAAGGACAGGGTGCTTTTCTTGTACAGCGCTAGAGGCCACGTGACTGAGTGCAGCTGAAACCTAAGCAGCAAAAAGAAAAGGTGGAAGTCCGAATTTCCGTTCATTTGTGATATGGAAACACATTTTATTTAAAGGAAGCAAGAGGTGTTGGACAGTCCAAACGTTTTACAGCTGACTGTATCAGCTGCTCTCACCCTTTGCAACCTGTATCAGTTTTGCAGATGGGACCTGGAAGACCATGGGAAGAGGAGAGCAGCAGAGGTGTATGCACCCTAATGTGGGAGACCAGGAGTCCTCTGCGAGGTGCCCTGCAACTGTTTTGAAACCTGTTAAGCAGCAAGACCATATAAACCCAAAGAACTAAATACCCACTTTCCTCTTCCTACCAGTTCACACACAGAAAACAATTCACAAGCACTGCCAGCATCTGCTGGGGCTGGGTAATTTTTAACTTGATTATTTTTTTTTTCTTTTTGTCCACAAACAATCACAAGCCTGCAAACAGAACACACACAAAATTCATTGCTCTTCATGTGTTGGTTATCTTCTTCCTTGGAAATAAAATACTTCTCTCCAAATAAACCACCACTCTTACAATAATTTGTGATTCGTTGTAGCATTTAAGGACTTCTGAAGGAGTTTAAAGATGACCTATACACTGACATTTATATATGATAAAATGAGACCGCTGCATTCAGCACTGAAGCTTAATCCTCTCCAGGGCAGAATGTAGCCAGTGTTTCCCAGGCAGAGCACCATCACCCTGGCCCTGATCAGCACAGAGGTAAAAGCAAGCAGCGATCGCTGAGGAGTGCGCAGGGCTGGGGCAGGAGTAGCTCGCCTCCCCTGCGGTACTGGGCTAAGGCGGGGCCGCGGGCCGTGGTGCCACAGGGCTTGCAGCAGCGCAGCCCCCGGCTTGCAGGCGGTGAGCCGGAGCGAGCTGCACTTCTGGCCGCGCAGGGCCCCCTGGAGCACGGGTTCAGAACTGGGACACAAGAGGATCCCTGCCTAAGGCGGTTCCTGCTCCCTGCTGCGGGCTGGTGGATTCCTGCTCCAGTTCAGATCAACCCCGTTTCTTGAAGAAATCTGAATTTTTGAAATTGCCTTGCTCACGAACTGGCCGTGCTCGCCCACTGCACTCACCGCACTGAGCCTGCATTTTAACATATTTTTTTTTTCGGTCTTGTTTTGGTCCTAGCAATGCAAACAGATATGACCTCAGCTACTTTACCTTTCCAACTAAATCTCGCTGGCTTAGCATTTAAAAGTCTGAATTCTTTCCTTTCTAAAGACACCACTACCTTCTGATTTTTAAAGCTGTTTTTAAAAGAGCAGGAGGATGCTGCATATCACCTTTAACATGCATCTGGTGTTATCTGGAAGTGCCTGGACCCCAACAACATCATCTTTTCTCACCTTGCTGGGCAAAAAGAGGTTTTGCATAGATGTGGCAAGTTGGCTACTGCTGCTTTATATGCTACTTTCCAAAGCTAACAATGAACAAATGGTCTGTAATGCATATACCCTGGATTGTGGACATCCCATTCTCAAATATTGTAGCTTGCACTTCTCAATGTCCTACAGAGGCTTAAATTCATGTGTAAGAGGCAGATTTTGGAGCTCTTTTTCCACTCAGAGTTTTGCACCTCCAGAGTAAATGTTTTCAAAGTCTGCAACAGCAAGAGCTGAATTTTACCACTGATGCAACTTCTCATTTATTTTATTTTAATGAAAGCTGTCTTTCTCATGTAATCACTATATCCAGTAACTAGGGATTAGCAAAAATACAAAATATCATGAGAAATCTAACAAAACAAAAAGAGACAACAATAGTCACCACTTGGTCTACACTCCCACTACTGCTCTTGCCAGTGGATCTGGGCCAACAGTTCAGATAATGGAAAACATTTGCAAAGAAGTCTTGATGCGGGTGCGTGAAGAGCACTTAACTTTTCATATAATGGGAATTCAGCGTATTTTCCTGACAGTGTGGGGCAGTGCTTCTCCAGTGAGGTTTGCTCTGAGTGCTTGCACAACCTTACGTGACTGACAAAAGATCTGCTGGCTTAGAAAACTACTGCAGTAGCCAAGTTAGTCCACTGCATTCGTGCACAACAGGTAGGAACAACCGTTCAAAAGGGGATTTTGTTTCTTAGGGATGTAATTTCCAGTCCCCTAAGAATAAAGGGGAGTATCAACCATTTCAAAAAGAGAACATGTTTTTTCCTGGATTCCTTACAGAATACCTTTATAAAATTATCTTGCCAGATGAACTTTGAAGAACAACAATGTGAAGAAGAATAATAAATGAACATGCATACTGGGTGAAAGTGAAAAGCTGCAGTTTTTTAAAGTAAGATTCAGAGACGCATCAGTCAAAATGTAAATTACTTTATGGAATAATTACTGCCTTAAGACTGGGTAAATACCTTCCCTGTACTTATATATCTTATACTTGAATCAAAGTGCAACCTGAGCTGTAAACTTCCTGTGTTTGGAGGTCTAACAAGCAAGTACAGTAGATTAACTGTAGGGACCAGGAAATGCTTTGATCCACAGTTCAAGAGGAAGTAAAGCAAACATGCACTACAGAGATGCTAATGTATGTAAAGATTTTGTCCTTTCTGTTTCATTAACAATGTCAACTGTTATCAGGTGCCTAACACCATTAAGATGAGTGACAAAGGGGTGAGAATTCAGGTCAGATTAGGAAAAAGAAGAGGTAACAGACTAAGATAAACTGCATGTTTGCAAACAGGCTAGTTCAGGTTGAAATTTACCCTAAGGAAGCCAGAGAATTGTCTGAAAGGATTTTGATGTTGTTAGCACTGCCTCCAGACCCTCCTGAGTGGAGGCTGGCATTCCAGAGGCTGTGAAAAGGCAGACACAGCAGTCATTTTGGTGCCTTCCCTTTAGACAGCACTTTATTATCTGTCTTTCTGTCATAAACTTCAAAATGTCACCAGTAGTTCCTTTGAAAGCTTTTAAATTTAAATTCCCCTTGGGTTTGATAGTCTGAAAAATACAATTGCAGACCAGAGAAGTTTTGGTTTTGACAAAGTAGTAATTGCAATGATGCTCACAATAATGGTAAGAGAGAGAATAAATGTCTGATTATTTTCTATGTGCGTGCCCAAATGTACGTACATTCTGAACTTTAACTGATTAATGTACTGCCAAGCAAGCAGAGGGTTAAAATACATGACTCTTAAAGCACTGCAGAATACAATAGAGTACAATAATATTACACCTGAGTTCTTGACACTTACTTGTCCTTTATGTCATATGGTCTATAACTGAATAAATGAAGAAAACCTTTTTGACAGCTGCCTCTAAGGTACTAACCTGCTTGTAAAGCACTTTGCATAGCTATTAACTAATAAAAACATATATAGCACTAATAAATACACATCATCCATTTCCCTTTAGAAATGCTGAGATGATAGAAATCCTTCAAAAATTATATATAAACGTCTATTCCTGAAGTTAATGCATGAAAAAAAGCACACAGACCATATGTCTTAATATAAAATAAATATTTCCCATTGAAAATTAGGATCTTATTTTTTTCAGAAAAAAACTTTGATAATACAATCAGTATTCCAGATATGGTTATTCACTGATGTACAGAATATATAAAGTTTTGGTGATATGGTCAATAAAAAGTCATGATCTGTTTTTTTATCCTCATTCTTCTATGATACATTCCCCAGTCCAAACCAGAAACTGCTCTTGGTTGAGTATCAACTTTTTGAAAAAATACTGGCAATGTTACCTTTGGCTGCAGAAAGAGCCCCATTGTTGAGGATGGTTACAAAGAGAGCTAAACATCAGGGATATTCCTCAGGTACTTTAATGGTGGTTCAACACACATGAAACAAAATTCCTTCAACCAGCTAACCAACCAAATGAGAAATGAAAGCCCCATAATGGTGGACAAAAGTAGTAGTCATAGCTGGATGTCCTGATATGGTTACAAGTGTAACACAGACATACCTGTACATGGCTTATGTTAAGTCGGTTTGCTGAATAATAAAACAAAGTCTTGTTCTGACAAGATGCTGAAAAGTGCTGTGGTATCAGTCCAACAGGACAGTACTTAAGAATAAAAATTTGGGTCATCTCAACTCAACTATTCATGTGATTAAATTAAGCTCATGCTTAAATACTGTATCTTGCAAGATCTTGTGCTCTAGTTATGTTAGAACAGGACGTAAGAGTTGAGTATGTGGTGTAACACTGAGCAAATTGCCTGGTAGCATCCACAGCAGATTTATCAGGGCTTGCAACAAGCTGTTCACCACTGCGCTCTGGGCGCAGCTAAAGCAGCCAGCTCACTACCAGCAAGCAAAAATTCTGTAAAAATCGATGTGTTTTTCCACACAAAAGCTTAATTATCTAATCTAATAGATGACAAATGTAGATTTCTCAGAGAGAAGCTAAGTAGGCAATCCCCTTCCCTGATCTTACAGATACCCAGTAACACTGGTTCACCTGACGGCACAGCAGCATGTTGTTGCATTGTGCTTCCTTCCTCCACTAATCTATATGGCACCTTCATTTGGTCTGTTAATGAGAACATATTTCATGTTAATAATATGTACCTGAATAATTTAGTAGAATAATAAACTTTTAGCTATTTGCTGACTATTTCTGCTGCTCTCCAATTACAGAACAGAGACGACTAATGCCTGATGACAACCTGCAAAGCATGCAAGGCCAGGAGTAACTTGTGAAATTTTGGGGATTTTGCAAATATTTTAAGTCAAATTCTGTGAATACCAGGTAAACTTACACACACACACACACACACTTATTAACTGTAGAGAGAAAACAAACAAAAGAAATGTAGAGAGAATAGTTATTTGTTTCCTCACAAATGTTGTCATGTTTTTTCAGTAACAACATACACACAAGCCTAAAGTAACAATGAAGGTGCAGTAGATTTTCTTAAAAAACTCAGCTTCTGCAGCGGTAAAATATTCAAGTAAGTTTTCTTCCTTTTACATAAGTAATGCAGAAAGACTCACCTGAGCACAAACAGCACTTCCCTATCTCACGGCCAAGACAGTGCTATCTCTGTCCTTTGTGCTCCTCTGCCATGACCAGATTGTCCCCAGCAGTGCCAGTGAGTCAAAACCAAGGAATGTGTACTTAACTGTGATCAAACACGTATTCAAGGACAAGATGAATACAACCATCAAAAGATAACTCACTAGTCCTATTGATCTGGAGTGATCCCAGTTGTCAGAGATGGAAGAGTTATCCACTGATCTACTTCCTTAACTGGCTCCCAATGACCCATTATTCAAACAGTTTGAGCTGTTGGTAACCTGTTAATTCTACCGATCAACTTTCTTGGTCTTTCGGTGTTAGGTGAAGACAAATAAGCCACCAAAAAAACCCACCAAATAAAAAAATCTGGGTGATCATAAGATGGTCCCATGGCAGTCTGCAGTCATTTTTGGTATACATGAAAATCTGACATCATTTAAGGGATGCTGGCAGGTTCTCAAAACACAACAAAATTTTGGATCCTGCAAAGAACACATCATCTCCTGGCCAATACATCGTTACTTCAGTTATGTGTAATCTCGTGTAACATAAATTCTCTTAACACCATCACAATATTTATGATCAATGGACTCAGAAAAAAAAAAAAAAAGTGGTAGCTGACTAGATCAGATACAGCTCCCACTTTTCCAAAAGCTCTGAAAGAAAGAAAGGAAGAAAGTGACCCAGTGATTGTTATCCCAGCTTTCCAAAATCTTTTTAGCATTCATTATTTCTTTTATAATGAATCAACAAAAATCCTTGTTTCCACTTTTGTCAGCATTTTGGCTCCCTATCTTTCACGTGGTTTTAGTCACTGGATGTAACTCATACCTCCTACAGGGAGTCAATCTTTGATTCACAGCCTCATTTCCTTAAAAATTAGGCTTATTGCCTCCCACAGCCTTGTCCTGTCCCAAGCAGACAGTCCAAAAGCAACCAACAAAGCAGTTGTCCCACCTCAATTTGTACTAACTGCTTTTTGAACTCAACATACATCTAGATGATTCAATTGTAATTTTTGTCACTGCTGTCCCAGATGCCAAGAAGCGACTTCATTTCAGATGCAAATGCCAAAACAATAAACTAAAATAGCAAAACAGTGTAACTTTATTAATTAAGTTTTTTTAAGGAAGGTGAAACAGTCAAGGGCAGCTTCAAAGTGAATGACTCACTACAGCAAAACACTCTATGCTTTGCTCAGTCACCTCTGGCATCAACTGGTCCTTAAACACATCAAACTGCTGAGAACGAAGAAGTAGAAAAGCCAAAGGACTCAGATATTAATTACAGTATGCTTTATATAGTTCTAAATTTTTCAGATACTGACATACTGCATTTTAATTGGCTAAAATGAGGTTTCCTTTTATGAAAACAAATCAGGTAATTCACACATATGCCTAAAAGGAGAATGGGCTATGAAAAACCTACCTTGCTACTGGATTTTTTAAGTACATTTTGATGATTACTCAGAAGCAGTACTGACTACTGTGTTCTTGTCACCTGAGTGAGAGAGGTAAAAATGCTGATGCTGCTTTGGTTTGTACTGAAGACAGATCAATCTGAGCAAGAACTGTATTGTATGAATTACAAATATGTGTTGGCTCTACAGCTGTAGTCTTTTGCACAGTAAAAGTGAATCTAATATACATATTAGAGCCTGATGAGGCACCAGCATGACTCGAGACATTAGGCCATATTTTCAGCTAAAGGAGGAAGCAGTGAGGACCATTTCACTGGCTGAACACGTACTGCTTACGTGGGTGAGGCTGAAGCAAAGTCTCTAGCTGTGCAGCACATATTTCCTTGCTACCTGTGTAGTCCACTCTTTAAGTACATTATTCCTATCTTATTCTCCAACTAAGAGTGTGAGGTATTTTTAAAAGCAGAACGTGTATCTCTTATATCTCTGTTACTCCAAGGAAGATGTTAATTACTTGTAATTCCATCATATTTTATTTGAAAATGTACTTCCCAACTGACTCATTTCTAGCATATCAGCAATACTGATGTAATGCTCTTTAACACAGATCTGTTTTCAATTATGGACAGATGCAGGCTATTTTTTTTCAGTCACAGGGATAATCAGATTACTCTTAGCATGGTGTATAAAACAGAGGAATTGATTCCCGAGGCTTACTTAGGATTCCATCAAACTGTCAGTAAGCATGTGGAAAAATTAGGCTTACATAACTAACCAATTTTAAAGAAAAAAAGACAGAGTTTGCAACGTATACTCTTAAGAAATAAACAAAATGTTAAGCTCTGCCCTTAGGTGCCTGCCACACTGTAC
Organism: Falco rusticolus; assembly: GCF_015220075.1. Taxonomy (NCBI): domain Eukaryota; kingdom Metazoa; phylum Chordata; class Aves; order Falconiformes; family Falconidae; genus Falco; species Falco rusticolus. The sequence goes on from NC_051192.1 coordinate 46,601,664, forward strand.
ATTTTAAACATGTTCTAACCAGACGCTGTGATTCTGTTGCAGTGTAGCTGAAAGGCAACATGTTTCAGAAGCAGTTATATGGTCTTGCAACCAAAGCCCTATTTTCAATACTGATTTAAATACTAACCGCTTGAGTTTTGAAAATCAGGAATGGAGCTTCAAAGGCACTGAAAACCTATTCATAACCACTTGTAGGTTTCTCTCTAGCTTGAATAAAAGCCAATGACTCCAAAATTCCAATTTATGAAAACTGAAAAGTTATAGATTTAAAAATACCTGTTGCATTAATAAATACAGAAATACTGACATCATACCTCTACCAGAGCACCCATACCTACTTTCTAGCTTTCTCCTGTATAGGAGCATGTCTCACGGTAAAATATGTACAAAAAAAAAAATAATTGAAAAATGATCAGAATTTCTGAAATGTTGTACAATGCTTCCCGATTTTTGAAAAGCAAAATAGACTAATTACTAATAACTGGTATGCACTGAAAAAAGTAACACAAAAAGGAACGTAAAATTTAAGATAGGTCCATTTCTTTAATATGTAAAAACCCAGCATTATAAACCTAGCCATTTAATTGACTTTCCATGTTTAAATAAAATGGATGTATTTATTATAGCAAGATTGCATGAGTAATTAAGAACATGACCTGTTTCTTCTAAAACTATGAGCAATGTGCCACTCAGTTCTTTTTCTAAAAAACCCAAACACTTCAAACCCCCCAAAGCCCCCAAGTCAAAAAGGAATTGTGATCTCTTTACACAGAGCTATGGTTTTTGAAGCCCCGCTCCCTCTGGAGTGCAGGCTTCAGCACCGCATCCCGGCTCACTGGGTCTCTCTGGGTGGAGCCCTGCTGCAGCCAGCACAGCCTTGCTCCCTGTTGAAGGCAGGAGCAGGCTACGTGCATGCTCACCGCATGGCTTCAATACAGGCTCGCTTTGCACAGGCTCGGAGGGGATGCAGAGCTTCCAGAAAGAGAGTTTGTGGTTGTATCTCACTCACTGATGCACGTGACAAAGTTTGTTTCCTTCTTGAGATAGTCTTTTCTATCCAGAGCTGGCCTCAGTCTTCAATTTGCTATTCATGAAGTCCTTTATTAGCAAAACCAGGATTTCTTTGGATAAAAGAAGTATAAATAATCTTCTTATGTTACTCTTTGCTTGTGCAAATCCATGCTAGCATTTTTTCCACTGGGCTGAATCATGGCCTTGAGGAACCTTGTCCCAAAACATTAATGGCCTACATCAAAGGAAACGTGGACTATGTGACGTGCAAATTTTAATGTGGTCCAGCCACAAAAACCTCGATGTTTATGCACTGAAACAAAAGAGAACGGCACTGGGCCAAAGACTGGAAAAGAAAGCAATTCTGATATCTGCATTGTTACGTTGTAGTTTACTATTATTCTGCCATTCACCTTTTTGAAAACGCTGACTAGTCCAAGCATACAATTTTTCTACTTTGAAAGGCTTTTGCCTGCACTGGAATTTGCAGCTGGAAGGAACAGCCCACGAACTAAGTCCATACGGTGAACTTTGGCATAAGACAAAGGCAGGAACATCTGCTGCCATCATGAACAGCTTGTTGGCCAAATTCAGCCGCAGAGGAGTGCCAAGCAACTGATCTGCTTTCTACCTTTCCGGACTGGCTCGTAGGCCCCTTATGAATTAATCTAAAACACTCAATACACTGAGCACAGTCTGCTTGCTCTGGGAAGGACTGATGGCAAAGGCATGATTTAGATTGATTCCATAGAAAGTGCAGATTTAAGGATCTGTCTCTGCATTCTGAGGACCAGATTGGTCAAATCACAGCTGCTTTCTCTCAATGTTTTAACTTTGGATTCACTGCTTATTTTACTGCTGTTCACTTGTTTGATTTTTTAAAATATACTTTTGAGTTTTTTTGTTCTTGTAAATCGTAGTCATTCTAACACCAAGACCCAAATCCTACTTTAGTTTGTGGAAATAGAAAACATTTTTTGATTTCCTGACAATTTGTAGGTATATTCTATCCCAGACTGTTTTTTTAAGGCAGAAATAGGAACCATTTGGTTAACTCATAACTTAAATATGCAAAACACTAATGCATTCCTCAAGCCATCTTCAAATCATTTTCACTAAAACTGTAAAGATACAGCTATAGCATAGCTTAGGTGACTGAGAAGGCTACATCGCTAAGGAGAAGATTGGAGAGTTTTCCTTTTGACTTACTTAATGACTTATTGCAAGGACCTTTAGAAAAAGCTGAACTATTGTGTCTCAGTTTTCCTACTCCCTACACCATGGTTGTAATATTTATCCCCTTATCTTGCTTAAGTCTTTGGAGGAATGCTTAATTGGCACACTCCTGTGCTGTGCTTTAGGTACCATACATGGAAAGGATGCTTAGCATGTTTTACTCATCTGTACAAAGACAAATTTTATGGATGATGAAACTACACGTATGTGTTAAACAGTTATACAGACAGTGAATATGACTTCCAGGCGAGGTTGCCTTCTTCCACTGATTGCATTAATTCTATAGACTATGGGAAGTAATTTTCCTGTCTATCCTCACATCTTCACTGCTTCTTAAATAAAAGTCCATTGAAATCTCAGAATGTTTCTGTTTTTTTAAAAAAACCCCAAACTAAAAAAATCACCCATCAGTATGCTGAGAGACCAAAGGAGGCACTGATACAGCCTGACTTGCCTGGCTAGCTAGCAGCCTTGCAGAAGAGCACTGGGGGCTCCTGTTGAACATCAAGCTGAACGTGGGCCGGTGATGCACCCTTGCAGTGATGGAGACTAGCTGTGTACCAGGTTGTATGAGCAAGACAATAACCAGATAGTCTAGGGAAGAGTTTTTTCTCTTTTCTCCAGCATGCGAACCCACATCCAAAGCATTGTGGCCAATGTGGCCACAGCACAAGATAAATACTGATAAATTTGAGAGAAATGCAGCAGAGGCCAAAGAGTTGTGAAGCTAGACCCAACCCAAACACTGCCATGTTTGCTTACCCTGGAGAAAAGAAGGAAGAAAGGCACCCTGACCAGTTTTCGCCTACCAAAAGCAGGGCTGTGGAGAAGACAGAGCCAAACTTTTCTCAGAGAGGCATGACAACAGGACAAGAGCCAACAGTCACAAATTGCAACAAGAGAAATTCTGATTACAGACAAGGACAAAATTCTTCACAGTGAGAGCAGTTCAGCACTTGAAGGGGTGCTCAAGGAGTTAGCAGAATCAGCACCCCTGAAGACAGTCAAAAGTTGACAGGACCTGATCTATCTCTGAAGTTAGCCCTGCTTCAAGCAGCTGGTTGGGACTGATGGTCTCCATAAGCTCCTTTCAACTGAAATTATTATGTGATTCTATAATTTATGACTAATAAGAGGCATCATTAATGTTCCCATTATTCGCTCTCTCCTCTCTCTCCCACCCCCTCCTTTCCCTAAGGGGGACACTGGCTTGCCAAGATGCACATAATTGTCTAAGAATATTCTCAAAAGTACACGCTGTCCATGTAAGGTGTCAAGTATGAAACACTGGTGTTGGCAAAGAGCCAGATGCCAAAATATAAACTTCAGAGCTCAGATGGTTTTTTTACTTGTCAGATCTGTGTCATAATTGCTGTTTATCCACATTCTTCTTTGCTGACATGTATTTGCAATGTTGCGGTCCCACTGATTTAGTGGGTCATTTTGTGTCTGTAAGGAATTGTGTAATTAAATATCGTGATTTAAACCCTTCAAACGCATTAATGTTACTTGCCAGTAAGAGGAAAGATGACATTTTCAGGGTCTGTATTTATGCATTACCTTTACATGTTTAAATGAATCTAATTGTCTTTTAGGGCCTGTTCTCACTGGCAAGTATATTTAAATGGAATATGATTCAGGAATAAACTCAGAAAAAATTATACTCCAAAATCAGAACACCTAAGTTTTGGAAATTACTTAAATGCTCTCTCCTAAGTATGAAAACTTAGTATGAAGATGATATTCATACATTGAAATAAGCATGCTTACCTGAAGAAACTTAACCAGGAATATTTTAGCTGAAATAATTATTTCTTCATTATTACTGAGACAATTATTATCCAGACAGATAAAACTACTATACAGCTTATGCATGCAATTCAAGCAAAAAAAAGCCCAAATTCAATTACAAAGAAGATAATCACATTACTATATTTTAGAACAATGCCCAGTTTTAAAGGTTAATAGCCTCCTTTAGTTCCTCTCAGGACAGATGGAGGATACTTCCTTCAATGGATTCCCAAGACTTTTCAGGCATTTCCAGCTCTCTCATTCCAGCCTAGGAAGACACATGACTTTTTTGGCATCTTACAATTGCCAGATAAATGCCACTGCACTGTTAACAAAGCACAAAATAGCCTCAGAAAAAAGGGAAAGTTAGACCTGTAATAGTTGTTTTGCTTTGAAGAAACCCCAGTCTGGTATTTTGTATTCAAGTTTCAGCTCAGAGGTAGGCAAACTTTTACGGCTGAATTATTAACTCCTGAAAATAGAGTTCTGTAATAGAAATGCTGACAGATGCTTTAGTACAGCAGTGCTATTGGGCACCGCTATAGCCATCAGTTTTAATGAGAGTTGTTAATATCACCTCAATCAAAATGGTTGCCCTGGGCTGACATCTTGGGCTGTGCACAGGTGCTCTCAGCCAAAAATGTAATGAAGGTTATTACATTATCAATGAGGCACAGATGTACATCCCGTCTGAACTCAAGGTGGTGTTACTGCCAAGCAGGCATCTCTTTCAGCAGGTCCCAGGTCTGTTTATATCAATATGCTGTTCCAGCTCAGTGAACCCAAGCACGGCCTTCTGCTTCTCCATGGCATCACCAGTGAGAGAAGGAGCAACTTTTAAGAATGCAAGAAGGATTTATCCCAGATGTGCAGGTGGATCACAAAAAATAAAAACCAAATATCACCAACCCTGAATTAGCCTGTGATAGTTTTTGAACTTGGAATTAACGTATTTGGGTCTGAACTGCTTCAGCATTTCAAAGCAGTTCCTCTTTTTCACCAAGTACAGTAACTATTGACTTGAGAGAAAACTCTCTTTCACACCTGTGCTCCCTCTTTTATCTTGTCTGAAATCCAGCATACTTTTCATTGGATTTGCATGCTTTCCAAGCCATGCTTCACACTTTGCTCATTAGTTCCCATGTTCACTTACTTCACTACACAAATCACACAAGCTAGTTAAATTTCTTTTCTATTTTTTCAAAGCATCTCTTGCTTTTATAGCAAATATACACAAAATTTTCAGGCTCATCCTGAGTAATGGGATCTATACTGCCAGATGTGGATATGAGAATGGGTTACATTTCTACTGAGATAACACCCGGACATTGAGAAGCCAATTTGCAATGAGCCATAACCTTCACTGAAGCCACCCTTCTTCCTTTGCCCTCCTAGGACCCCAGCCTGAGGGGTGCAGTACTGCAAGAGGGCTGATGTAAATGAGAAATGGAATCTCATCAGAACAAAGAGCGTGTTTGCATTAGCAGAGATCTGCTCACAGATCTCAGCTGGCACAGTGATGTTACTGTGCTCCCCAGAAGCATATGTTACACCTGGAAGGACTGACATATAGGCAAAGGAGCCACGCAAGCATCACAAATTCTATTGTGTCAAAGACCGAGGGTGTGTATGTTTGTGTATATGCGCGCATATACATATGTATATATGTATGTACATAGGTGTGCATGTACACAGGAAAGAGACAGAGCTGGCCAAGGCAGATGTAGAGGAATGAAGCTGGGTTAATTAACATTGATAATACACAGCTGTGGGCTGGCTTCAGGGGCGGTGGGGTGGCTGATGTAGACAAGGTGCAGCTGTGGCTGGTTCTGTTAAGAGGTTGGGCAGCCAATGGAAAGAGACCAGCCGAGGAAGAGAGAGGAGGAAGAAGCAGAAAGAAGAGAGAGAGTGTGCCCTGGATGAGGTGAGGTGAGATGAGATGAGATGAGGAGAAGGCAGCAGAGGGACTGGCATGAAGCGTATGTTGGTATGAGATGGTAAAAGACCTTGCTGCAGCTGGCTAGTTTGGGAAGTGCTGTGAGAGGCAGACACTATTGTCAGTCATCCTAAATGTAATTCTTGATGGATTCTGCCTGGAGGATTATGAATGTGCTACCTTCCCTCTAGCCTTCCTCTGCATCTTTTTCAACTTCAGACTTTATTAACCAATGCAATCAAAGTGCTGAAGTCAAGCTATTTATGGTTTCACAGCTGTCCCTCCATAACTTAAGGGGCAGACAAAGATGAACCCTCCTCACCAGACTGAATCTGGGATCACTAGCACTGACCAAACATAAACGATAGGTTGAATGGGCTCCATGCTGAAATCCCTGCACTGTATTGTGCAGGTGATAACAGTGATTCTCTGCCATTAAAACCTGTGCTCTAAAACCATGCTGGAAGCTGAGTCACTGCAACGAGAGGACAACATGGAGCTAACAGTGGGGGCATTTGAAGCAGAGCACTGGCTACAGTGTGACAGCTACAGGTACAGACAGGCACCCTAGAGTCAGAGGTAGTGGTTAAGACATGACTGGCTCATTCAGCTCTTGTCCTGACACTGCAGGTGCAAATTAAGCTCTGGTTCCCAAATATCCCTCAGCACAATGTTTGGAAGTGATCTGACAAGTCAACCTGGAGAGAACCAGCAAGAGAAGAAATGGGTAAATTTGATGGTTTGAGTTTTGAAATGGAATGGCTTTAGATAATTATTTTCCTTTTAAAATACCAGCCTTGTTCTTGTAAAGGAGTAGATGACTCTGATAAGCATATTTAGGTGAACGATACTAAAACTGGAAGGAAAAAAGACAGGACCTATTGCTCCAGTCAAGCGGAAGCAACTCGGCCACAGAGCACTATTTTTAAATCAGGAGATGTGGGCTAAGGCTGTTTTATTTCTAACAGGAGTAAAGCTTCACTCCCTCATGCCTCCTTAGTCAAATGCCTAAGCAGAGAAATGTTATATGAATGGATATGCTCTTGTTCTGCATTTCTCAGCAGCAAATATAGAGTAATCTAGTTCAAATTCATTCTGGCTCCTCTAGCGTGCTCCTGTATTCTTGTTACTGTCCGAGTGGAAAGAAGTCAGTCTGTCTTGGACAGACCTCTCCTCTGTCAGCAGGCGGTCTATGTGCGCAGGGTTACATGTTTTAAACCCTGACTCTGTGAGCATGTACACACAAATACTGATCTAACCCTGAAAACAGTTCCCCACGAGACTTCAACATTCTTGGCCCATTTATACATTTCAAGCAGGACTTCATGGCAGAGAGAGAGCAAAACCCACTGCAAGTGACCCAATTATATCCTAGAGGAAGCTTATGTTGAGAGTAATTGCTAGAAAAGAAATACATGTTCAGCTATCACTATCTGAACAAGTTTCAGCCTGGGGCTGAAGGGGTAAGGGCAGACCTTTGCTGCTGGTGCTTCTCCGCAGCTGCCACTTTCATTTGCTCTCTGATCTTTTCACTGCTGCAAATCCTGCACACTGTCCCAGGAGGTGGCCAGCAAGGGGTGTGACAGCACAGTCTGGTTCGGGAGGAAAGTCATCAAAACCTTCTAAAGTGCCTTTTCCCTAATCGTTCCATACATATGAAGCAGGAAACCCCAAACTTTATCTGCAGCAAATGAAGTCAAGCACTTTAAAAGAACAGTAGCAGCAATAGCTACAGCTTCCTCCTCCTCCAAACACAGAAGATTGCTTAGCAGGAAATGAGACTGTGATTTCCTTAAATTAAATATAACACCCTGATTAGCAAACAATGCTCGGTTTAAAAAAGGGGGTTTTCCAGCCCAGTTTTCCTCAGTAATAATGAATGCTCTGAGATGATGATAGCACACAGAAATATCAAGGAAAGCAAAACTCCTGATCATAGAATCATAGACTCATTTAGGTTGGAAAAGAGTTTTAAGATCATCAAGTCCGACCGTTAACCTACCACTGCCAAGTCCACCACTAAACCATGTCCCTAAGTGCCACATCTACATGTCTTTTAAATACCTTTAGGGATGGTGACTCAACCACTTCCCTGGGCAGCCTGTTCCAATGCTTGACCAGCCTTTCAGTGAAGAAGTTTTTCCTAATACCCAATCTAAACCTCCCCTGGTGCAACTTGAGGCCATTTCCTCTCATCCCATTACTTGTTACTTGGGAGAAGAGACCGACACCCACCTCACTACAACCCCCTGTCAGGTAGTTGTAGAGAGCAACAATATCCCCCCTGAGCCTCCTTTCCTTCAGACTAAACTCCCCCATTCCCTCAGCCGCTCCCCATCAGACTTGTGCTCCAGACCCTTCCCCAGCTCCGTTGCCCGTCTCTGGACACGCTCCAGCACCTCAGTGTCTGCCTTGCAGTGAGGGGCCCCCACCTGAACACAGGGTTCCAGGTGCGGCCTCACCGGTGCCGGGTACAGGGGGGCGATCACTGCCCTCGTCCTGCTGGCCACACTGCTTCTGACACCAGCCAGGACGCTGTTGGCCGCCTTGGCCACCTGGGCACACTGCTGGCTCATGCTCATGGCTGTCACCCAGCACCCCCAGGCCCTTTCCCGCCAGGCCCTTTCCAGCCGCTCTGCCCCAGCCTGTAGCGCTGTGTGGGGCTGGTGTGACCCAGGTGCAGGACCCAGCACTGAGCCCTGTTGAACCTCATGCAGTTGGCTGGGCCCATCCAGCCTGTCCAGGTCCCTCTGCAGAGCCCTCCTGCCCTCAAGCAGATCAACGCTCCCACCCAGCTTGTGTCATCTGAAATGTACTAAGGGTGCACTCAATCCCCTCGTCCAGATCACTGATAAAGATATTAAACAGGACTGGCCCCATTGTGGAGCCCTGGGGAACACCGCCTGTGACTGGCTGCTACTGGATGTAACTCCATTCACCACCACCCTTTGGGCTCAGCTGTCCAGCCAGATTTTTACCCAGCGCAGAGCACACCCATCCAAGCCATGAGCAGCCAGTTTCTCCAGGAGAATGCTGTGGTCAATGGTGTCAAAGGCTTTACTAAGTTCTGTGTAAGTGGGCCACCTTGTCACAGCAGGGGAACAGGCTAGTCAAGCAGGGCCTGCCTTTCATAAACCTGTGCTGGCTGGGCCTGATACCCTGGCTGTCCTGTACGTGCCCTGTGGTGGTACTCAGGATGATCTGCTCCATAATCCCTGGCACTGAGGACAGGCCAGGCCTGTAGTTCTCCAGCTTCTCCTTCCTGCCCTTCTTGTTGATGGGCGTCACATTTGCTAACCTCCAGTCAAGTGGGACCTCCCTGGTTACCCAGGACTGCTGATAAATCATGAAAGGGGCCTTGATGATGCACAAGGAAACATTTGCTGAGGGGAGGGGCAGGAGGTAGGCTGACTTTCGTCAAACGTTTACATTCTTATTTCCTTCCACCTCTCATGTGCACTTCCTTCCTCTAATAGTTTAAAAATAAAGGATGCAATCTGTATTCCAGACAGATTGCATGAATAATTTTCTCTTATCACAGACCAGCCACAATTGTCCTTGGGTAGCTAACAAGAAACTACAGGAATTGCTCCAGCTCCCATCTGGAGGAAGCATTAGGTTTATAAGCACATTTGAAACTCATATATAAACTCATATAAAAAGCATTTTAAACTCAGCTACACTACAGCCTCTCTTTTGCACCAAGACATTGAAAAAAAGCAGTATGTTCATCTATAGATTAAATAATACAAAAGGCACCACATTCCTCAAAAGTTTAGATCTGTACTGTCACACAGTAGACAAGTTTCTACAAGTATCCCACTGGCATCAGGAATCTCTTTCCCATGCTAACGCCTCTGCTTCTTAAAGAATGTGCTTTTGCTGGGAGACCAGGTGTGTCCCTGGGGGATTTCACTCTGCATGGGGCCTGAAATGCAGAATGATGCTGGAACCGCCTCTTTCACCCCCCTGCAGCTCCTCAGGATCTGTGCCACTGCTCTCACTGATGTGGGTGTGCTCTGGCATTTTACTGGGAACAGAAAGGGGTGCCCCCTGGACAGAGAGAATGGAAGGAAAGTGTGGCTGCCCTCAAGTCTCCCTCAGGAGCAGGGGCTGCCCTCACCTCCCCACAAGGAACAGCCAGGTTGGCATCAGTAGTGCAATCCTGCTTTGGGAGCAGAGGACAGCAAAAGAAGAGGCACAGAGGGGGAGAAATGTGTATTTCAGCGATTTTTTAGTTTTGTGAGTGCCACAATAATAGTGGCAGCTCCTAGTTTCAATGCCGTCTACCAGCTGAATCACAGTGCTGCCACAGTATTGATGTGTGTCTGTCAACTGTCAGGCTCTCCCACTTGGGTAGTCCATAAATAGTTCATTAGGAGACAACTTCTCATGGGTGCTCTGGACCTGGCAGCCGCCAGAGAAATAAACTTCGTTGTCAGTCTTGAAAGAAGCAGCCATGACTTTCAGCTGTGTAGACTAAAACTAGTAACTTTCATGTCATTGTAAAGATTCTTGGAATAAACAGCTCTTATTTATCTTTTTTAGCGATATCAATAGTGGCTAAACCCCCATTTTTTTCCTGAACTGTGATCCAGGAAGGCATCGAGAGAAATACTGAACATCATATTGGACTAGTTAAAAGTTGATACTATATATTTTTTTGTGCTAGCGAAATAAAAAAGAGCAAGACAGAGAGAAAGATTGACAGTCATGGAAATTCAAGCTAACATGCAAACTAGCCACCCAAAAAGGGAGCACAGCCATATCCACATATGCGCTACCTATTTAAGGTACTAACATTTTGCCTTACATTTTCTTGCCAAGTTCTGGGATCTTCCAGTTATGCTTTCCCTTAAAAGTAAATGTCTTTCTCCTACCCCATTGTTATCTGAAAGACCTATATAATCCAAGAACTAACAACCATTTCAAAAGAGCTATATCATGAAATGTGAGGCCTTTTACAGATCTATGTAAGAGTGGTTTAAATTAGCTGGCAACTATTTTAGTTGCTGGGAGTTAACATTGTATTAATTCCATGAAAAAAATCATTGTTTAAATATGAATTAGCTATCCAGGAAAATCTGTTAGCTGTCATTTTTGATGGATTATGGCCAAAACAAATTTACCTTTCCTCATGAAACTTTTCTAGTGCTGTTGGCAATATCACTCCTCTTTCTATCACTCTGGCACACATCTGGGGGTTGTGTTTGATTCCTTCCCCCTAAGCCACATTCAAACCACTTCCAAGTCACTACACTTATCTCTTCAGCATCTTCAAAATCCACCCTTTCATCTCCATCCTTAAAGTGTGGTCCTTTGCTCTGTATCTCACACATATCCCATTTTGATTACTGCAGCCTCCATTCCTCCTTTTAGGCTTCCCATGTGCACAAAAGCATACAAATTCAAGGGCTGCCAAATAAACATGTGTTTCTTGCTGGAAGTTCATTTTCCTTCCTTTCCCCCCATCCCTTTCTTAGCTTCACCACTGGCTTCCCTCCAAAATCTTAACACATGTCAGGACCTTCCAAGCTCAATGTAATTCTGGGTCCCTTTAATTTATTTTCCTTTTGTTAAGCTTTATCTTAACTTCCCCCCGACTCCTTTCCTCCCAGCCCTCCTGCCTGCCGGCTTTTCAGTTTCCTTGTCTTTTGCCCCATATTACCCTTTCTGTTGAAATTTCTCCAAAAGCCCTGCTTTACCTGAACCTGGCAGATCCACTTGAAATGTGCTGCTTATGAAAAATACATTGATTTTTAAGCTGTGCAGAGTAATATTATCACTTTTTGCCTTACCAGTTGTCCACGCTGCTATCCTCAAGTGCTTAGACAGTGCCAAGCATATAGCTGGCACTCCTGCAAATACTAAACAGCAGGGACCAGGGCACAACACTGAAAACTGATTAAATGATATGGTAGGGGATACAGCGAACACAGATATCCTCAAAATGCTGTCCAAAGTGTGAAGTAAGCAAGTTGGAAGAAATGAATAGAAGAAAAAGCACTTCATTTAGTTACAGGAACTTTGGCTTTTATTTTTATGAAGAATTGCTATTTCTTTTTCTAAAGAGTATGAATGTAATCTCTACCTCCTCTGTTTATCTAGCAAAATTATTGCATATATCACAGCAATTAATTTCTCTTCCATGTCTTAACTGCCTTTCCTCAGGTACCTGTTCCTTCTGTTCACGTTCTGGTAAAATTTATGCCAAAGCCACTGTCTCAATGGAGTTACTTTGGATTTACAGCACTGCAAGTGTTAACACAAGCTGAACCATACCCTTACGGGAATTGGAGAATATGTCTATGACTCAAAATACCTACTTAACACTTTATTTAACAATTAACATTAATCTGCTGAAAGTCCAACTCAGAAGTTGCCTGTTTACATCAACACATGCATGAACAGATCCATGCGTGTGGACATTCAGACTTCAGTCTCTCTGCCAGACTTCTGTAAGGCTGCTGCTTCTGTCTGTGAGTAATCAGGAGTCAGCCCTATACCAGACCAATTCTTGACTGTCTTTTCCAAAGGCATTATAGTAAGAACTTTAGCCATTGTAGGAGAAAAAGCCCCACAAGCCTTATTTTCATATTTTTATATTTATATATTATATAAATATATAGAAACTTTATAAATATACATATTTATGTATATACATTTATATTTTATAAATAGACCACTCAGGGACTCAAAGGGACAAAAAGTGAGATTTGCTAAATGATCTATCTATTCTCCTAACTATTAGTAGACACTTCAAAAACCCCACTAAAGAGCCACCTTTACATGAACAAGCTTAAGGTACCCTAGATTTGAAAATCTGAGCCCATGTGCTAATATCACATCACTTCCACCCTTTCCTCAATATAGCTATTCAAATTCTGTTAAGCTGTATGATTTAATACCAAAGAGCTGCCCACTTTTAAGACCATTGAGGGCCGGCACAAGGTACCATCCTTTACCTAAGCAACCAAAAAAATTTAGGGTAGTTTTCAGCCTGACTGTGGAAGGAAATGAGTTAAACACCATTTGTGTTGCCAAAGGGGAGAGATTGCATCAATCACCCAGATTTAAAACCTCAGGAGCTTTCAGTGTTTCCTCTGTTAAGCATGAGACAGCTGTTTCTCTTGGGAAGGTTTCTGGAAGACATCTGAGATGAATGCAGGAGGCTGGAATGTGGGATGGGTGAAGGAACACTAGGACCGGACTTCCACTCTCAGGCGATACCCCCAGCTCTCCATTGAACAGTTTTCACAGCCCTGCTAGCTGCTCAGCTTCAGCCCTCCGGCACACCACCGCTCCAGCCCCAGCAGACTGGGAACACAGCTAATCCTCCTGTCAACGGGCAGAGCTTTTCAGCACGCACCTTCCTCCAGAGGCCGATGGGCAAACAGAGGGTGGAAGGAGGTCAGCCTTGGCAAAAGCCCTGCTGTGACACATCCTCACATGGTCACCCACTGCAGACCAACCACCCCCACCCACGGCTTCTATTAGGAACCACACAGAGGGGATTTCTCAGATGAACTCAAGACATCCAGTTCAGAAGGTTCAGGCGTAGGTTATATTCAGGGACATGTATCCCTGTGCGTACATGTAACACAGCTACACTGTTAAAAAGCCACAGCACACATTCTCAGGTGCGTTTAGATTTGGGATTCTTTTAAAACTTATCTAGAATGAATTAGAAAGACAAAAGACACAAGTAGTGAATTGGGATTAAAATACAGTGCTTTACTATAACAGCATGCCTCATGCTCTGAGCAGATACTGCTGGCAAAGAGGGCTGTACAAGGGATGTGCTTTATGGCAGTGGTATTAGCTGTAGGTCATTTAGTTTCAGGGGAAAAAAGGAAAACCTATGAAGGGGTATGACTACATGACTGGAAAACACAGCATTTAAAACAACAGGAAGAACTGCTTATAAACCTGCATCCTAAAGTGTGACTCAAACATTTGCTGCCCAATTCCATAAGCAAGGATCTCGGTCTGCTCTGCAGCAGCTTCTGCGGGTACGCAGCAGCCCTCCTCCTGTGATCCACCGCTGGAGGGGAACGGTATGGGGAGAGACAGATTGTTAAAACAGATCATGCTGTGACAAATAATAAAAAGCCCCTAGCCAATTGTTCTTTTATTTTATATACAGGTGGGAAAAAAGGAATCTCTACTATCTTTTTGTTCCTTTTTATGGTTTTGTTTTTAAGCATCACATGGTGCTAAATATAGGGATTTATTCATGTGGTCCAAAGAACAGGCCTCCTCCCCTATCTCCCTTCCACACTGAGGAGAAAGCCTTCACCAGAGGGATCTGATGTCAACTGCTGCCAGACACATATCCTAGAACTGAATGTTTAGAGCTGATTTGGGTTGGTAAAACTCTGGAATTAGAGCCAAGTTTCAAGTCCACTCTGCCTCCCACCCTGCAAAGCAAAGCTTTCTTCCACATCTGAACTGATGGATTGTGCTGGTAGTGGGATGGGAGGGAAGATACAAAGAGCCCACTGGAGGAATGAAGATGGGAATGTGTGTACAAAAATGACTTCATAAGAAATTGCCTCATTGTCTCATATAACACATGTAAGAAATTCCTCCTGCAGCTTTAATGATGGAGTGGGAAGCGAAACCCCATAGGAGTTCCTCCCTCTGTTTACCAGAAAGGCAAGATATGGGCTCCAGTGATGAAGTGTTCCATTAATATTAGTGCTAGAGGAAATAAAGTGACTTAATTGTAAACTAACGACCTCATCCTAATAACCAAATTCTAAACAGAAAAAGGCAGGGAAAAAACCCTACTTTCAGCCACGCTGCCAACTCATAAATTAAGCAAATGACATTGGGATATAATTATACTAATTAGTACTGATGCCATGCAAAGACTACTTATGGATATGCATTCACCCCATTTTTAACCCTAGAGACTAAATCTGAAATAGTAGCTCAATCAGAGCACACTTTGAAATTTCAGTGTTATTGTTTATGCCATTGTGGATCTAATTTAATCAATACCATATTCCCATTAAATGCAAGGTCTGTTAAAGATGTTCCTTTCACAGGCCCCACAAACGAACTCTATTGGATTCCTCTCATTATGTTATTGCTCTGGGCTTAACTATGCATCATTAACAGAAACAATATACAAATTAAGTATGAGGCTCTATAGAGCACCTTAAAACAGCAAAGTCACATGTTATTATGATCACAAGTGATTGGACTGGTAAAAGCTGGATTCCACAGTGATTGTTAGATGCTCACTGGCTCTTTCACATCAAAAAGAATATCTGAATTCCTGGTGACCTTCACAATGCCAAAAGGGAAGATAACAGAAATGGGCTCCCTGCTTTCCAGATGCATACTACATGGGTTGAATTTTTTTTGTGTCTCCTGCTACCACTAGAGAACTCTGAGAATGCCATTTCTTACCTGGATTGACCATACAGCTTTTCATGTTCCAGTCACAATGAAAAGACTGTAGCACTACGGTGCAGTGGGTTTTAGGTGGTCACCACAAGTTACTTCTATCACAATATCCTGAAGAGATCAGCAAGCTATGTACCTCGAACTAGTAGAAGTAAGAGTAGACTAACTTCTCTTACTCTTTCCTAATAAATACCAAGATACATATTATACAGATGAAAAGAGTACCAGCATTATTTAGCTTTGTGGCCTGCTTCCCTATTTTTTCTTGCTTTGAGATATGACATACCTTTGTATTTGCCATACCTACTGCTGCTCTCTGTTGGTCTGTGTGCTGTGTGCAATGACAGAGTATCACATACATGACACACACGGGCCTGTCTGGTTTACATCTGAAATAATCATGCATAGAAGAGCTGCCAAGAAAATCTTTCATTCATTTTGTTATGGCGTTAAGAGACATTATTAAAGCTTGCACTGCCTTGCCAGCATCAATTCAGTTAAGTACACACTTAGCTACAAACCTCTAGCAACTTCATTGAATTCACCGGGTTTGGGGTTTTTTGGTTGGTTGGTTTTGGTCTGGGTTTTTCCCTTGTTTTTCTTTTCCTAAAACTGGCCAACAATGTCTGTGATTGTCATTTAATTGTTTACTGGAAACATGTATATATATACAGAGAGCACATGCAGAAAACAGCAGAAAATGCTTCCTGGTCTAAATTCTTTTCTTGATATTTCTACCGACCGTTTCATGTAGAGTTCTTCACTGATTGTAATTGCTAGAAAATTACATGTTTTCGCTTGTCCCTTTGGACAAATGGGCTGAAATTAGTGGTTGCACAGATCTGCAGCTGACTCATTACAACATAAAACAGCCGACTGTGGGTCTTGGGGTTTTTTTGGATCTGTTATTTTAGGATGGAAATTGCTGAGTTGGCCGGCAGTCTGACCATATGAATCAAAGAGCAACTGCATACTTTTAAAATGACACGGTGCATAATCAATGTAATACATGATGTTTGAGGGAAAATAACTTTATTGGGGAAGTACTGCTAATAAAAATTGAACCTATGGTACCTCTTAGGTCACTAAGGGCAAAGCCATAGGCCAGTATTTATAACACCAGACAACCGGCTGTTTCTTAATCAGTCTGTCTTTCTTTAGATTCCTTATGGATGATCCATAGCACCCAACATGATTGATATAAGCAACAGAAAGAGACCACTGGTATCTAATGGAGTTACTGCTTTTTCATCAGCACTTGAAGAGCAACATTAATATTATTAGAGTGCAAAACCAGCTCAGATAGTTCTGCTGTGACTCTTTCTTAAAGACCTTTTCTCCACTTTGCAACAAGAAGTCATAACACCTCTACAGGATCATCCCCCAAGTCTTCTGGTTCCAAGGCAGCTTTTTGATTAATGCCTTAAGGAGAAGCAGAAAGCCTGGAGGGAATGTGAATCGTTCCCTTCTCTCTGTGGCAGAGTGGCATGAACTGCAGCTTTTCTTTCTGGAGGCATCCTGAGGAGGACTTGAGGGGGGCCCTGTTCATGGAGTCAAGGTGTGTCTTATCACACTAAGGAGCAACAACTGTGTCAAGTCATGGGACAAGTTCACAACATTTTATGCATGGGGAAAAGTTCAAGCCTCACTTTCACTGCTCCAGGGCAGAACTGACATAAATCTTCTTAGGGTGGTCCCTTCGGGAGGGTGGAGTAGGGATGGTTGGAGCCAATGCACTGAGAGGTAGTGCACAGTTTTGTCAGATATGGATGCCAAGACACTTTCTGAGGATGGGAATTTTGAGATGGAAAGGTACAAAGATGAGGGAACCAGGCTGGGGGACTGCATGATGGGACCCACAGCTCTTTTGCACCCGTTACTGGAACGGCTCACATCCAGTAAGGTTCTCCCATTATCTGTCTTGCTATCTGGCCCTGTATCCAATAGCTGATTCGTAGAATTGCTTAACCTCATGTTGCAAATGACAGAGCAAAAATCCGCTCATATATAACTGGAAAATGTTTTCTATTCAGTTATTTCATAGGTCATGACAAACATAATTAGAAAAATAAAACTAACATATTATTCTTCAAGTATGATTGAAATTGGCAAGGTGGACTAAAATTTGCCAAAGAAAAAGAGCACAGAGTTAACACATGGTAAAAATTTTTGCTCAGCAAATTTTTTTTGAAAACAGAATTGATAAATTTAAAAATATAGGGCATGAACCCTTTTGTTTTCTATTAATCATGCATCAAGGAAAATATAGGGGCAGATACAAGACAACACAAAATTGGCTTCTCATCTTGAAGACACCAAGGTGGTGTCCAGTGCATCCCACTTGGGTTTTGACATCAGAGGCGTCAAACCTGAACAGATTACATACAACAGCTCTCTTGAATTCAAATATTGGAACATAGAAACAAGACAAAAATCCTGCAGTTGTCAATATATTTGACTAAAATGCTGCAAAGGTTTAGGGGAGGGGGAAGAGAAATCGAAGGGCCCAGATTCCTCAAAGGAACAGAATAAATGTGCCTGAATTAAAAGGGAGAAAATAACATGGACATTTTAATTTCAAAATATCTTCTGGAGTAATTTATTTATTTCTAACACTGATTTAACAGTAATAAATAAATATTCAAATACATGGAGGTCGTTTTTGGGAGTCTTCTGGAAAATCAAAAGATACTGGGAAAACCAAAGAAACATGAAACCAACAGCCCATTTAGGTTGAATAACATCTTTTAAACTAATGTGTTCTGTAAAAAAAAAAAAAAATAAAAAATCCTCACTTTTAAGCAAATGAAAGTCCTCCTGAGAATCAACTATTTGCTTTAAATCTCCAGAGAGTCTCATAAAAACACACAAAGTATATTTTAAAGAGGAAAAAAGTTTTCTTTCTAAAATATAATTCCCACTTGGCCATTCATTAGCAGTGTAGGTAATGGACATAAAACAAAATATTTAGAAAATGGCTTCTGAAAATAAAGTGTTTGTGCACTACTTTCTACTTTTTTTTTTTTTTTGCATTAACAACACTACTCTCTGTTAACCAGAGGTAAAATTATTTTAATATTAAGGGGCTTAATTCATACTCTAAAACCAAAAGCAGGATTTAAGAGAATATATTCCAAATGCTGTGGAAACACAGCTCTGATTTAATGGAAAATGTATAGTTAGTAGCCTTTAGAATGATTTGATGACATATCTCCTGAATAGGATGCAATTATTGACATACCACTGATACCCAGGAAAACAGCTGTCACCGCACACAAATCCTAAGTCTGTACAAGGGGTACTCATTTCTCTTTTTCCAGCACTCAACAGTATTGGCATTTAAAACCATATTATCTTGTCATAGCAGTTTTGCAATTTCTACTGCTACTGAGAATATATACCATGAAAAAAAAATGAATTGGTAAAATGAATAAACTTTAAGAATCCAATGCATGCATACCTTCTTAGAACTGGTTTGATCTTGGTTATTTCAAATCAAAACTTCAGAAAGACAGAGTAAGCAGTACCTGTTGATCAACATTTGCTGACTCTATGAAGTGCAGTGGAAATTACTATGCGTTTGTCACAAACTTGACACTCCAGTTCTAGGACTGTAATTAAACCTGCTGTTTAAATTATACTTGCTCAGTGCATCAGCTCGGTTTCTGCCCACTCTACAGGACCAGACATGTACGTGTATAAGCAAGAAAGCAGCTGGCTTTTGCTCACGTAGGTGGAGAACATTTTTCTCTAAGTTCAAAGGAGAAACTCAGGCAAATCGTACTTGTTGTACCTGCTTTTAGATGAGATTCTCCCCCCAACCTATTGCACTGATGATAGATGCAGAATTCTTATTTGCTACAGCTGTAACTCCACATTCACAAATTTTTTCAAAACCTCTCAACTGAGTTCTCAGGATTTCTGGATTCGGTAGGACCAGTTTTACAGTAACTGAGTGTATACATCCAAACCTGTGTATTCAGCCATAGGTATCTATTACAGAAGGAAGAACAGCAGCTATCATGTTGCATGAATACCTCTAGTGGATCCTCTTGATTTTCATGCCTTTACAGCTACAATTACTTTTACTTTCTAGACTCACATCAGCTGTATTTCTTGTTCTTGAAGGATGAATTTTCCAGAGTTCAAATATTTTGGAGAACTTCATGATTTCTACCATTTCTTAAAAGGAGTTTTTATCCCCAAATATCTAGCCAGAGAAGAAAAATATTTGGTACCAAAATATTATTTAAGGAGCAATAAGATGCAACTTTCGGTTTTCTGGTAAAAAAAGATTTTGTCTTATCTGCATCTCAGATTTCAAATATACCTAGTGGTGCAGCATGCAGGCCAACCACATGACAAAATGTTTAACAAAGCTGCGCTGGTGAAAATGCCCTGTGTGAGGTTTTCTCATCGATCAGATACAAGTATCGCAGCTCAGAAGGTGCTCAGGGGAAGCAGCCTCTGTCATAAGCTCAGCATGATGTGTTTGGATACGTCTTTCTCAAGGCTCTTCCCACCCACATTAAAGACTGCAAATTTTCCACTCTTTTTTTATTGAAAAATGAGTTTTAAAAGAACTGAAAGGAATGTATCCATGCAGTTTAAAAGATGTGTTTGGCTGAGATGAGACAGTCTGGACCAGTGATTTGAAGGGGGAAGAGGTGTGGAGAGAGGGAAGGGAAAGAAAAAGTTCTGGGAGACCCTCTCCTTTTTTCTCTAAGAGCCTCAGGTTGTGGCTGGTTGTAAGAGGAAAGCATTTCCTGACTATTTCCAGTCTAGAAATGGAGAGAATAAAAAAATCCACATCAAGTGAAAAGTGTAACCCAGCTGGATATGTACCCCAAACCCTTAGGCCTTGAAGGAAATAGTAGGAGGTAGCTCTCCTTCCTTTTTTTCATCACTATTGGTATAAATATGTATGAAGAAAAAAAGATGGGAGAGGGGGAGAGGGGAGTAAGGGATGGGAAAGGAAAACTGAAGTTATTCTTGCATGCACCAATGAGCACATACAATCTCTGTAAAGTCAGGAATTACAGTGTCATGGCAAGCATCCCACCATCAGACAGGGGAGTTACAGTATTAGGGGAAAAAAAAACCATAAAAAAATGACCAAAACTGATGTATGAAAATCCAGCAGGGTTAACTATTTCATCTTCTCAGTCAAAGAGCTTATTTATTCCTTGTGATTTTTTGTTTGGTGAACAAAATGGGTCGAAATCATTATTCTGGTTTAAACAGAATGAGGATGTTGTGGTTTATTTTGTTTTGTTTTTGAAAGTATTATTAACTACTAATATCTGATCTATGTTGTCATACAGAAATCTGAGGCAATATTTTTGCTCTCAAAAGAAAAAAAGGGACCGCATCTAAAAATTTACAAATTAAACAACAGCAACAAAGGGATTAAGAAATTTAAAAGCACCGACATGCGGGAAAAGAAAAAAACCCAACAAAACAGATTTTTGCTGTGCTTTGAAATTAGATGGTGAACAGATGCTTCAAAAAGATAAAGGAGGGCTCTTTTCAGGCAGCAAAAGTTTTAGGCAGCCTTTGGTAGGACCAAAAGGCCTCTGATGCTAGATGAGAGAGGTGAGATCAGACAAAAGCTGTGTGAAAGCAAGGTGACTTTGAAAATGAGGGCCCTGCAGAAGAAAGAGAAATCTTTTGAGAGAGTTGCCACACATCTGTCCTGTTTATGTAGAACCACCTGCTTCCTACTACCACCTACTACTACTGCTAGCAAAGGAATAGATGGAGGGTCTTTGTCTTCTGGCTTAACTATCCTGTGTTTCCATCATCTCCACCCTGACAACTCCCTGTGCTCCACAGTTTCACAGGAATCATATCAGAAAGGCCCTTTTTTGGGGTCAGTTGTACACAACAAAACCTTTCCAATAAGCCAAAGCGATCTGGCAGAGATCTTGCTGGAGCACAGGCAGGGAACACCACACATCAGCTTCCAGACCATTTGCACAGGGCTCCACTCCGCTTGACTGGTGCTCAGGCTAAAAACATCTGCTTGAAATTTTTGTACACAGCATCTAAGATTTAAAATGTAAGTCGGCTTTCTGGATGTTTGAAAGCTAAATGAAACTGCCAGAAAGCCTGTAAAGATGAAAAAAACCAAACCCTCTTGAACCGATGACAATCTCTTCTCTTACTTTTCATTATACCATTACATTGCAAATAACGAACTTTTTCACTAAAAGACAACCAATGACAAAGAAATTCTAGGAAGAAGCAAGTTGAGCCTATTCAGCTGTTTGCTTGAAGTGGACGTTATAATTAGTTGGGAGCAAAAAATCCCCTTTATTAGCATATTAATCTTGTTGAACAGTATTCATCTTTTTCATATAATTGTATAGTGTGGAATTCCTTTATCGATCATTCAATTATAACACAGTGGGATTGTTGGAATTTAATCTAGGCACTCAAAACAAGGTTTCACTCCTCTTCCTTTCCCTTCACGTAAGGAATTTAGAAGGCTTTCGGCCATGTGCTATACAAATCAATGCCAGTGCTCTACCCATATTTTACTGTAGTCTAGTCAACGTAACAGATTTTCACCTTGCGTCCTAAGCCCATGGGACCCAGACTCCTTTAAGCAGAGCCCAGGGGAAAGGACTGCTAAGGGGGATTTTATCTACATTTTGCACGGATTTGAAGGAACTACTTTCAAGA
This sequence comes from Falco rusticolus, assembly GCF_015220075.1. Lineage (NCBI taxonomy): Eukaryota > Metazoa > Chordata > Aves > Falconiformes > Falconidae > Falco > Falco rusticolus. Next base: position 46,623,742 of record NC_051192.1, read on the forward strand.
ACAGAGTTAAGTCAACTGCAGGGTTTTTTTTCAGTAAACACATCCTATCTTCATAAAAGATTTTAATTTGCCAACAACAACCCCAATTGCAAAAGCTTGTATTTTCTGTGGCAGTATTTTTTTGTTGTTTTGAAGGATTAGTAATTTTTGACCAAAAAAACTGGCAAAACAAGGTGCCAAATGGGAGGGAAAGGGATGGAAAACAAAAAGAGATGTTGTGACTGATTTTTTATTTAATTATTTTTAGTTTGTGAGTTTATGATGCCTCCCAGGAGTTAGGTTTTCCATCCTACTTCGAGAATGAAAAATGTGTTGAAATACTATAAATTTCCACTTAAAGGATTACTTCTCTACCATGACCAGTCAGAAAAAACCTGTCTATGTTCAGAAAGCACTATGGATTTGCCTATGTTGCAGCAACCATTAATACAAACCTTGCCTTATCTTGGGGTACTAGTAAGAGGATCAGCCCTCCTTCTGATTCCCCCCAGCAGTTTTTGGAAGGACCGCTCAGGGATCACACTGCCAGCTTCTTTTTCCACTTCCCAAGGGAACCTTAAGCCTTGGCTTTGCTTCAGTCCTTCGCTTTGGCAAACACTTTGGGTTAGCATGCCATCACATCTTTCGAATAAAGATGCCAACCACGCCTAAGGGTGGCCAGATGTGACATGTTAAATGTGGCTGAGGAATTATAAAGGGCTGGGCAAGATTTAATACAAGCTGTGACTTCACTCGTTAAGCTGACAGTGAGAAGAAACCAGTACTTGTGGTGACAGAGCGGTTCTGTCACCCTTGGCTTTGATTTTCTAACAGAACAATTTGGAGAGAAATACTAAATGTAGTCTAAAGGCAGGGTATGGCTAAGAAGGCAGAGATACTATTCTGGTTTACAGATAAGGAGGACAGCATGGCAGTTTGTTCTCTGTTTGAGTTTCAAATGCAGCACACCACTGTAGGGGGATGGGTGCTTGGATGAAGTTTCACCTCTGCGTCTCTGAAAATAACATGTAGAGACCTGGAAATGGGTAAGATGACAGTTCTTTCTTTTTCACATTGTGTTGCAATAACAAAAGGTATAGCCGAGTTCCTGGTGAGGTAAAAATTTACAGGAGGGATAGGGTACCTTCACTGAAGATAGCAGAGAAACTCTGCATCTGTGTGGGATCACAGCTCTGCTTTGTACAGTGATTGCTGTTAAACAGTTTAAAAGAGCACACATAAGTGGTAGTGTGTCTTCTCACAGAGAAATGTCTGCTGCAGCTAGGAGGAATTAACCGACTTATCCTGGCACTTTCTTGCATGTCAATGTCTAACTTTTTAATCACAACCACCCTGCGTAATATGGAAATTAAGAACAACATCATTTCCCAGTAATTACCAGAAACATACACATTTTCCAACAGGGTGACATTATGTCATGAATTCCCTTGTCAAGAGGAAAAAAAGACAAAACATATCATACTTGTTTGAGAAGGCAACGTGATAGATTTGTCATGAGGGTAATCATCTATATAAAAAAAAAATTCACTATTATCAACTTCCTGAATTTCTGAAAAGGGATTCATTTTCTGCCTGAGCTAATAATGAACATTTTTCTTCTATTCATCATCTTCAGTTATTTTCTCTCTTGAGATTCATTTATCAGTAACTACTGAACCCAAGAAATAAAAAATAGGCAACATCCCCTTTTGAAGTAATGGCTTAGAAGACTATTAAATCAAGAGGCAAAAGATGGATTTATAAGATACATGTTCTAAATTCTTGTAACAGCTGCAGGTTTTTCACAGGGCATCTGCACAGTGAGTTTAGTAAAGGTATTGGGGAAAGTAAGTTCATCCTATGACAGCACAAAGCAGTGAACAGTAAATTTGGGTTGGTTTTTTTATTTTTATTATTTTTTTTAATTTTCAGATCAAACTCACAATAAAAGGAATGAAATAGCAGAAATAATGAGATCAATGGCACTATAAAGTGCAATTCATGTTGCAGGAATTAGTCTAGGATGATAGATCAAGCACATTTTAAATCTAAAATAGCCCACGTTAAAGCAGATCATACAGATGCTTGATGCCTTGTGAACCGTTCTGCCCATGCACAGCTCTCAGTTGTCAGAGCCTTGCCTGGTGCGCTGATTGACTATTTTGTGCTCTCAAGATATGGAGTGACAGCCACGCTGGGGGTGAATGGCCCCAAATGCTTTTCCTACAGTACAGTGGGACCTGAGGCTCCCCTGAGGATCTCAGAGTGCCAGGGTTGCTGAGCTTTCTCTGCTGCCAGCATCCCTGCTCTTTGGCAGAGCTAAGAAATGGGGCATTTCTGGAGGTGAACGGAGGAAGACAAGGGATTTGCACTTTAATTCTTCTCTTGCAAATTCTGCTGTTACATTGTCTTGTTACCCCTACTTGTATTTTCCAACAAAATGAGTCCTCCTATCATCAGGCTGTGGAAACAGGGGAAAAGATCCCTTACAGACAGGAGATGGAAAGAGTAGGGTTTTCTTCTTTACTTTTGAGTAGGATGGAGAGGAGACCTCCTCAGATTCATTCCCTCTTACCTCAGCCTTTGCTCAACCTTTTCTGACGTGCCAGGTAAAAGCCATACAAACAATTGCTGTTGGAGGTGCTTGCCTGATGCTAATGGACGTGCTTTTGCAAGGTTGTTGCGTAAGAGCATTCAGATCACTCACTTTGGTCCTGGCAAAGGTCTCTGGGCAAATCAACCAGTCTAACTTCCAGGAGAAGACTCCTGAGAGGTGTGCTTCACCAACACCAGAACACTAGGATTCCCATCAAGGTACAGGTTTCTGACATTAATTGGTTCCATACTTTCCATGCTGTGTCACTGGGATGCTGTCCAAACACAGCTTCTCGCTCTAACTTGCTATGCTAAAGCAAGCGTATGGGATTTGAGAGATTACTCTTTTAGATTCTAGCTTGTTGGTCTGAAGCCAAAATGCAGACAACACCTATGAAGTCCCAAAGCTAAGCAGTTTTACTACGCAAGCTGCTCTCTGTGCAGGAGAGGCTCAATTTCACTGGCTTGCAAAGCTGATAGCAAAGCACAGACCCTTTCCGATTTATTTCCACAGTGTTTCCAAAGCCATGGGGCAGCAGAAGGGAATGGGTGTAAATTCAGTCTCCACATTTGGGCAGTGTGACAATATGCTTTTTTTTGTTTTTTATGAAGTCAACAGTCCGTATGGATGTTCCTTTAGTTAAGCCAGTACAGAGGCTTTCCTCTACAGACAAAACTCATGGGTTCCCTACTTAGGAAGCAGAGACAGCTTTCAATAGCAAATTCACATCTCAGTGTCGTATGAACTAAGAACAGGAGTGGAGGAGGAGCAGAGGCTTCAACATCTGGTATTAATGGCTTCAAATCATGTCACAGGTCAGCAAAACAATTTCATTCACTAGGTGATTTCTTGACACTGATTGCTGTAACATAGAGTTGCCAAGAAGCCCCGCTATCCCTAGGCAGCACCCTAGAAGTAAATACTCACAGCTGTTTCTACAATTTTGCATAGTGGGTATTGAAATGGATTCTCTGCTTAACATAGCAGACAGCTAACAGGAACAAAGCATGAAATCAAATTCCATCAATCCCTTAAATTTGTTTATGCAACCCATTGTTACTGCTCAAAGAACAGCTTTGGCAGGCAAAGGGCACGACAAAATGTAGCCTTAGTTTATACAGAGCAATTTTTCCCATCTGCCATTTTTTTTAGTCAGTTGTTTTACATTGATTTCTCTCCATGCAGTTCCAAGTTTAACCCAGGCACAGCTGCATTGATCCAAGAAAGCTGAAGTAATTTGTCTCTTCTAGTGAAGCAGAAACGGGGCAGGAGACAGTACCTATCACCGTTTTTCTGGTAGGAATATGTTAGAAGCTCTTTCCTGTAGCACTGATGTAGATCAAACCTGCACTTACGGCTTTTCATACAAATATTTCTGGTAATTCCATTTTATCTCTGGCAAGCGAGATGAAATTCACACCGAGGAGCATGTTCTCAGGTAACTCTTTCCTTCAGATGGGAATGAGCTGACTCAGCACATGAATTAAGGAATCACAACTATGTGGTGCCATATCACAGCCCTTAGATTTATAAAGGAGCTTTTGCATTAAACAGAAGCAGCATTGCTTGGGCTTTACAAGAAAGGGATTTGACCTGTGCCTACCTGGAGCCCCACTTCATTTATTTGCTGAACTGGCACACGGGATGTGCCCTACAGGTCATTCTCAAGTGTCACAAGTGTCTATTCATTCCTGTGGGGTCCCTTCTTCAAAGCCCTTCTGGTCACTGCACAGTCATGAAAGAGAAATTGTAAGCAGCTGGTGTAATCATGGCAACAGAGCATCTATCATAGAATCATTTAGGTTGGAAAAGACCTTTAAGATCATCGAGTCCAACTGTAAACCTAACACTGCCAAGTATACCACCAATCCATGTTCCCGAGTGCCACATCCATAAATCCTCCAAACACCTCCAGGGATGGTGACCCAACCACCCCTTGAGAAGAGCAGAGGCTGTTGACCTTAGTAAAGCGGAATATGAAATGGAGATCTGCTCTCACCAAGCAGAGGGAAGAACAGTGAGTTAAAAACATCTCTCTGTAGGATGACCACAAGGACACCCAAATTAAAGTGTGGTTGAAACAGTGAGGTTCAGGGCTGCCTGTAACCAGTAAGGCTCAGAAGGTTCCTCTCAGTCCTTTTGTTTCTATGGTAGCAGTAGCCCTGACATGAGAAATTCCCAGTGGCACAGGACTACTACAGAGACACTTTAAAAAAGTAAAACGTAAACGATATAAATCATTATATGCTGTCAAGGAATTAATCTGGCTTAATTTTAAAGCTTTTCAATGAGGAGGCTCCACTGTAACAGTAAATGCTGTTAGAAAGCGTGATCACTTCTATTCATAGCCACCTTTCAATGAACTCTGAAGTCAGATGAAATACAGTGAGTTTTATTTACCAGCAAAGCTTCATGGCAGATAAAATGTCAACTGCAAGAAACCTGCAATTCTTTTTTAATAATGAGTATTGTTAGATTATGGTGTGCCAGAAGAAGATGCCCAGGGAATATCCCCCTGAACATTTCATCCTCCCTGGAATATGCTTTTGTGAGATAAGTCATAATAAATATAATGTGCCAATTATCAAACCTATTGGGAAAGAGCAGGTACACGAACAACTTGGTACAAATATAAGAGAACCTGCTGACAGGCATGGACGGTTTAAATGCTGATTCCAGTCAGAACACCACAGGTAAAGGCCAGGCACGTAGCCCAATTGTATAATATCTGTAAATTGTCCTCTTGCTGTTGACAGGAATGACTGACAATGGTAAATCACTTTTTACAACGCCTGATACAAAAATTCAGGAATTATCAGAATGGCCAGCAGAAAACTGCAGGAAAAAGGCTCAAACAGGCAACTGACAGAAGCCCCAAAAGACTGATACTAGCTGAGAAATGCAAAATATATCTTTTTAATACTTTAAGCATGCCATCAATGAAGGGCATGAAGTGACCCATGTTTTAAAGGTCAAAAGACTACCTGGTTTATTCTTCCAACTAGAGACTTCTAATATATTAAGAGAGTCAGCTGTTTTTTCTTTGAAAGGGGTTAAGAGCATGATTCACATTTTCATTTTGCTGAGCACCCAGCCAGAATGTTCTTCCCTTCTCCCATTTGGATAGCTGTCATCAGACACAGCTTCTCTATCTGCTCCCAAACTCCCAAACCAAGCTGTCAAAGGTCTCCCCATTAGCTAAGCATATAAGAAAAAAGCTCCAACGGTTTCCAAGAGGAGAATGATAGACAAGATGTTGAGTGGTAAATGAAGGTATTTGGAATACATTTGTGTACGTACACTTTGTCATTCGCTACTCAGCGCATCTCCAGCTCAAAGGAATGGATTCCCTTACGCAGCAGCAGCAGCTGTTATTGCTTGGATTGTAAATAGTCATAAGCCATATGGTGTGGCAGAAGAAAAAAAGCTTCATGCTTTCTCACATGGACAAATATTATTATTGCAAAGCATAAACACATCAATATATGTGTCTTTTCTCTGGGGAAGCATATAGCCTTCAACCTGATTCTAAACAAATTAACAGCTTCCAGATGAGCAGATTACCTGTAAATATTGGGTTTGGGTTTCCAGAATTTGGGTGACTTGACAGAAAACAAATGTAGATGTGCAGTGGATACAGTACTTTCAGTTCTATAGATTGGATGGAAAATAAATGTAAATATAAATATAGGTAGTAAAATAGGAGTGAAAATTAGGAGGAAGAGAAAAAAAGGACATTCTATATGTAACTACTATGGAAAAATATGTTTCAGTATCTTTTGCTATCTACTGCCTAACTACATAACAAACAGTGGGACTCCGTCATATCATGCAAATGGATCAGCAGTTTCTTCACATGTGAATTTGAACTTTCCACCTGGTCAGTGATGGGTAAAGCTTTTCAGATGTTGGTGCATTGTATGCAGATAAGAATAGTCCTCTTAAAAACGGTTGGACCTCTGCTTGGCAAGGGAAGCTGGCTACAATCAGCATTTCCAGAACTTGAAACAAGGAGAAGACACAGCCCACTCCCTTGCTGCACCCAGCCTTACAAATAAGGCTTTCCCTCCTCTGCCTCTGAGACTGCAGAAGATCTGTTGAGTTCAGAAGGGTTGCTTACTTTTTAAATCATGATTTCTTCAGCATTCATGTTTAAAACCTACTAATGCTTTTACTTATGATATTGCTAAAGCACTTTTTAGCTAATCTTTTTACTTTAAGCACTTTAATTAAAGGAAAGTGTGATCACTCCTTCCATTGTATGGTGAAGCTGGCCACACAGTTAACTTATGGTTTTGCAGAGCCAAGTTTCTGAACTACATCCCAAAAAACTTAGCTGAGTGATGCTGCACTTGCCAATAGCGAACACTGGCACATCCTACTCCTATGGTTAGACAGGCCCCATGAACCCATGACCTGGCAATTAGTGTTTTTTCTGTTGTACTCACCTTCTCTCGGCCTGTTTCAAACACCGCATTGACACCAAGTGGCACGTTACAGCAACTCTGAATTTATACAAAGAACCCCCCCTTCACTAAGAGATTTTGTTGATAACTAACTGCATCCCAAATGAAATCATCCAGCAGATGATAAGGATGGTAGGGCACTCCTGAGCCTGCAAGAGTGATGCCCAGATTCAGGACACCAGCAGCCACCAAGGGAAGTCAAGAGACCTGCCACATTCATCAGCCTTTGTTGAAAGTCACAGTTCAAACCTGACCCATAGATACAAAAAGAGGAAGAAAATCAGTGTCCAACAGGAACTGAGGGGAAACGACTACCCTAATCTTTCCACAGGATTTGGTTGCCCTGCATCAAACCACCATTTTGCTCTAATGACCTCCCTTCCGCTCCCCACTATTCAACGTAAGATGACTATAGGATTAAATATTTTCTACCCCTGTTACACTTTCTATCCCAAGATGTTTAGCCACATTCTGGTTGTCATGTATTTCTTCACCAAAACTCAGAACTGGAACTGAGGTAAGCAAAACGCCTGAGATTAGGAGAACAGGTCCACTACTGTCTTTGAAGTATTAGCATGCCTCAAAGTGTTTTCTTCTTTTTGTCTTTGACAGGGGACGTGGCTCAGTCCAATGATCCAATATGGACTAGCTATTGTGACTCACTCTTACCAAGCTGGCTAGATAACCCCATCCTCAAGGCACACGGGAAACCAGCTCCTCAACTTCCAGCACTGAGATACTCTGCAGGGCAACTTGAGAATCCCCTCCAGATCTTAGCTCAGCACAGCAATGTTACTGCAGACCTCACTAACAATGCAGACACTGGCATATCTTCTTCATGACAATCAGGTGGCTTCTTCCACAGGAATGCAATGCATTTGCTTTTTTATTTTGAAATTACAACCAATATTTCCAGGCATCTTTCTTGTGAAAGCCTTCCTGAAAATTAGAATGTTCACACAACCATAGCCCTATTTTTCAAAAAAACATTTTTGCTCCTTTGGACATTTTAAATTATTAAGCTGTATTCAAGTGCAAAAAACAATGAAGAAAATTGCATTGTCCTACAAGCAATGCTCTGTGACAGGAAAACGTTAGGACATGTGGCCGCTTATTTGAAAACTTGATTTGAAGAGATAGGAAATCCTGTAGACAGAAGTTTTCATTGCATCTTCTTCATGTAGTGTTTATAAAGCTCAGCTCTCAGTGCAGAGCGAGCTCACCTGAGAAGAGAGTACAGTCAGATGAAGATAGAAGTGCTACTATTCTGGGAGAAAGGCAGTAGAAAAATCCAGTCACTGCACAAAAAGAACAAGCTGAGCTGCTCTCTTAGTTTTATTTTTAAAGAGATATTTAAACCAATTAGCAAACCAAGAAGGACACGGTGTTTCCAAAGCTGTCACTGGACACAAGCTCTTGTGAAAGAACTAAATTACAAAGGTCACTTCCATGCCTGGGAACCCACTCAATATACATGTTCAGACAAGCACGGATGTTATCTTTACCCACAAGACTCTTGGTTTACAACCAGATCGCATGATCATGGCCTAAAGGTTCAACAGGATGATCATTTGCACTTGCAAACCTGCTGTCATGAGCTAATGATGTTTGTATCACATACACAAGATAGCAAAATGAAGAACTCCATAGCTTGCAAACTTGAACTAAATTATATGGAAAAAGATTAGCTTAACTCATACATCTCTGAAATGCAGGTTGTTTTAAGTACTCCTGTATTTTCAGCAGTTGGACAGCCAAACGGTTACTTTAGTTGCCTTTTCTGAAACAAGGAAATACAAATAAGTCCCTGCAAATGTGAAGAAGTTGTATGTTAACCGCTTTCTCCAAATTGCAGTGTTGCCTATGGAGGAAAGACCTAGAGATGGCTGAAACGGTGTCATCAAAGACTAAATACACCAATGGAGTAAGAATAATAGCAGCCCTGTGAAGGAGACAAAAATTACTGCTATTTTAAAAATACGGAAATGGAAAGATTTTGCAGGGGTATGTTACTACATGAATAAAGTACAATTCACTTTGTAAGCAAGTGCAGTAAAATTGGCTGTACGGTGGCTCCCTTAAATTCGTCTAAGGCTGCCTGTGGCAGTGCCCGAGATGATAAGCTGATAAGCCAGACACACTGATTATACGCTTTACAGCTAGATCACGCTGCCTCTCTCCCTCAGAAAAAAAAAAAAAAAAAAAAAAGTGTTCCTTAAGTTACTTTAGAAAACCTCTAGTTGATTTTTTTCTTTTCATCAGGCTAATATGAATGTTCTGATTACCATCAGCAACAAGAGAAGGCACAATAAAGTTTACTTGTCCTAACCTGCAGCTATGCATGTGGTTACCTCCCTATACTTAAGCAGCATTATTTTGTCTGGCCTTTTTACTCTTCTGGGCAAGACCTGGACTTAAAAACTCCCACCCTCCCTGTTTGGATGAAATCAATAATTCAATGACTGAAATATTATTTGCATTTTGATGGCAAAAAAGAGAAAAAAAGAAACAAAAGAAAATGGCTACTTACAGAACATGCAGAATACAGTTAACACAGAGAATACAGTTCCCAGAAAGGGAACAATCACAATAAGTCCTTTAAAAAGTTTCCCCCCATCTGAAATAAGTTTAGGTTTTGATTTTATTTTTCCTTTTTTTAAAGTAAAAATGCACTCTTAAAATATCTAGATAGCAAACCCACAAATGATTTTGAAAACTTAGGTTGCTATTATGTTAAAAGCAGCTGCTTAGACAAAATGCATCTATTTAATGAGCTGACATGTTTCCCCTTCAGGAGTCAGATGAACTAACTGTGAATCAGATTTGTATCTTGATATTAAAAGAGAAATCACATTCCAGTTTCCCATGGAACACGACAGCAAGCATGCCTGTTACTGTCTCACCCCTTCTTTAATCATTATGTTATGTTTTCCACTTAATAAAAAACATAACTGCAGTCAGAATACCAAAATCACTTCCATCTTAGTTTTCAGAAACTGCTGAATAAAACTCGGAACAAAAATAATCCCTCCTTCCCCCCTCACATGGTTTACTCACCATCACTTTATTCCAAAACTCAGTTTCACCTGAAAAATGATCCATGACAATGAAATTATATCTTCCTTGTCAAAAGTATCACTCCAATCATTTAAAGTCCTGAATGAAGAAAAGGAAACATTGTGCTCCACAGAGCGCTCTAAACACGCACTGTTGTTTTCGCTGATGCAATGAGGCTTCTAAGCAAACGAGTTTGCAGGCAAGCTGGGTAGTGGCATTTTCCTTATGATTCAAAAGTGAAGAATGCCTCAGCTAACTGAATGCTTGCATAACATATAATAAAGGAACTCAAGGATTCATACACGTCTCTAACATAATAATTTGTAAAACTTCAACTCATATTAACATCTATAACTCTGCCACACCTCAGAAATGACGTGCCAGATAGAAACTTTTACTGGGTGCTATGTGCAGCCAAGAGAAAGATAGCTTCAAGCCAGAGGCTTGTATTTAAAAGTCTCTGAAGTGTAAGTCCCTAAGGTGTATGAAGTTACATTCTATGTGTGAAACGTAACTGTGGATTCCTGCTCGCTACATATATAAATATCATAAAGTTCATCGTAAGCCACACGTTAAAAGCATCTAGTCTGCTACAATGAGTTACTGGATTAATGCACAAAACTATTGCGATAGGAAGAAGTTACAAATACATATTTACATGCACTTACAATTGCCGCTTTCAACAATTACAACATGCCCCCCCCCCCCCCCCCCGAACTCAAGAAAAGCACAGAAGAATTTGCAGTGCATTTTTTGAGAAATGGGGGTAACAAGAACAAGGGACAATCTAAATGCTGCATTTTCTTTTCCACAGCCACGCAGACCTGTTTGTGCCCTGAGAGGCTGAGTAGCTTAGTAACAACTCTCTGCAGTAAATTGAAAAGGGGGAAATATGGAAGAACCTAATGACCACCTGTTAGTTGCGAGGCTTCAGCGCAAGATTTGTCACTTATTTCATCTGCCTATCTTTAACATTTTCATTCTGCTGCCTTCACAGCTAAACCTTGTGCTCGTTCAAAAGCTTTCAGGTCCCAGACTAAAAATTTCACTCCAAGCAAATAAATGCTGTTGCAGACCTTTACACGGCCATCAAGCCCTCACCTGATGCATCAGACAACCTTTTCTCTTTTGCAAGCTTTTTCTTTTTCTGACACATTGAGGTCTGAGGTAATACTCACTCTACCTCTTGATGTTTCCTAATGACCTGGGACCACTGCACGTGCTGCAGCCCTCACTGCCATGGAAACTGCCGAGACAATCCAGATGAAAGTTCTCCACAGCTTTGGAGTTGTGTTAATATTTAAAAGTTTACATTTTCTGCCAAGCTTCTGTCTCTAACATCTTACTCTGATGCCCTTGCTGCGCTTGCAGACTCTTCTTGTAACTACGAGAAGTAAGAACGTGGATGGGAGCAGGAAGCATTTCCCGGGGGAGCCTGGGCAGCCTCCGCTGGGGCCAGGCCAGCCTGTCTGGGGGGCGGTTTGTGCTCACGGCTGGAGGGGACCCTCGGCAGCTGGGCTGTGAAACGCCTACATGGTGGTTTTTGCTGGGCAAGGAAGTAGTAATGCTATCACCCCATTAAATCATTAAAAATGTAGGCAAAGCCTTCCACCTTCATACCACTTAGGAAATTCTACCTATATATAATACCTAATATAATACGCATACAATAGTGTAGTATCTACCCTACCATAGCCTGAACCAGTTACGCACTTTCAGACAGCATTTAATTACATCAGTGGGACAAAATGAAAAGAATAAAAATGCTGTGTTTACACCCAATAGAGTCACCCAGGCCAGTAAAAAACTCATATGGGACTCTGACTGCACACTTTGGCCTGGGATATACTTGTGCTGTTTAACACACTGATCAACATTTACCATCCGATGATCTGATTTCAGATTTCCCCAGACTGTGTCATCCCCAAACAATATGGGATAAATGTAGATGCACCTTTAATCAGCACTTATTCCCAGTTAATCACTTCAGCGTTCTACTTATACAAACACAATGATATAAAACAGGATGCCAATCATCTGTCCAGAAACAAATAATTACAAAGGATGTCGTTCAGCAATAAATCTATTATTAGTGCTTTTCAAGCTCTTTGATTTGCAAAAAGTAGCAAACTGTTCCTCATCGGCATGTATGTTTTTCCTGCTTTATTCTGTGAATCCTGCAACTTGGAAAATGAATATAATTCTTCTGGCATTTTGTGGAACACAGACATCTTTGTCCTATTGCAAAGGACCTTTAACCTTCTGGGCTTTCCAGTTACAACGAGGATGTCTCCAATACTTTATCTGTTGTTTTGAACCATGTACACTGAATCCAGTGGGTTGGAAATATGTCCTGTCACTGAGCTCCACTGTAAGCTCTAAGGAATTTTTGTAAATCCATTACTTTGCCATGATAATGCTACTTTATTTTACTCTGTTATTTTAAGGAGCATCTGAATTTGTGTCATGAAATTTAATTTATATGGAAAATTACCTCATCTTACATTAGTTATTTCAAAAACTAGAAAACAATTTCAACAGTTGGAAATACTCTGGTGCAAAACTGCAGTGAAAACGCGAAGTTACTGAGTTCTTTGTTTCAAACTAATATTTGGAGGGGGAGGGTGAAAAAGAAGAGCAAAGGGCGAGAGATGGCAACTTGTGCACTACTGGATCCTATAAGCAGGAACTTGGGATAGATATGGCAAGGAAAACCACAGAGGTGAAATGGTACACAGTAGAAACCATCTTTAAAAGTCTATTTTCTTCTTTTTTTTCCCTTTGATTCTTGTGCTACACAGCATAAAATCTTCCATCAGGATCATAATAAACATCTATCAAAGATCTTTCTCTGCTACCTTAGCAGAAGACCAAATAATTCAGAGACCAGTTGAAGTTCAATTACACTTTTCTGCAGTAAGCCAGAAAAAGGTGAAAAGTAAATCACCTTTATGTACCCTTCCTGAAGTTCTTTTATATTGATCCCCCCACCCGAAAACACGTTTTGAACAGTTTCACATGCCCATCATCTAGCTCCATGCTTTTGCCTGTACTATGCAGGACCCAACCCTCAACTTTATATTTTAATTTCAATACCTATGTACATAGCTACATGTTAAAATCATGCACTTGCACTATTTTTTTATAAATGTTTTTCCTTAGAGCTTCAGCACACTTTACCTGCTTTGATTTGTGAGAAAGATTTCTGAGGGTTGGTTCCTGCAGCAAGTGTAAGCATATTCTGATTTTAATGACCTATTTCTGAAGCAGACCTCGGTACTGCAGCCACATACTAATGGGTGATCTCTCTCAGCTGTGGAAATGCAGCAACTCACCCCAGCAAAGGGTCTTTTTTACCTGTGGGTGTAACACTGCAGGTTTCCCTTGTCCCGTGTGTGATTAAGACAGCCCACTGTGATAGTACTGTGCTCAGTACAACATGCACACATTTCTCTGTCCCAAAATTTAAATCACATTATTCTCCAGCACCTTGACTCCAATCTGGCAAGGCAGAAAAATATTTCATGTCTGGTTTACTGGGTGAGGTCTGGCTTTTGCCACATGAAATAAGGTTGCAGCTGGACTTCTATTGACTGATGAAGTCTTAGACTGGCACAGGCGTCCATCAGCCGGAAGGTTAGGATCTGAAGTGAAATTCTTCTAACTGCTGACACAAGCACATGCATTGGTTAATATAACAGTTAATAATTTTGGACTTCACTAAAAGCAAATTATGTGCTCCTGGAAGGCAAGCAGCTGACTTGCAGCAGAGGTCTATGTCTCCTGCAGCTCTTTGGAGAAAAGCCCTGATGACCAACAAAACTATTTTTAACTGCCCCATAAGTATTAACAAAACTGAGATTACCACTGTAGAAAGTATCCTGTCTCCTATTGTTACACCATTGTGGCCTCTGAACTTGCTTATTCAAGTTGTAATCAAGTATGGCTTTTAAACTGGTGGCAACTGGAACCACAAATATGTTTAGATTTGGTCAAGCTGAATACCGATCTTAAAAAATCTAAAAATATTTGTTGTTGCACATAGCAATCCAGCCACACTCATGTCCTGGGCACAGGCAGAGCCTCCAGGGGACAGGGCAACACCTAACACCGTCACTAAAACAGCTGGAGCAGAGCTTTGCCATACACATGTAACCTGCCAGCACCTTGCTTCCTACTTCCAACTGCCTATTTCATGACTGCTGATCACACTCCCCGAACAGGGCTTGATGAAGTTATTCCAGGACATGGCATCAGTAGTTTGATATTCTTTGTTTTAATGGCCTTCAGCAACTTTCCAGCTAAGGAGCACTGTGTACGGTGAGTCTGATTCGAATGAGCAGCATCAGAAACCTGGCTTAGTCCTTCTCCCACTTTATGCACAAATGAGTGCTGTCAGGTCAAAGCCTTATCTGCAGCAATGCAGGGTGCGCCTCACTTTGTGATGCGGAGCGGAATGTAAGGCACGTTGTAGCCCTCACTTCACTCAGGTTTGTAAGAAATGCCACTTCACAGAAGAAGCGATTACAGATTTGGAAATTATATAAAGTGGCTGAACCCCTCCAGTGTACACTTTAGGGGAACTATAACATAAATACAGAATATTGCACAGCAAGCAATGAAAGGACAACTGAAAGATTCATAACCTGCAATACTAATCAAATAATCAAGCCCTTATAAAATAACATCTAACACCAGCTGACACTGGGAGCTGACTACCTCCCCAATCAGTGCTAAATAATGCATCCATAACAATTGCCTCACTTGATTATGTTAATGTAATTGATACCAGATGCAATTCAAAGATTGTTAGACTCAATGAGTATTCTTCATTAATGCCAATGGAATTTGTATCAGACTCATCAAGTTAAAATACAAGACAGGAGCTGGAAGTGTAGCAGAGGCATAAGCAGCAATCTTAAAACAAAAAGCCAGGTTATAGATCTTACCTATTAAAAATTCTTGTATGCTCACTATGTACCATGGTAGAAGATCCTTGAAAATAACTGTTTTGGATTGTTTGTGACAAAGGTAAGCAGTCAAACACAACCCTTCTGTAAGTCCCCACTGTTACCTGTGCATGATCTTCTTTGTCACTTCAAAATACCCTTTGGGTCACAAAATATCAGGAGAGTTTTGATCATAAAATCCTACCGTTCCGAACTGTCTAATACCGGATTCATTTTTATAGCTGAGAATTATCACATGAAATGGTAACTACAAAGTCTGAGAGGTTAGGGGAATTCTTTTTCGTGTTTAGTACAGATCACTACAGGGGAATACAACACCAAGGACTCTGGTAATTGATAAAATAATGAGGAAATGGGACAAAAAGGTCTCCAGCATCTCTAACAGTGACTCCAAATGCAAACTATATAGTAAACTAGTAAATCCGGACATAGCTATGCTAAAGAGACCTTAAATTTTACCAGTTGTCCTTGCTTGTTATGCTACAGAGATCTGTGGGGATCAGAACAAAATTTGGCTAGGAAAAACTTTATCACCCCTTTACTACATTTTCTTCAGTCCCTGTTTTCATTAATTTACAACACTATAACAGCATGGAGTCTTCAGAGGAGCTGGGACACTAAGTAAGGACCATAAAGTTCATGGCAGGTTTGCAAATTCAAACCAGAGGTCAGCATCTTCACCCTCCAGGAACCTATACACAGGTCTTCAGCATCAACAAATGCCAAAACTTCGTCATGTTCCCAGATACTTCTGCCAAAGTGGAGGAGCAGGGAAATGTTGCTTTTCATTTTCTAACTATGCTTCCCCCCCCGCCCTCCTCCTTCCTCCTCCTTGCAGGACCAACGCTGCTTTTTGAAATCAGCATGCTGACAGGAAGAGTTCCCATCACGCTCTTCCTCTTTATAGATCCTGTAGCAGAAAACCCTGGCATGAATAAAAATCTGCAGTAGCAGGAGTCCTTTCACAGCTGAAACAAAGCTGGGACATCAAGATCAACTCCTATGTGAGCTGTGAGAAACATTTAAGAAATGTTGCAAGTAGAGGAGCAGGAAGTCATTCCCCTGGATCAGATCTATGGTCTCTGGGGCTGCGAGGCAGAGGTAGCAGATGGCGCTGCTCTCCATGTGGAGCCAGTCTTAACTCAAGACGTTTATCTGTGCACACACATCCCATGCACAGAACATGACACTTGGACACTAACACAAGTAAAGCAAGGGTTTGTGTGGAATGAAAGAGTGTACAATAAAATATTCACTGTTTTGAAAATGCATTTTTAGCTGCTTTCCAAGGAAGTGGCTCAGTGTTTCTTCCTTGGCAGAGTTCACCAGCTTGGACAGACTGACAACAGCAATTTTAAGCTTAGTTAAAGACCAGACCAAACCAAATGAGAGCAAAGAAACTACTTTTGAAAAGACTTGATGACTGCTAGCTGCCTTATTTTCATCTGACCTAAGTTTTGTGTACTTAGGTTGTTGACAATATACACTGTGCTGTATGTTGCAGGCAATGTACACAGAGTGCTGCCATTCCCAAGAAGGAAGAGAAAAATCTGGTACCTCTGCAGGAGTGATGCCAGCAATCTCTGCAAAAAGTGGGTTTGTGCTTACATCAGTTTTATAATACAGAACATTATTCTACAATTTGCCGTGCTAGAAGGTAGGGCAGAAAGCCACTGATGCTCTTTGTTCAGTCAGGCCTACCCAGACATGAACGCTGTGGGTTTTTTGGAAACAATGCAGTAAAGATTGATATTGATTTTAAAAAAAGTTACCATCTCATTTACCAAAAAAGACAGGAAGAGAGAGGAACAAATCATCTTACTCTGAACTTTCCAGCAGCTCTGTTAATTATGTTGTTCATGTTGCTGGCTTCCTACACAACTTATCTGTTATTAGGAGGCTGCTACCAATCATTAGTTACTATCCTAAATCCTAGAAGCTAAAGCAGTCTACAGTCAACAAGATCCTGACTGGAAATAAAAAGCTGGTTTTGTTCTTGTATGAAGTCCCCCAGTAAACAACAGTAAACAACATTCTTCCTCGCTCTCTATCAGACTTGCAAACAGATTTTTAAACATTTTCTCACACAGTATCAGCTTCTCTGTCTATGGCAGACTGTCCTGTGTTCAACTTAATACAGCAGCCTGGCAGCATGAGAAAAACATTTATAGCCCAAGCTAGGTTGCTGCAAAGACTGATATAATTACCTGTCAGAAATAAGCCAGAATTATATAAAGTACAGAAGTAATCAGCAAGATATTTATCAAACTCCTTGACAGTACTATATGAAGGATAAGTCAGGGTTTGATAGTTGATGGGAAAAAGATGTCCAAGGCTAGAAGTCAGTATAGCCTCAACCTGGCTCTTAGCAAAAGCTGTGATTGTATCCCTACCCCTCCCCCAGCATCTGGCTCTAATAAAACAATATTTGGCAGTTTGTTGGTCAGTCTCATTCCTCATTATCGATATATAATATCCACAGATACTTTGATAACTACAAATGACACAACCTCCCCCAGACAACAATACTATAATTTAATTAACATAACTTTCATAACCTGGGGCTTTTTCAAAGGTATATAACCATAGCTTTCTTTATAAAGCTTCAGCTCCTAGAATCATGTTATTTAAGAGAAGCTCGGTTTTCATGAAATATTTCATGATGATTTAAGTATTCAGAATCACACAGAGAAAGGACATAAAGTTTGATGCCTAAAGGAAAGAAATGTAATATGGTAAATAAAACTGTTTTTTTAAATACCTGGTGTTAGCAGTGGGGAAATAACAATCTCTTAGTACCAATGGAATCCCTTTGCTTTTTGTTTATATCCACAGTTCTCTATCGTAAAAAAACAGGACTCAGTTGCCTCATCTATTTCTGTCCAGAATATCATAAACAACCCAAATCTTCCTCTCTTCCAATTTGCTCAGTTCCATTGATTTCAGAAGGGTAGTGTGGCATAGCAGGAAACACCATGAAACAACTTTTCTGTACTATAAACAGACTAGTGATCTTGCAATGGTTAATACCAAAATACAATGCAAATTCCAGCAACCTTACAGTAGTGATTTTTGATATGAAGTGGCTCTAAGTGGCAAATAAATCTGTAGTTTCAAATCTAGGCCTTGAAAAAAGCTGAAGGCATAACTTCATTTCAGTGAATAGATGCCAGATAATTCAAAAGAAAAGTTTGAATGGCTAAATTATTTAAGCCACGTTATCATCCTTATCAGAATTATTTCATTTTTGGGAAGAAAAACAAAGTAGAATTATGATTACAAAGTCAGGGCAAAATATGAGCTCTTTGTATCATATTTAAGTTGTGATCTTGTACATAAGCAAATCATGTTTTCCCTTCTTCTGCCTGTTTAAGTTTGTCCTATGTTTTTCTTCCTTTTTCCTTCATTTTGTTGGGGTTTTGGGGGTGGGTGGGGAGGGGAAGAGGCTGTTTGCCTTAGGCCTTTTCAGGAGACATGGGGTATTCCTTCAGCAAATGTTTACTTCTTTTGAACGACAAAAGCAATGACAATGCCGATTCCTCCCATTACTGATGAGGCGGGAGCCCCAGAAGCCCCTCATCCCACCCCACTGTGGGCGGCTCTGGGTGGCCCGGAGAGCACAGCCCCACAGCCTCCCCACTGCACCCACAGACCGCCCAGCGCTGTGCCCAGCCCCAGCAAGCACCCACAGGCGTAGGGGGAGCATGCAGCACTCCGCGGGCCTTCCCCTCCCCAGGCACTTCATAGCAATGAACCCCCACCTCAGTCACGGACCCAAAGTCCTGCTGTGTAAATGCATGGGACATTTTGTAGATTCTCTGGTGGTTTTTTTTTTTTTTTTTTTTTTGGTGTGTGTGTGTGTGTGTGTTTTTTGTTTGTTTGTTTGTTTGGGGGTTTTTGGGGTTTTTTTTGGGGGGGGCGGGTTGTTTGGGTTGAGTTTGGCTTGTTTGGTTTTTTTTGTTTGTTTGTTTGCTTTTTTTGTGTGGTGTTTTTTTTGTTGTTGTTTGGGGTTTTTAGTTGAAGTGAGGAGGTGTGCTACAGCCGCCAGCGGTACGAACGCTCTGGCAGCAGCACAGAGCGAAACCCAGCGAGCCCGGGTGGGCACCTCGGCCAGCGACGGGTCCCCCCCTTCGCATGCATGGCCGCCCCCGACCCCAGCCCCGGCCCCGGTCCCGGCCCCGGTCCCCCGGCCCGGCCCGGCCCGGCGCGGCGCGGCGCCCGGCGGCGGCCGCTAGGTGTCAGCCCGCGCTCGCCCAGCCGCCCGGCGGAGCGGGCCGGCCCTGCTCCGGGCGGCCCCTACGCGTAACCCTCCCCAGATCCGCAGGTACGCTACATCGAGCACACGTAGTCCTTTCCACAGAGGGCGTGTTTGGATAAAACTTGCTACAAAACTTACCAGTGGTCTCAAAGATAATGATTTATAACCAATACGGCTGTAGAAATACCATGTGGCTCTTTGTTTGCTTGTTTTAGGTTGGTTTGTTTGGTTTTTTTGTAGTTTAGCACAGCAAGTTTTGAACAAAATATCCCTGTCATTGCTGTTTAGCCCCACGCAGAGACCAAGCAAGCAAACTCCATCACCAGCAGAATTGCAGAAAGCCAACTCCTACCAAGCACTAAACATATTCTGCGCTTTCTCCTAAATAGATACAATTGGAAAAGCATCTGATATTTTACACGCATTAGAATAGTGCCTGTGGGATTGGAGGCCCAGTCTGACTTTGCCACCCTGGACTGCACCCCCCCCCCCAAAAAAAAAAAAAAAAAAAAAAAAGGCAACAAAGATCTGAAAGGACACAGCACTGGTTTGCTTTGCATGTTGAAAAAACCAAGAGGAATGAACTATTTCTCATGAAAATTCTCTGCACAGTAAGAATAAAGAAAAATGAAAGCGGTACTCAACCAGAGACGGCTTTTAAGAGAAAACAGAGGTGGGGTATGTCAGTCAAGTGCTGACCCCCGCCCCCAGCCCTGGGCGGCTCACTGACCTGGGGAGAGGGGGTGGGAAAGCCAGCAAGCTTGGAGAAGGAAAGGAACTGGACCCAGTAGTTCCCACTAAGCACATCTCCATCACCTCTGTCTACTGTTCTGACCAAGGATCAGACTGGAGAGCTAGTGTGATCCATTTACACTTAAAAAGCTATGGCTTGTCTCTCCCGTCGCCAGACATTTCATTAGATGAAAATGTGGTATGGCTGGAAGAGGGAACACCAATAATTGTGGATAAAATATTAGCCTATCCCCTCATTTTTATGTCAGGGATATTCTATGCCTACAGTTACCCAAGTAAACACAAATTCCAAAACACAGAAGATACATTTAACCTCTGCACGTATTCATGAGGATCTTTCTTTCCAGAGTGTACAAACCATGGCAGAGCACTTCCAAGCCTGTTGTAGGCCAGGGAAAGACTGCCAGATTACACTGTTGAAATAAATTGCCATCTAACTTTCAGTGTTGCGTTTGGATGCCTTTTTTGCAGTTCTTTATGACACAAATTTGAGGCTATATAAAGACGTTTGATTACCCTCATTGTATATCCTTGAGCTAAACTCACAAACTAAATTGTCCCATTTGAAAGGAAGACTGAAAAGTAGGATTCAAACAGCTGCTTTTAACAACTCTATAATAAAGTTCCCGCATAAGATAAGCGCTTTTTTCCCCTCAGACAGAGATTAGTGTAAGACAAGAGCTAAGAGCAAATTATGCAAGCTGATGAACACACAAAATATTCAGCAGTTCAGGAACACCCTGCAAAAAACACTAGCCAAATAAATAACTCCAGTCCAGACCAGGCCAAGCATGGGAAGCTACACACGTGGGTGATGAAGAGATGAAGACCAACCTAGCTTTAGCTCACATTTAATGGGGGGTGTGTCCCTGCTTTTTTATTTTTATTTTTTTGGTATCCAACATTAATATCCAGTGCTACCAATTTTTCTGAACGTGTTGTTAGCAAACATTGATGGTAATAGCAGAGCCTGTCTGATAATAACTGTTATATCTTACACATTGAAAAGTCAACTTCTTTGGAACATGCCTCTCTGAATGAGGGTTGTCTTTCTCCAGCCAAATCTTCACAAGACAAATGAACTGAGAAGTGTCATGAACCTTCCTACTTTAAAATCAATTAGTTCTTCAGGTTGTAGTAATCAGCAGTCACAAGGGTTCTGTTCAGAAAGATACATTTTAGTGCATTAAGACAAACAGAATTGTGCTTTGGGCAGTTAAGGCTCTGGAAGACTGCTCAGTAAGGGAAGAGGAGGGAGGGCAAACTGGATTTGCTCCAGAAAGGCAGCCTGGCTGGTGAACGAAACACTTTTCAGTCCCTATCTCCTGGGAAATGTAATGCAGCTGAGATACTGCCCTGACCTCTCATCCTGTACAACTCATCTTCTCTGACACAGTCACCACAACCTGCAGCTCTTCTGAGAGTTGCTGCTCCTCACCTTTGCAGGGCAGGAATCAAAGTGCAAAGAGATTATCTTATACAAGACCATACAGAAAGTCTGCAGCAAAGCAAGGGCTTGGAGGCAGGTCACCCATGCTTCCAGCTAGTCAACTTATGCCTTTCCTAGCCCTTCCCTCAGTAAGGAATCACTCTGCAGCCACAAGCAGGGTGGAGAAAAAGAGGGGTGGGTAGGGAAGTGGGGTGGTGAGAAACCGATTTAAGGATCAAGCATCAGAAGCCTGCTGAATATTAACAGTTAAATTCATCTTTTTATCAAATTGAACTGTGAAAGAAAGCTGTGATAGGAGGTTTTCAAAGGCAGCTGGAGCTTATATACATAGGGGAATGATTTGACTTATGACTTAAAATGTTTATTTTCAGGGCGTTGATGGGAACGTGTGTCCTGCCTAAGGCCCTGGCACAGCTCGGCAATTTTTTTCACTATGAGCAATGCTGTCCTGAGCATCTCAGATGGCAACCACCTGGCATGCACCAGCTGGCAAATAGCCTTGATGTACTTGTATGGCAGCGCATTGCCGTGGTTACTCTGGTATAAACTCCCTGCGAGTGACGGAACAAGAAGTTATACCTGTGTAACTAGAGCAGTTTAATTACACTGGCAAATTTTCCCTGCAGTCAAGCACAAAGACAGCTAATTCCAAGTCTTTTCCAGGAGAAAATCACCCCAGATGTCCCTGCACCTTTGCAAAGTCTGTGAGTGTTTACAGTGCCTTCACCCACAGAAGGAATAACCTGCAACCCTGGACTTTCCAGTTCTTATCGCTTTGGTTCAGAATACCTGAGTTTCCTGTGCTCCCACTTCTGCAATAAGTATGCTGCATCTTTCAGAATACTGATATTGCTTAAAAAAATAACAATAACAAATACTAAAAAAACAAGACACACATACACACAAATAGTACATAAAACCCCCAGCACCACATAGTTTGAGAAATTATTGTCATTTTTTTCACTACTGTTATTGTAAAAGGCTTAAGTTTATTACTTATTAAAGCTTTTCAGTTCTCCTTGGAGAATTTCAGGAAGCCAATAAAGAAACTAAGGAAATTGACTGGAGAAAAAAAAAAAAAAAAAGAAAAAAGAAAAAACGAAAAACCTGCACAGTACCAAGGAGGAGCATGCATGCAGCTTCGTAATAGCACACTTGATGAAGAGCACCCCCGACTCCTTCCAAGCTGGCACTGGTCCAAACCAGACTCAACTGCAACATCGTGTGCCGAGCTGCACCACAAGCTCATTACAGGTCTCAGGCAGGTGAACCCCTGACATTTCCACTTGTTCCTGCTGCTTTGGAGGCAAGAAACCAAACACATACCCTCAGATCTTGTGCTTGCGACTGTTCAGCACCTTCCTTCAAGATTTTAGAAGCAGTCCAAGCTAGACCTGAAGAAACTTAACACTGGATGTCATTCTGACACTAACATTTAGGCTATCACCTAGGATTTGACGGCTCTGCTGTCAGCAGCTTTCAAGCAGTGCTGGCCTGCCAAAAAACTTGGAACTCCAAAATCAGGCACACTGAGTGTATCAAAGATCAAATTTGAATTAATCCTATCAGACTAGATCCCATCTAATCCCATCAAAACTTGTGAAAAAAAATCATTCATATAGTTGCACCTTGCTATTAACCAACTTTAAATAGCTAGCAGAGGCTGCGTGAGGGAAGGTTTCAGGTTTTACATACAACTCTCTCAACTGAAATTCAAAGTATGAACCATTGACCATGAACATGTGCAACACTTGGACTACTTCTTTCAAGTAACAGAGGTATTTGCGGGGAGAAAAGTGCCAACTCCCATACGGCCTGAGAGTCTGAGCAAGTAAACTGCTTATTCAGGGATCAGAGTTTGCTGGCACTCTTCCTGGTTTGAGATGATGGTTTCAGTGCTACGAAAACATACATGAATATTTGCTTTCTCTGGAAACTAGTTAGAGTTTGCTGACAGTCTGGTTTAAGGAAGCATTATAGGATCCTTCTCCCTGTTTCTGTGTTTCTTCACAGGTGAAGAATAAACCTGCCACCACTCAGCCCTAAAAGCACATTCAGCAAATAGTGGAAACAAGCGTGACAGGCTAACCTGAAGGAAATGGCAACACTGACTGCATGTGCTGCACACTGACAAAATTACCAGGGCCTTACACGCAGTTACCAAAAACTGCAGAAATACTCAGACTCAGGGCCAAACCATGATTTATACTACAGTGATTCTACTCATTTCATTGGATCATTCTAGTTCCAAAAGAAGTTTATTTTAAGGTTTTCACATTTTGCCCTAGCATAACTTTCACGCATCTTCCATATAACAGCAACAACTTCAGACAAAAGTTTTAAAGTTCTCAACTCTCTCACATTTTCTTTTCAGAATAAAAACTACTTTGGCAAGAGTAAAAGGAGATGAGATTTATGGATATAAGGCATTGCCAAGTAAATATCATCTTCGTGTGATGGAAAGTAATTTTTCATGGTGAACAAACGGTCAAAATAGACATTCACCTAATACTTGCCTTTCCAGGACCACATGTTCTTGACTTTCTTGCAGAGGTTCACTGATGAATACAAATTTTAATACGACATTATGGAGAAATGCAAATTATTGCTTTTGAACACCCTTCTGCTGGGCTGGTTTTGTCTTTGAACTGGAAGATTAGAAGATTCACCTTGTTAGGGCAGGGTGAACAGAGAATGCACGTGCCTGTAGCAGGAGAGGGAAGCAGAAGGGCTGCAACTATGATATCTCAGATGCCCCTTTGAATTGGGGAAGGAGCTGCCAAAAAGGAGTAAACAAGCTTAAAACTAACAAGCTGTTGCTGCTGTCGCTACACCCTCCACACAAAAATGGGCACCAGGTCCTTGTTAGCAGGTTTAGCAAGGGGTGACTAAAGCTGCTGGAAGGAGCCCAGCATGGGCACAGTCCAAGGGGCTGTCCCAGAGGGCAGCTGGACAGCCTGCCAGCTGGGAGCTCTACAGCATTTTCACATGCAGCCACAAAGCCTATAAATTAGGATTGCTGAGCCTGGAGTTAGCATGTGCATGACTCGCAAATCTTTTTTAGGAAGGAAGGAGTGACATCTCCAAGAGAGTTTGAAGCTTTAAGGAGAGGGGAAAAAAACCAAAAAAGGTACTGAAGTTTTGTGGCGAATCAAAAAGGAGCTCATCCTTCTCACTGCTCAGCTGAGTAGGGAATGAAAGACCAAAGTAATACCTTGGTTTATTTCTTCAGTGTTTCACCTTTTCATGCACTGCCATTTTTATGTTTACTCCTTTTCACCCACAGCCTGATTTTGTGCACAGATTTTAACATGTCAGAAGCAGAGAAGATTCCTGTCATTTGGGAACATATCATTAAAATGTATGTGGGACTGTTTGTGTGATTTGTGATACTTTTATGAGTATATCATTGGCAGCTGAGAACAAGTTTTTTAACTAATTGTCCCAGTATAAATGGGGGGAATGATTTGACTCTACATGCATTGTCTTCATTTCAGAGTTACACTTCACCCTCTGGAATCAGACCACTGACTTAGTTGTTTGAGCACGCACTTGTTAGCCTGATGAATTTATTTTAGATCTGAAGAGCTTACACATGTATAATCCTATTTATTGGAGGTGTTTCAGTGAAAAGTTGAAGCAAAATTTCTTCCCTTTTTCAATGATGTTAAAAGTCTCTCCACTAGCTAAACACAGGGAGCGTTTAGCGCTCTATTCTCCTTCCCCATCGAAATCAGTTGGGGTTTTACTATCAATCAGCTTCAGTAATGCTTCATTACTATTAGGTAACAATTGTATTCACAGGACCAACTGTACAGCAGAGCTACAGCCCAACTGCCTTGTGCCCTCATTAGCTGATCTCAGTTAATGACTAGTAGAGATTACCCAGGCTTTTAATTAGAGAGTGTTTGAAATGGAAGAATTATTTGCAGTTCTTTAATTTTCCTTTTTCATTGCTCTTCTACCATACCATCTCTCACTTTAAGGATTTTCTAGTAATAAAAAAAAGTGGATATTTTAATGTGAGTCTAGCATTTTTAGATAGGTGGCCCTGAGTATCAGTGCATTGTCCCTATGCCCTTGTCTAGGCTGTTCTAAAGTAACACTTGTATTTCTCAAATACATTTAACCAGCCCTCCAGCAGTTTAACAATCCTACCCATTTAAAAGACTTTTGTTTGTTTGTTTGTTTTAATCAGGCCTGCAGCTACTCCACAAATACAGTAAGAATTACAGTAACAGCTTCATTTCTAGGTTAGGGAATCTACAGAGAATTACAATATACACCACTGGCGGATAACTTTCTTTTTGCTTTAGTGGAGCAGAGGGGTAACAGACAAGAAAGACTTAAAACATGAGAAATCAACTGCTCCAACCCATGTCCACCTGAACCATGCTGTAGGGTTATGCTCCTTCTTCTGCAGTTGTGCCAATTAATCTTTATACTTCTGATGTTACTAATATACCTTAATGAGTACAATAACACTTCTTGTATCTTGTGAGCCCCCACCACCAACTCCGCCCCACCCCCCGACTTCTTTCAATCACAGGTACTAACTGGTTAACAGATTTACTGCCTGGCAGAAAGACAGTAAGCAGCAAATGCCAACTTATGTTTTGTAGCCACACTGTCCTTGCTAAACAAACCTCAGCTATTCTCTAGGCAGCCTGTGTCTCTGTTCTCTCTACTAATGCTTTTAACCTTGCCTGTCCTCCTAAAACCTGCCATTAAGTTAGTCCTGTTCAGTTTGTTAAAAGAGCGTATATATTCACTTTGGAAACATTGACTTAATTCACTGTAAAAAAAGGAATGACTTTTCTACTAAGAAAAGAAATCCATTCTACCAAAATAAAACTAAAGGCTCGGGAGTACAGTTGCCATATTCCTTTGTCCAATCCAATTTGTAACCAAATCCACAGTCTCTGACACTGTTCTTTGGTGATTTCCCCTTCAAGAGGTTTCTTCCTACACATCACATCTTAGGAGATATTTTGTATTCTCTACCAGAAGTATGTCAAGGCACCATCAATAACATTGTCCATGTGTGAAATACATCCGCAGTATGTAAAATAAGATTGCCATCATAATGCAGCACTGGAGGTGCCTGGATTTGCAGCAGCTTCTCTAAGCACATAAACCACCCGCAGTTCCCAGTACAAGTGTGCCCTTCCAACACCACCAGGGCCAGTGCTCTGGCTTAGCCTGGTATTAGCGCTCCTGCACCGCTGAGAGCACAGTGTGGCTCTTTCTGCAAGCTCTCTCTCAGGCAAACCATTCTCAAATGCAGAGTAACGGAAGCAATTAAATGGTCTGGGTAGACATAGTTAGGTCTATGGAAGCTATAAAAACGTATACTTTTTCTTCATCCCAGCTTAAATGTTTTGCAGTCTGGGAATGAACGAGAACTGATTTAATATATCTGATATCTGAATTAGCATTGATAACAGGATAAAAAAAAAAAAAGCAGCCCAACAGGAAACTTTAATCCCAGCTTTCTCAACTTAATTGCTCTGAAAGTTCAAATAAAAAAAAAACCCCACAAAACACAAGGAACTTTCCTTCATTTGGAGTTTTTGCAAAACCAAACCCTGACTTGATGAGGTTTTACAAACATAAATGCTCCCTTGGGCCATCTTTAAGTGCTCTGATTTATTACAGCTTTGTAGCTAATAATTACTTTCAGAGGGGAAAAGAAAGGTAGATCCAGTTTGTGAGTTGTTCCTTCACAATGTGGAAGAATAGCAACAGCCAATATGCCTCACTGAGGTGTACTTCTTTAATAAATTGCAAAGTTAGGACTTATAAGGGAACAGCTTTAACCTCAAGCAAAACTCTCAGACCCCAAACAGCCACTGGACCAACAGCAATACTGCGTGCCTCACCAGAGATGAATGCTTGTGGTTAGAGGTGACAGCAAGCCATAAAACCAAACAAAAATTACAGGTGCTAAAGAAATCCATTCAGCTGATCTAATAATTCCTGAAAACACAGTGCACATCATAGACATATATAAACTGCATCCAGATCGTTTTCTCAAATACAGTCTTGAGAAACATGGTTTCACAGTCAACATCTGGATACTAAAGATAGTAAGACAGAGGTTGGGAACGTGCAGTGCTGTTAAATGAATTTGACCTTCCTTCCGCACATCAAACCAAATAATGTTCCTGAATAACAGCTATGGAGTTGGTGAGGTTTTGTACTTGGTCACCGAACGTGTCACGAAAGAAAATGGCATATGATGGGCTCTTCACAGACACTGTTTTGCTTTGGGCAGTCACTCATTCTCCTGTATTACGGGAGTGACAATTACACAATCAGAACCATTAACAATATCATATGTATGGCAGCTTGATTGCAACCTTGTAACTGGTACAGAGCCACTGGCAAATAGAGTATTTGTGATTTTATCTGGTATATATAACTTGTTGATTTTAGAATAACTGAATGTAACACTTTGTAAAACCCAGTACAGAGGCTGTTGAAGAGTGCTGCCTGGCTAATGGATTTATGGAAAAGCAAACGCAAGAACACAGACGATACTGGAAGCAGCAGCCTGTTGTTTGGTGCCTGTGTATCTAAATACTTTTAAATCACATGAACTAATATAAGTCCATTTAATGTCTTTGTTTTTCCACTTGTGAGCATATTTATATTCTTGATTTACTGTTTCTGAAAGCATAAGATTTTATTTCTATATGAAAACACTTCAGGAGGTTTATAGCTTTATACTTTCTGTAATGGTTTTTGATATAACCTGTCTGCTACCCATTAGAACATGATCACAGAGAATATTCCTGACTCATTGGGCAGCCTGTGGATATGTTAAGACAATACTGAACTGCCTAACTGGATTCACTGTGGCAGTTTCCAACAACTAGAATAAGGAAGTGAAATAAAACTTAATAACACAAAAGCAAATATTTCCTTCCACAGAACGCAAAGCAATGTTCTAATCACTCTAGGAAGGACAATAATTGTTCTGAAATAACACTTGTTCCATTTTTCCTTAATAATAAGTTGTTTATATTGTACCAGAAAGAGGTTCTAACACTTTTCGGATAGATAATTCTTACAGATACTCTCTCAAAATGCTTGTGATCATTAGCACTTTGCTTATAAATGAACATTACAGAAAAAAGCAAATAACATTCCTTTCCACAGAAAAACAGCAAGAAAACATTCAACCAGACCAAGCAGATGAAAATGTGGTGAGAAAAGAAAATACATATCCCATGGGCAACATATCACCACTTTATCTTTTGTCCTTCCTTCAAAGACTGCAACTGCGTACATTGCAAAATTTTCTTTTACATACAAAAAGCAACTATTCCTAGGATATACCATAATACACTACAAATACAGTTCGAATGCTTTGATATGGGCCAACTGTTTGCAGATGGTATTCCCTAAGGAATTACACCAATCCAACCAATAGACAGAAATGAGGTATGTTTATATGATTGATGGCTGCCAGCTAACAAAGCCTGCAGGCTGAATATCAAATATTTTATAATCATAAATTGCATGTAATCGGAAGAGTTAAAAATAAAATAATAAAAAAACCAAAACAGTGCAACAATTCTACAGAATAACCAAATTTTCAGAAATTACAATATGTTTGAGGACATTTGGTGAGCAGACACAGAGGCTAAATACATCAAGAAAATTATTCACTCAGCATTAGCATTACAGCTGTGTTTTGCCTCCCAAGACTTTTGCCTTTATTTGCAATTGTGTTGATTATGCATATGCAAAATATTTTATCTATTCTATCTATCCCTTCTGCCTCTAAACGATGCACTAATCTGTAATGACAAGCATGGCATTGCACACGGAAAGCTCATCTTCTGGGCAGGCAAAGGCACTTGGTTCATATCTAGCGACTTTCAAAAATCTCAATGCAGAATGAAATTGATATAAATCTTCTCTAACAATATAAATGTGCTGTGTTATACAAGAATGATGCTCTGGATTTAGGAAACAGTTGTGGTATGTCAGTTGAATTCATCACTGATTATTCTGAAAGCATGACTGCGGCAGCAAACCAGCACTTCAATTTTAATTTGTGAGCCTTGTGCAGGGTGACAGACATTTGCATAAGAGTGACAGTAACTTTAATCCCTCTGTACCCTTGACTTGCATGTTGGTTTCTTTGAATGCATTTCTAAATCAGCAAAGCTTCAGTCAATTAGGAATTATAATACTTCTTGTGAAAGAAAAAACGTTTTCAATCCCAATACAATTTCACTGAAATAAATTATTTGCATACAGCATAGCCAGTGCCAGTAACTGTATTAAAATGCCATTGCTAATTAAATTGTATCCTTTAAAGCCTGACAGTTTTGAGCAGTAAAGGAGGGGAAAGTGTTAAATATATGTATAATTTCAAGCAATATTCTAAACACACGTTACTTGACAAATATTTGCTGAATATTTCCCGACTAAAATGCATAGTGATAGCTATTTTCCTATTCCCTCATACAAAAGGGCAAGATGACAAAAGCAGCTGTCTGATTAGGGGCACTGTTGTCCTGAATCAATTACATCCCTGCAGCAGACAGCTCCACTTATGCACCTGTTTTTAAATAGAAAGCTTCTGTAGCTCCCAAGCCTTGTACAAGGGAGATGGGGGAAGAAACCATGAGTGAAAGAAACAATAATTCTTCTGAAGGTCAGCCAGGGCATGCTGCATCCCTGGCTCTCCACATTCACTGATTGCCTGTGAATAGGAAATCCGCCCAAATCTTCTGTTATGATCAAGAAGGGGGGGGAAAGGGTGGAGGGGATCCATGTTGAACACGTGCCACTTTCACTCACTTTTGAAGGAATATAATTATTTGTTTGACTGACTGACTTACCTTTTTTCCCAGGGCTTTTCGAGGTGAAGGGTGGCGGAGCTAAGGAGCCTGAGAACTGGCTGCTCATCCCAATTGCAGTGTGCCTCCGGGTACCCCGCAGTGTGTCCCCTCCTCACTCCCCTCCTCTCTTACCCTCCTGGCCAGGGCTGCTGCTGTGAACTCTGCTCACAGCAGAGGTGCCCGGGCACTTGCCTGCCTCTCCTCACTGTGTGCTGACATGGGCTGTTCTTATTTACCTTCCGGCATAAGGTGCTGTGCCCTGAAAAATGGCTGCAGACCAAGAGCCCACAATCTGGATATTTTGATGAGCTCAAACCCCAAACAAGGGTCCTTCTATAATTTTTCCTGTCCCATAGCTTCCGATAGACACCCTTCTACAAGAAATTCACTACCACTTACCACCCAGAATAAAAAGGAGACTGTTTAGGCAGGCTTTTACTATATGCATAAAGATTTCTACGTAAAATGAAATACTTCTCTGGAGTATTTTCATTTACTACCTGTAGGCCTGTCTAAGCACGGTTTTTAAATTTAATATTAAGAAAATATTAGTCTTTGCTTCATACATATTTCTTTTTTAACAGGTTGAAGAAATTAGAAATTAGAGTAAGAGTGGGCTTTGCGCAGGGCAGCTGTCGTGCAGTTTGTGCATATATCCTGGCTTCATTTCCATTGCTGAACTGAAAAGTGCCCGCTCCCATTTCCTTGCACACATAGCAGAGGACAACTAGACAGCTATCTTCATGAAAACTGCTGGACAAATACTACAGAAAGAAGACCTTCTCCCCCCAGATAAATACAGAAGTATGTTTTAACATAACTTAGGAATGCTTTTAATTTTTCCATTTTGCTTTTACATGCAAAAGTAGTCTGTGAAGTCCTTCAGACTTAAAGGGCAGGCTTTGGAATAAATACGGATAATAAAAATCAGGGCTGAAAAATTCTTAAACACCATTTTATAAATGCTTTCAAGAGTTTGATTTTTCAGGCCTTAGATATTAAAGTATTAAGTAGATACAATCACGTTATTTAGGCCCAAATATAAATATGTATTTAATCATGTCAGCACTATACAATCTAAAATTGTACAGGGCATAAGCAGCCCAGGAGGTATCTGGACTGCATTGACAAATTCACTATGTGGTGGATCTGTCTCTCTCTCCTGATGGTTGGGGGAATCTGGAATACTCTAGCTGACTACATGCTTAAGATGACTAAAGTTGAGACAGATAAATTGTGATGAAGATAGATATCCAGATGCTTTTAACAATCCCACTGCTTGCATAAATCCTCTGGTTAGGCAGCTTTAGAAACACGACCGGCAGCATCTGCCACATTGGAAAATGGAATTCAGGATCTTCAGTATTTTGGTCTTAAAGATGCAAGGTCTTGTGCATGCGCATACAGACATAGTGGAGTTTCCTGCCTGCAGAGATTACATTCAGATCCCTAAACTGTGATACTTTAGGGACTGCAACTACTTAGAAATAAACTTTTGTATTCTAATAGGATCTACCTGGACAGGATATCTGTAAGAACATATTTAAAAAACAGCCTAAACAGAGTCTGCTCGAAGGCATTTTCTGAGGCTGAAGGATGACCTTTTTGTTTTCATAGCAGTATCTTTCAAAGCTTTCCATTAGAATGTTATTATAATTTGTCTTTATATTTAATAGAAATAATTTCCACCACAGGTACACATTTTTAAAAAGCCTAACTCAGAGTCGGGCACAGCAAATTCTTACTTATTGAACAACCTATTAAATGTTAGTATTCCTTTCCTTAATACTGTCTGCTACTTCTTTTATTAAATAATAAATATTACTCATTCTGAATTTTACTCAATAAAACAAAAGCGAAAGGCCACTCATTAAAAGAAAAATATTCTGGTCCAGTCAGTCAAAAGAGAACTTCAGAAATTTCCAAAGAGCAGGGATAAACAATGTCAGAAAAAAGCCTTTAAAGTAAGGGAAACAATACAGATACTTCAGAAGTAAAAGGCCAAATAAGGAAACAAAGTGGGCCCATTTGACTTCAGCAAGGCTTTCAACACAACGTGCAATATTCTTGAATCCGTGTTAGGATGTTACAGCTGATAGGGGTACACAATTGGCTGGCTGGTTGAGCTCAGAGGGTGGTGGGCAATGGGTCGCGCTCTGCCTGGAGGCTGGTTACAAGCAGAACACTGCAGGGCCCTGTCCTGGGACCTGTCCTGGTTAACACCTTTACCAGTGACCCCAGAGGAGGTGGCAGAGCTCACTGTCATCAGGTTTGCAGCTCACTCCAAAATGGTGGGAGCCATGAATACACCTGGGAGCAGAAGCCAGCAGTGGCCCTGGCAGCAAAGACAGCCAGTGGCACCCAGGGCTGTGTGAACAGGAGCCCCATGGCCACAGCCCCCCTCTACTCAGCACCCCCTAGACCACAGTTTCAGGCCTTCCAATACACAAAAAACACTGACAATCAACCAGTTTCAGAATAGAGCTACCAACATGGTCAGGGTCTGGAACACTTGCTTCATAAAGAGAGATTGAGGGAGCAAGGCTTGTTCAGCCTGGAGAACAGACAGCTTTGGTAAGATCTGACAGCAGCTCCTGCTAACCTACAAGGAAGTTACTGAGAAGATAAATCCAGCTCTTCATAATGATACATGGTGGGAGAATGGGAGACAACAGGCATAAGTTGAAATAAGAAGTTGAGATCGGAAATCAAAGGTTTGTTCCACTGCTTGAACGGTGAAGCAGTGGAACAGATTGCCTAGAGAGGCTGTGCAGTCTCCACCCTTGGAGGATTTCAAGACCAACTGGACAAAATCCTGAGCAACCTCATCTGAACTCATAGCTCACCCTACTTTGAACAGGAGTGTGGAGTAGATGCCTCCTAAATTATGCTGTGATACATTCAAAATGCAATAAAGGAACATGAGACCAATCTAATCTTGAATATTAAACCCTCCCAAATTTTCTAAACTAATGATAATAACTGTCTACTTTTATATTCAAATCTCTTGTTGATAATACTCGCCAAGAAATTAGACACTTTGCTAACTTCACACCAGCTGCCATGCAAATTCTCACATTTTATTGAGAACACGGATAATTCAGGCCAACAGGCAAGACAAATGCACTACTTGGAAGGAAGAACACATATTGACTTCCAAAAACTCATGATGAGATTATTTTATTCATCTTTCTTTGCCTAGCAAAGCTCAGTACAATTGAGACGTTTAGTGTGTTTTAAGTGCCACATATTATAAATTTGTGCAGCATATACAAACTACATGTCAAACTAAATTACAGTAGGTTTCTCAAAGCTCCCATTAAGACTGGGAGAATGAAGAACAGTCCATTGTAGGAGAAGATCAGATTTGAGAATTTCTAAGGAACCTGAAGGTGCACAAGTCCCTGGGACCTGATGAGATGCATCCATGAGTCCTGAAGAAACTTGCGGATGAAGTGGTTAAGCCACCATCATATTTGAGAGGTCATGGCAGTCTGGTGAAATTCTCACTGGCTGGAGAAGGGAAAGCATAATCTC
Organism: Falco rusticolus; assembly: GCF_015220075.1. Taxonomy (NCBI): domain Eukaryota; kingdom Metazoa; phylum Chordata; class Aves; order Falconiformes; family Falconidae; genus Falco; species Falco rusticolus. The sequence continues at coordinate 46,657,669 of NC_051192.1, forward strand.
CATTTTAAAAAGGGAAAAAAGGAAGACCTGGGAAACTACAGGCTAGTCAGTCTCACCTCTGGCAAGATCATAGAGCAGATCCTGCTGGAATCTATGCTAAGGCACACTGAAAATAAGGAGGTGATTTGTGACAGCCAATTTTGCTTCACTAAGGGCAAATTATGCCCGACAAATCTAGTGGCCTTCCGCAACTGGGTTACAGCATTAGTGGATAAGAGAAGAGCAACCGATGTCATCTACCTGCACTTGTGGCAAAGCATTTAACACTGTCCCACACGACATCCTTCTCTCTAAATTGGAGAGACATAGATTTGATGGATCGACCACTCAGTGGATGAGGAGTTGGATGGATGGATACACTCAAAGAGCTGCAGACAAAAGCTCAATGTCCAAGTGAAACCTGGTGACAATTGGCATTCCTCAGGGGTTGGTATTGGGACTGAAGCTGATTAACATCTTTGTCAGTGACATGGACAGTGGAATTAAGTGCACCTTCAGCAAGTCTGCAGATGACACCAAGCCGTGTGGTGCAGCTGACATGCTGAAGGGAAGGGATGCCATCCAGAGAGACCGGAACAGGCTCAAGAAGTTGGGCCCGTGTGAACCTCATGGGATTCAACAAGACCAAGTGCAGGGTCCTGCACCTGGATCTGGGCAACCCCCTGCATCAGTACGGGCTGGGAGATGAAGGGATCGAGAACAGTCCTGGGGAGAAGGACTTGGGGATACTGCTGGATGAAAAGCTGGACATGACCTGGCAATGTGCACTTGCAGCCCAGAAGGCCAACCAAATCCTGAGCTGCATCAAAACAAATGTGGCCAACTGGGCAAGAGAAGTGATTCTGCCTCTCTACTCCGCTCTCGTGAGACCCCACCTGCAGCACTGCATCCAGCTCTGTGGCCCCCAGCATAAAAAGGACATGCATCTGTGTTGGACTGGGTCCACAGGACGACCGCAAAGATGATCAGAGGGCTGGAGCACCTCTGCTTATGAAGATGGACTGAGAGAGGTGGCATTGTTCAGCCTGGAGAAGAGAAGGCTCCAGGGAGACCTAATGTCTACATCCCAGTACCCAAAGGGGGCCTACAAGAAAGCTGGGGAGGGACTTTTTACAAGGGCATGGAGTGATAGGACAAGAGGTAATGGCTTTAAACTGAAAGAGGGTAGATTTAGACTAGATATTGGGAAGAAATTCTTCACTGTGAAGGTGGTCAAACACTGGAACAGGTTGCCCAGACGGGTGGTAGGTGCCCCATCCCTGGAAGTGTTCAAAGCCAGGTTGGATGGGTCTTTGAGCAACCTGATCTAGTTGATGTCCCTGCTTGTCGCAGCAGGGTTTCGACTAGATGATTTTTAAATGTCCCTTCCAACACAAACCATTCAATGATTCTACCAGTATATTAAATGCAAATTGAAAGAAAGAAAAATCTACTTGACTAGACAATGAGAGTACAAAACCCTATGCTTTTATACAGCCTGACACTTTCTTTTAAAAAAATCTATTTTTCCCCTGCAAAAAATTTAAAACATTCTTTGCATTTTGTTTCTATGCAAGTTTTTTTTTTTTTCAGAGTGAGTGTTGAGTTTATTTTGTCATTTGGGAAGTCAATGTCAAATGTTGAAAGTCATGGGTTTGAGACTACCAGGCAGCAAACAGCCAAGAACCATATGCACAGATCAGAGATAATTCAAATATTGTATTGCTTACTCTCCCACAGACATGTCTAAGAGGTAATTTGTACTCCACCTATTTTAACATGGATGATATCACAACACTGCTGTATTTAAACACAAAAACTTAGACATAATGTCCTGTTGCAAGATAAATTCCTAAATCACTTAAAATGTAGAATTCTGTACTTCAGGAATAATACATATTTGTAGCATTCAGTCACTGGAAAATGAGCAGCTTTGTATCTCTCTCTAAAGGAAGACTTCCACGTGCCTATTTAGACAATCTGGACCTCAATCTTCCTGGCAGATCATAACTAACACTTGGTACTAACCTTGGCAATTTAAATTAGAAAACCGATAAATTGTATTTCCAAAGAGATTATTCTATAGTCTGTTCATCTGTATACACCAGTTATAATCCATACATACTTTCGAGAACAGATAGAGTGATTGACAAATCTGTAAAAAAAGTTCTAGCGATTTAGAGGTCTAAAATATTTTACAAAACCTATTTACACCAATCCTTAGATGACAAGGATCCCCATGACACAATAACCTAGGTATTACATTTTCTAACTGGGACACAGCTTGCATTTCTTTACACTATCTGCCAAGTGAGCAGCTAACAAAGTCAGGGAGTACACCTTAAACAGTAAGCGGCATTTGAGACGTTCAATGACTCCTCATTAAGTTAGCGAAAGGAAACAAGTAGAGTAATATTTTTCTATTTTAATTATCTGTATACAGTAGCTATTATAGCAACTGTGTTACTATTTACTATCATGGTAACAATGATGAAATATGTCACAATGTCATGGAAATAAAATTAGCTAAATTAAGATATAGAAGAAATAGAGGAAATAGTCCTTGAAATTACAGCTTGAAAGAAATACCTAAAAAGTCAATACCTAAAAAGTCATTCTCCCAGCCAGGGGCTTGGAAGCTGAGTTTGCACCAATGGCAGTACGTGCATCACATGCACTGGCCTCTGCACTTTTAAGGTTTGCTTGACCTGGTGAAGTTGCAGCAATATCTGTATTTGACCTGCAAGAAAACTGTGCAGGTACCTCCAGCATTTCTTTGCCCTGGCAGAGCCAGCGTGATAGCCTTTCTTTTTCATTCAAGTGTCCCTTTAGGGGAAATTATGTCTAAGCCACAAAATAAATCGGGGAGACTGGTAGCAGGTTTTTGCCAAGGGGCAAATTAACATGAGCAGAGAGTTAATAAGATTTAATGTTGCCCTTTTGTTAAGCCTGAACCACAAGCCTCTGGAATTCCGCTTGAATATGATGTATGTCTGCCCAGGTTGCACTACAAGTAGTCAAGCACTGAGTCAGGAAACCAGTATGATTAGCTAGCCAGCACCATTTGGCCACTGCAGCAAATGGCTACATATGGTTTAAACGGTGTCTGTCCCAGAGCGGGCTCCCCAGGCGGTGCCTAGCTCTGTGTGGCCACCTGCCCCCATGGCTCGCAACCCAGCAGGTCTGTCATCCATGCCAGCCACTCTGGTGGAGGGGTGAAGCTGCAGTGCAGACACCAGAGAGGTCAGGCCAGGCCCATCACCAGAGCAGGATTGGCAGAAGTGTGCCCAGCAAGGGCTTACTTATAATATGAATCTGAAGTTCAGCTACAAAAAACAAACGCAGAAACTGACAGGTTGGGATTCACCACTGAAGATGAGAACGTCTGCAGTCTGAGGACCTCTTCCCTGGCTGAACACTGTTTCCCCTTAGACTGCTCTGGTGGATAAATACTACCATGCTCAGGGATCATCATCAACCCATTTTTCCACAGCTTTTACTACTCCCAGACAGCCCATCTCTTCTTTCAGTGATATATGAGGATGGAAAACATCAGCAATAAAAACTGATAGCCATAACATCTCAGCCCTGACAAGGTTACATATTTTCTGCAATTCACACCATTCCCAAGGGAGCACAAAGCAGCACATGGCATTGTATCTCCTTTCCTTCTAGAATCATAGAATCATAGAATGGTTTGTGTTGGAAGGGACATTTTAAAATCATCTAGTCGAAACCCTGCTGCGACAAGCAGGGACATCAACTAGATCAGGTTGCTCAAAGACCCATCCAACCTGGCTTTGAACACTTCCAGGGATAGGGCACCTACCACCTGTCTGGGCAACCTGTTCCAGTGTTTGACCACCTTCATAGTGAAGAATTTCTTCCCAATATCTAGTCTAAATCTACCCTCTTTCAGTTTAAAGCCATTACCTCTTGTCCTATCACTCCATGCCCTTGTAAAAAGTCCCTCCTCAGCTTTCTTGTAGGCCTCCTTTGGGTACTGGGATGTAGACATTAGGTCTCCCTGGAGCCTTCTCTTCTCCAGGCTGAACAATGCCACCTCTCTCAGTCCATCTTCATAAGCAGAGGTGCTCCAGCCCTCTGATCATCTTTGCGGTCGTCCTGTGGACCCAGTCCAACACAGATGCATGTCCTTTTTATGCTGGGGGCCCCAGAGCTGGATGCAGTGCTGCAGGTGGGGTCTCACGAGAGCAGAGTAGAGAGGCAGAATCACTTCTCTTGCCCAGTTGGCCACATTTGTTTTGATGCAGCTCAGGATTTGGTTGGCCTTCTGGGCTGCAAGTGCACATTGCCAGGTCATGTCCAGCTTTTCATCCAGCAGTATCCCCAAGTCCTTCTCCCCAGGACTGTTCTCGATCCCTTCATCTCCCAGCCCGTACTGATGCAGGGGGTTGCCCAGATCCAGGTGCAGGACCCTGCACTTGGTCTTGTTGAATCCCATGAGGTTCACACGGGCCCAACTTCTTGAGCCTGTTCCGGTCTCTCTGGATGGCATCCCTTCCCTTCAGCATGTCAGCTGCACCACACGGCTTGGTGTCATCTGCAGACTTACTGAGGGTGTACTGATTTCCACTATATCATTGATTAAGATATTAAAGGTACTGGTCACAATATGGACCCCTGAGGGACACCAGTTGTCATGAAGCTCCATGTGGAAATTGTACTGTTCACCACTACCCTCTGGATGTAATCATCCAACCAATTCCTCATCTACCAAAAAGTCTACCCATCAAATGTGTATCTCTCTGAATTAGAGAGAGAAGGATATTGTGGGTGTGTGATGGTTTTGGCTGGGATAGAGTTAATCTTCCCCACAGTAGCTGGTGTAGGGCTATGTTTTGGATTTGTACTGGAAACAGCGTTGGTTATACAGGGATGTTTTGTTTCTGCTGAGCAGGGCTCACACAGCGCCAAGGCCTTTTCTGCTTCTCATCCCACCCCACCAGCGAGTAGGCTGGGGGTGCACAAGAAGCTGGGAGGGGGGACAGCCGGGACAGCTGACCCCAACTGACCCAAGGGTTATTCCATACTGTATGGCACCATGCTCAGCATACAGAGCTGGGGGAAGGAGGAACGGGGGGACATTCAGCGTTATGGCGTTTGTCTTCCCAAGTAACCATTATGCATGATGGAGCCCGGCTTTCCTGGAGATGGCTGAACCCCTGCCTGCCCATGGGAAGCAGTGAATTTATTCTTTGTTTTTCTTCACTTACATGGGCAGCTTTTGCTTTACCTGTTAAACTGTCTTTATCCCAACCCATGAGTTTTCTCACTTTTACCCTTCCGATCCTCTCCTCCATCCCACCAGGTGTACTCAGCAAGCGGCTGCATGGTGCTTAGCTGCTAACTGGGGGACCATGTCAAAGGCCTTACAGAAGTCCAAGACACATGACATTTGTAGCTCTTCCCTTGTTCACTGATGTGGTAACTCCATCACTGAAGGCCACTAGGTTGGTCAGGCAGGACTTGTCCTTGGTGAAGCCATGCTGGCTGTCTTGAAACAACTCCTTGTCCTCCATATCTTCTAGGAGGATCTGGTCCATGATGTTCCTAGGCACAGAGGTGAGGCTGACAGGGTGGTAGTTCCCAGGGTCCTCTCCTTTCTACCCTTTTTAAAAATGGGTGCAATGTTTCCCTTTTTCCAGTCACCAGGGACTTCACGCAGAAGCAGCGACAAGTCAGGTGGCTGCCTCCAAAGCCTGAGTTCAGTTTCAAAGTTCCGCTTCTCCTACGCTGCATATAAAAGTGTTATGCCCTGTAATTCTCTGTGCTCTTTTCAACTCTGCCGGTTGCAGCTCCATTATCTCTGGAAGTTGCTTCAACACCTGCCTCCTGTGCCAGCCAAAACAACACCATCTGTTGCACAGCCTGAAAGGTCTATGAGCTACAGTGTTTTCTGATTTGCCTAAAATATAATTAATCCTTTCTCCTCAAACATGCCAGGCCCAGCAGCCTTCCCGGGCCTCTGCCGGGCACTTGTTTCGCTCCCCTAACTCCCTTTGTTCCCACCTGGGAATGGGGGCCAGCCCCAAGCCAGCTCACAGTGCTCACTGCCTGAGAGGTCAGAACAAAAACCTCCCCGATAACGGCTTGCAAACTCATGCCAAATCCACCGCCAAGGCTGCGTGAGGTTTGCGATTGTGGCCAGTGGGACAGAGCGTGATGTTTCAGACTCCTTGTTACTCTCCAGTTCAGTTTTCCAACAGATGTCCGGGGTAGGTTAGCGACAGGCCAGATCTCGCTGTCAGCGGAAAGCACATGCAGGGCTTGGGGCCAAGGCTCACCTGCACTGCTCTGCATTCCCAATCACCTCATCCTCTGCCCCATTCCTGGTCCCTTCTATTTCCTTTCCATCCCTTCCCTTCTCTCCTGCAGTATCTCAGGCCTCTTTTCTCAATTTAAGATCAATCGGCACTGGAGTAATTCATTCATTTATCAAGGCAATAAAAAAGGAAGGGGGTGGGATGAAGGAGTTGATACTTCCAAGTACTATGCTACAGACCATCATGATGCTCCTGAACCCTTGTCTCAGGATTGTCTTTGTGTTACCTGAAGATTTATCCTTTTCTTTTGTCTTACCTTAGAATTTACACTTGTCTCACCTTCAGATTTGGGAAGTTTTAAGTTCAGATTTCCTAGCAGTCTGAGAAACAGCAGTACTCTCTGTTATACTCTGGAATATAAAGATTCATACAAACCACATGGATATTACGGAGCAGTGAGAAGTCTGATCCATTTTCATTAGTGCGTCTCCATGGATATTTTGATTTGTTGTCTTTTCTGCCTATTCACCTCAAATTGAGGAGGAGAACTGGAAGCTAGCCAGACAATTGGCCAGACCAATTGCTTACACTTTGTTTCCTTGGAGGAAGGCGGCGTGGGGAGTGGGGGGTGGGGGCAACGGAGCAATTTAAGTAAAACTGGAAAAAGCTCAAACAATTCTGAAAAGAAATAATACTTTTGCATGTTCCAATGCTCATTTGAATTTAGTGAGTTATCTGAATCTCAACTATTACATTTAATAGGAACAAAATTTAGCTTTCTGGAATTCTACTTGGCTGAACGGGCAACATTCAGCTTGACATAAAACAATATAAACCCAAGGATTGCCAGAAATTAGCAGTACTTTCAAGGGAAATGGGGGTCAGAGTGCTCAGATAAAAATCAATAGTCACAAACAATTCTTCCAATAAATACTTTTCTGCTTCATCCCTGGCTAATACACATTTTTTGTCTGAAAATGTGGGATTGTGAAACTTCCCATCTTTGCCACAATGAAGGAAGCTACCAGGTGCATGTAAGAGAGTAAACCTTAAACACCCACAATTATCAAGTAGGTAATGCTGCTGCCATGTACCATACTTCTTTCCTAACTGTAATCTTCAGACTTCACATTAAACACAAAAGCAGACCACTGAAAGCTGCAGGACTCCTCACAAGGATCATGCAATTTGTGTGTTTGGTACTCAGGGATGAGGAAGTCAATGTGGAGACATTTGACACTTGCAGAGGCTGGTGACATGTCCAGCTGGCAAAGTTCAGAGGTAACGGGGAAGGCTCTGCTTCAGCCTTAGACAAACTACTTTTTTATAAAACTAAGGTTCTTCCAGTTTACTTTACATCTGGCCTTTGTTTTCTACTGCTGCCCACACAGGTGAAATTTAAACATCTTTTTCACCTCAGCTTCGTGTCTACATCATCTATGGTTAGTAAACAGCAATCATTTTTAATGTTCTTTGGAAAATGTTTTGGCTGCATTTCAAGCATTTTTATGTATTCTCATCATGATCTTTTTCTGTAATTAAATTTAAGATAATTAACATTTTCCTTACAGTCTGTATCTGCACATCTTTTTACCCATGTTCCAGTACACTGAATTATATTTAGTAAAGCCTTCATCGTAGCCAGAAAACAACTGAATCCCTGAAGGTCAAAGTCTTATTTTTATTCCACGCAAATAATAAATGATAGTGCATACAATAATGCAGTATTTATTCCAAATTCTCAAATGGCATTTGACTGGAAATTGGTTTTATATAGCTATTTACTTCTCTTAGTATCAAAGATATAACAAAGATACTTTATAAATACTGAAGCCGAGGTGAGTCAGTAGTTCAAAAGAGCAATCCACTGGGGATTTGATGATAATGCAACTAACCCTGGTAGGGCTGTTGAGGTTTTTTGGTGTGGCTTTTTTTTTTTTTTTTTTTTTTAAAGTATTAAAAGATCAGAAGAGGAAAATTTGGTGTCATCAAAAAATCAATAGACACATCAGGAAAAACAAAAGATGCAATTACAGGCTCTAATATTTCCATATTTCTGGCTTAAGATTTATCTAATACATATTTAATGTAATTTCAGCTTTAACAGATTGCAGCATTTCCAAAAGAACTATCATGAATTGTCTTTGTTGAAGGAAAGCTTAATTCCTATATCAGTATTTAAATTCACAGACTTCACCCCTGTATTTACAAGTCTTGTAAACTAATTTTCAATATAATGGTCCATCCGTGTTCAAGAAAACACTAAAGCAAACAGAAAAATTATATTAGAAGAAAAATTAACCTGAAATGACTTTAAATACCTAAGCTGCAGAAGAAGCTTTAGTAAAGAGCCTTCAGTCAAAGTGATTATAGCCAGGATCAAAATTAAATGCACAAAAATACAACCTGTCAGTGATAACAGGCTAATTCAAATATTTTTTCCAAACTTTTTCACAATATTTAAACAATACACAATCCTCACAAATATTTTAAATGCTGAAAAACAGCCAACAGAAAGAAACTTCTTTTTTGCCCCTAGGAAGTCAGATTGTTGCTTCTTTTCATACTAATAATTCAACAACTTCTACGTTCTTCTCATAAATTCTGTGTTTCAGTTTATAACCAGAACTTTAGTCATGTTGATTTTTTTTTTTTAATTCATGAAAAGGAGGATATAATTGTAAAGGTGTCCTTTATTGAGCAGAATATGCTCTAAAAATTGCTCAGTAACTTCAAACTGGGTAAAAGACCAATTACTAAGTATAACACTCTACATATTAGAGGGTAAGAAGTACCTACAGTTAATAAACTACAAGGCACAGTAAAAATATGGAAAACCTAAAAAATGTACTATAGGTCCATTGGTCCCTTTATTATTCTTATGCTGAAGGTTAACCATTGCTAGAACTATGGAAATAATTTTCCAATCTGTTTTCAAAATGGCGTGACAACCATTATCTGAATTTATATGAATTCAGTGAATGAATATTCAAAGCAAGCTGTCTCAACCCAGAACATCTTCTAGGGATTTTACACACCAACAGCAGCACAGCAGACCCACCCTTTATCGGGGTGTAGGCTGAGCAGCAGCACAGTCAGGAATTCCAACTGTATTTTCATTGGGAAAAGGCTCATCTTTTAATCCTTCACCTTCCAAACACACGAAGGTGATTTACTTGCAAGCACCATATTCTGCTACCCCTTTAAGCTCACAAACGTTACTTGATGTGCAATTATTTAACTAATCTACAGTAATCTATTTTGCTATATGGTCCCTTTCTGACCCTAGAATTTTAACTTCTCAGTGTCTGTGGGACACGAGGATGTCCTTGCACATTTTTCATTCTATCCTATCCAAAACACCCCTGCCTCCCAAGCGCTTCCAGCGTTATACGTCCTCATCTAGCAAATGCGACCAACATTTTGAAGAAAACTATCTACTCATACAAGAAAACTTTTTTACACTAGTAAAAATAAAAGCCTTACTTTCAAACATGTGGAACATTCAGCAGCTTTTATTAAATGTATGTCATGCTCCTACACTGAAAAAGGAACCCGCTATTTATTTAAGGAACCTATGATTAGCCTTGAAAAGTTTTCTTTTAAGCATATGACAACACCTTTCTGAAGGATGGGCTACTTATGTGAGTAAAGTAAAAGCATACAAAAATGTCTCCGAAATCAAGGCTTTTAAGTAACATAAGATGCAGTGGGTCAGGAACAAGCAGGAGTACCGAGGCAAGGTGCAAATACTGCTCATAAGCAGCTGTGCTCTGGTTGTACCTCTGTCAGTCAAACTCTGTATGAAAATACATTACGAATCCAGCTGCGAAAAACCTCAAAGACTAAAAAACATTCCAAGCAAGATTAAGAACTAATTTTTTTTTAAAGTGAAAATTCTATATGAAGCGGGTTTTTATTTCCATATTTACAAAGCAATTTAAACTGGTTCCTGCTAAGCAGCAGGCTGGCATTGCCCTTGACAGCTGGTGTCCATGAGTAGAGGTCACTCAGAACAGAACCCTGAGTCGAGTCTGCTGGGAATCACTCTCTGGTGCTGAGCGTGGCACTTTATGACAGCAGGGTAAGAAATGGATCAGAGATGGATAATTTGGATCCTGTTTTACTTGCTTAAAATAAAATTACTATCTGATCTTGAAGCAAAAGCAGAGACCCATCCTTCTGAACAAGCTAGACTCCCAAGGAAAAGTAAACTACAAAGAAAAGCATCATGTTAATGAACTTTGATCATGATTCTTTGGTTTCTAAATTATCTACGCTTACCTAGCCCTCCTTCCTAACAAAAAGGTGGGGATAAACAGAAACCCTGTGGTGTCATCTCATGACGAGTTCAGCCATTACGACAGTTCTAAAGAGGTAAAAAGTTGCCCCAAAGAATCCATATGTCATTCTAGAGGAAGACTCATTTTGTGGGTCTGAGGGGTCACTACTAATCCACAGACAGCTCAGCCACTGGCATCAGTTCTCAGAAGGATAAAGTCACAGACAGATGATTCCTCTAACACCATTCCTGCGACACCAAGCTAAGGATTTGGTCTGACCTAGCTGCTGCTTCCATGAAGAACAGTTTGATCAGATCTGTGATAGCAGAAATTGCATGACATAAATTATTTTTTCTTGCAAATCAGTGTTAAAGACTTCCTCCCACCCCAAGGCTTGCTGTGTGCTCAGTGAGTTGACTGAGAATATTTTTTCCTACACGCTTTTTGCTATGGAAACAAATAAACCAGTAGTACTAGTAGCAGCAGTTTGCCATCTGCTGACACATTTTCATTTGATATTGTCCTTTGCACTACATTTCATCTTTGCATTTATATAGAAACATCTAATCATCCCCTCCTAGACCTAATATGACAGTTTCACGAATCTGCCTGTATGCAATGTATGAAGTACAGCAGTAAGTGCTTCTTTAACAATGTCTTGGTGCACATGCAATCCATCACGTACACTTGGGATTCTACCTGTTATTTTCCTGGCTGGAGAAAGCAAAAGGTCATCAGAACTGGAGAGCCATCACTTGAGCTGAAGTGCCCTACTGTAAGATTAGAATAAGCCTGAGCTACAGCAAAAGTGAAGTGTTTAGAAGACAAGGTGGGAGAGGTGAGTCATGTTTGGAGCAGTGGAATATATTCAGAATACAAAGCAGTAGCTCTTAGAACAGGTTTAAAAAGCAAGATCCAAGAGTTGCCGGGAGGACTGACAGACACATGCTATTCAGTGAAGGAAAATCAAGGGATGACATTTTAATAGCAGCAAAAGAAGCAAATTGGCTGTACTTAGGCAAGAGCAAGAAATCAGAAACACTCTTGGCCTGCATGAAAAGGCAGGTGCAGAAGTCTGATCTAAATGGTCTGTACCTGCCTCGTGTTGGGCAGAGCTCTGTGCAGCTCTGCTGATGTGTCACAAGGAAGGAGTTCAGTCTCCCCTTGGCACAAAAGATGGAGAACTACCGACTTGTTTCTACTATGGCATGAATACAACCTCTGAGACGGAAAAACACCCTTGGGAACATGTTACAGTGGGATCTTAACACGATAACTGAGTAACTGTTCAGCTGGGGGAATTTTAACAAGACTGTAATAAAGCTCTTACTATTGTTCAGTCTGATCTATTAGAGAATCTTTTCCCCATCCAGCTTCATTTAAGCTTTTTCCTCCTGCCCTTCCAACCCTCTGTCCCTAAGTAAATCCAATCAACTAAGTAGCCATTTAGCTAAAATCCTCTCAGGGTCAGAGCCCTCAATTCCTTCAGGACTCTTACAGTTCTATCATAATTTCTTCAACTCTTTTTCTAGATCATTGATTTTTTTTTTTCCCAGGGCCATTTGAAACTGCTCCTCTGGTAGCATTTGTGTAACAGCCCGTTGTGTGGCGAGCATCGCCCCAGTCTGACACACACAGTTCCACACCAGAGTGTGCCTCTGACAGTCCATTAGAGCCAGCTTCCACAACAGAGAGAACTGCATCAATTTTGGTTGTTTTATTTAATTTTTCCCCCCACCTTTGACACAGAGATTAATGCTGTGAATCTCTGAAGCCCGTTGAATTGCCTGGAGAATGTGCACGGGTCTAGCTGCTATCTTACAGCTGACAGTTGACGCTCAGTAATGCAGTGTGAAACTGGGGAGCCCACTCAGCAGAAATTCACACAGATGTTTCTGGCACTTCAGTATATCTTGGATTTGCACAAACATCTGATCTAAAACATGGGCTGAAAAGAAATTATCTCAATAGCTATTGCATTTTGCTTAACCAAAAATTGCAAGAAGGCATACACCGCTGGAAAACAACATCAGACCCAGCCAGGTCTTGCAGCAGCTAAGGAGAGAGAGAAAGCAAAAGCCAATACCATGTGGGTCCTGGAGTCTGACACGAAAACAAGGGCTTACAATGGGGAACTGAATGCAGACAGCAGGGCATCACAAGAAGTAGGTGGCACCACACGAACTTGTCAGCCAAGATAGGCACTTCTTATACAGAAGCAGATCTTTCCCACATCCCAGAAAAGCGGGACGCTGTTTTGCTCAAGAAAGACTCAGGTAAGAGCCAGTGCAGGTGAAACCACCGAGTCTGAGGCCCAAGCAGAATCGCCACAGGTAAGACTGCTCACACTCTGGCTTTACTTCAGGGCAGCCTTGTCAGTCAACACAGAACAGTGCAGGACCCCTCAGCAACTGATTATACATTGCCATTTAGTTAGAACTGATGGATTGATTGTAATAGTTTTCTTGTGTTTTCCAGTGGTATTACTGTTATGTTTGGCTGGGAAATAAAAATGGGAGAAAGTCCTGTTAATAGGTCCTGGCACGAGCTAATTGGAACAACATGTTATACAATACTGCTTATTACACTGCACTGCTCAGCCTGATTTTCTGGTATGGCACAAAGTACATGTGCCAAGAACCTCGGTTCCAAGTAATTATTCCCTAGCATGAGAACAACAGTAGCCACAGCAGAATTTGACAGTCTTAAGCACATTTGTAACTCCAAATAACCTGCTCCACTTCAGCTACACTTCTGGAGCAGAATTAAATGATGAGCTACAGGTTGAACTTTTGTCCTCTCTCAGAAAGAGCACAAGAGCTTGAAAATGATTTATATTAACAGAAATACTGTTTCACCATCGTGATTTAATTTTCCAGTATTGCTGGGGTTGTGATGGTAGGCAATTGTAACAGTCTGAAGTCAGCCTTTGAAAACAAAATTGTCTTAATGCAGTCCTTAATTTGGGATGTTAATAAAGTTGATTAATTTTTGGAAACTCACATGAAGAGAGTAGCTGAAAATGCTGTTTTAAAGCAGGGATACTATCATTCTGGCTGCATGGCCATGTACAGATATACTCAGAAATATTAGGTTGCTGAAATTTACTGCCCATTACTTCTTTCCTGTCTTGAGTATACTGCATTTAAATGCAACAATGAGCTAACATCTGTATATTCCACAAAGGAGAAGGCTGATAAATATTAATGAAATTTTCTCCTCATGTATCTTATGAATTTTTATGTATTCTTTCATCTAGGGGCATCATTGTACAACTTTCACATAAATGATTGCAGAGATCCCATTTCAACCTTGAATATCCACTTTGCACACAAGCCCCTGCAGAGGGAAAGCCAACAGAGCACTTGGCTGACAACTCTGACTACTGAAAAGCCTCTAACCCTCGCAAGAAGAGGCCTCTTCTCATCTGTTTAAAGAACAGTGGAAAGATGAATTCTCTCCCTAAACAGATTAATTTTAACTCAGCAGCAGCAAAATGAGTCCTTACTAGATTGCCTTCAGATAAGCACACTGTCCTCTACGCCTAACCAGGCAGCTAGCCAGCATAAAACTGATGCAATAGATCAAGCTACATTTGTGATGTCTAAGAGGAAAGAAAGTTGAAATTCTCTACTGGTAAATAAGATCATCCCTGAATACACCAATATTTCTCAAATGCGAAATGCTTACTCTCCTCCTTTTCTGTACTTTTCCCCATTCCAAATGCATGCTGTAGACTCTGCACTCAAGCCTTTTTATGAGAAAATGGCAAAACCCCCTATTGATAAATGTGACCCACTCCAGAATACTGTGGCTGTCTGACCCTTGCAGAGAGAAGTTTAAATAAAAAAATTAACTCTTTGACCAAATGCAATGTGTAGCTTGTGGATTTTGCTCTGGGCATCCAAGGTTCACTCCCCACAGAATAATTCCATTAGCCAAGGAAGTACTTTTTTTTTTAAGGTTTTAAGTTCTTGTAATTAATAAGGAGGAAAGAAGAAAATATGTACTCTATAAAATACAAAAAATATCTTGTGACAATTTCCTTAGTGCCTTCTGAAGTTACAAACCAATCTTAGTATTTCTTGTATTAAAATATGCGATTTTAAAATGATGCTATACAAACATATATGCAACCCTCAAGATTTGTTCCACTGAATATTGTTTGGTGTTTGCAACCTTTCCTTGCCATAAGTTGATCATGACAATTGAATTCTCTAACCTTAGGCATCAGAACATCTTTTTGGGTGACACTAAGCACAAAATGCCCCCAATATGCACCACTTCACCATTTGTCTTTCATAGCCAGGTGAACCATGTGACGTACATGAGGAAATTATGTTTCTCTATTCTTCATTTACTTAAAGCTCCACTACATTTGCTTACATTCTTGCTTTGCTATTAACAAAATCATTGTTTATCCCAAATTAAGTTAAGATCCTGAACAAAATCTCAGTCATGCTGACCTGCACCACAGTAGCTCAAACACACAATTTGGAAAACAGCACACACACAGAAAAATCAAGTAATGCCTACAGTAAAAGGCTAGTCAGGAAGGTAACCACCCAACTTTGGACATTAGGAGCAGACCTGATGAGCATGGAGGAGTCAGAACAGACAACAGGGAACCTCTGTAAAGGCATCTGCAGATGCATGAGGATGGTCGCAGTGATCTCCCTCACACATCTCTGAAATACATGCATTTGTACAGAACTCACCAGCTCAAAATGATGTTATTGTACCATGATGTTTCCAAAGGCACAATGAGCCCGAAGAAAATGTAGTAGAAGCCAAACATTTTTTTTTTAAACATATCAATAGCTGTAGAACAGAAAGGTTTCTTATACAGTCATGACCTTACTGCTGATTAAATAACTTACAGGCAAATTCAATACTTAGGCTGTTGGATGATTTATCTTTTGATACAGAACTCTGTTTCTTCTAAAAATGCAAGTGTTTCTCTTTAAAATTGCACTGGTCTCCACCCCTGAAACATACTCCTCTTTTTGATGGAGATAAATCAGAAAAAGGAAAAGAACAGTTAACTTACTGCAGTGTTCACCCCTCCACTATAAACAACCAATTTACTGAAAATGATCAGCACATAAGCAAAACCCATCAAGAGCCTTTCAGCAAATTCTACCTAAGATACTTTGATCTTTTATTCTTCCAAAATGAACAAAAGATACTATCACAGATATTGCACTACTAAAAAAGAAATTGCATGAATTTTCAGCAATGGCATCATCATAAATTCTGAAGTCTGCCATACTGAGAAGGTGCCCTTCTTTTCCTTTTTTAATACAGTATTGGCTGTACTATTGACATTGTCACCTCTCTCAAGAAAAAAAGCCAAAAAAGTAATACACTGATATGTGTCTGTATGGCGTCCAGTAATGGCTGGATGGTATGCTGGGAAAGCAAAAGGCCCAAGAAGTCACCTATACTTCCACGCACCAGATGTAGGCAAACCCAGGACTGTTCTCACCTGTAGCAGAGATGGGGTATTTCTTTTCTTCTTCCACTAGCTTGCTCTCTGGGGTAACAGAACAGAGAGGTTACTGTCAGGCAGCTATTGTATTTTTGCTATCAGCACTGATGTGTGCCGCTGAACTGAACCTCTAAATATTCCTCAGTTGCCATGGAAGCTGTGGGAAGAGCAATATTACCCCAATACACTTAAGGGACCTGATAACCAAAGGCCCTAATAATGGACTTTCTATCTGCTTTGAATGATTGAGCAAGTCATATTGAGAGAAAATACCAAACTGCCAAAACATTCTTATCTGCCGATATTTGCCAATACAGATTCGCTTGTTATAACTGCATCCAGATTTTCACTGAAAACATCATTTTTCCTGAAGGCCACTAAAATGTTTCCATTTGTTTTGTGTTGTTTTGATTTTAAATAAAACAAACCACGCTTTAGATTCACAATTACTTTGGTACTGTATTACCATAGAGAATTTTCAGTAAGCTGATTATTCAGCTGGAAAAGGCATCTTGGAGATGTGTTTGACTTTGAAAAGCAAACTCATTTTGGAGTTGAAAGGCCACAAACTTTATACAACATTCACGAGGGCTGAGAAATCATCACTACAGACCCAATTCTACCAGCAATGAATCTGTCAGATAGCACATAGCCTGCACAATAGACATGTTCAGAAGCTGCATATAAAAGAACTGCATTTTTGCATAAGATCAGTGTATAACAGCTGATTTAAACATACTTACAGTATGGATGGTTCTGTTACGAACATATTTGTGTTTCAGAATGAAGAGAAAATAGATTTCTTAATATAGAACACACACTGTCCAGTTCTTTCCTTATGCTGTTACATATTCATGAGAGTGCAGTATCAGCACTACCCTATCAAAGTAGAATTTGTGTTAGAAAGAAAAATCAAATCTACAGCATCTAAACTATTCAGCGTAACCTCAGAATATTAAATCTTAGATAGAAATGGATGACGGTATTTTTCACCACTTTATGGTACAACATAGGTTTTGCTGGTAAGATCATGAAAAGGTTAAACACCCCACCCCAGTCCCAGAAAAGTGAAGCCAATGTAATTTTAGTTTAAAAGCTTGCTTGTGTTTGACACCATTACACAAGTTAAACCGTCTGTCAGGCATGCATTCATATTGAAATTCTACATAGGATTTAGCCTTAGAAACTGTGCCCAGTTCCTGCCGGTTCAGAATCTCTGTGAAGTCAGACAAAAATTAATATTCCCACAGTGTGCCCCTACATAATCCAAGATGACTGCTAAACTAAAATCCTAGTAAATTAAATAATGTCAGCATTATAAAACATATAATTTATATCATTTGAGCTTACGATACCCTTTTGATTAATCATTCCTGATATATTGTACATCAATAATTAAATGTCTTCCAGAAATGTCAATGCTTATCAGAAAATGACTTAGTTGGGAACACATTAGCCTTATAATTTACCTAATATTTATCTTTAATGCCTGAATTTATGAACCTATTTCTTACAAAGATTAGTAGTGAATTAGATGTTTAAAACTTAGATCATGAACCTGAATAAAAAAAAAAGGTGTAGGATGCTCTGAAGACCATCTGAGGTATGTTTCAAAGGATTATGGAATGAGTGTTTTACGAAGAATTACAGGAATAACTGCAACAGGTAAATAAAAAATAACAATATTAAAAACAACTCTCAAGAATATTCTAGCAGCAACATCATTTACTCAGTTGTCCACAACCAGGGTGAATAATCTTTCTTTCAACTAGAATGTATCAGGCTAGTCATGAAAAGAAGTATGTTTATAAATTATCAGTTAGATCTTGTCCTGCTTTTAATACAGAAGGAATCTTTTTTTTTTTTTTTTTAAGATTAATTTCTGCTTCTTTTGAACAGCCACTGTGCAGAACTGACTTTTAAAAGAACTAATATTTCAGAAGGATTAAAAAAGGGATTTGGCATTTACAGGACTAATATGAGGATCTACAATTACATTAAACAGAACAGAAATACTTCAAGGCATCCTGGGGTTAGGAAGGAACTTTCCCTTAGAGCAGCTTATTCCATAATTGTCCACTGTGGGAGTTTTAGCACTTTTCTCTGAGATCTAATACTCTCCACTGCTGGAGACAGAAACACTGATACAGATAGATAAATGTGCGGATCAAATTTGGAAATACTTTTTTTAAAATGGTGAAGGCTTGTCCATCCACTAAATTTTTTGCAAGAATTGCTGATACTTATCTTGAGGACTCAGACTCAGCACTGCTGAGAAACTTGTAGTTGTAGCTGCCCTCCCGGCTGCTGCCATCAGTTGAAGACACTTGTCAGCCAGCTCTCCATAAAATGGTTCTATACAACAGGGTGTTTAAAACAAACGGCACCTGTTGTAGCTGGTCTATACCATTTACACACAGAGCAGAGGAAGCTTTAAAAATGCAGTGAGTCTCATTCTCAGAAGTTTCATGTTCCGTGGGAAGAACACACAAACTAGCTACATATAAAAGTATTTCTAAAACCTGGGAGACAGGATATACAAATAGTATATGCTGAAGGGAGAATATAAATAATTGCCTACTAATTTTTTCTCAAGTGTATTTTTGGTTATATTAATCAGTCAGAAGCAGATCCAAATTCTGCCACAGTCAATATACTCTTGGAATATTCTTTTTTCTCCTTCCCTGTTTCCCAGCCTTCTAAGATACCTCAAGGACAGCCAGTATTTTTTGCTGTTGTTGCTGCTGCTGAAATTCTAGGAAGTATTAATCAGAAAATGTCAGGACAGGCAGAGATG
This sequence comes from Falco rusticolus, assembly GCF_015220075.1. Lineage (NCBI taxonomy): Eukaryota > Metazoa > Chordata > Aves > Falconiformes > Falconidae > Falco > Falco rusticolus. Next base: position 46,676,506 of record NC_051192.1, read on the forward strand.
TAGCTAATGAAAATGAAAGTTATTATTGTTTTGTCTGTATTCTCCTCCTCATAAAAAAAAAAAAAATCCAATGCAAGCATCCCTATTTTGTAAAAGGAACCCAAGACATTAAAACCACCTGAGAAATAAGTACAGATATAAATACTGCATCTCCTAGCCCTGGGGATTAAATATTCTGATGCTTGCTGGGAGCACACTGCCATTTTCTCAATTCTGAGCATGAAGTACTGCAGGCACTGAACACCTTTATTTAAGAAAAAAGAAAAAAAAAATCACACAGCATTGCTGCCATCCTCAGCCCTGGTGAAGACTCAGGAGACTGCAGAACTAAGGCTCATTTTCAAGAGATCCACACAAGGAGTATAAGTGAAATGTAGAGTAAAGGAATGGGATTCAGGAATGATTACTAAAAATCCCCACACTTAATTAAGGTAGTAAGCTTAACATAAGGCTATACCTACCTTTACATTACTACTAGGGCAGTCTAATGCTAACACTTTAAACCTACCAGTAGCATAGACCTGTTTATCAAGTAGAAGCTGTGACAAGCCAGAGATTAGAAATGCTCTCACGTTCCTCTGTTCTGCTTTGTCCTCTAAGACAGCAGGTTGAAAGCTCAGGAAAATCAAATAATTGTTCTCCCATTGTATATTGCTATTTCTGCACTCAGACCAAACCCAGTCAGGATCTTCACATCACTGTCCCCAATGCACAGTACAGACTCTGTACCTAGCAGAAAAAGAAACTGCTGGAGAGTCTGGACAGCAAACGGCATTATTCCATAGTATAAAGAATGTATGTAACAGAATTAAAGAGAAAGGTAAGGTGGAGGGTGTATTACAGATGATTTTTAAAAGACTTTCTTGTGAGGTTAGAAGGAACCTCTGATATTCATGGAACTCATGCCTGTTTGAATTAGAAAATACTGAGTGATGTTCAACCACTGATGTGGTTTAGAGAATCCATCCTTTTGGATGGATTTGTGGTACATTTTGCCAGTGCTTATCACTATTTAAAGCAGGCTATATATTTCTCTCATTTTTGCCTAGTTTCCAGTTAGATATATTTGTCAGCTGGATTGCAAAGCCCTCTAACATCATGCTTCTGTTCTCTGCGCAAATACTATAAACTAATAATTTAGTTCTTTCTCAACCATTTCTTTGACCAACTGAACCAGTTAAGACCCTTTACTCAGCCTCTGCAAGGCACTCACCTTAGACCTTCCCAACTTTCCAGTTTCCTTCTTGTACCTGGGACATCAGAACTAGACACAGTACTCCAGCAACGGTCATACCAAGTTCCAAATGTAAAGTTGCTAAGTGTCCGCAGCTTGCAGATCATATTAGCCTCACTGTTGCCTTGGGAGATTATGTTCAACCAGTATCTGCTGTGATTGAGATGCAGAACTGACGTTTCCCCAGATAACATCCCCCAAACGGAGGAGGACTGCTTATGTTCCTCCTCTTTACCATTTGAACTCAACCTCTGCAAGGGGAGGGAAGATTCTGTCCTACTTACTGCAGTGACACATTGCTCAGTTTGCTCACCTAGTTTGTTTTTGTAAAGAAAAACTTGATCAGCCCGAGACTGAAAAGGTACGACGACAGGTGAAATTACTTGTCTAAGCTCATCACTCAGGGAAGTCTCAGGGCTTTATATTAAGCAGCAAGGCACTCACTCTGCCCCGATAATGACAAAATACTCATATGAAAGAGGACTCTTTATGACAAGGGCTGACAAGACAGAGGAATGGAGGGATAACTGGGATTAAAAGGAGTTTGTCAGCCATACAGAGCTTTTCAAGAAATGGCTGAACTGATTTTTAAAGGTTAAAGGAAAAGTTTTTCTAGAGGCAAGCAAAAACTGCAGTACATTTCAAAATTAAATGCCATGTAACTTGGAAGTTGCAGACAATTGCCCAAATATTTTACAAACACAGCAAAGATGAAGGCCTCTGGTGAGGACAAAACCCACAGTATTATGAGGCTAAGACAACTCTAAAATACACTGCTCCCTTCCCTCCATAATGCTGGTGCCAGATTCACAACATAAAAAAACACTTACTGCCGGGCTGCTGACAAATTTATGGCCATTGGCTTGGCACAGTCAGCTGAGAGACCAGGTGCAACCCAAAGATCTGCACAAGAGTGGTAATAAAGTGTGTACCCACAAGAGGGAAACTGAATCCACACTGACCATCCACCACCAGGAGATGCCTGTGCAACTGCTTGCAGCCTTTGAAAAGGCTGAATACCTCTTGAGGTTTGCTGTATGTGTGACTTACCTCACTTTGTAGCAGGACTCTCAAAACCCAGAGGTGCTGGTCAGTGGCTTGTCTGACTCTCAATCAACCCATCAAGACCATGTGGATCAGCCTGAGCAGTGCTGAAAGTAGCAAACTTCACCTCTGATTTAGGGTGCTCAGAACTAAGGAGAAGTGCTTTAAATCTAAGAAAGAAAATACTAAGCAAGTCCTTCACACTGAATTGCAACATCTCAACAGTTCAGAAGACTGCAAATGTACATGCTATAGGATTCTGCAGACACCTACACAGGAAGGGATGTTTCAAACGTACACATTCCTCTCCTAATTTTATGTACGTGGTAAAATACAGTCCCAAGACAGCCCAATTCCTTTCTTCTCTTCTAAAAAAAGAAGTCTGTAACAGTTTGGATATGATCTGACAATTGAAAGCTTGGCATTTCCCCTTGAAGTTTCAAAGGTAAAGAAAAAGCTGGGTTTTTTTTGTTTTGAGTTATGCTATTTAGCTGTCTCTTCTGAGCTGCAGGAGCTATACTGTAACTGGTTTGTGCAATTTCTTATTTGGCTGAAGCATTTTTTTCCAACTACATTATTATATATTTATCAGCAAAAGGATCTTAGCTTGCCCTACCCCTGCAGAGCAAAACCCCCTATATTCAATACTGTCCCTTCACTCTTCTATTCCTTTTTAACCAAATATTATTCATTGTCCCCAGGGTGCTCATTAATTCTGAAGTTTAAAAGGTATCCATCAGCAGTACCATAAATTCACAGATAGCTACAACAGGAATGTCTCTCTCTAAGCGTAACTTTTTCTTTCATAGTTTAACCTCTGTGATTAACTCACACTTTTGCATCTTATAGCATCTTTTATGCAAATGGATTAATTTCTTACAGAAAGACCTTTCCTTAATATTTAATACATCTTTCCTTGTTTCTCATCTCCAGAGCGCAGAGAAATCACATTGTCTAACTAGCAGCACAGTACCTGCACATGAATAGCTAGTAAAACACATAAAAGTTCTTATATGTTGGTGAAGTCTCACTGCCATGTCTGGATTAGTGTAGGGTAGGAGAAGGTTAAAGCTTTTCAAAAACATTCTGTGAAGTTTTAATTAACCCATGTATTCAAGTAATCAGATTGTGACTTACAAAATGTAATTACTATTTGGACCATCAGTGTAATTTTTCCATCAACTTGAAGAAAAAATGGTTTATACAGGAGACTATAAAAAGGATTAGAATGATTCAAACAGCAATCTAATGAAAAAGAGATAAAAAATTCTGTAGTTTTGTAGGTGTCTGTTCACGAAGTGAACAATTTTCTGTTCCTCTACCTCCAGCTAAAACCCTGCCCCCATGTCACAGCCCAAGCCTGTTACAGACAGAAGGACCATCATTCAGTCCTCACTTGGGGTTGCATCAAACTGCAACCCCAAACCACTTATCTCCAACTGCCAACATCTGCCAATTTCAAGTAGAATGTCAGTGGCATTCAATAGAAGTGATCTACAAATTGCATATTCACCAATCCATTTACAGACCAATACTGTAAAATAAGCTTGCTTTTCCTGCCAGCTGAGCCACAATTTCACATTTTTATCAGCAGAGATTACAGATGGTGGAGCAATAATGGTATAGTGTTACTGTAAACTTAAGGTGCAGCGTCACAATTTACAAAAGCTACAACCAGCTTCTATGTTTTAGCAGCACTAATGGTATCTAAATAAAAGTGCAATTTCAAGTAGGGTAGCTATTAAAGGCCCATTCAACAGAAGCTAAGCATATGAAGGTGTGGGAGTAACAATTCCACGAGGCTCATCCATGTTTCAAAATGACCAATATGCCATTTTCCACCTCTCAGTGCTGTAATGCTTTACTATGTACCATTGATGAAAATTGTTAAAGAACATGAAGGACTAGCTCAGGCACAGTGAAGAGCTACTGAAGACAGCAGTGTAGCTGCATAGCCAGAGCTGCACAGATTTCCCCTACCTTTGTGTGTACTTGCAACTTGATTTTGGAATGTTACATTCTTTTGAAATACTCACATGACATACATAGCATTCCCAGCTTGAGACCTTAGGCTGAACAGCTTGCTTCAGTTCAATTATTATTGAAGCACTGATAGCCAGCATTATCCTAGATGAAATGCAAACCAAGTGAGAAAGATTCCACATAAAAAAGCTTGCAAGCTAAAAGAAAACGAAATCAATCCTCAGCCTTTCAACTCCTTAAAGTGATAGGCAATAACAAGGCTGCCAAACCAGAGTAAACCTGAAAAGAAACATTTTGCAGCACATGATTGAAAGAGAACATAAAAGGATGTCAAGTAGATGGATGCTTTATTGCTATTTTATATTTGAAACCAGCAAAAAAGACCAGGTTGTAGCTGAAGACATGAAATTGCAACTCTTCCATCTATTCTGGGAGACCTGGCTGATACTGCTAACCTTGTTGTTTGATCATGATCACACCCTTTCATCTTTCCTATACATCGGTCAGCTGTTTCCTTTGAGAGCAACTTGTCACTAACACCTCTAGAGATTTATATTTATATGCATGTCCTTTTCTCCCTGTTATGTTTTTATTACAAACAACATGAATACAAAAAGTATGCTAGTAGTAAATATAGGTGCATAGCAGGGGGGAGCTGATACCAAGCTCTTATCTCCAACAGGAAAGACTTGGCTTTTTTCGTTTTTTCCCAAGTTGGGTCATCACAGACAGTAATGGGCTGATGCTGTCTGGCAGCTAAGCGCCCATCCAGTCTGCTGACTCGCTCACTCTCCCACAGTGGGATGGGGGAGAGATTCAGAAGGGCTAAAGCAAGAAAAACTTGCTCTCACTCTTGCCGGTCAAGATAAAGACAGTCTAGCACATAAAGAAAAAGAAATAAATAACCAAGTGATACAAATCAGTCACTCATTACCTCCCAGCAGCAGACTGATACCTGATGTTATATGGGCTGCAGTATCTCTTTGCTCAGTTCAGGTCAGCTGTCCCGACTGTCTCCCCTCCCAGCCCCTTGCCCACCCCCAGCCTACTGGCTGGGGCAGCAGAGTGAGAAACAGAGAAGGCCTTAAAATGGTGCAAACCATGTCCAGCGATAGCGAAAATCTTGGTGTGGTAGCCACACTGTTTTGGCCACAAATCTAAAGCACAGCACTTTACAGGCTGCTCTGAAGAAAATTAACGCCATCCCAACCAGACCCAATACAAAGATTAATCCTGCAGCAGCCTCCTTTTCTGGTTGCTCTCTCCCTCAGCTCTTTCAGGAGAACAGATATCCAGACAATTCTGCTGTGTCTTCCCAATTATAACCTGCATTTCTCCAACCAGTTAAGTATTTTGGGGTTTTTTTTGTTTTCCTGAAAACCCATGTGCTTTAGTATTTCAAACACATCTCATTTTAATTTAATATGAAAAACATAATCAAATTAACAAAAAAAAGAGAAAAATATGCGTGTTCCTTGCTGCATCAGAAAGCAGCCTGCTGAGTAAGTCTACAAAAACATCGAGTACATTGCCCTATGACCTCTCTCATTTAACTGAAGAACCAAATACATTAATATTGTTCCACGATGAATTAATCACCTATCTGCACCAGAACCTCATACTCAGTGAAAGGGAAACGGTATAATCCAAACTTTTTCCTTTTTGACCTCCCTAGTGGAAACAGGACATAAACGTTGACACAGAAAAATTGGGACATGTGTGATTTGGCAACAAAGGCCAAGAAACTGCAAACTCTGAACTCAGCCACAAATTCCACTTCCCTTTGGCCAAGGGATGGGGTTTCATATATTTAAGACCGACTGCAGTCTCAAATGCCCTGGAGCTAGGGCTGAGCAAGGACAAAAAACCCGAAAACCTCTGCTCCTTGAGACCACCCTATGAGAAAGCTTTTTCTCCCCTGAAGAAAAACAATCACTCTTTCTTGAACAAAAGCAAGCATGCCTCTGGCTGCACACACCTGGTCTTCTTCTTTGCTCATTCTTAAGAGGCATGACGAGAAAATTGTCTGACCTGAGCAGTAATGGAGATGTGAACTTATATCTGTATCCACATGGGTAACTCGTGATCATGCTGACCTGGTTTCTTTTATTGGTGCTTCCTCAGGGCAGCTGGAGTACCATGAGAACCTTCCAGTGCCGCAGAAGTGCCTTTGTGATGAACTTGCCATGAGTACAAATGGACTGAGCTCTTCTAATGATGTATGACTGCATTAACAATCAGTATCACAGGTTGTGCTATCATACCACATTTTGTCATATCCTGACTCTGTTCTGCCTTTTAACCTAGGGAGTAATGAAAACCTTTTTTATTTTACTGTCAATAATGCTGGCCACTTCTAAAGACAAGATGCAGATGCCCACTTTGATACAAATGGGATGCAGATTTGTGATCGGCAGAAACCTCAAGAGCAGTCCACCACATGCTTATGATGTCCTTCTCATGCTTGGGAACATATCACTGCAAATTATTAGTTTCTTTTTCTTTAAAAAAAAAAAAAAAGGTGCCAAGCTATTAGATGTGGAACTTTCACTTTTGTTTAACATTTCCTTTTCCCTCTCTCTGGATAACTCAACTCAGCATGCTGGAGAACTACTTCACTTTCAAAGCTTAGCATTTCTGACTACCAAGTGAATATCCCTACCACTTGGTGATATATCAACAAAATGTTATCCATTGTTTTAACTGGGGGGGGAAGGAAATCATTGCCCAACTAGTAATGTGAAGAACAAAAACAACTTCATGGATAAAAGACATGGAAAAGGGTAAAACACTAAAAAAGGGGGAAAAGTTTGGCCAAAATGGAAAGTAAAATTTTAGTTTGAAAATTTGCAATACTTCTAAATGGAAATTCCTTTTCAGAAAAAGGCAAACTTCTCTGAAACAGAGAAACAGCTCTGAGAAAACCACCTTTTATAAGGAATCATCAAAAAAAAAAGCCTCTTCTGACTCTTTTGGCTTCAGAAAACCCTAGATCAAGCTTTCAGATAACAGACTAGGAAGGAAAAAGGCAAGCATGGCTGGATATCACATCTTATATTCTACTCATCTAAGGCAAGGAGGGAACAGCCAGTGAGTCTCCACAATTGGATTGAGACTTGGACTGGATTTCTAATGCTAAATTGATAGGTGTTCAGATGCTAGTGTGATAAGTAGGCTATAAATACACAGAGGCTGACAGCTTAAATAGTTTGCTAAAATAGACAGCTCTAAGAGCTATTCTGGATAACCGTTTATCTATCTATCCATCCAAACTCACTCTCCAAGCTGTCGGTCTGAGTTTTCAGGCAGGATATTTTAGCAGGATAGCTTGTTGAAATATAGCTATAGTAGCTATAACAGAGAGATAGATAGCTAAAACAGATATGAAAGCTGAATTAGATACTTGGTAATACGGAGAGAGATCCAGGAATTGTGGAGGAGGGGAGAAAAAAAAAAAAAAAAGAGGGGGTAAGTACAGGTGACTGAAGAACAACTTTGCACCCTACAAAAGAAATAGAAATAAAAACCCCTGCTGATGGCAACTACATTTTCTCAAGCTTTCTGCTTTGTAAAGAAGGTACCTTGAAAATTCACCTTCAAAACCATCCCAATCCAATTCCCACAGTAGTGACTGTGGTGCAGATGCATCAGTTCCACCAGCAATGTAGAGTGTACGTGGGTCTGTATGGACTGTACACTTGCATTGGTGCACTAACTGAGTGACAGGGAAAATCATTATCTCAGTTACTCCAAATGTCCAACATATCCTTCAGCCCCCATTTTTTTTTCCTTTCAACTATATTTTTCTGCAGTTTGCTGTATGTTACCCTTCTTTAATACTTGCCGTGTGGCTTTCTGCTCACTAATGACAGTGCAAATGCATCCAGTGAAACATTCTTGACACAGTTAGGAAACTGAAATTCTAGAACTCAGTCTTCCCCTGCCCCCCACCCCTCTTCTAGCTCTTCACAGGCTCACATCCCCACAGAAACTTTAAAACAATTAAAGCCATAACTGGATTTTACCAGCTAAATTGAGGTCTGGGTCTTGAATAAGTTTGTATATTCAATAGCTACAGTTTTAAATAAATCAGTCTACATCACAGCTAGATAGTACAAGACATTTAAAGGTCTTTTATATAACAAGTTGCTAGTTGCCAGCTGTTTTTCTGATCTTTATAGTAAATCCTGCATTGAAAGATTGCTGCCTAGAAGGCAGGAGCTGACAAGAATTTGAATCTACTAGCCATCTCTGTAGATCAGATGCCATTATTTCCAGTAGAATCAGTATTCCACTCACACGCTCTTAATTTTCCCGCTTGGGAAAAGCTTCACAACAAATAATATGGAAAAATATATATTGATAGACTAGTTATATAAGCTGTTTTCATCCATTTACATGTTTCAGCATAGCTTTCTACTGGAGTGTATATAATATGCATAGACACTCTGTATCCTACCATAACACATGCTCTTTAATATACCTATCTTTCACCTAAATGATACAATAAAGGTGTTCATTTAGAGGATAAACACTGGTATAGTCACTTGAATTTTGCTCATTTATTATTTTAAATTTAGAACAGCATTATAAATATAAAACACAAAGTAACAGCTATTCTGGTACAATGTTAATACTTAAGCTTTATTATTATCCTATGCAAATCAATTCTGAGAAAGAAAGTTTATGGATTTTCTCTGAAAAAAAAAAAACCCCAACAACAACAAAACAGAATAGCAAGAAACAGAAGATCTGTCTGCTTAGTGTAGGCAACAGAAAACACATAAAATTGTCTTAAACTGCTGTTATTAACTGGATGTGACACATCAAGCAAAACAGAGGTTTTGAATTCAAAAAAGATCAATAAACAATTTTTTCACTTCTTTTGACACGTCAAGTTGCATCACAGCACATTATCTTTAATATCTTGACCACCCACATCAATGAATTGGAAATATGGAGGTGCTGATCAAACGAACATCTTAGTGAGACGTCAAAATTTTGGAATTAGCCATTGTAGCTAGTTAAAAAAAAAGTCACATCACTATCCAGGCACAAAGCAAAAATCCATGCATTTACACAGCCCAACATAAAAAAAGACTTAATTTGATATAGATCAGAGTGGGTTAATGAGTGTGTTTCAGTTCTTGGCTAAGGCTTTTAACTAAAGAATCTTGAGATAGCAAAGCACGTAGGCTTAGACATAAATGGCAAACATGATACATATCAACGTTGCAAAGAAAACAGGGAAAGGAAATAAAAAATATGGAGCGAACAATACAATTTTCAGATCAGATTTGTTAAAAATTCATCTTGCAACATTCAAAGAACAAAAAGTCACAGAAAAAAACCCAACCTCTTGAAGACAGCAAATCATTACAGGGTGCTAAAGATTTCTTAGTATATTAGCCCACCCTTAGGGCTTCTTGAACATAATCCATTTCAATAACTATTCTCCACTTTTCTAGCACAAACAACATTGCAAAATTAGATCAATCCAATTCTTATGCTAGTAGTATTGTTCTGCCAATACCCACTAAGGGGTATAGCTTGAGAGGAGTGAGCTGCAGATACATTGCACAACCTGCTCATGAATTCTGTGATCCATGGTTTAATCTAAGGTTACATTATGCATGCAACAGTGAAAGAAGGACAAAGTGACAGGTTAGATGCAGCTTTTACTCAATGCATTGTAAGCTCAATATTGTCTCCTGGAGGCAGTAGAATTTCCAAACCCAGAAGTATTTAACATGTTTCTCTGCCCTCCCCAGTGACTCCTGTTCAACACCTTTAATTTTGCCTTCAAGTTATCAAAACCTTGGCATCTCAAGTCTACTTCTCTATGGCACTGAATCGCTCACACCATTATCCCTCTGCATCACATTTATGCTCAAGCACGCTTAAGAACTCTGCTGCTCCTACCTTTACTGTCCTCCTCTGGTACCACATCATTCCCCATCTCTTCTAGTAATTCTAGACTTTGCCATGCCTCTCATAGATACTTTCTTTGTGCTTCAGATTCTTACTCTCCCTCATATACAAGGTGCCTTTCCTGAGTTAAACTGTAGGACCGTGGACTTCTCTTCCTGCAAGGCCCACTCCACCATGCCAACATATGGCTGTAAGGTGAAGGAGATGACTACCACTGAGACGAAACCTTATTTGTATGTTTTGGGTTACTTAAATAGTTAAACAAAGTACAAAGCATCCTAAAAAGCCTAAAACTAATATTAATAACACTATGCATATTTGGATATGGGGTGTGATGAACAACGAGGGTGAATGGAAAATGGTATTTCTGAAAGGGAAGCTCTCCCCAGAGCTGGACTTCGCTCAACTGCAAATGACTGAAACTTGTCACACTCAGAGGAGATATCTACAGAAAGGGTTGGGAACAGCATTATAAAACAAGCAGTAGTTCCTTTAAGAGACATCTGCAGCTACTACTCTTCCTCTAGAAACAGGACTTTCTAAAAAAATGTTTAGCAGGAAACTACAAGCTGGAAAGCTTCAATCTCTCTGTATTCCAGAAATTAGAGATAGAAGGGACATATTATGTCAGTCTTTCATTCTGTGGCCACTGGTAGATTATTCCCTATTATACACTCTGGAGCTCTTTGTCCACTGTAGTTTTAAATGAGCCAAGTGCTTGGACTTCTACCACTTCCCTTGGGAGACTTATCTATTCCACAGTCTAATAGATCTCACTGTCAGGAAATGACCTCCATTTGCTTTTGCTCAATCTTATCCCATTACTCCTAGTTATGGCAGTTTTTACCTGTTGTGCTCTGAAACACCCTTATAACGGCTCTTACCCCAGAATCAGAGTGGAATAACAGTCGCAAATGGAAACCTCTCGCCTTCCATTAAGTGCTCCCTTGTCCCTTTGCTCCTGCAGCCTGGCACAACACACCGGGAGAAACAGGAGCAATTGCAGTGAGCAGGGCCTGGACAAATGCCACCTGAGACAGGCCATTGCACAAGGCTCAGCCATAATTATGGCACAATGGTACAGAGGGAACAGTGCGCGATAAAAGCAGTGTCAGCGGGCAGGGACAGCTTCTTTTAACCCAGGCGGTCTTTAAGTTACATGCTCAATTTTCTAAATAGCCCAATTTTGTAAATGGGCATTAATCATCTTAGCGAAACATCTCATCAGCATCAGCGTTCCCGCATGGTGTGTCTATCTTGCTGCCTTGCTCCTCCCTTCTTGTCTTTTTGCTGAACAGTAGCCAAACACTAGGTTGTGAACTGTATGACTAAACTTTCACTATTTTAGGAGTTCCTGTGAGACTGAACCTGAATTCCAGCACCACTCACTTTTCAGCATGGCAAAAGGTGAAGGTGTGCATCGATGTAGTTTACCAGCTCTACACAGCGAGGGTATGTGTTCATGTTAGTTAATGATCACACTTTGATTTAAAAACATAAGTAATATGTTTTTAAGTAACATAAAAACGTAACTAAAATGTTTTAATCTCTTCTTGGTCTTGAACAGTGATGACGGCAATAGTAATGCAGAGACAGTGGTGCATGGCTACTAGCATATAGCAAGCCCCCAAGCAAGCAGAGAAAAGCTCAAAAACATTGCCAGATGAAGAAAAGTACAGCGTACTCTAACAAAGGCTCATTCTTTCATCATCATGTGAGATGAAGACACAATGTCATCCAGGTAACAAAGATGAAAGAAGTTGGCATCAGCCATTCCAGAATTTAACTACCAGTTCATGTTTTCTCCTAGACTGATTTTAAGCAGCAAACTACATACAAGTCATTTTATTTATGCCACACAAAGAAACTATCAGAGAAAAAGGAACTTTACACACATTTCTCAAGAACTGCAGAAAGACAACTTAATTTCCTTTGTGTTTTTCTAATTTAAGACAGCCTCAATCACTTCTACTGCTTACCTTTCTCATTCATTGCGTTCCTTTTAACTGTTTTGATGTGATTATCTTACTCTGAAGCTTGGTTGCTTTCAAGGATATTTTTTGAGACTTTTTGTTTGTTTTGATTATGCCCTACCATAGCCCATTTTGATTTCCCTGCATTTCCCTGTGGTGTCCTTGGAAATACTCAATCTCTATATTATAATCTGGGGACTGACCAAGTAAAAGAAAACATAAATATTGGTGCTGAGTTGTCTGTAACATATTATGCCCTTTTTATGGACCTGTCTTTTATTAACTCCTGCACTACTTTGCTGTTTCATGTAAGAAAAATGGAGTGGCCAAGGGAAAGCTATGGGTAAATATATCTTTAAGGTATATTTTAGTCCTGAATAAAAACTATCAAAGCAAACAACATACGTAAGGATGCTCTTTCAATCATACAGAAAGAAATGCAGGTTCTTTCCAACTAGCTTGTTTCCCATCCACTGGAAGGTGCACAAAGCCTGTGAGTAGCAGGACAGATGCCAAGTTACTAGTTCAAAAGGGCCCCAAAATCTTTAAAGAAAAAGATGACCAAAAGAAGCACCTAAAAGGCATAAAAAAAAAAAAAAGCAGGAATTGTCCAGGCCAGGAGGTCTTGCACGTGAAATGTTGTGCAGGCAAAGGAAAGCAATAGTCCCACACTCCACATTTCCCAATATTTTCTTAGGTACATTAAGAGACAAGCAAAACAAAAGTACAAGTGTTTTCTCTTCTTTCTTAGTCTATTTTAGCGAAAATGAGGAGTGATTGCAGATAAAATAGTCAACAAGAAGTCCAAAAGAAATTATTAACATAGAGCCACAAAACCCCCTACCATAATAACCTATCTTAAGCAGAACAAATGACTGGAGATATGAGTAATTCAGTTCCTTATTAAGATGAGCCTTTTTACAGCTACACATTTCACATCATGGTGGTGTTCACTGGTAGTCTGAAGGCCTGAAACATCACACATTCTTTTCTCCTCCATACATCAGAAAAACGTTAGTTTTTCTGCAGAGAAAAGTGACTCTTGTCCCTACCCGAATCCAACCACTAAACTCCCGTTATTTTCACTTGGCATAACATTAGGCCCATAAGATCGATAAGTAAATCCTGGATGTTGTCTTAGAAAAAAGATGGAGCACAACTGCATTGTGTTTTGGTTCCTTAGCTTAGTGTGTCTAGAGGGGGACAGCTTCACAACTGCTGTCCCCCCACTTCCATCCATTTACAGCCTTGCAGGCTAGAAAAGTGATGATGTCGTGCTTTGGGCACCCTGTACTGATTCTCTGAAGCATGTTATAAGGAATAAATACAATCCTGGTCGACCATGTATTTCTAACTGCTGTGAACACTTTTCATACATACAAAATGTACTTCAGGTAGAGCTGCCTTGTTTATCTTTGCTTATCACTCCACAGAAATCTGGGGTTACCCAAGCTCCACGCCCAGCGCACCAAGGCAGGATTACAAAGTAGGATGGGATCTGCACTTAAACTGAGGCTCTACCACTTCAGAAAGTGAAGCCATTAAATTAGTGGCTAAACTACCCCTTTGAGGATTTGATGACTTGATGTGTGAATTGTCTGTCATACTACTCACCTAGGATTTGCAAACTGGCTGTCTGTTTTTGACAAGAAAAACTGAGTGTAGCCCAAACTGACAGGAGAAGTGTATTTTTCTTCTTTTTTTAAGCATCATTTTTTACATTTAGTTGATATGTATAAATAAACATGAGAACATTGTGGCAGACTTCGTTATTAGTCTATTGAAAAATACTATATTGCAAATGCAAACTTCTTTGGAAAGATTGCTCCTGACTCGCCAGCAAACCCAACCAAATAGGACTTTTGCTTCAGCTTAACCATATTATGTACTTTATCACCCAGTGTCTTGTGTAATAAATGTTATAGAAAAGACTAATTTAGGATCTAAATTTATTTTAATTAGTCTTTGTAATACTGCAGCAGATGTTAGCCTGTACAAAAGCAAACCTGCATTTGTGAGGAATCTCAATGAGAAGGCCCCCAACATTTGATATTCTCAGACATGCTGCCTCAGATTGCAATAGCAGACAGGAGGGGAGAAAGGAAACTAAAGAACAAACAAGAATTGGGAGGGTGAGGAAAAAAGGCGGCAGAGATTCATTTTGTTATAAACATGTCCTGTTATCAGTCACAGCGCTGTAAAGGTGAGGCTGCAGAGCACCATTAATAACTGACAGTTGTTGTTAACTACCAGGGAACACCAGATAACCTTCCTGAGAATATCTATACCCCCATCTTGGGCAGCAAAGTAATGAGTCCCAGTGGAAAGAAAGCACTGGCCGTCTTTGTTGTAGCTATTGATCTCCTGATGTGATTTAGATAAGGGAGGAAGAGATAATGGCATTGATTATTCTATTTAGGAGCCAGAACCAGACTAAACTCAAGTATAATACATAAAAAGGAAAAATCCACACTCAATCACTCCTTGTCTGTTCTTTCCAGTTCAAGGCAATGCTAGGTGGTCACAGCAACAGGGACACACATCTTAATAAACATGTGGGATTTGGTTTCTGAGGCAATTTAATGTAAATTAATATACGATGGAGGGTTTTGTTTTGTTTCTTGTTCCTTATTTTAATGAGCACGCATTGATTTCATAAAGCAAAGCACAGGCAGAATAGGTTGTTTTCCTGCCAAGGAGGCTGACAGAAGTCAATGATGGAGATCTCAGGCTGACAGCAGGACATGCATAGCTAATTCTACTTTACGCTCGCCTCCCCCATTGTGAAGGGTAGTCGGCTCAGGTCAGGTAGGTTACCGGGCAAAATCTTAAAAAAGACAAAGAATGCTTATGCCCATCCACAGCAAGATGTAATTATTCTGTCAAGCCTTAACTGCAGGTCACCTGGAGACATGGATTACAGCCCCAGGGCTTGCCTTGGAGTTAAAAAGAATCCATTGCATGTAAGAGCAGACACCAGTGCAGTTTAGAAGTGCCTTTAAAAAAAGAGAAAAAAAAAAAAAAAGAAAAGAAAAAAGAGAGAGAGAAAAAAGATTAAAAAAGAAAAAAAGGAAAAAAAAAGAAAAATAGCCCCCCCTTCGATCTTTTAAAAGCTGCTGATCTTAAACTGCCTCCGAATATGTTAACGGGTTACAGAAGCCACCATTCTACCAAGGGAACACAGTGAGGGGTAGGATGGATTGACAGCCATACTCTGATTTATATTCTCTTCCATACTTTCTCTCAGTTGGTGAGGCATGCAGTGGTGGCAACGGTAAGTCCTGTGGCTGAGCACTAGACTGAGGTGGACAGGGTGCTCCCTGAGCCAGGGAACCCCAAGGAAGAGCAGAGAGACCTGCCGGGAGCCGGCAGCCCTTGCGAGTGAGGCTGATGTAGCCTGGCCGTTGCCATGGGTGACCGTGGCAGTTTTAAATGGCCCTCGGGAACGCTGCAGCCATGGTGTGGTATGGCAGCTCACACAGGAGAGCCCTGCACCCTGTTAGTAGGCTAACAGCCCACGGAAATGCTGTAGGTCTCTGCCATAATGATGGCCACTCGCCTCAGAGTTAAAACCAGTGTTTCTACAGAGAAAGCACCTGAGACATTTGATGCTTCCACCCAGATGGAACTGGTAAGGAAGGAGACTTCAGTACAGGTGGTAAATTTAAATGAGTGCCCAGATCCTTCTCCTAGATAAAAGGTAAACACCTGCATAAGGTGTGCACAGGTCGATGATGTGTTACCAAAGTGGACACGTTGCAGGAAACAGTTAAAAGGCTGCACAGTATCAGAGCAGCCAAAGTGGAGGTAGATAGCTGGTTTTGGCACCATGCTGTTGTAGCAGACTGCAGAGAAGGAGGCACCTTGGATCATGGTGACTCACAAAAGCAGAACTCTGCTTCAGTCTCTACCCTCCAGCATTGCAACCAAAAACAGATATGAAAGTTTAGCAAATATAAACACCCATAAGCGAGGTCTGACAGGAGAAACTGTACCAGCAGCACACAGTGGACAGCATAAAAAGAAACTCTGGCTGGTTGTAGTGGGTGACCCTCTCTCAAAGAACACTGAGACACCCATCTTCTGGCCTGACAAAGAGTCATATGTGAGTCTCCCAACCCTGTGCGAGATAAGGTCTCAGATGCTGCCAAGAGAGTGCCACAACTTGTCAACTGTACAGACTACTTGTTATCCACTGCTACTCTTTCACACGGGCATAAATGACACCACAAGCCAGAACCTGACAAGAATCAAGGAAGACTATAAAGCCCAGGGAGTGCAAGTGAAAAATATTGGTGCTCAAGTTATATTTTCTTCCATTTTACCAGTTCGAGAAAAGGGTGCAGCCAGAAATAGATGTATAATACAAATCAATTTCTGGCTTCATGGCTGGTGCTGTCATGAGGGTTTTGGCTTCACTGAAAACAGGACATTCTTTGATGACTACAACCTGTTAGGGAGGAGTGGAATCCACCTGTCTAGAAGAGGCAAGGGAATCCTTGGCAGCGGGCTGGCCAACTTGGTGAGGTGATGAAAGTGAAGGACTTGGGAGGGGCAGGGTCCAAAGTGGCAATGCTCACATCATCGCATCTATGCAGGGAAAAAGCCAGATAACCAGAGCAGTGACAAATGTTCCTTAGCTGCCTCCAAAGATGAGAACCAGAAGGCCAACCACCTCAACAGTGTGCATAACTATGGTGGATGCTCTTGCACCCCTCCTGGGACCCCTGCATGCTCAGTTGCCTCTCTGAAATGCCTGTACAGCAACACTTGAAGCATGGGGAATAAACAGGAAGAATCAGAGATCCGTGTGCAGTTGCAGGGCCACAATCTCATCACAGTTACAGAAATATGGCAGGATAGCTCACATGACTGGAATGCTGTCATGGATGATGACTCTTTAGGAAAGACAGGCCAACAAGGCAAGGTGGTGGAGTTGCTCTTCCTGTGAGAGAGCAACTGGAATGTATTGAGCTCTGCCTAGGGGTGGATGCAAAACAAGCAGAGAGCTTATGAGTAACAATTAAGGGGCAGGCCAGCATGGGGGACACTGCTGTGGGTGTTTGCTACAGGCCACCTGATCAGGAAGAGGAAGTCAATGAGGCCTTCTACAGACAACTGAAGGTGGCCTCACAACCATAGGCCCTGGTTCTCCTGGGGGACTTCAACCACCCTCACATCTGCTGGAAAGACAACATAGCCAGGCACACACAGTCCAGGAGGTTCTGGCAGAGCACAGATGATAACTTTTAGACGAAGATGGTGGAGGAGCCAACAAGGTGCGGTGTGCTGCTGGACCTCATAGCAACAAACAAAGGACTGACTGGGGCTGTGAAAGTTTGGGGCAGCCTTGTCTGCTGTGGCCAGAGATGGTGGAGTTCAGAATCACGCGTATAGGAAGCAGGGCCATAAGTAGGACTGCAACCCTGGACTTCAGGAGAGCTAACTTTGGTCTCTTCAAGGACCCACTTGGAGAAATCCCACGGGTTAGGGCTCTGGAAGGTAGCAGGGTCCAAGATAGCTGGCTAATATTCAAACACCACTTCTCCCAGATCAATATGTGTGCATCCCTGTGAGTAAGAAATCAAACAATGGGCAAAAGGCCTGCATGGATGAGCAAGGAGCTTCTGGCAAAACTCAAGCAGAAGGAAGTTTCCACGAGATGTGGAAAAAGAGGCAGGCCACTTGGGAGGAATATGGGAATGTGGTCAGAACATGCAGGGATGCAACGAGGGAGGCTGAGGTCTGTTTGGAATTA
The DNA here is from genome assembly GCF_015220075.1 of Falco rusticolus. Classification (NCBI taxonomy): domain Eukaryota; kingdom Metazoa; phylum Chordata; class Aves; order Falconiformes; family Falconidae; genus Falco; species Falco rusticolus. The sequence goes on from NC_051192.1 coordinate 46,694,429, forward strand.
AATCTGGCAAGGACATCAAGAAGGGCTTCTTCAAGCAAGAAAAAAATGACTAGGGAAAATGCAGGCCTGCTGCTGAATGAGGTGAGTGCCTTGATAACGAAGGACACAGAGCAGGCAGACTTATGGAATGCTGCCTTTGCTTCAGTTTTCACTGCCAGGTCCAGCCCTCACCTCAGGAATCCCAGACCCTGGAGGCAAGAGAAGTCTGAAGAAGGCAAGACTTTCCCTTGGTCAAGGAGGATCAGGTTATAGACCACTTAGGCAAACTTGATACCCACAAATCCATAGGCTCCAATGGGATGCGCTGCAGAGTGCTGAGGGAGCTGGCAGATGTTACAGCTAAGCTCCTCTCCATCATCTTTGAAAGGTCATGGAGGACAGGAGAGGTGCCCGAGGACTGCACAAAAGCCAGTGTCACTCCAGTCTTCACAAAGGGCAAGAAGAAGGACCCAGGAAAATACAGGCTGGTCAGCCTTACCTCCAGCCCTGGAAAGGTGATAGAACAGCTCATTCTGAAAGTCATCTCGAAGCATATGGAGGAAAAGAAGGTTATCAGGAGTAATCAACATGGATTCACCAAGGGGAAATCGTGCCTGACCAACCTAAAAGCCTACTATGATGCAGCGACTGGCTGGGTAGGTGAGGAGAGAGCGGAGGATGTTGTGTGCCTTGACCACAGCAAGGCTTTTGGCACTGTCTGCCATAACATCCTCAGAGGGAAGCCCAGGCAGTGTGGGTTGGATGAGTGGACAGCGAGGTGGGTTGAGAACTGGCCGAACGGCAGAGCTCAGGGGGCTGTGACCAGCGGCGCAGTCAGGCTGGAGGCCTGTGGCCAGCGGTGTGCCCCAGGGGTCAGTGCTGGGTCCAGTCCTGTCCAGCTTATCCACCAGTGCCCTGGGTGCAGGGACAGAGCGCACCCTCCGCAAGGCTGCTGGTGGGACAGACCTGGCAGGAGCGGCTGATACAGCAGAGGCTGCGCGGCCCTTCAGCGAGACCTGGGCAGGCTGGAGAGCTGGGCAGAGAGGAGCCTAATGCAGTTCAACAAGGGCGAGTGTGGGGTCCTGCAGCTGGGGAGGAACAGCCCCCTGCACCAGTACAGGCTGGGGCTGACCTGCTGGAAGGCAGCTCTGTGCAGAAGGACCTGGGAGCCCTGGTGGACAGCAAGTTGCCCACGAGCCAGCACTGTGCCCTGGTGGCCAAGGCCAGTGGGATCCTGGGGGGCGTGAGGAGGAGCATGGCCAGCAGGCCGAGGGAGGTGATCCTCCCCCTCTGCTCTGCCCCGGTGAGGCCCCATCTGGAGTGCTGTGTCCCCTGCTGGGCTGCCCCGTTCAAGAGAGACAGGGAGCTACTGGAGAGGGTCCAGCAGAGGGTCCAGAGGCGGTGAGGGGGCTGGAGCATCTCCCTGGTGAGGAAAGGCTGAGAGAGCTGGGCCTGTTCAGCCTGGAGAAGAGAAGGCTGAGAGGGATCTTATCAATGCGTACAGATCTCTGAAGGACAGGTGTCAAGACGATGGGCCAGACGTTTTTTTGTGGTGCCTAGCAACAGGACAAGGGGCCACGGGCACAAACTGCAACAACACATGAAGTTCCGTCTGAATATGAGGAAAAACTTCTTTACTTTGAGGGCAAGAGATCACTGGCACAGGCTGCCCAGAGAGGATGTGGAGTCTCCTTCTTGGGAGACATTCCAAACCCACCTGAACATGATCCTGTGCAACCTGCTGTAGGAGAACCTGCTTTAGCAGGGCAGCTGGTGTAGTTCTCCAGAGGTCCCTTCCAACCATTCTATGATATTCTTTGGAATACTGTCCTAGACCTTAAAACTAAGATAAACTTGTACTTTTACTTCTGTCCCCAGTGGAGTTTTTCAAACAGCAGACTGAGGTTTTCAAAGCCATATGCAGTTAGACTAGTACAAATTATTCATCTTTTAATTGCTGTGATTGACAGATATGCTTTGTAAAATATAAAAGGGAAACCAGATGAATAAATTATAAGATTTAAGAGGTAAAAATAAAATACAAGTTTATGTTCAGTTCTTAGCTGTCACCATAAATTTTCTGCATATGAAGACAACAGTACTTCTACCTCTTTGTGGCCCTGCCCTTGCCAGCATCACAGAGGTGCAAGTCACCTCAAGCAGAGCTGGCCCGAAGATTTTTCAGGGTAGAACAACTTCTCTTTTAACAATAAACTGCTAAAAATTCAGGCCTTATAGTCTATTTACTGAGGGGGGGGGGGGGGGAGGTTTTTGAGGGGGTTTTTTGTTTGTTTAGTTGGGTTTTTTTATATTTTGAATTTCTTGAACACAAGGCTATTGAACAAAAGTGTGCCTGGCTTCCTTATAGGCTCCTCTGGGCTGGATGGGGAGAAAGATGCTGGAGCTTCCTGCACCTGCTATTGTAAACTGATGTTTTATGGAGAAGCTGAAGAGTGGATTTGAAGCATCCTAGCCCAATTTGACCTAAGGCAAATTTTAGGTCAAAACTGTTTTCCCACAAACCAGAAACTTTGTTCTTCTGACAGATTTAGAATGAATCGCTCAGATCTCATGTCTTAATTAGACTGCAAAAGATTATTGTACAAAATCACAAAGGGCTCCAACATGTTTGTGTATTGAAATGCCACTTTTTCACTGGACCTCAGCAAGCTAAATGTGAATGACATGCAGCTTAGACACAGAGACTACTGGCATCACTACGGAGAGTGCTCAGAACCTGCTCTTTACTGTGTCAACACAGTCAATGGAAGATACAACACACCAAGTATCACCAGTTGCATAGAGCACTGCACAACTGGTGCAAATCTACATGGCAGGTCCTTGAATCACTGTGAAAGAGAGCAAAAGTAGTAAGAACAGCCAACCCCACTTAAGAAGCAGCACAAACTGCAATGCTAAAACCAGTCCTTGAAGCATTAATTGCAGTATGTATATCTGAAGCATGAACTTCAGAGCAAACAGTCTGGGTGGGTCTGGTTTGTTTATAGGTAGAAAATCCCTCTAAATCCATTGCCTCTATATGACAGTAGAAATACTACATCTATTGTCTGAAGGTAACAGAAGTACAGGTTTTCCCTTTCAGAAGGACATTGATTGAATCATGCAGGAAGATTGAATATACTTATTTCCTTAACACAGAGAATAGGATCCATAGTGTTACTCTTTGAAATAAAAAGCACTTTTGTTCATTTCCCTGGCTTCTAGGTGTTGCGCTGAAGAACAATGGAAGATTTAATGGCAGGGGGATTAAATGCCTGGCATGACGAAAACAGAACATAGAATTTCATTACTGTAAATTGGAAGAAGAAAACACATAAAATCATTGGCATAAATCCTTGTTTATCCCATATATAGCCACAAAATAGTATGACCAAAAAGTTATTTATGAATAGCACATCCAGGATTTAGATACAGGCTGAGGTGGCCCCACAATCAGAAGTCAATCTATAGTTCTTGTGAAAGACCATTAGGATAAGCCAAAATCCCAGGCATAAAACATAAAAAAAATTGTCAGGACCTTGAATATCTGCAACAAAATAGTTTTAGTTTTGAATAAGATGGAACCCTAATTTCAGAGCATGCTTAGAGTAACGCTACAGCAACTGCATTGTTCCAAGAAACTCAGACCTGATCTGATGAAGCTTTTAATTTGAGCCTTACTTTTCTTCTGATAAATAAAATTATTTTCAGGTGAAAATTGCCCTTAAGTGTTCTTCGTACTTCTAGCAATTTGGAAGATGATTTTGTAAAGTATTAAAATGAATCTGTGGTAGTTGTCTGTCAGGAGACATAAACCAAACCAAGTAATTAGATTAAATAAAAATCCTCCCCAACAGCATCTTTAATTACATTCAATTTTTTGCTTGCTCTAGGTCCGTGAGTGTTTTAACTGTATCACCACTTCTTTTTCTTTTGCAGATAATTACAGATAATCCAGAGTTAGGTGCATTATTAAAGAGACAGTAACTAAAGATATTTTCAGATTCATTAAAGAAAAAGGTGAGTTTCTTTACTACTGTTTTAGAAATAGATTCATACCTTGCAGCAAAAGGAACTAAAAATTCTAATACAGCTTACCCATTTATACCACGATTCTTAGCCACTCCTAAATCCAGTTGCTGTTTTCAACACAAACTGCCAAAATAAGACAGCCAAATCCTCGTGGAAGTGATTACATTCCTTACATTCCTAGCAACATCTTTTGAGAATTATCTTCTAACATTTCTTTCATTTCACAAGGACTATTGCCCCCCCCCCCCCCTAAATGTTGCAGTTCTTTAGCAAGCACTCGGGTATGTGGTTAAAAACAAATTGGATATCAGCTAAGCTTCAGTTAACAAAATTAACTGACACTCTATCTTCTGCCTGATTGCCAGTTAGGCACCGTGTCAGTTCCTCCAATTTATACTTCATGTTAGTGAAGTGATACTGAATGGTCCTGTCTAATGATAATTAACCAGTCTGGATAAGTCTTTCAACTAGTAATGGAGATGGTTAGTATCTAGAAAGTACTTTTGTTGCCAGGCAAATGATGGTGGGTTACAAGGGAGCTTCCTAGTCCAGTTTGGTTGTAGTTTTTGAGCAAACAGTGAAAATGTTGTGTCACCAGGCACCTTTACCAGCTCTTGGGTTTAACTGGTAAATGCTTTAGATTAATTCCTTTTGTTTAATGTTCCAGCCCTTTCTGGTTTCTAGGCAAGCTGAAAAAACACTGAATCCAGCACTAGAAGCGTGCTTTCATGCAATTCCCTTGGGCCTGCCCTCAAGCCAGCTAAAGCCCACAGAAGCAACTGTTCAGTGCTCATCTGAGAAAAGGTTCCGATCAAAACGCTACTAGATGATGGCATTAATTTTTAAATGCTTGGTTTATTTTCAGGAAACATACATCAATTGTCCTAGAACCATTTCAATGGGACATGAGGGAAGTCATAATTCCATGTAACATAAACCCAAAACTTGAGAGACTGGTGTTTATATTGAAGAGAAAAAAACTCAAACTCCTCTTTCTCATGTTAAACATTTTTGAGAGGGAGGGAAATTGTGCTAGAAATAAGTATATTTTTTCAATTTCCGAATCATTCTTTGTGGTAGATACCTGCCTGCATAAAGAGAGGATGAAAATAACCAGGCATTTTGTTTCCAAAGGAACCATATTTTTAGTTTATCATAAAATGATGACTGAATAATTGCAATGCTAACGTTTCTTGAAACTTAAAGGCCATACAAATGACTAGCCCTGTAGAGAATATTCCACACATTATATATGCATGTAGTAAGGGCAATTGCAAGAGAAGATCACAAGGCACCATGTCTTAAGCTTAATAACCCATTTAATATTGCCTTTCAATTCCATTTCATGCTCAGTAAAGCAAGAATAACAGAACCTTTCACTGATGTTGGCCTTAGATGAACAGCTTTTGTTTTGTGGGCTTTGGTTGCAATGCCTTATCATGGTTGACAATTAAGGCCTTGTAGCAAGCACCAGTAATAGTGTTAGAGGAGCTGCTTCTGTGCCTGAACAAGGATGCTTTTTAATGGGCTATTTTTCTTAACTAGGGTCATGCTAGCTTCTCATGTGCCTAGGGAAAAGGTATGGCATGAACTGCCTTTGTTCCTTCCTCACCACATTCCCCCATCCTTCTTGTCATGATATACAGTGCCTGCAAATGGGCAAGGGGTGAAAATGTGCATGACATGCTGAAGTAAGCAAAACACAGCACACTGTCCCATCAGAAAGGTTAATGGTAAAAAGAAGCAAGACATCTAAACTCACGACATGCTAAAAAGCCACTTTAAAAAGGTTAATGGTTATTGCTTTCAGTGCTTGCTTAAAGAACAAACTGTGTTGGGACTCAGCCAGCCAAGAGGGAAGAATACAAAAAGAACGAGCAATGGCTTGAATCACAGATTACAAATTGAACCCCTATCAGAGCAAACAGCAAAGGTTTATAGATCAGTTATGAACACAGTACAACAAACCATTATCTTATATTGCTCATAAACAAAGTTATTTGATCAGTACATTAGGGAAATTTTACAGAATTTTGTATTTCAGCTCTGTCCATACAGCATAAGCAAGACGACAAGTCACTAATTCATCAGGAAATCAGAGCATGTGGTTTGGTATTTGCAGTATAAACTGGCTCCAGCCATGCTACTCTAAACACTTTAAAGAATGGCCAAGTTTGCTTTTATCTTTGTATAACCTACTCAAAAATCTCGTGTTTCACCTCAGAAAGGGCAATATATGTCAGTAAAATTAAGATAATGTAATATTATAACAGTGTCTCAGACATCCCACACCATCCTTATTATAACCAACTTGAAATGGAAAATTAAGATGACTCAGTGAAGCTTGCTATAAACAACTACTAGAAATATGAAAAATTATTTCCTTGTAGACATACAGCCTAGCTACAGATTTCAGCAGTTGCAAGATTTTTCATTAAAGTTGTACTAGGACAGAGGGTTGATCTACCTGCTTTGTAAAAATGTGTCATGTGTACCTCAGTAAGTCACAGTTCTGTCTTCATTACATCAGAGATACACAACAGACTCCATAGCAGCGCAGGGAAGCCAAAGCAGTCTCAAAGGAAACAATTCCCTATTATCATTCCAGACAGAGGAGCATTTGTCATTAATTTTCATGGAAACCTCTTGATGTACAGTTTTGGTATTTTTTAATCCCTACTACCTTCACAAAAAAATGAGTAACTTTTTTGACTGTATCTGTCCTTATCACAGTGCTTTCCTCCTTTTCTGCCACAGCTCTCCTCACTCTCCTCCAATGCAGTTTTATGTTCCTTTGCACTCCTAGGAACTTCTGAGAAGACAACAGTTAATCTATGTGTTTGCGCTTCCCCAAAACACAGTGGTCCACTCAATGACAATGTGATACTGCGATACTGCCATGGTTTCCCTCCAAATTAGCCTGCAAACTTGTAGATGTGATCTCTACCAAAGGACTGTAGGGGGTATAGAGAATCACCAGCTAAAAAAAAAGATGAGTGTGCATCTAGTCAGAAGGGGAAGAGAGAAAGATTATCAAAACAGAAAGTGATAAAGTCAGACTTTACTATACACTCATTTACCACAGGTTCTGTTACCTCTTGTTTTTGATACAATTGCCTGCGCTATGCTCTGTGCTGTGATGAATGCACCACATTAAGGGGGAAACTACATTTATGAAACTGCCTTTAAAGTATGAAACACAATATCTGGAATACTTAAAAAAAAAAGAGTATATCAAACAAAAAATTGGTTTGGAGATCACATACAAATTTAACTTGAAAAAACATGTTGTTTGATCTACAGATGAAATGGCAACTGTTTTCTTCCTGCAATGCCAGCACTGTCTGTTAATAGAAGACCTCAGTTCTAGGAGGCATGCCAGCTTGAAACATCCTGAGTAGCACAGGACAGACAGGGTTTAAAAAGCTCTTGTAATACTGTAAGCCTTTGTATGCAGCTTTTCTTTTTTACTACTAGCTTTTTGTTGGGTTATTGGTGTTTTGTGTTTTTTCTGCAACCCTCATCTCTATAAATTGCTTCAAATCATGTAAGACCAACTATCTCAACTTTTGAATAATATATAAACCACATCATGTGTGGGGGAAAAAAATTAAAATACCAATTGATATGATCCTGTAACATGATAAATCTCCCTGACCTAATCTGTGCTTTTGAAAAGTGCTCGACAATTCTTATTTTCTCTGAAGTAAAGCAATCTTCCAACTAATTTGTGGGAGCAAAAGGGAGATTATGGGAAGGGATTTTGCTGCCTGATTTTATGGAGCCATTAATACTTTACATCCCCTCACATTATACGGAAACTGTTTTGCAACCCCAACTATATCAGATGTGACAAAGCACCTAATTCTTAATGCTGTCCTCCTCCTTTGATAAACGGCTTAGACTTCTCAGAAAAAAGGTGACCTTCTGATGTTTTATTAAAGCCCTCTCACCTCAAATTAGTAAAAAATTTGAAATTAAAGCTGTTGAAAAGAATGGACAAACTTAAAATTTACCTTCTTCCTCAACCCCATCAGCATGTCCATTTTGTTAAAGTGCATTTTCAGTAACTGGTTTATTACAAAAGTTAATTCAGCTCCTGTGCAGAGCTATTCCCTCCACTGCTGTGTGATTGTAGGTCTTCACTGATTTTTTTTTTATATCCTCTTTGAAAAAATACAAAAATGTAATTTAATGTATGGCTACATTTTGTGAACCTTCCTAATTTCTTCAGAAATTTACTAGATTACTCATTTGATATTAAATATTTTTCCAAGACAACAGATCAACACAAAACTTCCACAATAAGATAACTTCTTACTTTGTAAATTGTAAAGAAAAGCTATTAATGCTGATAACTGTCACCTGGTAAAGAACATGCCATAGTCGAGAGAGGAAATCAAAAAGCTTAGCAAGAGGCTCTTTTAAAAGAAATATCTGAAATCATGCAACAGTTTAGGAAATTCTTTTTAAAAGTGTTTATATATTTTCAGACAGAAGCTTCTTCAGATTTATAAAATCAGTTATAAATCCAGAAAGAAATCAAAACTAATTCAGTGCAAAGGAGTTTTCATGACTGTTCCCTGCTTCTTACATACAGTATGCTTCAGACAGAACCAGAAAGCACTGTACAACCACATAGTCCCAAAGCTATTTCTATGTCAAACTATTCACTGCAGAAATTTTAAATCTTGAGTAGTTCTGCTGTCTGTGCCCTGTACGGGGAGCATCTGTGTGCCAGATCTCAGCTGGGTCCCATACCGTCCCCAGGAGGGATGGTGAGCGGGGCTCCCTCCCGCCACAGGCAAAGGGAAACCAAGCAGCCTTCCTGGGCCTCCCCCACCTTCCTTCTGCTTTGACGAACACAATCCATGACAAAAAACTGATGAAAATAAACCCTAGGTACAGCCATGGCAGAAGGTCTTATTAAAATAAAAATTACTCTTTCCAAAAAAACCAATAAACAGGCTCAAAATAAGCAGGTTATTAAGGAGCTTGGTTTTGACTTTTTTACCTAAATTGTACACTGGAGCACTGTTTTCCTTCAGGCAGTGTAAAACATGGTCATTTCAACAAAGCACAATCATATGCAGCCCATTAGGCCTACATACTTTACAATATAATTTGGAAACAAGATTATCTGAGAATTCAGAAGTTCCTGTGGACACACGTATGTGTCATCTGGTTATTCTTCAATAATAAAAGTTAAATCCTATTGCTGAAAAGGAGTCCAACTTTTCAAGACAGAACAACCCATTTCAAAAAGTATATGAAATAGCACAAAAACAGGCAAAAGCCCTTCATGAAGGCTTAGAGACTAAGAGACCTATGATAATGTGAACGTGGCTATTTATACTGACTTCTCCCTTAGTTGTTTTTTCTCGCTACTTTGATATTTCTTGGAAGTATAAAATGAAGCTGAGACCTTTAGGGAAAACATGCATCATCAAGCATAATTATATTGACTTATGGTTTTGGCTGGTAACAAGATTTATTAATCTTTGAGATATAATAATGTCATGGATTTGTTGAAGTCAATATCTCTTGTGCCAATAAATCTTGATATTGCCAAGAGAAGTCGATGCCTACTTAGGATTTTTCCAACCATTGACAAAGCATCCTGTTAATATCAGATCTGCAATCATGCAATAAGCAGTTCCTCTGATACTTCATTCTGGCAACACAGTATGTTTTACTCAAAAAAGCAAATTTCTTTCCAAGTCCCATCACTTGCTTAGCCAATGATCAGCTTTCAAGCATACAGTCAAGCAGAGGGACACAAACACCTCCACATTGCTTCTATACCCGGACAGGGGATGAAGGGTACACTTAGGCAAGGCGGATAGTACCCAATGGTGTGTAATTCTTGGCAGTTCCTTACAAGCCCAGCTCAGCAAGACAGTTTTTTGAGACAGCTGCTTAGCCTCTTGGTATATAAAATTACAAGTTTTTCCCTGTGATGTTTTGAATGTGGAATACTCTTGTAAAGACTTGGAAAAATAAAAATTATCTAGGTACAGCGGCCAAAAATGGGAAAAGCAAATAAAAACTCTTTTTATTTGATAATAGCTGTTAACTGAAAGCCCAGAGACACTTCTGTTGAAGTCATGCTTGTTTGTTACAATTACATTTGCTTCAACAATGCTGTACTGTCCTTCCCCAAGGCCAAGAGTGATATCTTTAATGTGAAATAAAATAACAACAACAATAACAATTTGGAATCTTTAATGTTAAAGCAACTTCTCTAACACTTTTTCACTTCTCCTAGGCTATTCCATAATATAACTGGTCATATCTTAAAACCAAAATTTTCCCTAATCATCCAATCTGATGTACCTTTTCCTGACAAAATAACATTTTCATAGGAAGGGGATGCAATTTAAAAATAAAACCCTATTTTTTAAAAAAACTAAAAAATATCAAACTTGTCAAAACACTTCAGATATTCTAACACTGGTTTCTAATGTAATTCTACACTTACTAATCTGTGCAAAAATATACAGTGAAATTCAATGTCTTGATGGATCACTCATGGAAAACTGAAGTAATTACCCTCATTCTAATATTCCTATTTAAATGCATAGAAAAATGATTAGCTGAAAGTTCTTTACGTAGCAGAAATGGCATCTGCTTGATATTTATGCTAATGTGAAATACCTTTTACCCTAAAGGTTAGGGGTGATGCATGAATGAAAAATGAAACCAAACAAAAACAAACCAAATAGAAATTCCTGCTACATAACGCCAATTAATTATACACCACCACCCCCAGCACAAATTCAGTATTCTTTCTTGAGTGTAACTCAGTTTCTTGGAGGCATCTTTTGCTCCTATAAGCAGAATCCTATGAAGGTTTCAGGTTTTATTCCCTCTCCCCCTGCCTCTCCTTTTGCTGGTAATACCTGTGAGACCTAAGTTGGGTTTAATCCAATGCACTAAAGATGTCTGATAGTCTCTTCAGGGCATATTCAAGTCCATTCCACATATGAGCATCAGGTACGAAATGGCCAACGTTACCTGAGTATTGGATAACTCTCTGTCTATTCCCTGTCAAAAAAGCTCAGCAAAGGGACCAAGAACTACACCAGCATTTCATCTGTCCAAGGTCTATTCCAGCTCATCCAAGGACTTGCATTTCAACAAACAGTCCTGAATCAATTCACTGTCCTTTTATAGACTGCAATAGCAAAGCATGAAAATGCTTACTTAAAAACGTTAAGGACCTTTCTGCCAGTCATTACAATTGGTAGGGCATTCTCTCCCCTCTTTCCCCCCACCTTTTACCTTCTATAATTGGATAAATAAATGGAGAAAAAAAATTCATAAACCTGACAATTTTATTCTAGTTTTCAAATAAATGTTTGACAGCTTAAAATGAGCATCTTACTGGTTGAATTTTAAATGAAAAAAATATTTAAGATGTGTAGGAAAAGAGAGAGGATGTAGTCAGAAGCTGGAAAACTCACTCCCTCCTTTTCTCCCTAAGCAACACATCAGAGACGGGCCCATTTCAGTTGCACTCTTCTGTTGATCTCTGGTATTCCCTCCCTTTGCTCACAAATGACCCAGGATTTTTTTTTTCTTTTCCTTTTTTCTTTTAAGATAAGCCCACTAGTCCTAGTGTTTTGTTTGATAGTGAAGTTACAAATAGCTAAAACATAGCTTCCCTTTGAGGGCAATATAGTTACTGCACATAAAGTAAATTAAAACTTACAGAAATAAATGAAATGTTGTGAATACTTTGCCCTGAGACCAACATGTTTATTCTTATCTGCAGTAAGAAAGGAACACAATCCAGCCCCAAACTCACTTCCAGTCTCAGCCTTCCCTAGTCCAGGGCTTGGGAGGGACACGGGATGTGGGAAAAAGAGACATGTTACTACTTTGGATGCAAGAATGGTTAGGAATTTTAAACCTATTATGCACATATCATATTCATTTTGAACCTTTAATCACATGATTTCAAACTAAATGGTATATAGAAGATTTAATACTGAACCACCAAATAACTTGGGCTGGAAGCAACTTCTAAAGGTGACCTGGTCCAATCATCTGCCAAAAGCAGGGATGCCTTTCAAGTTTAGATGCAATTTCAAAGCTAGGTCGAGTTCCAAAGGGCCTTGTCCAGGCAAGCTTTGAAAACTTGTAAGGGTGGAGAGATGACAGCCTCCCAGGGCTTCTGTTCCAGTGCTGTACCCTCACAGGGAAGATTCTTTTCCCCCTATATTCCAACCACGTGTCTGCTCCCACTTGTCCTTTCCCTGTGCGCCTCCCAAGAGGAACCCAGTTTCTTTCTCTGAAACGCTCCTCCCCCATTTTAACTGAAAATTACAATAATATCCCTGGTTATCTTTCTTTTCTTCATGCTGTAACCCCCACCTCTCTCAGCCTCTTTTCTGATGTTATACTTGTCCACCCTCCAACATTTTAATAATCCTCTGCTTTTTTTAAGCTTTTTTTATTTCATTCTTGCTTCATCGTTCAAGTAGAGTGTGATTAACAAGGCCACTGCTGACTTTTGCTCAGCAAATACCTCTGAAGTTTTGCTTTGAAATTCAGTGTCCTAGAAGCAGAGCCCTGAAGGGTAGACCTGTTTGCTCTCCATAAGATTTCTACAGGAAGATTCACTAGTTAAGTAACAGCTAGGTTAACATTACATACATTCCGTGCCTAAATTTTATTCTTTCCGAGGGGTGATATTATTGTAGACTACATACCACCAAACATGCACTTGGGTGTTTTAAAGAGCTGTAAGCCATAGTTTTAAGTGCTAGCAATGCTGGGAAGTCTTTGGCATGTGCTGGATAAAGCTTCTTTTAAAAAGGTTGGTAGCTTTTCCATAATGCATATTTGGATTATTTATATTTGCTACTATTACCCTACACTTTTGTTTTTAACTAGTTTTGAACTTTTCTGTTCCTTTTAACTAGATTGCCCTTCTGGTGATCTGGACATATGAAGCTATGGGAATTATCTCTTACCCACAGTCAGGCAGCTGCAGGGTCTCCAACATATGACGTTTCTAGACAGAAGGTTTGATCTCTATCAAAACTTCTACGAACTACTAGAAGTCCTTACTCGAACACTACCTTACAAGGACTGACTACCTCAAAAAGAAGGGATATCAGAAGAAGAGAAGATGGTCCCCCAAAAAAGACCAAATAGGAGGACTGCTGACAACAACATCAAGAAAACCAGAGCACTGAGAAATTGAAAAGAGCTAGGACTCATCTGTAGACTTCACTGAAAAAATATCTGTGCAAAGCTTCGAGTTCCAGAAACGAGGAAGTGGGCTAGAAAGAATGAAAACTCAGTAATTTTATAAAACGTCACAGGACTGAGAGCTATGAAATCACTATGCAGTAAGTCAAGATGAGTTAGGCTGTAAGTTACAGTGAGTATATTGAAGAATACTGCCCGCAGTTTGGGTGGGGGGAGCAAGAGTTATACAAGGCTGGAAAACATGACAATTTTTTTTTTGACTAAGCTTAAGCTAATGAGTAAGACACAGTAAGACTACAGAAGATTTTGTGATAATCACATAATGACTAGAAACAATGATACAAAAAAAGCTACTGAAAGGCCTGGAAAATCCAGAAATACGAGAAGATATAGACATGTGTGCAGACCTTCTGAAGGAAACAAAATACATGTAGAGACTGTCTCTATATCTGATAACTAAATATTGAAACTAAAATATTTTCAGGCCTAACATTTATATGATCACCAATAGCAAGCTTAAGAAGAAAAAAAACTTACATAGAGAAAAGTTCAGTAAAACTGAGGGTGTCTACTGGGGAACTAACATCCACTGAATTACTGTAAGACCATGAGCTGAAAATTAAAAGCTGCCAGAAAAATATTTATTACTGTTCAGTACCATGCGGAGTTTTAAAAATACCAACAGAAACATACACATTAAACAACCCATTGAAGGTCTTACAGGAATTAGAAAACTCAGAGAATAAACAATGCTGGCACATAAGATAATCTTGAAGATATCATCTGAACCAGGCATTAGTATTTACACACAAGGGTTATATTTTACTATTCAATTATTACTTACAATTCCAGCGATTGCACTAAGGGGGAATTTCATGTAAAAATATATCGTGGCATGCATTAGATCTGTATATGATCAGTGTGCTAGAAATAGTAGAACCCGATAATGGCTTCCAGCTCAGTGACCAGGACTTCGAGCAATTTGCAATTTTAACCTTCACCATCAAGTCCCAGCCAGCCTCATTCAAAAGGCCTGAGGTATAATGGAGCTTAAACTATTTCTGAAATTGCTGATAAATAAATAAAAGGATTTGAAATCCAATGACAGACCATATTTGGCTGTATTTGACATACAGTAGCATCTTTAGAACAGACTGTCAGCACCAACATTTCACTTTAATCTTAGAAGCCCAAATTCCCATCCTTGCCAGAGGACTAACAGAAATTAGAAATGAACTAAGTGAAGAGAGCCTGTTGAAGCGCATTAGAGACTGTCAGGAAGAGCTCTTGCACATTACAGAGGTGTCTAATTTTCAAAAAACTTAACGCTGCGCCCCACCCCCCCAAAAAAAAAAAAAAAAAAGACACAAAAAAGCACAAACCAAAACACATTCCCCTCTGTCACACCTCCCACCTAACTACTAGTTTTTATACAACCTTTTTTCTTCTAAGATTTGCTTTTGCACATGCTTTGAGGAACAAAGTCCTTTATCAGGGCTAGTACAGTAGTTTTGAAAAGCACAACAATAATAATAAAAAGCCCCACAGAAAATCACCCAGTCTTATTTTTCTTCTTTAACACTTCTTTCTCCTTGATTTTCTTGATAATTTATTTTCATCTGGTGAAACTGGTCTCTTTCAATACCTAGGACTAATCCCACACCACATGACAAGTTTAACCATACACACCTAATAATTAATTTTGTAAGGCAATCAATTTTTTTTCAATTTCTTGTTTGTTAAAATGAGATTTTTAGATGGACTTTAATGTTAGGTGCAACAGTGAATTTTAGTGCTGGAAATTAAACCCTGTAATTTTTAGAAATCTTGTTTAACACACTAGAATAAAAATTACAGCAGCCACACTCCCTTCGAAGTGAAACAGTCACAGTTACTAGCTGGCAGCTGTAATAGAACTGAAATATATAGCTCTGTGGAATATAAGCCAAATGGATTAATATTTTATTTCCTCTCGGAGGAAAGAATTCACACAGTAATAAGCATTCCTAGAACGGATTCCACTCACTGGGAAATACCTTCACAGTTCACATGGGAGGTTCAGTGTTCTTGAGTTATGAGAACTTATCTCACTTCCAAATCCTGGGTGTGCCCTTTAGGTCACCTCTTTGTAATCCTGTCAGTTTGATGTTAGCAGGTGATAATCTCATAGATTTAATACCAACACTATAGTGCTAGGTCGTGTCAATCTTTACGCCTGTTGCACCGAAGAAATCTAAGAATCTGCATTTTTAAATTCAAGTCTGCAATCTGCTAAAATTATTATTACAGAGCATTTCTGTCAGCCACTGAATTATGAGGGCCCACTATAACACACACTCTACCAAAGGCAAGTTTTTGAAGGGTTAAAAAGGCTTTCATATAGGTGAGGATGTTGCTCTATGAACTGTAAAATCAGTATTGAAAGCAACTTGGCAAAGGATCTTAGGCCCGGGCTTAATTAAAGTTGAGCTTGTTGTGCAAGTAAACGGCACACAGTTGGGATTTGCTCTCTGCATAATTTACACATCCCTTGTTGGTTTGGTCCCAAAGCAACAGAGCGTAGTTCTAAGGCAAGCCTTGCCTGATTTCATTCAGGGGTCATGTCGTTGGAATAAAAAGAAACAAAAATCATGCACTAATATGTTTAGGAAAGCCTACTTCAAAGTTTCACAGGCCTGCACATTGTTAATCATGGTATGCAAAATCCAAATGACATTTGGTTTGATAGTCTCCAGTAGAAGAGTTCAAGATTCGGCACATAAAACAAGTGGAAGGTTTCTAACAGTCTTAGTTCAATAATAGAGAACCCTATATCAGAGACACTTAAAGTGAAGTATAATAACCACTTATTTTTAAATTATTATGGTTATAAGATCATTCAATGATCATCTGAATGCAGATAAGTTACTGCAAATGCATTTTTATATTAAAAACTGTAGATGTCCAACTGTACCTTTAACATTTTGTGGGTCAAATGAGATCTCAGATTCCAATTTCTCTAGCAAAAAAAAATTGTATCATTTATGTGCTCTTGGGCCCATGTGTCAGACAGTTTGATGCTTTTTGGCTTTCTATTGAGATAGTAAAATTATTATGCTCTCCATCTGTTGTTCTTACACTGTTGAAGTTTGGTAACTGGCAACACTCTTAAATACATGGGGTATTTAAATACAGAGGGTCTGTAAGCTATCAGCAGTTGCTGGCAGAGAAAAATATTTTCAAGTACTTCAAGCACAGAAGAACATAAAAACTTGGGGTGTAAATTGAGCTCATGTCATGTAAAGGGAAGTTACAAGTCTGTAATGTCATCATGTTTTAGATCAGAACCATACTTTTAAATCATTTGAGAGTCAGTGAAAATGCAGTTTTCACAAAGACTGCAAACACCCATATTCTATGCTTATAAAGGACTAAATTCTACCTCTGACACAAAACCCAAGAGAGAAACACATAGCTGCAGATGTATCGGGTAGTAACTCAAAGGCAAGGGACATAGGCAGTGACAGCTTTATAGTGGTCCAGATCATTTCCACCTCCGTGTCAGCTCAGGCACACTGGCTAGCAGAAAAGGAGCAGTGAGGAAGGGTGTCTACATAATTTCTCACCCATGCTTAGCAGCACTGGTTTGCTTGACATTGGGCTACAGCTTACAGCCCAGGCCAGTGTTGCAGAAGAGTTAGGAGTGCTTTATATGATTCTTCCTCTTGCAATAGGCATCAGCCACAATCTGGGTCAAAAAATAAGCAAGGTGGTACTTCACTATTAGGTGCCTAGTCTTGTGCTTGAAACGTTAATGCATAAATGCAAATGTAAAATTCTATAAAGAACAAAAGAAAGAAAAAAGCTTTCCTTTTTCTTTTAAAGGTTTCAGTGCTGTAAAACAGATACTGTGAAAATACACAAGCAAAGATGTGAATGCTATTTAAACTCAGAAAAAGAACAAAGCAGTAAAGCAATTTAACTGTATAAAAAGAAGGCCATAAAAAGAATATGCCACTGAAAAAGATTAATTTTTTCTACTACATGCTGATCACAATCACACAATAAATCATGATTTATAACACAATCTTTGCAAATAGACTTTGTGCATTGGATTGTTTTAACAGGTCGTGTTTTTTTATGTGACTTCAGAATCCTCCTTTCATAATGACAAAACTTAATGTACAGACCTTGAGATTACTACTTGGCCATAAAACAAGGTGATTCCTCTTGCTTAAAATGAATTAATCTTAGAAAGTCATTCTCCTCAAGGTATAAGACATACTGTTGGCATAGATCCTACTGCTCATTCCTTTGCCCCTTTCTCTGCAGGTCATTGCTCAGATGGAATTTCTGTTTTCATACAAAATGACTGACGTGAACATATTCACAGGCAACTTGCATAATACATTTTTCACATGGCAGCAAGGGACTCACTGGGAACTGCATGTAGACTAAGAAGCATCTTAAGGGAAGACAGCACAGAAAATGCAGCATAAGAGTAGCTTTCACCTGGGAAATTCTGCCTCAATATACAGTAATAACCTCATATAAATTGGCATCAACTTGTGGATTGTTTTCCATAACTAACATCCTAAACTTTAATGACCAATATATTTTGTATTTTAGTTTTAAGTACCTGTTCATATATTTTTTTAAACAAATGGTCAGGTATATTCGTACTCTTGAAATATTTTTCAAGTAGCAATTCTGACTGAACAACAGATCTTTTTTGTCCACTTTTATTCAATCCTAAACCCATAGAAAATCCAGAGAATTTGTTTATCCCATAATAGCTTCTAATTTCAGCAACAGCTCTACTCTTAAAATAAAAGTGAGAAATACAGTGGAGGCTAAAAAAAACCCAAAAATGAAAAGAGAAACCCCCATGACCAGCCAAACCCCCACTTTATTGGTTTTGTAAAAACATTTTTAAGTTTTACTTTGCTAAAATTTGACAATATGCACTGATACTCCTGCTTGGAAATATCTAGATTTAGATCTCTATTTTAGATTCTAAAACAAACACTAGATGTTTGAAATTAATAGAACTAGATGTGAAATCTCATTAGTATCTTGATTCTGTCAATTATAGTATTTCTAATGCAAACCTTTTTCTTAATACCCAGTGTTAGACATTAATGCTTTCTGCCATTTAAAGTTACAATTTCAATGTTACAGATGACACACAACATTGAGTCCATAACTAATAATTCTCAGGTTAACAGTCATCAACTGCATTAGCTTGGGAATAACAATAATTATCAGAGTGATAGAATTTTTTACCAATACAGTAACTTTTGGTTTCTTCAAGGCATTTAGCATATGCTAACAGTCTCAATGGTGTGGGAGACTTTGGCTATATTAAAAAATAAAAAGAGAAAACAAAAAGGAGAGAGAGAAAAAGGCCCATAACCCATCAGGTCATAAGTTTTTTGGAACTAGCCCAGCACAAGCTATCATAATTTTCTACTTTAATTTAGCATATATATTAATCTAGATATAATATAAAGAACAATCAGACTCAAAGTCATTCCAGCCAACACAAACAATTGTGAGGATACACGTATGCCACCAAATAACACAGATTTCCAGTTTGATGATGTGTCATGTCTTGTTGACTATCTGTGTCTCTTTCTTTGAAGAAAGAGAAAACGATCACCCAGATACAACTGAGGTGAGGCTGTGGGGACTTGCTTCAGCTTCTCCTTCCAAGAGGCAGGTATAGTCAAGGCAGCACCACTTAATGTTACCTTCTGCCAGGACCAGCTCTCCTGGTGGAGAAGTTGACTACTGCTGTCTGTCATGCTCTTGACATCATGCCATAAACCACCCCTCTGGTGGGCTGTGACTCTCTCTAGGTTACCAGCTTAACTTCTTCCCTTCTGTCCCACACCCAATGCTTATCTAAGTATGTCTGGGAGTGACAGGGGTGCCCCACATAGACTAGGGCAGGTCAATGTGTACATGGTGGGAGCACCATCAAGTCACTCTAGAGGGGATTAATATGAATGCTGTAGACTTGAGGCACTCTGAACCTCTTTATTCTGCAAGCCAGAAATCAATCTTAATCAATGATTTACTCTTGTAGTTTCAACTCGTGATTTTCTCTTTCACAGAATCAGAATTGTTTAGGTGCATCTTTCTAATACCAAGCTGTCCAGCTTTGATGCTGTTTCACCAGAATCCGATAGTGCTAAACTATAACCTTACTACAAAAAGATATCCCCACCATGACAAGGTTTCTTTTAAAACTAAAACGGCACCTGTTTTTTTTACTTACACCATATAACAAAACTAAATTTGTTATTGCCAGTCTGTATGAATAGTCACTTTGTGTTCCATTTCTTATTTTCTCTTCCAATTTACTGTAATCAATGTGTTTTATAAATATGTGACATTTTCCCTAAGAAATTACTGCTGAAATTCTTCACGCAGCATGATCAGGGCTACTGATGACCAGTGACACCCTCAATAGATCCTACAGTCAGTGCACTGCCATGGATCATTTGGAAGTTTTGGGTTATTGCCTCTCAGTTTTTAATCTATCAAAGGATATTTAAGTCAATTGGAAATGTATTTCAAGTGGTATTTCATATGATCTCATAACAAATGAAAACTTATTAAATCTAGATAACTTTGTCTCCTAACTACAATGATGTGATCTAATGAAAGAAAGTTATGAAATAGAGGCCATCGCTCTTCCTCTGGGTGGTTCCCCTACCTTGTTGGTGACCGAACAGATTAATTTCTTTCAAGCTTATGACCTCATCGTGCTAAAGAACTAACTTTAAATTTCTGGAAAGAACATTATTTATTATGTAATGTTTAGTAACTTGTGAATTCTCAGTTCTTACATTATCTAAACGCAAGTCTGCCACATTAATTTTATTGAAATGCTTCACCTTGTTAAGTGTGCAAGAGCTCATGAAAATTTAACAGTAAGGTCACCAATTCAAACTACATTTATTTCCAATGATCCAGGTTTATAATTACAGGTGTATGTAATACCTGTAAACCTTGTTCAGTGCAAACAGTTTATACCTGCAGTCTGAAGTTTCATTCTCAATGTGATGAAAAAAATGTCCTAAGACAGAGATCAAGCACAGAGAACTCCGAACCAGAAATTTAAGTCTGGTAAAACTATAAGCTACAGGAAGCAGGCTTTAATAATGGAGAGCATTAGAAGCAACCTCACTTCCCTGCTAGTTTACCTAAAATTATTCTGTCAGAAGCAATTTTCCTATTTCACCTTCAATACATATGCTTTAGGGAAAAAGGAACAATTGTTTTATAAAATGCAATAACATCAGACCATATTTTGGGAGAGGATGTTATTACACTATTTCACAACACTTGTAACATAGTCAGAGGACAATTACATGAAGTTAGCTTTGGTCTGGACATCACCAGTTCTCACTTCTGAAAGTAACTTATGAAAGGTGAAACAGAATGTAAAAACTTTAAGTGATCAAACCCCAGCTTTACAACTTTTCCAAGAGAACAAACTTTATGTAACGTCCTCTTAATGCACTCATTTACCCCTCTTTGCCTTCACTAAACACTCCTATAAATCGCCTCAAGCTCCTGACAGATTTAGCAGCCAAGTGCTGTCAAGCCTTCACTGTGCCATGCCCTTTATCACGTTGAGAGAAGACAACAGAACATTGTGGCTACAACATACTATGTTTTTCTGTAACACTAACACTGACCAGTAATATTCAAAGAGCAGTCCTCTGGCCGGTAATTGAAGAACAGAACAATACACCTGCCTCTGTAGTAGGCAGGCACTCAAATATCTCAGAAAAGGAAGAGGCTTGTAATACCACGTTTCTTTAGCCCTATTTAAGAAAGAAAAAGTGCCATAACAATAGATGTGACAATGACCCTCTAATCTCTTGCGATGCCCAGCTCCTCTCTCATTCTGGATTCCTATAAGCCATAGCTCTGGATATGTAGCAAAGTATTTGCTCTTATTTTGCAACCCCTCTTGCCCTGCCCTGGTAGTGCCATTCAAACATATTCCTTTGAAACCGTTCCCATTGTACTAGTCTGTTTTTTTTCTGAAAGTGCTCCTTCACTAAAATATTTTTTCTTGGAGACAGGTATGTATCTGCTCTTCCTCTGCAGTTACTCCTATTTATAATCCAGGTGCTAGCAGCTGTGTTCTTGGAGTCATCGCCCACAGCTACCTTAAATAATCTGCAGGTCTGAAAAAATATTGCTTCAATGAATTTTCTGGCAAAAGGAGACTGATGGTACGGTGGGCAGTCAGCACAAATGCTTTATTTCAGACTTGCTCTGCTTTACCCACTAATTCTTCTTTCTTATAATCTGTCTCCAGGGAGGAATAAAATGCAAATCTTTTCTTCTGCAGACTGCAGGTGACACTGCAACAGGAAAGAAAATTTCCTATTGTGACCAAATACAACAATTGGAATGATGTCTGGAAGTTCATTAATTTATATAAGAAGCAAATGAATAATTTCATTTAACTCATAAAGGCCCACCTAACTAGGAAAAATAATAAAAAGATCCAAGAGCTGGCTTCAGGTCAGCTAAATTTACAACTTCCTTTTACAAAAGCAAGTTCTCTATATACTGGAATTTTAATTAAACCCAAATATGTTTTGTAATATCAGTTAATGATATATAAGCATCTACAACACTTAGAAAAATCTTTATAACTTGTTGTTTATCCATCATTTGGTGATCCATCTCCAAGTATATCAGTTCTCTTAAAATGCTGGCTGTTAGAGATAATGTCTATAAGAGAAATACTTAAATACTGATATAAAAATGTCTGTGATAAACCCAGAAGCTCTGAATTTCATGGTACTTTAATGCTGCCTCTGAAGTAATGGAAAAGCCATTTTCCAGCACTTGCTTCAAGGACTCCACTAATAACATTTTTCACAAAGGACCCATCTTTTCTTAAATAAGTTATTGTGAAGTTATTCTGAAGTATTTAAAATCATGCAACTAAATTTGATCAGAAATTCTCAGCCTTTTAACTCTCTTTAATGAAAGATTTCTCTCATAGTTTCTATTGCAACTTGATATGCAGTCCAATAACAAGAACTGTATTACCAAGTTATTGCTTTAATACCACCTACAACTCTTCTGTACAACTTACTCCGCAAGTTTATCACCGTGAACTAGCTTAAAAATCCACTTCTGGCCAAAGCTGAAAACTGATTTGGTGGCTTCAGACAAATCACTGTCATCTCACCCTCATCACAAAAACACATTATGCCGATTGATGTTTAGCAGCTATTGCAGAGAAATAAGAGGAGCCTGTGTACTGACAAAATATGCTGACAGAGCTGTACGTGAAAACACATACAAATATTTGATGCTTGTCTGGAATATAGACAGAAGTAAAACAAATATTATAATGGAAAGCACAGCAACTCTTGTCAGCAGCAATATGCACATTGATAGCTCTGCGTAGAGTATACACTCTGCTCCCTATCTTATCACTGAAAGGGTCATGCTGAAACTGCCTAAAAGCCTGCTCACTTTCAGCAGCCAATTAACTAAACCAGGTTTTATTTTGGACACAGCAGTGAAGATTATGCTGAATAACTTTGTTTTTTAAAAACAAGTAAACTAGGAATATAATTAAACAGATTCTTCAACAAATGATGACTTTCATTTTAATTTCTAGCACCGAATACATACATTTATTTTGAGCCCAGTGCATGAAGCCTGAATCTAATCAGGATTTAAAGTCTTTGGGCCCGATGACTGTGCTTTCTCAATAATCTTTCGATGCAAAGTTATTCGTGACATGCCCCAACTGCCTTCAGAGGCGCGACATCCAAACTCTGTTCTGCCTTCCCAGAATTTTGACTGAAGCTTAAGGGCCTTTGGATTTCTGTCGTTCAGTCTACCCAAAGAATATATATCTGTGCTGCTCCCTCTTCTGATTTGTGACTGCTAACTGCACAGGTGAAGGCAGCCTCAGATGTACTCTTCCAAACTAAAGCCCTCTATCAGTGGATATAAAATTGCAGAAGCCTACACTTGCTTGCCTCCTGCCACATGCGCTTACTCCGCTCAAGTTTCCTTCCCTCCAGCCCACAGAGGAGTGTTTCCTTGACAAAAGAAAGAGGTGCAGATTTTCACCTTCTCTGGGCTGCCAGGACCTCCATTCCCTGCATGTTTTTAGTTCCTTTTCTTTGTCAGGGTTGAAGAGGAGAATTATCTTGAAGTCTCCTGAGACACCAAAAGGCAAGTTTCCTTTAAGCCCCTCTGCTTGTTTACCTGGCAGATTGAACTCCAAATTACTACCCTAAAGACTGGCCAAAAAGACCCCAAAACATTAAAAACCCATCCCCAGAAGAAAACAAACATCTATTTTTTAAATAAAGTTTCAGAATGTGTAAAATTTAAACCCTGCATCAATACTTTTTTTCTACCAACTGAATGCTCAGATACAACATTTCAATTAATTTATTCAGTTTTCAAGTTGAAGAGCAATGGGACTCATTCCTGATTTTCTAGGTAAGAGGCTTACTAACTACAAACGTAATCAGCATTGGCCATAAAGTGGGAGAAAGACAAAACAATAATTTTCAAAGGGAAAAAAAGGTTATTTTACTGAGATTAGTATCTGTATTCCAACCTCTCATGACTTCGCACCATACCATTCTGTCCAAAGGAGACAAGGTCAGTATGAAACACATTAGAAACGGTACCATATTCCAATTCAGAAAAATACCTCTCCAGCTGTTAAAGACTTAATTCAAGATTTAGCGTATTAAGGCTACCAGTGAAATGTGGGGACTGAAGTCAGTTGGCCAGTCCTCCAGTTCATTATTGAATAGCTCGACAGGAATAAAATTCTTTGCTATCTTGGGCTGGAGGGTTCAAACTGATGACTGTTAAATGGTCAACACCCCACAAAATGATGAAGCATTAAAGCATTATCTTGTGGTTGTTTCTTAATTCTGTAACTCAGAAACTAGTAACTGTAAACTTGCTTCAGATGCATTTAGTTTTCTTTTTCCTTCATATAATTCAGTAGCAAAGTACAAAATGATAGGAGCAAGTGTTCTGAGTTTCAGAATGCAAACATTTCCCCCAGTAAGCTAAAGTTCAGAAATACTGAGGCATGATGTAAGTTCTACAGATTCAGTTATTCATGTATTTTTAAAAATTACCTCTCTATACTAAAGAATCTGTGACTATTGACTGTACAAATGTTTTGACATACCATACTCAATACAATAAAATGAGCTCCTTTAGACTTTAACAGGCAGGCTTTAGCTCTAGTTACAGAAATGCACTACCTTGACAAAGCTTGCCCTTGACCTAAGTAGAAGTCATAGACTGAAAGACACAAACACAAGACATGAGAAGAAAAAACAGCCAACAACCCAAGAGCACAATCCCACAAAGTGCACTGCTGGCAGAGGTGTGCCCTGGGGATTGAAAAAGTATTTCTTCCTATGGAAGTGAGACTTACGGTCTCTCCAGGCGACTCATATACTGAAATAACAGTGTAACACCTACACAAATTTATATCTCTAAATATTACACTTACTGCTAGAACATGGGAAATGGCTCATTTGACTAATAATGCTCCACTACAGATGATCTAACAAACTGTAGTAGGAGTACTTAAAAGGATTATTAAAACAGTCTGAATGCTTTAACATTTTTACAGCAGGCAGCAAGCAAAGAAGGAACACACCCCCAGATGGAACATAACTTAATCCAAGAAGAAAAATGTCTGGGAGTAGCAATATACATTAGAATTTATTTTTATATGAATAACACTAATTTTCCGACAGCTCCGTGAGATGGTTTCTCCACACTCACTGCTCTCCAGCACTATCATACTACATTTAGGGCTGCCTTAGAATGCGAGGGAGGACTGATAACTTCTAAGTTGTCAAGTTCACAAACAGTAGTGCTGATAAAGGAAAATATTTAGTATGATAAGGAAGCCAATATTTATAAGGTTTCATATTAGAATATATTCCACACAAAGTTCACAATAAAATGATCATTATTTTGAGAGGAAATTTCTGAGCAGAAGTCAGATGCCATACAATAGAAATTAATCCATAGAAAATACCAACAGATTTGATTGCAGTTTTCAAATATTTGCTGGAAGCTGTTTATTGACTGAAGATGCACCATTAATATAAACAAACATTACAACTGCATTACAACTGCAATTCAACATTAATAACATAGACAGAATAAATCAATTAATCTAGAAATGTGAAGTTTCACGCACTTTATAATTTAAAGACACCGGAAATGAAGCAAACCAATGTAAGCAGTATTTGAAGTACTCTTCAGATGTATGCCACATTCTAGCTAATTCTGTGCTATGTACAGAGAATAGTCTATCTAACTGTTGATTTCTATTTTTCAGATCATAAAAAAAAAAAAATGATTTTTTGTACCTACTCAAGAATCATCAGGGTGACTTGAAAAAAAATATTGTATTTAAAGAAAAGATACACCCAGAGTTTACATAACTTCTTTTCATTTGGTGTTTTTATTATATTTAGTTTCAGAGAAAACGCTTTAAAACTTCCACTATGCACTACCAAAATTTGACTTCTTAAAACGGAGGAAATGGAAGACAATATGCTCATATAGACAATTTAAATCGGAAAATACACTATTAAAAAAAGACCTCTGGTTGTAAGACTCAGATGGTCTTCTGTACTGTGCTGCAAGAAGCAAAAAAAAAAAACCCCTCCAGCCCAAAACCAAGAGCCACCATCACCAATCCTTCAGTATCTTCCATTCTGATGTAAAGAAAAATAACTCTCCATTACTGTTGGGTGTTCTGTTTACTCAGTCATCGTTTGTGGGTAGTCCTACAGTTTCCATTCCTGACAGTGAATAAAGTACATAATAAACAAGATGTGTCACATTGGCTGCTATCTGAATAATATGTCTTTAAAATGACCAGATACTATTCTTTTTCACTGTATATGTGAAATGGCATTGGATATCATGTACCTCCCCTTGGGGATGCATAAAGATTACTAACACCCACAAAATTGCTGTGGTGTTTCAGGCTTGGGGTTCCCCCCGCCCCCTGAAAAGCTGGAGAGATACTGCAGAGAAAAAAAATATAAATTCAGAAAGTCATGTCTGAAGGATATTGCCATGGTGAATTTAATTCCACATTACATATTCACTGAGTGAGAAGTTAGAATACTGGACAAAACAGAACCTTAACTTTCATAGATGGTTAAACATTTGCATTTTACCTTGTGTGGGTTCTCAGCTGAAGAGTCTGGTTCTTATTTGTACAAGTGACACAGGTCCAGACTTCTTAGCTGTGGATCCAGGCAGAGTTATATTTTGAATGAAACAATACCCTGAGAAGCATGATCCTGGACATCTCAGATTAGGCAAATAAATCCAATTGGTATTTGTGATGGTCATCTGTTTGCCTCAGTTCTAGACTTCCTGCTAGTCTTCAAACAGCATTTTGATGCTTTCAGTGCAGCTCTGGAAAAATTAATCTTTAAATGAGGATAATGATACCAATGCCATTTCAGAATAGTATTGTTGATAGGTTTCTTCATATTTAAATGTTTTGACTGTGTAATCATAAACACCTTAGAAAACTCACAAGGATATAAATTCTCCTATTTGAACGGGTTTGAATAACATGCAGTAAAGCAGGTAAAGAAAGAACACAAAGAACAAATAGGAGAGGGGAAGAAAAAAGGAACAATCCTTTCTGAACCAATTAAGAATTTGGAGGCAAACAAACATAGCGTATGCAATGTGATTATAATGTATGTGCACAAGAAGATTAAATGGGGACCATGAAGAAAACCTTCAAACATCTCCTAGCTCCTGAAAGCTAAATTTTATGACCTTAATAAGGCTACTTTAACACTGCTTTTGTGTGTGATACTATGTAATCTTGGTTTATTTATGACTTATATTGTGTCTACATGCACACATCCATTCCCCAACAAATACACCCTCACAGGATTATTTCATAGCACATATTTTATTATTTCTGTTTCACTTACACCCGGAATACTTTGGTTCATGCATCTGCCAGGTGCAAGATAAACAGCAGATTACAACTCACTGTACTATCACAGCATTTAAAGCAAGGCCCATGTGTTTTTATACTACACTGCATTAAGAGTATACAGTACAGAAGTAGTGCAAATTGGTGTAGTATCAATGTTCTTGTAGGAAGCCTTTACTTCTCACAATTTTCTCCTCCTTCAGCTCACCTCAGGCTGAAGCTGCCACTGCCCCATTGATTTCCACCAAGCTATCCAGACAGGGCAGCACGTAAGCAGCCCAGAAGAGTTTATGAGGTCTGGTAGCCCAGACCCCTGCAAATGGCACTGTACTGGTGCTAGCACACTGGTAGGGATGATTGTGCTGCACTGGGTCTTACCTTCTGTAATCTTGCATTTTTCCCAGGTCTGCAATGGATCTATGAATGACTTTGGGTACCTCCTTTCAGCTTACCACAACACCAATTTTACTTGTAGTCTTTTCCTGGCCAATTTGGTATTTTTGGAGGACAAATGCTCATCAACATGTGTAATGTCAAATACGATAAAGCTGACTTTGAAAGGAACCCCTAGGTGCTACTACAGTACAAAAAATAAATAATTTTTTCTCTATTCTTGATGAAGATAGGTCAGGGATGTTGATACTTTATATGCAAAACCCCAGAGAATTTGATATGAAAATAAAATCAGTTCCCCTCCTTTGCTACTATTGCTAAAGACAAGCTTTTTTTTGTATCTTTTTCTTTAACAACAACATCAAAGAACTAAGGAAAACAAATTTTGCATTAGGAAGGCTGTGTCAAAAAGCATTTCACTTCAAACAAGGCACCACACAGAGCTGACAAGATGAGAGATTTAAACATTAATTAGCATCAATTTCTTTATTGAATTATGATTTCAAGTAAATGTCGTGTGACCCTCTGTTTTAAATACTGTTTTCCCTTCAAACATGTTTTTCATTGCCAAAATGTGTTCTTAGATTTATGGGTAAGGACTGTACATTTTGAAAGTTTGATTCTTACTGATTAGCCCATGTTCCCACATTTACAACCAAAGGCTGCAAGGACTGTATTAATCACAGTATGCGCATTCAACACCAGAATTGTTACAGAGTATGCAAGGCACTCTCTCTATATCAACATTTCCATGTGAGAAACAACTTATTTTTTGTTGCCCATTCAGCATATATGAAGAGTAGTCTTTACTCTCTTTTAACTACAAGTCCTACTTGATGAACAGACAAACATCCTCTGGACTCCAAACTTCTCCAGGATGGCTCTATGCAATGGTGAAATTGTGCTTAAGTGTCTTTTTCCTGCAGGCTTATCACAATCACCTATTTGTCTTACTGATCACACATAGAGGTTTGCAAAAGCATTACAGGTTAATTCACATCTACCTCATGTAAATTCTTTTCTTTAATATTCATGTGTGAAAACCAGATTTCATGGATGAGTGAACTTAAGGATAACTGGGAGCTATGAACGCTTTTTTCTGTATGGCTTTCCCACATGTAATGAGAAAGGAGATTTACACAGTGTAGATTAAAACTGACCTAAAACAATTTCATGATAGGGGGCCATACGCTGAATGAATGCTGGAAGTCTCAATTAATAAGGATTATAAGCAGGTGTGTTGTGGCTGAGATGCCAGAACATCAGAAAGGCACCCAGGGGACTAGCTCACCTCTATCCTAATGAGGTTTCCTTGACAAAGGAGAAATAGGATGATACAGGCAGTCTATATATAATTTATGAATTCTTGGCACCATTATAATGTTGACATGTAATTGCTTTAAGGAGGAGTGTGTGCCTGTGGGAAAAGGGACTGTAACATGCCTCTGTGGGAAGCAGGATCAGACAAAGTGGTTAACTCTAACTTGGCTGCCCTGACCCAAGAACGGGCAGGCTAAGCAAGCTGCCTAGATGGGCAACCAGTTTTGACAAAAACTCTGTGCAAAGGGGTGCTGAAGTGGTCAATGAAGAAGTCACCAGCACACAATTAAGGAACAGAGCCCCTAAAGAGCATTGGTACAATACAGAAAATAAAAAGCCTGCTTTCTTAGCAGGTGGAGTCCTGCCCAAGTACACGGTCAGACAAAGGGTGAAAGCAGGGGGTTTAAAACAGGGAAAGGGTTCTGAAGGATCTTGAGGCAACTGAGAAAATACAGTAAAGGGCTGCCTATTCTTGATTTCTTGGGCAAGTTAAGAAAAAGTTTCATTCAAATCCTATGCACCATAAGCATATCTATAAGTTATACCCTACCATGCCACTCTGAACAGATAAAATGTAAATACAGAGCATTCAGGGGGCAGAGTACTAGAGCATGTAAGTGTCGTCCAGGTCAGCCTGAAAGCACGCTTCTTATGAAGGGAGAGCAAGAACTTTTACTCGGCAAACATGCAGCGGGGCGGGTGGTGGGGAATGGCAAGTGAAGACAGAATCCTACCTCTTGATAGGCCAAGAAAAAATTCAGAGCGCAATAGTCCAGCAGGTGAAGACCAAAATCAACAAACTAATAGTGTGGAGCTGCTACAGGATTGTGAGAACTCCTGACCTTTGATAGCACAATACAGTGCCTCTGCCAGGGAACAGCAGCAACTGGGATAAGAAATCAAAATCACAGTCATAGCTAGCTTTCAAAACACATACAGCCTGTTTTCTTGCAAGAATACTCATTCAACTTGTAGATGTCAATGGCTTTAAGAAAATGAAAAGTAACAATTACAGTATAAACCAAAAACCAGGATGTAAGGTCCTGAACACAAAGTTTAGAGAAAGAAGTAAATGAGAGTTTACTGCCTACATTTCCATTGCAGAACATTAAATTTTAAAGTAAAACACTTAATATATTTCATATATATGAAGCAGGAAATCCTGAGCTGAATTATGCCAGCACACCCTATTATGTTTATCCAGAGACACTAGAATATCTCCCTATATTGATATTCAGAGTAAGATATGTAGAGAGATGGTGAGGCACTGCTGTGGTCCTTTCCCTACTCCACTTGCCTTACTAGTTGGTATTGTTATGTGCTTGTTGCTCAGTTTCTTTCAATCACAGAATGGCTGTTTTCTACCCTGTGTAGAAGGTGTGTCTACACCTGAACTGGTGATCTGCCAAAACTATTAGAACGCTGTTTACCAGATCACACAAAATGCTCAAACTATACACCACATCTACGCAAAGCACAGGCCTCAGAGATAAAAGAATTATTTCAAATCAATCATTTTTTTGATTCATTCTCTGCTATTTATATCATTGTGTTATATGTTAGAATATTGAGCTTTAGGACATCTTGAGAGAAACATCTGTGACTTGTTTCAAAATACACAAGCTGTAGTTTGATGAATGATACAATGGTTTTGTTCTATGGTTCATTAGGAGACAATGGAAAAAAAGCCAAAGAAAAATGCTTTGAGTAATTTGAAGCACAAAGGATTAAATAATAAAAAAAATTAATCAGATGGTATAATGCCACAATTGTTTTAGAGGACCTGTCCTGAAATGATCATGGATGCCTAGACTTGCAAGGAGACCTATTATAAAAATAAAATACATCTGGAGTGTGAATGGCCTTGATCCATTTAAAGTATTCTTTGACCAGCAGTTGAAGCGTATGCTGAAAAGTCAAAGCTGTTGTAGCAAAACCAGCTTGATTTTCAGAACAGAGCCCCACCCTGCTCTTGTTTTTCAGGGAAGAAAAAAAAAAATCACAAACATCTCTGCATGTGTCTGATGGATAGTGATTTTAGTGTGGTGGATAGCCAAGACAAAGGAGCAGCTAAATGCAGGCATTTATCCCATATGAAGTTAAACCCACAGTATTTATGTTCAGTTTTCACTGAAGCTCTAACAGATTTGAAGACTGAAGTTGCCTAATTTATCCCAGAAATCCCAAGTGACAGTATTATCATTTCGTGAGAAAGAACTTGGCAACCTAAGAAATGCTCCTACCATGTCCTCATGGAGCAGTACGGCAGTAGTTTGAGGAAATTAATGTGGAAAGCTTAGAACTGCATTCATTCTTACTTTCCAGAACTAGTTTATACCCCTCAGAGAGTATAAAGCCCAATACTCTGGCCCTAAATGACATCCAAGGAAAGTGGCTTTTTCCACTACTACTAAGTGGTGCAGTCAACCACCATACTACTTTCCCTGTGTAATGGAAATGGATGGTGAGAGATCGTACATCATCACAGATGGAAAAGACAGGTCAGGCTGTCAACAGGGTAAAATGCAGCTACATATTGCCAATTCTCAGTATCCAGGATTGTATATGAATAACAAGGCTCAACTATGCACACATAATCCCCAGTTCTGCCCCCTGCCCCAGAATACAAATCAGGTGGAAATTTCTTAGAATTACTGCAGTTTTGCCGATTCTTACGATTGTCTTTGTGATACTATAAAGCCTATGTGGTCTGCTGAGTATTAACACTTGCAGTTGTTTTTTGGTTTTGAGGGGTATGTGCTTTTATTTGTTAATTTAAGAAATTACAATCAGCCATGCAACAAAACTCATTCGATTAAGAACAGTATGAAGAATGTATCAAGATTTTCTGCTTTCAGAACTGCCAATACAAGTAAATGAACACTTTATGTGGTATTTTGCTCTCATATGTTAATTTCAGATTCACATTTGATACCGTATATTTGAAACTTAAATAAGGCATAAAAAGGTTAAAAAATACAGGCTCCACTGAATAAAAGCCAATGTATCTATCTAGTTAAGCTACATGAGATAATAATAAAAAAAAATGACACCAAAGAAACTACCTCATTCAGGCCTTTCAAAATACTTGTCATTAAAAGATGGTTTGTTGAAACTTCAGACAGGCTAAATGTATGCCACACTTTGAGTGAAAGAATTACCTTTCCAGGGTTGCAATTACAACTGTACTTAGTCACCATGGCAACCTGGCAACATATAGATATTGTCAGATGAAGACATCAAGGGGCAGACAGCGATTTTCAAATCACTGCATGCCAAGTGTCATTTTTTACGGGTGTATCTGTGCTCAGTTAGGGAAAAAAAAAAAAAAAAGAGAGAGATTAAACCCCGGAAAACTAGCATTTTAAAACAATGTTTAAATAGGATTCAGATTGCAATACCATACCCCATTTCGCTGAGCTATTTTAGTATTCTTAGATTAATGTCTCTTTTTTTCTTCTTTTTTTTTCAGTTAAAATGTTCCTAAAACACAAGCATGACATGGGGAGTTGAAAGGCAAAGAGGTCAGGCTCAACTACAAAGGTTACCCTGCTTTTGTGATTGCTTAAGTCCTGCTATTACCTTCACCCTTTTCTTCCTGTTTTAAATTGTCCTGCTATCTTGACTTGGGTATTGTCAATCATATGCTCTTTTTGACCTGTATTCCAATTCCTTCTGAGAAAAAAGGAAAAACTGATTTATAATATAAGCCAGTGTTGAGCATGCCCCAATGATGTGAAGTTCTGCAAATACTCCAGCTGTGATCTATCTGTAAACACTGAGGCAGAATCCAGAAAACATCCAGTACAAACACAGCTTTCAGTGCTCTTCAATAGTCTGCTCATACTGTGGTGCTGTCATCTATACTGTCATTTTCACTTCTACAGACCAAGGTGGCTTTGCTCTGCTTTACATTAAAGGGTTCCAACAAAAGTTTTCTGTGTTGGTGTCCAGTTTATTTACATGGGCTTCTCATACCATGACGCTGTACTCATTAATGCCACATCACATAGCACCAGCTTGAAATGTATCAAGCCTGAAAGTATGCTTGTGCATCTTTCCATTTAATCAGTGCGTGCAGGTGTTTGTGCTGTAGCAAGACAGAGACACCACTCCAGCATAAAGTTTGCCTGAATACCAAATAGTGTAAGGAAGCAGAAAGCACCCAATACAATCTGAATTTTCCTTGGACGAAGCTATTCTTTCAGAGCTTTTAAACAAATTGGAACTGTAATATACTGTTCACCATTTACACGGTTGAGATTTTTTTGATCTAGTGCTAAACTATCTCAAACACAAATTTACCACCTTATCAATCCCCACCTAACTATAAAACTGCCCGGCGCATTGAAATACACACAGAGTACAAAACTAGACACTGAAAGTACAGAATGAAAATGAAAATATGTTTAAAGCATTGTTTTAGTTCTAAGTTACTACACTTTGTGTGTACAGATTTGTTAAGACAAATGTCAGCATGAGTTTGTTTTGGTTTGATTTTTTTGGGGGGTAGGGGTGGGGCGGTGGTGGTTGGCTGGTTTTTTTTAAATAAACACAAAAGCATTTTATTCTGTTTCTCGTAAATGCCTTCAGTAACCTGAAGGATTTCACCTCATGCAGTCCTCTTCTGCATAGGGAGAGACTGCCTACAGCAAAGAGTTAAATAACAAAAAGATAATAAAAAAATAAATAAAATGGATATAAAGTACACTCTGGAAAATAGTTTCTTTTAATGGGAAATGGTTTTAGTTAGTATTTGTAACAAAAGCTTAGACTGTCCAAAGAATCTAGAAATTTCTTCATAAAATTATATGCTGATTTACATGGCGAGATGACTGTTTTTGTGCTTCCATATTTTCACTGTTAGAGTGCTGAAGGATTATCAAGAAAGATAAGCAGTGCTCCACCATATGTCTTTTTAGAATTACGACTCAATATTTTTATTTTCTTGTCCCTTAACAAATGCTTCAGAAAAAGACATCGTTACTGTTAATTTTGGTCACCTCTCAAGCTTGTAGAAAAAACTGACAAATTGAAATAGCAAAACCCTTTTCTTCTCTTGTGCAAAGACAGACAATCTTATTAGTTCAACTTCACACAAAAGAAGGGGCAGGCAGGGTTGGGAGAAAGGTAATCTAAGGAAGCCCCAGAGCCCAGGCATCCCACTGTGTAGCAAACATCATCAGAACACAGAACTTGGTCCATTCCTTAGCACACGGCATAAGAGGAAAAAAAACCACAACACTGGAAGTATGTATGCATACGTGTATAAAGAATGAAGTAAGAGGTTTTTTATTAGTGCTAGGTTCTGTATTTGGCCTACACCAGCATTTGAAACTTCCCTTTAAAATTAAAATATATTACAGATTTTCCTGACACTCAGGAAATTAAATAAAAAAATATGATCAGGAATTTGAAAATAATTTGAAATTCCAAACTGAAAGGCCCTTCTGTCTTCATTAATGAATGCTGATCAATAGAGATATAGATCTCTATTTTTTGAAATATATTTCTGGAACTCATACCTGTATCAGTTATCATGTATTTCTGATTTGAAACAAAATAAAACAAACAAAAAAAATAATAATGAAATATTTGGTTTGGCCAAAAAATGAAGTATGACCTTATTTATGATCTTAATATGAAGATAATTTACATCAATCCTGGCTGAGCTGTGCCACTGTCAATAAAAGAATCTATAGAGATAAAGGTATCTGTCAACACAAGTTTAGCCTGAAAGAGCAAGTCTTCAAACATCCATGAGACTATAATGGTCCTCAGTTACTAAGTAAATGCAGCGGGCTACAAGTTGTCTCAGTATGGAGTCAGTTATTAAGACTTTGTGCTTCCATGGTCAATCAAAGGCCACTGTTAACCTACAGGTCACCTGGGATTGCACTTATAACTTACATCGTGTGAAGCTCT
The DNA here is from genome assembly GCF_015220075.1 of Falco rusticolus. NCBI lineage: Eukaryota > Metazoa > Chordata > Aves > Falconiformes > Falconidae > Falco > Falco rusticolus. Next base: position 46,729,311 of record NC_051192.1, read on the forward strand.
GTAACTTTCCCAGCAAATAAAACAGCATTACTAAAAACTTACCAATCTTTCTTAATTTCCCTCCATCAGTAATTTTAAGAGGTAACACCAACGTTTTTTAAAATAAGGAACCTTAGTATGCTAGCACATTGTAGACATAGCCTAAGACTTATGGTATGAAACAAGTAGGAGAAATGTCAGACCTACCAGAAAACTTTCCCTAGCCGGAGGACACAGAAGAAAATAAAGCTCATTAAGAGCGACCTATACTTTCCAAGTGGGATCAAAAATTATCCTCCTGTACCAACATAGAACAACAACTGCAGGTAAAAAATTGCTCAAACCCTCTAATTTTTCTGAAATTAATTGCCGATAGAAAAATACAGATCCAAAATCGAAGCAGAAATTACTGAGGGCCAGCCAGAGAACAGGCTAGCCTTCTAGGAAGAAAGCAGAAACAGAAAGCTTCTCCCACCACCACTCCATGCATTTGCTTAAATAAGAAAAAAAGACACCAAAACCTGCTCAATTACAAAACAAGCCAAGATTTTACTGAACTTTCTTAGGCATCTTTTCTCTCAGAAATAATCTCTCCTCACTGACTTCAGAATGAAGCAATGCTATAAAAAAGCAGGGAATATGTTACGTGAAATCAGAACACAAAGTACCAAAAGAATTTGCCAGAGATGTTTAAAACTTGACAATCCTACTTTCTAAAAAACTTCCGTCTTCTAAAAAACATCTGTCAGTATCTTCGACATTCAAATGCTATTCATTTTGGATATAATTTAATGGTCAGTCTTAAAATGTTGAGACCAGCTTTGACAGTAAAACCCTCAGAAGAAATTACAAGATAAAGATATCTACAAAGAAGTTCACATAGTGAGTTATCACAGTACTATTCCTTGCCTTAATACATACATACAAATATATATGCATGGGAATATTTTACATAGAGAAGGAAACATTTCCAGAATTGATTAAAATCAAACACCTGTTCTATACAACAGTTTTTCAGCCCCCAAAATGTGGCCCATCAGGTCCCTAGTAAGTTGTTACCACAAAAAAATCAGTCAGATGTTACTGTAACTACCCAGTTATCCCAGTATGGAGCCAGATATTTTGCATTTGACTTAAAGCATGCAAAAAAAATACTCAGAAGTCACTTTAGCCTATATACCACCAAAATGTCCTTCACCTGTGGGTGCTGCCCTGAATTTCAACCTGCAGGATCTTGCAGAAAACTAAAAAGTTATTTAAAAACAGGGAGGGGATTGAACCATAGGACTGTGGAATACCCAGATCCTGAGACTGAGCCTTGGAAATGACACTTGACTTTATGCTACGTTCCTCCATTCTTCTCTCTGTAAAAATATCACACTTGCCTATCTCAGTATATCCAGGGTGAGATGAAATTATTACATGTGTAATGGTTTGGATTTGTTTGTTGTTGTTTTTAAGCATTATCTCCCCACTTTATTCATGCATCAGAAACACCCACAACTTTCATCTCATTAGAGAAAAATATTCTCTAAATATCAGGAAATACCAAATATGTTATCTTGTCAACAGCTGTGAATAATTCAAGTCCTTATGTAAAGTCTAAACTTCTCTTTCAAGGCAGGGGTGATGTTGGGACAAGCCAAACTCAAAAGTCTGAAGTATCAATTGAGGAACAAAGGTAATGCAGGGAGAAGCCACAAGAGATGCAACTTATGAGGAGGAGATTCAAATTAGAACCCCAGTAGCTGGCAGAAGAGAGAACTGGTCTTACAACTCCAGGTGCAAGCAGCACATACCGCCTTGAGTGGCAAGAACTAGTGAGGGAAAAAGACATCTCTTTGCTCAATATGCATTTAGAAAATTAAGGTATTGAAACTCTATTAATACTTTTTCTGTCAGCATCATTCTTCAGCTTTCACTCCTTTCCCCTTCCAAGTCATGCTGTGGCTTTGGAAGGCAAAGGGGTCTCTGGTGTAATTTACAGAGACATATTGGCATAGGAAGTTACAAATCATCTACATAGGGCACAGAAGTACTTGCAGGAAGCAGAGGAGCTTACTAGGCAATCTCTCAATCCATTTGTCAAAGCACCTACAGGACCCATTTGAAGGCAGGTGAGCTAATAAACCCCAACGAAGCAGCCACCAAGAGAGCATTCAGTTTTACTAAAAGGATTTGTAGCCTTTCCTCCCATCCCATCCCCCATCAAAATAGACACATTTTAACTTACTGACTCTTATCTCACTCTGGTATAATAAATCAGAGGTTAGAAAAGCTAGCGGAAAGCAGAACAATAGGGTTGGAAATCATGGCCTTTGTGCGCAGTAATTGAAAACCACAGTTCAGAGTGCAGAATGGACTTCTGGACACATCTATGCTGGGAGCTTTGAAGCTTGAAATTATCCACTGTTACAACTCTTGGCTTACATAGTAGTGTCGTCCAGTTGTAAACTGGGGGTGAGGTAAATAATTATAGTTCACAGCATTAGCAGGTAATCTAAAAATCAAGAATCAAAAAATACTATACAGATACACTATTATCTTCTTTACAACAGCTTTTTTTTCTTTTCTTTCTTCTCCTGGGACAGCCAATGTCTCCCACCTGTAGGGATGTATCAGTTGTAGAAGTGTCCAGAGCAGCTATTGAGGCTGCAGTGGCTGTAAATAGCTTCAGGGGGCAGCTGTCTTTCCATCGCAATGGAAAATCATTCCACTGTGCAGACATAAAGAACATTGGAAAGATTTTAAATGTATTAAAAAAAATAGCCAAAGATCCAAGTATAGTTAAGGACTAGGGTAACAATCAGAGTATTTAAAACAAAATTCTCTGCTGCCACCTCACCCTCATTTTATTGACCAGTCACTACTGTACTACAGCCCAGGCACAGGTTACATCACTCAGCTGTAAAAAAAAAAAAAAAAAAAAGCAACTTGTCACTGCAACTTCTGTGTTCGTCACTGTAAGTGAAACAACAGCATCAGTGGCTTCTGACTCTGGCTTAACTCACTAATGAATTCCATGTGATCCTTATTCTTCACCTTCAGATCACTCAAGCTAAAAAAAACACCAAAAGTTAATTGTCTTGGGAACCTCACAATCCCTTTGCCTGCTACAAGTTTCAGTATAAATATTTTATCAATGCCTTTGTCTTCAGAAGAAGTCTTGTCTGACAATTTATCACCAAAAGACTGAACGCCTTTTGATTTTTCATAATAATAAATTCCTTTCAATTGAAAAGACACTGTCTTCACAGGCAAATGAAATGCTCCTGGGGAAGATTTGTGTCTTCCATGCTGTTCATCAGGAGGGTGCTGAATTTGGTACCTGGACATTTCTATAAGTAGCAATGCCAACCTCCGGTTTCTAAAGACTTTGAAAAATTAAATTAAAATCCATTAAATTGCAAACAACTTACTGCAAGCGAATGAAAAGGCCAATAAATAAATACAAGCAAAAATACAAATTAAAAGAAAACATTTCAGAATTAGATTACTAAATCAAAATGTTAGGCACTGTAAAAGAATAGATTTGAAGCCATATCTTTTCTGGGCAAAACAAAATATGTTTGATTTTAAAAACTGCATTACTACCATCTTAGTAGAAATTAACATCCCACCTTCAATATCCCACATTTTCTTTTTCAACACACAACTTTTCAGGAACAGTTTGGGGATCCTGCCACATCACATAATATTGTCATAGTCTACCACCATCTAATTAAGAGCTTAATTAACACATCAATAGAACAACATGTTAGCTTATGTTAGAAACCCATTTAAGCTGCATTTGTCTGAAATTGTTGCAAATCAATGCCAGCACCACTAAAGTCAGTGTTAAACTTCAAATTCTATAAATTAAATACAGAGATGGTGTTAGAGGAAGCTAATGAAAAAGGCTTATAGCCACCTTCAGAAGTAAAAATCATATCTAACTTCTTCAGCCACAGACTGCAAGGATATTTCTCTTCACCATTCTGCACCACGAAACACAATCACCTCTATCCCTGTTTTCTTTTCCTTCAACAAGAATTTTCTTTTTCCAGGGTAAATGTTTTGTTTTTGTTTTTTACCTTTCCAGGTAAAAACCAACAAGCTCATCTATCTCAAGTACTTCACCTTCTCCATTAAACCCAATTGTTTGTTTGTCTGTGAACCCATTCAGACACCCTGGCCATATGTACCACACTCTCACCACTTGAGTTGAAAACTATGAACAAGGCTTTTTTTTGGATAGCAGACCATGAAATTGAAATACCAGTACCACACAAGTAGACACCAGGAGTGGAATTTTCTTAGCTTCACAGTTCCAATTCAGATTTCCTCCCTCAAGGTGTAGGCTCCTTTCCTTTTCCTTCTCATCAGTATTTTCCTTCACTTTTCCTGAACACTTTGGAAATTAACCATTTGCTAGGATAAGCCATCTCATTTTCCCCAAGGACAGCTATGAAAACATAGCTTGGATGCAGTTGTTTTACACCATCAATGTCCTGGCTTTTCATAAGACATGTCCAAACATGATTTCCTCATTACATTTTTTAATGTATAGTAACACTAGGATTTATAGAAAACAAGTAACTTCTCTATATCTTAAAAATAAATGTTTGTTTTAAAACTGGAATCGGAACTTCTCTTTTTATATCCTATTATCTGCATACAGGTCCTTCAGACTAAGGTTCAAAAATGTATTTCCATTAAAATTTTAACACAATCTTTTTCCAAAATAATGAGTAAGAGGAAATAAATTACACCTGCATCCTCTCAACAGTGTATTATTCACAGTAATGTTTTATTATGCTTTTAAAGACTTATCTAATATTTGTATTTTATTGCTACGGAAAAAAGTTGGATAAAAATAAGGAAATTAAGTCCTCTGACTCAATTTTAATTTGAAGCAGAAGAACCCTTTTGATCTTAAAATCCTTAGCAGAACTGCACTTTTTTCAAAACAAGGAATCCATCAGGCACAGAACTGTACAAATACACAGAACACCCTCTTCAGATGGATCTGTGAATTCACGTTTGACAGACAGGGCTGATTTTATTTCTCTCCGTGCTCTGCTTATGCATAGCGGTATTTGTTACATGTGAAGGCTACAGTACAGTAATAACGTAATTTAGGCTTCTATCGTGCCAGCCTCAGATAACATATAGTTGTCTCCACATTACCATTTTAGCACCATTAGTTTTATGCTTTAAGATCTCAGAGTAGGCTCTAAATCAGGCTCTACTTCCATACTTCCTATACTTAGCAGTTGCATTCAGTGTTGCTTGCTAAATCATCTGAAGCAATTTTGATTACAAATGATTACACAGTGTAATGCCAGACTAGAGTGTAATGTCTGTAGAGTGTAGCATGTCTATGCAAACCTTGTAAACAACAGGGAAGCTGGAAAACTACAGAAACAAAAAAAAAACCCCAACCCGAAACTCCCAAGTACTGAACCTGGATGGGCTCATTTCTATTAGTACAAAAGAGAGAATAAAAGAAAAATACCATGAAAACAAAATCCTTTGAGAGTAATGAAAAAAAAGAAAAAAAAGGAAAAAAATCAAAGGAAAAATAATATAGCTTTAAAAACTAAATATGGCATATAAGCTGGGCCCCCAGCTGCAGCAGGTAGGCACACAAGTAAAGGGCAGTTGTCAAAACCCTGACATCAAAGTAGGGAAAGGAAACCAGAAATCTTGTGTTTAGAAATACGACTGATACAATCTCCATATCATATATTATGTGCAGTTTAAGACATGTGACAAGTTTAAAAAGAAAAAAGCAGCTATATGCAGTGGCCTAAACTGATATGGGACTGGAAGTTCCCTGTAGCATGCAATTTAACAAGACATAATTACTATAGAACAGGTACTAGACTATGTTACTTCCTCAGACTTATGAATCCAGTTCTACTACGCTTTTCCCCAGACCTTCAGCAGCCTCCCCCACAATTTTAAAAGCTTTGGAAGAACCACCCATGGTTCCTGCCCTCTGGGAAGTACACAGACTGTGTCTGTAGCAGAGCCAGCCATGACTCTGAAGGCATCTGATCAGGTATTTTAAACACAGGATAACAGTAATTTCGAAGGAACAGACCTGTGCAACGCAAACCAGAAAGAAAGTAAAAATGGTTCAAAATGCAGATGGTTTGAAATGCAGATACTGAGGGTTCAGCTTGCTAGAAGTTCTAGTCTTGCACTTGGGTCAGTTGCAAGCCATTTGAAAAAGGCAGAGTTGCTGTCTGCCATTTTATTCCATTTATAAGGAAACAGGTTGGTACGTCAATAACAATAATATGAATTGTAGTCAAATTACAAGAAGCTAGTAAAAATAAACACAGTGGTAATATGGCTGAGAGACAACTCATTTTAATAACAGACTACAATGCCTGATAACTGAAGAACACAGCAGGGGAAAAACAAGCAAGGAGGTAGCAGCAAACTCTACATCCCTATTTTTCAGCTGCAAAAGCAGTGTTACCAGCAGTTCAGAGGAAGACTAGGTAGCATGAACTGAAGAAGCCACATGCTACATTCACATCAAGTACTTGGCACAAGACTTCCCTCTGGATAAGCATGCAAGTGTTTGCAGGGCTTGAGACAGACCAGGGAACTGGAGGAACTGAGGATCTGCCGTGATGCCCATGCTTTGAGGGAGTTATATACAAAAGCCAGGACAAGTGGCAGGTCACTGAAAGGCAGCTCTACTGGTGCTTTTGCAGGAGGTGGGTGGGGGGAGAGTATTTCCTCTGCTCTTCCAAAAGGAATTACCCCTTACTTGAGCTGAATGCCACAAATCAGGAGTCTGCTACTTAAAATGCCAACTGGAACAGAAATACATCCTTGACTTTACTGTTATTTGTTTTTATTTAACTCAAACATATTTCCTTCATGAGAAGACATACTGGAATGCTGAAAGATTATCATATTATTCACTGATGGTTAAGCAAGGGAATTTCTATTCTACTTGGCATGCACAGCAACTGAGACAAACCACAGGGGATTTTGTTATTTTTGGGGTGGGTTTTTTTGTGTTAAATTGCACCTGGTAAGTATTAAGCTACCAAGCATTTATATACACACACACTTACAGAAATTCTTCTCAAGTGTGTGCAAATATCATGCCATTGATCCGCTGTACGCAGACTAGACAGTTATCTGGCCACAGGTGGGATTGACTGTAACACTGTTCAAATTTAGTATTCCAAATGGTATTGAAGTAAAATGTGAAGTAACCCTTAAGATAAGTTTACCAAATACATTAGAACCTATTACTTACAGATTTTTGGTGTATTTTTTTTAAGTAATAGATCTGACCATCCTGAATGTTATACAGAAAAAAAATCTGTTATGCTGAAAGTCACCACCACCCCCAGATGAAGCTATAGGTGTCAGATGAATTTTAGAGGAAAAGGCTCAGACTTTGTGAACTGTAATAATCTATCCGGTACATGTGCTTGTTTGATCTTCCACAAATATTCCTTTCTTTCCCCATGATCAAACAATACATGAGAGCACTGAAACATGTTGCTGCTCTCAAACAACAAATTATTTTTACATATTTACAATTTTCTATATTTCCATATCATGTTATAATTTGACATATCAGTTCCAAAACAGATTATTCTATTAAAGCATCTTACATCATTCCGTATAGTTTCACTTTATTAAAAATTACGTGATATGATTATTCTAAATATGAAGGCAAGTAGGTTAATCAGAGAGAGGGCTTGCACTTCAGAGACATTCACTGCATTATTGTTTTTAACAAAGTAATATATTAAGCTTCATTTAACATAACCATACTTTTACAAATACAAAAGAAAACATCGTATTTTAAGAGTCCAGCCCAAGTTAATACAAAACAAAAAGATCTGAGAACAGCTTGCCGTTGCATCACAAACAAACCAGCAGGCTGCAAGGAGGCTTTTAACATAGGTCAGATTCTACTGTCTGTGCTGTTCCTCCTTCCTCCAGAGGCCAGACCACACTGCTCCTCATCCACCCAACCCCCTCTCCCACAATCCTCAGGGCTATTTAACCACTTAGTGGAACGAGCTACAGCTGCACATCATCCATGTCAATCAACCCACTGCCTCTGAGGCAAGGCCACAGCTGTATGTTATCCATGCCAATCAACCCACTGCCTTCATTCCTCTACAGCTTGCCCACTTTTTTTTCTTTTTTTTTTTTTTTTCTTCTGAGCAAGATAATTGAGTGTTACCTAATAAACAAACTTCAACTAGACTTTAAAGTGGAAAACAATCAGATATTTCCACTTCATTCCTGTTTGGCAACACAAACTTTGCTGTTTCAAGCTCTTCTCATTTCAACTTTCCTTACCACAAAGGGAGCAATGGTGAGAACAACCTGTCCCACTGCTATGTGACCTACTACTTTACTTCAGAGATGATGAATAGCTGATGGGAAAGCTCAAGCTGCACAGTTGAATGAACGTCCCCATGGGGCATATATATTAGCAGACATTTAATACTGGAGCTGCCACAATGGTCACATAGAAGGCAAAGTAATGCCAAAGGCATTCCACTTCATCAACATAGAGAGTCCAACTAAGTGACAAAGTATGTGGAAATTGGAATCCTGCTACTGTGGCCACTAGCCCACCCTAAGATCTCATCCATGTGTTTTTTAGGAATTACTGAAGTTTCCAGGGGCAATTCTGCACTATGTAAGAGATTCTCAGGTTGTCTTAGGGATTACTAGAACATCAAGTACCCGTGGCATTCTAAAGTAAACATTGCACATCAGCATCTTATTTTTGCCAAAGAACTTGCTTCTTAGAAAAAAGCACACCAGTAACTGCAAAGATGTATGTGCAAGATCATCAAGATATCTCATTTCTTATACAAATACGCATTCATCACATTACAATGAAATATAATTCCTGTTTATGACAGATGAACCTTATTCTAAAAAATATTTTTTATTGCAACAGATTCCAGTGGCTTTCTAAACATGCAAAACATCTCCATGTGCGAAATGTAAATAAATGTCTGACAGAGAAGATTAAGTCAGCTATCACTTCAATTTGCAGGACTAAAGCATACCAAAGATCATATTGCTAGATTTCAGAGTGAAGCATGAATTTAACTTCATTTCCAATGACAGACACCTGCTGAGCAAATACATTTAATGGAGGTGAGTTTTGTTATCAGTCTTCTGGTGGCATCTACTAGCAGCAATGATGCAGTTGACTAAAGGCCAACGACTCTGACTCAGAAAAAAGCCTATGGTTTTGAGCATATTGTGTAATATGTACCTTATTGCCAATATAGGGGAGTGCTGAGGAAGCTGGCAGATGCTATTGCTAAGCTACTCTCCATCATCTTTGAAAGGTCATGGAGGACAGGAGAGGTGCCTGAGGACTGCACAAAAGCCAATGTCACTCCAGTCTTCACAAAGGACAAGAAGAAGGACCCAGGAAAATACAGGCTGGTTAACCTCACCTCCAGCCCTGGATAAAAAGGTGATGGAACAGCTCATCCTGGATGTCACCTCAAAACATGTGGAGGAAAAGAAGGTTATCAGGAGTAATCAACATGGATTCACCAAGGGGAAATCATGCCTGACCAACCTAAAAGCCTACTATGATGCAGCGACTGGCTGGGTAGGTGAGGAGAGAGCGGAGGATGTTGTGTGCCTTGACCACAGCAAGGCTTTTGGCACTGTCTGCCATAACATCCTCAGAGGGAAGCCCAGGCAGTGTGGGTTGGATGAGTGGACAGCGAGGTGGGTTGAGAACTGGCTGAACGGCAGAGCTCAGGGGGCTGTGACCAGCGGCGCAGTCAGGCTGGAGGCCTGTGGCCAGCGGTGTGCCCCAGGGGTCAGTGCTGGGTCCAGTCCTGTCCAGCTTATCCACCAGTGCCCTGGGTGCAGGGACAGAGCGCACCCTCCGCAAGGCTGCTGGTGGGACAGACCTGGCAGGAGCAGCTGATACAGCAGAGGCTGCGCGGCCCTTCAGCGAGACCTGGGCAGGCTGGAGAGCTGGGCAGAGAGGAGCCTAATGCAGTTCAACAAGGGCGAGTGTGGGGTCCTGCAGCTGGGGAGGAACAGCCCCCTGCACCAGTACAGGCTGGGGCTGACCTGCTGGAAGGCAGCTCTGTGCAGAAGGACCTGGGAGCCCTGGTGGACAGCAAGTTGCCCACGAGCCAGCACTGTGCCCTGGTGGCCAAGGCCAGTGGGATCCTGGGGGGCGTGAGGAGGAGCATGGCCAGCAGGCCGAGGGAGGTGATCCTCCCCCTCTGCTCTGCCCCGGTGAGGCCCCATCTGGAGTGCTGTGTCCCCTGCTGGGCTGCCCAGTTCAAGAGAGACAGGGAGCTACTGGAGAGGGTCCAGCAGAGGGTCCAGAGGCGGTGAGGGGGCTGGAGCATCTCCCTGGTGAGGAAAGGCTAAGAGAGCTGGGCCTGTTCAGCCTGGAGAAGAGAAGGCTGAGAGGGATCTTATCAATGCGTACAGATCTCTGAAGGACAGGTGTCAAGACGATGGGCCAGACGTTTTTTTTGTGGTGCCTAGCAACAGGACAAGGGGCCACGGGCACAAACTGCAACACATGAAGTTCTGTCTGAATATGAGGAAAAACTTCTTTACTTTGAGGGCAAGAGATCACTGGCACAGGCTGCCCAGAGAGGCTGTGGAGTCTCCTTCTTGGGAGACATTCCAAACCCACCTGAACATGATCCTGTGCAACCTGCTGTAGGTGAACCTGTTTTAGAAGGGGGATTGTTGTAGATGTTCTCCTGAGGTCACTTCCAACCCTGAACATTCTGTGAAATGCTGTGCTGTCTCTATGTTTGGCCTTTTTTTTGGAAAAAAAAAAAAATAAATAAAAAATTACTGGGAAGTCGTTGGGTTTGTTATTCTTCCTATTTTTTGTGTTAAGTATTTCAGCAAGGAGGCATCTTTCTTCCTTGACTAGATAGGTAGAAGGCAGGCTGAAATGATACACAGCTTTTACAAAATCCCTGCACAACTCAATATGTAAACAGATACGTATTCTCTCTAGCTGTTGCTGCCTTTCTGTTGGTCAGAGCATTTCCCTCAGGAGCAGTTTATGAACCTGCCAAGCAGTTTCAGAACTCCTGTGAAGCAGAATAGTAATATTCAAAGCGCTACCACTAAGGGCTTTCTATCCTTTTCCATTTATTGCATTACTTTTTACCAATATCAGGCATTTGTCCACTTTCAGTGTGGAAAGGGCTCTGCTGTCTTCCATGGTCAGAAATCTTACGCAGGCTGTTAAGGCTAGAATTAGGACTTTGATTTCTTCTCAAATCAAATTCTCTACCTATTTAGAGAGGACACACATTTTACTTTTACAACATAGGCTGTAATCTATGGTCTGGAACAGGATCAGGTATGGAACAGTAAGGTATGGAACAGGATCATGTTCAGGTGGGTTTGGAATGTCTCCCAAGAAGGAGACTCCACAGCCTCTCTGGGCAGCCTGTGCCAGTGATCTCTTCCCCTCAAAGTAAAGAAGTTTTTCCTCATATTCAGATGGAACTTCATGTGTTGCAGTTTGTGCCCGTGACCCCTTGTCTTGTTGCTGGGCACCACATGAAGACTAATGGTCTTCAGATTACTTTAAGGATGGATTACTCTTTAACCTTCGAAGATGTACTTAGTTTCAAATCACTTTCCTAACTCTACATAATTTCACTCTATTAAAAATACAGATCTATTATTTATTAGTACTTAAAACTTGAAAACAAATTTGTCAGTAAAAAGGGCTGACTATCTTGTACATTTGAATTCCACAAAGAGACTAGTTTTCCCATATCTTTCTGAGTACACTCATGTGGCAGGCAAAAAGTAGTTCAATCCTCAGGCTTCAGCCTCATCCAGAACATGCATTCACAAGAAGTTTTTTTTAGGACTGAATCTTCACTGAAATCAGAAGGGGCACTACAGTTTTAAGAAAGTTTATTCTAAGCCATATGATTAAGACAAACAGATACCTCACAGATGAAATTTCTGCCTGAGAGTGTAGGCTGTACCAGCACTATTACTAACTCACTCAGACTAAGGTTAGTTAGATATCTTATTTCTTTTTAGTCAGCATTCTTTTCACATTGTCTTCTCAAGTCACACAAGATTTCAGCCTACTCAAAAAACCCCTCTTATAAATTTGCAGTTTTATTTGTATCATGAGAAAGAAGTACAGAGTATACTTACATAGATTTCTTTGAATAACAGCAATATAATTATGTGCTTGGTGAAATGTAAAAGTATTGAACCACTTCAGAATTTCAGGTGGATAGCTCTGGAGACTATTAACAGGTACTAATGGCTTCAAAGTTTGTGGTGAAACTGGTGTCATTAAAGGGCACTAAACATCACTAACATTGATCCTTTGTACAGTTTACACAACAATCTTTGCAGATAGGCAGGGACATTTAAATAACTTATTATTTATTCCACACAAATTAATCATATCTTGGTAAACAAACTCAGAAGAAGTAGATAAACATCTCTGATGATGAAGATCAACAAAGCAGGACACAAAACACTAAAAGTTCCCAGTAAAAACGCACAGTAAAGAAAGGCAAGGAATAATTTTTGTTTGCACACCTTCAGGTACATGCCATATGCTTGGGAAAAAAAACCCCACAACTAAACCACCAAAAAAACAACCCCAAAAAGTAGTCTCTTAGCCACCATCTTCTTAATAGAATCTAACTTACAAGCAACCAATATGCAAATACACTTTAAGGTCCCTCATCCACTTTCTACATGTAAGATTTGCAGCAGCGTAGCAGATGGCTGTCAGGGAAATGAAACTGAGTGCTCTCAGGGAAATGAACTGAGTGTAGATGTTTGTGAAGTTTGAGAAGTCACTTATATCTTTCATAAAGTTATTCAAGTTTTCAATACTGAAACCCACAGAACTTGGTCATATAAATAACTTCAAAATCTGGACTTTAATGAGTAACCAACACATTATTTGTAGTTAATGCTAATTGTTAACAGGTACAGCAAACGATCGGGGAAGTAATTTCCGAACTGAAAAAAAATCCTTACTACCAGCTGTCTTCACTGACTGCTGGTAGAGAAGCCCACCTTGCTACCCTGGGCATCCCCATAACTACGAGCACTTGCCAGGCAACGGGAATGTCTTCCAGCATCCTCTCAAGCCATGAACAGAGAGAGGCTCTTTAGGGAGAAATGTGGGGGAGGAGAAGCCTAGGGACATCTACAAATGACAACCAAAGTGGTAGTTAGCTTATGCAAACATTTCTCTGTCTGAACACCTTCTAAGTCAGTGTCTTATTAGCTTAAAAAAACCTCCAAACAACTCATCAGTACAACCAAATCCTGAAAGGAGAAGGAGGGAAAGAAGAGTCAGGATGGTTTTATAATACACACTGTGATACGTAACAAGAATAGACATCCTAATAAAAGCAGACGTGCTAGCTGAGCTTTGGAGCGCCTTCGGCTAAGGAAGTTCTGTTAAATTTAAAAAGAAACCTTGTACATACCAGTTCAGTCTCTACCATGTTGTTATGATTAAAAAACCCCAATACCTACAATTTTTCACAACCAGCAAAACCAATGGAAAATCATGTATGCTCACAGAAAGTGCTAGGGTTAGGTAGATTTGGTAGATTCGGTTTAGCTAAGACAAGCCTAGTCAGTGGGGACAGACAAAAACATGGTAGGGGATGAGGGACCTAGATCTAGATGAAAACTATTATTCCTGAAAGCAAGGCTCAGGCTGACAGGTGAGTCACCGAGAGGTTTGACAGAAGCTTCCCTCATTCCTCAAGCCCACAGCTGCTCCTCCCTCACAAGTGGCTTCTCTCACACTGGTGAGCTTGTACAAGTATTTCTAGGTCACTCTCAAGAAATTCTACTGAAAAAAAGCCTAGGACTGATGAGCTGGCATTTTACCTACTGTGTTTTACCTCTATGTAGAAGCAACAGGAACTGAAGTGTTAGCAGCTGGTTGCCTCCGTTTGATCTGATTAACACCCAGCACTGCAGTGAGGTAAACAGCATTTCAAGATAGTAAAAAGTGCCTACAAAATTCCAAGCCTGAGATCCTGGGCTCCTAAGAAATAAAAAACCCCAACAACCTCTCTCTAATCCTCTAAACTATTATTTTGAAACAAATTACAGACCAAAGAAGTAGAGGCAGACTCAGAAGCTTTGCTTCTTGCTTTTCAGTAAACTGCAGGTTGAATCAAAGATGCGGAACTGTTTGTAAGTAAACAAGTTGACAGAGGAAAGGTCAGATTGCTAGAATAAACCTGCTGAGACTTTTCCTTGTCATTGAGATTCAGCAGAGTGCTTTATGTCTTGGGAATGCAGGAATATATAATCACAGATGGGAAATCTGCCAAGAACAAAGTAAGAGGAAGGGAAGAAGAGGAGATGACCACTGATTTTGCTCACTGCTTTTGCTTATTGTTTTGTTTTAGTTAAAATAAACAGAACATTTAATTCTGTCACAATATAATATCTATATATCGCGACACTAGTCTAAGGCAGCTTACATTATTTTGGCTAAAGTTAAGACCTTTTCTATGTGCCATTCTTGTTTTGAATTAATTATTGATTCAGAAGATAATTAAAAAAACCTCTCCCAAGCATGAAGATAAGCATTTATACAGTATTAAGAACTTCCTACTTTTCAAATCAAATAAATATAAGAATTCTCCAAAAGACCTACTTATTCTCCTAATATCTTTTAAGTCCTGATTTTTACATATATTCAGTGATCTGAGGTAAGCATCATTAACTAGGCAAAAACACACATACACTCCATCATGCTATTAATTTTATGTCAGGGTTTCATGAAAAACATGGAAATATATAAAGAAACCTATAAACACTTATAGATTGCTCTAAAGATTAAATCCAGGAATGTTCTTCCTCATTTCCAGATGCCTAACTGCAGAAGAGGGGCTGGGGAAGAGGAGAGAAAGGATGATGAGACCAGAGCAACCTTGTTTTGTCCTTCAACCCATATAAAAATGGTCAGGTTCCCCACTCCTTTAATTCCTCTGCCTCCTACAGCAACAATTTTAGAAGCAAAGATAAGAAGGAATAATGGATGTTGAAGGAATTATCCTGTTTAGGGCTGGATTAAATTGTTTAGAGGGAAGATGGGAAAATATGAGGTGATGGCCACCTACCTACTTTTTCACACCACTTTGTGTGCTTAAGGACCTGTAACTTGTCACCAAGATGGACACCGACAGGTTTGAGGCAATCCACTGTCATAAGAACTGTTACTTCATGTAATTTCAAAAGGCAAATAAGGCAGCTGGGAAACAATCTTACCAGTTATTCACAAAGCTGAATAATAATAATAATGTAATAAGAATCATGTAGTCTTCTTGTAAACGTGCTACAGATTAAAGATGATAATTTCTTTGAAGAAAGAAAGCAGAGGCGGGGTGGCGTTTCTTTTATTGGAGGTGTTTGGATAATTGGTCATTTCCAGCAATTAACCCAGAAATGTCCTATTTTTCAATTAGACAAGAATCTCATTTGCACGTTCTCAAAGACAACAGGATATTCTGCTCCCTGTAGCTTTTAAATGGTGCAAAGTTAACCTTATTTGTCCCTGCAAAAATATTTGAAACAAGTTGCCAGAACTTCCCTGCAATGGAACAAGTTAAAATGTGTCAGATACAGGAGGAGAGATGATTGCAATCTCCAGTCCTGCACTGAATTTAATTTCCTGCCACAGCTGCACAAGAGTATTGGGATGGGGGCAGGGGGTGTGAAGGTTTAGAGTTTAGCAGAAAGAAAATCCAGGTTTTGCTTTTAAATATATACATGTAAAGCTTTGTATTTTATACCTAAAATTCAGGATTTCAAATACAATAGCTTCTTCTGACAAAAAGAAACTCTGTATGTTACTGGAGTAGTAATTCCACATCTCAGAACCTTTAGATTATGTTTAGCTCTCCCAAAGCCTAGGGCAGATCTAACTCCATATCATGCTCCTTCTTGTGATCACAGTAAACTAAATCATGTGCTATGTAGGGGAGGGGAATTTTGAGGCACATTTGAAATACACATGGCAGAAGGATGAATCAACAGGAAAATTTCCTGCTTCCCCTCTACTAAGGCTTGGGGAAAAAAAAAAAATCAGTTCCCCTGTGGAGATCCAGAAACTGCTTGAATTTACCTCATTGCAGCATTCAAGACGTCCTTGTATTCTGTTCTAAAGATCACGTGAATCAGAGACCCGGAGCTATACAAGGATTTCTTTTTTCTTTTTTAATCTCATTATCATTGTCTTCACCATCTCTCAGAGGTGCTACCCTAGTTCGCTCAGGTCTGGTTCAACTCTTCTTTTTCTTACAATGCTCTACTTTGAGCAGATGCATTAACAACACTAGTTATTAATTGCATTATAAAATACCTGGTTATGTCATGTTTAAATATGTTGTTTGATTCTCCCATTATGCAAAATTACTGGGTAAATGGGAGGGAAAGAGAGGAGCATCACTGCTGAATTGTCATGTACGGGTTGAAAAAAACCACGATTGTAAGGCCCAACAGCTTTTCTTGTTCTGGTGAACTGGGACTTATTTGAAACAAAATGATACATTTAAAATTATTTCCTAGTGGATTCGATTAGAGAAATAAATTAATGACTGCTATTAAATAAAACATTTCAGCACTGAATATTATGGTAAGTTGATTTGCATAATTTAACAGTTGCAGGGACTTCGGGAAATAACAATGTAAATGAGTGCTAAAAGTATGCAGTAATGAAAGAGCAGATTTTGCCATGCATAAGACTTTCCCCCATGATTTTATTTTAAGGTTGTCTCTTCAGTTCTTAATTACTTATGTAAATAAATGTTAAAACAATTTTGTGTCAACACCTCTGCTGTGACTCCATTCCGGTGTTATAATATTTATAAGTTTCTCTTCCACCCCTCTTCCATAAAGGAAAATTAAAGTTCCGAATGCAGAAGAATGAGAGACAAATCCTCACAGCTGAGAAATATATATATATATATATATATATATATATATATATAAAAGAAGCCATTACTAACAAGCTGTAACATAGCATTTTGCTGTTTCCTGTCAGGCAAACCCTGAGGAAAACAAGCATTTCATATAATTAGGAAAGCACTCATTCAAATAATAACCACAAAATAACAAATGTTTCATTAAAACATTTCTTAAATCTTTTTTCCAAAACAAATATGGATTTCAGTTGCAGTTCATAAATTCCACTTTGTTTCAAAAGAAATTTAGTGGTCGTAAAATGCACAGATCAATACTTATGTGGCAATCCACAATATGATGGTTAAGTTTTGCATGCTCACAGCAATTAAATACCCTAGAATTATTCTGGTCCATAAACGATGCTATGATTCTTTTTTAACATCCAGTTTTGATACATGACACCAGATAAATTGACTTTCAGTTTGTCCTCACTAGCTGATGGAAAAAGCACAAAAATACCAGGATACTTTCAAGGCTTCAGAAAATGGTTAAGGCTAGCAGACGCCCCGTTAACACGTAAACTAGCAGATGCTTAATTTCAATGGCCTGCTTTGACTACCATAAATAAGGGCAGGTAAATATCAAGGTAAATGCTCTCAACAGGAACTTAGTCAAATCTGAGACCTCCAGTTTAACAAGACAGTGTGTCACCTCTAACTTGCTGCACACTGGGTTTGTATAAGCGACACTGAGTGATCCAAGTATCTGAAACCGTATCACACAGAAGCTCACTATTATTGCTGCCCATAGCGGTTCCACTCACTCTTGCATAAAGAAACAGATCGTGCTGTGGAGGATCGTGTGCATCTTCTGGGACCATACTGACTATTTTCACACGAATTCACCCCTCGCTTTCAAAATTAAGAAAGCAAAGACAAAAAAAAAAAACCAAAACCACCCCTGCAGCTACAAGCTCATTATTAAGCCTTTCAAATTAAATTTAATAGACTAAAAATTGATAATCTTCTGACCACAATCCCTCCAGACTGGACTTCTGAGTTAATACAAATAATGTGCTTTTTGCTTTATAGAGCATGGTTCTGACTAATCCCACCAAAAACGTGCTGGTAAAGGTAAAGGTAAGGTCATGGACTACAAGAGATCACAATGTAACACAAAACTATCAGTGTACAAAATCCAAAAAGGAATGTGTTTCTGATCATCAAAACAACAAATTGGAAAGTGTAATTATCTAGATTGGTATTATAAACCTGTTTTATTACCTATGTGTTACACACATGTATACATACATATATTCACATTATACAGTTTCAAAACTTTTCGATTATTGTTTTAGTGGTTTGGTTCAATGAAAGCTAATGGATCTTTCTCAGTGGAGGTTGACATTTGACACAAACTGATCAGCCTGCTGTAGAAATAAGGCTGCTTAGGAAAATCTCAATAGTATAATCATGAAAAGTTAAATGTTACTTAACAGATTAATGCAGTGGAAGTAAGTTCATTAGAAGCAATCTGTCACTGCAAATTTCACAGCAAGTCCCAAGACAAGGCAGGGTGTTGGTGTTGGCTGTTTTTTGTGTTGGGTTTTTTTTGTACCTTGTACTATCAGAAGACAGATCTTATTTGCTTTGTCCTTGTTCATGAAGCATCTTGAAATGCAATGATTTATCTTTTAAAATAAAAGCTTAAAAAGGCACATTTTAAAATCAATTTTGGTAATACAGTCTAGCAAAAATATTTTTTTAAAATAGTCTGAGAAATGTAGCAAAGTGAAAAAAACCCCCAAAAGCCCAAACAATGCACCACCACAAAAACACCCCAACACTCCCCAGTCCTAAAAGGAAAGTTATCCCATTAATCAGACAGAGAAATTTTATGATAGCCTTCATCCCCCTAGGAATGCATACACTCCAGGCTTGCCTCAAAATCATGTTCAGCTGAAGTAACCTGCTGAGCTCTTTGGAAACGCTTTCCCCTTCCAAACATACCTAGCAAACTTCACAGGTCTAAAGTAATTGTTATGAATACCAAATCCAACATTATTTACTTGTACTGTTATTTTGAATAGCTATTTTGAAACATAAGATTTTTAGTGTTTACAAGTTTTTGATAGCATAATTTTACATTTGGTGTCTCTTTTGAGCAGCAGCAAAAGGCACAGCTGTTTCTTTTCATGTTTTAATGTCTTCTGCAGCCTTTGACTATGCTATTAATGCAAGAGAACAAGCAACATGGTAATAGAAGCTGTAAGTTAAAGGTTTTTAAAAAAAGTAACTTGATTTCTGACAATAAAACTCAACTTGATCAGTAAGAATGTAACAGGTGATTGCATACAGAACAGTGACACTAGAAACATTTACAACCTAAAATAATGATGACCAAGACAGCCTGCAAAGCCAGAGTGATAAAAATGTTTGCTGTGTATAAAAGAACTCAAGCCTTTCTTTTCCCAGTTTCTACAATACTATTTTGTTTTATTAAGGTTTCTCTACAGAAATTTGAAAGCAACCTGAGCTGCAAAATGTATTGGAAAATTTTGAATATCTGCATTAATCCCAAATTAATTTCTTAACATTTGGAAGATTGCTGTAGTATAATGCAAAGTAAGAATATCTATCACTACTAAAAAAACCAAAAGCTTCATATATAATGATGCTGAGTACAAATGAGGATCACCGGTGGTTAAAAAAAGCCCACTATGACAAATTGTTAACTGCAGTTTTTACAGCGAACAACTTCAGGTATCAAGAACCAGCACCCTCAAATCAAATGCAAAAGAAAAGAGAGGCATAGCGGGATAGCGTTAACACTTGAAATGGGGTGCAGCTGTCAAGCTGTTGGACTGTATGTGGTCATGAAAAGCCACAGCATAGGTTTGCCCTGACACTGGTGTGATTTGTTCTGACCAACCTCCTTTGAGGTAGCTCTTCAAAAAACATCTGGATTTGTGTGTCTCTGTCATTCTTAAAAGGGTTCAAAGCACAAGTATGAAAAAGCCTATGCAAGCACAAAAAACTGACCTTCACCTTCCCATTTTTCTATTTTCTGATCCTTCTAGCCCTCCTTTAATAGAAAAGAGAACTGTAACAGGGTTGGAAACAGCATGGGGCATGGACCCTTATGTAGCATCTAAAGTAAAGTCTGCTGTCTTTAGTACATTTCAATAAAAAAATTATTTGTCTGTCAGGAATTAATTTTTCAGTGTTTCTACCCAACAAAGAAAGAAAATTTTAAAGCTGAAAAATAATATATAAGTAGACATGACACTGACATAACTATGTTCTCAAACAGTTTTTTTCACGCATAGACCACTGGCAACTCATCAGCAGTTTCTATATAACATTACACATATGCATGACTTCCCCCATTATGATGGGTATCACTGGCAGGACACTTTGTGGTCTTTCTAACCACACAGCCAACAACAGGGATGACAATTCCCATGAGTTTGTTTATTCAACTTCGGCATGAAATGTCCTTCCATTTGGACACTCTCTAATTCTCAGAGTTGTCAGTTTTCTACTACTCTACATCACCAGGCAATAAAATATTATTTGTGTTGGTATGGGGTGGTTGAATTTATTCAATTTTTTTAACTTATTTTGAATTTTTCTATCTGTCTCTTTGGACAACAAAATTAGGAAGTTTTTTTGTAAGACATAAAAAAAAATAGAAAAATAATTCAAATGTTTTAGCAAGCATTCAGTTAAAAAGGGAGGTAAGGGGAAAGGACATTTGAAGCAAATAAGTACATTCCAATTCTAAATTCAGGATTTTTGAAATAACAAGTAAGCATTCTTTATCAGGTCACTGAATCCTATTAAAAAAAAATATTTGAATGCAACCTACTTAAGATTTACGTGTTATTGAAATGTTTGGTGGTTTTTTTTCTGTTTGTTTGCTTCTTTTTTTTGAAAGTTACTTTAAGCATTGGAAAACTTGAATCATTGGACATCTTTAAATAAAAAGCTCATATATTTATGTATGTACATAATCACACATGCTGCGATTTTGTCTGCTGTACCAGCTTCTCCTTCACCCCAGTATTAGTTCTGCAATTGCAATAATCTACAGCCTTAAAAAATATAAATATACAAGTTTGATATAGGTACAGTATTGAGTAAATGCTTCCTTTAAGCAAAAAAACCCCAAAAATATTGCAACTAGGTATTCCTCCAACTAATTCACAAATACCTTGAGTAAAACTTGAATTTTACAAGTACAACTGTACAGTGATCTTTTTCTACACAAAATAGCCACAACCAGTGTAGAAAGACTTTGCCAAGCCTTTGTATGATTACTCTGAAGCAGGATATGTTACCGCTCCATCACTTCCATATTTAATAACTGATTACTTAAAAATTAAGTATCACCGTTGTTTTCTTTTTGATAAAGCAACAAAAGATATCATAATACAAACAAATCAACCTAATTTGGTTCAAAAGTGAACTGTCCTTTTCTATTATAGAGTACAAACTGCATCTGTCTTAAGGAAAGTAATGAAAAAAATCCATTTTAATGAACATCTATTCTATACTAGCATAACTTTTTTTACCTGCATGCAAAAATACCATCAATATAAATAACACTGTTGACAAAAGCTAAGTGTGCTGGACACGCTGAAAATACTACCACCATAAGTAATGTATTCTTTAATCCAATATATAAATGAAAACCACATAAGATAAAGATTTACAGTCACAAACCTCGTAAACCTCTCCAAAAGAAACAAAAAATTCAAGCAGCGTCATAAAGTTTCTTTTCAAAGCCATGACTGAATAGATGATGCTAGAATGCGAGATCACAGTCTTTTCAACAGGAGGATTACATATGTATTGCTATTCCCAGGACAATGCCAAAAACACAAAAGGAGGTTTCTCTCTCCTACAATACACTGCCTCATTCATCATACATCTGTTTAGGCAAAAAAAACCCGTGGAATTTGCATGCCCCAAATAGAAAATTCCTCCCTTACCATGTAAAAAACAAGTTCCTAAGAAATAGTCCATCATTCCCTTTGACCCAGCTATGATATATCAGGAACAGTTAGCGCACAAAAGCAAATTTGAACATTCATTTTTACTCTGAAAGTAGTCATGGCTAGCTGTTCAATTTTTTTCCCCCTTTCATACACACATGCAATTTATAAAGTAATTTGCAATCAAAACATACATACAGCAGTAAGTCCGAGACACTAAATCAGAACTATGCTACTGCAAAGCAGTGTGAAATACTGCCAAAGGAGGTGAGGAAAATAACATTTATTACTGTAACTGAACACATTAAATTTGGAGGACAAGTAGCCAGAATAAAAACACAGGTAAACCACTTGAGCCAACAAGCTTCCGCATTGTAAGACTAAACACAACATAACAAGCCAATGCTAAACCACTTTCATGAATAAAAATAAGTGAAGATACCTGCAAGCTATACAACCGAGCAGATCTGCAGAAGACAGATCATCTTTTGTATTCAAACCCCCACTTGTGTAGGAGAAGCAGCATATGTATAGATCTATGCAGCCTTCTAGAAACCATCCCTGCCACTTGTAAAGCAAAAATGATGTTAATTTACATACAGCTGATTCCTATATTCATGTGATGGGGGACACTTACCACACCAATTAAAGGAATCCCCAAGGCATGAAAAGAAAGCTTCCACTTACCTAAAATTAAAAAAAAAAAAAAAGAAGATGAAAATAATATATCAGGAAATCTCTGTTACAGATCTGACATTTAGGGGAGGGAAAGAAGTTTTATCTCATTCAGTTTTGACTCACCCTTCTTCCCCCTCCTCCCACAAAAAAATAAAAGGTAAGACATGTTATGCAAAGGATAAGAAACTACAGTAGTTTGTACGTGTACTATAACCAGCACATTCATTTAATCAATAAACATCATCATGAATATGCCTATTATTAAAAATGATGTGGAAATTCAGAATACTGGGAACAGGATATTCAGTTTAGGGAGATGGGGAGAACTGAGGCAGAGAAACAAACTCCATCTGATAGGGATGGATGAAATGGCTGGTCTGGGCAACTCCCTGACCAGGGGGGCCAGCCTCCCAGCTCACCTCCCCACTTCCTCCTGGGGCTGTGTTGGGACAATTCTTCTGCCTGGAGCAAGAGCCAAAGGGTCACTCAGTCAAGGCACACCTGAGGCAGCCCCCCCTCCCCCCTTCTGAATGGGTGGACTGACTCCCATGCCCTTACTCGAAGGCAAGTTGTTATAAAACCAAGAACTATACAATTAACATAGTATTTAATCCAGTACACACAAAATAATTCTTAATAAATGGAGTAGTGTTAGATTGGAAGTCCTCCATAATTCCTTAGCTTTGTAAGGAAAAAATGTGAAAATAAATATGAATGTAGTGAGACCTGAAATGAGGTAGTGTCTGAAAGTTACTAGAACATGAGATTTTTAAAAATAGAACATACTGTCTCTGCTATAAATGCGTATACAGATATACAAAAGCTTTCTAATTACTAGCAGGTATTATCAAAGAAGGGGTAGTTTAAGAATACACCACTGTTCAACCACATGAAATGCTTAATGCATAAGGACACTTAAAGAGTGGTTACAGGGAGAGAAAAAGGAAAGGAACAAAGCCTCTCATTCACAGTTGGTACCACCTTTGAACTGCACTGCTCCTTTTCTAAAGTTGCCATCATAAGAAGCATTTGAATCATTTAAAACATGATGATGTGCATTTAAATAAGGAACCCTGAAAGCCTGTAAAGGAGAAACAAAGGATTTCCTACATATATTTTAAAGAAGAAACAAAGGATTTCCAACAAGTATAGTTGACAATACAATAAAACTCTAATCCTCAGAAGATTTTAAATAGTTTGCATGCAGTTGTGCCCTTCCAACATATATTTAAAGTGCATCCTTTGGGGCTTTTTTAACACAGCAAGAATACTCCTACTATTTGGGGACAGAGATGCCATCTAGTTAAGCACAAGGTTGTGTCATGCAGCATAGCGGCAGAGCCTCTTTCATCATAAACCTACAGAAAAAAAACGGGTGATGTGCCATCCCCTGGTTCAGTGGGACTATGCCCACCCTTGCCAGACCCTTAGCAGACTAAGGTACCGCTCCTCCGCTGGGACATCCTGGCTGGGCATGAGAGTACAGATTGAAGCTGGCACAACACAGAAGTTTTCGACACATACCCAGCATTCAGCAGATTTCACCTGTTACCCCTGTCCTTTATTCACAGGGGAGAGAGGGGAGGATAGCAGCAGGGGGGCAGAATACACCACCATGGGAATGATACAACAAAAAAACTCCTGTGTCACAGATTCACAGAATGGTTGGT
This sequence comes from Falco rusticolus, assembly GCF_015220075.1. Lineage (NCBI taxonomy): Eukaryota > Metazoa > Chordata > Aves > Falconiformes > Falconidae > Falco > Falco rusticolus. Next base: position 46,753,569 of record NC_051192.1, read on the forward strand.
GTTCAAAGAAGGGACCTCTGGAGAGCATCTACAACAATCCCCCTTCTAAAACAGGTTCACCTACAGCAGGTTGCACAGGATCATGTTCAGGTGGGTTTGGAATGTCTCCCAAGAAGGAGACTCCACAGCCTCTCTGGGCAGCCTGTGCCAGTGATCTCTTGCCCTCAAAGTAAAGAAGTTTTTCCTCATATTCAGACGGAACTTCATGTGTTGTTGCAGTTTGTGCCTGTGGCCCCTTGTCCTGTTGCTAGGCACCACAAAAAAACGTCTGGCCCATCGTCTTGACACCTGTCCTTCAGAGATCTGTACGCATTGATAAGATCCCTCTCAGCCTTCTCTTCTCCAGGCTGAACAGGCCCAGCTCTCTCAGCCTTTCCTCACAAGGGAGATGCTCCAGCCCCCTCACCGCCTCTGGACCCTCTGCTGGACCCTCTCCAGTAGCTCCCTGTCTCTCTTGAACGGGGCAGCCCAGCAGGGGACACAGCACTCCAGATGGGGCCTCACCGGGGCAGAGCAGAGGGGGAGGATCACCTCCCTCGGCCTGCTGGCCATGCTCCTCCTCACGCCCCCCAGGATCCCACTGGCCTTGGCCACCAGGGCACAGTGCTGGCTCGTGGGCAACTTGCTGTCCACCAGGGCTCCCAGGTCCTTCTGCACAGAGCTGCCTTCCAGCAGGTCAGCCCCAGCCTGTACTGGTGCAGGGGGCTGTTCCTCCCCAGCTGCAGGACCCCACACTCGCCCTTGTTGAACTGCATTAGGCTCCTCTCTGCCCAGCTCTCCAGCCTGCCCAGGTCTCGCTGAAGGGCCGCGCAGCCTCTGCTGTATCAGCCGCTCCTGCCAGGTCTGTCCCACCAGCAGCCTTGCGGAGGGTGCGCTCTGTCCCTGCACCCAGGGCACTGGTGGATAAGCTGGACAGGACTGGACCCAGCACTGACCCCTGGGGCACACCGCTGGCCACAGGCCTCCAGCCTGACTGCGCCGCTGGTCACAGCCCCCTGAGCTCTGCCGTTCGGCCAGTTCTCAACCCACCTCGCTGTCCACTCATCCAACCCACACTGCCTGGGCTTCCCTCTGAGGATGTTATGGCAGACAGTGCCAAAAGCCTTGCTGAGGTCAAGGCACACAACATCCTCCGCTCTCTCCTCACCTACCCAGCCAGTCGCTGCATCATAGTAGGCTTTTAGGTTGGTCAGGCACGATTTCCCCTTGGTGAATCCATGTTGATTACTCCTGATAACCTTCTTTTCCTCCATATGCTTCGAGATGACTTTCAGAATGAGCTGTTCTATCACCTTTCCAGGGCTGGAGGTAAGGCTGACCAGCCTGTATTTTCCTGGGTCCTTCTTCTTGTCCTTTGTGAAGACTGGAGTGACATTGGCTTTTGTGCAGTCGTCAGGCACCTCTCCTGTCCTCCATGACCTTTCAAAGATGATGGAGAGTGGCTTCACAATAACATCTACCAGCTCCCTCAGCACTCTGCGATGCATCCCATTGGAGCCTATGGATTTGTGGGTATCAAATTTGCCTAAGTGATCTCTAACCTCATCCTCCTCAACCAGGGGAAAATGTATGTCAATCTATGTAAAGCTTTTTTAACTCATTTTTTTCTGAAACTCCTATCATCTCTAAGCTAAGACCTTCTGAGAAATATATTTCCCTTCAGCCCTTCAATCAATGTTTTCATATTACTCATAGCTAAAATGTTGCTTTTCTGTGCCCTTTCACCCTAACGCACACTCTGCAGGCAAGGACTCAAAATGGGCCTTAAACAAATGCTCATATTTGGACAGGAACATTCATGTTCACAATACATTTGACAACCCAGGATTGGGAACAACAAGCACAGGTGAGACACTGTTTCTAAAGTATCTCTTGCTTCTATTACTATCTTACTGCTACAGGATAGTTAGAAGCACAGAACAAGGGTTGACTTTTAATGAACATATATAAGCATGAAGAGTTACTGAACTGTAAGCAGGAATCCTGGAAAGTGCTACCAAAGTGTTTAACTTGGGTGGCTGTCAGAATGATCAGGCGGTATCTGATATAGTGAGGAATTATCTCTACAATGCGCCTGCTGCTCCTCCTGGGCAGCACTACACAGCAAGCTGTTTTTCCCCCCCTCCATGTCATCCTTATAGATAGGTTACCTAATGTGCTGTTAGAAAAAGCCCGTATTTCACTTAAAATTGAAATCAGAAAATTAACAAAAGCAAAACCAGAAAAGCATCTACTTTCTACACATTCTAATTCTAGTGGTTTGTTACTTATTCTAGTAGTTCATAGCTTATTATGACTCTGTTCTCCCTCCAAACTGTGACACATTGTGTGTATTACTCCTACGTAAAATGTCCCATTACCGCATATTATTTAACGTACAGACTACTCTGTATGAGACCTTGTACCATCACCCTATTCATGATTCTATTGCTTTAAAAAACCCACAAACCAAACCCATAGCACATAGGTACTAAAGGTACTACTATCAAATTCATTAATACTAACAGGTATAGCTGTATCCAAAAGAAAGAAGCTGTACTGCAAGATAAGCGTTTGGCACAAATGGCTTTCTGCCAAGTTCTCAGACTTCAGTCTCAGAGGAAGATAAGGACACCTTGAAATCCCAGACCAGAAAAAGTTAACCTTGCTCAGAGTCACTTCAGCTTCAAGTCTACATGATTTACCAGACTGGGATTTTAGATAAACAAAGCCTTAGTATGCTGTATGAAAAGTATTTTTTATTTAATTCTAGTTAAAATGAAAGCTAAATGACAGAAACATGTGGCTACTGCACATATGCAAACACAGTCTGGTTTAGTCCAGAACCAAAACAATGTAAGCAATAAACAGGAAAGTTTTTCTTACCTTAAAATTGTTTCTATTCTACTGCCTGGAACATAGCTAAAACTGTCAGCATCTACGTATATATTACTTCAAATAAAATCTGAAGTATCCTGAATTCAGACTAATGCCTCTTCTGTCACTTCAATCCTGAGCAGTCTAGGCATCAATGCATAAACACTGCCTTGTTTCTAAGTTCTGCATATAAGGAAAACAATGCAAACAATGTTTTTCTTTCTAGCGAGCATACTGAAGAATATCTATAAACTCTTAGTCTGTATTGTAACCATCCATTTTTATTCTCCTTTGTTAGATGCAGTTTAAAGGGATTTGTTTCTGCACCAACTGTGGTGAACTCACAAAAAATGTCTGTAAGATGGAGATAAGCTATGACCACAGTTGCTGCTCTATTAGTTTGCTTGCATGGTGGATGTTTTTGTGATTATAGTTACTCCACAATTTAACGGTAGGAGGCTAATGGAAATGTTACTTGCTACACTAGCAGGCTAAATCAGTTGGGGAAAGGAAAAGGAATGTGTTTACACTTGAAGATGTCACATAAAACAGTGGGAAGCTCCCACCCCTGACACCAGAACTGGCGTGCTCATTCAAGGACTTACCTATATTATTACATGTTCCTTCACACTTAGAAATCTATTAATTTACAATTAGTTGTATTGATTTTATAGCAGATTTGTAAGTTCTGTAATAATTCATGGACTACTGAAGAAATTAACTATGCCCCTTCCAAAGATAAGTATTATTGATAAAGAGGCCTTGGCACAAGTTACTGAACACATCACTGATGGTCTGGATTTTCTGCTGTAAATTCTACATTAATTTTAGCAGAATTGATTGGCAGATTCTATGTGTCCCACCAAGAGTTTCTTCCCTCACTCTTAACAGTAATCCACCAGCAGGAAATGTAATCAGCTACTGGAGGTAATGTCAGCTCAGTCTCTCATGCCTTGTAAAGTTAGAGAGATTTAAAATAATGTAGTTATTGCATATACCATCTCACTGGCAAGGACACTGTGTTCTCAAAAAAACCCAAGCCAACTAAAAGCGAAAACAGAAAAATCTGAAAAGAAAGGCTGCACAAAATACAATTTCACCATATTTTGAGAGCTATATCTATATCTAGCATGGCACTGAAAAAATGGACAGAGGCCCAGTGACCGAGAATGAACTATTTCTAAAACATATACTGTATATAATGTGATAATGTTCCCCAGAACAATGTCTGCTGATTATTATTTTAGAAAACACGTTGTAAATTTGAGGGGGTGGGGTGTCTGTATAATTTTAATCAAATAGTACACCATTTTATAAAATATGCTTGTGCATATTAATTCTTCTAATATTGTGCATATTGTTGATCTGTCTTTACCTCAAGCCAGACGTTTTCTTCTTATTCTCTCCCCCATTGTGGTGGTGGGGAGTGAGGGAGCAGCTGTGTGGGGTGGGGTGTTGGCTGGTGTTAAACCACAACGCTACCCTGAGTTGAAACTCAGTCATGGGGGTCTTTTAAGGGAAAACAGAGCTACCCTGCGGTCAGCAGGGTGTCTTGAAGTGATACAGGTTGTTGTACAAACAGAGAAGGAGGTGGATGAGAAGTCTGCATCTCTCAGAAATATGATATATTCCCAGGATATGTTGGGTTTGGAAGGAGAAACAAATGCAGAGCATTAGGAAAGAAGGAATGGAAGGGCTCCTTGCATATAGTAAGTGTTCTTGCATATAAATAAGGACAGAAAATTTGAGAACATAAGGAGATACGTAATGAAGAAAGTTCAACCTCTAGGACAGAAACCGCATGGCACAGTAGTTAGGATCGGGAAAGAGCTGGAAGGCTGGATTAGTAGAATATTTTGTTTCAGTGCAGAGAGCTATTTGCACACGCGCCATCAGACTGTGGTCTTATCTTTTAAACAGCAGATAGCCACAGCAGCAGTGACCACACAGCACTGTATTAATACACACGCCTGCTCAGCTCTGCATAGGGTCAGATGTGACAGCTCTGCCCAGAGGGAACAGACCAATTTATGGAACCAATGCTTAATGTGTATCTAAGGAGGGCAATAGTTAGCTTCACTGTAAATATCGCAAAGAACACTCAAATGGTTTCTTGCAATAGGACTGGAATGAAGGTCATGAAAAAAAGGAGGAAGAGCTGACTGACACCAAGAAAACATAAGATCATCAAGTTGCTGTGTATTGTGGAAACCCAAACAAACAAAAGACCCCAAACCCATCTCTAAGAAGCTATCACAAATTTCCTTTCCCTGCAGCTCAAGCCCGTCACCTATGTTACCTGCTCAATTTAAAACTATGGACCAGCTTATTAAGTGCCTCAGCTCTACTTTCAGGACAATAAATATGCATGTAAATGGAAAACACCTATAAGAAACTATAAGTTACAGAATCCCTTAGTGGCATTGCAGCTCCCTTCTTTTGTCTAACTTCTGTGTAATATTAATATGCTCCAAACACTGTTAGTTGAAACCAAAATGCAGCTTGTGGAATGACAAAGAGCAGATGTCTACACAACTTTTCAAGTTTTATTGTCAGGAACCTCCACTGAAGTTATCTTCTGTAAATGTAAGAGTATTATATATATTGAAGTTCAGTATTTAATAAATTAGTATATGCATGCATATATACACCCCCTCAAAAAAAATATTTCCTCTCTTTGATTTTTTTCTAAAATTACTAAATTTCTACAGATTATACCTAAATGCTTCCTTCCTTCATATTCACACAAATATTGAAATATCAAGAGACCATAAAGTAAAGAAAATGTCCCACTTTTACAGAGAATCACACTACATTTCTGAATATTCACAATTGCCATTGGTGTTTCTTTCAAAAGCATTCCAGATTACACAAATAAAGCCACATGAGTCCTGTACGTCAAAGTGCACAGAGCTGAGATAAACAGCTTCTCACTAAAGACTGTTAAAACCATAAATTTGGAATAAAGGAAAGCAATATATAGGATAATTTTTTGTTTGTTTGTTTTTCCTCATAAATTTCAGTTTAGAGCAAACTAAAATAAAACAAGAATACAGTTTTATGTAGCACAGACTCTAAATTAAATCCTCGGAGCTCCTTCAGTTTTCCATTATTCTGTCAGTATATGTATGCAGACTGTAATACCCAACAACTGAGGCATATGAATTCTCATATCAGTCAGTACAGTAACATCATGTTTTGGAAATACTGCTTTTCAAAAGCAGATGTTTTAAGTCCATGTTTGCTGGTTAATACTTCACAGTAAACCTCTTCCCTAAACTATTCTTTTACAGCTGATAAAGATTTTAACCCACCAGTTGTCATCTATGTGCCTGGAGTACAGCTTTGGAAATGGTATGGGTATCTTGGTGGCAGGAGAGGTAAGAAAAAAGTGTATCGAGTAACTTGCAGATATACAAACAGTAAGAACCACAGACAAGAAAATAGAGAACAAAAAACGGGGCAGATAAAACACTGGGTAAGAGAAAAAGAAAAAAAAACCCTAAACCCTTACCACACCCCCACCACTCTCCATAGTCCACGGTCAAACATGTTGAAAGCTACTATTCAGCAGTATACTCAATTATCATCATGCTTTTGGGATTCAGTGTTCATTCAGAATGATTTTGGTTTGCATTGTCCTATTGGTGAGTAAAAAACTTCTATAAAGGAAATAGTTGGGTTTGCTCTGCAATTTCCTTGTTCATGACAGTAAGATTTGCTTAAGGAAACACAAGAGGAACTGTGTGGTGTTGCAACCATATTTCACGTTGAAGAATCTCCAAGCATCAAAAGTCCCAGCGCCAACCAAAAAACAGTATTTAGGTATCCGCAGTGCACAGGCAACACTATTCCTGCTAGAATACTCCCACCTTTATATCATAATAAACAGCAAATGTTTAAAAACAACTTTTACTAATAGTTGATGCATGTAAAGAATTTTTCTTTACTTGATACCTCACAAAGACTTTTTAAAACATGTTTGTACAACTTTCAGATGAAAGATGATACATAATTAGTGATATTGTTTATTTTAATCAAATATATTGTTCTTTTACATAAAAAATGAAAAACTGCTCTGGCACTAAAGTTCTAAGTGGTCTTTAAAATAGAGATAACACAACCTATTTCTATTTTTGAAAAGGCAAGGCAATGAAATAAACATTCTTTCCTGTACAGGAAGATGCTGTTAGCACCTAATGTCACACTACTTACAAAGCAATTTATGCCAAGAACTCAGTTCAGGCTTCTAATATGCCAGTCATTTGATGACTAATTTAAGGTATCTACATGGAGTGTGGTGAGCAGGAATAAGGTTTATTGTCTTTGGCCAAGGAACCTCAAAGCAAAGAGAAGACAAGTAAGTTGCTAAAGCCCATACAAAGCTCAGAACAACACTGCAAATCCCCCAAAATCTCTAATAAATTAAATAAAAAAAATCCTGTAAAATTCTACACCAAAGGCTGTATCAAGAAGTCACGATTTTGGGGCTGTGCACATATTGGGAAATTATTATTTCCCACATGAGTAGTCTTAGAAAAGGTGTGATTCTAAGATGGATTATACAAAGAATTTTGTAGGACACATCAGCAACAAGAATTAAATCTTTACCGAATGGATTCCACAGGAGCATTTTCCAATTGAGATGCCCACTGTGATTAAAATATGAACTTCCAAGCTTGCATTAAGAATTTTTGCAATGTTACACCTTTAAATATGGTAAATAAAACCTGCCAAATAAATAGTTCATTGCAAGAACAAAACCCTGTATCTTTGTAAATATTTTATCTGAGAACCAATAGGCATAGTTTTATGAATTACCATGGAGCCCTATAAATTATAACATCATGAGAGTTTAAAATTGCAAAAAATCAAGATTTGAATAGACAAGCCAAATCATATTAAAGTGTAAGTGGCAATATTCCTAAGGCATAATACTAAAATTGATAAACACTGCTGACTCATAAAGTAGAAGTCAGTATCTTCCACAAAACCCACTGAGGCTGCAAGTATAAGAATTTGTACTAGATGGTTAGGCCCTATCTAGTCAAGGGCATATTGGCTGCTAAGGCAAAATAAAGCAACCATAAAGCTGGATTCATGCTTTTCATCTAAATTTTGTTAGTCTGTCTTGCCCTGGTGGGTCAGATTTGTGGCTTTTGAACAATCTGTTTTAATCACCTTCTAGAAAACACCTCAGAAACATTAATGCACAAGGAATTATCAGGAAAAAATAGTAGCATTGCTTTCCATATCTGCTCATTAAAACACAACGTTTAGGATGCTGGGGAAGTATCCATTCAGCACAGCACTCTAGAATGATGCAGCACTTTGGAAGAGAGGGCAGCAGTAATAAACAATTACTCTTCTATAGTAATGAAAAAAATCACTGAAGTAATTTATAAAGAGGTCGCAAGCACTTCAAACAATGGCATTTCAGTTCATGTCTGTTCTTCCATCAAGAGCACTGGTAATTAGTTATTCCTACAGTCACTTCCACATTTTCCTGTCTAAAATCTTGTCCTTGGTTCCTAAGTTTTCTGGTAACATAGTCAAATGAATATACAAGGACAGAAGATATGCAAGGGTGATAAGCACATCAATTCCTCCAGCCTTACCCCGTTTTTTGATAGCTTGGCTGGATCTGAGCAGAGTCAATTCTTTAGCTCTTGGTATTCCTTCAGAGAAAGGAAACTGGATAAACTTCCTAATTTGCTACTTATTTGTTAAATATTTCATGATATATATTCACAATGTATATAAAATACACAAAAATATGTGCTATATTGTTTCACTTTGATATTGATGTAATAGGAGCAGAATTGGCATGTATTTCAGAAATTTCATGTCAGATCTTCCACGAGGGAAAAACAAAGTAAAAATATCATCATTAAAATAAACTACATGAAAGAGATGCTAGAAAAGAGGAAAAAAATAGGGAGCCACTTGTCACCTCTATTAGCTTTAAAGATCAGTATTTCTTATGAAAAAATCTAATTGTCAAAACTGTAATGTGGCATCTGTGTACACTGAAAAGCACTCTTTAGGTCCACAGTAATTAGACCCCTTCTGCAAGCTCTAAATTGGATCTTGAATTGTTTGGGTTCACTGGCACTGAAATGCTATCCCCCTGTAGATGTTTCTCAAGGCTTTCTTGGAGGTTGATTGTTGTTTTGGGTTTTTTTGGTGTTTTGGTTTGGTTTGGTTTTCTTCCTTTTTACATGTACATTTTCCACCTCATTTCTAAAATACTGTCACTTCTAAATTGTATTTTACAGAACTTCACTAGGTTAAAAGAATTATAGAGTTTAACTTTTCTATCAATTGTAGAAAATGTTGCTGGTATGCAAGTTCTAGCATGCCTGTTGGAAATTGAGGCCTTTCAAAAATATTTCCCTTTCCTCATATGATTTGCAGTTACTTAAAGAGGAATTCATTGTGTTCTCTGGTTTGATTCAAGTCTGTTGTATGTCCCAGCAGTACTTCCTCCTGTGCTTTCGTAGCCAGCACATTGATATGTTTGCGTTCAAAAACCTATGCTTCCAAGTTATCAAAACTTGTAGTTACAACATCTGATGTAAAGCATGTAAATGATGCCTAAAACATTGTTTTTAATGTCAGGAGTAATTCTTTTATGTCAGGAGTGATTTCTCTTTGTTCACAAAAAAAATAAAAATAAAAAAAGGAAATGTAAAGATGGAAGGGGCAAAGATTAATATCTGTTTTCTTTACCTTTTCAGGAATAGAAATAATTTTGTTAGTTTACTTATATTTGTCAAACCTTTTGTCCGAATAGAAGCATAGCAACTAAACTACTACTAAGTTGATTTAATATTTTCAGAGGGCTTTGACCTATTATACACAAACCATATAGTTTTTACTTTCAAATATGCCTTCAATCAGTTGGTTCATATCTAAAGGATAACCAACATACAGCATTGTGTTGTAACGGTCTTGCATTCAGCTTGATTTCCTAATCTATCTAGGGTCAAATTAATCATAAACTTTTCTCCAGTTCCTTAGTCCTCAGTGCACAGGTTATCAGATTTTCCCCTCCTCTCACTTTTTATCAGTTATTGGAGTCAAGCCTAAGGGTAAAATCATTCCCTTTATTATTTCCATTTGTACAGGTTTATAGCATCAGTGCATGTGGATGACATGCACAAAATCCTGTCATGGCCTAACCTATTATTTTCTTGTTTATTGCTAAGGACATCTCTTTCAGTGCTTTTAGCAAACATGTGATGGCCTCAAATTTTATTTTCATTTCTGTGTTTCATTCTGTGGTGCTGATACATGTCACCAGCACTGACAGGATTATACTTACAAGGAACTAAAAAAGACCCCAACAACCTACATCCCTGAATAGGATGAATACATCCTAGCTAGAATTCCTAAGGGATGACAAAAGAAATACAGCCTAACTTTAGTGCTTAAATAGGGATTTTTTTCTTTCAGGTGAAAAAAAGTCCATAAATTCAGCTGTAAGAGTTGCATTTTAATGTCTTTTGCTGTTGGATCCAGACTAGAAAAGTACACATACTAAAAAATGGATTTTTCTCTAACTGAACCATAAATAGGTGGTATTGATGTCAGTATTTTGACCTTGTTCCTGCTTTGCTGCTAATTATAATTAATTATTCTCAATAGTAATTCTCTTTGAGAAATAATACACATACACAATGCAGCATGACACAGCCCTTTCATGGGATCAGTGACTGATGTAATAAAGGAAGCTGCTGCAGCTTAGACTGTCCTTCCCATGGCTCACATTGTACAGGAGGAAACTACAAACTCAAGTATAACCACACAATTTTCAAAAGGAAATTTTAAACTATCCATAGCTGCACACATGTATAGTCCTTAATACAGCTATATAAACCACAGGCCTTTATGAATAAATGAGGAAGAAGATTCTGAACTATTTTCAGATGAAGTGTGTGCAAAGTATTACGGTTATTCTACAATAAATCTATTGTATGGTGTGACATTTCATTATTGAAAATGTAGTCAACCTTTACTCATTATCTCATAAACCAAAAACCATCTGGTGGTATTTTGCTAATTAGGAATAATGTGATTTTACTATCAGTTTATATATAAGTGATAAGCTCAAGATCTAAAGAATTGCATGGCACAAGGAAAGAATTTTATTATCAACTCAATTGTGTTTTGGTATTTTCCTCCACAAATTCATTATTGATGCAACTGTCTAGCTTCCCTCATATTTTATTCTTTTCTGTTAGTTCTATGGACATAAAAGGGTTTCACAGAAGTTATGAACATTTCAATATCACTTCAAAACAAGGACTTAACTGCAAAGGTGTTCTTACCGAGGACTTTCATAGGTGCTTTACTGTAATATTTGCAACAAATTACCAGTATCTTATTATTGCAGGTAACTTAACGAACATTACTTCAGAATATTTCCACTAGCACCTGTGTAGTTTCTTTGAACACAGTGAAATGAATTACATCCTGCAGGATACATCCCCTGATAGCCCTGAGCAGAGATTCAGTCAGGCCATCAGAATCTCCTACTAGCAGATGTGTGAGTTTCCACTCTATGTATTTTTGGTTCAAACTTGCCTATAACTCTTAGTACTCAGCAGCCAAAAGAGAGGCTTTCAAAGCTTGAAGACCTGTTTTCACACAATAGCATGGAAGAACTAAAGGAACATATGCAATTTACACTGATGTTGCTGGCTTTAATCCCCCAAATTAGTTGCCTGGCTACTCAAGAGTATCCACATGAATAACAAGAAACTTTCTCATGCCAACTTAAGGAACAATAAATAATTACTTCAGCGGTCATAAAAGTGAACTACTAATGCAGAAGACTACTAAATCCTATGAGATCAGTGAGGCTGATGTGTTGAATAAATTAATAACAATAACTCCCTTTCCTCACTCCCCAAGCATGTTTAGAGAGAAATGTTGTCTTCAAAAGCATTGCTGTGGAATTCTGCATGGGGAAGAACCAAAAGATTCAAGAAGAAAATTATTCTCTAGCTTCACAAATGTACTTAGGAAAAAATAATGTGATAAGATAACATTTTGCAGTGAGGATGTATCCAGCTGTTGTACTGAATGCAGCATTCAAAAGCAAGAAATTACCTTATGGGGTAAATCCTAACAGCTGCTTTTGTGGCTACCTACCTATTTTGCACCTGAATTCTGCACTCGCCTTTCAGATTTAAAAGCTTCTTAAACTAATCTAAATTTGCAATAATACCATCCTACTGTGGCATGTCTTCTCTTTTCCCTGGCAGGAAGAGTCCAGTTCATATAGTATTTGTACCGCTCTTTTTATTCAGATTTTCCTCTCTGCTATCATCTGCCATTAAATATTACATAAAGGTATAAAAAACAATTTCAATGTATGAGACAATGAGGAAATTTTTCTAAGTTACAGAAATGGCTTAAAAGCTTCAAGTTCTCATCACTTCCAGAGTGCCTAAGCTCACAGCACTCTCAAACTTTTAGGTAGCTTCATCTTTACATAGACTTTTCCCTCCACACTGAGTTACAGGAGCTACTCCACAAATCCATAACATTCAAATGCATGTGACTACAAAATCCTGCCAGGCCTTCACTGAATCTTTAGGCATAACACACATTTAGAAATCTTATCCTAACTGCTTAAGCTAGTTTTTAAGGGACATGAAAATGCTAAGTATCAAAGGATGATCCTTAAAATACACACTCCTGGATGTAGATTTTAATCAAGTAAAGCTGACTTTAATTTCATCCAATGTAGTCAACATCCTGTTTTTAGAAGTTGCCTATAATTCAGCAGTAAAACAATTTCTTCTACGATGCACTTAAAAACATTGTTAGTCCTCATCTACAACAAAGTAACTTCAGTTATAGTATAGCAGCACTTCTAAAACCATCAAATATGTAACCTACTGAAAGTTAAAGGTCTGAGACCAAGGGCACATTTCTAGCTCTCTAAATCAGCAAGCCTTAATTATGATGGTTTATATTTCCATTTTTTTCTCTAAACTCCAGCCTATTCTCAGAAACAGGTAAAAAGATGTAACTGAAGAATACCTTGTTCCCCTGGGTAAATCTCTTTTCTATAGGGGACATACATTTTTTTAGATTACATCGATGAAGATTTCCTCCTGCTTTGAAGGTACACACAGATTGTCAATTTAGAGGACAAATAAATATTTGCATTTCAAAATTTATATATGATTTCCTAAGCACAGATCTATACACTTTATACAGCATATGCAAATGAATGCAGGAATGTTATGAAGACACCAGACCATTTTTTAAAAAGTTCAATTCCCTACTGTTTTATCTGTGTAAGAGAACACAGTTTCTCTTGGCACATCTAAACCTCAGCATGAAAAACTGGCTACAACAAGCACAATTAGGAAAGCTGCTTTGCATCTGCTGGACCACCATCCAAAGCCACTCAGTGTGGGGGCAAGCTTGCAAATTTTATTCCATCAGTTAATACAGAAAACCTTACATCTATCTCTTTCTATCTCTTTTCCAAATGGAGTAAATGTACTCACATTTTCTTCCCAAGGTCAGATGGAATTTAATGAAAATAAGTTACATTAACCAAAAAACCAAAGAAACAAATAAAACTTGAAGAACCCCCACTGAAAAAAACCCCAAATATTGCACAAAAAATCAAAAGATGGAAAGATTTTTTCCAGCAGCAGCTCCCTTATGCCATACAGTTTAGCACTGCAGACCTCAGTAATAAAATACTGCATATCTATACAAGATAGGAAAAGTGACAGAGATCACAGGGACCTTAGTTTTTATTTTCCTGACCTCTGTGGATTTACATTTTTCTCCATATCGTAGTGTTTCTTTTCCATAACATTTAATGTAACTTTCATAAAATGAATCAGAGAGGGAAAGATATGAGGGGTAATTCAATCAGATTTGCTTTGATTCATGTTAACACATCTTTGTGCACCAGTTAATAATTGAGTAGATTTTGCAATACTGAAAAAAATGTATTTATGTTATTCAATTAGAGCAAAGGAACTGTATTCCATACATTTTCAAGGCATGAATATTCAGATAACCAGTTTGGATCACTTAAGATTCATCAATTCCCCAACTGTTAGCACTCATTCTCCACAAAAGGTCTCCTTACATAACCTCAGCTCAGGCATTAGAAAATGCAATTCCCCAAAGCATTAGTCACTTCCAAAAATTTAGGTCAGAGAAGATTTCTACATTTCAACATCAAAATGATATTTCCCTGAAAACACACAGGGATTTGATTCTATTTCCTTCAAAAGTTCTACTGAATACAACAGCAAGCAAAGCGCAATCATCAGTCCTTCAGCTGGGCCTCGTGCCTGCACATCAGAGAAAAAGCGCAAAGAGAGAACTCTGGAAATATGACATCTCTCAGGTGATGTGTGTGAAGTGAGGAAAAGTATCTCCACAAGTATTTTCTTTAATTGCAGAACATCTCCTCTACACTTCTCACCTCAGAAAACTTATGGCACATTTGATAGTTGGCTGAAGCAGGGCTTTTAAGAAAGTATTAGAAATACATAGGAAAAAAACCACCAAACACCTCTCCCAGCCCTCTGGGACATGGAAATTATTATCTTATGGGTTACATACATTATAAGCAAGTGACTCTTGTCTGTTAAACCTCCCTTCTAAATTAAGTGAAAATTAGATACAGAAGCATAGGGGAAAAAGCTAATTTTAAAAAATATTTTTTTTAGAATACATAAGTAACAGGTAAAGGTTCACAGAACTCAGTGACAAGCAATATTACTGCTGGTTTCCTGCTAGTAATGTACAATTGGTAAATGACATCATTAAAGGAAAAAAAAGCAAACACCAAACCTCAAAAAAAAAAAAAAAAAAAAAACCAAGAAATTAGGCTGATACTACCCCAAAACCTAGTGCTGTGGCTTCATGCAACTCAGCTTTTTTTTATATCCTTTCTCCCTCTACCTATAAACTGGTACTATCTACATGTGCTCCCTGCTCTAACAATACATGGAAGGGGCTTAGTCAGGTATTTTTCTTCCACCCAGTTTTACTCCTCTTCCCAACATGGACTAGAGCAGAGCAGGAAAACCAAGATGAGTACAGACTCTGGGAGGACAGCTGCTGAGGGGAGGAACTGTTACGGAACAGGGCTGGGGGGTGTCAGCACTACCTGATACTGTAACTTTCACCATGGGTGCAAGCTCCCCATGAACACGGCTGACTTCAGGAGGAAAACCAAACTGACCAAGCAGCAGGGGAGTGAGGAAGGCATATAAATCCCTCTTGAACCCTCTCAAAACTATCCTACAGAAAGCAGCAATATTATTACACACTGCAGACTACAGTGTGCTAATTAGCAGTATTATCATCATGAAAGATAATTTATGTTTCCCACTAACCACAAAACATAAGGACTGTGGCCATCATGGAGCCACGGGGAGAACACAAGAGCTCTCCTGGCCACTTGCAACTGCAAAGGTAGGAAGGAAGTATGTTCTTTCTAAAGCTGTGGGTCTAAGATTTATCCATTATGTTCCTAGCAGATCTTGTTTTCATAGGTGATACCAGAGACGGTAACCATTGTGTTTTGAAATCTGCAACACTCACTTTAAGCACAGTAAAGAGCTGGCACTTCATCATGTCTTTTGGCAAAAATACTCACCTCTACACACACACATACACCCCCCTTTAACAAAATGAATAAACCCAAATAGTGCGATAAGAACCTCAGATTCACTGAAAATTTAGCTGCTTCATATGGAGGTTATGTGAATCGACACAGTGGTCTCCTTTCCTTTTGACAGGAAAGTAGCAGGTGTTTGTAACCAACAGTACAAATCAAAGACATAACTAAAGTAGGAACAAATCCAATATAAAGAAATAATATGTTTTGTTGATATTAAGTGCTGCTACTCAATCTTCAAACTTTTGCCACAAGGAATCATAAAAATGCCTATAGAAAAAAGTAATATTGTAGAAACTCTTAAATATAAGGCACTTTTCTTTTTTTTAATTTATGCCAGTTACAACTGTATACCTGAAATGATAATGAAAATATCTCTATAATTTTTTCAGCTGAATTCTGTAACTCTCATAATCTCATCTGGCAACTCTTTAAATATGAATGCATTATTTCAGTGTTAGCTACAAAACAAACTTGAAACAAACCAACAAACAAAAAAACCCCACTTTGAATCCTGCAGCCTTCAACTTTGTTTCTACCTCTACAGTCTAAGTAGTACTGAATTGAAGAGGTGAGGGAAAACGTGAAAGTGCCATGATCATCACCTTTAAAAATCTGTTCTCTCATTAGCAGTTTGCTAGCTTCATTACTAAGAAATAAGACCCAGAAAAGGATTTTGAGAGTCTGGGTTTTAGTGCAGATTTTAGAGTCCTTTGTTAGGACTTCAGCTGAGACTTTTACTGACATACAGAAATTTCACTATCCATCTATGACTGTTTCTAGCTTGAGAAAGATCAGCAGAGACTAAATGAAGGTTAGTCTGCTCAGTTATATAATTACTTAAGGGAAATTATGTTATAAAGACAATTGAGAAAAAAGAAGTCTATCAAAAAGGCGACTGAAAGCCCCAAATAATTGTTCACTTTAAAGCCCCTCTCTGGAGAAGCACTTACATAATCATAAAATGTATAAATTAAAAAAAAATAGTGTCAGTAGATCAGGACTGAATTTTAAAGAGCATTTTCACACTAGAGATACTGGAAGTATTTAACTATGACTTTAGTACTTTTACTGCCACAACCATGTAAGAAAGATGTGCTTCCTCACATGGCTTGTAATACCCATAGAATACAACTGTGAAGATTACAACTTCTTGCAAACCTTAAAAGAGCCAGGAATGTAGTATTAACAACCTTTTGTTTAAGATCTACTGAGGGATCAAAAGAAGGTTTGCAGATTAACATACCACCTGAAAATGACTGCGCTTTTTTTAAAAAATATATGTAAAATATACATTACTATATACACTACAGATATATTTTTATATATCTATATAATAAAAAATGTAGTCTGTGAGAAACTCTTTATGAAGTTCACACAGTTTGAAAATCATTCCTTCTTTGTCTGGTACCAGCATCCTTGCATATGATTTCCTAAACCAACTGAATTTTTCTCTCACCTTTGTCTTGATGTCTAAGATGCCACCTTGAGGCACCTTATCAGTGGGTCATTAAATTCCAGGCTTGCTTTTAATTTCCACTTCTTCCAATCAGTTAACTGTGACTAAAAAGAAAGCCTCCATGTAGTGTGGAGTTTCCATTTTCTGCCTTATTGAATTTTATCTGCATAGAGTCAGAAATACACCTAAATAACCAAATTATCCCACCCATTCACAGAATCAGATATATAAATAAGCGCTACCTGAAATATTTTTCTACTTTTATTCTCTATATTATTATTAGGCTCAAAATGGTCTTTGCATTTGAAGGAGGAAAACAGCTATCTTCTGAGTATTCTGTTATTTTCCTCAGAATTAAATTACACTAGTAACAGACTGCTTGCTCTTCCTCCACACAATTCACTGACACTATATACAATGTCTATATCCACGTTGTGATGTTCAAGTTGAGAGCCACCCTAGAATCTTCAAATGATGCCCTAAGAGGTTACAAACACCACTAATAAGTACTGGTCCTGGTAGCTCTCATGTAGTTTATAACATGACTGCACACATTAATAGCTCCCTTTTGTACACTGGAATTACTTTGATGAAAATTTTCATTCCTGTTTTTCTTTTTTAAGACATAACTAAAAAATGCAATAGTTCTTACTATAGAGCTTGCACAACATTCACGGTTTTTAGAAGTAAAACACACTTAAGTAAATAAATGCTTTGAACTTCCATCATGTCTCTTGTCAAAACTTCCCTAAATTAAGTCTTTGGGACAGTAGTATCTAATGATAACATCAGTTAAATCCAATGCTTTATTGGAGAGGTAATCTGGTAAATTTTCCTGTAAAAAAGCTCTATCACCAATGCCACAAAGCATATCAGCCTCTCAGACAAAAGGTTCTCTCTTAATTTTGGCGTACTGTGGCTAATTATACTCCACTGAAAACAATTTCCTTATGTAAAAACATTGAGACATATAGCCTGACTTCCAGTTTCCTTTCATATTATATATGTATGGATAACTTTATATAGTAGAAAAGTAGAGATCAGTTTGTGCTCCATTTACCCCTTGAATGATTTAAAACATTCACCTGTGGAGGCACTATGCCTGTTTGTCCAATATATACATATCAGAATTCTTTGTAATAAAAGTTTTTCTCTGTCTTCTAGGAGATTTTTATCTGCCCACAACCAAATGTAAACAGGCTTTTAAAAAAACCCAAATACAGTTCATTTGATACTTTATCACATTAAACAAACACAGAAGCTTATCTTTTATAATTCCAAGCTTGTATATCATTGACCCTAGCAGGAAAGGTTGCATCCTTCTGTCAGGCCATCAAGCAATTAGGGCATAAAAGACAAGCTGCCTCCAAATCTATTGTAATTCCTTGAAACTGCAGACCGAGGTATTCCATAAAATCTTAGGTAAGGTGTTAATACCAGTAAGATCCTCCACAATGCCTCATGAGAAGCAAGCTGGAAAATTCTAAGCTGCTGCCAGTCTCCTACACAGGCACAAGAACAAGTCAATGTATACTTTGTGTCCCCACAGTGGCTTGACAGAGGCACAGCTTATGATGAATCACAGCAAAAAAACGTAATGTGGTAACTACCTACAGAATAAATTGCATTTTTTTTGCGCAGTAAAGCCACTTGATAAATTGTTTTCACTGTGCACCTCTGGCTATCTTCACCTGCCCTCTGCCAACAAATCCCTCTCTCTCTCTCTCTCCTATTTCTGACATCCCTAGGTAGCAAGCCACAAGGCACAGCTACTGTTTAAAAATTATCACCCATCTAAAAGCAAATCCTAGTTTTCTCAAACCCCACAATTTTTCTTCTAAAAGAACTTAAAAACCACACAGCAATTAACTTGAACACATGGAGGTGTTACTGACCCCCAGTAAGCAATGCTCTCAAATTTGTATGTGTGTCTACTTTCCACAGTTGAGGGAATGGTTGATAGAAACATTGCTTAACTTTACATGTCTAGAGAATGACAACTTCTAGATGACCTTTATTGTCGGCAAAGAGAGACGGACACTTCTGTTGTATTTGTCACTAACCTTATGATGATCTTGACCACATCCTAGAAAGATCTTTATCTCTTCACCAGCTACAAAGTGGGGGTCTACACCACAGGTTCACATGTGGGTGCCTATGTTGGGAATGTTTTAAGTTAAGGAAGATATATGCTACTTTTAGTGTAAAACAATGAGGAAGCTCTGTCCTGTTTAGCATTGCTGTTAAGTTACATAATACAGAAGAGTATATGGGTAAAATACAGTGAACACTTTGCTTAGCAACAGGTAGAGGAACATAATTCACTTCATGTGACTGCAACATACAAAACACTTGGTGTGTCCAGAAGGGAGTCTTGCAATGACTGATTATTGAACAACTACAGCTTGAAAAAAACCCAAACAACCTAAAAATCTTTGACTGGAGTGCTATTTCCACTTTCACACAAAAAGGAGAAACTGATCTACAGAAAACACAGATTGTTTAAATACTTTCAAATGCTGCAGGAAAATAGGAAATATGAAATGGTTTGTAGCAAAAGCCAATATTCTAAGATAATAACTTCTTGCCATAATCATTAACACACACACAAAAAAAAAAACTCACAAAAAAGCAATGTTGGACATGCATAAAAATTCTGCTCTGAAAAACATACCACTGAGCAGAAAATAAGAAACATAAAAGACAGCAGGTGAAAGCACTTCTTAAACAGCACAAAACTATAATTTCTTCCTCCCTCTTTTAAATGCCAGCATAGTTAGATCCTTGTTTGTACTCCCCATGTTGTTTGCAAGATGAGAAAGGCTCAGAAAAGTCAGATGTTTATTTAATGTAAAAATGCCATTACTAAAAAACAATTAGTAATAGATCTAGAATGGAGATAAGAATCAGATGAGAAAATAGCAACTTTACATTCTCTAAAACAACTTTTTTCTAACAAAATCATCTTATTCAACATCTAAAGACAACATGCAATAAGGCTGCTGAATAATCTTCAGGGGACAATCTTTTACCTAAAACCCCTCTTATTCATCCTTTTTATGCCCAGAATTTAAGCAGAGTGAAGGCTTTGTACAGCTGACTTAATAACATGCAGCAGAGACTGAAAGACCAGGAAGACTGAACTCAAATATGAGACCCCTCCTCCCAAAATTCTTATTAAGCAGCCAGCCAGCTGTCTGTAATAAGGGTTGTAGAGAGCAAACAAACTAAGATCATCTTTGTGGAACAGCAAGCTTTTCAGCATCAGCACAAAAGCTTCAGTTTAATGTGTTGTAAAGCTAGCTTCCCAATAAATGTAAGAAAAGGTCATTTTTGATTGAAAACAGCATTTTGGTAATAAGAATTATCTAATCAGCTTCTGAACATGTTTTTCTTTTATTACCAAGATGTAATAAGCAAAGGACCATTTGTGGAATAAGAGGTTACATTTCAAGGATTTTTTCATAGGTTATATTCAAGGAAGCAATTCAGCGTGGTCTTTCCTGCCTCCTGTTGCAGAGGATATGGCAGAGCTTTGACTGACAACTTGTGAAACCTAAGGAAACATTTTCATTTTACATATGCATTTACTATCTGCAAAACCTGAAAGTGATATATTATGTAATGCATCTCACCAGTTCTCTTCCCCTTCCCAGACATTTACCACCTTTTACACCTACTTAAAATAGCACAGTGTAGTATATAATGCAATTATTTGCTTTCACCCAGAGAAGTCTGCAATACATAAAAAAGAACCATTAAAAGAGAAAAGGTACCATGCCAAATCCAGCATACTCTTTAGGTTTTGACAGCTGGTTCCAGCAGATACCACAGCCAGTTTTCCAAGTCACTTGCTGAAGACTGTGTTTTGCAAACCCAACTCCTTTCTCATGCTCCTTTCTTTCTCCCACACAGATTTCATGGCTGTTTCTCTTTGAGACTTCTGTGCAAAAGCCTCTGCTCTAGGGAGAGATCCCAGGCCGTACTGGACCTCTGCTTTTTGGCTCTGACCACACAAACACCTGCTATTTCTCCAATACCACTGACTTATTATCATAGAGGCATAAAAAGAAATACATCAGTATAAGAAAGATCTACATACGCAATCTTGTAGCCTAAATGATAACAAGTGGAGAACTTACTGCTCTCTACAACTACTGACAGGAGGTTGTAGCGAGATGGGTGTTGGTCTCTTGTCCCAAGTAACAAGTGATGGGACAAGAGGAAATGGCCTCAAGTTGTGCCAAGGGAGGTTTAGATTGGATATTAGGAAAAATTTCTTTGCCAAAAGGGTTGTCAAGCACTGGAACAGGCTGCCCAGGAAAGTGGTTGAGTCACCATCACTGGAGGCATTTAAAAGACATGTAGACATGGTGCTTAGGGACATGGTTTAGTGGTGGACTTGACAGGGCTAGGTTAATGGTTGGACTTTATGATCTTAAAGGTCTTTTCCAACCCAAATGATTCCATGATTCAAAGTTATTTTAGAGGGATTGATTACTCGAATATTACAATATAATATACAATTGAAGAAGTATTAGAAGTTACAAAATTAGCAATTTCACTCAATATTAATGTTATCAGGGGACAAATTCAATCTACATTTCACACAGTTTACCACGGGGTAGGAAGAGTTTTCTGCAACAAAACTAGGCCCATGCACACGCTATTTATATGGAGGAAGCCCAAACAACGGACGCCTGAAGAGAGTTACACAATGTATTTAAAACCAGAGGCTGCTGAATGTTTCATATATTCTTGTTCATAGATATTTCAAACTTATTTTTTTAATTGTATTTTGAATAAAATTTAATTACTTACAAGCCAGTCAAAGAAGGTTGTTCCGTAGACTGAAGAAAAGTTCATCTCCCTCTCCCCTCATTTCCAACTAATGTTTTCATGAAGCTTCCTCTACCAGCACCTCCCAGTGTATTTAATGGTAGAGGCCAAAGAAGAAAAGATCCCCATGCAAAGTTATAAAAAAATACTGTGGAAAGAAACATTAGTGGCTGAAGAATTATAGTGTCAGAATACCTGGGATAAGGTCATATCAAACAAAGGGGAGGTAAGTGGCTTTCTGGGTGGGCAGATGACATGGATTGTACAAAAGACTTCTCATTAAGTCTTTACTGTACATTTTTCTAATACTCCTTACTTCTCCTGGAAAATCTCATGAAGGTCTGTATGGATGACACCATCTCAGAGAGATGCAATTTAAGCACACTGAAAGGCACTGAAGAACTCTTAGTACACAGAAGGTGGTCTAAGATACTGGCAGTTGGGTAGAGCGCAGAGAGGGCATTAGCTGTTTGGTTTTTACAGCTGAATTTTTTAAACAAAGTTCAGGAAGCTTCATAAAGGTTAAAGTTGCTACTGGATGACTGCCATCATGTAGCTGAGGCCAGGCATGTAACTGTGCCTAATTACAGACCATGTTTAATCCACCAGATGATCTGGCTGTGCAGAAGTCTGGCAGGAGCTGTCAAGATACATCACCTTCAGGGGCTCAGTGAAGGCAGGCTTCAGAAGCTTTACTTCAGTTTTGCAACATTTCCGTGAGTGCACCAGAAAGCTGTTTAAAAATTAGCTGTTTTCTACTCTAATGAACCCTTTACGACACTGAATATTGGTAAGCAAATTCAGCACCTATCCAGAGCCAAGGAGCTACAATATGCTACCTAATGATGTGAACATAGGGTATCCTGAATGTATCTTCTGATTATGACCATTAGGTTTCCAGATCCCTTTATTATGCAGGTATTTTACAGGTTATCTCTTGACTTTGACAGCCAGCAGTAAATGAAGGCAGAGTCAAGAGTTTCTGGAACAGAGTGAATTATTTCCCTAACTACCAGCCATCATAGATACCGTATTTCCACACGAGCACTTGATTTATTTATATCCAAAAGTTAATGCAGTGTTATAGCAAGGAAGTATAAGAGACAACCTTTCAACCTGCTCTCCACATCACGACCAGGATGAAGTGAAAACAGCACTATTCAGATAATAGCAATGTCTGCCTGTTTGCTAGTTCAGGGGTTTTCAGACTTTTCTGATTCATAGATACAGAAGAGTTTTAAATGGAAGATACAGCTTTTGAAATATTAATACACGCTCACCTCTGAACACAGGATGTTCATCTCACTGTTGAGTTTCCCAACACACAGGCCTCGAAAGCAGCACGGGGACCCCTAGGAGGCTGCAGATGCCAGGCGGGGGCAGCGGTGCAGGCAGGGCGGCCGCTGCTCTCCCAGAGAGGAGAGCCTGCTGCCTGCCCAGCTGCCTGCTCCCCCTTGTGTGCCACCCCTCCCAACCCCCATCCTCCACAAATGAGCTTCAACAAATGCCGATGCCCAAGAGCTGTTTGTACATGTCTATACAATGTAACAAACTTTGAGCCATACATTTGCAGCGATTCCCTAACACCCCAGCAAGCTACGGTGCAGGAGCAAAAGATGCACCCTGCATGGCAGTCGTGCCACAAGAGCAGCGTGGCAGGGCCCAGAGCACATGTCCCGTGCCCACCTCAACTTTTTGGGGCCACCCTTCTGGTCATCACGGGAAGCACAGCCTGCTTGGCTAGCAAGGTCCCGCTGACCACCCACGGCAGGGCTGCGTGTCCATCCCAGGCCAGGCCAGGCCAGGCCACCCACCTCCCAGCCGCAGGCCAACCCGGGTGTTCCCAACCCCCCACCCCCTCAGGCCACAAGCACATCTTCAGTCCCTTCTACTCAACCAGCTCCCCGAGGACACAACTGTGGCCTCTCCCCAGCCCAAAAACACAGGGGCCCCACTCCAGCCCCTCGCCCTCACCTCTGCACATGGACCCCAGAGGCAGAGGTGGGCTACAGCACCAGCTGTTCATGAGGATGCTAGAGATGGGCGACATGTAGGAAGGAAAAGGCAGGTGCCCCTGGGGTGGCTGAAGGAGAGCTGGATGTGCAGGGGCATTCGCAGCATCTCTCTGCGCTGCCTCTTCGCTGGGGAGAAGGTGCAGCCATAAACATGGCCAGCTCAGCTGGGACCCGAGCCCTCCTCCCTGCCAGGCAGGAGCACCCCTCATGCTCTCGAGGGATCAGCTCCTCAGGAGAAAAGCCCTGCATTTCACATGCCTTGCTATTGGAAAGAAAGATTTTACCGTTGCCAAACACCAACAAAGGCATAAACTGCACAAACGCTCCCCCACACCTGAAATACCACCACTGAGAGGTGGCACAGCATGCACACTTCAGGACAGTGTGACTGCTCCTGCATGTCACAGCCTCTCTCCTTTTTTTCCCTCTCATTGCCACATTTTACATTTCCTGCAACTCCCAACATTTAATAGCTGTTTTTTGCAAACAGTCAAATATGCAAACCTTGCTTGAGTTACACAGTATCTCCTTGTTTTAAGATCCATCTCATGACAGCAGCATATACTTAGGATGGTTGAATGCCTCTGAGTAATGATTTGAAAAATCAGAGAAATGCAAAATATTATTTAAGTAGCTTGAGAAATGATCAGTATCCTCATTTTAGTAACATTCATGGTGAGAATGACTAAGACATATACGACAATGCAGACTAATGTTTTGAAGATGGCTCTTGCTTTTTGGTTTGAGTGGTGTTTGGTTTTCTTTCCAAACATGAAGTAAACCAACTGAATGGTACCTCTTTCAGCGACTTGTAAGAACTGTTCTGAAAAAACATAAATCTTACAAGTCAGCTTAACTTACTTTCAAACAAATTCACAGGCTGGATTCACTTATGATATAAGCAGAGATTAACCTCTTCAAGTGGCTTCAGCACAGGATTTTGCCACTTTACCAAGTCTTAGTAGTTTCTCCCACCAGGCAAACCAACGACCCGTTCTGCCCCTGCAAAATCTATGCAGCAAACTGAGATGCATTAACACTGGACTAACACACAATGAGCTTTAAAGTGAAAAGCTCTTCAGAAAATGACAAAGGCAATCCAGCCCTGGAAGGACACCTATTTCAGGTTTAATGGACTATAATGTAGGGAGGGAAACTTGGACTGTCTGTATCTGCCTGATGTTGGCTCTCAGCAGCCAGGCTCTGGTGAGATAGATCATGCTGACTTTTACTGGCACTGCTGCCTCTGCCCTGCATCCTTCACGTGTAATGGATCATCTTGGCAGAGGATGCTGCTCTGCTAGACTCCATATTCAGACTCCTCCACTGACCTTACAATTTGTCTTACCTCATTTTTCCATACTTTTTTTTCTTGCTTATTTTGATTTTAAGACTTTGGGCAAAGGCTATTTTGGTGCCATCTTGGCATGCATGCTTTAAAATCACAGCCACTGGTGCTGCTCCTGCTGCCAGAGTCACTGGAGCAACCATCACTTCCATCAATCAGTTCCTTTAGAGCAAACTCAGAACAGCAGGATGTACTGCAGCAGGGTCTCAAAGCTTCACACAGAAAGCAGAGCAGCCCCTGCAAGGCCAACAGCTCATGTTTTGTTTGGGTGGACTGGGAGGAACCATGCTGACAGCATCAGCCAATTCAAAACCCAGGCTCAGCTTCAGGCAGGCGCTGGGGCTGTGGATGCTGGAGCGAGAAAGTGTGTTCTGTGATTCCGTCCAGCGGTGCTGTTGGAGCTGCTCTGGGCACTGACCCCTCATGCTGAGGAGGGGCAGCAGCCAGTTAAAGCCTGTCTGCAGGGCTCTGCCTCAGCAGCATATGACAGCTACCTAAGCTGTTTTCTGACATCTTTCTCACTCAGCTGCACTTTTCTCACTTCTCTTTATGTAGGCTCTTATGGCTTTTTCTATAATGTTGAATATTTTAGCTGGGCTCCTTACATAAACTTTCATCACATGGATGCAAAGACGGGAAATTGAAAGAAACTTAAAAGAAACACAAGGGTTTGCAAGTAGCTTTGATGTTCTCTAGCTTTTTATTTATAGAATACAGATTAAATCCCTTTTGTTAACATCTATTGTTGTTTTATAATGGGCGCTGCAAATGCTTTGATAAATGAATTGAAAGAGTTTGCAGCAGCTCCTGCTAAGTGCCCTGACTTGCTAAAAAGTGGGTTCTGCAAAAATGTGTTTCTGACTGAAAAATGGAACAAAAAAAATTCATCTGATTTTGGATGGTTATGAAATAAAGCAATTGCTTTGTGGCTGTGAAATGCAATTTCTTTGCTCACACGTAACCCATAAAATCTAGCTTCAACTAACCCACGTATCTGCATTTGACAACCATAATCAGTAAGTTTACTCTTCAGCTATTTACCATTTATATAACTACATTGCTTTGCTGAGACCCTACACATCCCTTTTCTCCTGCCTCTTGCATCTCTATTATAAGTACCTTTTTATTATCCATTGGTGTATTTTGCTTCTGAGGTGGACTTCAGACTCTTTCTTCATTAAATATGGACCTGTTTGAAATTTTCTGCAGATGTCTAAAATCATCCCAAAGGTGGCAAATATTCTGAGACTTGATGACTAGAAAGAATTAGTAGTGAAATGTATTACGAATGAGGCTAGGTTATGTGGACTCTAGCAGTAGTGGCTACTGCTATTTCCCTTCTTATTTCCATTCAGCCACCTCATGTTGTTTTCATACCTGTTGCCGTCCTCAGCGCCACTGTTCCTAATAGCAGTGCTTTGATCAGAGGAGGCTTTCAGTTCAGAACTTTCACAAACGGACAGATAACCTGAAACTCAAATGACAAAGGTCTACAACAGCACAAGCGCTGAGGCACCTAGCATGCAGTTTAAGTGGAAGATAGTGGCCTGGATCCACGGAGGATGTTTCACAGACCTCCAGCTCTCCCTACAAGCCATATCCGTACCAATAAATTAAACAGGCATAATAACCTCAAGGTCTGCTGGTAGGTACATAGTAGTTATGTACAGCAAAAAGTCAGAAAGCAGTCGTAGATAAGACACCCTTCTCAGTCTGTATGGTGCTCAAACTGCCATTTCCCATCACATAATCTGCAAATGACTTTTCCATCACTCTCCCTTTTGATTGCTCATTTTCTGGTCTCCCACAGCTGCATTCAGCACAATGCTGCAGTTCCTTTTACCAAATCCAGATGTCCTCTTGCAAGGTAGCAATGTGCATTTGAGTCTTCTCAGGCCATAGAGGAAACTGAAGTCAGAACTTGAGAGCACTGGATGAGTGTTCCAACTGTGAGGCTACATGTAAAGGTCAGCAACTTGACTGTGTAAAGGAAAAAAATCAGGTATCTGTCCATACTGAAAAGGACCATTTTCAGGGATTAATTCCAGATTTGGGGTTATGAATTTCAATCTTTCAGAGTTCCAAGCTCAAGTGTTCAAGGAGGTATGGAATTTGTAAAAAATACCATCCTCCACAACCTAAGTTGGTAAACAGTCTTACCAAAAGGATTTTTTTCTCAGATTTATATGCTTATATGAATATAAGCCTTTGCTATTTGCTCTTCCCACTAGCTGTAAGTGCAATAGCAGCACGATTCACTGCTTCGTCATCTGAAGATCCCACTTAATGACATATAATAAACCTTGGGTTACTACAACATCCAGCTTATTTCTCTTGATTTTACGAAAAAAGAATCTCTCCCTCCAGTCTAGTAAATTATTCTCACTTAGCTGATATCATCTGCAAGGTGATTTCAGAGTAGGAAAAAATTGCACCCTTTTTTCATTTATTTGTAGTCTGTTTAAACTATTCAGGCCTCCTTTCTTAGCCACCTCTTCCATCTATACTGGTCAGAAGAGTAAAAGATGCTCAAACAATTAGCACATTTCTTTTATTCATATTTTAAACCATGTCATTTTCAATATTTAATGATTTCCAGCTCAGTTTTGCAAAAATAATATTTGGGGTATTGAACGTGCTAGTTAGCTGCCGTTCCTCTCCTATTTTAGCTGCTTCCTGATCTTTTCTGCAAGCAGAATGTTCTCTTTTCAGTTCAGTTTTTTAACCCCAAGGACTTGAACTCTATTTTTAGCCTTTGTATGAATTTCCAATCTAATGCATTTAAAGGACCTATCACAGATGTCTAAAACCTTGGAAGTAATTAATTAAGTCCCACTATTTCCAGACTACATCAAAACAATTTGTCATTGCATGTAAAATGGTATAATCGAATAGTATAAATGTTTTCAGGCCAAGTCTTGCTATGAATTATTTAGTTCATCTCTCCTAATTAAAGACCTATTGGAGGATTAATGTCTCATAACCTGACAAACTACTTTACTAAGTAACAAATTATCCATATAATAACCTCAAACTAAATTTATATAACTTGAGTAGCAATTTGCATAAGGATACAAATACCATTGAAACAGACAGTACTCTGCCTTGATATTCAAAACATAGTAAGATATTTAATCTGCATTCAGGAAAGGAATTTGGACCAAATGTAAATTACACTGGAAAAAATAATTCACTGGACGTCTGGTTTTTTTCAGCATTTACATAAATATCAGTTTATAAGGACTGCTTCTATGAATACAGCAAGATAAAGTAGTTATGCTGTAAAATGGAAGCACGTTTTCTCATGGAAATATGACTTATTTTCCCCTGTAATGCACACAACATACATTACTTGGTTATAGAATTTGTATTATAAACCTACAGCATATGCTATGCACCTGAAAGTGGTTGTGAAAAGAAAACAATGCCAATGGTTCAAAAAACATAGTGAAGGATGAAATAGGTCAATATAGAAATACAGGTCAGTGTAGAAAGATGAAACATTGGGACAATATAGAACAACTGCCTATATTGATGAAAGGAGGAAAGCAGGATGCAATGCTATGCTTTTACCAAAAAAAATTGTTCCAAATTGGCTGGTTGACAAAAATTGATAAAGCTAAACATTAACGGTAAATAAAATAGATACAGGAAAACCAGGCCATGATTCTTTATAAGCTCCTTCTTTGTCTCCTAGGGCACTGGCCGTCTGTTCCCAGGACTGGAGACCCAGCTCTGATCCAGCCCAACTGTGTAACTATACCTCCAGTTTCTGAGAAAATTACTCAGTCGGGAGAAAGAATAATGTGAGGAAGACAAGAAAAGAAAAATTAGACATAGGGTACAGTTGTTGAGATGGGGCTCGTTAGTAGCTCAAGGGCTCAACAGGGAAAGGTAAGCCAACGTTCAAGAGGGAAAGGTGCACCCAAGAGGGAAAAGCCACGGATGCTGGTCAAGTGAGTTGGGAATCATCGGGTCACAGGTCTGAGCTGCCAGTGACAGCAGCGATGACAGAGCTGGTGGCAGACGGCAGCTCAGCAGCGCTGCGGAGCCAGTGCTGGGGGCTGCAGAGGCTGACCCTTCCCTGCTGGGCTCATGCTGGCCGGATGTGCTGCATGCTTAGCCTAAGAGCTAATGCTAATGCTTACGGACTGATGCTTAGCCTAATAGCTCATTAAATCCCACCTATCTTCTGTGTGCTAGTTAGACAATAATTACTTTATACTTTACGCTACATATATCCTGTATCCTACGCCTTTTTGTACCGGCTAACGACACTTGAACAAACTGATCCAAACTGGCAAAAATGCCTGCCACTTTTATATTTCTTCCCCTGAATACATGACCTATTTCTGCTAAGCACAGCAGACTAGGCTATGACTGCACAGCTTCTGGGTCCCAGTCTTTCAGACTCTAAACCCAATTACACCTTATTTCTGGTTTCTTTTCACCTGGCTTTTACCGGACTGCAGTTGTCTCTCAAACTTTTTAGTAAAATGAAAAATAAATGTCAACTCTTCTTGTCTCCCTTTAGCATCTGCAGAAGAAATTGCAGTCAACATACATATTGCAGTCTGACTGGAGACAAATAAGTGCTTAGAGTACATAGGGAAGAAAATTGATTAGGTCTCTGTGTCTTTGATCCCATAAACTCCACTATAATATACATAATTACAACAGACAATACTGAGAAAAAACCAAACCCTGCATTCTTATATACACCAAATGCCTGCAAGAAAGGTGAAAAATGGCCAGTCAGAACATCTTACTTGGTTCATAAATAGAAAGGAACAAATGAATTTGGAGCTGACTTCTATAGTTTTGGGGAAAGCACATGAAAGTATATGTTTTACTGAAGAACCCATAGGAGGGAAGGCAAATTCCCCAAATCCACAATAAATATGATTTTAATACACATCCAAATCCAATAGTGAAACAGAAAAAAAATCCAAAACAGAGTGAAATTTCAAAAACTACTGTCCTCCCTGACCAGTGGTTTAACAAGCCTCTGAATTACCTAACCTTGCAAAATTGCTTCTTAGGAGGAAAAAGCCCTTTGGGTAATAGAACAGATGCCTCTGAAAATCAGGCAATAGTTAAAATGCATAAATATTAGCAAACCTAACAGAACAGCCCTCAGGGTTTAGTTTGTTGTGATCTTGGAATACAGCATGGCATAACTTCCATTACATAATAAAGGGTTTTCAAAATTCCTGTATGAAAAATGGAAGAGAAGAAAAATACAAAACCTGTACCATATTCTAGACATATGAAAAAAATATTACAAGCTGTTAAAATTACTGGAGAAGTCTATTTTTAAAAGAATAATCAAACTGCAAAATACGCTGCAATTTCTCTTTCAGTTAATGCTCAATAAAATGTAGAGAATAACATGGAAAATACAATGCCTTCAAATCAATTATGACTGTCTTTGCATTACCCATTCCCTATAGAGATGCCTATGCTTCTATAAAAATATCCCTCCATCTTTAGAATTTGGGAAGCATCAGCTTCACTGTAGGTCCATATTCTGTGTTTTGTATAAGCTACATATGTGCACAAGCGCTTCTGCTGAGTTGAAGGGAAAAAAAAAAAAACAGTTTTGCAGAGTTCAGTCTTCTCAGAGTCCCAGCCTCTGTGTATCTCCTCTATGGTTTGTCCTCTGTACCAACCAGCTGTTGTAAGACTCAGTGGCTGGCCTGTGTGCCGTTCAGTTTGGCTGAGCCCAGTGATAAAATGCACACCAGCTTCTGCAATTGGCAGTTAAAACCCACTTATCATATACCCTGCTCTATCTATATTGCTTCTGCCCTACCCCAATAACCCCTGCTACCAAGTTCAGCTTGGCATGTGGCACAGCGTCTTCCTAAACAGAATTTTAGGGAGATTTGAGGTAGTAAATTCTGCACATGAGGGCTGAAAAATTAATTTTGATGGACTTTTGTACTATTTTAACTCTTTTCAGAAGGAGCACATTAAATTGTGGAATTTGTTAACTTTAATATAGAGATTGCATTTGAAATAATTCCATGGTGTGTTTTGCATATATTTTTGAAGGTTTGCTCCTACAATTTTGAAGAGCACAACAACGTATTATAATCAGCAGGGGAAAAAAGTGACAAGACAAACTCTTGTGTTTTCTACTGGGAGTTCAAGGTCAATGCTGATTTAATTGAGACGTGGGGAGCACAGCTTTACCCAGAGGTATACAAGAGGAAGATGCTACAAGGAGACTACTTCTCATGAAAATTTCAATTCAATCAATATGAAAGCTACACATTTGGATCAAAAATGGCAGGGAATCCTCAAGGACTCTCTTTACAAAATGCTTACATAATCTTAAAGGAGCCTTTGATAGCCTCAGAGAGATCATTTTATGGCTTTTGAAAATGTTGGAACATCTGAAAAACAATCAATATTGCTGGGATTTTTACTGTAAAAGTAATGTCAGGCAGTGACGTTTCTAAATATTTTGAGTGCTTCCATGCTAATTTCTTTCTTCACCAATAAGGCTCTTCCTAGGAATGCTGAGCTCTCTAAGTCATAATTAGGGTACTTGAAGAAATATGAGGCAAAGGTGGAGGGCCACCCTATAGGACAAGTCAATATAATATCTCGATTAAGAATTTGTGCTAGAAAAAAGTTTAATGTCCAAGTATGTTTAGTGCCTCTGTTTCTCTGCATGTCGGTGCATGTGTCTCATTTTTGTTTTCAGTAACTATTTTAAAGAAACTCTAGACTGATTTTTATTCTTCAAAGGCTGAATAAAAAAAAAAAATAAAGCAAACATTACTCAGGTACCCTATTACAGTTGCTGAATGGAAATATTTCCATCTACAGCATCATCTCAGTTGGACGTGTTTTCATAAAAATTTATACTAACACCAAAGCTGTTTCCTCCTAACCCTATTTCAGACCAAACGATACAGATCTGGATCAAAGCAGTCCTCATATTAGTAGGTGAGCTGGTATGACTATTGGGAATTTTTTAGGGATTTGACATGCAGTTTTTTGATTCAGCTAACAGTAGGTAAAAACATGTATCTAGTATATGCAACATTTTATTACATTTTTATTAAAAGCACATAAAACCCTCTCTCTATATATATCTTTACATATATAGTTTATATTCTACTTGTTTATTATACTTTTAAATATGAAGAAGTGAATAAAATACCTAGAAAATAAAGGAATGGTGTCTAAAATTATCTGAGATTTGTGAACTACAACATTAGAGTACATTTAAATTATGTTACTGAAACATTTTTACTTCACTTTATTTATATCACAGTTTATTTTGGAATGCAGCAGCACTGATAATCTCTTTGAAGAGGTATGCACTCAAATCCATGACTCAAAACCCAAACCATTTAAAATTAAATAACTATCAGGAGGAATGTGTAATAAAGTGAACATTAAAAAAATTCTAAGCTAATTCTAAGCTTATTTATGCATTTTCTTCCCTTGTGCAGAATAAATGGATATGCAATTTGCTTTGGATTTATGTTTAGATTTAATCTACATCTGAAAAAGGTTGCTCAATGGATTTCTGGGATAACTAGAAAATCAGACCAAATTAAACCACTCACTGATCTTATCAGGTTTGTCTACTCTTTATGTATCTATCTATCTATATATGTACACACAGATGTAGTTATATATAAACCCTCCAACTCATCATTCAACCTGCTTTCTTCCCTCATGATGATATCAACATCTCTGGGTCCAACAAAATGGGGCTATTGCATCTTCCCTAGTGGACTGCAGTGAAGTCATATAAAAATAGCTGTATCACCACTGGCCAGGTCACCATAACCTGTTACAACATTTATTTTTTTTTTTTTTAAAAGGATTGTATTTTGCCAGAAAAAGCATCTCGTAAGTGGTAAATAACTCATACAGATTAGTAGTATTTCCAGTTACTGCACATCTTTGAGTCTGAATGCAAAGACTGAGAAATAATGGAGCTCTATTGTTTGGCAGCAGTGCCACCAATTACCGCTTTTTTAAACCATGATATTTACTACCAGGAAAACTCTATGTATTTATAGCCGAGTCAAAATAATTTGCCTCACATGCCAGGGGAGACTAAAACAGGAGGTACATGGAAGATCTTGGAAGCTGTTACTTTAAATACAAATACTTGTGACTTCATGGTTTTCCCAGGCTCTAACATTTCTGAGTGCTGTTGATTCAGAGGTGACTGGTAGGGCTGGAACTTGCATGGCAGGGTTGAATACGAAAGTATACGTGACACCCAAACATATGAATTTGACTGAAGTAAAGCAGAGACTGTGGTGGGGCACAGAATGTACTTAACAATAAAGAAGAAAATCCCCAAATAACCCTTTGGGCTTAAGCACTGGTAAAGGTTTAAGGGTTATTGACCATTAGAAATCAGAAGTATTACTGAAAGATAGTAGGACAAGACAGATGAACAATATAGATGTTGTGAGATTTTAGTTTGACTGACTGGCTGGTTGAGTGAAATCATTAACACTTTGTCACTGTGACAGGAGACATAAAAGCTCAAAACTTGACCATGAGAAACAATACATCTACAACCTGAAATGCCAATTAAAAAGAAAAGTGCCTTTGCTTGTAATGGCATGGAAAGTAGATCCCCAGAAGTATCACCAAATTTAAAATATGACTAGCAGTAAGTGACCTACCTTTTATTTTAACTATCAACCGAACCTTTTCACAGCCCTAGAGGCTAAGCGTGAACTTTCATGCAACCAGAACTGAGTGCATCTCACACACTTCGTAAAAGGCAGTTGCATCACAGATAAGTAATGATCACAGTAAAAAACACCACAGAAAACCTCTCCCTCCCTAAGCATAAAAAAACCACTCCAAATCCCTTGTTCTGCACTGTAATCTTTTTAAGAGACCATTTCTTGTTACCGATCAGTCAGATTCAGGCCTTCCATGCTTTCTCCTGTCCATCCAGATCTGTCAATTTAGTAATTTGAAAGGTTTATGAATCAAGTGGTTTGTTTAGTCAATCCCAATCTCAAATAACTTCCTTGTTGAGGCTGAGACCCGTAAGTGTTTTGTGAAGAAAATTTATCTGCTCTGCAGAAGCAACAGAAATAACTGTGGTTCAGAAAATTTGATCTCGTCCCTTTACTTCTCTGTAGGCATTATGTCATGCATAATCTGTGTCGGTCAGAAAGCTGGGCCACTTGAGTCAATCTGATGTTTATACATCTCATTTTGGGGAATACTCACTTTAAGGTTAACATGGGAAAATGGGCTGGTAGAAGGATTAAGAAGCAGGAAAAACTGAGGCTGATACCCCTTGTAATGACTACTGAGAGTTAACCAAGAGTCATGAAATCATATCTATAATTTCAACAGATTTTTTCTGTTATATGAATATGAAATATATATTATATATAATAATATATGAGATATATAACATATATCACATATAAAATAATGCTATATGAATAAAAATACAAAATAAAATTTCAATATTATTGTCCACTACAGAATTGGTTAGGATTTAAACTTTTGTAATGGAAATCTAGTGAAGGAGTTGAAACAGCTGGGTAAGATTAATACCAAAAGTTTAGAGGAATATTCTCCTTCCTACTAACATAATTTGTAGTTTCTTACATTGGACAAAAGACCCTCTGGATACCTATCATGTTTCATTGTCTCTGGTGGCTCTGCCAGCCTGCACCTCCTCATTTGTTCTCAGAATTGTGCCTGTCCATGTTAGTGGTGCAGAGGAAGAAGGGTAAATGCCTCCAGTCATTCAAGTATGCCTCCTCTCCTGGTCCTGCACCAGTAGAATAAAGTAAAGCACAAAAGAACTGAGAATTGGTGACTGGTGCTTTCTCTCTCACGCACATCCATCTTTTTTGTGCCCAGGCTCTGCTAAATGAAGAAATGCCCCTTTGTGACCTGTCACATATCTTCTCAGTCTGCAAGGATTCAAGATTTTCTTTTTGCATTTAATACAATGTGAAATTACACAAGAGCTATAGTAGGAGAACATTAAACACAGAGAAAAATTGCAAGTGAAACACATAGAAATAGGGAGAAGGTCATGGCCTTAATCCTTAATCTCTAATTGAACCTTACTACTACCCCTAAAAATAATGTCATGTAGAATATTATAGAAATGTCATCTAATAAAAAATAAAATCCATTTAAGTATTGAAATGGCAAGAGGCTTGAGCAGTTGACAATAGGTTTCTCCCAGAGAAACAACTCATCTGGACAGAGGAGTCAGGATTACTGGAGCTAGCTGTCATGCGGCTCTGTGAACTTTCTACATTTCTGTTAGCTGAGGGTATTGGCCCATGCTGACCTTCTGTACTCTGCTTGAGGCAATCACATCAAACTTCCTTTCTGATGAGCCAATGTGAATGGCAGTCTGCTAATGACTCTTCCTGCCACATTTCAAGATTCATGACAGTTACATCCAAAGGAATTACAGACTCCGTATCTTTTGCCTGCAATTAATGAAATCCTTTCAGTTCAAAGACCCTTAACATTAATGCTAATTCAAAGGATATCAAAGTAATTGATAGTCTGCATGAATAAATCTGTGTGCATTAAAATACTTAACCTTCAAAAAACCCCATCCATTTATGATCATGGTGCCTTAAAATGGCGAAATCACTAATCAGAAGAAATTCCTGCGCATTACACATACAGTTGGTTAATCTGTATTAGGAAAAGGAGTTCATTTCCTTATCAATTGATCTAGAGGAAACTCAAACGGCAAGTAAGTACATCCTGCTTCTTCTATACAGGAGCTCTTACTTGACCTCTGCTCAGAATTCTTCTGCCCATTGCCAGTTCCATAGCTTGCATTTCCAGTGCTACACTTGATTAAAAAAATCCAAACTAATTAGCATGTAACAACCAACATTAACAACATATGCCGAGACTTAAATGAACTCCTAATTTGTAAAATGTGCTCAAGGATGCTGTATTATTGATTAAAAATTAACATTTTCTCTTGCTCTAGAGCAATTAGTCAAAATGTAAGATAATGAATATGTATAAGGCTAAGGTAAAAACTTGATCATACCCTAAGACACCAATTTTGTGCTTAATAGCAGCCAGCAAACTGCTGGCAAGGAGCTCTTATACGTTAGGTTTTCAGGGCAGAATTTGTTCATTGCAGTCTGCTTTACAGCAAGAGCTGAGAATGCAAGAGGGCAATTTCCCTCTCAAAAGCCAAAAGGCAGCATCAATAGCACAAAGCACACAAAAATCAAGTCAAGCTAACTTCCAGTGCATATTCCCAAGTGCTTGTCCTCAGAAGAGAAAGGTCAAACTGTCAAGTGAACCAACACCTTTGATGAAGTCAACAGCAATGCTAGTTACACTTTTGCAGTTTCGGTTCAGAAAAAAAAGAGTATGTGCATGCTGCATTGCACTGATTTGCTAGGACACACTTGGTGGAGCACAAGGCCACAGCTAGACATCTTTACTGTGCTGGTGAAGGTAAGGTTTGGCCTATCCTTCAGTCTTATTAGCAGTAGCTTATTTTTATGAGCGGTTCAGCTAGCTATGTCCTTCACTCATCATGACTACAGCTGTTACTGCTATGTATTAATATCAACTTTCCTTCCCTACGAGATTTAATCTTTCCATAGCCCAGTCTGGGTTGTCAACAAAACCTTCTTACTCTCTATTTTCTGGTTTTGGTTCTCTTAACCCAGCAGATTTCACATGCGCTAAAACATCTTTTATATTTATTAAAGAGATTGCCCCTGGACTTGTTGTACCCAAGGTGATAAAACAGAAGTGTAAATCCTTGAAGCTATACATATTTCAGATATATTCAACACTCAGAAATGAGTTAAGTTGGGAGAAACACTTCAAAGTAGTTGCTAACACTGAGATGATAGCTTCTGGGAATTATAAGAGAAGAAAATACAAAGGAACAGCTGTCACCAGGGCTTTGCCTCAAGATCAAGAAAAACACTATTGTTGTGTAGCCCATAGTCTTTAGAAACACAGAGCTATATTAGATAGTCATGAGGCAGGGAAAAATCTGCCTGTAAAGGACACCGTACCCCTTCAAAATATAAGCATACTCCCAGCAACCCCTCATCTCCAGCCTGAATGGAAACCTCGGTGTACAAGCAGACAGGTGAGTATTAAATTTCTTTCTTACTTCTTCTTCTGGACTTCTTCTGGGAATTCAAACTCTTTTTGAGACCTGCCATATCAATTTTTCCATAGGCAACGGGGACTTTCTATGTCATGCTGAGAGCAAAAGGTATTAAGCTCTTCATCAAAAATGATGCTTTGCTCTTTGAAGAACAATCTTTCTTACATAATAGCTGTGGCAGCAGAACCTGCTGATCACAGCTGTGGCTGCAATACTCGTCTAGCAGCAGCCTCCACACAAATGCTCAGTGAGGGAAAGGTTTTTAAAAGCTGTGTCTGTCACAAACTGAAGCACCACAGAAGGGGTGATGGTGGTGGTTACAGCTTAAACCTTTCTGGAGCTATTAGAGATGGTTTGGACTTTTTGGGGTTTGGGTTTTTTTTTTTGTTTTGTTTTTTTTTTTTTTTTCTCCTGCAATGAATAGGTTAACTCTGTAAAAATAGAATGAAAAAAGAATCCTAACATTAGGCTGCAATGTTATCTTCTCTCCTCCTTATTTGCTAAGTCCATAGCCCTGCGTCTTTCAGATGAAGCCACAGGTTCACAGCAACTAAAACATTAACACTCATTTCTGACAAAAAGAAAAGATTCGATGCTTTTATAATGTAACTCCGGAAAAAAAAAATATCACCCTTTTTTGTTTTGCTAGTTAATTTTTTGAAGTATTAATAATGTAAGTTACTATGAAAGTTTTAAATTAAGTCTTTGACTGCAAGAGGCTGACTAGTAGCACTATCAATCACAAATGAAATTCTGAATGACAGAAGGTCACTCCATCACATACATTTCTTCTTGCTAACTTCAGTTAACCTGTCAAAGGATACTGCTTTGTATTTCCTCATTCTCAAGGAAACATTCAAATCTGTTCTTCACAGGCTATAGTTTTAGCAGGGAAGATTTCTTGCTTTCTTATTTATTTTTTTTATCACAAACATAGTGAACTCAAAATTAGGAAACGATGTCTCATCCTTTACCTGATTTGGATAGAAGAAATCTGAAAAGTTGTAAAGCAAGGCTAAGCATCCATGTGCTCCAGGATGAGAAAAAGTGAAACCTCCTGTTAATCCACTATAGACCTCATCTGTGAATTTTATGTCTGTTGAAATCCCAAGCAGGTCAGAGACTATACTCAGCCACCAATTGTTAAGTGTGGGAAAGATGTGAAACCGTTCATGATGAAACACAAAAGCTGCTTGAGGAGACCCACAGACAAGAACTCAATACAGGCAGAAACGCTGTAGGCTCCTGTGGTCTCCAGGGAGGTGACTGGAGCTGGGTGAAGAAGGGAACTCCCCAACATTGCCCTGCCTCTCCAGCTTGGAGGAATCATGCTCTACTCCTCCAAGCGGGTACGTAGCATTGTGTTGCAGTGAGCTGAAGACCCTCTATTTTTTTTGTTTGGTCCTCCCACAAACTCAAAACTCCTCCCAAATATTATTTTTCATTACTCTTCTCTGATGCTAGGGGTTGTATTATAGTTAATTACTTTCTACTCTGCATCTATGCTAATTTTGTAGCAAACAGGGAAAAAAAGAAAATCCTTTCACTTGCAATCAGGCAAGCCTCAAGGGACTGACTATCTGATTGACAATCCAGCCACGAAAGTTTTGTTATGATAACTGAACAGTTTTGGAGAAGGAGGAGTTACTTGGAGCTCTTCTGCCTTGGTTCAATTGATTTTATCAAACTATTATCCTCTGAACACACTGCTTGCTTCTTTTATCCACATATTCTTGTCAGACACTTGTATAATTTTTCTAGGACATCTTCTAATTTCTGATCATACTAACTATTGCAAATTTACATCAACTAAAATCCAAGGTTCTAAGAAACAAGTCAGGTAAATATATTCTTGAAGTACAAATCAGAAGCTAAGAGACTTAAAAGGAAAGTATATCCTGTGATTTTCTTTTCTCATGTCAGAATGCAAAATTATGTGTTCAAAATCATCTAAGAGCAACAACAACAACAAAAAGAGTATCTTAACTTCATAAGAATTACAGATAAAATTACTTACAATTATAATTTGAGCAGGAAAACTTAATTCCTGATATATCTGTCTATTCCAGATAAGGTAAACATAAGAATTTTTATTAATGCTATCTTTATAAACTTCTTACCATTTAAGTGTTATTTACTTAAGCATAAAACCAAGAGGCACGCAGCCCTGCTGCCAGCAGTTGTTATTCTTTAGTGTTCCTGATGGAGTTACATGATAGGTGAATCCTTCACCGTGGTTTCCAACAGCCTACAAACTACTGTTCTACTAGGCTTAATTTTTAGTTACCTCTCCCTGAAGATCAGCATGGCATCTGGGCATCAGCAGAGGATTGCTTCAGCTGTGTCCCATGGGGAACAATTAAGGTAACTCCAGAGTGGAGGGCAAATTTCTGCCCCTCTTACCTCCAGAGGCTGCCCAAACAGGTGTGTTCTTGCAATCTGAGGCTCACTTTGGCACCTGGACCCTGGCACCACAAAGGAGCACTGCTCTCTGCGGCAGTCAAGTCAAGGTAGCAGGTTTAGGATTTCACATGGGAACAGTAGAAATTTGCTTTGTTGCTCCTTCATTCCAAAATTTTGTCCTCTTCATGATCTCATTATGGATTCCAGTTTTCTCATCCTATTGTTCTATACTATTGACATTTAATTTGTAAAACTATTTACTAGAAACTTCAGGTGTTCACAGGCAAAAGATTTACAAAAAGACTAAACTTTCTCTTAAAGTTAAGTATCCAACATGCCTGCAAAACATTCAGCACACACTGTTTATCCTTGCCTTTCTTTCAAATTTGCTCTTACATTTTGCCTTCAGTTGTTCTGCTTATTATGAGAATTTTTAATCTCTGTACTATTTCTTTTGACTTCCAGCAATGAAGACTACTCATAATGTACCTACAGTTTCGTTGTAGATATTCTGTATTCTCATTTCGGATAGTTTATTCTTAAATGAAGTTATTAAAGAGAAGATGTAATGGAAACCAGAAAAATATCTGCAAGTAGTCTGCTAATTCATCATAGCTTTGCACTTGAACTTTTAATTTGATAGATTTAGTGTGTGCCACAGTATTATTGTTACTTAACCAAGTTAGGCAATGACCATTAAGGTCTAATGTAACATTAAACATAGACAATAGACACCTAAACCTTTTTTAGCATTTGTTAACTCAGAAAAATCAGGAAACATGTAAGGGAAAAGCATTTTGTATCCAGAGGATTTCTGTTGTAAAAGTAGTTTTTTAATATCTTTGGTAACTTTTGTGGTAAAAGACCTTTCATACGCTTATGCTTAGTTTCAACTGTGCAAACTAAACTTCTAATGTGAATACTTAATCTTAAAGCAGTATGGATCAGCAAAAATCTTTTGCCAATATTAAATAATGGTAGAAAAATAAAGTTTAACAACTTCCATTAAGCATTTTAAGCCCTAGTGTAATGCAATACTGATAGCACTAACATATGGCCTTTGCCATCATGTCTAAATTAATCAAAGCTTGTGTTCTGAGTATTCAGTTTTAAAAAAAAGGAGGTGCTATAGTTTGCTTTCCTTCAAAACTGTGGTCATTTTAACAAAAAATAAGGAGCCAGGAAAGGAGGGTGTTTATCACAAACAAAACAAGAACACACTTAGGCAACAGGTGAACACTCAAATAGTTGAGTGGTTCCAGACATGAGTTACTGCTGTGATAATTAACATAATTACAGCCCAGTCAGGTATAAAGCTGAGGCAACCTATATATTCTAAGATGGACTGAAGTGAATTGTGATTGTACTAACTACTGTTTCTCAGTATTACTCCTCAATTACCAGGATACACAGCCACAGTTTTTGTGGGTTTGTTTTTGAAAGGAGTCAAGTATACACATAAGTTACTCAAAATCCATGACTCCAGTCTTCCGCAGCTCCGTGTGAATTTGATGAAATTGGGAACACCTTACACCTTGAAAAAGCATTATGGAGTTGGCAAGTTAAAGCTCCTGTTTTCAGAAGTGCTCAATACAAACCGTCAGGGAGAGAGCTGTAATTAACTGACAAATTTGCAGGTGTCTCCCCGCCCCGAATCAGGTATGAACTACTAGCCTAGAGAAATTCTGTGCTGTATTTTACATTCCATAAGATGCAATTTATTGTGTGACAAGAGTTTGCCAGGAACACAACTTAGATTGTTGCTTCTTTGTTTGAAAAAACAAATACAAGTGTCAAAGCAGAACAGAATCTCTGCAAGTTTTCAGGAAAGCTGACTTACTATATTCTACATCAGCATTGCCCAGGCTGACTCAACCCAAGGGTTTTGCTATCTGACTCTGCCTGGAATTACTATTTTCTTTACTAATTCATGCCTAGAAACCTTCTGAATGAATTACTTTCATTCAGTGTCAAAGGTGCCACGTAATATAAACACTTGCTTAGAGTTATCACTATTATACTTAATTCATTGAGATAAATAAGGAATCTCTTGACACAACTAGTATTTTACACCATGAAGAGCAGGCTATTTTGACAACAGTCAGCATTACGGGTTCATGAGTAATTACTGACATAAATCAATAGGTGCTGGAAATATTGATTATACATTCATTGTTAATTTTCTGGCACCATATCTCTAGGATATGACCATCTTTCACTTAAGTCTTCTAAAAAAGCCTAGAAATAAATACAGAATTTCAGGCTCTGGCAAAGATTAAATAATCGGATAATGACTCTTCAGAGAAAACCTTTGTATGTCACTGCATCAGACTTTGAACGATCCATGAAGTAATTTATTACCTCCTTCTCAATTAGTGTAAGATGTTAATATGGGTTAAAGGGAACTTTCCAACAAAATGAGAGAAATATGATAACTGACATAGGGTTTCCTGGTTGCACTTTTCTCAGTTCTGGTGAATGGAAGTTAAATGTCATCTCCACCCTTAATGTATTCTGCTTTGATTGAATTGAGCAGGAGGGATATGTTCAAAGATCAGCATTTTAAATTGCTTCATGACAGGACATGTTTTTAGCCTGAGTTCCTAGTACTGGGCAATATGACTTCAGAAAGCTTAAATTGGGTTAAATGGGAAAGAGGAGGATTTAATTGTAAGGGATAAGAGCACAGTAAAGAATTCTAATGGTGGCTGGTTGGGTTTTTTTGTGAAGTAAGGCATGTGCACATATGTTTACGTCAAAGAAAATTCTGCCAGCTGAGGAAGGCAGAAGCTAGGCTGGACATACAAATAATACAAGGAACCAGAGAGACACTTGGGTGCACAGACAGTAGGGAAGAGCAAAAGACATCCAAGCAAATTGGTTACATTGGCCAAGGAAAAACTGAGCACAAGCTAACTACAAATAAATTTAGTCTGGGAATTCCATGGAAATTGCTAGTCTGTACAAGTAAGGGAGGTAACTGTTCTAATTAGTTTTCAAATGGAACTTGATGAATTTATTACCAATAATCCATTAAGCTGTAATCACTGGAAACTGAAATCAGTTTTTCCCTGCTTAAGCACATCCCCTGAGCTTGCTTTCCTCAAGCACAATAGTCTCCTGGATTTTCACCTTGAAATCATGTAGTTACATTTTGTAGCTGCAAGCACCACCAACCCTCTTTTTCTAATAACAATTCTCCTGTCTTAGAGAATTTCTTAGTCTTTTCTAAGAAACTCCAGCTGTATCTGCACTGCCACTGTTCCAGCCCCTGCCCTAGGTCAGGCACACACGTTTGTGCAGAACAGCCATCCATACCTTTTCAGAGCAGCATTTCTTAGCAAGGCT
Organism: Falco rusticolus; assembly: GCF_015220075.1. Lineage (NCBI taxonomy): Eukaryota > Metazoa > Chordata > Aves > Falconiformes > Falconidae > Falco > Falco rusticolus. Next base: position 46,796,658 of record NC_051192.1, read on the forward strand.
GCAGCAGGACCACCTGATAAAGAATTGAGCTGCTGATAACTGAAATGCTTTGCTTAGTAGGACCAGACCCAGGGCCTTCCTTCCAGAGCCACTTTTTACTTAAAGATACCCTGATGCAGCTCCAAAGCTGAGGGATTTTCTTAGTAAAATGTGTTTATTTACAGGAAGTTATTTACAAACTCCCCCTTCCTCAAGCACTGAGGTCTCATACTTAGGATTTGTGTAAATGTGCTGGTGCAGGAATACCCCCTTGTGCTTCCTCTCTGTTTTTTGTGAGGCTGTTAAACAGCATTTATCCCATAGGGAGGTCACTCCATCATTGTAAGACAACTGTGATAATCATTGTGTTGGTGACATGATGGAGAGTAATGCAATCCCAGTCATCTTAAAAGTCACTCAGATCTGTGTATAACACAAACTTGCAGTTTAATTCATGCAATGATCAGGTAGACAAGAGCCTTTAGACTTAAAATGGGACATATAAGATTTGTCAGAATCCAAATCATGAATGTGCCATGTAATGCACAGTCACATGCCTCAGTTTAAAATATGATGTCAGATTACATACTAAATTAATTTTACCAGACTTATTTCATTAATGTTAAAGAATTGTATACTCATCTTTGCTACAAAGCGTACATCATCTTTGGCTGTATTGTATATGCTTTCAAATAAAATTAAAATGCAGATTATCTCTTTTTGATTCTATTCTTTCATTCTTAAATCTGGGAAAAACATGTTGTACAATGTTTTATGTCTGCACTTTGAAATGATGACTTGCAATACCTTTTTGTATGTGCATTAAAATAAATGAAATTTTAATAGTAGACCAAAACTGATTGATGCAATCCAGTTCATTTTAAAATGCAAGTAAATCAAGTTCATTCCAGATGGCAGCCTGATTTGCTGTCTCTCCCTTGTATCACAGTTTTGCTCTACTTCACACTAAGTATGGTAGGCTATCCTTTTTAACTAGGGAAGTAGATGACATCTGTGCTTTGTAGAATTTACCTCTGGCCAAATACCATTACACCTGCTTTTGGCAATGTCATCAACTACAGTGACAGTCAAAGGTCTGTCCAGAAAGGGAAGGCAGCAACCCCACAACCCCAGCTGTGATCTTCCGAAGGCAACTAGGCCTGGATGGAAGGAGGACAAATTGAGACATTAATTATTTTCTACACTTGCACAGACACCAACCCTCCATACATCAGCTTTCCCGTTTGATGCTGGAACCAGACTAGAATTCAAAAGCAGTGAGCTGGCTAGTTATAAAAGGCTATGGTTTGACACAGCCTATTTTTACATATGCCGAGTATGTGAACAGGCTTTCATGGCCTGTCAGGTAGTATCTCTTAAATGCTAAACAAGGCTTTGGGCACAGTCTTTGCAACTATGTTTTTTACTAAAAATGAAGCAGTCCTCTAAATCCAGGTGAAAGATGCCCCATGTATATATACGCTCATGCTTTACTGCATAACAGAACCTCTTTAAATGAGGCACCCACTGCATAATCAGCAGCTGTTCACAAAGAAGTCCTTGCTCTTGCAACAGATGGGACTGCTAATGACCGTGAGCATCACCCATGCTGAGGAATGCCTCCTCCAAAAACACTTACTTTAAAAAGGCAGGTTTTAGACTTTTCAAATCAAAAAGGTACAATACAGAAGTTACTTTGCAATTCTTACTTTGCAGTTAATTTTTGGTCTTCCTGCATACAGCCAGCCCAAGAAAACTTTCTTTTTCCTAAAATATATAATGTGTTTGGTATTCATACTCCATTATTAAATTACAACTGCGGCGAAAGCAAAAATATCAACATGGGTTGTAGCGAAAAAAGCTATTACTACCTTTTTTCTTTCTACCCCCCCCCCCCCCCCCGATTTTGAATGTAAAATAACAATGTCTATCAAACAGCTAGTTATAAATTGTCTACACACCCCAGGAGTGTTGCAATTGGTTCCACAGAACCTCTGCTAAATTCACACTGTCACATGCTGCTAATTTCTGAAATACTCCAACATAAAATGGTTTCAGAGAAAGAATGGGGTTCCTAGCTAGCAAATGCAATCCAGCTCCAGAATGTTTTGAATTTTTCTTTTGGGATCATAAATAAAGTTGATGCTGGGAATCGAAAAATTGTTGACATACAATTTGTCTCTGAGATGTATTGTGAACTGACTCAGCTGTTGCAGCCACAAAACAGTAAAACATTCTGATGTAACCTAGCCTGCTCTTGGCATCGTTTCACACCTCCCTCTAGAAAATCTCACTTAAATCTAAGATGTTTGTGGATTTTTTTTCTTCCTGATATCAGAAAAAACATCCTTTTCCCCACTAGTGCCAACATCAAATCAGTTTAAAATCTGGAACAGAAACCACAGAACTCACTTTAATGAGGAAATCTAGTCCAATTCCTATTTAGACATAGTGCACTGGCTATATTCCCATCTTGTTAACCACCGTATTCATCTATATCCATCAATCTCAATGGATGAAACAAGTACTGACATTAATAACTTTGTTTCCAGTTTCTGAATGCTGTTGAATGGAAGGAGAGTAAATGCAGCTGAACTTTTCTACAGAATATGGACTTCACCCTCTACTCCTCCCCTGAAAATAGTTTACAGTGCTTTCAACAGAAAGGTTCTGAAGATGCTGCACTGCTGTTATTTAACATTAGGCATTACTATCACCTATGTTCTCAGAAATTTTCTGATACCCATTTCTATGCAACTTGACATTGCAGAGGCTTCTTGAAATCATCAGAAAAGGTTGTTCTGACCTGCAAGGTAACGCCTTCTGAAACTTTGTCTAAAAGTCCTTCCTAGAAAGCTTCAGAACAGTTCTTACACACTTTGCAAAAAGACTAACTGCTATATTAATATATTATGAAGAGGTGGAAGACTGACTGAGCTCCCACCTTGCTGTACCATCAGTCATATCATTAACAATTTGTTCTTACTTTTAACACTGGCAGTGTCCATTTTACTTACTTCCAGCTTCCCATTAGCTCATATATACAGTGTAGTATTTACATTATATATGTGTAATATTGTATCCTATGTATACTCACCAGTTAATCGCTATCCTTGGCTGTATTCTATATATCATGCCTACTGGTAAAACTTTACAAGGTTCAAATACTGCTTATAACAGTAATTACCATTTTTTTTTCAGTCACAGATCAACCACTAACAAAGTCTAACCGCTTTCCTAAACTTGCTGAGTGAGACCTTATTAAACAAGAAACAACTTTTGGCAAAAAAATTGCATTTCCTAGTAACAAATGGGCATTAGACTATTTCATTGAGCAGAATTTGGGCATTATCTGCCTCTCCCTGCAAATTACAGTATTTGATCTTTGCCAAAAGCAGAAGTACATAGTTTAATATGATAGTATAGGACCTGTTGTGAGGTAATTCAGTCAAAAAAAAAATCGTAACCAGGTCATAAATGTTAACATGCAAAAGGAAGGAAATGCCTGTTATTCATCTTCCAGGCAGTATTCAGACATTCATGAAATTGAAAGTTAATGTACCAGGGACTTTCATTATCTGACCCATTCTATACTATCCATTAGAATCCAATAGTACTGCAGACAGAGGACCAATATGTCACTAATACAAGACGGAAAAGGTCACAAAAACTAAGCATCAATAAGACATTACTTCTCTATTAAATTTCACAACACTCAGCAGAAAACACACTTGCTGAAACCAGAATATTTTATTATGTAATGCAGCTAAACTGAGAGAAATATATGTTTACCAAGGCAAGGGCATAATGATTAATTGTCGAGTTAAAGTAATGACTTTTTTCCTCCATTTCCTCATTAAAGACATTTTGTTTATTTAAAGGAAAAGTATTGCATGGGTTGTTTTGCTTTTTAAGGCTATTTCTTACAATAGAAATATGTTGTTCCTTTGGCTATAGCAAAGGTTCGCTTTCACACCACTGAAAATACAGTATTTATTGGTATGTTGTGAAGTCAAACCAAATTTACTTTCTGTTTCCTCTAGTGGAATATTTCATTTATTTAGAATAGCTTTCATAAGAACAATATCACTACTACTGCAACATCATTTTCAAGTAGAAATATGATATACTGATTCCCTTGAGCTTTCTTCATCCCATTTCTCCCCTAGTGCTGCTGTCCAAGCCCCTCCATACACATTGCTCTTACTACACAGCTGAGAAAAATGCACAGTACAAACTGTGATGTGTGTTTATATTATTATGAAGCAACTTATAAAAACACTCTACCATTTGCTATTAAGAAAATACAAGAACGGTCACAATATTTATTTTAAGTGCTGGAACTAGTTTGTTTGTGAGGCAAAGCTCGCTGTCAAAGATCTTGGGACTGACTCAGACGATAAGCCTCATTCCTCATGCTACTCTGTCCAGTAACAGGTAAAGAGGAGGACTTCTCACAGTAGATCACTCATCCTTCTAAATCAGGGGTCCTCAAACTGCAGCCCGCGGGCCAGATACGGCCCCCCAGGGTCCTCAATCCGGCCCCCGGTATTTACAGAAACCCCCCTGCCCCCCCCTCGTTGGGGGGGGGAAACCAAGCAGCCGCAGATGACCTCCTGCCACTTCATCTGCACTCCGGCCCCCTGTTTAAAAAGTTTGAGGACCCCTGATCTAAATGAAAAGCAGACAGGCAAGTGGTTATTTGCTGGTGGACATAAGGCCACAGGATTTCATTCACCACTATGTGACTTTTGGAGAATGCCACAGGAACAATGTTTACAGCTGGCCAAGTTCTATCTTGACACATTGGTTTAATCATGCTGTGATTTCACAGTATTACCAATTAACACCTGGAGACTGGGATAAAACTTTTCTTATTTAAAGGTAAAGAAATACACCCAACTCTTTCAGCAAAATAATATCTATTAAAATTGTTTGAAAAGGTATAAAAGCAGCCTGTAGACTGACTAGAGTATTTAACGTGTTATAAAGAAGATACAAAAATGAAAATACAGTTACATTAAAGAAATGAGATCACAGGAAGGAAATTTTCATTTGGGTTTCCTAACAGTAGACTGGACAAAGTGACACAACGTACTACAGCATGTGTGATTTAAAAAGCAACTCTAAACTGCCTGCGCAAGAGACACAGTAGATCAGTACTGTCTCCCTGCTTGCCCCCAGTACCCTTTTCTGTCAGGATAGTTTGAATTCCAGGTTAATGGTGCAAACCACAGAGTGGCTGAAGGAAAGCCTGACATAATTTCAAGTCAGCTGGAGCTCTGGGATACAACTGCTTCCCCCTTTCTTTCAAGCATCCTTAAAGACACTAAATATTCACAGTCTTTAATTGGACATTTGCAGTCTCTTAAGACTTCTTTAAAAAGAAAAAAAAAAACACCACACACACAGAAAAATTACTAGAAAAAGGTAACTGCAGCTAAAGAAATTCAGAACTGCTAAGTGCCAAAAAGAAAAAAAAAAAAAAGGCTTGAAGACAAACTATTGCCTTGCCTTAAGCTCAGCAGCTCTCAGTGTTTAGGTTTAAACTCCCTGCCATTAACTCAGAGGGCACGAGAAAGCCCCTCTTCATCAGCTCAGGTACTGGGCTTCCCAGTGCCCATCAGCTTCCAACTTTCCCCAGGTCTCCCTGGCTGTGCTGCAGCTGAAGGTTCCCACTGGCTGACTTGCTCTGCTCTGCCAGGAGTGACAGAAATGGAAGCTCCGTGGCTCTTTGGAAAGAGGAACCTTGTCCAGTATCCTCTCCAGAAGGCTAAACCCAAGGAATGGTGACCAGGTCAAAGGGAGATCCATCATTCTCTCCCATCTTTCCTTAATGATTTAAAATCCAATATTTAACCAATATATATGAACGAACATCTAGAATGTTCTACTGCATACCAAAGAACACTATATCCAATTATGTTATTAATCATAGGGCACTTTTAAAGCATCTGTATTTATTTAAAATTAATTCCACTGTTTAAGGAGGAGACAGAAGGGCACAGATACTTTTTGCTCTTGCTTTAGTACACACTATGCAATAGACTGTGACACAATTTTTATTTAGAAAGTTGTCTTTTTAACTGTGTCTGAAAGAGAATGAACAGTAACGCAGACAAGGTTAGCAGTTACTGGCTAACCTCTGTCCAAGCCAGCAGGCCCCTGAGGCACAGGGAATGTATGCAAAATCAAAGTTAATAGTGCTGAAAAAAAAAATAAAATCCCTGAATCCCTGCTGTGTGACATTGCTTTCTCCTGTCCAATAAGCTCAATGTGTTTGAGAGAACACAGAAGACAACCCAACAGTCCTTTCCCATTCTAATCTCCTAATCACCTTCTTTTTTTCCAACACAGTATTATCTAACTGAAAGACAAAATTACAGGAGGAAATTATGACTGAATTTCATTCAAATTAGCTTGTGAAAGACAAGAAATGTGGTTTTTTGTAAATATTATTGGAACTCCTTGAATTAAAATATCTGGATAAAATAGTAGTTGCATCTCTGTGCTCACTAACCCTTAATAAGGGCTAGATTGAACTAGAGCATTAGATGCCTTGACTGCTGCTTCTGTATGAACCATCCTGAAATTTTCAACTCACTTTTGAAATAAGGTCGCTTTTCACATGACACCTTCTGCCTACAGGTGTGCTATTCTAGTAGGACCCCAACACATAAAGACAGAAGATACTGAATTGCAATTTGAAGGTTTAAAATTTGGTAATGTAATTCCTTACTAATTTATTCAGCCTCTGCTCATGACAAACTCAGAAAACCAAGAGAACATTTCCAAGCATTGCAATTCTAAAACAATTGCTTCTCTTTTAGTAGATTACAGTGAACCCACCCCATATGTCTTTACATAAAGAGATCAGTATTATGGTACTGAGCCTTAGAACCCAGAACCTGTATTTTCTGAAAGAAAATGACAGCTATGATAACTCAGCCAGCTATACTTCAATAGTAGTGCAGGCCACATTGCTTTTTACTGGAAAGAAAGTACATGAGAAGTAAAGCTTTGGTTTAGACTTAATGTGACTGTACCCCCCAAAATAGTTAACCACCACCAAAAAAAGAAAAATCTCTTAAAATAACAAATCACTACATGACATGCAAAACATAGCTCTGCACAGTATTACAGCTTGAACGGGCTATGAAAAACATTCGATAAAGTGTCTCTCAAGACATTTATTTCACAGGCTTCCATGTATTTACTGTCATCATTTACTACTATTTACTTTAATTAGATCCCCCTGCCAAAATTCATTATAGAAGAATCTGGTACAATGAAGAATAATAAATTCTGTTAATTCATATGTTTTTAAACTATTCTGCTCCTATAGAACATAAATGTTTTTTCCTACTTTGGCTGCTAGTTAAGAGAGTGCAAAATCAGTCACAACAATTCTTTCAAAAACTTGTGCCAGTCGTAACTGAGTTCACATGACCTACTGCTAGAGTTTTATTTAACATAGCTGCACAGGATATCCAAACAGTAATCGAGTGCTGTATTACTGAATGCTATGTATCTTACTACGAGTGACACTGAAACTGCTGGCTAGGTGGAGTGAGCCAGCCAAGCCCTGCCCCAAATAACATCACTGCAAGAAATGTGAAAAGCTCCAAACTTTCAGCTGTGCTTAATTACCTGGTTTAAGGCCCTGGGAGGAGAAAGGTGGTATCAAATGTCAGCCCGCTGGCTAGAGAATTTGCCCAGGAAGCAGGAGTCCTGGATTTCATTCTCTCTCCATCTAAAGTAATTTCAAAGTAACTGCATTAACACGCAGGTTTAGGGATCACTTTCTACCTAACTTGTTACAGGAATGCTATCATGAAAATATTGAAAGGCTTATGACTAGTTTTCCTGAACTGCTAGGTACATATGGGTATATCCATGTTCATCCCAACTAGTAATTAATTGTTGAACCCACTTAAACAATATATGTGTCATCACTCTCTTATTTCACATAAATGGAGCAATAGAAACAAAAGAAAGGATGGTCACAACAAAAGTGCATTGATGGAAAAATCTACTGTCAAATTACTGTGCTCTTATCAATTACTGGATTACAAATCTTCATCACAACACATTTTTATAAATTGCCACTATATAAATTAAATACTTAACAAGTATTTAACAAGAAAAATGTTCATTCTCCCATATCAGCCTATCTGAAATCCCAATTTTTATTTCATTCTTTCTGGTTTGGATACAAATGAATATATATCCTCCTCTTCTTGAGGAACATTGTCTTCAGGAAAATATTATCTAATTCCTGTCCCGTCCCGTCCCCCCCCCCCCCCGGTTTTTTTTTGGGGGGGGGGGAGGGGGGAGGAGAAAGGAAGGAAGGGAGAAATTCTCAGTCCTGTAGGCAATCTAACCCATTTTGAATCTGGTGGAAATTCTTTAACAAATTTCACGGATGGATCCAAAAGCAAATGTTTAATGGAAACTTCTACTTTAATTATGGAGCAAACACTACTACACTACTGATGGCCCAAGAGAAGGTTCATTATTGGAGTATTACTTGGGTTACCCTGGCTCTCAGTGACATCCAGGGTGATATTGTTTGAACTTTCTCACCAAAATTCCACAAGGTTTAAATGGAAATATTACAAAAATTTTCAAGTTTAGAGGAGACAGTGACATGAATCTCCTTTTCTGCCTTAAACTACACCCTTTCTCCAAATTAAATCCTGCAGGAAAGGCCAGGATCCCATGGTGCAGGCTGCAGCCCAGGGCACTTATGGGACCCTCTCTACATTCCCCCTCTTCCTCAGGTACAGGATTGCCTCCCTGTGCCATTTCCCACCTAGGACAGGAAGAAATTACAGCTCTCATCTGGAACTTCAAGGGATAGGGAAAACCTGCTACTGGCTAAGGAAAAAAAGGAGAGGAATGTGGCTCATGACCAGGCCCTATCTCCATTTCTGTAAGACTGCTCAGCTCCTAGGACACAGGTGGAGCACAGGTGGAGTTGTGCAATCTCAAGAATTACCTGCATGCCAAATTGCAGATTTCATACCACACCCTTTATTTAACTTCATCATTGTCTTCTAACACCATGGGAAAAAAAAACCCACAAAACAAAGCATCAAGACTTCGTTTTCCTGCAGATCATGAAAAAACTAAAATGCCTGCTCCTTTCAAATGATCTGTCTTCCACCATTGAGCTGCACTCCAAGAGCAACAAGCATGTGTAGGAAGAGAGAATCACGGTACAAAAAAGGAGCAATACAGACGCTGCTAGAGGCAGAAATTAAATGAAGAGAAGAAGGAAGAAGTGTAAAAGGAGTTATAGTCTCACAGTCTGCAAGATGAGAACAAGGTTTATACTAACCTTTGTGCCTCATCCTTCTTCCTGGGCATGGAAAGGCAGTATCAAATAGTTTCTGAACTGCTGAGAAGAGGGGGCAGCAGGCTTATGTAAAGAGAAATAAATGGTGCCCTGAAGGCCTGCTACTTATCCAGGGTGCAGTTTCATGTAACAGCAGAGAAGACCTGAGGAAGGAGTGGAGGCCAGCATTAATTAATTTGATTTGGCCAAGATACTAGAATTAACTGACTTCATTTGGCTGGGCACAATTCAATTACAAAAGGGTTAAACTGATTATTTTGAACACAAAAATGATTCATTTCAGAGAGGTAAAGATACATGGATGGAAATTAACCAAAGAAATGGAGGAGGGGGAACAGGCAGCATCACAGAGCATTTCTCATACCCTTTCAGGTAAACTGGCTTAATACTTTAACTCTTGGGATCTGGGAGATTTGCCCCTAGGAAGAATCCTTAGCAAACAGCATCTACAAACAGCTGGCTTGCTTAAAGCCTTGGCAAAACACATTTCTAAACAATCCAGCTAAGTAAACAAATGTTCCAATTTTGAGTCATTCTGAAACTGAGCACCAAACGGTACACATAAGGATCAAATGATGTGTGCAGTCACCTAACTTATGCATGGCAATGAATGTTTGTTAAAAAGTACTTGAATAATTTCAGATGCCTCACTGAGACCCTTCTGTAAATACGGCTTCCATATTTTATTTCCATATTTTATTGAATTGCTTATTTTTCAAAAGATTGAATGCCAGATAGCCATGTGTGCATGAATTTTTCACATGTAAAGCTTCTAATTACACGGCACCTACGTTTTAAAGCAGAATAAAGTAATGCTGTCATGAATGAAATACTCCAAATGTCAACAGGTTGGCTGGAAATAATTTCCTGTCCCCTCTTTGTGCTTTTACATGGCAAAGATAAAAATTAACATCAATCATATGCTGGCAAACAGCTCAGGGTATTTAGTTTGAGCAGACTGATGGGACTCATCTGAAGTGGATCTGACTCTAAGCCCACCAGCAGTGACTAAGACTGCAGTCTTCTCAGCAAGTGAGCATGAGGGATGCTGGCACCCTCCTCCGTGGTGGCAGTATGTGTAAGGTGGCAGGCAGTATTAATTCTATGGGGTGTGACTCAGTTTGTTTCTCACTTTCAGAATTTGCATTTCATCCAACTTCTGTGTGAGAACAGCTGCTCCTTACCCAAGAAGACTGTATACACAAGAAGCTTCCATGGTGTTAACCTCAAACTCTATCTTCAGTTTAGGGTTAATGCCAGAAGGAAAGGTAACATTGGTTCTAAATAGACCTTCCCTCATCTTAAAGAGTCTGATCTTTATGTTTCTGAAAACAATTCATTTCATCCAAAAAAATCAATCTCTATTTGCAGTCTGAGCTAATTTGTCACAAATGCACTCACAAAATGCCTTTATTTGTCCTAATTATTTTAGCTCATATAATTTTCTCTTCTACACCTTTCCCCGGCCAAGGAAACTGATCTAATTAAGACTCCTGTTAAAAGTAGCACCGTGTTGGCTGAAGCCTTCTTTTGTACCACTGCCAGCAGAGAATGATCGACGTTAATAACAACCCATATTGTAGCTAGTCCCAATAGTTAAAGCAAAGCAATTGCTGGTGTAAAGCCAGGAGCAGCGCTTTGAAACAGGCAGGGAAACAAAACGGGCCCACATACCTGGCAGCAATACGAGTCGCTTCACTGATGGATAGGAATAAATATAAAGGCTGATAGCACAGTAATAAAACAATGATGATAACCCAAAATTATTTATTACAAGGCAAGAACACTGCTGCCTGCTGAGGCTCTGCTGTAAATGGAAGCCGACATCAATGGATGACTCTTGGTGAGAAAACATGGCCCATTTTAATTTGGGAAGCGTCATCTCATTTTTTAAGGTGAAAGCCATTATCAAAAATGACAATGATCTATAGTGAATCAAAAGAAACAATAAAACCCCATACTCAACCCCTCAGTCCAATGTATTAGCTACAGATAGCAACTTCCTTACAAACACCAAAACGACACCTTAGGAAACTGAAACACATCAACATCTTCTCAAAAATCAAAAGTCTTATTTGATTTATTAAAGAAGGATCAGAAGTGATACTGATATAATATTTTCTTTGAAGATAATATCATCAGCCAATATTATTCAAAGAATGACTACTACTGAAAAATAGGGCACCCCATCACAAACAACGAAAGAGCACAGAATAAAAATCTGGAATAAAGCACAATCCTGATGAAGTATGTTCAATAACTCCTAGGGAGTCTAGTCAGCAAGGGAAACACTTCTCCTGACTATTACCTGCCTTAATATAGCTAAATCTATATTGACGTATCTAAGTCAGATAATGTGCAAAAGAAGCCTTACAGCACATCCTGTGTAACTTCTATGGCCTCCAGTATAATGTTACCATAGAAACACCTTTGCCACAGGGCAGGTGTAGTTTTGCAAAGGACCTGGGGGTAAACATTCAGGTTCCCATGGCAACTGTTTTGTCCAAGGGCTGAAATACCATGAGTCAGTGTCTTTCGGAGCAGCATGCATGAGAAGAAAGGTGATTTCTCCACTGGAACTGGTAATCATAGGCAACAATTGTTCAAGGCACCTACCTGAAGGTAGAATAGCTACAGACAGTATTTTGAGTCAAAAATTGTGCTGGAGTGGGATAATAAAGCAATGGAAATGTAAAGAAGAAAAGTAGTATTGATTAAAATGGCAGTGAATAATCTGAAATGCTCTCAGTGAGTAATACCTATTGGGGCTTTAAATTTTTTAAAGTTAGAAGAGGGTCTTAAAATTCCCCAGACATGCTTAATACAGAAAGAGCCACAGTATAAAAAATGTCAGAGTCCTTTTTGCCCATCAGATTTTATACTTCCTAAGACAAATTATTTTCCTGTTATGCATTCAACCACCACTACTTGCTGGGAACAGATCTCACTTGGAGAAGACATTACTTGACAGAACTGGAGAGTAAGACTGAAGTAGAACTGCACATTTCTCATACTTCAGCAACTTTCATATCAGCTAATCTAGAGCAGCCCTGTGGAAATCCTAACAAACAACAAACATTTATTAAAAGCAGACTGCCAGATAAGACCTGTATTTTTAAGTGGCATAAACCATTCTTCCTTCTACTGACAGAACAAGGTATTATGGAGAACAATCTCTCTGGCCATCCTGCCATTATTTTCTTTTTCCCTAAACTACTCCCCCAAAGATTGCTTCTGCAGTCTTGCACATCTTACAGTTTTGTGTTGTAGATCTCAGGTTCAGGTCAATCAAAGTTACCAGCCCTACTCCCATGAAATCTAAGAAGTCAAAATGATTGATATTTCATGTTCAGCTAAATAGGTCTTCCCATGGGACCCATTTCACCCTCTTTGATCCCTCCCTGTCCCAGTTAACTACACATCTGGAATATTTTTAATAATTATTTAACAAATTGTTCCAAGTATTCTCTTGTTAAAAAGCATGCTGAACAAGGAAGGGTGTTTCCTTCACTGATGTGCATATAAGTGCTCCATGATCCTTTACAATGGGTCAAAACTTACATCTTGAAGGAAAAAAAAAAAAATGAGGGAAAATAATGGATTTTTTTTCTTTTGTTAGAGCCTTATATGATTATGTGATCCCTCATTCGGTTTTCTGGTTTTGGGGTTATTTTATTTCCTCTGGTTTGAATCTCTTTAAGCATGATTGAATGTTTTAGTATTCTACATTTATTTAAATGTTTTAACCATGCCTTAAAAGGGAGTGAAGTTCTTATATATCACCTGTGTAGAGGAGTAAAGACTCATATAAGTGTCTCCTATTTTCTGAAAGTAGAGATAGAAATAACATTTTGTCTATTTTAATCAGCAGAAATCAGATAGGCAACGAGTATGTCCAGACCTCAAAGCCCGTCCCAGCAACAGATGACTCCTGCTCAGCTGGGAAGACAGCAAATGCTGAAGGAGAACAACTGGTAGAGAATTTTGGGAGAGCAGAGGCAGGAAGACAGGGATTTTGAGGATGTAATAGTGCCATTTACTGTATTTTTCTTCTTCTCTTCCCTTTCTTAAAGTGCCAGAAACACACTGAAAATATGGAAGCCAAGCAGCAAATACATACAGTTGAAACATTGCTCTTTGCCCATGAAGCAGCCCTGTTCTTTAACTGAGCAACAGTAACCTTTTATGAAGCACTTACATGCACTCGGAAATGTTTTAGGGGTATAGACTGAATGTAGTAGGCAATGGTTAGTAGTACCAACTAGCCATAATTTTTCTATTCATTGATAACTGTTGCATTAATTTGGTTGTGTCAACCAAAGTTGCAGTCAACTAGTTCACTTGTGAAAACCCTAGAAGATAGACAGACAGGTACTTTTTTTTTTTTTTAATTCTAACCAAACTTTTTAGAGGACAGAAAATCTTGCTTTTGGCCTGAGTGCCAAAGTATGCAAAGGAAAAATGTGCACATAAGGATTCCAGATGCATAAGCTGTCAATACATACAAACTCCACGGGCCCACTACAACTGCTAATAGGAAATGTTTGAAAAGAAATTTATTTTTTAAAAAAGTCTTCCATCTGCAAAATTATCAAGGGTTCAGGGAATAATGAAAGTGAAATGATTAAGTACAATATTTTCCTGCAGGAATTCTCTAGATTTATTCTTGCAGACTCCGTTTAAAAATTTGGGAAATTAGAACATGCTGGGAAAAAGATCCAGAACTGGAAGGAAAATTAAAGAATGCTTTTTCCACTGAAACCTAACACTTCAGAAAACTAGGATATGGGTATAATTAACAGTACAGTAACAGTAATGTATTCCTGAATTTTGAAATCTTGTCCTTTCTGGAGCACGATAAAGGTCAAGCTCTTTAATGAACGCCTAAGTCAAAAAACATGTATATTTTCTAAGGTTGACTGAGAAATACAATGATGCTTACTGTCTGGAAGTTAAATCCGTCAGTTTCTTGTCCTGAAGCCTAAGATACGAATGTCTAGGAGTCTGAGAGAAAATTGCTTATGCATGTTGAATTGGTATCTGTTAAAACTGATAGTAACTGAATTATTACCTTTCTGCAAACTGTCCAGGGACTCTTATTCTCATTCTCATGAATCCCATTGTATCTGATAAAACCACTGACCTTTTTTGTTCAGATGTGGGCACTTGTACTAATTAGATGCCTGTTTTCTGAGGTCTTTGAAATGATCTTTAATGAGAACTTGGAAAGTAACCAGCTTTATATCTGGTCACTGTCAAAGCAATTTGAATTCCTTGAGAACAAATACTTAGAAATTCTTAGCAAAAACCAATGGGAATATTTTCCTTTGGCATCTGAACTAAAACTAGGAATATTGTTTTAGAATAGCCAAACCTGGGCTGAGAATAAGGGAAACCTTCTAGAAAAATGATGAAAAAGCTGAAAAGTATGTTCAGCTGAAAGATTCTGTCACTACACAGAAATGTTATCATTATCAACAAGTTGCTCGTGCATTTCCTCTCACAGTCCAGATGCATGTTGCAGACAGAAAAAAACCCAAAGAGGACAAAAAGGCATGGCCTGGAATCAACCTGCGCTATGGCAAAGTTCAAGGACTGACGATTCAGAGAAACTAACACAGAAGGGCAAGCTTCTTTTTAGGATGATGAAAAATCATGAAACTCCAGGACATAAACATTTTTATTTCCGAATCAGGGAAGCCCAGATTCTGTGAAGAAAGCATTTTTCCAGTCAGCAGAGAAGAGTCAATACTGTGCAAAACTCTCCTTCTACTACAAAGAAACTTAAACACATCCTCCAGCATCCCTTATGGAAAAAAAAAAGGTTAAACATTTCTGACAAAAGCAATTCATAGGTCTATCCTTCACTGCCTCTTTTGTAGAGGTTAAGTAGTTGTGAGAATGCATCTCTCTGCTGTGGATTATTAAATTTTATTTTCAATGCCTGAAAACTTAAGAGCTCCCTTCGAAGGGAAAACATACACTTGAAGCAATTGCATGCCACCAAATCAAGTCCCCTGCTATAGCAGACAAGTAGTTGCATCACATAATCCTATTTATAACTTTATCAAGTGTCACCTTAAATCTGGTTAGATTTCCTATGCCCACTGGAACGCTAGTGCAATGGTTGTCTCAGTACTTGCAGAAAATTTCTAAGCAAGAGATACATCTATTTGTTCTTGAACAAACATGTCCTTTCCTTGATATGCTGCAGTCCTAAGAGTCCTTATTTGCAGTGGCTTCAGTAACATTTTCATCCTGCTGGAAGACAGGCACGAACATGGCATTTCAGAAGGAACCCCATCCACATTTTAAATAGTTGACACTACTCAGTGCAAGGGCTAGAAATACCTTATCAAACACCCCTTACTATTGTGTGTTTTGCACAGCCAAATCTCTTCAGTATTTCATAAACATCCTATGACTGCCTAATGCACTTAAGTCTTTTTTATTCTAACTGGTGAGAGCTCAGAATATAGCAGAAATTATTACTTATTTCTGATACATTACTTTGTCTTCTCTACTATTAAAATCCATTTCTTTTTATTCATTTTAGCTCTCGATATTACCCAGTTCATCCTACTTGTTATTCAACTCCTCCTCTGTATTGAGATTGACCTCATCTCTGCTTTATCAGCAAATTTCATTTGTGAGTCAAGGTCATTAAGAGGAATATTAAATAAGATTGTTCACTTGACGAACTCCTCTAATATCATTTTTCCCTGAAATACTTCCACTTTCAAGATAACCCATCTTTCTGGGTAGATAAGGAGCACACATAACAGACAAAGGATTAGGAATGAACTAAATTGTTTGGAGCCTCTTTTTGGAACAGCAATAAACTGAAACCTGTTAGTATTGTCAAAGGTACTACATGTTAATGTTACCATGTCTCATTCTGTGTCCCACACCTGGTCTGGCCCTTCGTTAAGCTACCACATTTTGATGAGCCAAACTCACCCAAGCCTGGCCCACACATGGGGACTGCACTGCAAGCATGGCTTGTGCACGCTAGAAAAAGGGACTGCTACCAGCAAAATGCCATCCATGTGTGGGGTCAAGGGCTGCTGGAGGAACCTGGAGGGAAGCTGGGGAGGTCAATGAAGAAGGAGAGAGACAGTCCTCACAAGCTGCAGCAAAAGAGATGATAACATAAGGCAAAATCTCCCAGAGAAATGTCCTGGTGTCCGCAACAAAACTGAGACCATCTAGAAGACAGAGCATTCATGAAGAAAGAGAAAGAGCCCCAGATTCTTGGAACATAACCTAAATAGTTTGATAGTGTTACCTATTTTGTACTATCATGATTCTTACTTTTTAGTATCAATATTGTGAATGGTTCAGAAGATATGCATCCTAGCACGATAATATTCTGCAATTCTTAGGGCTTTGTTAAAGAGGTTTTATAGCTGTGCAACAAAATATTGCCCTCTTGTCCTTGAGTGCTGACAGGTTCACAACCATTTAGCTAGTCCACTGGAGCTGGCAGGCCAATGGGGCGAAAAATTAGACATGCTCAGCAACGTTGCTTAGATAAAAACCATTGCTAAGCTTAGTAAGACTGCAGTCTAAGACTATCTGGTACGAAAAAAAAGAGAAACTGGAAAGAAAGGAGAGGAGAGGGGAAGAAAGGAGGAAGGGAGGGAGGAAGAAAGAAAAAAGGAAAGAGAGAATGAAAGAAAAGAAAGGACAGAGAAAAGAAAGAAAGAGAAAGAAAGCTTAATTGAACCGCTTCAACCATATTCCAGTTACTTTTGTACCTGCTGGCCTATGCAGACTGGCAGCACAGGTAATGGCAGTAAAAGCAGGTGTGGAGACGAGATGGTCCCTAAGCAGAAGGGAGGCCCAAATGGCAGCCGTGCAGGCTCACAGACCGTGTTACAGCTTTCTGGACTGTAGTGGAACCATGAGGTATAAAATGATGGAGGTAAAAGAGGAGAAAGCAAAGGGAAAATGGAGAACTGAAACAGCTCGATCACATCTGAGTGACCTTGATTCATGCACACAGCCTTATGAAATACAGAAGTACAAATTGGCTTTTGAAGCATGTTGGTCTATTTTATAAGGATCTATTGTCAAAAATTGTTTTTTGGTTGCAACTAGGTTACAGGAATTCACACAGAAATTTGATACAGGCAAGTAAATTCTTGTATTTCTATTGCTCCTCTGCTGAGGAAGAGAAGCTCTTAACTGACTTGTAGCAGCCACACAGATACATCCCAAACATAGCCAGGCTGGCAGCTTACTTACAGAAAGCTAATTCACAGAACAGCCTGGTGGTAAGCTTTTCTTCTGTAGGTGTTACTTGGGGTTTTGGGTCAGTCAGAGGAATTTACAATTCTGAGTTAGAGTTGAGCTTTATAGAATGGTTATATAGAATAGTTATAAATGGAGTTTTAAAAGCTTTTACAAGTACTTCTAAGAAAGATACACATAAAATGCAGTTAAACACAATTTATTTGAAGACAAAGGCTAGTAGTATAATGGAAAACGAGCTGTGCAGTCAATAGCCAAATGAATCAAGAATTAATCTTGGATTTTCATAGAAACCTGAAGAATTAGGCAAGCCTCTGAAAATCCCTTTCTTAGAAAAATAGGTAGAGGGCTTCAAAGAAAAGTCATTTGTCAGTCTGCAAGAGTGTATGTTGCATGCAAAGACAGGATGGTCTGGATTTTAGCTAGGTAGAATCTCTTTCATTAGCTGTTTTCCTTGGTTATTAATCTGTGTGAGAAAGCAATAATAGAAGTCTAGAAATGATCAAAGTGTAATCTGAAAGAAGTTTTTATGAGAGCATGAAGAACTGTATCAGCACTGATACGGTACTTGATTATAAAATCCTTATGCAAGGGAATTTTAGATTTAAGGATAATCCGTAAGGATTATATCAAAAGTCTGCAAGAACAGGTTATAAAGATAGGCAACATCTCACTGTAATTTCATTGTTTTAAAAACTATTATACTGATGCCCCTTTCTTTGGGCCTTAATCAGTTACATATTAGTGCTATCAAACAGATAAAACTAAGAAAAGTTCTCTGTTTCATTTCCAACGTACTCTTGCACAAGTTGCTTAGAACACTGTGCCTGGAAAATATCGTGTGTATAAAAAAGAACCACCCTCGCCTCTCAGAAAACAGCAGACATAATTCACAGGAGGGGGGAGGTATTAGGCACTTTTTAGAAATGGATATGGATTATTGGCTTTTTTAAAGGAGGTCACATCATCTTACAAATCAGGACAGAGTTGCAAGAATCCTTTCTTTTCACCTGCCTCATCCTGCATTTGCAGTACAATACAACACAGTACAATGAGGAGCCGTAGCCGTACAAGCAAGCAAAGATAACTCGTAACAGGGAAATTATGGTTGGAGCCCACAGAGGCAGAGAAAGAAAGGCTGGAAACTCTGCCACCCTAACAGAGGGAGTAATCAGCTTCTAACAGAGGGAAACTAAAATGTTCTGCTGTAAGAATAATTACCAGTTCTGCAACATAGCATTCCAGACAATATTCTCTTTGTGCACTATTCTTATTTAAGTTCTTCCTGTAACTGTATTAAAGAAATCAAAGCAGGATTTTATTAATCAACATAAGAATTTCATATGCTGAGACCTATTTCAGAGCAAACTACTCCCCCATAGTGGGCACCATTTTTCAAGTTTTACACATTTCCTTTTCTATGTCTGCTATTTTTACCACCTACGTAAATGAAGTTACAAGCACACAATCTATTGACCTCTTCCTGAGAAAAATCTAATGTGTAAATTAGTAAGACATCCTAAGGTTTAGTAAGTAAAAGTGACATGAAATTCCCTTTTGCTTTTTAAGCTAATTACCTAATTGATGCATTTGCTTCATTAAGCTTTGGGATTTTTTTCTTTTTTCAAGTAGCAAAATGCTAGCTGCCATGCATTTTAAAAAGGTATCATTTTCAGCTGAATGGTTTAAGGCACATTTTAAAGTGATATTTCTGAGAACATTTCAGCAAATAAGGGTTCAATTATGATTTATAACAACAGCATAGAGATCAATGTTTTAAAAATTGCACAAATACTGTTCAGAAGAACACAAACTGCATTATCTACCTTAAATATCTTGACACTAGTTGTGCACAACAGAGGTTCTTTTCCTGTTGCAAGAGGTAAGGACTTTCAAAGTGCAGCTTTACAGCATTAAGAAATCAGGCAATTCAAGTTAATATATATACACACAAAAATTACTATGTACGTTTTTGAAGAGGAGAAAAATCAGTACCAGATAAATGTAATTACTAAAACCAGTAAAAGAAATGGAACCATGTTTGAAAAGCCTATTCTCTTGTACAGGTGAAAGTCTTTTCAACATGAATTAAAGTTAATCATATCAGGATACGACACATATTCAATAGAATAATAGTTACTTCCTTATTTGAGCTGTGATAAGGGGTATTATCGCTTTTCCACAACACTCTTCTTTTTGTTGAACTTTATTAATAATAGTATTGAATGTAATAATGAAATATCATTAAATTGCGTAGTAGCACCACACAGACTATTGAATCTGCTTGCTAAAAAATGGATTTAAACTTAGCAAAGAACAAAGCAGTGACACTATTTTGCATAGGTTTGGAGAGGTATGTTGTCTGTTCCACATGCAATTCACTGTCCTTTCTGCCTTTATCATTAGAGGACTATGGCTACTTTTCACTGAAGGTTCTGTTTCAGAAGCACATCAGAACACAGAATAGACTAAAATATCTTAGGTTTGTGGAGAGAAAAGTACTCACATGTAATTAATGGAATTTTCAGGCAGGCTTGACTAACTACTAGCAAGGCCTATCTATATTGAGGCAGCTAGGCTTTCAGGTACAACTGCTTTTTCCGGTTTCCATAAACAACTGCTTTTTCCAGTTTCCATAAACAACATTATCACATAGGATAGAACCAGGTGTCACTGCTGTATTAAAGTAGCTGGAGAAATAAGAGAGGTGCTAAAAGATGCCAGAATGCAAAGGAATAATATTTTGGAGATGTGACAAAAAGAAAGACTGTCTATTTGAAAGCTGCATTAACTGTTGAGCAAATCCTACAAGCAAGGGGAAAAAATCTCTTTTAAATTCAACTCTTGTCAAACATCCTTTTTTCATCTACATGCACATGTGCTTGAAGTGTCAGGGTGAAAGGCAAAGCCCGTTTCTGTCTGGTGTGCAGACCAGAGCCCATTTAGGAAGGTGGGTGTTCCATCCACAACATCCTTCCAGCCACGGTGTGGAAGGACCCCTTGCCTGGTTAGAGATCTGTGTGCAGCCTTCTTTGAGGGATCCATCTTATTGGTAGAAATTAGACTTCTATTGTGAAGTATTCTTACACTGATTCAAGTTTCCTTAATAGGTCACATCCTATGGCAAGAAATCTGAAATCCAGGTAGGTAAACTTTTGCTGATTTATTCACAGCTGATTTATGGATTTTACTTTGAGGGTCCAGAGGAGTTCCATTAAATCCATCATCTTTTTTACCAGATTTGATTATGTCAATGACTCTGTTGCCCCTTCTTCCTCTCCTTTGATTTCACAGACAGAATGAGCAGGGAGTATATGGAAAGGAGTATGAAGCTGAAATCTCCAAGCTTCTGCCTCCACAGACTTTCAAATTCAACCTCAAAATACAAACTCGACTGGGATTTTTATGTTAAAAAATATATATGCTAATAGGATGCTCCAGTGCATGACTTTCGAAAAAGTTAGCATAGTGTTAAAACAAGTGGTGCTGAAAGAACATAAACTTCACCAGATATGTCATTATCTTGACTGTTCTCTTCCAGTAGTGAGAGCACATAAACATAATTGTCCATCTTTCCAAGGTGTTTCTCAGTGATATATTACAGACTGGAAACACTGTTTGCCTGGGTTAGAAGGGGGAACGGTATCACTGGGAGTTTAGTGAGCTACTGTGCAGGAGGGTTTCTGCTCTTTCTGGATAAAATATCAGAAGTGCAGAAGTATTTCTGCCCTGCATTGCAGACTCCTGTCTCATCTAAAACACATCCACACAGTCATGCAAAATATAACTAGGTTTTGCCACTATACTGAGTACCTAGAGAAGTAAGAAGGGTCCTTAAAAGACCAAAAAAATATTTTGTTTGGGAGACTGGAGGCCTGATAAAAGCTTGCACTTCACTTGAATGAGTGGCTAAATCTGTGTTACCGTTAGGAGAGAAGAACATTCAGAAAAGTCTAAAAATGACACACAGAAAAGACACAGTAACAACACAATAATCTGGATTTCTTTCTATGCTTTGTGGCTGTTATTAGGATAACAGATTCCAGGATGCACAGATCCCTCTTCTGAAAAATTCTCAGTCTGCGAGACCCAAGAGCTAACCTTTAGTCTATATCGGCACCTATTTCGTATGTGGCCTTTTGTTCATGGCTTTGGCTTTCCTAAACTCATCCCTGTGCACTTGGACAGTGTCTCTATATCCCTTCTGAGTCACCTAGCCCTGCTTCCACTTCTTGCCTGCTATCTTTCTTATGTTTGGGCCCTGTCAGGGCTTCCTTGTTCATCCACTCAGGCCCCCTGCTAACATTGCCTGACCTCCTGTACATCAGGCTGGACCATCAGGTTGCTTGGAAGAGAAGATCCTTGAAAA
This sequence comes from Falco rusticolus, assembly GCF_015220075.1. Taxonomy (NCBI): domain Eukaryota; kingdom Metazoa; phylum Chordata; class Aves; order Falconiformes; family Falconidae; genus Falco; species Falco rusticolus. Next base: position 46,818,623 of record NC_051192.1, read on the forward strand.
TCAACCAGCTGTTCTGGACCACTCTTTTCTCCAGAGGCATATCCCATGGGATCCTTCCAAGCAGGTCTACCAACAGGTGAAGGCCTGTTCTCCTGAAGCCCAGCACTGTGATCCTGCTTTTGCCTCGTGACCTCCTTGTATGATCCTGAACTCCATTTCATGATCACTGTAGCCAAGACTGCTGCTGCTCTTTAAATTCCCAATCAATTCTTCCTTGTTTGTAAGTATGTGGTCCAGCAGAGTCCATATATATATATATATATGTATACATACATACTTTGTTGGTTCATTGATCACTTGTGTCATAAATGAATCCCTTTTTCCTTCAATTCACCATTTTTTTTCCTTCAGGATGCTGTCCCTGCTCAGGAAAGCTTGTAAGGCGAAACTAGCAGAATAATAAAGAATGCGAACCAGAGGACAAGAATTCTAAAGCAACAGTCAGTGGTATGGTTTCCTATTTAAGCATTTGTGCAGCTCTTACAGAAACAGAATACATTAAAATGCAGTCAGATATTTTCTTGGAGAAACTAAAGCAATAGAAATGTTCCTCTCCAGCTGTCCAGCAGGTTTAAGATCATTTGTTCTAGCATCTCCTGTGGCAGGTACTCTGGTGGTATGCCTAAATTAAGAAATAGTGCAATGGGAGATCCAATGGTCTGCTAATGCCTGGCTATCTAACATGACATTGCATGGTGAAGGTGTTTGTCTCCTTATTCTATGTGACAGGAGCATCCTTTCTTTGCCCTATCTCTTGGACAGGTTTAGGAAGTCGGCTGTGAAACCCACTGGCACTCAGTCAAATTCTGCAGTGGACCAAACAGCAAAAAATAGTTCAGAATTCAGTAAGGTTTGCAGTCTGCACATTTAACTACACAGTGGCACCTGCCATACCATGTCACTGTGCTCAGCAAACCGCTTATAATGGTCCATTCAGGCTGCCATTATATTTTTCATTTTGATTCTGTAGCTACAAAACCTTCACTTACAGTCTAAATCATGCAATGTATTAAAACATCTTGAAAGTGGAAAACAAACAGGCACCAAAAATTAGTTTCAGTAACCCTTGCTGTGTGGAAATTGAATGATAACACCCCCCGCAGGGGTGCAGAGATTTACAACTAATCATATCTGTTAGTACCAACCATTCAGATCCTGGACAGTATGTAAATACCAGGCTCCCTATAGTGTATCTGATAATTTGCCTATGCTTGCTTTCAGCTACTAATTTTTTCCTCCCCAAAACAATATTATAAGCTGTAAAAGTTTAGTTCAAATCAGATTTGAAGCTCTGCAAATAAAAAGACAAAGGATTTGGAGTTTAGCCCTACCCACAACATAACTAGAGTACTTTAAATGATCTTTTAATTAAAAACAAAATAAAAGAGAGAGAACCTGTACTACGCAGCATGAAAGCCTTTAAAAATTAATCAATCTATCATTTCACATTGCTGTATGTGATTCCTTTTGACAAATATGAATTTAATAAGAGAAACTTGAGAAGAATTTGGGGCTTTGAAGGACTTTAGCTACATTGTGCAATGCCTCCCATACAGGGCATAATTGGTAAGTTGTGGGTGCTAAGACCAGATAGAGATTTGTAGTTCAAGAGTTGTGTGTGTACAAGAACTGTATATATTTTGTTGTTGTGGTAGGGAGAAAAGAGAAAATTACCATTAACCGTTCACCTATCCCTTTGTAACTTGCAGGCAAAAGAACTTTTATACATCTTTCAGGTTTTATTTGAAAGATTCCTCGTCTTTCACTGACCGAGTCAAAATAAAGCTTTTCCTGGAAACACTACAGCCTTTATCCCTGCCAGCTCCATCTCCCTTCTGCCTACTCACTGCTAAACACAGCCACTTCCAGGTAAGTTTGAGAAAGTGAAAATAAAGTAAACCCACATGTTGGTATGCTGTATATCACTTCTACTATGCAAATGATTGTTTAGAGAAGAATAAAAGGCTGTAAATATTTTGAGAAGTGGGCCCCAGTGCCTCTTCAGTATGCCAAACGGCACTGTGTGCTTCATAATTATGTAATATAGAGAATACCAGCTGGTTTGAATCGTTCTCAGGGGCTTTGGATGATATTGAAATGCTCAGCTCCCCCAGCGAGAGCCATAATCAAGCAAGTAATACCGTAAAGTCAGACCAAATTGACATTGAGTTGTTGGCTCTTAACACACTTTAAAACAGATGTTAATGCTGTACACTGTGATTTTAAAGTTTCTTGGGTTTTTTTTCTTAGATAGAGCATTATTTCTTTGACAAAGTAATGCTCTGGTATGTAGACACTCTCTCAGAAGTTACATTTTATATTTTCTGAAGAGACAGCTAGACAGATGTTTATTTTCCACTGCTATGGCAAAGAACGGAAGGGGTACTTGGTCTGCTGTCACACAGTAGTGTAGGGAGGCAGCCAACACACACACTATTACATGTGTGGCATGACAAAAAAATGCTTAAAGCAAAGTCTTGGGAGCAAATGTCAGTTCTTACAATGGCACTGAGAAATGGCGGTAGGTCCTTTTTGTCAACATGTACAAATAGGCAAGCAACTCCATTTACAAAAAACTTGCAATTGGTTCCCTGGTGCTTTACAAAGCAATAACCACCTAGAATTTCTCCAGAGCTCATGGTCTTCTGCTCTTTATAAAAATGTAGTATGAAACTAATCACAGAACTGGAGTCTATAATATTATATCCATTTTGTGAAATCCAATACAGATGCTGAGAAAACTCTTAAGCTATTGGTACAACTACTCCACTACTGAAGTATCTCAATTAAACCACTCTTTCCACAGATATTATGTCTTCCTTCATCATATTCTTAATAATTTTTTACAGCCATGCTGAGACAACTTTCATTTTTTATGACAGGGCAAAGAGCTCCTTCCCTTTACACACCACACCCTCCCAGGTCAAAGAACCTGTACGCTAAAGAGTGAATCATGAACCATTTATGGTTTTTATGCCTATGACTGTTAGTGGAGCAGAACAACAGGCTGCTCTTCTTTCTGTTTGCAGTAGCAAGTGAAAAAAACACATCTCACCTCATGCAGGTGTCTAATGTAATAGGATTGTCCTAACAGAAAGTTCCATTTTGCAATATGGACTGGAGGCCCAGCAATCAGGGCGCAGCTCGCTGCCTGGGTACTCAACAGCCAATCCTTCTGCACAACCAACATGATTTACACAATGCCCACACAAATCCTATTCACAATTTATAAATTTCTCACACTATTAGCCAAAAATCTGCCAAGTCTGAAGGACCCAAGGACCAAAGCATGGCTGCCATGTGTCACACATGACCATGAGATCAGTCCACATTCCTCTTCATCCTTCTCCCCCTCCTCACAGCCTTACCATTTTGCCACTCTGATCCCTTGACAACCATTCTGCTGGTTTTAAGCTGCTTTGCATGCTGCTGTCTGATCCGAGATGTGGGAAACAAAGAGTGCTAGGAGATTATGGGTGCTGTTAAACAAAGCTACTGCATATGGGATAGAGCTCAGCAACCACTTGGCTGAGAGAAAATGAGAGGAATACAAAAATGTACTGACTGCCTACTGTATATTACAATATCCCAAGGTGAACCATAGTGACGTTTCCCCCCTGCAACACTATTATAGCACAGATTTTGTAAAAATAGGTAGGAATTCTTCACCAAAAATCAGTATAATATCCTTTTATCCTCTTGAATAAGCACTAAAAAGTGTTTTGCATATTATCAGTAGTCTTCTTCCAGATAGCCATGTTAAAACAGCAAATAGACAAGCCCTTGGGTAATGGAAATAAGCACAAGCAATTATGCTATCAATTATTCAGATGGATAACTACTTTAAAGATGATAAAAGAGATGCTTTAATAATTGATAATATTTAGGACATTAACAAACTACAATGTCACTTTAAAAGATTTTTATGACTTACTGGGCAAATATTTTTGGAGGAACACATAAAAATAAAGGAGCATTTGAGAGACTTCTACTTAGGTTACAGAAAGATTGTATCAACATTTCAGGTTAGACTGCACTTTTGAAGTTACTTTCCACAACAATCTTCTATCCCAAATAAACTGTTCTAAAAAAAAATGTGGTCATCTTGCACTTCAATAGTTAGTATTTTGTTTTCTAATGAGTCTATCTTTTTGAGATTATTTTTGCTTATCAGTTACATTATTTTCAATATATCAGATACTGACTTTCAATCCTCCTTTTCCCAATGGAAGTCCATAAAGAATATGTATCAAAATGGAAATTTGTTGGGAATGGGTGCTGAGATAAATTTCTTGCTTGGAGTCCACAGGAATTTTAAGAAAATATGAACAGGAAAACATTCAATCAGCTCTTGGGCTCACAAAAAAATGCCTTTCGAGAAGCTTAACAGAAATGTATGCAATTGCATTTTTATTAGGATACTAACTCTACTTTCCTTATCTGTTTTATTAGTTTTTGTTAGTCATGTTTATCCAAGACAGATGAGCGAATAGAGCTTTTTGCCCTGAAGAGCACTCAGAATTTTCTTTACAGGAGTGCCTAAAGATAGAATCCTAAATCTATATTTAGGTATCTAAGAGGTTTAGCTTTTTAGCATGAATAATAAACTTCTCTCTTTGAAGGCATTCACCACCTTTTAAAATAACTGAGGGTAAGTTTTTATTCTATGTCCATTAAAGAATGGAAGAATCTCTAATTTCATAGGACAATTCTTGTATCATTTAAGATTAAAATTGCTGCTACAGACCTGTGCCTTTTCAAGACCAAGATCCTGTGGCAGGTTCAATGCACGTAATTTCAAGAATTAACCTGGAGCTGACTGTGGGATTACAGCTATGGTTTTATTCCTTACATTTGTCCCTCTAAAAGGTAGTTATCCTCCAGCTTTCTTTCCCAGGATTGTCTCCTGCAACCATGCTTCACTGATTGCTTATGATTCAAGGACATGACTGTGCAGGAAATTCGTCACAGCAGGCTGGAGGGGGGGTTCCATTTATGTTCAAAAACCACAGGCTCCACAGTAATATGTCTTCAGACTTGCCCCAGCACAGTAACTACAGAGCAAACAGCTCTACAGAAAATATCAACAACTGACTTCCAGAGGGAGCAAAAAGCAACATGATTTTTGATTCGCAACATGATGCCTGGCCTACTGATACAGGCATACTTAGAAAAGGATTTGCACATGGAAGCAATTGATCTACACTGACCTTTAAGGTAATAAAAGCTTGTTTCAAAAGATACATGCAATTTCTATATCAGACCTTAACTATCTGCAAAAGCAATGCCTGATTTCTTTGGCTAAACTGATAAATAATGTTGCTTTGCTAAATTTTATTTTACATCTGGTTTTGATATTGAAAAAAATCCATCACTTTGGTATGATTTATTGGAGCTGCTTCTCTCATATTTTTAGGATGTCATTTAATATTAATTAGAAAATTCTATCCAAACAACAAAATATTAAATATGTCACTGCTTTGGTAAACCTAAAAATAAGCAAAGATCTTTATTCAAGGACAACTACACAGGGACTAACTGTAACAAATCACAGGATTCAGCTGGTCGATATTTCTCCCTACCAACACTTCCCCAAGGGCTGCAGCTACTGTCAAATCCACACGAGAGATTTTGGCTTGGAGAAAGATAAAATAAGGGGGAAATTATTTAGTTATCATTAGAAGTGAGATGGATGTTATTAGAAACATGGTGATGAGATCTAAGATCAACTGAAATCAAATCACAGCTGGCAGGTATACAGCCATTATGAAAAAGACTTTAAAATATAGTAACAAGAGAAGACTTAGCAGTAGTAAAAACTTCGGTTATAGATGGAAATGATAAAACTTCATAACATGCCAATGAGGCTCAAGTATTCAAGTAATACTTATATTTGCAAAAAGCAGAATGCACTCATCACATGGGAATGATGAAAGATTTTTTCATTGTGCGAGTAACATAAGCAGATAAATACCTAACATGGACTAGGGATAAGGATTGCTAAATCAGTGTCTGTTTTATAATGACCTCCCAAAGCTCTATGGAGATGGCTGGAGAGATATTTCAGCTACTATTACCAGTTTTTATACAAACCTCATAATATTCAGGAAACTTAAGAAATACGGAAGCATGTTAACATTTCAGTATGCGGCAAAGGCCAAGAAAGAAGTATGAATGCTCTGCATGACAAAAGAAAGGATTGTCAAAGATTTGCTTTCTAGATGATGGGAATACAACTAAACACTATATTTGGGGTTACCAAATGAAGGTCTTGGCAGTCATACATACTTCTAGCATTTTAGGAGGTTATACATTGGTAATTACAAAGTCCAGATATTCTTAGAATTTTGCATTGGTTCAGTTAGAACCACATTAACTAGTATTTAGAAAATAGCACAACACTGAACAATACCAGTAAAGTGTACATTCAGAATACTAAGTGATCTAAAATTACCTAATACTGAATCATTCTCAAATACCAAAAGTGCTATTTTGCAGTGTTGAGTATTAGAGACAATCGCATTAAACATTAAAAAAAAATAAAAATCCAGGAGCAAACACAAGAAAAACATGGCAAAAACATGGCTGATTTTTCAAATTACACAAAGACTGCTTGTAAACTCTGATATGGAGAAGGAAGTAGTGCATAGAAAGCAGTTACTGGGAAGGTAAGCACACTAGGAACCAAGAATATTGGCCACCCTAACAGAACAGGAGGTTTGAACCTGGCAAATGGTGAAGCTGAAAAAGACTCAGGAAGAACGAGAACTCTGAGGATGATGTTATGACAAGAAGTACTAATGAAATCCTTGGGCATGAGCAAAGAGTATCAAGCAGAAAAAAGGACTTCACCATAGCAGTAAATTGACATGAGAGCATTTCACATGTGTTTTGTCATCCATAATCCAAAAATTGTTTTCAGAAAGTGAAGAAATTTCAGAGACAACTCTTAAAAATAATTCAGTTAAGATATCTCTGTGTAAAATATTCAGAACAGATCCATATATATCATACGTCAAGAAAATGATTGCAGGACTATCCGATGAATAGCTTTTTGTTTTTTCCTTGTCCTCCCCTAGTGCCTCTATCCCATCACATGCATGAAAGGTGCCACCACCTACACAACAGTTCTGCAGCTAGGAGTCACCCCAAAAATGTTGGGGTGCATCCCCTCATATGTATTCTCTTCTTTCCTGCATGAAAAAGGAGAACACAGACTGAATTCCTCTGCTGGAAACCCCCTGGGTCAGGTTGCAATGGTAAGTGCTAGACCTCAAAAGAAGAGAGGGACAGCTGGAGCCAGCCAGTTCTGTCATGACATTTTAACTGTGGGTATGTGTTGTGCAGGTATCACACAGTGTGTCCAGCTGTTCCTGTCTGTGCCCAGTGAATGGCATCTCAATCTGGAAGCAGCAGTGAGGGGAGCTTGGGAGAGTGCCACTGTGTGTCTGCAGGACCCGTCCATGCTTGCTTTTCAAGATTAGTGAATTCAATATTAGCTGCTCTGGAGAAACGGATGTTGCCTGACTCCATTCAGCTAATGGACCAAGTTCAGGTAAAAATCTTACAAGGGAAAAACTAGTTAAAAATTAGCAATGTTTTACAGGCCATGTTTTCAAATTTTATTTCTGAGGTGGGAGGAAACAGATTAGGACTATGGAAGATTATAGAAGATGGAAGGGAAAAACATGTTTAGGCATTTCTATAATTAATGTAAGACGTTCAGCATTTGCCTTACAAATTCCCTGGAAATATAACAGTAACCTTTCAGCACCATCATGTACATGATAAGTCAAGTCACCGCCACCCCCCATGTGACTGCAGATCATGTGAACTATTATGACCATGAAAGACAAGGGAATTCCCCCTCAGAAACAGAATACTTACACACCTATTCCTAAATCATATATAGAGGACAAAATATAGAAGATACTTGGTAATTAGAACTGTGATAGCAATTTATCCCTTTATTTGTCCCTCTGTTAGTACTTTTAGATTCACCCAGCTACAAATGCCATAGAAGTTTAAAGACTTATAAAGATTTACCCATTAGGAGAGTTGTTTTCAGTCAGAACCATTATCACCAGAAGAAAAAAATCCTTTCTGATTAGCCATTTACATATATTTTCAGAAAAAAAGATTCCAGTATTTAAAATCTATTAGGTCAACAGACTGTAAACGAGGCTGCTGTTGTTTACAGTCCTATGAAAAATTACAAACCGCTATATTTTAATGAAAGAAACTAAGTGCAGATGGGTTGGTGGGGAATGGACTGTGACTTTTTATAACTGCACTAAATTCTGAGGTAGCATCCATTTTAAAGTTTGTCTACCACTTTAATCTGTTTCTCCTTTTGCACACAGAAAGCTTGGTGAAAGTTAGGGGAACTGAAAGAAACCAGCACGATACACATTCATCTCAGACTCCTGTATACAATAACCTTTCCTCCCACCTCAGCTCAGAGATCATCTGCTCAAGAAGCAGGATTTTAAGCGTTTTGACACCTGATATTTTAGATGTTAGGCACCTAATATCTTTGGAGCACCTGGCAGGGAAGTTTAGTCTCTTGAACAATCATTTTTATGTCTACTTGGTCCTACAGGCTCAGCATTCTACTTGTGCACTGTTGGAAACACTACCAAAACGTATCTGTGACAATTTGTTGTAAAAGCTTTATTTATTAATGCTCATAAAGATTATTTTACTCTAAGTTATAAATGAGGTTAGCCAACATCCGAAGAACTCCTCTCACTGTAAGAAATGATCAAAATTAACCTTCTGGGCCATGAGCTGTGGCTGGGCATTTACTGCGGCACATAGAGCCCTGACTTCTCAGAATTGCAGTTCTGCTCACAGTGAGACTCTGAGCAGGCACCTATGCTTTCTGGAGAGATCAGGAGAGTCCTTTTATGCCAGCAATACAGAATACGCAAGCCACAAATGAGAATGAAGAAATACTGTTCTCACTTACATAGCACTGCTGTGAAAAACTTCATTTTCTATAGCTTACATTCTGGGTGACTGAGAGGGGAAGCAAAAAAAGAGAATAAGATGTAAAAAAAAAAAAGGTACCACAGGGATTCTTAACAGTTAGATGGTCTCTTAAAGGAGGAGAAAATTTAAGTGCCCTCTCAACCGTGGAGAAGAATACAAGGGTTAGAAAAGAAGACCTGGTGAGGCGAGGCAGGAGGTTACAGATGCAATATATGAAAGCAAAGCAAGCAGGTTATTTTTACAACAGAAGACATCTTGATCAGGGAAAATACAGCAGCATACATCTGACAGGCGAAAGGAGGCGTATTGGGTAGCCATGAGATGTGGAAAGAAGAAAGATGTAGGAGCTTGCAAGAAGGAGAGCATAATGAAAGGGTGCACCTCTTAGAAGGCAGATGGGGGGGGATATTTTGAAGTGGAAAGAATCTAGGGACAGTGTGAAGGATGATTTGGAGGCAGACTATCAGGAGGCTTCAGGCAATAGAAAAACAATGTTTAGCTTGAGGAGAAATGAAATAGATACTTGGTAGAAGTTGTTTGTTTGTTTGTTTGTTTGTTTTTTAAAAAAAGGAGCTTCAGAGTTAAATGGTTAAAAAAAAAGAGAAAGAGTCATTGATAGAAGGTGGTATTGAAAATACAGGTAGTTTAAAGAAGAAAATTCAAGGAATCGGTATCGAATGGGATTTTTCCACTTCAAAAGGCTGACTATCTACTCAGGAGAGATGCCCAAGATATGGATAAGGAATTTGAGTGGGCCTCAAGAAAGATCAGAAACTAAACCAAAGACTCAGTAAGTGGAAAGAAATAAATGAGTGTTGGCAACCAGAGATACAAAGACTACCTGCATCCATGACAAAGGGCAGAGCCAACATTAACCAATCTAAGCATCCTAAATAAACAAATAATTAATGAGTTGAAAACACAGGTTTTCTCAGGATGAACAGCCATGAGTTTCATCAACTTCCAGAGGTCTCTAGTATTCCCACCTGCTACATTATATTGTTTGCATATGCTGTACACCTGCAGGCTAAAGGATATATTAACAACACTTACGTATGTATGGCTCTCTCCAAATATTCATCTCAAATTGATTACTGGAGTATATATTTACTGCCTGTCTCAGCTGCAACTTAAATTACTGAAGGACTCAAAACAATCTTAAAAGACGATGATAAGCAACATTACACAACAAGCAGTTATTATTGTTTTAAGCCGTCCCAGAGAGTAGACATGTGCTGTGACACTGATATAAAAAGATCAGTTATTTCCATGGAATTAACAGGAAATTACTTGACAAACTAAGAGGAAGAAAAGGCACTATGTTTCTTTTCCTCTTCTGGGTGTGCACTTGTAAAGCTGCCACATCTTGCAATAATCAGAAGGAAAAACCCAAACTTTTTGGAAAAAATCTTTCCAATCTACTTATTCAAATACACCTAAAACATATTTGGAAGTACTCATTTTGGCAGAGGTCTGAAAAGTTACTCAAGTCTCACTTGAGCCTATGAATCAGAACTTGAGACAGCATTACTCTTGATAACTCAGCTTCTGGGATTCTCTAGTAGGGAGCTATTCTTGCACTTTGCCCACAGGTATCCATCAACCTCAGTCATTTTTGTTGGTATATTTCTCATATTTTGAACTCCTCCATTTCACTTTATCCTGTCTCAGCTTTTAGGTCCAGGAGTTCTGAAATGCAATTTCTCTCTTTCATCACTTCCAAAGCACCCTGTTTGTTCAGGTGTGCCCACCGTCTACAAGAGCTTCAACCTCAATGTTTTAGCTTTGTTTCTCACCCAAGACAGCACGTACTTGTAGTATTTGTCCTTTGTATCTTTACAAGACTGAAAAGAGTACCAGTGAAACAACACATCATGGATTTGTATTACTATATGGCTGCTTGTGAAAAGCGGTGGCAGTAGCACACTTCAGCAGCTTTGTCTGACAGCCAAAGAAGTTGTTTGTTACCATCTGCTAGTACCAATATAAGCCATACTTTGGAACTACACAGAAAGAAATATCCTTGCAATAACTTTCAGGGCCATTTTAGCTCCTTGGCTTTAACACATAAGACCTTGGGCTGCAGCAAAGTTTTGTTCTGTGTGAAGGAGTTCCACAACTGATGAAAAACTGCCCCCTTTTACTGTTCCAAACCTGCCTTCAGCCAGCTTCAGTTCAGCTCCCTCTTACTTATATAAGATGTGATCAGCCTGTCCAGGGCACTCTTGGTTCTCCTATTAATGGTGAGCTCAATGCCTTTATTTTCTGTGTGAAGTTTGGCCTTTTTAATATGTGCATCACCTTGTACCTATTTATGTTATGTTTCATCAGCCATTTCACTGCTCAGTCACTGATCCTTATAAGTTCATCTTGTGGTTTGTAAATGATGAACCTTGTCTTTAACTATGCAGAGTTAATTTTAATATCATCAGCAGACTTGGTCACATCTATATTCATTCTGGTTATTTCTATTCCTTTGTTTCTGTCTTTTGATCCCCTACCTGTCTATGCTAGGAACTGTAGAAGTAGCAACCCTTTAGTCACTTAAATTCCTTAAAAATTTTGGAAAGAAGTCTTGTTGAAGCCACCTGCAAATTCTGACAATCTCCTTTATCCATATACTTGCTGACAACTTGAAGAATTCCAATGGCTTTGTAAGTCAAGCACTCCATTTAAAAAGCCATCATGAATGTTCATCATATTTATTGATGCGTCTATTAATTCTATTTTTACTACAGTTTTTATTCATTTCCCTGAAAATTATATTTGTCCGTTACAGACTAACATCTGTATAGATTACAGGTTTATATTAACCCTGACTTCCCAGAAAGCCTTTTTAAAAGCTGGTGTCACTTTTCCACTTTCCAATCTGCAGGTACCACAGTGGTTTATGTGGTGAATTGTAGGCTGCTGCTAGTTACACAACAATGATGAATAAACACCTTTTAAACACAAATCAAACCAAAACAAGTCATTTTCAGCTAATGTGTCTAAAGGATTTAGAGCTGTTGCTCTTTCTCTCAACTGCACCTGACTGCTTATGTACTTAATCCACTTAAAATGCAAAGTGCTAGCCCTCTCATTTATCCAAATGTTCTGATTATGTCCAGAAACTGGTTTGTATGCAGTAAGTGCTAGTATGTCTCTTTCACTACCAGCAAAAGCAACCACAAGAACAGAAACCTTAAACTGCATCCTTCCCAAGAATTCTTGCTTAAATTTAATTGGATATGATGACACCCTGTTGTTTACAGACTTTGGCGTAAATAGGTCTATATTTAATTATAACTGAAAATAGCTATATTTCCATAAAGAGCTGTTTAGTTGTGAACTTTTGTCATCTTAAAGGTCTCAACTTAGAGACTGCAATGGATTTAACAGAACCAAGTATCTCTGATGTAGATACCTGTCATCTGTGTCAGTGCTCCTCGATAAACCCATCTAAACAATTTTGTTCTCCTGTCTCACCAGCAACTGAAGTGGTCAACCAGTTGGACTAGATGACCATTGTCAGTCCTTTCCAACTGAAATATACTACTATATTCAACCACCACTAGTCTGGGTTACTTCTAAGAAACACAAAATTTAAAATATTATTATATTATAATTATAATTAAATTATATCTATATATTTATTTATATCATATATATTTTTATATAATATATTTATATATAATTTATAATTTAATTATAAATATAACTTATAAACATGCATTAGCATAATGCAGTGCTATCTACAAATGTTCATACTAAGTTAGGTTACTCTTCATGCAAAGAACATTTGTTCTACTATGTAATAAATGAAGAAGACATTACTGTACACAATATACCCACATAAATGACCAAATGATATTTAATACATTGAAAATAGTCTGTACACACACAATCTCATTTTATTCCAGTTACAAAAGTTGGCTCTAATAAAGACACAATAAATGGCACATGACTGAAGCACCAACACATTTTCTTCCAGCCTTGATTTGAGGATGGTTTTCTACGCTTCACCAAGCAGAGAAAGATGGTTTTCTTCCTTGCATCAGACACAAGCAAGTAGAATGTTTTGTGTATTTGTCTCATGACAACATTTCATCTTAATACAATCTGGTCACAGCAGCTACTGCAGAAAATTGCTCGCAGTTTGCTGGCACCATGGGAGACCATCATTACTGACAAGATTGAGAAACCCATCAATGACAATTCAGGACTCAATCTAACTGTGGCATCAAGTGCTGCACTTTTTTTATTAGGGCTATTTTCTTGCATCTCTTTAATTCTTATTCATGTCCATTGGTCCTTGACTTACATTGTGATTCAATGCAATAAAGGCTTCAGCTCAACTGAATTCAATCTCAGAAATCACCAAAAAGTAAGATTTATGTAGTATTTTTTAGAAAACCTTATGACAGCCATCAATTCAGGTGAGGAGATATAAGCTTTTCAACAGTATTACAAAGATGTTCACCTACCTCCTTCACAAAGGAACCACACAGGGCAGCCTATTTTGTATCATGTTGTGATGACATAAGTCACTTTCTCTGTGGATATTTGGGAGAAATCAGTTACCACCTGTGCCAGCAACTTTGTTTAATAGGTTGGTTTGTTTGTTTGAAACTCATCTGTCATATGGTAATTTTGTTCATCTTTCAGTCTCATGATCACCCACTCCAAATCAGACTAAAGCCATCACTGCTCTTAACAATTATTTAAATAGGGTACCAAACTATTCTTTTGAAAATATATGACTTGCTGAGCTTGCAAATGTCACACAACTACCAGTAGAAAAGAAGAACCAAAACCCACAGGACTATTTTTTGCTTCCTTGCTTTTGCAAATGGTATATCCATACCTGCAAGGAAGAGAGACACTATAATTCTAGAAACAGGACAAGAATACATCCTTGTCATTAACATGGCTAAGACATAAAAATTCGTACTGTCTTCAGCTGAAGTTGATGCACCTGTAATTCCTATGCTGCACCAGTTCTCTGGTCTTCATCTGCAGTACAAATCTCTTGTTTCATATAAATGTACGATTCCATACAGTAGCAAAAATTTACAGCTAGCTTTTCCCAAAGCAGAGTTAATCCAATCTGTAATCAGAATCTAATCTGCAAGGGAAAAAAAAAGTGAGAATCTTCTTACTTTTTGTTTTCTTATACTGTCAGTCCATATTTGGAAAATATCTCAAAAATCTACATTCCCAGTCTCTGACTGGTAAGTGGTCGGGTATTCTAGCCTTTTATTTTTATCAGTTACTGAAAAACAATCTCTTGAAATACATTCAAAATACCTTGGTTCCAAATTTAGTGCTGATTCCAAATTTCTGAATATCCAATTTGGGAGAATTAACTCTGGGTTTTTTTGTGGTTTGGGGTTTTTTTTTAGTGTTATCTAGTCAGGTTAAACAGAAAGTACATCACTGTAAAAGGGTGCTGAAGATAGCTCACAAGATTTTTGAAGGTGTTTAAAAAAATATAAAATTATCTGGCTAGCCTTCTTTTGCAGCCTAAGGCTAGTTCAATCCCACGTGAAGTCATCACAGACTACCTTCATTATGGACATCACATTAAGCTGTCATGTCATTAAACAAGCAGAGCAAATTAGGTCAATTCTGAGAAACAATTCCTCTCTCTTTAATCATTACGTTACACAGATCCAAAAAGAGGTACCAGACAGATCATGGTCCAAAGACAGTATTGACAAAAACACTAGCAACCTGGCAAGACACAGATAAACCTTCATCTGGGAAAGCAAAACTGTGCAAATGGAAAAACACATCTGTGTGCTAGGGTATGCTGACCTGTTCTGAGCCATGTTCAAATGACCCTCAAACAAAGCAGGTGGCAAGACCTAGTCACTCTTTATGTAAGTAAAATAAATGTAAACCCCACAACAAATAAAAACATATCTGACACTTATTTACAGCCAGGAAACAGATTAAGTAGACATACAGTTTAAAAAAGGCAGGACTTTTTTTGCCCAAATTAATTTCCTCATATGGATTTTTTCTTTTTCTGGCCCCCATCTGTTTTTAATCTTTAGGCTGTGAACTGTTATTTTGCCTCTTTACAGTCCTCACTAGAATCTTTTCTTCACTGAAATCTTTTGAGGGATACAGTGGAGTAATTTTTACTAATAACATACCTAGGATTTTTTTTTCCTTCTGGTATTTCTAACTACTACATTTTTTATTTATTTTTAGTATGTTTTTTTCAATATTCATGTGTTTTTTTACTTTTTGAAAAAAAATGTATACTGGGCAGATAATTTCACTTTAGCTTACAGGTTCCTTCTTATCAGGTACATTTAAACTTGCACTGAGCAGTACTTACACTGAAACAGTGGAAAACAAAGTACATCAATACTATTATCTTATTTACTATATTACTATATTTCAAGCCTCAGAGTTGAGTATAAACTTCTGTAAAATTGTCAGCTTCACATACACATGCATATGTGCACACACATTTTTCGTTGTTTTACTTGAAACATTTTAAAGATACAAAAGTCTATTCAGAAGGCTTTAGGTTATTGTTGAATGAAACCACAATGTTTTAATTATTCCCTGTAATTACTTTCTTTGAGTTTACTGCATAATGGTTGCTACTTTCTTCTTTACCTGCAATCTGATTTTGAATAAGGTTTATTTTCAATAAGGCTTACACCGTGCAGGACCAGTACTTTATTAGAGAAGACAAAAAATCTTAATGCTAATCCTGGTGAAAACAGTGTGGGTAAGAACCAGCCTCTTTACCTGTTGCTTCTTTCAAGGTCCTCACAAGACATTAGTTCCATTTTTCTGTCATCTAACTTGATCACCTGTGCCAGTCAGTGTCCTATGAATACAGTTTTTACACACTAGGGAACACATTCATTTTTATAATAGGGAGAATATTTATTCAGCACAGAAAAGTGTTACATCTTTCATACCTTAAACAATAGAATTAGCACAATTAAATAAGGTATCATTCTATGGTCCAAGGAATGGGATCTGATACTTACAGACTATACATAGTCTTAAAATAATTCTAACGATTACTAGGAAGATCGGACTTTTGAAAGGGATATTTTTCCCATGGTTAAAGACTACAACCTGTGTTTAAAATCAGGGGCAGGCTCTATTAGAGTTGAATCTGTAGATTCTACAGGTCTTCATTAGGTGAACACCTAGCAATCAAATCAGAAAGGAAAAGAAAAACATTTTTCCTTTTAGAAAAAGTTTGAAAATTATGTTATTAATGCTTGTATCCTATGTTCACATGAGGATTTGCAAAGCAGAATAAGCTTACTCTTCTTCAAACCAATTTTATATTCCAGAAGGAAACAGTGGACTTCACAAGCTGAATGTGATAATACTTTTTTAACTATGAAAAAAAAATAATCAATAGACTGAAAAAAAATATGTATTGAACTCCAAAGTTAAAAAATTAACTGTTCCTTAACCTGAGGTACAATAGAACTGTATAAATTTCCCCACTGGAAAGACCTAGTACTGTTTTTTTTTAGTGTGAGATGTGTCTTTGTGTGGCACACTGTTAAGAAAAAAGCACTGACAGAAGCCAGTCACGGAGAAGGATGAAGCTAGCTGTGGAAACTGGCTTTAGATAGCAAAGGTACTATCTATGATGGAAAAACACATTTGCAGTGCATTTCTGTTCATTGCAGCAAACACTGTATTTATAAAACGATATAATTGCACATGACAGATCTGTACAGAAATACTGTCTCTTCCAAAACACAGTTCAACATACTCTGATTCTTCTCTCCACAACCACTCTATAGCACTGGGATATGCACATGTGCTTAATCACGGACACCTAGAAGTTCACTTGTGCTTCACTTAATCAGCTATGCCCGGACACAGGAAAATAGATATAACCTAAGCTGTTTGGGCTGGACAAATGACTTACGTAGGTTAAAAACCACTGGAATATACTAGGTACTTGTGGAGTTGAAGCTAAAATTGGATTGCTTGAGAACCTTTTCCATACATAAAGCATATGAACAGAAAACAACCTGCTACCCTTACATGTTTTTAACTGCTCACTCTTCCTCGTGGCAACAAAAACTACTCATATACAGGACTTTTCTTCCTCATTGTGTTAATCCCTTCCAGTCAAAACAAAAGCTCTGGAAAAATTTTATCTAAAGCAAATGACTACTAAGAAGTCTCTGTCTACATATGGAGGAATTAACTGAAAGGAAAATTATTTGATTGGTGAAGCTATCCTAAGTTTTAGGTAAATAAGCAGCTTAAGTTCATTTGTTCCTGAGGTGTTTCTGGGGTCAGAAGTTTATTCTCATCTGCTACCTGTGAGATCAGCATCACATCAGTGTCATGCCTCTATTGCTTGAAGGTAATTTTTGTTGTCTTTTTATAACTTGGAAAAAGATAATACATACTTACACATACAATTAGAGCAGTGAGAGACTGCCATTAAAAGTATTCAATACATCTCCTGCTCAACTATGATAAAGACAGTCTCTCTTTAACACCAATCTAATTAAAAACAGCTTACATAGAGCGTCTCCAGAGTATGCTGAGACAATATGGAAAATATGCATATTTTAAATCCCTGGATTTAAATCTAGCAGAGCAAAGAATGCAAAAGAATGTAGAAGGAGTGCTTTCAGTGAAATTTAGAATCCTAAGTATTTTTTTCTCTTTTACAGGTAGGATCTTAGGTTATTTGGGCACATTTGACGATTTTATCTTAGGTCTACATGACAGGTTTTCCAGCTGGGTCTCAGATTCTGTAGACAACACCCCAGATGAGTAACCTGGTTGATATAGTTACAAACATTATGTAATAGAAAAATGGGGCTTTACATAATCCTGCTCATTCTTTGGAAGACCCAGAAAGATCTCGCGAAGAAGCAGATTCAAAACTGTGGTTCAAAACTTTCTGAACAGCATCTAGCGCTAGAAGAAAATTAAATTACAGAAAATATTCTGAGCAGAAAAGGTAGAAACATCCGGATATATGGAAGGCAACTGCAAGAGATCTAAACCACATTGTGTGTTTTAAGGAATGGGTGCTGGTGAAAAGAAAAATAAATATGCAGAGGATAGCCTGATAGCAGCAGATTCTTGTGTTCTTCATGTGTTTTGGTTGGCAATCATGCAAAAGGAGCTAACTGTGCAAGTGCATTGCATATAGCTGCAGTCATACCTCAAGTAAGACAGACACGTTTGTTTTAAAATGTGTATGCTTTAAGTTCGAAGACAGAAGATAAATTAAAACTTCAGGAAGGTTTGTGGCTGACCTAAGACTGCAAAGCTGTTTGCAACTCTGAGAGGATTAGCTGAGATAAAAGACCAGCTCTTGACCATACTACAGGACAGAAATCTCAGAGGGAGATTTCAAGGAGACTGAGAATTAGTTCATTACAAGGTGATTCTCACTTTTCCAGCAACAGCCACCATGTTGACCAGGCTGAAGTTTCTGACTCTGTGAGCACAATTAAAAATGCAAAGGTATCACAAGGAAGGACTGGAAGCCAAAAGCAAGTGGAGCTGATTCAATGTATATTTAATAACATCTGAAGCTCGCACAAAGTATCAAAATCAGGATAATGTAATGAAGAAAAATAATACAAGGGATGCCTTTTCTTCTTAAGAAAGGATACCAATATGCAGAACCAGCTGGCATGCAGGAGTGGTGGCAGCACCGTGACTGTATGATACTATAGAACAATTGCCTACAGTCTATTAGGGTCCCAAAACAGGCAAGCTTGGACTGTTTACTCTTATGCCCATTCTTAATTTTCAGAAATGCACAGTCAAGAAACAACTCCGTTTCAATTTCTTAGCCACAAAATGGGTATCTTTGCATATGGAGGAGCACCTTAGTCTGTGGAGAGACATCTATCTGTCATCTAAGCTCTAGTGTACCTACCTCCACCTAAACTCCCAAAAGGATAAAGTCAGTAGATGTGTTTAGAACAAATCACTTGCAAATGGCTTAGGCAGCCTGCACCGACTGAAATGGGAAGTTCACACTGGGCAGATGAAGCCATGCCTACCTCTGTGGGGCATCCAGTAGGTAGCACAGTTGCTGACAGAGGCAGGACGAGGCATTCCCAGCTTGACAGTATTTGAACCCGACTGCTTGTGAGTGCCTTTCTCATCCAAAAAGAGGCAGGACTGAGAGGATGCTGCCTCCTCTCAGAGCTGGGAAACAGAGAATGGAAGAGGTGAAGGGCTGAAGAGAGAATGAGTGTGGGAAAGGCTGATAAAGTAGCTCTGTTCCCATTCAAGGATCACTGCATACACCTCAAAAATGGTTCTGAGAACAGGGACCAGCACCCTGGACTCCCAGAGAAGTTTGCTCTCCACTAGGTTATGTGTTGTGTACTTCACATTTAACATTAAATTTAATAGCCTACTATTACAGTAGACTATACTTTGCAACTACCATTCCCTAGGAAACCATCACATTAACTTACACAAGCCTAAGCAGCAGGTTAAAGTGCTCATAGTCTGGTCTGCCTGAGCATTTGACTATACCACTGGAAACCCAGCAATTTATGAATGCTTAAATTACATAGTTAGGAGAGAATGGATCAAGTTGGGTTGCGTGGGTTTTTTTGTACTTTGCCTTACTGATTTTAGACAGAAGCAAAATATCCAGGGCACTTCAAAGTTTTACATGTCATTCAGTTCCGCTGCTGACCTGCTTAAAAATTTGAACCTTATTCTCATGGAATGACTGAGAAAACAGCATGAAGCTGCATTTTCCTTGATAGTTCAGATCTCATCAGGAAATGTCCAGTTGCTGATTCAGTAAGATTTTTAAAAAGCTTCTCCACAAAGCAGCTCTAATACTGGATTACTTCCAGTCTACTTTTCTGTCCCCTTGTCGAATTATGGGGCATGGATTTTTCAAACAAAGCCCTCACTGCCTGCCATTAATCCTTTGGGGTAAGCAAATCAGCAAGCCTTTTAATCACTGGGATTGATACAACCACTCCTAGCAAAGCATCACAAACCATCTGCCAATTTCACAACTATCAGACCCATGAGTGAATGAAAGTACAAGATAAACAGCATGGTATGGAACGCCACAGCTGAATAAAAAATTAGAACCATCACAGGGGAGACAGATCACTGCTATATGGTACTACAATCCACAGAGTAGTTAAGTCTCGACATATCATTCCTATTATGGTAGTCTTTGCTCCAAACTGCAAGTCTAAGCATAAACACATTTCTGTGTATTATGAGAACAGAAAAATGTGGTCACATACCTAACAAATATGAACATAAGGTACACTTTCACAGGCTACCTTGTTCCTTTTGCCTACAGTCATGCTATATCTGAAAAAGCACTTCAAAATAGTCTTTGTACCGTTCTTGCTCACAAATGTTGTGATTTGTGTTCCACATAGTTATATAAACCCAAAACTGCTCAATGGGATAGGCATTACTCCTTCAAAATTATGACAGACCAATCTCACAGCAGAGTGGTTGCTAAAACTAGGTGTAAAAGAAAACCCAGGGCAGCTCTCTTGAAACAGTTGAATATGGAGGGTTGCAGGGGAGGGGAGGAAGGGTCACAGTCCTCCCCCTACACATCTGGATTGGAATAATTTATCCATTATTTTTTTTAAACCTACTTAATTTTTCTAGAAAAAATAATAAAGGAGAAAACCCCCTAAACTATGTTGAAACCTGAAATTACTGGAAAATATATCTCTAACCACCATCACAACTCATAAGAATCAGTCCTGGCTCCCAGCAGAATAAAGGAAACAGCTTGGAGCTCAGCTCAAAAGCACTGGCAACCAGTCTCTGGGGTCCCTTCTACACCTCCCTGAACCTTGCAAAGATCAAAAAGCTCACCCTCAAGCTTTTCCAGGGTAAGTTCAAAACTCAGAGAGCCAACTATTTAAGTAACAACCAGAAAAAAAGGCCAGCAGTAAATATGAAGTGTAAAAAATATAATTGCTCTTTCCCTTCTGATTCTCCAAGCAGAGATTTCCATGTCTGTAGACAGCAGCCGCATCAAAAGTTTAGAAACAGCAGCTGATGGGGCATTAACCACAGATTACAACTGACAGGCAAAAACTTCCAACGGGAAGAGAAGACAGTGAGAAGTGAGACTCTCCTGTACTAGTCTGGCTGCTTCTCCATAAGCCTCTGGCCTCGTAAAAAGCAGGCGCTCAGCACCTTGGCTGGACAGGCTCACCCCCAGTGCCGTTCCTCAGGGCTGGGAGAAAAGCCACTGCTGGCAGGGCAGAAGCAGGCAAGAGTCTCTTAAAATGATGCTCAACCAATTACAGCTTATAAAAATGAGGATAAATAAGGAAGCTGCTAGTGAACAGCTCGGCCCAAACGTTGAGAAGGGAGTAAACGTGGACCTGGAGCTTGTGGATGGGATCCTAAGGCAAAGGCAATCGGTAGAAAGGCAGAAGGTGACAGACCTGTAGCCCAGTCTCCACCAGCAGCATGTGGCTGCTGCAGCCCCACTCTGTGAAGGCCTCCCCTGGCCATCACCTCTTTGGGGTCTTCTGAGGCACCCAGTGAGTGAGGCCCCTCTGAATATTCCAGAAGAGGACAGCCTCCATTCTGGATCCTGCCTTAGAACAGGCACCAGATGAAGTAGACACACAGGTACCCTCTGTGATGCTGAATACAGGATGGCCAGAAACTACTACATGTTCACATTGCTCAGGACCCTCCACCCCTGCTGTCTCTGGGGCAGAGCTAACTGGAGAGGCCAAACAGCACCTGGGGCTGTTCCTAGCAGTGGCGTGGTTGCCCTCAGCCAAGATCATGTCCTGGACCTTATCTGTACAGATGTACCCATAGAGAGCACAAGGGATGTACTGAGAAAAAAACCCCAAAGTATTAAACCTGAATTATTTTGTTTTGCATTTTTTCCCAAAAAGCACCAAACCATTATTGGCATGATGTAGAATTTTGGCGAGTGTTTTCAGATTTGGATGGCCAAGTTGTATAAAAATGGAAGCGGCCTGATTTACAGAAATGTAATTAAATAAAATTTCTACAGTTTGAAACCTTTGGCAATCAACTTAAGTGTTTATTTCTGCTGTGTAAACATGGCCTTAGATACCTTAAAAAGTATCCCAGTAAGTAAATGCCAGCATAACGATTCAATGTCCAAACAGAAGGTCTTCATTAAAATTAGTTTATCTAATTCCAATTCTTGAAGGACATTTATCAGCAGAACACATGCAAAACCTATTCCCATTAAAAACTAGCAATATTCATTTTTTAAAATGTCTATGACTTCAATGTAAGAAGTGATTCAGGAGGCTAAGCCGCAACTTTAATACAGGAGAAAGTTATCCAGAAATTTATTTATTTATTGGCAACTGCATCTGAGAAATCAAAGCAATTCAGTGAAGAGTGTTATTAGATGCTGATTGTATTAATACTGTTGAATCTACTTATTGTGCACAACTATATTTTTTAATAATAGTTTGTTATGGTTTAAGTTTAAGGTTTTCTTGGTTTACATTATTTATTTAATTATCTGAGGAGTCTTTATTGGATGCACCAGGCACTTCCTGGAAATTAATGACCAATGAGATAAACAGAGACTCCAGTGAACTATTAACCTTTCCAGATGACAGAAGTACCCCTCTGAGGTAATCTGGAGAAGTTTTACTGCCATAACAGAAATAATAACTTCCTGCTTTGTAGCACAACTATTTTTGAGAACAGCTACAGTTTTGTTTGTTGCAACCCTTTGCTAAAGCCTTTGAAAGACCTTCCCAATGTGCTGGGCCTTTCTGAAGTCTTTAGGCTCTGAAATTTGGCACGTTCAGCCTCGATTACAATTTCTAATGTTCTGCCAATAGAACCTGCAGTTGTAAGCATCAGCGGGGATATATGCTTTGTTAAACTGGGTCAGCTAGCCTACTCCTACTGGAGCAAAGGCTTCAGTATATTCATGGAAGGACCAAGCTACGATCTGCCTTCAGGTTTTCTATTATCTCTTCAATCTTAGAAGATATCATTAATTTTAAATTCTGTGAAATATTTATATATATATATATATATATTTATATATATTATATATAAGTAAACCCAGAAAGTTAACAGTCTCCTACACGCAGAGCCTCCCAAACTTCCACAATTGTCCTCCTACCTTCTATATATTCTACCTTTTTGACGTTTCATCAGTGCCTTTTATATTCCACATCCCTCATTCAACCACTATCTATTATCCTTTCTGGAAAACAATAATGGGGCCATTTTCACACTGCATTATTTGAATTTTTATAGTCTAAAACATATTTCTTACTTAAGACTCCTGTGAAACATGAGCAAAAAAATGAGTATGTGTTGCAGAGTTCAAGATCTGAAGCATAGAAGGGTTGAAGGCTAAATCAGCTAATACCCAGATCAAAAGAAGAACTGATTACATTTGTAGACATGGACCAAAAATGTATTACTTCCACATTAACATTGAAGCATTGCTCTAACAGTGGAATACAGGCTACAGAACAAGGTGGTTTGCTCTGTAGTAAGCAAACTCAATTTGTATAGTTTTGTAGCCAGATAAATTGCAGAAGCAATTACCTTGCTCTGCTCTTAAGCTATACCTCAACCAAGTCTTGTCCTCAACTCTGACAAGAGGAAGACAGGTACTTGGTGTAGCTTCATGACCTATGACATGACCTTCTTTTCTGCCACCCAAAGAAGTACTCCTGTGCTCCTCACACATCTGCATTCCTGTTTCCCCTCCTTCCCTTGAATCAGCATATAATTTTGGCAAAGGTACTAAAGTTCTTGGGGGAAAAAAATAATTAAGACATAACAGTAATTCTGATCCAACTTGAAAGACTAGAAAAACTGGAGGAAGAGCACTGATTAATGTGAGCATATTTGCTGGCTGGTTTGTGTAAAATCCCTCTACATAGTCCAGGAAGCAAGGAGCAGAACCAAAGTAAGGATGTGCAGGCAGCTGCTCAGGGTAACCAGCTTCATGGTCTATGTCCACATGTGGTCTCGGCACTTTGTTAAAACTAAGTCCATGCCAATCCTGAAAAGGGCAGTTTCTCTCTTCTCTGCACTCTCTGCTTAGGTTTTTCTACCCTCCACCCCCAAAGTCAGCCTCAGAGCTTGAACAATTGCTTAGAGATTTTCAAGAGGGAGAAAGATTTTCACTAGATCAAGCCTTGAACCATTCACCTAAACAAAAGTCATTGCTGCTACATCAGGTTACTTGTGATTTACTTGAAAGATGCTGGATACTTCCAGGCACTTAAATAAAAATAATACATATAGTTTGATATTCCTAGTTCCTGTAGTGAACCACTACAAAACTATGACTTACAACCAATATTTTCACATCTCAGGAGAGTGCTATACCTTTTACTGGTCATTACCACTGAATAAAGTTACTTAGATGCTGAAAGGATGCATAAAAAACAATACAGTTGCTTTGTGAAGTCTGAAACCCTAATGTCAAACCATGAAATGCATTTCCCTACAGTTACTGTGAACATACTTGAAAAGAACAGTCTATTTTTATGATAGAGTATTCCATGCCAGAAATAAGGAATTAAAGGTGAAAAATGCTATCAGCTTAGAATCCCCACAATCAAGCACTCGTTAGAAATTCAAAGGTACCCTATATACAAACATACATATATATTTCTTACATTTTACATCTTAAAGACTACTGAGAGGGTGAATTTTGTATATCAACTTAAAATCCCTTACAGTAATTGTATGCCCTTGTAGGCTTGTTCCATTTCACATTCCAGTCATTTGCAACTGCAGATTAGACTGAGTGAAAGAACCGTCAGTCAGTACAATTTTAGAGCATTACATAACCAAGAGTAAACCTGCTCCTTTCATTATGTGAACATGAATAAGAAGTGACACTGTGGCAGCTGCAGTATACCTCCCTTATTTTCCTCATCAAGACTTCTCCATTGCTTGCGTACTTGCATAGGCTTTTAAGCAAGCTATTGCAAAACAGGGAAATGACCCAAGTCCTCTCTCAAATGGACATGCCTCTAACACATAGCCATGCCTGTTGCCTCCCACGTGATCTAAAGCTCACTGAGTCTGCCTAGTGACTGCTGATGTCTTGTGGTCCTAGAGCTCTCAAATGCACTATCATTTCTGGCATCCCAGAAACGAAGGGGATCAGTCATCTTTGTAAATCCAGCCAGTACAGACCCTACTTTTGTCACTTCAGCTATTGATACATTCCCCCAACATGTATGGATAATAGGGCTCGGAATAGGCTCCAGCACTGCTCTGTGATCACTTAGTGTCAAAGCTGTAATTAATACCTTGTCTGGTGCTTTTGGCCCACACCAGCTAGCACTGGTGTGACTGGGTAACAGCCCGGTTGTAGCAGAGCCCTGGGACTGTTCTGAAAAGGCTGTGTGTATGAGGCCAAGACATTTTTTGGAGGAAAAAAGTTAACTATATGGGTATAAACTCTGTTGTGCCACTTGACCTTAAAGCTAAGGAATGGCTCCTTGCCCACAGACACTGCCCCTATGAAATCTGTTTCTTTGCATATGTGCTAAACCTCCTGCTAAACATGGCAAGAAGGCAAAGAACTGAGACTCAGCAATCATGTTTCTGAACTTGACACCTCCGTCTGAACAAAATATAGAGTTATCAGACTGTCAAAGAGCCATGAAAAGAGAATACTCCCTGCATGGCACTGATCCCTTTCTAACAAGTTTCATTGGCTATGCAGCTAAGCCTGCCTATGAGGATGTGGCTAACTATGATTACTTCTCACTAGAGAATTTCAGGGCTTTGCCTTCTCCATATTCCCTTCCTTCAAACACCCACACATACATATTCCCCTTTATTTTCTGTCAAGACTGATTAATAAATGAGAAACTATAATCATTATAGGGAATGTCGCTCAGTCCAAGGGCTTTTATTGCACATTGACCACTTGGAGCCTGTCACTCCACTAGCTGTCAAGCATCCGTGACAAAATTGTTGATGTAACCCACCCCAACAGACAATGAAGATGGCACTGCAAAGGGAAGACTGCAATGCAGAGCTAAGCCCTTGAAATAAAATGACAGTTTAGCAGCCTGACACATTCTGGTTACAACAGTATTACTTTTTCATATTGCTTAAAGTTTTTGTTCAGAATTTTTTCTTGACCTAAGATTCAAAATGTACTTCCTTACCCTTTTTTGATACATTTCGCTACCCAAACACAAGATTGTGGATGGTTTATTGAGAACCTTGCAGACAGGTGGCATACACTATCCTCTTCCTTTTTGCTATGTCTTTTTTTTTTTTTTTTTTTTTTTTTTTTTTTTTTTTAGAAAATCTCAAGATACTATCTAGAAGAACCAGTAACAAAGAACAACTCTGTATCAGCCTTAAGTGTACGACAGAAGCCAGTAACTCCATATATTCACGTGTGGTCAGAAAGAGCTCTCAAGATTGGTTTTCTGTTTTAAAAAGTCCTCCCAATGTCTTCTTCACCTTCTTCATCTTCTACTATACTTCTAAATAAACCCTTATAATCAACACATCACTCTTGCATATGAAAAACTACACATCAGCTGTCAAGGAAAACACTTGTCAGAGGGCTTAAAATCCTCATTCTAAAGCAGCTAGATTTCTGAAAGTATGCATATACACTAACATAATAGCATGACCAAAGAAAAAGACAATGTAACTTCAAAAATTAACTCTTTAAAAAAAAAAAAGAAATGAAAAATCAATCTCATACTCAAAGATCCAGTTATTAAACTATGTACTGTAACTCAGGCAAAGACTATCATGAATCCTTGTCTTCATTAAACGAATATAGATTTTAAGGGTCAGATGTATATTTTGCCTAGCAAGCACCCACAGTAGTCGAAGATGCTGCTGTTACAGAGCTTATTACATGTTACTGCCTTGGTGCTGGAGGTTACTGCATTGACCTGCATTCTTCAGCCACATAGCATGAAAACCAGCAGCTTAGCCCAAGCCACACTCCCATGACATAAAATAAAACCATTTTACACTAGCAGAGGAGCTTTCACATGGTCTGTAGACACAGCTGTCCAGCAGAAGCAGGCAACTGGCAGGTTGTTCTTAAGCTTTTGCAGATGATTGCCATGTGACATGCACTTAAGATTTTAAATGTAAGAAGCTGAGAATTAAATACAAGCTTAAATTTCATAGCCCTAATTTGCTCATTCAGAAGCCAAGCTGCTCTCTGGAGCACTTCTTGGACTAGTTTACAAGTAGGACTACTCACAAGTCTAGAATTGGTGCTTCAGAGCTTTCTACAACTAGCCCAAAATTAATACACAGGTTCTGATCTTCCAAAAAGAAAAAAGTTTTTTTTTTAAATAGTCAGGGTATAGATTTCATTACTCAGTCTAGTCTTTTCCTGCTACACACTCTAAACAAGCTAATTTAAACAAGGACACTTGACAGTTATGGTTTGCCCTGAGGCAAAAGCCCTAAGGAGAAAGAGGTTGCAGAACTAAAGCTGTGACAATTTGTACAACATACACAACTGTAAAAAAAAATTGATGAAGAGAAATAATCAAGCATCTGAAAAGCAAAAAATAAAACTCCATTCTCTACATCAGAAGTTATCAGTACAGTACTACCAGTACACAAAGCTTACATGATAGAATTAAGCACATATTGCATTCAGACTGATGGAAATTAAGACCCTTGTAACCATGTTCTATATTGTCTGAAGAGTAGCTTGGGACACAGTTTTCTAATAGTCAGAGTGGAGAAATGTGCTAGTGGCAGGGAACCTGAGCAAAAAATGCCATTTTCAATTATTTATTTGGTCAGCTCCAACACTACACAGCATAATAACTTCTATAAATTATGAAAACTTTACTCTTGTTGTAAGGACTTGGTAATAAGTCTAAATGCATTGGAGCATGATATAATATCCAAAATCATTACATGAAATGTAAAAGATCATTACCTGGTTCAGAAGTCATTATTGTAAATAACATCTTGTGCAAACAATTAACAATCTCCATTGCATTTGTAAAATGACAAGTCACTTCCAGGCAGCCTATACACTGCTTCTCTAACATTTGTGTATTATATGTAAATCAAAGACATCCTTATAGTTAGAGCCAAAACTCTTGAAAATTGGAATGTATATGTTTGAGGAAGAGAGAATGTTCACGTATTCGCTGCATGTTGCCTGTTTGCAGCATGTGTTGAACTCCAGGATGCAATAACCTTAGATGCTCTGAAATGCATATACGTTTGATAGTTTTCTGCTTAGCAGAAAATAGACTAGATGTAGGTCCTAGCTATCGTATGCTATCCATATGCTTCTTATCTATAATCAAAACATAATAAACTTGCTTCATCATAAAATAAACTTCTGGAATCTGGGGGAAAAGGCTTTTAGATCAGTGCATAATGAAAGCTGCCTTCTCTGCCCTCTTCCTCAGGGGCGCAGGACAATTCCAGATTTGAATACCACACAGCTGGAAATTTTCTTGTAAGTTTTCTGACAGCACAAAATCCATTTTTATTTTGATACTTTATGGTTTTGGATCCTAAACCATCAATGCTCCTGTTTTTAGTGAAAAGCTAATACAATTACAAGGACAGTGTCCAACTGATGATAGTGTGGTCCAGCATTTCTGGAATAGACTGCCCTCTTTTTTAAGTTCATTTATGAAGTGAGACATTAAAACCCCTAGCATTTCACAACCCTTTTATGTTGAGCCTGTTACCATCATAAAGTAATCAAAGTGACAGTTCCAACCCCCCATGCTTCACCAAAGAACCTCATTAACAAAAAACAAGAAAATATTTTCTCCAACTGAAGAAAAATCTACAGCAAGTTCTCCAGTCCTTGTCCTAAGTCCAGAAATGCACTACTCAGGGGATACTGCATAGGTGCTCTTACACTGTTACTGCATTTCAACAAGTTTCAGTAGCCTCTTGGTTTACATTACTTAATTTTCTACCCCTGCCTTCCTCAGACCGCTCCATCTTCATTTTCAGCATATGGAAAACACAGTAAATGCAATTACACTGACTGTTGAGTTTTTGTTCTGTATTTCAAGATTTGTGCATCTCTGTTTCTCAAACAGAATCCTGGTATGCTAAATATGCAGGTTTTATGGTCAGACTGATGAGAAGCAGAGAAGGTTTCTTTTCAGTTGTGCTAGACTGCTTTGTGGAATCAATATGTTCAGTGACTGAATGATCCTCTAGTTTTCTGCAAACATACTCAAACTGAGATTCTTCCAGAAGTAATACTAGGAAAGGCAACACTTGCATTGTAGCAACTGCCGCTTTTATTAGCTAACACCTCCACGAAAAAAACCTATGAAGAACAAGACCTGTACTTTACAAATCCACAGCCCAAAACACTACCCACTTTTCTTTTCTTATAATAAAGCAGCTATTCCAGAGACTTAACTAGCCTTTGTAATGTGTAACATCACTGTTACCAAGACTGGGTCAATGCCCCCTGAACGCCTTTAAGGTATTTCTGACCTGCTAATTCTTAGCCCTATTGAGTAAACACTGGTACAGCTGAACAGTTCCTGGAGGTGCAATCTGGGAAGCCATTTATTTATGACCACAATCTTAAAATCCCTCTGACTGGGCCACATGAGATGCCTATGGGATACCAGACACATTCAGTATGCTTGAGGCGGTGACATTTCGTGAGAAGGTATGTGACTGAACTACATCCCAAAATAGAGATTCACTAAAGCAAAGTTGTGAAGCTTTGATGTATAAGCTGATACATATACAAACAAGCCTGTAACTTTTCCAAATTCTTTCAGAGTGGGTGCTGAAACCTTGTGAGCGCCTTCTTCAGCGAGAGCAAATAGAAAAGTGCTCCAAGATCACAGCACGAACCTGTGTACAGATAAAAGGGATAATGCACCACCTCATACACAATCATTATTCTTCTACTTTATGGATCTACAATTGTAGGTGTCTTCTGAATCACATAAGACTCCATAATCCCAATGACTAACTGTCCATACCATATAGCTCATTAGCAAAGCTGAACTCTCTCCAACTTATAATTTCCTTAATTAGTGTAAAATCTACTCTCTCTCACTGCTATAATGTACATTAATGAGATCTATTTCATTCATCTACTAATTTATTGTAAGATTTTTATTTAAAAAACTGGATTCTGAAAGGAAGATTCATGGTTACTTTTATTTTCACAGTTCAGTTTTTTGATCATCTGATAGTTAGGAAACACAGTAGGAAATGCCTTGTATCAGGGACGTAACAAGGGACTTACCAAATCAGAGTATTTATCTGTAGTTAGTTGTGCTATCAATAAAACAACAGAGCTCCTGCTAAGGAAGCAGTTTGTGGGGGCATGTAGCACAGTAGGAACACTGTGTCTGTCTTTAAAGGTGACCTGAAAAAAATTACGTGATACTGCTGAGCTGTTTATTATGGGGCCAGTTCATTTTACAGCAGAAAACCTGTTACACTCAAAAATTACTCCAAAGTGTTACTCCAAAAATCTTTGTTTGAGAAAACCTGCAGGAAGTGCATCCCATTGCACAAAGAGAGAGGGGTCAGTAGACGTGCACAGTAATGATGTAAGCCAGACACAGTACAAGTTCACACACTGATAGATGACAAACATTTACTAGGAAACAACATCACTAATCTTTTGCTATGCCCTTCACTGGGATAGGACAAGGAGTAATGGCTTTAAACTAAAGGAGGGTAGATTCAGACTAGATATACAGAAGACATTTTTTATAATGAGGGTGGTGAAATATTGGAACAGGTTGCCCAGAGAGATGGAAGATGTCCCATCCCTGGAAACATTCAAGGTCAGGTGGATGGGGCTCTGAGCAACCTGATCTAGCTGAAGATGTCCCTGCTCATTGCATACATGTCCCTTCCAACTTAAACTAATTCCATGATTTTATTTTTATTTCTTTTTTCAGAAGATATAGATCAAATATTACTTCACACACACACACTCACATTCACCACCATATCTCAAAATAGAACCAGCTCAGGCTGTTTAATGACTCTAGATGTGGTTCAGGTATCAGAGCTGGGCTCAGCAGGTACATGTTCAATTCCACAGTCCATATCACTTTAACTACTCTCTCTCTTGTCTTTACACCATATGCTCTTTATATTCATTATCTTGCTCTTTGGCATGGAGATCATCTTTTGCTAAACATATGTGCACTTATGGGCATTGGACTGACATTCTCAGTGCAGAGGAACATAAACAGATCTCAGCAGTCATTTTGATTATATAAATTGTATCAAGTTATCTCAACTATATTAATTCGCAAAATATCTCCCTTATCTTTTTAAACTATGGTAGTTGCCCCGCATTGATGTAATAGGTGAGATGACAGTAATTTTGTAAATAAAGAATACATTAAGCTATATACATAACTACAATTAATCTATCTTAATTTGCTGTCCCGTTCTTTATTAGATTAAATCCATACTAATCTCTCCTTAGGCTGAAGAGAAATATTGTCACCATTTCAGCCTCTAATTTACTCAATATCTACTATCTTCTCCCCTTCAATGGGAATGAAAGTGCAATTACTATCTTTAATGTACGTACCTATGTAAAAAGAAAACCTCTCTTGATGATATGGGCAGATTGCCAAAATGGCAGCTAAGCTACCTTACATCCCCAACTGAGGTTTGTGCAGCCTAAGTTCCATATTTTACATTTTTTCTTCTGGAGTTTGTCTGGGGGTTGTTTGTTTTTTGGTTTGTTTTGTTTTTTTTTAACTTCATTCTGTTCAGCCCAAGTACTCATGACCCTAACAATCAGAGTTATCAGCACATTGGTCTTACTGGTCTTTATATCTATGTTAAATACATATTGACCTTTAATTTCTGCTGGGTTCAGTGACATTGCAAATGACCATAAGGTATCTATTAACAGAGAGAGAGAAAGCCATAACACACTGGTGAAATATGTACTTAATTGCCACAAAATGTAAGGATAGATACAGCATGATTTTATCAGAAGCTACAATGCACATCTTTAACTTTGTATTTTGGCAAAAATGTCATCTGTCTTTGAAATGGGGTGGGGGGGTGGGGGGGAATATGTCTGATGAGAACATATCCTTCCCAGAATGTGGCCCTCTGCACCAAGGTCATATAGTTATGAAGATGTTTTCCTCCATTAGAGCACAGTGCCATTATGATTTACGACTGCAAAAACCTTTTCAAATTAAGATGTGTTTGATTGTCTGTTTCTATTAAGGGTATAATAATAATATTTTTGCCTTTTCCAAACAAATGTTCTACACAGCCTAGCATCCATAAGACATGCACAAGAATGTGACAGTGATTAATTTCCGTTGCTGAATTCTTTATTTCCAATAACTAATTTAGGATAGTAAACACTTTTTAATAACTAAAAGATATAAATTCAGCAGGGTATTTTTGTTTATGTAATGGATAAAACATCTTCATATTAATGACTGTAAATTATGACTGTATTATATAAATCTGTCTCCTTTGAAGTCTCCTGTAGAACATGGCAGTATAGGCAGCTGCTGTGCATTGAGGTATAAAATTTATACTATGAAAAAGAACACACCACCACGATGCCAGAAGTTGTCTGAACAAATATAAATAAAAATATTTTTTCTGCTTGAATTTTCTCTGGTTGATAAAGTTCTGGTGACATCATATATAATTGAAATAAATTTTGTATGTGGTTGTTGAGACTCATTGAATATCATCTTCCCATTGCAAATGGCAAAAGCACAATTTATTTTGGGTACTTAAAAGCAAATTAGATAAACCACTGGAAAATTGCCTGTGGAGATCGATGGTGCGGTGGAAGACAGACGTACACGTAACTTAACAGAACTTTCCTAATATCTATGAAATTCTGAACTTCTGGTCCTTCCTTAGGTAAAACTATAATCAAATATAGACAAATTTGGATGCCGTTGCAAAAATAAATGGTAAACTAATTCTCCATTCTTAAAGCAAGCTGATAAAAAAATTATCTTTGCTTCTACAGGATCCTTTCTTAAAGCTGAGGCCCACATCAGAAGACAGGAAATTTTCTTCTGTAGTACCATATGTTTTACATGCTTAAAAGCACCTCAGTGTTTAGAAAACAATTTGGTCCTACAGTTTCTGTAGGTATGCCCAACTGTTCTTGAAGAAGCTATGTGAAGTTCTTCCAGGCAGTGATGAACCCCAGTCACAGTACAGATGGATAATCAGACTTCTTATGAGAGAAGCTAGCAGTTTGATTCCATCATTTCATTAATCTGTAAACCAGTAAATCCTCCAGAAATTATTCAGCAGCAGTTACAATATGCTGATATTTCATCCATTATTAGTATCCATAGGTTCATATTCAAATTTATTGCACCTCACAGAAAATTGTAGTCCAAATATTTGGGTTAATAAAGGTCAAGATGATTTCCCATAGTGAACATAAACTTGAGAGAAAGACACGTTGAACAGAAACCCACTCTTGTGAAGTATTTTGTCAAATATTCTCTGCTAACAACAATGTCTCTTTGGGCATTTGACCAGCCCACAGAGGGGAGCAAAGAAAAGTTCTTCAGATACTCAGCAGCTGTTCCTTGTTTTGTATTTTACTGTGATTCAAAGATGACAATATTTCAGTAATGCATATAATCACAAGTATTGTATCTATACAGAGTGAAGGCAGGGTCATCATTTATTCATATTCTACTGTCTCTGGTTATATTGCAGCTATCCTTTATAGTTGCACAGAAACAAGAGGAACTATGGAAGATTCAAGGACACTGACACAGTCACTTCATCGTACCATACTTGGACATGTATATTATACTGGTGATTAAAACCTCTCTAGACTTGCCATCCAAGAAACCTTGTATCACTTCTATTCATGCTACTACCTGCTATTTTTTGTATGTACAGGATTTTATGGTTTATAAAAAAATGCCACTTAGATCTAGTTCCTGCCAAACAGCTCCTCTCCTACAATACACAGGACAGCAGAGACCTTATGTGTGAATATGCAGCTGAATTTTAACAGACCTGAAAGAAACAACAGAGAAGGGGTTGCAAAAGAGTGAGGACTTTTAGTCTATAGGTTCTTATACAAGAATATTATCCGCCAAACATGTAAGCACTTCTCAGACATGCTCTTGGTAGCATTATTGTGTTAGTCAGATTTAACAACATGAAAGAGTTCAGCTGATGCTGTGAGGAGAGACAAGTTACTATTTCTTAGCATTCTATCCTGTTAGCAATATTGTAGGATTTATTGAGTGCCAGTCAGTCATGTCTTTCAGGGATCAAAAGTCTTCCTGGAAGTGACAAAGGAATTGTGTTACATTATTTTTGTACTGTAAAGCAATTTACCAGGCATGGAGCAGCGTAGTAGAAGAAAATTACAGTAATTCTCAAATTGACCTGGATGAACGTGCTCCTACCTTAAGTACACACCAAGTATCACTGAAAGGAGAGCTCTGAATTCCAAACAAACCTTGTCATGCCTCAGCCTGCAGCTGAACACACCCTCCTTCCTCTTTACTCTTACTCAAAAGTGCTGTGCTGGAGTTACCCCAGGCTAGACGCTTTGCTGGGTCTATTTTGTCTCCAACAAGGCTATTATGTAGGAAAATTTTAGTTCACAGATTGCTGCAAGTATAAACACTACCCTGTTTTTGCAAACAATAATGTAATTAGAGGCTATTATAAAATAATAAACTCTGAACCATAATTTTGCATGTTTTCACTAAAAATGCAGACTGTCATTTTTAAGTACTGTAATTATTGCTTTTATCATTCAAGTTACGTTTTATGGAAAAGCTTCACTAGAAGCAGATTCTGAAAGACCTGCTACCTTGAACAGTTGCAAAGTCATAAACGAACTAAGAGTTCCTGCCTGTATCTTAAGATTTTACAGAACAAATGTGCTACAAGCCACTGCTAATAGACATCTTTAACGGTTTCTCTCAAGCAAAACCTTTGGGTTGACAGTGGACATATGAGTATGGCATATTATACAGAGGATCCAGATTAATGAAAAGTTTCTGACAGACCAATCTTTAAAAAATATGAATATATGTTAACATATGCCCTATTTTACTTTCGCTTGTAAGAATTTATTTGAGAATGGACTTCCATCCCAACACCTTCTTTTCTTGCTCAATCCAATACTAAAAATACAATGGAAGATATGTACCTATTCCAAATCCAAGGACTTAACAGGAATGAAACTTCAGGCCTGATAGGTACCTACAAACTAAGGAATGAAGCAGCTACACAAAGTGTCAGACAGAAGGAAGTACTATCAAAATATGAAGTTTCATAAAATAACTAGAAATTACCAAATTCTGAATCCTTCACTTTCTAGGAAAGCCTAACAAAGTACTCAAGTATCCTATAATTTGCACAGATAACTAATCTAAATTTAAATATAACCTACATTTACCTTCAGTGCTGTATCTTTAATTTTATTGTACAAATAGAAAAGCACTGTTCCCCAGTTAAAGCCTAAGCCTTCTGCTTTTAAGTGAAAATTGAATAGACAGGAACCACATTCTCAGAATCCTATAGCCCACGGCAGACTCCCCAGGAAATAATTGCCACAGGTTTTCCTCATGCTGACAATCGGCCAAGAGAAAAGTCACTGTGAATAACTGGAAATGGATTTGAGATTTAAAGGGGAGATATTGAAATATTTGTACATTTTATAGTTAAAAAGGTACCGCATGCACTGAATTATTTTCAACACATAAGCATAAATACAGAAGGTAGATTTGAGAAATATGACAGTGAAAACTATGAAAAACTGAAGGGATTTTTGCCATTAACTTCAAAGGAACTGAAAATGTCATTTAATTAAATTTATAAATGTTCCCTTTAAGTATTAAGGCCAAAAGTATATTACGGTATAACAGTTTTCCATCTCTTTAGTAGCAGTATCTGGCAGCAGCATGAACAGGATGTTTTGCCACAACACCAGGTTTTACATATTTATTAATACAGTAACTTGTTCATAAGCATCTTGTGTTGTGACCAAAAAAGCCTGGCCCCTTGCCTAATTCTGACAATTTCCTTCAAAATCTAGAAAAAACAGAAATCATGACGTTTCCGATGTCTGAGCACTCAGCTATTAAAACAGTGAGCTATCTGTTCACCATCTATGCAATGGCTACCTACGCATAGCACAGGGTAATCTTGAAGCTGATGGCATAGCTGTGGCTGCCTAATCCTGGCATAGTAAGACGATTTACAATATTTTGATTTGTATGTCTGAAGGCAGCAGGCATGGAGGAGCTATCAAAGCAGCAAAAGAAAATGCTGTGTTAGGCTACTACAGTGCACTGACCTTTTACATGGTAGTAAAGTGTTTCTAATGCCTTGCTGTGCTTTGTTTTAGTAGTCATTGGGAACATTTCATAACAGTAATTTGATTTTAAATCCTAACACTTTATGCATTTATGATGTACAGATCTTAATTAATATCCTTGGTTTAATTAAAAGCCTGGCCAAAAGATAGGTTCTTAGTACAACTAGACACTTGGCTGCCAACACAATCCAATCCATGAGCACATGGAAAGAACCAAGCGTGGAGTAAATTACATACCCGCATTCACTTCCTCCTAGGAAGGACAGTACAGCATGACGTGCAGTGCATGCACACAGGGACATATTGTACCTGCTATTACCCTGTTCCTCTTGCATGTTATGCCCTTCCTTTGCCTTAACTTTTTCTGGTCAATAGCGCAAGCTCTGAAACGATCTTCCACCAAAGCATTCATAATGAAGCTTTGGATAAGATCCCTACACTGATTCCACATTTGGCTTGATATTACATGCAACTTTATCAAGGAGAAACTTGACCACTGGGCAGGTAGAAGAATTTGTTTTGAATGGAAATTAAAACCAGACAACGCAGATCAGCTATTTCACACCTACAAATACTGCTACTGCTCTTATTGTCTTCATGTGTCCACGCAGTCCAATTCAACTTGCCACAATCTTTTTTCTTAAGAACCTTTATAGTCGATCTGTTTACTAAACTATTTTTACATAAATGTGGAACAAATTGTTTTATTTCCTGCACATTCCATTTTCTCCTTTTCATGCCTACCTTATTCGAAACATGCAATCCTTTATTGCTCCCAACGACTATTATTTCCCTATGTTGCAATTGCTGTGCCTATCACTAAAGCTATTTCTATCTCCCTCTGTCTTTCCTGAACATTCCTTTTCTTCTATCCAGCACGCGCATGGTCCAAGTCCTTTCTTTCTTTCATTAGCATTTCTTCCTAACAGTCTGGAAATATGATCCCACTTTCACATTATCATGTATTTTTCCTACTTTTTGGTTCACTCAGGTCTAAACCAAACATCTTTAGCAAACTTCAAAATAATCCCTGAATTCCTTGCTTGTACTTATACCCGCCCTTACCATGTGTTAGAATTTAACTCTCTTCCTTATATGACTCCCATAGTGGCTACATTACCAAAGAAGAAAGGCACCACAGGAATCTCTCAAGAAAAGTACAGAGCTCCTAGCAGAGTCAAGAAGAAGAGAAAGGCTGAATGAACCCTTCCCTCACCACGCTATGCTGGAGCACATTCTGTGATATCCCATGGGGGCACAGATAATTAAAGCTACAGACAATTCAGTAGGACACAAGAGGGAGCAAATAAAGTAGCATGTGTATTACTCAGCAAGCAATACTGAGTGAGCCACAGAGAAAGAATTTTGGGATACAGAAAACAAGCAAAAAGGGGACACCCCCGGTGTACACTTAGAAAGAATTTATTTGAATATGAGGGTGTCTCCCAGTTGTGAAACATGACATGGCACTAATGGGCAAGAAAACACCCTGTCCTTGTCAGATTTCCAAACTAAAGGAAGAAAAAGAGCTTTCACTTTTGTTACTGCTTTTACTGCACTAGCCATCACTGATATAATTTGGAAAAGGACAACTTGTGAGGGCAATGTCCTGCTATACTGTTCTCATGTGGCTGATAAGAATAATTTTCTAGAGACACAATGGAAGATATTTTCAGAATAATTTGAGTAAGATGCTGCTTACACATGCAGCACAAAATTCTCACTCCCAATTCAGAGCATGAGCAAAGTTCCTCGAGGCCAGGTCAGAGAAAACACAATGTTCCCAGAGTTCACCTAGTGGTCTGACAGAGTTAAAATTTGCTATGCTTACTGTAAGGAGTTTACAACTGTCATTTAATAGTTTCCATATTGCAGTTTCTACTATACAAAGAGAAAACATTAAAATGAAGGACAGATTTGGATTTCTTTAAAGGCTTTTCAGAACATGAATTATTTCCAGTATTTCTAGAAATGCATACTTATCTATGGCAAATAACCATCTTATATATAATAAAGGAGATGAGAGGAAATTGAAGAAGAACATATGTTCCTGCTGCTAAATCTTTCACGTACATGTGAAAAAAAACCTTTCAAATGCTATAACACAGTACATGGCTACAAGGCACCATAGCCTTAAAAGACATGATGAGCCAAGCAGAAGGAAACTTGGGGTTGGGTTTTACTTTGTTTTATTTTATTCAAAGGACAGGCATAGGAATATTTATAGCAAATTGCTTTATTTGATTTTATTTTCAGCAACCATTCAAAGATAAGCCTTCAGCTTCTAAAGTGAGGTCTAAAAATGTAATGAGTCTTTCCTTGTAATGAATTTCTATTCTCATTTTTGGGTAACTAGCACCACCACAAGTGATTATATAATACACAGTTGCATCAGAAAAGCATCAGGATTATTTCCTATCATAATTTAGTTCAGGTAAACATTAATGGGCATGTGCAAAAAAATGTAAGTTTAAGATTCTGCTTCAAAACAGAGCTGATGTGTGTTATAGTCTGTACGTGCGTGACTAGGAGAAAACAAGCATGGGGGAAAAAAAAAAAAGAAAAGGTGGGTATCCAAGAAACCAGTAAGAAAAGAGATGCGTCCAGGTGAGCATCAACAATCACATTCATAGGTACAAATTGTAAAATGTTTATTATATAACATAGTAAACTTAATAGATAGGTTATTTTTTTCATTTATGTTTCATGTTGTTTGCATACAGTATTATTAACATTATTTTACAAATTCAACTCTTTTAAAGGTCCCCCAGGAGCAAGTCAGTTTTAAAGTCTGAGACCTTGAGGACTGGCTACGTCACTTTCAGATATTAGCCTCTGAATAGATTTTATAGACAAAACTATTCAGTTTCTCTACATTTTTGTGTCAAGGATTCTTGTTTCTCTGCCTTGTGTCAGATTTAGTGAATTATGAAACTACATGGTGAGTTAGTTCAGTTGGCTCATCATGTGGAAAACTAACTCTGCCAATACAGAAAAACAGAAGGAAAGTCTTCTGATTCATCAACAAGATATACCAACTCACCTTCTAGTGATAAAATCACTTGATCCTACACAAAGTAGAGAAGTGGAAACATGGTGTTGGGATAGGAGCGCAGACAGACTGTTGCTTGCCACAGGGTCACCTGAATCATAGCACCCCTCTTATGTCCCAACTGAATGGGCCATTCCTTAAATTCTATCATTCAAAATTTCTTCTTTAGCTGTGACCTAGCATTACTTTCTAGTCCTTTTTCTGGGGAAAGTGAGATTGTGCCCAATGACTTCAGTGTGATTACAGCATGCTCAACAGATGACTTTTTCTAATGCTGTTGTGTGTATGCTATTAAAAAGTTGTGCCACCTCTCCCAAGTTATCCATAATTACTTATCTTTGCAACTTGTCCTTTGATAAGTTCTTAAACCATATCTTAGGAAGCGGACTAAGTATGGAAAGCACCTGATGAGAAGTGTCTCATAAATTTGGAGTGGCACCATTATTAAAAGAGGCCTTCCTGAAGTACTTGCCTTTTGTGACTGACACTGAAAAAATAGAGGTATGAAACGCAACCATGTACTCCAATTCCTCTAAGAGGAACAATGGGATCATTTAAAAAAACTTTCTTTGAAAGAAATTCACAATCCAGTGAGTCTTGGCCATCCAAGGCCTGTAGGGCTCCTGAAGATCGCAGAACAGTGAGAAAGGATGATCTGTTGCTGTAATGAAAATATCCCATTTTTCATCTTCTGAAAATGGCTCAATGTATTGCCTCCTTCTGTGAGATCTGTGATGGAGAAATGACTAGAGAGAGCACTGTGGCTTCTTTTCAAAGAGACAGATGAAACAGACAAAATCATTCACTGAAGGGCTGGATCTGCAGAGTGCCAATTTTACCTCATGCTGTTTTAAGTGGAATTGGAACTGGCAGATACCTGAATATCATATCTTTCATGAAGTTTAGCACTGCAGTTTTCAACACTGAACTAACTCTTAAGCTTGGCCAATATCCTGAGCAGCTTTAGTGATGAGATGATCAGTGCTGAGCTATGTGGCCTGACAAGAGATGACCGGTGCCAACCCCAAACCTGTGGAAATCACAGGTGTCTCTGTCTGAGGTGCTGGAGAGAAGAAAACACCAAAGGCATCACAAACCTATGAGACAAAGAAAACATTCATGCGTATGGGCACAGGTCTTGGAGTAATGAGCCTAGGACCAAGAACAACAGCCCTTGACAACAGAAACATTGAAGTTTTTCCTGGCTTCTCAGAAACAGTTGGTTCAGAGCCTCTAGCTTAATTTTTCAACTGTCTCCAGAGTTGATGAAGCCACAAGGGTGTTTGTGTGCTGAAGAACATGGCAGGCAGGCCTAAAAGCCAGGGGACTAGGGGTCTGCCACAATAACTAAAGTAGCCTCTTGAAAAGGCCAGTCAGTAGGGGAAGATGGGTATACAGATAAATGTAGTTACTTTTTTTCCTTCAAAAGACCCAATTTATAGAAGCTCAAAGAACAGGAAAAACAAAGTCCAATCACAAAACACAACTGTCTTTCACGCTAGTAAACTGTGTCATGGAAGAGACAGAGCACGTGGCCAGCATTTGGTTTCTCACTAAGCTTGACTGGTTGGTCTTTTGTTGTGGTCAACAGCCATTTCTTTCCTGTGATGTACTTTCCCAGTCTATGTGAACGTTTGTGTGAGAACAGACAGACAGTTGAGGAACAAACACAGTTACAAGTCAACTAAAAATAACACAACTGAAAGGTGGTGACTAATTCTCTTTGAAGCTCTTCTCTCTTCTGAATGCATATTTCACCACAAATATTATGGTAGTCTCATAATTGATTTCTTTTCTCAGCTCAAAGCTTCTGGTTACTATATACTAAGACTGATTTAAGACGGTTAATTCAAGGGAGCATTTTAGGATGTTCTTAAAAGTATTTTGTAGTCTTCTCTGCAAAACTACTTTTAATTATGCTGTCCTTGCATAACTTCCTCTCCTGAGCTGATCTAATACCTCCAGCTCCTCTTTCGTTGCTTAGGTAATAGGCAGCAAATGTCCTATATGAGAATCCTAGGCTTTCTTCTGTGTGTACTCAGCCCAATGCAAATGAAATCCTAAATCACATCCAGTACTGAAGAACATCTTAGTATGCCCATATGACACATTGTTTATGACAGTGAAACTCCAAAGTCTGGCACAGGTTGTGCTACTCCATCAGCTCAAGGTGTTGAATATTGTGATTGTACAGAATCCAAGACTCAGGAAGAAATGCAAGAAGTATAGTGTCATTGTACTTCAAGTGAAGCGAAAATAATATCTGTATTTTTCCTCAAAACTAAAAGATGAATTCTCTTTGAAAGTGAGAACACTTATTTCATTGTTTGCTACTGATCCGAGAAGAGTGCAACCAACATAGATAAAGCTGGTCACCATTTTGATCCTTTTTCTAGTGTTGGGGCAGCTGACCTGGAGGATGTTGAAATATGCCCTCAGCTTCTCTGACCATGAGACTGAAGTCACTGAACAAAGCTAATCAGTGGCTGAAGTGAAGGTATGCTGCACTTTTTCTGTGGGGTGTGCAGCTATTCCACAATCTTCAGCAACCAAGACCATCTCCAGATTTAGATTTGTCTTCTCACGTTGGGAAGAGGGAAGGGAACAGAGGAGTGCCAATGAGAGAGTCCTCTGGAGTATACCAGCGCCTAAGTCACTGAGGTAGCAGATGAGATTACGGGATAGTGCAGAGGACAGACCGGTTTTTGTACCTTCTGTCAAAAATGCCTAGCTAGGACTATCTTATCAAGGATTCTGCAGCCAGCACATAACTGCATTTGCTCTGAGGAAGTACTTTGTCAACAAACAGAAAGCAAGTTTTTAAATAAGCAAGGGTAATCTTATGCCAGGAATTTTCAACAACAGTAGCATCCATGGCCACAGTATTTATAGTAGTACTCAAAATAAGTCTAGTCTCAGTACACATGAACCAAATATAGACACTTTGTAGGCATTCATTCAAAAAAGAAGCAATACAAGAATTGGGTTGCCCATATAAAGAGAGGACCAGAAACATCGGTTACTGGTTTTTAATGCTAAGAAAAGAATTAATTCATACTTTCTCAAAAAAAATTAAATAATAATAATAAAAAAAAATCTACAAATAGCCCAAAACCATAAAAGTGGAACAAAATCTACAAATCTAAAATAAAAAGATATAAAAAATTTGGACCGAATATTCAAGAATAATTTTTCATTCAAAAATACCACAGGGCTGCTATAACGCTGCCATAGAAGTTAGCATTAATGCACGGCTATACTGCATATTCTGACCTTTAAATTTAAAACAACCTAAATCACCGTTCATTGTATAATGTCTAGAAGATGCTCCTTCTCACATCCTCTTACTACCCTGAAATTTAAAGTAAAGAAAAACTAAAAAAAAAGGAGCAGGAATTAGACTCAGTAATTTTGTTTGCTATTAGTCTTTTCTGTAGTTCTATTCATGCTCATTCTTTAGTATTTTCATTTTGGATATTTTTGATATGCAATCTCAGCAGACCTCTTGAATGCAGGGCAAAGAATTATGGAGAGGAGAGTAAATTACACAAAAAGCAGAGATATACACAATAGTTAAGGAAAGAACAAACTTTGTAATCATACTACATGTTATTGTGAAACTATATCGGAAAAAA
Organism: Falco rusticolus; assembly: GCF_015220075.1. Lineage (NCBI taxonomy): Eukaryota > Metazoa > Chordata > Aves > Falconiformes > Falconidae > Falco > Falco rusticolus. The sequence continues at coordinate 46,861,620 of NC_051192.1, forward strand.
ATCACCAAGTAATGTTCCATTATATCAAAGAAGGCATCTGCTTTATGTACAATAATGATGGTTTTTGTTCAGAACCTTCTCTCCTAAAAAAAAACCCCAGTTATTTAACAAATCACACACAATTTCCACAGGAAACAAAAATCTGTGGTTTTGACCAGTTCTAGAACTACATCAGTGCTGCTCTGGAACCACAGCAGAGACTACCTGTATTTCCAACAGGTTGAAAGGCCACTGCTGTCATTCCTGCATGCCTTGTATCCAAAATGTTAGTTGAGCGGTGCAGGTAACACTGTTGGATAAAACATGGGATGGTTTTCCTGTTGCACTCAGAGTACTATGGTGCTGAACTTCTGTTTTTTAAATAGCAATATCTAACTATGAAGGAGGTAAGGGTAATGGAATAACGTGACTAAATATCATAGATGTTGTGGGGGTTTCATTATTTTAAAAACCTACAATATTCAGCAGAGGAACAACACACTTATTTGTAGAGGAATGAAGGCAGTGGGTTGATTGGCATGGATAACATGCAGCTGTGGCCTTGCCTCAGAGGCAGTGGGTTGATTGACATGGATGATGTGCAGCTGTAGCTCGTTCCACTAAGTGGTTAAATAGCCCTGAGGATTGTGGGAGAGGGGGTTGGATGGAGGAGGAGTAATGTGGTCTCTGGAGGAAGGAGAAACAGCACAGACAGTAAAATCTGACTGACAGTGAAGCCTTGTTGCAGCCTGAGAGCTTGCTTGTGCTGCAACGCTTATGCAGAGAAAATCCTGTTCACAAGAAATGTCAATATATCTTATTACAGTGACAGCGCAATAGCATGACTTTAATATTATTAAATGCACAGCTTTGATAAACAGCCTACAAACTACCTCTTGAAGGGAGCTGTGTAATAATACCTGAAGTGTAAAGAAAGGAAATTGAGTTTAATTAAGTGTTGCCCAGCTAAATCACACTGAGAAAAGCATAGGAAGGTGGGAACAATACTAAGGACTTAAGCTCTGCAAGGAGGTGGTAAGACAGAGTGGTCAGGCAAAAGGCTGTACCTGAAAGCATGCTGGAAGCTACTGTGGATTACATATCGGCTGTTTCCAAAGAGCAAAAGCACCCATTCGTACTCCTCCCCACGTGGTCCCTTTGAACGTGCAACATTCATTTTGTATACAAAGGGAGAAAAGCAGTATCATAAACTAAGCAAAAATGAGTAAGGCTCAACTTCACATGTTCTAATTCATATTTCATACTTCAAAAAATACAAAGCTGTAGTGCAATGTGTGTTTAGTAGCCCAGCACAAGAGTCCTGGGGAAAAAAATATATACATAAAGGCAATGCAACTACTGTAGAGAAAAGCTGCTAGTGTTATACTGGGGTTAGAAAGTGATGGTACTGAAAACATTTTTGGCAGAATTGCTGGGTGTTTTAAATGAAATGGTCAGGATTGGCATGATGCTAAATACTAGCGCTGTATACTGTTTTCCTTAGGTATCACAATTAATACTCCAAGAGTACCACTAATCATCTAGAACTATCTAGCTGCCCACTAAAATCAAATACCTAATACCTTTAGAAAGTATACATTGTTATCTTTAATTTTTTAGGAGTCTAAATTCTGTAGGAACAGGTATATTCACCAAAAGCACATTGATGCAGTCATCCGGTACTTACTGGCATCTCACAGATGAAAATAAGCCTGCACTCAAATCTGCGTCTCTCCACTAATAATCCTTGACCCAGACCATTTTGTTTTGCATTAATGTTCTATTACCCTTAATAATTGAACTTTCAGAAGCAGGCAACAGATTAACAGTATCCTAAATTTAGTGGTATTTTTAAAAATTACTTTGGTAAGCAACAACTCAGCCTTTTGATAGGATTTAAATTTCTAGGCTTTTATGACCGTGAGAAATAATTCCAGCTCTTGTTTTCCCCACTCTGATCCCTAAATTGAAATGTGCCTTCAATATATGCGAGTGTATGTACAATGCATAATAGTTTGAAAGCGGAGTTCAGACATTAATTTAATATGTAGCTAGCTTCACACAAAGACCATCCCAAGTGCAATGCAGACTAATAACCCAAGTGAGTTTGCACTGAAGTCAAGGAACTTTTTGCAGCTGACTCCAAAGCAATGCACTTGCCCTTCACAAACAAGCACAGGCACATATTGTAACAACTCCTGTAGTTTTGCCTTTGCTTAATTAACGAATAAAAGCTCTTTAAAGTGTTTTATGCAACATAACCCCATACAAACATTTCTTCACAGAAATTTCATGTTTCTTTAGAACGTCAATTGGCCAAACACAGGCTCTGAGAAGGTTCTGGTACACTGCCTGTGCTTCTGTACTGATACTTACTCTTAACTGAAGACTGAGCAGTCAAAACATAAAAGAGGTTCAGCCGCAAATTGCCTGAGCTAATTATAATAGAGACAAGGCATCATCTACTAATTAACACACCAATAATTGAATATTGATTACAGTTTGTCACTTTTAAAATAATTGAATCCATCTCACTTCTAACAGCCAAGAGACTTTTAAAGATTTGAAATAAAAAATGGATCTTCAATTCAGGAATGCTTTGTCAGCTTTCCCATTGTGTTCTATGATATGAAAGATGCATTCAAAATATTTCCTCCTATTTGATAATTTTCCCTATTTTCCAGTTCTTAAAGAGAAAACACTTGGGATATCCTGAGTGCATAAAATTTATGCATACCATCTTGTTTCCTTGTACAAAAGTAGATCCAAGTACAAAGGATTTAAGAGAAGGCCTGCTGATACTGCTAAATGTTACATTATTTACTAGAAATTCAGGATAAATTTTTAAGGATTGCACAGCGGCTATGAAAGGCCAGCAACAGAAAAGAGAAGGGTGGGGTTTTTTCTGTTTGTTTTTCTCTCCCCAAGTCGTTATTTTGAGGCTGAATTTTCAAAGAGAGAGCTAAAGCACAAATTGTGCATCTACCAAAATCTTTTATGTGATTCCATGGAGCCATCGAATCCTAAGAAATGGCAGTACTTGAGATAAACTGGAAGAATAATGTCTGGGAAGGTATCTGCATGGTTAACAACACTTATGAGTTAAGGGTATAATCCTGTTCTCTGCGTGGGAATAGAAAGACCATTAATTTTCAAATGTTTTCTTCTTGGAAGCGAGAGGAATATAAGGATATGAGACAAAAAAACAGGTCCAAACAGGAGAAATGACTGTAAGTGGAATACTGTTCAGATGTAACTCCTCTGTTTATAACTCTTCATGAGTTCCCTCAGTTTCAAGTGTCTGTAGCCCTTAACAGTAGGGCCTCACAAAACATAAGACTGGCTATAAAACAGTTGGCTTTAAAATAACAACAGTGACCATCTTCCATCTGTTTTTCACCAATTCATGTTTTCAGGACAGTTTACTTTCTTTGTCAGTTAAAAATCCATATATGACAAAATATATATATGTGTCATATATATATACACACACACGATTTGCAGAGATGATTTTAAAAGGGATGGATATTAATTTAATTTTAATTGATTAAAAATACGAGTTTTTTTCTAAAACAGAGATTCAAGAAATGCATTTAATTATTAAAAAAAAAGTCATCCTGGTTCCACTGTTCTGTGCTAAACCAAAGAATTTTGTGAGAACTGTTTCCCAGATGTTGAAGTACCGGCAATCAAACTGAAACTGCCTGTTTACACAAGTGAGTTCTCAGATCTGTATTCTCCAACCTGAAAATGCAAGGGTTTAACCAAACCATAGAGCATGAAAAGCAAATTCTATTGTTATAAAGTATGTTAGATATAACAAAATGAGGTGTCACTGGCCAAATAAATAGATAAATAAATAAATAGATAGACAGATAAATAAATAAATACATTTTGCCCTGTTTAACTAATGAGTCAGTCCGTAGGTATTCCTTTGCTGTTCCACGTTTCTTACAATACTGAAGCAAGGGTCCCCCTGCAACTTATGCAGCAGCTGGGGAGAAATGGTGGCACATATCCCACCAAATACCCCTTTTTCCCTCACAGAAGGTTTCTTCTGTGCATGGATTTGGGGGAAGAATATTCTGGATGAAAAAGTCAATTTTTCATTAAAAGTCACTGAAGCTCATCTTTAAATTGGTGTCAAAAATGGCTCTTGCATTGCGAGCTTTTGTGTCCAGATTCTTCACGTAGGGGATTTTTACAGCAAATTCTACACCTCCTGCAAAGCATGGTTTTAAATGGAAGCTCCAGCACAACATTTGCAATGGCCATGCTATGATAAGAGAGAAGAGAATACAATAATTGTTATAGTTTGCTAAGCTCCACCTGGAGGACCTGGTGGCTAAATGGATTACTCGCTGACTTTTCACCTCTGGGATTCCAGCCCTGACTGGAGTGACTGAAAATCATTCTGATCAGTCAAGTGAAAAAAGACCAAAGTGAAATTAGACTGGTGGTTTCAGCTCAGTTCCCTCAGTGCTGTACTTCCAAATCACAAAACCACAGCACGTTGAACACTGCTAGCAGGGGAGACAGTGAGAGGCTTTGAGGCTTAATGAGCATGAATCCAACTGCCTATCCACCTCACAAACACCTTAACATAGATTATAACTACCTCATATAAACAGGCACAAAGTAAAATAAATGACTGTGGATTACCATACAAATTAATCAGAAGCAATCCCTTGCAAATGTGTATTGAAATGTCTGCATTGCATATCACAATAATATAATTGTTAATCATATTAGATTAACTCTGACAGCCAGATGACACTTTGGTAAATGTTTGAAGAGTGTCTCTAACAGTATTTGAGTATTTCTATTAAAAATACATATGCCTTTCTATTTTCACAGCTCTCACAAACACTAAATAATTCTCGCATATCCCATGACCTATGTGTGTAAAAATTATGTCAATTTACAAATGGAGAAACCAGGGAACAGAGAGGTTGAAGTGCTTTATCCACAGATTTTTAAGGCCAGAAAAGGACATTATGATCATCTAATCAGACATTACACTCCTCGCCATCTCTGTACAAAGATGGACAGTGAGAATCAATAAAGAGAACTGCTGTTTGGATGCAGGAATTCAAGATTTCAAACCCCAAGCTCAATTCCCTGTTAATTTATAGGACCAGGCACAGAAAATTTGCCTCAAAGCTAGTGTTTTACTGCAGATAAAACAGTCTTGCCCTGTGCTGCTGCCTTTAGCTGTAGCTCACCCAGCAAAACCAGATAAAACCCAGCTTCCCCCAGTGATACAATTTAAATGGGAAAGAGAGGTGGCATACATTAAATGTGTACGGAAAGTACCTCATTATATTACCGCTTGGAACCAATCAGGGGAAAGACCTCTGTCATAGTTTCAATAATTCAGGGTTAGTTTTTTTGGTTGATTCTTTTTTTTCTTGTCTAAAATAATTTCGTAAGACCACTTCTTTATGGCAGAACCCGCAGAAAATACTCATTTGCTACATGAACATGAGTGACAGTGTAGGTATAGAAGAAGCTGATTTTGTAGGCTGGAGCCAAAATATCTGAAAAAAAAGTCTCATAAAGAATGCTGCCTGTAAAAATGAACATTTTTATTTATGAAATTATTATTTGGGGGCATCTAACGCATTGTCATGATTGTCATTAAATGAAAAATCAACTGATGAAAAAACAGTGTGAATTTCTCTAGGGGATCAGGCATTGTTCCTCCCTCAAAAGTGATGCTGGTTTTGCACCTCAGAGCTTTCTCAATTTCAGAGCAACAAACAGAACAGGAGGTCTTATAAAGCAGCTACAGCAGCTGAACTTCTGCTCGCAGAAGTGTCAGACATGCTCCTCCCCTACCAACTATCCACTTCGCATAGTCTGTTTAATGAAATTAGGGAATATTAGCAAATATGCAACATTGGACGGTTGTGAAAATGTGTGAGAAAAATTTGGAAGTCAATTTAAACATCCTGTGTACGTGGAAAATTTTCAAATATGGCTCACTGCAGAAGGCTTGATTAACTAGATATGATTGCAATCACTAATTCTCTTCTTTAGGGTCATATGACTGCTCAGATGCCCAGGAAATGTCAATTACAAAGCAAATAGGCTGTGTGCGCTCCACAACTGCTTCACTAACCTAATACTGAAAAGCCTTCTTAAATACTGTATTTGCCTATAGCTCATACAAGGAATTTCATGCTTTAGAACTATTTGTCTTTATTTAATATTAATTACTTTATAGGATTTTTCTTGGTTTGTTTTCAAATGGTATACAGTATAAAACTGCTTGTAGAACTTCTGTAGAACTTACTTTTAATGAAACAGTATGCCAAACAACCTTTTAGGACCCTGAAAATCATTGAAACACCTGATAGCTACTTAGTTACCGGCAAAATACACATCTCTCCAAATTAATCTATTTCATGTATTGCATATAACTTATACTGCAAGGCCTCTACATGTCTGCTTTTCAGCTCACTGCCTTTTACACTGTTGAAAGATCAGTCTTTGACAACTGGGATTGGAATTATTTACTATAGTCTATTGAGTTACACTGCTACTGAAAACCATGTGACATTATTTTTCTCTGGCAAGTCATATACATTATAATAAGAACTGATTCTGTGAGAACCTTGGTAAAAACTAGACTGAAATTAATTGGTCTCCATACAGACACTGATACAAGACAAAGGAGCTGATATACTCTATCATAAAGGAAAGATCAGATTTGCTAATGGCATTTACTGTTATGCAAAATTAAGAAGTTAGATGCAAGTTAATTGCATCTGATGTTTCATCTGTTTGATCACAGACATTCTTCATGTGCTCTGCCTTAGAAGAGTACCACTATAGAAAATGATGTTATCTTTCTTTTGATGCATCACCAGAAATTGAAAATGGCTTTTTAAAGAGTCTATTGGGGAACCAACATATTTTCCACATTTTTTTCATCCTTTATTTCCCCAGAATAGATTTTCTTATTGATTTTGGAGCTACTGTACATTTTAGTTCACAGAGCCTGGCACACTGAAATGTTGCTGGGCATGTCTATTTCTTTTGCTCTCTGCTATTTAGATTTTGCATTACATAGTCATTCACCTCCCAGTGTGCAAGTCTGCATCATTTCTGACTGTGAAATCCATTAATAAATTTGAGTTATACTTTCACATCAACTCTTTTTCTTACCAAGATTGGTAAATCTTAATTAAAAATAAAAATCTAAAAATCACTCAAGACTGTTTTAAGCAAGACTATAAGATTTTGTTGTATGTCAAGAGGAACATTATTGTTTAATTCCTATTTTCCACTTGCAGCAGTATCCCAACAAAACACCACTGCTCCAACAAGATACAGCTAATAGAAAAAAACATGTTCTTCCAAAATATTTCTTCCAAACACACTCTCTTTAGAATGGCTATGATTAAGCCTAGTTTCCTTCAACAGCTAGTAATGAGTCAGATGCATTTTTCTCATTTAAATGCATGCTTGCATAAAAATCATTCATTATCTGTCTACATTTGTACAGATAATGTAGCACTCAGAGCACAAACAACCTGAGCTGTGAGCTGCTGCCTGTGAATCAGATGGAATGTTTTACCTTAGAAAAGGTATTGCTAAAATGTTGAGACCTAGTTGCACATTCTTCTCCCTGCCTGGATGTGAGATTACAGCCTGATACCACATCGAGGTTTGCATTTCTAGAAGTTAGACATTGCATTCATTAGTCATTCAGGGTTATATTTAAGGCATTCTAAATAACTCTCTTCCTCTAATGCAGAGCAGCCATGGAGGAAGAGAATGCAAGTAGCATCCTTGGCAGTCTAGGCAGATTTTGTCACTGACAAAAACTGCCTCTTCAGATCAGGGCTCTACTCAGCACAAAAGGCCTAGGAGAGTCTATTAAAGACTGGATACCAGCTAAGATGTCATGCAATTGTCCTAACAATGTGTACCAATACGTAGCAGAGCGAAAAATATTTCAAATTAGTTCATCAAAAGGCTAGGAAGATATGAGTTTGATTTTCCTGTATTTTGTGATGTCAAACTGTAATAAGTTTATTAATAATATATTCACCATGGTCTAAGTATTAACATTTTAATTTTATGTGACAATTCATCTTTCTTTAAGGATTTTTTTTTCATTCATCCTTCCAGACCTGCAGCTATAGTTAGTTGGGGAAGCAACAGCTATCACAGTACCCAACACCAAAGTACAGTAGTCAAACGCAGGAGGCAGGGCATGAGGGCTTCCGCACAGAACTGCAGCAGCTGACGGGGCAACTCAAGGCACCATTCCGAACAAAGTGCCTTCCAAGAGCCAGCCTCAGCCAGAACGTCCTTAGCAATCAGGGAGGGTGGGAGAAAACCTAACCCCCTGTGTTTGTAACAATACCATAACATTTTTCCTAAGGGAGCCTTTCAGTTTATTTACATTTCTTTGCAACATATATTAGGTTTCCTCCAACCTCTTGGCACAGTGAGGACTGTACGCAAGCAACGGTTCAAAGCGCCCATTCCCTGAATCTCTCACTAGTGTGATGAGGTGCTTCAAGCAGAGGCATAAAAGTTGGCACCATTATGCTGCAGTGTCACTCCCACTGGGTTTCTGAGAGGTGTAATTCCCCTCTCTTACAAAAAAAAACCAATAAAACACATTTAATATGCCAAGAGGAGACCATCTCCCTACTGGCTATCTTTACTAGAAGGACCCTTGAGCACCCTTGAGTTCATTTAATGCTGCTGGTATTGGCAAGGCTTTGTTTTCCTCTTACTGGTGATTTTTGCTATTTTAGGGGAAATGCTGTTCGAAACAAAAGCACCTGTAATCACCAACACTTCATAACGTGCCCTCAGGCACAAAAGCAGCCAAACAGTGGAGGCCTCCTCATACATTTGCATATATTGGGTCTCTTTATTCAGAGGAAAAGTTATTAGACATACATAATGTTTGAGAATGCCAATATATAAAGGTAATTGCATGATACATCTAAATTAGCCTGGCTGCCCTCTCCCCGCCCCACTTGGAATGGGTATTTTTAGTATAGCAGAAAGAGAAAATTCAACAAGACTAGGCTGTCAACAACTGACATTAGAGCAGCATATGCTACAAACTGCTCAGGTAGTTAGATGTCCAGACATGGTCCCTAACGAATCAACTCTTCCTCCACTGGTAAAATTGGACGTAAAGCCCCAGGCCCCAGGTGCTACCCTGAAAAACCTTAAGTTTCTCTCATTAAAAAAGTATGTTTTTAAGTAATAGCAACTTCCCCCCCAACCCCAGGAACAATACATTTTTACTCTATTACTGACCTTCTCCCTCTAGTATTTGTCCAGTTATTATCAGATCATTGTACAGGAAAAGGAAAACATAACTGGTCACAAGCTCTCTAAATTCTCCCCCCTTTCCCAAATAGTATCTTTAAGAGCTGCAAAAGGTAGCAGCACCCAAAATTATGACTGCCAAATTAATTGTGGCGTTGACTATTATTTCACTACTGAAAGCTGGAAAATACTTTTATCTGGTAAACTTTGGCTAACCTAATATTATTTTCATACCTGGATAAACTTCAGAAACCAGAATCCCCACAACTGCTGTAAGAATAAATAAAAAGGTGAGGGGGAAAATACAGAATTAAATATTCTTATGTATCAAACAGGCTCTCTTAAAAGAACACTTTAATTACAAATACGTAAAATAGTTACATTCAATTTGCTCTTGTGCTACCACCACCCTGCTTCAGCTAAAACAGTTATTTCACTTCTCTGGTGCCTGCCCCTGAAGGAGTAATCACACTCCTCAGCCTTAATTGTACTACATTTAACAAGCCAACTCTTTTTGTCTCCTCTGCATGGCAAGCTTTCTATTTCCTTAATTACTCTAGCTCCAGCTGTCCCAGTTCAAATCCATTTTCCATGAACATGGCTAAACAAAACTGTCAGGTGAGGTCTCTCCGCTGTCCTGTACAATGTCACGAATGTTCTCCTATCTCTACCAAAATGCAGTTTCCCACTGGTTAATACCACAGGCTGATTTATGGATTCAGCGTGCAAATACCTCTGGTATGCGAGGTCCTAGAGGGTCTTTTTTTTACTTGTTAATTTGTGACTGAAGGGGGCACCTCAGTGCAGAAACTGGTAGCCTTAAGGCTAAAGAAAACAAGTCCCAGGACTCCTCTGTCCCTAAAGCCACATACACACTGCACATCATCAGAGTCTAAGATAGGGCATATTTTGTACTTCTCTGGCCCAAGGACATGATGATTATGATGGTGATGGTGACAATAACTATCATTGTTACTATTAGTTTAACTACTATTGTTGTTGTGTAAGGTTTTTTCAGTTCAAAGTACCCGAAATAATGAGAACCCCATGTTGCAGCCCATCCCAGTAGTATTTTTATGCCACAAAATGGAGATTATGTATAATGTGTGGCACAACGGTGCAGTATGAGAGCATTATGGGGATGTCTGAACGTGTAAAGCCTGTGAGCGTTAGGTGGTGCTGACACTGGCATTGTCTTGTCCAAACTGGCTGCCAGCAACAGTGTTCGGAGCACGCTATCCCCTGAACTATTCCTAACTAGCCCCTAAAAGAGAGCTAGTTAACACGGCCTAAAACCACATCAAGGAGCATGTAAAAAATTAGGGACCATGCAAAAAATTAAGCAGTGCAATCTGCAGTCACTGCCCGACCTCCTGACCTATTCTCCATCTTATTTAGCAGCCCACATGTGACCTACAGAAATAATCCTGCATTTTCTGACACTAAATTTCATTAAATCTTTGTTATTAAAATCTTCAAGTCCATCAGGTTCTTCCCATCCCACTACCTCAATCCTCATTCTCTATTGACAGTCCCTCCTAAATTTGCGTCAACTGCAGAAGCAGAGCACTACAACTTGCTAAAATTTGTTGAAAACACAACTAACTCCATTAACTTCTTAATCTTTGGGAAATTCCACTACTTTCCCCCCCTCAAGCCAGTATTTTCTTTTCAATACAATTCACTGTCATGTCCTGTTAGCCAGCTCTTCTGCTTCCTAATATTTCACATACTAAGTCACATCTTCCCTTTTTGTCGTTCCTCTCCAAAAACAATTTTCCATGCTTCAATATTATTCCTGTCACTGTAGATTCCTTCAAAATCATTAATTCCAAACTGACAATCTTATTTGCAAATTTCCTCAGAAATCTGGGGTATAAACTCTCCAGAAATGAGCACATTAAGCTCTGGAAATTCAGATGCAGTAATTCCCATTCTCACCCAGTCAAGTCCACAGCTCCTTGTGCTTAAGGTCAGTGCAGCCTTACAGTGTAGAAAATCCAATTCTTCATTATTCCTTTATTTACAGAGTTGAAAAACTTATTTCTAAAGTTTTATAAGGATTTAACTGTATTGTAAAAGTGCCAAAATGAGTCTTTAGAGTACTACCACTTCACTTTTATTACACCTTCATGGCACAGTCTCTTCAGTGCTGTCTTAATAGTATTTCAATTAATAGTTATTTAAACATATGCCTTGATTCAAAACCTCAGAATAATAGTAATGTAGGTTCACAGCAATTAACAGACTAAACTTTTTGAGCTTTTCAAATCCTGACCCTAATGACGAGCTGCTAATAAGTCCAAATTGTACTGTTAAAATAATAACAAAATTGAACATGATTTTAACTTTACATTTATATTATTTTAAGTGTGCTTTCATGAAACAGCCGAAATACCCAGTACCAAGAAAGTATTTAGGTTTAAGAATTCTTGATTTGAAGTGTTTTCTCCTTTAGAAGTAAATGGTATCAAACATAATGCTATGAATTCTTTACAGGCTGTTGCTGAAAGGCATAATACATTCTTTCCATCACTTATGTTTTGAACAATTAGATGATTACAGTATTTTTTTTAAATAAACATTCTACTTCGGAACAAACTTCTCTGCTATTCTCCCCAGCTACTTCCAAGAGCTCCTAACTTTGACATATCTCTGATACAATCAACTGGATGAACAGAAGGTGAAACACAGCCTCTAACAGAGGGAAGAGCAGATAAGGTCATATACTGATACAGGTGTTTTGCTATTTAACATCTGTGAGCTTGCCAAAGATCACTGGCTACAATGAAGTGGTGAGCTCCTGATTCATTCCAGGATGTACCCTACTTTCTGGCAGTTCATACAGGTTATTTTTTTCAGGTTTATGTTTTGTGGGAAAAAAAATAATATCTGTTCCATTTTCCCTATGAGGGGAATGGGTTCAACAGTGGCATGTGTCCAAGAAGTACCCCTCTCCTGCAACAACTTTCAAACTGGGACACCAGATTCAGTGAAACTTTCTTACTATCCTGAATGAGTTTATGCCAGACAAAGGTGAATTTAAAGAGTTTTGTGCCTCTAGTTATGTGGTGAGTCTTTGGGTTATGATTTTTCTTGACAGGAAGAAAATATTTGCTTTTTCTTCATTCATTGAGATGTATAAGAATTTCTCTAAGAATATTTATTTTCTTTTCTTTGCCTGTTGTTCTTTTAATTAAAAGACACAGTATAACAAAAAGCATATTCTGATTAGTATTCCACAGAATAACCAACCCGCTGAGATTATTCTCCTCTCAACAGCTGAAAGAAAAAGATAGCAGCTAGAGCCTTTTTATCATAAAAAGCTGTCTTTCTGTGCAGTCTAAGGGGCAGTTTATGTATTATTTGTACACTCTTCCATTCATTCCAGCAGCCCTTTTGACTGTCAGAATTACTTACACCTGCAAGACCAACACTAAAGCTGACTTTCAGCAGTTGTTCTTGGTCCCTCCTTTGCCAGTACCTCTTGACCCAGCTTCCTCTGTCTCTCTAGAATTAAATGAAAGCCACATGCAGAAAACATGTAACTTGAACATTTTTCCAATGTAGACTTGCACTGACTGAACAATGCTTAGAGGAAAAACAGCTACTGTGGTATCATATTTCCAGAAGCACCGCACACATCCTGACCTACCGCTACTATGTAGAAGCATGGAAGAACCTTTTTTGGAGACAAACCTACTAAGTAATCTGACAGATGTTCCTCCCCCTGTCCCAAAGACAGCTAATTGTAGCATTCTTTTGAAGAAGCAAAAAATATTCCCACGTTTATACAGAGGTAAAAACATAGTCTATTTATGGTCTGAGAATATCCACGTAGACAGAAACACATACTGCACCTTGTCAGATTTATTTTCTAACATCAGCTGCAAAGCAGTAATGTGTAAGCATGCAGTTTGCACGGGAGGAAGGCTTTAACAGAAAAGAAAAACCTACAGATGCTTCAGCAAGATCCATCTCAGCAATACAGTTCAACAGCACAATGATTTCTGAAAAGTATAAATGCATTCTCACACTAACGGACCCAGGAAAACGATCCTTTTATACAAGAAAGCTCTGGTCAAACTGAAATTCCTCATTTTCAGGATGGATTCAATTATAAACACACTCCTAAAGAGAAGTCATACAAGAGTGAGTTGTGGCTTGTAGAAGCTTTCTTTCCTGCTTTAGCAGACAGCCATTTTAGATCTGCTCCATATATCATAAATTAAATTCAATTTTTTTAAAAGCCATATTATTCTATAGAATACAGAAAGTAAACTCCTATCAGGTGCATAAAAACTTACTCTTTTGAAGTGCCATTTCCTAAATAGCAAAGATTTGCACACAACCTCCATTTCTACTAGAGGTGGTGGTAATGCAGATGATACTCTTAGAAGTTTCATCATCTGTACCTATTTTTACAGAATATTAACAACTTCTATATTATGGTAACTCCAACAAGTATTCATATTTTTTTGAAAAAACAACCATTTTTTTTCCCAAAGATACGACTAGAGAAAATAAGACCTTCCTTATAGAAGTTGATATTACTAAATTTGTGTCATTATCACCTGCAATTCTTCCTCTGTGGCTCACTGTATTTTAGCTACAGTTCCCAACCTGCTGAGAACGGATGCAGGTTCATTTCCCCAGAAGATGATCAAAACATTTAATTTTCTTTCAGTGGGAGCTTTTCTCACAAATGACTTTTTGCTTGAATGCCCTTCTCTAAAATCTCAATAAAGCTTTTCACAGGCAAAATTATCTTTTACCATTTATAGTTTCTTTTCTTTTAATTAATAACCCAGGACATAATTGCAATACAACATTTCAGTGAGTGCAATTACAGTTTAATAAAACACGCAGGGCATTTAAAGGCAAAGTGCCCTAGGTTTTCAAGTACTCTGCATTATTTGCATACTCTTTGACAAGCTTTGTGGCTTAGTCTGATGTGGCTTTTCTAATTAGAAATAAACAGAAGTTAATCATTCAGGAGGCAATGGGAAAGGGAGAGTCACAAAAATATAGCTATTTTGCAGTTACAACTTAATTCCCTGTAGTAATTTAGACATAATTTATCCTCTCTCCCCCCACCCCAATAGACTGAAGAATTAGAGTGAGACTGACACGGGGGGAAAAAAACCTAACCAACAGATAATTTACAAACGTTAAGGCAGAAAAAATGTTCTGTTAATATTTATTTAAGAGTCTACATATCACCTCTTGGCACACTGGGTCTTCCGAGCAATACCTTGTAGTGTTCTTCCATATGGAACAATAAACACAATTAGTTAACCAGATGATTCAGAAATGAATAATTTGATAAGGATATCACCAAGTTGTAAATGGAACCCACATGACTCATTTGTCACTTAAGAAAGTCTATGGTATCATTCCATTACTCATGTCCTAATATTTCAAGACTACCAGTGGGGATAATTATGTGGAAAAAGAGTACAATCAAAATATCTAGGGACAAGGTCAGATATCCATACAACCCAAAGACTTTATTAAATAAAGCAACTGTTCAGCCGCTATCTTGAGAAAGGTTGGAAAAGGTAAGGAAGCTGTGTGCGTGCAAAGATAATGACACACTTCATAGTAATGAGTGGGAAACACCTAAAATAGTCATCCTACTGAATAAATTCTGGTTCTGGGCATCTAATTTAGCATCCACTTTCAAACTGTACTATTTTCCAACATAAGTCATGACCAGAACTGTCAAGGTCTTTGGGTGCTCAGTGCTACAGATAGGTATCTCAGGACCTTCTCAAAATAACTAACTTTGATAATAAGTCCTCCTGAAAATATGATCTCTTCCTGCTTCAGACTACTTCTGAAGTCAACTGTTTTTAGAACAAATATTTTTTGTGATGAATCATGCTCTGAATGAGGAGAAAATGAAGAAACAGGATCAACTCACTAAGGAAGATCATTAGGAATCTGATTTAAAAAATGTTCTTTTTTATTATAGTAATGACAGGATAGGAAACTAATATTACCTTTTTTTTTTTTTTTTTCCAGTTCTCTACTTACCTTTCTTGTAAAAGCTTACCTTCAAATACTGATTTTCAACTATTATCCAAATAAATTACTAATTGTTCTTACTAAGTATGTGAAATTAGCAATCTAAGGGTTCTGTAAAGCGTGAAGTATGTCTTCATTCTTGCTGTATATATAGTCCAGATGCATTAACTTTTATTTATTTGAATACTACTTTTCTTGTTCTTTTTGTGTATTTAGCATTGTGTGTCCTTAAGTGTTTTGCTAGAATGGGTTCTCATGGAATAACCATTATTCAGCTTGGACCCTCAACATTCTCACCACTAATTTAGTAATCACAAAACAGAGAATTGCAAGGTACAGTCAGTTATGTTTGGCACAACACATACTATTCAATCTAAAGATACCTCATAGTAATATTCCAGATCCTTGAAAGAGCTTTATTTTCCTTTTTTTTTTTTTTCCCATTGTTTTGTTACTTTCATTTAATAAAGAACCTTTCAAATGCAGTGACTTTAAATCCACAGCTGCTAGCAGGACTATAGAAAAGCCCCAGACCACCAGGTGTTTATGCAATGCTTGAACTGGGAGACTTTCTTTGCTAAATTCCCATGGAACTTTTAATGAAATATTTTGGTTCAGAAGGTAGTAAAAAGTGGTTGGCATTTTTCTAATGAGAACAACCCCCAGCTCCAGTAAACTGAAACTATTTGCTGTATGTGCTCAACTTCTCAGCACCTGTGGGAGCTGCTACCAAAGCAGATGGCCAAGAGGGAGATGAAAAGAAGGCTGATGAAGGAAAGAAGGAACCAGACAGACAAGCCAAGACGGTATTCATCTAATTCATCCTGGTTCTTTTTTTCCTGTTTCCTCCCTTCTGTCTCTGTCTGTTCCAGTCTGAAAATCATCTGCCCTTCTTCAGGACATTTTACAATTCTACAGGCAACTAAATGAACATATTAATTCTGCTCTTACCAGGCTGCAAATAGTAAGCAAAATAAATGTTCGTTTATAATAGCAAAAATGCTAAACAAAATGTGTTTATGCCTGCAATAAAATGGCTTTCTGATTATGTGATTCTCCCATCATATAAGCAAAAAATTGTTCCCCAACATATCAAAGACATTTCTGAATTTATCTTCCTCAATTCCTGATTGCCCCAACATTTTACCTCTGTTTCTCAACCTCCTTACTCCATTCCTGAAACCTGTTTTCATGTTTACACATGTAAGCCATTACTAAAAGGCAGATAATTAGATTTAAATCAATAGCTAGATATCTGGATTGTGCAGTAGCAAAAGTCAGGCAATTCCATAGAAATAGCCCCTGAGGAATATCCTCTGCTGCTCTATGAGGTTTTAGATTTTACTTTCTGCATTTTGACTGATTAATACATAATCTACTTTGGCATTTTTGCTGCTTATAATGCAAAAGGTTTGCAACATTCAGCAAGATACACTTACATTTGCCCAATATTTCTAATACAAACAGTACCTTAAATTTTCTGAATTACAGTGGCAGATTTTTATTAGGCTTTTTTCCCCCTCTGTTGGTAAAAGCAGTAGCTATTTAATGTTTTTTAATGAGAATTAAAAATCTGTTTATTTGATTTAATCAGCTCATTCAGCATTCTCTTTGTACCTCTAATTCCTTAATGGGGATGTCAAGGCATGTGATAGCACATAGCTGTGACAATAATCTCAGGAGCTTTTCCATCGCTGCCATTTATAACAAGTAATGCATTTTAGTGCTAAAGAGACAACTATACTCATTACGAGGGAAAATCTGCTCCTCCCCATGCATAACAGCAGCAGCAGCAGCAGCTGGCTTTGGGTTAGGAATTATGGAGGTCTTCAAGGTACAGAACCCATTTCCAAAGTGGGAGCTGACTCTGTAGACCTTCACAAATGCCCTACCACTCTGTCACCTCTTTTTCTTCAGCGTCTAGACTAAACAGCAAATGATAGCTATCTCTTACTCAGTGTATCTCCGGAGCTTCCTTCTGTTATACCACATTCAGAGGCTGCCAGGGACCCACCACTCTGCTCTGCCACTGAGTATTACCACTGCAGGACCCACCAGGAAAAAGAGGCTTCCATAACCACTTGTGGACAGCTTTCATCATCTACAAGCATGTGGTATATATAGCATTAGACTCTGAATGAATAGCTATGTGTATAAAAAACATGCCCATTTTTACCTCAGAATTGAGCACCTTCAATCAGCCATTCCTGCAAAAGAAACTCTTTTCAGAGGTGTTGAGTAACGGTGCTAGCAAAGGCTGCTGGAACCACACTCAGGACAAACCTATTTTAGCTGTTTCAATATAATTTTAGTTTCTTGCATGCAAAATTGACTATCGTTGCCAACAATCTGTAGTTACGCATATCTAAGATCTAGGTTAGAGAAAAATATGCTGCAACAGCAAAGAAAATTTTTCATCTGGAGATGAAAACATAGGCTGTCCCACTTACTATGTACAAAATGGGTTTTTTTAACAGTTTCCTCCCACTCCAATCTCCCATCACTACAGTATTTTTTCCTGATACTCACCCTGTTTTTCTTTACAAACCCACCACTGCCTGAAGTTGCACTTCATGATGAAAAAAAAAAAAATAATCAGCAACATGCTTCAAAGGATTGTACAATGCTGACTGGCATTCATTTGAATAGCATGTCCACTCAACAAGGCAGGTAAAGGAAGTCAATAAGGTTATCATGATTGCTCAGTCATTACGTCTCTGGAGAACTACACAATCATTTCAAGAAAGGCAATTTTTGCCTCTTTTCTTCACTGAGATAGGAGAAGTTGAGCCATTACGCCATCTACCTCAAAGAGAGAAGATTACTTGGTTTTCCCGCTAAATTGCAGCTCCGAGCTTTGAAAGAACAATGAAAAACCAGACCGCCAGCACTAGCATAGAAGGACCATAAAGTCTTGCAGGGTTTACCACTGCCAGGTTTGAACTGCATTTTTTTATTTTTTTTCAAATGCAACATTACTTGCATTTGTAACACTTTTACATTCTTTTACACTTTGTCTTATGTGGGACACGTGGTTACATTTAACTACACAACTTAAAATGTTTCCAGGATTTCTACTGAAGCTTAAGTCTGCTGCTGTTACTTGAACATGCATATTTATGTTTAAGCTTAATGGCTCAAGAAACAGTGTGAATATCAATCACAAAATTCCCATCACAAAGAAGCAGCACAATATAATCTCTGTGAAGTGACTAGATCCTTACTAATTGTCAGCTTTAGGTAGCAGGACAAGTTCTGTTCAGCTATAGGTAGAGGAGTAACAAATTCCTTAAATGCAGCAAAGTTACCTGAGTGTCTTTCTCAGTGACACTGAGATGAGAACACAACCATAAATAGCAGCAGATGAGAGAGCACAGGATCTGCACTGATGCTTATCTGTTTGTGCTCTAAAAGATATATTAGTACAGAACTGAAGAACTAAGTCTGAAGAACTATGATATCCAAATTCCCATTGACTTCTCCTAGAAATAAATCTCAAAGACTGCAGAATCAGACTCACATTTTAAGTCATTAAAATTATGTCTCAAAGCCTTCATTTGCTAACCAAATGATCGTGTAGCCCAAAGCAGCGACCAAGGATATTGCAAAGTATTTTACAAAGAAAGGATAATTTCCATACCATGTTTTTTGTGTGGCATTTAATGGCTGCTCAGTCATCAGACTGAAATTTGACTTCTGATGTTCACTCCAGGGAAAGCATCTTTGAAAAGCATATCCCCTTTTCTCTGCACAGGCAATTGTACTGACTAGAAACAACTATCATTCCCATCAGAGCTGGTTCAGGAATTCAATTCACTACACTGAGCAAGGTCAGTTTGAAATCAGCTTGGGACCCTGCCTCACTTCACTAACTAAAGTCAAAACACCTCCTGGTAAAATATTCAGGGCTTCTTGAGCAACGCAGAAAAATCACAAAAGCAATCAGATACAGCTCAAGTGTCAATTGAACCATGATGTAGTCTAGTAAGCATGGAGTTATCTCACAGATACCTGTTGTACCTCCTCAAAAGAACCCACATGCCCTAGAAACTTTAAGGTAACAAATTCAGGTGGGTAAAAGTGACAGACACCAGGATTGCCTTGTGCAGTGAAGCATGCAGAGAGGAGGAGATTTTTCCACCAGCTGTAATGAATTCTATGTAAGCACTTTAGCAAGCCACTTGCTTCTATTCTGATCTATCTTTGCCATCAATTAGATAACTCTTATTTATGCCTTAGGGTTGTGCTGTGTTGGCACTTACTGCGCACTCTTCCCCCAGTGAATTTATTAGCCAAAGACGTAATTTAATCAGTGATTTCAATTTACCACTAGCAAATCACATTTACCATCATTATTTCCAATAATATTGTTTTTAAACAATGTGGTGCTTTGTTGTGTCTCACTTTTAAATAGTGTCTTCCGTATTGTCAATCTGGTCACATTAGGCCTCCACTTGCTTAAAAGAATGTGCTACTTCCCCTGAGGAGTAACTTTCTATTCTTCCACAGCATAACACGCATGTCAAAAATATAATCAAAATTTAAACTAATGCCTCAGGACAATTGCTTGTCTGTCTTTTCCTACATATCCTGAAAAGCACTCAGATACAACAGATTGAATCAGAGCATCATATGTGCACTGATGATTAAATTACTTTCATACCTCAGTTACAGTTGTGTTACTTTCTGGATACTGATCCAAATGGTGTCAATGAAATAACTCGAGAAGGCAAGCCACCAGATCAACTAAACCTGTGTGAATAGGGTAGGAGTAGCAACACGTAGAAGAGCCACTGCTCTATTTGAGCTCTTCCTCAGGCACCTTTTATTGTTACTTTGTGATACTAACATTCCTAGTGAAACATCGGCATGCCTAGGACAGGAGCAGAAGTAGCCAACAAACACTTACCATAATAAATATACCATCTGATTTCCATGGATAACCGAGTTGTTTATGCTGAAGAGCCCCTCAAGTGGCTTAAACCTTGTAGTAGCAGCAGCAGGAAAGGCTTTGTGAGGCTCCCACCTACCGGTGCTGCTAACAGCCTGCTACAGGGAATGGACTGCAAAAGGTGAGAAGGGCCCTAAAGTCACAAGGAAAGTCCCTACTCAGGATCCTACGGGCTCTGTAAAAATAGAAACAGACTTCCTCAGAGACCTTCTTGGCCGGTGTTTGCAGCTCAAGGGTAATTCCTTGCCATCCTTAAGGCCTTAATTCCTTTGTTACATGCTTTTTTGTGGTGTGGGAAAACAAATATCGCTATGATTGTTTTAATACATAAATAAAACAAAACCAAGGGAAGACTGAAGAGCTTCCTCCAAATAAATGTGACATAATTTTTTAAATGCAGGTCAATCTGAATATCTGACAGCTTTGCATACAAGCTCAAGGCACTGAGCAAAAAGGTGCTGCAACAATGGTCTTCAAAAGAAAAGGAAGAAAAACAAGGAGATGAATGGTGAAAGATGAAGTAATGAATTAATTAGCACTAAAAGAGGTACTCACTTATTAAAAACAGGTTCTCTCATTCCAACCATTCATTATTCTTTAGTTGATATTAAAATTAAAACATTAATTACAGATTATTATTTCAAGATAATTTGGTATGTGCATAAACTCTGTAATTCAGATGTCAAACATCAGACTGTTACTGAACAGTATTTTGTGTTTTATTGGTTATGTTGTGTAAACGTATTTTTTACTGTGGTTTATAGACACTACTTAGAGTTAAAAGTTGACATTTTTTTCATTCAGTACTAGGGAATGTGGAATGTGGACTTCTTTAAAATTACTAGCTGATATGGTTAATGGATCTAAAAAATCTCATATAATAAATAAACCTCTGTGAATAGCAGTATTTTATACCCATTTTTTTTAATGAGTAAAGACTGTTAATAGCAGCAGTGAACCCAATGAGTGATTTCATAAACACTAAATTGTAGAACAAATAGAGAGTAATCCTTACAAATACAATTTAGTTCTTCACATACACATATATAATTAGCAAGAATTATGGAAAGCAAAGAAAAATCTAGCCTCTTAGGTATCATTGAACTGGAACTTGCTTTTCCTGAGGTTCAAAAGGCTTCTTAATATGGTACAAATAGGTGAGGGTCAAAAATCCCAATTCCTCAGACTAAAGACACATTTAAATTCATTTGGGGGACATGTATGTTTCCTGCAAATGAAATCTGAAATGTGAAAAGTTCCCCTACCTACCGCAGGTCTCCACCCTTTCAAGTATATGCACTCACACCCTAATAGCTTCACAAGGCTCAGTCTTACTACTTTAAATAACCTGGGTCAAATCCTTGGATGCAACAACCTGCTTTTTTGGCAGGTCAGCAGAGACAGATTGTTGGCAGATCGTCCCACCTGGCATATCTAACCTTTACCTCTCTACCACCCAACATAACAAATATGTTAAAGGAAATAAGATAATATGATCAGGGGTTTGTTCTCCTAAGTATTGCAGTCAATTTATACTGTACTGTACAAGACTGTACAAGGCCCACATCAGCAGAGACCTTCATCAGAATCAGGAGCTGCAGCCAAGCATTTTTGAGCTTCTAGAAATCCAGGCCACTGTCCTCAGTTGTTTTTGTGAGTGTCTTTGGTTAACTGCCTGCTGTCAGCAGCAACCTGCAGCATATTCACAAAATTAATCAAGGTCCCAAGTTATTATTCTATGCAATAATAGGTAAAATCAGCTTTCAGTTATATGGCTACAATCCCGTGGAAGATCCTTTAAAGTGAACTAAAGGCAATGGAGCAAGAAAGAAAAACCTTACAAGCCCTAAGAAGACAAACGATGATTACTTTCTGAAGCTTACTGCTTAGTTCACAGCACACAAAATATTGTAATAGGCTTGTGCCTGATTTGCTACAAATTTATTTCCTTACTTGACCTTTTCTTTGATCTTGAACACAACAAGAAAAAATGTCTTTACAATGTATTTAATTTGTGCTAGCACTCTCTTCCTATTGAAAAACTAAACATTTTGTTTCTAAGTGAACCTATGGTTGAGAGTTACTGTATTTAAAGAAGGAACACTGAATTAAAAACCAAAAAAACAAGCAACAACAAAAAAAAGCCTCAGAGCTTTCCAGATGAGACTATCAGTTGGGCAGTGAAATTTTCCTGCATTATGTGTCTTCAAAAGTCAGAAGACAGAGGCATACTACCACACAGTATAGCGTGAATCATCTTGGTGCTAATAAGAAAGACTGGGCATTTAAAGATTATCATAAGAAAATAACCCTTTCTGCTTCATCACTGCACTGAAAATAACATCCAAAGATACAATTTACATTTGCAGCTCTCAGAGGAGTGAAAACAAATCACGTTCCATTCTCAGGAAAATGTGGCCATGAAAGTCCACTGTTGATCAAAGGTTCTGTGTATTTAGGGTTTGCCTATACATTATGAGTTACCTGAGGGAGATACATACAATGTTAGGCCAATAAAATGTGGACTAGTATAAGGTTATCCACTTCGATGCTCAAAAAATGAAAATGGTTTAATCAGAAGTCATAAAAATGCAAGGCTAGCACAGCAACTCAGCAGCTGAACAGTTCATGACTTCAACCTATATGCTACCTTTTAACTTATCCATTTCTAATGCAATTATTAGAATAATCATACATGTCAAGGCAGCAGGAACCCCCTTGAGGGCATGAAGAGCCGTTATCTCTCACTGAGGACACTGTGAGGTGGCAGCGGTCTGCACCCTGCAGGATCATGCTTCGAAGCTTCACTTCAAGCCAATGGGAACTGGACTGTCCTAAGACAGCCCTCCTTGGAGGGATGAAATACAAAGGCATCTTTGGATAAGGATGCAGAGAACTCAGATCCTTTTTTTGGTGAGAGGAATGAGGGGGAATGAAGGGAAGCATCTGTTCAGATGAAGACCAAACACACTCAAAACATAGTCTAAGTCTGCCAGAAACAGAGAACATACAAAGACAGCACACTGGCTTCTAGAGTGCTTTTTGAACATGTTCCTGCACAATGAAAAACTCAGAGAACTAATTGCCTTGAAGGGTACTCAAAAACTTGGGCTCCCAAAGGGTGAGATCTACAAAACAATATATGTTCTTTGTAAAAAGTTCTTTATAAAGATGTACGAGAAGGAAGCTCAGCCTAATTCACCATTTCGGCAGTTAATGAATGCTTCTTCCAGCGCTCCTTTATGGCCTGTGTCAATGCCATTATTCTTAATAGGATAAGGATACCCTGATACATGTTTCATTTTCTGTAATAGTCAAAATTGGTGATGCTGGAAAAGCTTTTCAGGCATGTGACCTTTCTCTACATAACTGCAAATCAGCTCTTGTTTACAAGTGCTAGTATTGTGTTATGCTGGTATCATTATCTATGTTATCTGCAGCATAAATTGTATTACAGATCTCATTTTTTAATGAATTATTCTTTGGATGAAAAATCTGTTTGTATGATACCAAAAAAAACCTCTCCAGGCAAAACGATATTGGCAGTTTTTAAATTTTCCAACCTATTATTACTAATAGTACTTCATATTTCTGCCACAAGTCATTTGCTGGTACCCAAGTGCTATATAAACAGTAATTAATTAGGTTTCTCAACATGCTGGTGAGGTACCATGGCTATTATTTCCATCATACCAAAAGATTAAATGACTTGTTCAAGGACACAGAAAGAAATCAGAGATTCAGATGGAAGATTTGAATAGTATGTTCCTGCTTTTAATTGTGACCAATGCTTCTTCTCCTTTTGCTGGAGAGAAGCCTTTATAAAAATTTTAATGAGTAATCTGTTAGTAATCTAATAGTGCATTACGCCAACTATCAGTATCAGTATGCATAAATACATGGTCTCCAAGCATTTCAATTTCACTCCGAGACAAATAACTTCAACAATAATGAAAAAGGAGATGTATCAGAAAAGAGATCAAAGGTTAATTGTTATCACATTAAACTCTAAAAATATGCTCTCCTTTAACACCTCATGACAGATGCCAGAAAAGCAGACAGAATCTGTCACAAGGGAACAGAAGATGCTAATTTGCAGATAAGCCAACTGTAGTCTACGGTAATAAAGTCAGTTCTTGTTGTTTCTTAATAACGAGCTGTCAGACGGCAGGATTATAGTGTAGTTTGACACCAAACTACATCTCATGGAGAGCCACAGTGTGACGACACCAACCTCCTTCATTCTGCTGGGATATTTCAATTCCATTACCTATAAAATGGAACCCAATTTCCTGCATAGTACAAACCAACTTTGAAACCCTTAACATAGTTCTGTCAGGCAGGTGGACATGAGGGAAACCACTTCATATGCAAACAAAATCACATTACTAGATTATCATTCTCACAAACAGACTCCCTACTCTGCCTGGTACCCTCTCTCCGTTTCCCCTTGCCCCAGGGCACAACACAGTACTGTGCAGCATATTGCCTTATGAATCTTCTTCAGGTACCCAATTATCCTGATGTACCAGGCTTGTCATTACCATGACAGCTGTATGAAGCATGCAGTACATGCCGGCAGAGGTGAAAGACTGTACACAGGCATCCTGTATTTCCATTATAATGTGGAAAGTGAAGGGAAAGGAAGACAGACACAAAAACACAGACACCCCTCAACAAACAACTTTGCTAAATATGCTGATTAAAAGAAGAGGTTAAGTTGGTTTTTTTTTTAAAGTGGTAATATAATTACAAGACATTCTGGTGCTGTCTCTGCCTCCAGAAAAATTTCTCCTGTGTATTTTTTGTCATGATAGTCAATAAGGTGGTGTAAATACATTCTGTGCACTTTTAACAGAGTTGAATAAAACAGTCCATCGCTTGCAATTTGTCTAGAAGGAGAATTAAGCTTTGTATTTTTTCCCTCTGACTAGTTTTCTTTTTAAAAAGTAAATGCCCCATCACCACTCACACACAGAGACCCACCCACCCAGAAAACCCTGAGGGCTGTCACTGCCAGTAATTGAGCTGTGCTGGCTCAAACAGGCTCCTGGGAAGGGTTACAGAAGCAATATAGAACACTCACCCTCTAGGTGAACAATACTGGCTGAGCACAGAGATCTGACCCGGGACACATCTGGGAAACTACATTGTGATGGATCAAAGCTGGCACTCACATCGCAGGAGGTAACTGATGTCACCCCTTGGAGCATATGTTCACGCAAGGAGACATATGCCCTCAGTTTCCACTAATATCAACGAGAACAGTACCCTGCAAACATCACGGTCAATATCTCACAGGATCAGGCCTTTAAGGACAAGTATGCGGTGCAGATGAGCAGTCACAGTTTGTAAGAATGTGCTGCGGATTTTCTAATTACACACAGTGTTTGGCACTTATGTTCTGCATCTCCCTTCCTCCTTTCTGAATTATCCCCAGCAGGCCCCTACCAGTTCTTCATG
The DNA here is from genome assembly GCF_015220075.1 of Falco rusticolus. NCBI lineage: Eukaryota > Metazoa > Chordata > Aves > Falconiformes > Falconidae > Falco > Falco rusticolus. Next base: position 46,887,352 of record NC_051192.1, read on the forward strand.
TGATCATGCAGTTCATTACAGCTGTAAATATAAACATCCTTTTTTCACAACCTATCATTATTAGGAAACCAGATGGGAAAAGATATTCAGATTAACAGTAGACATACTGAGATTTCTTCATTCCTTAGTAATGGATTTTCTATTTTAAACCAATGAATAATAAGCTTGTAGAAAACAGTAATTACAGTATGTACAGCTAAGACAGTTACAGATTCTTTCTAAAGACAAGTAGGCAGAAAAGGCTGTGTAATTGAAATAACTCATAATTGAAAATTTATTTCATCTACATCAATAGAGACAAATGGAAGCAACCTGAAACTGCTGGTCAAGTATTCTAATATTAGCACTTGAGGAGATTTATCTTCACAGTCTGAAACAGAGAAAAAAGGGAGCAGCTGCAGAGAGAGAAGGAAAGAAAACAGAGAACTCCCACCTCTCCTTTGCAAAGTGCGAACGAGGTGTTTATTACTCAGCATCAGCTGCTTCCTTTTCAGTGGATGATATAACACACAAAGCTCCTGGACAAGATGTAGAGATAATACGCTGTGCAGACACTTAGCACATTTGTCCAGCTAGAGGACCGGGTAGGCTGAGGTTATGGGGAGTCCATGTAGCCTAGTAAGATGCCTTTCACTCAGCTAAGCGTATAACTAAAGGACAAATTTTGGTTCCTTGAAAGAGCTATATGGAAGAGTGCTCTCTGAAATCAGTGTCCTATCATGAATCACAATAGTGTTGTTCTCATGTTTGGAAAACACCACTGCTTACAGGACAATAAGCAATTAGATAAGCAATCTCACTCTCAGACTTAATACACAGAAGACAAAAAAAATGGGTAGACAGCACAAGCACTGAAAGGTAAGGATTCAGATAAATGTTAAAAACATAGGAATTAAAACACTTACTCTTCAATATCAAATGTTTACTCTTTCATAACTTTGTTCCACTGCAAAGGCCCAGGAACATCACTCTATCCACCTTCTTAATGGTGTACTCACACCAATTTTGACAACAGACTTAAGCTAGTTTAAAGAAAGACCTTTGGAGATGGAGTGGAAATGATTACAGTGAGATAAGGGAGTGGAAAAGGGGCAAAAATCTGAAAGAATAATAACAGTAGCAATAACAGAGTGAGCTCAAAAAACATGAACTTTATACTTCTGTCTGACTTTGTAACAGCAACTCTGACAAAAAACAAACCCAGTAGTTAATCTGACAAATATAAAATATGCATAATTTTACTAGTTATGAAAAGTGCAGCTGTTTTATAGCAGAAGGTTATAAATTTCCACATTTCAGATTGTTATAGTTTCTTCAAAAATCTACAGCAAATTAACAACCAAGTGTAAATCTCATCTTTTTGATAATGACATTTTTCTATTTAAAGTGAATTACTTTCATTTTAAATGATGCCCTATCATTTTTTTTGCAAAAGCTAGTACTTATCAAAATTTACAAATAAGCAGTTTATCACACGTTCCTAAAGTAAACATCCTCTTATGAAGCTCCAAGGTCAGACGCATAAAATGTGCATACGACTATGTTAGTGGTAAGAAGGAGCTATAAATACCTTAATTAATTTTATTGCTAATCTTCCTCCCAAGCTCCCTTCAATTTGTTAAAGTTAGTGAATCTTCCTCAAGTTGCTGCAGCTTTGTAAATGGGAGCACTACATGGCCAGAGGACATGATGAATTTTCCATCATAAGGATATCCTCCATAATACCTGGACAGCACCTATGTGAAGGCTGAAGGAAGGCAGACAGCTCTAGTCTTCAGCTTTTTAAAGGCATTTATTGTGATTAAGTTTTAAGTTTTAGTTTGTCTTAGTTCTACAAGATGACTCTCATGCTTAAGTTGGGTTTTGGTGTGTTTTTTTCTTTTTACATCTGTTTTCCCTCCTGGCATTTTGGTGCTTCTGAAAGTTAAATCATCCGGAATTCTGACTGTCAAGAATTATTTTAATAGCCTGGGATTAATAGTCTTGAATGACATTGTGTATTTTGCTAAACACATACATATCTCTTCCTACTGTAGGTAGGAAACCAGAGGTGCTAAATGCAACTTCCATTCCGAAAAGCAATACTGTACAAATAAGGTATACATGTCTGAGTGTTCCTGAAAGGCAAAAATAAAGGACTATCTTGGTTAACAAAATGAGAAATTAGAAATTTCTTGCTGATAGAAAGATCAACTTCCTTGAAGGGAGGAGGAACTTGCTCACTGAATATTGAGTCCCTCACTTCTCTGCACACACTTACAACCTCAACAACAGAAATTAAGGATACCACTCTGGGAGATGAGCACCTCAAGTTACCAGAACTCATGGGACCATTTGCAGTCCATGAACTACTGATATCAGCAGGCTCTCGACATATACACCAATGAAGATGTATCACAGCCCCCTTTCAGGAAGTGTTCTTATTTTAATTCTGATTAAAATCGAGCCTTTGATTCTGAAGGCAAGCGTATTATCCCAAAGCTGCACTTCCATTACTATTACCATAATTCAAATTATGAATGAAAGTTTCAAGATCTCAAGTTATTCTTAAACTATTCTTTAAAATTATTTAATACAACCAAAGCAATTCAGCAATAGAAATTATCACCTTTTTGATTTGAAGAAGAAAAAAGAAGCACATATGACTAAATTTAAAAATACCTAAAATAGCACTTTCCCATTATCTCAGTACATCTGTAGGTCTATTCATCCCTTAAGTTAGATGTAATTATTATTGGTGTCAATATTAAAAATTGCAAAAAAACTAATAGAGGTTAGTGAAAGAGGACAAAAAATTGTAACCAAGATGTTCCACTTCAGTAAAACTGATAGTGAATACCCTGCATGTGTAGAGAATTAGTCAGAGCCTTTCAAAATCTTTCTGTAGAACATGCAATGTTGGCAGACTGCGACACTACTCAGTGTGAGATGTCAGCTGTTCCAGCTGTTCTTGTACTTCAACCACAGAAATAGCTACCTTTTGCTGACTTCCAATTTCTTTTCCTTTAACCTACTGTTACGTTTTATATCAGTATTAGGCCTCCCCTACACAAACTCACCCAGCTGATACCTGTAGGTCACACTCAGAAGACTGGGAAATAGTCTGAGGAGTGTTTGTAGAACCAAATATTCTAATAAACTGTGTATGTACAAGTGATAAATTCTGGCTGATTCATCAAACTGTCAGGAAATGCCTCACTGTAGCTGGAATCCATCATCTATTGTCTAAATAGTAAAATTCATCTCCCATAGCAAGCACAACAGAGAATCATTAAATTCTGAAGAAGATGCTTACATATCTAGAATATCTTTGAGGAACCAGCAACAGTTTGGGGGCCTAGCACAGCCAAATTGCGAAAGTACCTACTACCATGGAGGACTAATAGGTGGAGAGCCTTCATGACCACCATAAACCGCTGAGCCAAACAATGCAATCTACTTTTATTAAGGCACAATGAGGGAGGGTTCAAAACATGGAGCTCGGTTAGGATTCAGCCAGAGCTGCTGTCTGAGCATTCAATAGAAGGAGCCCTATACTCTGGCAGTATATACCTTCAAACTGATGTACTTTTGTGCTGATGTACAGAAATAGGAAGGTTTTGTTCACTAAACCTATGGTGAAACCTACCTGAGGGTCAAAGCCTTAAAAGAAATTACTTAGATAACTGCAGGGGAAACACTGCTGGTACCCAGTGCTTGGGATAACATCAGGCACTGAAACACTCTTCATTTTTTTCTTCACAATATCATAATAATTTGAATTGGCCGTTTAAAAAAACATCAAATACAGCATCATATTAGAAAGATTTGAACATATTAGCAATACAAGTCTTCTGGAAAATTGCCTTCACGCATAGGCAGCCTTGTAATTTCCATCTTTTCTGTTCCCCTCTTACGTGCCTTTTAATAATGTGGCATATTTAAACTGCCACGGGACAGAAACATTTTTTAGCAGAAATACTTCATAGTAATAAAGCTAGCATGAAAGTTATCTTTCTTCCTTAACCGTGTTGCAGTGCATCAGCCTCTTGGTCTCTCCAGACCAAGGCCTCCTCTGAGACTCCCCAGACTCTGTTTCACCAAGGTCTCCCCTCGGTTTCCCCAGAACCTCTGTAAAGTGGCTGCTAAATTTGTGTAGAAGCAGAACTACCAGTTCTCCTGATCTTCTCCTACTCATTGTGACCTCCATCTCAAACTCTGCTCTATGGGATTGAACAGACATGTCTAAAAAGGTGATCTGTTTCTTGCAGGGACACTCCGTATAAGCTCCTCAAAATATTTTAATTTTCTAACACAGGAGTATAACATAGACCCTTATCAATGTGATGAAATCAAGGGGTGAGGAAGAAAAAGAAGAAATTGCTCTATCTGCAGTAGAATTTCACTCTCCAGATTACGTCTCTGTTCTCAACATTTCTTTTCAAAGTTTTTTAGTACGTCCTTCTGAGCAAAGATACTCTGCATTTGTTTCTATCAGTCTGACGTTCAAGAACACTTAGAGGAAAAAAAATGCAACCCTGTTTGGTGCAACTGCTAGGCAATAAAAGTAAAGATCATTTATGAATTTTGAATCTAATCACAGAAAATTATTAAGATGACTGAAAACTAGGACATCGCTTGCTTGGTTTTTTAAGATTGTTTTCCACATCATTTACATTAAATGGCAGAAACGTCTTCAGCATTTAAGGAATGCTAAAGCTGTCTGGGAAACTGTTCTCAATTTAAAATCTAATGCCAATTAAAAAAAGGAAAGGTAGGGGGTGGAAGATGAATTCTCCATATCAGAGGAATTACATCTAACAAACGGCAAAACAAACTGACATGTAGCACGTGTTGGCCAATTGCTTTTCAATCACAGCTTTGGGCCAAGCATCGCCTTCTATTTGTTTTGCACTAACAGCTGGACACACTTAGCCATGGTAAACTGCCTTCCTAATGAATTACGTTTAACAATATAATTTATAGATCTTGTCCAAAACCAAAATGGAGACACTATAGAAACTTGAGATGCATTACAGGCAGAGACCAACTTCATCTTCTTATAAGGGCCCACACAATGGAGGTGTGCACAGTGAGCACTTCTGACCACACAGAGCAGATGGGCTGTGCCAGTCTTCTCCAAATGCGGGGAAGGAAGACAAGAAGCCTTCTAGCAGGACTTTTTTCAGCATGGGACCACACTAGGAAGCACACACACAGTTGCAGTACAGTGCAGCAGTCTCCAAGGCAAGAGGCAGCTGTATGAGCTTCTCTCTCTGGTATGTGGGGTCACAGACTGAAAGGAAGGCCAGTACCATCCTTCAAACCTACAGGATATTGCCCTGGCTTGGGAGAAGCTGGACACAGAAGCAAGTCTCACATGTACTAGGTTGGGCAGGACTGAGATGAAGCTGTGCATTTAAAACAGTTTGCACTTGATGTAGGAATGGTACTGTGGAGGTCTTGTCACAGTGCCCACACAGACACTGTATGTGTCTGAGCTACAGCTCTGAGTGATGTTGCTTCTGGTATGCAGTTCCCCTTGGGGGCCTAATACCCACTCTCTCCCCTCATGCCCATGCATGCTCCTACTTCAGTGCGGTCTGTGATTAAAAGATATATTTTAAGACACAGTACCTGAGTGTTGAAGAACATGGCAACAATTCAGCTTTCCCAAATACATTCTTCACATTTCAGAATGTAACCTCAGCTATACATTGGGAGCTGAGGTGTAGCTTCTACCCTTTTGCAAGAAAGAAACTGTATTAATTTGCATCAGTAACTGTGATGGGGTTTTTAGTTAATAATTTTAAGGACATCATAAAAAAGACAGCGTAAAAATGGAGACTATTATTGTCAAAAGAACCTGAAGTTGTCAAGGCACCCTTATTGGTTGCTGCTGAGTACTCAGTTGAGTCCTTTAAAAAAATTCAACACAATTCATTAGCCATCTACTAGACCAGGGGTCCTCAAACTATGGCCCGCAGGCTGGATACAGCCAGCCAGGGTCCTCAATCCGGCCCCCGGTATTTACAGACCCCCCACACCCCGTTGGGGGGGAAACCAAGCAGCCACAGATGACCTCCTGCCACTTCATCCGCGCGCCGGCCCCATTTAAAAAGTTTGAGGACCCCTGCACTAGACATTAATGTTGGAAAGTTCTCAGAGCCTAAAATCTCCAGAGAGCATGACTTTTTTTCTTTTCTTCTTTTTTCTCCTTTTCTTCTTTTTAAACGATGTGTACAGGGATACATAAGTTGTAATCTCTGTGTGTGCTCTGAAAAGGGGTAACGCTCAGTGTGGCCTCTTTTTCCAAGCAATATTCTCTAAAAATACCTCAGAATAGAGAGACAGCAGTAGCCTACAAGAAGACTTATTATTAGTAGTACTTGGTTACAGCTACAATAGTAAATTTTACTGTACCAAAGAATGTTCCTAGGTACTAAAACTTACCTGTCTCTATGATTAAATCACTAGAATATGCTTCTGGGCTGTGATGACCAGTGTGCTCCCTAACAATCTCTTGCCATGGTTAAGGGGTTAGTGTACACTACAGACTGTTCCTAACAGGCAGTCTGCCCTCAGCCATGCTGCCTCTGTTTTGGAGGACATGAAAAGAGTGTGAAAATGTAGTATGAGTCTGTGGATATGCCCTAACAGTTTTGGCGTTTTTAATTTAGTAATGACAGTGTGTGTCAATTGCAGCAGATCCCAGACACCGATTCAAATACTTTCAGAGCAAGCTATTAATAGATACTATGTTCAGCAAAAGAGAAATACTTTATTTTTAAGTACATGTTTACCTTTGCACAGCTGGTATGTCTAAATGGCTGCCATATATGAAAATGGGAGACATGAACTATTACTAAGGAAGTAAAAATGACCAAAAAATTGCATAACATTTAGAGACACAGTAACTGCATTCAACTATGTTTCTGGGCTCAGCCAGCGAAGTTTTATTTGCAAATGTAAGTAAGTTACTGCAGTAGGAAACCACCATTTCAGGGTAAAGAAATTTGTTAACAGAAAGGAGGTTCCTACAGTAGCAATCTTTGTACACTGTGGATACACAACCCAAGAAAAAAGTGCATTGTGCTAGCATGGAATAAACCAACTAGAGTAATACAGTAATTGCCATAAGCTTTTCAAGGTTACTACTTTCTGAGCACTGAGTGAAAATAACCAATATAAAACCAGAGATTAAAGTAGCGTGCAACACTCTGCTGCTACCAGATGTATACTGTCTGCATTGTTTTTACTTGTTCAGGGTATAAAGGAACTTTTATTCTTCAGAAGAAAAGAGAATTGGCAACATTCCACCAAACACTTATGTGCTGCACCTTGGGGGTCCGGCCAGTAACTTTATTTTGCTTTTGTTTTGTCTTTATGTAAGGGCCTCCATATGCTTTACCAACATATCCGTATGCCTGCCTTTGTGCCCCGAATAAAGAATTTGGGGGTTTCTTTTTTTAACTAACAAAGATTTTGTTAACATTTATCTGGTGTGAAATGAAAGCATGAAAAATCTAACCAGCTTTCTTTTCACCTCTAGAAGCCCACAAATGCCTATTTTTTTGCAACCATTCCCAATACTCAGAAGACAGTTGTAATATTTGTATTGTAGCACATAGTCATGTATCTTAGTAAATTTAAATTTGGGACAGAGCCTTCTAAACAGTATCTCCTCAAATATATGGCTGAATTCCTCTTCCAAGAATATATAATCTATCTGAAAAAAAGCATACATGTTAGAAAAAAATGTGGTATACAATTTTGCTTGAACGTCTGTCTTTATACATAGTGTTTTTGCTAAAATTTTAAAAGCAATGGCCTTAAAAAGTTACCAGTAACTACTCTATTGCAGTTTATTACATGCAAGTATACTTTTTTCCAGGTCATACATCTGCTATTCCTCTTTTGGGATTTTTTGGTAGATTTGTGGACTACTACTACATAAAAAGATGGAATGGAATAATTACAAGTAAAATTCCTTCCTCTTTCAGGATTTCTCTCTGCCGCAGCCTCTTACTTAAGTCCATCCAAACACTACTAGTTTGGACAGAGAGAAGGAGCTGTCAAGCATTTACCAAAATACAAAAATAATTGGAGATTTTAGAATTTAATATGGAGAATAAAGATGCAAGTCTGGAGAGACAAAACATCTTGTATGGAATAACTTCTCATTCTATAATTTGGGTTTCTGTTTACCACATCTCTAGAGTCTTTTCTAATATATTACTTCCTCTTTTCTATCCTTTGTGGATTTTGGGGTGGTTTTGTTGGCTTTTTTTTGGTTGTGTTTTTTGGGGTTTTTTTTACAATTTCTATACATGCAGCATTTAGTCATCCTATTATCCACTGACATTTTATATGTGTCTGTATGTGTATAGCCACTGAAGGAGATGGATAATAAGTAAAAAAAGAAAAGAGAAAATAAGATTGCCTTACTCATATGTCACGAACATCTGCAGCTGGTCACCCATACACTGACACATTTAACAGTAGTAGCTCTTGTAGACAGAGAAGTCAAAATACCAAGGGTTTTTCTCTTCAATCATAATAACTGATCTTTGCTATCATAGAAAAGCCCCTACATTACATACCACTGTTTCAGTCTGTCTGCATTTTAAACATTTTCTTTTCAAAGGTTAAACCCTCTGCATATTACATTTATGTTGTAGAAAAATGCAAATAATATAGAAGTACACAGATTATGACTTAGTATGACATACAGATACTTATTTTGTTGTAAACATACAGTCATTTCCTCGTGAGTTTTCCCTTCCCATGTTTTCCTCTCAAAGATACTTCTGTGAAAAGGGAATATAAAACTCACAAAGACATCGTCATGGAGTAACATGACTTTTTAAATGGAAAGCTGGATTATCGCTTAGGTAGCTACCCTTAAAGATAAGAAAAAACCCAAGAAAGTTAATAATACTTAGAAATTCACTGTGCAAGCCTGAAAGTAGAGAAGTCACCATCACAAGGAAGCACCTGAAAAGCTATATTGTTCTTGCAATGAAAATGTTCTTGCAATAAAAACATAGTGTATCTGTGTAAATGCTTTAGGCTTCATTTCCCCTTAAAATGTAGTTGATGGATGCTGGCAAAGTCTCTGAATCTTACCAAAATAAAATGCAACCAAACATGTTTGTGTCCAGGCCAGCCATAAGTCAATACAGCTCCTGCCCACTAATTTTATTTGCAGTAATGGCCAATGACTCCCAGGAAGCCTGTGATTTCTATCACAACAATGATGATACATTGTCTCTCTTTCTTCCCTCTGCCTTTACGTATTAGATATTCTGTCTTAAAAAAGTTTTCTGTTAGTTCTGTCCCACTAGCTACTAATTCCTGTAAAAAACTAGCACTTTCTGGTCACCACAAGCAAGTGCAACATGAAATGTAATGCTGCTTGTGCCATTACAGTAGCAAAGGGGCCATCTTGACTCTTCCATTACCCTACCTTAAGGGTTATGTTTGTGAAGTGAACTTTCCTACTTCTTAAAGCAGCAATCCATAAACACCCAAGACAGCCAGAGAAAATTGCAGCACACTTCACTATGAGAGCTCAGACAAGAGATATTCTGCAATAACAGGGGAAATTAAAAGCCTGTGTGAAAGCACATGGTAGAGGAGAGCATATTTCTCTCTAGTCTGACATTCAGCCACCATGTTATTTGGATGGTAATATAAAATAAAATTAAAATAAATGTGTTTCATAAAGCTCAAGGCTAAGAAAAGAATCACAAAAAAGACAGGCTGGCAGATCATATTTTGTTACGCAGTGAGACTGGTGAAAATCATCTGTGCCTGGCTTTCTATATATTTTCACATTGGTGACAATTGTAGAGTATCTTTAAGCACTATCTAACTGCTAATTTGAGTTTTGTAGGACTCTCTTTTTCTTACTTACTTTTTATTTAATAAAATGCAGAATTATAACCTGCAACAATAATTTTTATCACAGATTTCATATCCTGCAAGTTAACCAAGTAGGAAAAAGGTACATGGAGAAATCTAGAGAAAACAAACACTTCACAATTTTCAAATATTCCTTTGATATTAGCCAAGAAGAAATAGTCCCTCAAACTTCAAAGAAGCTAAGAGGTAAGATACAGACTGATGAAATGGGCATTTTCTCTACTATTTTAGATATAGCCTCATAATTAGATGCCCACCCAAAGACAACCCTTCTGAAGTCATTTGGTTAGAAAACTCTCCTGATAAAAGAGAGTTGTGGCTTTGAATCCCAGTAGTCTATTAGGACGCTTCAAAAAAAATCTCCTTAAGCCTTGATTCCCAACACCCAGACAAAAAATCCCATAAAAAAAAAAAAATCAACTTGAAGTAAGAAGAAATAACTTTTAAAATTACAATGCTGCTGTTATTTGCGCCAGCTCCCTGTGTTTGGTTAGGCCTGTGCTCCTCAGACAAGGATGCTTCTGGCTGCACGTGAAAGACAGCTGAAATACTTCAGAACTTGATATGAGGTACTAAAATAGTTTTGCTTGACTTTGAGTTTTCTATAGCCCCTTCTTCAGCCAGAGAACCTAGATTTCACTTGAACACAGATTATCTGTATCCTATGACTTCTGAGACTTGAAATGAACTTTTTCCCATCAATAAAATTCACGTGCCTTTGCTCTGGGAAGTTTTCAATCTGGTTCATGGTGAATTACATTCTCTTTCTCTGTACTCCTCCTGTGTTTTCCAAACTGTACACAGTTCTGTTTTGCACTGTTGGTGCACACAGTGCAGTTCCAGACAGTGGAAGACTTGCCTCGTGTCTTTGTCCTACCTATAGCATGGAAAACTGAAGTGAAAGATGCTGTACTTCCAATTTTATTTTTTGATGTACAGTAACAAAGTACATGGATATTACATGAAACTGCTGCAAGGGTACCCCCATGTTCCCTTATAAAAATTTTGTTTTCACTTTTGTACTTCTTTATGAAAGATGACAATTCAACTGATTTCACTATCGCTTATACTTAAAATCTCAGAGTTAATTTTCACTTTGTTCTTTCCCCTACCATGCATCTAAGTCACACTCCAATTCTACTGCTGCTTCATTCCTAACATCTCCAAGATCCTGCTTGGGTTTCCTGTAGACAAATATCTTACTCAGACCCTCCTTATATCCCACTTTCAGCACTAGTAAATCCTGTTCCTTGACTTGCCAAAGACTCCCCCTCATTCCATGCAAAACAACTGCAACAGCCATCTTCTTCACCTGTCAATTTGGTCATGTCAAGTCATTCCCTCTTTGAAGCCTTCCACTTCTATCACATCAAATTTAAGCTTCTTGTCATCACCTTCAGAGCTTTAAATTGCCTGTCTGTTCCCCTGTTCCCTTATGCTGTGAGTTCCCTAGAGCAAACAATGTCCTCCTTGAACATTTGTAAAGTGATTAGTTCTATGACAGAGGCTATTATCAGAAATAAATCACAAACAATAAAGATTGCACAAAACCTCATTTTTTATTTTACTGTTAACCTCACAAGCTAATTTCTACAGCTCAGACAATAGCGAGATAAATTTCACTTTCTGGATGACATCTGCAAAATTTCTGTATTATTGGCCTCAAAAACTCTCTTCCCCAGAGTATCAGAGAAAATTGCAGCATAGAAAAACAGACAAATGTGCGGAATGCACAGAATTTTTTTCACTGATAGAATTGAGGACAAAAAAAGCAATATAAATTCTCCTCAAAGGAGGTTTACACAACAACAAACAAATGTTCTTTTACTTTTAAATAAAACCCTACAGAAGGGTTTTATGACTCTCTACAGACATTACATCACACCATGAACTGCTTTCCTACATGCCTCTCTGCAGAGCCGCCCTCTGTTTCTCAGGTATGTCAAACATGGAAGAAAATTTCACACCTGCCTTCACTGCTTTATAAGATTATTCTGCATAGTAATATAGGTACTTTATGTGCTTTCTCATCTACTTTAATAAAAAATTCATATCTGAGTAATCCATACATGACAGCAGTACACTTGTGTGGTGCTTGGCTGACTGGAAGATAATACTTCAAAACTGGAAAAGCTGTGAATCTCCTTGATGTTTCTTCAGCAATTTTGATTTACACAGTTTTCCAACAGTTTGCTACAGGTATTAAGCATAGCAACTTTTTTACAAATGGGCTTTTTTTAGATAACCAGGTTTCTTAACCTTAAATGCTGGGAAAAAAGAGAGACAATTGTGCTTCATCATCCAACTCTCCCGTCTAAAGAGACATCATTCTGAATTTGAGATGAGAGCAAACTCACTAACTAGCTGAAAGATCCCATATCTGCTCTGAAGAATTCTCCTCTTTACATGTATTCCAGCTTTCTGTGTGTTAATTAAGACAAGATAGATTTCTACTTGAGCTAACTGCAATATGTCAACATCTGTAACAGTTTTAATCCCTTTTACTGTAGCTGCCATCATGTCAAATGCATGCTATACTTTGATCAATTCCCTGCTTGCTCATGACAGATTTAAACACCCATGACAGCTCAGCACAAAGGCAGGATTCAAGCTTTTGAGAATTCCAGCAAGTGCCACTGGGAAACTTCCTTAGGCCACCACACTGCCCTACAGCCTTCACATTTCCTCTGCGTTAATGAAAATACTTGTTGTTCTTACTACTCACTACACACTCCTCTCCTTTTATTATTTAAATATTTCATTCACACACTGAAATTAGCCTGTAATCTTTGTTAGTGCATAGAAAAAATAATCTTATCAGTATCTGTTAAGTTCATGTAAATATTTCAGGGAAGGCAGAGAGATTCAAATGGGAAAACATCCAATAAAATCCATTGCACTTTTTTTTTTTCTGCAGCAGCTGTAATTTTCAAAAGCCTGCCACAAGTTCACAAAGATCATAAAAAAGCACAATGACAGCACAGTCTAGAGGGTGCAGGGTTCCTGAGCTAATTCCCAGCTCTTTGCTGCAACTGGCTCTTCTGCACCTGTTTCCTGGCCTCGGCTTCACCTCTTCCACCAGTTCCGATGCTGGGGAGAAGTGACGTCTTATGACCCAAGCTGATGTGAAGTATGCTGCTGCTGCAGAAGGAGCTCTCAGTGTGGCCAACTCTTCTGCCATTTCCCCCCTTGATCCCACCACTTCATCTGCCCCTCATCCCCCTTTGCACCTTACCAAGTGCCGGTTCACTTTTGAACTGGGTAGAGTTATTTATCAGAAAAGAAGCCTAAGAAAAGGAACTGAAGAACTTTCTGCTGAATTAGCAAGTTAAACAAAAGAAAAGTTGGTGAAAGCCAAAGTTTTGTGGCAAAGTAGATGGGTAAAACCATGTAGTTAGCAGCAGACGAGCAGCAAGGGAGGAGTTCTCTCTACACCTCTTGATGAGCTCAGCTGTAGCATGTAACTGCACCTCCAGGTTGAGGCTCTATGGCAGGCTAAACAAATCAGCTACTACTGGCTGCCTGGACCAGTGTTTCACTAGCTTAATGCAGTGAAATACAGGCTTGATGGATACCAGAACTGGCACAAGTGAGTGGGATGAGACCGTGAAACAAAAAAAAAAGGAGAATAGGACTATACACCCAGCAATAAAATCAACTTAAATTCCTGTTAGGTGCTTGCAAGAACTTCCGTTACTTTTCTGAGACAGGAACTTGTCTCATCTGTATTCATGCAATACAATTTCAAACACAGTGAGGCCATTAAGTGCAATCACACTGGAAAAATACAATAAAATAAATAAAATGAGAAGATGTCAAAGTGAACATGCTGTTCGTAATGTTTGCTGAACTGGCTATAGTCTTAGTAAGTGATAGCATCAGATGCATCACAGATTTTGCTTGGAAAATACCTCAGTATATTTGACAGACCTCCTACAGCCATTCAAAATGACAATGTCAAACATAAAGCACTTTCATTTTGGAAGATCTATGAGCATCAGAGAGAGCCACAAGTCCTTTAATTTTTTGTTTCCAGACTATTTTTTGTAAGACAAGTAGGAAAGATGTATCAACTTAAATATAGTGCACTAATGTAGCAATGTGTGGGACCTTGTTCAGCAAACTGATGCTCTTTCTGTGATGATTTCTAACCCTTTTTAAAGGCTCTTCAAAGCTTAAATAAAATCTGACAGTTTTCTTCCTACCATATGTAGAGGTAATGAATCTATCAAGTCTCTGGAGGAAGCCAGCAATTATCTCTGACATTTGATACAACATACTTGCATTTACACACACAAGCATAATTTTAACTATAGGCAAGAATAATTAAAACTTTGGAAGCTACTACAAAGTACGGACAGAACAGCTGTTGAAATGAAAGAGCACTGCAATGAGATTTAAAAACTGCAATGTGCTGCATTTGTGTCAGTTAAGGATGTCCATCAAAAGACTTTCAATGCAACATTTTGGCCCAGTCCACTGCTGAACAGCTACAGCATCTCCAGACCCAATAGCTCTTAACAGATTCAACTCTCTTCAGGTCTGACATATACCTCCTGTGAGTATTTAGGTGCCACTTTGAACTTGCTCTTGCTCAGTCCTTACCCTGACTGCAGGCTCCTCTTATTCCTAGTTTTACCAGTTCTAGCTAAAGAGGGGAATTGTTTAAATCACAGCCATTATAAATGGTTTGGAAATTCTAATATAAAAGATAATAATAATAAAAGTACTGGGCTTGCCACCCACTGTTGTCGAATCTTACTGTTTCCCGAGTCTGAAAATTTCCGACTTTCTGGGGCAAAGCAGAGTGTCTCCTGTTTTCTTGTTCTCCAGTCATCTTTGCACATGGTCCGTCAACAAACCTTTGAACGCACTGTCTCTCTCTGCCATGTAGGAAGTCTGTGAAGTGTCAGATGTTATTAGTTATACACAGGGATGCTTCCACAGCAAATTCACTCTCCCTGCTAGCTGGGCCAACTTTTGAGAGACAAGCCAAACTGATGTCTAGCATTCACCTTGAAATGGCTCTCAGGGACAAGCTGTCAAGCATCCCTCTCAGCAGATAAACTGTCTGTAGTACACTGTTTTGGGCAAGTCTAGCTGTGTTTGTGCTGTAATACAAGATGGAGATCCTAATACAAGATGGAGTGACAGTTTGACACAGATGTATCTCACTGTCATTCTTGGAAATGAGTAGTTTCAGGCCTATGCGAGTTACAGCTAGACAGTGATTTCCACCATGCAACCCAGCGAGAAGCTTCCAGTCTCTTCATCTTTGTCTGGACTATCAAGTCCTCAAGCCTACATCACAGGAGAAACTTGGACCACTTTCTCCTCATTCCTCTCAGAGTTGACAGCTGCATATACTATCCAGACTTCCTTAGTGATTAGCATACATACTGTTTGTATAGGTCAGCAACTACCTGTGAGCAAACAGAACAGAGCTATTGATGTGTCTGCTCTTGCTCACGTCACCTCTGGCATCCTTCATCAGTGGTACAAGTCAAGCACTAGACCTCTTCTGCAGCAGTGCTCAATCCTGCAATGAAGTGCTGGGGATGCACGTAGGACAGTAAAGTCCATTTTTTTCTGTAGTGCTCTTGTCTCTGTATGGAAAAGTTATGTCAGGGGTCCTCCGAACTATGGCCCGCGGGATGGATATGGCCCCCCAGGGTCCTCAATCCAGCCCCCGGTATTTACGGAACCCCCCTGCCGGGGGTTGAGGGGGGAACCAAGCAGCCGCAGATGACCTCCTGCCACTTCATCCGCGCGCCGGCCCCCTGGTTACAAAGTTTGAGGACCCCTGAGTTATGCCTTTGGATATACAGGGTCTGCTGTATAGGACAGATACAGATCAGAAGCCTGGCATTGCAACCAGCAGGGCCAGGGCAGGGGGGAGTAGTTGGGAGCAGGGGGAAGAGGGAGAAAAAAAGGGAAAATAAAAAAAAGTAACACAGTGACTATCTTCATGTGACATGTGTAGACTACAGCTGAGAGACACAGATCTATTTTAAAATTACTTTTAATTTCCTTCACCCACTCCCTGGAACTCAGGAATGCTAGAGACCCCTGAAGTCAGAGTTTCCTGGCAATGAACATCAAGCCTGCTTGGGTTATGCTCACTTTGGAAAATCCCTGTTGTCAGCACCATGGGAATTTTTCAGGCTTGTCTGAAAAATGTTGCTTTTAGTCTCATCTCTACAAGTCCAAATCCTCTACTCCAAATCATTCCACAGTTATAAACCCATCATGTTTGAAATACACACATGTAAATTAACATTTGCCTCATAAGCTTGCAAAGTCTTCAGAATGACTATAGTAAAAATTTATTTTGATCACCTCTACAGCTTTCCATTGTGAGAGCATGATGAAAATTAACAGATTTGATGTATACTATGGAGGTGCATGTTAACTTTTGTGCCTGACAGCAACTGGAGGGAAAAGCAGAACAGTAATTAACAAACTATCTGTATGTTGTGGCAGTGTTAATTAGATACTGCAAAGGCTGATTTAGCTCCACAACAATTTTCACTGAGGTAGTCACTTAAAGCACTTCTCAAGGGGTCTTTCTGTCAATCATATGAAAAGATTGCTGTTTTGCTTCTTTTTTTTTTCCTAAACTGTCATAATGTTCTTAAAAACTTGGCACACAAAAGAATAAAGATCAAACTATGCCTCATCTCATTTTCTCTGCAATCAAAACAAACTCAATACTTGACAAGTCAGGCTTATTTAAATTGTGCAGAAAATGTCCCAGCATAGCCATATTTAATTGTGGAATGATTTAACATACTAGGCCATGGGGCAAAACAAGAGTTCAGTCACTGCTTCCACTCTATTCCTCAGAGGTGATCTATGTAAAAACGAAAAGTTTTTAAAAAATCTACATATTTTGCACTGGTAGAGAAAAGGGGGCAGACATAAGAAAGCAAGACAGATTTCTGTGGGAGAATAAAACTGTCAGGCCTGTAGTCCTAATGTACCAAGCACACAAGATATGTCATCTCCACAAATTGTTCCACTTGTAGCTGGCATTTTAGAATGAATTAGGTGGGTGGATGGTTAAATGACAACAAGTACTGTATATCTTTAGCCCTCAAGGAAGAGAGTACTTCAGATCCCCTTACATGTCCTTTTTTTTCTTCTTTTAGGTAATATATTTTTCCAGGAAAAGGTCAGGCCAGTGTGACAGAAAATCATTCTGATTTGAAGGCCATTAGGAGTCATGAAAGTAACACATCCTGCTATATTCAGCCTGGCTGGATGTGTGCAGAAACCCGCACAACAAAAAACATGAAGGGGGAGGGGGGAAGGGGGAAGAAAAAGAGAAACAAAATCCTCAGAAAGAAAGTTTTTTAAAAGAACCAACAAGGGGAAGAAAGAGAGACAACAGTACTGGCTTTTGAATACAAAGCCTCCTGTATCTCTTCCAGCCCCATTATCTTTTTTTTTTCCCCACATGAAAATAGCTATTTCTTTAGAGTACTTTGGAACAAGTTGGGCTAAATACATTTTTGAATGGCAGTAAAGCTTGCAAAAAGCATGGTGGGCCCAGCTGTGAGGTGACTTGAATCTCCTCCCTTAGAACGTGTTGACCAGAAGAGGTGAGCTAATGCAGAGGGCAGATAAGCAGTGGCAGGTTTAAAGCTCACGATAACGCAGTGATCTAGCTCCAAGACACGTACAACAAAGCTTCTTCGAAGACTTATTTCACTGCATTCTTTACCAAACAAGGAAATCTCCTCTAATCTGCAAGTAAAGGAAATGACAAGTGTGAACAAAAAAATGAGCTGGTTACAGACTATTCAACCTTAGATTATATTACTCTGAACTGTTAATTAAACTCTTTTTATAACTCTCTCCTGAGTCCGCCTGGGGCTATACCTTTAAATTACCTTTTAATGGGAAATTGATGTGAACAGCATGCAGCCACAAGACCAGGGAAATGTGTCCCCATTCTTAGGATGTCTGCTGTACACATCAATGGACATGAGGGGTCCATGTAGAACTGCTACCTCTATTCTTGGCTTCGTGAAGAGCTAGCCAATTAATTGGCTGTCAGGAAACGCATACAGCACTGTAACACTCAGATGGAAAATGAGAAAGAGCATACAAATCAGAGAAAAGAATACAGGATAAGCAGGTCAACTATCACAGAAGTGTGAAAAGCAAGAATAGCTACTGGAAATATATGAACACAGTGATTCATACTTCCAATTCACTAGAGTTATACTGAGGTAAGCTTGGCCAACATGTTTATACAATGACATATATCACACTGTGATATATTCTGGAATACTTCCAAAAGCTTGATTTACACTTGAAAGATAACCTCTGGTAGCACATGTCAGATGAATGGTGTAAACGAGATTATTGATATGATAAACTGTTACAACAGAAAACCGAGAGAAATAGCAATGGCTTTATTTTATAGTTTTAAGTTAGGAATGTAGGGTAATATTAAAGGTTGATGGGGTTTTGTTTCATTATTATGGCTGCCTCATTTTGCAGAAAATACAGGTCTGACACAGGCAGTAGCTTTAGCATCTTAAAGCTCTTTTGTCAAAGACAGCAATTTCCACTAGGTCTATCCTGAGAAAATCCAGAAGAATTTCAAAGATACAAGACTCAAGGTATGAATTCATAACTATAAAAAGGTGAACTGCAAACTGTTTAAATAGGTCACTATTAAAATGAAATGAAATCAAACTAAGCTCTGCTCTCAAGCTCCATGATAGAAAAATCAGCTTTCACCCAGCGTATAAATGCATTCAGGGAAAGACTAACTCTGAACAACAAGACTAGCAGAAAACAAAGAATTCTACAATGTAAAGGAAGTCAGCAGTCATCTTTTCTGCACAAAAGAAAAAGTACATGAAAAAAACACTACATGACATATAAGTGGTCAAGGTCTTGGTTGAACTTCAGCAGTGATATAAATCAGAATAGCTATGATGGGACTTGAATTCATGACAGAATTACAGGTCAGGTCAGTGCCCCACTGCTCAGACATCCCCAGGACTTAGAAAGCAAAAATAAAAGCTGCAACCTACTGAAATAGTAATTTTTAAAATATATATTCAGCTAGATTAAACTTTCCTGTCCTTACCTGAAAAACCACTATATCATATAGAAACCAAAAGCCAATGCATTTTTTCAGAGTCACAGGGCAGACTTTACCCTTTACTAATAAAACCAAAGCTATACATCTAAAAGTCTTGTTAAAGTTTACATCCCATAGCAGTTGACGCTTAGACAGAAATTATAATAAGAACTCCATCAGTGCAGCATCATGCTGTGCACTTCTGTTCTTAGTCATTTCTAAATGATCATAACAATTTTAACTAAGGAGCACAAAGCTAATCACAGCACTAGGGCAGAAACAGGCCTAAGATCATAAGCCTGAGCATCTTGGTTCTGCAAAAGCAATGGCTATATGACTACATGAAGAATGGATTACAATTGAAATTGTACTTTATCCTGAAATAGCACCCATATCTTTGGTTTGAATACACAAGGGCTGATCATCAGATAAAAAAGGAGACAATTCAGCATTTCACATCCAAAACCTTATCCTCCTTTTTTTCCTCTTTAAACAGAGCCAGCAGGAGGGGGGAGTAATAATTTTCTATTCCAACAGGTTGTCAGCTAATTGCTACAGTCTTAGAGGGAAGCAGCAGCAAGCAGGGAACTGTAGGGATAGGCTACATCCTGCTGACTCAACGCAGCTTGACGAAAAAACCCTTTATTTGAAGCAGGAATGCAAATGTTCATGATGGATAAATTCCTTTCCATTTCCTCAAAGAAAAGAAATGTGATGCTCACATGCAAATGGTATCCTCATGAATGATCATTTCCATACTGTATTCCAGGATGTTGACATGTTACCCGATCTTTAAAATTCCTGAATATGACTCTGTTGAACTATATTTGTCCCTACTGACATTATACTGCAATTGCCAAGAAACAGCATTTCTTTTGAGAGAATCTCAGCAAAGGTAATAATGTAGCACACAATAAAAAGTTAGGGGCTGAGTTCCCCTCCTAGGAAAGATGTGCTCTTCAAAGGTCCCTGACCACCCAAAAAGTCCCAGTAAAATGTAGACTCAGCTGACTAAGGGTTTAGCCTACCTAGTAATTTTGAAGCAGATAAATGAAACATTTTACTGCACAAAATCTACAATGCACAGCTGGAAACAAAAGAGTAAGTGCACAGCATTTAAACTTCCAAGTGGTTAAAGGCATATGGAGACATCAAATAGGATGTAAACATATCTTGTCAGAATTTAAGAGAGGCAATCTACGAAGCATCCTTTTCATGGAGGGGTTATCTGTAGTGGAGTCTGGCTCTTAAACCATGATTTTGCTGTTTACTGTCATGCCCACTAATGCTGATAGAATGCCACCACAAGGAGAAAAGGAATCTTTACAGCAGGCAAATGGCTTTGCCAGTGGCAATGCTGAGAAGGTAACTTTTAAGAGACAATCAGTTATAATTGTAACAAGTTACTGGATTTATTTATTTATATATATATTTGTACTCAGCTCTAGATTCAGACTACTTCAAAATGTAGTTAAGAATAGCTAATTACCTTCAGTTACTTTTTCTTACACTGAGTATTGGTATACCATGAATAGAAAGACTGTTCAAACAGGTGATCACTTCCTTACTCCCTCCTCCTGGGAAAGAGGAAGGAAGATTCAAGAATCCAGCAAAGAAGAGAGGCTGCTGCTGGCAGGTATTTCAAATTGCACTGCATCTTTGTTCCATTCAGCTGTATAAACACAAGCTACAGAATGAAAAATATTACTGATACTCCCAGTGTACCTAAGTAGAACATGCATTTTACTTGTGTATTTTCTTCTTGGGTTTGAATGCTGATGTCCACAGCTCCTTTACAATAGATTTTCCATTTGTTTTCCATGTGGGAAGAAAGACTGGGGAAGGAAAAAGAGGGAGAAGGGACACACAGACCACCTGCAGAAATAACAGAAACCCCCTCAAAACAGAAGCTCACCATTTATGACAGCTTTTAGACAGGATAAATACAAACCACAAGAATATTCGCTCATCATCATGCTTGGAAGAAATTTCTTGAGAAATTCCTACCTATATTCTCTTCCCCCAAATCCCCTTTAAACCCTCTGCTGTCACATCTACCAGAGCTTGATAATGGTATAAGTAATGCATCACTGAAGTACTATTCATAAGCTTGGCTTTTACAATTTGTTGTGGAACACTGTTAGGAATATACATTGATTCAAAAATATTTTTCCCTACACCTATTATATTATTTCCAACATAATTTATTTTTAAGCATGACTTACAGATAGACACAAAACTGTAGAATGCATGTTTTAAAAAATAACATTTAAAAACTTTAGAATGCACAGAGCATTGAAAAGCTGCCTTCAGAAAGAACTGTATGCTGGGCTGAATGCAGCCACAACCTAACAAGCAAAGACGATAAGCAACCTCAGGCATCTCACATAGCACACAAATATATTCCATTCTCCCCTCTCCTCTCCTCTCAGATGCTAGCATAGATGCTCATAGCTTACTCTCTCTTACTAAGCAGCACATATGGCTGGTCTAGATAGCTCAGGTATTTCTTCTTTCTACACAGTGATGTTATATACCAGTTTAGAACAAGTCATATAAGTTTAGTCTGCTACCTTCAATAGCCATATTAAAAACATCAGCTAACAAAAATACCAAAAAAGGAACAACGAAGTGAATTTGAGAACAGTGCCCAGGTACTTTTTTGAGTCCTTCATGTTCCAGACACACAATGAACCCTCCTTAGGATCAGAAAAGCTCACAAGTACCACAGTTTTCACAGGTGATGTTTAATTTGAAGGAACAATATACTGACCTGATGGGCTGTAAAAAAACCTTTACATTAATTAAAAGAATATATTAAAATTAACTTTCCCATATGTTTTATCCTAATGCACTATCTGACTCCCTCTGCTACACACAGGGGGAAAGATGCAGGAGACATGCAATATTAAAGGTTTTATGGCCATTTCATATTACCCATTTCAAGATTAATACCTAAGGGGCTCAAGCAATGGAGAGCAAAACATGGCAGAAAGCCCAAAAAAGCTATTGCCATTACAAGAAAATAGTCTTAGGCACTAGAGGGAGCATCTGCCTTTGCAGTCACTGAACAAAAGTTTCTATGTGCCTACAACATATTCTGTATAACATGCAAAAAATATTTTATATAATATATATGAGGTAAAAGCTGTACTTTTCTCAAAAAAAAATCAAACAAATAATGGAAATACAAAATTAGTTAACTATCATTTTAAATAAATGTGCTTTCTCACCTAGTTAACTTACTCAACTATCTTGTTAAATTATTTTCTTCCAAGTTCAGACTCTGAAAGTAAACTTTTTCGCACAATTATCTAAACAGCTAATAGTGTTAGAATACCATAGTTTGTGTTGTTCATGAAGTGAAAGCAATGACATTTTATTTTAAGGACACAGCTTCAGACTCCTGCAACGCAGACATCCACATCTTGGCTAGCTGCCTAGACTCACCATAAGAGAAAGGCATTTCTGGGCTGTGATTCACCTGACCAGCTCTAGACATCTGTCAGAAGACAAATGTGTGAATCATTTTCTCCAAGTGTCACTTCTATGAACTGCAAAGGTAGCTGAATTCACATGTGTATGTGTACACCACAGACAATTAGGCCACAGGATCCCCACCCAAATACATAAACAGAACACACTAAGCAAAAATATGCATGACTTTAGTGAATTGGGGGGGGGGGGGCGCAGCAAGGAGGGTGAGAGACTAACTAAACTAGCTAACCTTGCTCAATTACCAAGAGTAAGATGAATCATTTAAAATGGAAATTAGTTCCATGCAGCACTGCTACTGTGACAGTCACAAAGCCTTAAGAAAACACAGTAGCAACCAAGGAGTATCATTCTCAGCAGAGGATTATATTCACTGGTTACCTGGAGTGCACTGGCACCATAAACTCATTGTACATTTTCTAGTGCTGTAGAACTCTCCATTCTTGGTACACGCAACAGATTCAGTTAAGAAAGTGAAAGGAAGAGATGAAGAGCAGAAATCCCTTATTACAACTTGTAAGAAATAAGAAAACCTAAACACCTACCTACCAAGCTTGTGTACAGATCCATTTGAAACATTAACAGTATTTTTCCCCTTCAAAGTGACAGGAAACCAAAAGTATCTGCCACCTATATTTCTCTTTAATTCCCTTGCTGACTGGCAGGTATACATGCTCAGTTCAAGATAGCTTTTGGCTCTCTGCCTGTCTGGATGCTGATACCTGAAAACACTGCTGAGAATTATAGCTTAGTTTACCTTATGCAGTTTAGTAGACATAATTTTAATATCAGGCATGATGTTCCCAGACTTCATGCCAATCCCTGAAACAGGAAATTCTATTTTCAGATCCATCAAATTGGTACTGCTGCAGTCAAAGATATTAAATTATGTAGTTCAGTTTGTTGTGTGGTTTCTTTCTTTTGTCTACAATCATCAGCCACATAAGACAAGCTGTAAATTTTGGGAAGAAATATTATCTCCACTTATGTCCTCTGAACAAAGTACAGTGATTGTGGTTCTCTGGAATTTTCATTAGAAAGCTCCTTTCTTCTTCCCCTAGGCATGAAGGTCCTCACTCATTTCTAGACAATGAGGACTACGCAGTGCAAAGGCAAAACCTGCAATGGTATCTTCTGCTACCCTCCCAATTAGTAAAGCAAAGTGATCTCCACATACGACTTTTACTGAAACAGTGTAAGATACCAGCAGCCTCCAAAATCTTAACTTTCTAATATTGCTAAGAATGTTTAGAGCTGAAAGATCTTGTGCAGCCTCCAAAATCATAACTTTCTAATATTGCTAAGAATGTTTAAAGCTGAAAGATCTTGCAAACCCACCAGTTTTGACCCTGATAAAGCTGAACAGAAGTTATTTTACCAACAGGATTCTGAGCACCTGTGTATTTCAGATCTCTTTTAAAGCATCTCTCTTCGCACTGTGAACATTTTTGCAATAGTGTAGCAAAGCCTCCCCAAAACTAATAGAAGTAATTATAATGAAAATAATAATAAAAAGAATATAGTAAAATCACAAAAATAGAGCTTAAAAGGTAGAATTTTCAAAATGTAGCAGACATACAGGGTTTCATGATATCAATATATATAAAAATATAAACCAAAATTTGCTTTGTAGTCCCATGGCTAGCTCCTTTGGTGCTGCAGTAACAAGGCAGCTGGAGAGTCCCATCAGCACTGAGGTTTGTTAGTCACAAAGACTGTCTGAATTGCAGGGCACCTGACCTGAGTGTGTGAGGGTGCAGGCAAAAGATGAAATAAAAAAAAGGACAACAGGAGTAGGAGGAATTACCGTATGGTCTAGACTTGTTCCAACATGAAGCTGGGATGTTACAAGACTCATAATTTAGAGATGAACAAAGATGAAGAAATAGGCTTTCATCTTTTTCACTTTCTCCATTCACTCAGTGTGAGCTTCAGCACAAACAGAAGTGCCCAGTTCCCTCCAGTTGTATGCAATATATTCCTCATCCTGCAAGAGGAAAAGCTATTTTTAAAACACTACGTGAACTTAGATTCACTTGACAGAAGATTTGTATTCTGAGCAATTGTAATAATATCCAAATAGTATCCATAGTAATCCAAATCTTTGGTTAAATCCTGTGTAGGTTGGAGACATGCTGTTGGCCACTGAACTGAGCCCTGAGGCAGAGGTGATTACACTACAAGCATGAATCAACTGAGGAATAAGACAACCCCAGTTTTTTTCTTCTGGAAGTGAAACCCAAAAGTTGCAGTGAGCAGAAATATTACGCTATGCAGGCAGAACGTTTTGAGTCTAGGAAATTACTCCTACCCATTGCTCTCTGCATTTAAAAAGCAGGCACAGCTCCTTCCTGTAACAATTTCCTAAGGACTTGTATATTATGTTCTCCAGTAATTTTTTGTCTGACTCTTTCTAAAATATGCTTATTTTAAGAAAGCAGCCACAAAGACATGTATGAAAAGTGATTGGTTCTGATTCACCAGCTTAGTTCTATTTAATTGGGACCACAAAAATCATCTATAACCTGTGCTGGGTGAAATAAGTACAGCAGAGTAGACTCAGTCCAGAAGAATGAAGAAGCAGAAGTCACCTTTATGTCTCCTAGACATATTAAACTGCTTAGAGGATTCTCTGTAGGTCACATCAGCTCCTTCTCCCAGCTACCAGAGGACAGCTTCACACCCCAAAATAGCCTGAGCAATGTTTCCGTTTGGTCCACAGGTTTCCTCCCAAACACAACAGATTGTACTACATGTTGTGAGTGGGAAGGTTACAGATTACCACTATCACTTCAATCCTTCTTCGTTCCTTGTGTTTTGGGGAGGCAGAGGAAAAATTAAAAAAGGTAGGAAAAAAAACCCCAAATCTATTTCAGGGGAATTGAATTCCTGCCATGTTTCAAAAGCAAAACTTTAGTAGCTATACAGGCATGCTCTAAATCTTTTTTTTTTTTTTTTTTTTTTTTTAACAGTGAAATCTGCTAAGGTTCTATGTCTTCAAAAGATTACAGATACTGTTGTTTTTCCACAAGCTCTGAAAACTACATAGTAGAGCCCTGTGAACCGTTTTCTATACAAACTGTGGAATACTTGCTGTCTTAGAAGCAATCCATAAATATGTATTACTAGTTTATAAATATGTATTTGTATTACAAATTAAGAAAACTTAAGAAAACTGAATAGAAGACCTCATAATTGGTATGACTCTTTATTTACAAATATATTTTAACAATTACGTAATTCCACAGAGAAATACTTTTCATGTAAGCATGTAAAGATAGTATAGAAAAACAGTTTCTAGTTCTTTGCACTTGAATGTAGTGTTTGTGGCATTGGGTTGTTTGAGTTTTTTTCTGGTTTCATTTGGGGGTTTTTTGGTGGTTTTTTTAGTTCTGTGAATTACAAACTGAGGCATTAGTGTAAGTAAAAGGAGGCAGAATAAGCTGTTAGGTTGTTGGGAGAAGGAAGGAAGATAGGGCTGGTTTGTATCCCTCCACATGGCTACAATGTTCACGCAAGCCCACAGCATCTCACATCCTGATTATTGTGCTATCTTTCTAAGGCTGGTAAATGCAACAGTGCTCAGTTGTGACCATTTCCTCCAGCTACTGCTTTGAGTATGCTATCCACATACTGCAGCTCTTATTTTCTATTACAATAAAAGAAGCAAGTTACATGATTGTAATTTTATGCAAGTTCTTCCTATCAAGCAAGCTGATCAGCTATTTGAAGTCTGGCCATACACTTTGAAATCCATAAATACAAAAGAAATTTGAAATTCCCGTAGGAAAGTATGTATTCTGTCAAATTATTCTGTCCATCTGAAATGTTCTCAGTTTAAAAAGATATCCACAGATCAGCCAGGCACTGTACACACCTCCAAAAGCGCTGAGCATAGTCTCTGGTGAAAGAATCCCCAGCTCATCAGCTGACTGGGGACTGATGTGAGCTGTCAGAAAAGGCACACAGAAGTCCATTAGTTTAGACTGCTGAATCCTGGATATCAAGTGAAAACACCAGGAACATAAATCAAACAGTGAGGAAGAAAAAGTCTGAAGCCAAAGACTAGTCATCTAGAAAACTAAACTTACTAATATTCTACTTTAGTGCAGAATTAGAAAGCATATGAACGGACTGTATAATTTTTCAAATAAAATTAAACAGTGACAAATACCAGTAAATATGGCAATTCATTCTAATTATTGAAAACAGAGAGAATAAACAAGTAAGGATTATAACAAACGAAGGAGGATCATTATTCACTGGGAATATCACCTGTACTTCAGTTTATCTATTACACATTATCCAACTATATGGAGCTACAGCAAAAGCATGCTTTATTAAAGATCTCTAACCAATTGTTACCAGATGTGTTGCAGGTTGTTTTTCCAACCGGAGTGTAAGACTAAGATCCATAATACAAGCATGGTACATAGGTGGGGATTTAATTAGAATCACCTCCGTGCCCAAGGACATGATCTTCAGACTCTTAAACTTGTGTCTTTGATGTTATTTGTAAAGGTAATTCTACCTCCATTCCCAGGGTTAAGCCTGAATAATTTCAAACCAACAAGGTGTGTGTTGAGCAAATGTGATGCTGCAGCCTGACGATCCAGCTCAAAGTGAGCTGCTTTACCCCAGAAAGAGAACTGGAAAAAAGTCGATCATTTGAATCACACCAGAAACTTGTCAGTTGTCCTAACATCCTCGTCCCCAAATCACCTAACCTCTATGCAGCTTTACACATGAAAGGTGAAATTTCAGAGATAAAAGTCTCTAATACTTCCATAGCATCCATGAGTCTTTCATTATTTTTGCAAACATAAAATTAATCCAGACTAGGGAGCTCTTTAGAAAAGCATGCCAAAGACCAGTTAGGCTATGGAGAAAGCCCATCACCCAAAATGTTACAAGAAGTGACACGGTCACATACTGTGGCCATTACCCTCCATGTAAGACAACACAAGAGTATAAAGGAAGCACGTGGCCAGAGCTGAGCAGGACCCTATCTTTCTATGGGACCATCTATTCTTTGTGGCAGAGGAAGACTGGGGTCTTGGGCTATGTGACTTCTAATTCAGAAGAAAAATGGCACTGCCATCTGAGTATAACATATCACTGCTGTTTAATGATCTGCAGTTTGAACAAAAAGCAAAAGCAGACTTCACAATTCAGTAACTTGAGGTTCTGAATTAATGAAAGTGAGATGATGAGAGCAGAACATAAATGAAAGGGCTCAGTCCAAGAATTCCCACAAACAAAGATCCAAAGATTTGTGAGAAACAATTTCCAAACCCATCTGATTATTTCACTGTTATCCTTCATTAAGGACTAAAAATATAGTGCCATTTTCTGGCAATCCACTGACGTATATCTTTATTGAAACTAAGTGTTTTATTATGAAATGAAAATATAATTTACTGGGAGTTTATGAGTAAGAAATTATTTTACACTTTCTAATCTCCCTCCCACCCTAATACCATAAACGTCTCATTGTTCTCCTGAGAGCACATCTCTGGTGGAGTATAAAGATAGTGCTTACAGCAGCATTTTGAGACAGTTAGCAGTTAATCATATGTAAAACTGTTAAAAACTAGGGAACCAAATAATTTTTAAACCTCCCTCATGCATTCTGTAATTGTACCATGGGAGCCTGACAGCCTGGTGAACACCAGGTCAAAGTTTCGCAGAACGCGCAGTGTCTAGGTGACTGAGTAGGTAACGGAGTAATAACAGCATGGAAATTACAAGGAAGAAAAAGGCTTAAAAAATATGACTACAGAAAACAAACAGGTTTAAGCATGCCCCTCAACCTGCAAGCAGAACCAAGGGTTCTAAAAATCAAATGTCTGGTCAGACTCGCAGAATGCAAGAAGGGCAAGCCCAGTACGTTGTACTTAAAATAGCTCTTTCCTGTCACAGTAAAATGGGATGCAAGATCTGTCTCCAACATCTCATGAAATTTAAGCCTTTCTTCCATTTCCCTTTTCCCCGTTCATTTATCAGGACTTGCTGTCACTTCATTTTTGGATTCCCTTTTGATTCCTTATTTGGGCTGATGTCCATACCACTCAGATACAGGCAGCGCAGCCTGCACTCTTCTGTATTCAAACCTTACAAGAAAATGAAACAGTAGAAGGGATGACACACTCTTATGGGAGCACATGCACTACGGTGACAAGAGGACCCACGTTAATCATCATTAAAGGACGACCCCTGTGTTCTGAACAAAGTCTTTGGATTTTGTCCCATGTGGAGTATGTTACAAAGGGATTTTACCATTTCCCTCTTTTAAGCAAGGGCTTTAGGGACTCACCCATTCTCAGACTCAAGAGGAAGGCAAGAGACAGGCAGACTGGCATTAGCCCTATTATTATATCATGAAACCTGTTGCTCATCATATAATCTGCTGTATGGGAGTAAAATCTCTCAATCGATGGTCCTGCATTTCATTAAGAAACCACCCAACAACAACAAAAAAAACCCAACCCAAACTCATATTTCTACAATAGGGTAATAATACTCAAAAGGCAGAAAAAAACCCAGGGCCAAAGTGCAACCATATGAGCTTCATGGGTGTGAAAATCATTGAGGTGTCAAAGAACACGAACTACATTGCCCCTTCTCTGGAAAAAAAATAAATAATAATTAAAAAAAGTTGAAAAACCCCACAGTTTAGACTCCATGCCTATTTCCCACTTGGAGAAGCCAGCAGAGGATAGGTTAGTGTTGGTTTGCTTCCAGTGCACCACAGCTCCAACAGCTCACTGTGAGCAACCTTTGACTTCCTGGCTGCCTGCTCCTTTCAGACACAAAAAGAACTGTATGATTTCAACAATAAAAAAAGCCTATGAAAGCCACAATTATTCCCCTTAACACATCAGGCACTAGAAGATGATACCTCAGCCTCCTCCTGAAATCACTTATATTTGAGCACTATTTGTTTCTAACTTGTTTTCTATGGCTAACTCGTTGAAATCAACTGCCAGCATTTTACCATGAATTACCTACAGAGATTGCGTACCACATTCACTAACTCACCCAAAAAGGAACATGGGACAAAAAGAAGCCTAAAATCAAAACTAATTCACTTGGAGTGTTGGAAGTCCTGTCAACATTATAATGTGAGGTTCTGTAATTTAACAGCATGGCTATACACAGAAAGTTATACAAATGTCTGTTTCTTTTTTTTCCATCTTATAGAATAATATTCTAAAATGTGTCACAAATACACATCAAATTATTCTTCCTGGACACTCAGTATGTCTGGTCACCTTTGCAAAGTACCTGGCTATTAAGTGTGGAAATTCCCTTTTCATCTTATATAAAAAAAAAAAAAAATGGTGTTAACAGCTTTTTCAGTGCTGTATTTTTCACGTTCAGGGATTAAAAGAAAGGAAAAATATTAATAATAATATTCAGAACAGCACATTCAGTACTTCAGAAATGCAAGAGAGAACAGCACTAAAATCTGACCATGTCACACAGAAGTGAAAAACGTGTCTATACTTACTACTCAGCTGGCAAAGCTGCTGCTTGCGTGAATGCCAAAGAAAACTAAATAATATTCATTTGGAAGCCATTCAGGGTTTAGTTTCACATGATTATATTGAATTAAATGCAGCCAGGATTCACAGCATCAAAGTACTCAATCAAAATAAAACAATGAGAAAATAGGCAGGCGAGCTTGATGATTTAAATATGAACAATTATATCACAGAGCAAATAATTTCCAGTGGCACAGCCAGGGGAAAATAGGTAAACCCCCTACATTATGCATTTTGCCTTTTGGTATTTTTGCACCTACTGTAGAATGAACACCATTTGTTTGAAAATATATAATACTACATCAAAAAGTGAAACAGGCTTGATTGACAGAGAGGGGCAGGGATTAAAATCCCCAAGGTTTACTAGCCTAAAGGCAGTCATGACAAACTGCTGCCAGTTGCCCAAAGCCTGCACAAGCTACTCGAGCACACAATCCTCAAAATAGTCATATGT
Organism: Falco rusticolus; assembly: GCF_015220075.1. NCBI lineage: Eukaryota > Metazoa > Chordata > Aves > Falconiformes > Falconidae > Falco > Falco rusticolus. The sequence continues at coordinate 46,917,857 of NC_051192.1, forward strand.
GGCTGAGGACAATCCCTGCTGTGCAGAGCTGAATTTCAAACTGGGCTCAAGAGAAGGGAAAACATCAACACAATCACACACCAGTCACTCACATCTTACATTCATTATCAGGTTTTTCAAAGGAATCCCCAAGGCAGCTATATTTCACAGAACTGAAGATTTAAAATAAAAGAAAAAGAAAACCAAAGCAATTCCCCCTACTCAAAACTGTATTTATGTTAGTTTATAAACCTACAATAAAACATATGAAATAAAATTGCTCAAATAGATTTTAAGACAAAAGTAGTTTCTGGGAAGTGAAAAATAAATACTAAGTGTATAGGTAACAGGAATAATACTGCTACCAGGCAACTGAATGCCATCCAATATACAGATTCTTAGCTGAATGCTATATATTTATAAGAATCTTACTTTCCAGGAAAACCTGCAAAGAGATTTTGATTTGCTGTAGAGAAAGCATAGCTACTCATTTTGCCCTTTCCTCTGTGAAAATTCTATGTATCACTGCAAGTAAATATAATGTATCAGCAGTAGGATGTGATGTGTTAATGTGCTCTTATTTCCATTACTTCAGTAGAACTGATGTGTGAAGAAATTAAAAGTCTGTGCTTTAGATGGATTAATAGAGTCTGGAAATGAATAAAAGGCGCAACTAGAAAATTCTGTTTAAATTAGGAAGAGAATTTGCAAAGAGGAAGGTGCATTACATTCATGTGAATGGTAACCCACTGATTTTTTTTGTGCTTTCTAGTATCAGACTGAAATTTTCTTTACTAGGGTACATGAAAAGAAAAGGGTGGGAAAAGATTAATAAAGACTCTAGAAGGATTTATGTATATTTTACTGGTGTGGGTATAACATACCTCTTCAAGAAAGCCAGTAGTTGTTAAAAATAAGGCAACCAGTAACAGCAGCTCTAGCAGACAGTAAGCAATCCAAACATACATTTCTTACTGATACATTACAAGTATAGATGAGAATGTTAAGTACAGCCTGGGGGTTGCTGGTCATTCTTTGTATTTTGTTTTACCCCAAGACATCCATAGCCCATGTACAGCACTGCACTGTCCTAACCAGAACCCTTCTTCCACATTGCCCTTTTTAACTAGTGGGAACTATTTAATAAAAAAACACTGAGATTAAACAGATCTGAGCAGTTAGTGAGACCGACTGCAGCCAGCAAAAGCATTGTCATTACCCCATTCTATGATTTGCCCATCACTCTCACAAAGGAAATGTGGCAACTGACAAACCCTGGTTGAGTCAGGCACAGATGGGAAAGCTCCGTCCATCTGCTAATTGACTGAGAAGAAAACTCATTAAATAGCATTTTTCACCTGTCACAGTCCAAGAGCAAACTCAGCAGCTCTCTCGGGTGCCCACCTGTAGGGGAAGGCATAGTTGATACTACACTGGATTCTCTCCCACTACTAAGCAAATGCCTCATTGCTCAACACAAAAGAGCAACAGATCATCCCTCTGACAATTAAGCGCCTGTAAACTGCAATGCCATATGCACTATTAAGTTCTATTTCCACCACAAAGAAAGATTTTAATCCCTAATTTACATAAACAGTAAATAATAAATAAGATAGATAATAATATCTGTATTTTGTTAGGGCTTTTCCCCCTCCCTTTTAAAGCACTGTCAGTACAATGAAGCTTTATGAAAAGACATTTTGATTAAGAAAATAAGAAAATGCATTACTTGTTCTCATGTGACTTTTCCTTTTTTCATAAAACAGGCCCATCACTATTATTTGCACTTATTAGAAAAGAATGTAAAAAATAATACTGAGAGATTTTATTTCTGCTTTGTGCTGTATTTTATTAGTATGCTTAATTTAACAGTAGCATAATTTTGCAAAGTCCAAAGAACCAAAGGCATCTATGACGTTAGAGTAAATCCATGCTAGACCAGCAAATCCTTAATTTCTGTGTTCCTGTTCTGTTTTATACCAGTGTATTTGGCTTTTGGCATTTGCTGGAATAGTTAAAATAGTTCCTAGACACTTGTGCTACTTCACTGGGTTGTGAAATTTGCCAGTGGACTTAGAGCAACACGCTTAAATACCACACGTAAAAGTTATTATATGATTGTAATGTTAGGTTCAAACAGTGTGGGTATTGACACTATAAAGGAAGAGCCTACCACCATAATGAGGTATACTCATATATAGACAGAACTAGGGAAAAAGGAGAAGAAAAAACAAAAAACAAAACCAGAGCTATAAATCTCACAAGAAATAATACATATGGTTACTTCAGAGTACAATAGCAATCAGCAAGAACATGCAGTTCTCACTGAGCGATCAGTGGAGAAAGGATCACAAAGGTTTTTAATGAAGGGCTTTGTGCAACCCAAGAAGCACAGAGGATGCCCCCAGCCCCAAAATACAGCAGAAGGGGGATCTCACCACTTTCCTGTCGACCAGATAAGCAAAGTGGGAGAGTGGGCACAAATTGAATCTATAATCAAAATTTCCCTCACTGCTGCTCTTCCCCCACCTCTCCCACCCCAAAGAAAACCCCACTAATGCTTATCTGTATTGCTATAGATCATGGCTGCTCTCTTCTGCACACAATCCCGTCCTTGTATGTTAAACGAACAGAGCTGCAGAAAGAAGAGAATTTTACTTCAAAGCAGTGTTTCTTTCAAAAGCTGCTTAACTACCAGTCTGTTCTAATTTTAAGATTTGCATGCCAACTCTAAACCACGAAAGAATTTTCTCTCACAAATTGGAGATAGCTATTTCAGGGTGTGGACACTGAAATTGGAAGAACAATTAAGAAAAACAGTCCTGAAATAAATGTTATTGCAAGGAACAATGCCACGCGGCACTGGTTCTAAAAGGACTGGTCCTGATACCTCAGCCCCTTCTCTAATTTGGCACTTTTTGAGTGTTTTTCTCCTTATCCTTCCATTGTGTCTTTCCTTAATGCAACACGTTAACAAATATGAGTAAGATGACTTACTTTCAGCCTTAGCCATAGATCAAGATGTCACTGTTCTAGAAAACAGAACGAAGAACAAAAGGGTAGTCCTTCCTTTTACTAAAATATGTTCCATAGGGAAGAAGGGCAGATGGATTAGGAGAGATGGAAGTCCAATAAGAAGTGGGAGCAGTGCAGGCCAGCCCAACAGCCACCTACAAAGTCTGTTTTCCACACACCTCACAATGAAAGTTTAAAGGAGGGACGTGAAGGAGAGCAATGAAGTAGTTCTATAGGTCCTCATGATGAGCTGCAGCCAAGTATGGAAAGCTGCATGCAAGAAACCGCAATGGGTGCTCATTTGAGAATCTCTTTAGTAGGCAAAGGAGACAGAGATCATAGGCTGATTCAAGGGAGAAGATGATGTCCCCAAGAGCAGTTTCATGTTAGACCTATTCAGTACAAGAGCAGGCTGCTGCCAAAAGGGAACAGATCATCAATATCAAACAAAGACAGGTATCTATGCAATAGAAAAGAAGGAACATACTCAAAGAGCAGCACAGTCAGTGCCACAGAACAGGAAAAGGACAAACGATGCAGCAATCTGAAATGAAGTTAAGACAAGCAAGCTTCATTTACAGAGGCAAAGCATGCCTACAGAAGAGACAGGATGCAGACTAAGTTTGTCCTTTTTCTTTGTCAGCTCCAAGAGCTGTTGAGGAAATAATGAATGGAAAACAAATAAGCAAAATACGAAGAGATAGTCTCTAAAATGTCATTTTTACATTCACAATTCACACTTTACTGTTTGCCCACAGTATAGAATCCAGGACTAAGCTGCTTACCCTCTTAAATTTCTTTCACTGGGATATGATGGTAACAATCACGAGGTCAGACCAAATCTGCTGCATAGGCTAAATTTGCCTATTTATCTACTTTCTGTTGTACTTTAAGTGACAATACTCCAAACAAAACTATTGTGTAAGTTCTTTTGTTTGGTTGGGCTTTGTAAAGATTACCACAATGTTATAAAACAGCTAAAAGAATGCAAACAAAAATTCATATTGTAAAAAGTTATTTGGTCACTGCCATCCTATTTGAAATGCTTTTTTTATTCCTTCCTTGCTTCATATGGAGTGGCCCCATTATGTTTTCAGATGTCAGACATGGTTAGTGAACACAATGCTGTCAAACTATAACGGACAAAGATACTTTTTTTTTTTCCATAATGTGTTTTGTTTGTATGAAGAACTGTGCCAAGGATCTGCTAAGTTATATAATTTCCTTCAATGAAACTAATTTACAAGGAAAATGAATCATGGGAAAGGCAAAGAAGATACCAGCTATACTATATCCACCCTGTTCCTTCCTGTATCTGTGCCTGGAAAAACCAAGCAACAGAAGCACAATAGGCTAAACTCAGATCTGGTGTAATGCCATTTAAATCAAACGTTAACAAAAATGTTACGGCATGAATGAATTTGGCATAGTACCAATTTAATTTTTAGCAATACCATAGCCAATCCTAGCATGGAAAGGTTTGCCAATTACTTGGCAATATGAATATAACTTTTGTATTAAAAGCACAATACTGTAACCGGGAATTTGCAGGTAAGCAGGAGGCATACCACATACTTAGAGCTAAGTTAATGCTGCAGGAGAACAGAACAGCTACTCTAGCAAGCTGCATGATGGATTACCAGTAACAGCAGCAATGTATTGCCACAAACAAACAAAATCCAATCTTGTTTGCTACACCCAGTATACAGCCTATAGGACTGGAGGGACAATGTCATAACTATGACTGAGAAGTCATTTTTATCATAAGACCTTATGCCAGACATTTGCATATATTTTCTTAGGAAGGTCATCCTTTGGGACAAAATTTCTTAGGCTTTGCTTGTTCCCATGATTTCTGAAGGTATTTGTCATTCTTGTAAAACTGCACATTAAAAAACCCCAAAGCAGAGAATGCACACACACACACACCCCCGCAACAAAAAAAAAACCAAACCCAAACCCACAAAACAAACCACTCAAGCATATCGATCCTCTATCACCAATTTAACATTCTACAGGTGCTTTTTGCTCCACACTTTAGTTTCTCAAATGTAAAATTATTTTAAAACTTAAATTTACCACCTATTTGATCTTCACTACAAAGATGAGCCACATACCAAAAGCCTACACAATGGCTTTTTGATTTATTTTTCTTCACGGTGTCTCACTACTAAAATACACACTGCCTTTGAAGTCAATGATTCTCCATACCTCCTGAGATGATGTGGATAGAGAAGGTACAAACACTGCTGCAAAGCAAAAGATGATGAGAAGTATGAAGGCCTGGATCAAAAGTTATGCTGACTGATACATGATGAGAGGTAACAGTCTTTTTTACTTATTTTGGAAATACTTAAAGATTTTTGAAGTGCGTTCTCATGATGAGCAGCAATAAGACTAGTTTGGGGATTTTTTTACATCAGTGAAGAACACATGGTTTCCCTGCTCCCCATCAACTGCTCACACATCCCCTTTTGCAGCATATTGCAAGAAACTCCATCCCCACCTAGATCATATGTCACCTGCCTTCAAAGCCATATAAAACTAAATGCCCATTTGAAGTAGCTCTGAAAATCTTGTTCAAGTACTGCCATTATTTAATGTGTGTTCATAGGGCTGTGGTGGGGTGTAGCACCACATCCCTGGACCGCTCAGGAGCAGGGTCAAATGGCAAACACTTTCTCTCTTGTCTGAGCTGTAGCAACTGTGCTTGCCACTGCTATCCACAGCATAAAACCATACAATACATAGAAACCTGTACTCCACTTTTTAAAATTAAGCTTTTATCTACTTCTTGTTGAAAACCCATTGTAGCTTAAGAATGTGTAAGCATAAAGACTATTATGGAAATCCATCAACATTTGTCAAACTAGAAAATTTCTAAAATTAAACTAACAGATCAGAAACAGAGTTGGATTTGGTACAATATGAAAATGAAAGATTAAAAGCACAGAATATGCCAAAATATGGATATATATTTAACAGCACTAAAGAAAAAAAAATCTTTCATAACATAATAGGAACAGACCATTTGCAACAGTGCTCTCAAGTACCCAAAGAGCACTTGAATCAATCACACTTTCATTGACAACTGACGGGCCAAACAGAAGTTAATGAACTACTGTACTGTGTGTTGGGCTGATGCTTGGGGCGCCAAGACCTGCCAGTGCCTCACTGACCTTGACCTAGACGTACCACTTTGTGCCTCAATTTCCCAGTCTTCAAAATGAAGGCCAACTGCAGTAGCCTTACTGAAGTGTTTTCAGGTTTCCTCAGGACAAGCGCTAGAAATGCTAGGAGCGGGTGTTGTTGCAGTTAGCAGTATGTCACATGCTTTCAGTCACATGAGCTTAACTACTTAGAACTAAAATACAGCCTTGTGCAGGAGAGTTCTGCCAATAAAACTGCTCCAGTTCCTGTTAAGTGCCTAAAATGGCATTTTTTTCTAAATATGCAGTCATTGCAGGTCACAAGCAAATGGGACACAGTTGTGCAGCCTCAGAAACAGTCTGAGGGAGGCTGATTCAGTTTGTATTCCTCTCCTCCTTGGGCTCCAGAAGAGAATAAAGTGTACGGAGTCTGTATTGCTGCAACGTGTTCCCTAATGCTCCTCTGATGCATTGCATTGAGGGGACCACAGCACAAACTCAACTGAAAATATGTACTTTATTATCCAGTTCCTTAGGTGGAGGGCTGCTTTCTGCTTTAAGTCCAGCTTCTAGTCTTGTTTTCCTACCACCATCTCAAGTAAGTGACTCAGCTGTAAGAGGACATCCCTATCTCTTCTCCATGAAGCCAGCCTCAATTTCTGAGGGTTGCTTGCACTCTCTCAAAAAACAAATCTGAGCCATGCACTGAGTGTAAAACAAGGGCTGCTGTCCATCACTTTGCTTATGATAGCATAACATTTAGTGTCCGTACTTCAAGCAAAGGACTGAATCTAAGGATCGTACATAAAAAAAAGCAAGCAAAGCTTGATGAAGGGAAGAAATGAAAGAAATAAATATAAAAGTGGGTAATAAACAGAAATAGTTATGGTTCCAGATATTTTTCAGGGACTTCCAAATAAAATAAAGTAGGAAAAAATGTTTTTTAAAATTGATTTCATAAATTTAACATGGCAAAGTATGCTATATTGCCAATTTAAAAAGGCTACAGCTTAGCTAAAATAATAGTAAATATACCCTTTTCAAGTTTCTACTAAAATAATGTTTGAGCTACAACAGCATGATTGCAAAGTATAGCACTATTTGTCCAGAAACTTACCACACGCACAGACATAAAGAAATGAAGGCAGACAGCCAACGTTTACTGAAGGGAAATAAATGACAGTATATAAAATTACTCCAAATATACACTATGATATAGCCATATATTTAGGGAAAAAAAGTAGCTAACCAATGCTTACGAACAGCTTCAGCTAGAAATCTTGGTGTTTAGTTTTTACCCATATAACATTTGCATACTTATACATGCAAAACAATGAGTAGTACTGAAAATACATTATGTTTTCTTCAACTTCTACAGTAACACACAGTACCATCTTAATCATTCCCTAGGTATGTTGGCAGAAGGGCAACACAAGTAGGAGTTGCAATTGAATTTTCTGTTGTAAAGACCAAATCAGCTTTTAAAGGTTTAGAAAGGAAAAGTCCTGACACAGCTTATTATGTACGAACTCATCTGTTCTTCAACAGAAAGCAAAACAAAATCCTTTTTATTTAAAAGTCATTGAAGAACACAATCTATTAATTAAATTCATTGTTTAGAGGCTTAAATTTAATTAAAATATTGTCTTAAATATAGCTTAATAGTGATTTTTGTAGCATTATGAGCAGTAAGTTCACTTTATTGAAATGAAGCATATACATATGCTGAGGTGATAAAAGGAGTACATCTATTTTATCACACACACACATTGAAGTAGTTATGTATTCCTCACTAGATTTTTTTTCCCCAGAAGAACACAAGGAGTAAACATTTACCTCTCTGAACTCCCTTCTATATCCTTTTAACACCATTCCAGGTTACCAGAATGATGCATTTTTCATACTTATTGTACTTACATTTGCTAAGTTTAGGAAATTATTATTTAACGCTACAAAGAACATTATCACATAGTATATTAGGCATAAGGACAGCATCTACCTATTACAAGTGACTGAAAAACACTAGCAAAATTATATTACCTTCAGTCTATGATAATCATCTAGAGAAATAACTTTGACCCACATAACTCATTAATCCTAATCAGCTTTACTGCTAAATTTTTTCATATTGGACAAAACAGCAATGTTTAAGAGGTATTTCCTACAGTATAATGCCCTGCTATCTAGACTTAACTGCAATTAGCTCTAAAAACACAAAAGGTCTCATTCACTCCAATTTAGGGGTAAGCACCTGTGCTGCTCCATATTGTTAATTACTCCACACCAACAGATGCAGAGCCTTACTGTAAATTGCCATTGATCCAGGAGAGACTCCCACCCTTGTATCTGAGCATTGTTAGGCAAAAACCACGCAAAAAAACCCAGACCCAATAAAGAATTCCAACAAGATTCTCTTTTTGTTTTCAAACTGAAAAAAAATGTAATAAGATTTTGAAAAGGAGTCCTTCCAGACTTGCTAGGCTTTTGATGATGATCAAATGATTTCATTTACTCCCCCCATCCCAAAAACAAGGAGGTGGTCTGCTTAAAATATAGCTACTTAAAGCAAGCTATTGTTTCCTTCCTCTCCAAGACCACACAGATTTTCAATACTGAATCATCTTAGCTCTAGACAGATCAGACTACCACCACAGCATTCTGTGCAAAGACCTGCTACTCTGCAATGGATTTATCACTATGTACCACCATCAATGCATAAACAGAGCATACTGTGTTGGCTAAATGCAGACACATAAAAAGATACAGCAATAGTTGGGGGGTGGGGAAGTGAAATCTTAGGCTTTTGGGGATGGGAGAGCCATGACTAAGGCCCTCTTCAAAGCTCAGGAGATTATGTTTAAAAATAGGCTTTCTTTTACAGACTGTATTTAAAGACCTTTCTTTTCTTTACACATTTAGAGCTTTGAGTCCTGTACCTTCAAGCTGAAGGTTTAATTAAAATTGAAAAAGGAAATGGAAGTTATCACATAATAACCTAATTCTAAGGTCTAGCATTTCTTAAAAATAAATAAAAAGAAATAATAATAATAAAAATATCCCTAAAGAACTCACATTACAGTTTGTTCTAAAGCTCAGGGCAGTACATTGGGAATTCACAAACGCAGATTCTAATTATGGCTTTCTTGTTATCTGCTTCCACTCTCTGTTCACAATGTTTCAGTTTCCCACCCAGATACTGGTTATTGCTACTGGTCTCCACTGCATTTTGAAATTCACAAATGAGAACTAGAAGGTTTGAAAAGAACTACACTATTATGAAAATGAAGTTGGGAATCACATATGGGATAGATACTGCTTAGGGGCAGGATTTATCTATCTAGTTTTGGCCAGTTTAAGAGAGAGGGAGGGAGGCAGGCAGGGAGAGAAAATCCAAGCACATACTCTTCTATCATCATAGAAAAGGCTAGAGAGCCTCTTTGGACGTAGGCAAGAAAAATCACAGTGTGGAGATGCTCAACCAGGGGTCCTCAAACTTTTTAAACAGGGGGCCGGCACGTGGATGAAGTGGCAGGAGGTCATCTGCAGCTGCTTGGTTTCCCTCCCCAACCCCGGCGGTGGGGGGGTGTCTGTAAATACCGGGGGCCGGATTGAGGACCCTGGGGGGCCGTATCTGGCCCGTGGGCCACAGTTTGAGGACCCCTGCTCAAGACTGATGCCTGTCCAGACAGCTAGATTTAAGTTAGTTGAAACTCATCCTAAGCAACAAAATAAAGCAAAATTATATACATGACAAACATGTCAAGCATTTGTCCTTGGCTCATCAAAGCACCACACTAGCACCAGTGTTGTCACATTTAGCATAATCAATTTTTACTGTGATCAGCTGTACATATTCTTTACTAATCATGAACTTGTCACCCCACACTTTATGTAACTGGCACAGAAACTATCCTATAAATCACAGCAGCTGCTCAGCAGTGAAGCGGGGCAGGCAAACAACTGCCTAAGAGGAAGAGCAAGAGAGGGCACTTCTTTCTGTTGTGATATGTATCAAGGAGCATTTGAAGACCAAGTTATGGCTGAACTGAAGACATGGCATTATTTTAAATCTAATTAACCAGCATCAACACAGAGTTAGACCGAAAAATGAAAAAAGGAAGAAAGCTGTACGCTGGACTCCTGTCATTAATAACATTTACAGTCTATCTGGATGTGGGTTAAATTTTAAAAATTGTTAATATATGCATTTTTTAAACCAGGAAAAAATCAGATCGAAAAAATTTGCTGTTTCTACAGATACTTACTGTGACACATAAGCAAAATGCTGCACTTTAAATGTTTGGTTTGTATTCCTAATTCTTGTTCTGGATGCTTGTTCTTTCTTTCCGTAATAGTCAGCATGGATATATGTTAACACGTCAATGTAAGGCAGCTGGCAGGCGCAGAGGGGGAAGCTTCTCAGAAGCATGCAGGGACAGGATGAGTGACATTGACACAGTCCGCCATAAAGGAAATTCCAGTGAGGTATTAGGAAATCAGTGTTCACAGTGAAACGGGCCCTGGGACAGGGGCCCAGGCAAGCAGTTGAATGCTTATCTTCGTGGTCAGATAAGGCCCTGGGCAACCTCCTGTAGTTGGTTCTGCTTGGAGCGGAGGGCTGGACTTAGGTCTCCAGAGGTCCCGTCCAACCTAAATTACGCTGATTCTAAACCAGCTTGAAGTGCTGTTGCTTTTTAAATGGCTAGTATTTCTAAGCCATTTAAAATTGCCACAGTTAACAACAAGGTACTATTGCCAGTGTTTCCATCATGCATTTCCCCAGCAGGTATATTTCTGCTTCTCAGGTGGGCAAATAACCCATGCACCAGTGACCTGGGAGACTGCCTTGAGCATCTTAAGCTTGCTCAACAAAAAAGTGACTTCTTTCTTGCAGTCTTGGCATGCTTCCTTTCCCTCCCCTCCATCTCTATCCCCAGCTGTGGCCTACAACAAGTTTTCTGCCTATGTAATCATCAGTGGCATTAGGGTTTTTTGATAACTACATCAACTTTTGGCAAGGTGCAATTTTAAATGAGATTTGCTGTTGCCCACTTACAGCCTGAGCTTTGAATCCCTCCACATGCAGATAAGGAAAAAAATTGTTTGTGCTTCTGTAACTCAAGTTTAACTGCCCAGAAATAAGTTATTTCTTGGGATGGGCTGTTCCCAAATATACATGCCTCAAAATGTATTAGCATATATATAAAGAAGGTGGCTGATAGGCTTTCTTCCACTCTGATGGTTACACTGGCTCATACTAACTTCCAATGAAATCATGCACACATCCAGAATCTATGCAAAATTTCAAAACTGTATAGTTTCTGGCGTAGACAGAAGTCTCCAGTTCAGTACCAACACGACTTCACAGAAGTCACCCAAACAGTAAAAGGTCAAATGGCAACAGGTATTTCACAAAGGTTGAAAATAATTTATGAGTGAAAATGTTCCTGCCATTTTTTGCCAACCCTCAATTTGCTCCTAACTTGGTAATATGAAAAAGAAGAACAACCTCACAGGCATCTGACATTGACAACTACATCAGATTAAGCGTCGGCCAGAGTAATAAATTAGTCTTCATTACCATCATGATTGTTATTATGCTATATATTCATCAGCTACTGAGCTTTTGCACACTTCAGGGTAGCAAGAACAGCTGTAATGTTACAAACACCAAACCCATCTGCATGAGCAAGGAGACACAAAAGGAGCAAGAAGGGGCAACAGGAAGATACTTACACTATGAGAAAATGCCCAAGTGGAGTGGTGGCTGCTGCTTTCAATATATTTTGAGGCTAGAGAATATACAAACATAATCATATATTTATGACATTGGCTTTGTCAGCTGAAGGTTAGCAGTTTTTTCATGTCATGCAATGCTTTCTTTTTATGTCTTAGAAACACAGCCTTACCATATTTTTTCCTCCATTCATAATTTCCAATATGAAAAGCTAGCTTAACACATTATTAATGCTAGACCAAGATGGAAGTGGTTTTGCTGTCACACAAAATTTCAATATATATTTTTTTGTAGCTATGAATAAAATGTCAAAAATCTAAACATGGCTTCAAGCCATAGGTAATCCTAAATGAATCTAAATGTTTTATTTTGATGGCTTCAATTTTTTTTGCTTTATTGTAAATTATTATAGCTTTTGAAATAAACACCAGGGAGTAAAGCAGAACCATTTCATTCAAATGGTGTTAAATTAGAATGTCACAACAATTTCAAAACTCCATCAAAAACATTTCAAAGCAGGAAATTCCTGACCACTTCCTATTAAGGCTGAAGCCAGGAAAATTCTGGCATAGCTTGCTGCTTAGCCTGGCCTTTGTGTGCATGACATGAAGTATTCCTGTTACAGAATTGCAGTAAAGAGATAGCATTCCAAACTCAACCATTTTAGAAATTTGAATGAACTGTTAGGTACATTTTAAAAACTGTATTTACATAAATGAATTGTCACTGAATCAGAAGAACTTAAGCAAGGAATAACACAAAAACCAGAGACTGCCTGCATGTAGCTATAAGAAACAGTATTTCATGCTTTGATTTTCAATTCATTGTTTTTATTGGTGCAAAAAGTATTTGGAAAATGGGTGAAAAGCTAATGAGCTTCCATTGTATACTGTGGATAGCAAGTCAATCACACACACTAAACCATCAACAGGCATCATGAAATACAACAGAAAGAGATGCTGTAGATCTCAATGTGGCTCAGCATTGAATGAATTATTCTGTCCCTGGATCACCACATTTAATCTTCAGATGTGTTACAGCTGGTCTCAAGATTTACTGTTAATTCCTCAGATGTACAGGATTTAAGAGTGTTGCTATGTTTTAGAGAACCCTATATGGAAAAAGTAAAATCTGTGGCTCTTTGACCACCATGTTATACATGGACATGCTTAGCACATGCTGCCTCATTTGTCCTGGTGCAAACTTTCCACAGTTTTCAGATGGAGAAACGGCCTGGGCTAATACTCATCATGAAGTTGGAGTGTTTAGGTAGGCTGCAAATCCTCACTTATGAAGGAAGATTACAGTTATTTTCTCTTGGGCAGTGAATACAACTCACTAAATACCTTCTCCAGCAAGAGAGACTATCCCTGTGTGGCTGAGCTACCTGCTGCCTAGATTTTGTTACCAAATTTCCAGGCACTGTCCTTATAGTCCCGAGCCAAGTACCTGTGCACAGCGCTCCACATTCACAGGAAAAGGAGGTGCCTCACAAGGCACCCTCAAAAACCAGCAACCTGGATAAGGAGATGCCAAAGTCAGCCAATGGGAACCATAACATGCTAATGGGGAACCTAATGGTACATGTTCAAACCAATTCCCCCTGTAGCACAAGCAGCAATGTGCCCATTTAAACAGCTTTGAAAGTAGTCCAAGAGTTAGATACATAAACGTTAAAAATATGAAGTCTTGTTTATTTATTTTTTTTAGGTAAGTCTCTCATCTTTTTATATGCAAAAAGCAGTCTCAGCTGAGGAGCCCAGATGGGGGTCATCTGCAAGGCAGGACACAGGAAAGTGTGTCTGGGCTACCACATTCCCAGAAGGAAGAGAGAAATCATCTTCAATCTTTCACATCCTTGCTGAGCTCTCTAAAATAGACAAGGGAAGACTGCCCCTCCCTCATGTTTTGGGGTGGTGTTTTTTCCCCCTCTTTTGCAGCCCTGTTGTGATTTTTCATTGTAGCGAAATGACAGAAACAATCATGCGGATATGGCAGACACTTTAACGCCTAGGCAGAAACAGAGCTTCCAGCTCTCAGAAAATATTGACAATGAAAATCTGAGCACTAATTGACTTGAGACATGTGTATAGTTAGACATCTCTTGAGAACATATTTAGGCTTCTAGATTTCTTTTTCTATCTAGTTTTGGGCCCACTGGAGCTTGGGTCTCAGTACTTCACTGAAGTGAAAATGGAAACAGAAGGAATGAGGTGGCAGAAAGCACTTTGTCGGTGAACACTTCTCAAGGATGTACAGAATGCAAGATGCTCTGCAATGTCCAAGAGTAACGAAGGATATAATCTGTCACATCATGTCCCAGAGCAGAATCTTTTACATATTTAAACTATTCAGCGTTAGGTATGCTTCAGTGGTTCCCAAACACAAATGCTTTCACTTGCAGCCTCACACAGTCATAAAAGACTGGGAAATGGAGGCCCAGGACTGCGCAACTTTCATAAGTCCTATAGCAGAACTGGGTGGCCATTCATAGCTTAAAACCACCTAACATATTAGGTGGTTTTACAGAATGCATGTCTTAGTTATTAAATACTTAACAGATTTATTGCAACCAGAACAAGGGCAAACAACAGCTTTTTAAGAAACTTCATGCTCTGCAGAAAACATCATTCTTCATACCTGACAGAGCTCTGACATTTGCTTTCATTTGCTTCATTCTGTCAATGAAGTTGCTACTTTGCAGGCATTTTTAGTGCTAATTAGAGGCTGAGAAATTCACTTTAATTGTCTCAAGCTACTAGTAATGAACTTCAGTTTCACCTAGTTTTATAGCAAAAAAAGAACAGCATCAATGACTACAGGAATTTATTGCAATAGTAACACATTGCTGGGGTATTCATAGAGACTAACATACCATGCTCCTCCTATTTTCACAGAAAGTTACTGCCTCACTAGAAACAAATAAACCACCTACTCCATATTTCTAGAACTGGCAGGGTTTTTTTGGTTTGGGGTTCCGCCACCTGCTCATATTTTGGGGAGCTCTTTCCCCTTGTTTAACTACAGCAAGGATGAAATAGATAGTTTCAACTGCTGTATAGCAATTTCAACCGAATTGCCGGTTCATGTAAATTACCTACCCCCTGTGGCATGTTTACTAACCAATCAAAATATTTTCTTCAGACAAAACACTGCAATAAATTTAAATGAAAATAAGGACAACCACAACACAAGGCATACAGTAAGAGATTTGTGCGCAGCATGGAAAGTATCTTATAAGGACAACTGCAACACTAGACACATAATAAGAGATTTGTGCACAGCACAGAAAGTATCTTATAAGTAAGAAAATTATGTTCATGCTTTACAGTGCAGAATTTTCAGAATAATATAGCATATTTATCATTTGCTGCAGTACAGTTATTTCCAACAACTTCATGAAAAAACTCCAGTTGTAAGTTGTTATTGGACTGACTGGGAATAAAAAATTAATCTGAGCAAAGCATTTGAAAAACTATGCATATTCTATCAGAACAGATCTTTTACCACAGTCTTTACTATATTGAACACTTAACTGCAACACACACGGCGTCCCTGCAAGAAAATTCAGTCCAGTGATTTCTGGGGTTCATGACAAGCATGGATGGAGTATAACACAGCTCTCAAAAAATTATGGGACAAGTCACAAATACCAGCTGAACAGAAAGGATGTATAAATACCTTGCAAAATAATTTCACATCCCTTCAACAGATCAATGTTAAAGACCCTCATTGCTAGCAAGCTTCAAGTCTTTCACTTGTTTTTCTTCCACTCACTAAAGAAGTGCCACACTCAGAACAGCATATGAAATTACACCTTCAGAAAGTGATAGCTATCCCAACACAGGATAGAAAATACTGCATAAAATACCTCTGCATCTTCTTCTAAGGGGTACAATCCTTTGGTCTGTGAACTGACAGTCCAGCATCATTCTGTGCAGCTTTTCCTTTTGACTTAATTACTGTTTCATATATATAAAAATAAAAGGACGTGCACTGACATCCAGAATCAAGATACACTAAAGTTTCATTCCTCCTCAAACCCAGTTTTCCAGTATGCTGGCATTTGGCAGAACTCACCTGTTGCCACAGTGCGAGGCTGCCTCTGTTCAGACTTCTCAGCACAGGATCCTCTAACGTGTGCAGCTGAAGTAGATGACAGCCTACAGCAGTGGACTGCTGGGGGCAGGAAAACAGCCCTGTCCCTGCCACCTACTTTCCTGTGCCAGATCTCTGAGGAGCGAGACAGCTGACAGCAATGCCAAGGATGGGCACACGGCTCAGCAGTGACTCCTGCCTGGGGGAGAAAGAGCCAGCGCTGGCCTCCCAGGCAGCCAGCCTGCCCCAGCTCCCTCATCTCCCTCTGCCTCTCCATCACTGCCCCTCACCTCCAGAGAACACTTAAGTTTTCCTTGGAGTGATGATCCAGTCAGATCTGGAGACCTGCTGCCTTTGCAGGCCCTGCGGCAGAGCCCAGCAAGCCCCCCACATCACAGAGCCCACCGCTTCGTGTGCGTCCCAAGGCCCCGGCGCAGCTCGGTCGTCAGGCTGGGCCTCCAGCTGCCTGTGACAAGTGACCAATGGCAAAGCCATCTTAAAACACAAGTAGCATTCGCATTGCCTCTAGGAAAAAAATAAAAGCCATTTCTATGTGAAACCTTCGACAAATGCAAAGACTGACTGTTGCCTGCAGGCAGCCTAGGAAAGGCCTCAGACAAGCCCAGGCAGCACCCTAGCTGGGCTCCCGCTGTCGCTCGCCAGAAGAAGCCATACTCTGCTTCGCAGGCCCCTTCCCTCAGCGCTGCATTGCATTGCCACCTGCCCCTGCCCTGTCGCTCCCCACCAACAGTTCTCAGACACTTGTCCAGAAGCAGTTTACTTTCTGATACTCATTTTCATTACTAATTTTTCCTCCAACAGCTCCCTGCTCAACTGAAGCTGCATATGCAAACAGTAAACATACAACAGTACGCCTGTGTATTCGGTTATGCAATCCAGGCTTGCTAAGAGCAGCTAAAATCCAAGCCCCCTGTATCACATCTGTGCCATGAAAAGGAGTACGGCGTGAAAGAATAAATTGCCACGAGTGCCTGACAGGCAAGAGACAGAAGCCGACCGACCCAGCGGTTTCCAGCCACCTCTGTTACTTGTCCAGAGTGCAGGTTCATCCACCCAGCCGGTCCACCTCACGCCCAGAGAAGGCCAAATGTTTGAGATTCCTGAAAATAGAAAGGAGATCACAGAACTAGTGGGGACAAGGCAGAGGCAAATCAGAGGCATATGCAGCTGTGAGTAATGTGATGGGGAAAAGGGAGAGGCCATATGCACAGGGAAATGTGCAATGATCTGTTGCGGTCCATCCACCAACGTGACCTCTACCATTCTGATTTCAAGAAATGGGAAAACCTGGTAGCATGAAACTGAAGAGATGACAATTTTAAGTCTTTTTGCTTTGTTCAAGTGAAAGAATAAGAACACTACCTAGGATATAAAAGTAAAACAGCAATGGCATAGAGAAGTTAGAGACCCCTGTCTTGCAATACAAGAACAAAGAAATGTTTCACACAATGAAACTGAAGGCAGAGAAACTCCAAAATAAAAACAAGTGATCGGTATTGTTTTGCAAAAAGAAAAATTCAAAATAAGATCAAGGATATAGCTGAAGTTTTGACAGCCATACATAACTTCCACAGCTGTCGGGGATACTCAGATTTTGTGAAACCGACATTTTAAAAGACTATTGAAGTCTCATGTTTTATGGTTTTAAAACTGTCTTTAAATATCTGTAATCAGGGTGAAAACAGTTGTGAAGAAGAAATTATCTGCCTACCGTGCCATTTTTACAACTTCAGTCATCTGATGCTGTCATATGCACTGTCAGAACCAGGACACCAGCCAAGGCAGTACTGGGAACTGGTATTCCTGCAAACAAAGGCCTCATTCCTCATCACTGAGGTTTCCCATAGCCATGGTTCTGCAAACTCAGTGATTCTCAAATAAATCAGGGTTCACAGACCAAAGAAGCAACTGGAAAAAAGTCTGTGATGCTGGAACTGGATTCACAAACAGCAGAAAACTGGAAACTGTTGATCTGCGTGCTGTACTTCATTAAGCATGCTGCATTTTGGTTAAAAGTTTAAACATGAAATTATGGTATACAGAACATAGAAAGGATGTATTTTGGGAAAAAAAATCCAACCAAAAAACAACCTTATGTTTTTAATTTACTCTCCCTTTTTTTCCCTGAAGCAGGGAACATTTTAAAAAATTGTATAGAACATCTTTGGCTTAAATAACTATTGCAGCATCATCACAGCTTTAGCTATTCAGTTAAAACAAGAGCTGTATCATCCAAAGGGAAAATCAAGCCCAGAGCTGAAGAATTCTGCCTTGCAATGGTAAGAAGAAAAATAAAACCACTTATTCCTGTCAGGTCCTGAGGTTTTTATTTTTTTAGCGTTACTATTTTGTATGGAAATTTACAGTCATCCCAAGCTTCTTTTAAAGCCTGTAATTTGTTTATTACCACCAACTACAGATACAATAACAAACCATTTCATGTCCAGAAAGTTAATGAAAAATAAAATATCTCTGTCCTTTTTGTATTATCAGTAGTTTAATGTTTTACTGAATCTTCGCTGAAAACTCTTCACCTTCACAGAGACAAAAGGTTAGCTTCAGTCTGAATATCCTGAATCCTGACTAGCTAGCACAGATGGCAGCGTGGCTTAGAGCCCAGGATCTAGGTTAAACTAAGTTAGCACTTGCCCATTTTGTAGAGAGAATACAAATAAAATAACACTGAGAATCCTTCAGTGCCACTCCTGCAGTTCCAGTTTCCCCATAAGAAAGGCTAGTTTTACCACATCTGGCTGGGATAACCTCAGGGGCACCTCAGGTCTGTGGGACATACTTGCAGACATGTGCTCAGTCCACACTGTTTATCAACCAGGACAACAGTGACATTTAAAGAAAAAAAAATAAATTAAGGCTTAAGGCTGCAAGCATGAACTTACAGTGTCTGAAGTCTGTGTTTCCCAGTCTGTATCACCTTGGATGAACCAGTTTGGCTTTCTGTATATGAAAAGTGTTTCTGATTAACGCCATGCATAGGCATCCGTATTGCTAGGGTCTGGATGTGGAGCTGATCTGACACAGCTATTACACTCTAAATTCACACTCTGCTATAATGAGAAACATTTGGAAGGGGAGCTAAGACAATTCTCAGAAGTATTGAGGCCTCAGGTGGCTGACAACTGGGATATGATTGGGATCAGCCAGCAGGAGCTCCACAGCTTTGAAAGTTGCATTAAGTGGCCAGTTGTATCTGCAGACATGGAAGTGGGCTGGCTGGTCAGTATGTGGAGATCCTACACAGCCCTTCCCATCTCACATGGGCAAGATGGGAGAAGTTGGAGCAGTGCTGGGGAAGCAGCAATGCCTTTCCACTTCTAGAAAATTCCTGCCTGCCTAGAAACTCTCCAAAATGGGCATATGAATTTCCATATAGGTCCATTCCTCACCTGTAGAGCTCTGTAGTGCTTGCAGCGTTCAGCTTTATTAAAGAAATTGAAGCAAAGGGGATTCAGTCATTATCTTTTCACTTTTTACTCTCCTTTTGCTAACACTGTTTTGGATTGTACATGTTCCTATTTCAAGTCATCCAGTGGCTTTTGAGGGGTAAACAGAAAAATCTGACCACTTACAGCACTACATTGACTTGAAGAGGGGAATGAAATCATACAAACTCTAAAGAGAAGATATAAACCCTAAGAAAATACATAAAATCTCAACTATTTTATGGTTTAATATGCTTATTAATCATATACAGTAGCTTCAGGTTTTCATACCAGTATTTACAAATTACTTTCCTCCTTCCATTCCCTTACCATGTTTTAATCTCCAGTTAAGTACAGCTTCTTATAACCTTCAATAAACTTTTCCTTTCAGGCAGGGAAGTGTTGTTCTCCCATGCTTCATAAATATGGTGCCTGGAAACTCATTATTAAAACCATTTTTGTGAATGCTCAAGTTCTAATTCATGACTTCTCTGAAACTATTTAATGAAACCAAGATGTCTGATAGTCAAGAAACTTCTTCCAATAGGCATGAGCAACAGATCTCTCACAACCTGTTAGAAGATGTGCCAAGACTAGTTCCTTTCCTGTGTAATAGAAGCCACAGGAATCAAAGTTTCTGATCAAAGTCCAACACCTCAGCACTGCCAAGAGCTGACAAGCCCTTTTTCCTTTCCTTCCTGAAAACAGCTCTGTAATCACACTGGATTTTAATAGGATAACTATCTCTTGGACTCAGGCTGAACTCGGTTGTATTAAACTATGATTAAACCATATGACAGTTGCTACATATAGCATTACTTCATATATTTATTTTTAAAGTGTGCTGAGATTCTTATGCAACCTACTACCACAGTTCAGGGTAGTTTTTTAATACAAGTTTTTCCTCTGTCAGGGACATAGTATTAAGCATGGAACAAAATATTCAAGCATTAAAGTGGCAATTTGCTGTATTTGCTGAATGCCAGTCTAGAATCTATATAGGCTAGATTTAATGAAGCTGTCCTGTTTTGACCGGCATTACCTATGAAGAGATTTTAACAGTTGGAAACAAATTCTCCTGTACATTCTTTCATACTGTGGAGTAGTGCAGAATAACTGCTCCTAACCTTTTCATAGCCATGGCTCTTGGGAAATTGTCATGGGTATAAAATTCCCACACCAAAATTTAGGGGCTGCAATAACAAACTGACCATGCGCAATAACAGACCAGTACAGGTCTGGCAAAGTCTAATTGCTCATGTTTTGCATTGCAGCTCACAGACAATGTATTTCCAGCTCACCAGTGAGGCACACCCCACTGGTGGGGGATGTAACCAGAGGACATGCGAAGCCTTCTTTAAAATGTGAAAGTAGTGTAAAACTCTTTCTGAGTAAGTAAGGAGCAGCCTTGACAGAGTCTCACACAGACAAAAGAAAGGAGCTTTAAATGTAATATTCTTTACAGCCATTCCACACTTAAGCTAGAGCAGGGTGGGGAAGAGGGACATTGAGATCTCTGCACATTGAGATCTGGCTTTCCACAGCTATGCTGGTGCAGTGCTCCCCACAGAGCAGAGAGATAACCACATGCACAGGCTGAGAAAATTGAGCCTTCACTGAGGAGCTCATGTGGACAAATG
Organism: Falco rusticolus; assembly: GCF_015220075.1. Lineage (NCBI taxonomy): Eukaryota > Metazoa > Chordata > Aves > Falconiformes > Falconidae > Falco > Falco rusticolus. Next base: position 46,938,936 of record NC_051192.1, read on the forward strand.
CCACTCCAGCCAGCCAGTGCCCTGCATCAGCAACACATCCAATTTTCTTAATTTCATGCCACTGAGATCCTCTAAAAATGTAAGGCTTCTCTCAGCTGTTCTCATACAAACTGTTAAAACTACTTACCAGTTCTGGATGTATAGTTAACCTTCAGATTTTATTTAATCAGATGTACTGGAGGAAGTAGTAGTTCAATAGCAACACACAGCAGCCTGAACTTCTGAACTTTTTATCTCTTGTATTACTGATCTATTGTACAGCCATAGCAATATCCGAGAGCTTGGTGCTTCACTTACCAAAAGAAAAACTAAAACACTGACAAAAAAGGTCTAATTGTCCTCCAAAGGAAGGACAGTAAACATAACATGTAGCCTAAGATCAAAAGTCAGAAGGACTTCAGTACACAGAGGACTGCTCGCTTCCTCAGGGGGCAAAGAAACAGTTCCAGTTCTTCTGTTTGAGTCAAATCACTGTTAAATGTGTGTGCCAATGACCTAATTCTTTTTTCTAAAGATGCATTACTTACGCAAGAGAGACCATAACAACCTCTTCACAACTATTCCCAGTCAATTGCAGTTACATATTTGCAATATGTACAGTGCATAGTGAAACTTAACAGTGAGAAAACATGCAGAACCCAATTTAGTAGAGAGATTATAACAAGTTAATAGAACCTCAGTTACATCTCAATTCAGCAAAAACAAGTCTATCAGATTTCACACCACACATTTATGGAAATTTTAGCACCTACAGAGAAATGAGTTAGCTTCCTGAGGCACTGATATTTTCAAATTTAAGATGTTATGGAAGCATAAAAATACCATCAATAAATGATAACATAAACCTCTAATTTAGTGTCATTTTTCTTTTAAACCTATCAGATGGGGAGAGAACCTATTTTCTTTCACAGCTCTCTCCACTCAATAGTTACTTACATGCCCACAGTATTCTTCAGCTAAATAGTATCTAACAGCTTATAACAGTGGAATCATCACAGTTAATATTTTGAGAGTTTCTATAGGAAATTTCATTTTCACTGTACGCTTGGACTTGTATTAAGAACACTTCTTGTGAGTCTGATGTTTTCGGTTGATTCAGCTGCAAAATGCTGACATAAAGCCTTACAACTTGCTACATTGGCTAAACTCTCAGCAAGGACTAAATCACACTGAGGTGTAACAGGTTTGGCTATGACATACCGTTCTCTCAAATTGTAATTTTGTGGCAGACTTGTTAAAACTGTCATTGCAACCTAACCTAAAGATAACCAGACTTTTTATGCCTGCCTACACCTACTTGTGAGTTGCTTCTTAGGGGCAGGAACAATGGGAACATGCAACAGACTCCGCTGTATCTGGTGATATTTAGATTTGTTTGGAGCAGTTCCAGTCAGCCTAGAGCTTCCAGCGTGGGGCTGACACATTCAGCCTCCCAACAGTCATCATGTGAGAAAATACCATGGGCTTGTGCACAAGCAGAACCAGCTTGGTTCAGAGCAATGGGCATTTTTCCTGCCCATTATTGGCCTGATAGTCTTCCCTGACAGGTTCATGAGTTTTTCCTACTGAATTCAGTGAAAGGAGAATTTAAATCCCAAAATACTTTCATTGTTTTAAAAAACCTCCACATAAAAGTAAAACACTCCAGTGTCATAAAACTGGAAAAATGGGTATTTCTCCCTCTCTAAATGCAGAAACCGTATATTAACAGAAACCATGTGAAAAAAAAAAGCCCAACACACTGAAATTTACCACTTACAATGAAAAAGCTAACGTGCATTGCAAACCTGAATGGGTTTTACTCTACACATTATGTCTAAAACATAGCTGTTCACATCCTGGCACAATCCAACCAGCCAGGAAAATGTCTGTGCTTTGCTGTTCTGCCAACAGTTACTTTACAGCTTGAGCAGGTATTTAAACTGTTTCCCATTAGCTCCAGTGCTACTTCAGCGCTACTTCAGCAGAAAAATCCAGCAGACCAAACTCTTCCCTTGGTGTAATGGTGCAATGGTGAAATCACCCTACCCCACCACCACACATACACACGTGCACCCATCCCTTTCCCCTTCCATGTGATGGGTGACTTTGCTTGGAAATTCTTCCTGGTGTAGCATGGGAGAAGCAAAGCAGATTCCTTTGCCAGCATTGCTGCTTGGCCAGGGTGCAGGAAACAGTTAGTTCCCTTTGCGCTGCTTAAAAGAAGGCAGATCATCTCATGTTATCGCCAAAAGGAGGAAGTTAGAGTCACAACAAGCGATCATGTGCTTGATAATGTTTGTACATATGATGATCGCACTTCCTAGTAAACTAATTAGGGTATTTTGGCATCCTTACATCCATAAATGTGTTACAAGACATCTATGCTTAGATATTTATAAGTGAAATTACCTACTGTCATGAAAAATCCCACATACAGCTAGAAAGAACTGAGGAGGCAGGAGTGGGTTTCCAAGTTACTCTGATTTAGAAACAAAAAGGTTAAAAAAAAGAACAAAAATTTAGGTACGCCTCACTACATACTTGCCTGGCAGCCAAGTAGGAATCGTTTACTAACCTAGTGGACAGTGTAATCCTGTAATCCCTGTGTTGCAACCCAAAACCAAAGTGCTGTCAAAAATATGTGGCTAACTCAGCACAGAGGACCACATGGTTTTCTACAAGACCAGACATATTACTGTCAGTGCTGGATCTTCCTAACTACTACTTTGTTGCAGTTTACTAAAATAATGTTTGAAAATGAGATGTGAAAACAAAGGCTTTCTACAATTTTGATATCAAGTGTTAAAAAAGCTCAGATGCACTCATTCGTCATGTCTTGGAATTAAAGCTACCATTATTTATGAAGTTTCAAATAGGAAAGTACATTGGTACAGTAATGAACAAGAAAGTGGATAAAGACTGTCTATTTCATGTGCACAAAAGAAACAGTAAAATTTGTATTGCAGAATTAAAAGTAATTAAAACTGGTCTTCCTGCATTTTTCTTCAACTGCATGATAAGAGGAGTAGCAAAAAAAATGGTTGAAAAGAAATTTTTTTTCCTTCCAATTCTAGAGACCAACATACTCTGAAAATATCTCCATGTTTAGGCAAAATTCTGCAAATGCCAAACCTTAATATGTTGTATCTCTTATCTCTGGCTGGAAGAAACACAAATTTATGGTAAGCAGGAAATGTTTACTGTACCTCACATCACATACTTCTGAGATTAGATGGGAGGTGTGTGTGAAAGAATATTCATTCACAGCTACAATTTTCCTGAAACCGTACTGCCCCATAAAGCAGCACCACCACTGCAGTACGTCTTTCTTCACACGTACATATTAAAAACTTCCAGATGAGCTCATTAACAAACTGAAGACAAGTAAGATGAAGCATCCTGAAATGCTTATTTTCTCATTAATTGTTTTGACATTGCAAGATAAAAATCTGTGAAGAGACTTTCACAGTAAAACAGTGTCTGTAAAGACTTACTACCATTGCAAAATGCTTTACACATCAGATTTCGGTCTGGTTCCCCAAGATGCCACCTATTTCAGTTTGTCAAATAAAAATAGATAACTAAATAGCTAAGAAATTAGATCACCATTAGTGTGTACTTAGATTTTGAAGCTCTGAGAATTGTTATAGATGTAATGTCAACCATATGCTTAGTATCTAGCTGAATTATTATCAGTTTATCTGATGGTAATTAAAAATTCCCACGTACATGTTGAAGAAATCTATTTGCATATTGCATAAACCATAGTGCATTATGGCTTAATCAAAAAAGAAACCCCCACACATTCATTTTTTCCTTTCTAAACTGAATTAGGCTTCTTTAAAGAGAAATGGCTTCATATCATATGCAGCTTTTTATCTTACATCATAATACGCCTGATTAAAATATCAAGGAATGTTTATATTGTTGTCCAGCCATTCTAATTTCTTACTTCTCCTATCAAAAACACTCAATAATTCATTGCAAAAGTGTATGCTTCACATTTGTTTCCAGTAGTCATTCCATTGCCATTTAACTAACGGAGATGGCCATAATCCAGTCTTGACAGGTACCCATCATTCATTAATGCCTTTTTAATCATCAAGGATGACATCCCTGTCAAGTTCTAGATAAATTATGTCAAAGCACATTCAACACACAAAAGCATCATTCTCTCAAACATCTGAGTATAAATAGGTTTATTATGGAAATCTGAAATTAAAAAGCAGCGGGCAACACTATAGGAAAAAAGCTGGCTGACAGAGTCTTCTGCAGCATTGCCTCAGGGCCAGCACAGGGTTCACCAAGAGCACAGCAAGACAGGAGCTATGATTTCAGTTTCAGTGCTAGCTCTTCAGCCAGCAGCAGCAATTGCAGTAAAAAGAATCCACTCCTTTAATGATGTAGCTTCAGGCTAAAGCATGTTAAGTATTCTCAGGAGGGGTTGATATGTGCACTGACTGGTCAGCACTAGCAGAACTAAAAGGTGCAGCAAAATGCTCACACACAACTTCAGAGAATTCAGGAAACCTTAAAAGGAGTATTCACCAGGGCTAGCTTCAGTCAACTGAGTTTTCTCTCCCTTGACTTTCTCCAGAAGTAATGAAAGAAGAGAGCAACTCAGCAGGAGCCTAACTTTGATCCTTTTAATCAACCCTGGAAGAACTTGTCTGCCATTAACTATAGAGAAGATTAGCCTTTTTCAATACCTCCCTTTTGTCTCTATTCAGCCCATGCAAGCAGACTTTAAAAGTTTATAATTTGGCAAATGAATAATGAAAGACATAGCCCTGACAAAAAGGCCACCTGCACCTAAATTTCAAGTCTATGCTCCCAATTATGGAACTCAGTAGATAAAGCTAATAATAATAAAAGCTACTAGACTTATTTTAAATGTAAAACATTTTTACTCCTCATCTCATTTCCAGAAACTCTACAACCATTCTGACTGAAACTTTAAAAAAATAAGAAAAATAAAAATTCCTGTAACAGAAAAACTAAAACACATGTGTACTTAAATGTAGTGCTCAGTTCCATCAAGAATATTATGCCTTGGCCCCAACAGGTCACTCTGGTGAGGTACAAAATTGTCTCAAGTTAAACAATGGCAGATTACTGTACCTCTAAATACATGCTATATTGAGAAGGAAAAGAAAAAAGCAACCTACAGGCATTTACTGAGGTTTATCACACACTAGATTATAATGTCACACAACAGGGAGGCGTCATGCAGAGCAATCCATTCACAGGGGTCAGTTTGCAGCACTGTTAAATGTTATTATTACTAAGCACATACAGTATTTTTTGACCCAGACCCTTATCTACAGAAAGGAAACTAAAAATTGTGAAGGCTGAAAACTCTGCTAAATATCCATCCTTAAGGTTTGTCCCAGTAAAAATATGTCCCTCCCCATCAAAAAAGCACCCTCCATAAAGCCCCCAAAGCTACCGCTCTTCACTTCCCCCCTGACCTAAGAAAAGCGAATAGCATTGCAGGAATAAACACCAACTTAGCTGCATTTCACTGCAAGCTTTTTAGGTAAGAAATTATAGCTTGATTACTGCTCTTACCACAAAATGAGACCATAAATATATTTAGACCATACAAAATTGTTACTCAATCCTTAATTTTAGCAGGTTTTGTATTCAAAAGTCTAACTGAGGAAATGCATTTCACAAAGCCATGCTTTTTACTATTTTTGTAAATGGATTAACTGACCACATTTAAAGATTTTCATTATAAAACACTCTTAACATATTAAGGTCCTAAAATGTATTTTTAAAAAGCTGTCTAGACTAGTCAAGGTAAAGCAAGGCAACAAAGACACCACTGAGGGAAATTTCGAATAGTTTTCAAGCCTTTTCTATATGCCACTTGTTTCCATAAAATGTAACAGACATAATTTTACTTTTCTGATAATATCTGATGAAAAAAACTTTCTTGCTTTTATCTGTGGCTGACATTTGGAGAAGTTCATGGGGGAGCTGATAGCCAAGTGGTAGCTTTAATGTATTTTATTTTTTGAAATATTAAAAAGATTAAAGTTGTTAATACATTCATATCCACTGAAGGCTTCTTGGCATTCCTTTGAAATAAGGTTTTGAACATCTGTCAGACAAGTGAAATTGCATGTCTTCACATTGTCTCGTCTGACTCATATTGGCTAAGTATCTACTTTTCTCCTCCCTACACTAACTGGAATTCTACCACTCAGGCTTTCTGATTATCATCCCTAACTCCCTCTTCCCTCTGTAAGAGATTATAACCCTTTCTTACACACAAGCTTTTCAAAACAGAAAATACAATTTCTTTGTATTTCACAGAGATCACCAGAAAAATGAGATCCAGTGAAATATGTTGATACTAAAAAAATAAAAAAAAAAGCAACTCTAAGGAATTCCTGCTTTTCCAGATATCACCCTTTTTCATGTCTGTTAGGTTCTGTCCACTGAACTTAATGGTATTGCAGGAACTTATCTGAGAAGAGAATCTGGCTAAGAGCGGTTAGAAAGTATGGCAGTGGGTCAATATTTAGACTTCTCTGCCAAGGACAGCAGTGTTGAATGTTATAAACGTTCTACTGGGCTTCACTGTTGCCATATGCCAAGCTGGTCTCTTCCCACATATGGGCCATAAGCCTCTGGAAGCAGAGGGGCAATCTAGGGCTTTAAAGCAATTTATGACAGTTACCCACTGAATGGCCATTGACTGGGCATTTAATTCCTTTCACTCTCTCTGAAAAGCTCAGCTGTCTTGCACAGTCTCCTAGTATAATGGATGCCATATATACAAAATAACATTCCCATACATCAGATTTCTAAAGTTATGTCTCAGGGTCTAATGGGATTTTCAAAAGCACTAAGTAATTTAACATTTATTGATTTCAATGGAGGTAAGCATTCACACGATTACCTGCATCTGTAAGTACACTAGCATCTATAATTTGACTGGACTTATAATGAGATGACCTAATTGGATACTCCAATTTTGTCGTTGCTAGTGGTGTGACTTTCAAAGATGCTGAGTCTTTGCAAATCCAAGTGACTCAGAGCTTTATAGATGCTCAGCACTTCTGAAAAGGCAGGCTCTAAGCACACCTGCCCTAATCAGAAATGGAAGGCTACCTTTGATCAAGTATGCCTGACACAGCATGTTTATTTAAAGTGCTGAAGTATCATACACTGTACACTGAGAGAGTCTGCCTAAGCAGGAGACTAAGGGGCCCTCCTGCTTTCATTCAAAACTGACTCGCCATTCCAGGAGCTGTGTTTAAGTAGGCTGGAAGAACAAAAAGCCATTCATATTTCAAGGATCCTTACCACCTACATCAAAACCCAGAAGGTTCAAACTCCATTGCCTTTAAAAAATCTATCTTTGCCAAACAGAGTAGCTTCCATGCTGTCCTACTCTTTGAAGCAGTGGGACCAAAGGTACAAATCTATTTCTGTGAAACCTACTTCGGAATTTATTTATACCTGCTTGGAAAGTTGGCTAGCTCATCACTGTCTCCCAGCTTTCAAAAGGATCTTGTTACTGGTGCAGTAACAATCTACTGTATCCAAGACCATCCTGACGAAGTAAAAGTCTCCCTAAACACTACAAATAGCTAGTGTCAAAATGAATGAAACAGAGCTGGGTGGCAAGAAACTCAAGCACGTAGAAGAGTTTGGCAGAGAGGTAAAGACTCCCATTTCTAGAAATTATCTCACTTTTTAGGCATGCTTTTAACCTATGCACTTCAGGAAGCTCTCAACCAGAACCAAAAGCCCAGCTCATTGCGACAAATTACCTGCTTTGTCCATCCTAAAAGGAAGTTTATCGTTAAGTTGTGGAGATCATAAAACCATGCTTCTTCAGCACTTAATGTGGAAATCCAGAAGAGAGAATAGATATAAATAAGATGGGGAAAATATTCTGTCTTACTAAAGCAGTCTTTATTAGCGCTAATGTAAGATGTAGAATAATATAGCATTAATGGCTGTGTGGTGCTTTTTTTTTCTAAGTAGGCTAAAGAGGTTGGAGTAAATATTACAGATACAGCTTTAGCTAGGACACAAAAAGGGGAAATCAAGATGTTAGTAGAGCCAAGTCTAAAAAACGGACCTTTTGATTTCACTGTTAGGAAACAATTTCAAAGGCACAAAATACAATTACATGCTCCAAACGGTCTTGTACATCAGCCGAACTTGGGCACATCCTAATTCTGCCTCTGATAGCTTCTAGATCCAGGTTTTGGACTGCATTGGTTATCCTTGAATTTGAATCCATGGAAACATTAATGCTGAGGTTGATTAGCAGGATTTTTCAAATGCTTTTATACTGCAGACTATGTCTTAACACAGCCTTATATTCTCAAACATATATCTTTCCTTTCATAGACACAGACAACTTTCCTTTTCCATTCACAAGTCATATAATATCTTTTCAATGACTATATAAACTGCTTACATGAGAGCAATATTGGCAATGTGGTTTTGTCTTCCTTCTAATGCAATTTTAAAATTGAAAACAACGAGGAGAGTTAAAACCATGTGATTAGCTTGCTCTCTAAGGATCAAATACTTGGCATATACTTCCCAGACCACCAATAACCAGTGAACCACAGAGTGAAAACCCCTGTGACGCAGTGGAAAGTCAAGACAGAAGTAGGCAAACAGTGAGTTTTGCTCATTTCACTTTAGTACTTAAACAACTCTTAGCACTGTTGCCCTAAATCCACTGGATATTCAAGGACTAATTCAAAAGCAAGTGACTATAAAATTCTAAAACTAGGTAATGAATTGAGCTGGGGGCTGGGACGAGAGGTGGGGTAAGAGAACAGGAGAGCAAAGTGGGGAGTGGGTGGGTGTGAGACAGAAACTGTTTTCCAGTTTCTGATTAGCCAGATTCCAAAGATTCTTTAGTCAGAGGAAATATTTAGGATGCAACTATACAAAGTTTGCCAACACCACTATCATTTGTTTTATGGGTGGTTACTCTTTTCTATTAAATGCTTACACAGTTAAGATTTTGTTGACGGAGGATTGGGGGGGGGGGCGGGGGGAGGTGTTGTTTGTTGTGGTTTGGGGTTTTTTAAACACTTATTTAAAAAAATAATTAAGAAATTATTTTCACAATTACAGGAATAGAAACCAATTATATAAATTACAAGAACAACAACACCACCCCAGAATACTACCTGTTCAGCTACCACTGAAAAGTCTTCAATTAATGATAGGTCAGATTCATCTTTTGAAGTCATGCAAAAGAATTTAGAGGAACAGGAATACTGAAAATTCTTAAAGATGAGCTAAATAAAGCTTCTGCCCTTGAAGCAGATTGAGGCCTTTCCTAATTCAGAAGAGTTTTACAGAGCTAAGTTTTCTGTTTTCTTCCTTTAATAGATTTAGGATTTATTTCCTTGGTTGTTCAGCATTCTTTCTATTTTCCAGTGAGTCCCCTTTGCTTGGTTAGCCACATGCAGTCAGCTATTGATATACTGCAACTGTAGGTTTCTGCACAACATAGTTCAGACAATGAATGCTTAACAGTTATCTCTAGCTCAGTCTATAGCTAGAAACAGAATGACACCCCTGCTCAGTCCTCAGTTCCCAGAACTCAGCTGGAAACTGAGCCAATGTAATCTCAAAGCTCCCTAAAATATCCACATTAACACTGAATTAGATGGACAGAAGCTGAAGAAACCTGAACAAGATGTTTCCTGAGTAAAGCCAGTTTCACTCAGGTCTGAGCTCCTACAAAGTTATATTCAAAGTCGTTGTTTCTTGTTGCCAATAGTTTGCATAAATTCGATGCCAGCTGGCAAAACCCAGCCTGTCACCTCAGTAAAACTACCTTCCCAAACAGCACAAGCCTCCAGCAAAATGTCACTACGGACAAACTCCAATTGAGAACATATGCCCTCAGCTCCTCTGACACAATCCTTTCCCACTATAGCACCTTTCTCAGCACGGACGCATGGCATTGGGAAAAGCAGCCAACTCCGCATATGTTCCAGTAATACAGCAACGTTGCCAGCTGTGGGCTGGCAAGTTTTGGAGTCTCAGGCACACCAACACATGAATATAAGAAGTGTAGATTGAATTCTAGGATTTTAATTAAAAGGAATACAATTTTCCTGAAGCTTAAAATCCTACTCCTAACCTTCTTTTGTACCTGATAAATGAAAAGGAAGGGAAATGTTAAGAGGAAGAAGTGAGAGGAGAAATAAAATAGGTCCTTGCCTCTGAAGGAGACAACACACTAGCAAAAACGCAGCCATGGCAGCTTAGGAGTTACATTCTAGCCTGCTGTACAATAATTAGAACTGACGAGGTAGTTTATACCTTGGCTTGTACAGAACACAGAGAGAAGCATGATCGCCAGTTTCATTACTTTTAGACGACTAAGATTTCATTACTGAATAAACTGAGAACTATTTTAGTTGGGAAACAGAAAATACTAAATACCAAGATTTAATATTTAATTTGGAAACCCCACATTTTCTAAAGAAATTACAAACCAAACAGACCAGCATAAACATGCAGAACATATCCTATATTTCAGTATGCAGAGAAACTTTTTTTTTTTCCAGACTTGTGCATATAAAGATATGTGTAGTGTGTGTGGTCAAAGCACTTTCTGTTCCTGTGGGATAAACACTATCAGTCAAATTAAACCAGACAGGATAACTCTGCCAGCCTTGACCCAAATGGCAGCCTGTTTTCAAGCTGTGCTGTGAGACAGCATGCCACAGATAAGAACGCACCTTTGGGAATGATACAGTGCAAACTGCTTCCACACAGGTTAGTCTCCCTGTACCAAAGGTTGAGAAGGACAACACTTACATTTCTAGGTGAAAACAAGCATAATAACTTTCCCCATCCTTGCACATGTAGAGATGAGCATGGGGCAGGGCAGCAGGCAGGTTCACCAGATCGTTATTAATGGCTTATCACCCAGAAGCTTTGAACAAAATAGTGGCTTTGGCCTCAGCAAGCATGTTCCCATTTGGTAGAAAGGAAAATAGGAAACACATCCCAGTAAATGCAAGAGTTCAGCAGCAGTATTGTGGTAAGATCATGACTTGCTGGCACAAAGCAAGTAGGCTTTTGAAATTGAAAGCAGTTAAGCTATTTGCATGTTTATATGGTAACATTCATTTTTGCAAGAGCTTTTTCTGGGTCACTGGAAAAGAGGCATTTGAATAACAGCCCCTTAGATTTTAATCACACGTTATCTATTCACAAGTATGTCAGGTGGCTGAAAAGAAAAAATACCAATGATAATTAAAAAATAGATTTCTACTCAGAGGAAAAAAGGAAAAGATACAACTCTTGTGCTTTAATAAAGCCAGCTCCTGTTTAACACACAACTAACCAAATGAATAATTCCAGTTCTTGGTTTACAAAAATTTAACAACTAATACTGCTGCTCAAGGGACAGTATCTCAAGTAGACATCTGGAGAACCTGATTAATTAATAGATTCATTAATTAGACAGCTGTAGCGTTAGAAGAAAATTTAATTGTTTGGATTAATAACCCTACTAATTAGTCCTAAAGAAAATCATCATCAACCCATAGAGTTGAGAAAACGCTGACTTCCTAAATGCCCATCTGCATGATTAACTTCAGGTTTCTAGAACACATTAGCTAACTACCGACTGACTTACAAAACCATATGTGCCATGGGAACATCCAGAGCAACTCTAAAAGTGGTGGTATTTCTGGTCTCTAGCATATATAGTACTGGAGACAAATGCTATTAAAAATAATTTACCTATTTCTTGATTCTGAAGTGTGGCACCAATGTGGGAATGGGAGAAAAAGTTACAAACACCAAGACTATGAAGAGATACATAAACCATGAGGCAGCCTATGAGTATTACTTAATTTAAAATCATCAAGGTATGCAAGTGGTACACAACAGCAAAGAGAAGCCTAAGCAAAACCATGACAGGGCTGCAGTGTTTGTGAACAATCTTATTTAATTGTCATGTCTCACCAAGAAGATGGGCATATCCATTTCTACAAAAGAAATACCGTAATTATATGAGGTATTTTGTATGAACTGTAATCATCTACAATGCATGACAGCCAGCTTAGAGTGCTGTCTAATAACAAGCTAAAAGCCTCATTGCAGAATGTTCTTGTCATCATAGTTGAATCTGACAGCATGTCTATACAATGTTAAATATGCTAAAAATTCTGATACTGGTTTTCCTCCTTCGTGTCTAATTCACCCAAATGTATAAGGAAGGTAGTACATCAAGGGATATCGTGAAAGTAATGAACTTAGTGAAGCACAAAGATACTTCACTGACATCCACCTTAAAAGCCCACAGACACTTGAATAATTTTGCAACAAATACAGTTTAGTTAGCATAAAAAATGTACTAGGTATATAGTGAGGAAAAAAGTAGCATTTTGCACATCACACATCCCATGTGATAAAAAAAGTTTACAGACAGCTGGAAAACAAAATTATCTATGAAATAGCACACACATGGAAGGAGAGGAGAAAGTCAAGAAGTTAAAATTGCATAGGTAGCCACAACTTGGTGTTTGCTTTGTTCTGCGTGCTTGTTTCTACAGCCATAATATTCTCTTCCTGCATTCCTGAATTCTTTAGCTTAAGTCTTCACATGCTGTTTATTTTTGGAAAACTAGGTGTATTGGCAAAGCCCAAGACTGAAAGAAACCATTCCACATTAAATTCTAAAAGCTACTTAAAGAAAAATTCACAGAGGTGGCTGGTAAAATCCCAATGGGGAAGAGATAGGATGTTTTTAAAATGCTACTGTATCACTTTATGCTCAAGTCCCCCTGGCCCAAGAAGACAAAGAAATCTCTTCATGAATGCATATCACATTATTATAATAGACTACGGGACAACAGGAAAGAAATCTAATTTATAACTCAAGTGAAACTATTGACTTAAATATATAGGATACTTGTCCTTGTCAGTTTTGTTATTTTATCTGCAATGTAATGCTTGGATATTACTATCAAACCCAACATTCCTTCTTGGAAACGCCTGAAAACTCTGCAGTTGTACAATAAATTAGAATTTTCTTAACAGAATATTGAACAAGTAAGTTCAGCTGATACTTGCCATTAACTAAAGTCCTACCAAGTAGCTGCACAGTTGTGGGCACCATAAGACCAGTGCTACCAAAACACATAGCATCTCACCAAGAACACAACCTGCAGAGCAAGAACTATGTAGAGAGTGGGAGGAGTGCTTAGAGAAACCTTCAGATACCTCTTGGGTAAAGATGGAGTAGAGGGAATTTGTGGCGAGTTGACCCTGGCGGGACACCAGGTGCCCACCAAGCTGCCCTATCACCCGCATCCTCAGTGGGGCAGAGGAGAGAAAAAACAACAAAAGCCTTGTGGATCAAGATAAAGACAGAGAGAGATCACTCACCAATTACTGTCACAGACAAAAGACTTGACTTGGGGTGGGGGGGAAGTAATTTATTACCAATCAAATCACAGTAGGATAATGAGAAATAAAACCAAAACTTAAAAACACCTTCTCTCCACCCCTCCCTTTCTTTCTGGGTACAACTTCACTCCCGATTTTTCTACCTCCTCCCCGCCAGTGGCACAGGGACAGGGGGAATGGGGGTTGTGGTCAGTTGATCACACACATTGTCCCTGCCGCTCCTGTCCTCTCAGGGGGGGGCTCCTCACACTCTGACCCTGCTGCAGTGTGGGGTCCCTCTCACGGGAGACCATCCTCCATGAACTTCCCCAACATGAGTCCTTCCCATGGGCTACAGCTCTTCATGAACTGCTCCGCCATAGGTCCCTTCTACAGGGTGCAGGTCTTTAGGAACAGGCTGCCCCAGCGTGGGTCCCCCACAGGGTCACAGGCCCGGCCAGCAAACCTGCTCCAGTGTGGGCTTCCCACAGGATCACAGCTTCCTTTGGGCACCTACCTGCTCTAGCGTGGGGTCCTCCATGGGCTGCAGGTGGGAATCTGCTCCACCATGAACCTCCATGAGCTGCAGGGCACAGCCTGCCTCACCACAGTCTTCACCACGGGCTGCAGGGGAAACTGCTCCAGCACCTGGACCCCCCCGCCCCTCCTTCTCCACTGCCCTGGGTGTCTGCAGAACTGTTGCTCTTGCATATTGTCAATCCTCTGTCTGGCTGCAACTGGGTGGGTTTTTAACCCACTTCCTTAAGAAGTTATCACAGAGGCACTACTCCTGTCGCTGATAGGCTGAGCCTTGGCCAGAGCTCCATCGGACTTGGGGGAAGCTTTTGGCAGCTTCTCGCAGAAGCCACCCCTGTATCCCTCCCCACCAAAAAACCCCAAAAACCTTACCATGCAAACCCAATACAGAAGTGTTTCAGTTTTTACACAACTTGAAAACAAATAATGGTAGTAGTAATACAGGTGCGGTAGGAAAATGTGGTTTTAGTGAAAAAATGGTCAATATACAGTTACAATTATGAGATTAGAGAGCAGAATGGGCAGTAGATGACCTGTGATACCTGATGTGTCACACACAGAAACTATACCCATCCCCACCATTCATATGTAATATGTGGTCCACTTTCTCGTTTCTTACCAGCCTGGGTCTCTTAAAAAGGTAATTGAAGAGGTTTAACTAGTGATAAAGAATGTGGTGCTGTCTCTGCACTCTCCAGCCTCCTATGTCTCTCCCCTCCCAAAATTATAGGCCAGACCAAGTCAGCACTTTCTGTCCCCTGTACAACTCTGCGATGCTTGTCTATACAGTGACACTATTTCTTAGAGTTATAAAGACAGTGGGTGGGGAGAAAAAAATAAATAACTCCATGGTCTGTGACAAAGGTATCCATCCACTTCTCTACCAACCAAGACCTTTTCCCAACAGAATTACCTGTTTTATCCAATTACTGCTTCATACAAAATAAAAGATACAGGTAGCAGAATAGAGACAATACTGAGGACTTCCCCAATAAAACTAATTGTCTACTTGATTTAGTAACTTGCTATAATTTTATTGCACTGGTCCCAGAACAACTGGAACTAGTTGAAGAAGTTCACTGGATAACCTAGAAAGAAGACAAATTAATCAAAGAAAGTGAGATGAGTCATGAACTGGAATGAAGGAAAGAAATCCATTACTTCAGGCTTCTTTTATAACACATTTATAGAAGACAGTAAATGATTGTTTCTACCAACAGAAAAAGACCAAATTCTATACACTAATTGTAAGAAACAAGTCCAAAATATAGCAAAGTATGTTCAACAGAACCTTATATTACAGAAAACCACCTTCCTCCCTTCTGTAAGTGTTCCAAAAGTTAACAAAAACACTCTAGACAGAAATCAAACATTAAAACCTGTGGTAGAAAAAATACTCTAAGTAGATGTACTTCAGGGAGAAAACCCCACAAATTCCTATTACACGGTGTTAGGAAAAGACAGATATCTATTTTGATTGCTGTGACTGTAGTCAATAAATGTATTTCATCACTGCTGCTGCCAAAACAGACTGTACAGAAATGTGTCTGACAAGCGTAAAGAGAACCAAGAGAAAGTGATGGACTTACTGTTTACATTACATTAATAACTGAAGTGTCTGGAGAATGATGGACCAAGGGGGATCAACTGGTTAAAAATAAGTCATCGATACTGCATTTTTAAAAATAACCTTTACTCATAGTTTATATTGTGACTTTTCATATTACTTTTTCCTCTGCATTTGACACCCTTTTCTCCTGATGCCTATGTAAGAATCACATACAGTCAATGACTCTGTTTACCTGATACACACACAAAAAAATCCCTAACATAAGACTTTACCAAATCATACATTTAAATTGCAAACATTAGCTAGAAATAGATTATTTGGAATATATATGGAAAAGCTTAACTGAACAGGAAAGTAAATTAAAGGAGAATGTATTGAACCAAACTACTGGAATTAAACAAACTGCATGGGTTGGTGACGCACTAGTGGTGACTTAAGTATCACCTACATGGTCCCTTAGCTTTCCTTTTTTTTTTTTCTCCATTTTCTGGCATTTCAAAAAATAAATAAATAAAACAATGCAATTATTTAGAGTTTCACAGATTAAGTCAATTATTTTTTTTTTATTTCCCCTCAAATGAAGTATCAGGAGAGAAGACTTGATCTTCTAGCTATGTTGAACCATAACTGTATTCACGCTTTAGTAACTGGTCAGCATCAGCAGATGACAAGTGATCTGTCAACCAGTAGATTAAGGTAAAGTTAGATGTCCTTGCTACTATTGCAAATGCTTCTGTAATGGCTTTTTTTAAAAACCATATATAGAAAATACTGTTACTGCTACATTTGAAGGTATTGGAATACTTCTTGTAGCTGAACTAATTATTATTACATCACTCTCTCCTTAAATTGCTTGCATTATTACGCTGTATTGAGACTAGGAAAGTGCAATAAAGCCTAATTCACCAATCCAATCCAACAAGCATGTATTTGTTTTAAGAAAGACTAATTTTTATGATAATAGAATACACAAGAAAAGAAGTTTATATGAGGGAAGACAGGGGTCACCAAATAAAATTTTTAAAAGACCGAACAATTTGGAAATACAAAACTGAGGACTGGAATTCTACTGTGTGGGAAGAGTAGACAATCTGGGACAATGAGTTTTTATATCTGTGCTTGACCATAACAAAAGTCTTGTGACACCAGTATATTGAAATGTGATTCTCACTTCTTTGTTTAGAGATACTAGTGGAAAAATAGGGTGGGTTTTTTTTTTCCCTTTTGTTTTGTTCTGGTTTTATTATTCATGTCAACCAAATAATTTAGAGCATTGAAATGTAACTGCCAAAGTCAGCCTGCTTTCTCTGTCAGGAACACAGAGAGCATATGAACATGTTGCCAATTCTACAACAGTCAGAAGTACTATCAGCACTTTCTTTTCCCCCTGAGGCATATGGTTAAGTGACAATCCAATGAGAACCCACTCTTTAATAGTGTGTTCTTTTTAGCTGGGTAAAAAGCTTAAAAAGCACAAAAGAAAAAACAACAGACAAAAATTAATTTCAGAACTGAAAGAACCTGAATTGATCTCATGATTTTCAGTCACTTTCCTTATTTCTTTTTTGAGTGGTAATACAGCTGTGGTGGCCTCGAAGAGCAAATAAATGGCTGCTGCTCTCAGTAAGATCTGTGGGTGGCAGTGCCCTAAACCCAGTCAGGAAGGTGTTGAAGTCATTAAGAGTCACCATCAAGTGGACATGTACCCCCAAGGTGAACGTGGCATCAGTCTCCAGTATGCGTCCCTCATGCAGATGGAAAAACACAACAGCTCCCCACCCCATCCAGCATAAAGCAAAGATTTACTGCAGAATCCACTATGTCACTCGTAGGTAAGAATGAAGGTGATGAACCAAGTCAGGGTTTTGTGCAGATATCTAAACAGGTCTCTGCAGCAAACACCTTCCACTGTCCAGAACTGTGTTAAATTATGCCCACTGCTGGACCGGCACTCTACCCCTGAGAATACAACTGAGATTTTCTGGCATGAGCATGTGATGATTTAGCAGTATTGCTGTTCACAATCATTTAGAGACAGACATATTACACATACCCACATATATGAACCTTTCTTTAAAAGAAGGAGGAAAAAAAAAAAAAAAAAAAAGAGAGAAAAAAGTTACCTAACTGTACTCATTGACATTACACAGTTCCTGGTTCCCAAAAACCATGGAAAATGGAATTGAAACACTATCAGTGCATCATACGGATAGCATCCTTTGTCCTCCATTCACATTCTTCTCCTCATGGCATGAATTCTCTGTGTTCTGGGCAGCAAATCAGGCTCTACTAGAAAGTAATACAAATTTCTGTATTTTCACTTCTTTATATATACTGTACCCTAGGTATTTAACTATGACCTCATAGTTCTCAATAAATAAAGCTTTAGAAAGAATGCCATTGCTCTGCATTGGATTCTTATCTCAAAAGTCCCATGTCTTTGCATGGGACTTGACTTTCTGTCAAGCTATGTCAATTGAAAATAAACAAAACCGCACCATAAACAAATACACCTACACCTCCACTGCACACAGGTTCATTTAATGTGCACATCACGTCTGCTCCACCTTCAGATCACAAATGCATGGAAATATTAAAAACTATTGTAAAAAGTAACAATTACAGTTCTTTAATGCATGCGTTCCTCAGTTTCAAGGGGGAGGGCAGCATGCATTAGTATTTTCCTGAAACAGAGCAACATTTTTCATGGCTCTGGAGTATGCTTTATTATGGAGTATCTTATATTGGATCTTATAAATCAAATCAAGAACACGTGTACATCAGTGTAATATAGATATAATTTCTTTTGGATTAATCTCCACCATGTAATTCCTTTTGGATTAATCTCCACATATTTTCACTGTGCATTACTTAAACAAAAAAAACCTCACCACCAAACACTCTGCCACCACAACAGGTTGGCTTTTAGGAATAAAGCAGATGTTCAAGTAAGGGTCACATATCCAACATTTAAATAGTCTCAAGTTACATGATTCTTGATAAATAAATAGTAATAAAGGGAAAAAAAACCACACTGAGAGGAAAAGTATTGCAATAAAAAAGTTCTGAAGCAACTATTACATTTAAATGCAGTTGCTCTGGATTTATTTCAATTCCGCTGTGGACAGTATTAAACCCACTGGAGTCCTCTATTTCTTGCCATAAATTTCAGTCTCTACATCTGCAAATCAGCTTGCTGCTGGAAGTACAAATATCAAGATTTAGAGTACATGGGAAAATAGCAACAAACATCTCCAAAGCCCTTGATTCAGCAAAATTATTCTTATTTTTCCAGGAGCTACTAAATGACATAACGAAATGGAATGGAAGACATCTTTCCGAGTATAATTCCAGCCACTTATATTTTCACAACTACAAATTTGGCAGAAGGTTTCTTTCCATTCAGGTAGCAAATAATACATGTAGACTAAAATACTACATTAGTCCAGATGCTGTGAAAGTTAAGCCATGATAATATGCTTTACCACAAGGGATTGGTGAAGGTTGCCACCTTAGGGTATTTTTCTCCCTTCCTCTCAGCAAACTGTTATCCATTTGATGTCATCTCTCTGTAGGACACCACACTGTCCTGGGAATGGTAGCCCAGGATGGTCCCAGGTTCTCTTCCTCTTGTTAGAGCTCTTGAGTGTTTTCTACACTCACACACAGGGTTGGTTGTTCATGCAGCTCTGTACTGTCCTGAGGCAAAATACTCAAGTCACAGGTGCAAACAAACCCCAGACAAAGAACTCCAACCCAACAAAACACCTCATGCATTCTTACAGCTCCATGTTTCTAGGTTTTGTTCTGCTCCGTTTAATTCTGTTTTCCTCTCCCCTTCATTTTGTGCTTCTCACATTTTGGAAATGCCCGAGGCAAAACCTATTTTCTCAGGAATTCTTAAATCCTCTTAAATTTTTGAGCTCCCTCTTCCTCCTGCCCCGGCAATCCATTTCCCCCTCAAGTAGGATGATGGCTGTTCTTCATATTGCAGCATGGGAATGGATGGATTTACAGAGAATCTATAGGACAGAAATCTATATACAGCACAGGAATAGTACTACAGAGTCCCATTGTATAAATTATTGCAATAATTTATTCTTAGAAGCAGTAACTCACAGATTAAATTAATAGATACACACAGCCAATTCCAGGTGAAATACAGCATGTAAATGTTAGTTCTGAAATACCCTCTGAGCTGATTCGTGATGACATGGGAAAGTAGGTCCAAATCGGGAAGCACGTCTGAAATCAAAGCAACGTGCCACTGTGTTAAGTGCTGCCAACAGCGGCTGCAAAAGCGTTCATGCAGCAGTCATAGGATTTCTGTGTAAACAACCAAGGCATGTGCCCTCTCAGCTGAGCTGGCTCATAAGCATCTGACTGACAGCCGGCTGCCTTTAATGAGCTAGAAAACTACAGTTTCCTGCCTCCACAGATTTGGGTAGGTTCTGCTCCATGAGAAATAACGAGCAGCTTTCCTTACTTTTGCCCTCTTCATCACCCCACTCTTTTCAACAGTCCGCTCTGGGTAATTAAAAAGACAAAGGCTTGTTTTGCATTTCAAAAGCTTTTCTTGACTCTTCAGACCTATCCCTTTATCTTCCCTGTAGCTTTGTGTCATTCAGACAGAAGGTTCAGATATGTTTGGAAGCTCCAAGGCCTCACTGACAAAAGCTTTCATTCCCAAATGAAATGGGTCCTTCCTTTTTCTTAATATGTATTTGTATTCATTAGTAAGATGACATTTTTCCACAAAACTGCATCTGCAGGATGGAACATACCACATTCACGGCATGAACACCCTACAAATAACCATGCTGAACTCAGAGATGCTGGAGCCAATATTCCCATAGTTTGTAAAAAACATTTTTGCACATTATGGAATAAAGATAAAATTGGATGACAGGCCACTCAGCTAACTCCGACTTTTTCTTTTTGTGTTATGGTTATTACAACTACGAAAGGCATTTTGATTAAAAAAAAAGGCGGGGGAGGGAGTGATAGGAAAGCTGTTTTCCTGAGCAAGGCACTGCTAGACAGGATGTGGAGGTCGCTACAATTCTTCCTTGCTGTGAAATTAAATTAGTCTCAATTTAAAGCTCACTAAATGCTGCAACTGGTACCACTTAACTGTGCAGCAAGAGTCTACAGTTTGTATCCCATTCTACCTTTTTGTAAAGTTGCTTTTCATTTCTATTCTTCACCCTTCCTTCACTCCAGCAGTTTCCTCCAGCCCAGAAAACATGTTTCCAGACAGGTGTGCCTGATTTCCTTCTGGCAGCTCCTCCAAAGGGCACCTTGGCCGCAGCGGCCAGGGTAAGTTTCTTTCTCACAAAACAGGGAAATCTGCTTCGGACACTTACAGATGGAGCACTTTGCACAAGAGCTTGCAGAGGGCCACTGCAATCCCTGCAGACAGTTTCATAGGTGCCAAAGGAGGAGAAATAAGTTTGCAATGAAGGTTTCTAAATTTGTGCCCTGACACAAGAATAAAAGCAGAACCTGCCACACTTCATAGCTGCAATCTCCAAGCCTCTGAGTTCTAGCTCCCCAGATGTCAGGTCACACAACTCTAGATTCCTCCTCCATCCCCTTCAGTATTTTTCTAATGCTGTTGGTGCATGGAACAGCCATTCCCTCCAGAGGCCCCCTGTGACATCTGTTGAAACATCTGCTTCATTTTCTATTCTGTAAAATATCCATAAAAAAAGCACTCAAAAACACAACCCACAAAAAAACATTTGCATTTTTTACACTTAAAACAGCAAAAGCACACAACCATTTGTGGAACTTCTTACTTGTTCTCAGTTTAAGTAACATAGTAATATGTTCTACAAGGAGAGGAAGGTGTACTTACACACCAGTATGCCCACTGTATCCTATGACATTTATTTTTCTCTATCGGTTCCAAAGAAAACATGTACATATACACTATGCAATAGAACATGGAAAAAATATAGACTCATTATGAGACATACATTTGCAATACTGCCAAACTAAACATAATCAAGGGTAACCAAAAACTACCACTTGCATCATAACCCAACTTTCTTCCTTTAGCACACATAAGGTCAAGAATTCAAGGATTTTTCAGCAAAGGTTTATAGATTTTTGTGCTGTTTCTTCCCTAGAAATAAAATCAAACCAATCAGTATGCTTATTACACACTTATAAATCACTTCAGGAGTTATTCCTGTTTATGAAATTTTCAAAATAATGCACTGATGGGAAATCATATCTACTGAGGTATTTTAATTAAGAGTCATAAGCAAGTTTCACAACTGAGGAAGTAAAGGGTTTGTTCTTGTTCTAAAATGAATTTAGTATTTAGAAAAGACATGGGTTTTGCAGTTTTATATCCAGTTTGTTTATCCAGGCAAAAGAGAAAACATAGACAAGTGATGCACATTTTTAAATGCACTCCATCCTAGTGCAGAAGGATCATGCCTAGGCTGTGAAGAGAAATGAGATTAGAATTTTTTACTGCATGGATGAAGGCTCCTAAAAATCTCACTGTGATCCCACATCTGTGTCATACAGTTCTCAAATGTGACCCTATCTACCAGTACTGACACAGGACGAAGCTGTTAATTTGTGACCTAGAGGTTAAATGCTCCTATCTTATTGTTGACAATCCCTTGCTTCACCTGCACGTAAAGGGGAAAGAGGAACAGCGTAATCTGGCATAAGAAGGTTAGATGAAGAAACAGCTTCTTCATAAAACAAAGAAATTTTTTAAGAATACACACATTAAAAATTACTCTTAAGAAAACATTGTTCAGATGAGTTTAGCACAGTGGAGCTTATGAAAGCAATGCCTCTTGCAGCTATGTATGTTTTTATACTGCTCTCCAAATTACACTCCTGCTTTTCTAGACCTGCCAAACAACCAAGTTTGGCCTGGACCACACAGGCTTCAGGGAGCTTTTCAGGTACCCAAAGTAAGGGCAATCCACTAAAACCCCATGTGTGCTGCACTTGTGTCACCTGAACATAGCCTCTCTTGGGAATGTCACGCCAATGGACATGCTCCAAATACTCTAGCTACCTAAGCAGCTGCAGTTTGAAACAGTCTGAGGCTGGGCACTGAGCAGAACAACTTTGGTACAGACCACATGCCAGGCTTCCCAGAGCATGCCTTACAGCACAAGATGCTACTTGGATATGGGTCCACACAGATCCAGAAGGTCTGTTCCTTTCCACCACCTCATTTTGCTCGCATTACTTCACTAGTCAGCATCTGAAACCCTTCGCCCTCCCATAACACTATTTTGAGGAATATGTGGTTCAAACCAAGGGGTGTATGGTAGACTCTTGTCCATGCTGATCAGCACTGTGCTATATAGGAAATCTAAACAACAAGAAAAAGCAAGCAGCATGGTCTGCTGGGAAATCTCAGCCCTTTTAAAACAACGAAAATTGCTTCTATTTTAAAACTTAGCCAATGTTATACCCCTTCTCCTGATTTTGAAAACAAGACATTTTGAAACAGCCTCAGGAAGAACAAGTTACAGTCAGAATAAGGAAACTGGTCATAAACATATAACTGTGCACTACTGCATCCTTCTAAGTGTACACAGGTGCATTCCCCACCCCCCAACCCCAAATTCCCAATGAAACTTAAATTCAAGTCCTAGCTCTCCCTTCTTACTATAAAGCATATTGATTTTCAACAATGAAAGAAACAAGAAGGGAGAATTAATTTTGTCATTTTTTCAAGTTCTGTTAGAAAAATTTTGCAGAGTAAAGCCTGATGAGCTGTACCTAATTTCCAGTGTATCCATCCTTATTAAACGGGTGTGCACATTAAGTAGCTGTTTTAGTCCCAAGCAACTGTTGATCCCAGTCAGATCAGTATGGGATTACCATACTAAATCATTTAACACAGCTTTTCATTTTCTAAATTAACATTCTTTATCAGCTTCACTGAAACAAGCTGATTTTTTCTCCTTAAAGAAAAATTCACATTTAGCTATTAAGCAACATAATGTGTAAAGCTTCGTAATACAACATGAAATAAAAGAGTAATAATATTGCAAGCTTCCCTTACAGTTATTGTCAACAAATCCTTAAACTAACTCAGCAAGATTCTGAAGTCTTTAACAAAGGCAAATGCCAACAAAGAATTTTGACAAGTGTTAGACTAGAAAAAGAACATTTTGAAATATTGTGAAAAATAAGAGACCACATAGACTGTTGTGTAAATAGCTGTATTTCAGAATGAGTTACATAGCAAAGGGATGTCAAAGGCAGAGATTATCTCTTGATATACCCTTTAACAGTTCTATTAAAGTATTTGATTTTTGCAATAATTTACTTAATATTGCTGTACAGATCTCAAGGGTGGCTCTGTCCTGGGCTATTTGTACACCGCACAAGAGAATTTTAAATGAATTTCTGTTTTAAACAATTTTAATATACATCTGTGCACACTATATTCAGTTTGTGCTGCAGCTTGTCACGACATTCTATTTGCTTTCTTTTTTATTATATAAGGCCCTTTTTATCAAAGTTGTTGCCTCTATTTTTAGTGAAACATACAGTTCAAAAAGCAGTAAAACACAGGGTTCACAAAGACTCTTAGTCATCGTTCAACTAGATTTTCTCCATCTGTGCACACAAGGGGGAGAACTGAAGTAGGAAAGACTTTCTTATTTGTATCAGTTTAGGTGGAGAATATTCAGCCACTGCTTTTAATGTCATGCAGAATGACATTGTAGGCAACCGCAGCTGTCATGTTCAGCTGCATCCTGCTTTTTTGGATGGATTTAAATTCAACCACACGACTTTGTTTTCAATTTTCTATTAAATTTGCCCTTATTTTTAAACGACAGAAAACAAAGATCTAAGATGGGCTTATTCAGAGGAATACAGTGTTAGAGACACCCACTAGAGTGTTTCTGAATATATTTGCAATATTACAGCTCAGTGGAAACACTGAGCAAAACAGTTGTATCTTACATGCATTGAAGATGATGTGACTTGGTATTAAAACTTTTGAGCCTGAATAAAATCTTCAGAGGCAGAAAATACAGAAATGACTTCTGGATAAACTGAGGGAAATGATACAATTAACAATACAATAATAAGCAGAGGAGCTAAGAGGGCAAAGTAAAATGATGGAAGAGAAAAACATACAGTATCCATGCCACATAAATTGATAAGTGAGACACAGGGATGATCCACAGTAACAGAAGACAATCCAATTTTACTGTTCTTAACATACACCAGCAACCTGAGAAAAGATCTAATTATACCAGTTGTGCTACGGAATTGGTTTGGAAGAGTTGGTTTATTCCATGATTAACACTGGATGCCAGGATGGCTGAACCTCCAATATGCAAAATTTCAAAGTGAGAGGACAAAGATCTTCAGGAAGGTAAAATCCCATACTTACTCTTTCCTTTTTTTTTTTGGTGTGTGTGTCCCAGCTTTTTTTTTTCCTTTTTTTCTTTTTTTTGGACAAACTCTAGTTTCAAGTTAAGAGTCATGCACTTTTTTTCCCTTTTGTTTTTCTTTTTCCTACATTTGTAGGAAAAGTTTTCCACATCATGAATAACAGAAAAAAAACCAACACCAAAACCCAAAACACCACCAGAACAAAAACAGATCAAGCTACTTTATGCCAGAGCAAGTACAAAACACAGAAAGGTGTAAATGGAAAAGCAAAGAGGCACCTGCAACACCTGTGCAGAACAGTCCCAAAGAGCAGCCCAGGGTCATAGAAGCCCACCTTACCTACCACCTTGCCTACTGCAGCAAGTCTACCTGCCCTGTGCTTGAGTTAATCTCAAAACTGAATAACCTGCCCTAGGTTAATAAAAAAAATAGACCACAGCAAACCAGGACTTACAAATACCATTTTGTTTCATTCAGACCCTGGGTAGAGAGATGCGAGGATTGAGCAGGGGAGGGGAAGACTTTCAAGATCAGTCAGCATACAGTATTTAAACTTTTCTTTTAGTAATCTAATATCTGAACAAAAGTAACATTTTCTTCTCCAGAAAGCCATGACTCGGATCCTGAACACCACCTGAAACTGTTCTTTAATAACTATCATCTTTTACCTAATACTTATAGACAGCATTACATTGAAACTTTTTTTGCACAAATAAAATGTTTCCATTACCTTAGAAGACAGGTGGTTTTTTTCCATTAAAACCACTGAAATTAACGTAAACAACAATTATTTGATTTTGATACAGTAACTTCATATATGTAGAACCATACATGTTTCTTCAGGAAAGAAATGAACACAACTTCACCAATACAGTGTTAAGACATTGATACATTTTTTTCCATGTTTGTGCTAGTTAAATACACACCCTTAATTACAGAAATGCACACTGTCCCTAGGCAACCTGAAAAATGATTGATAATCACATTTACAGTTTGTTCAAGGCTTCTCCTTTATAATTAACCTTCTTACAGCAAGTAGAATACATTATTAGACACATTATAATTATATTTGACTGCTTTCTGACTTGTACAAGGCCAGACCTTAAATTACCTCACTTCCATAAGATTATATAAACCAATGCATTCTGCAAAGCATTATTTTTCACTGTAAGATTTTTTTAAAAAATAAAAGTAGCATGATTTGTAAATCTCTATTACCAATCAAGATGATTACTACTTCCACAGATACCTACACATTTTATGGTTTTTTTCATTTTATGCTTAAAATGTGTAAGTCGAATTTAGATCAGCTAATATGACAAAGTGATTAGAAATCAGTATTTATAGAAGTTATTTTTTCTAGAAATAGAAATAATAAATTTAATTGAAAAACCTGAATTTCATCTAGATCATAATGGATGTACTTCATATGGCTAATATGGAACAAGCAAGATTAATCTAGGTTATTTAAAATAAAGGCATCCAATCTAGTGGAAGGATATTCTGGATAGGAGTGGAAGGGTGAAAAGATGCAAACTCAATCATATACTAATACATGCATTTCAAGAACATTAAGAAAAATTCGTGCAAAGCCCCCTGTGCTAAGTTTCAGATCTTTATGATGAAAATCTCACCTCAGTAACACACAGTTTTTACAATTTGTTATAGAGTGCTTCAAATTGTTTCTACAGCTGGATTTTTTCCTCTCATCTCTTTTATACACTGGAAGGGGATGGGAAAGGAGGTGGTATTTGAAACAAATGTTTGAGACAGTTTATTTCTAAGTTACTTCAATTTTCTACACCTATTAGCAGTAATTTGACTAGAGAGCAAAATTAATTCATCTATTCTTCAGCATATGTTCAAATTTATTGAATGCAGAGCTATTTTCTTCCCTTAACACACTCCCTATGAAGAATACTTTAGTTTTCATTTTGCTTATTGCCTTCCACACTTCTCATTTCTACAGTTTTAGATGCGACACTCCAAGCTCTTCTCCCTGCAATCTCTACCACTTCCTTTCAGAAGGCTGACAGAATGCATTTGCTTTCCATTTTTCCAGGGGCACAGACTCTTCAGGTTATTGAAAACATTTTAAAAATTTAAAAAATTAAACTTAAATTCTACATTTTTGTATTTTCTAGTTTTCAGCCTAGTGAGGCTTCTGGCATCAGACTGCAAGGGAAGGAATCAGATGCACATGGTTTGCTAAAGTGTAGTATGGAGCTATGGAAATGAATGTGTGCTAATGTATCACCTCGCAGTAGCTTTTGAAACAAAATTCTAACTATAGAGGGGCATGCCAAAGTAGGTAAACTTGCACCACCTTAAATAAAATACCATGAAGAAACCACTATCAAGGCAGGTGCTCACAAAGCAAGATATTTTGTCTTTATTTTTCCTTCTTACTAATTATAAGAATTAAGGATGTCTGTAACATTTAAGTGTTATTATAAGACTGACTACAGCTACAGCTCAAGTGACAGTTTAATTAACTCTTTTTTGAAAATTACCATTTTGGTTGAAAATACTTTGGTTTACTTTCAGTTAGGAAAATAATTTTTTACAATAGGCTCAGTAGAATTATTGGAAAATTGTTTCAGTTCTAAGTCTGGGAATTGTGTTTTTACCCTCTTCATATGCCCTAGACGATCCCCTCCCTGCACGTGCAATCTGCTAGTTTTAAAACCAGACATTTGGGGGTTTTTAAATTTCACAATGGACTTTGAGGCCTCAATCATCCGTAGTTGACTCTAGAAGGACAAGCCTCAATCATCTATATGCCTGTGGTTCACCTTGTCCAGGCAACATTTTAAACATTAATTCTAACATTTGACAAATTATACCTTTTTGTTAATAAACACAAGACCTCCTACATCACTGCTGGCTGTAGCTGGCACTTAGCTGCAGACCATTGCCCTCAGCCTACACCTGCTTTGCTCACACTTAGTCACAAGCATAATTTGCTTTCAATGGCAATCCAACGAATAGTCAATAGAAAACAGCAATAATAACTACAAAACATTTTTTTCTTTCAGAGTATGTACCCATTGTCCAAATTCGGAAATCACATTTCTGCATGTGTTTAACTCCCTGTTCACTGAATATACAGAAGGTCTGAGAGCTGCCCAAAGCAGGCAAGTCCCTTCCTAGTGAGGAAATTCTCCTAGTGAGGGAGAATTACTGCCACCATTGGACTAATTTGTTGATCTTGCAAGAATAAAACAATAAACTATGGATTCCTGCAAGTCACAGCAAGTCTAAACAGTTATTCAAACTAAATGAATAATTGTGCCTCTTACTTGTGTTTGTTTCTCTAGAAGGACCAAGTATCAAGATCCTTATTCTTATGAGCAGCATCTTATACATGGGATTTGGAAATACTTCAAAGATAACAGGTTATTCAGTGGAAATAATGACATAAAGTATAGTTCTACTGCAACAATAGCTTTAGGTAAAAAGGCAGAAGGAAAAGAAAAAAATAAGAACATTTACGCTGTCTGAAAGGAATAAACTGCTTCAGAGTTATAGGTCACTCAAAAAAATCCCAAACCAAAAAAACCCAACCAAACAAACCCAACAAGGGAATACTTTTAGGACAATATTTAAATAAAACAGAAGACCCCACACGCTCTTATGTAAGCACTTGCATTGTTGAACAAGCCCCAGAATTATTTTTCAGGGACTGAGCAGATTTCCGTATTCTCAGGGAATTTTACTGAGTTAAGTCATTAGTATATGAACTAGTTGCTAAGAAAGTTAAACACTTACAACCATTAAAGCAAATACAGAAAACAGTGACATGCCTGCCATTCAGTCCCAGAGATGTATTATCTTATCCTGCATGGATTTGAAAGACTATCTCATTTTTAAAATAATAAATGTTGTCATTTTTATAACAGTCATGATAGAAAATACAACCATAAATGATTTTTCCGGTCTTAAATTATGTTTAAAAGTTTATTTCCTTCCTAATGTTCCACTGGAATGACTTTTTGGCAGAACTAGCTGGAAAGTAGAAACCAGATCTAAATGCAGAGTTTAACCCATTTATTCCTGATCTGAAATTAATACTTTTATAAAATTTTGAAGTCTTCCCAAAGCTGTAAGTGACAGGAATAATCTTTTTAATTCACTTTACCTAATTTGCCTTTTGATATTTATTCTCCAGAGAAATTAAGGGGAGATTACTTCAGAAACCAACTGAAAAGTCCAACTTTCTTTTTTTTCTTCAACAAGTTGATCTATTTTTTTTTATGACTCAATAGTGTTTTCCAGTGGGAAAAATTACTACTTGCCTGATTCTGTAGCACACCTAAATGTGCACTATCAACTGCGGCCCTACAGTGTTTTGTCTTAAGAACTGCAGAAACAAGAGTCAGAATGAAATATATGCATTTACCAAACTCATGTAAAATACACTCTATTGCATAATGTGACCTGATCACCGACTATGGCATGCAGGTATTGGCCCAAACCCAAGCTGGAAAAATATTGAGATTAACTAATATTGTTCAGTTTGGTGTCACACACCACAACACAAGGGAAGATGCCTAAGATCTGAATGAAAGTGATATGTGTGACACATGCTTTACTGACATTAAACCAAGAGATGCTCACAAGAAGAGTAAAAAAAACACACACAAAGTCAAAAAAAACAACCAATAAAATAACCCAAATCCATCAGCAACCTACCATCCCTCAAAAACAATCCCCAAACTCTTGGTTAAAACCTCCCTTCTCTTCAGAAGAGTGCTGTCTTTCTTGTGGGATATGCAAAAATTTAATAATGACCATTTTACACCAACTCCTAGTCCAGGAAACAGCCTCCATGGGATTAATACTTGAAACATTTGAATGTTTTCTTTAACTCTAGACATGAGTGAGAAGTACTTGAGTGGAACAGCTCACTTCTATAAAACTAAGCTCATGTCATTGGTTGTTTATAGACCCTTATTAGAATCATAAAATCATATTTATTTTTCCACAAAGCCAGTTAATTGCTCACTGTATCAGTTTTATTAGTGCACAGCAACTTTATCTATATCCTTCACTAGCTGTATTCATTCCCACAGGGGTGTATTTCACTTCAAGTCACTTAGAAATTTCCACAAGCCAATGCATCCCTCCTCCTAACCAACTGTTCTTTCTACATTACAAAGGAGTAAATAATACATATTGTAAAAAAATCCATTTTATATGCAAGTAATAGCTGAAATGCACCCAGGATTTTGTGGTTTTACATGGAGGTTCTGCAGCATTTCTTAAGACTGTTTAACACAGGGATCTCCAGGTCTAAGCATATACTTTGGTAAGAATGAAAAAATTAAGCCAGAGTTCTGCTGTACAATTTCATAGTAAGAAGTTGTCTCTTTTTCCCTTTGAATTAAATGCTTGTAGTTTGTACAAAAACAGGTATCTTTTCTTTCTGTAGAAACAGTATTAAAGAGAAAAATAGAAGTAGCAATGATGAACTTCCACAGAGAGACTATGAGAAAATACCAATGAGGTTGTTGTATGATGTATAACTACTCAAGGCACAGTAACTATCACTTTTTCTGCTCTCAGAGCAATCTGGGGAGAGGGGAACTGAATTCTTTTTCCCCCACATAGATTTAATTTGGACACTCTTGCTATGTCAGAAAGTTGAAAGTGAAATTCTTTTCTGAACTTCAAGTACGTAAAATGTACCTTCGTAGCTGGTGTAAATTCTCCCCAGCTTCATTTGTTCTTTTTTACATGTTCCCACAACGATGTGACTTACCAAGAGCATCACAAGTTCCGCAACCAGGTTCACAGGCGCTACTGATGATTTTCCATTTGCATCCCTTTGTCAAACTTGGCTCTTCTACTTTAACTAATACACTACATACTCTGCCACTTGAGGATGGACAACAAAGCATGCACCTCTCTGACACGTTACCCTCAAACATTTTCATCTCCAAGTAATTTATTACAGTAAAATTGATTCTTGGCAGAAATTATCATCTTATAGTTCTGTAAATATCATGCGCATGTGTGGATATGCGTATGAAACAGTGTTCTTAATAAAAATTACTGAACACTCTAGAGCATCCATGTGATTTCTACAATCAAAGTTGTATGTTATGACTCTAAATCTCTCCTACCATATAGGGTCATGTAATTAAAATGCTTTTAAATTACAATAGTCAAATAAAAGGGAAATGGCACTGAATACTCCATGGCTAGTGGCAACTGTGTTTTCAAACAATACTCTATTCTAGTTAAAGCCACACACACACTGACAGAAAACAAATTATTTCTGTATGCATTATTCTCAGCAATTACTTCACACATTTCATGATCATTTCTTTGTTTAATTACTTTCCTTGGGGATTACTTTACGCTACAATACTTTGTATTCTATTTAATTTCAAAGGATTTTGAAAGCCAGGCCTCCTACACCATTAGGTTTGCCGCTTTTCGTTCTTCTGAAAGACCCTTACTAAGGGCTCATTCCTTCTACCTTCTTCCCCCAAAAAAGGAAAATGACTTGGATACAAAGACTTTTCTTCTAGAAAAATAAACAACTATCACAAAAATTGCTAACTGATAATTAAATTTGCTTCTATGTTGAACACAACTAAAAGCAGATAAGCTAGTGAAGAACACAGAAATCCACTATACCGTATTTTACTACTGAAATCCACCAAGGGAACACTGAGCATGTGCTGGGTAATGTGTATATAAGTTACATAAAATTATGTGCTACATTATCATGGCATATTTATCCATGGCACTGTAATTAATAACTAGTTGTCAAAATCCTGGAGTGGCTTTGGAACACGTTAAATCTAGGATGCTTAAATACTTTAACTTATTTTTGTTAACATGCTGCTTTGAACAAGCAGAATTTTTTACATAAGCACTGTATTATGAATGCCTGAATAGGATTAAGAGGCTTTCTTGAAATGCAGACCCAGTGGATTTCATCTGCTACGTGGGAAGCCAGCACCGTTCACGGGCTTCTCAGGTTTATATTACATTCATTATCTTCAAGCACTGTAAGGTGCTGACAGTTTTAACTGCCTTCATTGGAACGACAGCCCCTGCAAAACTGAACGCCAGCAGAATTTATGATTTACTGCCCATCTGGCTGAAAGTCAGCCCTTCAGAAATGTGTGTCACAGTTTGTCTCCCCCAGCCCTTCTGGGGGAGATACGAGTGCGGAGTCAGGCAGAGCCAGGCCTGGAAGGGGAAGGGGGCTGGGGAAAGGACCCCTGGCACTCCCTGTGAGCTTCCACTGAATGGTCAAGCTCACCTCGCTGCTGGAGATCACACAACTTCCCAGGCACCACAAAAATCTTACTATGAGACTTACACATAGTTTAAATGACACGTAAGTCTGTGCCTCAAACTGCTATTCCAGAGAAGTCAGCATGAGCGTATACTTTGAAAAAGGTTTCCAAGAGTACAGAGACACAGGTGAAACTGGGAGAAATGCCTTGGTTGGTGATATGAAGATATTTAGATGATCTCGTGGAACACCTTCCTCTTATTTTACTATTAAAAAGCAATCCAACATGTTCTGAAGCATTCTCAGATTTTTTTAATCTTCTCCTCCATCAAGAACATAAACTTTGCCTAAAGATCACATCATTTTTTTTCAAAGTATACTCAGATATATTAAAAGCATATTTTTATTATGATTTTTTCCATTGTACTATTATTGTTGGCTGGTTTAATGGAACCTACAGTTTTTAGGGATTAAAAGAAAAGTCACACTTCAAATAATTGCCTTCTGGTGCCAGTATGTTAACTACGAGGCTGTTATTAATTGATTTGGTATGCTACCAAATTTTGTAGTTCAACCACAAAATGCTAGATGGATTACAGAGAGCACTGCACTCATGCATCTTTCCAAACTACTGCTTATGGTATGTTTAAAAGAAAATTCTATCTTAAAATACTGAACTAAAGAAAATAAGAAATACAAAGGAAAAAATAAATCAGTGTTTTAATAAAAATGCAAACATGGCATTATGTTGTTCCATACCAAAATGCCCACTATCCATCCTTTACTAGAGAAATTCTTCAACAAACAAATTTTAAACCACACACACAAAAAGAATGTTTTACCATATGTCAAGTTGATAATGAGACACAAAAGCCAAATGATGACATATAAAACCTTTCAAGAAATTATAATGTGTCTACAAGCACACATTGTTGTATTTAGTTTTTTAAATCATCTAGGTGAAATATATAAAACAAACAACAACAAAGCCCTGACATTTGCTCTTGGAAACCCTTTTAAAGGCCCTCTAGTACCTTGGAACTTCTCTCTGATGCTATTCTATTTTGTTACAATCATAGAAAGAAAAGTCCCACATAAATGTACACAAAGTAAGTTGCCTTGAAGTCAGAAGAACAAGTCATAGCCTATTTTAAGTGTTTAAGTAACTGATAGAAGAGGAACCCAGAAACATGATCCTGCAAAGGCTTACACTTATGCTTAACTTTCAAAAATAAACATACTCCTACTGCTGGGCTGTGCACAGCATGCATCAGGTTGAACATTCACATGGAATATCATCGAAATTTTGCTGTATCAAATTCATCATCAACACAAATCTGATGAGATAAGAACTACGTTTTATTGAAGAAGCCACAAATACACAGTTATCTCAGTGACTGAATCTACCACACAAATTCATGAAAAAAGGGGAATTAATAACAGCAAGGCTTAGCGCCTGCTGGAAGGGATGGAAATTTGATTATTTTCATTAGTTACTAAAAGTTTTGGGAGTGTGGTGTTTAAACTCAAGATATGCACCAAAACCTACTTTGGCTCAGTTTGCAATAGCACAGAATACAGAACATGAGGGTGGGAGACATTAACAGGAGATGACTGAGCTCTTAGACTAATTGAGGTAGAGGCTTATACTTGAATTTGGAGAACTAGATGATCTACATTCCATAACTGTGTGCAGAAGTGAAAGTCATCAGCTCAGTGGGAAGATTTTTGCATAAACCCAACAAATCACTTGTTGCAGAAAAGAAAAATGTCCCAGTGGTTCAGACCACTGGTCCGTTTAGCCCCATATTCTTTCCCCAGAAGCAATGGGAAAGGGGTATTGAGGGAGCAGGCATGGGAACAGCCACCTTCTGCAGTTGGTCTCCCTCCCTGTTGTGAGGATGGGCAAGTTTAGAAGTTCCTCACTTGCTGTTAGGAACACTTTCTTTATTCATTTTAAACCCATATCCTACAAGCTTTGAGTCCACTGTAGTTTCCATGTCACAAGATTTGGTGAACAGCAAATTGTGATGTTCCTGATTTC
The DNA here is from genome assembly GCF_015220075.1 of Falco rusticolus. Classification (NCBI taxonomy): domain Eukaryota; kingdom Metazoa; phylum Chordata; class Aves; order Falconiformes; family Falconidae; genus Falco; species Falco rusticolus. The sequence continues at coordinate 46,973,139 of NC_051192.1, forward strand.
TAACTGGCATTTCCAAATTCAGAAACATGTAGGTCTGGTTTGGCTTATTCATCCCCTCAATGCATTACTACTGTGCTTTTCTACACTAAAACCATCTGGTGCCTTTTTGTCCACTCAGTTTTGTGAAGCTCCTCCTGCAGTTCCCCAACATCACCACAGCATTTGACCACTGCCCACAGGAAAAGCAAATATAATCCAGTGGCAGATCAGGGAGGTATATACCAATGAAATACTCCAGCTGAAATAAATCCAGTTTGTGCATATGGGACATTTATGTTAAAGATGGAAATAAAATTTTAATCCCACTTTAGAATGACTTCCTTTGATCTGAGCTGGCGGCCACAGATAAAGTCTTACAGCATTTGCAAAAAGGCAATACTGAGACGTCTACTCAATCTTAAAAAAAACCAACAACAAACCAACAGAACCCCCCCAAACTTTAAAGAAAAGATAAATCTCACTTTATACAACAAAACAAAGGGGGTTATTTTCTTCATTCTTTTGAACCATAGAGGTTGATGCTGTCATGTGAGAAAAGACAGCTTTGAATGCATTTAAAAATTGTATTAACATTGTACATGGTTAGGAATATTAATTATATATAAAACTTATAATATAATATAACCTTGCATATAATTAGAATAATTAATATTTGCAAAGAGCCATGAGCAGGTAAGCACTATAAATAGCACTACAGATAGACATATATGCTACCTGTTACTATTTTCAATAACTGCCAGGTATTCTTGTCAGGAAAAAAATAATGAAATTTCAGTAAAAAACTGGCTGCACAAGGTGGTATTTTTTATTGGAAAGAAAACAAGAAAGTGGCACAGGAAAATTTTGCCTTATTCCCAGATCTTCAACTGATGTAATGAGCACACGCAGGTGATTTATTTTGCTACTATTCATAAATTTCATCACCTGTCAAATGGTACTTCTTTCCATTGTACAACGCTTGAGATCTACTGATGAAGACCTCTACGTAATCTAGTACTTTTATTTTTCAGTTCAGTAAGTAGACATTTAGGTCAAGAGATTACAGAATCTACAGATTAAAGGAACAAAATAGTATCACATGAAATATTAAGAAGTATTCCCACAGCCTTGAGTATCACTGCAGAGATAATACAGATGAAAAAAATCCAAAGACCTACTAATATAATTGTTCCCACTTTCTAAGAAAAGCATTTTGTTGGAAAAAGATTTCAAAAATCACTTACAGTTTTCTGGAAAAAGAAAAGAAAATCTCTCAATTCACCTAGACTAAGTAGTCATTTAGATTTGTATATATTTTTCTACTTCATCAATATGACTGCTCTGGCTGGAAAACCAAGAAACTTACTAACTATGAACTGACCCTTTCTCAGCCCCCATGAAACGCAAACTGCTGGAAGATTAAACACTAACTTGAAACCATTCATACTGAGCAACAATATTTAAAATAAACAAGCAAACAACACTGTTTATCAGAAACAAAAACCAACGGTAGCACAGAGCAGAGTAGGTTGTAGTTATGTTTTACAGTACTATCTTTTCATCTCTGAGGGGATATTACTCTTTCTTTACTTGAAAACATAAACAAAACACAAGCATTTTTGTCGATTATTCTGTTTATGCTCAGGTTACTCTATCACTGAAAATATTGTGTGTAATGCTCTAAACTTTACATTTGCTAAGTGAGAAAAATAGCTTTGTCATTGAAAGAGTTGGAAATATGAAGCAAACCAACTTGTTTGCAGGGTGAAAAGGAGAGGCAGACAGGAGCTGGGAGGCTGCCAGCCAGTTCATCCAGCCATCGCTGCTACCTGCCTGAAGGCAGAAACAGGAAAATTCTCACATCATTTCTGTATGCTCCCAGCAAGATAAAAAGTTATGTCACTTGGCACAACGGCAGCATCAGGTCACCAAAGACTATATCCCATAACAAACCCTTAAGCCTCATACATCAAGAATCAGCCAAAAACAATTCCCAGAAGAAAATCTCAGGGCTGCTGAACCAAGGACAGGAGTAGCTAGGAAAGATGTCCCCATTTCCCTTTTCCAAGGCACAGCTCTGAAGGCAAGTTATCAACCTGGAAAATCTAGTTGCAGATTATTTATAGAGCTTATATTCATCAGCTCTACCCTTCACCGTTTTCCCCCCATTTTTCATAGTTCATCTTGTCTATTCAGATGGTAAGTCCAAGCAACAGTCCCCTCAACATGTTTGTAAAGCAGCGTGGCCGCAAGTACTAAACTGGTACAAAGACAATTCTCAACAGCTGTCACAACACTCAGTACCAAACCAGAGATTTTTCAGTCTGTTACCTCAGGTCATAGATCCTGTAGGCTAAACGGGAGCCTGGGTGAGATATCCAGGTATGGAATAATAAATTCAGCAAAACTTTATTAGCTTGGAGGTCAGTCCTTTACCAGTAGTTTCCCAAACCACTCGCTACTGACTGAACTTGGTACATTTAAATCATAAAGGATAAGAGAACTAAGATTTACTGCAATAAAACACTCACCTGCAATAATGCTAACTAGACTAATGCTGGGGGGGTTGCTGTTGTTTGTTTATATTTTAAACAGCACTTGACTCCCTCTCACATTGATCCCTTAGCTCAAGGTCAGAATATATCCATTTCTCCACAGAAAGTTTCCATACTTCAACCTCCAATTTCTCCTTCTATAATCTTCAAGAAATTCTTATCTTTTGAGATCTGCTGCTTCTAGCTGGAAAACCAACACATGATGTGCAGACGATAGCATAAATTCTGTGCACTCATTAACACTGAAAGTCCTGGGATTGACGTCGTGCAAAAGAAAATGCATATAAATCCACATTACACAAACAAATAGATATTAAACATCCCATTCAATTGCAATTACATATCTATTTTCCTGACTGCAGCTCCAGGACTTCAACCACTGTCCCTTCAGCTGATTAAAGTTGGAACACCACAGTGCCTTTTAATTCTCTAATAAAACCTGGAACACTTGAAAGTAAAGAACAATAATTTAAAAAACAATGTCCACTTCAGTAAACATTCCTAGTGTCAGTTTTAAGACCCGAGACACAATTTTCATTCTCAAATGTCTTGCTTTTTCACATATATGGCGATGAGGAGTTCAACTGAGTCTGCTGTTGAGAAGGTTTTATTTTTAGTATAGAATTTAACTGCATCCATTTATCTCCAGTAAAGCCCTTCTGCCAACTGTGACATATCATATGTCTTGATTTCATCATCAGGAGATGACTTGTTTCACATGTTACCTCTTTTTGCTTCTGTATATGCATTCCAATCACTGATATTTTACCACTAGGGAAGGAATCTTCTGATTTCAAGACACAGAGGGAGACTAATGACAGAGTCCTCAGCAGGACACTGCATGTCCTCGACACCAATCAGAGATTACATTTCCTCCCTTCCACGGCAGCAGGAAAGCACCGGCTGAGCAGCTCAGAGGATATCCAGGTAGCTCGGAATAAAACCCGGAGCCCATCACAACTGCCTACTGGACACAGCGGCCGCAAAGAACCGGATTAGTATGCAGAGCAGGAAGAAGATGCAAGTTATTTATTAACTCAGTCAATCTGGGTGCCTTATTAAATAACTGGAGAGGAGACAGAACAGACAGAATACGATAAAAACAGTGTTAAAAGAAAAAAATAATAATCCCCCTCTCCAAAGACAAAGGCTAAATTGATTGGCATAGCTGTTTATGTACCAGTACCCTTAGACCAACTTCTCTGCTTATCTGTGTCTTCACATAGATTTCTTAGAGGGCCAAGAGGATACAACAGTCAGCCCCCTTCCCAAGTATGCCATCCTACATAGGAAGGGCAAAGGTCGGAAAGACAAGGGCCTGAGACCCTCAGCCAAACAGCCTCCTCAACAAGGAAAAGGAAAGGTTCTCATCTTGTCTGCACAAGCTGAAATCTTGAGAGAGGCACTATTAGGTTGGGCTGCACTCCTTCATAGCATGTCAACAACAACAACAATAAACATCTGCAACAAAGTATCAAACCCAGCATATATAAAAAGGAACAATCCCATCCCTGAAATAACTGAGGAGCAGCAACATGCAGAGATTCTCTGCACATCACCTACAGAAGTCAGCCTGACAGAATAAAGAAAACTACAGTTAGCAGTATAACTTGAAATGTTGCTATAACTAGAGTAATAGGATTAGGATGGAAATCTCATCATATGAGATTGCATACAGAAAAGTCTGATTTCATTTTAGAGTTGTAGGAACATAACAAGAACATTCTATGCAAACTTTATGTGATGAATTGTACACGCTAGCCGCAGCAGGCACCTAGTTTAGGGTGTATAAAGGAAGAAAGACAATGGGCAAAAAAGCTGCTGTCGTTCATCTCAGCTTGGAAGAAGATCTGTAAGCAATCAATTGCAACAAATCATGATCAAAAGGGGTTTAGGCTGTCAGAGATACCACTAGTCATGTAATGCCAAGACGCAAGTTTATTTTGGAATATCGATATGCAAAACTTAAGGGTAGAAACAAGCACACAGAGCATGTTGATGCCCTTTAGAAAATTCCAGTTATCTAAAGCAAGTCAAATAGTCACTTTCTTATTTGACAGCATCTAACTATCACTGTTCAGACATGCAGCAAGGATAACAGTAGCAGCTTATATGGCAGGCCACAGCTTTATTTAATTCCCATAATATGAAACAAACTCTCACAAAAAGCAACCATCATCAGACACACACTAGGTTTGGTACTTTGGCACAGGACAGCTATACTAAAGCTATACTAACCTACACTTCCACCTCAAGTCTTCTTTGTATTCCCTTTACTTCGCAACATTTCCTTCTCACTTTCCAAAAGAGAAACAGTAAACTTGTAATGACTCTCCTGGGTGGCCTCCATCCCATCATATCCCTTACTTCTGTCTCCCACATTCTTACCTTGCAAGTCTTGCATCAGCACAACTAATTTTTTATTACTATTATTTCAAAGGAAAAAAAACTATCACTTCTATTTTCCAGAAAGATTCTCATCATTTCCATATGATGTAAAACCAAGACAAAACAGACCCCCAAACACAATGCATTTATTTGATGTACAGACTTCTGTTTAAAAGAGAAGTCCTTTATTTGAAATTGACCATTTAAAACCTTTTTTTAAAAAAAACTATAACGAATGTTGGGTTTTTTGAAAAAAACAAAACATCAAAAAAATGCTGTAGCATCAAATCCCACATACTTAAAAAAACCCCAACTTATTCACTAAAATATAGTCAGAAAAAAATTCAACCAGCTTTACTGCCCATTTAAGTATACCAACAGGTGTTTTAAAATTTGTACAAGGGAAGCCACAGGTTTCTGAAGTTTTAGGATTATATTCACATGCAGAAAACTGTCTAAAGAACAAACAGGGGATGCAAACTCCAAAGAGCTCATTTGTGTATCAGTGACAGCTAGCAGGACAAAAACTCAGCTGCTCACAGCAATATACACTCGCCACAACAAAAAAACCCAACACAGTGTCTTTCCTAGTCCTTGCGAGACACAGCATCCTGTTTGTACCACTCTCCTCTTCCTCATTTATATTGAGCAAGAGAATAATAAAGTTGTGGTCTGCTTTTTCCTCAGTTAATGTATTGCCTCTCTGCACACTCATGAGATGTCCTTGGCAACTAATGATTTACCTTACCTGTTCCAAAAACAAGCTGATTGTAATAAATTACTCTGGCTTTCAACACTATTTCTCCATCCACATGGCCCCTAGTATATGCTCATCATTTATCTACAAGGTTTTCTAAAACAAGTGGTGCTGGTGAAGGAAACACTCACACAACACAAACTAACATTTCCATTTATTTACAAGAGGCAAGATTTTGAATGAATAATAAGCATTCACGCTAAGCTTCAATACTGAATGTATCCTAGGACTCATCAGTCACAAGTGTCTGGTTCCAACAGAGCCTCTAAAATTGCACCTTTTAAAATTATTTTTAGGCCAATCACTGAAATGAAGTGTCTACTACATATTACTTCACAGACGAGTGACAGCACTACGGTTGTAGGAACCAATACAGCAGGCATGAATAACATAGACACTTATTATGATGATAAGACAATTTAAATTTCACACTTAAAATCATGTAAGTCCATGCCAGCTGCTGCCATTTCACACATGTACTCTTTGTAGCTCAATTTCTCTATTTTAATATTTTTTTTAGAACTTGTAAGCAAACAGAAGTATAACACGATGCCTTACCTCCCCTTCACACCTTTGCCATATGAGCCTCAATATTTTGGTTGCTGGTGTACTGCATTGCATGCTTTGATACTACAGGCTTACTGAGAAACATGCAACAGAAGCTCACGCAATGCACAGACAGATCATTTGCAATGTTTTTGGAGAGAAACCAGTGAGAGGGAGAAAGCGCAGTGTGAGCCATCTTCTTTCTCACACTTCGGCAGATCATTACATAAACAAATCTAAAGGGACTAATAATATCTTTTACAGAAGTCATTCTAGGACAAAGAAATGAAAACTCTGATTCAATAAGAAACAGTAGGAATGGCTTTGATGCAGTTCTGTGATTATAAGAATAATTAAAGAATTAGCCCAAAAGCAAACAATGCAGTGTTTCAATTTTCATAAACTCCCCATAAATCTATCTTGTGATAGTATTATTCACCAAACATCATGCCTTAAAATTTACAGTTTCTAAAATAAAAATCAGCATTTGTTTTACTGAATACTGTTCATCCTGCTACTACTGTTTTAGTTTGAAAAGACAAATGAAAATATAAGATTCAACTCTGCAGACTTCACAGAGGTTTTGTACATTACATCAGGGACAAATCCAGCCCCTCAAGTTTGGTGAGCAGTCAAGCAAAAAAAAAAAACCCAACTCCACACACTGTCAGCCATACAGGCACATAGATGGAATACACCTACACCTTTCCAGAAGGAATCCAACCTAGAAAAAAGCACAAGTTCCTTGGACAGCCTGGGAAGGTTAGCATGTACTCATATGTGGTCATGGCAGCCCACCACCTACATTTTGCTCATGTACTTGCTGTGAAAGGGCACGGAGCTCAGCACCATCTCAGGCTGCAAGTGTGGAGAGCGGGGTACCAAAGCACTCCCTCTGCCTCAGATGTGCTGCTCTTAGACATCAGAGAGAAGACGCTGCTCTTCCATCGGCAAACTGAGTCTGCCCAGAAACGGTGGTGAACATGACAGCTTCCACTGCCGGTGCTCCTGAGTGCTGACCTGTTTTCAGGCACCTAACGAAGCTCCCAGGCAACCTATATGGAATTTATAATGTAAAAAAATTGATACAAGTGACTGGACCTTCTGTTGACAACTTATATTAAACTATTCCAAGAAGTTACACTCCAATCTCATATGCAGTTACTGTAACATAGTTTAGACTCATGTTTATATTTGCCACAAGAAAAACTGTTCAAATAAAGTTCACGTAAGCCTTCATATGAGAAGACTCTACGTCCTAGCAGATGTAAAGATCTCCTGTATCATCTTTTATTACTTCTAAGATTTATTAATAGTCAGTTTATCCTGCCTACACTAGTTTAGCTCGGGTACTTCAAATGCCCTTTCTGAGCCCAAAGGCTTACCCAGCAGTCTAACTCTGCAGAACAATGAAGCTTTAGCTAATTATGCTAATTAATTAAACTAATTAGGTAACTTCAGCTAATGCATGTAAATGCAGCTGGTTTCAGAATATTTCATCTTAAAAGGCTAACATAATTCAGCATGACTGTAGGCAAACAGTCACTTTAATATTACGTGTTCAACGGCTGTAGTGGGTTGCTTTGCACAGGAAACTTGCTGGTTTATACTCCCACGGAGAGAAATGCTCAGGGGACTCAACAGTACCGAACAAATCAAAAAGACTAAGCTCAAATCCAACACAGCAAAAGTGTGTAACTTGCACATTTACCTACTCTATGTGCCTTACTGTCCAGAAAATTCCCAACAGAATTTCACAGCCAACACTGAAGTCTAAGCTGTGATATTACTGCTATCACCCAGCTAGTTTTAACCTGAAAAAGCCCAATTTTGCCTTGGCGCAGGCAGAGGTCATGATCTTAACAGAGTCATGAGTCTATTTTTGCCTTAAAGACCACAAATACTTTATTCAAGCTTTGCAAGCTAAACAATCAATACGGAATTAGCATGATATAATACATTTTGGGTTTACATATTCAATCCCTTTTGGAGCAGAGTATTGTAAGTACTTGAGTGTTAAAAATGTATTAACATGTCTTTGATTTGCTCACATAAAGATTAGCTATGGATTACTACTGTCCCTTGAAGGTCCAAAGGCTTCAAACGTAACGTCTGCTGCCAGGCTTAGCTTAAAGTAATAGATTCATTTGAAATCTGTCCATTTTACATTTTGGTAAGCCATTCACATCTGCAAAATATACCTCTTCCTCATCTTGCTCCATAAAAGCACTAATTAAGATGACATTAAAAAAATAATATCAATATTAGGGTGAATGAGCGTAGTCTAGAGAAAGTGAAAGTGGTAGAAGGAACACCCAAGCTGAACCTCTGACCTACATTCACTTTGGGTAATTACTAGAAGGATGAAAGGCCAACAGCCTTTAAAACTAGAATTTGAGACCATATATTTTGGTAGAAAAATTGAACTGAGATCTTCACAAGAAAGAACTCAACATGACAAATGACAGCTATGATTAAATAAAACTAAGAACAGCAGCATTCTGGCAGTCTATCCCTTTTTTTTTTTTTTTTTTTTTTTTTTGCTTGCTGTTTATCTGATTTCCTTGTCATTAAGGAAATACCTCTTTTCCCTACATGGAACTGTAGTGACATTTGACAAAGTAATTAAGAGAAGGATGATCAGCTGCTTTTGCCCTATTATGATACACTGTCAATACACAGTTCATGACTCCAGCAGATGTTCATGCTTTACAGACTTACTGGGAACTTAAAGTCTTAGTTTTTCTGCCCTTCCTGTATTACATGGAAAACAGAGCCTAAACAGAGAAACCACGGAATTATTAGCAGCAAATATTAACCCATCTAGCACAATCCACTATACAAATCGACAAAAAATAAACTCTGCCCAAAAGTTTTATTTCTGCAAATCCAGAACTATTTGGAAACAAGCAGGCTTGAACTTTCTTGACGAACAGCACAAGAGCTAGTTTGAGCAAAGGACTCTGTCAGTGCTGTTGGCTACTCACCCATCACTCACTACCCCTTCCAGTTAATACCTGGCTGAAATCATTCTGCTCACAAAACATGAATCTACAGTGCACAGAGCACAGGGTCACATATTTGAAGGAGGCAGAGGCAAACTGACTCTGGAGAAGCATTCCTTAATTCCTCCCACCCCTCATATTGTCCTGCCTACCCCTACTCCACCTCCTAACGCTCCTTATGCCACCTCTCCTTGCACGATCATGAACTTGCCCATACCACAGGACTAATCCAAGTCAAGAGTAATCTTCCTCATACAAACAGGAGCTTTTATGTGTGTATGCTCATACAAGAGGAAGGCAGCACAAATTTAGAATTAACTGCCTGAAAAAGTTGCTGTTTTGTTTTTTTTTTTAAAATAAAAGCACAACCAGTTTAAACTGTTTGGAAAATGAGGGCCTAATTCTGATACAGACTATTTCAGCTAAGGCAGTGAAAGTACAGTAATTAAAACCTGTTTTGGCAAAAGGCACCTTCAGTCATGCAAGAATGCAATCTCACTGCGCAGCTGTGAGGGCTTGCGGAATATATGGCTCCTGGGCAAACGCCTCCTCACCCTGATCATCAATTCCTGGGCTTCAAATGCTGTAGTGTTGGCTACACAACAGAAACCCACCTGGGCTTCAGAAATGTATCAGAAATCGGGTGCAGAAACTGGGGCCAGATACCAGCTAGGGATTCTCAGGCTCTCCAGTTTGAGGAAGAGGATGAGAAGGAGAAATGAACAGATGAGGCTTTACCGACCAGAAAGATTCTGCTGGAAGCCTGCACCAAGTTTCATCAGAAACCAAAAGTTCACTTAACCTGGAAGAATCCAAATTAAACAATTCAGACTGTTAATATTAATTAAAAAAATATCCAACAATCTCTAGACCTGAATAGACCATGGTGAAGAAAAAAACCCACACCTCTTTTCAGGTGAGGGTTTGGGTTTCATCTCTCCTGCTTGCACTTACAAATGCTTAAGCCCTCAAACATACTAAAATAAAAATAAAATCCTGATATTCCTGTTTTCTGACGCACCCAGTCTCACACCACCATAACCACCAAAATAAGGTACTAAGCTGGAAAGAATCTGCCAGAGTGTGCAAACCCTGAAGCAACTAGTACCAAGGTGGTCTCTGCTGTATTTCAAAACCCTTTTTCACACACAGAGTTTTGACAAGGAGAATTTCTGAAGGTCAGCACTTTAGGATATTTTGCAAACAGTAAGATAAATGCAACTGTTACTGCAAGACAGTGACTGAAACCTTGGTCAACTATGGATTCCACATAAAACACTAGCTTAAGTACTGGAAGTTTATTCTAGTAACACTATCGGTCAAAAATAACAGGGGCACTCTTTCCATGAGATCTTGTAGAAACAAACCACTGTCATCCAACCGTTCAGAAACTACTTTAGTTTTGAGTTTTTCAGCCAGTATGTCTAACAGCTATATAATCAGTAACTATGCCAGTACATTTTACATCGTGACTTGACTGCTAATGTACCTGATCGCTATCTTATTTAAAAATCCAGGTTTAATAAGAAGGGAAAAGTGCTGTTTATGCTAATGCTTGAGAACGTTTAAAGAAACACACTTTTGTTGGAACAGCTTTAACTCACAGCTCTCAACTGCAAAGCCCAATTCAGAAATACTACTTCTTACAGGCAGTAATCTATTATTGAGTTTTGATGCATGACTGCACCAGAAAAGAAGAAGAAATATTCATAAAGGGAAGAAAATGGACAGAAAGGAGAAGTGTGAGCAAAACCCCTTCATATTCTTACCTTGTTCCAAGGTATTTAAAAATAATATCCAGCTAAAATATGTCTCCCTTCTTTTTATATGATTTTAATCGCTCACAATTTCATTATGTTAGCTACCTTTTTAATAACTCACATATACCTAGATATGCACCTGGAGTATGGGGAGGGTTGAAGAAAAGGACTTATTTACAGTACTTGCTAGACAGAAATCAGTCTGGCAGCTAACCTTTAAATTCTTGGACCATAATAGAAACAAAGAGAAAAAAAAATATATATGTGACTTTGGCTGATGGAGTCCAACTACTTAATTTTACTTGTAATTAATTTCCAGCAACAAAAGAAGATACAAAGGGCTACATATGTATTCTTTAATGTACAAGATTATAATTAATCTAACTTCTATTTTAAATTTGCTGTTATAATCTATTAAAGAGTAACTAATTTTACAGCTTTCTAACGTGTAGCTCTTAAGCTCTAAATCACTGACCATAACTAATAAGCAGTGTAATAGCAGGAGTATCTGAAGTAAAACCACAGACTGCAATTCTGTTGATTGTAAATCATCATCATTTTTAATGCAAAAGCAACAGCAAATCTCTGTAATTACTGGGTGCATTTTGAATTACTTTTATGATTACTGCTCTATACCCATTAAAAATCCAAAACACTGAACTGCACAGGGTATAAAACTAGAATTATGATACACTACAAGCTATAATTGAAATCCATAAATTTCCTTACTAGTGTTCAAAATTATTTTGTTGCCAAGAATTGCAGCCCTGAAGAATTGACTTTAAAAACATTTACTTTATCTAAGAGAGTGGTACTGGTAGGGAAATGTAAAAAAAAAAAATAAAATTACAAATGTCAAGGATCAGATTTGGCACTCCTGCTTGTTTGTGCAATACATGTGGCTATCAAAATCACCAGTTAAAAAAAACCCAACTGCTCTATGTGCTAGAAGCAAAAACCGAAAACACCAGCAGTAGTATACCTGCAGTTTGGGCCTGTAATTAAGAACTCAAGACGCAGCTTATGATAACTGGTATGACTTACCACCCACCTACAGCAGTGCCCAAGAACACTCCACAGAGTACTAAAAGACTGTATATGAATTTATTTAAAAAAAACCCCTGCCCACACACTACTTGGGCAATTTACTGTATTTCTTTGGTAATAAAAAAGAATTAGCTTCTAGAAATATGTTTTCTAGGAGGGGTGGAAAGGAAATCAGAAAAATTAAATACCTCATAACAGGCTTTAACGTTTCTAGATATATTAAAGTGTATGCTAGCTAGACATCTCATAGAAAAGTAGAATAAAAATTCATCTGGAACAAACCCTCATTCAAAAAAAGGCATAATAAACACTTAGATGGGTACAGAAAAGGGGTAGCAAAATGTTAATGGATTTGGACAGCCCAATTTACAAGGAGAGACTGGAAGAGTTTTCCTTGTTTTACCATCAGAACAAAACCATTGAAGAGAGATGACTACTCTTGTCATGCTGGTGAATCTGGGGTATTCCTTGAATGGGAACTACTGTTGCAATTTATCTCTACATGCAAAGAGATACACCTCTATTGGAGACAATGCACTGGTGGACAGCCATTGTGCTGCTGTTCTTTTTACACACAACCTACTTAAACTAAACCATTAATTATTTTTTTTTTTAAGGAATAAAAAAATCACTAATAAATGTGGGTTGGAAATTAGAAGATAGTTCCTATTTGAAGAGAGAATAAATTAAAAAAAAAAAAAAAAAAACAAAAACAAACACCCAAAGTTTTGAGGATCTTGAAGTGCTTCTATTAGGATGAACGATGGAAATAAACCAGTTTCCCAAATCAAAAAGATTCTTCCACACCTACATGCTGATATAATTGTTTGCATCTGCTGGTCAACAAAGTTTATTTTAGTGTAGGTAACAATTGTTTTTCATCCTGGTGGGGTTTTCCTAAATTAAAGACACCAAAGAAAAAAAATAATTAGTAAAAGACAATTTCCAGATCCATCCTGCAGAAACTCCAGGGACAGAATTTGAACAGAACAAGGTAAAAAGTACACTTTGTTCCCCCCTACACCCAACTTTAACATGGAAATTTCTACATGACCAGATTACAACATCATATTATGAGCCACAGTCATGGTTCAAGAAGCATTCTTTAATCCAAAAGTCACTTTCTGCTGATTTATAACTTCCCCTAAATTATTTCCTGATCTTCCCAAAGCTTCAGGCTAGGAGCAGCCATGCAAAGTACCTCCCCTAAAAGTAATATATTGAGCTGTTTGTTTTCAGGAACAGTGACGCTGATGTTGCCCACTTTCAGCATATGTAACAATTTCAGCTATTTTAAAAATAAATTGTTGAAAATGCTAAAATCACCCAAGTATATGTAGATGAATGTGTGATTCAGTAATTAAGTAAAATTGTCCCATATGCTGCAGCTTGCCCCCTTCACATTAAGATCAGTATTTGTGCACCAAAACATACTCAGTCCATTAGAACAACAGTGCCAACAACACTTAAAGATACTAAATGGGTTCCCACTGCGTTTTCCGGAAGATCCGCTGTTTATACAAGTAGGGAATAAGATATACAGCACTAGGGAGAAGCAGACATGGGGATGCAGATGCTGCTTTTCCTCATCTACCACTTCTATCGCTAAGGCTTGAGGAAACAAGAGTCACTTGGCTCTGGTTTTCTCTTGCCTGTGCAATTAAACTCTCCAGAGCTTTCCCACAAACCTGATTCCTTTCAGCAGCACATCTCTCCCCAGTTACATTACTGTGCTATCTTTCAAGATGCTGTGCATATGACCGAGTACTTATTTTAGAGTCAGGAAAGGATTTCTTCTCATTAGGCCAAATGCTTAAGGTACCACTAGTAATAGTCAACCACTCTTGCTTCTGCCTTTTGCAACACCACAGCAGGAAGATCCTCACAATGTATGGCTGTCATGCAGTGCAATTAATAGAGGAAGAGCCCTTCTTCAGAGATAATGGCATCAGAGATTTCATTACTGAACCACTGTTGACAGAAGAAGAGATTTACAATAATCCCGCTGTGACTCTCCCACACAACTGACAGGTTAGGTGCATTTAAAAAGGGATGGAGATCCTGGAGAGTAAAAGCATGAGTGATGAATTCCTGGCAAAAGAACAGCAAAATGCACAATGGAGAGAGAAAGGAGAGGGCACCTTTTCTCTGCACAGAAGGAAGGAAAGTTGCAGTATGCCCTGTAAATCTGTTCCTGTGTCAGTCATTCAATTGCCCATATTGCACAGCAGGCTACTGCCAGGCCTGGCCCTGGGATGTTGCATAAACTAGGGCAAACTAATCTACTGTTTGTCTACCCTCTCTAAAAAAAAAAACCAAACCAAAAACAAAACAAAAAAATACCCATAAACAAACTGCAGGATACATGTCTGCCCATTGCCAAACCTACAAAAAGTCTATGAAACTTTCTGAGGTCTTGATGGAAGAGGAAAAATGTAGAATAGCAGAGACTCCTTGAGAAGAACCAATGCACCCAGTTATCCAGAGGGAGAAAGGGAGGGAGGGGGATATCCTTGCAATTATATAGCAAAATCCTAAAGGCCTGCAATTAAAAGCCACATTAGTCCTACCCCTAGTGACCCTGAATCAGGTCAGTATGTATGCAGGGAGACACAGAACACACACACATTTGGTTTTATGTGACATGCCCAGTAGGAAAAGTGTTTCCTACAGTTTATACTTTTGAGTCAGACTAACATAAAATAAAGATATTTCTGAGGGCTGAGAAAATCATGATTCATGTGTGACCCAGACATGTTACAATTTTCTTCATCTACATCCAGAACAACAGAATGGATGCCACACAGCATTCGATACACATCAGGCCAGATCCTTGGCAGTGACCAAAACACACACAGCACTTCCCAGGAGATGATTTATGCAAGTGTCTCAAGCCCTTCCTTTGCAGACGCCACTTTTGCACGTACACATTCCTGTAGTGCCTATGGATGAACTCTCCTCAAGCACAAAGTGCTATAGTGCACACAGCGTTATCCTCAGTTCCCCCTATCCAACAGAAAACTAGCAGGAGCTGAAACACAGAGGACCCACAGGTGTCTGTGCCTGACAAAACCTTGTTTATGCAGGGGCAAACAGCTCTAAAAGGAGTTGACCTTCTATGTGAGGTTTACGATCACTACTAGACTGGTAGCATGGGGCAGGGGAGGGGAAACAGGAGAGTGCACACAGGGAGATGGGGTCTGCTGTGTACCAAGAAAGCATGGTACCCTCTCCCAAAACTGGTGGTGTACATGACCGAGAGTAGTTACTTTTTGGGTAAGGGAAGGTAACAGGAGGATGAAACAAACCTGTATTTGTTGGAACAAGAGTATGATGCTGCATAGGGAAAGCCTTATTGATCCTTGCACAAAAAAATGCTTTTGTTTCATGAATCAAGAAGTGACAAGATACTTAACAGTCAACACTGTCTTGTCACAAATTAATTACGTCAAATCAGCCTAATCTCTTTGTATGCCAGACAAACATACATCCTGGGAAAAAAAATGGAAATAAGTAGATGCCAGACTTCTTGACTTCATTACATCTTTTGATACTGTTTCATACTACATTTATATCAGCAAACTAGGGAAGCACTGCCTAAATGAAAACAACACAGGAGTACAAAACATGAGGAAAACCACATTTACAAACAATCTATGCCATAATTTGAAGAGGTATCAAAAGAAGGCTTGCAGGGGGCTGTCCTCAGTACATCAATAATCATTATTTTTAGTACTGATTTGGGTAGTAAAACAGAAAATATTTTTTTTTTTTATATCAGCAGGTCACATTCAACTGGTTGGAGCATTAGTACACAGGAGGCCAGGCTTAGACTTTAAAATGGCCTTAAACTGGAGGTAGAGTCTGATAAATAGAGAGATGTTATTCATCAGGGACAACAGCAAGAAAGCACACCTGACTATGAATCATTACGCACAGCAATAATGGGAAACAAATGGCTCGCTCTGCTACCTAAAGGTCCCGGGGCCTCCTGTGGATCCAAGGCATGAGTCAGCAATATCATAATGTGAAAAAATAGGCAACAGCCATATGGGAGTAAATGAATCAAATTATCAACAGCAAAGAGAGTAACTTAAGTTCTGCCCAACACCAGCAAGGCCCCCGCTGGAATATTATGCCCAGACCCCTTCAGACCAACAAGGGAAAGAGTACAGAAGGGACCAACGTCAAAGAATGGGAATTCATCCAGAAAGTGTAACACAAAAGGAGAATTAATGAACCATCCTCTCTATTTTAGCACAGACATTTAGGTAGCTAAAGCTGAAGAGAGGAAATGGAAAAAAACCCTCTACTCTCCATGCCCCTGGCAGACATGGCAAGAAGTAACAAGATAAAGCTGTTGATTGGAAGACTTAAGTAAGACACTAGGAAAAAAATTCTAATGGCAAAGAGAGTTTAGCATTGTAAAAAGGTTAATAGCCAAGATAAGATCACCAGTAGTGCAACTTCTGCAAAGTTAGACAACTGCTTGTCAATCAGTAGCTTCAAAACCCACCTCACACCTGAGGAAAACGCTTGTCACTATGTCACCTCTATTCAGAGGTATTGGACAAGCATTTCAATCACAAAAATTACTAAGGGTTGGTATTACCAATTAGCCAAACAGCAGAAGGACATTTTCACTCCCGGTGTGGAACTGATACCACATATACAGAATTATTTTTACAACTTTGGCAATATCAATTTAGTCAAACCTTAGATATATTGAAAGGGAACACATGGAAAACCCCTGCACCAATTTCACTGTTGCTTCTGATCTTTAGAGATACACAGTTGCCTCTGTTGCATGCAGCATTACCACCTATTTGTACAGTGGAAAAGAAGTTGCATAAAACTGCAGGAGTTTTTCTCTAAACATATTCTTCAGCTGCAAGCTGTCTCAACAACACCCAGAGCTACGATTTAAACATAAACCTAATAAAAAAAAAAAAGTGCTTTTCTTTTCCAACTTTTTCTTGTATTTAAAAGACACTGACAGTATTTGGAAACCCAAGGTTTAAGTATTCTTTATACAGTAGAAAAAAAACACCCTTAAGAGTGTTATTTACATACCCTTTTAGGCTTTTTTTCCCCCCCAAGCTGACAAAATGGTCTACATGGGCACAAGCAATGATCTACCAGGTCTAAAAATATGTGTTTATCAGGAAAGGGAGCAGAAGCCAGAGATTCTGAAGAAAAAGTGAGTGAGCGTATGGACAGATAGACAGCAAGTCCTCTGAACACATCACTTGAAATAAATAACAGGAAATTAGTTGCAACATCTGCCAAATTTCTACCTTTAGGATTGACTGAACAAGTAAGTAAACCAATCTACCCATCTCCAAACAAATCCCACCATTTCACCAAAGTCAAAGTTACCTCCTCCTTGGAGCACACAGCTCCAGAATACCACTATGTAAACCTGCAGTTTAAAAACTTTTTTCTCAACCTGGCTGCTCTTGAGATTTCTTTACTACAGCTCATACCTCCTTTCCAAGTTTAGCTCCTCCCAGGCAGTTTAAGCCCAGTAAGGCACCAATAATTAATGTATAGGATTACTCTTCTTAAATAGGCTAAAAATCCTTTTGAAAGGGCTATACAGCATCAGTAAATAATAACAGAACAATTATCTACTTTTTTCCATTTCTTGCCTTCTAAATATTTCTCTTATACCAAAAAGCATGTCGTTATTAGTGATTACATTTTCTGCTCCCCTTAATTCTAGCTGAAAATAAGAAAACCATCCAGAATTTCACCACGCTGTTTGACAGTCTAGGACTTATTTCACAAGTCTCCAAACTGGAAACAGAAGGCATGGGGGTGGGGGGAAGAAAGAAAGAAAAGAAAAGAAAAAAACTTAGAAATGAGGTACAGATCAATTTAGCAGTATTTGGATGGCAACATTAACTGGGGAGACACCCACAATCCCCACAATCTCAACAGCCCATTCCAAGAAAAAGACTATTACCAGTTCATGAAAATAGAAGCTAATAAAAATATATTTAAAGAGCCATTTAGATCAAGGCAATGTTTCAACCAGAAACCACAATGGTTACATATTTTGATTTAGTACTTTGAAAACAGAATTGTAGATCCTCGGCAAAACCCTCAGTCTGTTCCCAACCAAATCAACAGCAAAATTTCCACCGACTTTCATGACAGGAGGTAACAGGTCCAGACCCTACGCACCTGACAGAGTTTATCACAAACACGCTTTTACTTTTGAAAATCCGACTATAGAAAAGGCAACTGGTAACACTGCTTGAACTGCAGAAGTTTCCTCTTGTATCAAAGTGCTATTTACCTACCAACATACAAGTTTCAGTTACATATTCTGCACAGACATCTTGCTTTCAAGCAGCTAGCAAACAGACTGCAGGGAAGTACAGAAAGACAAAAATTCAGTGCTGCAGTCTGTTAAGAAACATTACCAAATCCCTGAAACTAAAACCTAAATATTCATACATGCCCCTAAAACCATGCAATATAAAACTCATAAACACTGCTCTGTTAACATATTAATCTTTGTCTGTGTGATATACATAATCACTAGTAGATAATAACTATTCAGGTAACTATCTGAAAGAGTCTGCAGAAAAGTTCGGTGGTTTGGCTTTTTTTGTAAATGCAACATTTTGTAAGACAAACCTCCACTAAAATAAAGAAGCAATCAAAAAGCAGTAACATTTAGAATGGAGGGTTTTTATCTTTTGTCAGAAGCAGCCAGATAAGTAAAACAATGTATCAGCAAATAGTAAGGAGGGAAAAAAAGAAAAAAAGGCAGCAGGAAAAAAAATAAAGCAAGCTTGTACTACTAAAGAGCCAAGGTAAGTTCTTAGAGGGACTGGCTAAAGCAGTGAGATGTTACTGAAAACACCTGAATCATTCTGAAAGTCATTCTGAAGACACCACCTCTAAAAGATCATAACAGAGTTCAAACACCATGTTTAATTTAAAGGAAGAAAAATGCCACCACTTCAGTTAAAAATAGCACACCTTGAAAATTTTAAATTAGACACTTATGAACTGAAAACCATCACGTACATGAAGTGTATATTCATACTGCACAAACTATCAGGGGAAACAACAAAAAAAGGAAGATTATTAAGTTAGAATGTGCTAAGGAAGACATTGGTTTTGTCCAGTTGTACAGAAATTTCAAATTAGAGAAAAACATATTTCCACTGTAAATACGACAAAGGAGGCAAGAAGAAGAAAAGAAAAATCAGCTCTTGAAATTCCTTTACTACCTTTGCCTTGAATTTCATTCATATTTATTGAAAGTATGAAGCTATTTCTTATTAAAAAGATGTTAATTTCCTTACACCTACAGGAAGAAGTGTGTTCAGCATGAAGGAATTTCTGCCTTATTTTCCAAATCTAGATCAATACTATTAACTATTACATCAATTTCAGCCACTGAAAGATCTATAAGACAAGTACTATGAAAACAATTAGTTCTTCTGGACAAATCTGTGCTCCTTCCAAAATCATCACACACAGAGGAAAGATATACTGCAGCAGCTTATTTCCTGTTAGACACCATAGGAATTGATTTAATGAATCCAGTGGTTGCATAAGCAGTTCTTTTTAACATACGTAGGATTAGAATAGAAATTCTCTTTTAAGTAAGTTTCCAGCTCTAAGGTGAAATAATTCCTTAGGGAAACACCTCACGCCTTTACAACTTCCTATATAGATGAATTAATACTTGCTACTGATGGCTTATACAAAAAGCACCTGCTTTTGTAAGTGATGTAGTATTTTGTAAAATACACACCGCCCACACTGTCACATACTTGCTACAGTATCAGTACAAGCCAACTTCAACAAGAGATTCAGACTACTTCTAATTACAGCAATTTCTGCTTTCATTAATTTGCATAACACTTACCTATGACAAATGATACTGCAGGTTATCTAAGAATCATTGGAAAAATATCCCAAACTGGTTCAATCCTGCACAGTTTTACTCATACTTCCAGAAGTAAATGAGCACTGAAGCCACTAGCCTGGAAGTATGCAGAAGCAAGCCTGGCTCAGCTGATTTCCATTGCTACCTGAGAGCAATTAAGTTAGTTCCTTTCACTTTGCAGCATGTGCATGCCTTTCTATCAAAAGGAATAAAATCATTTTCCTGGGGAATTATTGCATCAGGACCCAAACTACTAATGAAAGGAGAATTTTTCAATATTTCTTCAAACACTGAGTTTTTAGACCACAAATCTGGGCAATAAAGTCAAATGTTTAGAATAATTTTGCCATAACCTTTGCTAGGGATACTAATGTTACTTCTCAAAAGTGATACAAAATGGACAACTGGGTTTTTTTGGTTTGGTTTTGACATTATTGGCAAGGACACACACATTTCATTACTTCTAGTCACTGCCTGCATGAAATACGACCTTACTGTATGTAATTTTTAGAGCTGGACAGAAACCAGCTAGTGATATTCTTGTCAAACTTCCTCTTGCTCCATCCTACTCCACAAGCTACAGAGCATTATTTTTACCACTGTGTAAATATCAAGTATATGTGAAAATCCGCTCTTAGCAACACCTTATTTAGAAGTTATCACAGGAAAGTCCAACAAATTTTCTTCACATGAAAATAACAAAGCAGGTGAAATCAAAATCGCTCTTTTTCCAGATCTCTTGGTATAATTTCAGTCACATTTCCTTATTTTTTCCTTTTTCTCCTTTTTTGGATGTTAACACTTTAAAATGAGTAAACCTTTTTGGTTAGTAATTTCCACAGTTCCACTTATTAACCCTTGAGCTTCTTCAGAGTAGTGTTTTAAAATGAGACCTCCTTGTGATGTTTGGTCTGATATGAGAGAGAATATAGATTCAGAGGCTGAAAATAGTCACTCATTCTTATCTTTAAGGTAAAAATTTTAGTATAGGAACTAGCACGTGAAGATTTGTGACAGACCTTCTCAAGGGCAAATTCAATTCTTTATGATTCTTTATTCAAGTACTTCTCATTTCCTAGCTATAGAAAAACATCTGCTAAACTAATAGCTGGATATTTAGGGCAAAACCTTAACTACAAGATGTACAAATGGTCAGAGATGCATTTGTAAAAAAATTTTCAACACAGTAGAACAACAAAGTAAAAAACTACTAGTAGAGCAAGTTTAAACAAAATTTGAAGAAAAACATTTTGGCAGCCACTAAACAACTGGACAAGATTTCAGAAATGCTGAAATTAGAAGCAATTATCATGATCACATGATTAGCACTAAAAAATTGTGCCAAAAAAAAAAAAAAAGCTTTCAACATTTTTGTATTGAACTCAGAATTTTGATGAGGTTACAACTTATTTTTTTAACAGTACATTCTGTCTTGCTTCAAAAAGACAAATACAGTCCCATAAATACAGTCCCATACAAATGTTTGAAACCTGTAATACATCCTCCTCTTCCTAGAGCAATCCCTTCCTTCTGCCACAATACCGGGGCCAGAGGGATTTTGGATAACTGCAGCCTGCGGCATTGTTAAGATTGAAATTCATAAGATCGAAGTTTAGATCTTTACTTTTATGAGAACAACCTGGGCTCAGCCACCTGTGCTGATCAACGGCAAGGCAGCTGGGGGCACTGAGAGCAAAGGAGAGAGAAGTGATGGCCCCACTCTTCTGAGTGGGAGAGAAAGCTCCTCTTCTCATCAGAGCATGGGCGAGGAAAGAGCAGGATCCAAATCAAAGCCTGAGACTCAGGGGCAGCAGGAGAGAGATATGGAGTGAAACACATACAGGGCTTGGAATGGGATGGGGTGTAGTGGGATGGGATCAAGTGAGAAAGATGCAGCATTGTCTCAAGCTGTACAAAAAGGTATCACTGCATCAGTCCTGTCTGTCCACCCAAAGAGATCATGGTTAACACTCCTCAGTTTTGCTGAGTGCATGTAGATGGGGGAGAAAAAGGCTAGGGAGACCTAAGGCAAAAGATGTACATTCTTGGGTAGGAAAGAGGTTGCTTTTAGGGAAGAAGATAGTGTGTCTTGAGGCAGACTTAAGGGAAATGATTTAGGAGAAGTCAGGGAATGGGTAGCTCTAGGGTACACAGAAGGCTCTCGGACAGCAGAGTGAGGAGATGTGGAGCCAAGGGACAGAAGTTTGCCAGGGCAGAAGAGTTGCTCCCAGCAAGCACCGGTCCACAAACCAAGGGCACTGATGCAGAACTGGCACCCACTCATTTCGGTTTTCGAGTGTTTTTTTTTTTCTCTATGAATATTGACTTACTGAGGTTTTGGTTTACACTGGCTTTTGGCCTTCTTCACAGCATGAATAGCCTAGCTCCAGCTCTCAGCCATGAAGTTCTCAATGCCTTTTTCTGCTAATAAAAATATTTCCTTCTGTGCATATGAGAGCATGGCCAAGTGGCTACTTAACTAACTCTGGGAAAAACACAGTGTAAGCTTTTCTTAGTCCCTGACTGAAAGGCAGGATTTTTTCCAGCTTTTTAAGTCTTTCCTTAACCACACCAAATTTACTGTGTGGTTTCTGAGGTACAGACATCACAACTGGACTTAATTCCCCCATAAAGTTCTGACTGATGTCATATTCAGTGATAACACCACATCCCTGCTTCAGGGTGTGTATCCTCAAAACCAGTGCAATTCTTCTTGGGAAAAAATAACTTGGGGAAGTTGTACACTTGTACCTGGTTTTAGGTTTAATCTGCTACCTGTTATGGCCATTTCTCCCTCATTGTAAGTTACCGAGGGGGCAGCTATAAACAACTATGTGTACTTGACTCCAGCTAAGTGCACACTAGTGCAGATTTCAGAGACTACCAAACATTTACTCTCGCGCAAACTCATGAGATCTGTGTTCAGAAGTCTGCCTTGCTGGTGTTCAAGCTGCTAACAGAGATATTTACAGCTCTGAAAAGTTTTGCTTTTTTTTTTATTATTATTTTTTTTTGCATCCTACTGTTGTATTTATTGTTCACATCATCCTGTTCTCACCTCCCACAATCACAGTCGGTAAGGGTGTGCTTGTTAGCTGATTTAAATTTGAACACTTCACACCAAACTCAGCATCAAATGAAATCACTGGCAAAACCCCCACTGACTACACTGGGAATAGGACCAACTGGAGGAGCAAGGCTCCCGTGAGAGGCATGCATCGCTGTCATTCACATCCTGCTGAGTCTGTGAGAACCAGGATGAGATACTATTTTACAGCCCTTCTACTTGTGTTTCATGTGACACACCACTAGTCTTTTGTTTTGCAAAATCATAATAAAAGTTTTTTACTATCTGCAAGTAACAAACTGAAGAGGCTGGATGAGTCACTGGAGACGGTTTTGGGCCAGCTCAGCTTGCAGACTGCCAGTGTCAGGGAAGGTTCACCCGAATCTCCCCTTCCTGCTGCACAGCCGCTCCCAAAATAACGCAGCAGTGCTAAACATAGTGCCGCCGTGCTCTTTTAATAAACGACAATTCCTGCAGCATGTACATGCCACCACATTTGTCAAGATAAGCACATCAATATGAGATGTCATATTAGCCTAGACAAAGAGATTGAACCAGATAGCTTTGTCAAACACCAAGCAAAGGGGCTCATTGAAACTGACAAAGCAAGTAATTTAAAAGTTGAACCTACCAATGTAGTCTTAACTCATTCCATCCTCTCCTGCTTTGGAAGAGTCTCAGACCAGTAAGTGAGCTCCTGTAAGTGATACAATAAATTCATTCCTAATCTGCAATAACAATATTCCTGTCACTTCAAACCCCTCTGCTGCACTTTTCAAAAATTCCGTAAGAGCTGTCAGTATGTTTCAGATTATACATATGGATCTATACATACCTTAGTGAATAGGGACTTTTCATAATGACATATGCACACAGAGTACAACTAACAGGCAAAATTAACAGGCATAACTAATTGCCATATAGCCAAGTTACTGGTTATTCCTTGATCACTTTTCTGTTACACATAAAGAAGTTTACTCTTAATCATAAGGCAATGGACAAAGATGCCACAGTAGTGGGTCCCAACCTTCATCTGTCTGAAGTTTTTCATTACTTTAGGCAAATTCTTCAATTTCACATCTGAAATCAGGGATGCAGCTGACCTATATATTATGGTATATGTGAGACAGTGATATTGGTCATGCAAAAAACTAGAAATACGGTTTGCAAGATTACTCTGTTGGTGAGAAATTATCTTGGTTTCTTTGGTATTCCTCACACGTGGTTGTGTGTACAGGCTTCATCATCCTACATATGTCAGAGACAGAAGCTCTGGGGGTGGGGGTATCAACAGAAATATTTTTCATAAAATGTGTTTTCTCCTCAGAAAGAGTTATGAACACCAAATGTCTTATAACAGGACAGGTTTATAAGTGTGCAGGGGTGAAATTGGTAGTTAGACTTTTGTCACAGCACTGCTGGTGTCCCTGTTGAGGTGCAGTACACACAAAACCTCACATGATATGAGAAAATTCAGTTCAACTTTGTACCACTGAGTTCTGGCTGAATCATGTCTTTTGGGGGAAGAAAAAGCCTTTGGGGAACCTCAAAAAGCCAAGCATTTCTCTTTTGCCAGGGACCTGTAAGTTTAGCTTTACCTTCAAACTTAGAGCCATGTGAAGGACGAAGGAAGGATCACCCTTCCAGGGCAGCTGCTGCACTCGCAGTGGCAGGCTGCTCAGCCCCACACTCAGAGCTGGGAGCCACACGTTCCTCTTCCCCTCTGCCAGCCCCCACCACGGCCAGAGCTGAGAAGGTACACTGAACATGACCACAGAAAGTGGGGAGAAGGCTGTGGAGTTGATACTGTCCTCTCTCAGGATGCCACCTTTAATATGCCCTGTGGGATCTTCTGCCCCTCAAAACTGAGAGATAATGAAACCCAGGAAGATTTACATTCAACACTTCCAGAAGAGATTGAATACACTTTAAAATATTCAGGAACAATTCAAATGCAAATACAGCACGGTACTGTATTATTCATTTTCTGCAATATTTTGCCTTAATGGTCTGACTGGAAGAAGATCTTTTCCAATTTGTATTTCTGTGAGTTTAATAAACCAGGACTTGGAAATAAATGCCCAATATACAAGGTGCTGTATTTCCTTTAGAAGAAAGCAGACTTAGGAAGTCAAAGGCAAATTCAGTGCTTTCTTATATAAGATACCTTTTCACCTCCTGAACATTGCTTGTAGCTTTGCTAATTTATTGCCATGAAAATATTGTTACTACTTAATGCACTAGAACTTTTGTCAATAGGCAGCTTTCCCCAAGGCATATTTGAGAACGCTCTGCTAATCAGAGTTGCAGTTATTCCAAAGCAGCCAGGTCTTTAGAAAAAGGTTCATGTTTAATTCTAGCATAGGTGAGTGTTGCCATTTCTTCAAAGCACAATATTTTTAATTCACTGAATTCACCTCTGTAGATATGTAAAGTGCTGACTACATTACATTACCCAGCCCGAGATTCAGCTTGAAGCAGTGTATTTCAAAGCAGTATTGCTGGCATCTTTACCTCTTAACATTTAACTTATGTGAAATATTCCTCATTTTGTAGTGGCAAGGATTAAACAAAGATTTAATCAGAACCACAAATCTGTGCTATATCATCAGCACAGAACTTAAAAAAATGTGGTTGGGTGTTTAAGCAGATACTCACTTGGATCTAACTTCTTACTTTTCTACATCTGCTTGAACTCTTGAGATTATGACCTCAAATGCAGCTGAGTTTTTAGTGTTTGTTTTCCAAGCATGCTGATAATCATGAACAGCACAGTGAAAGACAATGAGGTCACGTACATACACATATGTCACACTACAGTTTTAGTCTCTCTAATAAAAATTGAAATCTACATGAGTAAAACTTTACTGAGGCTAAGAAAATCATCTTAATTGGTATGGGAGCTTTCAATGCATGTATGGTTTTTGTGATTTTTAATGTATTTGCAGTTCTCTGCAGATGAAAAACTGAACAAAGTTCCTCAAGAAACAGGTCAGGCCATTTATTTCAATTAGAAATAGTAATGAAATTCCAGTAAACTATTAAATGTCACTTAATCTATATTTGAGATAAATAGAATACCTAATTTATCTTGGCATGTTGCACAACAAGGTACTCGTCTTTATATTGACAAAACCGGTGTTCCTCTGCTTTCTCTACCACAGCGACATTTAGTGACAATACTCCTGCTCAAACGCAGCATGGACACAACCTGTTTTGCAACAAGCCCACCAAGGCAAGAAGTGTCTTTGTATGGAGGTAAAGGCTTAGTTTCCTGTGATTCAGCTGGTTCAGGTCAGTGCTGCATTCTCCTTCGTTCATGCCCACTGGAACCCGGGGAGGCTGCTCATTTTGATTTTGCTTTGCCATAACTTCATTCCCCAGAACTTCTACATGGCAAAATAATACTAATACTATTCCTACACTGCACATAATTAAGTTCCTAATTAAGGACAGAATTACCATCATCAAGGATAATTTTTTAAAGCAGCTAGATGTTTTGAGAATACACAGATGTTACACTTGACTCAGAAAGGTACCATGGGTTCTTGTTTGAAGGGTGTTCAATCCCATCACCTCCACAAGATGTTCCTTAGATATATGAGACTTATAAGGCTATCAGCCAGCAACTGCATGTGTGCAACTAAAACAGAGGGCTGTGAGTATTAAGAAGCATTACTAACATGGAACAAAATCTGACTTCTGTAGAGTTCTTCTCAGTTACAGTTACATTCCTTGAGTTATACCTGAAAAATATACAAGATGCAATTTCAGGAGGTGAGACCTTGTTCTAATTCTCCATGGAAATAATCAAGATGGCTTGTGATAATTCTCCATGACTGAAGTCACCCCCACACATGGCTCCAATTCAAAGTTTGCACATCTTTAAGAGATTTATATTAAGCTCTGCTAAGTAGTTAGTAATTTCTGCTGACTGTAATCAAAGTTAAACTAAAATCTACCATGCCAGTACATTTCTATCCTCCCCACTCTGATATTTCACCCTTCAACTGAAAACACAGCAACAACATTGGAAGGACAGCAAAAGGATGCTTTTAGCATCTCCACAGCCACATCCAATACTCATTTCTGATCTTTTGACAAGTCTAGGGCTCAGGCAGCTAGCAAAAGGCTATAAACAAGACAGAGGAGCAGCATTTCCAGTTCTCAGGGATATTTTCAAGTAGAACTCCTAAACTGTCTGAGAACCACATAACTGAACACATGAAGTATTTTTCAGGAAACAAGTAAAATCCAGATACATATGAGTATTCATACATACATGCACAAGTATGCTCCTCCATTCATAGATACTACTTTCCATTCATAGACAGTAAGAGGAAAAGATGATGGCATTCCCCACATAAGCCATGAAGGGAAGTAGGAGGCTAGTTAGCAGCTCAGCAGCACCAGAAATGCCAACGGACATCAAATAGGTCAGTGTCTAGTGCCCTACTTCAGGATATCCACTGACTCTCTGTAGGTGGACACGTGATAAATGTATTAGAAAACTTGACACAGACCTCAACTGCTTCTTTAATCCTGTGCACAGCAAAGAATACATCCCATTTTTTTTGATATGCATAAGTCTGTACACTGCATGTTCCATACAAAAAGTATAATACAGGTTGCTTAAATTATATCCACATTTTTCTGTTTGGTTTTTTTTTTTTTTTTTTTTTTAAGAGACACAGTTTTGGCTCTTTTCCAAATGAAAGAATACAGTATGTTGTTTTTCTTGCTTTAAACAACATCCAGTGAATAATGTACAGTGACATGATCTTTTGCTATTCCCTTTAAGCTGTTTTGGAGATGGATTGCTATGGTGGGTGCCATTCAGAATAACACATGTTGAGCAACACACTCCAATTTTGCCAGCTTTATGGTTTCTTACAACATGCTATGATGTGAAGTGATTCACAGTGAGGAGATGGAGAAAGTTTCTCTATTACTGTAAAAAAATGATGTTATATGCATTTATCGTCCAAAATAAATACACTGACACCACAGGCTGAAATAAAACTAGGTAAGTAAGCTTGGTTCCTCTTTCTATTTCAAAATACTGCATTTAGATTTAAGTCAATTAAAGCTGAGTGACACTTTCTGTGCAAGATGAGCTTGCCCTGACAGTTAATCCACACTATTATCAGACTGATCAAATTCAAATAAAGTGAGCTAATGAAGAAATCAACACTAAAGATTTCAATTTCCTTGATGTTATGTCTAGCATCTTAGAAATTTTACAATTCCTATGGAAGAGGTATAGAAACGAGAAGATAAGAGGATTTGCTTGGTAAGACAGAACCAGTGACTATGAACATACACAAACTCAAAAGGAAGAAGTGAAATGTATCTGTGGAGGTGGGCAATGCACTGCAGCTACACTGATAAGCCAGAATTTCCATAGCAGTTATTTTATATAAGACATGTAATAGTAATTTCAGAAGGGTGCCAGTCTTGAAGTGATGTAGCACTTCAAAAGCGGGGGTGGGGGGTGGGGGTGGGGGTGGGGGAGGAAAGATGCTGTACTTAGACTAGATGTTCATGGATGTTTGGTTAGATTAGACTACTATCCTATCAGATTTGATACACTGCCTCTGACAATGTCATTAGCCAGATGTTTCAGGAAACGAGAACAAATATCTCACACCATTCAACTGTGCTGTACTTGAAAGTGCCTAGTGGCCCTCGATCACTGAGCTGTTAAAAAATTTGAGTCCTGAAACTTACTGTCCTCTCAGCCTTATTATCTACACCTCCGCATTGTTCTCTAAGCTGAATTTTACTCATTATCCTCACACCTAGATCCCCTACAGCAGATAATTAATTCTCAATTTTAATTCCTCATATTTCTGTAAACCCAGAACACCAGACTTCCCCGTCACCTTCCTTCAAGTACCCACAAGTTGAAGGTCAACTGCAACTGCTCAGTCTTTCCGAAAAATCAGACCTCATATAATTAAAGAAAATATAGGCAACTTGGGTCATCAAACAACTTTGAAGCACTTAATTCTGAACTCTGAAGCAACCATGCACCATAATACCCTATTTTCTTTCACAAAGCATTTTCTCCTCCATGCCACTATTCATTTAATTCTATTGCTTTATTTACTCTATGTATGGCGTTTTCAGCAGGAAACCCACAGAAAAGTTTAGACACAACATTTCCTATCTTCTAGACCACATTAATCTTACATTTTAACCTTTTCAAAAGGTAAGAATTAGGTAAATATTGGGGTTTCATCAAACTGGAATGTACTCTTCCGAGACCTGCACTTTCCTGGCCTTTCAGCAGCCTACGTATACTGGAGATAGTCCGACCTGTGCCGGAGCAGCTGATGAATCGTTTTGACATTCACCAGTCACCACCATCCTCCAGTAAATAAATCCAGGCAACAGAAGGAGTTGTTCCTCCAGCCAGATTACCACTTGCTTCATGAGCCATTTCACCAACAGAAACTGACACTAAACCATGACCTTTAACAACAGATGAGGGAAGCCATCACTCTCCAACACAATGGAAAAGTTTCACAGAAAAAGAAAAACAAACAAGCAGCCAAACCATTCAGACCGTGCTGTCAGTTTCAGTCTTCACGCCCCAAACCACCCCTGGACTAAAAGAACCGGTTAATGAAAAAACACATCGAGGCAAACCCAAGAGGCAGCGCGATGCTGCACCACCCTGTGAGCCCGCATCAGGGCAACGAGCGCCGCCGGCCCCGACCTGTGCCGGCCCCGCTCGCCCCGCACCTGGCGGGGGCCAAGTGCCCACCGCGTGTCCCTCCGAAAACGCCACCGGCGCAGCTGGAGACGCGCAGCAGTGCCCGGCAGAGGGGACCGGGCCCCGCTGGCCGGCGCCCCCCGCCGCTGCCTGGAGGAGGGCTCGCCCACCCCCCTGCCCCCCCGCGCCCGGCAGCCACGGCCCCGCCGGGGGGGCAGCGGCCGGCGGGGACCCTCTCACCTGGTTGGAGTAGGGGGGTTTGCTCAGGTTGATGCCGTCGCGGATGAGCTTGTCCCGGATCATGATCTTCAGCTTCAGCCGGGGGTAGGCGGCCAGCCCCCCGCCGCCGGCTGCCCCCCGCCGCCCGCCGGGGCGGTGCCGGGGGGCCGCCCCCCGCCGGGCCTCATCCTGCCCCACCGCCCGCCGGGGGCAGCGCCCGGCCGTGGGGGGCGCCGGCCGCGGGGGCGGCGGCGGCGGCGGCTGCGGCTCCAGGGTGAAGTACAGCCCCGCCGCCGTCTCGTCCGCCTCCTTCAGCCGCCGCACGGCTTCGTGGATCCGGCGCCGGTGGTGGGGCACGGCGACGCCGATGGCATCCAGGTCGGGGTCCCCGATCTGCTTGCAGACCTCCAGGTCGTCGTAGCCATTGTCGACGAAGGACTCCGCGTACTGGGGGAGCTGCAGGGTCTTCAGCCACTCGTAGACTATGTTGGTGCACATGCTGGCTCCAAAATAATGACTGCAACTTTCAGCACCGAAGCCAGCCTCCCCCTTTCCACTCCTCGCCAAAAGAAATAAACCCACAACAACCACGATGCAACTAAAAGGTCTCAAAATCGAGGTCAAGAATCAACATCCACCAAGAGGGAAAAAAAAAATATCCTTACAGCAGATCAGGAGGGCATCGCCAGCGCTGCTGAAAGAACCCCTCCTGTTTATTCTGCCTCCTGTTTGCCTACCACCAAGTACGGCCGCTTTCTGTCACCGGAGAAGGGAGGCTCGGACTAGAGAGAAGCAAAATATAAGGGTGCATCCCCTAAAATCCCAAGTCGCTGCTGCACAACATCCACCCACTTTATCTGGAAGTAATTCGCAGTCGCTGTCTTCTTCCCCCCTCTTCCTTTCAGTGTTAGTTTCTGTTTCTTCTTGTGTCTCACCTTCCTGCGCTTTGTCGCATGATGAATCTGTTTACTATGTGTAGCTGCTTTGGTACACGGTCATGTTGGGGGAGAACCGAGCGCAGGACCCCGCACCCTCGCCCAGCACAGGCAGGGTGCCCGTGCGCGGTGCCCTCCTCCCCCGTCTCTCTCCCGGCAGCGGGTGCACACGGCGGCTTTTGCTTTCCTTTTAAACGGGTCCTTTCGGATTAAGAGGAAAAAGAAAGGATGGAGAAAAAAAAATTAGAAACCCACTCACTTTTCCGAGTTACTTTCCCAGTTCCCCTTCACCCCCGGGATGATGGTTAAATGCGCTTCGCCGGCAGCGAGCCCAGAAGCGGCTTTCGCGGCTTTCCAACCCCACTTTCCCGGTGCTGCTGCTGGCGGTGCCCCCCTGCCCCCCCGGGGCCCGCAGCCCTGCCCCTGCCGCGCACAACTTTCCCCGCTCTCCGCTGCGGGCCCTCCCGCCGCTGCCCGCAACCGCCCGCGGGAGGCAGCGGCGGGGCCGTGCGGCAGCCGGCGCTCCCTGCATCCTCCGGCGGTGGCGGCGGCGGCGGTCTGCGACAGGTCGCTGCGCTCCCCCCTCCGCCCCGACCGGCGGCCGCGTCGTCCCCTCCCTGCCCGCCGTACCCCGGCGCGGTGCTCCCCTCCCGGGTCCTCCTTCCTCCCCTACCCCTGAGGCGCCTGACGCGCCGCCAGCAGATCTCCTCCGGCTCCTCCCGGCGCTCCGGTGCGGCTGCTCCCCGCTCCTCCTCCGCGCCCGTCACCCCGCTGCCAGCCCCCTGCCCCGGCTCCCCCCAAGGCCTTTCCAACTTTCCCCGCCGGCCGCCCGCGGCCTCCGCCGCCGGCCGCCCCCCTGCCGACCCGCCGGGGGCGCGGGGAGGCGGCGTGCGGGTGTCGGGGGCACGGCAGCCCGGCCGGGCAGCGGCGGGGTCCGCCTCCACCGTGCGAGCTACCCGGCGGGCGCGCCCGTCCCCGCTCCCCCGGCAAGGGCGAGGCGCCGCGCACGGCCCGGGCAGCTGCCCCCAAGCGCCTTGGGACGGCCGCACCGACGGCTCCCCGCGGGGGCA
This sequence comes from Falco rusticolus, assembly GCF_015220075.1. Lineage (NCBI taxonomy): Eukaryota > Metazoa > Chordata > Aves > Falconiformes > Falconidae > Falco > Falco rusticolus. Next base: position 47,005,103 of record NC_051192.1, read on the forward strand.
CCGAGCCCCTTCGCGGCCGAAGGGCGACCCTTCGGCGGGGGGACAGCGGGGCTGTCGGCGGGGGCGAGCGTCCCTCCGCGTCTGCGGGCAGCGGTGAGGGAAGGCGGGAGGCGCTGGCCCCGCTCTCCCACCCGCCCCCGCCGGCTGCCCGGGGCCGGCCGAGGCGCCGCACGCTGCCCGCCGCGCTCGCCAGCAACGCCGGGCTTGCAGCGCCCCCGCCAGGCCGCCGCGGGAAGCGCCGCCCGGCCCGGCCCGTCCGCGCAGCCCCACCCGGCCCGGCGGGCGGCGGGGGCTCCCCGCTCCCCTCACCCACCCCCAGCGGGGTGAGGCGTGGGCCCGGCAGTCATTGTCATTTAAATCCAGTGCAAACCTGTTCGCTTAACGAAAATCCCCCTCCCCCCGCAGACCCTTCAGCCCGGTGCGCGGGGTACTGAGAGAGTGAGAGCATTTCGGGCTGGCCCTGCCCGTCGGTCCCGTCAGAAGGGGCAGGGACAGGGGCAGCGGCAGGTACGGGGGCAGCGGCAGGGACAGGGGCAGCGGCAGCAGCAGGGGCAGGGACGGGGGCAGCGGCAGGGACAGGGGCAGCGGCAGCAGCAGGGGCAGGGGCAGTGGCAGGGGCAGGGGATGGGGGGAGGTGGGGACCAACCTTCCATCCCCGCAGCCCAGGGCTGCCGGAGGGGGGGCACACTCGCTTTTGTAATTCGGCGGGGTTTACTTGTAACAGTTTTCTGAAGGACATTTTTTAGCAGATAGGCCCACTTTTGTCCTCGGGGTGTCATGGTAGTTCACCACAGGATTGTGTAGCATGGCAGCATTCTCACAAAGAGCACCATAATGCAAGGTGTTGTGAAAAGGTTAAATACAAGTGGTTAAAATGCAGCCTCTGGGTATAAAGCCCAAAGGGGAGAAAGGGAGGAGCAGCCTTTTATTTCTCTTGAAATCTCCTTCCATCCTTCTTTTTCTGTACCTTATTTTCCTTCCAGGCCACATCATATTTCAAACCCTCTTCTTAGGCCAGAGACAGAGATTGAAGCAGCAATTATATTCTCTTCACAGACCTGGTGAAAGACTGACAACATCAGAGAAATTAGCAAGGAGGTTCTGTGAACTGGAACTGGAATTGATGGTGTGAGAGATAGGAAAAACTGACTGGTACAGCCCATATTCATCAGGCTTATTGACAGTACATGCAGAACTGTATCATTTTTCTGTGTGTATTTTGGAAGGGTCTTGGAAGGCTTTTAAGGTATTGCAAATTTTATGCTCAGAGGTGCTTGGTAAACTGCGGGTCTCCCACCTGTAAAGGGTAGGATTCTTAGCTTCTGATGGGATGCCAGGAGGGGAAGTGGTATGTCCCCATGGGAGCGTGGAGCTTGGCAGCAGATTACAGCATTGCAAAACTCTCCGGTTGTTTGGCATTGACTTTGCTTTCACAAAATGAGTTCAACTGGCAGCAAATACAGCAAAGTTTTACATGACCTTGAAATACAGAAATGAGCTACAATTGAAAAGGAAATGTTATGTCTACCTTTTAAAAAAGACAATAGGAAGTCCAGGGAACAAAAGACCAGTCCAGCTCACCTCAGTTCCTGGGAAAACTGGGGCAAGTCTTTGTGAAGACTTACAAGAAGTTTTTGTGGGTGGTTAGGAGGGGCTGGTACTGGGGCCAGTGCTGTACTATGTCTTCATTGATGCTCTCAGTAGCAAGGTGGAGTGCATCCTCAGCAAGTTCCCAGATGACACCAAACTGAGAGAGTTAGTAAATATGTTGGGAAGCTAATTTGAGAGTGAAAAAGGAGAAAGATCACAGAGTGGCGGAGCAGGAAATGGAAAGATGTTTTGAATGATAACAGCAAATTCAGTTTGAAAACCTCCTTTACATGCCTTTTATTAAATGCAAACTTATTATTAAAAAATTATTAAATGCAAAAAATGTTAATTTCTGAGACATTGAACTGTGATTTCAATCCAGCTGAAACCTAAGAGCATGCTTGCTGATTTTAAGGCCCCTCACATCATGCATATTGTATCTATAGAACTATTAAATCGGTAGGGTGATATCACTCTAAACAGCGTTTCTTACAGTATTTGCAGTTTAATTTCAGTGGTGGAATATAGGTACTTTATTTCACCTTAATTTTAGCTTTTCTCTCGGTACACTATTTATATGCTTGTGCTATATACATGTACTAATTAAGGTGTTCATGTGTTGGAAGATGGAAGAAGCTTTCCCTGAATGCATAGGGTTCCCTGACATATGCCAGCAATAGGTTGTGCCTAAACAAACAGCGAGAGTACGAGCAATTTGTAAATGAAAGGACAAGTGGACAACTAGTATGGGTGAGATAAAGTAGTACAGGTAAGTCTGCCTTTGAGTTCCAGGAAAATCAGAAAAATGAACTATGATGAGTTAAAACCTTAAAGACGTTAGTTCCACACATCCTAGCTTCCTTCATTTAGTATAATATCCTGCTCTCATCATGCAAATAATCATCCTTTTGTCTTGGATTACTCAAGACTGTGCATAGGCTATGGAATGGTCCGTTGTCTCTGGCCTTGCCAATGGACTGTGTAAGGAAGGATGAGCATCCCAGAGGAAACCTGAACTTCGTCGTCCTAGGAGAGAGATGCAGAACATAATAAATAATATTTCCTTACCTGTTATTAGCAGGTGGGAAAAGGGCACTTCTCCCTGCTTTCCATATTTTGCCACTCAAATAAAGACCACTTCTTTCAAAGCTTATGGAGCTTAAGTTAATCAATCCACAGTTTGGTTGGAATTTATTTGTGTGGCCTGTTGAAAATTTGACACAATGGGCTTAATTTCTGAAGTGCTCCATATGACTGGATTGTCTCTAACATTTCCAAACTCAGTCTTGACTTTCTTTTATAAATTCAGCAGATAATAAAGGTAGGAAGATGTATTAGGACATGCACCAACGATACAGGATTGCTATCTTGCAGCCACAGTATATGTACATACATATGGAAAGCAAGTACAGAAATTTTGCTGTGAAGTTGCTGGTAGAGTTTTTACATATAAGCAGGTTGGTAATGGAGGGTAAGGACCAGATTTTTGCACTTAAGGGTAGCTTTCAGCAAAATGGATAGAAGTTCTCTCTAACCTGTAGTCAGAAGAACCAAGTACACATGAGATGCATGGCAGAAAAAATTACTATTTTTACTGAGGATTTTTTTTCTTCTCTGTAAGCTTTGCAGGCCCACTGTGAGGAAACGCAGAGATTCCTGGCATGTTTCATTGTGTCAGACTATATTGTTCATGTATTACCACATAAATGTGCCTGATATTGCTAAAAAGGATACAGCATAGCAATGAAAAATTTGTTTAGCAAATGTAAAGGATATTTTTAAAAAATCATTGATTTAGGTATCTGTTAAACAGAGGGCACCCTACATTTATGCACTGTACCAAGGAATGAAAAAGTTTAATCCTTGAACTTCTGTTCTGAAGGGTATTCTATTAAAACATGTTATTATCTATTGGATTACATTATCTGACAATAATATATGATAGGTTTTGCAGAGCTATGGTAACTCATTTTCTATACCAGGAGATGTTGTATATAATAATTTCGCTTGGTATGAGATAAATAAAAATGTAGCTGAATGCTAACTTACACCTAGGTACAAAATATATTAAAGGATCGTTAGAGCTGTTTATTTTTTTCTGTCTTTATCAAGAGTTGATTTTTGACCCATTAAGGAAGCAGTGTGGGCCTTTGCTCTGAATACCTAAATCCTTTTTAGTGTTTTGAACTACACACTGGTGTGTTTGATGGTTGAAACAAAGCTAGACAAGAACACTAATACTTAGAAGAGTAATCACATAGTGGATGAATAAGAGGAAGACTGAAACGGATACAATTCTAGTAAGACATTTGTGAAGTGGTTCAGCTAGGGAAGGAAGCTCAGGTTCATGCACAGAGGGAGGGAAGACCACATGATTGTGTTGCAGTGAATAATGCGCAGTGAATGAGTGCAAGCTAATACTTCTGTACTTTTCTAAATGAACAGAAGCAGATTCTCAAATACTTTTCTAGGGTTTCCACTAGGGCACAAGGTGAATAATTCACTAGAATGAATGGAACTGCTCATATACAATGGCAAATATTTGCAGAACAAGACTATTAGTTCAGGTAAATAGAGTTATTTATGCTTCTGTGAAAAGTGCTGCAATTATTTGACTGAACATGGAGTACATTGGCAGAGAATCCAGAGGAAAATAATGATGATGGTGAGAAAAGGTTTGAATTTATCCCATGTCTTATCTAAGATGTTAATCCTAAAGAATATATAGCAACAAAACTCAGCATCTGAAGGAAGATTTGTTCATGTAAACTCTGCAGAGAAATAAGCTTATGTGTAAGCTTAGAACTTCAAAAACTGGAAGATATCACGTCAACTCCCATGAGCTGTGCTAACTAATGAATAGTACTGGCTGTTAAGTATTCTGGAGACTGACTTTTCCTCATTAACAAATCAGATTACCATTATTTTAAGTACTTTTTCATGGAAGATTAGGGAAATTCAGTTTGGAAAGGACCTGTGGGGGTCACCCAGTCCCATACCCCACTCAGAGCAGGGCTACTTGCAAACTCAGATCAGGTTGCATATGGGTTTGCCTTGCTGACTTCTGAAAATCTGCAGGGGTGGAGGTTCCCTAGCCTCTCTGGGTGGTCTCTTCCAGCACTGACCCCCTCTCACCTTGAAGAATTTCTTCCTTTTGTCTAGTCAAAGCAATTGTTACCTTTGTCTCATGTCCTTTTGCTGAGAACTTCTAAGGAGGGTTTGGCTCTGTCTTCTCTGTAACTTTCCCCACAAATAGCAGAAGACTGCAGTCTGGTTCCCTTAGCCTTCTCATCTCCAGGCTAAGAAAACCAAGTTCTTCTAGCCTCTCCTCATATTTTGTCAGAAGACAGAAGTCTGAAAAGGTGCTGTTTGTGAGGTATGAAGGGTTATTTAAGCAAAAGCTCTATCACAGAAAAGAAAAAAGAGAATAATCAGAAGACTGCAGTAAGGAATTTATCTGAAATTTAAGTGTAAAAATGTAATTGTTTACAAAAACAAATCTATCGGTACTTTATGTAAACAAAGAAATGTTTTAATTTTAATGGAAACTTTAAAATATACAAAACCATGATCCCCTGCGCTATATTTACTCACTATTTTTGTAACCATTTAGTGCTCACTGAGACTATCTAACTGGGAATGTAAAAGGATCTAGCTGATGAAGCATCCCTTTTTCTCTGTCATGAAGATAAAATTATTTTGGATTTGAGACTGTATTGGAAACAGAGCAGCTATTTTATTTACTGTAGTTCTCTTTTCCCATAAAAATTTACAGGCATTAATTTAAGATCAAGTCTGTGATAACTAGAAGATCACTTTCTAAATGAAATAGAGAAGGAAATTGGATAGAAACTAGAATAAAAATCCAGATCAAGGCTATTGTTTTCCTCAGACCAAGTTCTGTAAACAGGATTCAGTCTAAAAATTTAGCCTTTTTTTTCCTCAGTAACAGAAGGAGAAAGTATAAAAGCTAAGTTTCTTCCATGGAGTAGCCAAGTCCCTATTAACCAATCAATTTCCAACATTTTTTTTTAATGTCACTGTCAATAAGAAAGTAAAACAGGCTTGCACAAATACTACCTTCTTGGCCTTTTGTGGCAAAGACTCTATCCTGAAAGCAAACGTTATCCTAAAACAAAATAAAAATATACTTTATCCCTAGAAATATATTGTAACTGCTATTTTACCAGCTGCTGACAGACACCTATTTTCATAAAGAAACAATTCTCTACAATAATTCAGGGTGGGTTTACTTTTACAAACTTAAAACACTGACCACCTTTGATTACTGTTGCCTTTGAGACAGAAGATAGTGCTGATATGATGGGCACGCAGCCGAATTTTACCTGTACTCAAAACATCTAGCTTCACACTGAATGCTGTTTAAATGAAGTATTTATTGCAGGTAAATATAAGAAGAAATCTTAAATGATTACTAATAGTGTTCTTACTACTACTTAAGTTGTTGAAGTCACCAGAAATACCAACTGAATATCAGCACAGTGGGTAGAAAACTAATGAATATTTACATCCTCACAATTTACAATCTAGCACTTCCACATTATACCATCTTGGAATCATAATGAACAAAAAGCTGAAAGCTTTGCTCACTTGAACATTTACTGTGAGCTTCTGTTTCCTTATTGCCATGATCTTTGACATACTCCTCTTCATTAAGAAATGCTGCTTCATCAGACACACGCACAAGCTATGAAACAACAATCTTTATGCAGCTTTCAAGTTGTTGTTTTGGGTTTTTTCCAGTAAGAAATTAAATTTAGAGCATACAGCTACTGCCTAATAAAATTGAGCTCTCTTTCAGTCAGCATGGTCATATGTCTTAAACAAATACATCGTGAAAATCTGCAAACATCGGGCATCAGGTTTCCAGGACACCAAAGCATTTTGTGGAGGGGGGAAAAAAGGGGATTTAATAAAATGGGCAAAAATGGATCCATCATTTCTAATGGATCAAATCTAACCAGCCTGTGCAGCTTGTCCTAAAAAATTGTGGTAGTAGCTGTAATTACCAGCTGTAATTACTGTGGGACAGAACGTATATGTCAGGGAAGGGGAGAATCCTTCAACCCTTCAGAAATCATCTTCTCCATTCCAAAAGGGTCCTTCAATGTCCTAGAACTGCAAGGTAGTATCCTGACCCCAGGGGAAATTAGGGAAAATAAACCCTGCCATTCAGTTCAGAACAGCTGAGGCTTCTGTGCACTCCGGGAGCAGTGTCACCCTCTCATTTTACAGAGATATCAGAAAAGCTGCCTTATAACAACCAGGTCCTAGTTTCTCCCTTGTTTATTTTTACTCTGCCTTACTTCAGCAACATATAGGCAAAGGCCCAGATTTATAAGGTATTTAGGGGAAGACAGATAGAAAATCACGAAGTTTTCAAAATTACTCAAAACCCAGACTCTCTTAATAATAAGCATTTAAACTCTGCTCTTAAACACCTTTCTCTTATGTACATAGCTGACAGTAGAGAGTGGCTGTTCTTATTACCTGCTGGCATATGCTTGGTTCCCTTGTTTCATGGCCTCTGACTGCTCCATTCATCCATCCTTCCTCCATGTCTATTACCCCAACCAATTTCCTGCAGCTCTTTCTGCCTCATGGACTCTTTCCTCATCTCCTGTTTCCACAGTTCCTCCCCTTTTCCTTCACGACTTCTCTGATGAATGACCTTTTTTGTTAATGCTTTTCACTTTCAGTTATTTTCCCCTTCTCTTGCCACATCCAGATCTGATTCTTTCCCCCTGCACCTCCAACAAAAACAGTTAAGTTGGAAAATTTCCTTGTAATGTTTGCCCTGTTCATATACTTATTTTTCGCTTAGGCACCTGCTACCTAGACGGGATATTGAGCTAGAGGGACTTCTTGTCTGATTCAGCATGGCCATTGCTGCGTATGGTTTTTGTGAAGGGCAAAGGCACTGTCCTAGCTTTCCCTTTCTCTCTTGAGCTCAGCTGCTGTAGATGGTATAAACACACAGAGCTTCTTGAATGGCGCTTGAGACCCAAGCTGTAAAAGCAGGAGCCATGCAAGGTAGAAACCAGCAAAAGTAAAGCAGCAAATACTTAATCTATTTCTGGAGGGTCATCGAATATAAAGTGCTTCCTTGCAGGAAGAAGTCAAGAGTATAATCCAGGTGGCTATCAGGTAAAAATTCCTGGAGCCAAGCAGCACTGCAGGTTAGCAGTCACGTTATTTCCTCTTATGGACCTGAGCCCAACACATCAGCCGGACCAATAATCCTAGTGGGGGAGGAGGAGAAGGAACCAGCTGGCCTGAAAGGGCACAGTATGGCCCAAGTAAGTTAGAACCTCTGAAGCAGCAAAGGGTTTGGCTCCTGGCTTTGAAATAGAGAATCCTGATAGTGTTGAGACCCTGAAGAACTTCCGTCAAGAAATCAGAAAGCTCCCGCTGTGCCATTTCAAAACAAAGGCAGGGTAAAGTGTTTGGATTTATGCAAAAGCTTTTCTCCAAATAATCAATGTTTGAAAGAATCAAATATTTCCCTGAATTCCCCCAAGACAGCCCCATTCTGGATGAGTAATGAGAAATTAATCATCCTGTCAGAATGAACACTGTGAGACCTTTTAGTCATGCTCTCCCCTTTCTCCATAATAGATTTTTGTCAGTCATTCAACTAGGTGTCCCAAAAGACAGAGCTGCATCCCAGCTCCTGCCTTTTGTGTGGTCTTTTCTTCCGGCTGGGACTTGTTCTGACATTACTTGGCATGTCAGGAGTCAATCACGCGTCACAGGAGCCCAACTATCACGCCCACCTTGCCTTCACTGGCTGCCGCACCACAGCGCTGCACCAACTCGTCATTAAGTCAGTGTTGATTCCAGTCTTTCTGCAGCTGATACTCAGTATCTTCCTGACACAGGTGGTCACAGCTGGTGCATCTGTGGGGTTTTAACCGTTTAGATGGTTAAGCACAAGACTGGCAGAATATAATAAGACCAGGGAATTAACAAACAGAAGTTCTCACAATCATATGAATTCATTTACACCACACATATTTCTGCTAAAGTCAATATAACAGTATAATTAGAAATGAAGGAAGGAAAAGGAATAAGTAATATGTGTTTTCTGTCCTTCTGGGACATTTTTTTCTTGTTAGAGAGTCATGCCAGCTAAAAGAACCGGCAGTTTTTTCGTAGGTACAAAATCGAGATGATGGGGTTTATCTGCAGGGAACACATCCCATTTAAAATTTTAATGTATCATGTTTAAATTCCTTTTTCAACAACCAGTAGCTCGGCAAAAGTTTTTCATCTTTGTATCACTGGGTCTTCAATTCTCTGTATCTCATGCTGTTTCCATTCACTTACAAACACTTCCATTTGGGCGAACCCTCATCCATCTTTAATTATCAGCTTACATTTGAAGTGAATCTGGGGAGACTGCTGAGGGGCACAGACCTTGGCTGTGGAATGGCAGACAGATCTGTGGGTTAACCTTTGCACCTCTGGTGGGAGAAGAGAGGAGAAAGACGAGTTATAAAGCAAATAGCTCTCAAATTTCAAGAATACCATATGTGCAGATTGCTGATTATTGTTAACCCTGGAAATGTTGGTAGGAGGGAAGAAGAAATATTTTCTTCCCTTCCAGGCTTCTGTAGACTTTCATGTCTCACCCACTCCAGCTGAGTATGCAACGTAGGAGTGGACTGTTGTGTAAGTGAAAAGGGGCTGCACGTGTGTGTGATCCAAGCTGTGACACCAACTCTAATCTAAGCATGGGTCAAACCTAGTCCAGAAACGGCCTCATAGATGACACTTTGGTGTTCATCAGAATCCTGATTCTTGTTGCCATTTCAGGTTGCCAAGTGCAGGAGATGACACTGTTAAATCTATAGCTCTGCCTTTTGAGCATCTGAGAAAAGCTGTATCTTAGCTTGGTGGACAGAGGGCATTTCTGAGCTCCCAGGTGTCCAGGTGAATTTTTCAGCTGCATCACAACCTCTTACCAGAGTGGAATTTGGGGGTCCAGGTAGTTATCTTTGCATTAACTCATATGGTAAGGACAGCAGTCACACAGCCTGGAAGACAGCTATTGCTCATGTTAACCAAAACCTTGATTAAGATGGTTGAGAGAGCAGGACTCAGAAGTGTGCCATGAAGCACGCCAACCTTCTCATCTAACTGCAGTCTCTGGGTTTTGGTCTTGCTAATGCTTGGAGACAGATAAAATCATGTCCTTATTAAGTTCAAGACTTTTATTTGGAATTGAGATCCAAGGTTTGATCTAAATCTAACGTTAATAAAATTCTGATGAATTAGCTTAATTTTGATTAGTCAAATAATAGTGCAATTCTTGTTTTTTCAAGTCCAGTTGGAAACCCAGCTGGAAGATTAATGCATCCTTATCACGGACCAGTCTTAGGCTCCTAAAATCAGCATTGGTTCAGACTGATCAGGTGAAGTGTCAGAATTATTCTGCAGAGATATGCTGTAATGAATTATTTTTCTCTTTTCAGATAATGTAAAAAGCCAACTCTTTCTAGTGATGCCAGTCTGTAAATTTATGAGGCAATCTGCAGCTTACCTTTCCATTAGCAGGTGTATAAGACATTCCCTTGTCTTTTTAGGGGGTGAGTAAAATCTCACCTTTCTTACGGCAGCAAAAATCAAACCAAACAAATCTTCGTCAGCTCCAGCCTGTGCAGAATACTCTAACTCCAGTGCAAGGCTCACGGGTTTTGTGTTACAAGCGTTTATCAAAATTCCATCTCATGCAAATGAACTCTTTCACTTTCAGAAAAAGATAGTCCGCTATGGATTCTTTCAATCAGAGGTTTTGAACTCTAAAGTCTCTATTTCACAGAAGTTTTCTCCCTTACCCACTGCTATGCCGAGCTATGCACCGCATGTCTACTGTAATTGTAGGAGGGATCATTGGAAATGGCACGTTGTTGAAGATAAGTAAAAGCAAGAGAAATGCTAAAGATTTTTGTGGGTTTTTTAAGGAATACAACGGAAGGTCCTATTAATAAGATGAAAGAAAACTGTAGAAGTAAAATATACATGTCTCTGTGGTCTGCCTACTAATTCAACCTTAACACACATGAATGTAATATTTAATGAATAATTTTTAATGACATTTTGAAGGTGCTTTGTACAAAGCATGTGCATAAACCTTTGCTATGCTAGAAGGCTTCACTGAACTTCTAGAATAAACTAAATTTGAACACTAGCTGGTGCAAGGTCAAGGATGTTAGGGGTTTCAGAGCTCTGAAGAGTAATGATGGAATACCATATTATATTCATTTTATCTCTGTCTGAAGTCCAAATAGAAAACTGTGTCATTTTCCATTGCAAACTACAGATATTTAGTGCTACTTTGTTAATATTGGCTGATCTGACTTATGCTCCAACATTCTCTGCGATTCCCCTGAGATGTGACACCCCTAAAACATTGCAGCAGTTATCAGTCAAACACATGGTTTCTAAAGTGCTAATTCTGAGAACTCTTTAAAGACAGATTTCTCCATTAAAATACCACAACTGCTTGTTAGACATGGCTTTGTTTGTTTGTTTGTTAGTTTTATATAGTAAAACATAAACAAGGACTTGCTGCTTTATTTACTTACCTTCCTCTTAAGGAATGGCAGACACCTCAAACTCATGGAATTGCACATTTATTGGAAACCTTCCCACAGAGATGGCAGCAGTATATGAGGCACCTGTCTACTTGTACTTAATGCAATTTGTTAAAAAGTGGCTGTAGCAAGGTCTTATTACAAAAAAAAAAAAAAAAAAAAAAAAAAAAAAAGGTAACACACTAAACAGGAATATTTACCATAGTTTTGGCAGTGCACAGTTCAACTCAATTTTGGAAATTTTAATTTCATGAGGGAGAATGGAAAATCTTCCTTATTTCCTTAGTTTTTTACCTGTAGGATGAACAAGGAAGAGAGAGACAGCAGCACACTGTAAAAATTATAAAAATACTTAGAAACTGGTAACAGTAATACTGGTTTTGTACTTTACAATGTACTTTACAATGGGAACACCAAAAATACGTCTGCCACTATTAATAGCCAGCTATGCTAGTGAACCACAGCAAGTGACTGAAAAGTTTGGCATTCTGAAGATCACCAAAATGAATTAAGTGTTATAAATTGGATTTTGTTTTTCTTCAGATAATTTTCTCTGTAAAAAATATTTTTCCAGTTTTTAAAGGGGAAATCTGGGAGTTTGATTTTATTTTCCTTGTTAACTTGCACAACTTGCTCTTGCAGACTGAGCTGCCTAACCCAATGTCGTCAACAAATTATCCCAAGCACAGCTTGAGCAGTTCTGCATATTTCAGCACAGGTTTTCCTTGAAAAGATGACTTACATAGATCCATCTGCAAGAAGAGGCTCCTTTGGGGAGTTTTACTTTAACAGACACTTAAATGTCTTGCAAAGTAGAGGCAAACTCTGAACCTGACAGAATTTTCTTTTGAAATGGTGCTAGAGGATTATTACTGAGAAGAAGAGGAAGGAGGAGTAAAGCGTACCTGGAAAACATTACTGCTGGTCACTGGTCTGAACTACTTTGAGAAGAATTTGTTCACTCACTTAAGCAGACCTTTTCCTCCAAGTATTCCAGAAAGCATACAGATTTAAAGCACTTTCAGGTTTTGGTTCTGTTTAGCCTTTTCCATTTTTTTCAAATAACTTTCACACCACTGTATTCAGCTTTGTTAGAGACCACAAATAATTATTATTCATGGTTTTGACACATTGAAGAGTAATTTCTTAAGAGATTTAACTTCTTAAGTGAACTGCCTAATATTCTTTACTTCTGTAGCAACCAACATGTTTTCAATTCAGAATATTCAGAAATCATGAACTAGGTCTGATGCTTGATGACATTAATTTCATTTTCGTGACAGCTGTTTTTTTGGGGGGTGACAGCTGAGACTGAGTGCGTGGGAGTTACTTTTTTTTTTCTTTTTTTTTTTTTTTTTTTCTTTTAGGAAGAAGGGTGAGATTTTCACAAAATGACTTGCTTTGGGATTTGGAGTTTTAGTAAACTTTGCACTGGATGCTTTGTCTAGCATCCAGTGGGCATCCAGTTCACCCTTATGTCTACTGTGCTCCTGAAAGAAATACTGCCTGTTGGATGGCACATGGTAGCTGAATTTCTCCTACCTCACCTGCATGTGGCTAGTCCTGTCGCAGTCATTGTCACCCTGTCCAGGTTAGAAAAGAAGGACGTGACCTAAGACATTTAGTTAGTTTAGTTTGATGTTTTTTGGGGCTTAATATCTCCTCTTCTGCCTGTGAATGGTTAGAAGATATGGACAGGTACATTAACAGTGAGTACCCCAAACCTGTCTTGCACCTCTTCCCTCCCTGAACATGAGTAAAATATCAGGTAATCAGAAGAGCTTGGTAGCATGGTAGTAGTACATCCAGAGACATCAGAATATTTAATAAACACAGATAAACTGAACTTTAGCATTCTCTTACTGTATTAATTAGAAACGAAACAGATATTACTAGATTAGCAGCTGGTTCTGGACTTCCTTGCTTCCCATTTGAATGCCAGAATAAGCACTCAGAGATCAAAAAAAAGATGCAGGAGTGAAAATCTGGAAATTTGAACCTGTCCGTGGCAGGCCACCCTGCTGCTTCACCCCTCTTTTGGCTCTGACCCCACAGGTGCTCAGCACAGGCACCGGGCTTTGCCTGCGCAGCTGTGCTTGGGAAAGGACAGAAATGAGCATTTCTGCTCCCCTGCCTTCCCCCCATGACAAACAGCTCAGCAGTCATCTGAGTAGCAAGGACTTGTCATGCTTGTCTTCATCAATAGTGAAATGGAAATCTTGATTGCCATTAAAGAAGCTTTTTTTACATTTTCGTGAAGCTGTAACAAGCATTTCAACTATTCATTTGTGTTAATGTTGCAAGATGGGGTGTAACCTGTGGGCTAAGTAATTAAATGCTCTCTGATTTTGAGTGAAGTGTTTGGTACAGTTTAGACAATAGAGTCTAATTATCGCTGGATGTTTAATGGAACTAAAGACCCATGAAAAGCAAAAGGTGCTGAAATAAAAAGTCAGTAGGAGAGATGTGAAGATGAATGAGAGTAAAATAAGGAAAATAAAATAACCCTTTGCTGTGCTAGAAATACCTTTACCTCAGGAAAACCTATATTAATCATGAAAAAATGATAAATTCTCATCAACTCAAATGTCCAGCTGTTTAGGGTAATATAATGAAAAGCTATCCAAAACACATTATGTTAGCAAGCAACAGATTAAGGTATCTACCTCACTGCATTTCATTTCTTCCAGGCAACAAATTCACCCCAGTATTTTTACATTAGAATAAGAGCTCTGTGCATATTACTGTGTGTGCTATGATTCACAGCCTCTCAGTAGGAAATAGAACATTTGCCTTAGCAGCACCTTCCTCTGTCAGTAAATGCAGCCAATTTATGGTTTTCCTTGGCTGATAAAAATGTGTATGCAACTTTCTACCAGTAGGTAGTGAAGCCCATAAACTTAAAAAAAACCAAACCAAAAATCTCAGTAGGTGGGTCTACAGCATAGCTTTAAAACGATAAACTCTTATTCAATGCATTTGTCCTCTCTAAGAAGGGATTAAGCTGAATGGTTTAGGAATAACAAAGTCTAGATTGCATTCCCAGATCTGCACTAGTTCCTTGGTACTGTCATCTGCTGAAGACCTGGGAGCAAGATGTACCAAATCAGTGCTAAAAGCCATGGCCCATTTAGTTTTTCAGCATCTCTGCTTTGCAGGCACCACCTTTTCTTGCAATGGGGGGTTAGTTTCAGGTTTTGGTTTGGTGGGGCTCTTGTTTTTTTTCTCTTTTCTTTTAGGGCTTTTCAGTGTATTTTCAATTTTTTTTTTTTTTTTTTTTTTTTATTCTGAAGAAGGTTAACAATGGCATCAGGAAGTCGGTAATACATTGCATGTTTAGGAAGCCGGTAATACATTGCATGTTTATGCTACGACCACTAGTCCCTGAATAAAGGTGATATAAAAATAAAGGCACCCGGAGTAATTGCGATACAAACGTAGATGCCTTAATCCCACAGCAGCAGCGTGTCAGTGGATGCAGAATCCAGCCTTTGCTTTCTAAGAAATAACATTCGCATAATGATGTGCAGCATCCCTGCCTGGTGGTGTGTGGCAGGGCCAGGGTGCTGAAGAGGGCAGAGCTGCCCAGGGAGGGGCCCGTGCGCAGCGGGGAGCGCAGCTCTCTGATCCGATGGGTCGCTGCATGCAGAAGTGGTGCCTGGCCCCTGTCAGGTGTGGGGACCGACAGCTTGAGCAGCTCAGGCCTTATCTGTCATGGGGCAGGAATACTTGTTCTGGAAGCCTCTCCCTGCCTCCGAGCCCTGTGGCCTGTCTTCTCACACCTCGCTGCTCACATACAGTGTCAGATAATGTTTGCCTCCTACACACAACCGCTGTACCCTCTTCTTTCTCTTCAAAACACAGAAACAAGGCCAAAATATTCCCCAGGGATGGACTCCTGTGCAGCGGGGAGGCATGCTCTTTGGGAGAGGCCCCAGGAACTTATGGCCGAGGCTGCTGGGCAGGGCTTGCTTGCGGTCCCCGGGAGCTGCTCCAGTCACTGAGAAACTCGCAGGGGAGTTTGGAATCGCAGCCTCAAACAAGTTTGCATGGATCCCAGGCCCCAACCCCAGCGAGTCATGTATGACCAGACCTGCTGACAAAGGCTCCATACCAAAGGTCTCCATGCCAAAACAAGGGCAACATGTTCTGGTGTGCTCTGGCTGTGGTTTTCTTCAAGGACTTCAGGTAGGCTGTCCTTTTGTGTTTGGACTGGCATCCTTTACTCTTAGAGTGAAAGCCAGCATCAAGCAGTCGTTCAGCTGATGCTTTGTATTGCTGCTTGGAGCAAAGTCCAAGTCACAACAACTGCAAACTAGAGCACTGAAGTCACCGAACCCCTGTGTCCTTTGGCCGTTGGTACAGAAATGACTGGCTGCTTCACCGCCCACCACAGGCAACTTTTTATAGGTTTTCTTTTCCTCCAGTGCCAGCGCCAATGAAGTCTCTGGGGACCGACAAGACAAGTATCGCTCTTGGAGCAGAGGAAAGTCATGCCACTGGAGGTGTGCCCTTCTCCATGAACCACTCTTTGTTTTCTGAGGTAGGTTAACACAGTTTTTTGTTTTGCTGGGTGCTTTTTTTTCCTCTGTAGAATCTTTGTTGATGCTAGAGGGGAAATGATGGAGAGTTAGTTCAAGCTGAGAAGATGAGAAGTGTGGAAAACTTTACTGCAAGACTGTTTTTCATGACATTAAATAGAAACAACTGAGGCAACGGGACTACTGCTAGGTTTGCATGTCATCTGCTATTCACAATGCCTGTGTGTGTCACTTGTATGTGGCTTATGAGTGAAAGAGGCCACAGAGGTTGCTGGGTTATTTCTGGAAGATTACGTCAGTCTTAGAAAGCCAAACAGTTTTGTTTACATCTGCACTGCATCTACAGGCATGGAGCTTGGCATTAGCAACCCTCTCATCACACCCATGTTTTCTTGCCAAAGGAGCTGGTTAGTTCAAACCCACTTTAAATCCAGAGCATGAGTTAACAATTCACAGTTTGGACATCTGTAGGAAAAAGAACTGGGTATTAGATCACACATGGGGCATTGCTGCTACAGGGGAGAAGTCTGGCATGTATAGGGTATGCTTACATTTATTATCTCCCAACTTTTCATGCTTACCACTTTGAATAAACTTCATAGAGATCAGCAAATGCAGGGTAGGCATCACAGAGCAGCCTTGGAGCACAGGAGCTGGTTTCCTTCTGTTTGAAACCAAAAAATACATGCTCCAGCAACACATGCAATATGCTTCATCTGCATATTGGGGTTCTGCCCAGGGGGCAAGAACTGACCTAGTCCAAAGCAACCCTCCTGATAGGCGCAGTCTGAAAGCCAAGTCTTTAACACTGAGTGTTTCTCTCTACACATATCTTTCTGTTGGCCCATAGTATTCCCTAATGCAGCTGTAGGCACAGTGCTCTGACACTGGGTTAAATGTTTTCACCTTCACTACTTGTCAGTCTTGGAGCTACTGCCATCGTGGAGGAAAAAAAAGGAACTGACTCAGCGGTTACAGAAGCAGGGTTTTATACAGATCCGCACAGCACACAAGGTGGCACCATATGTTCCTGCCCTTCAGCATCTAAAAAATATCAATTAATTCCAACAGGCACCAACACAGAAGCAAATGCTAATTAGAGGTTTGGAGAAAAGGGTGGTATTAGCAGCCTAAATATTGGGGGAAATTCATGCTACGCTTAGAGGCACTTGGAGGAGGACAAACTGAAGGTCATTTGCATATTTGCATTTAAAAAGCTGTCATAGCAGTCAGCCACCCCCCACCCTGCACAACATGCTAAGCCAGAAATAGCTTGGTCAGAGCTAAATCACAGGAGATTTGGAAAACAGGCTTAGAAGCTCAGATTCAGTACAATGAAGAACAGCAGATCAGTGAAGGCTCTCGAGTGGCTAAAATGAATGAACCTTTGAGCTACATGAAAGATACCTTGTCTCTAGAGTTTTGTGAATGTTACAGAGCCCCTTGGTGCTACTGATACATGAAGTAACACAATAACAAACTTTTTTCAAAAGTACAAATTTATGTGATTTAAATTATTTTGTGGAATCCATCACTAGTTATAAGTACACTAAATTTTAACTTGGATTTACTGCAGTCTTTATAAGGCATTTATTCTTAGTGGCTGGGAAGCTTACATGGTCAGAAGGAAAAAGGATTTGTTTTCAGTCTTAAGAGCTCTTGTATTCTCTGGATAGTGACAAAGCAGAGCTGTATCTTACTTTCTTTTTTTAGGGCTATTTGTTATATATGCAAGCAAAATGCTGATTTTTTTAGTCTTTTAAGTACTGTGACTTGATGACAGGACTCTACTGCCAACAGGAGAGTGGAAATTGCAGCTAGGGGCTCTGTTTAGGTGAGTCCTAGCAGTGGACGGAAACCCTTTAAGACCAAAGTTCAGTTTTAAGAGGCTGGGCACCCAAGCTTTTTCAAAGATCCCAGTCCAGAGAATTAGAGTATCATCAGCAGTGACATCCTTTTCAATGTGTGCTGCTAATTAAAAAAACCCAACCAACCAAACAAAAAAACCCCACCCAACACAGATTGAAATGCAAGTCCGTATTTAGAAAAGCAGCAAGAGAAAGAAGGGCCAGGGTGCCTAAAGCCATGGAAAAGCAGCTTTCATAACAGTGACCACAACTTAACAAAGTCATTGGCTTCTGTGAACTTCCACCTCATCACCTGCAGTCTGTCAGAACATTTCTGTTGCAATGTGCGCTGGCAAACATAATTATTTGCACAGGAAAGAATAAAGTAAGAAATAACTACTGAATTTCTAGGTGTGTTTTTGTAGAACTTTTTATAGGTTTTCTTTTCCTCCAGTGCCAGCGCCAATGAAGTCTCTGGAGACCGACAAGACAAGTATCGCTCTTGGAGCAGAGGAAAGTCATGCCACTGGTGGTGTGCCCTTCTCCATGAACCACTCTTTGTTTTCTGAGGTAGGTTAACACAGTTTTTTGTTTTCCTGTTTTTTTGGTTTGGTTGTGTGTTTTTTTTTTCTCTGTAGAATCTTTGTTGATGCTAGAGGGGAAATGATGGAGAGTTAGTTCAAGCTGAGAAGATGAGAAGTGTGGAAAACTTTACTGCAAGACTGTTTTTCATGACTGATTAAATAGAAACAACTGGAGCAACAGGACTACTGCTAGGTTTGCGTGTCATCTGCTATTCACATGGATAAGTGCTGAGAATGAAGAAATTAAATAGATGAAGCTCAGAAATGGAGACAGTGCCCTGGAACACTGCTCATGTAATTAGTTGAAATGAAAATCCTCAGACTTGAATTAGTGTCTGGTGCTGGGTGTTGTTTCTGAAGTCACAGCTGATGCTTTATGAGGAGGGAGGTGAGGAGAGGGAGACTTAATTGTTGCTGTTTGTGTTTAACTTGCTGCCGTAATACCAGATCTCTGAAATTAAATCACAGCCCCACAGTATGGCCTTTTCGTTGTCCATCAATTCATATTACTTTGAAGACTGGGAATGGCACAAGGTCATCAAACTTCAAAAAGCATACAAAAAATCCTATAAATGCTTATGAGAGAGAAAGCACTGAGGTTTAGGAGAGAAACTTTTGCGCCAGGAAGGGCTTTCACAAGAACACACCATCTCCTAAATCCTAAAAAATTGAAGGCCATGCGAGACATGGCTTCAGGCCAGTTTAGTGGTTAGACAAAAATGGAGGCAAAATATCAAAACAAATAGTCATTATACCCAACATATAATACAGTTTCCAGTGCTTTTTTTTTTCCCCCTCCCCCCTTGCCTTTCTCAGCTCAGTGGCTCCTTGAAGACTTTACACCTCAAATCATCTACCTTAACGTCAGGTGGGCCTGACTTTGTGCCTTTGTCATCACCAGCAGTTTTCCTATTCACTCTTAACAGCCCAGCACTGACTTTCTTCTAGCTCAGGTCTTTCCTTTGATCCAAGGATTCTAAAATTCCCTGAACCAAGCTTTGTTGGTCTTTTGGAAGAGCAGGTAGTATTCAGATGGTTTACTGAACCCAACCCTACTGCCTAGAAGATAATATTCACAGGATGACCAGAACCCATGACCTAGACCAAGGAAAAGTCTGAAACCTTCAAGGAAGCTTAAGTACGTAGGCTTACAGGTAGCTAAGAAGTTCTGTGTGTCATGTGAAAACAAATCTAGAAGACAGTAATAGATGCTAACCATGTAGTACAATCCAGTAAGTACACTTGCAGTCACACATTTTGGTGTTCTAAACACCTAAAGAATTGGGCTTTCAATTCAAATTGCAAACCTCACTGAAGTTTTTAAAAGTCCTAATCTCCAAGCATCTTTCAGCCTTGGTGGAAGAAATTGGAGGTGCCTGAATTGTCAGAAGACTCTTAAGCAACAAATGGAAAAAATTCATTTGTGTGGATATCCTGCCCTCAGGAGGGTGAAATTCAGTAGCAGAAAGTAAATGTTTTATATTCTTTTCTTTCTGAAAAGACTTATCATTTGTGATAGAAACTCTAAAATGCCTAATCCTAATTAAGGTATCACTTTATGGTATTTGCTAAGTATGTGGTGTGGAAAGAAATGTCATTACTGCATTACTTGTCCAGCAAAATTCTTCAGATAGTCTGCAGGCTTCGAAAGAGTCTCATGGGAGTGTTCGGTAGAAAGGAGAGCGATACTCTTCTGACTGACATCTGGAAAAGCAGCAGCAGTTTTCCTACTGAATTCAGACTTCTGTGTGATAAATGCCATTTTAAACAGAAAGCTTGAAATATGAATGTAAATTGTTTGCCTCCAGCAAAGCATTGCTGACCAAAGGACACGTGCTAGGCAGTACAGTTTGTCAAAATGGTATCACCCCAGCCCTGCTGTCTTTAGCAATTCTGTATGTAACAACAAATCAAAGTAAAGGTTTGATTCATCTTGTTTCATGAACAAATTGTAGTTTGTATTTATATAGTCCAACAGGTTATGGAATTGGGATTTGTAATCGGATCAGAACAACGAGTGCTCACCTCTGCAGCAGTGGCACTGAGGGAGTGCCCGTGTTTCTTTTTGCTTCCTTGTCAGTTGGTTCAGGGGTATGAGGTTTGTGGCTCACTACAAAATGGTACTGAGATGACCAAGACATTTGCTGTATTCAGAGGTAAATACACAAGCCACTCCTTTGACCTCATGTCTGCAGAAAGAGGTAAATGCAACTTTTCCACACAGTAGTTCTGGGAGGTGCTCGGACGTTAATCATCTGTATAAGGACCTCAATCAATAAATTGCGAGACAAAGGCAAAAAGGAGAAAAAGCCGACTACCTAGCACAGAAAGCTCTGCTGAGGCTGCACTCAAGGTGCTTTTATAACATAAATAACAAAAGCAATTTTACGGCTTGATGACTGAAAGGACATGGCTGTATGGAGCAATTATTAAAGTGGACAAAAAGCAGATTTTCCCATGGGGGCCAGCTTAGGCCCATTACTAGGGCTGTGCAAAGCTGTGGGGTGGAGGAGGGGACAGAGCATTTTACACCTGGCAGCAGGCTTTCTGGTGAAAGGAGGGATCCTGGTCTCCAGAGTGAGCCTCAGTCACTCCTTTTGGTGTTCAATTGTGAGGAATGCTGAGGGAATCAGTGAATGTAAAATAATTTGCTAAACCTTGTCTATTCAATTCAGCAAATGCTTATCAAGGTTTTTTTATTTTCAGGCAGAAAATTATTAGTTCAACCCTTTTGGGTTGAAGGAGGGTTAGCTGGGGCTGGGAAGCCAACACCAGACTATGGAACTGGAGACAAAACCTGAATATGGCAGGATCTGAAGGAAGTCAGGTTGGCAGAAACTATAAAAGACTGACAGGGTAGGAAACTAGAGAGGGAGCAGACTGCCCTAGAGGAAAGGGCGGAGCCTAGCAAGTATACAGACACTGGAGATTTGGAGATAAACAGCAAAGCAAGGTTAATAGGACCATACCTGGACCTCCTAGGGTCCTCCTGGCATGAAGGCAGGAGAGATGAGGGCATGACTGAAATGTTGAGGTGCTGCAGGCGTAGCTGGTGAGATGAGCTGCAGGGCAGAAGAACCAGCAGGGTGATTATGATGAGGACAAACCACTGCTCTGGTGGGGGCCTGCAATCCCCAGCCAGCCAGCCCAGGGCACTGGGGCAGGCTGGGGCGGCAGTGGTGGGGATAGGCACAGGCAGAAATCCTGGTGTGTGGAACAGGGACAAGGAGCAAAGGTCTGCCTTGTAACCAGAATTTCTCCTACAACATGCCTACAAAGTGAAGAAAGTTTGTCTTCAATGGTTTAAATTTTCATTATCCAGAAGAGGAATGCAATCTGTTCTGACCTGTTTGCTATGTTTTGGTTTAGCATAAAAATATATAAATCTTATATGCATAAAAAATAAATGATCAGCATAATTTAACATCTAGAGTTCAACTGTCCATCATAGCTGTCTGTATTTTTGTTCTAGATTTGAAAGGAAAAAAAAATGTTTTAAGCCAAACATTTGTTTTCCCTCAAAGGATTTCCTTCAGAATGTCATGCTGACCCATTTGCCCACGGATCTCTGTGGCCTGAAGTGGATTAACTTTCCACCTGCCATTATGCCAGCCTTTACTAAATTTCCTAGAAATGTTTAAAAGCAGAGAAAAAGGAAATGGCAACAAGGAAACCTCCAAGCTCTTATCCTGGATTAACAGATCTTGGGGGGAGTTTAATGGAAAATGAACAGCAGGCACAGCTTCTCTATCAACATATTTTTTTCCTTCCTTAGCTTTTAATTTGGTGCAAACTTTGTTAAATATTAGTTACTGTTAATTCTATTTGTGAAGGTCCAAACTACAGGTGTACACACCTAATAGCTGAATGAGTAATTGTAAGGAAAATAAATAGTACACAAGCTTGGGCATGGCAGCCAGGTCATGGCAACACAGATCGGTAAGAAGGACTGCAAATCCTTTAGCCTGACACAAAAGACACTTTGCTGATGTGAGTGATGTGACAAGAAGGGTTGTGAGTGAAGTGAATTGGATTCAGACTGCCTGTCTCTGTTTTGCAGAAATCTGAACTTGTCAGACGGAAACTGTTAGGAGATAGTATGATCATAATGATACTTTGAAGACAACTCAAAGGAAGTTTTGTATCATCCGCAAGGCTGCTGGTGAGACAAAACCGGCAGGAGCGGCTGATACAGCAGAGGCTGCGCGGCCCTTCAGCGAGACCTGGGCAGGCTGGAGAGCTGGGCAGAGAGGAGCCTAATGCAGTTCAACAAGGGCGAGTGTGGGGTCCTGCAGCTGGGGAGGAACAGCCCCCTGCACCAGTACAGGCTGGGGCTGACCTGCTGGAAGGCAGCTCTGTGCAGAAGGACCTGGGAGCCCTGGTGGACAGCAAGTTGCCCACGAGCCAGCACTGTGCCCTGGTGGCCAAGGCCAGTGGGATCCTGGGGGGGCGTGAGGAGGAGCATGGCCAGCAGGCCGAGGGAGGTGATCCTCCCCCTCTGCTCTGCCCCGGTGAGGCCCCATCTGGAGTGCTGTGTCCCCTGCTGGGCTGCCCAGTTCAAGAGAGACAGGGAGCTACTGGAGAGGGTCCAGCAGAGGGTCCAGAGGCGGTGAGGGGGCTGGAGCATCTCCCTTGTGAGGAAAGGCTGAGAGAGCTGGGCCTGTTCAGCCTGGAGAAGAGAAGGCTGAGAGGGATCTTATCAATGCGTACAGATCTCTTAAGGACAGGTGTCAAGAGAATGGGCCAGGCTTTTTTCAGTGAAACATTCCTCCTGAATCTGAGTGAAAAGTTCTTTACTTTGAGGGCGAGAGATCACTGGCACAGGCTGCCCAGAGAGGCTGTGGAGTCTCCTTCTCGGGTGACAAAACCTGCCTGGACGTGATCCTATGCAACCTGCTGTAGGAGAACCTGCTTTAGCAGGGGGTTGGACTAAATGATCTCCAGAGGCCCCTTCCAACCCTGACTGTGCTGTGATTCTGTGAAAAAAACCCTTCTCCTCATAGAACCAACACAATCAACTCTGAGGTTGTTGCTTATAAATACTAAGTGCAAAGCAGCTGTATGAGAGCCTACACACCACCATGGGTTGACGAACTCTACTTACCCTGAGGAAAAATGTATCTTCCAGGGTTGGTCCTACCAGGGGTGTACGCTCCAGCACAGAGTACAGCATTTATGCTACCATGCCATAGAGGTCTTACTCTGAAATGCAGAGAAAGCACAAATCAAAACAAAATTTCTGTACGGTCGTTTTCCCAGGGTCACAAACAATTACTTTGCTTGACGTGAAGACTTAATGTAATGCCTCACATACAAAGAAAGAAAAGAAATGGATGGTACACAGTGGTATTGCTGGAATCTGTCTCTGAAAAAAAGTTCCTGATTCTGTTTTTGCTTTTCAGCAATGGCCTTTGATTAATTTATTGCAGTTTTCAATTTTTTTTTTCTTTGCTTATAATAGCAGCAATTGTACCACAAGTTATACCCTCAGAAGGGAGGAAAACCAGTCGCATGTGACGTGGGCTGTGTTGTCTTTGGCTGGTGGAGGAGGAGCAGGGCCAAGGTGGCAGTGGCCTTGCCATACCCACCTGTGTGGGATCCAGCCCTCCTGTCCTGCTCTCCTTCCCCCTGCACCTCAGCCTGACCAAACTATCCCATGTCATCCCACAAAGCTGGCTCCATCGCTGCCTGGATCCCAGTGGGACCGCATCTACCATTTCAAATAGCAGTTTTGTTGGCGCTGCGGTTTAAGCTTGCAATTAAATTGCGGTTTGAGGTCTTTTATAAAAACTGCCATGGGATTATGAATGACCACAAGCAATCAAATAAAACAGGACATCTCTAGCACGGGAGGACTGCTTCTGGTTGTTGGTGTGTCAGGGATATTGTTCAGGTGTTTACTGCCATACCATTTACCTGTCGTGAAATCCTAGCTCCACAGGCAGGAGTCTTAGTGATATGTAGGTACCCAAGCATGTGGATAGGCACCCAAAAGCAATGCTCAGTTTACTTTGGGAAAGAAATAAAGCTTTACAGGTAAGCATAACCTGATTTCCACTAATTTCAAAGAGCATCAAGCAGCCAAATATCTTTGAGGATCTGATCCTAACAGCTTTATGACATGGGGCTACAGTGTAAGCCCAGCCAGACCCTGAGCTGGTGCTGCCTTGTGTTTTCATTAGCAGTGACTGTTGTTTTACTGGTGTACATAGGGGTTGCTAACAGGCAACTCCAGAATGATTTACCTATGGCTAAATGTTACATAGACCACACTTAGATTGACTGGCACAGTGTTCTCATTTTATTTGTAATGTTTTGTCACAGAATTTGAAGAATTTGAAATATTCACCCTCTATCACATCTGCACTTGAAAAGAAACATCTAAAACTTTTTTTTTTTTTTTTTATTTTATGTACCAAGAGAATTGAAACTAACAAGTTGCTACTTTGTGGCCGGCATCAATGAATCTATACTGTGTATGTCTTCTACCAGCCAAGCAGCTCTGCCATAATGCACAAAACTATGGAAATGAGGTTGGGGTTGCATAGGCACACTCTGAGAATGGTCTGTTCCAGGGATACTGTGTTAGCAAATGGGAGCTGCAACCCAAGTAAAATGCCTGAGTAGACCGAAGCAAGGATGAGGCATAACACAGACTCCACCGGGCTTTGGCTGTCCCAGGGGAAAAAGTGTGATTTGTTAACGCCCTCAGTAGCTGCTTGTGGCAGAAATATGTCAATGGGTATTGCTCATACGGAAAGTCAGCAGAACTGTCTCAGCAAAACCATTTGAGAATAGGGTTTATCATAAGCCACTGATGTTACACACGATCATATCAAGGCATTGAAAGACGTTTTTTTTTTCCTTTTTTCTTTAGAACAATTGCAAGAGACATACCTGATGGGTCGATGGCCTCGCTACGTGGGAGGAAAAATTCATGTGTCTCTTTTGTCAGGAATGTATAAGTAATTATTTGCACTTGTTCATTCTGAAAGAGAGAAACTGTTTGCATGCAAGCAATAATAAATTAGGCATTTTAAATATTTGATCCTCTGCTGACAGAAAAATATCAATACAAAAGCAGTTTCCAGTAGCTAAAATTTGTAACAGAAATTCAAGCCCTTTGTGGAAAAGGCCATGGATTTAAGGATCTTGTCTTTTTCTGTAGTGGAAAAATAAGTAAAAACATTGTCTATTTAGGTGAATCTATACGCTTAATAAAAACTTTATAGGTTTTTCAACTGGCTATTAGATTTAGAATGAACCCATTTAAACATTGTTATTCTTCCCCTTATTCTTAGCTGAAATGCTGGATTTTGCTAATGCACATGGCTGGTTAATGGGGTCACTGCAATATTGAAAGAATAATTGTCAGAAACAGGGTAAATTGTTTTCTCTGTGGTTTATTGTTACCATTACTGTTTTGAGATGTATATCAAACAAAGTTACCTAAATTGCCTCTGAGAACCTCATTGCAACATGATGGATTTCTACAATTTAGCTGAAAGATCAGATTGCCTTGTGGTCCTAACACACTGCTCTGCTTCCCCCCACCAATTCAATAGACATTTTGGTTTAGTTTTTGAATAAAAAATTGCCGTTGTGCTATTTCACCTTAATCACAGTGCTGTGACTATGAGTACTTCAAGCCGACTTTTTATATTTTTTAATAATTTCCCAGGGCAAGAATAATTACACAGGTTATAATTAGTTTCCTCAAAATATGTTACAGTAACCCTTATGAAGATGGTATCTGTGTAAAACTGAATGAAGAGACAAGTACACAAGCCTTGATTGAGCCCCTCAGTAAAAACTTAGAGTGTTTCTTCTGGAAACAGTTATGTAAAAATGACTTCTGATTTCCAGCTGAATAGCTCCTTACAATATCCAGTCACATCTGCTTAGTTGTTTGACAGAAATTACTTTTATTGCCTCTTCCCCTTGAGATACAGTACGTACCAATGACATTTTAAAAGTCTCCTTTCAGTGCAGAGCCACGTCTCACAGCCAGAAAGACAAAGGCTCCTGCAAGCCCTTTTAGAGCAGCCCGGCTCTCCTCTCCCCCTGCCTGGTCCCACGCACTGTAAAGATGGTCTTTCTCTACATTTCTTTTTTGTAGTACAACTTGTAATTTATTGCCAAGTATCCAGAGAGGTAAATTGATGGGCAGCTGCATGTTAGGGTGATATTTCTCTCCTGACAACACTAGATGGACCCAGACATAGGAAACAACGTGGTATCATGAGATATTTTTGCTGAATATGATGCTTTCAATTGAGCATCTTCAAGACTGCTTCAGCTTTAAATCTGAATTTGCCAGATATAACAAGGATTTGACATTGACCCTTCACCCGACAGTAATACATTTTTTATCTTTTAATAACATACAGTAGTGCTGTGTTGTGATTTCAGGAAGCTCTTTGAGTAAACAAATCAAATCATATTCATCGTTTAGAGACTAACATGCCTTCCCAGAGTCTATAAAGATGAGAGATAAGCTGAGAGATAGGGCTTGGAAAAGTTTTCAGCCAGCTAACAGATTTTTTTTAGTAGTACATTGCTGCACCAGTTAGAAATTAGTATTTTAAATTGTATTTGTTAAGGTGCTCTTGTTTATATGATTTCTTGAATTGATTTCTTGATACTGTTTGATCCAAATGTACTAAGGGTTTCAGACTGGGTCTCTAGCCTATTTTTTCAGGGATAACAAGTTTTATGTGCTCATGTAGTCTAGTTGCCTATACCAAGCAAATTGTTTTTGCACTTAAACTTCAATTTACAATTTCACTCAAATTCCACATCATGCTAAAAGCAATCCCCTCCAAATTCTGATTCATTCTCTGGCCATCAGCAGCTACAACAAGAAAAGCAGACGTACTTGTACTATCACACCCCCTCACCCCATGGCAGAAATGCTGAGGTGTGAGCAGTTTTTGGTCCGCTCTGGGCATAATGAGTGAGGGTGGGGAAGGTCAGTGTTACAGTGAAATAAAGCTTTTAGATGGCGAAGCTTTTAAACAGAAAATGAAGACCGCACCGATGAAATTGAGGAATTTTGTTCAAAAGGCTTTCTTGCAGTAGGTTACCAGGGGAAATATGTATTGCAGTGTGAAAACAACACAGGTATCAAATGCTGCACGTACCTCTGAGTCCTCCCAACAGAGAGCAGCATGGACTTTCCTCCGGATCTGTTTTTGGATGACAGCTGCCACTTACAAGAAACTTTGGTTGGCATCTGGTGGTAGGAATGAAGTGTGTCCAGCACAGTAGGATGACAAAAAGTTAATTGACTGTGGGCTAGCTTGGGAAATTAGTTGGATGAGGGGAAGCAGCAAGATTTGTCTTGGTTTTTAAGGAATTTAAGGAATTTTAAGGTTTAAGGAATAACCTCAGTAAAATACTTTAGATTATAGAGGCAGGGCATGAGTGTACTCACCACCCAAAAAGAGTTTCCAAGTATGTGCTTGGAAAGGGGAGGCAGAAAGACACACACAACACTGAAGAACTGAGGACCGAGCATCACCCACGTTGTCTACATATATGTCTACATAAATTTCTAATCAGTTTTGAAACTGTGTTCAAACTGGAAGGGAACATTCTTGTGTAACACAGCAGAGAATAATTACTGACAGATTGAAACCAACAGCAGGCATATTGTACCATTTATTTTATCAATTGAATTTTATTTGTTCCTCATCCTACAGTCTTGTAATGGCATTAAGTGATGATTGTGTGCTAGCATGGGTAATCAGAATGAAAATTAGCCTTTTTCAGTTGAATTAATTGTCTCTATTTATTCTGCTTCCAATTCAGTTTTTAGCTATTATTTATAGTCTATTTAAGAAAGATTGCATCTCTGCTGCAAAACCACTGTCTTCAGCAAAACCTCCATCAGAAATAAGAGCAGTTTTACAAAAACTGATATAACACAGCATTTCTCATTTCAGTTGGATGTGCCTTCCATACTTAGTTTTTGGCTTGAAAAGCAAGCCATTATATTCAGATAATAGTTTTCCCAGCCAAAAGCATGCGCTCATATGGAAAAGATCGACTGTTCAACTCCAGCAAAATCTGTAATCTACGCACAATGTCATTTTATAATAGCAGCCTACGCTAAGTAAAGGCATTTTGGTTTTATTTTTAAAAACTCCTGAGAAACCACAGGGTTGTTGTATCTGAACCCAGACCAGAAGCCTAATGTCTCATTGTGCTTTTGACAAAAGCTGATTTTTTCAGCGCTAGAAAAGACTGGGACAGTTGTTTCAGAGTTGTCGCAGCATGGCAAAGGTCACTATCTGTAAAACCTTCACCTTGCACAGGAGTGGGGTACATTAATTCATGAAGTGCTTATTATTGATCAACCATAATAATTGCTAAATGACCCAAGGCTCACTTCATTACAGTCAGACCTAGGTAAGATCCACACTGTTGCCTTCATTATGTATTTTGAGGCAAATTTTTCCCCTTGCTCTGACACTCAGCCCCCCACAATGGGCAGTGACCACAGACTCGTGTAAAGCATCCTCTGAGAAGCAAGAATTTCCTAGCAAACACAAGTTAGAGGTGAGTAGGATTATACAGGGTGCAGCATCCCCAGCTGTTTGATTTGGTCAGGTTTTAGGTGACCCACATCCTGGTGCTGCTGCTCCTGTCCTTGGGAGCCAAACTGCTTCTCGCAGGTCTCCAGTGATGCTTAACATTTGTAAATAGGACACTGGGTCACGGCAAAGCAAAACCTGGTTCTGCTGTGCAGTCAGAGCAGCGACTCCCCTCACATAGACCTTTCTCCTCCTGCTGTCCTTGGCCACCTCCTCCACCTCTGAACTCGCCAGCTGCCCACCACTGTGTTGGCAATCCAAAGGCTCCTTTTCTTCTCCCGGTCCCTCACCTGTCCAAAACACAGCTGCACACTGCCTGGGCTTCCGCAGGGCCAGCCGGGGCCCTGCTTGGCCCTCTCCTGTGCTCAAAATGCCACCACCGCCAAGCCCAGGTCCCTCCAGCTATTCCCTTCCTGCGCACCCCAGCGCCTTGCAGCCGTGCCTGCCCCTGCCCCACCGAGATGTCCTCCTGTACCAGGGAGCGGGGCATGGAGCCAGGGCTGGCCAGCGCCAGCCATGCAAGACTGTCCCATCCCACACTGCAGCCTCCCATCCCTCCTCCTCCCGGCGTACGCACCATGCTCTTCTCACACCCAACGGGTGTTTGTGGAGAGACAAAGTCTTGGCGGAGCTTTCCTCTTCCCCCAGGTATGTCTGCCCTGCCTCTGCTCCTGTGGCCCAGTGACATTTCTTTGCCTGGCACAGTGAGCAAGGAAAACCCTCCACTAAAAACTGGAGAACAGGTTTTGCAAAAGCTTTTCCTATAGCTTACACACAGGTAGGAGGAGTTTTTTTAAACAAAAGAACTTCCCCCCCGCAAAAAAACCCAAAACCAACACAAGCACCACCTGAGTGTGTGAATCTTTTAAGTGACCCTGTCAAAGCAAAAGTTTCTAGAGACCCATATTTTAGTTATATGGGAACTTTTTATGGGAAGTTTTACTACAGCATATACTAGTTAGTGTATTACTCAGGTGTGCGAAGGACTAAAGGATGACACTGTTGGGAAGACTTACAACTCCCAGTTGCCTACACAATAAATCTGCCAGTGGAGGGGAAGAGGAGCCTGCAGTTTCAGTCGTCCCTAAATGCCCTAATGATGTACCAGCACAGCTTTTAATTAAAACTATGAAGCAGGAGGGGTTTTTATTTCACTCCAGAGTGGGATGGGTAACAATGAGAAGGGGATGGCTCTTTACTTATTAATTTGCAGTATTACTAGTACTCCTCCCAAGAACATCCATCTGGTGCCCAAGAGCCATGGGGCTTATTACTTACAGGGCACGTTCATTGCTGAGCCTGTGAGTTTGCTGCAGATACCACTCACAGTGACCTGGCAGTGAAGCTCAGGAATTTGGCATGCCCACGCAGCCCTGTCTCATGAGACTTCAGCCAAGATGTGACACTTCACTAGAAGCTCTGGGAATAAATGAAAAAAATCTGCTCCTGTGTCACATGCAATGCCCTCAGGGAGGAAGAGCCCAAGGTAAAGCAGACCTGCAGAACAGCAACCATGAAGCCAGAAACTGTCCGAAGGGCACTCAGCAACTGATAATTTCTTCGCACAAGAGGGTGCTTGCATCTGTAATGCCCTATGGACAGATGGGGCCACACATCAGTGCACTGATGGAAGCTGCACCCGTTGTGCCTTCAGTTACATTAAGCAGCATTGCCAGTTAATTTGGCCCAGAGCAGCTGGGTTTATTTGGTTTGGGGATTTTTTTTCCTCTGAAAGAAAAAGATCTATAAAATTGAAGATTGATTAATTTTCACCTTCCCGGCTACAGAACCCCCCCAAAAAATTGTCTTTTTATGTTTATACCAGACCCACCTTGGAAAACCTCAGGGGTCATAGCCCTGGTGCCAGCATTAGAGCAGGCAGCAGGCTCACACATGGGGTCCTGAGACACCTCCTACCAACTGTGAAGAGCAAAAGCCCACTCGTAGCACTTTGAGGAGGACAGAGATCCTGGTCTGGATGCTGGGGAGGAAGCAGCAATGTCAGACTCTCGTTCTCAGTCTCCTTGCTGCCAGCAGAAGAGCCCTGGTGTCAGTGGTCTCCTCGCCCTGGCTGACAGACAAATCTGAGGTCCTTCACTCCTGGGCTGCCACAAGCCACAGTACTGCTCCAGGTGTGACCGTCTGGAAACACGTGGCCCAGGTCTGGTGGTGACTGTATGTGAAGTGACACCTGAGTGTAGTGGGTTTGTATGGCGAGGTTTTGGTAGCGGGGGACTACAAGGGGTGTCTTTTGTGAGAAGGTGCCAGAAGCTTCCTCAGCATCCAACAGAGCCAATGCCAGCTGGCTCCAAAATGGATCCACTGCTGGCCAAGGCTGAGCCCATCAGCAACAGTGGTAGTGCCTCTGTGACAAAATATTTAAGAAGGGAGTAAAAAAAAAATCTGCACAGAAAAACACCCCTGTAGTGGAAAAGAGGAGTGAGAAAACATGAGAGCAACAGCCCTGCAGGCACCCAGGTCAGTGAAGGAGGAGCAGGAGGTGCTTCAGGCACCAGAGCAGAGATTCCGCTGCAGCCTGTGGTGAAGACCATGGTGAGGCAGGCTGTGCCCCTCAGCCTGTGGAGGAACAGATACCCACCTGTAGCCCACGGAGGTTAATGGTGGAGCAGATCCCCACCTGCAGCCCATGGAGGACCCCACGCCGGAGCAGGGGGATGCCCGCAGGAGGCTGTGACCCCGTGGGCAGCCCGCGCTGGAGCCGGCTCCTGGCAGGGCCTGTGGTGCTATGGAGAGACAAGCCCAGGCTGGGGCAGGGTTGCTGGCTGGGCTTGTGACCCCACGGGGACCCACGCTGGAGCAATCTGCTGCTGAAGGGCTGCACCCATGGGAGGGACCCACGCTGGAGCAGTATGTAAAGAACTGCAGCCCCTGGGGAGGACTCATGCTGGAGAAGTTCATGGAGAACTGTCTCCTGTGGGATGGACCCCACACTGCAGCAGGGTCAGAGGGAGGAGGAAGGAGCAGCACAGACAATCTGCGATGAACTGACCACAGCCCCCATTCCCTGTCCCTCTGCACTGCTCAAGGGGAGGAGGTAGAGAAATTAGGCATTAAGTTAAGCCCAAGAAGAAGGGAGGGGTGGGGGTAAGATGTTTTTTTCTGATTTGAATGGTAATAAATTAATTTTCCCCAAGTTGAGTCTGTTTTGCCCGTGACAGTAATTGCTGAGTGATCTCCCTATCCTTGTCTTGACCCACAAGCTTTTTGTTAGATTTTCTCTCCGCTGTCTGGTTGAGGAGTTCAGTGATAGAGCGGCTTTGGTGGGGACGCAGTGTTCAGCCAGGGTCAACCCACCACGCTGAGATGACATGGGTGCTCTGTTTGGCCACGCAGGTGTCCCCTCAGGCCCTGATGACGGGGGCTGCCTGCTGCCTCACCAGCCCTTTTTTACATATCAGTTCTAAAATAAAGCCTGTCGCCTATGTCCACATGACAAAGCTTCACATCAGCGCTCATTTAGATCCTTTCCTCTGGTTCTGACAAAAGCCATCTCGCACAACACAGCTGCAGAGATCATTTGGAAGCCTGCCGCGTTGTGCTCGTTGCCGCCCCGTGCTGCCTTCCCTTTGCTTCTCCCTTCTCGACAGCAGCAAATGCAAGCAGTTTGTCTCCATGTTTATTGCCTTCTCAGCACCCTGTCCCCTCCAGAGTTACCATTGCTCCTTTAGCGGGATGCCAGATCTCTCATGATCGGTGAACTACGCTAAACACCATCAATCCTGGTTAGATTCGCTTTTCCCATGGTGGTGTTTATGTCAGGGAGCAGCTACCTGTAAATGCCCAAACAGCAACTTTTTCTCATTTTACGTGCATTCTCAAAAGCTTTTCTTTGCCACAATAGCTGCAAAAAGATGGCAAGAAGAGAACCAGTGTTGTGCTGACCAGCCCAGCCAAACCTTGTCTCCTTGTTTCCGCCCCCTTGCCTCTCTGACCACAACAGTCATTCTTCTGCCAGGCTGAAGTCTACAGGGCCAGGCTCAGATAAACATTTTTTCCAACATTTTTACACTGCCTGTAATAATAAGGTAGTAGACCACGGGGAGCCCCCTCAGTGATACAGCAACACACAGAGCTCACACTGACAGAGAACAAACCACAACATTATAGTTTATAATGCAAATGTAAAGAAATTCCTTTTAACAGCTACAGGAGAAATTTTAGGTTATCACTTGCCATCAGTCCAATGGAGGACCATGGCAAACAGCCATTATTCACATCAGCTTTGCTTTTTCTCCAGGTTAAATCACAAGGAGCAGGGTTTTCAGGCTTGAAATTGCCTTTCCAGGATGCGGTACATGGCCAATCCCTGTCATTTTATATTTTGGAAGACCATATCTATTCCTTGCTTGAAGCTCTGCATTAAAGACCTCAGTAAACTATGCATCCACTTCAGGCTGACAGATGTTCACACTCCCAGTATTGAAATATGACGGGATAGCAAAAGGCCTTGGCTGCAGCACTCCCCGGCTCTGACAGGGTAGGAGTCCCAGGGCTTTGCACTGTGCAGAGTGCACAGGGGGAGATTTTTTGGTTGTCCTTTAAGGGCATCATCTACTAAACACATTCAAGTAGTTGCGATACTGGTATCAGAGCCTCCTAGTCATGAACGTTTAGGTATTTTTCAGCTCCCCTTTACCTACAGGAAGAGAAAGTTGCCATTGGTGCCTACAGTCCATAAGCTACTTGCCGAAATTGGTGCACGCAGCATGACAGGACTACTGGAGAGAAAGCAGCCACTTCCAGAAGAAACCTAAGAACAAGCAGTTGCATATTAAGACATTGAGAGTTAAACCAACTACTGGCCTTTTTACAATGAAAGGAAAGCTCTAGAGGTCAATGCTGCTTCCATGGATCCTGCTCTGGCAGCAAATTATGTTCAAAAATGTGTAAAAAATTAGAAAGTTTTCTGTTCCAGTTTAACTGAAACAGTAGAATAAAAGAATTGATTTGTATCTTCCCAGATACTTTACAAATTTCTTTCAAGAGACACTGCAAACTCTAAAACCCAATCTGAAACTGCCGTGCTTAAAGACAAAATGGGAAGCAGGGCCCTCCTATGCTCACAGCTAGAACTGACTCTGAGTTTGAGCATATTAAAGAGAAAACTTAACACAATTACCTTGATTTGTCCTTTTTTAAATGAATTTTATCTAACCCTTTCATAACCGACCTAACCTAATATTAAAGAGCATATTAAAGAGAAAACTTAACACAATTACCTTGATTTGTCCTTTTTTAAATGAATTTTATCTAACCCTTTCATAACCGACCTAACCTAATATTAAAGAGCATATTAAAGAGAAAACTTAACACAATTACCTTGATTTGTCCTTTTTTAAATGAATTTTATCTAACCCTTTCATAGGACACAGATCTTAAAGAAACAGTCCTTCATCATAGAAATTAGTATTAGGTTGTGATACACATCTTGAACGACAGGCACATCCGTACCCAGTCTAAAGACCGTAACTGAAATAAAGAGAAGCCTCATAAGGACCCAGCCCACTGTGCTTCAAGATTCTGGAAGAAAAAGCACCATAGTCAGTAGGTAACACTGACAAATAAAAGCTACTCACTGAGGTAGTGCTAAGAGACTTGCCCGTGCACAAGAGAATTAGGGGATATCAGCTTGAAATTGTTTTCTGTTTACTCCCACACAGGAGACTGCATTCCACATTATTCTTCCCAGGAGTACCAGACTGCGCCACAGAAATTGCAGCTATATAAAATTTATCATTATGTCTGCTTAATTATAGAGAGAAGTTGGTAAACTTATAAAAACATAAGCATGGTCTGACATTTTGATTGCAAACCCCTTCGAACGATAACACTCTCTGAAGCCCTGCTCACACCCTGACTACAGCAAGATGCAGAAATATTGTTATCTGCTCCAAAACATAACATCAGTCTTCACATTTTCCTCTTGACTGTGGCTTTGCTTCGGTCCTCCATCACCCCTTCTGAGTAGTTTTGGAGTCAAACAGCTCTAAATGAGTGTTTGAGGCTAAAGAATCACTGCCCAGGTCTCAGCCAGCCATGGGGCACAGCTGCCTCCCTTCTGAGCAGCCTGTGCACAGGCCTCAGCCCAGGCTGTCTCCTGTGGCTGAAAAAAACATAGAAAATCATTTGCTGCAGCAACTGGGCAGAACTCTGATGCTATAACGAGTTACATATGCAAGCCCCCAAGCCCTTACTAAGGGAGAATTAATTACACATTGAGAAAAATCCGCAGCAAACTAGAAGGTGAGAAACTGGCATTTGCTGACATTCTGCTCTTGTGGGCTTGTCTCAGTGCAGGACTGTGGTGGAAAACATCCTATTCCCCAAGGCCAGACTAGGATGCCTCCAGCAAGGCTGCTACCTTTTCTCCTAAGGAAGAGAAGAAAGCCAGTGCCTCTTGCTTGACCGACACACGGCAAGCGAGTAGCCCAGGCACACCAGGGTGGGAGAAGGGAGCAGGGGAGATCAGGGCTAGGATGCCACTGAGCACCCACAGGCCAGTGGGCATCCAGGAGGAGTTGGTTCCATAACCCAGCCTAGATGAAAAGGCCTGTCTCCAAAAGCTGGGACACAAGCCTGGTGCCTGCATCTGTACTCAGTCCTCGGCACTTCCCAGTTTACAGTCCCTCTGTACTGGGCCTTGGTTGCCCACTGCCATATCCTTACCGGGCTTCCCAGCCTCCTCCCAGGCAGAATTGGCCAGGGACCATTCTCAATAAAGAATTCAGATATGGAAAACTTTTGGAGGGTGGCACAGTTTAATACTCATGGTCATGCCACCACACGTTTGTAGGTTTTGGGTGCATTTAATTTACAGTTCGTTGGCATTGGAACTGTTGTAACACACAATGTACAAAGGGACCAAGTTTTATGTAGGTCTCATCAAAGCCTTGCTTTCACTAAATCAAAGTGCTTCACTTTGCAGCCCGTCTGACAATCCCCTCCCTCTTGCCAGTCCCTTGAGCCCCGCAGTCCCCGTAAGGAGGGAGCCATTCTTGCTGTGTCACTGGTGATGGCAGAGATTAGCAGAGCTAGCGAGCAGCTGGAGGCAGAGCTACAGCTCCACGTAACTTCAGTCCAATTAAGTTCAAGGTAAAACAATTTATTCCAATGCATCACTTGATTTATAACTCCATGTGCTGCAGAGCTTAAAGTTCAGCATATGTAACTGTCAGATATCAGAGGGGGAAAAAAAACACCCAACCAAAACCCAGGAAGGGCAGGAGCGGTCTGGAACCAGCAGATTTTTCCCACAGAAGAAACTGTATCCTCACCACATCAGCCACATACTAAAACAACCAGCACCAAAATAGTTTACTATTTGACAACATGAGATTCCAAACATTTCACAGAGGTGCAGCAATTTCACTTTGCAGAATTACTGCCCCAGTCCCTCTTTGGATTCAGTATTTCTGCATCGTTCAGAGCATGTTTACAAAGGTGGGTTGTTTTTTTCCCCCACCACAGCAGATGACAGAATTTAACAGACTGCAAGCTAGAAATCTGTCTGTAGCAAAGCTGAGCCTCAACCAAAGAAAGTACTACATTTACTGTGCCATAAGTATAGCAAAGAAAAAAAAAAATCAGCTTAATCTCTTCTCCCCATACAACCCAGAATCTTAAATTAATGAACACTGTCATATGCAGCTGCAGAAAACACTTTGCTTTATCAAGTCTGTAAAATGAGTGATCATAACTCTCCCGATAACTTAAAAGGATAACAGGACTTCACATCATCATCATTGAGGTGTGTGTTTCAGAATGTTTTTAGACCTGCTTGGGAACATTACCACAGACGAACCATTTCACCTTTTGTGCTCCTTCGGGGCTATTCGCTGTCAGCCTGGCTGCTACTGCCTCAAGCACACACCGTCCTGCTTGTTATAAAGCACATCTCACAAACTTAAATAAAATGAAACAGCCTGTTTTGGCAAGGAGTCACTGCCTGCTCCAGCTAGCAGAAAAAGAATCTGTTAGGAAGAAAAGGAGTAAGCTCCACTCATTTCAGGAGAGATTTGAATAGTTTATTTTGCCCAATCAAGAGCCCTTCAGCATAATGACACATTCATATACACATATATGAACATTTTTTTTTTTAAACATTAATGTATAATACATTTTAAATTTAAAATACCAGCTGCACAGGTATTTTTATTTACAAAAATATTCCATACTTAATTTTTTAACTTTTATGATGACATAGTTCAGTTCAAGTACATGTAAGTAAAATAACTCTATGCAATCTAACAGTTGTGTTTGTAACAGTACAGTTTGCAGTTCATATGAAACTATATTTGTAGACAGATGAATTTGCAACCCTATCTAAAATGCATATTCCAGTAATCACCCTCAGAAGAGCTAGTGGGGCTCAGCAAGACTTAACTGAAGAATAAGTTGCAATGAACAAAAAGAAAAAAGAAAACACACATGTACACACTAAGATATACATAAACAAGAACTGCTACACATCAAGCATGCTTACCCACAAGTGGGCAATGTTAGGAA
Organism: Falco rusticolus; assembly: GCF_015220075.1. Taxonomy (NCBI): domain Eukaryota; kingdom Metazoa; phylum Chordata; class Aves; order Falconiformes; family Falconidae; genus Falco; species Falco rusticolus. The sequence continues at coordinate 47,042,409 of NC_051192.1, forward strand.
AATTTACTGATGTTTTTTTATTTTTTCGCCCCATGGTGCTGGTACAATGAAACAGTAGCATAACTAGAAAGCAGCATGTTTTCCTAGTTCTAACCACTACAGATAGCAGAGCTCAGGTCTAAAATAACACAGTACTGCTTATTTACAATTCTGTTTTAAAAGGGAATATTTAAAACATGTTCCCACCCCTCACCCTTTGCATCACCTATTCCTGAATGGTAGTGGTAATCCACATACAACTCCTTACATGTTTTCAACTGAAACAGTTTAACTTCTAGTTATTATTTGCCTGGTAATATGTAACTTAGGTACTACATAAAGAAATACAAGTGTCAAAGTAACCTACAGCTGTATGACTTCCACGTTTCTAGGCGCTTTACATGGAAAACTAAAAGGAATACTGATTGACAACTTTCATTTGATTGTTCTGTTTCTGCCTCTTCTCTTTTTCCTCTTTTTTTTTTTTCTTTTTAAAAATGAATGCCCACATCTTTAAGCTTAAACTTTATAAAGTATAGAAGAAACACAGTGCACTCATCTGGCTTAAACAGTAATAAAGTAGATGATATACAACACATCTTTATAACATGCATAAGAAGAAGAAATTGGCCCAGCTTAACTTAGCTTTTGAATGAAAACTGAAATAAAATCGGTTTAGCTGATTTGCCTACCCTACACATCTTTTTTCCCCTTTTACTTACTTCCTCCCCTCAAACACCATTAATTTCTGTCTACAAAGTATTTAAAGATTTTGTGGTAGTAGCAAAGCTGTCGACATCCACCCAAAAAGATCTGCATAAATTATACAGGAAATTGGCTAGAATGAGAAAAGGTTCAACCGACAAGTTACTGCGCGACTCGGCGGGAGGCAAGGCACCGCACTCCTTCCCCCTGCACCAGCTTCAGCTGCCAGCAATGCCCACTCGGGTACGTCAACCGTGATGAGAAACAAGAGGGCACTCAGCCGCAGGCTGCAAGTTCTCCAACACAAGTTCAGTATGCCAAAAAAGCCACTCCACCCTGATTTACACGTAAAAAGCTGATGCATAATCAAGAGTAATGCGTTACTCGAAGAAAATACTTATCGGTCAGACCTCACTTCAATTTTAGGGAATTTTATAAGTCTGAGGAATAGAGCTGAAAAGAGTCTTTCATGTGTATACCTAAAAAAAAAAATATAAAATCATAGAAAACCAGTCAGCCACAGACTGTGATACTGAGTAAACTTTTACATTAGGTTAGTTTTCCGAATGCACTACCTTCCCTCTCGATACTTTGGGAATTGTTTAAGAATGTTCAAAATGGGAGGTAAAAATAAGTATGATTATTTTCTGCAAAGCAAAATGGGCTATTTGTTTTCATTGCTTAGTAATTGTATCATCTCGATATGAGATATGAATGTATTCATAAGCTTAAAACAACTTCTTCTATGGATAATATACATACTTTAAGTACTTTGACTTAAAAATTGAACATAAGTATTTTTAAAATTAAAGGTAGAAGTGTACATATAAAAATTATTTAAAACTAAAAGTATATTCTTAAACAGTATGTATAAATATAACAGATTTCATTGTATTATCTAGTAACAAATCTGAAAGTGTTGCAATAATTTATAAACTGAATGCTGACACAGGATATGTGCCTTTCATTAGATTCTATATTGTATATACATATTTTGCTAAGAAAACACACATTCTAAATGATAGTCACATAATTAGCAAATGTGCCTGAAAGTAATCCATTCTAAAGACTTTATTGAACATGTGTGTTTATATACAAATAATGAACCTGAACTGCACAAATGCAGAAAAAAAAAAGGAATAAAATACCATGATTGAATTAAAGTGCAGGAAAAATTCAAGTTTAGAAGTTCAGGTAAGATCAGTGCCATTAAGAAAAAACAGAATACAGAAAAGGAAAAAAAGAAAAAAAAAAAAGGAGATGAACTTGTTTCCAAAAATCCTCCTTTGGATGTAGCTTACCAACATCACCTGCCATGCAAATATCACCTCAGGCAAAAATCTTTGCATAAAGACAGACAAGGAACACAACTATGCATTACTATATTTTATAACTGACTGACTGCTGAAGAACGAATCACTGGAAATGCCTGTGGTGTTACACTTTCAGACTTATTTGGATTACACGCATATTTACACATATCAGCACTCAAAAGTCACAATTTGGCAGGACTAAGGTGAAGAAAAGCTTCTTCAGTTTTACAGTTCCTAATGAGACACACTACGTATAAACAGATAGGTAGCAGCAGTTTCTTACACTTCCATCAAAAAAAATTAAAAAGTAATAGCTCAATTGTATTTTATAGTTTTCCAGACACTCTAAAAAAGTTTCACACAACTAAAATGCTAGCAAAAAACCCAGGGGTGCTTCCCCCCATGGATTTCAATATACTTTGCTGTACAAAAGGTGCATCACCAATAGCAGAGTAAGATGCAATGATGTGTGTACAACCAACTTCCTTCCACAGAGAAGGAAAAAGGAAGGTTTTACACTGAAATTGTACATAGCCCCTTTTATTGACCAAGAACCATTTGTGTATTTATTTCACGGCAATCGTTTCATTAGTTTTCAAATCTAGAAGCATGCTTTAAACATATACAACAGAAAAAAAAAAGATACAACTGTGATAAATTCTGTAACACCAAATAAGCCACTACTCTTCTTGTACTGGCAGATGGTCTCTCATTGTCTCATATTTTTTTGCTTGCTGGTGGTTGTCAAATGTTTCTTGATGAGAAAGTTAAGTATGCTCTCCTTTCAAGCCAAGGTCGTCTTACATTGAACTGATACCATGATTTGCTGAAGAGTACTTTTGCAATCCTCTCCCCAAGAGCCTGACCAGACTAATTTTCCAGGATTCTGTTGCTCTGCAATATAGTTCATCTTCACCAGGTCAAATCACAACCAGTCATCTCAGTTTATAAATGTGAGATAAGGAAGGGACAAGTGTCAGCTAGGGTGTTTTATTTTTTGAAATGGTATGGATAGTAGTTTATCTAGGTTTTTTTCTAACTGGATTTTTAACAAAGTGTGGTATTAGTTTAAATACACATTAATTAAACACTAAAAAAAAGAAATTAACATGCAGAGGCAAATTGAGTGACAAGCTGAGTTAAGTAACTGGAGTTAACACGGCCTCAGTAAATATGGGACAGAGTCATCAAGAAATCATAATGCTACCTGTTCAAACTGTCACGTTCTCATTTGTTAAGTTCTTTGAGCAGTAGGCATAATACGGCATGCCCTCATACTGGCAACAGAATTCACTTGTCTAATTAAATGTTACTATATATAAACCCAGAAAATTTATCAGTATGTGCTACAAAGCCCAAACATATTTGCCATTCATTTGAAAAATGAATAAAGAACCATCAGCTACTTCAATATTTTGCATCCTTTAAGTGTTTTGTAAGGTTGCCTTATCTATGTACTTACAACATCATTTTACAATACAAACAGAACTGAGGTTTTTCTTTGGCAACATTCAGAACGTGTGTTAAAAAACCCCACACAATGTAATGTTTGGAGAAGAAAACCAAAATGGTTAGTTTCAGACAGTGTAGACCTATCAGCTTCTAAGTACTCCCTTTGATAAAAATAAAACCAGTCAGTAACTATTTTGGCTTTGAGGAAAAAAAAAGTCTAAATGAATTTTTGAAATGCAAACTTTTATTTTAAGGAATCCTCTATTTTAAAAAAAGAACTCTGGTCATTCCCACTGCACTGCTTAGTGCAGCAGCCATTGACAAGTTAGCTATATTATCGACCTCACCCAAACTGAACGTTATTTCACCAGCTCCTGAAATTTTAGTGAATGCTTACCACTGCCCACATTGAAACCCCGTCTTTAGAGACTAGATCCAAACTTTAGGCCAACTGCCTTCAGTTCAGGTGGGTGGGGTGAGATAAGTACTTGTAAAATAGCTCTACTAGCAGGATTTCAAGATTTGCTGAACAATATACTGACAAATATTAAATATTAGATGCTTGCCATTATTCATGCATCAGCACCTCCATGAAGTGTAAAACTGTTTGAAAACCTGAGTCCAAGATTATCTGATTTCATAGTAAAGGGGCATCTAGAACTTAAGGTTTGAGCAAAACTAATCTCAGCTATTTTTATTAATGGCTGTAAAGATACATTCTGTTAAACATTTATAAAAATTCACAGCATGAATGGAACCCACAGCCAAGTCTAAATGTTGTATGAACTGAACTAGTAACTATTTTCGGCAAAAAATAATATTTAACTGAACTGAAGTTGAAGTATTCTTAGCACAATGAAGATGTTACCACATTTCACACTGCACAGCCATAACACAAATGAAAACTCCCAGTATGACACATTCCAGTCGTATTATTCACTTGAATTTTAATGCAAAAATTGTGTATTCTCTTGTTTTGCACTTCACAGAATATGATGTGAATACAAGAATACTAGATCAGGGGTCCAAGAAAAGACTATGCACAGGTCAACTATGTATACAATTTTCAAGAAGAAATATTCCAAACTTCCAGCTTTTCCAATGAAAGAAGTGACAGCAAACTTCCAGTCTTCTTCATCAATAATGGTAAATATAGTGAGTCCTAGAGAGGCTAAGTTTAAGTCAACTACTGTCCAGCAAGACAAAACAACTTTATTCCAGCTCTTGGACCCCTGATTTATTGCCTCTCCTCACAGGAGGGTATAACACTGGCAGCAATTACAATAGCACAAAAACTTTTGGCATATGAAGTATTAACACAGGATTGACCCTGCATTGCCCCTGCCCATCTCACACTACGTTTTCCCTTTACCGTTTTTCACATGTTCTAGTTACCTTCTCTGTTCCAACTCTCAGCTAACCAACAGCTAAGAAACACTCAAGTTTGGTTTTCTTCGTGTGTGTTTCTTCTAAATATAAAGCTCCTCAGTTAAAGCCACAACTGAGGTAAAACAGTGTGTGATTTGTGCTAGGAAACAACAGTATCCAACGGTGAATACTCCTTTATATTTAAATGGTCCTGCCAAAACTAACGAAAAACCAAGATTTTTTCATCAGGACAAAATTAAACAGATGTAATCGATGAGCGTCATCAGAATTGGTACCACTTCTTGTCTTTGTACTTCAACATCATCTAAAAAATACAAAAAACAATTTCTAATTAATGTTTCTATAACGTATCCAAAAGTACAACGATACAAATGAATTACATGCTTACAAAGCAGCATGAGAAAGGAGGACTTCAGTAAGGCTTCTCAAAACCTTAACAACATTGCTGAACGGTGACGGTTTAGCAAGATGAATTTTCTAATGGTAGCATCACTGCTGATGATCTGGCCTCAGACAGAAAAAGACATTTTTGGGAGAATGGGAAGGTCGCACAGGAGCTTAGGGGGTGGAAAGAGATCTGCATGAACGTGAAAGAGAATGGCCATCCTATGCAGTTACCGAGGGAAAAAAATTAACTCTGACTCATGGGGTTTGCATACAAAAACTGGATCTTAAGAACCACAGGAATCTCATACAGAGCATTACTCTTGGCTAATTCAGTGACAGGTTCTTTAAGTAACAGGAACTGAGGCAGACTGTATGCTCTAGACCAGGGTGCCACAGGCCAAAGCTGTTTACATTAATACTTAATTATTAGGAGCAATGACTGACAGATAAGTATCCTTTACTAATGATATTGCATTCCCTTTAGATAGCTCTAAAGTGCCTTTGCCAAAGTCAGTTACTTGCAAAACTTAGATTTTTTTGACAGGAAATCAGTTTAATGCTCAGTTTAACATGTAATAGACTCACCTCATGAGCGTGTTTAGAGAAAGAATCAGCACTATAAAGCATAGCTGCAGTTTTTTCTTCCAGCTCTCCTAGTTTTTGTCCTCTTTCATCTAGTGCCAACCGGGCTCGTGCTAGTTCACCAACTACACCAGATGCTGCTCCTTTGACACCTTCAATACCCCCAGGCCCTGGAATATGCTGGGCAAGACTCCTTGATGCCTTCCCAGATGCTGATTCTCCAACTGGAGGCATTTGCAAGGCAAAAAAAATGGAACAGTAAGGTTTTCTATCATCTTTACATAAATACCAATGTAACTAGTTTATAAAGAGGTGTCACTCCCTTGCATGGACACTGAACACCTTAATCATAGGCATGATTGTGAGCAAGACTCACTACTTAATGTTACTCGATGTTACTTCTACTCAATTTCATAAATTTGAGATTTTCAAACATATTTCCAAGTTTCCAGGCAGGTTATAAAATTATAAAAATTTTTCACAGCTCAAGTGTGAAATTAAGAACTCTCTCAACACTGCTAGCATCACAGTTATCAACAGAATTGTGATGGTGAAGTGGTTTTTAACAATACAGCTACTTCACAGGGAAGGTGTTGGGAGTTCAGCAGACAAAACAAAAAAAAATTAAAAAATACAAGCTATGGTCAGTTCCAGAAGTGCTTTGCTGGTATAGCCAGCCAGTGTGACTCCACCAGCAGAAGTTTCCTTTGATGGAAGTTCAGTTTGAGATGCAGACACCGGAATATTAGGTGTCTATGCTCCCAAATTATAAAAACCTTGTTAAAAAAAGCGCAATGTAAATAATGAAAAGTAAGTACAGTTGTAAGAACACACCAGCTTGTCCTAAATTAAACACCCACAAATGGTCAGCTGAACAGCTCTCTAGACACCAGTGACCACACTGAGTACATCTCCTTTGCTCATAATGGGACACCAGCCACCTAGTTCAGTCTAGACACTTAATGGACAGTCCAAGCTCATGCTGAATTGTATACTCCACAGATCTGAGTGAAGACTAAAACATTTTTGGATGGTGAAGTCAAACCACATAATCTTTAACTTCTTTTTAACAATTAAATTACGGTTTACATAGGTGTTTTTCACCTCTAGGAAGATTAACTTAAGTTTTGGTGTGATATTTCAAGATTTCCTGATTTGATTTTACATTTCTAGGAAGAACAACTTAGATTTCAACTAACACTATAAACACCTTTCTGTGAATTCCCAAGAATTAAAAGGAGAAATAATTTAACGTATTACAGATTCTGCTGTGACTCTCATATTAAATATGACTATTTTAAAGACATTTTCAGATATCTTTTGAATTGTGATTGAACTGACTTTCAGGCTACAATTTATTAGGCTTTTTTTCTCCCATTCAATACTATTTTCCTTCTAAATATCTGAGCCAAACTTGATTGTGAAAACTTGAAATGATGTAAAGAGATAGCACCTAAGGTTAAAGAGTGCTCTTCTGTTGCCATGAAAAGCTAGGTTTTCCCTGTCCCAGTCATACTTATTAAGCATAATCTGTGCGCACAAATTTCTGTAATATAATACTTGACCAACCTTTCAAAGTATTACACCTATATAAATACAAATAGAATTTTTAATGCAGAAAGTGACCTCTAAATATTTGATATTTGTTCAAAATGTACAGGCACAAGTAGTAAAGATGAAGTTAATTTTTATCGGATAGATAAAAAGAACCAATAAAAAAGAAGGGATTGCTAGGGAGCCTCGTCTGTCTTAACAGCTATGTTTCATATTTTTCTTACAAATAAACTGGTGTAATATGGTGTTTCATCTAGGAAATATTCAAATAAGTGGAAGTTATTTTCCTTAAACATATTAAAATGCTACATGCCACCACAGTAAAAAAAATAAAGCTGTTATAAAAAAAATAAATATGAGAAAATGATCAAGTAATAAAAGCTTTGCCAAATCTGAATTTTATTGTCCTGTGAAGAGAGGACTGGATTGAACTATCATACAATTCTATCCTTGCCCTCATTCTTTTTGTGTCTCTGCACAAGTTGAATGAGGAAAAGGAATCCAGCAAATGAACTGAAGTAGAATGTTCTAGACAGTGAGAAAATTAAAACTCCAGTGTTCTCCAGAATCAGCTCTTTTCAGTTCAACAGCTTAAGAAAATCACGGTCAGTACTATACACTTCATAAAGATGAATAAAAACAAGATCAGTTGTCCCATTTCTTGTTTTATAATCTACTCCTGAATAAATGAGGTAAAGGAGTCTTTGAGAAAACAGTACCAAGCTTTTCTGGTCGTCTTGGTAAAGTGTACAACACATAAAAGCTATGAAAAAGTATTTGTCCTACCCTTTTTTACTTTCCTCTTTGCAAGTGTCATGTTCTATGAACATAGGTAACATTTCTCAAGGATCACTGGCTTCCTTGGGTAAAAATAGCAGAAAAATAATGACTGCTAAAAACTTACAGAGCTCTTCTCTGTCAAGTGACTGGGCCCCACCTCCAAACAGGCCTTTAAAGAACCCCCTGTTTGGTGCTTCTGGTGTTTCTACAGGAGTGAAGAGCTCACCCAGCATTTCCTTTGCAGTGAAGAAGAGACAAGGCATATGTTATTTCACACACAAATTAATAGAACATTCTTTCACTTTAGGGATTTGAATTTCAAAATGAATATGCTTTAACAGACATCTGTCTTTGCAAGGTGACTTAAAATAAAGATACATTAAGAAATCTGTACAAACCATCTGTTCTGATAGTTGTAAGCTTATAGCTCATGGAAGTCAGTAGCAAAGAAATGGGTTCAAACAAAGCTGTATTTGCCCCTCAACAACTTGAGCAACACTTCTGATTTTGTTCTGTTGAAACTGTCTACAAATACTCATATCCATGCGTGGTACCAAAGTAGAGCTTACAGTGGGCATCTCTGCTATTTCAGTACTCTACACAACCTCCAAGCTGAAGCATGACTGAGAATCTTTCCAAGCTATTAACAGACATGAAACATAATAGCTTCTTTCAAGCATCCTGAGCTAGCATTCCCCACTTATGTCAGCATGCACCTCCACCAGCACCAGTTGAACAAGCGAGTTAACTGCACATGTTAAACAAGGAAATTTCTTATCCATCAAAAAGGAAATCAAGCGAGCAACTGTTTCAAATACAAGAGGATAGATAAACCAACAAAATTTCAGAGTTGAGAAGTGATGCATCCTGAATTAAGACTCTATAGTGACAACCTTCCCCCCCCAAATAAATCGAGATACAAAAGATGAAGTGCTCAGCTTTATGACAAGCTTCTTTACTATAAGCATCATAAATCCAGAAAGAAGAATCTCCAAGTATATCTTAGAAAAGAGAAATACTTTTTTAATTAATTACCTGAAGATTCTCACATGTTTCTTGACTGTAGGTTAGCCTCTGTATTTCAGTTGGTGAGACAAGGTAGAGTGCTTGTCCGTTGTTAGTGAAGCAGAACGTTCTGGCTATCCGCATATTGGTGAGTGGCAGGTAATATACATCCAACAGTGGCCTTAAGCTTGGCAAACTTAAAAAAATAAATAAATTACAAAAATTATTAAAAAAATAAAATATAGCAGGATTGTTTACTATTGATCAAATGGCTCATTTGTAAACTGCAATACATCATTTCTCTCTTCATCTGCATAAGTACCACAAACAGGGTATCATTTAATGCAATTAGAAAAATCTCAAAACATAAATACAAGACTTTTCAAGGTAGCACCTCAAAAGTGAAATTTAAACATCTGCACCACAGATGCATTTGAAAGCATCATTTAAATGATACTCTGAGCACGTAAATCAGTTTCACTTAAAGCATTATTCAGTAATTACTAACGACGGATTTTGATAAGTATCTACCAAAAGTTTACAATTAAACATTCTGCCTCTTCTCTCAGGTGAAGAATTTCTCCTTGACTAAAAATAAAAGACTAAAAGATCTCTCAAGACTACTTAGAAATACACAGAGGTGTGTTTCCAAACAGTAGCCTCAAACAATCTTATCAATTATATCCAGCTTTTTTTTGTCTGACTGCATATTTAAGAGGAAGTCCTCTTGGAGCAAAGTTCACTTACCTTGTATTTTCTGATTCTGCACATGTAACTGCAGTACTTACTGCATCAAGCTACTGAAGAACAGATGCAGCGCACACAGGCTATAACTATTGCTACCAAGCATTCCTCTCCCTCAAAGTAATAATAAATATGAGAAGTGAATGAACACCCGATAGCTTGATAAATAGAACCCAAAACAAACTGCTGTCCCAAAAATTTCCCTGTGAGATTTCCATAAAAACATAATTTACACAAGATGTTAGCTGTAAATGCACAATACATTAATCTGCTTCTGCTGCAGATACCATCTGCAGAAGATAATTATTTTTAAAAACTAAGAAAGTAGTAAAGGGGTGAAGTGAAACCAAAACCAATGAAAAAGAAAGAGGTAGTAAACCACAACAGTAAGTGTTTGATTACTATTTTTCAGTTGTACTGAGATTTCTAAATGTTAAGCCTGCATTTTACAGCTTGGGGATTGTCTCTTAGCAGGAGACTCTACCTACAACAAACGAAAGGAAGATCTGGTAACGTGACTTTGGAGGCAAGTTCTACAGGTAAGAAATAACAAGCAATATTCTCTTGTAAGCCCGTCACCCAGGAAATGATACTTCTGCTGTGCACATATCTAAAATAAGAATATTCTTAGAAGTGATTTAGGAATACGGAAGTGCTTTGCTTCAGGCTGATAGAAGCATCAAACATCCTTACAGCTTCAACACAAAACACAAACCCATTAGATCAGATAGGACAAGCATGACATCTATGATAACATTTTCATATTATCAAACAAATCTGTAACAGAATTGCAGACTCCTGTCTAAATATGTATCAGTAGACAAGCATTGGGCATTCTGGGCGTGATACAATGCTCTGACAACTTCACACATCAGCACATGAAGTCCACTCCCCAGCAACAATACATGCTTCTAAAATGGGAGTTAATCCTTGGGAGTTCAACTTCCACACACAATGTAACAACTCAATGTTTATAATTTAGCACCTACCTTTATGCAAAGTTCATTAGAAAACAATTAATCCTGAGGAAAACTGGGTTTGTTTCAATATATGGTACCTGAACATTATTAAGTTCCATTTTAATTGGGGAAAAATCTGTGCTTACCCTGCAAGGTGAGCAGCACTTTGTAGAGATGTTTAGAATATACGTCGGGATACATCAATGGAGTTAACAGACAATCAAACCTTATTTTTTAATTGTATTATGTGTCAGCTTTAGTTTTATTCCTAACAACTTCCTGAAGAAGTGTCTTTTTAGGTTTTCTCAAGTTAAGAGCTTGTTTTCACAATCTTAAAAATAATCTTGTAGGAATTCTACTGACAATTTTATAAAGCCATGTTTCACATTCACCTTATTATTAGCCACGACTAAAATGTAGGTGCAAGAGTATAGGTATATACACTACTGTCCCCAATAAAAGAGCATTTGGAAATATTAAAAAAAAGGACAAGTTAAAATCGCACAGGTGACACGCAAATACATTAAAAAAAATATAGTTACACATGCTTTTTACACTTTTTTTTTTTTTACACTTTAGGTGACTTATTTCTATACTACAACTGCTAGCAATTAATGATGCCTTTAGAGCCTGCATTTAAGGCCTTTAAGATATGAGTAAACTACACAACAAAACAGTAATGAGGCATGAGTGTGATGCAAACAGCTGCACAAAAATATGCAGAGTTGTGGTCAGGTACCAGCTGAAGGTCTGACTCAAGGGAGTTTTCTCCATCGGGGAATAAATTCACCTTTGAGAAACTTCATCAACTCACCAACCTGTATCACACATTTGGAACTGTTTCTTGAATCAGGGTAGCTTCAACTAAACTGGTAAATTTTAATGTGGTAAAGGCATAACTAATAAGAATGCATAAACAAAATTACCCAGGCCCAAGTGTTAGAATTTCATCAGCACTGAGTGAATGTAGATTTATATTCTTATGGAAAAGGACGCTTATCTAGCAGAAGACTTTTTTCTTTTAAAATTTAAGTTATATCAAACACGCCTTACCTAAAAGTCATAATATGTCCATTGGCACAGAAACACGCAAGGCAGACACTGTTACTCAACGACACTATGTCTCCACGAAGAACAAAAGAAGTCTCTGTTATGTTTTGCTTATAAATACAGTTCTGGGATGGCAGTGAGATAACTTTTGCTTGCTTTTCCGAACATATCACTGCATATTGGTTTTCACTGATTTCCTGAGAGGAAGAAGGGGATACTGAGACAGGTCGTCGCTTTTTCGATTTATCTTTTTCATCTTTATCTTCAGGGACATTGTGTTCTCTCCAGGGTTCATGTGCTGGTGGGATCAAAGATCCCGTGGTATCCAGAAAAGCCATTCTCAAGATTGCCCCTTTCAGCCTCAGGATGGTTCCTAGGAAAAAAGAAGTTGAGCCCATTCCTAAAATGGTTCTCCTAAATTGTCTTTCAAGCTATAAAACACTCCTCTAAGAAGCTAGCACAATGAAAAGAAAAAAAGAACTTTGGCTTGCTTCTGTAGCAAAACAGAGGTACCAAAGCCTTTGGACATTTATCTAAAAGCAATGAAGCACATGCAAAAGCACAGAGGTATTCAACAAGATGTTAAACCAGTTTTCAAGGGTTAAGCGTATGCATACTCTTTCATTAAGAGAATCAACAGAATCATTTCATCAACAGAAATGTATACCTTTATTAAGAGAACCAAGCTGGAATGCACATTTGGATTCACGTTCAGTGTCACAAATGCAACTGATTTTATTCTCTCCTGAGGAGTACACAGTGTGCTTAATATCAACAATAGATGCTATTAGTCAAAGGAGAGCACCTCCGTTTTCTTCAATACAGACAGGGTCAGAAACAAGGAACATGTGGATTTCTTTCCCCCTGCATTTTAAGCTTGAAATCACTTTTCTAGCATAAAATGAAAGAGGAAGTTTTTCCTCCCCACTGTTTAAATCACTGTCTCTGTAGGCCAGATCTTAAGCTGATACGTCTCTTAGTGTACTTCTATTTATTCACACGTAGTGTAAAAACACAAACATTTGCTAAGTACACAAAAAAAGGCAGTATCTTTTAAAGATTATGCTGCAGAACCAGTGATTATACATACTGTCTAGTCTGCAGCCTTGCCTTTACGATCAGATGTTATGAAAATCTGAATCTTGCTGCCAATACCATACTCAATAAGCAAAAAGCACATATATGGTCTAGAGGTCACACTATTTTAAATCACTATTTCAATCAAATAAAATCGCAATTTGCATTTCCTGATACCATCTGTGTGAGCAAAGTGGAGCAGAGCAGCATGTTCTGCATGAGACAGTGGTAGCAAGAAAGCTAAATCTATGTCTAACAGCATATTCAACAAACCATTAATACATAATTACAATAAAATCAGTTGGTGTGTATCAGAAAAACAAGATAAAAGACCTCTCACAGCAATCCAAAGGAAGAATTTATCACTAATATTTAAAGCTAGTTATTCAATATACAACCCTTAATTTGTATTCCCTATTCATCACACAGGAAACAGTTTACTATCTCATGAATAAAACCAATAAAAAAATAAATTGAGCATTTGAAATACTAATCTTTTCTGCTATTTCTCTTTAATAATTGCCAGGTACTACATTAAGGTTAGCAAACATGCTTTTCTCAGCAAGTGTACATCAAAGTGGTATTTTTGTATTATATGAGATCATATTTTCCATTTTACAACTTTAAAAATCCAGTAATGAAGTAACCAATCTAGACTGTTAACCTTAGTAGCTAGATCAATGGAGTCTACATTATTTTTTCATTAATCCACAGCTGACAAAATTTCTTTAAAAAACATGAAGACAACAATATTTTATCACAGTATACTTTAGCCCGTCTGCTTTGTACATACCACTGGGAGAAACAATAACTGGCTGAAGAAGTCTTTGCTCTCCTCCTGGGGGTAAGTTCAGTACAATGACAAGCACTGTACCCAGTGTGGTCCCAACCCACAGGCATGGGGAAAGTGATGTATCAGCCTTTCTTGTGAAAGTCTCACAAAAATGAAGAGCCGAAATTGCCTCACGTGTTTCTTTATCAATGCTAGTTACACTAGAACTCCGGGATCGACTGAAAGAGTTGTCTTTGACATCTGAAAATAAATCAGTATTAATTAAAAAGAATGGCAAAATGCAGGGATTAAGAGAATTCAGATTTTCTTTTTTGTTCTTTAGCTTGAAGTATATACTAGCTACCATTCTGTTGAGTATTGCTCCTGTATTCTTCCTTAGCCATATTTCCTCTGGGCCCAGTTTACAATACCACATCCTGAACAAAGCACCCAATCATTTTTTGCAGAGGTTGCCATTCAATAATTGTCATGAGCAATTGTTATGCATATTTCTGTCTTGGGACAGAGAAGAGTCAAACTGGACTCCTTTAAAAAAAGTGAATTATAAACCTCTTTGCCCACTAGTTCATTGCTGAGATTAAACAATACTGGCTTCCACAGAACACTGTTTGATCATCTTCTGAAGATGCAGCTATTTTACTGTAAGAACTGCAGTGACATCCAGACAGCAAGATAATATAACCTGTAATGACTCACAAAAATATTGTCCCACTTCAGGAAACTGTATGGAGGAGGTCTAACAGGCTATCTACACACCCAAACTTTTAGTAAGAGAAACATCAAATGCTACCAAATGCCACCTGGCACTGGTATGCAAAGCTGAAGACTTCCATTTTGAATATTGTAGTGTAGTGCCAGAAACGGCACTAAAGCTTTTCAGGGTGTCTTACTCATTGCTTAGAAAATAAGGTTCTCCCAAGAGAGGATAAATCCTAACATTAACAAAACTCAAACAGTAACCATGCTGCTCCATTCTAGCTGTGTGCTGTTTGTACATGTGGTGATACTTAACACCGCAGCATGTCTTGATTTCTGCACATTCACAAATTAATCATTTGCTTTAACTCACCATGCCAAAATTTTAGTACAAGACAACCCTTACTAGTAAAACTTTGATGCAATGTATACCATGACTTCATTTTTTTAAAGTTACTGTCTTGGATCTTTGGGTAGGGTAGAGATGCAATTGGCATCTTTAAAGCAGAATTAAGAGCTTAAGAGCAACACTTAACCACATACTTTCTGGAAGCATCACTGTGCTAATTTCATTAACTTACTGCAAAACTTTCTAAGAACAACATCTAACATGCATTTGAAAAGTATACAAACTAGCTCTAAACTGTCTAAATACAGACATCTACTCAACACAGCTAATCTTCTCAGGAGATACTTCTTTTGTTCCAACAGTAGCTAAAATTCAGCAAGACAATAACTTTTCTAAGCCAAATGTAAAACATGGATTACAGAAAGAAACTACTAGGTCAACCACTCAGATGCTGACATCCTAAGTTTCCACATTAAAAAAAAAAAAAAAAATCAAATCCAGAATGAAACAATAAGAACAATCATTTGTTTTATAATTCTAATGACCACAACCTCTTAATAGCCTTGTTTCTTCAGGGCTGAATATTTATTAACTTAATGATTTTTTTAAAACTCTAATGTGGATTAATCAGTCTTAATATACTAATACTTTAACTGCAATAGGCATACAATTAAATGTGCATTTGTTAAGTTGTATCTGGTTGAGTGTCTGAAAAGCACGTGTGCAAATCTCAGAAGCATTGGAATGGACAGGAAAAACCCCATAAAAATTAACTTGCCAGACAATACAGGCATCGTGGAGAGGAGACAACTCATTCAGAAGAGAGAGCTAAGGGTAAAATGTTTAACTTCTTTAGTGCATATTATTTATCCTGGAGTCAAGGAAGAATCTATGGTTTGTTTACAAATTAGTTTCAGATGAATAGAGAGAGACAACAGTGTGATCACCCACTACACATCACTTCATCAGAAGGATGGAAAGTTGAGGCTCTTTTGAGCAACTCAACCAAAGCGTAGGACCTAGTGACAATGGCACCTGAATCATCTGATTACAACATTGAAAAGCAATGGTATAATGCAGACTAGCATGTTCGAGATCTTCCACTTTCTAAAATAGAAAATCTAAAGTATGTGGTTCTGTTTTGGCTATTTAGGGAGAAAAGAGGATAGGTAAAAGATCTAAAGAGAAAAGCAATTTGAAAGAACGAGATCACGAAAGATTAGGTTTCAGAAGCCATGGAAAGAAAGGACAGAAAATGGTAAGGATAATAAACTTGGGAGAAAGGTATTTCAGTCATCTCCTAGAGCCAGCAGATATGACCACATAAGCATAAAAAAAAATAAATACACAAGCAACCTCACAGTCTTTGGAGAATGCAAAAGCTATCCTGCTAGAAGAAAAGATACAAGTAAAATTTAAGAAAAGATTATAATTGCCTAAGGAAACCTGAAAACCTAGAAGAATTTTACACAGAAAAAAATGAGGCATCCAAGTGCAGATATCCACACATGTGCAAAGTCAAGCAAAACCAGTCAAAGGCTATTACAATTCAGAAGGCACAAACTATTTCATGAGTATACCAGAAGTGAGTTGAAAAAAGTCTCCATTATTTCAGTAGAAAGAACAGCAAATATTAAAGCGATGTAGAAAATGTTGAAACTCATTCAGGATGGGAAAATGCAGAAAGGATTTCAGCATTCTCTTTTCTCCAGTCTTCATTAGAAAAAAAATTGTAAGTACTTACTGCTATTGAAGAACTAGGAGTAAAACAGTAAAGTCAGAATGAATCTGATAGTGTTTAAGTACAAATGTGTTCCAGTTTGCAAAATATGATAAAATTCACCCTGAACTGAAATCATCCCTAAACCATTAGTAAACGTAGTAAGGAAGAACAGCAACTGACTGAAAAGACAATTTTTTTTCTGCTCTTTCACGCCAACACAGCCACAGTTTAATCTCTCTAGTTCTGGGCACAAGAGTTTTAGAAAGATGATGAAAAATTCTAAGTACACAGAAGATTAACAGAAGCCATCCTAGATTTAGACAAGATAACCTAAAGAAGAAGAAGGAACTGAATACTGTAAAAAAAAAATAATCTGCAAAAAGAAAGATTAGAGATACGATGACTTTTCAACAGCGTAAGAGATGGCTGACAAAAAGATAGGGAGCACTTGTTATCCCTGTTCATTGTGGAAAGAACAATGAAAAAGTTAATACGTATGCAAGAAAGACTGATTAAATAACAGGGAATTTATATAACTGACTAAAACATTGGAACTATCTGTCTGGGATTTTTCTAAAAACTTATTTATTGGAGGCTCATGAATAGATGAGAAGTTAAACTGTTGGACATCTGGATCCTTGCCATAACAATGGATTAAAGAATGTCTGAGGGTTCCTTCCAACTTCACGTTTGAGTGGAGCAAGCTGTAATTGCAAATCAGGGTGGTCCAGCTCAGCTTCAGGATATCCCTGTGCCACGGACTCTTTCCTTGCTGATAGCAGCAGCTGTCAAATAATACAGTTCTGCAGCTGCCAATCCGATCCTGTCTGTCTTCTGCTGGGGTTGTGTTAAGAATTCTGCTGCAGGAGGGGAACGAGCTGTGGGAAGGCAGAAGGCAGCTTTTGCATTCAGGCTGCATCTATGGCTGTAGGTCTATGGCTGTCCCCCATCATTTTTAGTGCGCAAGACAGGGAAGCTGGACCTGATCTACAGGCTGGCAAAGTACTAGAAAGAATATTAAATCTATTCATTTGCATGCTGTTTTAGTGAGCACTACAGGCTTCACAACTGAATTGCTTTTAATACAAAAAGTTACTGTGCTTTTTCAAAAAAAAATTATGAAATTCTCAGACTGGTCATCCATCCAAACAGATGTATATTATTTTAATTTAGAAAGAGTGGTCACAAGACAATTAACATTTGTAAAACTATGTCCAACTGTTTTTTGAGTGGACTTCAACATATCCTGTTATTCTTAAGATACCTCATTTTTCAATTTAAAACTTATCAGATGGTTCTACACAGGCAGCAATTTTCCTTACATTACCTGATTATTCACGCTTTTGGTGTCACAGCACTACTGATAAAGTGAGTGACAGATGCCTAAAGATTATGACAAAGGTGCGATAAGCCATCTATAACAATTGCAGGCTTACCTTACGATGACAGCAATACCTTGTGCCTAAGAGCCCCCCAGAAGAGTGGGATTAAAATTTTAGTTCTACACTTCACATAAACTATCATGACTTCATTGCATTTATGTAATTTAGGACTCTAACATATTCTCATTGTGTAAAACAGTCTTAGTAAAAATAAAATCAGCTATGTAAACTTACCTAAATCAGGCTTTAACTCAGTTGGCAAACTTAGCTTCCTGGACATCTTTGCTGAAAAGTGAAGTATATCTTTTTTTAAAAAAGAATAAACATGATTCTGCTGGCCTTTATTTTTTTCTTTCCCAGTATGTAATGTATCATTATTACATTAATTGCAGTACTTCACAGATTTTCTTGTAAAGCTGAGCCTCACTTCTACAAGGGGATGGGTTCAAAGTACAACATGGAAGATACCAAAAATCCCCAAATACAGCATTTTATGACTTTTGCCAAGCTTCATTTCTCCTTGGGCTTCACGTAGAACTTGAGGAATTGGATGGATTTTGCTTTGGCTCAGCCTCAAGTTTTATCTTCTCAAGTGAGAGGACAGAATACAGACTTTGGGCTATTGCAAGAATGTGCACTGAAGTTTACGTAATGTTAACAACCCATCCCCTCTTCTTCTGCCCTAGTTCTTGCTCAAACCTGAGATATGTATAATAAAGATGATCTTTAATTATGCTACAACATTAATTTGCATGTGTAAAAAGCCAGTAATCTGAGATGCAATCCACAATCTTAGAAGAATGAAGACATTACAGAGCAATTATAAAATCAGCAGCACACACATACTTGCACCACTGTCAGACAAAAGATAGCATCATTTTGATAGTATTGCTGAAGTACAAAATAGCACTTGAACTCCTCCCTGACCTGGAACATTCTTTTTATAGAAATAGAAATCTTGAGATCCCTTCAAAATGCAGTACAATACTAAAAAAATGCTGCTGTAATGAAAGTTACTAGTAGCCATACATCCCCCTTCCATCATTCTTCCAGCAATTACTGGAGAAGGAATAATTTTGATGTATCTTAACTACTAGACCTGGGCTAGATTCTGAAATTATTTCCCAGCCAAATGCTGAGGTTTTTTTATTTAATTCTTCACTATCTTGTAAGGGTAATCTATCTTGTAAGGGTAATACTACTCTACCTAAAGAAGAAGTTGAGAATAGCCTCCTAATTCTAGAAGCACATAGTAATGGATACCAGTCATAAAGCAGCCTGAATCTTGCTGCTTCTCTCAGTCAAAAATGGAGTTAACTCATTCTAGTTCCCATTTTAACAGAAATCATTCCATTTTCTACATATCTTGAAGAACAGCACGTGATTTAAAGTTACTTCCACTCCTTCAAAAAGTGAGATACTTCACTGTATCGTTAATTATGCTCATCAATATTGCAAATGCTAGTTATCTGAATAGTTGAACAGTTTTATTCCTGTCATACATTATAAAAAATTGAGAATAAGATTCCAGAAATAATCTTTAATTTCCTTCATGTCAATGTTACAAAGTATGTCCTATTCAAATTAAACTGAAATTACTTACTTTCAGACAGAAATGCCAGTCACTTCAATTTTAGCGCAGGCTGAAATTGAAAAGGGCAGTCTGACTACCTGTTTTCTACCCTCATCCTTGTACTGGCACTGGTGCCTGCCTAGCTTAATGGCAAGGCCAAAACTCATCTACATAAAGTTTCTGCCAAGGGTTGTTTTCAACAAGAAAACTGTTTCAGGTCAGAGCTCAGCTATACAAACAGAAAACCATGGTACAAAACAGCACTAGTGACCAGGAGCCCATCTTTTTGCTGTTAGCTTGAATTTACATCAACTTGAAAAGAGATCATGAAACCTAATCTGGAACTGTGAATTACAAAATGGGCAATCTTCAGGGTAAGACTTGCTTTCTGTGTTAGACATGTAAACTACAAAAGCTGAGATACTGAACAAAAGCTCAGTTATGCACGCAAAAGATAATTTTGCATTACTTTTGGCTTTTCACAGCTTTTACCGTATGTGAATACCAGCAAAGATTAATTAACCAAGTCACTTTGCAGACCAGAGCATTCACTTTTGGCTTTTCAAACACAAATGTTTAACACAGTTTTAGGAACTAGGAGAAAACTGACCAAAAAAAGGTAACTAGTAACAGGTAATATAGCAGGTAATAACTACTACAGGTGAGTGTGTTGGAGTCTAAGAGTCAATCTGCAGTTTTAGCTTTATTTCCTTAGTGAAAGGCCAGCTGTGTGAACTAGGTTGATAAGGTAAAAGAAATTTGTCAGACATTTTCTACAAACACTGAACTGACTCATTAACAGGACATGAGGATACATGAATTGTTAAAAAGGATGTCATTACTAGAAATCATGAATTAATGTGCTATGCAAAAAATACATACACGTGTCAAATGCCTCAATAATTCAAGTATAAATAGAAGTATAAACAAGAACTTATTTAAATAGCAGTAGTGCCATCTTGTGTTTAAAGAAAAAAGTGCCTAAAGATACAGTAAGAAAATAGGAATATTTTGCCAGATAAGCTGTTTTTAATTAACATTACTTAGTATGAATACAAGCAGGAGTTTTTTTATATCTGGTTTATGGTCTACAACAGTTTTAGAAAATTCAGTTTTGCCATGCCTTAGATGAAAACCAGCAACATGCTAGACAACTTCTATGCAAAAGATACAAATGAGAGAAATGGGAAAGATAGGATGGAGATCTACAGACAGAATGCTCAGGGTCAGTTTTTTTACTCCATTTGTACAACAGGGCAAAGGTGATGTTGACCGCTCCTGCTGGTGTGCTGGCCTCAAGTAGTAGCTGTCATTATCAGAGTTCAATACCTCTCTTGGTTGTAAAGGCTGCAGCAGCCACCACCAAGACCACCCTTCTGCAGTTGGTGTGAGTCAAGGAGACAGACAGGGGGGCTGTTTTGCTCCTCCTGGTGTGCTGCTGCTCAAGGCAGCAATGACTATTTTGTCTGTGTTTAGCCCTAGATTTAAGACTCCCCTAAATTAGACGGCCTAGAGTTATATAAAGATATGCACACATTCTTTCTGTTGCTAACATAACTAATTAAAAAGTATCATATAAAAGTATATGAGAGAACTGGCAAAAACAACATTCAGGAATCTTGGAGATCTCTCATAGGACAGACTTGAGGAGGCAGACGTTAAAATACGAAAGGTTACCTTGGCTTAATAAGTCATATTTCAGCATAGGAGGCCCCACCAACTCGATGAAGAAAATCTGATGGCTGAACTATCAATAGGAAGTGGGTTATCAATATTTGCAGTGGGTTATCCTGAGCTAGAGTGATTTCTCATCCATTCCTTATTTAAAAAAACAGTACAAACCCTTCAAAAAAATTCTAATGATTATAAAGGAGACTAGCATCTTGGTGTTTTGACAGACAAGAGAACAGTTTACATAAAGCCTATTTTATGTAACATTTCATGAGAAATAGCTAAGCAGCTTAGAATTTCGACAAAGTTCTCAAATTATTCTGTTTGAAGACTACACAGAAGTAAGAGTTTTACATTACCAATTTCAAGATGCTTAAAGAACTGAATAAAGTACTAGTGATGGTACAATACAGAAATAGAGTATCAATGCTGAAATGTCTAAATTTGATATAAGAATAATAAAACTATTTTACAAGACAACGCAAGAAAATACATACTTGATATACTCAGAATTAGATCAAAGTATTAAAAACACATTGCAAGAAATAGTCTTACTCTGGCATTAGAGCGAATGAGAACTTATTATGAATATCTTAAAATTTGATTCCATGAAAACAACATTAATAGTCAATGACATTAGCACTGTTTGAAAAATCCAGGTGTACACTTAAAATGTAAAAAGTGTGAGAAACCTTATGTCAATAGTAACAGCAGGAACTATGGAATTTTAGAATTAGAGCTACTCTGCTTAGATCTGCCTACTAATATTGTTTGCTATTTTTTAAAATTTATAAGCTGGAGAAAATAAATAAAACCAATTTTCCTGAAGAGTATTTGACATTAGCCTACTGGAAGAGTTATGAAGGTCTTTGAGTCTACAGTATTTTGCACGCACCTTTACTAAAGCTTCTTCCAGAAATGGATGCTAACAATACCTCTTAGCTTCTGACCCGATTAGTAGCTATATATTTAATCACATATATCTCTTCAAGCCAAATAATTGACCAGAGCACGAGTAATGAATTTAAGATTTTGCTTCTGCTTAAGTTGGATCACAACTTCTTTCTACAAAAATGACATGGCCTTAGAAATTAAATACTTTCTACCAAATCTTCTTCTTGTAAGTTCACTGATGTTTGGTACACTTCTCTGTACTACTTCACAGCACATTGCAGTTTCAAATATTTGCCATTCCCAAGATAAATGGCTGCTCTGAATAACTGCCAGTATTTTCTATAATTTCTAGGAATGGTTAAACCAAGTACCTCCATATATCCAAGGTAACTGCAACTTTTGCAAAGTTCACCTCTGATGGAAATAAAAGCAAAATGTGACCCAAAAGCAACATATTCACAATAGGTCTTTACCTTGAGTTACTATCCATTCCTTAGCACGTACCATTAGAAGACATAGTTAGCACTGAGTATTTAGGAAAAAACCCCACAGAATACCAACTGATCTTAACAGTATATATGGCAAAGCTGAAGTGTTGGTACATGAAGCATTTACGTTTTATTTGATTTCTGCTATTCTTGCAGTCCTAGATGGTTTTTGATCCTTTAACAGAGCAAGACTCCTTGTCTGATGCTGTCACTAATGATAGAAAAGTGTAGACATGAAGATGTGTCTACGTAATTTTCAATAGTGATTAAATTGACAATGGCTTCATAACTCTAAATGCATGTTTATTATGTTACCACCTTACAGCCCTATCACTGAAATAAAATTACTTTGCACTTTGCAAGCAGTATTCCCTTACTCACTGTTCCCATGTGACAAAAAACACAGGACTGATTAACAGCAACTGGAATTACCAATGTAAGTAATTCTTGTTCTGTTTCACAATCCATTTGACAGGTTGTATTTCACACTGACAAAGAATGGAAAGAACTTGAACTGACTGCACTATGTACCAGTGCAAAGAGCTATAACCAATACTACATACAAAGTCATCCATGTGAACACAGTTGATGGTAAACAATTTGTTTCATATAACATTGTGAAGTTAATGACAGTGAGTGACACAGTTACAGAAATCATTGTTCATTAACATTTAGTTGGCAATTCAGTACAAAACAATCAAATGCAAAACCATACAACTATTAACACTGAAGAAGAGTAGTTTTACTTATGTGGAAGAGCTTAAAATGTAAATTCAGGAAGAGCCATGCAAAGTAAACATGCCAGACAAGGTGTAGAAGACAAGGCAGTGAAAAAAACCCATTCAGTGCACAGCAAACCACTCAAAACTAACAGAACACTGATGAAATAGGTTTCTTTAAACTTCCAACGAACCATGCAAGTTACACAAATCACAGTATGGGCTGAATAGGAGACGCTTATGAATTACACATCAAATGCATTATTGTCTCAATTAACTCTGTATTTAACTTACACCCTGACAAATGCATTATTTATAAATATTTTGGGGTTTTAGCTGTGAAAAACATTCACAATACTTTCGGTTGAAAGCCTTCAAGCTGAAACTGGTGTCAATAGTTCTACACAACTGTCATTGGGATGTTTCATTAATACTGTAACATTGCTCTGAAAAAAGTGAAAAAATAATGAAGTCACATTCACACATACTATGTTTGTTGCACAAGACAGGCTATCTTAATTTCAGAAGGGACTGCTCTGGGACAAAAGGGAAACATTACTTCAATAAGCATTGAAATAACATGCACAAGATTAAGTGTTGTTTTTCTCATTAGAAGAACTAGAACATAAGGTTCTAGTTATCCTGAATTTCTGTAGGACAACGTATTAATCCATACTCATGTAAATGATACTTTTTATTATTATTACAGATGAATTGATATATTATCGACAGCCATTTGCTTTCTGGAATTACATTCAGGCTTCCACTGCCTCAGAACTCATCCTCCCTAACATTTCTGTCATGACTGCAAGGAGGGCTCAACATAGTACTGAGCAAAGGGCATATTCCTGTTCTTCCTCATTCTGTACCTCAGATGCCAAAGATTACTTTGTCATACTTATATTTATCTCACTAAATTTTGAATTATTCTTTAGTCTCAATTACTGAATTGCAATGGAAGGGATTAATGATTCAGGATAAAAGTTAAATTGCCAAACAGAAAACCAAAGGGAGACTACAAGAAAAGAAATCTTTCTCCCTAGCCTTAAGATATGGTTCCATACAACCTATGAAAGAGTTTAGCAAACAGTTTTACTATATAAAGTAGTTTCAACCTTTGATCTAACTAAAGAGATAAAGTGAAATCCTTCAACAATGATAAACTAGTGTACTAAACAAACAAAAAAAGAACCGATAACACAGTGATTCTGAAATGAAAACAACCATATCCCAGTTAAGGAAGAAGGATCCTTTTCCTAGAATTAAATCATACAGCCTCTCGCCTTCATTTATTTAATGATCCAGTTGCCAGAAGCAGAGTTAATTTCCATTTCAATCATAAAGGGTTCAATCTACCTGCAAACAACACATTCCAAGGCAATTTTGTTGCCAAATTGTTAAGACACAAGTCTGGAGCTGGTAGGGTATTGTGTCACTGTTGGATGCAGAAATGTAAATACAGTTCTGGAACAGTAATGGGGTGTACATATATATGTTTGTGTGCATATATATATATACACACACATATATATATATATAACCAAGTCCTCTTCCAGATGATTAAATGAAAACATGATACTGTGTCTATCTTTACCATAGTCATACGGAAACCTGACCATATGACTATGAATGCAATACATAAAAAGAATTTACAGAAGCCACTTGTTCTCAAAGAGAGTGTACCTTTGCAAAAGTAGTGGAATAATGTTGTGACTTGCATAGACTGAACTCTTAGTACAGATTAGATTTTCACCCATCCAGAAAATACAGAAGTGCAATTGTGAAATCAGAGAATTTAAACCAGCAATATCCTTGATTTTAAAAATTGTGCTCAGTGTATTTAGTAAAGAAGCAGCCCACAGAATTACCAATTAGCATAAAGAATGAAAATTTAATAACGTAATGGATTGAAATTTGAATTTTATATTTTATTTTTTTTTGCCGCTGGGTTAGTGTTGCATAGAGCAAGGCACTGGATTAGGAACAGAGCAGAATTTTTCTAGTGCCTACCTATGTCATTGGCTACCATCTTGGAAAACTTTCTGCTTTTGGTCTTCACTGTAAATAATATTTTAATAAAAAAAGATCAATCTAAGTGTATCAAAGGATGAACTGAATAAAAAATAAGACTATAGAAAAGAAAAAATACTGTACCCTTTTCTATAAAATTATTCATTTTTTGATCATCATCAGAATTGTTTGGTGAACCAGAACCTATGAGTGAAGACAGAATGAAATGGATATACAAACATGCATCTTTGACAAAAAACCAATGTATTAATACAAGCTTTGAGTTTAAAGATGACAAAAAGTATCAAATACTGATACTGGTATTCTCTGTAACTTTATTAGACACTATAAAGTCCAAATTGTTTGGGTATGACATGAATTCTGCCACATTAACCACAAAAATTATAATGCAAGGTACAACGTTGCACAGTGCAGCAAGTTTATTCCTAGAAATATTTCTCTCACTGAATGAAATGTTTACATTGAACAACTAGATTGCTGTTCTAATCATGGTTCCAGACACAAAGATTAACCTAAATTATGATTCACAGAACACTGCTGTAACAATAAACTCAAGTTTTGAATATTTGGTTTTTTTCGAATGCAGTAAGTCACCATCGGGCCATGTTTCTTCAACTGTTCTGCAGATAACTCTGAGCCAGTGCTGCCACCTGGGATTTTTCTGAATCCTTAATAATGAAAAACCTCACAACTTGGGGATTACCATTGTCATGAAATTAAAACAGTTCAACTAAAATATGTTGAATTTAATTGGATTTTATATTGTGGAAGTGTGAAATAAGAATAGAATGCAAACATTTTGACACTCATGAACACAAAAACCTGACAGGTTACAATGCTATGCGAAGTTTTATGAGTCAGATAAATGCCCCCAAGTTTAAGCTTACTACCGCCTAACTTCTGCAGAAAAAGCACCAGATAGTTATTATTTCTCTTGCATTTTCACTGTATTTCTACAGTTCCATGCTATTGAAACTGTAGGATACTCTCCTAACTTGTATAGGCAGGTAGTCCCTTTCACAGTTCTTTCAACTGTATAACCACCCGCTGGAACAAGTCTAATGGAAGCTAGCTTCCACTTCCCTTCACCTGGGCACAGAGAAGTGGAAGAGGTGGAAGATTTAGATCACTTGAGCAAATGCAGACTTCAGCCCAAACAGTGGCTGGTCTGTTTTACACATCATATTGTAACACTCAAAAGAGGCACTCAATTGCCAGTCCCATCCTCTAGTCTTCAAGCTAGTAACAAGCAAATATTTTGTGCTAGTGTATTTTCCTTTAAAGCAGAGCGTGCCTAGACTGGAAGAAATTAATCTAAATCTGGCCCGTCCTGCATCTCAAACTCACCAATACTGTGCAGCTGATTTATCCTAAATGTCCCCTCTTACCTCTCTGAAAACTGAACACCATTTCCAGTCCTGTGCTCTTGCCCAGAAAAGATATAAAGCTTAAAGTAAACTTAAGGAACTGCAGCTCTTCTCTCTTCACAAAACATCACCAAATGATTTCCATATCAGGGAGGTGCCTCCCTCCAAGTACCTTTCTCAAAGGAAACTGGAGAAGTCTGCCATGAACCTATCTCACTCACCAAGAGCTGGGAAGGGAGGACAGAACCAAGGGAAGCAAGGCACCGTGCAGCGCCTTGCTCCTTCAAGATTCCAGTTTACAGGAGGATGCAGCAGTGGCTTTCCACCTCCATCGTTTGTCCGTTCACTATTCTTGGTACTTTGAACTTGCGCCTCTTTAGTATTGTGTGTATCCAAGACATTATATACTCTTTTTACAGAATATTCAGTTCTCCAAACATCTTGACTTTATTCTAATATGAACGAACTTCAAAACAGTCTTCTCATAGTCAACTTAAATTGGAAATTGATTTCTAGAGCTCTGCAGAATTATGAGTTTCCCCCAATTCTGTTTTCTTTCAGGACATTTGAATTCAACTATTCTAAGTTGCCTCCTTTTTTGATCCTCTTAAAGAAATATCCAAACTGCATTAATTTCTACCCAACTTCAGCTAACACAACTCAGATGGGAGGGAGGGAAGTAAGCAGAGAAGGAGGGGAGGCAAATTGTCAAATTTAGTATTTTTCCATATAAACCTTGATTTTCGTCTTTGGGCTTGCCTTCATTGCACTTTTAGCAGAAACAGTGAATTAAGTTTTGCTCTACCTCAAATTATGAAAGAAACCTTCTAATTAAAATTAGTGTTTTAAGTTCTGGCAATGTCATATGGAAGTGGTTTGGGCTGACATTTGAGTGATGCTGGAGAAAGGGGAAAAAAGGATACGGACTAAGGGTTACAAATGATTAGCTGTCCATTGTACACATTTTAGAGCAGTCTATCAGAAACTAGACTTAGCCTGGACATTTTAAGTGGGTTCAATTCAAATACCTTAGTAAGAATTATCATTCTCCTCAGTCTTGACAGAGATTTACTGCGCAACTGCAGCACTCCACAGTAAGTTATTTACAGACAGTGCTCTTCATTTAAAAAAAAGAAATAGGAAAGATGCACTTTATTCTAAACACCACAAAAAATGCTTGCAGTAAAAATTATGCTGAAAGTGACTAATTCAACCTGCCAATACTTAACGTTACACAGATTTTTCATGAAATCACATCTTCAGTTACAAATTTTACTTAAATTTTCCAGCCAGATTTTGCTTTAATTATAAATAAATCTAATTTAGTCTAAGAAAGGGTTACTAAAACAGAAAATGGCATTACCTGTTCTACATGAGAGTTCTGCACAATTTAAAATTATCATCAAAAGACAGCAGTTGTCAAATCAGAAATTAAAATTTGTTACAATTTCTACTAGAGCTACCAAAAAAAATAAAAATGTTTTGTTAGGCTTTCAACTTGGCTTTGAAAGGTACAGGCTACAAAAAAAAAGGAATCTATCTTCAGGTTCCTATGTTGATTATCATTTTACATTACATTGCAAAGAGTGCACATACTACTTTAGGTACTTGAGTAAACCAGCAGTTTTGTCTTTTAGCCTAACTTTGAGTACTGCTTTGAATGAAGCAGATGAAGTGATGTATTACTTTAAAAGTTCTCAGAGTAATAGTGAAGATAAGCAACAAATTTTTAGCTACTACATGAAATACTCATATTATTGACATGCATATATTGACATGCACTATTAAGTATTTACCTGGCTATAGCCTCAACTCGAGAATATTGAGCAAAATACTGAATGGTATTACATATTGCTGAAGCTTTCATTTAAAATATTAACATATGGTAGTGGCAACTAAAAAAAGTAGGGGGAATGTTAAGTAGGGAACTCCTGCTTTGTAAGGATGCCAGTTCCTGAAGACCGCTGGTTCCAAAGAAAAACAGTAATTTACCTCTTACAAGGAAGCGGAAGTAAACTAGGTTCTTTTTTACAGAAACAATCTTTACCACTTTTGAGGACTGAAACACAATCACATGAACTACTACAGGAATTTGTGCATTATATCAATGTTTCAAAATTCCATTGTGCAGTATGTTCCTTGAAGCATAAATATTTCAGATTATCTCTTCACTCATCTTTACGACATATTCCTATTGCATCTCTTAAATCAGCCTTGTTTTAAAAATGCAGTTGTGCAACACTGCAAAATTTATGAGAGCTCAGTTTGTAAGACAACAGTCTTATATAACTACTCAACTAGTAAGTGTTGACTTAAAGCATGTCAACTTCTGGGCAAATAAGCAGCTGACAGTCAGAGGAAGTTACGATTACCTGAAGTGGGCGATTTGCAGCGGTCTTCTGGCACCATTGTACCTTCATTAATATCAGAGAGACCTGCTGGAACACAAAAACAGTGTATAATAAATACACCTGCTACTTTATCCTTTCTTCCACTGCAGTCAGGAAATTCATTTCTTATTAGCTACAAACCGGGCAGTTGTGATAAAAAAATAACACAAATTCTAATTTGGACATTACCCACAGTGACTGTAGTTGTTTACTTTTTCTACTAAAGTTTTCTTTACAAAATACACTTCCTCATTAAACTTCATATTCTGAGAACGACCATATTTTCAGCGAGACAGACATATCATAGCAGTTAATATATATCTATAGCATGTAAATAATTAAGTACAAACTTCATTTCTGTTTAGAAAAAATCCTAGAGTTATACTAAAAACCATCATCTAGTTCAGCTAGTCCTCTGTTCCCCAGAGGTCCCTTCCAACCCTGACTATTCCGTGATTTTGTGTCATTCTGTAATTGCAAAAGTCAGTTGAAAGAGGATCTTGGAAGTTTACAACCACGCACACAGTAAGATATGTGGAACTACAGTGCTTTTTTTCAAAGCATTTTCCCAGTTACAGTGATATGCTTTGTATTTGCTGCTACATTGCCAAGTTTGGTTTCCAGCAAAACTCCTTATTGAAGTCACTTACAGACTTTAGGTTCTAGTGCTTATGAAAGTGTTCTTCCTGGTCCAAAGGAATTTTCCTAAATTCTTACATTGTCAAATCTGATCATTTGAATAACTGCAATATGTTAATATCTAAAAGCTCATTCCTTCCATTCCAGTGAAAGAAATAAAGCACAGGAGTCCACAGTCAGATGCTAAAGATGAAAGTTGTCTCATAAGTGTCCTAAATACTAGTCCATAGAAGTATACAAGGAATTTTTCTATTTTCCTTTTGATAAGAAATTGCTGTCAAGACTGGCCATAATTAAGTGATTTTAAGGCTAATAATGCATCTTTAAATTTATATAATAGTTTTCCTCTAGAAACGTCGTGATGTGATACTAATAAAAACAAGTATGAAATACTTACAGTAATGGCTAAGAAATATTTGTCAAAATGAAATCTTTTGGCATGCACGCAAATATTTCAAGTGTTCAAAAAGCCTGAGAGGTGTAATGGTAATGGCTAAGGCAACAAGGGCTTGCACATGCAAAGCCTGTCTATACAGCTGTATACTACACATTCACTACTGATCTGTACAGATCTGTTGACACAGACAACGAAAAGAAGGGAAAAGCACTACTCTATCAAAGCTTTAAGATTTCCAAATACTAACCCAGAAGTTAATAATTTAAAGGGAAAAAGGTTCTCCTGAAATATCATACCAATGCGGAACACATTAAAAGTATGTTGCATTCACACAAAGTTTAGTTTATGCAAAATTGTCTTTTTTAAGATTACTAAAAGCATGTACAGCTTGAACCTGAAAACTCAATGACTAGGACTGATGTGAAATTGTCAAATGACCTTAAGGCTTGGTTAAGTCTACACTTAACAGTTCAGGAACTGATTTTAATTATAGAACATATGGTGAAATCCCAGGGGGAAGCTATACCCTTCACCACACAGGAGAAACCCCACCCCCTGATTTCTTTATCAGTAAGTCAATAAGCACTATGGGGTAATCATGGAACCTATTCCCTAACAAATTACAATTTGACCTCTGAAAGCAGGGTTTAACACGCATGGGATTCAAAGTGTTTTATACTAGACAGAGCTGTGTAAAAAGACTTTTCAGAAATCCAGGTGCTGCTCTCCCAACAAGCAATACAAATTTCAGATAGTAGTAGTGCTGGGAGGACACACCTGTACTGTGCTTCTAGAAGTAGTTTCTAGTGTTTCTAGATCGTGCTCCTTTGGGAGCCAGACTAAACAAATCCAAACATGTATAGTTCAGGAACTTAAAGAATTAAAATATTTATGGGAAAGAGGAAATTATCTTCATAGGAAGATTTTAACTTCTATGTTAGTTTTTCTATGAAAATTCCTGCACTGACAGAAATAGCCTGTAGCCAAGAATGAAGTCACACACCTGCACACTTGATTTCTTTGTCTTGAGGCTATGATTTGATTAATATACATCTTAACGAATAACTCTGATCAATTGATCCAACAAAAAAACCACCAAAACATTTTCTCATCATAAGCCTATGCACTAACCTTATGCATTATGTAAGATTTATC
The DNA here is from genome assembly GCF_015220075.1 of Falco rusticolus. NCBI lineage: Eukaryota > Metazoa > Chordata > Aves > Falconiformes > Falconidae > Falco > Falco rusticolus. The sequence continues at coordinate 47,073,652 of NC_051192.1, forward strand.
CCACACTAAAGAGTAAGTGTACATTATGACAATTATTACGGCACACAAACCTTTGAAATTAAGCACAGCTATCGCTGCTGCTATTTAAGAAAGAGCAAAGAAGGGACAGGAATAGATAAAAAGTAATGTTACCTATTTTTATATATATAAATATATATAATTAATTAAACTAAGCAGAGAATAACAAGAATGATCTGAATTAAGTCTGTGAACTATGAGGGTCTGTTCATGACTACTGAGAAGAAACTGGTGTAACAATCATTATTGCTGTTCATCTTAACACCCCAGGTACCCTGACAGACGCAGTGTGTGCACTAGCAGTAAGACAATTCTTCTAGTAAAGTTCTCTGGTTTCAGGCTTACAGCATAAAATTCAAGCTGCTATGGATTACAAGAGATAATTGATCCAAGAGTTTCCATTTCAGAACTACAAAGACTACAACCTGCTAGAACGCAAAAGTATGGAAAAGTGACCTTCTAATGTTTTATTTTATCTCTCTGAACTCTAGTAGCAAGAAATCTGAAATCCCCAAAATAAAAAAAAAAAAATCAGTTAGTGTCATTAAGGACCTAAAAATTACCATGCTGCATTAAAAACTTCCTAGAATAACAGCTAAAATTAACTTAAGTTATACTTCTTAACTTGTATAAGTTTCATGAGACATCAGTTTTTCACTTAAGCTTTAAGGAGGTATTATCTCTGATTAAACTACAACTTGACTGGAAACCAGCCTAATTAAAAATTACAACTACAGTTAGCTTGATACAAAGATTTAAAAGTCAGAATTAAAAACAATTAATCTGAAAAACTGAGTCAAAAATCCTCAAACCCAACAATCAAATTTCCTGACTCAGTTCTGGATTTGGCTTAGCCACAGCTGTTAGTCTGCTTTAGGTGACATTTAAATTAAAAAAAATCAAATAGTTTGTGTCCAGTTCAAGGAGAAAGGGGATAGGGAAAACAACTAGAACAAGCAACCCCTGAAGATTTCTAGGAATGTATTTTCTTCAGTTTGACTCAACCCCAGCTCTGAATCCCTTGTAGATTACACTCAAAAAAGGCTTTTTTGACACATAATAAAAATAGGAAGTCACATGCATGCAAGAACTGCTTCTATTTTGTCAGAATCCTAATCTGCCTCTGGTAGCACTATGAAATACAAACTCCCAAAAAGTCATATTATATTGTACTAGTTGAGAAGTCACATAAAGTCTTGAAATTCCCACCAATAGTAAGTTGCAAGTGTTAAGACTGGTGTCCTATGTGAACTTCATTATGTAACTAAGCAAGAAAAAAACCAGCTGTCCCTAAGTTTTGGTGTTTAGTCATAAAATTACAAATTGTTTTATCATTTGGTATCAATATTGACTTTCTTCAAGGCTCCTGTTATATTTAGCAAACAGTGTATCAAGCAAAGGTTTCTGAACAGTGTAAGCCTCTACTGTGTATAGAGTTTTCATGACATGATAAAGCTTTTACTTACATATTTTATGTCTTTTGGCACATGGTCAAAGTTGTTTGGGTTTTTTTCCCTTCACTAGTATGATCTGAAGGCAAAGGTTGACACTGTCTTTATCCCCGACAACCACCTGATGATACTGTCTTAGCAGGCCTTCACAAAACACATATACTGCATGCTTCACAAACTATAAATTGCCACCCAAAACATGTGAGTAGTATACCTGGTATGAATCACTGATAAATTCCAAAACACGATCTCAACTGGGAGCTTGTATCTGTTGAGCTAGCCTCAAATGACAGTTTACATTCTAGCTAGTGTAGAAAGCCTTGTCTCTAAATAGATGCTGCTTTAAGACGGGAATCTGAATTTCTTTTCTGAGTAGAAAAAAATAAGATGACAGAAACATACATCATATTCTTGCAACACAAATGAAGGGAAAAAAATCTCTTATTTCCATTCATATTTTAGATGATACATAACTTATTCTATGAACTATTTTTAAAAAGTCTTTTTAAATTTTCAATTGGTTTAATCAGGACATGCCATTTACTAAATTATAACTATGTAAGCAGATATGATGATCTATTTTATAGATATTTTATGCTGGAACATACGGAATAGCAGGGTTTTTAATGAGGAAAGACGATTTCTTGCTGCCTTTTTTGGGCAAAACCTATGGAAGCAGTTAACAAAGAATGTTTTTTTCCTACTTCTCTATAATGAAATAATTTAATTTTTGGTTCTGCCAATCTTGGAATACAATGTACAATAACTATATGCTGCTCTGTTGCATGCTGTCTGAAGCGGAACTTAATGTAATTAACAACCTGTCAAAATGCATGCATAGGCTATTATAATTTTTTTTCTTAAATACCTTATGGTTGTCTCAAAGAGAATGGGATATATACTCAGTTTCTCTAAAAGAACCACATTAAATACATAAGCAGTTTTTCTAGGAAGATTTATAAGTATTACTAATCCCTAAAGGTTAAAGCAGTACAGTAGTTGTACATGTCTTATTTGTAGAAAAATAAATTTAGAAGTATTCAAATACAAATGTTTTCAATATAAATAATTCAGTGAAAGTGTATCTTTAAAAAAAAACCAAGCAACAAGGAAGCGTAAGTTCCTTGCATTTTTGAAAACACTAAATGCAAATACTAATGTTCAAGAAAGGGAGAATGCAAGATCCACAAGTGTTCTGACTCTTACAGTTCCAATACTATAAATACAGCAAAGGATCATTCTTTAATCTAACAGTCTTACTTGTGGAAAGTTACACAGCAGTAATGCTTTATTATTTAAGCTAATGAAGTCTGGGCAAAACATACATCACAACAAAGAATGAGAAATATTAAATGATAACTCCAGAGAAATTATTTTCAGTTTTTAAAGACTGTGGCTCCACCTAGCCAAGATATTGGCAGGTTGGTAGAGGGAAAGAGAATTAACTACACAGTTAACAAAACCTGCTATAACCTGTTCCTAAATTAAATAGTCGAGGTACATTGAGCTTTACAATTGTTGGGTTCAGAAACCAGTTTGGGGAACTTTTTTGTTTCCCTTCACAATAACAAATCAGTGGCAGATCCTAGTTTTCAGTTCTGTATCATCGTAAGGTGGAGGTATTTCTTTCATGTCTAGCTCCCTTCCTCACTTTGCAGCAGAGGATGGAAGACTATACAGAAAGCAGTATTTGGCCATTGAGCCTACCCTCCCTAAAATATATTTCTTTTTTCTTTGTTGGGAAAAAAAAATAGCACTACTACAGAACTGGACCACAATCTCAAGTACTTTTTAAATTTCAGGTCATTCTCCCCTTAGCTTTGATTTACTCTCCTCTCCTTCATTAAAAAATGGGGTGAGATTACCTACCTCTGCCCAAGGGCTGGAGAAAATTGGCATCCTAGGGAAAGGAACAACGTTACACTTTTAAAAATCAGCTTTACATTCTCCAAACGTGAATGATGGCTTAAGTGAGAGAAGCCCTCAGGTACACCATGGTTCTGATGGGCTACCTGACTCACAGAGGCACCTATATTTTCCAAGACTGCATGGAAAACCCACAGGGCTGTGCAGTACACAAACACCTCCAGCCTTAATCCCTATGAACAGCACCTTTGTAGAAGCAACTTTTCATTTGTAATAGACAAATCACTGTCTTTTACAATGTTAAATATTATCATTATTAATACAGATAATAATAATAATAATCTAATACTAGAGTAGTGAAGCTTTTTCCGCCAGAAAAGGGCTCAAGCAAGGGAAGCTTTTAGCCTCAGATCTCAAAACAAACTACACTAAGTTTGGCAAGTAAGATCCCTGGTCTGTAGATCTCAAAACCACACTAAGTTTGGTGAGTAAGATCTCGGGTCTGTAGACATCATTAACTTCCGAGATAAATATCAAAATCAAAAGGAGATCCTATTTTTTTAATAACACAAAATACAGAAACTATTATGGTTGCTTTTTTCCCCTCAAAGTTTATTTTCAAGAAGCCATGAACAAGAAATACGATAGATGTATAAGGGATTAAAATCAGTTTCTAAAACTAAAACAATTAAACTGGACTAACAAAAATATTTATGGTGAGTGAACAAGTCAAAAAAATTAATTCAGATGTTCAAAAGTATTTTCATGCCATGAGATGACTTACTTATATAAGAGGTGCGAAGCTTTTTCACAGACTCTGAATATAAGTTAGAAAGGCCGCACATGCAAGAAGCCACAGTCAGCATACCTTTATGAAGCAATGAGAAAAGGAAAGACGGAGACACTAACAGTACATTTGAGACAGAAAAGCCAGCAGAATAACTTGTATACTAGGTTCATAAAATGCTTTTTTGCCATGCAGGTTACTACTATTAAAATGTAAGATGAAAAAATATATGATTTCCTGTAACAGTTATATTAATGAGCAGAAAGGACTTCATTCATGAGTGTCTTAGAGACACAGTTGTAACTCAGTTGTGCAGACCCAGTACATTAAAAAAAGTCAAGAAAACAAAGCAGTGCTTAACACTCCAAAACACAGTTTATAATCTAAACACATGAAGCAGAATTTAAGCTCTTTACTCCCAAGAGGAGTTAACAGTCAACCAGTAATTTCTCTCAAAAATTAATTTTTTAAACAAGGTTTTTATTTATTAGAAGAAATTATTTTATTCGAAAGGATACCAGCTGTGTATGTTCTGCTCTACATTAATGATTTTTAGACCTGTTTCCTCAGTTGAAATAGATCTAGGTAGCAGTAGTCAGCTTTTCTGAAACCAATGATTTAAAAAAATACATCTTAAGAGTATCCATTTCAATTTGAATAAAATATTATCTAAAGAACTTACCTGGACTTTTTTCTGGGTCTCTTAATATAAAGTCATCAACACTAGAGCATGAAGAAGTTGTTTGAACAATTTAATTCCTTTTGAAAAATAATTGCTTAGGGCAGCAGTGACATTGTTAATCATTCTGTCTTCAGCCATGTTCCAAATTAAAAGTAACTACTACATAACAAGGAGGAGAAAATAATTTAAAAATACTAAATTTGCCTTTTGGCAATAAAAAAAAGCTTGCCATTTTGACCAAAAAGTCACTTTCCTCCTCAGCTGCAAAGGAACACCCTCCTTCAGTATATTTTAAGTCCAAGTCCTTTTTTGGAAGAAAAAAAAAGAAGTGTACTCTATCAGTTTGCTTTTGGAACTTTATTTCTTTCATTTAAATCAAAGGCTTCCTCTCAAGCATAACATAAGCTAAAGCATATTATGTTCTGTATGCTGTTATCAGGGACATTTCTAGTCAAAGTTTAAAGTAGGAAGCCAAAAGTTCTCTGCAGAAACACTGGCAATGTGCAAACATTAATGGGTTTGTTTATCCAAGCATGTGATACAGATACTAGGTTTATCAGAAACATCAGGACACTCCTACTTCTTCATGCTGTGTTAAGTTAGAGTCTTGTAAAGTGCATAAATCCATTGTACATTTATACTGATACCTTTTCAAACAAATAAGCCTTCTCATCTGCTTTTCCTTAAAACATACATTACACTGAAAATTAAGTAATGACATCAAACATCAGTAGATTCCACTAAGCAATGGTTTTAAAGGAAACATGAAGTAACAAACCCATAATAGTGACATTAGGGACAGATCAAGAAGAAAGGATGGAAAGCACAGTGGAGAAAAGTGTGCTTGTATTGTCCAGATAAGCTCAGAAGGAAGGCACAATTCGTTAAAAGAAGTTTTGGGTCACTAACCTCCAGACGGTTGCCGAGTTTTTCGGGGAGACCGTGGCTCTCTGCGATAAGGATCATTGGAGCCATACAGTTCAATAGTGCCTAGATTCAAAAGCACTGTCTTCTGGAGGTAATCAACCATGGCAATACCGTTACAGTTTCCAAAAACTACTCTGGAAAAAGGGAAGTGGAAGGAAAGATAGTGCTAATCAAACTTTGGTAAAGTTTTATACCACTATTTGTTGCTGTTCAGCATTTTAAAGCTTCCATAATTTTTATGAATTAACCCAAATTATGCATATTTATAAATTACTGGTTTAGAATGCAGTATTGTTTTATTTTTCTCTTGTAAAAACACGTGACAGTAGAACAGATCACTGTCATTATACATGCCAACCTGTCTGAAAGAGCCTTGAATGACACTTACTCCTGGCTGTACAGTGCCAGGTGAGGAAGAGTGATGCTGATTTGTTTCTGATGTTAGCATCATCAGGACCCAAAAGAAATTATCTTATAAGCACAGAGGACTTATTGCCTCTCTTGTGTTGTTGTGTAGCTCATGTGAACACACATGGATACTTAATTATTAATACATAGTTTTAAAACACTTTAACAGAATAATGAACTGTATAGAATATACTTACAGGCCATATGCTGAGTTGACTGCTAAGCTGGTTATCTGTTGAGGAGGTTCTCCACTCACCCACACTAGCTGGATAACTAGCTCAATTTGGTAGCCTGGAGATTGCTTGAGAGGAGAATTTTTAACTCTGCAAAATAAACAAAGCAACTCTCCAGAGCCATCCATTTTTTTTCCTTATGGGCTTAGAATTAATTGAATACTACATCACACTGGACTTTACAAAATTGGAAAGCTGCAAAAAAATCAACACAAACATAGAAGCAACTGCAAAAAAACACACATTGAAACTGGTCATTCATTTCTTTAAGGGCCCTTCTGATTCATTACTTAATTGAAAATTAATAATCACCACCAATACTTCATTTCTCCCCTCTTCAGAGCTAGGCATAATAGCATTAGCATGCTGGATTGACTTGAATAAAGGTGTTCAGTGTCTACAAGGAAGGTGTTACCCATTCTTTTCAGAGTTCCTAAAAGAACTCTGACTTAAGAGAATGGAAGGGGGTCAGAGGGGTACATGGAAGTAGTATACTGGAAGAAGGAAATGGAAGCACAATATATTAAAACAAATACAAACAAAAGGCTGATAATACTGGGTGGGGGGAGGTGAGGGGAAGAAAAGCAAGGTAAATTATAATAATTGTAGACCAATTGTAGGGAATGAACCTGGGAATGGGGGAGTGGAATCTCCTTCAAAGATTTTGTCTGTGTGCTGATGAACAAACTAACATCCTGCAGAAAGAATTAGGTCTTTCTCCTCTTTTAAGGTGAAAAAAAATTACATAGAACATAAGAATTCAGGAACCGAAGGAGCTTATTTTACCCATTCATTCTCATTAATGCATATTTTTGTTTACTGGTATTTAACAACAATTCATAAATTTCCAATTTTTCCACTCCTTCCAGTTTTCTTTAATAAGACACTTCTACAACTCAGTACAACCAATAAAATACTAAAACTCCCACCCTGAGAAAAAAAACCCATCAGAATTTGTTATTTTCTGGATGGGTGCACTCAAAGAATTAAGGTACAAGTTGGGACCTTAAAACTTCAGAAAACAAGAAGTACATCTCAATTTTGCATTTGAAAATGAAGTTCCGTGTACATTCTTCAAGGAAAAGGAGTTGGTCCAGAAGCCTCAATGTGCTCTTGTAGAAGAGCGAAAACAAATGTCATCTTTTAACTTTGATTTCTCAAATGAGTAAAAGTTCACACACAAAGAACCTTAAGGAAAAATCTCCCAATTTAAAAAACCTGAACACTGGTCAAAGACCTACACTACACACACTAAAGCTCTGGAAAACTAACAGGTAAAAACTATTCAGACATCCTTGGCCTAAAGTTAAGGAGAGCCACAAAACATTAAGTTGCCTGTTCATATCAATGGACAATAAGATTTCAAAGCACATATGTGCTCAATATATTGCTGCTATGTAAAGTGTTCCCTCTATATCATGAGCATCTGTAACTACGCTAACATCTATGCCAAAGTTTCCTAAAGCAGACAGCAATCGTAAGGCAAGAATTTTCTGATTTTTTTTAAAAAATGGCTTATGACTGAGTTTGCAATATTAATTTCTTAAAGCAGAACTCAACTTTCAGGTATTTGGAAAATGTTGCTCTAAGGAATAAAAAAATTTCACCAACAATGACATCTCTGTAATAATATTAAAGTACATATATTCTCATTACATATTCTTGTAAAGTTTCACAATCAACAGAATTATAACAGAAAATACTTACTTTAAACACGGGACATTATCACGAAGTCCATCAGATGAACTGCTACTAGTAGATGGATGAGACTGGGGAACAATAGATTGAGGATTGGAACCTGTGCCTGGAGTTGGTAAAGGTGGCACCTGCTCACCATCTGGAGATTCAACATCATTTATTTCATATAGCAGGCGCACTTCCAACATCTGTAAATTAAAGTAAAAAAATTATCAGTAAACTCTGCCTTTGAAAAAACTAGATATGAAATAAATCAAGTCAGCTGAAGATACCAGTGATAAAAGTGACATCGAGGACTTTTACATCTTTTGAAAGATAACAGTAGTTTAACAAAAAGTGCAACCTAAATACACATATGTAGCCTTCAGAAACACAAAGCCATGTTAACTAATACAGACTGAGTATCTGAAGATTGCTAGAACTCAAAAATCTAGCCCATTTCCAATATTTAAAAGCTTGCCACTTAATGTTGTCAAGAAATTAAAATACTAGATACAAGACCCATTTAATTATTCTGTGCATATAATAAATTCTCAGTTATGAAGACTACTTGTTTTATGTAGTTCAGGATGCTGAAACTAAGAAGAGTTGAAGTCATATAAACAGCTACACTTTATACTGTTGTAGCTCTGTACATACAGGACTTAGTTCATATGTTTGATGTTGCACTGAACTAGACCATACATTTTAAAGAACTAAGTTCATCATGACTTCAGATTTCCTTCTGCTGGATCTATAACAATATTAGTATTAATGGTAGCACAGTGTAAAGAAAGTTTCCCACTGTTTTATTCTCATCTCATATTACATAGAGCTTAACTCCTGGACTGAAACAAAGGACTATACGGTACTTTTTTTTAAAGCATTCCTAGTACTGAAGAATAATTTACTAGGGGCTGATTTGTAAAAATGATTTAGATTTTTTTTACAACATTCAACAATCAATCATCAACAGTCTTATTATAGCTAAATCCTACAAAGTTAAAAACTGTTATACTAATTACCGGAATAACTTCTGTTGTCACTTCCTGCTTGCTGAACCTGTAAATAATGACATGTGCAGAAACTCCAGCTATGCACAGCATTCTACTTTCTGGACACCATGAGATGATCTGAATAGCGTATGGATCTTCATCTACTATATCTGTGTTTTGCTTGTCATCTTTATTCCGTGATTTTTCAAATACTTTGGCTGTTTTTAGCTTATAGAGTACTTGCAGTGTTACTAGGAACAAACCAAGAGATATAAAAATTAGTTTTTATCTAAACAGATATTTTTCCTTTTATTTTTTTTTTGTATTTCGAAACTTCTCTTCATAGATAAAGCCACAATACTCAACAAAAAAGGGCAGAGTAGAGGAACTGAGTATCTGTGCTGACTCTGCCTGTGCAGTGCACCACTTGCCCAATGCAGGATTGGTTAGTATAAAAACCCAACCAACTAAACAACACTTTTCCTGAGAGATCTATATTAAGCTTCAGTTACAAACTAAACCCCCACAGCTCCAAGGCCTAACTATACTTTGAGATCTCTTTAGAACAATAATATCTAGTTACATATGCCATACCCAAAACTTAAGTCTGTCTATTGCTGAGAAAGTGAAGCTCCTTTCTTTTCTCCTTACAGTATTTCAAATCCATGGCCTCTCACCTGTGTTGTCAGACTTAACAGCCCCAGTTCCTCCAGTTTTTATTTTGTCCTGTCTGATCTTTCAAAAGCACTTCCCTCTGATCAGTCCACATTTTTCTTGATAGTGTCTTTCCTAGAACTGTTCTCGTAAGGCCTTGCCACAGTTTAAAATTATGAAAGAATCACTCCACGTTGGTTTTACGGATAATCCCACTTATTTATCCCATTGATTTGGGGATTTTTGTGCAGCGCTGACACTGCAATCCTTTAGACCTCCCTTTTTCCCCCCCCAGAAGACAAGTTTGAGCATAAATCATTGATCCTACATTCAAATAAAGCATCTTGGATGCTAGTCAAGAATTAGCAATATCATTCTCAATTGTAACTCTGAGTCTTTCTTACGTTTTCTTTCAATTGTCTTCTTGTTGCTTTCAAACTCCACGAGCACATTCTCAAGTCACATTCAGTGACCCAAAGCACTGCTGCAAATACTAATTGTATCATCAGGAAAATTTCATTTAGAGCATCCTATCTCCTCTTCCATATTTCAGTGGGTTTACCTGAATCACACTTTCCTAGTTCATCTGTAAGACTATGCTATTAGAGACATTTTAAAAGTTTTAAAATCAAGATACACTTGCAGTTTCTCCCTTAACAGGTTGGTTTATCTGTTTTAGAAAAACTAAATGTCTTTAACAGGATCTCCTTTTGACAGATCTACGCTGAATAGAATTTTTAAGTACACAGAATCAATCGGGTTTGTTCCCCCCACCCCAGGTTCCACCCCCACCCAAAACTGAAATTAAAGATCTAACACACTCCAAATAATCCTCCTCCCAGGTTTTAAACATATATATTACATCTGTTCCCTCCCACACCCACACACGCCCTTGCATTTTGGAATCTCACCAGCCTTCCACTAGTTTTGAAAGACAACTGGCAACGATTCCAAGATTGCTTCAGACAGCTTTTAAGCACCAAGACTAACGTTAGTCAGAACTAGATTAATTAAAACATCTAACTGTGTAGCGCATTCTAATTTGAATTCTTACTGCATTTCTCACTGTGTAGAACACCAGATGCAATTGACCCTTTAACTGAAGAGAAATGTAAAGTTATATCAGACTCTTCAGGCCTGTTCAGTGCTCTGCCAAAGGAAAAAAGTCTTTCTTTTACTGTTCTCTTGCCTTTCTTCATAAATGCCTAGATCATTTCATTAGCAGAAGCTATTACTGGTTCCAATTTTCATGTTTAGATACTGTAATTTATGGGGAGCTGATGTCTTATAAACATGTGCCTCTGTCTAAAAGGACAGAAATAGCTTACTGAAATTCAAGTTTACTAAAAAGGAATGCATTTGCCTGTCATGCATCTCTATACTCAATGTGCTTTAGAAGGAGAAATTTTAGTACTCTTCCGTTTTAGCTGGCCCTTGAAATACCAGTGCATTTTCACTGAGGTGGTAAAATCATGAAACATCTAACTAAGAAATAATGTTAATTTTGTTTAATAGTAATTCAAAGTTTCCTATGAAGTTACTGACTCTACATGAGGCAGGAAATAATGAGAATGACTAGTCTGCAATTACATTCCATTAGAAAAAAAATCAGTAAATTTAGAAGACTCCTACTGCACAGGAAAGAACACTTACTTGCTGAGGCATCCCAAAACTTGATTGACCCATCAGCATGCCTATGAAATATTAAAAAATTAATAAGATGGTAAAACGGTTAGTTGGAGTGTTAGACCTCTTTGCTACTGATTAGAAAAATATATGGTTAACATTCTATTTTTATTAGTATTCTTAGTGATTCTTGATTTTCACAATTTATTGAAAACCCAATATTTTACAAACATGTGCCTCAATTACTTTGTACAGAAGGGATTAAAAAAATGTTTGGAGGCTGTCTCCCTGAAATTCCACTGTACTAATACTAATTTACCATTTTAAGTATTTGTTTCAGTTACCTGCATTTCCTATTTGGTATACCTTACCGTGCAGTGTTTCTTAAAAGATGCCCTTTATTCAGAGTAACACTTGCAAAGGACATGCCTAAATATACTGTATTTCAGTGTAAATGAGTTAATTTGTTTATCTTTGAAACTGAGAATCACATAACTGGATATTTTCAGGACTGTCTCTCAAAGTCTCTGCAGTGTGTAGCATAAAGTTACAGTAATCCTCAACAGGGTTAATGGGCTGTTCTAAAAAAACTTCAGCAACGTTCTCACTTTCAGTGATGCACTGCACGGTTATAAATCAAATTTTATTTATGCTCCTTAGAGTAGTATTAGAAGGATCAGTCTCAAAAGAGATCAAAATGAACACACTTAAGTATTTGGTTGTCCCGTTCAAAATAAAAACCTGCACTTTGAAGAACTGAACTCAATTATTTAATGGACTTCCTATGTTTCAAAACACAACTTGACTACTTTCCTAAAGTTAAAGAGTAAAAGGTAAGTTTCACCCAGGATATATTGATAGCAAGCAGACATAATCACAATCCCATGTCATAATAATAATCCCTGTAAATCACCTGCTATCATTTTGTTCCTACCTTCTCTTCCATGTTTTGCTTTACTTTGTTAACACCTCAAGAATATACAAATGACTTCTCTGATGAACATGATTTCTTAAACCATTCAAACCACTATTAGAACATTCGTGGTTTGTTTTTTTTTAGAGGAACAAAATATTCTCACTTCCACTTAATCAGCTAAGAGAGTTACTACTACACTATGGTGTCACTTACCCTGTAATAATTATCTCTGGATAGCTCTGAGTGATCAAACCCCAGTTGCCTCCACTGATAGGCCATTCCTAGAAGATCAACAAATAACACTGAGGAAGGAAGTATCATACAGTACAAAGTTAAGCCACTGAAATTACTGCAGATTCCCGTATTTCACATGGCTTCAAAAAGTAATTAGACATACCCATCACGGGGAGGGGGGGAGAAAGATTAACAAGGTCTATAAACACCACCCCTGCTCCAGGAAGTTCCTTAACTTCCAGTGATACAGCAATCAATGGGAGCACATGAGGAAAGCATGACTATAGGCTTGACGTATGCTATATCCTCCCTACACATCTGCTATTAGCCACTATCAAAGACAGAAAAATGAATCAGATGGAGATTTGGTCTTAGTACGGCCACTCTTACATTGTTCAGAGCTGCTGGTTTTCAGTACTTTCAAATGCAAGTGTAAATACTAGATGTTGTACCTTCTTACTGTAACCTTGACGTTTCTGTCGAGCGCCCACCGAATAGAGTGCAGGTATGAGGTCCACAGGACAATCGGCAAAATATTCACAACAGGTAACTGGAGATTCATGTATTGTCAGAGGATAGGGATTCTCAAATATAGGGTACCTTTAATGGATGAAAGGGGAGGACCATTAATCTAGGAAAAACATATATTTTTTTTTAAATGCAGAACACAAGTAAAACACTGAAGACTAAATTTACATTCTTTTCGTATAGAGGAAAATAAATGCATATCGAATTAGATTATGAACAAATATACTATATATAGTATATATATACTGCTCATCCAGTACACTCACCCAGCAGTTGTATATTTTTAAAAGCTTTCTATTTTAATGGCCTGTGAAAAAACTGAAGTTACCAAGTCCTAATTGTAGTAATGTAGTATGAATTTATTTCTAAGTCTTCAGTCTGTTGTTCCAGGGAGAAAGACAGAAAGATTCCACTTCACACTCTATATTGTTATAATACAGATAATAATGTAAAGAGAAAGTTGTTCAGCACTTTTCATAACCTACTTGCAACTCCAAGATAATTTTCTGATAGATAGCAACACTCAATTACCAATTAGAAGCCAACAAACACATACTCCCCACTACCACCTCCATTAGAAAAGTGACAGAGACTTAAAGAGGAAAAAATGCCAATAATAATAATAGAGGTAAACATATCTGTGTTCAAAGAACGTATTATTTCCAGAGAAATGCATACACTCCTCCCCCTGTTTTGATTTTTTTGAGGTGAAAAGGGACACAGCTTCTCAACCCATCTAAAAGGAAACCTTAGTAACAACAGATGAAAATGTTCTGCATACCAATAACTTTAGACAGAGCTATCTTAAAAGCCAAAACAATCTTGTAAAAATTGAAGGAAGAGGCTTAATTTTAACAATATATGACAAATCTATATGACAACACAGGGCAAAAGGAAACCTCCTGTAGCAAAACAATCTAATATTTTGTTGCTTTTTTCAGGTGTGAAAGAATTAATACTTTGCAAGTAAATTGTAACAAGGACCATTCTAAGTCTTCTAAAAACAGAAATGCTGAAGATTTTTTTAATGTGAAATGGAACAAGACTTAACTTCAAATTTCAGGCACTGCAAACTATTTCACTTTAAAAAGCCTTGTACAAACCTTTTTATTTGAAGCTCATTAAAACTTGTTATACCATCTTTCAACATATGAGTGTTGGAAGCTTAATGCCATTGATACATCAGAAACAAGTTTCAGATTCAGCATGTGGACATGTAACATTGGGAAAATCTAAATGAAATTGCTCATTAGCTGCAGAGGTATTAGGACTAAACTTTACCTTCTTCTAAATTTGATAGTTTTCACTAAGGTATCACCACCGACTTGGAAGATACATATTTACAGGTTTTTGTTTTGCTCTAGAATGACATTCTTCACAAGGATTTTTTTTTTCTTCATTTACCATTGGTGACTTTTAACCAGGAATACTACAAAGATCTTAGCCATCTGGTTCCTCTGTACTAATTCCTTAATAGTTAGTTGTTACTGCCTATACTAATATCAAAATCCTTGATTAAAAACATTGTAGGATCCAGAATTTTTAGCCACCACCTAACGGAATATACAGACTGTTCCATGGACAAAGTAACAAGAGTCAAAACACATTAGGCAAGTATTAGTTAGAAAACCAATAGGATACTACTTTTAAAGCAACCTTGTAGCACAGTAGTAAACCAATGAGTAGATGTTACCTTTCTAATTTGATATACATGATATTTATTGCATCACTTGAGTTACTTTGAGCAATACAGATAGCAATTCATTTGGCAATAAAATCAGAAAATACTTATGTGATGACAACACTCAGTGTCAGCCAAAATTACCTGCCTTATCTGAACAGTTGTTTCCCCTGCTCCCTTTCTGCAAATTCTGACTTCCCCTCATAGGACTAAGGAATCAACTTCAAGATAAATTGTGATAATTAAAAAGCAGTGGTGACCTATGTTTCAATGTTTAATTGTAAAACAAAGAAAATTGTTTGAATGAGTAATTTCTGTCAATCAAATCTGGAAAAAGTTGCATAATATTTACTCACCTACTGCATATTAACTAGAGAAAGTCTGATTGGTAACGATTCCAAGTTCCGCTGAATAAACCTTATATTTAATATTCAGAATGTTATTTTCTAGACAGGGAGGTATTACAGTAGATTTAAAAACTAGAGCAGAACCACAGGCTGATCACTGCAGCCAACCATGAAAAAAAGACTACACAAGATTCTTACCCATTTTGTGCAAGGTCAATCAGTACTAAGTCCTTTTCTAGGAGAACAACTACAGCATATGGTTCCTGAAAGTCTGAGAAGAAGAAAATTTCTTATGGGTAAACATAGTTCTTGCACACACAGTCTCAAGAATGTGATCAGTCCTTGCATTTTATCAGTCAAGACTAGAAAAAACACTTTGATTATAGTTTCTGAAGGTATTTTATACACTCACTGCCCTGAATACTCCAAGTTTGGAAAAGCCATGCTTGCCCTTTAATTCTACGTTCTCAGCTCTCTTCCAATTTGCTAGAACCGTTTGAAAAGCTCAAATAACAGGAAAAGGAACATGCAGAGGAACTTGCGTAAGCAGTATTTTTGAGAATGAGCCAATTACTGAACAATCATCTTCCTACCCCCAAACTGCTTTTCCTTGTATTCAAAGGGGTTTAAATTTTAATTGCTTACAAAATAGATTGAAAGACAGCCAACTTTACACTGAAACAAGAAAATGGGAAGCATTTCCAAAGTTTACCTTGCCCTCTTTCAGGCAGATCTCAAATTCTGAGCTAAGCAGTTTTATGTACTCTGATGGAAGTTGACAACTAAAAACACTGGAGTCACTGACAATACGATTTTATTAATTTGGGACAACCACATAAACTATGATAAAAAAATACCCTTCTGCAGAAGTTAGATTACAGGTTAGTGGTGAACTTCACATGAGTATTGGATAGAATAAAATCACTAGTAGTGAGGAGTATTACACAAATGCTAATCAAGATTTAGCATGGAGTGAAAAAGTCTTATGTGCTCAAATAAATATTTATGAACACATCTGGTGCAGTAACTACAGCTTAAAATTTTAATGCTACTATTTGTCTGCACATGCTTTTGGGATTAAAAAAGCAAAAACCATGCAACCAGTAATTGGCATTTTTCTAGAAGAAAAATAGGTTTTATATTAAACTATTCTACCATGATGCTTTGGATGCTCAGACAATAGGGATAACAGATGTTGCTGCTGCAGTCTGATCCCTAGAGGTAAACCAGAAAGGCAATAGTGAAGAATATTCTGATGGGATAGAACTCCAGAGAGAAGAGGTCAAAGTACTGAGAAAAATCCTTACAGAACCTACCATTAGGATATGGTGTTTCACAGAGGGTTAGAAAATCAACAATAGAATAATCCATTTCTAGCACAGCAGTACTTTTCCCATGCATAACTGTTAAACAGGGTCGTCTTCCTACAGTGTCATATGACAAGCCTCCTGAGAGAATGATGAAAGGCTCCCTGGAATAAAGCAGAGGCATTTCGGATCAAGCTAAGATAATATGTTAAAAGAGATTGGCAGTTTTGTAACCTTGTAATAAAGTTCAATAAGATACCATTATGCAGAGATATGTTAAGAATAATGCAAACTAGCTTTCCAAGCAATCTGTAGCTTGGCTATGCATTTCAAAATTTAAAAACGAAGAGTCCAAAGGCTAACTTAAGTCAGGCATCTCTTCCAAACCTTTTGTTCTATTTTGTTTATTTAACCAATCTTTGTAACTGTTCGAAGAGATGAGATTTTTTTTTTTATTGTTAAACTTTAGAATTGTTTCCTTCTTACTGAACTGCAGATTCAGATTTGCCAACAGCCCCACTTATCTGTAATACACAATATTCCAGCAGGATCAGGAAAAAATAGTCTCTTTTACTTCCTGTACAGAATTATCTTAAATTTTGAAGGATGAACAGTTTTTCAAATAGTGAAAAAGTAATTTTGCAGTCACAGTAATACGACTTATGGAGAAGCAACCAGTTGCTTGATAAGCAAAGACCTAACGTCTTTTAAGAAGCAAGGACATAAGTACATGCCCATGGTTCCCTCATCACACATTTACTCTAGACATTTTATCCATTTCCCTTGAATTCTGTGCATTGTGGTAGGAAGGAACTACTATGTCATAGGGCTCCTCCTACTGCATAATTAAATAGCTGAGTACAGCAAAGCAAAAATGTTTCTTCTACTCTTGAGAAAAATCAGAAGCTTCCCTACAAAAAAATTAAGTCTTTATTGAAACACATTTCCCAACACTATGCACATAGTATACAGTTTAGTATTTCATTTACTGAAAACCAAGATGAAGTTAAGTTTGTTTTAATAGGTATTTTCTTCTTTCCTGATTATCAAAAGTTACCACTTATTTTAATACTGTTCATGTTTAAAATAAGGCATAACACCTCTTAAAGAGCAGACTGAATGTTTGTAAGTATACAGCTCAAGAAAATCTACACATTACTATTGCCTCAAATTCCAGGTTATACTTCTGGAGGAAAACCAGACACTTGGTGCGAAATTCCTCTGATCTACTTTTATGCTTACTTTAGGCAGGAATCCTATCCCTTTGTGTTTACTGTGGAAGCTGCTAGTATGTCAGTATCCGGAGAAAATTTGCAGGGGAAAAGCACCATCCTGACATGCTGTGAAAGATCTGAAGAGATCTTTTATTTTTTGTCTTTTCTTACAACACCATCTTTCCCATGCCATCTAAATGGTTTTCACTAGTTTTCATTTGAAACAAAAACGTGACAGACTAGATACATCTTCTTGAAAACTATGCATGAAGGATGTAGCTTATGCACATGCTACCATTCATATGTTTAAGGCTTGGCTGAACCATGCTTCGTGTTTGTAGCATCGAAGGCAAAGCAGGCAGAGATAAGCTTTCGGGTTTTGCAATTATTTCACAATCTGCTTGATGCTTCAGAAAACCCTGTGACTGAAGATTTGATAGGATCAGAGTTCTGCTGGCTGAGGAAGTGATCTCAAAGGAATGGCCATAAATTAGACCACGGGTCCACTGAGTTCAATATCCCACCTCCAACAGTAGCCAAAAGTGCATTTCTAGCGAAGGAATGTTTTCTCCAAGTTTTCATTTAATCTCAATTCTTTATATTGGACTGTCACACAATCTTTTATTGTCAGGTCCATGAAGTAATTTCAAAAGGACAAACTTTAATTTAACCTGATATTTTTCAGGATGTCAATGAAAAGAAAAATACTGGTGTGATGTACTTGCAGTATCTCATTTTTTGTCTATTTTTTAAAATATTTTAAAAAATGTTATTTTATTTAAATAAATATTTTTAAAAAGTTATTTTTTAAAAATGATAATGCTGCCAGGACAATTTGCAGTAATTATCAGACTTGCAGGTTCATCAAGGTCAAATGATAACAAAGGGATAAATTTCAGTTTTTAAGTTTCATATGCCAGTGAAAACTGCATTTTGGTTTCTTTTGGTTTTATTTCTCAAGGTAATCAGATTGTTTCGGGCAGGTTTGCCAGCGTCTATATCCTTACAAAGGAAAGAATAGGTTACATGGATCTGTCACATGGATTCTTCACAGATGAAATGAATATTGAAAGTTTACTTTAGTCTGCCAGAAAGATTAATCCAGGTTTGTGTATGAACTTTTCATATTTTCATGAAATTGAGAAAGGAACATATGTGGACTGCTGCAAGTAAAATACAGCTTTCCAACTGGTCATAGATATTCATACGTCTGGGAATTAGCCACAGTTTTAAATTTCTGTTTACCTCACTTTCAGCAAAGAAAAATGCACAAAGCCACCGATGTTATATGTATGGGTACACCAATACATAGTGGAAAACTCTACTATATCAATTAAGTAACAATCTTCTATAGATTTGAATGCCTAGGAAGCAAGTGAAAACTACATAATGTCCCCAAAGGCAGAAGAAGAAAAGATATATATATATATATAAAAAAATCAACGTTTGCAAATAGCTGAACAGGTTCCCATGAATATTTCATCTTTATATTGCACTTTTTACTCAAACACTTTAAAGCACTTTAGAACCACAAATAAAATAAATTCCACACAGTTCATGAAATCCTTCAATTGCAATTGCAGTCTCGGTAATAAAACATGCTACTCAAGAAACTAATTCCATCTGAGCCTCTTGTTACAATTATTGGTTTCTTACATTCTCAATGTGCATAATTAGGCACACTTTGATGCTAAGTTACTGCACTCTACCAGAAAAGCTTCTGTTGGTAACATTTTGGGGGGCAAAACATGTATTCAGAGTTCAGAATAATCACATCAGGGTACTGTTTCTCAAAGTTCAGTTCTTCAGGTCTGTGCTCTGGTGTCCTCTATGCTTTATCAGCTTAGTTTCTTTAATATTCTCAAAAGATTGAGTGAAGATTAGCAGCATGCAAAAAGCACGCAGATAATGCATTAGCATTATCTCTATCTAAAGTTAAGGTTTGTGTATAATTGTTCACATACATTTCTGTAGTTTATTCAGCAATACCAGATTTACTAAAACTACTCCAGTTGTTACCATAGCTCAGTGCCATCAGGATGTGTATCCCAACAACTGGGAAACAAAGTACATTTCTAGAGAGCTGCATTTATTTTACTAAGCTAATTTTGCATACAAAACAAGTCTTACCCAGCTCTAGTTGTTTTATATTCCACCTTAAGGATAGGTTTGCAGGGTTCTGGCTTCTTTCCATCCTTCAGCTGCTTTCCTACAGTGAATTATTTTCTTATATTAATCTTACAGTTCCACAACATGATGAAAAATGATGACATTCACTATGCAACTTGCAATATAGCACATTCATGTAAACCTATATTCAGCATCTGATAGTTACAGAGTATACCTTGGAATAATATCATTAAAGACCTCTTAAAAACCTGAATGTACCAACCTAGAATATTTAGGTGCAGGGTGTTTGGGGGTTTTTTTGGTTGTTGGGTGGGGTGGTATTTTTTTGTTGTTTTGTTGTTGTTTTTTAAATTGTTGTAAAGTATTGTTTTCAAAAATATAATACTCCCCTAAACCAGCTGGTTTAAATCTGGGATATTTAAAATTTCTCATGTCTACCATTTTGCAATTAGAATTGGCCAGCTTACAAGTGAAGTGAGGTTTACTCTAAGTGTTATCCTTAAGGGCTAAGACTTGAATTTGAACATGGATGCCTACTCTGCCTCTACTGGGCACTATTAGCAACTAAAGCTTCTACAGATACCATTTCCCATGGAGTCAGTAGAAATTAAGAGTATGGTGTAAATATGCATTTTTTCTACCTGAGCATTGATAAAATCTAATACAGCTATAAAGTGGTGCAGAAAATTGCAGCCCAAGATAAAACCAAAAACTATTAAAAGAGGCCAGAGCATATGAAAATAAAGATAGCCTTCTCTAACTAGTTTTGCTACTACAGTAGCAGTCATTTTTTATTTTTTGACTGCTACAGGATCATATAGAAATCCACACCTTCCTTTTTGCACTTGAGCCCACAGCCAACACAGTAAACATGAACTTGCTGGAGGCTCAGATAGGTAAATCAGGATGCTTAACTATAGCATCTTGTACTACAACTGTAACTCACAGATGGAGCTGTTAGATTCACACTTCAGAATCTGAGGTAAATAAGGTAAGACATGACTTAGACACATGCATACCATGTAAACCTGGCATTTTTATAATTTTATTTTTTTTTTTATGAGCAGCAGCATATTTCACAGAACAACATGTAATGTTAACTCCCTAGATTAACATAAATGTAGGCTTCTCTGAAGTGGGAACATCTTAACAGATGCTAGTCTTACTCTGTTACAAACCTTTCCAAGAATTTATATGGTAATATACACATTTATACATGAAACAGATGCTTGATTATATGTATTTTAAACAACATATGGGATTGTAATGTCAAGTAAGTGACAAAAAGTAAGTCCTATAAAATATGCATTAGTTAATTTTGAGATCAATGCCATTGTGTGAAAGGAACGCTTAAGTTCAGAGATTTAGACAAAACTGCACTGATTTGGATTCTAAGTTCATGAAGACTTTTTAATGAAATTATTGGAATCTCATTTGACAGAGAAAGTTTTTTTTACTTGCACTGCAAGTACATTTTTAATACTTCGTTTTGCAAAACACACTACTCTTCGAAGTTCTCCGTGTTTAAGTTGTCTGTGTTTTAAGAGCTGTCACACACAGTAGGCATCCATTTTCATCTTACCATGTGGAGTGATTGTCTGGAATGGTTTCGTAGGAGATTTTACATTCCATATGGTCAAAGTACCATCTGAGTGACTACAAATAAACTGTTTTCCTTCATGATGCCAAGCCACAGAGTGTATAGCCTACGCAAGAGAAGAGAAAAGCCAGTACAGCATAAGTTGAGTAGCTTAGTATCATTTTATCCTTAACTCCTTGCTCAATGACATTAGACAGCAAAAGGAAATTAAAGAAAGTACTAATTACATCATGCTGCTCTTAGTATGTCCTAATTCATCCATGGTAGGTTTTCTATTCATAAGTACTTCTTTCAGACATATTTTATCCAAAAATACTGCCTTCATTGTAGTGTAATGTACATTTAAGGGTAAAAAAAAAAAAAAATCCTCCTTAGAGTGTAGCATTAAAGTATAAAGCAGAGAATACCTGCAAGCACTTATTGAGCTTTGCTAACCAGAATCATTTTGTTATTGGGAAAAATACACTGCCATTACAAAAAAATTCTACTTGATGAGATTAAGTCAAAGTTTTAAATGGCATTTTGGGGTATCTGTGGATATGCACAAGAGGCAAGCACGGGCTGAGAACATAACCAAAATGAGAACTGAAGCAATGGTAAGATTTTTTGGAGATGATAAAATATTAGCTTGAATAGCATTCTAACGTTGCAATGGCAGTTT
Source organism: Falco rusticolus (assembly GCF_015220075.1). NCBI lineage: Eukaryota > Metazoa > Chordata > Aves > Falconiformes > Falconidae > Falco > Falco rusticolus. The sequence goes on from NC_051192.1 coordinate 47,095,594, forward strand.
TGAGGTACAGGAAAGTGTAGGAGTCTACTACTAAACCTTTCCATGAATACAGTAACATATTGTATAATCATGAAATTACAAATGGAATGATAAAGCCATGCCACATGAAATCTTACTGCAGAAAAAAGCAGATTTAATGACATCTAGTTTCTGCCTTAAGGCGAGAGAAAAGTAAAAAAATGAAGCAAAGAGTACAAATAAGGCAAAGAGGTTAACTAGTAAAAGATTAGTACCATTTCTGTTTCCAGCATTTCTGTTAGTACATGTAGACATCACGAAACCGTTCAGCAATGTTCAAGGGAATTTTAGTTATAGCATGAAAATATCAATAAACAATGAAAACCCGAAGTATTTATCTACTACCCAAAAGGTATAGAAAGACACATTACCAAATATTTAAAAATTGTTTTTATTTGCCAACATTGCACCAACAACAAGGATCAGCATGTTTCAAAGTGCAGATTTGGTAAAGCAAAGGCTGCATTTCAAAATGCTGTTTTCACTAATAAAAGAATTTATCTATCCAATGGTTAACAATACAACATAGTAAGTCTTAAATACTCTCCCATGTGGAGTCTAACGTTGACAACAGTTGGCAACCCATAATGTAAATGGAACAGTTTTTGATACATGTTTATGTAGAAATAGGTCTTCATAACCACTAAGAAAGTAAACTTTATAAAAGGAAAAATAAATCAGAGAAATGAACACTTTTTCCTTTTCCTGAAAAGAAGGTCAAAAGGAAAGAAATTCAGTAACCCATTACTGTTCAAACAGCATTAATTCTTAAGAACATAAAAAGATCTGATAAACTGAGCACAAAGGAAAATGATTACTGCTATCACTTAATTTCTACAAGGAACCTGATGGGATGGAAAGAATACTGAAAGAGAATGAAGCCTTTGGCTTTAAGGCTATTTATGGTCTAGTTTTATAGAGTATCTGGTTACATTTAGCAATACATCTAAATATTTAAAGCATAAAAAAAGCAGCATGTTTTATGTATTTTCAAGATACTCCAACTAACAATTCTGTGGGCTGAATATGGTAAATGGCACTAGCTGGTTGATACCAACAGCTTCAACGACCAATCCAAAACTCGTAACTGAGAAATCATCCCAATACTCAAGAGCAAAAGTTCTGACATCTTTTCCATGGTTAATATTAGTGCTAGAATGTGAAGGAAAACATAACATCCAAGACAGAAAAATTGGGCAGAATCCACTGCGGCTGCAAATCTATACGTAGAGCTTCTTAAACACTAAAAAGCCCCTAGGAGCAAAATCTCCTCCCCCCCTCCCCTCCCCCCAGTATTTTACACAAAACTTGCTGACTCAGAATAAAACTCCAAAAGTTTTCATCATAATTCTCATCTTGATGTAAAAACTTCACCTTGTACCCTTTTGGTACTGTAATGCAGCAGCATGCTTAAATCAGCTGGTGCTGATTCAACTGAGTCTCAAACTTTTTTGTGGGAAGTACCACTGGTCATACGGATTCCAAACAGACAGTAATCCTTTATGACAGGATCATGCACTAGTACCACAGAGGGCTGTTGCTATATTTAAGGCACTAGGCATTTGTATCTTTAAGAGGAGGTGTCTGCACTGGTAACCCAAATCCTGACCCCACTAATATTCTGAATACTTCCATTTACAAACATGCACCAAATACAGGGAATCTTTACAGGAACTTACATAGAGAATGCTCTGTAAGAAAAACTGTATTAAATAAATATTTATATTTACTTAATTATAACTAAAGTTTTCTCATCAAAAGTATTCATGTTACCCCCTTCACTTTGACACTAAGTTAAAGTAGCTGTTCTCGACTATACAGAAGATAGTTACGTGTTTTCTAGGAAAAAAATAAATCATAATTGAATCTTACTTTTTTGAATAACAAGCCCAGCACAATTAACTGTGATGTCCTACATATGCCAAAACTTAACCAGAAATGTAGAAACTAACCATCCTAGAATATTATGTGGAGACAGGCTGTGCAGAACGGAAGCCTCACTTTCACTGGCTGTTCCAGAAGGATTATCCCATGTAGAAAAGTGACTGCTATACTGCCTGCAAAGAAAGTGACCATACCTGATTTTTAAAAGGAAATGTTCTTGCAGTGCCTGCAACAGTTATCTGAGGAAGACTGTAGGACTGTGAAGTACAATAACAAGTAAGAAACTGAAAAAGTCTGAGGGACAAAATTAAAAACATTTATATGCAAGTCTCCTACAGAAATCTCAAGTAGATCACTCATGTTTGAAGAGATTAATGCAGGTTTAACAACATTTTATGAAATTCAGTTTTGCTGCTGCAATAGCTTGTCAGTATCCCCAGAAACCACTACTATTTCTTGGTTCTTTAAAGAGGTACAAAAAATAATAACTCTAAATACAAATACAACCTTTCAATTCAAGAGATAAGTTCATCAATAAAGACCCGATTTTTGATCATAGTATTCAACCAAGGAGGTTTAACTGTTTCAATTCATGAAACATATACAAAAAAATCCCTTTCTTTTCAATTCCTGCAGACTTATTTTAATTCAGAACAGTCTGAGACCATTCTTCATATCCTATCTTCCTGCAAGACAAGATACATGCAGAAATTTGACACTTTGATGTGAATACAAAAGCTATAATTTAAGCAGTTTTCCCTGTTTCTAAGAGACTTTTTAACCCCCTTTCTTCTAATATCAGGTCTAGACTGCTGCAAATACAGTTGCTACAACTCAAAAGAAAAAAAATATCTAAGTAAACCGGCTTTTTAAAAAAATAAACTATTATACACCTCCTTCCTTTAAGTATAACACAATCTTTGGCAAAATGTTTTTGCATACTTTCCCACAGGAATGCACCAGAAGCATGGAGAATTCCCTTCTTTGCTCTTTGGATTTGACCATGATCCCTTACTCTTGTATGCTGTTAACTGAGCTTGGAATAAACTGTGCATGACAGTTAATACAAGATTAGTTACTCTGCAAACCAGACTGTTCACTGTAGCCTATTCTGACTTCACTGTCTTATTTCCATCGACAGGGACAGTATTTTCTGGTAAACTTGAACAGATGATGACACATACTGATTTTCTGCAAGTTTACCAAAATATTCAAAGCAAACACACTAACTCGGGAGTACCTATGCTAACTCTTCTGTCAACAGCCTAAAAAAGAAAGTGGAAAAAAAAAATGCTCCAAAAGAAAAAAAGAAAAAAGAATGTAGCTACTGAGGCTTAAATGGCAATATGTCATAAAGATTGCTTTCATGCAATGAAATGTGCAAGTGCCTAATGACTGCACTGACATGCTTTGGTTTCTGGCAAGTCACATATCAGGGTTGCTTTTTTCCCCACTCCTCTTAATCCCACAGGCTACTTTGACATGCTTTTAATGCTGTAAAATAATCTTACACTCAGTCATGTACAAGAACATTGAGTCTAAAAATAGTAATCTATAATACATTTGCTGAGTTAATGCTATCAAAGCTTACTTTAAATGAGAACAAAAAAATGCTATTTGAAGGATGTACTTTATTGAAAAACTAGTTTTAATTTTCAGAAGTTGCACTTCAAGTATTTTAGAAACAAGTTAATAGGAGAGAAATTTATTTCTTTAATGACTGAAAATACAGTACGGGAAATGTTCCCACTATAAGCTGTATTCTACATAAACATGTAATTTCTTTTTAAATTCCCAGTGTTTGAACATAAAAGAATGACACAAAAAGAATTGATAATCTTATTTTTCCACTAAGCTTGCCCAAGACAAAAAGGATGTTTTATAAGGAAAGGGTTTCCAAGCAGCTTTCTAAAGAAAAGTTCAGTCACTACAGTTCCATTGTCACAGGTAATTTCCTTCCAAATTCTCTGAAAAAGAATGTTATGTTTGTGCATGCTTCTAACTAATTCTAAACACACAACATATTACTTTTGTTATAAAAAGTGTACAGTACTGTCATTTCAGGACCTCTCATTTGTAACACGGGAAAATGAAGAATAAAGCCTAAGTAAGTTTCCTGTTACAAACTAGAATGTTGTGGAAGAAAGAATACTCCATAATCAGAACTAATACTAATCACAACCTAGAGCTGCATCCTCCAGCCATGGTTAAGCAGAAATACGACTACAAGGGTTTTAGGGGTGGTGGTGTTAACCACCCTATGAGCATGCCTGTCCTTGGGGTGAGTGCTCCTAGTGTTCTTGTGCTGCAACTGCCAGAGCAGGGTGCTGGGCAAGCACACATGTTCAGATAGGAAGAAAGAGTGGACTGTGTTCCACTAACCTAGCTTTCAGAAAACAAATGAGACCGCCCCACTACGTCATGGGAATTTGCTTCAAGAAAGCCTCCTAAAGGTCAGGTAATTTGGAATGAAACCAAGCAGGAAGCTACAAAAAAACATAATAGGATTCAGCTTCTTCCCTGAGGAAGTTGCACAGATGTCTTTCCGTAAACCTCTAATCATGCAGGAAGCTTGACCTTCGTTGTTCCTCAGCTGAGGAAGATCATAAAGGATGACATTTGGATCCCTTCACACATCTAAGGTTTGATTCAAAAGTAGTTGCATCAATTGATGGTGGTAGGCTGCACAGTCCCTCAAGTTACATGTTTTAAGACCAACATCAACCACTAAGCAATGACAGGGGAGACTAATCTAATGGCAAAGTTTCTAGAAAACAGTCTTTATGGTATCAGTGTGCCTGGCCATCCTGTTCATGATACCTGATGAAGCCTAGTCACCCATGAACAACCGCCATCACTCAAAACAGAGAAGTGTATTTCACAGTACTGCTATGAGACTATGACTGCACAGGTGGAGAGGATCCAGGTCCAGGGTCCTGACAGCTCTATCTTGTGTCTCGATGTCATACAGAACTGCAGCTGTACTGTAGTGCCAGGCTCTGCTGATGTCAGTCCTGCAACTCCCAGCAGCAACAAAGCTCACGCCCCAGGTAGAGCACTGTTATTTCTACTAGGCACAGAATCAGTCATCGCCTTCGCAACTCAGTAGTGATGGACTTTATGAAACTGATGGGACTACACATTTAACCAGTACCAGAAGAATTACTTGTTTTCAGTAGGGTTAGAGCCATAGAATGTTTCCCTGGTTTATTATTCCCCCAGAATAAGCAGGCCTGATTCACCAAACAAGATCCTTCTGCAACTCCCCCCTGCCTCCCCCCCCCGCCCCAACTTCAGTGGTCTGAGAGGGTACAGTCAGGGGGGAAGAAGGCAGACCAGATGGCATCTCCTGTGTCTGATGAGCAGCTCTGCACCAGATCTCAAACATGACAAGACTGGACTATGTTGCTTTCTTCTTACTGGTTGTGAACTCCATGCTTAGAAGAGCTCTCATCAAGAAGTGGAGAACCAAGGACATAAGCCCCAAGGTTTAAAATCCTGCTCCTGCTACAGGGCAGGATGTCACAAGCGTTACCCTCTGTGAGAGAAGGGGTGAAATGCCTCCATGGATGGAAGACAGCCCTTACAGTCAACATACAAAAGCCACCTGTGGTAAAGCCACCAAACCAGGAAATTAACAAGAAACAAAAGCTAGAAAGACTCTGTGCATAGAAAATAAAGTTTACAAAGTTTGCTAGCAGGTAACAAAGCGGCAGAGAGCTTTTTCTGCTCTGTGTCACACATACCAGAAGCAGAGGAGATCTCATGAGATAAGGCATTATCCCATTCCTGCTGGACGCTGTGTATGCACTCTCTTGAGCAACGAAACCACTATGTTGCCAGAAAGTCTGAAGATTGTCCTCAAACTTTCAGTTTTTACATGCAATGGGTCTTTCCAAATGACAATTTTCTTGGGTGAGCGGAAACAGGGGACAATTATACTGTGACTTCCTGTATAGTCACAGTATTGATCCTGTGCAGCCACAATTGATTATGGAAAGGTATTGCTGAGGTGCTCAGGGTAAGACTGCCTTTTGGGGCAGCACAACAATCTTAGATTAGACTAAGCTAAATCAATAAAGTTCTTGGAAAGGCAATACAATACCTGAATTACGGTACGCTACCTAATTATTTGTAGTTGGGGACAGAAGGGAGAAGGAACTAAAGAAATTAATATGGCCACAAACTTTTTAGGCTCCTTCATTATACAGGGAGCACATGTCTTGCTGCTCCAATCAACAGGAAAAGATATTACAGAAAATCATTCAAGATCAAGCTTAACTCTAGAAGTTATGAATTGTGTTACATCCTGGCTACATCTTTGTAAAAATACTTTGGTTACTTCTATTTCATATCTTAAAAACCAGATTGTGTCACATCTTTCTTAACCAAAGTTTTTCAAATCTGAAATCAGTATTACACGTTCAGAGAAAAAACCTAACATCAGCCTCAAATATGGAAGAAAAAAACCCAAGGTGCAGTTAAATTTAGAATGGACACGCATGAAATCACTTCTCCCTAGAACTGTCTACTAGTTACTCTCTTACTCACAGCCTCAATTAGCTCTACCTTCCCTGTGTCCTGCTCAATTCAGTCAGTACCCCTGGTTTCTGATTTTCTATTTTACTTTAATATCTACAAAACTGTACTAGCCTGTCACTGAAAAGAATTATTTGCCTACTATATATTATATATGTATTTCATTTTTGGCTAAGTATTTGAATTTCTAAGTTATTCAACTAGAATGAACAGGTTACCCTATTAACAGGATTCCAATAATGTCGATCAGGATTTTTCACGGTATCAATTACAGTATTACTTGTTTAAGACTCAAAAAGGTTACCCACCTTTACACAGTAACCTCTTTCCGCTTTAAGCAAGTGAGAATGCTTTTCTCTTTTCTGTTAAGGAAGTTGCTTATAAAAAACTAGCAGTTTTTTTTCTTATTTGGCAACATCATTTTATTCTTTCAAAATGCAATAAAACCCCCTGCTTCTTCTGCATTTAACATTTACATTCACTTACTCGAAACTGTGCTAGCTGAAAAACAACAAGAACAGTATATTTATATAGGCCACTAGTCAGCACTGATCATAATATGATTAGAAAGACAACATTATGGAGCTGAATAATTGTTTCACTGACAAACTGAGGGAGATTCTCCATTTTTGCAGCTAAATAGAAAATGAAGAGGCACTGGAGAATAAAATGAAATAACGATACAGGAGAAGCCCCACCTCACTCGCACACACACACAAGAAGGACAGATATCTATATATAGCATACATATAATCACCCACTTTCTGCAGCTTTCTATTCATTATCTTTTCTGTACCCGATAGGATCTTCTCTCAAGGCCATTGGTCCAGAAACAATTACAGCATGCTCTGCAATGGCATCTTTCAACAAACACACATTTTTCAATTCTGTTACACAAAATTAATCTTTTTATTTCTATGCCATTCAGTCCAGAATCCAGAAGAACTTGAAACTGCCTAACTATATCAAATCCAAATTCAAAAAAGGGAGATTATTCTATTCTGCCTTCCCTCTTAGAATATTAGATATAAATAACTTGCCCATTGAAGAAGAAATTCCTTGTCATACACTGTTAAATGGATGAGAACCAAGAAATTATTACTGCATACAGTAATTCTTTTTCCTTTCCAGAAAGGTATTTTTCTTAAAGGCCAATCTGAACTCACAGAAAAAGCATACTTGGAAGACTTGAATGGCCAGTATTTTTAAGTAACTTTATGTATGTTGATTCACAATAATGAGAAAGTGAAACTCATCAAATTCACTCTATAGATCTTCATTTTTTAACTCTTCCCTTCCTATCTGTTCCCAACTTATGATAATGCACATTTCTTTATCAAAGTATCTGACCTGAGGTATTTCATTACCTCTTCTACAACCTAAACCCAAATTGAACAATTAGATGCATTCACTTACAAATCCTAAAGTAAATCAAAGATGAAACAGCTGAACTACTCACTGCTGTTTGCAACCTCTCAAGTCAGGGTTGGTTCAGGAAGATGACAAGTATGGCATCAATTTTTACACAAAACCCCAAGGAAAACAGGATAAGCAGCATGTCTACCCTGGGTAAGTTTCGAGAAACCAGCAAAACTTTAATAAAGAACAGAGTTAACAGACATATAGAAGAACATAATATAGCAGGTAAGAGAAGTCAATATGCATTTTGTAAAAGGAAATCATATCCAACAAACCTCCACAAGCGTCGTCAAGTGTTAACAAGCAATGCAGCCAATGGAAACAGCAATTAAGTTGTCTGCATAACTTTCAAAGTCTTTCAACAATACCTCTCAAAGGAAACTAAACCCAAACAAACCAGAGATCCTTGAGCAGATGAATAATTGGTTAAGGTATCAAGAAGTAAAGCAACCTAGAATAAAGACAGGCTGGCAGCAACTGATTAGTTCATGGATGAAGTCAATAGGTAGAGACCCTCAAGGATCTGTGCCACTCATTTTATTCATCAATAACTAAAATAAGAACAAGCATATTAAGGTGATAGGTCTGCTGACACTGCTAAGGCATATTCAAGGTAGAAATCAGGATTCCATTGAAGAACTGCAGAGAGACTTACATTTTTTTTGTCCAACTACATAAATGTGAAGCAATGCATAAACCCAGTGGACTTTGAGCTGACAATTAACACTGAAGAATGAGGTTAGTTTTATAGTAGGTTGTTCAAGGAAGTATCTGCTTAATGCTTGCAGTATCAAAAGGCTAATGCAATATCAAGATCAAGAGAGAAAGAAGAAAACGCCAAACAATTACTTCACATCATAAATCCAGCATGCCCACATCTTGACTATGCTATACTATGTTTCTCTGTTATAAAACAAAGATAAAAATAGAATGGTTAAAAAAAAGAAAGTTAGAGGAAAGACGTACAGGAAGAACTCCATTAAGACTAGAAAAAGATGGTAGAGATATGACTAAGTTTATGAAACAAAATGACAGAGGGAATTAATTCGGTACATGCAGTGAAACCAGAAAGTAGAAGATTTCTTTTCATGTAACATACTTTGAGGCTTATACAGACATTTCTGAATACACAAAGATACGTCATTCAGCTCTGATGATCTGAGGCTTAGACTACTTCAGAGACTCCCCCTTCAAAGAAACCTTTCATTGGTAGAACTAACACACAGAGGCATGAGTACTGAGCCAGAACCACCACAAAAAAACCCCCAACAAATCCTGTCTTGTGAGTTCAGTGCAGAGCTAAGAAAACCACACACACTGTGATACAAGAAACAAGCCTAGCTAGTACTGAACAATGATAGTCTTCACAATCAATGAAGTGTAGTTAAGACTGATTTTATGTTTTTTTAAATAAAATACATCATCTTGCGTACTATGTTGATTGATTTTTCTTAATCTAAGTCTTTCAAAAAGCCTACATTCTTTTAAGAATCAAGTTTTATAGAAATAAATGCCACTCAGTTGCCTTTTTTTTAAGCCTCCCCCAGTTTTATTTCAAACTTTGATCTCACCCTACAAAGAAAAGGTGTATTTATAGAAATGTTCTAGTGAAACTATTTAGTGGCTTCTTCCCACCTCCCCCTCCACTTTTCAGAATATGTGAAAGATTAAAAAAAAAAATAATTGCTAAACCACCCTGCTTTAACTTAAGACTCAAGCTCTTAACACAGGTGAAAGTCACACTCCTCAAACCAGAAAAAAAAATATCGGAAAGCCATCCCCCCCCAGTTAGTAAAGAAATCCAGTCCATGCCACCATTCACTGCTTCACAATCTTCAACTCAGTGAACACTTATTTGGTCTGAAGTTTCTATTATTCAAACACTATGGCTCTTTTAGGGAGTACCTACAGTTTCAAAGAGACGTATTTATTGATCCATTAGTGACAGAAGCAGAAGAAACTAAAAGAATAATAATTATTAGAATAGCAAATCCTCATAGGAAGTAATATAGATGAAAAATATTACCTCATCATGTGTGTATCTGTAATCTGCCTTCTTTGACTTCAGATCCCATAATACCACTGTTCCAGACTCAAAGCCAATCAGAAGCTGCAATAATAAGCAGATATATTAAGTCTTTATAAGGATAAGCCAAATAATACCTTTTGTAATACCTGTAATATTACAGCATGTAATAACTGAAAGTAGTTAGGAAGACAAAAAAATTAGAGAAGCAGTGAAGACCCTCAGTGTCAGAGAGGTTTACTTTGTACTCATCGTTTTCTTAAACTTCCAGCAAATACAACTCACATACAAGCAAAATTAGAAAAAAAAATAATGTATTCTTCTGAAGAGTCTTTGGAAATCCCTTTGAGTTCCAGAAAGATTAATATTAAGCTTTCCTAAGTGTATTCCTTCCTTAGTGAAAATGGGGGGGTTGGAAAAGAGAACTTTATTGTGGATTTTCTTCACTGAAATTTGTTCTGCTTAGATTTGCTGGAAGAACACACTATCCTTCCTGAAGTTGTCTATAAAGAAACTATGCAATATATAAGCTTTCCCCAGTTGTTAGTCACAATTGAGATAACTGACTAAAGGAACACCAAGAACATTTAGTTGTTAAGAGAAAGAAAGCTAGAAGGAAATTAAACAAGATAGTTTTCTAAATCTTTTTGCTAGAAGTAAGATTAAACCCTTTCTGCATGTTTTTTTTTCCAAATTGCTCAATGATTTGCCCAACATCGTTGAGTAAGTATTTTACTCTCCTATCTTAAGTGACAAGGAAAACAAAACAAGGCCAACATAAGGTAGTAGTAACAAAACTGGCACTTGTTAGGTAGAAGGCGGCAATGCAGCTTCATCTTTCATAGCTGCTGGATCTACTGTGACATCTTTCCTTCGAGCAATGCTGCTACAGCAGATGCAGCTCCTAGCATTTCGTAGCACGCCTTCACTCTCATTTCTTTTTCCCAGCATGGACATACAAAACCGCCAAGTGGTTGGCTGCTGGGATTTACCGGCTGTTGAAGCAGCCTATTTCCTGTGAGCAAACAGAAGTGCCCTGAGGAATGCCTTTGTATCACATATAAGAAAACACTGCCTTCACATACATGCCATTGTAGTCAAGGATAGAGATCTAAATCAAGGCACCTAGAGGTTTTGTCTGGACAGTCTTTTCAGCATGTTAAGATTTACAGTGTAGTGTTATTTCCAGTATGAAAAATAAAACAGGATCTCTTTCCACCTTACAGATAAAATGTTTGATCTATTACAGTGCTATATAGCACTAGAATACGCTAAAAATGTTAAGACACATTTGATCTAGTAAAAGTATTAGATTTTTTCCCTCACTACAGTGTCATATATACTATTTTACGTGATCTTGCTTATTCTTTTGTAATTTTTGTTTTAACTTTAAACATTAGAAAAATCACAGTGATTAGAAGGCTAATAGCATGAACAGATTTTAAAAGTGAGTACACAGGAGGTTCTTGCAACTGTACAGGTTTTTCAGCAATATTTTTCTTATGGGATAGAAGATGAGTGCAAGGTCAGATTCTAAAACATCAGATTGATAGCCTGGTTGATAAAACAAGTAATTCCTAAACTTTATTTAGCAATAATTAAATGTGGGGTGGGAGTGGAATACACCAGAATAAGTAGTTTGTCTTTTCTTAAGTTACCATAGCTTCATTGTGTTCATATCCTAGAGTCCATGACTCTGGAATGTGATTCAAACCTAATCCTGCAGAGAAATCCATTCATTATGCACTTACTGCAGTAAGCTTCACCCCAATGAAAAAAACTCTACTCATTAAATTCTTCTTGTTGGACTGAAACCTCAGGTGTCTAGGATACAAGCTTTTAACCAGCATGCTATTAAAACATTCAAACTACTGCTGAGACAAGAGTATCATTCCCTCTCTCTTCAGTTTTATCCACCACTAACATGTCAAATGAAAGGCAACTAAATAAAATATTTTTTTTCCTGCATATATGGTACAGCAGTAAGGAAAATTATTTTCCTCCTTCTTGAAGATTCTTCACAAATGGGACTTCAAAACTCTAGGATATTTTTGAGACATTACACTGACAAAAATAATTCAGAATTTAAGTCATCAATCTTTTCAATCACTTATACCTGATTAATCTAAAGTGGAGTCATTAATGAAAATGTGTTTAAAGTGGCATCAAGGTGTCTCCGGCTAAATTGTAATGATACTTTTATCAGGGGTCCACAAACTTTTGTTAAAGACACAGGTAACACTACTGTTTTCAAATCCTTTCATATTTTGCTTTACTCCTATTGTAAAAATTAAAGAAAACCCTTCCTGTTTACTCTTCAGTGTGGACCAGGGGATCTGAACAACAGTAGATCGCTAAAATTTGCTAAACAGCTATATGGAACACACAAAGAGGCTGAAGATCCTTCATAGAGTGGGTGAGTTACGTGATCCCATCGCAAGACTTGTAGAAGAGGTCTGTTACCTGAAGCAGTGTCTTACAATCATGACTTTAGTGGGGAATGTATGATTTTCTACTACAGTAATTACTGTCACCTAAAATGTTAGTATGTTGCCTTTAACTCCTTGCTTTCTCTTTTAATTTTTGAAGTCTTCACTGTGAACTAAAGTTATGGGTTCTATGTTGGTTTTGCATAAGCCTCATAACCAAATGTCCCAAAGCAAAGGGTAATACCTGTAGATTTCCTTTAGTAATACAGGAGGAACTCAAGACCATTGACTTTATAACCCAAGTTCTTCTTTGTGGCTGCTATATCTCAGGACATAAAAAGTTACACATTGATGAAGCCCTCGCAAGACAGTAAAACTTTTTGTCAAGATAAAAAGATTATTACGTTAATACTAACTCAAAAGAAGAAAGAGACAAGTCTAATACATAGCTCTGTCCTACATGTTTTAGTTTATTTTTCTGAAGTATCTAGTTGTACTACAGGCCAGTTAAGTTTTAAGCAATTTATAATCAATAGATGCTGTTTGCTAAATGGGAGTATGTCAAACCTCAAACTCCATAAACTGCTAGACCAAGTACATCGTATCCCATATAAATAAGCATTTTGAAATTAGGAAACAGCAACACTCAAGAGCATTAAAGTTTCTTTAATTTCCATCCCACTATTTCTGCACTCAGGTTATGACATTTTTGGTAACATCTTCATTTTTTTACTACCATAAAGTTCTTTGCTTTTTTTTCCAAGATTTTTTACAATTAAACACTTTCAACTGTGTTTTCAACTGTTTCCGATTACAAGATACATTCAATTATGCTGGTACTGTGTCCTACAGTCATGTCTGCACCCTGCTTCATGTTATTTTCAGAGCCTACAACTTTGATTTAGCCTTCTTTTGTTTTCAACACTGTACTCATCTCTGCTTAATCCTTCCTTAAAAAGCAGTGGTAGTAATACTTCAAAAAAAGAAGTCCTGCTTGAAAGTTTTTGAATAGTCTTTAAACATATCGTACCTTTCCTTCATCCATTGGATTGTCACTAATGTGGACAATAGGTCCTGGGTGAGATTTGGACGACCTAAACAAGAAATATTTCCATTTAATTAAAAAAAACTCTCCTGCCCCAAACTGCATCACAAAATGATTGCAAGTAATACAGATTCTGCAGCTATACACTCCAATGTAAGCAATCTATTGACATTTCAGCATGGAATCACTTTTATCTTCAATCCCATAAATTTCTGTTTATTTCTAGGCACCTAGTTCCTGTCTTTTTATAGGAAGGACAGACTTTTTTACTGCCTATTCACAACACAGAAAAAATTGCCATTACTTTTACAATCACTGTCTTACTGGTTTTTGTTACAGAATTGACATAGTTGGATAAAGCATTTATTTTTATGCTGGAAAACAGGTCTTGCCTTTTTGCATAAACTGCCCAAGCTGGGCATTGTTAAAACACCACAGAGTTAAGACTTTATGTTGACTTCCTGCTACTGAAGCAGATGGACTAATGATAATTGTGTTTGTTGAAACAGCCTTTGGCAAGTGATGGACTTCACGGACCTTTTCAAGATAGAGAAATTATTCTGGAAACAAAATAACAGCACAGGAACAGCAGCACACAAGTATATGTTTTCAGCAACAAAACACTGTATTTGCATGCACAAATTTATTATTTATAAAGGAGAAGCAATGACAATAGCTGTAAAATAGACTTTGCTCTTGAAATAAGCTTATTTAAATCCACACTTTCAGCCAGTGATTTTATACTCAGCATGCGTATCTTTGTACTTTGGGCTTTAACCCCAAAACTGCAGAAGTGACATGCCTGCCCAAATACCAACCACATATTTTTCTAGTTCTTTATCACCACAGATAATTATTTTTATGTCTATTGCAGGCACTATGATAAAATAGTGTTACAGGCAGAAACATAATACATTAACATTTCACATTTATGAAAATAAAAAATTTTTACATGACTATTTCTGTACATTGATAGTGTGTGTTTCGTGTAGGGAGACTAATATGGAGGCCACTCTAGGTAACAATGACTTTTCTACAACTGATGTTAATAACATCTGGGATACTTCTGCTCCCTCCCCGCAACAGACAATACTTGATTAAACTCACAGTTCAATGGCTTTATTCCACATGATGACATAGCCCGAGAGAGTAAATGATTCCACATTGACAATGTGAATGTTTCCTCTTTCAGTGCCCACATATAGCCATTTACTTTGGAAAGGCAGATGACAAAATGTAATCCTGAAAGAGAAAGCCACCAGAAAAGGTATTAAAGTCTTTTAGATATCCTATGCTTCACGGTCTACGTTGCCAAAAGGTGGAAGAAAGGTAATAGGCAAACAAGAAGAAATAAGACCAGTTACAGGTAGAAAAAGATAACAAAGCCAACAAAACCCAAAAGCTAGTAACAGTACCAGCAGAGAACTCTTCCTTGACCTTAACTCCAGCGCAAATATTAATAACTGAAAACTTTGTTATTGCTGTCCTCTTGGGTCCTGCTTATTGCTTACTATTTCTTCAAAACTGATAAAGAAATAGTGTCCATAGGAACTGCAGCTTCGGAAGTATCTGATTTCCCTATACAACAGAAATCATAACTTGAAATTGGTCTACAAACCTTGTGGAAACTGTAAACCCTAAACCATTTTAACCTGTCAAGGTCCAAAATTGAAAGTAACTGCCAAACTACTTGGACTATCAAACTTGGGCTTTCAGAAGTGTTTCAGTGATAAGGTAAAATAATTACTCAATGGAAATTTGTTCTGTCAGCTCTAATCCTTAGCTTTACAGATTTTTTTTGTTCTTGTTTTCTCCCAGTTGGACTCCCTTCTTGCTAAATCCATGCATCAGTTCACCAGCCTGTTAATTATTTTTATGCAAAGAACAGCTTTAGATCCTTTGCATTAGATGCTGTATAAGCACACTTAACTTCAGCATAAAAGCAAAGGTTAATAGCAGCAATGAAAAAGATTGCTACTGGCTGAAAAGATGTTAAATTGTATTACAGGTTTCAAAAGTTAAAGCTTCCATAGTAATACTACCTGGATCAAAAGTGTACCCATTTACTTTTGATATCATTCATTTCTTTCTAGTTAGGGAATACAGATCACTCAAGCAACTCTTCATCCATTTTCAAACTTCCTTGATTTCTTATGCTTGAATACTTAAACCAAAAGGCTGCACTAACATTTTCATTGATCTTTCACAGAAAAGAGACTATATACAAGTTTTAAAATGTGTAAGTTACAACTTCTTCCAGTTCACTGAGTATTTTTACTTAGCACAGTAATCTGCAAACACCACAGGTTAAAGACTTTAGTTTCCCCAGTGTCCTTGAAATAAATACTTTATTGGCTGCTAAGCCACATACATCTGAACATGCACTTCATAGACAGGCCCCAAAATCTTACTGCCCAGTGGCAGAGCTCCCATACTACAACAGGTCATGGGGAAGAGGAAAGTGATGCAGCATAAAAACATAAGCCTTCAGCACTTGGCAACACCACAGCTTCTTTTTGTGCCAGCACTCCACGTGCCAGAAGCAGCTGGCAGCCACATCAGTTGGATCTAAAAACATGGCCTAGCAGCCAGAAATAATATTCAGGAGTAGGATCATGGGCCTATCTGTCTTGATCTGTTAGTTAATATTGCCAATTACAGTTGCTCAACACTTGTGTTACAAAAACAAATTACTTCATATCATTTAAAGGTGGGCAAATGTAAGTGGGGGCTGCAACTTCGATTGGTATGGCAAAAGGGCAAAACTTAAAGCATCCAACTCCTCAGTACTCTTGACACTCTTCTTGAATATGGAGCCATACCCAATTTACTGCCTTCTCCATGCAAGCGAGATGAATTTTGCCAAGAGTTTGCAAGCACTGTAATGTTTCCACACTAAGTAAAAAGTAGAGTTGAACAAGTAACTTCACAAAATATTTGCAAACTCAAATGCAGGAGGTTGAAGAGACTTCAAAATTGTTAAATATAGGCATATATAAAACAGGGTTCTTAACTCTATCCTTCAAAGCATGCTTTTACCAGTCTTCTACAATCAGAAAAATCTTGTATGATTTTTATAGCCTAAAAAATATTTCTTAGAGCTTGTTTCACAGAACTGATAACTAGTTAAATCCAAAAGGAATTTGTAGTGCTAAACCTGTTATAATGGAAGAAATCCAATTTCACCTTGAATGTGGTAAATATTACTCCATTTACAAATATAATTTGATTTGCTATTTATTTTCTTAATAGGAAAATTATGTCCTCCAACTTTCAGAAGTTCAGTAACATTTGTCTAAAGTGATTAATTTCAAATAACTAAATTTTAGCAATTTACAGAACAACATTTCCAATGTTAAGAGTCCACGTACTGAGCTTCTCTCTCTTCAGCAATTAAGGCTTTGTCTTAAACTATGTAGATTTTAAACAACATTGTTATATATAACAGATTTAAAGAACCTCTTAAAAACTAAAATCCAGTGAAGCTATGACCATTTGAAGGACCAGTGATGACAAACTAACAAGTAAATATACAGGCCATGTTCAGTGGCCTCACTTGCTCCATCGAAAATTGGACTGAGGATTAAAGGGATTCAGAGTTGTTTCAGAGGATGGAAACAGAAGGTCAAGGTCTTGCTTATTTGATACTTGACCAAGGACAGCATTTATTATTTTTTTTTCTGAAACATGCAGATTTTTCATTCAAAAACTTATTGTTTTGCAACCACAATATTAGAATAATATACTCTACCCATAACGTTTTAAGTTCAGCAGAAGTGGAAGACTACATATAATGCTCTGGCCATTTCTACTACCCCAGCATTCTTCCCCCGTCTCTCCCTGCCCACAGATGGATACATATATAAATGTGGAAAACTCAATCAGTTGTTGGGAACAGATTGAAAAGACTACAGATACATTCAACACAAGTAAAAGGTTGTTTTGTGAGTCTGTCTTGAATTCAAACTGCCTGAAAACAGTGTATCAGTAGAAAGCAGAGTACCATACTCCTCCTCTCCTGTATTAAGCCATTCTGGTCAAAACCAGAAGCATCTGTGAAAGATAGAGCACTTTTGTGCATCTAAAGAGACAACCTGAGACTGACTGAGCCAGGATCACAGAAAGCAGACTTCTGCAGGCACCTCTTTCATGGCATAAGAGATTCCTCACATTACCTCCAAGGAAATTTCAGCTATCTCAATAAATATAGTACGTTTTGTGAAGCAGATTGTACTGTTGGCATAATGCAAGTATTGTGCACAGTACTTTATTTCAAATATTTCACTTTTGCATACCTGTTCAAAGAAAAATCCCTTTATAGATAAAAGCAATGCTTTAAAGAGATATATTCTTTTAATCCGAAATCTACAGTGTGATTCTGATATATGCTAAGATTACTGCTAAAATTAAGTACTATTATGCAACCCCAAAACAGTCAGGTACAGTACTCTACTGTAGCTGTACTTTTCCTTAAGCACAAAATCTTCCTCTTCACTGTATACCTATCTGCAAAGCCACTCTTTTCCCTGTTGCACCCTTCGAAAAAACAAAGCCACAAGAAATTTCAGTTTCCTGTTAAATGAATTTGGAAGACCTGAACCAACAGTTCAAGAAAACCAAATTATTTTTTTAATTATTTTATTGAAATTATTTTAAAAGCCACAGAAAACCCAGTGGTACACTTGCAGTGGAAAACATTGATAAAAGAAAACCTCACAAAATTCTTGTTTTAACTTTACTTAAAATATAATTTGTGCTGTTGCTTATGGGAGAGTATTGGCAGCAACAGGAAAGTCTTGAAGAGGCTGTTTGTGAACTTACTGAAAGGATTTCCTTTAACTGAAGACCATGTGACTTCTCTAACTTAGTTAAGAAAAACTTTAATTGTGGTTGTTTCACAATGTGTATCAAAATAGTTATCATAGCAAGCGATAGTACTCCCTAGAGGAATTTAATTACAAAAATATTAAAGAATATAATTTATTAAATACTTAAGTCAAAGCATTACACTTTTAAGTAAAAATTACAGGCTGCTATCCTGAGCATATTATTGTAACAGAAATCCTTCTAAATTAATATTTACATTTCCTTTGTCTACTACATTATGAAGTATTTTAAGTTCTTAAGAATTTTCCACTGCTTTTAAAGTACAGTGACAAATACTGATGAATGACAAACACTGATAATTGGTTTTATTTTCAAGTCACTAAAACTATTTCTAGAACTTCAGGTTATCATTATAGATCTGCACTTACTGTACTTACGCTAGCTGCTCAGATCATTATTGTATACGCAAAATAAAAGTTTTCTAAAAAGTGTGAAACTACCAAAGTTGTGTTCTGCATACCTCTATCTCCAGCCTTTCATACATGAGATAGCCGTTATGTAAAATTCAGAAGCTGAAAAGTCCATGTCCACGGTCTCTTATCAAATCTTCAATGAGCATAAAAAGTCAATAGCCAGTGTCAGAATGACATACTGATGGAAGCTAGCAGTGGCTGTGATTTTGCCACAGTCACAAGGAATCCATTTCCAGATCTAGTAACTGCAATAAGCTTAATACCTACCTGTACAAAAAAGGCCTGAATGGGCAGAAGGGACATAAAGAGGAAGAATTCCTCTTCAATATATCCCAGAATTGTCCCCCCAAAAGACCATGTGGATAAACACAGTATATCATAGAAACCGGACCAGATACTTAAATTCTATTTATACCCCATAACAGCACTCCAAATGATGCTTCTCCAAATATGGTCACTTCCAGGGCTGTCTCTAAAAGCAGCTGAGAAGTACCTACGTTAAGTATCTAGTATACACTAGTGGTGTCAAGATGGAGTAATGGGGAAGCAAGAGCCAAGAACAGAAATAGAATTGCCACTACTGATGTGATCAATACTGGGGCCATTTAGATTATTTTCCAGAAAAAGATTCCATTTTAGATGTTTTTAGGTTGCTGTACGTATTCCTGTTTTTATGATATAGTATCCCTAATATATTTCATGACTTACATGTTTTCCTTTATGGAGTCACATTTCACCTTTTTTTTTTTTTAAGATGGCTTTTCAAGCTTCAGTTGTACTTCACTTGGAAGGGGTTTCCACATTTTTACTTATACACAAACAGAAAAGGGCTGCTTCACTGCTTGTAATGCTGACAAAAGACCAATACACATATGCCTTTCGAGTCAACAGATCTGGAAACTAAAAAAATTTTTTGGTATTGAAGGAATTCACATCAAATACCCTAAAGACTTCAGAATCTCTTACCACTGAAAATTCCCTGCACTACACTGTTATGAGCTCCCATAGGCGTATGACATGACTCAAAGTAACCAGACCTTTGGCATCAGAAGACACTTGGATAGCTTGCTCCAACTCATACAGTTCAGGCTGAACAACTCATCGGGGAAGTCACACACTACAACTTAAAAAAACGGCCACGTCAGAGATGTAGCTTTCCTGTGGGAGACAGAAGAATTATGCCCATCACTGGTGGAGAAAAATCAGACAAGCAGGGCTTAAAGACCAGAAGATGAACTCTGCCCAGGAACACGGCAGTTCCACTCACACCACTGTAAAAATCAGTGTGCAAGGCAAACAGCTAACAGGACAACAGAGACAGTTTAAAAAAAAAATACCCGTTTCTTTGAAACCTGAAATCTCAGAGTAATAGGACTCAGCACTTAGGTTCTGCCTCAACGCCGAAGGCAGCAGAAGGCAACTGATGCAACTGCAGTTCCATCAACCACACTGACAAGTGGGGCTGTCTGCATACGCAGCTTCAAGAAAATGTTTTCCAAAGTAATCTGATCTTGTATGAAAGAAACATTAATATTTGCAGCAAATCCAGACAGTCAAGAAGTTCACTTTCTCCTGCTAACTTCTTGAAACAAGATAAAACTCCTGATTACATCATTTAGTGGATCACCATTGAGTAACACTTCTAAGCCCACCAGGTGAAGAGAAGGCTTTATATGACACCACAAAGGCAAGCAGACCCAGTGAACACTTCCTTTCACTCTGAAGAAAGCTGGTTTAAAAAGTGTAAAAAACATACTTATGTGTGAAAAACTTGGTTGTGTCTTATATTAGCTTGTATTTGGTAAATCATTGACTCTGCAAAGACTCCAAATACTTAACTTCTCAGACCTGTTGTTTGGATGCATATCTGTAATCCTCCTGTTACACTACAATCCTATCCCAAAACACACAGGGCACAGGGGAGAAAAAAGAGCCCTCAGAATGGAAGTGAAAGAGTGATATTGATACAAAGAAAGGGGAAGAAAAAACCCCCACAAACAACGTCTATCATCACCTGCTCTCTCAGACAGGAAAAGCTGCATGTCCTTCTGCTATCCACAAAGTGGCAGAATTGGTCAGTTTATACATTCAGTGAGGTGGAAGGAAAAATCCTCCCACAAGTAATATCTGCTAATACACAGGCTGGGTACAAAGTTAAAATATCTAACCAGGTAAGGTATGTGTCATAAGATTTCAAAGCCTTTTTATTAATAAGAAGTAAATACAAATGGGATTTTTCACTCACTGTAGGCAGAGTGTGTTTTGAACATAATGCTAAAGTTGCTGTTTACAGCACCATACAAAACGAGAGATACTTAAAGAATAGTTTTGTAACTCTGAATTTTGCAGTTTCATGCTGAGAAAAACCATTTAAAACCCACAGCACAAAAGTTGACATATTAAAAATTAAACTTATCAATGCATTCATTGATCAATATGCAAAGCACTCGCTAAACACTCAGTTCTATTTTTATGCTATGATTCTGGTTCTTGTCTTTATGCTAAGTCACAAAGCAAGTAAACTATTTTTTTGGCATTAAAACAGGGAATCTCAGCTCCAGAAGGATGCAAAATATCACACAAAAGGTAATTAAACAATTTTTCATACACGTAAAGCTGATTGGTTTGGGGTTTGGTTTGCATCAAAGGAGATTCAAATTTGTCATCCCACACCTTTTATTTTAAGTCAAGTTTGTCACTTCACCCTCTCAAATGGGTTCTGTGGAAGTCCCTGGCTCATCAGTGATGTCTATATGACTTTTCACATCTTAGATCAGCACAAAGTTTAATACTTCCTGCATGGCAAGAAAACTAATGCCACACTGAGTACCTCTCTCAACATGCTTTCAAATATTTACTCTAACGAGGTGTTAACTATGCTTATTTCAAAGTTACTCTAGCCTAATACTACTAAGTCAAACCAAGTCTGACATAAGGCTTGCATTACATGTGAACACAACAGTTTTACTATGTGTAGGATATTTATACAGGTATCACAGAATGGCGAAGTCTTTAAGGGACCTCTGGAGATAACCTACGCCAACCCCCCTGCTAAAGCAGGTTCTCCTACAGCAGGTTGCACAGGATTGTGTTCAGGCAGGTCTGGAATGTCTCCTGAGAAGGAGACTCCACAGCCTCTCTGGGCAGCCTGTGCCAGTGATCTCTTGCCCTCAAAGAAGTTTTCCCTCATATTCAGATGGAACTTCATGTGTTGCAGTTTGTGCCTGTTGCCCCTTGTCCTGTTGCTAGGCTCTACTGAAGAGCCTGGCCCCATCCTCTTGACATCCACCCTTCAGAGATCTGTACACATTGATAAGATCCCTCTCAGCCTTCTCTTCTCCAGGCTGAACAGGCCCAGCTCTCTCAGCCTTTCCTCACAAGGGAGATGCTCCAGCCCCCTCACCGCCTCTGGACCCTCTGCTGCACCCTCTCCAGTAGCTCCCTGTCTCTCTTGAACTGGGCAGCCCAGCAGGGGACGCAGCACTCCAGATGGGGCCTCACCGGGGCAGAGCAGAGGGGGAGGATCACCTCCCTCGGCCTGCTGGCCATGCTCCTCCTCACGCCCCCCAGGATCCCACTGGCCTTGGCCACCAGGGCACAGTGCTGGCTCGTGGGCAACTTGCTGTCCACCAGGGCTCCCAGGTCCTTCTGCACAGAGCTGCCTTCCAGCAGGTCAGCCCCAGCCTGTACTGGTGCAGGGGGCTGTTCCTCCCCAGCTGCAGGACCCCACACTCGCCTTTGTTGAACTGCATTAGGCTCCTCTCTGCCCAGCTCTCCAGCCTGCCCAGGTCTCGCTGAAGGGCCGCGCAGCCTCTGCTGTATCAGCCGCTCCTGCCAGGTCTGTCCCACCAGCAGCCTTGCGGAGGGTGCGCTCTGTCCCTGCACCCAGGGCACTGGTGGATAAGCTGGACAGGACTGGACCCAGCACTGACCCCTGGGGCACACCGCTGGCCACAGGCCTCCAGCCTGACTGCGCCGCTGGTCACAGCCCCCTGAGCTCTGCCGTTCAGCCAGTTCTCAACCCACCTCGCTGTCCACTCATCCAACCCACACTGCCTGGGCTTCCCTCTGAGGATGTTATGGCAGACAGTGCCAAAAGCCTTGCGAGGTCAAGGCACACAACATCCTCCGCTCTCTCCTCATCTACCCAGCCAGTCACTGCATCATAGTAGGCTTTTAGGTTGTTCAGGCACGATTTCACCTTGGTGAATCCATGTTGACTACTGATAATCTTCTTTTCTTCCACATGCTTCAAGATGGATCTCCAGGATGAGCTGTTCCATCACCCTTCCAGGGCTGGAGGTAAGGTTGACCGGCCTGTAGTTTCCTGGGTCCTTCTTCTTGCCCTTTGTGAAGACTGGAGTGACACTGGCTTTTGTGCAGTCCTCGGGCACCTCTCCTGTCCTCCATGACCTTTCAAAGATGATGGAGAGGAGCTTAGCAGTAACATCTGCCAGCTCCCTCAGCACTCTGCAGTGTATCCCATCGGGCCCCATGGATTTGGGGTATCAGGTTTGCCTAAGTGATCTCTAAGCTGATCTTCCCTGACCAATGGAAAGTCTTTTCTTCTCCAGACTTCCTCTCTTGCCTCCAGGGTCTGGGATTTCTGAGGCTGGCCCTGGCAGTGAAAACTGAAGCAAAGGCGGTGCTCAGTAACTCTGCCTGCTCTGTCTGCATCCTTCATCACAAGGCACCTACTTAGTTCATCAGCAGGCCTGCATTTTCCCTAGTCATCCTTTTCCTACTGATGTACCTCAAGAAGCCCTTCTTGTTGTCCTTGACGTCCCTTGCTAGATTTAATTCCAAACAGACCTAAGCCTCCCTCGTCGCATCCCTGCATGTTCTGACCGCATCCCCATATTCCTCCCAAGTGGCCTGCCTCTTTTTCCACATCTCGTGGAAACTTCCTTCTGCTTGACTTTAGCCAGAAGCTCCTTGCTCATCCATGCAGGCCTCTTGCCCATTGTTTGATTTCTTACTCACAGGGATGCACACATATTGATCTGGGAGAAGTGGTGTTTGAATGTTAGCCAGCTATCTTGGACCCTGCTACCTTCCAGAGCCCTAACCCATGGGATTTCTCCAAGTGGGTCCTTGAAGAGGCCAAAGTTAGCTCTCCTGAAGTCCAGGGTTGCAGTCCTACTTATGGCCCTGCTTCCTATATGCATGATCCTGAACTCCACCATCTCTGGCCACAGCAGACAAGGCTGCCCCAAACCTTCACAGCCCCAGTCAGTCCTTTGTTGCTATGAGGTCCAGCAGCACACCGCACCTCGTTGGCTCCTCCACCATCTTCATCTAAAAGTTATCATCTGTGCTCTGCCAGAACCTCCTGGACTATGTGTGCCTGGCTATGTTGTCTTTCCAGCAGATGTGAGGGTGGTTGACGTCCCCCAGGAGAACCAGGGCCTATGGTTGTGAGGCCACCTTCAGTTGTCTGTAGAAGGCCTCATTGACTTCCTCTTCCTGATCAGGTGTCCTGTAGCAAACTCCCACAGCTACAACATCTACACACAAACTCCCACAGCTACACACAAAAGTGTCCAACATCTTTGTCTGCCCCTTAATCTTTACTTATAAGGTCTCCACTTGTTCTGCATCTACCTCAAGGAAGAGCACAATATATTCCAGTTGCTCCCTCATGTAAACAGTATGTAGATGACAAAGAAACTACATTGTGCTTCACTGAAGAAATTTTCAAAGTAGTACAAAACCTAGGATGTTAAATAAGTTCAGACACTGAATGGTGCGTTCTGCAAAGTAGTACTACTTATACACTTTTAACTTGCATGACAAGTCACAAAAGCGACCACCTCCATGTAAGCATCATTATGCATTTTTTCCTGGCCTCTCCACTTCCCACAATCAAAGAACAGTGGACAAGCTTAGTATGACATTGGTTTAGTATATCCTAACTTTTGTTTGTTAACTAGAACATGAAACAGCTACAAAACCTACACAAATGCAACAGAAACAAAAGCCTGGAAAACTTGCAAAACTAGCTTCTTTTGCACTGCGCTTCTGACATCTGCCAGTAATTTCAGATTTATTATAAATCAGAAACTTCGATCACTGGTTCAGAAGACTTGCTTCAAATTAGTAATTATCACTGGTACAAAAGGCAGTCAAGAGCTAAGTACCTATTAAATGGACAGTTTCTTATCTGCAGATACTCAATTCATATAAAGATTCAACAGAAAGCAGCATCTTTGAAGTCTCTTGGCCACTACTTTTGAAGAAGTGTTTTGCTCAAATCTAAAATGCTGCAAGTTACCCAATAAAGACATTCTCCACAGCTCAGAATGAAGTCTGTAATGGGCATAAAATTTTAAATGAAAAAGTAGCTTTCTCATCGTTCCCTGTTCTTGAGATTCACAAGTAGAAAAGCAATAATCCACAATGCTTTCCAGTCATACACTAGAGACTGCATCCTCAATTAATTTACAGGTAATTCAATTTTCGGTTAAGTATACAAAATACGTAACACACAAGCATTTATAAACAAGCTATGTACTTGTTTTATTCCTTGTTTTAAAGATGTTCAAAACAGGCCTGAAAGCAAGCTAGCCTAACTAGATTGCCAAGAGGAGAAAAATCAAGCAACCTAGAAATTACATTGTTAAATATTGGGCAGTAATTCTTGCATGTGGCTCAAAGCCGGGAATTGGTAAAAGGTTGTGCCAGGAGAACATAGAATTCTTTAACAAGTCAGTCTTACCTTTTTTTTTTTTAAACATAGTTCAAGAAGAGGTTTTCAAGACTAGAATATCGTTTAACCTGGGTAGCTAACTGCTACACTTAGCTTTCCATGATACAACTTTCTAGTTCACATCTAATCCTTACATATTAAACTCCAATTTGTAAACAAAATGTGAATAAAATTGGCCTATGACGTGTTGAGCTCAACTCCTATTAAACAGGACACAAGTACTGCTTTTCTGCAATGTCAACACACTTTCAAATACTCCCAATCATGTATATAATTTTAAATCTTGGCATCTACAGTGTCCTAGAGCAAATACTGATGTAACTGGAATAGTTGTTTCAGCCATGTAGTAAGATTTAGCTTTGTTTCCCCTCCAAGGACATTTTTTCCAGTTTGTTAACTTACCTATTCTCTTACCCAAACATTTCCAAGATATTAAAAATCCCTATACAAGCTGGCAAATTAAAGTATCATTAGAAAATATATTGCTACAATGTTCTGCTGTAGTATTTAATATTTAAAATAATTCCTGTTTGAGAGGTTAGTTATCCTGATGAGCAAATCTTAATCCCACAACATTAATTATTTAAAAGATTATTAAGTAAGTACCTAACAACTTGGTGCTTGTGAATTAAGACGACCCAGTTTTATTCATGAACACTCTTCTCAGACTCGGTAGTTAATATACAAACTGACCTAAGCAAAGCCCATTTACTTCATATTCATGTAACGATTATATCTAATAGGTTTGATTATAACACTGAGTTCTTTGGAATTAAGACACCTATTTAGAATTATTGAACAGTGCATTTGTGCAATTCTCTAAAGATCATTCACAATAATTCCCCAGTAGTGAGATTACACTTTGTTTTATAAAGCTTTATTTTATACACTAGTCAAAAAAACCCAGAATATTTGGAAACAGTTAACCATACCCAGCATGACTTAGTAAGTGGCTAAGACAATGCATGGTTCTGGGATCTTAAGTGTTCTGGCAACTTGTACATGCTATTATAATGCATACTTTAAGATTAAAATTACTAGAAGAATAAGACTTTGTCTCAAACTATACTTTCACCACTCTTGGTAACTATGGTGCTCTCATTCTCTATTTTAGCAAGGCACAGGGTTGCCTGGAAAAATCAGTACTCTGTCCAAAGTTAACAGCAAATACAACTACTGAAGTGAATGAGTGACCTAGACTCCTTTCCACCCCTGCTCCTCTTTCTGGTAAGAGTACACACACTTCAACTGTGACAGGTTTTTCTAGGGAGATCACCACATTTAGAGAAAAAGGATAGTTTATAATTTCCACATTGTCTAACCAAAGATATCCATACATCTAAGAGTAAACCAGCTTGCAACAGATTTGCACACAATCAGAATCACCTCCTTAGATATCTATTTTGAAGCATTAGTTAGAAGCCAGTGTCCAGATTTGCCGCCTGAAACTAGACTTGAATTTTTTTATTGACACAAGTAGGTGCTACAGGTAAGAGAAGAGTCATTTAAGAGATTGGAGAAGGGAGAGAGAGAAAATTTGCTTTGTATACACCACCGCATCTCCTAATAGCCAGACAGTTGTTAAACTAGAGGCTGTAAATTGCATTTCTCTGTTTGATTTTATGCTGCATAAAGGAATACTGTCACTCCATTGGGGCAGAGAATTTTGCTGTCAGAGCTGTCTATTTTGTGCACAATAGTTTAGAATCACAGAAAGATTTGGGTTTGAAGGGGCCTTTAAAGACCATCTAGTCTAACATGCCTGCCATGGGCAGGGACACCCTCCACTAGACGAGGTTGCTCAAAGCCCCATCCAGCCTGGCCTTGAACACTCCCAGGGATGGGGCATCCACAGCTGCTCTGGGCAACCTGTTCCAGCGCCTCACCACCCTCACAGTTAAGAGTTGCTTCCACATATGCAATCTAAACCTATCCTCTTTCAGTTGAAAACCATTACTCCTATCCCTGCAGGCCCTGGTAAAAAGTTTATGCACCATGATTCACAGTAACAACCTCAAAGGTGTCTTGGAATCACTTGGTCCTCTATCCAAAAACCACAGTAATCTGCATTTATGTTATTCCTAACAAATTTGTTTATAACCTGCTCTTTAAAACCACGATGTTACTCCATAACCCACCAGCAATCTATTTACTACTTTGTATGTAGTTACCTTACGTTAGAAGGTTTTACATGGATATTTAACTTACTGCTTTCTATTGCTACCCATTACTTAAAACTTACTGCTTCCTGCCATCTTCAGCAGTACAAGTCACAGATTCTGTGTTCTTGCTAATATCCTTTGAGCTCCCCAGGCAGCCCATTTCTGAAGCATGCTGCTCAAAAGCAGGCATAGTGTGCCAGTTGAGACTTTACGCATACTGGAAAGGAAGGGCTACTTTCCTAGAGGGAAGGACTACTTGTTATTTAGTACATAAAAGAGGACACACTTTTTGCAGAAGGTCAATCAACTGACTTTTAGAAGTCTAATCTAAAATGTCTCCCTAGCTTGCTTACAACACTGTTACTTGAGTCTCAAGACTGTTAGTCAAAGTTCACATTGTTTTCAGCTGCTTTGATACACACAGGAGCTCTAACTGTGGAAGTCCAATTTATCAAGGGGAGAAAAACTTCCAGTTAAAATTGAACAAGTTTTCCTGACATCTTGGTGCACATACACACACACTTTCTCTTATTCAAAAATTCCTTTGGAGACACACATTGCAAGCCTTCCATCCCTCTACATTTTAAATATGGGAAATCTGACATTCAGCAATGCAATATGCAAAGTGATAGAAAAGTCATCTCACTTTAGGTCACTGGTGTGTTCACTCAAGTATCTTGCGTTCTAACAGCCTGCAACTCAAACCCAATATAAACCAGTTTCAGTTATTTAACAAGTTATTAATTGGACTGTATTAATAAACCTGATCTTAAAACAAGACAGTGTGATGGTAAGGGGCAAAGCAATAATAATCCAATCCCTACCGTTCTCGGTTAAATTTGAGCGAATGAAGTATAGCAGGTCTCTTCTGACGTAAATTCCATAGGTGTAAGGTATCATCAGCCAAGGCACTCACAAGAGCTCCCTATGAGAAAGAAAGTTGTAGTCAACTTATTTTCATAACCCTAGTAACAGTACATTTCATCAGCATAGTGGAAATATTACATATCTGCTGCCAGGATGAAAAAGTATTTCTAAGCACATGCATCAACACCACAGCACAGATAATTTCTAAGTACTAGTAACGACAGCTGATGTGATCCCATGTCATTCAGCTCAATCACATTTGATTCAGTGCTATAGTGAAGGGTGATGGCAAAGGAGAAGCTTTTTCCTGTGTGCACACCGTTCCACCTCCACAGGGAAATTAAGCAATGAACTCAACTGCTAATATTCATGCGCTGACAAAGCCAGTGAGGTTTGACTTCAATCCTCTGAGCTAAAGTTCCCCTACAAATCTGGCCCCAGCTAGCTCAAGAACAGCTCTACTGTCACATCTCAGCTGCTACACCCCTAGAAACACACTTGAAATTACTGAGGGATCATTGCTCAGATCATGTCTAAAACAGTAACTCTATCAATATAAAATCAACTACTTACTAAAACTGCTAGTACTATTGAAAACAGACTTTATTACCTCATGACATAACATTCAATGATATGAATAAATATTCCTAGGATAAAAGTTATTGCTTATAGCAAAAGAATACTCTAGAGAGAGAGATTTTCAGCAGTCAAACATTTTCTGAAATTAAAAAGTTAATTTATAATTGGTGTGACTGCTTGCCATTGATGCTAAGAGCCACTTGTGTTACCTGATTTTGATGCTTGCTTAATGAGAAACTGAAGAAAACCCTCTATCTTCTCTGAATTATGGAATATGTACACCATTTTACCAACCTCATTAATCAGGAACTGAAGCTGGATTACTGCAGCTCCACTGTCATGTTGGCAGTAGCATTCAACTCCTGGACGACCAAAGCTAAAATTGGTACCGTTAAGGAATAATTGTTGTATGGAAAACAGAAAAAAGAACAACCACTAAACATCATAAACAACATTGTCATTATCACTAATTCAACTAAATAATCAACATTCAAACAGGTTAACATCCTGCTTCTAACTACTGCACTCAACCACATAGATCCAAGTGATGACCAGAAAAAAAACATTTATAAACAATATAAGTAACACAGAGAAGTTAAAAGGCCCATCATTATCCACACGGAATACAAAAGTTATGTGGAACTGCTTAACTTAACAATAAGGGATTCCTCATCAATGAGAACACAACAGAATAATGAAGCAGTTTAGTATTGTTAAATATCAGAGCTAGTATACAGGCAAGTTAATCTAAATAAGCATCATAATCAAAAGACCACATTTCAAGTACTAAAGGAGCTTTCTCTCCTTTTTAAACACTTGTTACAGATGAAAGGAGAGCTGAATAATGCAAAGCATGTTAGAAAAAAAGCCTGCTGTGACAGAGATAAAAAGATCAGTAGCCAAAATACGGAGTCAATAGGAAATTATGTAGCACAGATATCCCAGATCTGTTTCAAGACTTCCTTGATTCACACCAGCTATAAAATAGCAAAAGCTTGTTTATTTTGCCCTCTCACACAAAAATCAGTCCTATACTTCCATAATAAATATCAAACTGAAGCAGCAGCAACACAGATTCTTTCAATTCCCCATACTCTGTTCATTTATTAGCTGCAAAGATTCTGTATTTCAAAATGTGGTTAGCCCCCTCCTTCCAATATTAAGAAAATTCTCCATCCTCTAGAAGACAGAGCAGAAACAACACAAGTCCAGATAAATTAAACAAAGCAGACAGTACTTCATCATTATATGTCCACAGTCTCTGGAGTTGCCAAAAAGCTGAACACCTCTCACTTTAAAAAGGCATCTTAGTTTTTGGAAGAAAGGAGATAATTCCAAGGATATATATATGCAAAACAAGGAACATAACGTACAACTTGTTCTCTCAGTATACACTAGAAATTAATAAAACTTAAAGAGAGAGCTTAAAGCTGGGGGGTGGGGGCACAGAATCATCCCCATGATACCTTCCTACACAAACTCAAAATACTTTTAATGTAAAATGTTGCTTTTGTATTAACTGTGGACTGACTACACAAATTGCCAGATTGGGGAAAACATCCCTACAAGCAACACCAGAAGTTTCAGAGCAGATTTCCTTCAGCCTTGGCTCAAGCTTCAGCATTCACTTGAATTAATAACTCTTTGCAGAAACAAACAAAAAAGCAGTTTCTTAAAGTGAAATTCAGATGTTTACAGGAACTGAATTTTAAAACTTGTTATTTATCTGCACAGACACAGGTTGTTTTCTACCAAAAGACTATTTCCTCAACTCCTCCCCTGATCACCAGCTTCCAACATAATTAAATGTAACTCTTGTTCGTTCACCCACTCAGAGATTATCTGGAATTGAGGCTTTACAGCTACCTCACCTCAAAACAAGGGGAATGTGACCCAGAAAAATAAAAAAAATATGGATTCCTCAAAGTTACTCCAATCTTCAGATTCTATCCCTCAAATATTTTCTTTAGGCACTTCTGATGCAAATATTTCTGGAAGCACTGTTAATACTTTATCAGTAGAAGTTTCGGTATTAAGAATATTTGACCGTTTCTTTAAGAAAACAAAAAAATCCTTTTGCTTTTTCCACACCTCAATCGGTTCTCTCTCCAGAGATCCTTAAGTACACAGTACTGGGCATAAGCTTACACAAGCTTTAAACATTCAGAGCAAGTGGTTGGGGTTTTTTTTTTGACAAATTAGCAGAAGCCTCACATGCAGATCTGAACAAAAAAAAAAAAAAAAAAAAGAGTTTGGCCTCTTTTACGGTGCTTACAGTTATCAATATAATAAAAATAGTCCTTGCAGCTAGCCCCCTTTAGTTCCTTTACCCAAGAACTGTGTCATCACTTCTTCACCTAGTAGCTAAAATTATTCATCTCAAATTAATATCATCCTCCTAACCAGCATTAATCTTCTTTTCTAAAGCAATGCAAAGCCTCCCAGTTTTGCAGCGTATGCCAAGTCGAAAAAGCATGTCACTTAAATACTGAGTGTAGAAGGATAATGATACATGCCCCTTTCAGTACATATTAAGCATTTCTCAACCACACAAAACAGGCAGCATCCCAGAGAAGGCAGTTTTAAGTTCTATAGTTGCATATATGTGCCTAAGGCAAGAAAGCTCACTGTACTAAGTAGTGCCACATAGTAGTTCTCAAAACAGGCAAACATTATAATGAATAATGACAAGATAAGCAAAGCATTTTAATTTTGTAGGCAGGAAAAACTCTCTAAGACCTCGGGTAGCTCTAGAGGAAACAGTCTGCTGTGAGCAGTTTTCTAATCAAAGACCCATCCTTCCTCCTTCACTTCCAAGCATTTCTTCCTACTATTCTTGCTTCATCCCCTACTCCAAATACTAACAAATTAGATGAATTAATAGCTTTTCAGCTGTACCTTTGAATGTTGCTGCTGTGTCCCCCACTGCCATTAGGAAATTAACCCAGGAAAACACTAGTATTTTGTTGTCTTGACTGCATGTTTTTTGAAAAAGTAAGTTACAGACAAAAGCTATGGCTTTTTCTAACTGCTAGAAGTGCAGGTCATACATAAGAAAAGCACAGTATCATGCTAATTTAATATTGCATAGTGAAACTGATTTCACTTTGATTTGTGAGAAAAGGCAACAGTTGCAAAAGGTACTTTTCTTCTAAACAAGGTTCACACCTAAGGTTACACTTTTTTTTTTCCCAGGCAGAATTAAAGCACTTTGTTAGTAATATCCTAGTTCTCTCCACAAAATACTATTTTTAAAAATTACTATTATTTATAGCTTATTTACATAGGAGCAACTCAGTGCACATCTGCCCTTAGAAGTCACATTTTGAAAGAGAAAACTAATTCCAGAACATTTATGAAAGCTTCAGAAGAGCAGTCCTTTTTTTAAATTCTTAAGTTACTCTAAGTAGACCTAGGGAATATTGGGTTCTTACCTGTGCTTGACCCATGTGTAACTATCAATTCAATCCCTAGCATAAGTCAGTTATGTATACAGAGTCACGTTTATATTGTAAATCACCTTCCAAACTATCACCACACAGACACTTGCATCTTCACGTCATTACACTGCTATAAAGTTTTGATAGTACAGCACAAGATATGGACCATGTTCCTGTATCAGATTTGCCACTGTTACAATATCTCAAGATTTTTAAGACAAATCTGAAACTGCAGTACCTTTTAAAATGCATTCCTAGATGTTTCTCAAATCTGTAGCTGTAACACCTCAGAGTATTTAAACATTTGACAGTTTTGACAAAAACCCAGAATTCCAACTAGAGGACAACACATATCACTGATCTGAATTACATACAAAACACTAAGGGCAGTAGATAACTCACAATATTCTTACGTACACCAGTCTGTTGTGTATAGTTCTTCAGGACTGCACATTATACCTGTATATTTTACTACAGTCATTGCTATGTAGCAGTTTTCCACTTTACTTAATCAGACCCTGAATTATTTTTATAGGCAGCAAAACCATCACTTCACAGACACTTTTGTATGGACTTCGATTGTGGGCCACAAGAATTATTATAACTTAGAAAAAAACCCCACATAATGCTGGTGAGATTTCCAAGTATCATTTTTATAAATAAAGAGTAAAAGTTTGTCTGGTATTACTCACCATTGCCAAGTCTGGATATAATCAAACAACAGATAAAAGCCAAAAACTTACTTTACATCAGGTTACAGAGTACCATAAAGTCCTACCTGGTGATACATCTAAGCAGGACTAAAGCAGTAAAAGAACAGCTTCACACAACTTTCCTGTTTCTCAATCTTACCTACACCTTGACCTCATCAGTAACTATTACCTGCACATACAAAAGCATGATGTCTCAAAGAAACAATCTCATAAAGAACTATCTATCAAGACACACAGCTATTTAGCAAGAGAGTTATTTTAAAAGTCCGAAAGTACTAGTCAACACTGCCTCCAAAACTAACTTTGACCTTTCATATTCATGTATTACCAAATAGGATAAAATAAAAATCCACAAAATACTTTGGGGAGAGTATTAGACTTTGTACCAATCCTGATACGGTATCATATCACTGTTTTCCAACAACTTCAGGATTATAGTTTCCTTTTAAAGCTTTAGGCCTGCATAGCATCCTGGGTTTATATCACTGGGCTAATCAGGTCTTTTATTCCTCCCCATGTCTCAGTATTTATGTTTGCAAAAGTATACATTAATATTTGTTAACACTTCAGATCTACTTTCCTATATGTAATTAACAGCACCAAGCAAAAACAAACTAGGGTTTTAAAACCCTGAGATTGAAGTTCATCAGATGGAAATACTATCAAATCACTGGTAACAATTTACTGTGGGAATTCCAGCTGGACTATCGTGATGCACTCTCCTGCCAGCTAAGGAGGGCGAGAAGGCAAGAAAACTGACAGTAAGAAATACAATAAGGAAAAGGAAGACATCAGATACTGACAGTCAGAAGACACTGGCTGCAACTTTCACACGAATATAGCACTTGCAAATGAGCTAATTCTAAATACAGTCTGACCTCATTACTTGGACAGAAAAAAAAAATATCAACATTACATATTATACTTTGAAACCAAATCAAGTGTCCCTAGAGTAAAGAGCTACACCTTCCAGGCAATTAAGAAAAAAAAAATAAAAATCTACATTCAGCTTTTCTGTTAGTCATAAGGATGAGAATGCAAGGCACCTCAGAGGTGAAGAGGATAGGATCTCAGTCCTGAAAAGTTACCGAAAGGTTTCTCCCAAAGGTCTTCCTTTCTCATAGAGAAGGTTGGGGGGAAAGACAGGAAGATAAATTGGAAGAGATCGTTTACGTGCCAGAATATTGGCAAATGCACTGTTTTTCTCATTTTCCAGGAAGCTTAACATTACACAAAGTTCCCAAATACTTTTGAGAGCACAGTAGTATTGACTGTGCAGTGTTTTCTTTTTTAAATAACAATGAAGGCTAAGAAGCTGCATTCAGATACTATGTTTGCCCAAAAAAGTATCTGAGATTCATTATCATGAAATTATTTAGTACCATTGGAGTTCAGCAGTTTTTACATCTCCTGACACTCATAAGAGTTCGTACTTTCCTAAGGAAGGGGGCAGCACATAATTTGTCCTTTTCCTGTTGCAGGGGCAGGGAAGGGGATAACAATAGGTAGGTTATTTATACAGTTGCTGTTAGAACTTACTACAATTATCTTATTAGCATAACAGCTTACAGCAAACTGCTCCTGCTGTCCCCTACTGCAGCTTTAGAAATTCCACAACTGCCGGGAAGTTGAATTTCTCAACTTTCAAACCAGCTACCAATAACATTAGTTACTGCATAAATGTAAGTATGCATAAATAAAGTATTCACTTTGTCTATAAAACAATGCTCAGCTCCTTTAAGTATCAGAAGCCAACTGATTCAAAATTAACATAAAATCTTAGATTGATAGGGTGAAAAAGGTCTATTCTGAGAAATACCGAAGTATGTAGATATCAGTTAAAGTTCATTAACTAATTTATGTATACAGTAAGTTGCAGCAATTTTAAAGCACAAAACCACTTTTTTTGCATAAATTAGTATGCATTTTAAAATTAAGCACTTATTCAACTAATTTGCATAGAAACTGGTAAGAAAGGAATGTATAGTGAGCAGTATTAATATCTGATCCATTTTCCAATGATAATAGCTAGCAAAGTATATCTTAGATATCAAAGTTGCTTACATAAACATGCACAAATACAGTATTTCCCAGACAGCTTCAAAAAGTGCCAGAATATTTTTTGTAAAGGCTGTATTTGGTAGAATTTTCTCATAGCTGCCAGTGAGAGGCAATCGTTCATTAGAACAAGATGTAATTAAGTAGTACAAATGCAAACAGGATTAGAAATCTGTGTTTTAAAATCAAACAAGAAATAAAATTGTTTTTAATTGTAAGTTTCTATATGCACAATTCACAGACAGCGAAGCATGCTGTTAAATGAAGAGGTAAAAACATCAATTTAGACTGAGCAACATAGTATTTTCAAAACACTAACAAGGCTGCAGGCTTTCCTTGATTTTATTCACTTTGTTTTCTGATCCAGGTTCTACTACTTTTAGACTAAAAGCTGTATTTCAGTACTAACACTGCAAAAAGGTGACTAATCAGCACTTTTTTGGGTGGGATGGAAGGGAAGGAGAATGGTATAATACAAGGGGAAAGAGTTGGAAATTGCTACTAATACATCAACATAACAGTTCCTCTGACTACAGAAGATGCAGATTTTTTTTAATGACTATACAGAAGAGTAAACCCAGGAAATTATGTATTTTGAAAGATCTTAATCAAAATTCAGAGGCAAAAATCTTTGTATTCTGTTGCATGCTTCCAATCCTGCTCATCTGTCATCCATCTAAACCAGTTCAATTTTAATGTCAAATTTTAACATGTTATTACAGATATCCTACCTCATACATCCTTCTGGTAGCACATACTGTACCATAGTATTAATAATTAACCAGGCTTTTCCTCTCATGTCCATAGCTCCTTAGCCAAGACTAAGGGCATGGGCATTCTATGCTCCTAGAACTGAGGAACACTTGGAGTAAGAATGACGACTCATCCCAGAATCCAAATATTTTGTTCAGACATTGCCCACAGCAGCATTAACAAATGCAATGTTCTGAACTAGATGTTAAGTGAATTTATATATGGTTTCATAAATTAAACTAAATAGGTAAAGAACTATAGATAGTATCTAATAAGAAGGACAATTTAACATTTTCAAAGAACATAGCCAATCCTTGCCCAATCAATTTTTGTCCATCAATACTGGTTTCTGACTGAAAAGTAATTCTTCGTGTGGTCAGAAGTCTTTCTTCATTCACAGAGCATGATCTAAAATACCTCCCTTAATTCTTGCCTGCTAGTCCTCTTCAGTTATTTTCAAGTCACTGACTACTGGATATTCACAACAGAAAACACTAACTGTAATCACCAGTCATTCCATCTCAACTTTGTTCAAATACAAGCCCATACTTCAACCCCCTCCCTGCAAACTGTGTGGCAGCGTAGCCTGCTGAGTCCCAGTTTCACTTATATCTCATTAACCCTTTACATCATTTTGGAGATACATACATATCCCCAGATAAAAAGAACTTTACATCATTTTGGGGTTATGTAGAATAAGACCACAGGCACTATTAAGACTTACATAAGCTACACTGTTTCTCCCCTCTCCGGTCCTCTGCTATCACTCAGTTAATATTTCTCTCCTTTTACAGAACTTGTTATTCTCACATCATCTCTCCTTTTGGCACCAATGTCTTATTTCTCAAATTAACTATTAACCCCTTTTAACTCTTTTCTTATCCCAAACCAAACCAGGTTTTGCCCCATTCTTCACCTTTGCCATTCAATTTATCACTCTTCATATACCCATGTTTACTTACTTGCTTTGAGAAAAACTGCAATAAAAAGCAGGCAACTAAAGCAGAACTAAAACCACTATCAACAGAATGCTGGAAGGTCTCGATGAGGAAAAGCTCTTAAGGACTACCTTAAGTTTAAGTTGGTCACATGTATGAATTTCTCCCTCAGATTTTGCTGTGGTCTACCTCTCAGCACTGATATTAGCTCTTCCCCCTGGACATAATCTGTCACCACTTAACTTGTGGATAAGGCTTAAATCCAGCCTTCTGTTTTACACACCATTTTGCTTTGCACCTATGATCGAAATAACCTCCTCTTCCAAACAACCTTTGGAGAAAGTTTAGTTATCACTAGGAGTTTTATCAAGAGTGATGCAGGCATTTTTTTTTTCTTATTAATTTTTTTGCTTATGAAGCCTTTTGCAGTATTTACCAGCAAAGTCACTTGCTGAAGTGTTAAGGGGGTCACAGGTTAAAATGCCAACACTTCCATCATGTAGACAAAAAGTAGAAACTTAGATGCCAAATCAGGGTGGTAAACACAAGTTTACCTCTCTGTCTCTACCAACTTGACAATCTGTCCACAAATTTGTGGTGGTCACAAGCTGCAAGATCTTCCAAATAGCCAGAGCGATGTTCACAAGCAGTACTGCTGCTGTTGCCTTTTAAATGTTTCAGCTAGCAGTGCCTAAATCTTAATTCAAACATAATACAACAAATAAGCCTCAGAAGAGTTTCCCTGAAGTCTGCTCAAAGGTATAAGTAGAGAGACATCTTAAATCTTCTCCATTGAAAATGACACAGGATTTTTAAATTAGATTCAAACATATATAAGCTACCAGTAACTAGCCTCACATCACTATTCTAAGTATTTTGCAATATAGTTTTTCTAAGAACAATGTGTTCAAATTTATTTTAAGCCTCCTCAGGTTCCACTGTGGCATAATTTTTAGTTTTGCAAGTCACCAAAGAAACTGAAAAACTTACTATTTCACTATTAAAGTTGTAGCGACTATTTTATAGGTTTGCTCAAAATTACCACCGCAAATGAAAAACTTAAGGTACAATTTCAGCAATTCAGTAGATGGCAGTCTTCCACCAAAATCAAGAGGAAACAATGTCCGCACATAAACAAGGGGTAACTTGGAGCTGGAATTCTTATTTTTAATACGCAAAACCATTTCCTACTCAGTGTTTCTTAAATTTTTTGTACTTTTCATAGAACTTGGAAAAATAGTTTATTACATGCCAAGATATTAAGACGACTACTATGTTTTGTTGAAATATTTGTAGTCATTTTGTAGTAAAATAGCTGCATATCAGTGTTGCATGAAGTGGTGTTTTTGTGGCTTGTGTTTACCAGAAATCCAACTTGAGAAGGACTACTAAAAGGTTGACATTGTCCCTAGAAGTTGCTTAGAATTATTTGATTTCTTCAAAAGTATTATGGTCATTTATTTTTAGAAGTTTATGCCTATATCAGCATCACTAGTAAATGCTTTGCATTACTCAGCTTAAATGTTATTTGAAAGTAGTGTCAAGAGATAAAAGGTCATAGAAAAACCTAAATTAAGTTGTCAGATAAAAAGAACTGACATTAAAAACACAAGTCTTCAATATTGTTATAATATGAGGCATAACATTAAAAATAACACTACCCATGCCATCTTAACTCTTTTTAAAGTTACTGCAGACATCACCTTGGATCCTATAGGTTTATCTTTCCATCGTACTAGAAGACCTCATATGGGTCCTTTCTTTGGCCCCAAGAAATGCACCTCTCAACAGTGCTAAAGAGCTCCCTTGAGAGTACAAACACAGAGCTACTGTTTTGTAAAGGCTGTGGATGTGAGAAACAAGTAGCCTATTAACACTGGTAAGGGGATAATTCAGACAGTGTTAGATTTCCAAGTACCCACAGTCCAGTTCAAGACTGCAATAGGATGGAAAACAGATCTTCAACAGTAAAACACAGCCCAAGGCAGTTCCCTTATGCACCTTCCCTGAGTTTTTCTAGTAGGCACTTCACTAGATGGAGGGAAGGTATTACCTTGCAAAACAGTTTCTGTGAGATTTTTGATACTTTAGAGAATCTGCTCATCTTTTGGCCTCGTGTACTTCCAATTCCTGTTAAATACTTCAGGCCATGCTCATCTGCCCTGCTTTTACAAGAACGTTTGTTTTACTTGTTTGTCATTTGCTAGCAATTTCTGAGCCTGAAGAGCTATTTTGATCAACTTTGACAGAAGGGAAGAAGTCTTGCAGATAATACTTTGCCATAAATTTTATGTGAATAGGTAGCTAAGAGGGAAGAAACCCAGCTTAGGCCCATATCCCAATCAACAGGAGAAAGGTGGCACTGTTACCTCAAAATCCTAAAATAGGGGCTCTGTATAAAATGCTGCAATCACAGGAAACATTTTGGAAGTTGCAACATGCAGGAAATTATACAAGCTAAAACCATATGATACCAGGTTTCACAGATAAAATGCCTGTTTCTTTCCTCTAGATAAGAGTATCCAAAATAATGAATAACCATATATTACAACTCACTTCCTGTAACTGAAACTGTTCCAGTTCCAAGGGAAGAGGAAACCCCATTCTTCTCATATGATGGCTTGAGGGAAGTGTTACATACAGCAAACCACACTTTTGAGCCCTCCAAAAATGCAGAGCTATACCTGCTTATGCTGCTCAGCACTTCCAAGGTTCCTCCCTTTAGCTTAACTGAAATAGCTAGCAATAATTCTGCAAGAATGATAGTCTTAAATGCACACACTGAAATTTAATAGTTTGACCTGATTTATTAGGAGCAGGGAAAGGGTTAGGGGGTGAAGAAAGCTGAGCAGTTGTCTACACTTCCTCCACAGTCAAGGGAAGGCTGCAGAAGAGTAGAAGTTTTCCTCTGCAGTGCTGCCATCTTTTCCTTCACTACCACGCTGCTCCCCAAATGCCATGAGAAGACATTCACATTTCCACTGTTCCTCCTCCTTTTCTTAAATGGTAAAAAGGCGGCAAGGTAAAGAGCAAGTCTGCACAAAGGTGTGCTTGAAGAGAAATACCACCCGGTTCCTCAGAAAATTACTACCTTCAAAATCACAGCTGTTAAAATACAAGACTAAGGAAGTTTGAAATTTTGAATTTTTTAAGCAATTTGGTTCCTATTGGAATCCTCAGTAACTTAATTATACATGAGTCATTCCAAGAAAGCAAAATGGCTGCTGCTTAGGTAAAAGTATTTAAAGACCTAGCAATCATACACCTTCCAAATAAAGTAACCTCTACCATCATCACTAGTCCCACTACTACCCCCACAAGTAATTTTTTTTTTAAAAGACATACACAAAAAAAATATCAAGCCCTCACTGTTTGAAGTAGACCACAGTCCAGAACTTCACTGAGGTGAAGCTTGAAGTTACAGATGTCAAATAGACAGGGTCTCCCACCTTCTCTAGGGAAATTTCCAGCTGTGACAAACAGTGCTTCAGAAATGCCATAACATGAAAATATCCAGGGGTTCAGACAAAAAAAAAAAAGTATCGTCTGTAACAGAACTCCTTATCCAACCTCAAGATGGTTTCTAAGCAGCAAATCCAGATCATTAAAATTAACATGGTACTGTGGCCTATTCAGTTCAGACCTGGTTTAAGTCAGGAGAACCTGCACTGACACAGTATAATTCACTGCTTAAAATGTTTTGATGAACACATTTGTTTTAATGTTCTGAGTGTCAGACAGCTTTTTCTACTCAGCAATAGAGAAAATGAAATTAGTTTTGAAAGTTCAGTTCTGGAGCCTTCCATCAAAAAACACAAGAGGAAACGCGCAATGTAACTCTCAGCCAGCTACTGCAACTCATTGGAGTTGTAGCACATGAAAGTTATATGTGCTCTATCTACATGGTGAGGACTAAGAAACACAGGAGGCTCAGATATAAGCTAGAGTAGTAATCATTTAAATTGGTATTTGTCAGACAATCACCTGTGATGTTCCTCAAACATTTACATGGGGAAAAAGGACAAACGCACAGGGGAAAACTTGTTTCAAAGATTTAGCTAGGAAAGTTTGAAGAAAATAAATCCCATCTTTACAAGGTAGCATTGTTTATTTCTTCTTTGAAATGTTAGCATAACAGAATTGCAATCAAACAGCAACAAATAATCCCATTGTATATTTACAGTGGTCAGTAGCTCTGTGTGAATTAAAAACAATAAGAAAAACATGACTTCCTGATGGTAAAGAATTCCACCAGAGCTAAATTCAAGTCACATATGTATTTAGAAAAAAAGCTAAGGTCATTTTCTCTTACAGATCTCAAAAGAGAATCTTTACTGGCCAACTGAATGCAGATTCACTTTAATTCTTTGAAGCATTACAAGTCTGGCAGTGTTTTGCTTGCAAAGTATCCCAACTTCTTTTGCTATAAAGGACTATAAAAAAAACTGATTGATACACTAGCACTGCAACCTGAAGCCTGATAACTCCTCATTTTTCCCCATGAATGCCCCGTTTCCAACTTCAGCTTCCAGGAAAGGCTGAAAGTAGTAGGCCATTTAACCAAGAGTCACCTACAAATCCCCACACACATTCCAAGTCTGCCCTAACCTCTAAACTTGGCGAGTCCCCAGCAAACAGGTAGTCTTTAAATTCACTGTACGGTAACAAGGCTATAGAGTCAGGGAAAAAAAACAAACAAAACCAAAACACTTCAACAAAATTAAGTCTTATCTGTGCTCACAAGCCATATACATACACAAATTTGATCCTCTTGAAGCAGAGGGAAAAGAGGAAGGAGTTAAATCACTTGCCCAAGACCACCCAAGATGGCCTCCTCCAGGATGGATACATTCTTGAAACTATACATGGATGAAAGCTACAATTAAGTACCAGAAGCAGCATTGTACCAAAGCATGCCTAAAAACTGTAAAATAGTATTTTTTAAGAATCACTCCATGAGAAAAAGAAATTGGTCATGTATGGACACTGAAAATTACGTATGTTTAAGATAAAGAGACTAACTAGGTTTTTAAAGACAAGCAGAGATTTCGATTAACCAGTAACTTCCAATAATTCAAAATAGCAACTATAAAAGGAAAAAAAATTCATCATATAATCATCTCAGAGTGAAAAGAGGAACATTAACTACTGTCTGGTTGTACAAAGCCAGGATGAAGTCTGTTTTATTAAAACCCGTCATGATAGACTGATACATGCATTCCAGTCAAACATCAGCAAAAATAGTATGCTGAATGGCATTTATTAGTAGTCCTTTAAAAAAAGGCAACCAGAGAACTAACACACCAAACAATAGCTGTGACCAGCACTGAGCTACTATGGTACTTTCAACTACTAAATATTTGTAGTAGTTCTTTAGGAGACTAAAATAATATATCTATAATGATTCAGTATCACTCATATAGAATGCATTTACACTGATCATCTTTAAAGATTCTCCATTAATACACTAAGGTAACACTAACAAGTATTCCCAGTTGAGTTTAACTTCCTCAGAAGTGAA
Organism: Falco rusticolus; assembly: GCF_015220075.1. Taxonomy (NCBI): domain Eukaryota; kingdom Metazoa; phylum Chordata; class Aves; order Falconiformes; family Falconidae; genus Falco; species Falco rusticolus. The sequence continues at coordinate 47,137,994 of NC_051192.1, forward strand.
GTTCCCCCAAATTAAGTACATTTGTATAATTTATAAGTATATGTTTTTAATGTACTATAGCAGACAATTAGAGGTTTCAGAATACAGAAGATCTTCTATATTTGGATATATTTTTTTTATGTACAAACTATGTGGACAAAGTTTTCAAACTATGCATTTAAGTATTTTATCTGTTTTGTAATTGAAATCTGCCAATTTTAAGTTTGATATTAAATACAATTTCAGGAATATTTTTAAAAGAATAGTCTCTTTGAATGAGCTACCCATGCAGCAGGTGAGATTATATTCCTAAAAATGCCCATCCATTACTCTATAGATTAGAACAGTGTTACTAGCACCATCTTTGTCAAATTGGATACAACTACCGTATACATAGCACATTATGACATTTGTAGAATGGCAGAAAGTAGTTTTTCCACTTTAAAACTTACTCAAGGCAGTTGCTTTCTGATCTCACCAGCACACTGTTTTAATTGCAACAGTAACCTCCACTGCAGGCAAAAAACTGAAAGCAGAAAACATTACCAGATCACAATGTGATTACCACACAAGTTTTCAGGACAGCTTCCTTAATGTTAAAACTCACCCTTACACCATACCACGACATCTGGCATTTTAAGTTTTACTGTATAGAAACAGTTTCATCAACTATTCAGGCAGCTGATAATTTTTGCTGCTTAAGCAGAGTTTATTTCCTTGCTAACAAACCACAGAAGCTGAGAAAATGTTAAATTGCATTAACAGAAATTATTTACCATGTGAAGTGCTGAGCTGAAGTCAGGAAGTCTGTGCAACCATACTGTTGAACCACTTCATTGTTACAGAATCTCTCTGAGAGGAGTCAACCAGACTAGAAGTACAGGAGCCACCACACTGATTCAAACCAGAGGTCCATGCAGCCCAGAACTGTCTCCTACAACAGCAATCAGCTTTATTTAGGAGAGCTCACAAGCCTGTCCACATTTTTCAGCCTGTTCCCAAACCAAACCCTCCCAGTAGATTAGCTATGTAAAACCTTCAGCATTTACCTATTAAGACTTGTGTCTAAATTTGTCTATTCCCTTCCTAAATGCACCAGTATGGCCTGCCAACACTGTTTCATCCATGCCCACAAATACTAGTCTGAAAATAACAAGTAGTGAAATTCTAAAAACTTGTTTTTTATTTCTTTAAAATCAGTCTAATAGTACTTTAGTGAATGCTCCTTAGTTTTTGCACAGCAGATTTGCTAAGTGACAGCTCAGCATGCATTTTAACTGGTGTCCTCTTGATTTTACAGCCCTTGATCATATTTACCCCTTCTCCTCCTCTCTAAACTGAGGAGACCAGGCATTGTTAATCCTCTTTTAAGGCAGCCACCCTATTCTCACTAATTCTAGTTTCCCCCCTCTAAATCCACATCACTTAAAATGCAAAAACCGTGAAAACAGACTCAAAACATGGACACAGTATTGTTCTATGACAGCAAAATGCTTCTTTGTTGACCATGTTTTTCCAAGCTTGTTGGGCCAAGTCGAAAAACCAAGTTTCAGTAGATGGTTCAGAAAAAAATACATATCCACTTATCCACCAATTTGAAGCTTTGTACTTAGCTGTGATCTTTATGTCTCAAAGATCTAACTTAGGCCTATTTTTCTTTTATTTATTGTGTATATTACATACAATATAGTACATTAAATATGTTTCTAAATACATAATACACTAAGTATTATACATAATCTCAGTAAACGTCATCTTGAATTCAGATCAGTGAATTACTATGAAGTTATACACAAAAAACCCCACTTATGATCATTTTGGTAGTATTACTGGAACTGAATTAGTGTCTCCCAAGTTTCTGCAGTCTGGCTAGGCATCAATTCACCTCTCCCCACCCCTGCCCAGACAAGCTCAAAAATAGGGAAAGACCACATTTGTAAAGGACAACCCAACTCAGAAAGCCTGTAGGTAGGCAACAACCAAATACTTTCCTCTTCCTGGTTTTAGAAATGATCCTTCCCTTAGCGAAACCCTTTTAAAGAACAGCTAGTCTAAGTATTCTGCCCAGGCAAGGGTGCACCAGACACAGGTAAGTTAAGGTCACTTTTGAGCACTTAAGTGAGAAGAGCCTATCCACAACCTTAATAAAACAGCAAGGACCTCTACAACTTCTGTCTCTCAAAATGAAATGCAGGCAGCTCCTGTTTGCTAGATTAACTGGTGACAGCGATCACCTCTACTGCTTATTATGCTAAGGAAGATAACCTCACCCTCGGGTGCAAAAGTAACAACAGCATCATTTTTAGCTATTTTATAATGGAGAGTACCCATCAAGACAATATTTTTAGTGACTACTCGCATTTGAGCCACACACCATTGCATTTCTGGCCCCTTTGGTATAGTAGTTTCTGTTACCAAAACAGAGCTAGCTTTAAGAAAAGTCCGCTGCAAATAGAAATCAGTTCTGCTGCAAAGTAGGGGACCAAACAGACACAGATCCATTTGAACATTGATCACTTGCTCTCCAATTGTAGCTATGCACCAGTCATGATATCTATGTATTTGCAGATCTGTAAAAGTTAAGTTTTTATTTCTGCAGAGTTGCATTTGCAAACTACTGTAACAGGGGCCTTTACAGCTGTTTGCACTACACTGAATGCATTACAGGTGACTTTCCTGCATTCAAAGAGATGCATTTACTAAGTTTCAGTCAGGTTATCTATAGAAATCCAAACTGTTTGCGTCTTTTGATGTGCTGCTTCTCCCACTGGGTGTTGCCAGGTGAAAGAACAGATTATCAAAGGTTAGTAAAGTTTGCTCAGGACATGCCACCTCTTCCTCATCTCTTTTTTTTTTTTTTTACAGTATTTGATCTGTAAATTTTGACAGTGATCATATGGGGAAAAACCAAACACAGTTCTTTTAAACTGCCATAGCTCAAAAGTTAAATAGTTTTTGTCCTTTACCATTTGGTTTTCCCTAAGAAGAGAAAGAATATTATAAAAGTTAACTCCTACTGCCTCTTCCTCACAGCATCCTCTAAGGCATGTACAAATCCCATTCTATTTTACTTTTTTTACTAACCCTCTGACTATTAACACAATTAGGACTGTATTCACAGTACTTTCACAGGCAATGTCTGATGAACAAAAATAAGTAAAACAGTCAAGTTCTAGGCAGCCAAATATACTGTGGGTAACAGTTTTTGGACCTATGTTTCTGCTTAGTGTTTTTGTTTTTTTTTTTTTAACTGAAAGATACAGAATTAAGTACAAAACAAGTTTAATAAAATAGTATTCTTTGTGAGTGGCTGCTATTTGAATACAATTTCCTTTGGTCAGCAACACTAAAGAAAATATGGCGACTTTTACTAGTAAGACTGTGTACTTTAAAGAGGTAGGCTACCCAATCTTTTTTCCAGGTTAGTAACTCAGCAGGATTTCTTTCCTAAGAGTTATGTTTCCCACCTAATTATTTTAAAGAATGAAGGGATATTCACCATGACAGTAAGAAATCATTATTTAGTCACTTAAATGGAAGTTTATCCAGGGCTTTTTTGTAGTGACTTTCCTCTTTATCTGACATTTAAGGGTGGCTGTGAAACTAACCTCCCTGTACAAGTTTACTGCACAAGTTTGGAACACATGTAAAAGGGAATGCCAGGCAACGTATCGCTCTGCAGCCCATTCTGCATATTAACAAGCATCACTAAAGCTTAGTAACTGTACTTCTAATAGCAACACTACAAAGTTCAGTCAAGAATGTTTTTCAACTGTGAAGATGAACATCTGCTCTGTTTAACACTGTAGTAAGATTGGATAGAGCATATGCAAAAAAATACAGGCATACTAATCCCATCAAATTGACATTAAGTGATCACAAAAAATTGGCGTTCTATTATTTTCCCTAATGAGAAAACAGAAATATGCAAATTGCTCTCATCCATTTGCTGCTACTAACTACAAGTTGGTGTCACTAGGTGGGAAAGAAGCAGAACCTTTAGTAAAAAAGGTTACAAAAAACATTGGGTATCAGCTGGATTACCTCTTCAGTTGGCTACTCTTGAAGCGTTAAATATATCATCTTAACATGAAACAAAGATCTAATAACGTTAATCAAATACATACAGAGTACAAGCCTGGCAGCAGCTTCAAGAGGCTATGGAATGCAATTCTCTGCTTGAAATAGCATGAATCACATAAAACAGTAGCTTGCTAAGCACAAGTACAAAGGCTTTGCTTCCTTTGGATCTGCATCTTTTCTTTAGTTCCCTGGTTTCTGAAGTTAATACAGCTTCTGTGAAGACTTCACACAAGAATATAGGAGCAGAAGGCAATTCGTTCTTGGAGAATCCATGGGATACCTCATAAAAGGGTGAGTTTGGTCTATAGCCTTTCTTGAGGGAGAACCTAATCTCTCTCCACCAGTATTGCTGTTACGAGCACTGTCTGGTTTGAGTGGGGCAGGCTAAGACTTATTCTGGACAGGGAAGCAGTGGTCACTGAAACTGTATTATCTCAATTTTAGAAGGAAATTAAGCTTCAAGTTGCCCAAAAGAAATCAGATTGTTACTACCTTTATAAGGTACTTACAAAACAAAATCCCATGACATTCAGTAAAATGAATAAATAAAGTAGCCTTCACTTATTTCTATCAAGATACAAACGTCTCTGTAGAACAGTAATCATGTAGTTGATTTTTGCAAACTGCAACACTTCAGACTGCTTTTTAAGCATTACAAGATCAGCATCTTTTTTTTTTTACAAAAAAAATTGTTTCACATGTTGTTTTGCTGATTGACTGGATACCAAGCAAAAATGAATTCCAGACCAAATAAATGCATTTTATTATATTACAGTATAATAAAGGAAAAATAGCATGCAATATGCAAAAAAGGAAACAGTACTAGTTATTATGCAAAATATGATAAAATAGTAATAGACCTGAAGCATCAAATCATTACTGCAAAGCGTTAAGGAGACTAAGAAAAGGATACATCACCAACTACCACCTTAACATCATTCAGGCCCACACTTTGGCTGGGAAACACCATTGCAGCCAGTGCCAGAAGCCTCTCAGTAACTGGGAAAATTCCCATGTGGTGCATCCACCTGTAGGTGAGGCTTCCTGCCCAGTCCTGGAGCTTGCCCACCTTTGTACTCAGTGAAAAACAAGAATAGCTTACACACCTAGTGTATGTAAATTTAAGTTTAGGCTAAGTGCAGGCATGCACTATCTCATGATTCATAAGGTTCACACATGCCAGGGATGCTGGCCAGATGCCCAAGCGTGGTGGAGTTTGTCATGACACAGCTGCACACAATAATTATTGTCTGGATGGTCCTGCTCATATCTTGCTTTTCAGGGGGCTCAAGGCAAACACCATCTGCTCATTAAATCTGTCCTTGAGCTCCCTGAGCTCACTGTCCAAGTTAAGCGATCCCTAATTAAAGACAAAAGACTTTCATAAGCAGTAATCAATTTAGCAAGTTTTCACCACATGTTTTAGTTAGCTCAATCAGCATAACATAGCATTCCTTAAAGTACTTAATCTTACACTTTTGTTTTCTAGCAGACACACATTCCAAGTTTCATTTACTTTCACTATTCTTGACACTTAAGATAAAACTCAAAGCAAATGAAAAACCCCGAAGAACCACTGATACAGAGTAGAACTGTGGACAAATGACTAGGGAAGATCTATTTGTGAACTTCAGTGAAAAATCTTTACTAATACAATATTAAAATCAATCTTAATTCAGCAATTGATATAGCTACCTCAACACAAGCATTATAAATAAATAAAAAAAATCTAGTTAAGAGAAGTTTAGGATTCAAAATAGACTGAGTCTTTGCAGGAAGTGATTAATTAGAACAACTAGTATGAGACCAAGGTTGTCGTCAAGTTGTACAGATCTAGGACACAAGAGCAGTTTTGGAATCTCTTCCCAAGGAGATATTTTAACTGTAAGACAAAATAGTTCTCACTTGTGAGAGAGTGTCTTAAACTGAACATCAGTGTGTCAGATCAGGCTAAATGATAGCCACAGAAAGAGTAATCTCATGAAAGTGTTGTAAAAATCAAAATGAATCAGGATTCAGTATGAGTCTCTGGAGGCTAACAGAATTGCTGCATGTTTTAGAAATCTACTAAATACTCTACCACAGTCCTGACTGGTGAAATATTTCAGTTTTAGCTATTTCCAAGACCTTAATTATTTTAAACTGTGCCTAAGTTCAGCAATACAAATATCACTGTCAGATATTTAAATTATATCATTAGATCTTCACCTGTATTTGCACAGCAAGTCAACGGTAGTAACTTAGTGCTCCATTTGACAAACATGTAAACTGTATTATTGTCATGAAGTGCTTATGATAGAAGTGTTGACACGAAGAATTTCACCCAAGTTATCACCAGTTGAATACTAAGAGGCTATGCTTGATTATCATTGAAGTACCAATTACAATACCACAACTTAAACTTAGGGGTCAGCAAAATAAGGTAACATCAAAAGCTGCTGAAAGACAGCACACTGGCAGTGGGTAAGCAATGCAGTCGTGTATGTACTTGTGAACCAAAACCCACAAACAGCTTCCTCAGGTAAACAAATAAATAAATACACTTCATGTCAAAGAATTAGATCTTAGGAAAAGTAGTCTTGTCTACTTAACCAAGTGCACTTTGCAGAATTAAGAATTTTGGTTTTTAAAAAAAGTTATAATGATCAGTTTGATGGTATACTCCAGGATGGGCCACATTAAGAGTAGTAAGAGGAAAACAGAAGACTCAAGAGATTAAAGATAAAGAGCTACTGCAGTATTAACTCTCTCAAAACTGCTAAGGACTATTTTTTCACAATATGAAACCACTGTCCTTAATTTTAGCTAACTGGTAAAGTGAACTGTTTCCAAAATACACATCCTCCAGTTTGCTGTTTTTGCAGTTATTGCATCCAGAATGCAATAATTTACAAGTTTTAATTCTGTTTTTCACTGAGCTTCTTCATAGACAACCCTACAGAAACAGATGTGCTGTGGGAATCCTGATAAGTAACATGGGTTTTTACTGTTCCGCTAAAATGAGAAACAAAAACAGTTCCAGAAGAGTAGCAGTAAATATGTAAAATAACTGAGGGCAATTCTACTCACCTTAAAGGTAACATGTAAAAATACTTATCTTTGCCTTCTGAAACCTGTGTAAAAATTGAGGGCTGGACACTTAGAAGTAGTCTAACACAGTCAGAAAACTTCTGTCAAACAGGAAGTTTTGTTAGGAAGGGTTTTGCATCTTGATTTGTTCTTTCAAGCTTTATCATATCTCGAATCATGAGCTATTTCTACTTTTCCAGACATGACCTTACCGAAAAGGCTCATGTCTTCTCCTGCAGCAATAATGCTATTTCAGTTCTAAAAGCTCTTCCACAGTAACTGAGAAAGAACAAATCCAGTAAAATGTGGAATTAAGAGCCTAGTGACTTGAGCACCATATCAGAAGTCTGAAAGCTTAAGCTGAGTCCCTGTCACATTTTACCCTTACATCATCAAATCACCAATCCATACCACCTCAGTGTTTCACAAATAGCTAGGACATACAAGGAAACAGGCTACACTAGTGCTACTGTAACACCTGCAGCCTTGCAAACTTGGCATGCTTTCCAAAAACATTTACCTTTCCCAAGCTCACTATGACCCAGCAAGTTTGAAGCTGCAAGGCTATATCCACTAGGCTTCTCCTCTGTCAATTACAATACTTACAGGGAAGAAAAGTTTTCATTCTGAAGTCCATTTCAGTAAATTGTAGTATTAGATATAATACAGTTATACTTCAGTTATTTTTGAACAAAAGCAATTGCTACTAAAAGCCATTTAGTAGAATTACAGTACATGCAACAATACTTTAGATCAAAGACCTGGTGCAGCACAGACTTATTGACAGCCACAGTTGCTCTGAGGTGCACCTGTTCCAGCATGGCCTTATCCATAGGCCACAATGTCTTCAGAGATAGATCTGCTCCGGTGTAGCCTTACCTACAGCCACAGTCCCTCCAGAAGTAAACCTACTCCAACATGGCCTTACCCATGGCTGCAGTCTCTCCAGAGGTGATCTGCTCTGCCATGGGTTTATCCATGACCATACACTTTGAAGTGCTCCAGCATGATCTCATGCACAGCTACTGATGCTCCAAGATGTACTTCTCCACTGTGGACTTGTCCTTGGGCCAAGAACCCTTCAGAGGCATACCTGCTGCAGCATAGACAAACACAGCCACAGACACTCCAAGATGTACCTGCTCTGGTGTGGACTTACCCATGGTCACAGATGCTTTGGGGTGTCCTGCTCCCACACGGGCTCACCCACAGGTCACAGTCCCTTCAACTCAAGTTCACTCTGGAGTTCCAGCCTGTCTGGTACAGCAGCACCCGAACAGCAGCGATGCCCTGGCCATCTGCCAGCCCAGGTGCATCACCATGGCTGCTATCAACATGTTCCCAGGCACAACGCAGTAAGGTGATAGCAGTACAGCGAGCAGCGAAACCAAAAAGCAGCCAGTAACGAGCACTAGACCAATATACAGTAAGGCAAGCAAGCCCCACAGCAAGCACAGCAGCCTGCCAATTAATTGCTAAACAAAAATAACATCTATAAAATTGACCTAGCACATTCCAATCAAATTTGTTACCTCTTCGACCCTTCAAGCCCCACATTGGGGCTTTAACCCCAGCTGGCACCACCTTGCTGCTTCCTCACTCCACCCCTGGTGGTATGGAGAATTGGAAGGGTAAGAGTGAGAAAACTCATGGGTTGAGATAAAACCAGCTTATTATGTAAAGCAAAAGCTGTGCACGCAAGTAAAGCAAAACACGGAATTCATTCACCAGTTCCCATCAGCAGTCAGGGGTTCAGCCATACCCAGGAGAGCTGGGCTCCATCACCCGTAACTGTTACTTGGGAAGACAAACACCATCATCCAGGTGTTCCACTATCTTTTCCCAGCTTTATATGCCGAGTATGACGCCATATGGTATTGGAATATCCCTTTGGTCAGCTGGGTCGGCTGTCCCAGCTGTGTCCCCTCTGAACTTCTTTTGCATCCCCAGCCTATTTGCTGGTGGAATGAGAAGCAGAAAAGGCCTTGACTCTGTGTAAGCACTGCTCAGCAGTAACTAATATACCCCTGTATTTTCAACACTGCTTTCAGCACAAATACAAAACATAGCCCCATACTAGCTACTACGAAGAAAATTAACTCTACCCCTGCCAAAACCAGCACACCAAGTCTCCCAACAAGCATAATCACAGATCTAAAAAGTACATGATCCTATTTATTATGAAGAATTCAATAATAGCTTTCTCTGTGTAGCACTAACTTGGTATAATCCCATACACTTAAGGGTTACATATCTCATCATGGCATTTTGGCCTTATTTCATTTCAGAATATCTAAAGATAATTTATTTTCTTCATTTAGGGAATGAGGATTTTTCATTGAAAGAAAGATACAAGACAGCTAATGATTTCCATGTGAACTAAAAGCTGGAAGATATTACAAGAAATGTGGTCATGTTAAAGGAAACGGAAATGTGATAAGATTAATGTACATTTTTAAGCAAAGTAGTTTTCTTACTTAAACTACTCTTTGTAAATTGGATGGCAAGGTAGCCAAGAAATATTTTATTAACAGATAATCACAGAGTCTCTCTGGCATGACACTACTGAAATATTTTTAGTAGCTTTACTGATGTATTCTTCCCAAAACAGGAAGATTTGTTCGAAGTCCAGAAGAAAACTGGCAAAGGTTGAGATTTTTCTCTTCAGTGTACAAAAGCCAAAACCCCCTGGCAATCCACAAAACAGTAGTTTAATTTGACTTTGGTATATTCACAGATTAGACAGAATCACAGAATCATTTAGGTTGGAAAGGACCTCCCAAGTTCATCTATTCCAGTCTCCCACTTGAAGCTGTGCCAACTTCAGATAGGTGCTTGGTTTGAAAAACATGCAATCTTTGCTCTGCATGCTGTAAACACAGCTTCAGCCACTGCCCTACTGCCCTTTCTCCAGAAGGGAAAAGAGCAAGTGTAGAGCTACTTAAAGCAAACAAAAAAACCCCCCGTCACATGCAAAAGCCCCCAACCAAATACCACCTACATCATCTTAAGTGGATGTTTCTGTGATAGGAGTAAAAAAACCAACCCAGACAGACTGCCTTGCATAGTCTGAATGATCCAAAGGAATAGTATTTTTAATAGATATAATCAGATCACAAGTTTGAAATGGAATTTTCTTAGAGCTTCAGGGAATTTACTTGAATTTTTCGGTATACATCTACAGCAAAACTATCCAGATGCTGCTACATAAACATCTCATAACTGCATGGAACCACATATCCAGGCTTTGAGCTCTTTCGATCAAAGAATAACAGTTGTGATTCTTCTCACACAGGCCAGAGAACAGAAGTCACAGAACAAAAGTTTTATACGCCTCAAATACATGAAAATGTCATTCACTTACAAAGTCATCTTTCACTGCTGATAAGAACAAGGGGAAGTGAACAGATGCTGATATTGAGAATGATTGGGATCTTCAGATATTTAACGACAGAACGATGAACAATCTAATTTTTCTCCTTCCCATGAACTGGGTTTGCAACAGGAAACTCCTCCCCCACTGAACTTTTTAATTAAGAACCTATTCAGCTTGGGAATAGAATCATAGGCACAATTTGGTCTGTGTGGAAGGCACAACACTTACTCTACAGGTATCCCCTTTATTTTCAAGAATTTCTAGTGGAAATGGTCTTTCTTTTCAGAATTCCCTCTATCAAAAGAAAGACTGAGTTTCCAGCTTCAAATGAGTATTTTAAAGGCATGAAGCACCAATAAAGATATTGCATTCATGTTGGCAGACAATCAAAATGTGTCTCATTTGATATACTGTCCTAGTTTTGCTATTGAGAAATTAAAGCACAGAAAACTGAATAAACTTGTTTAAGATGGAGCAGTTAAACAGCAGGGAGCAAGAGAATTCCTTCAATTTTTCTGCTTTAGCTTCAAAGCTTATTCTACCTCCTATAAAAACAAACAAAAAAGCTCAGCCAACTATTAAGTCCAGAGCCCCGTACAATTACTAAATTTAAAGTTCTCAGCAAAGAATATCCTAAAGGCAGACAAATCCTGAAAAAGACCATTTCACCTTTCTCAAACCTCTGTGCAGTTTAACTGCTGCCCCATTCAGATCACATTCAACTTCTGGAGGGACTTTTAGGCAGAAGAGAAAAAACAACAGACAGCATGAAAGCAGGGCTATTGCCTATGACACCAAATGCTGGCAGGACATCACGGGGTGAAGTCTACTCAATTACACCATTCAGGTAAGTTTAATCTTGAGTACTTATACTCTGCTCTAACTCCTTAGAAGGTTTTGATATCTGCTGGGAAAACAAAGCACAGCCAATTATTCACAAAACTTCCTAAAGACTACAGACTATGTGTCCTGCTGCAATGGTTCAGGTATGCACAGGAAAGAGGCAAAGCATAGATTAATTTTTAACTACTTGATATTAAGACATCTGAGACAGGAGATCAAAAGGTGAAAGCCACCCTGGTAACAACAGATAACTCCCTTTAAGTATGAAGAAAGCCAAAAATACTGTCCTGCAGTGACAAATGAGGCCACCAGCAGCTTGCACTGACCACTGCAGTTTGAAATCTTTTGCAAGCACAATTGTTACTTGTAGGGAACACATCCACAAGCACTCAGCACTGTGCAGAAGGGTGAGCCTGAGGCAGAATTGCCACACATAAGAGGCAGGCCACCAGCCAAGGCTCAAACACCTCAAGCAGCTGTAACTGAGTCCTCTGATCAGCACCACAAACTCAGAGGAACAACTGGATCAGTGTGAGCAGAAAAGCGTGGGTGTATGCAAGAAATAAATATAAGATTTATGTCACTTAGCACTGTGCTTCTCCTCTTGTGCCTACCTCACCACTCAATTTCCCCTGCAATACAGAAAACAGAACCGAAGAGCTTAACTATTTTCCACAGATTCTACCGTCAGGGAGAGGGTCCTATCAGCTGGCTGTTCTGTAGTCAGGAGTAGCAGGTCCAGCATCTGCCCTCCCTCCAAGGTTTCTATTTTACTAAGCTATACTCTGTAACCTTCCCACATACACAGCAACAGAACCAAGTTGCTGTCCACAGGTGAAAACAGAACAGACCCTTTGTTATTAAATGTTAAAAATGTTCCTTTCCACCGAGGGCACTAAATACTTCTCTAATTAAGGATAATACCTGAGCAATATCAGCCTGCCTCAGAAACACTTGTTAAAGTCTCCTAGTTAAATCAGAGTTTGAAATATTTCTAAGTAACCCTGGAAATAGAATCAAGGGTGGGTTGTTGGTTTTTTTTAAGAAGGAATACAAAGGATACACCACTCAAGTTAGCTCGTCTGCAATCCCAAACTGTAACTTTGGTGACTTACGAGGTTTAGGTTTTACACTAAAAGCAGTCTCCTAATATTTTTATTGATTTTGCCCCCTCTTAAAAGTGTGAAAAAAGATCTAGAACCAACGGCTGCTCATGAACACGGAATAGGAAAGACCTTGCCTCTGGCACACTAAGTCATCAACTCCATAACACTCCTCCAGTTTTAACCCATCAAGCCTAGACTCAGGGACAAAGAATATTAATAGAGTAGTAATTCTACTGCCAACGCGGTTAGTGAAACATATCAACTATAGTTTAGGTATTTCCATTTCCACAATTACTTTGTGGATTCAGAGAATTCCATACAGCGTTGATGTTATTTTGTCTTTATTAATCTCCAATTGATAAATATACCACGTCAGTGAACTTCCAGTATATCTGTAACCACAGATTTTGGTTTTTCAGAAAAAGCTTTAGTTCTATTTTCACATGTCATTGTATCAACACTAGAGACAGCATTTAGTATTTGTGTATAAGAATTCTCTGTTCTCCATTGGTGGTTACAGACTCCTCAAAACAGAATGAGATAAAAGCGTGATTAAGAAAATTCCTACTCATATTAATCTGTTCTAATCAATACTGGTTTTGAATTTAATATAACAAAATTGCAGACTTCTCAAATACAGAGAACATGCTCTGTAAAAGGGGTTAACTGATAAATGGCCCAAAGTCAACCAGGACTGTAACATTAATTTTTTCATATTTTAATGTAATCTAAAAGAGGTTAGCTAATTTCTTAATTTAAGAATACTTTATAACCTTCCTAATTAAAAACTTGCTTTGCAATTCCTCAGATCACTTACATGCAACAGGAAGCAAGTGAAAACTCAGTAAGATGCACGGAAAACACTAATATCCAGCTCCCATTTGCTTGTAGGCAATGAAAGAAGCATTCTCATTCCTTTACTTTTATATTCTTACAACATGAATGCAGAATAAAATGACGATTGACTTATGTCCCACTTTCAGGATTTATTTCTCAATGAATACCTCTTCACTTACTCTCAGTCTTTCCAGTGCACACCTTATTTCAGTTAAAACACTTCTGCCGCACTAAAGAGTAAAGGGCTCCCATTTTAATGAATCTGTGCACATAATTCATTGTTCATAAACACCTTAGCAGGTAAAGCATCCTGTAGGTCAACAAGCACTTTTCAGTTGTGTTTTTATCTTTGAGCAATAGAATTAAATAAGCACTTCGCAAGTTTTACTCCTTCCTAAAGGGTGCTTTTCAAACCTGCTTCACTAGCCAGAGTCTGGTTTTACACTGAAATGTGTCTGAATCTATCCCTTCTGCCTGCACTCCTCCATCTCGAAGAGGAAGTAATCACAGATTTATCTTCTGCAGTGTTACTAGGTTAGGCCTATCAGCTGAGGCTGAGAGGTTTTAACCAGTTCTTCCAAGAATCAAGATCTTTATCAAGGTACTGAGAAGCATATTCTTCGCCATGAAGTTAGGGGAGCACCAATGTTTCATCCTCTGCATGAAACTTCTTCCCTTCCCTTAGGAAACACATTTTCAGTCAATGTTACTACTTCATCTCACAGCAACTGTTTCTTCCCTCAGGATCGTACAGCACTTCTCCCAATAATTTAGAAAGCAATTCACACTCTGAGAACTCACAGGTGTAGTCATGGACAAGTGCCAGTACACAGGTTTTACCAATTCATCATTATCCACATCGCAACATCACATTGCCCACAGTTACAGGTAAGTTCTAAATAGGTACATTTTGATGTCTCCTTTTCCTCCAACCCAAATGCTTACTTTTATCTCTCTTCTCATCTATTCTACCAATATGAGATCTGATACCAATACCAGCACTACCCACCCACAATTCATTCTTCATTTAAATCAACTTTATCACATTTTAAAACCAAAATCTATAGAGTTTAGGGTACTTTCAAATACAGCACTAAGAACACTGCATGGTCATTACCATTACTCATACTCTGAATTAAGAGATCTTTGGAATTTATAATAGATATTATTACAGAAGCCATACAAGCTACTTCAGACTCTTCTTAAAGCCTTGGATTTGATAATGGAAGTTCTAATTTTTCAACCCACAAAAGACGACCCTCTTAAGGCAATTAACCTTACAGACAGAGTAGCGATGTTACAGAAGGAAATAAGAGGTCTACTTGCAGACTGATATAAGCAAAGGAAAAGATGAGATTCACCTACAGTTCAAAGAGGATTAAGTCAATTTTTCTAGCAAGGTGGCCTAAGGCTTACCCAAAAAGGTCAGAGTTCAGTCAATTTCAGGACAACAGATAATTCAATTCATTGTCTTCTGCTGAAAAGTAAGGTTTGGGCAATGGCAGTGTGGATAAAGAATCTACAGGGCATCTTCTCTTAAAAATAAAAGTTTAAACACATATGTTTTTACATGGCTTGGATAGTACCATATGCCTATGAACATATGGGCAGTTCACTTTTCAGTGAGCAAAAAGAAGTAGGGTTACTGGTGCTTTATTCCACAAATTCATCCTGCTCGTCTCAATCACTTGGAAACTGTAAAGTGAAATACAATTCCTGTACCTTTTAGTGTCCCCACTTGAAACCATCTTTTAGCAACACAGAAGCAGTAGCAGGTAACTACAGTATTACAAAGCTTATCTCAAGAACCCAGAAATACCCAAAACCCACCACCCAAAACCTCCCCAACAAGCAGCACAGAATTTTTCAATCCCAGAGGGTACAGCAGGACAATGAAACAGAGCTCAGCCTAGGTCTCCTTCAATTCGCAGTCAGCTGCTGTAAGCTGTCAACACACTAGTAACCCTCTACAA
This sequence comes from Falco rusticolus, assembly GCF_015220075.1. NCBI lineage: Eukaryota > Metazoa > Chordata > Aves > Falconiformes > Falconidae > Falco > Falco rusticolus. The sequence continues at coordinate 47,153,260 of NC_051192.1, forward strand.
AACGTATATATTAACTTGAGATAATGGGGACTGAGCAGCCATAGCTCACATCATTAACACAATGTGAACTGACACAAACAACAACCAGAACAGCCAGGCCACCCACCAAGAGAAACCAGGGTTTTCTTCCTCCCTTCCTGCATACCTGCTTCCTACAGACTTCTGAATGGTTCCAGCAGCTGAATCAAAACATCACTTGCATGAGGTGCACCGAATCTGCTTCAGAATATAAAAGGATACAGCCTTAGTGCTCCAGTCTGAGTCCCGATGGCCAGTATTTTCTGAACCGGATCAAATGCCAAGGCTGAAGGTTGATAGGGGAAACCATGGCGTACAGTCTAACAAGTCAGAGCATTGCAGTAATGATGGACAAGCAGCAGACCGAAAATAAACAGAATCAATATTTTGTGTTAGGGAACAGGATTCAGTGTTAATCACAATTAAGAAAGGAGCTATAAAGCATTTTAACAACAGACTGAGAAAGTCAGCTGTCTTACATGAACCAATTATAAATTTTTTTTAAAGTCACAATTACTCATTCATCCTTGATCAAGTGACAGTCATACTTACTAAAACTTAATTTGAACCTACATTTCTCCTGTACAAAGATTGTATCAACTCAGCATTTTTTCAACCACCTCATTCTCTGAGTAATCTTGTTTTCAGCTATAACAAAGGCACTTAACTATTAAGGTCTCAGATGTTCCTAGCAAGTCTGGCAAAGCCAGACTTGTCACTAGAACTATTACAAATTACTAGACTTGCTTTTCTGCAGATCACTTCAGTTTTAGTCCAAGAGGCCCACATGACAGTGCAACCTGTCTCAGCACATTAATAAAAAAACCAAACACAACCCAAGCTCCATATAACCAATCTCTCTCCCCTCGCTTCCCCCAAAGAGAAAAAACAGCTCCCAAAAATAGACAAAACCAAAAACCACCCCACCAAATAAAGCAAAAAAACCTTCACCCTCAACCATGGGATTCTGTCTTAATATGCAACTATCGACACATTTAGCTTTATGATTAGCCAAGACTAATTTGGTAACTGACCAAACAATAACTCCACTTCTCAGGCTGCAATTAATCAGAACTGAGAACATAATAAAAAGTGTCACCTACTCTTATTTCCTTTACAAAATGTACACAACATAAGCCATACAAATGCCAGCTTTTCCATTTCAAAACCTTTAGTTTAAAGCAGAGTTATGTTAGAACCTTATAAATGCATTGGAAGCTTCTGATATACTCCTTTTACTTCACTGAAGTTGCAGACATACCCCACAACTCTCAATATTGCCAGTTAGATTTTATTGGCTGTGAAACTGCTCTGCTCGTTTCCATGTCCTTCCTGAACAACTTGCAGAAGTGGCAGAAATGCCTGCAAAACTAGATAAAACAAGGAGGAAAATCCACAAACAAGCTCACCCATATCAGGCTAGGCCATGAGTGCATTGTAAAGATAAAAACGGGTATTGATATTCAAATCAGTTTTTATTCCTCTTGGTACAGCTGGTGAATTAATTCGCTGCATCATTTTCTGAAGTGTGCAGACACGAACTGCAGTTACTGTATCACGCACAAGCAAATAAAAAACCCAAGAACTTTTCCTCTGTCTCCAGAGATTTGCAATAGCAGCATCGGCAACTTGGCAACACACTGCAGCGAAACCACCACAAACGTCTACAGCCTTTTTCAGGCGCAAAGGAACACGATAAATCCATTTGCAAATAATGCAGAGCGACAGATTCCCCGTCCTTCGGGCCCATTAGCAGAGGCTTCTACTCAAATGCCGCGATAATCAGATCTGCACTACAGCTAGGTATGACTCCTTCCCCCAGCCATCCCACTCTCTCTACGAAGCCTTCGTGAACACGGTCAATATTAGCACGCATGAAAGAGCCTAGAAGAGGACAAACCCTGAAACTCTCCAGGAAAGATGACTACGGAAATCCATGAGACCTGTACAGCTACACCCACCGCTTCCTTCCCTTCTCCCCACCACCCCCCAAAAAAAATTAATATTCCAACAAGTAAACAGGAGCGGCGGGGAGGCTCGGCGCGGTCGGTACCGAGAGGCAAAGCCCGCAGAGCCCACCGCGGCGGCGCGCCCCCCTCCCCGGCCGGCTCGGGCTGCAGCGTGCATTCACCTTGCAGAGCTGGAAGTGCTCGGACTGGAGCGTCTCCTGGATTTCGGTCTCCCGGTTCCCCGCCTGCTGCTGCTGCGCGGCGGACGACGCCGAGGCGGCGGAGGAGACCGCCGTCAGGCCGTCCAGCACCTTCCTGATGTTAAATTTCCTCATGGTCTTCGGCGGCGGCGCTGCCCGCTGCCCCGGCCTCGCCGCCGCCCGCCGTGCCGCGCCGCCCGCCCCGCAGGCGGCAGACGAGCCCCCGCCGGGGAGGGCGGTGCAGGGGCGGCCCGCGGTCGGGGGCGCCGCGCTCTCCGCCGCGGGGCAGCGCTCCTCCTCGGCCGCGGGGAGGACGGCGAGGCGTCAGTCCGGCAGCGCAGGGGCGCTCCTCATCGGGGCCCGCGGGCTCGGAGACGGAGACTGGAGCCAAGCAAACAGGAGCCGGTCAGCCCACCAGCGCCGCCACCGCCGGTCCCGGACTCGCCGCCCGCGGCCGCTCCGCGCCCCGCGCCCTGCCCGCCGGGGCGCACGGCTCGCCCCGGGCCCGGCCGGCCCCGCCCCGGCCGCCCCTCCCGCCGCCGGGAGCGTGCGGGCCGCCTCGCCTCTCCGCGGAGCCCCCGCGTCCCCCCGCGCAGCCCGCCTCACATCGTGGCAGCCGCGGCCGCCGCTGTCATCCCTCTGCGTGCGTGCGCCTGTGGATGTGTGCGTGCGTGTGCCGGTCCCTCCCGCCGCCGCAGTCTCTCCCCCCTTCGCAGGCGCCCGCCCCGCGGCTCGGGCACCCTCCGCCTCCTCAAAGCTGCGTGTGCCGCCAGCCAGTCACCGGCGGGGCTTCTCCCGGCTGCTGCCAGCGGCTACCACCGCCGCCGCCCGCCCCCACGACCATCCTCCTCCGCCTCCTCCTGCCGCCGCGGAGGGCGCCTCCCCCGCCTCACGGTTGCTCCCCCTTGCCTGACAACGCGGAAGCGCAGCGCCCCGGGAGGAGTGGCGGCGGCGGCGACTGCCGCGGCACCCTGCCTCGCAGCGGCGGGGCGGCCGCGCATGCGCGCTAAGAGCGCCGGCACCCGGATGTGGCGGTGCCAGCTCCCCCCCGCCGCTCCGCGCGGGGGCCGGGGCGCCGTGAGGGGTGCGGGGGGGCGCGGCCGTGAGGGCACCGCGCCGGGCGTGAGCTGGGTGTTGGCCTTCGGCCAGGCGGAGGCGGGAGCAGGTAACAGGTGGCGGCCGCAGGCTGCCGTGTGCCGCCCCGACCCTGCCGCTGGCCCGGCGCTGGAGGCGGCTCCCCGGGGCCGGGCGCCTGGGGAGAGAGTCGCGCTTCGCGCGTGGTGACGCGCGGAAACCCCCCAGCGGCTGCGGGACGCAGGGGGCTGAGGGGCGCAGTGGGGCTGCGGGACGCAGGGGGGCTGGGGGGCGCAGGGGGGCTGGGGGGCGCAGGGGGGCTGGGGGGCGCAGGGGCTGCTCCTCGCCCTGCGGCGGGGGCCCGGGCGCCCTGGCGGGAGCCAGCCGAAACCGGAGCAGCGCCGGCGCTTTCCCTCTGGCGCTGCCTCGGTGCGCAGCGGTGGGGCTGGCAGCGCCCGCCGGGGCCGGGGGCGAGGCGAGAGGAACGTTTCCAGCGGCAGTAACGGTTAACGGGGCTGCGTGTGTGATCCCCCGTACCCCTCACCCTGGCCCGCCGTGCCTGTGAGAGCTGCGCCGGTGCCGTGGTCCCGGTCTGCGAGCGGTAGCCGAAAAGCGGCTGGACCGAGGGCTGCGGCAGAGCCAGCCGGCGGCGCCGGGAGAAGTCACGGCCAGCAAAACTGGCACAGAGTGCGCAGAGTTAAACGCTGCTTTCTACTAACGGCTGCTGTACAGTATTCTGTATTCTACTTTTATTATTCTTTTAGCACTAGATTGCATTTTTGGATTGTCTCATCAGTGGTCAGGTAATAGATACTACTCTTGTCTCAGTCGTTGTTTTATCGCTGAAGGTAATTACTATTTGTGACTCTTTCCTGAACTTTCTTCTCAGCTTAAATGAACTGGCAGTTCAGTCATCACTTTTGGAGGGAAAGCTTGTAGAAATGTGATTCAAGACATTGGCTTACATTCATGCTGTAGCAGTAAAAAGGCTCCACACGCAGTAAAATGGTCCTTTTAAGTGGTATTTTCAGCCTGAAAGCCAGGCATGGTTTATTAGCACAGTAAATGTAATACTACACAGAGAGATAAGTGTAATCAGAATGCAGCAAAATAGTTATGATGCAGCCATCATCGTAACCTCAAACGTAAAAATTCCACAAACTCTTTTTAGACCTGTAACCACAGGTCAATTTACAGCCACAATGCCAGCAGGTGTATGACGTATGAGCATTAGAAGGAAACCAAGAGAGTTTACATATTCTTACAAAGTGACCGAGTCATGAATTTACAGAGCTGTTCCGCTGTGTTACCAGGACTGTTGGACACTTCCTCAAATCATCCCAGTAAATTGTGAAAAATATGTTTCCAGAGATGGCAAAAGTCATAGAAATAAAATCAGTAGACCTAAGTAAGGTTCAGTAAATACCTGATAAAGAAATCAAATTATTTTGAGAGAGAAATGTGTGCATTTTCAGTATAACTTTAAGAATGTAAATTATAGCCCATTTGAGTCCTGTTGTCAGTATACGTAAGGGTATTTGCAGGGCCTGGCCTAAGTTATAACTTTTGTAGCATAAATAGCCTTATTATTTATAGTAATATTAATTGCAGGGGGAAAAAAAAAAAACCACAACAAGAAAAACACCTCAAAACTGGAGGAAAAATTAAAGGACTTTAAAAACACTTTTTTTGCACACGACAGTCATTTTCATACCTTCTATGCACCTGGCTCGAACCTCTTCTTTAGTTGGAGCATACGTCTTTAGAGGAGAGATCAGGTTTTGTTTTCTGTTTAGGTTAGCACCTAGCACAAGGAGACCCTCATTCATTATTGCAACATTGTAACAACACTTGCAAACATTCAGGGAAATGATACAAGGTACACAAGGCTGAGACAACAGCAGTTCTCTTCCCTCAGGCTTTCTTTCTAGCTGATACCCTTCAACAAATCAATGCTTTCTGGGACTTCAGCTCTTCCCATAAAAAATCAGCAACCTTCCCTCTCACTGGGATATCAGTGGGAACAGTAGTAGACCTTTTAATTTTATAGTTCAGCAAATATCCCTATTATCTCTCAGGATTTAGCTGCTATATTTCAGAGCTTCTTTGGGCCTCCAGCTCTTACCCAATAACCACATCCTGTTTACAAACGGGACCAATTCTGCTTAACCTCCTTGCTTCACATTGCCCATTCAGACCTTCCAGCCCCTGATGTCTGAAATCTCTTGCCAGTGTTTTATACCCCAGTTCAAAGCCCAAGTGTCTTTCACAGCTGGGGAACAAGCAAGCAGTTTGCAACATCTTTGGAGTCAACTATGACAGAGCCAGTGATAAACATTTACGAGTCACTTAGACCTAAGAAGTGCATCTTCTCTGGCCATACAAATCCTTGCCACCAAATGAATCCACTTGGTTTTGGTCTTCTTTCCCTGCCTTTTCTTACTGATCCAGTTATTTACTGCTCCGAGAAAAGGAGACCGAGGATCACCTGCTTATTTCTTGATCAGTATTCTACAGATACCACATGAGCAACCACTCTTCCTAATAGATGTTTGAGGCAATGGGGCAGTAGTTGCTTATGTACCAGTGCGATCCTACAGACCATTAGTTGCTGCAGGTCAGACTTGTTGGGTGTTTTGCCTCAAGACAATCACAATAACTTTACAGAAACTGCAAAGTGCAGCCACCACTTTGCTTATAGGCTGCTTTTTTTTTTTTTTTTTTTTGGGGTGGGGTGGGGGGAGAGGTGTGTGTGTGGTGTGGGGGAAGGCAGGGGGTTCTATACTACCAGTGAAGAAGAAAGAGAATGATGGTAGTCCCGCATAAGCCAGAATGAGTGAAAGCGGACTCAGGTATAATGTATGCTAAGATTTGGTGGAAAAATCCCAGAGCGTAGGATAGGTAGTGAACTGAAATGTCCACTTGTGGTGTTTGCCATTAGTTTGTACGTAAGGCCCAAAGGTGTTACTGGTTGTATCCAGAGAAGGCAATGTTCCCCAGGTGATTTGAACACCATCATAATCATTGCAGTTCTTGGCACAGATGAGAAAAGGACCATCACAAGTAAACTCAAGATCTCTGCTTGGCCTCTAACCGCACTAAAAGTTTTGACAGTCAGTCAACCCAGGCTTTAAAGGCTAACTAAGATGCTTAGCTTCCCTGAGAACTTCTTAATGGTGCTTACTCACTCACACTGCCGTCAAGATCAAGTAGCCAAACATTTGCTTGCCATAAATAGAAAGAAGCTGGGAAACATTTCTAAACTAATCCTGTTCAGGTTGTTCTACTCAAATGTATTGGACAGGGCAGTGTAACTACAGCTCCAAGTGAGTTTTGGAATCTTTCCTGGCTGCTGGGAAACTGCTCAAGCTTTCTAGACTCAGAGCTGTTGCCAAATGAACATCTGTAATTTTAAAATTTGTTTCCCCCCCATAATCTGCATTGGTGACAAATACTAAGGAGGACTTCCAGCTGCAGGTGAACTTTTTGATATTTCTGCAGCTTGATTTGAATAAGCCGTAAACAAGAAGGAAATGAAAAGCATCTGTCAATTAGCTGGTCAGCTTCTGGAAGAAAGCTATGTTAATACTTGCCATAACCTCAACTGCAGATAACCTGTCTACTGTTTCTAAATTCACCCATTTCAGAAACACCCTGATTGGCCGTGCCTGTACTGATATGATGAGTTCCTGCATCTAGAAGCCTTGTGTGGTCTTTGGCAGGCTCACCGATCATGGGCATCTTTTATTAAAGGCCTATGGAACAGTGTGACTAACACTGTGTGTGGATGCCATTAGGCTGTATGGATGTGCATGGCAGAAAGAAGACACATCCTAATGCTGCAGAGACTGCACCAATATTCCTGCATGTTCAGCTTGGGCCAGCAAGTATGACAAACACATACATTGGTGGTTGAAGTATGAATTGGAAGGGCTCTGCAGCATTGATCTGCACAGCTAGTACAGACGATAATACAGAAGTGCCCATGTAGTTGTGTGTTGAGTTAGAGCTTGCCAAAAGAAAGAGGCATGGCTGTCTTAGGAAGAATTTAAGGAATCCTTACCAGTTAACCACGGGGGTCTCTGACAGCTGGCCACTACCAGTGGTATGTGACAAGAGGTGAATAGCTACAGTGTATGAGCAAGGGAGAGTACATAAGGCAAAAGGAATGGATGACAGCAGCACTATGTGATGAAAACACAGACTTGTGGAAGAGGTTGTGCACCATCCTCCTTGGGAACTCACATGCCTATTTGCACCTTTGTCCCACCACTGTCTTCTTGGACCAGACAAAGGCAGTGTCAGCTATTAAACTATACACAAAAATGTACTGTATCTAATGAAAACGTGTATTGCTTATTGTCTATTGACCTATTTACATGTTATTCTCATCTTCAATGATAACATGCAGTCCCTTCAAAAAATGTTGTTCTTAAGCATCTATCTTTTTTCATGTGATAGAAGCTCTTTAAGTAAAAAATAAATAACACCAAAGCTATTTAAAAAGGATGTTAACACCACATTTTTTGTTTTCAAAGTTACTTTCATTATTTTCAGCCATGTCTTTGGTACCTAAGGTTAGGTTGTCCTAGAAGCATAGTCTTGACTTATTTGGTTCCAGCCAATCCTTTCCTTTTATCACTGTCTGAAGGAATAATTTATTTTTCTGCTTATCCAAATCTTCTCTGGCCAGTGCAGGCACTTAATTAATTTCATTCGTACGTACTAAAAATGCACAGTTCTCTTTTGTTCATACAGTCTGTTGATTTCTTCTGCTTTCTATATCCCGTTTCACTTGAGCCTGGGCCAGCTCTGTGTCCTCTCCCGCTTCACGCTTTTAGTTCTAACAGTTTCTTCAGTTGTCCTGTACCCTTTAAATTAATCTCTTGTGTGATCAAAACAGGTAGTTTTGGTGTCAGAGTATTTCCTCTTTTTTGTTCATGATTTTCTAGGGTATAGTGCATGAACAGTCCTAGGAGCAGGGTTCACAGTTTAGGATGCTTCTCTTCCAAGGAAATACTCTGTAAGCTGCAAAGATCATCTCCTTCTGTCACCTACTTTCTTTTTAGAAAAAAAATCAATAATTGAAGTAGGGGATAGATCCTCATTCCATGACATTTTCCTCTAGACTGTGTTTACTCGTTAGGTGAAAGGAGGAGTGTCTGAATTAAAGCTCTCATTTTCTTGTCACGAATAAGCACTACCAGGACTAGGCAGCCAGAGAATGAGCAGTTTTGAAGTGCAGTGTTGTGCTTAGGCTTCTAAAATCCACATCTGTTATACTTTGGATCTGATCCTTTGTCAATTTCTTCCATTCCTAAATGATTATATTTTTATGGATAATTTTTTTTGTGTATGAATTAATCTCATAATGTTTATCTCTTGCTTGAACTGAAGTGTTTTGGTGTTTTCAGTCTCTTTATATTTATAAGAAAGCCGTTCCTCAGATACTGCTGGTGGATTGTAATGATTTACAGGTGGAGCATGAAATATGTACACTCAACATTTAAGTTTGCTTAATGTGTTGTAGTTGTTCTGTATATGCCAAAGCAAAATTATAAATAATGATACTAAGGAATTTCTACTTTTAGCCCAATCTATGCCATAACTTCAACATGTAATTAACCTTATGTTTTCTTCAGTGCAGTCTGTGCACCTCCTTAACAGTACATAGAAGCTTAAGCTACAGCAGAAGACATGGTTTACTCAACCGATAGTATCACATACTTGTGACCAGTACAAAACTTGAATCATTACTTGCCTTAGATCATATTGCTTCTGCAATTTGATCAATTCTGATGGATATTTGAGACATATTAATGCAGAATCATATAAGTGCAGAATAACTGAGGTGAGAAGGGATCTCTGGTGGTCATCTGGTCCAATGGTCTACTCAGTTATAAATTGGATCCAGCTTCAAAGTCAGATCGTGTTGCTCAGGGCAGGGTCATATCTAATTTTTGCGTATCTCCAAAGATGGAGATTCTGTAACCTCTGCTTTTCTCGTTGTTACAAAATAAAATTGCAATTTCACATCCCATGTGCTGCATTTCTGTTTTCTGAGTTTTACATTAATAGTAGGAAGGATTAGAATGTCAGAGATACAATGCTAGTACAGTCAGAACAGGTTTTAAACAAAGTAAGGCTTTTATCTGTGCAGAAAAATATGGGCTGATACTTTACTGAATAATGAATGTTGTTTAGTATGTATTTATCATACACATTTTATGATATTTGGTCAAGTATAATACAAGTGATTCTTGTTACAGTGCCACTTTAAGACCTGCATAACAGAGTGAAGTAAATATGAAATACAATCTGCCTCCATTAAAAGGCAGCAAAATATTACCAGTGAAATCAACACAAGCTTTATAAAACAGCCAAATTATGATGAAGTATGAGTGTCTGCCAAGTGAAGAAGGATTTTCTTGGACTAAATGAATTAAAGCTGAAATATGATGGACAAAACTAATTTATCCATTCTTAAAACAGAATTATAGTGCTCCAATTTTAAAGATGTCTTTCAGATATAGTGATCTGTTTATATACAGTATTTTGTACCAAGTGTAGCATTTCAGACAGGATCTTTCATCAATGAGTCATTTTAAGTGACTGCCCACTACAAGAAAGAAAAAAGCTCACATTTTATTACTGTCATTGTAATTACAGTGCATTAGTTGGGAGGGGATTCCTGTTGCACACTAGTTTAACAACCTAGACAAGTACTCATTTAGACTACAGAAATATTAGGCCTTTGTTAAAAATGACTACTATTTCACTGGTATTTCTTCTTCTTACTTTAAATTAAAAGAGTGAATTACATAAACTGCAAGGCTAAGCACGTGAGCAAGTAAGCAGACAATCCTTTTAATGATGTTGAAGCTAGAAGATCCAAAATGCATCTATGCTTCATTTAATTTTAGCCTTTTTTTTAGTACATTTATTTTTATGATGTCGCCATTTTTCTGTGAATGTAAACCATTCTTGTAACACCAGTTCAGAAATAATAATATCAGATACATATTTAAATTTTCTGATTAGCTCAGTTGTGCAAGAAAATTTCCCATAAAAGCAAGAGTATTCTATATGGTTTTAACACCATTCCAAGCATGGTAAATAGTACCTCTTTCTGCATTTCCCCTCTCTCTTCCAACCAGTGAAACAGAAGGTGAAATGCAAGGACAGCTGAGACTTTCCAAGGAAAATGCTAGTGCCCTCCAATTTAAGAACAACACAAAAATTTGACATTAACAAGGCAAATAATTCTTTCAGGGAAAGTAAATGGGTAACAAGGCAAATGGGTAGGAGAAGCCTAGGATACACAGGACAGATTCCAATTTATTTAAGTCAATAAGCCTGACAATTCTCATTTCTCCTGTTCTTTACATTTTTCTAGATCCTGTCCCAAGACACTAGTCAGTGAGATTCTTGAGTAGGCTTTATGTCCAATTGGTGACTTAATCTAAGACTTTTTGAAACCCTAAGTGAGGCAATTGAACTTTGGCATGTAGTAACATTGAATTAAAGCCTAGAGGAAATTGTAAGCTTTAATTAGATCAGCTCAGCAAGCACTATAGTGCATGGCATTGTCCTGCCCAGAATTTAGACCTATTGCTGGGATTAGATTCAGCAACTAGATGTATTACCAGTTTTGAGCTTTACTTCAGGCAAGGTGTGTGAGGAGTCATTAATATCTGCTTCTTCAAATCTCCCTGTGAGTCACCGTGCCTTCTGCCACAGCATCCCAGTTAGGGCTGGTAACAGCGCCAGTTAGGAACAGCCAACAATTATTAATTGCACCTGTATTTTATAGTGCATCACCATGTAGATGCTCCGGCTCGTAAGCCACTTCCTGATAAATGGTGGGAGAAAGACTTGGCACAGACACCCACCTCTTTAGGCAAGAGAGACATGTTAATGGGGAAAAAGATATTTCATTTTAGCAACTGGAAATAAAGGCACACACACAAGGAAAGCTGTGCCGGTTTCGCTGTGCAAGTATCTGGTACAATTTGTACTGCTTCTTACAGCTACGCCTAAATTGCAAACTGCAGTGGAAGCTGTTTAATTGGCATTAGATTTGCATTTCCCCCCTTACCCATAAAGCAAATAGCTTTCCTGGAACACTGCTGAGGCGTGTTCTGAGGAATGGCGGAGGCTGCAGGCACAGCCCGAGGGTGCCCGCAGCTCCTGCCCCCCTGCCAGGCTGAGGAGGTCTGTTCTCCCCATCCCTGTCCCTTGCCCGGGCCAGCCCCGCTCCCTCCGCCCTTCCCCTCAGCATGCACAGTGCTGCTTCTGGACGCTGTGTGGCCCTTAGCGACACTGAAATTTTTAATGCCAACATGGCAGCTAAGCTTCTGAAAAACACTTCAGCCTAACCAGTAAATATTGATCTGTGCTAACTCTGGGCTCTGAAGGTTTCATTGCAAAGAGGGTTTGACCCGTATCCTGTTAGGGCGCTGTGAGGGCCCGTGGCTCCCCTGGTTGTTGGGGGCTGCCCATGGGGGTCCATGAGGACAGGGCCTGGCAGACAGCGCCTGACCCACCCCACATGCAGGAGCAGGCGGCTGGCCCCAGGCTGGGCAGCCACAGCCCCGGGCACCAGGAGCCTCCCTGGGGGGGCCGGGGCTGGGCTGGGACAGGGGCCATGGCCGGGCAGGGCTGAGGGGAGCAGGAGACCTGAGGGCCCGGGGCTGGCCCGGAGCGCTGGGCCGGGGGAGGGGAGCCCGGGAAGGGACAGCCAGGGCTGGTGGTGCCCCGGGGCCCTGGCATTTTCGTGCCAACATCTGAAGTAGCAATTTGCCTCTGAAGGGCAGTCTTAATTTATGTCCCATGGAAATGTTTTCCTGTCATGACTGTTTTTGTCTAGAAGTTCAGCAAAAGTAAAATTTTTTAGAGAAAAATGTATCTTATGAATAATCCTTATATCAAATGTGAGTTACTCCCTTGCTGTATATTTAGTGTGGACATACATTCATACTCCGAGAATGTTTTTTTGGGAAAAAATGTATGAGACTGCTCCATTCTCAAATTTAAAATGGGAAAATCTGGTAACAGTTGCATAATACGAGTGATATTATTAAAGCTGGGTTTTTTTGTTTCACTTAATATGAAAATGAATTTAAGATTGCTGTTGTGCAATGTCACTTACTTCCTACAACAGAAGTAAATGGAAAAATCTTCTCACTCTTCATCTAACGCCCAAGCAAGAAAGTCCATTGTTTTTGTGAGGGCTGACTCAAGAATAAATAAAACCTGGGCTTCTGTGATCTGTGTCACTCACACTGCTGACTCACTTGTGTATTTTCATTTGACTGCACAGTTTTTGCTACTAAAATATTCTCCTGTTTATTTCCAACACTACATAGTGACTTCACAAATGGCAATGAAAGAAAACAGGACTTTTAATGAGTCATCACAAATAAGTGCAAACAAGCAGTTTTCTTTTATTTGCTATTTATTATGCACTGTAAGCCCAACATGGATTGCGAGAACTATCTGTGTGTATCTTAAAATTAAAGAAATGCTACATTTTAGTCAGTGATTATGAAAGATTTCCAAAATCCATTGTGCTATTCTTGGTCCATTGTTCCCAGTCTTATCAGAGATAGTGTGTAGTCCCTAGCAGTAGCTTTTACTATAGCTTTTTCCAGGGAAATTGATCAGGGATTACCGATGGCTAGGCTACACTAGACATGGGGTAACTTACATTTCCACACTCACACGTTCCTCAATTCCCAACCAGGTATTTAGAAATACCATAAATTTGGTAAAGTATATCTCTAATAGCCGGATTAATAATGCCTCTGACTTTGGAGCTTTCAGGTGTGGACAGATGTGTTGAAAAGGTGTCTTCCCAGAAAAAAAAAAAAAAAAAAAGCATATTAGAGTTATATTACGACAAAACTTCAGCTCTCCCGAAATGCAACGTAAGTATTACCAAACATTGCCCAAAAAACCCTGTACATGAAACTGTTCACATAATACTGAAGCATAATAATGCTTTCCTTTCACATATTTTGAAAGCATGGTAACTTTGAGCGAAGTAAATGATTAAGTGAAATAAGAAGTTTGTCTTGTTTCTCTAGTCTGTTCTGCATAGTTTCTTACTACCACTATCACCACTGTAGCTGCTGAGTGAACAACCAGTTCTGCATTCAGCATCGTAACTCTCATCTGTCATACATAGCTTGTTTTCTCTCAGCCTCTAAGGAGGATTGTGTGAGCAATATAATGTTTCCCTTTGGTAGTTTCCTTTGAGGCGGACAGTTGGTTGCAGATACATGCCACTGTATTTTTTTGCAAGTGGAAGTATGATCAAAGGATGGTGCCTTAACACAGAAAACAATAAGCAGAAAATGATAATGTTTGTGACAATCCACATTTCATCAAAACTAAATTAAATTTAGTGAAAAAATATAACTTTGTTTAAACAATAAAGGAAAAGCTTTCATAAAGGTGAAAGCAGAAAGAAATACTTCTAAGAACATAAATACAATAAGTAAATACTTTAACAGTAGCAAAATGTGCTCATGTATTTTCATGCTGGAAAATACCAAAATCAAACAAATTAAAAGAAGAGTATAAATAGGGAAAAGCACAATTCTACTTTGCTTTTTTAATATTTTAAAATAGATCATAATCTACCCTCCCTAAAATTTAATTTCTGAAGTAATTATGTGCATTGTTTAGTGTTTGTGAAATAAACATACAGCCTGAAACAGTGTTAAGATATCACCCCTTCCCCAGTCAGAACAAGCTGGACATTTCTTTTGTATAACACAAAGTGTGCAAGTGGGTAAAAAATACTGTGACCTGGAGGTCAGTGACTTCCAGTTTTAGTGGATTAACAGAAGAAACACATCCTGACTGAAGATCGTATGGTGGAGGTCTCTTCCTTCAGCTCCTTCCTGGTTGAACATGGAACTGTGAGCATGAGTGCTTCAGCTGACCTCAACTGCCACAGTATTACATGAGTGAGAACTATGCAAAGGCCAATGTAAGCCTCCCTGCCCCCATATTTTTATGCATTTTTCCCTTAGACCTGTTTTCAACAAAGCTCATGCCCCTCAACTGTTCCTTTTATTGCTTTTATGTAAAGTTATATGTAATACTTGGAAATCCAAATGAAGAGTATTCAAAAATTACTTTCAGTTTTCTGAAAAAGTTTGAACCAGGAAAGGTTTACTGAGGTAATTTATTGTGTAGGTTTGCATAGATTTGAGAACCTTCCAGGAACAGGGTCACAAAAGATATGAAAATATTTGCTTGCTATACCACCAGATGTCAGATAATCATCAGAAGCAGTATCAAATGTTACATACTCCTGGCTTTTCTCCATCCTGTCTACCTCCCATGTGGTTCATTGTCCTTCATACTTTATCCTGACACATCCTGAAGGAACTTAGTGTTTCCTGTGAAATACCTCATCACAGTTATAGCTACTGTCTCTTGATGCTGATCTGTAAGCTGGTCACTCTTCATCAAAGACCTGGACCATCTCAACTATCTCTTGGGTATCCCCTTATATGCCTTCAGTTAACACACAGAGAATCAGACCCCCTGCTCTTCCTCCCAGTACATTATGTTATTCATACACAGGATGCAGCTCACATGAGAGCTCATGCTACCAGCACTAAAAGCAGCATATTTGAATTCTCCCCCTACTCACTCTCCACAGCAGTATGAACTCCAATTTTACTTCATCTTCTTTCTCACTGTCACAAAGATTTCTGTCCTTGGGGATGTGTTCCTTTCTCGAGTTTCTCATTCCTTAACAACTAATGCAACATCTCTCTGGCTTCTTTAAAAACATCTTTTCACACGTTTTTTCCATGAACCACAGCAACACAAGTTATCATACTTGCCCATCATTTACCATTGTATCATTCCTTCTTTTTACCTCTACTTACACTTCATCTGACATTATCTCACAAGAATTTTGTCAGCATTTTCAAGTTCTGTAATACCCACTGTCCTCCTTACATACCTAAATTAATTTCTTATACTTGTATTCCTAACTTCTACTATTTTCTTGGGAGGGTCTCCTCTTTTCTTCCATGCTGCCCAATGTGCATATACATAGAGTTTCTGAAATAAATTTATGAGGCTGAATAAGCGTCTCAGAAAGTCCTATTGCTTTCATGCAACCTAAGTTAGGCTTAAAAAAGAGGAAAAATGTTTTTTATGTCTGTTAAACATAACTTACAACTTTTCCCATAGGGTAGGAACTTCTTTTCCTTCCCACCACATAGTAAACAATAGTAGCAAAACAAAAATATCATAATAGAAATTAAAATAATGGATCTGAATTGATGTACCTTACACACAAAAGTCTTAAAGATCACAGGATTTTTTTTTGAAAGGGGAACACTGTTTATTTTCTGAAGTACTTTGGTACACATAAGAATTATTTTAAGTGTCTGAGGTTGCATTAAGACTATTTGCTTTCTTGACATTACCAGGGATGCTGAGAACAGCCTCAAGGTGGAGATGCATTTACCTTTAACAGAGAAAAAAATCCCAAACAAATCAAGCCAATAAAAGCACCATAACCCCCCCAGCTTTACTATGTTGAAAATGTTAGTGAAATATAGATTGTCAAAGAAACTATCAATAAAGGAAGACTTGGTTTGTCTTATTTAGTTTTTAATGATGTCCATATTAAAAAAAAGTCATTGACTAGACTTGTGTAAGAGCCGTAATATATAAGTAAAAAGAAACAGAAATAAGCAGTAAATTTAAGGGAAAAAAATGCTAACAGAATATTCCAAGATATACTTAGTGTATGCATTGATACATTATATATTTATTAATGATCTTGAAGACAGTTAATGACATCTAGGTGAGAGAACTAGTCACAAGACTTCACAAAGCTAAGAAAAGCTATATGATAAGCAAAAATATAATGCTGGTAAATTGATGTATAGAGTGGGAAAATGTCGAATATAAATATGAGTATTTATTTTCACATTTTAAAGTACTAGCATCATGCCTGTAGAAAGCTCAGGGAGAACCTGTGCTCGGTAATAGCAAATAAATAAATTGTTATTGTGCACGATCAATGGAATATATTTCTAAAAAGATACTAATGGCATATTGAATTGATACTGAATTTTGTCATTCTAAACAGTATTGGTGAAGGAAAATCGGTAAGGAGAGTCTGACCTGTTTAAGAAACTCTTAAGTTTTTGGAGAGTAGGTCTACATCATTAAGGAAAGAGATTAATTAAAGAGGCATCAGTTATATACAAATAACAGTGAGAAAGTGAAGGTTACAAGGGATTATGAGAAGAGAATGAGTCTACTTTTTAGCTGGTCATCCAACAAAAAATTGTCAAATATTTAACTAAGAGTTAACAAATTAAAAACTGGTAACAGGCAATATGTCTTACACACAAAATGAAGTGTTGGAATTTAATGCAAAAAAATAGTCAGCCAAGAGCTTTGGAGGATTTTAAAAGAAGATATTTGGATGATTAATAAGAACATCCACTGAGAATTACCTGACAGCTTTGAAAAATACTGCATGTGGCCATTCATGACTAAATTAGTCAGAATTTAGCTGGACTAAGGGATGAATTTCCTCTACTGAAACTGTTGTATTTCTTAATTTTGGAGTTTTTTCTGACTTCCTGTAACTATCAAGTGTTGTTCACTGTCAGAAACAGGATTACATGGACTGCTGATTGAATTCCATTGGTAAATGGCTGTTCTCATCCCAACTAGGGCAGCATTTCTTTCTTTTAAGATAGCTTTTTACTTATGACTGAGTTTCTTTCTGCTTACAATATTTATAAGTATCTCACTTACTTTATTCTTAACAAAGACTGAACCTGTGTGCAGGAGCCTTTCTGTTCCTGAAATTATTCTCTGAATTCAGAACTTTCCCTTTGTATCTCAGAACAAGAATCTCCCACACTCTAAACAATATTAATGGGAAAATTCATCACTTTGTAAGTAACATAAATAAGAAAAATTCCCTGTATTGTTTGTATGTGTTGAGGAAACCATGTTAAACTTTATATATTTATGGCAAATGGTATCTGACATTGAAAAACTTATTAATATTTGGGCAAGAATCCTGGAAGACACTTGAAATTTGAGTAGCGCTTATGCCTGGATACCTGTAGGAAATTTTCACTGTGTACAAAGGAATGGCTTTTTCTGTGGAACATTTGCAGTGTTTCAGAGTTGAAGGGAGTTATGGAGGATGTGTGCTTCTAACTCAAAGAGTCTTTTAAAAGAACACTGAGTATACATATAGTTCTTTAAAGATTCTTTGCTGTATTATAGACTTAACATGACCATTTACATAACGTAATTTTAATACTGTGTGTGTGGTTTTTAGCTGTGTTGAGCTTTAAGAGTGAACACTGGACCGGTTATTTCACTTACAAGTTTTCATATTATCACAATGCTTTTTTTACCCCAAAACACTGCAAGGAAATTCACCCTTGAATTATTTGCTTCAAAGTATGAAATGCTACCATTATATTTATTTATTTATTTGTTCATTTGTTTTTAAAATGTAATTTATGAGCATTGGGTTTGGTGAATGTTTTTATTTTTATTTTAATATAATGTAATTAAAAATCAAAACAAGAAGGAAAAGGGTGAAACAAATGCTAATATTAAAAATTAGGGCATCATGCCCTGGAGGGTATAAGAACATCCCAATGGTAGCATCACTGAAGTGAAAAATTCCTGCCACCAGATACTATTGAATTCATCATTGACACAAAGCAGGAGTCATTCCATAATTTCTCAAATACTAGAGTGGTAAGAACTCTATAAAATCCCTAGTTAAAGAGCTAGAAAGGTTTGTGTTTGATACATGTGTTGACTTCAGTCTGCAACTGGCCCTTAACAATTCATCAGGAGCTGTGCTGGCAAGACCCCTGGGTGCTCTGCAGTTGTTCTAGGCTGTCCAGGGCTTCAGTTATGCTTAAATCTTAAAAGGAACTCCTCTCTTACCTTGCAAGTAAAACTCAGTGCAAAAGTAAAAACTACTATGATGCCAAAGAACAGGGCAGAAAGAGCTCCCTCAAATGCCTTTCTACCACCAAACTTCACTCTTGGACTGAGCTGTCCCTTGCTGTCAGATCTGGCAAGGGAATGAGAAATTAAAAACTTGTATTTAAAGAAAAGGCATTAAGAGATGTTAAACTCACTATGAAAGTGGAAGTCCTTTTGAGCTTTTTGTATAACTCACCAAACAAGAGAAGGGTCAAGAGTACAGTCAGTTCTTCTGGAAAGAGTTCAAGGAACAAATCAATTCTCTAGCAGTTTGGAATCCACTATCAAAGTGAAATTCCTGAAATACAGCTGTATAGGCATTATGGTCAAAGGTGAGAAGATGTAAAAAATCAGGACAATTACTTCTGATTCTTGCTGTGAGGACGCCTTCCATCAAGCTTAGTATTCCATTAGTCTGTACAGTCTCATTAAGATAAAATATAATAAAGTCTCTATATGTGTCTATACTTAGCCACCTAACACCATTTGAGATAGCTCTTTAATAGGAATAGGTGCCAGGCAAGACAATAATTTGTGAATCTGTTGGTATACAAAAATAGTTGGAAAGAAGGTGTAACTATTGCATGCTTGAGCATGGTCGGTAGCTTGTCCTTATGAAAAGAGGCATTAACAATTCTCAGCAGTAATATCTCTGTAATTATTAGGGTGTCTCCGCTAACTTTAGTCAGCCATGAAGAACATACTTAATGATGGTGAGATGGTGCATAATGATGTAGGTCTGAAATTTTTAATAGAAAGTCTCTGTGTGACAAATGATGTCTTAACTTTAAGTTGGACTGGGTCTTTAATATCCTGCCCAGGGAAAGAATATCAGGGCTCTTATGGGTAAGACAGATATTAGAGCCAACTTTCTCATAATATGAAAAGATCACTTAGTCTTTAGAGTTTCCCTAGTTTGGTTTTGCATCTGGTAAGGAAATCTGTTAATTTTGAGGGGTAAACAGCCTCTCAAATTTCTGTATATATGTTTTACTTGCCTAAATATACCAAGAGATGAGTGTAATACTTGTTGCAGTCTCTGCACTGTAAATTGTGTATGTGCAGTAGAGAATAATAATGAAAAGAAACTTGTTTGTATAAGGAAACTTCCTTTCCTTACATGAAATATTAGGTGTATGCACTTCTTAGACAACATGAACTTTACAAAACTGGTGCCTCTTGATATTCATGTGACAAATGACATTTTTAAAATATTGCATTTCCTAGGCTTGTGTTCATGTTTGTTGATTCTATTCCGAAAATTAGAATTCCATTGACTGACTGATTTTTTGCTAAAATTTGCCAAGTTTATAGATAAAAAAAATTTTAATTGGCAGCAAAGCACACTACTTCTGAGATCTGAAAACAAGATTGGTGTTTTCTTGACTCACGTATAATGATAATGGACTAGTCCTTTGTTACCCTAAGCATATTAGAAATAGTTGTTTCCTCTAATTACATTGTTGTAATCACACAGTACATAAAGAAGATGGAATAAGTGTTTTGATTGTTGGCAATATAGAATCTGGTTCACTTTCCCATTGTCTTGTTGGAGCTGTGACAAAACTAAGAAATAAAATCTATGTTGTATGAAAATTGATGTGATGTAGCTGACTAAAAGCAGAGAACACAGTTGAAATGATGCCCCATATTATGTAGCAGAATAGAGAAGAACTACTCATTAAATGTGAAACCAAAATCTGAACCAAGCAAATAAGTGTTAATATTAGGCTGTTGCCAAAACTGAAAGTTTGAGCGTCTGTTCCACTTACGGGAAAGAACGCAAACATGCTTAAATGTACCTCTAAGATAGCAAAAGCCAATCCTCCCAGTATATTTTTTTTTTTAATGCTACTGCATAGAAAATATCAAGTTTGTTTTTAACTTATGCAATGTAAAAGCCAAGATGATCTCAGTAAATGTAGGTACAGTCTTATTACAGGTCATTGCCACGCCTAAGAACCCTAAAGACATCAACCAGCATTGTATGCCTATGATATACACAAACTATAGGCACCAAAACTGTTCTCACTATAAAACTAATAAGTTTGTCTTGAGCAGATTGGAAGATGTCGCAGATTTTCATTCATTTATGTGTCTATAAGGAAAATAGTCTAAATGCCAATGGATGTAGAGTTGCATTAATCAGTGCTTTAGCCTAAAGCAATAGCTGTAAGATGTGTTATTAGCTCTATTTCTCTCAGCTATGTCTTATTTGTAAATACCATTATTTCAGAATACTAACATTGACAATTTTGTTAGTAAGTCTTACCTTATGTGGTTGGTTGCCATAGCAGTTAGAGTGGAAGTCAATAGATTAGAGGTATTCAGCTGCCCGATTTGGTGCTTTCCCTCTCTTAATTTTACCTAGCAGGTGCTGCACCATTCTTGTGGGAGATGTTGAGGCAGGAAAAGTGAAGACAGTAGGCACAGGGGCCATCTTATGTGTACTGGAAAGGCTGAGCCACTTCTTGACTTTTACCTGCTGTGAAAATACATTTCAAGCTCTCAAATATTACACTTCCGAGGGAACGGTGACTTTTGTTTGCAGCTGCCAGAAAAAAGTGCCCTTTGTTTGCAGCCTGTCAATAGAATGACCTTTCCCTCTTGCCAATTTATGCTGAAGAAAATCACGTGATTGTTTTCCCTTTGCTGCATGTTTCAAGAATCTTCCAAATTTGTTTGATCAATGGTTCAGAAGCTTTCAAACTGACATGAGAAAATACACATTTTTGCAGACTCATTTTCAGTTGGACCTGAAGCAGCTGAAGCTAGAGGTCATCTAGAATTAATCTGTTCTTAATGAAGGAAACTTACTGGATTTCTATAAATGCTTGCCTATGACACATATCCAGGGTTACATAAGAAGTCGACCATTTATGCAATATGCTTTGGCAATATTTGTGTTTGTATTCAAATCTTCTCCCTTGTGAAAATTAATAAATCAAAACCTTGTAATTGCCTATCAGACAATAACCTGCATTTTGGAATGCATATGGCTACCTCAAAGGCAAGAACAGGCTTCAAAAGCCACTTTCAGTTTTTCAGAGTTGGTCTAGCCAGTAATGCTTTCTTCCTGCTATGTTCAAAGCAGATACCATCTTTGACTTAATGAAACAATGCAGATGGACCATAATTTTACATAACTGCAATGGGAATTTTAAAGGTAAATTTAGATGCATTCTTGTCTGTGTCGTTATGTGGCAGGTATAGATGTACTCAAATGACTTTTGCCTGTACTCCAGGTTCTCTGGAAATCACATAACCATGTTAGCATGACAAGGTACCCAAGCTGCAAATCTCTGCTAAAAAGAAGCGTATGTTATCCCGAACACGTTGCATTGTGATACTGCTTCTGCTTTGCATCTGATCCACATTCAGCTTTCTGGGAGCAGTGTAGACCTCTGACTGATCTCTTCTCCTTCTCTGAAGGTAAAAGAGAAGCAAAATTAGCATCGGCTCCTCTTCTTTACTGCTCCATATTGACAGTACATTTCATGTCAGCAGCATCAGTTAGCTGCTGTTGCACTGGGTAATGCCTGAGACTATCTATGGTGGAAGCTCATGTGTGTTATGCTCTTGCATATGGGCAATCAGTTATGCCAGTTTTTTTTTTTATCTGAAGTGCCTGTAAACAGCAAGTCTTAGAAAACAGCTGCCTGCACTACCACGTGTGTTCTTTAGGAGGCAGGAAACACAGGGTCAGATTTTTAGGAGCTTTTTTAGAAGACTGCTTGTTTGGGTGGGGCAACAGCTGTCACTAAGGTGTCTGATTCCTGATGGATTTTAGCAAGTACCATGCTGGTTAGACTCCCATGCAGCAGACAGGACAGGTTACTTGCCTAATTTGCCACATCAGGAGCCATGGTTGCATTACATACGTTACGTATTAATTGATCTGTACTTCCCTACTGATCTCAAATCTAAAAATCCGTATTATGTAAATCTCATGAAAACCAGGGCACATGCAGAACTCATAAATCTCATTGACTGAGAGGGGGTGGCTTATACATCAAAGTCAGAGCAGTGACAAAGAGAGGTGTAGTCCCTCAGCCTAAGCTCAAAGAATAAAGTTGAAGTGAATTTTAACCAAACAGTAGCATGCACGAGGAGCAAATACAGGAACAGCTATAGCAAAGTAATTTGTTATGCTGTGGTAGACTTGAATGGTGTCTGAGCACATAGTAGCCTGTGACTAGCAGCTGAATTCCTCTTGCCTTATGTGTGGTATCTCACAGAGGTGCACTGTGCGCTCTGAGCTGTGTTTTGATGAGAGCCATGCTGCCCTTCCACCCTCTGGCAGCTGCATTCAGACCTCTTCCAAAAGCATCTTAAAATATTATCAGCTTACCCAGTAATATAGAGGTCATGCCAATGTTATTTACAGCCAAATATATATTTAGCATACGCTAAGCTAACCTGTGCTTTCAGGCAGCAACAGCTTTCATGCAGTAGCATCCTAAACTAACTCTCAGCTGTTCTTGACTGAGTCAATGGTCTTTCACTGCTGCTTCTGCCCAGTGTATTCTCAAGCAAATGGTACCTTAGCTGCATAAACTTTTAGTGAAATTGCTTCCTTACTGCAATCACTTAATCACATTGCTGCTCCATGTCTGCCCTAGAACAGAAGGCAGCAAGCACTCCCATGAGCAGAGAAAGGCATTTTCTGGAAGCTACAGCAATCATCCTTCACCTTTTTTGTTGTGGCCTCCCAGATGAGACTGCTGCCTGAATTGTGGATGTTTCTTCTTTACTGCATTTCACTGCAAAGTGCCAGTGATTTAAGGCCAACCTTTGAGGGCACAACGCTCAAACAAACATGGCCTGTTGCATTAGAAGACAATTCAAGAAGTTGCTCAACTGTTAGTTACTGATTTCTGGGTGAGAACTGATAAAAGACAATGCAAGTGTTTCTAGTCCCTGAAGCTGACTTGGCCTTCAGCAGACTGGATTACCTGGGCAGATACATGGAGAGGAACAGTAAGCAAAGAGTCGGTAAACATAATAATCCTAAACACCTCCTGGTTGCACTTCTCAGGTTTACAGTCTTGTTCCTCCCTTTGAGCATGTCAAGACATGCATTCTAGGAGCAAGTGTTGGTACATCTGCTTATTAATGCCATTTACCCATATTGTTACTAAGAGCTACATGGCACTGGAGAGCTCTCATGTTTGTACCAAGTATCAGACGTCAGAATGAGGATTTGTGCCAAAATGCAAGGGTATGGGACATGCCACAGGTGCCAGATATGCCCTGAAAAATGCTCCAAGCCACTTTCTCTAACTTAAAATCCTTCAGCATCTTCAGGGTTGTGATTTGAGCTAAGGCTTTGAGCAGCTTGCAAACTGGGAGGTGGAAGCAGCATTTAGGCTTTTAGCAGATGCCAGCAGATGGAGAAAAAGGATATGTCCATAGTGCAAAAAGGATCATGGACCACACTATAGTCATATCAGCACAGTGTCATCCCAAGCTCATTAGGCTTGCTGAGATGTAAAGCTTATTAGTTCATCCACATTGGCTTCCTTTCACAGCCAGACTGCTTCCTGAGGCTAAACTAGCATGCTGGCACATGTGCTACACCATATTGTCATACCAGCTCATTTGACAGAAGTTCAGACAGCTACGCACTCCTCTCCTTGTGCACTGTAGCTCTACTCTAGGTAGCTGGGAGGGTAAGTAGATACTGAGCTGTGGCTTTTGACACTAGTACTTGCGTTATGCTCATAAATGTCTATGATCCTGCCCTTACTGTGTTTAAAAATCTAGTCCTAGATATATGTAGGTTTCTAGAGTTGATAGATAGCTGATAATAACATGATTACTGCAGGGATAGTCACTTTCTTAGGTACAAGACACATTTTTGTGGGCCACTTGTATAGCTTCCTTTACAAGATGTGAATCATTCTTTCCCAGCTTACACTGAGGCTTTCAATAGAAAGGTGTGAGTGCATACATCTAAACGATGTGATCTTCCATCAACACCTCTCTTAATGAAAGATGCATATTAATGTTAGTCTGAGGACAGTGGACATTTTTAGAGCCGTTTCTGAACCTTTACTTTCCTTTTGTTTATATTTCTTTTTAAAGGTTAAAAATTTGTATTCATTCTTAATTATGCTCGGGCTTCCTCATTAGTTAGGCATCACTGTTTAGAAATCCATATCCTAGCAGCTATCATTTTAGCAGCCAACTGCACCACCATTTAGAAAATCCATATTCCAGCAGCTATGACTTTAGCAGCCAACTGCTTGATGCCTTTCCTCTTAGGAACTAGCTAGAATACCTGTCTGTTTAGCAATAGCAGATTCTCTTTCTACCATAGTAAGTAAACTAGGAATATGCTATCCTTCAAAGACCACTAGCCAAGTAAATAAAATACAGAGTCAAAAAGCCACATACAGAGCCTCTAGATGCTTTGCCACATTTCCCAAATGCTCTCCTTCCAGTTCCCCTCCGCCCACTTGAAGCTTTTCTACCCCAACCAGATCAGTTGCACTCCTACTGCCTATTTCCTTTATTCTCTTCAAAATGGCTCCAGTAAGCTCCACACCAAGATGCCATTTTGCCACCCCCAAACTGAACATTATTATTTCAAAGTTTTACTTCTTGCTGCTACTGAAAATTTAGAATTTTGGATCATTAATAGGGTCAGGTACATGTAATCTTTGTATTCGGAGCATAACCACCATACTGGACCATGTAAATGTTTTTAATTTATTTTGTTACTTTTTGTTTTCCTCTTTTGTTCTCATTATTTGGTCTCATATCTTTCCTTCTCTCATGTAAAATTAAAGAAAAAAGAGATTGCTTCAGAACTTTTAGAAAACTTTGCAAAAAAAACCCCCCACCCTAAAAATCCATCCATACTGTTGATTTCACATCTGCAAAAGCAGATACGAAAAACCTCTACCACCCACCTTTGGTCAATAAATACCGTTACTGCAAACAAGCATGAATTGTAGGAGCTGAACAAATCAAGATGCGCTTTTGACAGGTTCATTTGGCAGTGTAGGAGGATATTCTACAATTCTAAAAATATGTTCTATTTTCACAGACATTTTGAGATGTCTCTGTAAGTTCTCTTACAGAAGATGGCCCAGGGCCCATATGGTACAAGTCAATCTGACAGATGTTATATAATAATCTTCCTTGATTAAACTAGTACAAGACATTCTCTTCTCACCAACCAAATAACAAGCAAGAAAAAACCCATCCATTCTGAAATAAACCACCACCAACCAGATAGACATGACAGAGCTAGAGACCTTGTTATAAAGAATGTTGTGGTCATGTTTGGGAAATCCTTGTCCCTCTATGTCATGGGAGGAGTCCATTATCAGATGAGGTAAAGTAGCAAACAAGACTTACTAGTTATAGAGCTTATATCTGTGTTATTACTTTGAAAGCCAGATTAGGGACTAGCAATATACACCAAAACAATTCTTTAAAAGGAAAGCAATAGGAAGAGAGGGACGTATTACAACACTGATAATAATTTAAGTACTTTGCACAAAGAAACTGAAATCAAATCATTTACAGAGGAAGTTTGTATGGTATTTTGTGGGAATAGAAAGGGTCTTCAAAGGTTATGCATCAGACATTGCAGGAATAGGAATCAGACATCTTTTGGAATAGGAATATGCTATTACTTTTTTGAATATATTCATGCATATAAAGGGTGCATTGGGATATTTTCCCAAGGGAGTTTACTGAAGTGGCCTTAGGCTTGCAACATCTTCTAGGAGCTCATTACAAATACCACAAAACACAAAAGAATGTCTAAGTTTTTCTTCCACATCCAAGTCTCCAAAGTTGTTGATGAGAGGGAAAAGGATGTAATGAGACCATGCCTTTACTGCCAAAAAGAGAAAGGTTAGCTCTGAAACAGCTGTGGTGATCACCTAAATTCAACATGCAAGAAAAAACCTCAAAATTATAATTTTCTTTAGTGACTATGGCAGAAAATCCTTCAAGCTTTTCCACATAGACATTTGATTTTCTAATACCAAACATGCTCATGGATGTTGCAGTTTCTGGTTTTCCCTCATTTTCTGAGTTTTCAAAATTGCTTTAAACATTTAAATATATTTTGTGTTACATGTGTTTTATGCATGCATAGCCTTACCGTGTTGTGTTATGGTTTGGGCCTAATTTTGCAAGACTGTTTTTTGGTATTTTATTTATATTAGTAGTCATGTGGGAATGACTATAAATTGTTGGTCTCACGAATATATATCTTTAAAGAATTGGATCTTTAGTCTAGATCCAGTAAAACGGATATCAAAGGGCATTTTATACCATAATGTTTTTGTGGATATAAAACTTTGTCACTTTTTAGGATTTCTTTCTCTTCTCCCTCTTAGAACAGTTAATCATCCTATCTTGTTTAATTGCTCAAAACCATGTGTTTATGTTTACACAGCAACCTCACAGACTGAAGATAGGAAATTAAAATCCTCTGGGCTAGTGATACAACGCTATATCTTGTTCAGGGTTGTCAGTCAGCACTCTCAATTTCATGTTATTTATTCTGATGTAAAGGCACTTAAACATGTAGGAAGACTCCTATTCATTTTATCAGTCTTGGCATGCTTGTCTAAGTCTCAGTTAAAGCAACAATCTTCTGTTCATCTTGTATGAAATTAGACTCATCTTATTGTACCAAAACTCCTGGGAACTAATTGCAAGTCTATTTTTATGGTAAACCAAGCATATTAAAAGTTTACAAATTGGGTGTATGTTTACTTTCCTTGGCTCTCATACTGTGCTCTGGAGTATTATTCCCATATGTAAACAACACTGCAAATATAAATTGCCTAAGTGGCTTCCCTGTTGTCAGAAACAGCTGTTCAGTGTGGTAGTTATTTCATTGTTTTTTAAAAACAGATACTAAGTCCTGTGAAGTCATTTTTTCAGTAGGTAGCAAAGTGAAATACTTGTAGTCATTATTTTCTTCATTAAAATCCTTTTTTATTTGAATGAAAGTGTCCACTTATAAAAATAATATGCTGATGTTGATTGAGCAAATATAAAATCATGGGCCTAAATTTAAGCACTCAAGGGTATGTGACACTCATGTGCTTAATGCTAAGCATGTGTTTTAGTATTTTGATAAATGAAGTTCTAACACATCAACTTTCCCTACCTCCTTGTAAATGAATGAGGATAAATTTGATCCTTTGTACTCACAGTTTGTTTTGAACCTTGAGATATGCTTTTGTCATTCTTTGAGAGGTGGGGTTTGGGTTTTTTTTTTCAAATGCAAGGGCTAGGTATATTTTCATTTGTTAAAATAGAGGTGCACATTTTATTTGGCAATAGCAGGTGCCTGGATTTAAAAGAAACACCAGACACTATGAGACTCATGACACAACTATGACTTTCCAGAAGGAGGGAATTCACTATTCTATTGCAGAGAAGGGGACAGAGCAGTTGTGTGGCTACTCATATCTCTGTGTGTGACCAGGGTAAGCACAGCACACCAGATGCACAAACGCTAAAAGGTACAACTTCCCTGATATCTTTGTACCTCTCTGGCAACTAAGCCAGTAACTACTTTCACCTCCTCTAACATTTGAGGCTGTAAAGAGCATGGACAGTATGCAAGAACCAACCACCAGAAAACACAACCATAGGAATATTAAGTACTCTAATACTGTATTATTAATCTAAAAAATCAGCCTTGGCATTCTCTAGACTAATTCAGTGGTAAGAATGACTGTTTTTCCATTTTTGGTACACTCATTTTAGCAGAAGTCTCAGAAGCTACAGGAGTAGTTTTTATCTAGGTGGGAATTTCAGAGCTGAGACCACTGAAAACAAAACATCTTACAAAGACATGATTGAATTGATGTTAATGGGCACACCAATGGTGATGGAATAGTCCAGCGTATATTGTAGGTACTATGACACAAATACATTGTTCTGAGCAAATAAGAAATCCTTAAGTACTTTGGAACAAGTAGCATTATCATTAAAACATTAGAAGGATTAACCAACAGAGTTGAGCAAGGCCTTCCCGTTGATATGGAGGGTGTGGTGTACATATTTAAACAGGCACTCCTTAAAAACAGTCCCAGCTGTACCTGTAGTGAACAAACAGGCTTGACTCACCATATTTGTCAAACCTTAAAAACCTGTGTCAATAGTAGCATGGATGTTGCACATGACTTTCTTAGAAGTATTAATACCAGACATCAACATTAATTCCCTTAGCTATTGTTTTTGTAGACTTATAAAGATCCCATCTAGTCTGGTAAGAATATGTAACTAAAGTACCTGCATTTTCTAGAAGTTATTGTTAGAGGATGATCTAAGTAGTGACCAACAGCTGAATCCAATCCTGCCTATGTAAGGTTTTCTACTACAGGCTTGAGGCAGATGTGGAGAAACTCGTCATCTGAATGCCTCTGGCAGCTGTGTAAGCACTGGGAGTGGTTCAGGAAGGGCCACTCCTTTCCAGCCTGGAAAAGCAATCTGCTCTACCATGCTCCATGGACAGTGCTAGGACTGGCCGTTACTGTGCTGTCTCCATGTTGGAGCTACACACAGAGGTCTGTCTCTACAAGAAAGCAGATTTTGGAATAAAATATACACTGTGTCCTTTTCTACTACTGTTGTTTCCAGTTCTTTATCAACATATGTTTCAGGTTTTAAATGCCTTTGGTTTAGAGATCTCTTCTTTTCTGGGGAAGGGCTGTGCTGTCACATATGTTTGAAAAGGCCCTAGAGTACTGGGGCCTCCTTTACCTGGCCTCTGGTTTGGATCCTTATATATGTCTGTGTAAATAAAATTAATAATAATGAATACACACAAACAAAATCATATAGACATAAATGTATTAGTATTATGTTATTCATAACATTAATAACACTACAAATAAGATAAACAAGTAAAATCTAGCTGTTAATATAATATTTAAAGGTTATTATAAAAAGAACGTAGTATGTACATTAGTGAAGAAATTTGTTAATGCATGGAAAACTATAGAAAGAGAACAAGTGTAGCTGTTCAGTCATCAGAATATATCGTCTGAGAGCTATGATTAGGAGACAAACCTTGGCAGATGTGTCACTCTATCCAGAAATCCACAGGACTCTTTGAACAATGCATTTTAACAGCGTCTTGGGGAGCAGGGGAGAGATATAATATCAGACAATAAAATAAATGCATATTCTTTTTGTTCTCATAAATTCAAGAGTATATTCAAGAATAATTAGCTTTCCCATAGCAGAGGTGAGTGCACTGGAAGTACAGAAGCAACTTCAACCCTCCCATTGCATATTTAGCAAAAATTGTGATTGGATATTTCTGGAACCTGCCAAGAATAGCTCGAACATGCATCACCTTGCTGCTTTGCTCCTGAGTAATTTTATTTTATGCCATTTCCAAGCTCATTGTCTATCTTCCTCTACAGTTTCAGTTGCAGAGATTGTTTTCAGTTCTGCTCATAAAAACATTGCTGTTTACTACTGTTTACACCATGTACAGTGCTACCAGTGTAGGAGATTTTACTCTGGAGTTGAGTACTGTTGAGTGGTAATTGGAAGTGAAGGGCCCTTCACAGATATTGTACAGATGCCTGAACAGACTTGCATTTTCAGAATAGAAAACCTTACTGTATACAAACCATTTTCAATGGCTGATTATGTGGCCACTCCGGGAAAAAAGAAGTATATTCAGCACGATTTATCAAGAAGCGTAATTTCCTTTCTAAATTATAACTACTTATGAGCTCTTATTTTGACGTTGGATATCCTCAAATATTAATATGTTTTAAGATTTCAGACTGAAAACACGTGAAGATTTCAGGACATGAAAAGCAAATAAATACTTGGGTCACAATGGAAGCAGCTGTTTACAGTACTGCATTGTCTGAACATCATGCTAACAACAGGGAATGGCTTACAGCGTCTCCTGCTGAAGGTGGACTCCCCTAAGGAAGGAATGTATAGATTAGTCGTAGTGATGACCTTAGAACATTTGGAGCAGACTGAAGTGTGAAGCTAAGACCTGCCAATGCTGCCCCTATCTATAGCACAGCCATATACTTGTCACCAGAGAGTCAGCGGCTAGTATGCAATGAGGTGCACTAAGAACTGAACCAATCCTTTGGGATCTTATGTCATAAAAGTACCAAGATATACAATTTTAAGGCAAGACATCGAAAAGGCAAGAGCCCCTCTAAATACAAGGGTGGGACTAGACAGTCAAAAATCAAGGAAACTTTGGAAAAAATGGAAAATCATCCATGTATCATATATCCCATGCATCACCACAGATACTTTTTATGATGAAAAGAATAACAATCATCTGATACTTTTAGAGCTTTGCAAATTTTTAACATTTGACATTTTTAAAGAAGAAAGCTTTTCTGACAGTATATAAAATACAATTAGGAGGCCATTAGGTATTTACTCTGTTGCTATGAGGGTTTGTTTCACCTAGATATCCATGGATGCAGAAGTGGGACAAGGTCATTGTTTTAGGAACTAGTACAGCTGCTTTATGGGGACGTAAAAGAACAACAAAAAAATCTGGTTTTCCTTTTTTTTTCTTACAAATACCAAGCTTATGTATTCTTAGTCTGGGACTAATGGAGATAAACTGAGAAGGAACCAGTTTTGGTTGACAAAGGGATAAATCTTACACTTGCATTTCTTATGCAGAGGTTGATGTGGAAAAATTGCAGAGTAAAATGTTAAATGCTAAACAGATTTCATTCTTTTTTCATTCAGGTCTTCCTTAAAGAAAATTTCTGCCAGGGCTCTGCAAGCAGTATTTGGTTTGCTATGTTGATTAATTTTTTTAAAATAAAATCTACAGAGTTTTACTGTGATTAAGGTGTGAAAGTTTATGAAACAAATATTGTTAATTTTTAAATAGAAGTTCTGCCTTAATTATTCTTGTTCATAATTACCCCAGATTTTCATAAATCATGCCTGAGACTATTCCTAACATGTTTTTTGGTTCCTAACATCTGAGAGTGTTACCTCGGAGTACCTTGCTGTGGCACTGGCTAGGATATCAGTGACATGTTATCTTCCGCATGAGTTTCTAAAACAGAGCTTGGTCCTAATTTAGTGTCAGGCTGCACATTTTCTCTCTTGAGGCCTAAATCTAATCGGACTGCATTCAGTTCCATCCATGGAACTGATTAGAATTTGATTTCTTGAAACAAAACCAGACATTTAAACAGCCTGAGCAGAGGAAAAAAAGATTAGTTCATCACCACTGAGCATGTGGATTCCCTTCTAGCTGAGACCATAGGAGAAGTAACCTTTGATGGAGAGATACTTGAGCAAGTCCCAGACAAGAACATCTTTCCAGTAACACCCAGCTATTAGGATCTACCAGTCTCAGACTGGTTTATACATGCAGTTCCATGCCCAAGATAACAAGCTTATCCAAACTAAGTAGTATGTCAACAGACTGGAACAATCCCACAGAAGCCTGCCAGGATGATAATGGGGCTGGAGCGTGTGGTGTACTGTCCTGGTTTTGGCTGGGATGGAGTTAACTTTCTTCTCAGTAGCTAGTACAGCACTGTGTTTTGGCTCTGATACGAGAACACTGTTGATAACACACTGATGTTTTTAGTTGTTTATACTAAATCAAGGACTTTTTGGTTTCCTGGGCCCTGCCCGCGAGAGGGCTGGAGGGGCACAAGAGACTGGGAAGGGACACAGCCAGGACAGCTGACCTGAACTAGCCAAAGAGGTATTCCATACCGTGGGACATCATGCCTGGTATATAAACTCGGGGGGTGAGCTGGGGCGGGGGGGGATCGTTGCTCAGGGACTGGCTGGGCATCGGTCAGCAGGTGTGAGCAGTTGTACTGTGCATCACTTGGTTTCCTTTCTCCCTTTTCCTCTGGATTTTATCCTTTTCCCCATCTTTCCATTATAACTGTTATTGTTGTTATTACTATTGTTGTTGTTCTTACATTTTATTCTGTTTAAATTATTAAATTGTTGTTATCTCAACCCTCGAGTTTTACATTCCTTTCTGATTCTCCTTCCCATCCCTCTGGGTGGGGGAGTGAGCAAGTGGCTGAGTGGTGCTTGGTTGCCGGCTGGGGTTAAACCATGACATGTACAAAGGAGAGGGTGAGAGAAATTGACTTATTCGGTCTTAAGAAAAGAAGGCTTAGGGAAGACATTTCTGCTCCAAAACAAGAAGACGACTCTTCTTGGAGGTACACAGTGGAAGGGCAAGAAGCAAGGGACCCAAGTCAGAGCAAGGGAAAATCTGACTCAGTCAAAGGGAAAAAATGAACTATAAACTTCTGCAAGAAAAGAATTGTTGACAGTATGGTCATAGCATATGTCCAGAGATACATTCAAATAAAATACAAGAAGTGTTTATATAATTGTAGGAATGTTTTAAAGGTCTGGAGGATGGCAGAACACATACTTTTGCATAGAATTTTAGCCTGACTAGCATTTTAGAGAGGTTTCTGGTGACAAGTATCTCTCTCATTCTGTAAGCCATATTCGTTTAGAGCCAACCAAACCCTGGAACTACCAAAACTCTCCTGTAAGGATTAATTTCTGCTACTTATGCTTTTATGAGGGAGGAGCACATTCCCTATTTTTTCTAAAACCCCATTTGCAGAAGACTTCTTATTTCTGCTTAACAACCTCTGTATGCAATTTCTCTTTGAAACACTGTTTCAACTCTGTACTTCGCCTACTCTATATGCTCCAAGTTTAGGTACTATTTTTTAAAAAGAGATATTCAAATGTGTCATTAGCATTAAAATATTCAGTTACAGGGTTAGACATTTGTTTTTCTCAAACTAGTTCTAGCATTCTCTGAAATATGATGGTTTACTGAGAATGAAGTACTGCTACCTTGTGATCAAGGATATTCAAGAGGATCACAGGAATGTATTCACTGGAAGGAAAAATGAACAACGAAAAGACCCTTTTCCCTATCTTCTCCCAAAGGAGAATATTGCAGTCGTTTCCAGAAAGGGAAAAGTACATTGAAGCTTTTTGTTGTCCCCTCATTACGCTATCTTAATTTCTATTCCTTTTCCTCAAAACTAATGCTGATTCTGCCATCCCCCTATATTTCTGCTACCATGCTCTTGCATTCACCTACAGTGAAATGTTCTTCAAATCAGTCAATAGGATTTTAAAACTGTGGTGAATTCAGGCTCAACCTGAGCCTGAGCTCAACTCAAAACTCCATTTTGAGTTCCATTTGCATAGCTTCAATCACAAAAGGAAAAATGTAAACCCTCATTTTATCAGGAGTTTAAACTGTTCCTACTACTAAGGATTACTTAAGTGGTGTGAAGCTGCTATAG
This sequence comes from Falco rusticolus, assembly GCF_015220075.1. Lineage (NCBI taxonomy): Eukaryota > Metazoa > Chordata > Aves > Falconiformes > Falconidae > Falco > Falco rusticolus. The sequence continues at coordinate 47,186,836 of NC_051192.1, forward strand.
ATGACTTCTGGATCACGCTTTCACAGCTCTCCTGTCTTTTCAAACACATCTGATTTGGTAGGGATTTGACCAGAATACCTGCACTCTGACAAATGGCAGCTGATGTCAAAACAAGGTACACTTCAGAGTAATGCAGAAACTACTTTCCAAATTCTTAGTGGAAGAAGAAGCAAACAAAAAGAACCCAACCAACCTTTAAACTAGAGTCCCAACTAGGACTTCTGCTTTTCCCTTTCAGCCTTTCTCAACCACAGATGCCGTTCCAATCCAGAAAAAGGATGAAACCAGAATTTCAAAGTTGTTTAGGCATGCAGATGAGGGCAGTTTTCAGAAGTGTCTGAGTGATTATGTAAACTTGCAGATTTCTCTGGTGCCTCTCTGCATCCAGAAGATCCTAAATAACTTTGCTAATCTCAGTCTAAGAAACCAGTTTGACTGTAAAGCAATAGCAATATTCAGGTGACTGTGTGATTAAAATGTCATTACTGCTTACTTTATTTCTCATTAAGTTTATATTTTCATTCAACATTAACATGAACTACCTACTCTAGGCAGAATATATGTGTGCAGGTGCCGTTATAAAGCATGTATTCTGGGTTGCTTCATGTATAGACATCAGGTGACAATAATAAGAAGAGGTAGTAGTACTACAGGGTAGTGTATGGAAGACAAAGGAATTGATTGCCTTAGCAAATTATGCTTTTTTTTTTTTTCTCATTTAGGCAGCAGATATTTTCAAAAGGAACTCAGCAGAAATCAAGCAGTATCTTTATGCCATTTAAAAATTGCCTATGTGTTTATCCAGCATGTTTCAATTCATATTCTTAACCTAATAGCTCTTCTTGGTTACTACTGTCCTCATTTAATCTTTGGACCAACTGCTCTGCTACCTCACCTGTTATAGGAATGCAGAGCATTTTCTCTAAGCTGGTAGTCTGAAATATAGATTTAGAAATAGATTCTGCATGTTATTCTATTTAAAAAGAAAAACAACACACACACACACAAATTGCTGTCAGTTGGACAGCTCTGAACTACAAATCTGAAGTATAAATAAAATCCAAACACCCCCATCTCCTCTTTATTTCAAAATCTTACACATACACATCATCTTGACCTTACTAATTTTATGAAATAATCAATGTTGGGCTAGGCTTATAGTGTGGGGGTTCTATAGTGTGAAATTAATGAGCTGGATGGGATCCCTTATATTTGGGAGGCAGAAGGAAGTTCTGTCAGGAGGTGTGAAGTCTACTCATGTCAGTGGAAATGTGTTGTGTGGGCATTGAGGTGCCTTTAAGAGGAGTTCCGTAAGATGACATTTTCTTTCTTTCAAGAGTTTTCTCTGCATGGATGTCATACTTACTCAGCCTTAGCTGATTCAAAGTTCTTCTCTATGGGATTATGCACAGTGAGTAGGGAAGTACTCAAAGCAAGGCTGGTGAAACCACTCTGTCTTGGTTTAACCCCAGCTGGCAACCAAGAACCACACAGCTGCTTGCTCACTCCCTCTCACCCAGAGGGATGGGAAGAAGAATCAGAAAACAATGTAAAACTCAAGGGTTGAGATAAGAACAATTTAATAGGGAAAGCGAAAGCTGTGCACACAAGCAAAGCAAAAGAGGGAATTAATTTGCTGCTTCCCACTGGCAGGCAGGGGTTCAGCCATCGCCAGGAAAGCCAGGCTCCATCACATGTAATGGTTACTCAGGAAGACAAATGCCATAATGCCGAATGTCCCCCCCCTTGCTTCTTCCCCCAGTTTGTATACTCAACTTGACGTCTTATGGTATGGAATATCCCTTTGGCTAGTTTGGGTCACCTGTCCTGGCCGTGTCCCTTCCCAGTTTCCCGTGCCCCTCCAGCTCTTTTGCTGGCAGGGCCCAAGAAACTGGAAAGTCTTTGATTTAGTATTAATATTACCCAGCAAAAACTAAAACCATCAGTGTCCTATCAACATTATTCTCGCACCAAATCCAAAACACAGCACTGCACCAGCCACTAAGAAGAAAATTAACTCCATCCCAGATAAAACCAGGACACAGTCATAGGTTCTCATGCCACAGGAAGATAAATTCAGCACTGGTATGAGCAAGCTCACAAGGTGCCAACCTTAACCTCGTCTGAATTTGGAGCAGAAACAGTCCATTAGTCACCACTTGGGCAGAATATAGCCCCTACTACCTGACAGTGTAGTGTGAGTGGGTCTAGAAGTGTTCAAAATCCTTTAAGATAATCTGAAAGCATGTAATTAGACTTATTTGCTAAGATTGTAGGTTTTTGTGTTGTTTGTTTGTGGGTTTTAAACTTTGGAGTCTGTTATATAAGAAGTATATTTGTGCTTTCTGGATGGAAGTTCATGTAGAATTTTTGAAGTTTACTTCTGTTTTAAATTGCTGGACTTTGATGCGGACTTTATTTCAGGTGATTTATGAATGCAACAAGAAGAAAAGCCCAGAACAAGAGCTCCTAATTAGCACCACTATAGTCGGTACATTCCTCAGCTATCATCTCTTGCCTTTTACCTTCTCTTTATACACCGAAAGAATACAATAACCACAAGTGTTTGAAAATAAAATACTACTGTGTACATAATCAATTAATTTTCCTTTGTTAAACTTTTCACAGGACCTAAAGGAGAATTTTTGTGCTTTTGTGCATTTCAGCTCAGTGTCTGCAAATAAGTGTTGAATAGGCAGGCACTGCAAGTTTGGGAATGTTTTGTGCAAGTGTTTGCAGGATGGGTAACACTCCATGACAAGGAATTTAGTAACTTTTAACACAGGGTTACAATTATACTTTATATAAAGTATAATTGCCTTACATTTAATTCTACCTCTTTTTCCACTAAGCACATACCTTGGGTAATCTCATTTTATTATACCAGTCTGTTATTTGATTAGGCTGTCAACTAAAGCTTTGGCTGAGGCAGCATAATGATTTCCCTTTTTATTCAGTTATTCTCAAACTCAGAAAAAAAATCAACTTTTGGCTGGAGTATTTCTTGCTTGGTTTCTATCCAAAAAGGATTTTTAAAATGTTTGATCAGAAATTCATTCCAGAGTGTGAGCATGGGAAAATAGACAGACATTTATCATTATAAAAGAGGCACTGGTGTTATTTTGAACATCTGTACAACTGTAATGGAGAGATGTTAAAAGCTGAAATTGAGTGAAAAAGTGTTTTGATTTGCTTGAGTTATAGGCTTTTGAAAACAGGACTCTGCACTTGGTCAAAGAAATTCTTTTTTTCACTAACATAGCAGGCTGTGATGCTTTTATGGCTAATATGCTAAAAAACCCAGGGGCTGAGGGAGCATTTCTGAGCATTTTCAGCTGGAGCTGACAAAACTACCTCTGCAAAATGGAAAATGGCTTTCAACAAAAATGATTTCCCTTCACTGAAAATGTTCATTGAAATAAAACAAATCCAAGTGCAATCATTTTTAATCTTTGGGAAAAAAAGGAGGTTTTTTTTTTGTTTGAGGGTTTTTTTTACAAATGTCTAAACTATTACTAAGAGAAAAATATCACCCTCAAAATGGAATGGGACTTCTGTTCTGCTTCTAATATTCCAGGAGTCCAAGAAGCAATACTGTTACCTACAATCAATTATTTTTGTTTACCAAAGGTTTACACAGTTAGATATTCCAGTAATGCTGGCTACTATTTAGGAACATGGGATTGGTGAAGCTGGAGCAGATCTGAGGTATAATTGCACACAAACTTCCATCTGTCAGCTGAGGTACAAAAACTACCAGAATAGGCAATTATGAAGCATCCCAGTAAAATTTTTTCAGGTTCAGATGACTACAAGTTATGCCCAAGGGCATGCTTTTAAAATTAGATACAGATTGTATCACCTTTACGTCTACTGAATTTATTGAGATGTTTGCCTTGCAACAAAATACACAGGGAAAATTATGGTGTAACATGTAGCTTGGCATTAAGTAAATTAATTCTATTCAAAAGATGGTAGAGTCGATAAGGAGAACAGAGCAAAAGATATGAAAATTTTGATCAGGATATATGAGCTGGGTAACAGAATTGTTTTGATACCTGGAATTTTAATGAGTCATCTGCAAAGTTGTGCTAATAATATGAAAACAATATTGCTATCAGTGCTGACTTCAGTTGCTGTAACTTGAAGTCACTTATTTGCATAGCCAAGAAGGTTTAGGATTTCTAACAGTATGCAAAATGGTTAAGTTGTATATGGGACATAAATATGAGAAGCAGATAGAACAATTCAGTAAAAGCATATTTAGGAGAAATAGTCATTCTTGGAGGAATTGCCTTTCTGTAGCCCGATGTGTATTGATGTTAGGCTGTACTCTTAAATAAAATTCATGAACAAGGTTTTGCGCATGGAAGGATATAACAAAATGCCGACAGATTGCTATGGAGGATTTGGTGGGAGATAGCTGTTAATGTTCACAATAAAAGAACATTAAACTTATCAACTGCTCTCTGAAGTAAACCTGGGAACTTATAATTATTTGAAAAATATTCAGAGACTAATAAACAGAAAATAAAAAATACTGACTCCTATCAATTTCAGTGTAGCATGGTGCTCAGTCACAGAATCATAGAATAGTTTGGGTTGGAAGGGACCTTTAAAAGTCACCTAGTCCAACTCCCTTGCAATGAGAAGGGACATCTTCAACTAGATCAGGTCACTGAAGGCTTGTCTAGCCTGACCTTGAAAAGTTTTAAAATTTTGTTTTATTAAATTTTTTAGGGATTTGTTTTTGTTTTCCTTAGCTTCTGGCCTCTGTACACTATGAAGAGTAGTAACTCCTTTTGCTGCATTTCGTGCATCAAAAATTCTGCAGGTGGGATGAACCTGATTATAGGATGATGTTATTATATATTCTATGTAGTTTTCCATTCAATTTTGAATACATTCTAGCATTTGTTTCATTTTGAATGCATGAAGATTTCCATTGATTAATAATGTGTTGTTGAAAATATGCTGAAGCAAAATGACTATTATGATGGAACTTCGGTAAGTTACTCTTTTTCTGCAGATGTAACCATTTACTGTGATAAAACAGATGAGTTAAGTTTTACTCTTTTCTTACTCTCATAAAATTTCTTTCCATAATACTGTATTCACTTCTTGTGACACAATTATTTCTCTTCTTTGCAGACCCAAGCCCGTTATATAGTGTCACTGCTATTTATTTCCTATTTACTTTTAAATATAAATGACTGTCAAATAATAATAGAGTTAATTTGGCTCTTTGAGTCAGGGTATCTTCTACTTCAGTAGAGGAATTTTTGTGTGACAGATGGTGGAATTGCTTCCTTCATTTATATCAAAATATTCTATTAATAGTTTGCCTAAAGACCTTTGCTTCTTCCACCTATATTTTTAGATACAGCTGCTTAATGTTCAGCAGTGTAGTTCTCTCACAAGAACACCTTCCAACTCTCATCTACAACTGCAGGAAGAAAAGGAAGTTATTGGCTTCTATACATGGGGCTATTAATTGCGCTAGCTGCTCAGTGCGTGAGGGTTTTTATTCCGTTGTTTCAAAAAAAAAACACTGCTGGAAGTAGAAGGCGACCAGAAACTTTCAAAATTTTACAAAAGCTCTTTGGTAGAGAAAGTTAGGGCTGACCAAAAAAACCCAAACCCATACAAAGAAGAGAAGAAAAACAAGGTCATGAATTGTTTGTTTATAGATGTTTCCATGAGGTAAATATTCCATGTGAGGATAAAACATAACGGTTTCACTTATGTATTAGGTCATCTCAGGACAATCTGTGAAGTATTGTTTTTGTATTTCATTATCTTAAGCTGTTTATTCCAATTTCTTAATGTTCATAATTACACCAAATCAAAGCATCATTGAGCATCTTTGAATATGACTGTTTCATTTCTATTATAGTCAAGTTAGTCTTAAGATATACACACCATTCCTCACCATACATCCTTAAGAAAATCAAAAGGCTGTAGATTAACCAGTTTCATAGCATACAAACACAATAAATGGCTATGATTTTTCAGGCTTCAGGTTTCAGGTGGCAGTTTGTATGCCCATAAAAAGTGTTTATATCAGAGTATTGTTCTTTAATTACCCCATATAGTATATAAACACCTAGAAGATTAATCTTCCCAATCATGTACAAAACATGCCCATCATTTAAAGAGCTATGGCTGGAGGGTCACCAACACCATTTGATTCACAGGTATGAAATGAAATCAGGTCCCAAATCACAACAGGATGCAAGCTTTCATTGGAATTCCAAAATTCCCCTCATCCACTTTAGAAACGCACTGGTACTTCATGAATTTTTAATTTGCTTCTTTTTATTTCAGGCTTTATTACTGTTCTGACATTAGCCAAAATACTATACAAATGGGAAGAGATTATGCAATATATTCAGCTCATCTTTCATTGGTTCATTCTGGAAATGAGAACTTTTCCAAATAAACCTGCATCATTACAAACATGATGAAGTTCATGTATACCGCATTGATGTAAAGAAAAGGAAACTACAAACATCCTCTAACCATTAAAAAAAAAAAAAAGCAACATCCAAACTTTTATAGGTGTTGATAAACTACTAGGTCTCAGTCTTTCACTCAAAATATGCCCTTCTGTCTGTGCAGTACACCACCAGTTTCATGGGAACCTTTACCCCTTATGCCTGCATCTCTGTGGGATTCTCACTGCGAATAAAGGCTAGGTGCATTATTCTGGGTAGCTACAAGGATGAAGGTAACCTAGGGACCTGGATGCCATGGTGACTTGCAAGTTATTGTGCAAGATCAGGAGTGAGGAGTTTGTCAGTCACCTCATTCCCTGCAAATGCAATACCCTAAAGCCAACAGAGATCAGAGAATTGCTCTGGCAGCAAGTCCCACACCACTTTCTAGACTTTACTAGGTTTGTCAGGTTTTTTTTAAGGACAAATCATAGAAATTTATCTTTCCCTTGAAAAGGCATATAAAAATTCTTCCATCTTAGATGAACTTTGCTTTCATCAGGAGGGATATATATTATTATATTGTTGTTGAGAAAACTATTCCCATATTTTTTATGTATTTGAATCCAAAGCAGGAGTTGATTTACAATCATAAAATTAGTTACATGTCCTGGATAATAATAACTGCATCAGCTGTTTGGCCAGTATATTACTCTGTGTGTAAAATAAAGATGTGAACAATAAATAAGGAAGTACATTTGTAATAATGTCAAGAGGGAGTCATGGAGAATAACAGGAAACTATGAAAGTTTCCAGATTCATTGTTATTCCAAATTCATATGCCATCTGGCACAAGTGGAATTCCCTCTTATGAATATACAGCTCCTAGAGTTGAGAGCAGTCACAGTGAGCCAGCCACTTCTGCACTCTTCTCATTCATCCAGCTCCACACACGGCTGGTTGAAACCATAATTAAAACAGGGTTTAACATAAACTGCTAGTCACATCAAAATCTGGGATTAGCTAACACGCATCAGCTAACTGGTGACATGGTTAGTCTTTGTGTGACGTGATGATGCGTAACCATAAGGTCTGGAACATAATTTAGAAGTTATATGTAGTGCAACACTACTTGGATACTTCAAAGATTTTTCCAAGGCATTAGGAGCTTTTTATAAAAGCCTTTCTGATTTCTGATGAGAGGACAACTAAATCCCATTTATTTCTATTACTATCTTTCTATGGCTGGCTTGAGCCACCTCTTATTCTTATAAGATGGATCTGACATTACTGAATGGAGGCTTTGCAATGAGTTTACAAATTACAATTAATTGATTGTGTTTTCCAGTCAAATGTGCCAAGGATTTGTGTCTAGATGTATATAAAACACAGCGCATGCAAATAAATAATTATTTCATTGAGTAGAGTGCTAGATCTGTTGGCATGGATTCTCATAGTTGGTATGCATTGTTTTCATTACTGTATTATGTGTTTACTGTCTGCCAACTCTATTATTTTGGAATAGAATTGATACTCTTGATTACAGTTTAGCATTTTTAAAACAAGTTAAAACAGTCATATGTAAGGCCTGGCTTGTTTTTGAGTTATTTGATGATTTGGGTTTTTTAATAGATAAGACCATTTTGGAGTTGGTTGACTGCAAAAGCAGCACACCAAGAATTTAATGAATGAAAATATTTTTTCATACTCTGAGCTCACTCAGGAAAAGTCAAGGGAAATTTTATGAAATTTTGCAAAGCATTCACCTTTGAGCAGAAGGAACTCAGAGCAAAAACATATTTTTCTATCCTAAAATGATAAGGAATTAATGATAGAGATTTTAGTGAAGACACCTGATCAACCATAACACCATTTCATTGATGAACTGCTTAATGAACTCTGAAGCCATAGAACGTCCAAGGAGCATTAAATTGAGGAAGGGTCCTTAATGATTTTACAATCTTGCAGTCCGCAGCCAAAGTTATGACTTTATAAGAGAAGACCTTTGATCTCTGGAAAAAGGGTTCTCAAAAGGCAGTTTGGCTAATTTTACACTGAGAAGAGTGATGAAGATGCTGATGAAATAAAGATCTGATCTCTTGAAGCAGATTACAGAGAACTTCACAAGGTTCCTTTCTGCTAAGAACGTATTTGTTCTGTTCACACATTCCAGGTGGTCACAACAGAAATTTGGCTAACTAGAAATAAATTACTTTTCCCCATAAAATCTTAGGTTAGACTGGCAAGCCAAAAATGAAAGGAATGAAATTGGGGCTTGCAAGGAATGAGTTTATATTTGATTACATATGATACTAATAATCATGGATAGATGTATTAGTTGTGTCTAGGAGTGGTAATTATTCTTTGGCAGAATAAAAATCTCACCTCCATTTGTACATATGAGTTGTACTAACACCAAAAGATTAATTTGTACATACGAGATGTACTAACACCAAGGAAAGGAGGAAAGAAGTAAGTATAAATCTCTAGGAAGATGTATCTAGAGATACAGATCAATGGAGGGTAAAAGGAACCCCAGGGGGTCCATTTAGAAAAAAAAGGAGCCAGGAATAATAAATAGAAAAAAAAATCATAAGAGAAATGAGGCTGAGAAGAACATTCATACTATGTATAAGGCTTATGACCTTTGAAAATGATGTATTGGCAGCAGATGAATGGTGCAGTTATTTGTATTTCCTGAATGACATTATTTCCATAACAAATTTCTCTTGCTCCTATATAAAAGAAAAGATGTGCTCCATTGGTTTTACGAATGCTTTACTCAATGTGCCATGAAACATCACGTTAATTTAATGTTGACTAACCTAGTCCAGCAACTGTCAACTCCTTTCTACAGGTTTTCTAGCAATCCTCTAGGCTGGGGCTTGGAACATGCTAATTAACTACTTATTCAAAATATAATGAAATTAAATGTATGGCTCTGGACATTCAGATTTTGAAAACAGTTGGCTGGTTAGGATACACTGGTACCTTCTGAAGACTTGGAAATTGTATCAATTTGCACAAGCCAAAGATTTGTCCTATAGAAAGGAACAAATCTAATTGTTCCATTTAATGTGCATTGGTTTAGAAGTGGTTGGTTGTTTATGGTGGGTTTTTTTAATATAATTGTGTGTTGTATGAGAACAGCATGGATTCTCCAGAGTAGGGCTTTTGAAATTAATTTCCAAAGATTTACATAAATTCTCTGAGGGCAAATCATTTAATTTGAAGAAAGAGCCCTATGCAGCTGTGCTGCAGATTTTAAGTAAATAATTATTTTCCAGGGGTAGAAGACAAACAGCTCCCAAACAAAGTTGGAGAATTAATGCCATAGAACAAATACTATTTCTGAGCACTCTGATAAAGCTCCTGTCCCTATTACTTCAGAGAGAAATCTTAGAAGTCATTATAACTACAGATATGTTTGATCAAAAGCAGAAGAGACTTGCCTGCTGAGTTGGAAAATCGTTGAATCTGGAGAGCTTGATAAACAAATCCCACCATAGGTAATTATGCAGATTTAATACACACCACAGTATTAAACAGGTACAGCAAGCAGTGCTGTAGAAAAATGAAGGTCAGGAAGACCTAATCTCTATCAAGACCTAGCCTCCAAATAAACCACTCTGATGGTTTTATAGTTCACAATTAACAAAGTCCTTGACCCAGCAAACTCTGAGGTACGTTCTTAAGTATGCAAACGTTCCTTTTAAAGTAGATGGTCCTATAGTTAAAGTCAAGAATATACTTAAATATTTTGTTGGATAACTGTTTTTAGTAATTCCTTTTCTTGCTTGTAAGCTGGTGGGACAGTGGGAAAAAAAGAAACTTATTTATTGATTAGCAAGTTCTTTTCCTTCCTTCAGAAGAGAACTTTTCTTCTCCCATCTTCTCTTATCATTTGCATTCTTCTCCATACCTGCAATGTTAGAAATCACTCACCTGAATGATCAGCCTGTCTTTCTCAGCTTCCTGTACGGTTAATGCAGAGAAAAGCTCCTTCACAGGGCGATTTGCAGCAGGAGTAGTCTGGGTTCGTTGCCTTCTGGAACAGGGCTTTCTGCCCTCTTGCTTGCACAGGTTTAGATTACCAGCTAACAAAGATGGCTATACTTGAGTAGCAAAGTATGCTCTCAACACAGCTTGAAACCTCAATGAAAATTGTGACCTATTACAAAAAAAAAAAAAGGTCAGCACTAAGCGAAAGGAGAATTTAACTCTTACCTTTTTCTTGAGTATGAGTATTTTATGGAGTTTTATGTAGTGCAAACCTCACGTGAACATAATAGGACCTTTCCATTTGGTAAGTTTGTGTAGCCTCATGGCTTTTATTTTTAAATCTGGTGAGTTTAGTTTGCTTTTTAAATGTATTTTTTTAATTTTTGTGTGTGTGTCTGTACTGCCAGGTTGAATAATATGGATTTTTGCATATTTGCGTAATATCCGCAGAAATCCACACTGCGTTCTTGTAGTTTGCAGTGCTTGACACTGGGGATATGTCATATTCCCTAAAAGAGGACAGAATGTCTTTCCTGCATAAGTTACACTTTGTCTATTTGCAGTAATTTTCTGCCTTTGTGATTATAAGGCAGGGTTTGAAGGCTGCCTTTCCCCCTGCTGAGAAGTTAAGCCAGAATGTGCTGCTGCTTTTAGCAGTCCTCTCCACCCTTCTGCTTGCCCTCACACTGACACCAATTTTTACTTACTCTCTCCTTTTATTTCATCAGTATGAGGATACAGTGCAAGATCCCAGTCTTCCCTGACCCTCCGTGACAAACACAGTTATAAGTCCTTTCCCTTCATTTCTGTCCATGAAGAAGAAGGGTGGCCATTACCTCCCTAAACCCCTATGATGCTAATCTAGATGGAGAACTCACACCTTACTCTGAGGGTAGAAATGCATGCTTTTTTGGCTCTTGTTACCTCAGTTAAGAGAAGCACTGCCTTGAAGATTTAGCAACTATTTAAAACTAGAAAAGTATCCCCTTGCTGGTTTGTGCTGCTACCACGGGCAATTTAAAAATTGGTTCTAAATCATGAACTGGTTGGATGTTTCATTTGTTTTAGTCTATATCCTTGTATTGCCATCAGGACCCCAGCACTCTTAGCTGTTATATTTTTAAGGCCAATGCTATGTTACCTTCTCCTTGGGCTCTAGTTTACTCCTTCAGTACTTTTTCTGAATACATTTGGCTTTGTAACATTTCCATGGGCCTCCATCAAGTAAAAATCTTCAGCAGAGGACAGGCCAGGGAGGTGTACACTGTTGGATTAGTATAAGTACTCAGAGACAGACACAGCCCACCTCTTTCTCTTCCTACTCTAATTTCTTCAGGTGACTTCAGCACTTAAAGCTTAAAAAAACGGACTGAGAAAAACTAAATGTTAGTAGGGGTATGTCACTGATACATGCTTTCCCACAAGCTCACTCTTAATTTCTTTCCTTTTACCAACTAGACCTTTCTTTTCATTGGTTCCAGGGTCCCAGAGATCCCAGCCTGCTTGCTCACTTTAATAACATGTGAAGGGCTAGCTGAACAAATCCCTACATCAATAAAATCACTGTTTTAGAGAAGAGCAAAGAAAAAATTGTGCGTGGAAAGCAAGGAATATTAGAGCTGGGCTGAAACACACAAGGAATATTTTTGAAATCTTGCTTGATTCAACTTTGGTTCAGCTGAGCTGAACCTGAACTAGTTACTGAATTGAATCATTTTCACAGTATGTCAGAATATATCTTCTACGTCAGACGTGTCTCTGAATACCTTAGTTTGCAGATTGACGTAGAGCCTGCAGTAGACAGACGTAGAATTTTTAAATAGCAAATGGCTTGGCTCTTCAAACCCAAATTTACCTACTGAATTCAAACACTAAGTATTTAGCTATTAACCTAGCCTGCCATTTATCTGCTGATAATACATAAAGGGTGGTTTTAGCCACCAACAAATATGAAATTATTGGAATGCTTTGCAAATATCATTAATGCCAAAACAAAGCCTAACATAATTCATCCATGAGTCAGCAAATACCATTTGACTGAATCTGCTTACTATCTGTACGCTAACTCCCTCCAAAATTATGTGAATAACACAATGGCTTGCAGTATACTATGAAGTTTCCTTGTAACACGATTTTGCTTTCTCTTGAAAGAAAAAAAGGCCAGAAAAATAGCTGCCTGGGTTGGCTTGTATGGATGCTCATGATTAACTCCACTCCATGCAAAGATTGTTGGAGACACCTTTTTTTCCAAAATGAAGTATGATGTATTGCTAAAAAAGTCAGATTCCCATGGTCTGAACTTCTTTGAAATGCTACAAACCCCATTACCATATAGATAGTTTTCAAATAGTCCAGTGAAACCGTACAGATGGATGTGACCTTTTCTGATAAAAGCTCACATTTCTTGCATGAGAACAGGACCTCCATAATTTGGAACTGTTTTCATGAAGTCTGTTGCCAGACCATGTTGCTACTGAGAATCATAGCAGAGTGCCAAAAAGTCAGTGTTTTTGCCATTCTGTAAGTTTACTTATGAAGTTAGGAAAGCTGAAGCCCAAATGGAGTTAAATCTGGCCGGCGATGTCAAAGGCAATAAGAAAGGCTTCTATAAGCACATAGGTGACAAAAGAAAGACTGGAGAAAATGTGGGCCTATTGCTCAATGAGGTGGGGGAGCTGGTCATGCCAGGCGTGGAAAAGGCTGAAGTACTGAATGCCTTCCTTGCCTCAGTCTTTACTAGCAAGACAGGCCTTCAGGAATCTCAGTTCCCGAAACCAGGGGGAAAGGCTGGTGCAAAGAAGATGTAGCCATGTAGCCTTGGTGGAAAAGGATCAGATCAAGGAGTACTAAAGCAAACTGGATATGCATAAATCCATGGGCCCTAATGGGATGCACCCACGAATGCTGAGGGAGCTGGAAGATATCATTGTAAGGCAACTCTTGATAATCTATAATCAATCATGGTGACTGGGAAAAGTTCCTGAAGACTGGAGGAAAACACATGTCAGCCCTATCTTCAAGAAGGGAGAGAAGGATGACCCTGGGAACTACAGACTAGTCAGTCTCACCTCAGTCCCTTGGAAGATGGTGGAGCAGCTAATCCTGGAAACCATTTCCAGGCACATGAAGGACAAGAAAATCATTAGTAGTAGTCAGCGTGGCGTCACCAAGGGGAAGTGATGTTTGACCAACTTGAAAAGCTTCTGTGATGAAGTGGCTGGCCTGCTAGATGAGGGGAGAGAAGTGGATATTGGTTACCCAGACTTCAGTAAGGCCTTTGACACTGTCTCCTGTAAGATCCTTATAGACAAGCCACTGGTGTATGGGCTGGATGAGCAACAGTGAAGTGGATTGAAAACTGGATTAATGGCCAGGCCCAGAGGGTGGTGATCAGCAACGCAAATTCTAATTAGAGGCCAGTAACTAGTGGTGTGCCCCAGTGGTCAATACTGGGTCCAATCACATCTAACATCTTCGTCAGTGATCTGGATGATGGGACAGAGTGTACCCTCAGCAAGTTTGTTGATGATACAAAACTGGGAAGAGTAGCTGATAAGCCAGAGGGTTGTCCTGCCGTCCAGGGGGACCTTGACAGGCTGGAGAAATGGGCCAACAGGAACGTCACAAAGTTCAACATGGAAAAGTGCAAAGCCCTGCACCCGGGGAGGAGCAACCTCATGCACCAATTTATGCCAGAGGCCAACCAGCTGGAGAGCAGAAAATGACCTGGGGGTTCTGGTGGGCACCAGGTTGAACATAAGCCAGCAAAGGGCCCTTGCAACAGAGAAGTCTAATGCTATCCTCCAGTAGGCAAAGTATTGCCAGCAGGTCCAGGAGAGTGATCCTTTCTATCTACTCAGCACTGGCGAGGCCACACCTGGAGCACTGTGTCTAGTTCTGAGCTCCTCAGTACAAGAGAGACATGGACATACTGAAGAGAGCCCAATGAAGGGCCAAAAAAGATTTTGAAGAGACTGGATCATCTCACATACGAGGAAAGATTGAGAGACCTGGGACTATTTACCCTAAAGAAGAGACGGCTCAGAAGAATCTTATCAATGTATATAAATACCTGAAGGGAGGGTGAAAAGAGGAGCCAGGTGCTTTTCAGCAGTGACAGGACAAGGGGCAATGGGCACAAACTGAAGCACATGAAGTTCCCTCTGAACATCAGGAGACACTTTTTCACTGTGAGGGTGACCAAGGACTGGCACAGGTTGCCCAGTGAATTTGTGGAGTCTCCATCATTGGAGATATTCAAAATCCATCTGGACATGGTCCTGGGCAACTGGCTGTAGGTGACCCTTCTTGAGCAGGGGTGGTTGGACCAGGTGACCTCCAGAGGTCCCTTCCAACTTCAACCATCCTCTGATTCCATGATTCTGTGAAATTAAGAGAGTAACAAATTTTATTTTAAGCAAAGTATTAATATATTGCAGTCAGATAGCTTGCCACTGGGCAGTTTGAAACTGGGAGCTTCCTGCAGGTTCCTGTGTGCTTTGGGTTCCTGCCAGCTTAGAAGGGCTGAAAGCTCTTTTTGCAGCCTCTTAAAACACAACTAATCCCAGAGGGCACAGATCTGAGTACCGCATTTGATCTTTGCTTCTGGAAAAGCTTTCTGCATTTGTAAAGGAGGAGAAGGAAGAGATATTTGTATGTGAAGCTGTTTAAAAAGAAAATGTGGTTTGCCTTGCAAGGCATTCGTAGGTTTATCAAAATAATAGTGGACTTTGCTTCGCCCTTTGGTTTTTGCAGACAAAAAATTAAAAATGTAAATTAATAAAAAAGATTCTTTTTCAAGAGTGCTTGACTCTTCTGTTATGAATAAACTTTTCAAATTCAATGTTTTCCCTTACTCCAGAGAACGGTAAATTTGCAAACTCAGCATTATCACTAATGTCACTTGTGAAACATTAACTTAATCCTTGCAGGCATCCTCAACCCTGGATGTCTTTGATCCAGTTCCCTATAAACTCACACTTATCCTTTTATTATTTACTTATTTACTTTCCCTTTCTATGGTCACATTTTTTTTCTGCAAACTGCCCGGACCTGAAAGCAGAGACAGCTGCTTTCAGTTCCTTGTATTCCCATGGCTCCCATATTCCCATGGCTTAGGCCAGAGCCACGCATGACAGGCAAATAGCAAGCACAAGCATTTCCCTTCACCCGAGTCCCGAACTGGATTATTCTCAGTGTGACAGAATGGTGGGGGTGTTTAGCTGGAATCCTTATTGTGCATTGAACGTGCACATTTGGAAAGGCTTTTAATTTCTATTTGAGCAGACTTTTCCTGAGGGATGCTCCTTTGCTCCCGAGTTGGCTCCTTTGTCAAAGAAACACAGCGGTGTCCGAGTTGCTTAACTAAATGTTTGAAAGTATACTTTGAAAATGGTAGAGCATGGTATTTCCCTTTAGTCTCAAGGTCAGAAATAGCTGATCTTTTTTCTCCTCCCACTAAATATCCATTCAAAAGCAGGCACCCACATTATAATATTAAGGTTTAAAGCAAAAAAAAATTTGGCGTATCTGCAAATACTTGAAGGTACAGCCCTGTCCTGGAAAGTATTGGGCAACCTTCACTTTGAGATTACTGGTAGCCTTATTTGTTATATATATATTCCATGCCAGTAGTTTATTATGTAAATACATGCTTATCTGTAAAGCCTGGAAACATTTAAAAAAAGAAATTTTGACCACAGCAGTACATATTTTAAACTTAGTGCTCTTAAATCAGCCAAAAAACTGGCAAAACACGCCTGTTAAATTACTTAGATGTTTTTTATCTAGTTTCTGCTAGCTATCATAGTTGTAATTTAATTTTTAATGATTTTTCACATTGACCAAACCACTATTGTAAACCAGTATTTCAGGGCCCTCCAGCATTCCTATTGCAGGAACAGCCCCAGTGATTCACCCAGGCTGCTCACGGTGTGAGGCTGCAGGAGGGCTGTGCGCCGAACTAGCTGTGCAGCTTATCTGCCTTTACTGTATAGCTTCATACTCCGGTGCGAGGAGGTGGAAAGACTGCTGGATTGATTCTTTCATATGTAATGCCAGCATCCTTTAATACTTCTATGGAACATCAAATTAAATGTCAGTAAATAATTACTAAAAATAAAACAGTGGTTGTATTTTGATCGTAGCAAGGGGGTTGTGTGCCAAAGAGAGGCAAGAAGTCTCTAGGAAGAGAAGAAAGCATCCTGGTTTCAGAATTGATAGGTTTGATAGATATCAGGAGAGTTTTATTACTTTGCATTTGAGGTGGTGGGGGGCTGGGGGTGCAGGGGGCACACAGGCCCCGCATGAAAAGGCGGCTGTGTCTGAGGAGGTGGCAGTGTTGTGTAACCACACTGACAGAGTGCGTCACAACGTGTGACATGTGGCAGCAGAACAGCCTTAAATAGCTCTCACCGTCTTTTCTCCTCCGGAGGTTTTGAGGAAAATTTGGTTTTCTGAGTAATGTTTTATCCTTCCTAAAATCACCTGATAATATGGCTCAAACTCCACTAGAGGACATCTCTCTGAGCTGTCAGAGAGTTTTAGGGTATCATGGGTGGGGAACTTGGTATTTTAAGTCCAGACGTTAAAAGCATATTCCTGGGACTATGGGGTGAATACATGTTCATCAATCCTGGTGTTAAAATTGATCAATGTCCCTTCATGACCTCCGCTGTAACAGAAGCTAGGGGCTGAATTATTTCCTGCTTGCACTGAAGCCATTATTAGAAAAGTGCCTGACAATGACTAAAAATTTTCCAGTGATAGAAGATCCATTACAAAATATATAATTTTGTTTTAACAGTTAATTATCTTTTCTACTAAAATTTAAACTTTGTTCTTGAAGGTTCAGGAGTTTGTCTGGATTCATCATGCACTCAGGATTTTGTTATTCATTTGTCTGCTAGACTTCAGAGACCTTCATACCACATCTCTGTTCTTTACCTACAGATTGCGACCAAATCACTGTTCGTAGCTAAATACATTGAATTCCTTCAGTCCTTCTCTCCAGGAGTTGTTTCTGCATGATCCTCATTACTCTGATTTCTCTCCAATTTATCTATGTAGTTTTCGATCTGTAACACCAAATTCGGACTACCTATCCTAGCAGTGGCTGTGCAAATGAGGAATACAGTGGAAACATAATGTCAGTACTGCTACTCATTATTCCCCTTTTATTCTCCCCAGAGCTATAGTGGCCATATAGGTATGCTGAGCCCTCATGTCCAATTCATCAGCGCCCTGAGTCCTTTTCAGAGTCACTGCATCCTAAGACCTCCTTCCTGTAACCATGGCTTTCATTTTTTGTTCCTGGTTGAATAACCTTGTGTGTGACAGTACCAAAAGGCAGGCTGTTGCCCATATCCGGGAAAGCTGTGCTGCACTGACCTATGCCCTTTGTGCTTTACCAGGCCTCAGATTTTCTCATGAACTCAGTTTCTGTAAGCTGGCTTCCCTCTTGATGTACAGAAACAGCCAACGACATCCCCAAAGTCTGGTGGGAAGCCCAGAGCTCCTGGGGCTCAGCCTAGCGCCCCTTTCCTGCCCCCAGAGCTGCACTCCTCCCTTGCCAGAGGGAAGGACCCATTGCCCAATGCACTGCTGCTCCACATCTCAGCCTGAGCCGAATTTGCATTGTAGATCAGCAACTAGTACTAACCCTCAGCAGGAACTCTTCTTTTTATCTCGGTGAACTTTGCAGCTGGCCCACTCGGCCTCCTGAGACACAGCCCTGTGAAGATATTTCACTGCTGGTTAGACCCATTTAGAGTTCCTGTTTCACAAGCATGTTGTCAGAACACAAAAGAGAAGTGGGATTTCTCGTCCATGTTCAGCACTCGGCATTGCCAAAAGCAGGGCATCAGCTGTGGCCATTGGTAGTCTCTGGGGTAAGGGCTAGGGTGCACTGATGGTTTTGGGGATTTAGGGTGAAGGCAGGAAGGTAGAAGCCACTCCAGAGGAGGTTGCTGGTTTGCAGGCTGTGCAGGCAACAGGTCATCTGGGTCACTGCTATTAATGCCATGGATGGCAGCTGGGAAGAGAAAGGCAACTGCTGGATGGGTGACAACCATCATGAACAAAAATGTTTTAAGGGGCAGCAAATCAGGAACCAGTGACTGTGAGCTGAGAGCAGAGACTGAAGCAGCTACTGAGTGGAAATGAGCTTGGGCTCCTTCCCTTCCCCTCCCTTCTCTTCTCTTATTTCCCTTGTCTTCTAATCCGACATAAGCAACTTTTTCTCCAGGCGCTCCTTGCAGACAGCATCAAAGCTGTGCATCCAGAAGGAAAAGGACTGCTGGAAACAGCCTGTAGCTAAGCTATCCTGGACAAATAAGTGTATTTTCTATGTATGCTCTGGCTATTCAGCTACTTAGGGATGGTATTTGTCTGTTTCTGACTCTTTCTTTCCCTTTCCCTAAGACTGGCTTCAACACAACCCCACTGTCTTTTATAGCAAACATGAGACACATGAAATGCAACAAAGGAAAAAGACAAAAAAACAGTATCCTCCTGTTTGTTTCCAATCCTTCCCACCAGTGCCCCCCAGCTTCATTTGCCGTGCAGCAGCAGTCTTTTGTAAAACTTCTCTCAATATACCGCTCAGTAAATAAGCATTAATTAAAATAATAAGAAGATGCAGATCAATATTGATTTATAAACAGAAGACAGGGAGCTAAGCCTGCATGGATAAATAACTCTGAAATTAAATCTAGAACTAGGAAGTGGTTGGAAAGAAAAGAACAAAATATCTGTTAGGTTTTTGTAGTGGAAAAGTGAGATTTTGCTTGGACTCAGGATCTGCATAGGTTTGATGAAAAGGGCAGGACCAGATTGCTTGCAGGATACTGGTAGCAATCATTAGCAGGATGAAGGATACATCAGGAACAGCTGATTTATTTTCTGGGCTATGTTTTTTACTTCAAGAAGACTTTTTCCTCCCCAGTGTGCTGTCATGCAGTCTGCAAAATGCTCCCAATGATTTCTGAAATGTGTTCCTTTCAAGAGCTTCCTCCCCACCTTTGCCCCTACAGATTCTTCCTTTCAAACACCAAAATAATTCTTATTTCCAGGGGTCCCTTCTCATCACAAAAAATATAATCTGATTCCTTCCAACTTCTTCACCCATTTCTTTCTCTCTCTAATCCCTAACAGAAAATTACTTTCAGAATATGACACATTTCCACTATGGTATATGAATGTCATACAGAGGGCAGTGCTGCCTCTTCACAGGCTCTCCTGCTTCCAAATGTTACACCGCTCCTTAGGATATTTTTTTAGCAGGATTTGCTACTTTTTAAGCCAAAGAGGGATCCACTGCAGGAATGAATTTACGCTGGCCTTGTGCCACCTATTCTTGAGAACTGAGACACTGAGTTTAACATTTCTGAGACAAACTGTAATGTGTTATAGGAAGTATGCAGCTTATCTCCTAGGGAGAGAGAGAAGGTGTTTGAATGGGGATAGTTTAATAGAAGCAGTATTTAAAAAAAAAAAGACCTGGGCCAGCTGAAACAAAACCACCCCCTCTTAGAAAGCAGTGGCAAAGACTTGCTTTTTGCCTTTCAGAAAAGGGTTTCTCAAATGACAAACTGTGCCAAGTTCTGCTTCTCAGTCACAAAGCCCATGATTTGCACCATGATTTGATGCTTGGTGTGTGAACATAAAATCATAAAATCTGTGAAGTAATGACTGAGCAGGCATAGCAGCAAGTTCCCACAACTGTCTTAATGTTATATAGTGCAGTTTCTCCAAGGGAAATAAGAATTTACACTGTAAGAGACCCCCCAACCACTTAAAGTGCAGGTCCCTGGATGCCCCATTAAATTATCATTACAATGAACCTTGGGCTGTGCTTTTCTCTCCCTGGATCTTGTGTGTTTTGTGGCTCCTCAGCAGGCTCCCTCATTATTTTGGAGGGAAATGCAGTCAACAGATTGAAGATCAAAAAAAGTTGAAAGCAAGATGTGAAATACCAGCCCAGTCAGAACTGAACAAATGCCATCTGATTTTCTCTGCAGAGGAAGCAGTCTAGCTCTAGCAACAAACATACAGCTGTGCCTACTCTTTGGCGTATATTGGGAGGTGTTTGATCACTTCCATCACCTACTTGCCCATCAGCTGTTAGATTTGTTTTCAGGGCAGTGACAGGAGAGGGTGAGGGGGAGGTCAGTGTCACCCTGAGCTGTTCCAGAGGAAGAGCAAGAGATGGACAGAGATGTGTCCCTGCCTGCTGACTGTAATTGGTTTCCTCTGCTCAAAGCTAGAGTCATTACCTCCCTTGTCCTTCCCTTTATTTCCAGTTGCTATCACATTATGTTCCTGTGTGCCATTCTTTTGGTGAAGTGTAAAATAGATGTTCTGCCCTGAAATTAGACAAACAAGAGAGGCGTTGCCTGCCCCACGGTTTCAGACATAGCAGAACTGGCTCTGAAAAAGTCTTCAAGGGCTGTGCAGTGATGGTAAGCAAGCCCTGTCCCCAAGCTTTTGGTCCAAGAGACATCACTGTTGTGACCATACAGAAACCCCTCGCCTGCACCGACAGGAGTTTCTGGTAGTTAGGCACGATCGCACTACAGAGCTTCAGTGACGGGACTAGATGATCCCCAGAGGAGCTTTCCAGTCTCTGCAGTTCTGTGAGTCTGCATCCCAAAAAAGAATCCAGACTTGGTGGGATTTACTGTTCTTGACACCTTCAAACAGATGCCCAGCTTTGATAAGAGATGTTGGTAACATTTTTATAGGAACAAGTAAACAAAAGCTAACTGCAAAAATCAACAGCTCAGAAGTTTTAACAGGCTTTCCCATTTAGTAATATAAGCATTTAATTTTTCTGCTTGGCAGCTTTGTACAAACAGGTGGAGAGGGAAGCTCTGGGCTGGCTTAACTTGTGTTTTTTGACACAGCCAAATGTCAATATTCAGAAGTGTGTCATGCAAATCAAAGCCTCAGATCTGAATGGCTCCAGTCTTGAGGAAGTTTGCACAGAGATCCAGATTTTACAGATGGCTTCTATCTTTATGATGATCTGGCAAAGGCCTGAGGGCTGAACTTCAGCATAGTCTAGAGCTGCATTCTGCAGGATGAACTAATCTGAAAATTTATGGGCAAGGAAAGAAAACAGTTGTTGCTCTCACATATGAAAATGTCCTTTCCTTCCACAGAAAGCTGCTGTTGTTCTAGTAGCCAATTGTTCTTACAACAAAGTATGTATAAAAATGGCTGGCAGAGCAGAAGAAAGCCAGTCAGGTGTGCCCAGGACTACATACAATGAACAAATGGGAAGATGTCATTCCAACTTCTAGCCAGTAATGGTTCATTGAACATTACTGATGGATTTGGAGGCATTTGGATAAAGCAGTCCAAGTGAAAAACAATCATAGCAATAACAAAATAATTCTCCCTGAACAATCGTGGAGCAACTCTGAAAACAAAAGGAAGAATATGAGCTACAGAGGTAACTCAGAAGCTGAAACAAAAACCTAGTAGCCAGAATTTACTACAGTTTCCTGTGAAATGTTCTCATTCATCTGCATGAACCTTTTACACAGCAGTCAAATGTGAATAAACTCTTGTGGAGTTCCTGGTGCCCTAAGGCCAAGCGCATTAATGTCAGGTTTTGCATATGGAGAAAAAAAAATAAAAGTGTTTCTCTGTGTTACTGAGCTAGGCGTCTAGGCTTCTGCACTAAAGACTCATTCAAACACAAGGTTAGTTTCATTCCGGTTCATAGGTTTTGAAATGGATAGATTTAAAGCAACACAAGCACATGCTAGGACACATATGCTCAGAAACAAATGGTAGGATGCAGTTACATGCTTTGGTTAATAACTGCTTTTTTATAAATTCTCTCAAGCTAGCTAGTATACTGACTTTACACTCAGTAAATATACTCATCTCCACTCCTGACATTAAATACATATTCTCCTATAAGATGAACACTGAGATACTGGAAATAACCACACACGGGCAAAGGTTGGATTTGTAGTTACAGCACACAGTCGGGTCCAGTTCCCTTGATCCCGTAAGCCCCTAGCCAAACTGTTTTAACAACTTCATTAGGGTTATAAAGGTGCCTATATCATAATGATTTAATTTTTTTCAGATGGGGTTAGTTAGCCTTCCAATACATAATTTTCTCCACTAATAAATAAGAGCAGCAGCATTACATGTCCTCACAGCACAGCTAGAGAGTAATTGCATTAGAGCTTGCTGAGGGTCTGGGTGGATGTAATGGACACTGCACAGATACCACACACTGAAAATGTAATGGTGTATATTGCAACCACTTCCTACCTGCACCCTGAGGGGACTTTTAATAGAAGCAGCATGGAAATTGTGTCAAATCAATTGCAAAAGTCTGCCCGGGCAAATCAATATATTTCCTCCTGGTGTTCAAGGAGGTAAGCACAGGAATTATTGTTCTTTAACTTTGTGTATTGAAAATCACAGCACCAAAGAGAAGGTGTCTTGGGAAAATCTGGGCCCTGATGCCCATTTTCACTATTCCTGGTGTTCTGTGGGGTGATGGTGGGGGTAGGGTGGTGGGGGTGAACACGACATACAACATGAACACAGGGGACAATCCTCCCCCATTTTTCCAGCTGTGAAAGTCTGTGTGGCTACAGTCACACCATGAATTCTCTTTCCTTTCTCCTAGGCAGAACTGGCTTACAGTTTACCCATCTTTTTATTTGCAGGTTACTTCAGCAGCTTAGAAAACCTCTGAATAAGGACATCCTGTGGCCAGCTTGACTGTCCATTCCTGCTTGGCAATGGCCATGTAATTACTGCATAGCCCTGCCTCCAGGCCATCCTGCTTCTGTCATGAGAGAGCCAGAAAGTGAGCACTCCCTTGGCCTCTTGGCAGAGTCCAGTGTTTCATCATTTAGGATCCTGTGTCGTTGATCTATTCATGCATACAGATTTTGAACAAATCGGGCCTGAGTTATATTTGTAACCCAGATTAAACATTTTAGAAAAGCATATATTAGCTTTTAGTCATTCTGGCTACACTGTGTACAATCAATGTCACAGGGGAAAAAAAAATCTAGTGGTTATAAATTGTGAGGTGTGACAAGCCCTTGTATGTGTCAACAACTAAATTATTTCTGTAATGAGCAAATACAGAAAGTTAAAGAAACAGGGAGATTATTCTTCTAAACAGTTTCTAATAGCAATTTCATTTTAACCAGCATATCTGACCTCTCTTTTTTCCATCTCATTCATTCATTTGATCATTTCTCATAGATTTAGATTAAGAAAAGAAAATCCTCAATATAGTTAGTGGGGGCAGAGTACATTTGAAAGCTAGGGCAATGGTATAGAAAACATAAGAAACCTTTGTTCCTAGCTTGGATATTTATGTGTATCTTCCCTCACTCCTTATTGTTACATTATAGATGCAAATAAACCATCAGACTCATTCTTGCTAAGAGGAATAGATCCATTTTCTTTGTAACTAACCTACTTCCTCATTCTATAATGAAAATGCATCAGTATAAATATGTTAATGACCTTACCTGAGGCAGACATTTCAAGAAAAGATAACTGTGATGTACAGTTTGAGTTCAGAGCTTCCTGTTCTCAAAGCATGCACAGATTTCTATTTTTGTAAAGCAAAGAAAAAACTAATGAGCTTTAGAAATAAACCATTTGGTACCATCATGCAGCTTCTGTATGCCAGAAATGCTGACAAACCTGCTTGTAGGTCTGCAAGAACCACAGGACACAGTATGATTCACGTTCATGTTGACCTTTGTCTTGTTTGTGATTGAAAACTATTAAAATTACCAGAGTCAACAGAGTGCAAACTATGTAGAGTAATTGGGTTTGGTTATCTATGCCTTTAACTGTATTTCTGTGTTTCATCATTCTGGCTTTCATGTACACAGAAGCCACTGAGCCATTCATGCGTGCTTATGTGGAGATGTAGATTCAGTGTGTTTGACAGCTCAGGAAAGTCATGAAGCAATGTTGTCAAACAATTGCACAGAAGATGCAAGAAGCATTAGCTAAACTGTCAATAACCTACAACATTAGTGTAAATTATCAAATCAAATTTGTCGAGCTAAACCCAGTGTAAACATGCATTTATCTTAATGGAACAGCATTTGGATATTTGATGATAATGTTCTCTTCCAA
Source organism: Falco rusticolus (assembly GCF_015220075.1). Lineage (NCBI taxonomy): Eukaryota > Metazoa > Chordata > Aves > Falconiformes > Falconidae > Falco > Falco rusticolus. The sequence goes on from NC_051192.1 coordinate 47,211,417, forward strand.
GACAGCAGGCTAGAAGTATAAAGTGTATTAATGTTTCCCTTATTAACACAGTGTCTTTAAGTATTTATCCAGGAATCATTTGTCTCTGACACCTTATTTTTAAAGAACACCTTGATCACACAACGATTTCTCCCTTGCTCACATGATTTCCTTCAGCTGGGTCTCCAACACAAATACAGGGTGAGGCTGGTGGAAGGTGATGACAGCCCCTAAGTAGGATCCAAATGGTGACATTTTTGCCAACAGGTAATGAGAATGTCTAGGTGTACATCAATGTGCATGAATTAGAACAAGTTGCTGGCATTCAGGTGGTCCCAAACATCCCTGGTGCATCCTTTCCTTCTGTATTTGTGAGATACCCAGAAGACCCAGGGACCTATCCCTGCTAGGGATTCACAAACTACCCTGGCACAACATATTAATGGGAATAAACATATTCCTTCAAGTGGGAGCTTATCTTCTCTCTGTCAACAATGATTGCAAGATTCATACAGTTTCTTTTCATTTAGTGTTTCTTTAAACAAGAGCTCAAAGACCTTTTTTTAATCGTGGTGATTATGAAAAATTAAGAAACAGCATGTCTGACGCTTCGTAATTCCCTGGGCAGGGACGTTGTGTTTTCCTGAGGTGAGTTCAGTGCCAGAGTTTGCTGCCATGAGTAAGCAGAGAGGCAGTCTAGAGGTTTTAGATGTTGTACCTCTGAATGTCATTTTACGGTATTAGAAATCTCAAAAGGAAAATATGCTGCTATTGCAATTATCTAGAAAATAAATAACATGGGGCACATTAATTTATTTCAGTATGAAGGGGTTTTATTACCCCTTCTTCACAGTAGGTTATCAGATTGGATGCCATAGTCAAAGGTAAGACCTCTAGCTCAGGAAGTCCCTAAGCTCTTCTTATCTTAATGGTGTACACCTTCCAATGACACCATACATGGCTAGGTTACACACAAGTGTCGGTAAACAAGGTTAGAAACTTCATGTCAGGAAAACCTAAACCAAAATCAGTGTGTGGAAGATCATTGACATGAGAAAGTTCAAGAGCCCTCAGCACTTTGGAAAGTATTGCTAGGGAAAGTACCCTTATAGATTTCTTTCTCTTTCAATCATTTGCTTTTGCTTTGTTTTCATTGTTCTATGCAAAGACATTTCTTCATGCTTGAGCACTTTTTGAAAGGGAGTGAATTTGCACTTAATATTTAATATCCCTCTAGTTTCTATTAATTGATTCTACAGTGAGTGAATTAAGAGGCAAAACATACTTATATTCCTCTAACAATAGTGTCATTAAATGTAGGGGTTTAGCTTTGACATAGAATATTTTTCCATAGCAAACCTGTCTTTTTTTTGTCATTTTGCTATGCCCTTTACTTTCAAGAATATCTCCACGTGTACTGACATTTTGCATTTGTCAGACCTAGTAGTCTCTTTATTTGTTTCCTAGTGCCACAGAGGTCATTCATATAGCCATTTCTTTTTATGGCTATACACTCTCAGGCTTTTCCCTGTAGCATTCCATTCACTTACAGAAAAAAAGTAAAATCTTCATTTTTACACGAGTGTCTAAGCCACCGTTGCCTTGGGTACTTTTCTCCTTTTCTGCAGGTGCTAGGAATGACTATACATGTCATGAGTACAGTTTTATCTTTAACTTACTGATCTTATCTAGGTTCATATCACTACATTTTTGCCATTACTCCTACTATTTTTTGGTAACTAATGCCCATCTTATTTCTTAATCTCTATTCCAAAGTAAGTGACTATTTTTGTTCTTTGCTTTATCCTAATGAGAGAGGATGGGGGAAAATTATGAAATTTGTAATAGAGCATGTTTCTTGGTTTTGGGTTTGGGTTTTTTTTTCTTTTAGCTATCTCTCCCTCTAAAATCTCCAAAGCCAGAATTATAGTCATGTATACAATGATTTACAGGAAGGATTGTTTTTCCTTTAAGAAAATGAGTACTTTTGGACCTTCATGCTTCAGCATGTAAGCCAGTGATGAACTGACAGGATTAAGCAAACTTTCTATCCTATTTTTTTACATTTTTTCCTCTGCAGAGCCTTTCTAATCCTCCCCTCAAGCAACCGGCAGTTTTTACAGAACAAGACAAACTGAGTTCTAATGTGGAGGAGGGTTTCCTTGGGCATATGAAATAGAAATGTACAATGGGAAACCCCAGCACAAAAGTCAATCATGCTGCATGCTTAAGGCATTAGCATGGAAATGCCCCACAACACATTACTTCCTAATTCAGGCTTCTAAAATCCCATTTATCTATCTGTTTCATGGGTAGATACCTACTCATTGGGAATACAAGTTACTGTTCAGAACATTATAGCATTGAGATGCCTAATTCATGGACAGAGACCCATTGTTCTTGGCACTGTGAACACAAGACAGCCTCTGGCTCTGAGAGAGCCTAGACTAAGCAAGAACACTAATAAAAGAGTAAAGAAATAGTATTTATTGATCAACATATGCTCAGAACATTCTGTCGTCAAAAGTTTATAAGCGTCAGAGCAAAGAAAAATTATAAGGAACATAATAATGGAAGAAAAATAATGAGGTAGCTCTGTGACTAGTCACGGACCTGTCTTTTAGAATATGAGGGGTGATGGAGAGAAATACAAAGATTCTGTGTTTGAAGGTGAACCAGCAAAGCAGAGGCTGGCATTACATCTGGCCAGAGGTCAGGGGTTTTATAAGAAATGAGAGTAAGTGCATATGGTCAGTGTGGGTGTCAGCAGTCTTACAGAAGGAAATCAAGCAGCATGGTCAGTGAAACAGAGAATGGAAGCCCAGGGATGGAGCACATAGTGCATAGGGAGATCTTGATGGTCAATGTGGCATGTTAGGAAAAATTCCTTTGCAGCAGGTGGGGGTGGGTGGGAGTAGGGTTGAGGTGGCATTTCACAAAGAAAAAGGCTGTTGCAGTGACATGTGAGATAAGGGCCCTGTGTTAAGGAGGATGAGAAGGACATTTTCTTATAAATGTAATGTAGGAATAATTTTTAAATTTTCTACACAAAGTGGTATGAAAATTTTGATGGCGCCATGGTGAAGATGATGTACGCTTCAGAGGCCTAGAAGACAGGAACAGAATTATAGTCACACTAAAAAATCTAAGTAAGAACTGGCAATTTTATATCATGACCTGTTAGATTATCATGGACTTTTGTTCCTGCTGTGGCTTATTTTGTTTTCTGTGTTGGAAGAAGGGTTTGCCAGAGTCAAGAAGACGCTCAATATGAGTTATGCATCTTGCTCAACTTTATTAGTTTCTAACACTACTTGTATAGAAACGATACACATGCATATTTGTAAAGCAGAAATATAATTGGTTAGTAGTCTCTAAACACGCGCGGTTCTCACACCCCTAATTATCATGACTAAAATAAGCATTCTATCCATGTAGGTAATCGTGTTGCTGTGCTTCAGCCTTGTAGTTTGTTACTCCCTATTTTCCCATACCGGTCCCTATCTTTCTTGGCCCTGCACCTGCTTTCCCAGCAGCTGTAGCTTGTTACAGCCACGGCCTGTTGGCACAACATAATTACTTGGTCTCAGGATTCAAGAATAGCTCAAGGCTACCTTTCTTGTTAACTTCAGCACAGCAACTTCAGTACAATTCTGATTACAGGCCTATTCTAATACCAGGCCTGGACTGTGCAGATCTTCAGAGATTCTAAGGCCACGCTTCTGCAGCCATTCTTCTACATTTCTGTAATGTAAATTATGTCAGCATAGTGCAAGCTAAAGACAAAGAATTGGCAATCTATCCTTTAAGGAGCATACTTCCCAGGAAGAAGTGTTCCAGAGATTATTAGCTATCCACAGATTTAATTGTTTTGGTGCCTTATAGCTGACATTAGACAGATCGTCACATCAGTGCTGTCACATTAATTATATTAACTTCATATATTTTTCATTGTTAGAATCTTATATTAAATAGCTGCCTTCATATGACTAGGCACTAACCTGTGCCACTGCCCAAACTGAGAATATATCATGCCAGTATGTGCCTTAGCTGCATACTGGTAATGCTATCAGGACATGTATATATATTTAAATATATTTTCATATTGTTAATAGTATCCAAACCAAAGTACATGAACACATACATGTTAAGGATTCCCACTATCCAGGGTACATCTGTACTATCACACAAACAGCAGTTCCCTCACTAGGTCTTTAGAGTTACCAGGTCATGTTTGTTCTCGAGTCCAGATTTGTAACAGAAAGCTACCTCAAATTTTTCAGTTTGTGCAAATGCAAAGGTCAATGAATGACAGATTCTGGTGACAGTGCAGATCCAAGAAAAAGATGAGGAAATTTTTTGATAAAAAAGGCAGATGTCTCTTGGAAATGGCCCCATTTGCATACTTGTGAAATTAAGACAATTCTAATGATATAATAGGTATTTTTTATTCTCCCTGTTTACTTATTTCTTATGTAAGACAAAGGGGCATTCAGTAACTTGCATAATCAGATTTTAAAAATGGGGGGTTGTTTTTTAGATCTTTGAAGGTACATCAGTTCAAAGGACAATTATCAAATCAAAATAATTTATATACAGTGTTCTGCATAAAATGATATTACACATGAAATATGTAGTGTTTCCTTTTAGGCATTAATAGAAGCCATAAAAAAACATTAAGAGCAGGGTGGAACAAGACTCCTTGGACAGCATTTACCAGGGCGACATGATTTTTATTGAAAAAAAGATGTGAAACACACAAAATAGTACCAGTTTTCAGAAAAGATGATTTACTAAGTATATCAGCATTTCTATCTAGTTTTTCACTTCAGAAAACAGGGTTTGTTTTTTAAAATATTTTGTAAATGGAGCAAGAAAAGACTTATTTTCATAGTCAAAGAAAAAAATCCTTTTCATGTTTTATTAACTAAAACCTGGCAAGGAATACTGAGGTCTAAAAGTCCATAGAGGCAAATTTAGAGGAGGAAGGCAATTTTCAACTTGGATTATGCATTTTTCTAAACTTAACAAGGGCTCTGAAATATGATACTAAAGCAAATTTAACCCAAAACGTGCAAACTGTGCTTTGCTTCCAGACTTGCAAAATTGCAAGATGTTATGAAGAACTAGAACTCTGCTAAATGGTAAAAGTTAGAAAATTTTTAGCCATAGCTTAAGACTAGAAGGGTAAAGTGCATTTCAGAACCTGAAAGCTCTCATCTCCATTGTTAAATTATGATGGGTTTTAGAGAATATGATGCAACTACTCAGGGGAGTAAAGTGAAATATATGCACAAACACTGGCAACACTGGAGTGAATGAGATCAAAGCATTCCCTAGAAAAAAATTTCATTAATGTAAGAAAATTGGAATTTGCCATTTTCAGTGGTGTTTCCCCATCAGCTTTATTTTTTGCCATGCTTGCAGAACATACCGGGGAAATGCAAGCTTTAGTAATTCTGGTATAGTCCCTTTGCTTTATAATGCTGGTATGGTTATTAAGACATATGTTTAGACATATTTTTTGACAAACTTAGAACTTACTTTTTGAAGGTTTATTTTTCAGCTCTCATTTAAAATAACAAATTTATTTAGCATGAATCTCTGATCCTGATATCATGTCCAGCTGCTTACCGAAAGATTATGTGCTTTTATTGCTGCCTCTATTTGACATGTTTACTGTAGAATATTAAATTTAATCTTTCATTTCAACAGGTATATCACACTCAAAGCTTTTAGTACGAAGTTCTAGTAGAATAAATACAACATACCAATAAAACACAATGAGTAATGGTCATGCAATAAACTACAAAGTACCTTTCTACTTGCCTGCATTAAGATGCAAGAACTTTAGGTAATCTTTAAATATGCACATATGCACAAAACAATTTTCTGAAGTACTGAGCCATGTGACAAAGAATCAATAGTGTCTTCCAAACAGGAGCTGTCAAGGATGAAATATCTTTGTTCCAACACAGCTCATTTTCTATACAGTCTTCATAAAACCCGTTATCAGCCATTTTCATTTCTCAGAGTAAACATGTATACAAATCCATATTTGCTAGAGCTGTTCAACAATTTTGTTCTGAAATCTTTAGGAGGTAAAACACTAGCCATTTTTGTCTTTCCCATGCTGCTTTTCTGTTGGCACTCATATTGTTCTCAGAAAATATGAAGTCATCAAACACTGTGTGAAGTGTCCATAAAAGCTTGAGAACTTCTGCAAAAAAAAAGATCCTTACAGACACTATTTCTGCAGCACTGCATTTCCTGGAAATAAAAGTCATCACCCTCCACATGTGTGAGGTATGTCTGACAGCATGCCCTTGCTGACTGCAGTGGGGACAGTGAGCCTTACATTAGGCAATGAACTGGCCAACGCTAACCCGGTTTAGCTGAGGGGAGAAAAAAAATGAATGGAAAGAATGGAGAACAAATAAGTTTTTAAAATGTGCTTGTGGATGGTGAAAGGAGTATTGTCCTGGTGAAAAGGTGCTGAGTCAAACCTTAATGGTGTCTGTTCAGTTTTCTTCTAAGTCTGGTAAGTCAGCATTTCCTCAGCTCCACATCTTTGTTATGCTAGTACTTTCCCTCCAGCCATCCTTCTTGTCTATTTTAACTGGATGCTTGTCGCAGCACTCTCCAAACCATCAAGCTGCAACAAGATCTTTTACCATCTCATACCAACATACCCTTCATACCAGTCCCTCTGGTACCATGCCTCATTCAGGACACACATTCTCTCTACCTCTCCCACAGCTGCTCTCTCTTTATTGGCTCTCAACCACCTAACTTAACCAGCCACAGCTGCACCTTATCTACATCGGCCAACCTGCCGCCCCTGAAGCCAGCCCACAGTTGTATATTATCAATGGTAATTAACCCAGCTTCATTCCTCTACAGATGCCCTTCAGTGCAGAGGCTCTCTTGGGTGCCTGAGCAGCTTCCAGCTCAATAGAGGCTGATGCTCCCCCAGGGACTGGTCCAATAAACCATTTATGTATGACTTGCCATTCGTATTGAGCTTTGTCCACCCCCGCTTTGAAGCAGGCAGTGAATTGGAGATGATAGTTTTAAGAAAACTGGAACTGAGAATTGCAGTTGACAAAACAATGATTGGCCAGGTCTTTTCCCTGCCACTGGAGGATATCAGGAGTAACTCAATTAAGCATAACTGAATTACACCGAAGCAGAGGAATGGAAAATCTGGTCTGATGCATGCAAAAATGAATGTTTGGCAGAGGAACAGGGACCCAGACTGCATCTGAACTAAAGATGGCTGGCAAGGTGGCTGTGAAGTTGGTTGAGAGGGGATGTAAAGTGTGAGAATGAAGGTTGAGCTGAATCAGCGTATTTGTAGGGAGAATATTAAATGCTAGTGAAGTGGCAAGATGCAGACAATGCAGATTAGCCGGTGCAGACAGAATTAGTCATTCTGTTTTGTCTGACTTGAAAGGGTGGTGGAGGAGATGATAACACTAGATTAGTAGAACATAAAGAAGATGGTTTCTTCACGTTACCAGAAAAACCCAACACAACACTGTCAAATAATGCACAAATGCTGGTAGTATATGGAGGTTATTTGCACACATTATAGACCTTGGTTTTGTGGTATTACCTCTTTAGTCTATGGTTTTTTTTTTTAAATAGAAAACACTTCTTCTATAACTATGCATATGCTTTCCCCTTTCAAAATGGCTTTTGAATGGCAAGCTTTCACCCAGCTCTGAGTTCACTTGTTGTCATAAAAAGCTTATTTTAAAAATATATTTCCAAATCTATCAATACTTCATGGGGATGTGAAGAGCAGCTATTCAGAAGCATTGTGCATCTTGTATAGGTCTGTCCAGCCTGCCTCTGCTCAAAGGGCAGAGTGTCAGCATCTCGTGGCAGTGGTACCCAAGGCAAGCTGTGCCCCCATCACAAAATGCAGCACCTCAGACACCAAATGAGCTTCTCGGGCAGACCTGTTGCTTCTCAAACGAAAGCCTAGGGAAAGGAGAAGGCAGTCTGCTGAGGGACCTCAGCCATGGCTTGTCAGTTTGCTCAGGGGCAAGCAATGTGGCTGGGAGGTGAAACCTCCCCTGACAGTTCCCCCACCCCAGGAGGGAGGTACTGGGCCTGCTCAGGGCATCCTGTTGGGGAGGGACTGATGCTTTTCCAAGTGGTCTTACAGGCTTCACCATGCTGTGGAAGAAAGGCTGCTTTTTCATTTGAAGAAAGAGTTGGGTTTTTTTAAAGAAAACCATCTCCCATGTAAAGTTTGTTCATTTGCTTTTCTCTTTCCCTTTCTAACTGGAAACACACCTTACTGCAGAGCTGCTGCCCCAAGGGTATCTATACAACCCCCGATGTCCCAACCCATCCCAAACACACACAGTGCTCACACCATGTAACACTGCACATGCCAAATACCATGAGGTATTGCTTCATCAATAGTTTTCCTCTCTGTTAGGGCTGAGCTTTCATGTCTGTGTTTGCTAGATGTTTTAATATAAAACAGGAACTTGTTCTGTGTCAGCTATTCTAATGCAAATTATGTCGGCTGTTGAAGGTGCCAATTAGACCGACAAGCCTACAAGCACAGGTCTCGCTCTCCATAACTGAGGTAGCAACATATTATTTCTGTTATTGTATCGAAGCAACTGTCAGAAACTAATCCAGCATGTGGGCCTCATACTACAAGAGCACATAGCTTACATAGGAATTTAAGACCTAAGCGTAATGTAAGTGATGAAAAATGTCTGCTGAACCAGGAGGTGAAACAGAGAGATAACGGTGATTCAATACTAGTTCGCCTGAAACAGAGTAACCCCAGCTTGTCTGCTGTCTGAATTTTAACAAGCGTATGCCTTCTGTCAACATTAACACAAGACAGTTTGAAGAAGGGGAATTTTCTTACATGAAAGGAAAACACAAGAAGACTGGTATTATCGGAAAAAACTGAGGAAGGGGTCAACAGCAGAAACAAGGGGATAGTCTAGGCAGGTATTTCACAGCAAAGAAAAAGAGAAAGATTTTGTAGTGGATCATAGCTGAAGTGACAAATAGTGCTGTGATAATTTATTTTTAGATGAATAGTTCATTCTACCAGTGAATGCAACCTCTTCACCCTCCTCAAGACAGTGCTGACAAGCCAGGAAAAGGATTGTTGCAGCAGCCTTCTGGTTGTAACAGGGGAATAAGAAATTTATCTGTGAAGGTGGAGAGGAGAAGTAGCCAATTTTCAGAAGGTTATGGAGGAAATAAGGGGAAAACTTTTGCTCTGATGCAGATTTAGGATCAAGGAGAGAACCACTGTAAAGAGCAAACTGGAAAGGAATATGGAGTGTTTTCTGCAAAACAAAAAAATACACTTGTAAGGGAAAGATTGGGAGCTCTGTATTGTGCCTGTGATGGTAGGACATCCATGAAGAGACTCAGAGACTCAGACCAACATTAAGACATGATGAAATAAGGAGTAATTTAAGTTAAGTAAGGTAAGCAGAAGAAATTACAGAAACTATGTGCCCAGTTTCAAGGCTGCAAGTCAGTTGAAGTGATACAAACAAGAATATCACTGCAGTTAGCCTGTTCCATGCCTAATTTGTCAACTGCAGTCATTAGTCTCCGTGGCACCATCACAACCTCCACAGCAAATGACTGCAGTGTTACAGACTGATGTATATCTGAGAAATAAGCAGCACGAAAAGATTAATCCATCATTAATAATTTTGCCTATTTGAGTGTGCATGCCCTGAGAGGAAAAAATTCTACTCAGAAGTTGTCTTTACATGCCATGTATTTTATAGTTTCAGGAAGGTTTTATTAATTTTTTACAGATGTTAGTGAAGGTTTTATCTTTACTGTCTCTCAGTGACTTCTGTTTGACTGTATTCTGTCAGCCCAGAAAACCTAAGCTCAAGCTGAAAATAAGTTGTGTCCCCTATAGTAATAAGGACCATCAAAGTATAACTCTTATCTGTGAATCACAGTATAGCTCAGCTCACTGTCCCGTCATTGCATTGGTTTTATGAATAAGAACCTTAGTAAGAGCTTTTTAGGCTGAAAAAATATGCCAGCAGAGAAGACTCATTCAGCAAGAACTGCATACAAATAGTACCAGTTGCTTTTGGGACCATAAACAGACTTTACTGTACATGTGATTGGTGCAAACACACCAAAAAAAACCCCAACAAAACCAAAGTGCAAACCTTGTATGAAGACTTCTGCCATAAAGGACTTCAAATGCCCCACCAATTCCACTATCTGAACAGGCAGTGAAGGAAGTGTGATATTTTTCAGGAGAAATTTTATAAGCCTGAAAAGCAGCTTTTGGTTTTCTGAAGGAAGTTTATTTCTTTAGAAATATGTTTATGAATTTTTCATGCACTTCAATCAAAATATTTTACAATTAACAAATTGATTCTTCTAAACGTGATTTTTCTCCTGTATATTCTCTAGTTAGTGAAAAAGACCACTTTCAAACAGGTATACATTTCTGCAGCAGAGCTACCAATTAAGGTATGTATAGCTCTCTTAATGTAACTCAATGATTTTTATGTCCTTGAAACAAATTGTCTGGCAGCTGCTTGCGATCTAGCAAGTGTCTCAGCAGAAGTGACCCATATGTCAACCTTTCACTTCACAACCCTCTGCTGATTGTGAAAGAAGCGTGAAAAAATTCCAAAAGGTTCCAGTTCCCTCACTTAAAGTACTACCACATGTGGGTGTTTCAGATCTGCAAGTTCTTGAGTTATTAAAAAAAAAAAAAAAAGTGTAAATTTTCATAAGGACAAATGTTTGCAAGATTTTATGTAATTCTTTCTTCTGAGGAGGCTAGGTGTTTCACATCAGTAACCTTACCTAAGGTACAGTGGGCATCTTTGAAAGTGTATCTCTTCTCTTCTTCACTACTTATAATGTTTTAGGATCCTTGTAGCTAGCAATTAACACTGAAAACTGTGACTTTCAAAGGGTCCCCTTATAATTCAGTGCTCAACTCTAGTTGAAACAGGCTCTGAGTACCTAGTATCTTTTTGATGGTTGTGGTGGCATTTTGAATTCTAGTCCCAAGGTACGACCAAATGAAAAGATACACAGGACCTAATGCAGAAAAGACAAAAAAAAATATATTTTATTTCACAAAATTCAAGACAAGTTTACTTAGATTCTTTTACATACTTCTTCAAAAGTAGATGGTAACTTTTTAAACTTTTCTGCCCTTTGACAGCAACCTATTTTGTGATTATAAGTAGGTGACACAGCTAGTGTCCCACTAAAGGCAATCTCTCAGAATAAAATAGTCATAAAAGTTAACAGAGATCACATAAGAAATTCTTTTCTAGTTTTTCAATGTTAGTTTACTTGAGTAATTACTGTACTGGCTTTCATTTTGAAGGCTGAAGTTCTAAAAATCTTTGAAATCTTGCTCAGTCAATTTGAATGAAATTATTCATGGCCGCCTTCTGGTTTCTACTCAAAAACCCAGTGAAACCAGTAGAATCCTCTCCATTTGTGTTTCTTGGTTGGTTTATGCAGCTTTTTCTTTGCAGATGGCATTGTAGACACTACATAATCTCTTTACAGAAAGTACATACATACAGCACTGCATCCTGTCAGCAACGTTTCCTTGGCTCATCAGGTTAGATGGTGACATGCTGGGTTTGTGTGGCAAGGTTTTGGTATCAGGGGGCTACAGGCGTGGCTTCTGTGAGAAGCTGCTAGAAGCTTCCCCCATGCCTGACGGAGCCAATGCCAGCTGACTGCAAGATGGAGCCACTGGTGGCCAAGGCTGAGCCCATCAGTGATGGTGGCAGCATCTTTGGGATAATGTATTTAAGAAGGGGGAAAAGCTGTCCTGTCCAGATGAGGAAGGAGAGTGATAGAGCAGCTTTGGTGGGCACCTGGTATCCAGCCAGGGTCAATCCACTACCACTGGCTTTCACACATGTGCATATTGGACCAGCACTGCACACAGGGAACCTGAAGATAGCAACCAGACCACTGACCTGAGTAGGAGCGGTTACTGAAATGATGCTTCAAAGATGGTACTGCACTCCCCCTGACATACAAACCAACCCAACATACTAACATGCCTCTGTGATAAGACACCACCAGTGAAGTGGCACATAAAGGAGTCACAATAACAGGGTGAAGTATAACTATCATCTTGGCAGTTTTGTCAGGTTTTACTAGGACAGTGCGTATGATTTGTTGCCTCACTCTATGCATGGCATTTCCAGGGACTGCGTGTTATTTCTCATGGCATGGGAAGATGTGATCCTTACAAGTAAATGGAACATTACTTTCTGCCAGCATGCTGAGAAGAGTAACTCCTCCTCCATGAACTTTGGATTTTTTCTGTGAAGCTGTGTTTTACTAAGGATAATGCTGGATGTGGTGAGAGTAACCACAAAGCTGCTGCCATAACATCAGAAAAGCTGAAAAGTTACCCTGCCCCTTTTGGGTCTTTTCTATAACAAATAGGAGAAGCTTGAATTTTTCCAAGAGATTTTGTCCTCCTTTTTTTTTTTTTTTTTTCCCTGGAGCTCTTTTTCCCAGAGCATTTATTTCCTCTGGCTGTATGATAGTAATCATTCTGCATGGGTACATCTGTGACCCTATGAGAAAGGTGAATGCAAAATGGACAACCATAAATTCTATTTAAGGATCAGTGGCAAGGAATGAAATGAAAGTAACGAAACTGGCCAGAAGGCACTGACATTAGAAAAGAATTTTAATATTCCTTTCTCCCCTCCCCGTCTTACTGATGTTTTAAAGTCTTGGAAATTGTCCTTCAGGGAAAGTTTAATGTGCAGCCAATAAAGACTTATCTACGTGACCCTCATTAGCATTTATGGGGAATTGTTTTGGCTCTCACTCTGGGAACCTTGCTGCTGCAGCCTGCAAAGCACAGCAGTAGAGCACAATTTATGAGTTACAAGCACAAGTTACAAGTGCAAGGATAGCAGGAGCTTCTTGTTGTCTTTCACAGGACAGAATGCTGATGGACAGGCATGTAGAAGAAAACTTCCCTGGAGTCACTGCCAAAGGAGCCACCATTTAAGCATTGTAGCTCTAGATTTTTTTTTTTTTTTTTAAGAGCAGATTACAAAGCACCTGCCATTCAGAAGGCAATGGAGATTTCCTAGCTACTCTTGTCAAAGATGCCAGTGCAGCTCCTGTAAACTATATTTGAGTTAACTATAGACAATAAACCGCTAACAGAATAATAATGACTATAATGCAGGGGACACACATCTGCTGGGAAGGTACTTGGGGGTGAGGGTTGCTCTGAGCTCCACTCTGTTTTGATACCACTGGTACCTTCTAGGCAGTCCAGCCTGGCCTGAGGGATGAGAGCTGGGAGAGAAAACTGCAAGGTCAGTTCAGGACAAAGACTGGAAAGCAAAAACAAAACAAGCCAGCAGAAACAGCATCTTCTAATGGGAAAGTAGATGTGTCTGGCCTCTGAGTTGTGAAAAGTCATCTGAACGCCATCCCAGTTCCCTGTCTCGCTGGCAGGCGCCGTGCAGGTGCCACTGCCACCAAGGTGTGCCTGAGAGAGCCTGCAGCAGCGCCCTGACACCCCTCGAGGAGGGCGGTGACCATGTGCCGGCGTAACACAGGGGCTCCCACTCAGCATCACTACCCTGCACACCTTCTAACTAGCTTCCGTTACTCTTAAGGGTTAATTTTTTTACAAGCTGAGTACAGGATTAGGAGTACAAGCGGACTGGAGATGTGCAAGGTTTGGCACAGAGAAAGGGGCTGCCTGCTCTATTTGCATTCTGCTGTAGCGACAGCCTCTCACTATGCAGTGGATGAGAACAGAAGATCAAAAGTCTATTTTGAGACTGTCTGCAATTCGCTCTACAGATGTTGCTTTTAACTTACCTCTTTTAAATTAAATCTGCCGTCCCCTCCCCTTGCCTCTAGAGCTTGCCAGTCATGATTCCAGCTGGACAAAAGATACAATGCTATATCCAGGAAAAGAAACCTTGTTTCTTTTAACTTACAGTTAGAAAAGTAGACACTGCACAACAGACTTCTTGCAGCCCAGTTTTTCTAACTAAAGCCAACTAACACACACGCTTACCTGGTGAGAATTTAATAGGTGTTAAAGATACATATATTGTGCCTTGATTCACAAGCAGCAACCAGGATAAAACTTTCTGGACTGGTTCATCAAACTATATAGTACCAGGTATTTTGGGACTGCCCGTGGAGATCCAAAACTAACTTACATTTTTCTGCATGAAAATAAGTGACACTTTGAAATTTGTGATTATTTGCTGTGCTTGCATATTTCACTTTCAGTGGATGAAAAATTAATTTAAAATTTCATGGCATTATTGGGATTTTTATTTTTAAGTTTGTCCCTTAAAGCCAACAAATAGCCATCTGCTTTGCAAACTCTTCATTTTTAGTGTGCCATGTGCTTGTGACTCCTTGAAACTTCAGCTTTTTTTCCCTGGATATTAATTTATTTAATCTTGACTCATTCCACTTCATACACTGAATAAGGAAAATATTGTAAAGTCACCTCCACATAAAATGCAAATAAAAGTATTCCAAGGGACTGGAAGGTGCCTCTCTAGTTGTCCCCTAAGACTTGAGCAGCTGGGTGGGATGTGAACCTCTTGGATGTCAGTCTGCCCTACTGCCTGAAAAAGGAGTATTGGCAGTTTGGTGCATGACACTACAGGAGAGGATAATTACAGAAGGAGGAAAACTGAGGCCTCTGCAAGCAGCCGTGCAGTGGGAGCAGGTCCCACCACTGGGGCTGGCAGGGGGGACCTGCCTGCACCCTCACATGGAAGCAGCAGCAGCAGCATCTCTACCTCTGCACAAAAGAGGTTGCTGACTGGCTCACTGGCCAGACTGCCCTGGGCTAGTGGGGCAGCCTTCAAAGCCAGTGCTGGCATTTTCACCCGTTGCTGCCGGGTATATAACTGGTTGGAAAATTTCTGACAGAATAATGTTTCCATTAAAGAGACAGTTCTATTAAAATTGACACATTTCACAGAAAGATGACAGCATTGATTCATTTGGACTCTTCCCATTTGAAAAATGAGCCTTCTCGTTTCAATTCTATGCTATGAAAATGGCTCAACTTTCCCCACTTTGATTTACTGTATATTTAAATACTAAATGAGCTGTTATGTACATGTAATATAGATAGATAGTATTCTGACATTAAAGTGACCTAGTGATTTAACTTTATGAAGAAGGTTTCACAGTATCAAAAGCAAACATTTTGACAGCAGATTCACACTGCAGTTTGTACTACGTCTGTTCATAGGAAGCGTGAAAGATGAGGCTTTAAAACACAAAAAGAGAAATCAGATTTGCCTATGCAATGCTGCTAGCCAGGTTTCTGAACACCCCTGCATGGGAACCACTGACCAAAGCTGTCATGTTCCACAAGGCAGATGCTTGGAGGAGGCCTCTGACTTCTGCGGGCTTGATCATTGCCCACAGCTAAGGTAGGGAGCCAGCCATACCTATTGCTTGCTTTCCTCTTCACTTGAATCTACTGTCAGTATGCTCTGCTCTGCTGGGAAGCCAGGGAGATGCAGGACTGACCATAGCTGCTCACCAGCCAGGTCCCGCATCCTTCTCCCTTCACTGACTTTCAAACTGGGATGCAGCTTTGTAGTTAGTGGCTGGCCAAACACAGCTGTTAGAAATGGAATGTCGCTGCAGGACCCAGCGGTGTGGGTGTAATTGCACAATAACGATTGAGGTGTAGGACATTTCCCAGGGAACTGATAACCAGCTGGGAGGAGTTAATGGCCCACATTCTGCTTTGGCTCATTAACCGCTTGCAGATATTAATCCCCAGAGAACATTCCTGATGGGGGCTGGTGTTGCTGTTTGAAACAAGATGAGGCTGTATTTTGCTTGCTTTATGCCTGCCTGTCCTCACCTGTGTTATGAGTTTGACAGTGACCTCTGTTAGAGAGAGCCATAGGGGTCCTAAATCTCCTCCATATGCCCTAGTAAAGTCTTGAAGTCCCCAGGGGGTAGCAGGCAGCTCCTGCACAGCAGTGCCTAGCTGTGCTAACTCCTGGCCTGTGGGCCAAGCGCAGGTTCCCTTTCGGCAGCTCAGTTCCCACACCAGCATGGGAGTTTCCTCCTTTCCCACAGGCAATGCAATACAGTATGAGAAAGGGAAATGGACTGAGACTGACTTACGGTATCTTCTAATTTATACAGGGAAACTTCAAGGACTCCTATAATTTGTAAGCTAAAATTGATTATTCTTTAAAGGGAGAATTCTGTTTCTGAGAATAAGAAGATGTAAAACAAATAAACAGCTAGTTCTGGAGGACATAAAAATATAATACCAGAAGTTATTGATGGGTGTACCTTTGTCAGAGAAGCTCGATAACATTATCAACTAAATCATATCCCCAGTCTTTTACAGCTTCCCAACAGTAATGGAAGATAGCCTCTTATTTTCAGTTAGTCCAATAAAAGAGATTGCATACAGTTTTATGTCACTTTTTGTACATTTTAAAGTTATTTTATTTTCTACTCAGAAGGGAAATACTCACTGGAAACATCATACTGAAAAATCAAAACTCCTCTTTCCAGCCTCTTCTAAAAATATGGGGGACAGCTCTGGGAATCAGCATCAGTTTAAACAGCTCCTGCTGGGCTGTCTGCTAGAAATTACCTGCAAGTCATTTTTTGTGGAACTCCATTGGCCATGATAAAATTACACCAAAGATTAATTTGGTTCTGTCTACAAGGAGGAGGGGCAGAATCACTGTGGATACCATGGTGCTTACATCTGAGTTCTTGGCTTACAAGTGAGTTTGGAATTGTTCTCTTTGTATCTGCACTGGGAACATGAGGCAAAATCATTAATGGAAGGAGGAATTGAATAGACAGAGACAAAGGGCGATCCAGTGAGATGCAGGCGTTATCTACATGCCCAGAACATTTGCCATGAACTCATCTAAAAAACTGCACTGTTATATAGCCGGTGCTCTAGAGAAATGCTCATTTGAAATACTTTACAGAAACAGTGCTTTTTATAATAAAGGTCAGATAAACTTAGGCTCCTGTTGTAGAAAAATTCCACTTAATAACAGGGCTGTATCTGAAAGACAAGAGATTTGAGAATGCTTTTTTGTTCAGTTTCCTTGTACTGGTAACCTTGTCAAGAACAGAGAAACTGGGCAGTGTTGGCCTTATTCAACAAGAGCAAGGTAGCTGTGGCAAGCCTGAGTGGACTCAGGGTGCTGAAGCTGCATTGGGCTGGAGGGGGTATGAGCACGCAGGAGAACAACCAGCCAACCTGACTGAGTCTAACCCATTTCATGAGGGAAGCTGCAGATGCACAAGGAATGTTTTATGGGTAGAGTTCTGACCCTCAAAAAGCCAAGCAGTTATTAAGACTGGGACTGTGGATCACTCTGTGATGCAATGGGTCTTCTCTTTTATGTATATGGCTGTACTGTATATTTCCCAAATAAAGTTGTTTGCCATTTCATCTTCTAAAAGACTCTCCTGTGATATTAAAAGGTTGAAGAATACCTGGAAAGAAACTAGGAAGGTCACAGCTTCAATCCTTGAATGACATTTTTGGACAGAGACAATTTAAAGCAAGACCATGTAGAGAACAGAGTCTGACTATGGCAGTAACCACTGACATCTGGTACAAAGTCACAAAATAAAAAGGGAGAGAGACTGAAACAGGTGACCCCAATGAAATGTGTTCCTCTGGCATGGTGGCTGCTGGAATAGTGTGAGACAAATATTCTTACAGTAAGGAAACAAAATAGATTGACCACTACTCTCAGGATGTTATAAAATGCAATAGAGTAGTATTCCTCTCTCTTAAACTTTTTACAAGTAGAATAAGGAGTGAACTTGAACAGCATAGCACTTTAAGAAACAAATAAAAAGAAATTGGTTTCTTTATTCTTTTTGCTATATTGTCTCATACCATTTTTATTGTTCCTCTTCTAAAATGCAAGAAAGCTTTAATCTGTGTGTGTGACGCCAAAATGCACTTTGGATTTAGAATTAATATTCTAACCTTATAGCAGAACAATTGTTTGAAAACTGTCATAAATGATATATCTAATACCATAAAACAGTTCTAAGAGTGGGTGAAGTGAGGGCTTGAGGCTTCTTTTTTTTTATGTTTCTTGAGTACTTATGGGGCTCTCACTGCCACCGAATCTTAAACTTGTGACTGTAAGAATTTATTTTCCTAATACTTACATGTTATTAGAGAGTTGAAGGAGCAAGTCCATGAGAAGTGTCAGCTTGCAGTACTAGAGTCCTGATGGTAGTCCTCAAGTTTTCTGCTTAGTTCTTTGAGAAAGTAAAAAAAAAATCCAAAACAGATTTTGCATTTTCAGCTATAAGTTCCCTGAAGTTATGCTTAACTTCCGAGCAAGTTCTCCATCTTACAGGCTTAGAAAATGTATTTAACTCCCACAATTGGACAGGCTCTTCAATTTAAATGTTTCTTGGCCATAGTGAACCAGCCGTCCTCAGGACACTCTTTAGAAAACATATACATAACTAGGTTTGATCCTCAGTCAAAAAAGTACTGGAAGCTGTATTTGCTTAAAGCTGCAGAGAAAGAAAGAGGAAAATGACACTGAGTATCCCTTCACTTCCTCACTGTATGGACACATGCATACTTACTCCCTCCAGTAGGAGGTAATATCCTAATTATGATTTCATTCACATTGAATTTGCTGTCTCTAGCCTTGGGATACACAAAACCTCTCAACCACCAGGTCTCAAACGATATAGCTCTCCCACCCTGAGTCTTGAACATGCCCCTCCATTATACAGATGTGGAGTCACTGGGCAGTAAGAACACATCCAACACTTCAGGAGCATCAAAGCAGTAACCTGAGTCCAGTCCCCTAAGACCTGTTAATACTTTTCATTCATTCATTATTGGTCATCAAATACATGCCTGACTGAGGTTAGTTCATACTAGTAGGACTCTCTCAGGGATGGACGTTTTAAATAAAAAATAATTCTGCCTCCTGAGGCTTTTAGGGTCCTCACTCTGGGAAGTGATTTGGAGCAGACTAAGTAGTCTAAGTAACATCTGGAGTCCTGTATCAAATGAAACTGCACGTGATTCAGAGACAGGATAAGATTTAAGATACAAACTTGTGTCTGAAGCATTTCCTTTTTACAAGTTCAATGCTCAAGCTATTGGAAAAATCTCACCAAAGTTCCAGCTTCCCCAGGGAGGAGAGGGAATCTGAGGTTGTTCCAGTTTAAGCACCAGATTCAAGACTGTGGGTTCAAACTGCAAACTGGAGTCATGGAAATATAGAAGGTGAGTCTCCTTGCAGCTTTAGCCTTATGTGACTTTTCATCTGTCCCAGATGGATAGGGAACTGAATGAAAGGCTACAGCCCAGCTACATAAGTGGCTACTTTAAGATGGAGCTGGGCCATTCACACTAAGGAAGAAACACCTCATTTATGGTTAGCCACGTTTAAATTAGGTATCTGTTGTTGTCATATAACCTATCTCCTTAGCTGGTGGCAATAGATAGAAGCTGAACAAATTATTCTTAAGAAGTGCCTCCATGGTTTATGGTAAGAGCCTAGGTGAATGACCTGAAGTAACTTTTTGATGGTTACATCTGCAAAAGACAGATCTCATTTCTTTGTGATTAACATTAGCAAGAAGAGATGCTAAGGCAATACTGTCAAACACCTGGTTTTCATCAAGAAGAAATCTACCATTGACACATCAGTCATATGTATGCTTATTTAGGCCAATAGCCAGACGACACAGCCATAAAGTCAGAGATATCTCCCTGGCAAGAAAACAGTCTTAGTTTAGAAGTGGTGATAGGTTAGGTAATAGCACCTGATCTAGTTGAAATCTCACTGGTTTTTTTGATTAGAGGTCATAAAAATGCTTCTTTGATAAAAGTCAGAAACCTTGTTTAGAAAGCTAAAGAGCATGTTAAAAACCTCTCTCCTTGAAATATGTGCAACACACCCCTATGAGCCTTCACCAGACAAAAGGGGAAGGAGGGGCTTCTGTTGTGCTTTCACACATGGTTTGAATATAATGGCAGAGTAACTGTCAACGAGAGCATTTAGCTGGTTGAAAGAATGTGTTTTTCCAGTGCCTTCTTGCAAAATTCTGTTTTCCAGCAAACTCCTTATATACAAAGTCTCTCAGAATAGAGCAAATGGATAGCCAAAATCCATGAAAACAAAATGACTGTCACCACTGATTAATGAAAACTAAATGCATGCTGGCAGGTGCACACTCACTGATCACATTTTCCATACATAAGTCCTAATCTTATATTTACATTCAAAAATACTTATTTTGCATAAAAGGGAACAACAAAAGAAGCTAAAAGTTAATACTCTGTGGGAGAACACTGCCTGCATCTCCCCTGCCACAGCCTGTGTCTGAACTGAAGATGCGACAGTAACAGTCTCCAGCTGATACCAGATTCCTAGTGACTGAATGGGGTTATACAGAGAGAAAGAAGATCCTGATATTTCTTGCACATCATCACAGTCTTGAATTCTCCAGACTAGGAAAATATTGCTTTGATAAAAGTGACAGATAACAAATTATGAAAGTTAAGCATGAGGAAGTAACTCTTTCTTTGATTGTTTCACAACATTAAACTCTCCAGCTCTCTAAAATAAACACGGTCAGGATAGGACTGATGTAATTCACTGCATCATGCATGTTTATATGCTGCAAACTGTACCCTAGACAATTCCCACCACATGCTTCCAGTACTAGGTTCTCCACCTTTCTTCTTTCCTAGCAGTCTCAGCAACTTCCAAATTCTGGGCACATCCCATCCGTAGCTAGGAAAACAGTAAAAGCCACACACACAGAACAGTGGTCATCCTCTCCTCCATCCTTTAGCCTGGGCCCACCTGGCACCAGCCACTTCACTGTGCAGATGGTGGCCTTCCCACTCCTCCTGTGGTCCTTTCCCTTCCTTGGTACTGACTGCCAGCTTTCTGGTGAGAATCTAAATTAATTTATCTAGTGGCATGATGTCACCCCTTTAGTTCTATTGTGGAGCCCTGCTGAATGGAAAACAAAAGGAAAGGAGTGATGGCTAGAGGAACATGGTGGGTTTTTTTCCTTCGCTCTCCAATTTCTGCTAGAACACTGCAGACATAACAGCCTTAGGTGAATGGATCAGGTTTCACGAGCACCCAGCCTGCACCTAGCCCTATATTTGTATGGCACATAGCAAATAGCCTTTTTTGTCTCTCAGTATCTGGCTGAAACTCAGAGTATATGGAACTGACAAGTACTAAAGCTGAACAGCCAGCACTTCCATAGCTGGCTGGACCACTCTTCCATTCAAAATCTGACTTCTTTTCTCACAGTGCACCTGAACCAAAATCTCAGGTCTAAATTTCCCCTTGAACTTTGCAAAGCTAAAGCCTGGTGCTGAACTGTGCAGTGGCAGACCAACATGAACAAATATGTTATAAAGCCTTGTTCTCTCCTGAATGGCTGAAAAAAAGAAGTGCCTTATGCTGTTTATGCAGCTGCATCCAGGGCATAGCTGTAGGTGAGGGTCCTGGTTTTCCTGGCCATTATAAAGTATCTTTATCTTTTAATTACATCTAGGTAACCGGCTCTGTGAGTTCCAAAAAAATGCAAACAGCCCTCCTGCAAAAATCACACCCCCTTCCCTCCTGTGAACCACATTTCCTGCCCCCACCACCCAAGTCAGTGAGATGTGGCTGTAGGTCCAGCTGGCTGTGGCACCACTCCACCCTAGCTTCAGATGCAACATGGGAATCTTGTCCTTTCCTCTGCCTTTGCAACACGATAAAGTGAGCTGTGCAATGGCTAGCTAGCAAGCAGATTTTTCTCCACTCTTTCAATAAACCTATGTGCACATTTAGTAGTTTTTTGCCATTTGAAGAAATTATTCTTTCTTTTTGCCCCCGCAGACCAGTATGGTACAGATTGCAGTTTATACGCAATCATAAATTTGACCTAAAAGAAACTGAGAGTACACAGTCCCTAGAAAGGCTGGTGTATTCATCCTCTGCTAGCCAGCACAGCAAACCCAAAGTTTTCATGAGAAAAGTATCTGGTTTGGTGTGGACACCACGTATGGGAAGTTCAAGTGTTTTTCAGCTGGGGAATGTACTCTCACTTTGCATAAATATACATGTACAGTCACTGACTTCTCTTTCACAGCATCCAGGTTGTCTGAAATGAAACTGCCAAGGGAAGAGCTGTGGTTTTGCTATTGCTGAATACCTGTCCATCACTTACAGCCACTCACTGCAAGCAGAAAACAAGGGTCTGCTTTTTTGTAAATAACTCCCTGGGGTGTAAAGCATTAGGGGAACAGGCTTTGTGACATTGTCAGCCAATCACTGCCAGCTATTCAGCCATGCAAAATATCAGCTTTGTGAGAAATTATATAATTAAACCTGCTTTTGGATTTTCATTTATGGAGTGACTTCAGATTACTCTGGTTTTAGTTTAAAAAAAAAATGATTTTGTATTTTGCACAATGGGTTTCTTTTTTTTTTTTGATGAATTCTTTGATTTTTCTTTCTTTTTGAAAAATGGAGTATTTTCTCCATTTCTTTGAGCTCTTCTATCTTACCAAC